>NC_136377.1:6430000-9382500 GCF_037039965.1 Doryrhamphus excisus | reverse complement strand
AGTGCTTCTCAGCCAACTGAAACTGTTGCAGATAGAAGGGGATGCGAAGCTGCGTCAGGCACACTTGAAATAAACCTCCTGGCACCTTCCGCTGCCTCACAATGACAGGCCGTATTATGCTTTGCTCAAAATGTGTTTGAGAGCGAATAAAGTGCATTTTCGAACAATGGTTGTGTGTGTGCCAAGCAATAAAGCACATCTCACTAAATGTGTTCCTTAAGTGCCAAAACCCTAACCCTAACCCTAACCCTAACCCTTAACCTAACCCTAACCCTAACCCTAACCCTAACCCTAACCCTAACCCTAACCCTAACCCTAGCCCTTCTTTTCTGAACGAGTAAAGTGCTTTTTTGGACATGGCATACATGTGCCATATATGGAGAAAAATTTTACCACAAAGCCTATAGGTTGCTTGAAATGCTTTATCACAGCGAGAGAAACACATTTTCTCATTTTAGCTGTAACTCCACAGCAATGCTTCTCAGCCACCTGAAACTGTTGCAGATAGAACGGGATGCGAAGCTGCGTCAGGCACACTTGAAATGAGCCTCCTGGCACCTTCCGCTGCCTCACAATGACACGCCGTAATATGCTTTGCTCAAAATGTGTTTGAGAGCGAATAAAATGCATTTTCGAACAATGGCTGTGTGTGCCAAGCAAAGAAGCACATCACACGAAATGTGTTCCATAAGTGCCAAAACGCGCTTCGGAGGCCTTCTCTGAGCGAGTGGAGTGCTTTTTTGGACGTGGCACACATGTGCCATATATGGAGAAATTTTTACCACAAAGCCTATAGGTTGCTTGAAATACATTATCACAGAGACAGAAACACATTTTCTCATTTTAGCTGTAACTCCACAGCAATGCTTCTCAGCCACCTGAAACTGTTGCAGATAGAACGGGATGCGAAGTTGCGTCAGGCACACTTGGAATGAGCCTCCTGGCACCTTTCGCTGCCTCACAATGACACGCCGTATTATGCTTTGCTCAAAATGTGCATGAGAGCGAATAAAGTGCATTTTCGAACAATGGATGTGTGTGCCAAGCAAAGAAGCACATCACACTAAATGTGTTCCATAAGTACCAAAACGCGCTTCGGAGGCCTTCTCTGAGCGAGTGGAGTGCTTTTTTGGACGTGGCACAAATGTGCCATATATGGAGAAAATTTTTACCATAAAGCCTATAGGTTGCTTGAAATACATTATCACAGCGAGAGAAACACATTTTTTCATTTTAGCTGTAACTCGACAGCAGTGCTTCTCAGCCAACTGAAACTGTTGCAGATAGAACGGGATGCGAAGCTGCGTCAGGCACACTTGGAATAAACCTCCTGGCACCTTCCGCTGCCTCACAATGACAGGCCGTATTATGCTTTGCTCAAAATGTGTTTGAGAGCGAATAAAATGCATTTTCGAACAATGGCTGTGTGTGCCAAGCAAAGAAGCACATCACACTAAATGTGTTCCATAAGTGCCAAAACGCGCTTCGGAGGCCTTCTCTGAGCGAGTGGAGTGCTTTTTTGGACGTGGCACACATGTGCCATATATGGAGAAATTTTTACCACAAAGCCTATAGGTTGCTTGAAATACATTATCACAGAGACAGAAACACATTTTCTCATTTTAGCTGTAACTCCACAGCAATGCTTCTCAGCCACCTGAAACTGTTGCAGATAGAACGGGATGCGAAGTTGCGTCAGGCACACTTGGAATGAGCCTCCTGGCACCTTCCGCTGCCTCACAATGACACGCCGTAATATGCTTTGCTCAAAATGTGTTTGAGAGCGAATAAAATGCATTTTCGAACAATGGCTGTGTGTGCCAAGCAAAGAAGCACATCACACTAAATGTGTTCCATAAGTGCCAAAACGCGCTTCGGAGGCCTTCTCTGAGCGAGTGGAGTGCTTTTTTGGACGTGGCACACATGTGCCATATATGGAGAAATTTTTACCACAAAGCCTATAGGTTGCTTGAAATACATTATCACAGAGACAGAAACACATTTTCTCATTTTAGCTGTAACTCCACAGCAATGCTCCTCAGCCACCTGAAACTGTTGCAGATAGAACGGGATGCGAAGTTGCGTCAGGCACACTTGGAATGAGCCTCCTGGCACCTTTCGCTGCCTCACAATGACACGCCGTATTGTGCTTTGCTCAAAATGTGCATGAGAGCGAATAAAGTGCATTTTCGAACAATGGATGTGTGTGCCAAGCAAAGAAGCACATCACACTAAATGTGTTCCATAAGTACCAAAACGCGCTTCGGAGGCCTTCTCTGAGCGAGTGGAGTGCTTTTTTGGACGTGGCACAAATGTGCCATATATGGAGAAAATTTTTACCATAAAGCCTATAGGTTGCTTGAAATACATTATCACAGCGAGAGAAACACATTTTTTCATTTTAGCTGTAACTCGACAGCAGTGCTTCTCAGCCAACTGAAACTGTTGCAGATAGAACGGGATGCGAAGCTGCGTCAGGCACACTTGGAATAAACCTCCTGGCACCTTCCGCTGCCTCACAATGACAGGCCGTATTATGCTTTGCTCAAAATGTGTTTGAGAGCGAATAAAGTGCATTTTCGAACAATGGTTGTGTGCCAAGCAATAAAGCACATCTCACTAAATGTGTTCCTTAAGTGCCAAAACCCTAACCCTAACCCTAACCCTAACCCTAACCCTAACCCTAACCCTAACCCTAACCCTAACCCTAACCCTAACCCTAACCCTAACCCTAACCCTAACCCTAACCCTAACCCTAACCCTAACCCTAACCCTAACCCTAGCCCTTCTTCTCTGAGCGAGTAAAGTGCTTTTTTGGACATGGCACACATGTGCCATTTATGGGGAATTTTTTTTACCACAAAGCCTATAGGTTGCTTGAAATACATTATCACAGCGAGAGAAACACATTTTCTCTTTTAGTTGTAACTCCACAGCAGTGCTTTTCAGCCACCTGAAACTGTTGCAGATAGAACGGGATGCGAAGCTGCGTCAGGCACACTTGGAATGAGGCTCCCGGCACCTTCCGCTGCCTCACAATGACACGCCGTATTATGCTTTGCTCAAAATGTGTTTGAGAGCGAATAAAGTGCATTTTCGAACAATGGTTGTGTGTGCCAAGCAATAAAGCACATCACAATAAATGTGTTCCATCAGCGCCAAAACGCGCTTCGGAGGCCTTCTCTGAGCGAGTGGAGTGCTTTTTTGGACGTGGCACACATGTGCCATATATGGAGAAAATTTTTACAACAAAGCCTATACGTTGCTTGAAATACATTATCACAGCGAGAGAAACACATTTTCTCATTTTAGTTGTAACTCCACAGCAATGCTTCTTAGCCACCTGAAACTGTTGCAGATTGAACGGGATGCGAAGCTGCGTCAGGCACACTTCGAATGAACCTCCTGGCACCTTCCGCTGCCTCACAATGACATGCCGTATTATGCTTTGCTCAAAATGTGTTTGAAAGCGAATAAAGTGCATTTTCGAACAATGGTTGTGTGTGCCAAGCAATAAAGCACATCTCACTAAATGTGTTCCATAAGTGCCAAAACGCCCTTCGGAGGCCTTCTCTGAGCGAGTGGAGTGCTTTTTTGGACGTGGCACACATGTGCCATATATGGAGAAAAATTTTACCACAAAGCCTATAGGTTGCTTGAAATACATTATCACAGCGAGAGAAACACATTTTCTCATTTTAGCTGTAACTCCACAGCAATGCTTCTCAGCCACCTGAAATTGTTGCAGATTGAACGGGATGCGAAGCTGCGTCAGGCACACTTGGAATAAACCTCCTGGCACCTTCCGCTGCCTCACAATGACAGGCCGTATTATGCTTTGCTCAAAATGTGTTTGAGAGCGAATAAAGTGCATTTTCGAACAATGGTTGTGTGTGCCAAGCAATAAAGCACATCTCACTAAATGTGTTCCTTAAGTGCCAAAACCCTAACCCTAACCCTAACCCTTAACCTAACCCTAACCCTAACCCTAACCCTAACCCTAACCCTAACCCTAACCCTAACCCTAACCCTAACCCTAACCCTAACCCTAACCCTAACCCTAACCCTAACCCTAACCCTAACCCTAACCCTAACCCTAACCCTAACCCTAACCCTAACCCTAACCCTAACCCTAGCCCTTCTTCTCTGAGCGAGTAAAGTGCTTTTTTGGACATGGCATACATGTGCCATATATGGAGAAAATTTTTACCACAAAGCCTATAGGTTGCTTGAAATGCTTTATCACAGCGAGAGAAACACATTTTCTCATTTTAGCTGTAACTCCACAGCAATGCTTCTCAGCCACCTGAAACT
This sequence comes from Doryrhamphus excisus, assembly GCF_037039965.1. Lineage (NCBI taxonomy): Eukaryota > Metazoa > Chordata > Actinopteri > Syngnathiformes > Syngnathidae > Doryrhamphus > Doryrhamphus excisus. The sequence goes on along the minus strand of NC_136377.1, from coordinate 9,378,186 downwards.
GTTGCAGATAGAACGGGATGCGAAGCTGCGTCAGGCACACTTGGAATGAGCCTCCTGGCACCTTCCGCTGCCTCACAATGACACGCCGAATCATGCTTTGCGCACAATGTGTTTGAGAGCGAATAAAGTGCATTTTCGAACAATGGATGTGTGTGCCAAGCAATAAAGCACATCACACTAAATGTGTTCTATAAGTGCCAAAACGCGCTTCGGAGGCCTTCTCTGAGCGAGTGGAGTGCTTTTTTGGACTTGGCACACATGTGCCATATATGGAGAAAATTTTTACGACAAAGCCTATACGTTGCTTGAAATACATTATCACAGTCAGAGAAACACATTTTCTCATTTTAGTTGTAACTCCACAGCAATGCTTCCTAGTCACCTGAAACTGTTGCAGATAGAACGGGATGCGAAGCTGCGTCAGGCACACTTGGAATAATCCTCCTGGCACCTTCCGCTGGCCCACAATGACACGCCGAATCATGCTTTGCGCACAATGTGTTTGAGAGCGAATAAAGTGCATTTTCGAACAATGGATGTGTGTGCCAAGCAATAAAGCACATCACACTAAATGTGTTCCATAAGTACCAAAACGCGCTTCGGAGGCCTTCTCTGAGCGAGTGGAGTGCGTTTTTGGACGTGGCACACATGTGCCATATATGGAGAAAAATTTTACCATAAAGCCTATAGGTTGCTTGAAATACATTATCACAGCGAGAGAAACACATTTTTTAATTTTAGCTGTAACTCGACAGCAGTGCTTCTCAGCTAACTGAAACTGTTGCAGATAGAACGGGATGCGAAGCTGCGTCCGGCACACTTGGAATAAACCTCCTGGCACCTTCCGCTGCCTCACAATGACAGGCCGTATTATGCTTTGCTCAAAATGTGTTTGAGAGCGAATAAAGTGCATTTTCGAACAATGGTTGTGTGTGCCAAGCAATAAAGCACATCTCACTAAATGTGTTCCTTAAGTGCCAAAACCCTAACCCTAACCCTAACCCTAACCCTTAACCTAACCCTAACCCTAACCGTAACCCTAACCCTAACCCTAACCCTAGCCCTTCTTTTCTGAACGAGTAAAGTGCTTTTTTGGACATGGCATACATGTGCCATATTTTGAGAAAAATTTTACCACAAAGCCTATAGGTTGCTTGAAATGCTTTATCACAGCGAGAGAAACACATTTTCTCATTTTAGCTGTAACTCCACAGCAATGCTTCTCAGCCACCTGAAACTGTTGCAGATAGAACGGGATGCGAAGCTGCGTCAGGCACACTTGGAATGAGCCTCCTGGCACCTTCCGCTGCCTCACAATGACACGCCGTATTATGCTTTGCTCAAAATGTGCATGAGAGCGAATAAAGTGCATTTTCGAACAATGGATGTGTGTGCCAAGCAAAGAAGCACATCACACTAAATGTGTTCCATAAGTGCCAAAACGCGCTTCGGAGGCCTTCTCTGAGCGAGTGGAGTGCTTTTTCGGAAGTGGCACACATGTGCCATATATGGAGAAATTTTTTACCACAAAGCCTATACGTTGCTTGAACTACATTATCACAGTGACAGAAACACATTTTCTCACTATAGTTGTAACTCCACAGCAATGCTTCTTAGCCACCTGAAACTGTTGCAGATAGAACGGGATGCGAAGCTGCGTCAGACACACTTTGAATATTCCTCCTGGCACCTTCCGCTGGCCCACAATGACACGCCGAATCATGCTTTGCGCACAATGTGTTTGAGAGCGAATAAAGTGCATTTTCGAACAATGGATGTGTGTGCCAAGCAATAAAGCACATCACACTAAATGTGTTCCATAAGTACCAAAACGCGCTTCGGAGGCCTTCTCTGAGCGAGTGGAGTGCGTTTTTGGACGTGGCACAAATGTGCCATATATGGAGAAAATTTTTACCATAAAGCCTATAGGTTGCTTGAAATACATTATCACAGCGAGAGAAACACATTTTTTCATTTTAGCTGTAACTCGACAGCAGTGCTTCTCAGCAAACTGAAACTGTTGCAGATAGAACGGGATGCGAAGCTGCGTCAGGCACACTTGGAATAAACCTCCTGGCACCTTCCGCTGCCTCACAATGACAAGCCGTATTATGCTTTGCTCAAAATGTGTTTGAGAGCGAATAAAGTGCATTTTCGAACAATGGTTGTGTGTGCCAAGCAATAAAGCACATCTCACTAAATGTGTTCCTTAAGTGCCAAAACCCTAACCCTAACCCTTAACCTAACCCTAACCCTAACCCTAACCCTAACCCTAGCCCTTCTTTTCTGAACGAGTAAAGTGCTTTTTTTTACATGGCATACATGTGCCATATATGGAGAAAAATTTTACCACAAAGCCTATAGGTTGCTTGAAATGCTTTATCACAGCGAGAGAAACACATTTTCTCATTTTAGCTGTAACTCCACAGTAATGCTTCTCAGCCACCTGAAACTGTTACAGATAGAACGGGATGCGAAGCTGCGTCAGGCACACTTGGAATGAGCCTCCTGGCACCTTCCGCTGCCTCACAATGACACGCCGTAATATGCTTTGCTCAAAATGTGTTTGAGAGCGAATAAAGTGCATTTTCGAACAATGGCTGTGTGTGCCAAGCAAAGAAGCACATCACACTAAATGTGTTCCATAAGTGCCAAAACGCGCTTCGGAGGCCTTCTCTGAGCGAGTGGAGTGCTTTTTCGGAAGTGGCACACATGTGCCATATATGGAGAAATGTTTTACCACAAAGCCTATACGTTGCTTGAACTACATTATCACAGTGAGAGAAACACATTTTCTCACTATAGTTGTAACTCCACAGCAATGCTTCTTAGCCACCTGAAACTGTTGCAGATAGAACGGGATGCGAAGCTGCGTCAGACACACTTTGAATATTCCTCCTGGCACCTTCCGCTGGCCCACAATGACACGCCGAATCATGCTTTGCGCACAATGTGTTTGAGAGCGAATAAAGTGCATTTTCGAACAATGGATGTGTGTGCCAAGCAATAAAGCACATCACACTAAATGTGTTCCATAAGTACCAAAACGCGCTTCGGAGGCCTTCTCTGAGCGAGTGGAGTGCGTTTTTGGACGTGGCACAAATGTGCCATATATGGAGAAAATTTTTACCATAAAGCCTATAGGTTGCTTGAAATACATTATCACAGCGAGAGAAACACATTTTTTCATTTTAGCTGTAACTCGACAGCAGTGCTTCTCAGCCAACTGAAACTGTGCAGATAGAACGGGATGCGAAGCTGCGTCAGGCACACTTGGAATAAACCTCCTGGCACCTTCCGCTGCCTCACAATGACAGGCCGTATTATGCTTTGCTCAAAATGTGTTTGAGAGCGAATAAAGTGCATTTTCGAACAATGGTTGTGTGTGCCAAGCAATAAAGCACATCTCACTAAATGTGTTCCTTAAGTGCCAAAACCCTAACCCTAACCCTTAACCTAACCCTAACCCTAACCCTAACCCTAACCCTAACCCTAACCCTAACCCTAACCCTAGCCCTTCTTTTCTGAACGAGTAAAGTGCTTTTTTGGACATGGCATACATGTGCCATATATGGAGAAAAATTTTACCACAAAGCCTATAGGTTGCTTGAAATGCTTTATCACAGCGAGAGAAACACATTTTCTCATTTTAGCTGTAACTCCACAGTAATGCTTCTCAGCCACCTGAAACTGTTGCAGATAGAACGGGATGCGAAGCTGCGTCAGGCACACTTGGAATAAACCTCCTGGCACCTTCCGCTGCCTCACAATGACAGGCCGTATTATGCTTTGCTCAAAATGTGTTTGAGAGCGAATAAAGTGCATTTTCGAACAATGGTTGTGTGTGCCAAGCAATAAAGCACATCTCACTAAATGTGTTCCTTAAGTGCCAAAACCCTAACCCTTAACCTAACCCTAACCCTAACCCTAACCCTAACCCTAACCCTAACCCTAACCCTAACCCTAACCCTAACCCTAGCCCTTCTTTTCTGAACGAGTAAAGTGCTTTTTTGGACATGGCATACATGTGCCATATATGGAGAAAAATTTTACCACAAAGCCTATAGGTTGCTTGAAATGCTTTATCACAGCGAGAGAAACACATTTTCTCATTTTAGCTGTAACTCCACAGTAATGCTTCTCAGCCACCTGAAACTGTTGCAGATAGAACGGGATGCGAAGTTGCGTAAGGCACACTTGGAATGAGCCTCCTGGCACCTTTCGCTGCCTCACAATGACACGCCGTATTATGCTTTGCTCAAAATGTGCATGAGAGCGAATAAAGTGCATTTTCGAACAATGGATGTGTGTGTCAAGGAAAGAAGCACATCACACTAAATGTGTTCCATAAGTGCCCAAACGCGCTTCGGAGGCCTTCTCTGACCGAGTGGAGTGCGTTTTTGGACGTGGCACACATGTGCCATATATGGAGAAAATTTTTACCATAAAGCCTATAGGTTGCTTGAAATACATTATCACAGCGAGAGAAACACATTTTTTCATTTTAGCTGTAACTCGACAGCAGTGCTTCTCAGCCACCTGAAACTGTTGCAGATAGAACGGGATGCGAAGCTGCGTCAGACACACTTTGAATAATCCTCCTGGCACCTTCCGCTGGCCCACAATGACACGCCGAATCATGCTTTGCGCACAATGTGTTTGAGAGCGAATAAAGTGCATTTTCGAACAATGGATGTGTGTGCCAAGCAATAAAGCACATCACACTAAATGTGTTCCATAAGTACCAAAACGCGCTTCGGAGGCCTTCTCTGAGCGAGTGGAGTGCGTTTTTGGACGTGGCACACATGTGCCATATATGGAGAAAATTTTTACCATAAAGCCTATAGGTTGCTTGAAATACATTATCACAGCGAGAGAAACACATTTTTTCATTTTAGCTGTAACTCGACAGCAGTGCTTCTCAGCAAACTGAAACTGTTGCAGATAGAACGGGATGCGAAGCTGCGTCAGGCACACTTGGAATAAACCTCCTGGCACCTTCCGCTGCCTCACAATGACAGGCCGTATTATGCTTTGCTCAAAATGTGTTTGAGAGCGAATAAAGTGCATTTTCGAACAATGGTTGTGTGTGCCAAGCAATAAAGCACATCTCACTAAATGTGTTCCTTAAGTGCCAAAACCCTAACCCTAACCCTTAACCTAACCCTAACCCTAACCCTAACCCTAACCCTAACCCTAACCCTAGCCCTTCTTTTCTGAACGAGTAAAGTGCTTTTTTGGACATGGCATACATGTGCCATATATGGAGAAAAATTTTACCACAAAGCCTATAGGTTGCTTGAAATGCTTTATCACAGCGAGAGAAACACATTTTCTCATTTTAGCTGTAACTCCACAGTAATGCTTCTCAGCCACCTGAAACTGTTGCAGATAGAACGGGATGCGAAGCTGCGTCAGGCACACTTGGAATGAGCCTCCTGGCACCTTCCGCTGCCTCACAATGACACGCCGTAATATGCTTTGCTCAAAATGTGTTTGAGAGCGAATAAAGTGCATTTTCGAACAATGGCTGTGTGTGCCAAGCAAAGAAGCACATCACAATAAATGTGTTCCATAAGTGCCAAAACGCGCTTCGGAGGCCTTCTCTGAGCGAGTGGAGTGCTTTTTCGGAAGTGGCACACATGTGCCATATATGGAGAAATGTTTTACCACAAAGCCTATACGTTGCTTGAACTACATTATCACAGTGAGAGAAACACATTTTCTCACTATAGTTGTAACTCCACAGCAATGCTTCTTAGCCACCTGAAACTGTTGCAGATAGAACGGGATGCGAAGTTGCGTCAGGCACACTTGGAATGAGCCTCCTGGCACCTTTCGCTGCCTCACAATGACACGCCGTATTATGCTTTGCTCAAAATGTGCATGAGAGCGAATAAAGTGCATTTTCGAACAATGGATGTGTGTGCCAAGCAAAGAAGCACATCACACTAAATGTGTTCCATAAGTGCCAAAACGCGCTTCGGAGGCCTTCTCTGAGCGAGTGGAGTGCGTTTTTGGACGTGGCACACATGTGCCATATATGGAGAAAAATTTTACCAATTTATACCACACTTGGAATAAACCTCCTGGCACCTTCCGCTGCCTCACGATGACAGGCCGTATTATGCTTTGCTCAAAATGTGTTTGAGAGCGAATAAAGTGCATTTTCGAACAATGGTTGTGTGTGCCAAGCAATAAAGCACATCTCACTAAATGTGTTCCTTAAGTGCCAAAACCCTAACCCTAACCCTAACCCTTAACCTAACCCTAACCCTAACCCTAACCCTAACCCTAACCCTAACCCTAACCCTAACCCTAACCCTAACCCTAACCCTAACCCTAACCCTAACCCTAGCCCTTCTTTTCTGAACGAGTAAAGTGCTTTTTTGGACATGACATACATGTGCCATATATGGAGAAAAATTTTACCACAAAGCCTATAGGTTGCTTGAAATGCTTTATCACAGCGAGAGAAACACATTTTCTCATTTTAGCTGTAACTCCACAGTAATGCTTCTCAGCCACCTGAAACTGTTGCAGATAGAACGGGATGCGAAGCTGCGTCAGGCACACTTGGAATAAACCTCCTGGCACCTTCCGCTGCCTCACAATGACAGGCCGTATTATGCTTTGCTCAAAATGTGTTTGAGAGCGAATAAAGTGCATTTTCGAACAATGGTTGTGTGTGCCAAGCAATAAAGCACATCTCACTAAATGTGTTCCTTAAGTGCCAAAACCCTAACCCTAACCCTAACCCTAACCCTTAACCTAACCCTAACCCTAACCGTAACCCTAACCCTAACCCTAACCCTAGCCCTTCTTTTCTGAACGAGTAAAGTGCTTTTTTGGACATGGCATACATGTGCCATATTTTGAGAAAAATTTTACCACAAAGCCTATAGGTTGCTTGAAATGCTTTATCACAGCGAGAGAAACACATTTTCTCATTTTAGCTGTAACTCCACAGTAATGCTTCTCAGCCACCTGAAACTGTTACAGATAGAACGGGATGCGAAGCTGCGTCAGGCACACTTGGAATGAGCCTCCTGGCACCTTCCGCTGCCTCACAATGACACGCCGTAATATGCTTTGCTCAAAATGTGTTTGAGAGCGAATAAAGTGCATTTTCGAACAATGGCTGTGTGTGCCAAGCAAAGAAGCACATCACACTAAATGTGTTCCATAAGTGCCAAAACGCGCTTCGGAGGCCTTCTCTGAGCGAGTGGAGTGCTTTTTCGGAAGTGGCACACATGTGCCATATATGGAGAAAATTTTTACGACAAAGCCTATACGTTGCTTGAAATACATTATCACAGTCAGAGAAACACATTTTCTCATTTTAGTTGTAACTCCACAGCAATGCTTCCTAGTCACCTGAAACTGTTGCAGATAGAACGGGATGCGAAGCTGCGTCAGGCACACTTGGAATAATCCTCCTGGCACCTTCCGCTGGCCCACAATGACACGCCGAATCATGCTTTGCGCACAATGTGTTTGAGAGCGAATAAAGTGCATTTTCGAACAATGGATGTGTGTGCCAAGCAATAAAGCACATCACACTAAATGTGTTCCATAAGTACCAAAACGCGCTTCGGAGGCCTTCTCTGAGCGAGTGGAGTGCGTTTTTGGACGTGGCACACATGTGCCATATATGGAGAAAAATTTTACCATAAAGCCTATAGGTTGCTTGAAATACATTATCACAGCGAGAGAAACACATTTTTTAATTTTAGCTGTAACTCGACAGCAGTGCTTCTCAGCTAACTGAAACTGTTGCAGATAGAACGGGATGCGAAGCTGCGTCCGGCACACTTGGAATAAACCTCCTGGCACCTTCCGCTGCCTCACAATGACAGGCCGTATTATGCTTTGCTCAAAATGTGTTTGAGAGCGAATAAAGTGCATTTTCGAACAATGGTTGTGTGTGCCAAGCAATAAAGCACATCTCACTAAATGTGTTCCTTAAGTGCCAAAACCCTAACCCTAACCCTAACCCTAACCCTTAACCTAACCCTAACCCTAACCGTAACCCTAACCCTAACCCTAACCCTAGCCCTTCTTTTCTGAACGAGTAAAGTGCTTTTTTGGACATGGCATACATGTGCCATATTTTGAGAAAAATTTTACCACAAAGCCTATAGGTTGCTTGAAATGCTTTATCACAGCGAGAGAAACACATTTTCTCATTTTAGCTGTAACTCCACAGCAATGCTTCTCAGCCACCTGAAACTGTTGCAGATAGAACGGGATGCGAAGCTGCGTCAGGCACACTTGGAATGAGCCTCCTGGCACCTTCCGCTGCCTCACAATGACACGCCGTATTATGCTTTGCTCAAAATGTGCATGAGAGCGAATAAAGTGCATTTTCGAACAATGGATGTGTGTGCCAAGCAAAGAAGCACATCACACTAAATGTGTTCCATAAGTGCCAAAACGCGCTTCGGAGGCCTTCTCTGAGCGAGTGGAGTGCTTTTTCGGAAGTGGCACACATGTGCCATATATGGAGAAATTTTTTACCACAAAGCCTATACGTTGCTTGAACTACATTATCACAGTGACAGAAACACATTTTCTCACTATAGTTGTAACTCCACAGCAATGCTTCTTAGCCACCTGAAACTGTTGCAGATAGAACGGGATGCGAAGCTGCGTCAGACACACTTTGAATATTCCTCCTGGCACCTTCGGCTGGCCCACAATGACACGCCGAATCATGCTTTGCGCACAATGTGTTTGAGAGCGAATAAAGTGCATTTTCGAACAATGGATGTGTGTGCCAAGCAATAAAGCACATCACACTAAATGTGTTCCATAAGTACCAAAACGCGCTTCGGAGGCCTTCTCTGAGCGAGTGGAGTGCGTTTTTGGACGTGGCACAAATGTGCCATATATGGAGAAAATTTTTACCATAAAGCCTATAGGTTGCTTGAAATACATTATCACAGCGAGAGAAACACATTTTTTCATTTTAGCTGTAACTCGACAGCAGTGCTTCTCAGAAAAATGAAACTGTTGCAGATAGAACGGGATGCGAAGCTGCGTCAGGCACACTTGGAATAAACCTCCTGGCACCTTCCGCTGCCTCACAATGACAAGCCGTATTATGCTTTGCTCAAAATGTGTTTGAGAGCGAATAAAGTGCATTTTCGAACAATGGTTGTGTGTGCCAAGCAATAAAGCACATCTCACTAAATGTGTTCCTTAAGTGCCAAAACCCTAACCCTAACCCTTAACCTAACCCTAACCCTAACCCTAACCCTAACCCTAGCCCTTCTTTTCTGAACGAGTAAAGTGCTTTTTTTTACATGGCATACATGTGCCATATATGGAGAAAAATTTTACCACAAAGCCTATAGGTTGCTTGAAATGCTTTATCACAGCGAGAGAAACACATTTTCTCATTTTAGCTGTAACTCCACAGTAATGCTTCTCAGCCACCTGAAACTGTTACAGATAGAACGGGATGCGAAGCTGCGTCAGGCACACTTGGAATGAGCCTCCTGGCACCTTCCGCTGCCTCACAATGACACGCCGTAATATGCTTTGCTCAAAATGTGTTTGAGAGCGAATAAAGTGCATTTTCGAACAATGGCTGTGTGTGCCAAGCAAAGAAGCACATCACACTAAATGTGTTCCATAAGTGCCAAAACGCGCTTCGGAGGCCTTCTCTGAGCGAGTGGAGTGCTTTTTCGGAAGTGGCACACATGTGCCATATATGGAGAAATGTTTTACCACAAAGCCTATACGTTGCTTGAACTACATTATCACAGTGAGAGAAACACATTTTCTCACTATAGTTGTAACTCCACAGCAATGCTTCTTAGCCACCTGAAACTGTTGCAGATAGAACGGGATGCGAAGCTGCGTCAGACACACTTTGAATATTCCTCCTGGCACCTTCCGCTGGCCCACAATGACACGCCGAATCATGCTTTGCGCACAATGTGTTTGAGAGCGAATAAAGTGCATTTTCGAACAATGGATGTGTGTGCCAAGCAATAAAGCACATCACACTAAATGTGTTCCATAAGTACCAAAACGCGCTTCGGAGGCCTTCTCTGAGCGAGTGGAGTGCGTTTTTGGACGTGGCACAAATGTGCCATATATGGAGAAAATTTTTACCATAAAGCCTATAGGTTGCTTGAAATACATTATCACAGCGAGAGAAACACATTTTTTCATTTTAGCTGTAACTCGACAGCAGTGCTTCTCAGCCAACTGAAACTGTGCAGATAGAACGGGATGCGAAGCTGCGTCAGGCACACTTGGAATAAACCTCCTGGCACCTTCCGCTGCCTCACAATGACAGGCCGTATTATGCTTTGCTCAAAATGTGTTTGAGAGCGAATAAAGTGCATTTTCGAACAATGGTTGTGTGTGCCAAGCAATAAAGCACATCTCACTAAATGTGTTCCTTAAGTGCCAAAACCCTAACCCTAACCCTTAACCTAACCCTAACCCTAACCCTAACCCTAACCCTAACCCTAACCCTAACCCTAGCCCTTCTTTTCTGAACGAGTAAAGTGCTTTTTTGGACATGGCATACATGTGCCATATATGGAGAAAAATTTTACCACAAAGCCTATAGGTTGCTTGAAATGCTTTATCACAGCGAGAGAAACACATTTTCTCATTTTAGCTGTAACTCCACAGTAATGCTTCTCAGCCACCTGAAACTGTTGCAGATAGAACGGGATGCGAAGCTGCGTCAGGCACACTTGGAATAAACCTCCTGGCACCTTCCGCTGCCTCACAATGACAGGCCGTATTATGCTTTGCTCAAAATGTGTTTGAGAGCGAATAAAGTGCATTTTCGAACAATGGTTGTGTGTGCCAAGCAATAAAGCACATCTCACTAAATGTGTTCCTTAAGTGCCAAAACCCTAACCCTTAACCTAACCCTAACCCTAACCCTAACCCTAACCCTAACCCTAACCCTAACCCTAACCCTAGCCCTTCTTTTCTGAACGAGTAAAGTGCTTTTTTGGACATGGCATACATGTGCCATATATGGAGAAAAATTTTACCACAAAGCCTATAGGTTGCTTGAAATGCTTTATCACAGCGAGAGAAACACATTTTCTCATTTTAGCTGTAACTCCACAGTAATGCTTCTCAGCCACCTGAAACTGTTGCAGATAGAACGGGATGCGAAGTTGCGTAAGGCACACTTGGAATGAGCCTCCTGGCACCTTTCGCTGCCTCACAATGACACGCCGTATTATGCTTTGCTCAAAATGTGCATGAGAGCGAATAAAGTGCATTTTCGAACAATGGATGTGTGTGTCAAGGAAAGAAGCACATCACACTAAATGTGTTCCATAAGTGCCCAAACGCGCTTCGGAGGCCTTCTCTGACCGAGTGGAGTGCGTTTTTGGACGTGGCACACATGTGCCATATATGGAGAAAATTTTTACCATAAAGCCTATAGGTTGCTTGAAATACATTATCACAGCGAGAGAAACACATTTTTTCATTTTAGCTGTAACTCGACAGCAGTGCTTCTCAGCCACCTGAAACTGTTGCAGATAGAACGGGATGCGAAGCTGCGTCAGACACACTTTGAATAATCCTCCTGGCACCTTCCGCTGGCCCACAATGACACGCCGAATCATGCTTTGCGCACAATGTGTTTGAGAGCGAATAAAGTGCATTTTCGAACAATGGATGTGTGTGCCAAGCAATAAAGCACATCACACTAAATGTGTTCCATAAGTACCAAAACGCGCTTCGGAGGCCTTCTCTGAGCGAGTGGAGTGCGTTTTTGGACGTGGCACACATGTGCCATATATGGAGAAAATTTTTACCATAAAGCCTATAGGTTGCTTGAAATACATTATCACAGCGAGAGAAACACATTTTTTCATTTTAGCTGTAACTCGACAGCAGTGCTTCTCAGCAAACTGAAACTGTTGCAGATAGAACGGGATGCGAAGCTGCGTCAGGCACACTTGGAATAAACCTCCTGGCACCTTCCGCTGCCTCACAATGACAGGCCGTATTATGCTTTGCTCAAAATGTGTTTGAGAGCGAATAAAGTGCATTTTCGAACAATGGTTGTGTGTGCCAAGCAATAAAGCACATCTCACTAAATGTGTTCCTTAAGTGCCAAAACCCTAACCCTAACCCTAACCCTTAACCTAACCCTAACCCTAACCCTAACCCTAACCCTAACCCTAACCCTAACCCTAGCCCTTCTTTTCTGAACGAGTAAAGTGCTTTTTTGGACATGGCATACATGTGCCATATATGGAGAAAAATTTTACCACAAAGCCTATAGGTTGCTTGAAATGCTTTATCACAGCGAGAGAAACACATTTTCTCATTTTAGCTGTAACTCCACAGTAATGCTTCTCAGCCACCTGAAACTGTTGCAGATAGAACGGGATGCGAAGCTGCGTCAGGCACACTTGGAATGAGCCTCCTGGCACCTTCCGCTGCCTCACAATGACACGCCGTAATATGCTTTGCTCAAAATGTGTTTGAGAGCGAATAAAGTGCATTTTCGAACAATGGCTGTGTGTGCCAAGCAAAGAAGCACATCACAATAAATGTGTTCCATAAGTGCCAAAACGCGCTTCGGAGGCCTTCTCTGAGCGAGTGGAGTGCTTTTTCGGAAGTGGCACACATGTGCCATATATGGAGAAATGTTTTACCACAAAGCCTATACGTTGCTTGAACTACATTATCACAGTGAGAGAAACACATTTTCTCACTATAGTTGTAACTCCACAGCAATGCTTCTTAGCCACCTGAAACTGTTGCAGATAGAACGGGATGCGAAGTTGCGTCAGGCACACTTGGAATGAGCCTCCTGGCACCTTTCGCTGCCTCACAATGACACGCCGTATTATGCTTTGCTCAAAATGTGCATGAGAGCGAATAAAGTGCATTTTCGAACAATGGATGTGTGTGCCAAGCAAAGAAGCACATCACACTAAATGTGTTCCATAAGTGCCAAAACGCGCTTCGGAGGCCTTCTCTGAGCGAGTGGAGTGCGTTTTTGGACGTGGCACACATGTGCCATATATGGAGAAAAATTTTACCAATTTATACCACACTTGGAATAAACCTCCTGGCACCTTCCGCTGCCTCACGATGACAGGCCGTATTATGCTTTGCTCAAAATGTGTTTGAGAGCGAATAAAGTGCATTTTCGAACAATGGTTGTGTGTGCCAAGCAATAAAGCACATCTCACTAAATGTGTTCCTTAAGTGCCAAAACCCTAACCCTAACCCTAACCCTTAACCTAACCCTAACCCTAACCCTAACCCTAACCCTAACCCTAACCCTAACCCTAACCCTAACCCTAACCCTAACCCTAACCCTAACCCTAACCCTAACCCTAGCCCTTCTTTTCTGAACGAGTAAAGTGCTTTTTTGGACATGACATACATGTGCCATATATGGAGAAAAATTTTACCACAAAGCCTATAGGTTGCTTGAAATGCTTTATCACAGCGAGAGAAACACATTTTCTCATTTTAGCTGTAACTCCACAGTAATGCTTCTCAGCCACCTGAAACTGTTGCAGATAGAACGGGATGCGAAGCTGCGTCAGGCACACTTGGAATGAGCCTCCTGGCACCTTCCGCTGCCTCACAATGACACGCCGTAATATGCTTTGCTCAAAATGTGTTTGAGAGCGAATAAAGTGCATTTTCGAACAATGGCTGTGTATGCCAAGCAAAGAAGCACATCATACTAAATGTGTTCCATAAGTGCCAAAACGCGTTTCGGAGGCCTTCTCTGAGCGAGTGGAGTGCTTTTTTGGACGTGGCACACATGTGCCATATATGGAGAAATTTTTTACCACAAAGCCTATAGGTTACTTGAAATACATTATCACAGAGACAGAAACACATTTTTTCATTTTAGCTGTAACTCCACAGCAATGCTTCTCAGCCACCTGAAACTGTTGCAGATAGAACGGGATGCGAAGTTGCGTAAGGCACACTTGGAATGAGCCTCCTGGCACCTTTCGCTGCCTCACAATGACACGCCGTATTATGCTTTGCTCAAAATGTGCATGAGAGCGAATAAAGTGCATTTTCGAACAATGGATGTGTGTGCCAAGGAAAGAAGCACATCACACTAAATGTGTTCCATAAGTGCCCAAACGCGCTTCGGAGGCCTTCTCTGACCGAGTGGAGTGCGTTTTTGGACGTGGCACACATGTGCCATATATGGAGAAAATTTTTACCATAAAGCCTATAGGTTGCTTGAAATACATTATCACAGCGAGAGAAACACATTTTTTCATTTTAGCTGTAACTCGACAGCAGTGCTTCTCAGCCACCTGAAACTGTTGCAGATAGAACGGGATGCGAAGCTGCGTCAGACACACTTTGAATAATCCTCCTGGCACCTTCCGCTGGCCCACAATGACACGCCGAATCATGCTTTGCGCACATTGTGTTTGAGAGCGAATAAAGTGCATTTTCGAACAATGGATGTGTGTGCCAAGCAATAAAGCACATCACACTAAATGTGTTCCATAAGTACCAAAACGCGCTTCGGAGGCCTTCTCTGAGCGAGTGGAGTGCGTTTTTGGACGTGGCACACATGTGCCATATATGGAGAAAATTTTTACCATAAAGCCTATAGGTTGCTTGAAATACATTATCACAGCGAGAGAAACACATTTTTTCATTTTAGCTGTAACTCAACAGCAGTGCTTCTCAGCCAACTGAAACTGTTGCAGATAGAAGGGGATGCGAAGCTGCGTCAGGCACACTTGCAAAAAAACCTCCTGGCACCTTCCGCTGCCTCACAATGACAGGCCGTATTATGCTTTGCTCAAAATGTGTTTGAGAGCGAATGAAGTGCATTTTCGAACAATGGTTGTGTGTGCCAAGCAATAAAGCACATCTCACTAAATGTGTTCCTTAAGTGCCAAAACCCTAACCCTAACCCTAACCCTAACCCTTAACCTAACCCTAACCCTAACCCTAACCCTAACCCTAACCCTAACCCTAACTCTAACCCTAACCCTAACCCTAACCCCAACCCTAGCCCTTCTTTTCTGAACGAGTAAAGTGCTTTTTTGGACATGGCATACATGTGCCATATATGGAGAAAAATTTTACCACAAAGCCTATAGGTTGCTTGAAATGCTTTATCACAGCGAGAGAAACACATTTTCTCATTTTAGCTGTAACTCCACAGTAATGCTTCTCAGCCACCTGAAACTGTTGCAGATAGAACGGGATGCGAAGCTGCGTCAGGCACACTTGGAATGAGCCTCCTGGCACCTTCCGCTGCCTCACAATGACACGCCGTAATATGCTTTGCTCAAAATGTGTTTGAGAGCGAATAAAGTGCATTTTCGAACAATGGCTGTGTGTGCCAAGCAAAGAAGCACATCACACTAAATGTGTTCCATAAGTGCCAAAACGCGCTTCGGAGGCCTTCTCTGAGCGAGTGGAGTGCTTTTTTGGACGTGGCACACATGTGCCATATATGGAGAAATTTTTTACCACAAAGCCTATAGGTTACTTGAAATACATTATCACAGAGACAGAAACACATTTTCTCATTTTAGCTGTAACTCCACAGCAATGCTTCTCAGCCACCTGAAACTGTTGCAGATAGAACGGGATGCGAAGCTGCGTCAGACACACTTTGAATAATCCTCCTGGCACCTTCCGCTGGCCCACAATGACACGCCGAATCATGCTTTGCGCACAATGTGTTTGAGAGCGAATAAAGTGCATTTTCGAACAATGGATGTGTGTGCCAAGCAATAAAGCACATCACACTAAATGTGTTCCATAAGTACCAAAACGCGCTTCGGAGGCCTTCTCTGAGCGAGTGGAGTGCGTTTTTGGACGTGGCACACATGTGCCATATATGGAGAAAATTTTTACCAATTTTTACCACACTTGGAATAAACCTCCTGGCACCTTCCGCTGCCTCACAATGACAGGCCGTATTATGCTTTGCTCAAAATGTGTTTGAGAGCGAATAAAGTGCATTTTCGAACAATGGTTGTGTGTGCCAAGCAATAAAGCACATCTCACTAAATGTGTTCCTTAAGTGCCAAAACCCTAACCCTAACCCTAACCCTTAACCTAACCCTAACCCTAACCCTAACCCTAACCCTAACCCTAACCCTAACCCTAACCCTAACCCTAACCCTAACCCTAACCCTAACCCTAACCCTAACCCTAACCCTAGCCCTTCTTTTCTGAACGAGTAAAGTGCTTTTTTGGACATGGCATACATGTGCCATATATGGAGAAAAATTTTACCACAAAGCCTATAGGTTGCTTGAAATGCTTTATCACAGCGAGAGAAACACATTTTCTCATTTTAGCTGTAACTCCACAGCAATGCTTCTCAGCCACCTGAAACTGTTGCAGATAGAACGGGATGCGAAGCTGCGTCAGGCACACTTGGAATGAGCCTCCTGGCACCTTCCGCGGCCTCACAATGACACGCCGTAATATGCTTTGCTCAAAATGTGTTTGAGAGCGAATAAAATGCATTTTCGAACAATGGCTGTGTGTGCCAAGCAAAGAAGCACATCACACTAAATGTGTTCCATAAGTGCCAAAACGCGCTTCGGAGGCCTTCTCTGAGCGAGTGGAGTGCTTTTTTGGACGTGGCACACATGTGCCATATATGGAGAATTTTTTTACCACAAAGCCTATAGGTTGCTTGAAATACATTATCACAGAGACAGAAACACATTTTCTCATTTTAGCTGTAACTCCACAGCAATGCTTCTCAGCCACCTGAAACTGTTGCAGATAGAACGGGATGCGAAGTTGCGTCAGGCACACTTGGAATGAGCCTCCTGGCACCTTTCGCTGCCTCACAATGACACGCCGTATTATGCTTTGCTCAAAATGTGCATGAGAGCGAATAAAGTGCATTTTCGAACAATGGATGTGTGTGCCAAGCAAAGAAGCACATCACACTAAATGTGTTCCATAAGTACCAAAACGCGCTTCGGAGGCCTTCTCTGAGCGAGTGGAGTGCTTTTTTGGACGTGGCACAAATGTGCCATATATGGAGAAAATTTGTACCATAAAGCCTATAGGTTGCTTGAAATACATTATCACAGCGAGAGAAACACATTTTTTCATTTTAGCTGTAACTCGACAGCAGTGCTTCTCAGCCAACTGAAACTGTTGCAGATAGAACGGGATGCGAAGCTGCGTCAGGCACACTTGGAATAAACCTCCTGGCACCTTCCGCTGCCTCACAATGACAGGCCGTATTATGCTTTGCTCAAAATGTGTTTGAGAGCGAATAAAGTGCATTTTCGAACAATGGTTGTGTGTGCCAAGCAATAAAGCACATCTCACTAAATGTGTTCCTTAAGTGCCAAAACCCTAACCCTAACCCTAACCCTAACCCTAACCCTAACCCTAACCCTAACCCTAACCCTAACCCTAACCCTAACCCTAACCCTAACCCTAACCCTTCTTCTCTGAGCGAGTAAAGTGCTTTTTTGGACATGGCACACATGTGCCATTTATGGGGAATTTTTTTTACCACAAAGCCTATAGGTTGCTTGAAATACATTATCACAGCGAGAGAAACACATTTTCTCTTTTAGTTGTAACTCCACAGCAGTGCTTTTCAGCCACCTGAAACTGTTGCAGATAGAACGGGATGCAAAGCTGCGTCAGGCACACTTGGAATGAGGCTCCCGGCACCTTCCGCTGCCTCACAATGACACGCCGTATTATGCTTTGCTCAAAATGTGTTTGAGAGCGAATAAAGTGCATTTTCGAACAATGGTTGTGTGTGCCAAGCAATAAAGCACATCACAATAAATGTGTTCCATCAGCGCCAAAACGCGCTTCGGAGGCCTTCTCTGAGCGAGTGGAGTGCTTTTTTGGACGTGGCACACATGTGCCATATATGGAGAAAATTTTTACAACAAAGCCTATACGTTGCTTGAAATACATTATCACAGCGAGAGAAACACATTTTCTCATTTTAGTTGTAACTCCACAGCAATGCTTCTTAGCCACCTGAAACTGTTGCAGATTGAACGGGATGCGAAGCTGCGTCAGGCACACTTCGAATGAACCTCCTGGCACCTTCCGCTGCCTCACAATGACATGCCGTATTATGCTTTGCTCAAAATGTGTTTGAAAGCGAATAAAGTGCATTTTCGAACAATGGTTGTGTGTGCCAAGCAATAAAGCACATCTCACTAAATGTGTTCCATAAGTGCCAAAACGCCCTTCGGAGGCCTTCTCTGAGCGAGTGGAGTGCTTTTTTGGACGTGGCACACATGTGCCATATATGGAGAAAAATTTTACCACAAAGCCTATAGGTTGCTTGAAATACATTATCACAGCGAGAGAAACACATTTTCTCATTTTAGCTGTAACTCCACAGCAATGCTTCTCAGCCACCTGAAATTGTTGCAGATTGAACGGGATGCGAAGCTGCGTCAGGCACACTTGGAATAAACCTCCTGGCACCTTCCGCTGCCTCACAATGACAGGCCGTATTATGCTTTGCTCAAAATGTGTTTGAGAGCGAATAAAGTGCATTTTCGAACAATGGTTGTGTGTGCCAAGCAATAAAGCACATCTCACTAAATGTGTTCCTTAAGTGCCAAAACCCTAACCCTAACCCTAACCCTTAACCTAACCCTAACCCTAACCCTAACCCTAACCCTAACCCTAACCCTAACCCTAACCCTAACCCTAACCCTAACCCTAACCCTAACCCTAACCCTAACCCTAACCCTAACCCTAACCCTAGCCCTTCTTCTCTGAGCGAGTAAAGTGCTTTTTTGGACATGGCATACATGTGCCATATATGGAGAAAATTTTTACCACAAAGCCTATAGGTTGCTTGAAATGCTTTATCACAGCGAGAGAAACACATTTTTTCATTTTAGCTGTAACTCCACAGCAATGCTTCTCAGCCACCTGAAACTGTTGCAGATAGAACGGGATGCGAAGCTGCGTCAGGCACACTTGGAATGAGCCTCCTGGCACCTTCCGCTGCCTCACAATGACAGGCCGTATTATGCTTTGCTCAAAATGTGTTTGAGAGCGAATAAAGTGCATTTTCGAACAATGGTTGTGTGTGCCAAGCAATAAAGCACATCTCACTAAATGTGTTCCTTAAGTGCCAAAACCCTAACCCTAACCCTAACCCTTAACCTAACCCTAACCCTAACCCTAACCCTAACCCTAACCCTAACCCTAACCCTAACCCTAACCCTAACCCTAACCCTAACCCTAACCCTAACCCTAACCCTAACCCTAACCCTAACCCTAACCCTAACCCTAGCCCTTCTTCTCTGAGCGAGTAAAGTGCTTTTTTGGACATGGCATACATGTGCCATATATGGAGAAAATTTTTACCACAAAGCCTATAGGTTGCTTGAAATGCTTTATCACAGCGAGAGACACATTTTCTCATTTTAGCTGTAACTCCACAGCAATGCTTCTCAGCCACCTGAAACTGTTGCAGATAGAACGGGATGCGAAGCTGCGTCAGGCACACTTGGAATGAGCCTCCTGGCACCTTCCGCTGCCTCACAATGACACGCCGAATCATGCTTTGCGCACAAGGTGTTTGAGAGCGAATAAAGTGCATTTTCGAACAATGGATGTGTGTGCCAAGCAATAAAGCACATCACACTAAATGTGTTCTATAAGTGCCAAAACGCGCTTCGGAGGCCTTCTCTGAGCGAGTGGAGTGCTTTTTTGGACTTGGCACACATGTGCCATATATGGAGAAAATTTTTACGACAAAGCCTATACGTTGCTTGAAATACATTATCACAGTCAGAGAAACACATTTTCTCATTTTAGTTGTAACTCCACAGCAATGCTTCCTAGTCACCTGAAACTGTTGCAGATAGAACGGGATGCGAAGCTGCGTCAGGCACACTTGGAATAATCCTCCTGGCACCTTCCGCTGGCCCACAATGACACGCCGAATCATGCTTTGCGCACAATGTGTTTGAGAGCGAATAAAGTGCATTTTCGAACAATGGATGTCTGTGCCAAGCAATAAAGCACATCACACTAAATGTGTTCCATAAGTACCAAAACGCGCTTCGGAGGCCTTCTCTGAGCGAGTGGAGTGCGTTTTTGGACGTGGCACAAATGTGCCATATATGGAGAAAATTTTTACCATAAAGCCTATAGGTTGCTTGAAATACATTATCACAGCGAGAGAAACACATTTTTTCATTTTAGCTGTAACTCGACAGCAGTGCTTCTCAGCAAACTGAAACTGTTGCAGATAGAACGGGATGCGAAGCTGCGTCAGGCACACTTGGAATAAACCTCCTGGCACCTTCCGCTGCCTCACAATGACAGGCCGTATTATGCTTTGCTCAAAATGTGTTTGAGAGCGAATAAAGTGCATTTTCGAACAATGGTTGTGTGTGCCAAGCAATAAAGCACATCTCACTAAATGTGTTCCTTAAGTGCCAAAACCCTAACCCTAACCCTTAACCTAACCCTAACCCTAACCCTAACCCTAACCCTAACCCTAACCCTAACCCTAACCCTAACCCTAGCCCTTCTTTTCTGAACGAGTAAAGTGCTTTTTTTTACATGGCATACATGTGCCATATATGGAGAAAATTTT
The DNA here is from genome assembly GCF_037039965.1 of Doryrhamphus excisus. Lineage (NCBI taxonomy): Eukaryota > Metazoa > Chordata > Actinopteri > Syngnathiformes > Syngnathidae > Doryrhamphus > Doryrhamphus excisus. Next base: position 9,357,596 of record NC_136377.1, on the reverse strand, counting down.
TACCACAAAGCCTATAGGTTGCTTGAAATGCTTTATCACAGCGAGAGAAACACATTTTCTCATTTTAGCTGTAACTCCACAGTAATGCTTCTCAGCCACCTGAAACTGTTGCAGATAGAACGGGATGCGAAGCTGCGTCAGGCACACTTGGAATGAGCCTCCTGGCACCTTCCGCTGCCTCACAATGACACGCCGTAATATGCTTTGCTCAAAATGTGTTTGAGAGCGAATAAAGTGCATTTTCGAACAATGGCTGTGTGTGCCAAGCAAAGAAGCACATCACACTAAATGTGTTCCATAAGTGCCAAAACGCGCTTCGGAGGCCTTCTCTGAGCGAGTGGAGTGCTTTTTTGGACGTGGCACACATGTGCCATATATGGAGACATTTTTTACCACAAAGCCTCTAGGTTACTTGAAATACATTATCACAGAGACAGAAACACATTTTCTCATTTTAGCTGTAACTCCACAGCAATGCTTCTCAGCCACCTGAAACTGTTGCAGATAGAACGGGATGCGAAGTTGCGTCAGGCACACTTGGAATGAGCCTCCTGGCACCTTTCGCTGCCTCACAATGACACGCCGTATTATGCTTTGCTCAAAATGTGCATGAGAGCGAATAAAGTGCATTTTCGAACAATGGATGTGTGTGCCAAGCAAAGAAGCACATCACACTAAATGTGTTCCATAAGTGCCAAAACGCGCTTCGGAGGCCTTCTCTGAGCGAGTGGAGTGCTTTTTCGGAAGTGGCACACATGTGCCATATATGGAGAAATGTTTTACCACAAAGCCTATACGTTGCTTGAACTACATTATCACAGTGAGAGAAACACATTTTCTCACTATAGTTGTAACTCCACAGCAATGCTTCTTAGCCACCTGAAACTGTTGCAGATAGAACGGGATGCGAAGCTGCGTCAGACACACTTTGAATATTCCTCCTGGCACCTTCCGCTGGCCCACAATGACACGCCGAATCATGCTTTGCGCACAATGTGTTTGAGAGCGAATAAAGTGCATTTTCGAACAATGGATGTGTGTGCCAAGCAATAAAGCACATCTCACTAAATGTGTTCCTTAAGTGCCAAAACCCTAACCCTAACCCTAACCCTAACCCTAACCCTAACCCTAACCCTAACCCTAACCCTAACCCTAACCCTAACCCTAACCCTAACCCTAACCCTAACCCTAACCCTTCTTCTCTGAGCGAGTAAAGTGCTTTTTTGGACATGGCACACATGTGCCATTTATGGGGAATTTTTTTTACCACAAAGCCTATAGGTTGCTTGAAATACATTATCACAGCGAGAGAAACACATTTTCTCTTTTAGTTGTAACTCCACAGCAGTGCTTTTCAGCCACCTGAAACTGTTGCAGATAGAACGGGATGCGAAGCTGCGTCAGGCACACTTGGAATGAGGCTCCCGGCACCTTCCGCTGCCTCACAATGACACGCCGTATTATGCTTTGCTCAAAATGTGTTTGAGAGCGAATAAAGTGCATTTTCGAACAATGGTTGTGTGTGCCAAGCAATAAAGCACATCACAATAAATGTGTTCCATCAGCGCCAAAACGCGCTTCGGAGGCCTTCTCTGAGCGAGTGGAGTGCTTTTTTGGACGTGGCACACATGTGCCATATATGGAGAAAATTTTTACAACAAAGCCTATACGTTGCTTGAAATACATTATCACAGCGAGAGAAACACATTTTCTCATTTTAGCTGTAACTCCACAGCAATGCTTCTCAGCCACCTGAAACTGTTGCAGATAGAACGGGATGCGAAGCTGCGTCAGGCACACTTGGAATGAGCCTCCTGGCACCTTCCGCTGCCTCACAATGACAGGCCGTATTATGCTTTGCTCAAAATGTGTTTGAGAGCGAATAAAGTGCATTTTCGAACAATGGTTGTGTGTGCCAAGCAATAAAGCACATCTCACTAAATGTGTTCCTTAAGTGCCAAAACCCTAACCCTAACCCTAACCCTTAACCTAACCCTAACCCTAACCCTAACCCTAACCCTAACCCTAACCCTAACCCTAACCCTAACCCTAACCCTAACCCTAACCCTAGCCCTTCTTCTCTGAGCGAGTAAAGTGCTTTTTTGGACATGGCATACATGTGCCATATATGGAGAAAATTTTTACCACAAAGCCTATAGGTTGCTTGAAATGCTTTATCACAGCGAGAGAAACACATTTTCTCATTTTAGCTGTAACTCCACAGCAATGCTTCTCAGCCACCTGAAACTGTTGCAGATAGAACGGGATGCGAAGCTGCGTCAGGCACACTTGGAATGAGCCTCCTGGCACCTTCCGCTGCCTCACAATGACACGCCGAATCATGCTTTGCGCACAAGGTGTTTGAGAGCGAATAAAGTGCATTTTCGAACAATGGATGTGTGTGCCAAGCAATAAAGCACATCACACTAAATGTGTTCTATAAGTGCCAAAACGCGCTTCGGAGGCCTTCTCTGAGCGAGTGGAGTGCTTTTTTGGACTTGGCACACATGTGCCATATATGGAGAAAATTTTTACGACAAAGCCTATACGTTGCTTGAAATACATTATCACAGTCAGAGAAACACATTTTCTCATTTTAGTTGTAACTCCACAGCAATGCTTCCTAGTCACCTGAAACTGTTGCAGATAGAACGGGATGCGAAGCTGCGTCAGGCACACTTGGAATAATCCTCCTGGCACCTTCCGCTGGCCCACAATGACACGCCGAATCATGCTTTGCGCACAATGTGTTTGAGAGCGAATAAAGTGCATTTTCGAACAATGGATGTGTGTGCCAAGCAATAAAGCACATCACACTAAATGTGTTCCATAAGTACCAAAACGCGCTTCGGAGGCCTTCTCTGAGCGAGTGGAGTGCGTTTTTGGACGTGGCACAAATGTGCCATATATGGAGAAAATTTTTACCATAAAGCCTATAGGTTGCTTGAAATACATTATCACAGCGAGAGAAACACATTTTTTCATTTTAGCTGTAACTCGACAGCAGTGCTTCTCAGCAAACTGAAACTGTTGCAGATAGAACGGGATGCGAAGCTGCGTCAGGCACACTTGGAATAAACCTCCTGGCACCTTCCGCTGCCTCACAATGACAGGCCGTATTATGCTTTGCTCAAAATGTGTTTGAGAGCGAATAAAGTGCATTTTCGAACAATGGTTGTGTGTGCCAAGCAATAAAGCACATCTCACTAAATGTGTTCCTTAAGTGCCAAAACCCTAACCCTAACCCTTAACCTAACCCTAACCCTAACCCTAACCCTAACCCTAACCCTAACCCTAACCCTAACCCTAACCCTAACCCTAGCCCTTCTTTTCTGAACGAGTAAAGTGCTTTTTTTTACATGGCATACATGTGCCATATATGGAGAAAAATTTTACCACAAAGCCTATAGGTTGCTTGAAATGCTTTATCACAGCGAGAGAAACACATTTTCTCATTTTAGCTGTAACTCCACAGTAATGCTTCTCAGCCACCTGAAACTGTTGCAGATAGAACGGGATGCGAAGCTGCGTCAGGCACACTTGGAATGAGCCTCCTGGCACCTTCCGCTGCCTCACAATGACACGCCGTAATATGCTTTGCTCAAAATGTGTTTGAGAGCGAATAAAGTGCATTTTCGAACAATGGCTGTGTGTGCCAAGCAAAGAAGCACATCACACTAAATGTGTTCCATAAGTGCCAAAACGCGCTTCGGAGGCCTTCTCTGAGCGAGTGGAGTGCTTTTTTGGACGTGGCACACATGTGCCATATATGGAGACATTTTTTACCACAAAGCCTCTAGGTTACTTGAAATACATTATCACAGAGACAGAAACACATTTTCTCATTTTAGCTGTAACTCCACAGCAATGCTTCTCAGCCACCTGAAACTGTTGCAGATAGAACGGGATGCGAAGTTGCGTCAGGCACACTTGGAATGAGCCTCCTGGCACCTTTCGCTGCCTCACAATGACACGCCGTATTATGCTTTGCTCAAAATGTGCATGAGAGCGAATAAAGTGCATTTTCGAACAATGGATGTGTGTGCCAAGCAAAGAAGCACGTCACACTAAATGTGTTCCATAAGTGCCAAAACGCGCTTCGGAGGCCTTCTCTGAGCGAGTGGAGTGCTTTTTCGGAACTGGCACACATGTGCCATATATGGAGAAATGTTTTACCACAAAGCCTATACGTTGCTTGAACTACATTATCACAGTGAGAGAAACACATTTTCTCACTATAGTTGTAACTCCACAGCAATGCTTCTTAGCCACCTGAAACTGTTGCAGATAGAACGGGATGCGAAGCTGCGTCAGACACACTTTGAATATTCCTCCTGGCACCTTCCGCTGGCCCACAATGACACGCCGAATCATGCTTTGCGCACAATGTGTTTGAGAGCGAATAAAGTGCATTTTCGAACAATGGATGTGTGTGCCAAGCAATAAAGCACATCTCACTAAATGTGTTCCTTAAGTGCCAAAACCCTAACCCTAACCCTAACCCTAACCCTAACCCTAACCCTAACCCTAACCCTAACCCTAACCCTAACCCTAACCCTAACCCTTCTTCTCTGAGCGAGTAAAGTGCTTTTTTGGACATGGCACACATGTGCCATTTATGGGGAATTTTTTTTACCACAAAGCCTATAGGTTGCTTGAAATACATTATCACAGCGAGAGAAACACATTTTCTCTTTTAGTTGTAACTCCACAGCAGTGCTTTTCAGCCACCTGAAACTGTTGCAGATAGAACGGGATGCGAAGCTGCGTCAGGCACACTTGGAATGAGGCTCCCGGCACCTTCCGCTGCCTCACAATGACACGCCGTATTATGCTTTGCTCAAAATGTGTTTGAGAGCGAATAAAGTGCATTTTCGAACAATGGTTGTGTGTGCCAAGCAATAAAGCACATCACAATAAATGTGTTCCATCAGCGCCAAAACGCGCTTCGGAGGCCTTCTCTGAGCGAGTGGAGTGCTTTTTTGGACGTGGCACACATGTGCCATATATGGAGAAAATTTTTACAACAAAGCCTATACGTTGCTTGAAATACATTATCACAGCGAGAGAAACACATTTTCTCATTTTAGCTGTAACTCCACAGCAATGCTTCTCAGCCACCTGAAACTGTTGCAGATAGAACGGGATGCGAAGCTGCGTCAGGCACACTTGGAATGAGCCTCCTGGCACCTTCCGCTGCCTCACAATGACAGGCCGTATTATGCTTTGCTCAAAATGTGTTTGAGAGCGAATAAAGTGCATTTTCGAACAATGGTTGTGTGTGCCAAGCAATAAAGCACATCTCACTAAATGTGTTCCTTAAGTGCCAAAACCCTAACCCTAACCCTAACCCTTAACCTAACCCTAACCCTAACCCTAACCCTAACCCTAACCCTAACCCTAACCCTAACCCTAACCCTAACCCTAACCCTAGCCCTTCTTCTCTGAGCGAGTAAAGTGCTTTTTTGGACATGGCATACATGTGCCATATATGGAGAAAATTTTTACCACAAAGCCTATAGGTTGCTTGAAATGCTTTATCACAGCGAGAGAAACACATTTTCTCATTTTAGCTGTAACTCCACAGCAATGCTTCTCAGCCACCTGAAACTGTTGCAGATAGAACGGGATGCGAAGCTGCGTCAGGCACACTTGGAATGAGCCTCCTGGCACCTTCCGCTGCCTCACAATGACACGCCGAATCATGCTTTGCGCACAAGGTGTTTGAGAGCGAATAAAGTGCATTTTCGAACAATGGATGTGTGTGCCAAGCAATAAAGCACATCACACTAAATGTGTTCTATAAGTGCCAAAACGCGCTTCGGAGGCCTTCTCTGAGCGAGTGGAGTGCTTTTTTGGACTTGGCACACATGTGCCATATATGGAGAAAATTTTTACGACAAAGCCTATACGTTGCTTGAAATACATTATCACAGTCAGAGAAACACATTTTCTCATTTTAGTTGTAACTCCACAGCAATGCTTCCTAGTCACCTGAAACTGTTGCAGATAGAACGGGATGCGAAGCTGCGTCAGGCACACTTGGAATAATCCTCCTGGCACCTTCCGCTGGCCCACAATGACACGCCGAATCATGCTTTGCGCACAATGTGTTTGAGAGCGAATAAAGTGCATTTTCGAACAATGGATGTGTGTGCCAAGCAATAAAGCACATCACACTAAATGTGTTCCATAAGTACCAAAACGCGCTTCGGAGGCCTTCTCTGAGCGAGTGGAGTGCGTTTTTGGACGTGGCACAAATGTGCCATATATGGAGAAAATTTTTACCATAAAGCCTATAGGTTGCTTGAAATACATTATCACAGCGAGAGAAACACATTTTTTCATTTTAGCTGTAACTCGACAGCAGTGCTTCTCAGCAAACTGAAACTGTTGCAGATAGAACGGGATGCGAAGCTGCGTCAGGCACACTTGGAATAAACCTCCTGGCACCTTCCGCTGCCTCACAATGACAGGCCGTATTATGCTTTGCTCAAAATGTGTTTGAGAGCGAATAAAGTGCATTTTCGAACAATGGTTGTGTGTGCCAAGCAATAAAGCACATCTCACTAAATGTGTTCCTTAAGTGCCAAAACCCTAACCCTAACCCTTAACCTAACCCTAACCCTAACCCTAACCCTAACCCTAACCCTAACCCTAACCCTAACCCTAACCCTAACCCTAGCCCTTCTTTTCTGAACGAGTAAAGTGCTTTTTTTTACATGGCATACATGTGCCATATATGGAGAAAAATTTTACCACAAAGCCTATAGGTTGCTTGAAATGCTTTATCACAGCGAGAGAAACACATTTTCTCATTTTAGCTGTAACTCCACAGTAATGCTTCTCAGCCACCTGAAACTGTTGCAGATAGAACGGGATGCGAAGCTGCGTCAGGCACACTTGGAATGAGCCTCCTGGCACCTTCCGCTGCCTCACAATGACACGCCGTAATATGCTTTGCTCAAAATGTGTTTGAGAGCGAATAAAGTGCATTTTCGAACAATGGCTGTGTGTGCCAAGCAAAGAAGCACATCACACTAAATGTGTTCCATAAGTGCCAAAACGCGCTTCGGAGGCCTTCTCTGAGCGAGTGGAGTGCTTTTTTGGACGTGGCACACATGTGCCATATATGGAGACATTTTTTACCACAAAGCCTCTAGGTTACTTGAAATACATTATCACAGAGACAGAAACACATTTTCTCATTTTAGCTGTAACTCCACAGCAATGCTTCTCAGCCACCTGAAACTGTTGCAGATAGAACGGGATGCGAAGTTGCGTCAGGCACACTTGGAATGAGCCTCCTGGCACCTTTCGCTGCCTCACAATGACACGCCGTATTATGCTTTGCTCAAAATGTGCATGAGAGCGAATAAAGTGCATTTTCGAACAATGGATGTGTGTGCCAAGCAAAGAAGCACATCACACTAAATGTGTTCCATAAGTGCCAAAACGCGCTTCGGAGGCCTTCTCTGAGCGAGTGGAGTGCTTTTTCGGAACTGGCACACATGTGCCATATATGGAGAAATGTTTTACCACAAAGCCTATACGTTGCTTGAACTACATTATCACAGTGAGAGAAACACATTTTCTCACTATAGTTGTAACTCCACAGCAATGCTTCTTAGCCACCTGAAACTGTTGCAGATAGAACGGGATGCGAAGCTGCGTCAGACACACTTTGAATATTCCTCCTGGCACCTTCCGCTGGCCCACAATGACACGCCGAATCATGCTTTGCGCACAATGTGTTTGAGAGCGAATAAAGTGCATTTTCGAACAATGGATGTGTGTGCCAAGCAATAAAGCACATCTCACTAAATGTGTTCCTTAAGTGCCAAAACCCTAACCCTAACCCTAACCCTAACCCTAACCCTAACCCTAACCCTAACCCTAACCCTAACCCTAACCCTAACCCTTCTTCTCTGAGCGAGTAAAGTGCTTTTTTGGACATGGCACACATGTGCCATTTATGGGGAATTTTTTTTACCACAAAGCCTATAGGTTGCTTGAAATACATTATCACAGCGAGAGAAACACATTTTCTCTTTTAGTTGTAACTCCACAGCAGTGCTTTTCAGCCACCTGAAACTGTTGCAGATAGAACGGGATGCGAAGCTGCGTCAGGCACACTTGGAATGAGGCTCCCGGCACCTTCCGCTGCCTCACAATGACACGCCGTATTATGCTTTGCTCAAAATGTGTTTGAGAGCGAATAAAGTGCATTTTCGAACAATGGTTGTGTGTGCCAAGCAATAAAGCACATCACAATAAATGTGTTCCATCAGCGCCAAAACGCGCTTCGGAGGCCTTCTCTGAGCGAGTGGAGTGCTTTTTTGGACGTGGCACACATGTGCCATATATGGAGAAAATTTTTACAACAAAGCCTATACGTTGCTTGAAATACATTATCACAGCGAGAGAAACACATTTTCTCATTTTAGCTGTAACTCCACAGCAATGCTTCTCAGCCACCTGAAACTGTTGCAGATAGAACGGGATGCGAAGCTGCGTCAGGCACACTTGGAATGAGCCTCCTGGCACCTTCCGCTGCCTCACAATGACAGGCCGTATTATGCTTTGCTCAAAATGTGTTTGAGAGCGAATAAAGTGCATTTTCGAACAATGGTTGTGTGTGCCAAGCAATAAAGCACATCTCACTAAATGTGTTCCTTAAGTGCCAAAACCCTAACCCTAACCCTAACCCTTAACCTAACCCTAACCCTAACCCTAACCCTAACCCTAACCCTAACCCTAACCCTAACCCTAACCCTAACCCTAGCCCTTCTTCTCTGAGCGAGTAAAGTGCTTTTTTGGACATGGCATACATGTGCCATATATGGAGAAAATTTTTACCACAAAGCCTATAGGTTGCTTGAAATGCTTTATCACAGCGAGAGAAACACATTTTCTCATTTTAGCTGTAACTCCACAGCAATGCTTCTCAGCCACCTGAAACTGTTGCAGATAGAACGGGATGCGAAGCTGCGTCAGGCACACTTGGAATGAGCCTCCTGGCACCTTCCGCTGCCTCACAATGACACGCCGAATCATGCTTTGCGCACAAGGTGTTTGAGAGCGAATAAAGTGCATTTTCGAACAATGGATGTGTGTGCCAAGCAATAAAGCACATCACACTAAATGTGTTCTATAAGTGCCAAAACGCGCTTCGGAGGCCTTCTCTGAGCGAGTGGAGTGCTTTTTTGGACTTGGCACACATGTGCCATATATGGAGAAAATTTTTACGACAAAGCCTATACGTTGCTTGAAATACATTATCACAGTCAGAGAAACACATTTTCTCATTTTAGTTGTAACTCCACAGCAATGCTTCCTAGTCACCTGAAACTGTTGCAGATAGAACGGGATGCGAAGCTGCGTCAGGCACACTTGGAATAATCCTCCTGGCACCTTCCGCTGGCCCACAATGACACGCCGAATCATGCTTTGCGCACAATGTGTTTGAGAGCGAATAAAGTGCATTTTCGAACAATGGATGTGTGTGCCAAGCAATAAAGCACATCACACTAAATGTGTTCCATAAGTACCAAAACGCGCTTCGGAGGCCTTCTCTGAGCGAGTGGAGTGCGTATTTGGACGTGGCACAAATGTGCCATATATGGAGAAAATTTTTACCATAAAGCCTATAGGTTGCTTGAAATACATTATCACAGCGAGAGAAACACATTTTTTCATTTTAGCTGTAACTCGACAGCAGTGCTTCTCAGCAAACTGAAACTGTTGCAGATAGAACGGGATGCGAAGCTGCGTCAGGCACACTTGGAATAAACCTCCTGGCACCTTCCGCTGCCTCACAATGACAGGCCGTATTATGCTTTGCTCAAAATGTGTTTGAGAGCGAATAAAGTGCATTTTCGAACAATGGTTGTGTGTGCCAAGCAATAAAGCACATCTCACTAAATGTGTTCCTTAAGTGCCAAAACCCTAACCCTAACCCTTAACCTAACCCTAACCCTAACCCTAACCCTAACCCTAACCCTAACCCTAACCCTAACCCTAACCCTAACCCTAACCCTAGCCCTTCTTTTCTGAACGAGTAAAGTGCTTTTTTTTACATGGCATACATGTGCCATATATGGAGAAAAATTTTACCACAAAGACTATAGGTTGCTTGAAATGCTTTATCACAGCGAGAGAAACACATTTTCTCATTTTAGCTGTAACTCCACAGTAATGCTTCTCAGCCACCTGAAACTGTTGCAGATAGAACGGGATGCGAAGCTGCGTCAGGCACACTTGGAATGAGCCTCCTGGCACCTTCCGCTGCCTCACAATGACACGCCGTAATATGCTTTGCTCAAAATGTGTTTGAGATTGAATAAAGTGCATTTTCGAACAATGGCTGTGTGTGCCAAGCAAAGAAGCACATCACACTAAATGTGTTCCATAAGTGCCAAAACGCGCTTCGGAGGCCTTCTCTGAGCGAGTGGAGTGCTTTTTTGGACGTGGCACACATGTGCCATATATGGAGACATTTTTTACCACAAAGCCTCTAGGTTACTTGAAATACATTATCACAGAGACAGAAACACATTTTCTCATTTTAGCTGTAACTCCACAGCAATGCTTCTCAGCCACCTGAAACTGTTGCAGATAGAACGGGATGCGAAGTTGCGTCAGGCACACTTGGAATGAGCCTCCTGGCACCTTTCGCTGCCTCACAATGACACGCCGTATTATGCTTTGCTCAAAATGTGCATGAGAGCGAATAAAGTGCATTTTCGAACAATGGATGTGTGTGCCAAGCAAAGAAGCACATCACACTAAATGTGTTCCATAAGTGCCAAAACGCGCTTCGGAGGCCTTCTCTGAGCGAGTGGAGTGCTTTTTCGGAACTGGCACACATGTGCCATATATGGAGAAATGTTTTACCACAAAGCCTATACGTTGCTTGAACTACATTATCACAGTGAGAGAAACACATTTTCTCACTATAGTTGTAACTCCACAGCAATGCTTCTTAGCCACCTGAAACTGTTGCAGATAGAACGGGATGCGAAGCTGCGTCAGACACACTTTGAATATTCCTCCTGGCACCTTCCGCTGGCCCACAATGACACGCCGAATCATGCTTTGCGCACAATGTGTTTGAGAGCGAATAAAGTGCATTTTCGAACAATGGATGTGTGTGCCAAGCAATAAAGCACATCACACTAAATGTGTTCCATAAGTACCAAAACGCGCTTCGGAGGCCTTCTCTGAGCGAGTGGAGTGCGTTTTTGGACGTGGCACAAATGTGCCATATATGGAGAAAATTTTTACCATAAAGCCTATAGGTTGCTTGAAATACATTATCACAGCGAGAGAAACACATTTTTTCATTTTAGCTGTAACTCGACAGCAGTGCTTCTCAGCAAACTGAAACTGTTGCAGATAGAACGGGATGCGAAGCTGCGTCAGGCACACTTGGAGTAAACCTCCTGGCACCTTCCGCTGCCTCACAATGACAGGCCGTATTATGCTTTGCTCAAAATGTGTTTGAGAGCGAATAAAGTGCATTTTCGAACAATGGTTGTGTGTGCCAAGCAATAAAGCACATCTCACTAAATGTGTTCCTTAAGTGCCAAAACCCTAACCCTAACCCTAACCCTAACCCTAACCCTAACCCTAACCCTAACCCTAACCCTAACCCTAACCCTAACCCTAACCCTAACCCTAACCCTAACCCTAACCCTAACCCTAACCCTAACCCTTCTTCTCTGAGCGAGTAAAGTGCTTTTTTGGACATGGCACACATGTGCCATTTATGGGGAATTTTTTTTACCACAAAGCCTATAGGTTGCTTGAAATACATTATCACAGCGAGAGAAACACATTTTCTCTTTTAGTTGTAACTCCACAGCAGTGCTTTTCAGCCACCTGAAACTGTTGCAGATAGAACGGGATGCGAAGCTGCGTCAGGCACACTTGGAATGAGGCTCCCGATACCTTCCGCTGCCTCACAATGACACGCCGTATTATGCTTTGCTCAAAATGTGTTTGAGAGCGAATAAAGTGCATTTTCGAACAATGGTTGTGTGTGCCAAGCAATAAAGCACATCACAATAAATGTGTTCCATCAGCGCCAAAACGCGCTTCGGAGGCCTTCTCTGAGCGAGTGGAGTGCTTTTTTGGACGTGGCACACATGTGCCATATATGGAGAAAATTTTTACAACAAAGCCTATACGTTGCTTGAAATACATTATCACAGCGAGAGAAACACATTTTCTCATTTTAGTTGTAACTCCACAGCAATGCTTCTTAGCCACCTGAAACTGTTGCAGATTGAACGGGATGCGAAGCTGCGTCAGGCACACTTCGAATGAACCTCCTGGCACCTTCCGCTGCCTCACAATGACATGCCGTATTATGCTTTGCTCAAAATGTGTTTGAAAGCGAATAAAGTGCATTTTCGAACAATGGTTGTGTGTGCCAAGCAATAAAGCACATCTCACTAAATGTGTTCCATAAGTGCCAAAACGCCCTTCGGAGGCCTTCTCTGAGCGAGTGGAGTGCTTTTTTGGACGTGGCACACATGTGCCATATATGGAGAAAAATTTTACCACAAAGCCTATAGGTTGCTTGAAATACATTATCACAGCGAGAGAAACACATTTTCTCATTTTAGCTGTAACTCCACAGCAATGCTTCTCAGCCACCTGAAATTGTTGCAGATTGAACGGGATGCGAAGCTGCGTCAGGCACACTTGGAATAAACCTCCTGGCACCTTCCGCTGCCTCACAATGACAGGCCGTATTATGCTTTGCTCAAAGTGTGTTTGAGAGCGAATAAAGTGCATTTTCGAACAATGGTTGTGTGTGCCAAGCAATAAAGCACATCTCACTAAATGTGTTCCTTAAGTGCCAAAACCCTAACCCTAACCCTAACCCTTAACCTAACCCTAACCCTAACCCTAACCCTAACCCTAACCCTAACCCTAACCCTAACCCTAACCCTAACCCTAACCCTAACCCTAACCCTAACCCTAACCCTAGCCCTTCTTCTCTGAGCGAGTAAAGTGCTTTTTTGGACATGGCATACATGTGCCATATATGGAGAAAATTTTTACCACAAAGCCTATAGGTTGCTTGAAATGCTTTATCACAGCGAGAGAAACACATTTTCTAATTTTAGCTGTAACTCCACAGCAATGCTTCTCAGCCACCTGAAACTGTTGCAGATAGAACGGGATGCGAAGCTGCGTCAGGCACACTTGGAATGAGCCTCCTGGCACCTTCCGCTGCCTCACAATGACAGGCCGTATTATGCTTTGCTCAAAATGTGTTTGAGAGCGAATAAAGTGCATTTTCGAACAATGGTTGTGTGTGCCAAGCAATAAAGCACATCTCACTAAATGTGTTCCTTAAGTGCCAAAACCCTAACCCTAACCCTAACCCTTAACCTAACCCTAACCCTAACCCTAACCCTAACCCTAACCCTAACCCTAACCCTAACCCTAACCCTAACCCTAGCCCTTCTTCTCTGAGCGAGTAAAGTGCTTTTTTGGACATGGCATACATGTGCCATATATGGAGAAAATTTTTACCACAAAGCCTATAGGTTGCTTGAAATGCTTTATCACAGCGAGAGAAACACATTTTCTCATTTTAGCTGTAACTCCACAGCAATGCTTCTCAGCCACCTGAAACTGTTGCAGATAGAACGGGATGCGAAGCTGCGTCAGGCACACTTGGAATAATCCTCCTGGCACCTTCCGCTGGCCCACAATGACACGCCGAATCATGCTTTGCGCACAATGTGTTTGAGAGCGAATAAAGTGCATTTTCGAACAATGGATGTGTGTGCCAAGCAATAAAGCACATCACACTAAATGTGTTCCATAAGTACCAAAACGCGCTTCGGAGGCCTTCTCTGAGCGAGTGGAGTGCGTTTTTGGACGTGGCACAAATGTGCCATATATGGAGAAAATTTTTACCATAAAGCCTATAGGTTGCTTGAAATACATTATCACAGCGAGAGAAACACATTTTCTCATTTTAGCTGTAACTCGACAGCAGTGCTTCTCAGCAAACTGAAACTGTTGCAGATAGAACGGGATGCGAAGCTGCGTCAGGCACACTTGGAATAAACCTCCTGGCACCTTCCGCTGCCTCACAATGACAGGCCGTATTATGCTTTGCTCAAAATGTGTTTGAGAGCGAATAAAGTGCATTTTCGAACAATGGTTGTGTGTGCCAAGCAATAAAGCACATCTCACTAAATGTGTTCCTTAAGTGCCAAAACCCTAACCCTAACCCTTAACCTAACCCTAACCCTAACCCTAACCCTAACCCTAACCCTAACCCTAACCCTAACCCTAACCCTAACCCTAACCCTAACCCTAACCCTAACCCTAGCCCTTCTTTTCTGAACGAGTAAAGTGCTTTTTTGGACATGGCATACATGTGCCATATATGGAGAAAAATTTTACCACAAAGCCTATAGGTTGCTTGAAATGCTTTATCACAGCGAGAGAAACACATTTTCTCATTTTAGCTGTAACTCCACAGTAATGCTTCTCAGCCACCTGAAACTGTTGCAGATAGAACGGGATGCGAAGCTGCGTCAGGCACACTTGGAATGAGCCTCCTGGCACCTTCCGCTGCCTCACAATGACACGCCGTAATATGCTTTGCTCAAAATGTGTTTGAGAGCGAATAAAGTGTATTTTCGAACAATGGTTGTGTGTGCCAAGCAATAAAGCACATCACACTAAATGTGTTCTATAAGTGCCAAAACGCGCTTCGGAGGCCTTCTCTGAGCGAGTGGAGTGCTTTTTTGGACTTGGCACACATGTGCCATATATGGAGAAAATTTTTACGACAAAGCCTATACGTTGCTTGAAATACATTATCACAGTCAGAGAAACACATTTTCTCATTTTAGTTGTAACTCCACAGCAATGCTTCCTAGTCACCTGAAACTGTTGCAGATAGAACGGGATGCGAAGCTGCGTCAGGCACACTTGGAATAATCCTCCTGGCACCTTCCGCTGGCCCACAATGACACGCCGAATCATGCTTTGCGCACAATGTGTTTGAGAGCGAATAAAGTGCATTTTCGAACAATGGATGTGTGTGCCAAGCAATAAAGCACATCACACTAAATGTGTTCCATAAGTACCAAAACGCGCTTCGGAGGCCTTCTCTGAGCGAGTGGAGTGCGTTTTTGGACGTGGCACAAATGTGCCATATATGGAGAAAATTTTTACCATAAAGCCTATAGGTTGCTTGAAATACATTATCACAGCGAGAGAAACACATTTTTTAATTTTAGCTGTAACTCGACAGCAGTGCTTCTCAGCCAACTGAAACTGTTGCAGATAGAACGGGATGCGAAGCTGCGTCAGGCACACTTGGAATAAACCTCCTGGCACCTTCCGCTGCCTCACAATGACAGGCCGTATTATGCTTTGCTCAAAATGTGTTTGAGAGCGAATAAAGTGCATTTTCGAACAATGGTTGTGTGTGCCAAGCAATAAAGCACATCTCACTAAATGTGTTCCTTAAGTGCCAAAACCCTAACCCTAACCCTAACCCTAACCCTTAACCTAACCCTAACCCTAACCCTAACCCTAACCCTAACCCTAGCCCTTCTTTTCTGAACGAGTAAAGTGCTTTTTTGGACATGGCATACATGTGCCATATATGGAGAAAAATTTTACCACAAAACCTATAGGTTGCTTGAAATGCTTTATCACAGCGAGAGAAACACATTTTCTCATTTTAGCTGTAACTCCACAGCAATGCTTCTCAGCCACCTGAAACTGTTGCAGATAGAACGGGATGCGAAGCTGCGTCAGGCACACTTGGAATGAGCCTCCTGGCACCTTCCGCTGCCTCACAATGACACGCCGTAATATGCTTTGCTCAAAATGTGTTTGAGAGCGAATAAAGTGCATTTTCGAACAATGGCTGTGTGTGCCAAGCAAAGAAGCACATCACACTAAATGTGTTCCATAAGTGCCAAAACGCGCTTTGGAGGCCTTCTCTGGGCGAGTGGAGTGCTTTTTTGGACGTGGCACACATGTGCCATATATGGAGAAATTTTTTACCACAAAGCCTATAGGTTGCTTGAAATACATTATCACAGAGACAGAAACACATTTTCTCATTTTAGCTGTATCTCCACAGCAATGCTTCTCAGCCACCTGAAACTGTTGCAGATAGAACGGGATGCGAAGTTGCGTCAGGCACACTTGGAATGAGCCTCCTGGCACCTTTCGCTGCCTCACAATGACACGCCGTATTATGCTTTGCTCAAAATGTGCATGAGAGCGAATAAAGTGCATTTTCGAACAATGGATGTGTGTGCCAAGCAAAGAAGCACATCACACTAAATGTGTTCCATAAGTGCCAAAACGCGCTTCGGAGGCCTTCTCTGAGCGAGTGGAGTGCTTTTTCGGAAGTGGCACACATGTGCCATATATGGAGAAATGTTTTACCACAAAGCCTATACGTTGCTTGAACTACATTATCACAGTGAGAGAAACACATTTTCTCACTATAGTTGTAACTCCACAGCAATGCTTCTTAGCCACCTGAAACTGTTGCAGATAGAACGGGATGCGAAGCTGCGTCAGACACACTTTGAATATTCCTCCTGGCACCTTCCGCTGGCCCACAATGACACGCCGAATCATGCTTTGCGCACAATGTGTTTGAGAGCGAATAAAGTGCATTTTCGAACAATGGATGTGTGTGCCAAACAATAAAGCACATCACACTAAATGTGTTCCATAAGTACCAAAACGCGCTTCGGAGGCCTTCTCTGAGCGAGTGGAGTGCGTTTTTGGACGTGGCACAAATGTGCCATATATGGAGAAAATTTTTACCATAAAGCCTATAGGTTGCTTGAAATACATTATCACAGCGAGAGAAACACATTTTTTAATTTTAGCTGTAACTCGACAGCAGTGCTTCTCAGCCAACTGAAACTGTTGCAGATAGAACGGGATGCGAAGCTGCGTCAGGCACACTTGGAATAAACCTCCTGGCACCTTCCGCTGCCTCACAATGACAGGCCGTATTATGCTTTGCTCAAAATGTGTTTGAGAGCGAATAAAGTGCATTTTCGAACAATGGTTGTGTGTGCCAAGCAATAAAGCACATCTCACTAAATGTGTTCCTTAAGTGCCAAAACCCTAACCCTAACCCTTAACCTAACCCTAACCCTAACCCTAACCCTAACCCTAACCCTAACCCTAACCCTAACCCTAACCCTAACCCTAACCCTAGCCCTTCTTTTCTGAACGAGTAAAGTGCTTTTTTGGACATGGCATACATGTGCCATATATGGAGAAAAAATTTACCACAAAGCCTATAGGTTGCTTGAAATGCTTTATCACAGCGAGAGAAACACATTTTCTCATTTTAGCTGTAACTCCACAGTAATGCTTCTCAGCCACCTGAAACTGTTGCAGATAGAACGGGATGCGAAGCTGCGTCAGGCACACTTGGAATGAGCCTCCTGGCACCTTCCGCTGCCTCACACAGACACGCCGTAATATGCTTTGCTCAAAATGTGTTTGAGAGCGAATAAAGTGCATTTTCGAACAATGGCTGTGTGTGCCAAGCAAAGAAGCACATCACACTAAATGTGTTCCATAAGTGCCAAAACGCGCTTCGGAGGCCTTCTCTGAGCGAGTGGAGTGCTTTTTTGGACGTGGCACACATGTGCCATATATGGAGACATTTTTTACCACAAAGCCTATAGGTTACTTGAAATACATTATCAAAGAGACAGAAACACATTTTCTCATTTTAGCTGTAACTCCACAGCAATGCTTCTCAGCCACCTGAAACTGTTGCAGATAGAACGGGATGCGAAGTTGCGTCAGGCACACTTGGAATGAGCCTCCTGGCACCTTTCGCTGCCTCACAATGACACGCCGTATTATGCTTTGCTCAAAATGTGCATGAGAGCGAATAAAGTGCATTTTCGAACAATGGATGTGTGTGCCAAGCAAAGAAGCACATCACACTAAATGTGTTCCATAAGTGCCAAAACGCGCTTCGGAGGCCTTCTCTGAGCGAGTGGAGTGCGTTTTTGGACGTGGCACACATGTGCCATATATGGAGAAAAATTTTACCAATTTTTACCACACTTGGAATAAACCTCCTGGCACCTTCCGCTGCCTCACAATGACAGGCCGTATTATGCTTTGCTCAAAATGTGTTTGAGAGCGAATAAAGTGCATTTTCGAACAATGGTTGTGTGTGCCAAGCAATAAAGCACATCTCACTAAATGTGTTCCTTAAGTGCCAAAACCCTAACCCTAACCCTAACCCTTAACCTAACCCTAACCCTAACCCTAACCCTAACCCTAACCCTAACCCTAACCCTAACCCTAACCCTAACCCTAACCCTAACCCTAACCCTAACCCTAACCCTAACCCTAACCCTAACCCTAACCCTAACCCTAACCCTAACCCTAACCCTAACCCTAACCCTAACCCTAGCCCTTCTTCTCTGAGCGAGTAAAGTGCTTTTTTGGACATGGCATACATGTGCCATATATGGAGAAAATTTTTACCACAAAGCCTATAGGTTGCTTGAAATGCTTTATCACAGCGAGAGAAACACATTTTCTCATTTTAGCTGTAACTCCACAGCAATGCTTCTCAGCCACCTGAAACTGTTGCAGATAGAACGGGATGCGAAGCTGCGTCAGGCACACTTGGAATGAGCCTCCTGGCACCTTTCGCTGCCTCACAATGACACGCCGTATTATGCTTTGCTCAAAATGTGCATGAGAGCGAATAAAGTGCATTTTCGAACAATGGATGTGTGTGCCAAGCAAAGAAGCACATCACACTAAATGTGTTCCATAAGTGCCAAAACGCGCTTCGGAGGCCTTCTCTGAGCGAGTGGAGTGCTTTTTCGGAAGTGGCACACATGTGCCATATATGGAGAAATGTTTTACCACAAAGCCTATACGTTGCTTGAACTACAT
This sequence comes from Doryrhamphus excisus, assembly GCF_037039965.1. Taxonomy (NCBI): domain Eukaryota; kingdom Metazoa; phylum Chordata; class Actinopteri; order Syngnathiformes; family Syngnathidae; genus Doryrhamphus; species Doryrhamphus excisus. The sequence goes on along the minus strand of NC_136377.1, from coordinate 9,338,636 downwards.
TATCACAGTGAGAGAAACACATTTTCTCACTATAGTTGTAACTCCACAGCAATGCTTCTTAGCCACCTGAAACTGTTGCAGATAGAACGGGATGCGAAGCTGCGTCAGACACACTTTGAATATTCCTCCTGGCACCTTCCGCTGGCCCACAATGACACGCCGAATCATGCTTTGCGCACAATGTGTTTGAGAGCGAATAAAGTGCATTTTCGAACAATGGATGTGTGTGCCAAGCAATAAAGCACATCACACTAAATGTGTTCCATAAGTACCAAAACGCGCTTCGGAGGCCTTCTCTGAGCGAGTGGAGTGCGTTTTTGGACGTGGCACAAATGTGCCATATATGGAGAAAATTTGTACCATAAAGCCTATAGGTTGCTTGAAATACATTATCACAGCGAGAGAAACACATTTTTTCATTTTAGCTGTAACTCGACAGCAGTGCTTCTCAGCCAACTGAAACTGTTGCAGATAGAACGGGATGCGAAGCTGCGTCAGGCACACTTGGAATAAACCTCCTGGCACCTTCCGCTGCCTCACAATGACAGGCCGTATTATGCTTGCTCAAAGTGTGTTTGAGAGCGAATAAAGTGCATTTTCCTACAATGGTTGTGTGTGCCAAGCAATAAAACACATCTCACTAAATGTGTTCCTTAAGTGCCACAACCCTAACCCTAACCCTTAACCTAACCCTAACCCTAACCCTAACCCTAACCCTAACCCTAACCCTAACCCTAACCCTAACCCTAACCCTAACCCTAACCCTAACCCTAACCCTAACCCTAACCCTAACCCTAACCCTAACCCTAACCCTAGCCCTTCTTTTCTGAACGAGTAAAGTGCTTTTTTGGACATGGCATACATGTGCCATATATGGAGAAAAATTTTACCACAAAGCCTATAGGTTGCTTGAAATGCTTTATCACAGCGAGAGAAACACATTTTCTCATTTTAGCTGTAACTCCACAGTAATGCTTCTCAGCCACCTGAAACTGTTGCAGATAGAACGGGATGCGAAGCTGCGTCAGGCACACTTGGAATGAGCCTCCTGGCACCTTCCGCTGCCTCACACAGACACGCCGTAATATGCTTTGCTCAAAATGTGTTTGAGAGCGAATAAAGTGCATTTTCGAACAATGGCTGTGTGTGCCAAGCAAAGAAGCACATCACACTAAATGTGTTCCATAAGTGCCAAAACGCGCTTCGGAGGCCTTCTCTGAGCGAGTGGAGTGCTTTTTTGGACGTGGCACACATGTGCCATATATGGAGACATTTTTTACCACAAAGCCTATAGGTTACTTGAAATACATTATCAAAGAGACAGAAACACATTTTCTCAATTTAGCTGTAACTCCACAGCAATGCTTCTCAGCCACCTGAAACTGTTGCAGATAGAACGGGATGCGAAGTTGCGTCAGGCACACTTGGAATGAGCCTCCTGGCACCTTTCGCTGCCTCACAATGACACGCCGTATTATGCTTTGCTCAAAATGTGCATGAGAGCGAATAAAGTGCATTTTCGAACAATGGATGTGTGTGCCAAGCAAAGAAGCACATCACACTAAATGTGTTCCATAAGTGCCAAAACGCGCTTCGGAGGCCTTCTCTGAGCGAGTGGAGTGCGTTTTTGGACGTGGCACACATGTGCCATATATGGAGAAAAATTTTACCAATTTTTACCACACTTGGAATAAACCTCCTGGCACCTTCCGCTGCCTCACAATGACAGGCCGTATTATGCTTTGCTCAAAATGTGTTTGAGAGCGAATAAAGTGCATTTTCGAACAATGGTTGTGTGTGCCAAGCAATAAAGCACATCTCACTAAATGTGTTCCTTAAGTGCCAAAACCCTAACCCTAACCCTAACCCTTAACCTAACCCTAACCCTAACCCTAACCCTAACCCTAACCCTAACCCTAACCCTAACCCTAACCCTAACCCTAACCCTAACCCTAACCCTAACCCTAACCCTAACCCTAACCCTAACCCTAACCCTAACCCTAGCCCTTCTTCTCTGAGCGAGTAAAGTGCTTTTTTGGACATGGCATACATGTGCCATATATGGAGAAAATTTTTACCACAAAGCCTATAGGTTGCTTGAAATGCTTTATCACAGCGAGAGAAACACATTTTCTCATTTTAGCTGTAACTCCACAGCAATGCTTCTCAGCCACCTGAAACTGTTGCAGATAGAACGGGATGCGAAGCTGCGTCAGGCACACTTGGAATGAGCCTCCTGGCACCTTTCGCTGCCTCACAATGACACGCCGTATTATGCTTTGCTCAAAATGTGCATGAGAGCGAATAAAGTGCATTTTCGAACAATGGATGTGTGTGCCAAGCAAAGAAGCACATCACACTAAATGTGTTCCATAAGTGCCAAAACGCGCTTCGGAGGCCTTCTCTGAGCGAGTGGAGTGCTTTTTCGGAAGTGGCACACATGTGCCATATATGGAGAAATGTTTTACCACAAAGCCTATACGTTGCTTGAACTACATTATCACAGTGAGAGAAACACATTTTCTCACTATAGTTGTAACTCCACAGCAATGCTTCTTAGCCACCTGAAACTGTTGCAGATAGAACGGGATGCGAAGCTGCGTCAGACACACTTTGAATATTCCTCCTGGCACCTTCCGCTGGCCCACAATGACACGCCGAATCATGCTTTGCGCACAATGTGTTTGAGAGCGAATAAAGTGCATTTTCGAACAATGGATGTGTGTGCCAAGCAATAAAGCACATCACACTAAATGTGTTCCATAAGTACCAAAACGCGCTTCGGAGGCCTTCTCTGAGCGAGTGGAGTGCGTTTTTGGACGTGGCACAAATGTGCCATATATGGAGAAAATTTGTACCATAAAGCCTATAGGTTGCTTGAAATACATTATCACAGCGAGAGAAACACATTTTTTCATTTTAGCTGTAACTCGACAGCAGTGCTTCTCAGCCAACTGAAACTGTTGCAGATAGAACGGGATGCGAAGCTGCGTCAGGCACACTTGGAATAAACCTCCTGGCACCTTCCGCTGCCTCACAATGACAGGCCGTATTATGCTTGCTCAAAATGTGTTTGAGAGCGAATAAAGTGCATTTTCCTACAATGGTTGTGTGTGCCAAGCAATAAAGCACATCTCACTAAATGTGTTCCTTAAGTGCCACAACCCTAACCCTAACCCTTAACCTAACCCTAACCCTAACCCTAACCCTAACCCTAACCCTAACCCTAACCCTAACCCTAACCCTAACCCTAACCCTAACCCTAACCCTAACCCTAACCCTAACCCTAACCCTAGCCCTTCTTTTCTGAACGAGTAAAGTGCTTTTTTGGACATGGCATACATGTGCCATATATGGAGAAAAATTTTACCACAAAGCCTATAGGTTGCTTGAAATGCTTTATCACAGCGAGAGAAACACATTTTCTCATTTTAGCTGTAACTCCACAGTAATGCTTCTCAGCCACCTGAAACTGTTGCAGATAGAACGGGATGCGAAGCTGCGTCAGGCACACTTGGAATGAGCCTCCTGGCACCTTCCGCTGCCTCACAATGACACGCCGTAATATGCTTTGCTCAAAATGTGTTTGAGAGCGAATAAAGTGTATTTTCGAACAATGGTTGTGTGTGCCAAGCAATAAAGCACATCACACTAAATGTGTTCTATAAGTGCCAAAACGCGCTTCGGAGGCCTTCTCTGAGCGAGTGGAGTGCTTTTTTGGACTTGGCACACATGTGCCATATATGGAGAAAATTTTTACGACAAAGCCTATACGTTGCTTGAAATACATTATCACAGTCAGAGAAACACATTTTCTCATTTTAGTTGTAACTCCACAGCAATGCTTCCTAGTCACCTGAAACTGTTGCAGATAGAACGGGATGCGAAGCTGCGTCAGGCACACTTGGAATAATCCTCCTGGCACCTTCCGCTGGCCCACAATGACACGCCGAATCATGCTTTGCGCACAATGTGTTTGAGAGCGAATAAAGTGCATTTTCGAACAATGGATGTGTGTGCCAAGCAATAAAGCACATCACACTAAATGTGTTCCATAAGTACCAAAACGCGCTTCGGAGGCCTTCTCTGAGCGAGTGGAGTGCGTTTTTGGACGTGGCACAAATGTGCCATATATGGAGAAAATTTTTACCATAAAGCCTATAGGTTGCTTGAAATACATTATCACAGCGAGAGAAACACATTTTTTAATTTTAGCTGTAACTCGACAGCAGTGCTTCTCAGCCAACTGAAACTGTTGCAGATAGAACGGGATGCGAAGCTGCGTCAGGCACACTTGGAATAAACCTCCTGGCACCTTCCGCTGCCTCACAATGACAGGCCGTATTATGCTTTGCTCAAAATGTGTTTGAGAGCGAATAAAGTGCATTTTCGAACAATGGTTGTGTGTGCCAAGCAATAAAGCACATCTCACTAAATGTGTTCCTTAAGTGCCAAAACCCTAACCCTAACCCTAACCCTAACCCTTAACCTAACCCTAACCCTAACCCTAACCCTAACCCTAACCCTAGCCCTTCTTTTCTGAACGAGTAAAGTGCTTTTTTGGACATGGCATACATGTGCCATATATGGAGAAAAATTTTACCACAAAACCTATAGGTTGCTTGAAATGCTTTATCACAGCGAGAGAAACACATTTTCTCATTTTAGCTGTAACTCCACAGCAATGCTTCTCAGCCACCTGAAACTGTTGCAGATAGAACGGGATGCGAAGCTGCGTCAGGCACACTTGGAATGAGCCTCCTGGCACCTTCCGCTGCCTCACAATGACACGCCGTAATATGCTTTGCTCAAAATGTGTTTGAGAGCGAATAAAGTGCATTTTCGAACAATGGCTGTGTGTGCCAAGCAAAGAAGCACATCACACTAAATGTGTTCCATAAGTGCCAAAACGCGCTTTGGAGGCCTTCTCTGGGCGAGTGGAGTGCTTTTTTGGACGTGGCACACATGTGCCATATATGGAGAAATTTTTTACCACAAAGCCTATAGGTTGCTTGAAATACATTATCACAGAGACAGAAACACATTTTCTCATTTTAGCTGTATCTCCACAGCAATGCTTCTCAGCCACCTGAAACTGTTGCAGATAGAACGGGATGCGAAGTTGCGTCAGGCACACTTGGAATGAGCCTCCTGGCACCTTTCGCTGCCTCACAATGACACGCCGTATTATGCTTTGCTCAAAATGTGCATGAGAGCGAATAAAGTGCATTTTCGAACAATGGATGTGTGTGCCAAGCAAAGAAGCACATCACACTAAATGTGTTCCATAAGTGCCAAAACGCGCTTCGGAGGCCTTCTCTGAGCGAGTGGAGTGCTTTTTCGGAAGTGGCACACATGTGCCATATATGGAGAAATGTTTTACCACAAAGCCTATACGTTGCTTGAACTACATTATCACAGTGAGAGAAACACATTTTCTCACTATAGTTGTAACTCCACAGCAATGCTTCTTAGCCACCTGAAACTGTTGCAGATAGAACGGGATGCGAAGCTGCGTCAGACACACTTTGAATATTCCTCCTGGCACCTTCCGCTGGCCCACAATGACACGCCGAATCATGCTTTGCGCACAATGTGTTTGAGAGCGAATAAAGTGCATTTTCGAACAATGGATGTGTGTGCCAAGCAATAAAGCACATCACACTAAATGTGTTCCATAAGTACCAAAACGCGCTTCGGAGGCCTTCTCTGAGCGAGTGGAGTGCGTTTTTGGACGTGGCACAAATGTGCCATATATGGAGAAAATTTTTACCATAAAGCCTATAGGTTGCTTGAAATACATTATCACAGCGAGAGAAACACATTTTTTCATTTTAGCTGTAACTCGACAGCAGTGTTTCTCAGCAAACTGAAACTGTTGCAGATAGAACGGGATGCGAAGCTGCGTCAGGCACACTTGGAATAAACCTCCTGGCACCTTCCGCTGCCTCACAATGACAGGCCGTATTATGCTTTGCTCAAAATGTGTTTGAGAGCGAATAAAGTGCATTTTCGAACAATGGTTGTGTGTGCCAAGCAATAAAGCACATCTCACTAAATGTGTTCCTTAAGTGCCAAAACCCTAACCCTAACCCTAACCCTTAACCTAACCCTAACCCTAACCCTAACCCTAACCCTAACCCTAACCCTAACCCTAGCCCTTCTTTTCTGAACGAGTAAAGTGCTTTTTTGGACATGGCATACATGTGCCATATATGGAGAAAAATTTTACCACAAAGCCTATAGGTTGCTTGAAATGCTTTATCACAGCGAGAGAAACACATTTTCTCATTTTAGCTGTAACTCCACAGTAATGCTTCTCAGCCACCTGAAACTGTTGCAGATAGAACGGGATGCGAAGCTGCGTCAGGCACACTTGGAATGAGCCTCCTGGCACCTTCCGCTGCCTCACAATGACACGCCGTAATATGCTTTGCTCAAAATGTGTTTGAGAGCGAATAAAGTGCATTTTCGAACAATGGCTGTGTGTGCCAAGCAAAGAAGCACATCACACTAAATGTGTTCCATAAGTGCCAAAACGCGCTTCGGAGGCCTTCTCTGAGCGAGTGGAGTGCTTTTTCGGAAGTGGCACACATGTGCCATATATGGAGAAATGTTTTACCACAAAGCCTATACGTTGCTTGAACTACATTATCACAGTGAGAGAAACACATTTTCTCACTATAGTTGTAACTCCACAGCAATGCTTCTTAGCCACCTGAAACTGTTGCAGATAGAACGGGATGCGAAGCTGCGTCAGACACACTTTGAATATTCCTCCTGGCACCTTCCGCTGGCCCACAATGACACGCCGAATCATGCTTTGCGCACAATGTGTTTGAGAGCGAATAAAGTGCATTTTCGAACAATGGATGTGTGTGCCAAGCAAAGAAGCACATCACACTAAATGTGTTCCATAAGTGCCAAAACGCGCTTCGGAGGCCTTCTCTGAGCGAGTGGAGTGCTTTTTCGGAAGTGGCACACATGTGCCATATATGGAGAAATGTTTTACCACAAAGCCTATACGTTGCTTGAACTACATTATCACAGTGAGAGAAACACATTTTCTCACTATAGTTGTAACTCCACAGCAATGCTTCTTAGCCACCTGAAACTGTTGCAGATAGAACGGGATGCGAAGCTGCGTCAGACACACTTTGAATATTCCTCCTGGCACCTTCCGCTGGCCCACAATGACACGCCGAATCATGCTTTGCGCACAATGTGTTTGAGAGCGAATAAAGTGCATTTTCGAACAATGGATGTGTGTGCCAAACAATAAAGCACATCACACTAAATGTGTTCCATAAGTACCAAAACGCGCTTCGGAGGCCTTCTCTGAGCGAGTGGAGTGCGTTTTTGGACGTGGCACAAATGTGCCATATATGGAGAAAATTTTTACCATAAAGCCTATAGGTTGCTTGAAATACATTATCACAGCGAGAGAAACACATTTTTTAATTTTAGCTGTAACTCGACAGCAGTGCTTCTCAGCCAACTGAAACTGTTGCAGATAGAACGGGATGCGAAGCTGCGTCAGGCACACTTGGAATAAACCTCCTGGCACCTTCCGCTGCCTCACAATGACAGGCCGTATTATGCTTTGCTCAAAATGTGTTTGAGAGCGAATAAAGTGCATTTTCGAACAATGGTTGTAAGTGCCAAGCAATAAAGCACATCTCACTAAATGTGTTCCTTAAGTGCCAAAACCCTAACCCTAACCCTTAACCTAACCCTAACCCTAACCCTAACCCTAACCCTAACCCTAACCCTAACCCTAACCCTAACCCTAACCCTAACCCTAACCCTAACCCTAGCCCTTCTTTTCTGAACGAGTAAAGTGCTTTTTTGGACATGGCATACATGTGCCATATATGGAGAAAAATTTTACCACAAAGCCTATAGGTTGCTTGAAATGCTTTATCACAGCGAGAGAAACACATTTTCTCATTTTAGCTGTAACTCCACAGTAATGCTTCTCAGCCACCTGAAACTGTTGCAGATAGAACGGGATGCGAAGCTGCGTCAGGCACACTTGGAATGAGCCTCCTGGCACCTTCCGCTGCCTCACACAGACACGCCGTAATATGCTTTGCTCAAAATGTGTTTGAGAGCGAATAAAGTGCATTTTCGAACAATGGCTGTGTGTGCCAAGCAAAGAAGCACATCACACTAAATGTGTTCCATAAGTGCCAAAACGCGCTTCGGAGGCCTTCTCTGAGCGAGTGGAGTGCTTTTTTGGACGTGGCACACATGTGCCATATATGGAGACATTTTTTACCACAAAGCCTATAGGTTACTTGAAATACATTATCAAAGAGACAGAAACACATTTTCTCATTTTAGCTGTAACTCCACAGCAATGCTTCTCAGCCACCTGAAACTGTTGCAGATAGAACGGGATGCGAAGTTGCGTCAGGCACACTTGGAATGAGCCTCCTGGCACCTTTCGCTGCCTCACAATGACACGCCGTATTATGCTTTGCTCAAAATGTGCATGAGAGCGAATAAAGTGCATTTTCGAACAATGGATGTGTGTGCCAAGCAAAGAAGCACATCACACTAAATGTGTTCCATAAGTGCCAAAACGCGCTTCGGAGGCCTTCTCTGAGCGAGTGGAGTGCGTTTTTGGACGTGGCACACATGTGCCATATATGGAGAAAAATTTTACCAATTTTTACCACACTTGGAATAAACCTCCTGGCACCTTCCGCTGCCTCACAATGACAGGCCGTATTATGCTTTGCTCAAAATGTGTTTGAGAGCGAATAAAGTGCATTTTCGAACAATGGTTGTGTGTGCCAAGCAATAAAGCACATCTCACTAAATGTGTTCCTTAAGTGCCAAAACCCTAACCCTAACCCTAACCCTTAACCTAACCCTAACCCTAACCCTAACCCTAACCCTAACCCTAACCCTAACCCTAACCCTAACCCTAACCCTAACCCTAACCCTAACCCTAACCCTAACCCTAACCCTAACCCTAACCCTAACCCTAACCCTAACCCTAACCCTAACCCTAACCCTAACCCTAACCCTAACCCTAACCCTAACCCTAACCCTAACCCTAGCCCTTCTTCTCTGAGCGAGTAAAGTGCTTTTTTGGACATGGCATACATGTGCCATATATGGAGAAAATTTTTACCACAAAGCCTATAGGTTGCTTGAAATGCTTTATCACAGCGAGAGAAACACATTTTCTCATTTTAGCTGTAACTCCACAGCAATGCTTCTCAGCCACCTGAAACTGTTGCAGATAGAACGGGAAGCGAAGCTACGTCAGGCACACTTGGAATGAGCCTCCTGGCACCTTTCGCTGCCTCACAATGACACGCCGTATTATGCTTTGCTCAAAATGTGCATGAGAGCGAATAAAGTGCATTTTCGAACAATGGATGTGTGTGCCAAGCAAAGAAGCACATCACACTAAATGTGTTCCATAAGTGCCAAAACGCGCTTCGGAGGCCTTCTCTGAGCGAGTGGAGTGCTTTTTCGGAAGTGGCACACATGTGCCATATATGGAGAAATGTTTTACCACAAAGCCTATACGTTGCTTGAACTACATTATCACAGTGAGAGAAACACATTTTCTCACTATAGTTGTAACTCCACAGCAATGCTTCTTAGCCACCTGAAACTGTTGCAGATAGAACGGGATGCGAAGCTGCGTCAGACACACTTTGAATATTCCTCCTGGCACCTTCCGCTGGCCCACAATGACACGCCGAATCATGCTTTGCGCACAATGTGTTTGAGAGCGAATAAAGTGCATTTTCGAACAATGGATGTGTGTGCCAAGCAATAAAGCACATCACACTAAATGTGTTCCATAAGTACCAAAACGCGCTTCGGAGGCCTTCTCTGAGCGAGTGGAGTGCGTTTTTGGACGTGGCACAAATGTGCCATATATGGAGAAAATTTGTACCATAAAGCCTATAGGTTGCTTGAAATACATTATCACAGCGAGAGAAACACATTTTTTCATTTTAGCTGTAACTCGACAGCAGTGCTTCTCAGCCAACTGAAACTGTTGCAGATAGAACGGGATGCGAAGCTGCGTCAGGCACACTTGGAATAAACCTCCTGGCACCTTCCGCTGCCTCACAATGACAGGCCGTATTATGCTTGCTCAAAATGTGTTTGAGAGCGAATAAAGTGCATTTTCGAACAATGGTTGTGTGTGCCAAGCAATAAAGCACATCTCACTAAATGTGTTCCTTAAGTGCCAAAACCCTAACCCTAACCCTTAACCTAACCCTAACCCTAACCCTAACCCTAACCCTAACCCTAACCCTAACCCTAACCCTAACCCTAACCCTAACCCTAACCCTAACCCTAACCCTAACCCTAACCCTAACCCTAGCCCTTCTTTTCTGAACGAGTAAAGTGCTTTTTTGGACATGGCATACATGTGCCATATATGGAGAAAAATTTTACCACAAAGCCTATAGGTTGCTTGAAATGCTTTATCACAGCGAGAGAAACACATTTTCTCATTTTAGCTGTAACTCCACAGTAATGCTTCTCAGCCACCTGAAACTGTTGCAGATAGAATGGGATGCGAAGCTGCGTCAGGCACACTTGGAATGAGCCTCCTGGCACCTTCCGCTGCCTCACAATGACACGCCGTAATATGCTTTGCTCAAAATGTGTTTGAGAGCGAATAAAGTGTATTTTCGAACAATGGTTGTGTGTGCCAAGCAATAAAGCACATCACACTAAATGTGTTCTATAAGTGCCAAAACGCGCTTCGGAGGCCTTCTCTGAGCGAGTGGAGTGCTTTTTTGGACTTGGCACACATGTGCCATATATGGAGAAAATTTTTACGACAAAGCCTATACGTTGCTTGAAATACATTATCACAGTCAGAGAAACACATTTTCTCATTTTAGTTGTAACTCCACAGCAATGCTTCCTAGTCACCTGAAACTGTTGCAGATAGAACGGGATGCGAAGCTGCGTCAGGCACACTTGGAATAATCCTCCTGGCACCTTCCGCTGGCCCACAATGACACGCCGAATCATGCTTTGCGCACAATGTGTTTGAGAGCGAATAAAGTGCATTTTCGAACAATGGATGTGTGTGCCAAGCAATAAAGCACATCACACTAAATGTGTTCCATAAGTACCAAAACGCGCTTCGGAGGCCTTCTCTGAGCGAGTGGAGTGCGTTTTTGGACGTGGCACAAATGTGCCATATATGGAGAAAATTTTTACCATAAAGCCTATAGGTTGCTTGAAATACATTATCACAGCGAGAGAAACACATTTTTTAATTTTAGCTGTAACTCGACAGCAGTGCTTCTCAGCCAACTGAAACTGTTGCAGATAGAACGGGATGCGAAGCTGCGTCAGGCACACTTGGAATAAACCTCCTGGCACCTTCCGCTGCCTCACAATGACAGGCCGTATTATGCTTTGCTCAAAATGTGTTTGAGAGCGAATAAAGTGCATTTTCGAACAATGGTTGTGTGTGCCAAGCAATAAAGCACATCTCACTAAATGTGTTCCTTAAGTGCCAAAACCCTAACCCTAACCCTAACCCTAACCCTTAACCTAACCCTAACCCTAACCCTAACCCTAACCCTAACCCTAGCCCTTCTTTTCTGAACGAGTAAAGTGCTTTTTTGGACATGGCATACATGTGCCATATATGGAGAAAAATTTTACCACAAAGCCTATAGGTTGCTTGAAATGCTTTATCACAGCGAGAGAAACACATTTTCTCATTTTAGCTGTAACTCCACAGCAATGCTTCTCAGCCACCTGAAACTGTTGCAGATAGAACGGGATGCGAAGCTGCGTCAGGCACACTTGGAATGAGCCTCCTGGCACCTTCCGCTGCCTCACAATGACACGCCGTAATATGCTTTGCTCAAAATGTGTTTGAGAGCGAATAAAGTGCATTTTCGAACAATGGCTGTGTGTGCCAAGCAAAGAAGCACATCACACTAAATGTGTTCCATAAGTGCCAAAACGCGCTTTGGAGGCCTTCTCTGGGCGAGTGGAGTGCTTTTTTGGACGTGGCACACATGTGCCATATATGGAGAAATTTTTTACCACAAAGCCTATAGGTTGCTTGAAATACATTATCACAGAGACAGAAACACATTTTCTCATTTTAGCTGTATCTCCACAGCAATGCTTCTCAGCCACCTGAAACTGTTGCAGATAGAACGGGATGCGAAGTTGCGTCAGGCACACTTGGAATGAGCCTCCTGGCACCTTTCGCTGCCTCACAATGACACGCCGTATTATGCTTTGCTCAAAATGTGCATGAGAGCGAATAAAGTGCATTTTCGAACAATGGATGTGTGTGCCAAGCAAAGAAGCACATCACACTAAATGTGTTCCATAAGTGCCAAAACGCGCTTCGGAGGCCTTCTCTGAGCGAGTGGAGTGCTTTTTCGGAAGTGGCACACATGTGCCATATATGGAGAAATGTTTTACCACAAAGCCTATACGTTGCTTGAACTACATTATCACAGTGAGAGAAACACATTTTCTCACTATAGTTGTAACTCCACAGCAATGCTTCTTAGCCACCTGAAACTGTTGCAGATAGAACGGGATGCGAAGCTGCGTCAGACACACTTTGAATATTCCTCCTGGCACCTTCCGCTGGCCCACAATGACACGCCGAATCATGCTTTGCGCACAATGTGTTTGAGAGCGAATAAAGTGCATTTTCGAACAATGGATGTGTGTGCCAAGCAATAAAGCACATCACACTAAATGTGTTCCATAAGTACCAAAACGCGCTTCGGAGGCCTTCTCTGAGCGAGTGGAGTGCGTTTTTGGACGTGGCACAAATGTGCCATATATGGAGAAAATTTTTACCATAAAGCCTATAGGTTGCTTGAAATACATTATCACAGCGAGAGAAACACATTTTTTCATTTTAGCTGTAACTCGACAGCAGTGCTTCTCAGCAAACTGAAACTGTTGCAGATAGAACGGGATGCGAAGCTGCGTCAGGCACACTTGGAATAAACCTCCTGGCACCTTCCGCTGCCTCACAATGACAGGCCGTATTATGCTTTGCTCAAAATGTGTTTGAGAGCGAATAAAGTGCATTTTCGAACAATGGTTGTGTGTGCCAAGCAATAAAGCACATCTCACTAAATGTGTTCCTTAAGTGCCAAAACCCTAACCCTAACCCTAACCCTTAACCTAACCCTAACCCTAACCCTAACCCTAACCCTAACCCTAACCCTAACCCTAGCCCTTCTTTTCTGAACGAGTAAAGTGCTTTTTTGGACATGGCATACATGTGCCATATATGGAGAAAAATTTTACCACAAAGCCTATAGGTTGCTTGAAATGCTTTATCACAGCGAGAGAAACACATTTTCTCATTTTAGCTGTAACTCCACAGTAATGCTTCTCAGCCACCTGAAACTGTTGCAGATAGAACGGGATGCGAAGCTGCGTCAGGCACACTTGGAATGAGCCTCCTGGCACCTTCCGCTGCCTCACAATGACACGCCGTAATATGCTTTGCTCAAAATGTGTTTGAGAGCGAATAAAGTGCATTTTCGAACAATGGCTGTGTGTGCCAAGCAAAGAAGCACATCACACTAAATGTGTTCCATAAGTGCCAAAACGCGCTTCGGAGGCCTTCTCTGAGCGAGTGGAGTGCTTTTTCGGAAGTGGCACACATGTGCCATATATGGAGAAATGTTTTACCACAAAGCCTATACGTTGCTTGAACTACATTATCACAGTGAGAGAAACACATTTTCTCACTATAGTTGTAACTCCACAGCAATGCTTCTTAGCCACCTGAAACTGTTGCAGATAGAACGGGATGCGAAGCTGCGTCAGACACACTTTGAATATTCCTCCTGGCACCTTCCGCTGGCCCACAATGACACGCCGAATCATGCTTTGCGCACAATGTGTTTGAGAGCGAATAAAGTGCATTTTCGAACAATGGATGTGTGTGCCAAGCAAAGAAGCACATCACACTAAATGTGTTCCATAAGTGCCAAAACGCGCTTCGGAGGCCTTCTCTGAGCGAGTGGAGTGCTTTTTCGGAAGTGGCACACATGTGCCATATATGGAGAAATGTTTTACCACAAAGCCTATACGTTGCTTGAACTACATTATCACAGTGAGAGAAACACATTTTCTCACTATAGTTGTAACTCCACAGCAATGCTTCTTAGCCACCTGAAACTGTTGCAGATAGAACGGGATGCGAAGCTGCGTCAGACACACTTTGAATATTCCTCCTGGCACCTTCCGCTGGCCCACAATGACACGCCGAATCATGCTTTGCGCACAATGTGTTTGAGAGCGAATAAAGTGCATTTTCGAACAATGGATGTGTGTGCCAAACAATAAAGCACATCACACTAAATGTGTTCCATAAGTACCAAAACGCGCTTCGGAGGCCTTCTCTGAGCGAGTGGAGTGCGTTTTTGGACGTGGCACAAATGTGCCATATATGGAGAAAATTTTTACCATAAAGCCTATAGGTTGCTTGAAATACATTATCACAGCGAGAGAAACACATTTTTTAATTTTAGCTGTAACTCGACAGCAGTGCTTCTCAGCCAACTGAAACTGTTGCAGATAGAACGGGATGCGAAGCTGCGTCAGGCACACTTGGAATAAACCTCCTGGCACCTTCCGCTGCCTCACAATGACAGGCCGTATTATGCTTTGCTCAAAATGTGTTTGAGAGCGAATAAAGTGCATTTTCGAACAATGGTTGTAAGTGCCAAGCAATAAAGCACATCTCACTAAATGTGTTCCTTAAGTGCCAAAACCCTAACCCTAACCCTTAACCTAACCCTAACCCTAACCCTAACCCTAACCCTAACCCTAACCCTAACCCTAACCCTAACCCTAACCCTAACCCTAACCCTAACCCTAGCCCTTCTTTTCTGAACGAGTAAAGTGCTTTTTTGGACATGGCATACATGTGCCATATATGGAGAAAAATTTTACCACAAAGCCTATAGGTTGCTTGAAATGCTTTATCACAGCGAGAGAAACACATTTTCTCATTTTAGCTGTAACTCCACAGTAATGCTTCTCAGCCACCTGAAACTGTTGCAGATAGAACGGGATGCGAAGCTGCGTCAGGCACACTTGGAATGAGCCTCCTGGCACCTTCCGCTGCCTCACACAGACACGCCGTAATATGCTTTGCTCAAAATGTGTTTGAGAGCGAATAAAGTGCATTTTCGAACAATGGCTGTGTGTGCCAAGCAAAGAAGCACATCACACTAAATGTGTTCCATAAGTGCCAAAACGCGCTTCGGAGGCCTTCTCTGAGCGAGTGGAGTGCTTTTTTGGACGT
The DNA here is from genome assembly GCF_037039965.1 of Doryrhamphus excisus. NCBI lineage: Eukaryota > Metazoa > Chordata > Actinopteri > Syngnathiformes > Syngnathidae > Doryrhamphus > Doryrhamphus excisus. The sequence continues at coordinate 9,323,323 of NC_136377.1, read as the reverse complement.
GGCACACATGTGCCATATATGGAGACATTTTTTACCACAAAGCCTATAGGTTACTTGAAATACATTATCAAAGAGACAGAAACACATTTTCTCATTTTAGCTGTAACTCCACAGCAATGCTTCTCAGCCACCTGAAACTGTTGCAGATAGAACGGGATGCGAAGTTGCGTCAGGCACACTTGGAATGAGCCTCCTGGCACCTTTCGCTGCCTCACAATGACACGCCGTATTATGCTTTGCTCAAAATGTGCATGAGAGCGAATAAAGTGCATTTTCGAACAATGGATGTGTGTGCCAAGCAAAGAAGCACATCACACTAAATGTGTTCCATAAGTGCCAAAACGCGCTTCGGAGGCCTTCTCTGAGCGAGTGGAGTGCGTTTTTGGACGTGGCACACATGTGCCATATATGGAGAAAAATTTTACCAATTTTTACCACACTTGGAATAAACCTCCTGGCACCTTCCGCTGCCTCACAATGACAGGCCGTATTATGCTTTGCTCAAAATGTGTTTGAGAGCGAATAAAGTGCATTTTCGAACAATGGTTGTGTGTGCCAAGCAATAAAGCACATCTCACTAAATGTGTTCCTTAAGTGCCAAAACCCTAACCCTAACCCTAACCCTTAACCTAACCCTAACCCTAACCCTAACCCTAACCCTAACCCTAACCCTAACCCTAACCCTAACCCTAACCCTAACCCTAACCCTAACCCTAACCCTAACCCTAACCCTAACCCTAACCCTAACCCTAACCCTAACCCTAACCCTAACCCTAACCCTAACCCTAACCCTAACCCTAACCCTAACCCTAACCCTAGCCCTTCTTCTCTGAGCGAGTAAAGTGCTTTTTTGGACATGGCATACATGTGCCATATATGGAGAAAATTTTTACCACAAAGCCTATAGGTTGCTTGAAATGCTTTATCACAGCGAGAGAAACACATTTTCTCATTTTAGCTGTAACTCCACAGCAATGCTTCTCAGCCACCTGAAACTGTTGCAGATAGAACGGGATGCGAAGCTACGTCAGGCACACTTGGAATGAGCCTCCTGGCACCTTTCGCTGCCTCACAATGACACGCCGTATTATGCTTTGCTCAAAATGTGCATGAGAGCGAATAAAGTGCATTTTCGAACAATGGATGTGTGTGCCAAGCAAAGAAGCACATCACACTAAATGTGTTCCATAAGTGCCAAAACGCGCTTCGGAGGCCTTCTCTGAGCGAGTGGAGTGCTTTTTCGGAAGTGGCACACATGTGCCATATATGGAGAAATGTTTTACCACAAAGCCTATACGTTGCTTGAACTACATTATCACAGTGAGAGAAACACATTTTCTCACTATAGTTGTAACTCCACAGCAATGCTTCTTAGCCACCTGAAACTGTTGCAGATAGAACGGGATGCGAAGCTGCGTCAGACACACTTTGAATATTCCTCCTGGCACCTTCCGCTGGCCCACAATGACACGCCGAATCATGCTTTGCGCACAATGTGTTTGAGAGCGAATAAAGTGCATTTTCGAACAATGGATGTGTGTGCCAAGCAATAAAGCACATCACACTAAATGTGTTCCATAAGTACCAAAACGCGCTTCGGAGGCCTTCTCTGAGCGAGTGGAGTGCGTTTTTAGACGTGGCACAAATGTGCCATATATGGAGAAAATTTGTACCATAAAGCCTATAGGTTGCTTGAAATACATTATCACAGCGAGAGAAACACATTTTTTCATTTTAGCTGTAACTCGACAGCAGTGCTTCTCAGCCAACTGAAACTGTTGCAGATAGAACGGGATGCGAAGCTGCGTCAGGCACACTTGGAATAAACCTCCTGGCACCTTCCGCTGCCTCACAATGACAGGCCGTATTATGCTTGCTCAAAATGTGTTTGAGAGCGAATAAAGTGCATTTTCGAACAATGGTTGTGTGTGCCAAGCAATAAAGCACATCTCACTAAATGTGTTCCTTAAGTGCCAAAACCCTAACCCTAACCCTTAACCTAACCCTAACCCTAACCCTAACCCTAACCCTAACCCTAACCCTAACCCTAACCCTAACCCTAACCCTAACCCTAACCCTAACCCTAACCCTAACCCTAACCCTAACCCTAACCCTAGCCCTTCTTTTCTGAACGAGTAAAGTGCTTTTTTGGACATGGCATACATGTGCCATATATGGAGAAAAATTTTACCACAAAGCCTATAGGTTGCTTGAAATGCTTTATCACAGCGAGAGAAACACATTTTCTCATTTTAGCTGTAACTCCACAGTAATGCTTCTCAGCCACCTGAAACTGTTGCAGATAGAACGGGATGCGAAGCTGCGTCAGGCACACTTGGAATGAGCCTCCTGGCACCTTCCGCTGCCTCACAATGACACGCCGTAATATGCTTTGCTCAAAATGTGTTTGAGAGCGAATAAAGTGTATTTTCGAACAATGGTTGTGTGTGCCAAGCAATAAAGCACATCACACTAAATGTGTTCTATAAGTGCCAAAACGCGCTTCGGAGGCCTTCTCTGAGCGAGTGGAGTGCTTTTTTGGACTTGGCACACATGTGCCATATATGGAGAAAATTTTTACGACAAAGCCTATACGTTGCTTGAAATACATTATCACAGTCAGAGAAACACATTTTCTCATTTTAGTTGTAACTCCACAGCAATGCTTCCTAGTCACCTGAAACTGTTGCAGATAGAACGGGATGCGAAGCTGCGTCAGGCACACTTGGAATAATCCTCCTGGCACCTTCCGCTGGCCCACAATGACACGCCGAATCATGCTTTGCGCACAATGTGTTTGAGAGCGAATAAAGTGCATTTTCGAACAATGGATGTGTGTGCCAAGCAATAAAGCACATCACACTAAATGTGTTCCATAAGTACCAAAACGCGCTTCGGAGGCCTTCTCTGAGCGAGTGGAGTGCGTTTTTGGACGTGGCACAAATGTGCCATATATGGAGAAAATTTTTACCATAAAGCCTATAGGTTGCTTGAAATACATTATCACAGCGAGAGAAACACATTTTTTAATTTTAGCTGTAACTCGACAGCAGTGCTTCTCAGCCAACTGAAACTGTTGCAGATAGAACGGGATGCGAAGCTGCGTCAGGCACACTTGGAATAAACCTCCTGGCACCTTCCGCTGCCTCACAATGACAGGCCGTATTATGCTTTGCTCAAAATGTGCATGAGAGCGAATAAAGTGCATTTTCGAACAATGGTTGTGTGTGCCAAGCAATAAAGCACATCTCACTAAATGTGTTCCTTAAGTGCCAAAACCCTAACCCTAACCCTAACCCTAACCCTTAACCTAACCCTAACCCTAACCCTAACCCTAACCCTAACCCTAGCCCTTCTTTTCTGAACGAGTAAAGTGCTTTTTTGGACATGGCATACATGTGCCATATATGGAGAAAAATTTTACCACAAAGCCTATAGGTTGCTTGAAATGCTTTATCACAGCGAGAGAAACACATTTTCTCATTTTAGCTGTAACTCCACAGCAATGCTTCTCAGCCACCTGAAACTGTTGCAGATAGAACGGGATGCGAAGCTGCGTCAGGCACACTTGGAATGAGCCTCCTGGCACCTTCCGCTGCCTCACAATGACACGCCGTAATATGCTTTGCTCAAAATGTGTTTGAGAGCGAATAAAGTGCATTTTCGAACAATGGCTGTGTGTGCCAAGCAAAGAAGCACATCACACTAAATGTGTTCCATAAGTGCCAAAACGCGCTTTGGAGGCCTTCTCTGGGCGAGTGGAGTGCTTTTTTGGACGTGGCACACATGTGCCATATATGGAGAAATTTTTTACCACAAAGCCTATAGGTTGCTTGAAATACATTATCACAGAGACAGAAACACATTTTCTCATTTTAGCTGTATCTCCACAGCAATGCTTCTCAGCCACCTGAAACTGTTGCAGATAGAACGGGATGCGAAGTTGCGTCAGGCACACTTGGAATGAGCCTCCTGGCACCTTTCGCTGCCTCACAATGACACGCCGTATTATGCTTTGCTCAAAATGTGCATGAGAGCGAATAAAGTGCATTTTCGAACAATGGTTGTGTGTGCCAAGCAATAAAGCACATCACACTAAATGTGTTCTATAAGTGCCAAAACGCGCTTCGGAGGCCTTCTCTGAGCGAGTGGAGTGCTTTTTTGGACTTGGCACACATGTGCCATATATGGAGAAAATTTTTACGACAAAGCCTATACGTTGCTTGAAATACATTATCACAGTCAGAGAAACACATTTTCTCATTTTAGTTGTAACTCCACAGCAATGCTTCCTAGTCACCTGAAACTGTTGCAGATAGAACGGGATGCGAAGCTGCGTCAGGCACACTTGGAATAATCCTCCTGGCACCTTCCGCTGGCCCACAATGACACGCCGAATCATGCTTTGCGCACAATGTGTTTGAGAGCGAATAAAGTGCATTTTCGAACAATGGATGTGTGTGCCAAGCAATAAAGCACATCACACTAAATGTGTTCCATAAGTACCAAAACGCGCTTCGGAGGCCTTCTCTGAGCGAGTGGAGTGCGTTTTTGGACGTGGCACAAATGTGCCATATATGGAGAAAATTTTTACCATAAAGCCTATAGGTTGCTTGAAATACATTATCACAGCGAGAGAAACACATTTTTTAATTTTAGCTGTAACTCGACAGCAGTGCTTCTCAGCCAACTGAAACTGTTGCAGATAGAACGGGATGCGAAGCTGCGTCAGGCACACTTGGAATAAACCTCCTGGCACCTTCCGCTGCCTCACAATGACAGGCCGTATTATGCTTTGCTCAAAATGTGTTTGAGAGCGAATAAAGTGCATTTTCGAACAATGGTTGTGTGTGCCAAGCAATAAAGCACATCTCACTAAATGTGTTCCTTAAGTGCCAAAACCCTAACCCTAACCCTAACCCTAACCCTTAACCTAACCCTAACCCTAACCCTAACCCTAACCCTAACCCTAGCCCTTCTTTTCTGAACGAGTAAAGTGCTTTTTTGGACATGGCATACATGTGCCATATATGGAGAAAAATTTTACCACAAAGCCTATAGGTTGCTTGAAATGCTTTATCACAGCGAGAGAAACACATTTTCTCATTTTAGCTGTAACTCCACAGCAATGCTTCTCAGCCACCTGAAACTGTTGCAGATAGAACGGGATGCGAAGCTGCGTCAGGCACACTTGGAATGAGCCTCCTGGCACCTTCCGCTGCCTCACAATGACACGCCGTAATATGCTTTGCTCAAAATGTGTTTGAGAGCGAATAAAGTGCATTTTCGAACAATGGCTGTGTGTGCCAAGCAAAGAAGCACATCACACTAAATGTGTTCCATAAGTGCCAAAACGCGCTTTGGAGGCCTTCTCTGGGCGAGTGGAGTGCTTTTTTGGACGTGGCACACATGTGCCATATATGGAGAAATTTTTTACCACAAAGCCTATAGGTTGCTTGAAATACATTATCACAGAGACAGAAACACATTTTCTCATTTTAGCTGTATCTCCACAGCAATGCTTCTCAGCCACCTGAAACTGTTGCAGATAGAACGGGATGCGAAGTTGCGTCAGGCACACTTGGAATGAGCCTCCTGGCACCTTTCGCTGCCTCACAATGACACGCCGTATTATGCTTTGCTCAAAATGTGCATGAGAGCGAATAAAGTGCATTTTCGAACAATGGATGTGTGTGCCAAGCAAAGAAGCACATCACACTAAATGTGTTCCATAAGTGCCAAAACGCGCTTCGGAGGCCTTCTCTGAGCGAGTGGAGTGCTTTTTCGGAAGTGGCACACATGTGCCATATATGGAGAAATGTTTTACCACAAAGCCTATACGTTGCTTGAACTACATTATCACAGTGAGAGAAACACATTTTCTCACTATAGTTGTAACTCCACAGCAATGCTTCTTAGCCACCTGAAACTGTTGCAGATAGAACGGGATGCGAAGCTGCGTCAGACACACTTTGAATATTCCTCCTGGCACCTTCCGCTGGCCCACAATGACACGCCGAATCATGCTTTGCGCACAATGTGTTTGAGAGCGAATAAAGTGCATTTTCGAACAATGGATGTGTGTGCCAAGCAATAAAGCACATCACACTAAATGTGTTCCATAAGTACCAAAACGCGCTTCGGAGGCCTTCTCTGAGCGAGTGGAGTGCGTTTTTGGACGTGGCACAAATGTGCCATATATGGAGAAAATTTTTACCATAAAGCCTATAGGTTGCTTGAAATACATTATCACAGCGAGAGAAACACATTTTTTCATTTTAGCTGTAACTCGACAGCAGTGCTTCTCAGCAAACTGAAACTGTTGCAGATAGAACGGGATGCGAAGCTGCGTCAGGCACACTTGGAATAAACCTCCTGGCACCTTCCGCTGCCTCACAATGACAGGCCGTATTATGCTTTGCTCAAAATGTGTTTGAGAGCGAATAAAGTGCATTTTCGAACAATGGTTGTGTGTGCCAAGCAATAAAGCACATCTCACTAAATGTGTTCCTTAAGTGCCAAAACCCTAACCCTAACCCTAACCCTTAACCTAACCCTAACCCTAACCCTAACCCTAACCCTAACCCTAACCCTAACCCTAGCCCTTCTTTTCTGAACGAGTAAAGTGCTTTTTTGGACATGGCATACATGTGCCATATATGGAGAAAAATTTTACCACAAAGCCTATAGGTTGCTTGAAATGCTTTATCAAAGCGAGAGAAACACAATTTCTCATTTTAGCTGTAACTCCACAGTAATGCTTCTCAGCCACCTGAAACTGTTGCAGATAGAACGGGATGCGAAGCTGCGTCAGGCACACTTGGAATGAGCCTCCTGGCACCTTCCGCTGCCTCACAATGACACGCCGTAATATGCTTTGCTCAAAATGTGTTTGAGAGCGAATAAAGTGCATTTTCGAACAATGGCTGTGTGTGCCAAGCAAAGAAGCACATCACACTAAATGTGTTCCATAAGTGCCAAAACGCGCTTCGGAGGCCTTCTCTGAGCGAGTGGAGTGCTTTTTCGGAAGTGGCACACATGTGCCATATATGGAGAAATGTTTTACCACAAAGCCTATACGTTGCTTGAACTACATTATCACAGTGAGAGAAACACATTTTCTCACTATAGTTGTAACTCCACAGCAATGCTTCTTAGCCACCTGAAACTGTTGCAGATAGAACGGGATGCGAAGCTGCGTCAGACACACTTTGAATATTCCTCCTGGCACCTTCCGCTGGCCCACAATGACACGCCGAATCCTGCTTTGCGCACCATGTGTTTGAGAGCGAATAAAGTGCATTTTCGAACAATGGATGTGTGTGCCAAGCAATAAAGCACATCACACTAAATGTGTTCCATAAGTACCAAAACGCGCTTCGGAGGCCTTCTCTGAGCGAGTGGAGTGCGTTTTTGGACGTGGCACAAATGTGCCATATATGGAGAAAATTTTTACCATAAAGCCTATAGGTTGCTTGAAATACATTATCACAGCGAGAGAAACACATTTTTTCATTTTAGCTGTAACTCGACAGCAGTGCTTCTCAGCCAACTGAAACTGTTGAGGATAGAACGGGATGCGACGCTGCGTCAGGCACACTTGGAATAAACCTCCTGGCACCTTCCGCTGCCTCACAATGACAGGCCGTATTATGCTTTGCTCAAAATGTGTTTGAGAGCGAATAAAGTGCATTTTCGAACAATGGTTGTGTGTGCCAAGCAATAAAGCACATCTCACTAAATGTGTTCCTTAAGTGCCAAAACCCTAACCCTAACCCTTAACCTAACCCTAACCCTAACCCTAACCCTAACCCTAACCCTAACCCTAACCCTAACCCTAACCCTAGCCCTAACCCTAACCCTAACCCTAACCCTAACCCTAACCCTAACCCTAACCCTAACCCTAACCCTAACCCTAACCCTAACCCTAACCCTAACCCTAACCCTAACCCTAACCCTAACCCTAACCCAAGCAATAAAGCACATCTCACTAAATGTGTTCCTTAAGTGCCAAAACCCTAACCCTAACCCTAACCCTTAACCTAACCCTAACCCTAACCCTAACCCTAACCCTAACCCTAACCCTAACCCTAACCCTAACCCTAACCCTAACCCTAACCCTAACCCTAACCCTAACCCTAACCCTAGCCCTTCTTTTCTGAACGAGTAAAGTGCTTTTTTGGACATGGCATACATGTGCCATATATGGAGAAAAATTTTACCACAAAGCCTATACGTTGCTTGAAATGCTTTATCACAGCGAGAGAAACACATTTTCTCATTTTAGCTGTAACTCCACAGCAATGCTTCTCAGCCACCTGAAACTGTTGCAGATAGAACGGGATGCGAAGCTGCGTCAGGCACACTTGGAATGAGCCTCCTGGCACCTTCCGCTGCCTCACAATGACACGCCGAATCATGCTTTGCGCACAATGTGTTTGAGAGCGAATAAAGTGCATTTTCGAACAATGGATGTGTGTGCCAAGCAATAAAGCACATCACACTAAATGTGTTTCATAAGTGCCAAAACGCGCTTCGGAGGCCTTCTCTGAGCGAGTGGAGTGCGTTTTTGGACGTGGCACACATGTGCCATATATGGAGAAAAATTTTACCAATTTTTACCACACTTGGAATAAACCTCCTGGCACCTTCCGCTGCCTCACAATGACAGGCCGTATTATGCTTTGCTCAAAATGTGTTTGAGAGCGAATAAAGTGCATTTTCGAACAATGGTTGTGTGTGCCAAGCAATAAAGCACATCTCACTAAATGTGTTCCTTAAGTGCCAAAACCCTAACCCTAACCCTAACCCTTAACCTAACCCTAACCCTAACCCTAACCCTAACCCTAACCCTAACCCTAACCCTAACCCTAGCCCTTCTTTTCTGAACGAGTAAAGTGCTTTTTTGGACATGGCATACATGTGCCATATATGGAGAAAAATTTTACCACAAAGCCTATACGTTGCTTGAAATGCTTTATCACAGCGAGAGAAACACATTTTCTCATTTTAGCTGTAACTCCACAGCAATGCTTCTCAGCCACCTGAAACTGTTGCAGATAGAACGGGATGCGAAGCTGCGTCAGGCACACTTGGAATGAGCCTCCTGGCACCTTCCGCTGCCTCACAATGACACGCCGAATCATGCTTTGCGCACAATGTGTTTGAGAGCGAATAAAGTGCATTTTCGAACAATGGATGTGTGTGCCAAGCAATAAAGCACATCACACTAAATGTGTTTCATAAGTGCCAAAACGCGCTTCGGAGGCCTTCTCTGAGCGAGTGGAGTGCGTTTTTGGACGTGGCACACATGTGCCATATATGGAGAAAAATTTTACCAATTTTTACCACACTTGGAATAAACCTCCTGGCACCTTCCGCTGCCTCACAATGACAGGCCGTATTATGCTTTGCTCAAAATGTGTTTGAGAGCGAATAAAGTGCATTTTCGAACAATGGTTGTGTGTGCCAAGCAATAAAGCACATCTCACTAAATGTGTTCCTTAAGTGCCAAAACCCTAACTCTAACCCTAACCCTTAACCTAACCCTAACCCTAACCCTAACCCTAACCCTAACCCTAACCCTAACCCTAACCCTAACCCTAACCCTAACCCTAACCCTAACCCTAACCCTAACCCTAACCCTAACCCTAACCCTAGCCCTTCTTTTCTGAACGAGTAAAGTGCTTTTTTGGACATGGCATACATGTGCCATATATGGAGAAAATTTTTACCACAAAGCCTATAGGTTGCTTGAAATGCTTTATCACAGCGAGAGAAACACATTTTCTCATTTTAGCTGTAACTCCACAGCAATGCTTCTCAGCCACCTGAAACTGTTGCAGATAGAACGGGATGCGAAGCTGCGTCAGGCACACTTGGAATGAGCCTCCTGGCACCTTCCGCTGCCTCACAATGACACGCCGTAATATGCTTTGCTCAAAATGTGTTTGAGAGCGAATAAAGTGCATTTTCGAACAATGGCTGTGTGTGTCAAGCAAAGAAGCACATCACACTAAATGTGTTCCATAAGTGCCAAAACGCGCTTTGGAGGCCTTCTCTGGGCGAGTGGAGTGCTTTTTTGGACGTGGCACACATGTGCCATATATGGAGAAATTTTTTACCACAAAGCCTATAGGTTGCTTGAAATACATTATCACAGAGACAGAAACACATTTTCTCATTTTAGCTGTATCTCCACAGCAATGCTTCTCAGCCACCTGAAACTGTTGCAGATAGAACGGGATGCGAAGTTGCGTCAGGCACACTTGGAATGAGCCTCCTGGCACCTTTCGCTGCCTCACAATGACACGCCGTATTATGCTTTGCTCAAAATGTGCATGAGAGCGAATAAAGTGCATTTTCGAACAATGGATGTGTGTGCCAAGCAAAGAAGCACATAACACTAAATGTGTTCCATAAGTGCCAAAACGCGCTTCGGAGGCCTTCTCTGAGCGAGTGGAGTGCTTTTTCGGAAGTGGCACACATGTGCCATATATGGAGAAATTTTTTACCACAAAGCCTATACGTTGCTTGAACTACATTATCACAGTGAGAGAAACACATTTTCTCACTATAGTTGTAACTCCACAGCAATGCTTCTTAACCACCTGAAACTGTTGCAGATAGAACGGGATGCGAAGCTGCGTCAGACACACTTTGAATATTCCCCCTGGCACCTTCCGCTGGCCCACAATGACACGCCGAATCATGCTTTGCGCACAATGTGTTTGAGAGCGAATAAAGTGCATTTTCGAACAATGGATGTGTGTGCCAAGCAATAAAGCACATCACACTAAATGTGTTCCATAAGTACCAAAACGCGCTTCGGAGGCCTTCTCTGAGCGAGTGGAGTGCGTTTTTGGACGTGGCACAAATGTGCCATATATGGAGAAAATTTTTACCATAAAGCCTATAGGTTGCTTGAAATACATTATCACAGCGAGAGAAACACATTTTTTCATTTTAGCTGTAACTCGACAGCAGTGCTTCTCAGCAAACTGAAACTGTTGCAGATAGAACGGGATGCGAAGCTGCGTCAGGCACACTTGGAATAAACCTCCTGGCACCTTCCGCTGCCTCACAATGACAGGCCGTATTATGCTTTGCTCAAAATGTGTTTGAGAGCGAATAAAGTGCATTTTCGAACAATGGTTGTGTGTGCCAAGCAATAAAGCACATCTCACTAAATGTGTTCCTTAAGTGCCAAAACCCTAACCCTAACCCTTAACCTAACCCTAACCCTAACCCTAACCCTAACCCTAACCCTAACCCTAACCCTAACCCTAACCCTAACCCTAACCCTAACCCTAACCCTAGCCCTTCTTTTCTGAACGAGTAAAGTGCTTTTTTGGACATGGCCAACATGTGCCATATATGGAGAAAAATTTTACCACAAAGCCTATAGGTTGCTTGAAATGCTTTATCACAGCGAGAGAAACACATTTTCTCATTTTAGCTGTAACTCCACAGTAATGCTTCTCAGCCACCTGAAACTGTTGCAGATAGAACGGGATGCGAAGCTGCGTCAGGCACACTTGGAATGAGCCTCCTGGCCCCTTCCGCTGCCTCACAATGACACGCCGTAATATGCTTTGCTCAAAATGTGTTTGAGAGCGAATAAAGTGCATTTTCGAACAATGGCTGTGTGTGCCAAGCAAAGAAGCACATCACACTAAATGTGTTCCATAAGTGCCAAAACGCGCTTCGGAGGCCTTCTCTGAGCGAGTGGAGTGCTTTTTCGGAAGTGGCACACATGTGCCATATATGGAGAAATGTTTTACCACAAAGCCTATACGTTGCTTGAACTACATTATCACAGTGAGAGAAACACATTTTCTCACTATAGTTGTAACTCCACAGCAATGCTTCTTAGCCACCTGAAACTGTTGCAGATAGTACGGGATGCGAAGCTGCGTCAGACACACTTTGAATATTCCTCCTGGCACCTTCCGCTGGCCCACAATGACACGCCGAATCATGCTTTGCGCACAATGTGTTTGAGAGCGAATAAAGTGCATTTTCGAACAATGGATGTGTGTGCCAAGCAATAAAGCACATCACACTAAATGTGTTCCATAAGTACCAAAACGCGCTTCGGAGGCCTTCTCTGAGCGAGTGGAGTGCGTTTTTGGACGTGGCACAAATGTGCCATATATGGAGAAAATTTTTACCATAAAGCCTATAGGTTGCTTGAAATACATTATCACAGCGAGAGAAACACATTTTTTCATTTTAGCTGTAACTCCACAGTAATGCTTCTCAGCCACCTGAAACTGTTGGAGATAGAACGGGATGCGAAGCTGCGTCAGGCACACTTGGAATGAGCCTCCTGGCACCTTCCGCTGCCTCACAATGACACGCCGTAATATGCTTTGCTCAAAATGTGTTTGAGAGCGAATAAAGTGCATTTTCGAACAATGGCTGTGTGTGCCAAGCAAAGAAGCACATCACACTAAATGTGTTCCATAAGTGCCAAAACGCGCTTCGGAGGCCTTCTCTGAGCGAGTGGAGTGCTTTTTCGGAAGTGGCACACATGTGCCATATATGGAGAAATGTTTTACCACAAAGCCTATACGTTGCTTGAACTACATTATCACAGTGAGAGAAACACATTTTCTCACTATAGTTGTAACTCCACAGCAATGCTTCTTAGCCACCTGAAACTGTTGCAGATAGAACGGGATGCGAAGCTGCGTCAGACACACTTTGAATATTCCTCCTGGCACCTTCCGCTGGCCCACAATGACACGCCGAATCATGCTTTGCGCACAATGTGTTTGAGAGCGAATAAAGTGCATTTTCGAACAATGGATGTGTGTGCCAAGCAAAGAAGCACATCACACTAAATGTGTTCCATAAGTGCCAAAACGCGCTTCGGAGGCCTTCTCTGAGCGAGTGGAGTGCTTTTTCGGAAGTGGCACACATGTGCCATATATGGAGAAATGTTTTACCACAAAGCCTATACGTTGCTTGAACTACATTATCACAGTGAGAGAAACACATTTTCTCACTATAGTTGTAACTCCACAGCAATGCTTCTTAGCCACCTGAAACTGTTGCAGATAGAACGGGATGCGAAGCTGCGTCAGACACACTTTGAATATTCCTCCTGGCACCTTCCGCTGGCCCACAATGACACGCCGAATCATGCTTTGCGCACAATGTGTTTGAGAGCGAATAAAGTGCATTTTCGAACAATGGATGTGTGTGCCAAACAATAAAGCACATCACACTAAATGTGTTCCATAAGTACCAAAACGCGCTTCGGAGGCCTTCTCTGAGCGAGTGGAGTGCGTTTTTGGACGTGGCACAAATGTGCCATATATGGAGAAAATTTTTACCATAAAGCCTATAGGTTGCTTGAAATACATTATCACAGCGAGAGAAACACATTTTTTAATTTTAGCTGTAACTCGACAGCAGTGCTTCTCAGCCAACTGAAACTGTTGCAGATAGAACGGGATGCGAAGCTGCGTCAGGCACACTTGGAATAAACCTCCTGGCACCTTCCGCTGCCTCACAATGACAGGCCGTATTATGCTTTGCTCAAAATGTGTTTGAGAGCGAATAAAGTGCATTTTCGAACAATGGTTGTAAGTGCCAAGCAATAAAGCACATCTCACTAAATGTGTTCCTTAAGTGCCAAAACCCTAACCCTAACCCTTAACCTAACCCTAACCCTAACCCTAACCCTAACCCTAACCCTAACCCTAACCCTAACCCTAACCCTAACCCTAACCCTAGCCCTTCTTTTCTGAACGAGTAAAGTGCTTTTTTGGACATGGCATACATGTGCCATATATGGAGAAAAATTTTACCACAAAGCCTATAGGTTGCTTGAAATGCTTTATCACAGCGAGAGAAACACATTTTCTCATTTTAGCTGTAACTCCACAGTAATGCTTCTCAGCCACCTGAAACTGTTGCAGATAGAACGGGATGCGAAGCTGCGTCAGGCACACTTGGAATGAGCCTCCTGGCACCTTCCGCTGCCTCACAATGACACGCCGTAATATGCTTTGCTCAAAATGTGTTTGAGAGCGAATAAAGTGCATTTTCGAACAATGGCTGTGTGTGCCAAGCAAAGAAGCACATCACACTAAATGTGTTCCATAAGTGCCAAAACGCGCTTCGGAGGCCTTCTCTGAGCGAGTGGAGTGCTTTTTTGGACGTGGCACACATGTGCCATATATGGAGAAAAATTTTACCACAAAGCCTATAGGTTACTTGAAATACATTATCAAAGAGACAGAAACACATTTTCTCATTTTAGCTGTAACTCCACAGCAATGCTTCTCAGCCACCTGAAACTGTTGCAGATAGAACGGGATGCGAAGTTGCGTCAGGCACACTTGGAATGAGCCTCCTGGCACCTTTCGCTGCCTCACAATGACACGCCGTATTATGCTTTGCTCAAAATGTGCATGAGAGCGAATAAAGTGCATTTTCGAACAATGGATGTGTGTGCCAAGCAAAGAAGCACATCACACTAAATGTGTTCCATAAGTGCCAAAACGCGCTTCGGAGGCCTTCTCTGAGCGAGTGGAGTGCGTTTTTGGACGTGGCACACATGTGCCATATATGGAGAAAAATTTTACCAATTTTTACCACACTTGGAATAAACCTCCTGGCACCTTCCGCTGCCTCACAATGACAGGCCGTATTATGCTTTGCTCAAAATGTGTTTGAGAGCGAATAAAGTGCATTTTCGAACAATGGTTGTGTGTGCCAAGCAATAAAGCACATCTCACTAAATGTGTTCCTTAAGTGCCAAAACCCTAACCCTAACCCTAACCCTTAACCTAACCCTAACCCTAACCCTAACCCTAACCCTAACCCTAACCCTAACCCTAACCCTAACCCTAACCCTAACCCTAACCCTAACCCTAACCCTAACCCTAACCCTAACCCTAACCCTAACCCTAACCCTAACCCTAACCCTAACCCTAACCCTAACCCTAGCCCTTCTTCTCTGAGCGAGTAAAGTGCTTTTTTGGACATGGCATACATGTGCCATATATGGAGAAAATTTTTACCACAAAGCCTATAGGTTGCTTGAAATGCTTTATCACAGCGAGAGAAACACATTTTCTCATTTTAGCTGTAACTCCACAGCAATGCTTCTCAGCCACCTGAAACTGTTGCAGATAGAACGGGATGCGAAGCTACGTCAGGCACACTTGGAATGAGCCTCCTGGCACCTTTCGCTGCCTCACAATGACACGCCGTATTATGCTTTGCTCAAAATGTGCATGAGAGCGAATAAAGTGCATTTTCGAACAATGGATGTGTGTGCCAAGCAAAGAAGCACATCACACTAAATGTGTTCCATAAGTGCCAAAACGCGCTTCGGAGGCCTTCTCTGAGCGAGTGGAGTGCTTTTTCGGAAGTGGCACACATGTGCCATATATGGAGAAATGTTTTACCACAAAGCCTATACGTTGCTTGAACTACATTATCACAGTGAGAGAAACACATTTTCTCACTATAGTTGTAACTCCACAGCAATGCTTCTTAGCCACCTGAAACTGTTGCAGATAGAACGGGATGCGAAGCTGCGTCAGACACACTTTGAATATTCCTCCTGGCACCTTCCGCTGGCCCACAATGACACGCCGAATCATGCTTTGCGCACAATGTGTTTGAGAGCGAATAAAGTGCATTTTCGAACAATGGATGTGTGTGCCAAGCAATAAAGCACATCACACTAAATGTGTTCCATAAGTACCAAAACGCGCTTCGGAGGCCTTCTCTGAGCGAGTGGAGTGCGTTTTTGGACGTGGCACAAATGTGCCATATATGGAGAAAATTTGTACCATAAAGCCTATAGGTTGCTTGAAATACATTATCACAGCGAGAGAAACACATTTTTTCATTTTAGCTGTAACTCGACAGCAGTGCTTCTCAGCCAACTGAAACTGTTGCAGATAGAACGGGATGCGAAGCTGCGTCAGGCACACTTGGAATAAACCTCCTGGCACCTTCCGCTGCCTCACAATGACAGGCCGTATTATGCTTGCTCAAAATGTGTTTGAGAGCGAATAAAGTGCATTTTCGAACAATGGTTGTGTGTGCCAAGCAATAAAGCACATCTCACTAAATGTGTTCCTTAAGTGCCAAAACCCTAACCCTAACCCTTAACCTAACCCTAACCCTAACCCTAACCCTAACCCTAACCCTAACCCTAACCCTAACCCTAACCCTAACCCTAACCCTAACCCTAACCCTAACCCTAGCCCTTCTTTTCTGAACGAGTAAAGTGCTTTTTTGGACATGGCATACATGTGCCATATATGGAGAAAAATTTTACCACAAAGCCTATAGGTTGCTTGAAATGCTTTATCACAGCGAGAGAAACACATTTTCTCATTTTAGCTGTAACTCCACAGTAATGCTTCTCAGCCACCTGAAACTGTTGCAGATAGAACGGGATGCGAAGCTGCGTCAGGCACACTTGGAATGAGCCTCCTGGCACCTTCCGCTGCCTCACAATGACACGCCGTAATATGCTTTGCTCAAAATGTGTTTGAGAGCGAATAAAGTGTATTTTCGAACAATGGTTGTGTGTGCCAAGCAATAAAGCACATCACACTAAATGTGTTCTATAAGTGCCAAAACGCGCTTCGGAGGCCTTCTCTGAGCGAGTGGAGTGCTTTTTTGGACTTGGCACACATGTGCCATATATGGAGAAAATTTTTACGACAAAGCCTATACGTTGCTTGAAATACATTATCACAGTCAGAGAAACACATTTTCTCATTTTAGTTGTAACTCCACAGCAATGCTTCCTAGTCACCTGAAACTGTTGCAGATAGAACGGGATGCGAAGCTGCGTCAGGCACACTTGGAATAATCCTCCTGGCACCTTCCGCTGGCCCACAATGACACGCCGAATCATGCTTTGCGCACAATGTGTTTGAGAGCGAATAAAGTGCATTTTCGAACAATGGATGTGTGTGCCAAGCAATAAAGCACATCACACTAAATGTGTTCCATAAGTACCAAAACGCGCTTCGGAGGCCTTCTCTGAGCGAGTGGAGTGCGTTTTTGGACGTGGCACAAATGTGCCATATATGGAGAAAATTTTTACCATAAAGCCTATAGGTTGCTTGAAATACATTATCACAGCGAGAGAAACACATTTTTTAATTTTAGCTGTAACTCGACAGCAGTGCTTCTCAGCCAACTGAAACTGTTGCAGATAGAACGGGATGCGAAGCTGCGTCAGGCACACTTGGAATAAACCTCCTGGCACCTTCCGCTGCCTCACAATGACAGGCCGTATTATGCTTTGCTCAAAATGTGTTTGAGAGCGAATAAAGTGCATTTTCGAACAATGGTTGTGTGTGCCAAGCAATAAAGCACATCTCACTAAATGTGTTCCTTAAGTGCCAAAACCCTAACCCTAACCCTAACCCTAACCCTTAACCTAACCCTAACCCTAACCCTAACCCTAACCCTAACCCTAGCCCTTCTTTTCTGAACGAGTAAAGTGCTTTTTTGGACATGGCATACATGTGCCATATATGGAGAAAAATTTTACCACAAAGCCTATAGGTTGCTTGAAATGCTTTATCACAGCGAGAGAAACACATTTTCTCATTTTAGCTGTAACTCCACAGCAATGCTTCTCAGCCACCTGAAACTGTTGCAGATAGAACGGGATGCGAAGCTGCGTCAGGCACACTTGGAATGAGCCTCCTGGCACCTTCCGCTGCCTCACAATGACACGCCGTAATATGCTTTGCTCAAAATGTGTTTGAGAGCGAATAAAGTGCATTTTCGAACAATGGCTGTGTGTGCCAAGCAAAGAAGCACATCACACTAAATGTGTTCCATAAGTGCCAAAACGCGCTTTGGAGGCCTTCTCTGGGCGAGTGGAGTGCTTTTTTGGACGTGGCACACATGTGCCATATATGGAGAAATTTTTTACCACAAAGCCTATAGGTTGCTTGAAATACATTATCACAGAGACAGAAACACATTTTCTCATTTTAGCTGTATCTCCACAGCAATGCTTCTCAGCCACCTGAAACTGTTGCAGATAGAACGGGATGCGAAGTTGCGTCAGGCACACTTGGAATGAGCCTCCTGGCACCTTTCGCTGCCTCACAATGACACGCCGTATTATGCTTTGCTCAAAATGTGCATGAGAGCGAATAAAGTGCATTTTCGAACAATGGTTGTGTGTGCCAAGCAATAAAGCACATCACACTAAATGTGTTCTATAAGTGCCAAAACGCGCTTCGGAGGCCTTCTCTGAGCGAGTGGAGTGCTTTTTTGGACTTGGCACACATGTGCCATATATGGAGAAAATTTTTACGACAAAGCCTATACGTTGCTTGAAATACATTATCACAGTCAGAGAAACACATTTTCTCATTTTAGTTGTAACTCCACAGCAATGCTTCCTAGTCACCTGAAACTGTTGCAGATAGAACGGGATGCGAAGCTGCGTCAGGCACACTTGGAATAATCCTCCTGGCACCTTCCGCTGGCCCACAATGACACGCCGAATCATGCTTTGCGCACAATGTGTTTGAGAGCGAATAAAGTGCATTTTCGAACAATGGATGTGTGTGCCAAGCAATAAAGCACATCACACTAAATGTGTTCCATAAGTACCAAAACGCGCTTCGGAGGCCTTCTCTGAGCGAGTGGAGTGCGTTTTTGGACGTGGCACAAATGTGCCATATATGGAGAAAATTTTTACCATAAAGCCTATAGGTTGCTTGAAATACATTATCACAGCGAGAGAAACACATTTTTTAATTTTAGCTGTAACTCGACAGCAGTGCTTCTCAGCCAACTGAAACTGTTGCAGATAGAACGGGATGCGAAGCTGCGTCAGGCACACTTGGAATAAACCTCCTGGCACCTTCCGCTGCCTCACAATGACAGGCCGTATTATGCTTTGCTCAAAATGTGTTTGAGAGCGAATAAAGTGCATTTTCGAACAATGGTTGTGTGTGCCAAGCAATAAAGCACATCTCACTAAATGTGTTCCTTAAGTGCCAAAACCCTAACCCTAACCCTAACCCTAACCCTTAACCTAACCCTAACCCTAACCCTAACCCTAACCCTAACCCTAGCCCTTCTTTTCTGAACGAGTAAAGTGCTTTTTTGGACATGGCATACATGTGCCATATATGGAGAAAAATTTTACCACAAAGCCTATAGGTTGCTTGAAATGCTTTATCACAGCGAGAGAAACACATTTTCTCATTTTAGCTGTAACTCCACAGCAATGCTTCTCAGCCACCTGAAACTGTTGCAGATAGAACGGGATGCGAAGCTGCGTCAGGCACACTTGGAATGAGCCTCCTGGCACCTTCCGCTGCCTCACAATGACACGCCGTAATATGCTTTGCTCAAAATGTGTTTGAGAGCGAATAAAGTGCATTTTCGAACAATGGCTGTGTGTGCCAAGCAAAGAAGCACATCACACTAAATGTGTTCCATAAGTGCCAAAACGCGCTTTGGAGGCCTTCTCTGGGCGAGTGGAGTGCTTTTTTGGACGTGGCACACATGTGCCATATATGGAGAAATTTTTTACCACAAAGCCTATAGGTTGCTTGAAATACATTATCACAGAGACAGAAACACATTTTCTCATTTTAGCTGTATCTCCACAGCAATGCTTCTCAGCCACCTGAAACTGTTGCAGATAGAACGGGATGCGAAGTTGCGTCAGGCACACTTGGAATGAGCCTCCTGGCACCTTTCGCTGCCTCACAATGACACGCCGTATTATGCTTTGCTCAAAATGTGCATGAGAGCGAATAAAGTGCATTTTCGAACAATGGATGTGTGTGCCAAGCAAAGAAGCACATCACACTAAATGTGTTCCATAAGTGCCAAAACGCGCTTCGGAGGCCTTCTCTGAGCGAGTGGAGTGCTTTTTCGGAAGTGGCACACATGTGCCATATATGGAGAAATGTTTTACCACAAAGCCTATACGTTGCTTGAACTACATTATCACAGTGAGAGAAACACATTTTCTCACTATAGTTGTAACTCCACAGCAATGCTTCTTAGCCACCTGAAACTGTTGCAGATAGAACGGGATGCGAAGCTGCGTCAGACACACTTTGAATATTCCTCCTGGCACCTTCCGCTGGCCCACAATGACACGCCGAATCATGCTTTGCGCACAATGTGTTTGAGAGCGAATAAAGTGCATTTTCGAACAATGGATGTGTGTGCCAAGCAATAAAGCACATCACACTAAATGTGTTCCATAAGTACCAAAACGCGCTTCGGAGGCCTTCTCTGAGCGAGTGGAGTGCGTTTTTGGACGTGGCACAAATGTGCCATATATGGAGAAAATTTTTACCATAAAGCCTATAGGTTGCTTGAAATACATTATCACAGCGAGAGAAACACATTTTTTCATTTTAGCTGTAACTCGACAGCAGTGCTTCTCAGCAAACTGAAACTGTTGCAGATAGAACGGGATGCGAAGCTGCGTCAGGCACACTTGGAATAAACCTCCTGGCACCTTCCGCTGCCTCACAATGACAGGCCGTATTATGCTTTGCTCAAAATGTGTTTGAGAGCGAATAAAGTGCATTTTCGAACAATGGTTGTGTGTGCCAAGCAATAAAGCACATCTCACTAAATGTGTTCCTTAAGTGCCAAAACCCTAACCCTAACCCTAACCCTTAACCTAACCCTAACCCTAACCCTAACCCTAACCCTAACCCTAACCCTAACCCTAGCCCTTCTTTTCTGAACGAGTAAAGTGCTTTTTTGGACATGGCATACATGTGCCATATATGGAGAAAAATTTTACCACAAAGCCTATAGGTTGCTTGAAATGCTTTATCAAAGCGAGAGAAACACAATTTCTCATTTTAGCTGTAACTCCACAGTAATGCTTCTCAGCCACCTGAAACTGTTGCAGATAGAACGGGATGCGAAGCTGCGTCAGGCACACTTGGAATGAGCCTCCTGGCACCTTCCGCTGCCTCACAATGACACGCCGTAATATGCTTTGCTCAAAATGTGTTTGAGAGCGAATAAAGTGCATTTTCGAACAATGGCTGTGTGTGCCAAGCAAAGAAGCACATCACACTAAATGTGTTCCATAAGTGCCAAAACGCGCTTCGGAGGCCTTCTCTGAGCGAGTGGAGTGCTTTTTCGGAAGTGGCACACATGTGCCATATATGGAGAAATGTTTTACCACAAAGCCTATACGTTGCTTGAACTACATTATCACAGTGAGAGAAACACATTTTCTCACTATAGTTGTAACTCCACAGCAATGCTTCTTAGCCACCTGAAACTGTTGCAGATAGAACGGGATGCGAAGCTGCGTCAGACACACTTTGAATATTCCTCCTGGCACCTTCCGCTGGCCCACAATGACACGCCGAATCCTGCTTTGCGCACCATGTGTTTGAGAGCGAATAAAGTGCATTTTCGAACAATGGATGTGTGTGCCAAGCAATAAAGCACATCACACTAAATGTGTTCCATAAGTACCAAAACGCGCTTCGGAGGCCTTCTCTGAGCGAGTGGAGTGCGTTTTTGGACGTGGCACAAATGTGCCATATATGGAGAAAATTTTTACCATAAAGCCTATAGGTTGCTTGAAATACATTATCACAGCGAGAGAAACACATTTTTTCATTTTAGCTGTAACTCGACAGCAGTGCTTCTCAGCCAACTGAAACTGTTGAGGATAGAACGGGATGCGACGCTGCGTCAGGCACACTTGGAATAAACCTCCTGGCACCTTCCGCTGCCTCACAATGACAGGCCGTATTATGCTTTGCTCAAAATGTGTTTGAGAGCGAATAAAGTGCATTTTCGAACAATGGTTGTGTGTGCCAAGCAATAAAGCACATCTCACTAAATGTGTTCCTTAAGTGCCAAAACCCTAACCCTAACCCTTAACCTAACCCTAACCCTAACCCTAACCCTAACCCTAACCCTAACCCTAACCCTAACCCTAACCCTAGCCCTAACCCTAACCCTAACCCTAACCCTAACCCTAACCCTAACCCTAACCCTAACCCTAACCCTAACCCTACCCCTAACCCTAACCCTAACCCTAACCCTAACCCTAACCCTAACCCAAGCAATAAAGCACATCTCACTAAATGTGTTCCTTAAGTGCCAAAACCCTAACCCTAACCCTAACCCTTAACCTAACCCTAACCCTAACCCTAACCCTAACCCTAACCCTAACCCTAACCCTAACCCTAACCCTAACCCTAACCCTAACCCTAACCCTAGCCCTTCTTTTCTGAACGAGTAAAGTGCTTTTTTGGACATGGCATACATGTGCCATATATGGAGAAAAATTTTACCACAAAGCCTATACGTTGCTTGAAATGCTTTATCACAGCGAGAGAAACACATTTTCTCATTTTAGCTGTAACTCCACAGCAATGCTTCTCAGCCACCTGAAACTGTTGCAGATAGAACGGGATGCGAAGCTGCGTCAGGCACACTTGGAATGAGCCTCCTGGCACCTTCCGCTGCCTCACAATGACACGCCGAATCATGCTTTGCGCACAATGTGTTTGAGAGCGAATAAAGTGCATTTTCGAACAATGGATGTGTGTGCCAAGCAATAAAGCACATCACACTAAATGTGTTTCATAAGTGCCAAAACGCGCTTCGGAGGCCTTCTCTGAGCGAGTGGAGTGCGTTTTTGGACGTGGCACACATGTGCCATATATGGAGAAAAATTTTACCAATTTTTACCACACTTGGAATAAACCTCCTGGCACCTTCCGCTGCCTCACAATGACAGGCCGTATTATGCTTTGCTCAAAATGTGTTTGAGAGCGAATAAAGTGCATTTTCGAACAATGGTTGTGTGTGCCAAGCAATAAAGCACATCTCACTAAATGTGTTCCTTAAGTGCCAAAACCCTAACCCTAACCCTAACCCTTAACCTAACCCTAACCCTAACCCTAACCCTAACCCTAACCCTAACCCTAACCCTAACCCTAGCCCTTCTTTTCTGAACGAGTAAAGTGCTTTTTTGGACATGGCATACATGTGCCATATATGGAGAAAAATTTTACCACAAAGCCTATACGTTGCTTGAAATGCTTTATCACAGCGAGAGAAACACATTTTCTCATTTTAGCTGTAACTCCACAGCAATGCTTCTCAGCCACCTGAAACTGTTGCAGATAGAACGGGATGCGAAGCTGCGTCAGGCACACTTGGAATGAGCCTCCTGGCACCTTCCGCTGCCTCACAATGACACGCCGAATCATGCTTTGCGCACAATGTGTTTGAGAGCGAATAAAGTGCATTTTCGAACAATGGATGTGTGTGCCAAGCAATAAAGCACATCACACTAAATGTGTTTCATAAGTGCCAAAACGCGCTTCGGAGGCCTTCTCTGAGCGAGTGGAGTGCGTTTTTGGACGTGGCACACATGTGCCATATATGGAGAAAAATTTTACCAATTTTTACCACACTTGGAATAAACCTCCTGGCACCTTCCGCTGCCTCACAATGACAGGCCGTATTATGCTTTGCTCAAAATGTGTTTGAGAGCGAATAAAGTGCATTTTCGAACAATGGTTGTGTGTGCCAAGCAATAAAGCACATCTCACTAAATGTGTTCCTTAAGTGCCAAAACCCTAACCCTAACCCTAACCCTTAACCTAACCCTAACCCTAACCCTAACCCTAACCCTAACCCTAACCCTAACCCTAACCCTAACCCTAACCCTAACCCTAACCCTAACCCTAACCCTAACCCTAACCCTAACCCTAGCCCTTCTTTTCTGAACGAGTAAAGTGCTTTTTTGGACATGGCATACATGTGCCATATATGGAGAAAATTTTTACCACAAAGCCTATAGGTTGCTTGAAATGCTTTATCACAGCGAGAGAAACACATTTTCTCATTTTAGCTGTAACTCCACAGCAATGCTTCTCAGCCACCTGAAACTGTTGCAGATAGAACGGGATGCGAAGCTGCGTCAGGCACACTTGGAATGAGCCTCCTGGCACCTTCCGCTGCCTCACAATGACACGCCGTAATATGCTTTGCTCAAAATGTGTTTGAGAGCGAATAAAGTGCATTTTCGAACAATGGCTGTGTGTGTCAAGCAAAGAAGCACATCACACTAAATGTGTTCCATAAGTGCCAAAACGCGCTTTGGAGGCCTTCTCTGGGCGAGTGGAGTGCTTTTTTGGACGTGGCACACATGTGCCATATATGGAGAAATTTTTTACCACAAAGCCTATAGGTTGCTTGAAATACATTATCACAGAGACAGAAACACATTTTCTCATTTTAGCTGTATCTCCACAGCAATGCTTCTCAGCCACCTGAAACTGTTGCAGATAGAACGGGATGCGAAGTTGCGTCAGGCACACTTGGAATGAGCCTCCTGGCACCTTTCGCTGCCTCACAATGACACGCCGTATTATGCTTTGCTCAAAATGTGCATGAGAGCGAATAAAGTGCATTTTCGAACAATGGATGTGTGTGCCAAGCAAAGAAGCACATAACACTAAATGTGTTCCATAAGTGCCAAAACGCGCTTCGGAGGCCTTCTCTGAGCGAGTGGAGTGCTTTTTCGGAAGTGGCACACATGTGCCATATATGGAGAAATTTTTTACCACAAAGCCTATACGTTGCTTGAACTACATTATCACAGTGAGAGAAACACATTTTCTCACTATAGTTGTAACTCCACAGCAATGCTTCTTAACCACCTGAAACTGTTGCAGATAGAACGGGATGCGAAGCTGCGTCAGACACACTTTGAATATTCCCCCTGGCACCTTCCGCTGGCCCACAATGACACGCCGAATCATGCTTTGCGCACAATGTGTTTGAGAGCGAATAAAGTGCATTTTCGAACAATGGATGTGTGTGCCAAGCAATAAAGCACATCACACTAAATGTGTTCCATAAGTACCAAAACGCGCTTCGGAGGCCTTCTCTGAGCGAGTGGAGTGCGTTTTTGGACGTGGCACAAATGTGCCATATATGGAGAAAATTTTTACCATAAAGCCTATAGGTTGCTTGAAATACATTATCACAGCGAGAGAAACACATTTTTTCATTTTAGCTGTAACTCGACAGCAGTGCTTCTCAGCAAACTGAAACTGTTGCAGATAGAACGGGATGCGAAGCTGCGTCAGGCACACTTGGAATAAACCTCCTGGCACCTTCCGCTGCCTCACAATGACAGGCCGTATTATGCTTTGCTCAAAATGTGTTTGAGAGCGAATAAAGTGCATTTTCGAACAATGGTTGTGTGTGCCAAGCAATAAAGCACATCTCACTAAATGTGTTCCTTAAGTGCCAAAACCCTAACCCTAACCCTTAACCTAACCCTAACCCTAACCCTAACCCTAACCCTAACCCTAACCCTAACCCTAACCCTAACCCTAACCCTAACCCTAACCCTAACCCTAGCCCTTCTTTTCTGAACGAGTAAAGTGCTTTTTTGGACATGGCCAACATGTGCCATATATGGAGAAAAATTTTACCACAAAGCCTATAGGTTGCTTGAAATGCTTTATCACAGCGAGAGAAACACATTTTCTCATTTTAGCTGTAACTCCACAGTAATGCTTCTCAGCCACCTGAAACTGTTGCAGATAGAACGGGATGCGAAGCTGCGTCAGGCACACTTGGAATGAGCCTCCTGGCCCCTTCCGCTGCCTCACAATGACACGCCGTAATATGCTTTGCTCAAAATGTGTTTGAGAGCGAATAAAGTGCATTTTCGAACAATGGCTGTGTGTGCCAAGCAAAGAAGCACATCACACTAAATGTGTTCCATAAGTGCCAAAACGCGCTTCGGAGGCCTTCTCTGAGCGAGTGGAGTGCTTTTTCGGAAGTGGCACACATGTGCCATATATGGAGAAATGTTTTACCACAAAGCCTATACGTTGCTTGAACTACATTATCACAGTGAGAGAAACACATTTTCTCACTATAGTTGTAACTCCACAGCAATGCTTCTTAGCCACCTGAAACTGTTGCAGATAGTACGGGATGCGAAGCTGCGTCAGACACACTTTGAATATTCCTCCTGGCACCTTCCGCTGGCCCACAATGACACGCCGAATCATGCTTTGCGCACAATGTGTTTGAGAGCGAATAAAGTGCATTTTCGAACAATGGATGTGTGTGCCAAGCAATAAAGCACATCACACTAAATGTGTTCCATAAGTACCAAAACGCGCTTCGGAGGCCTTCTCTGAGCGAGTGGAGTGCGTTTTTGGACGTGGCACAAATGTGCCATATATGGAGAAAATTTTTACCATAAAGCCTATAGGTTGCTTGAAATACATTATCACAGCGAGAGAAACACATTTTTTCATTTTAGCTGTAACTCGACAGCAGTGCTTCTCAGCCAACTGAAACTGTTGCAGATAGAACGGGATGCGACGCTGCGTCAGGCACACTTGGAATAAACCTCCTGGCACCTTCCGCTGCCTCACAATGACA
Source organism: Doryrhamphus excisus (assembly GCF_037039965.1). NCBI lineage: Eukaryota > Metazoa > Chordata > Actinopteri > Syngnathiformes > Syngnathidae > Doryrhamphus > Doryrhamphus excisus. The sequence continues at coordinate 9,296,872 of NC_136377.1, read as the reverse complement.
GGCCGTATTATGCTTTGCTCAAAATGTGTTTGAGAGCGAATAAAGTGCATTTTCGAACAATGGTTGTGTGTGCCAAGCAATAAAGCACATCTCACTAAATGTGTTCCTTAAGTGCCAAAACCCTAACCCTAACCCTTAACCTAACCCTAACCCTAACCCTAACCCTAACCCTAACCCTAACCCTAACCCTAACCCTAACCCTAACCCTAACCCTAGCCCTTCTTTTCTGAACGAGTAAAGTGCTTTTTTGGACATGGCATACATGTGCCATATATGGAGAAAAATTTTACCACAAAGCCTATAGGTTGCTTGAAATGCTTTATCACAGCGAGAGAAACACATTTTCTCATTTTAGCTGTAACTCCACAGTAATGCTTCTCAGCCACCTGAAACTGTTGCAGATAGAACGGGATGCGAAGCTGCGTCAGGCACACTTGGAATGAGCCTCCTGGCACCTTCCGCTGCCTCACAATGACACGCCGAATCATGCTTTGCGCACAAGGTGTTTGAGAGCGAATAAAGTGCATTTTCGAACAATGGATGTGTGTGCCAAGCAATAAAGCACATCACACTAAATGTGTTCTATAAGTGCCAAAACGCGCTTCGGAGGCCTTCTCTGAGCGAGTGGAGTGCTTTTTTGGACTTGGCACACATGTGCCATATATGGAGAAAATTTTTACGACAAAGCCTATACGTTGCTTGAAATACATTATCTCAGTCAGAGAAACACATTTTCTCATTTTAGTTGTAACTCCACAGCAATGCTTCCTAGTCACCTGAAACTGTTGCAGATAGAACGGGATGCGAAGCTGCGTCAGGCACACTTGGAATAATCCTCCTGGCACCTTCCGCTGGCCCACAATGACACGCCGAATCATGCTTTGCGCACAATGTGTTTGAGAGCGAATAAAGTGCATTTTCGAACAATGGATGTGTGTGCCAAGCAATAAAGCACATCACACTAAATGTGTTCCATAAGTACCAAAACGCGCTTCGGAGGCCTTCTCTGAGCGAGTGGAGTGCGTTTTTGGACGTGGCACACATGTGCCATATATGGAGAAAATTTTTACCATAAAGCCTATAGGTTGCTTGAAATACATTATCACAGCGAGAGAAACACATTTTTTAATTTTAGCTGTAACTCGACAGCAGTGCTTCTCAGCCAACTGAAACTGTTGCAGATAGAACGGGATGCGAAGCTGCGTCAGGCACACTTGGAATAAACCTCCTGGCACCTTCCGCTGCCTCACAATGACAGGCCGTATTATGCTTTGCTCAAAATGTGTTTGAGAGCGAATAAAGTGCATTTTCGAACAATGGTTGTGTGTGCCAAGCAATAAAGCACATCTCACTAAATGTGTTCCTTAAGTGCCAAAACCCTAACCCTAACCCTTAACCTAACCCTAACCCTAACCCTAACCCTAACCCTAACCCTAACCCTAACCCTAACCCTAGCCCTTCTTTTCTGAACGAGTAAAGTGCTTTTTTGGACATGGCATACATGTGCCATATATGGAGAAAAATTTTACCACAAAGCCTATAGGTTGCTTGAAATGCTTTATCACAGCGAGAGAAACACATTTTCTCATTTTAGCTGTAACTCCACAGTAATGCTTCTCAGCCACCTGAAACTGTTGCAGATAGAACGGGATGCGAAGCTGCGTCAGGCACACTTGGAATGAGCCTCCTGGCACCTTCCGCTGCCTCACAATGACACGCCGAATCATGCTTTGCGCACAAGGTGTTTGAGAGCGAATAAAGTGCATTTTCGAACAATGGATGTGTGTGCCAAGCAATAAAGCACATCACACTAAATGTGTTCTATAAGTGCCAAAACGCGCTTCGGAGGCCTTCTCTGAGCGAGTGGAGTGCTTTTTTGGACTTGGCACACATGTGCCATATATGGAGAAAATTTTTACGACAAAGCCTATACGTTGCTTGAAATACATTATCTCAGTCAGAGAAACACATTTTCTCATTTTAGTTGTAACTCCACAGCAATGCTTCCTAGTCACCTGAAACTGTTGCAGATAGAACGGGATGCGAAGCTGCGTCAGGCACACTTGGAATAATCCTCCTGGCACCTTCCGCTGGCCCACAATGACACGCCGAATCATGCTTTGCGCACAATGTGTTTGAGAGCGAATAAAGTGCATTTTCGAACAATGGATGTGTGTGCCAAGCAATAAAGCACATCACACTAAATGTGTTCCATAAGTACCAAAACGCGCTTCGGAGGCCTTCTCTGAGCGAGTGGAGTGCGTTTTTGGACGTGGCACACATGTGCCATATATGGAGAAAATTTTTACCATAAAGCCTATAGGTTGCTTGAAATACATTATCACAGCGAGAGAAACACATTTTTTAATTTTAGCTGTAACTCGACAGCAGTGCTTCTCAGCCAACTGAAACTGTTGCAGATAGAACGGGATGCGAAGCTGCGTCAGGCACACTTGGAATAAACCTCCTGGCACCTTCCGCTGCCTCACAATGACAGGCCGTATTATGCTTTGCTCAAAATGTGTTTGAGAGCGAATAAAGTGCATTTTCGAACAATGGTTGTGTGTGCCAAGCAATAAAGCACATCTCACTAAATGTGTTCCTTAAGTGCCAAAACCCTAACCCTAACCCTTAACCTAACCCTAACCCTAACCCTAACCCTAACCCTAACCCTAACCCTAACCCTAACCCTAACCCTAGCCCTTCTTTTCTGAACGAGTAAAGTGCTTTTTTGGACATGGCATACATGTGCCATATATGGAGAAAAATTTTACCACAAAGCCTATAGGTTGCTTGAAATGCTTTATCACAGCGAGAGAAACACATTTTCTCATTTTAGCTGTAACTCCACAGTAATGCTTCTCAGCCACCTGAAACTGTTGCAGATAGAACGGGATGCGAAGCTGCGTCAGGCACACTTGGAATGAGCCTCCTGGCACCTTCCGCTGCCTCACAATGACACGCCGTAATATGCTTTGCTCAAAATGTGTTTGAGAGCGAATAAAGTGCATTTTCGAACAATGGCTGTGTGTGCCAAGCAAAGAAGCACATCACACTAAATGTGTTCCATAAGTGCCAAAACGCGCTTCGGAGGCCTTCTCTGAGCGAGTGGAGTGCTTTTTTGGACGTGGCACACATGTGCCATATATGGAGACATTTTTTACCACAAAGCCTATAGGTTACTTGAAATACATTATCACAGAGACAGAAACACATTTTCTCATTTTAGCTGTAACTCCACAGCAATGCTTCTCAGCCACCTGAAACTGTTGCAGATAGAACGGGATGCGAAGTTGCGTCAGGCACACTTGGAATGAGCCTCCTGGCACCTTTCGCTGCCTCACAATGACACGCCGTATTATGCTTTGCTCAAAATGTGCATGAGAGCGAATAATGTGCATTTTCGAACAATGGATGTGTGTGCCAAGCAAAGAAGCACATCACACTAAATGTGTTCCATAAGTGCCAAAACGCGCTTCGGAGGCCTTCTCTGAGCGAGTGGAGTGCTTTTTCGGAAGTGGCACACATGTGCCATATATGGAGAAATGTTTTACCACAAAGCCTATACGTTGCTTGAACTACATTATCACAGTGAGAGAAACACATTTTCTCACTATAGTTGTAACTCCACAGCAATGCTTCTTAGCCACCTCAAACTGTTGCAGATAGAACGGGATGCGAAGCTGCGTCAGACACACTTTGAATATTCCTCCTGGCACCTTCCGCTGCCTCACAATGACACGCCGTAATATGCTTTGCTCAAAATGTGTTATTCGTTTGAGAGCGAATAAAGTGCATTTTCGAACAATGGATGTGTGTGCCAAGCAATAAAGCACATCACACTAAATGTGTTCCATAAGTACCAAAACGCGCTTCGGAGGCCTTCTCTGAGCGAGTGGAGTGCGTTTTTGGACGTGGCACAAATGTGCCATATATGGAGAAAATTTTTACCATAAAGCCTATAGGTTGCTTGAAATACATTATCACAGCGAGAGAAACACATTTTCTCATTTTAGCTGTAACTCCACAGTAATGCTTCTCAGCCACCTGAAACTGTTGCAGATAGAACGGGATGCGAAGCTGCGTCAGGCACACTTGGAATGAGCCTCCTGGCACCTTCCGCTGCCTCACAATGACACGCCGTAATATGCTTTGCTCAAAATGTGTTTGAGAGCGAATAAAGTGCATTTTCGAACAATGGCTGTGTGTGCCAAGCAAAGAAGCACATCACACTAAATGTGTTCCATAAGTGCCAAAACGCGCTTCGGAGGCCTTCTCTGAGCGAGTGGAGTGCTTTTTTGGACGTGGCACACATGTGCCATATATGGAGACATTTTTTACCACAAAGCCTATAGGTTACTTGAAATACATTATCACAGAGACAGAAACACATTTTCTCATTTTAGCTGTAACTCCACAGCAATGCTTCTCAGCCACCTGAAACTGTTGCAGATAGAACGGGATGCGAAGTTGCGTCAGGCACACTTGGAATGAGCCTCCTGGCACCTTTCGCTGCCTCACAATGACACGCCGTATTATGCTTTGCTCAAAATGTGCATGAGAGCGAATAAAGTGCATTTTCGAACAATGGATGTGTGTGCCAAGCAAAGAAGCACATCACACTAAATGTGTTCCATAAGTGCCAAAACGCGCTTCGGAGGCCTTCTCTGAGCGAGTGGAGTGCTTTTTCGGAAGTGGCACACATGTGCCATATATGGAGAAATGTTTTACCACAAAGCCTATACGTTGCTTGAACTACATTATCACAGTGAGAGAAACACATTTTCTCACTATAGTTGTAACTCCACAGCAATGCTTCTTAGCCACCTCAAACTGTTGCAGATAGAACGGGATGCGAAGCTGCGTCAGACACACTTTGAATATTCCTCCTGGCACCTTCCGCTGGCCCACAATGACACGCCGAATCATGCTTTGCGCACAATGTGTTTGAGAGCGAAGAAAGTGCATTTTCGAACAATGGATGTGTGTGCCAAGCAATAAAGCACATCACACTAAATGTGTTCCATAAGTACCAAAACGCGCTTCGGAGGCCTTCTCTGAGCGAGTGGAGTGCGTTTTTGGACGTGGCACAAATGTGCCATATATGGAGAAAATTTTTACCATAAAGCCTATAGGTTGCTTGAAATACATTATCACAGCGAGAGAAACACATTTTTTCATTTTAGCTGTAACTCGACAGCAGTGCTTCTCAGCCAACTGAAACTGTTGCAGATAGAACGGGATGCGACGCTGCGTCAGGCACACTTGGAATAAACCTCCTGGCACCTTCCGCTGCCTCACAATGACAGGCCGTATTATGCTTTGCTCAAAATGTGTTTGAGAGCGAATAAAGTGCATTTTCGAACAATGGTTGTGTGTGCCAAGCAATAAAGCACATCTCACTAAATGTGTTCCTTAAGTGCCAAAACCCTAACCCTAACCCTTAACCTAACCCTAACCCTAACCCTAACCCTAACCCTAACCCTAACCCTAACCCTAACCCTAACCCTAACCCTAACCCTAACCCTAACCCTAACCCTAGCCCTTCTTTTCTGAACGAGTAAAGTGCTTTTTTGGACATGGCATACATGTGCCATATATGGAGAAAAATTTTACCACAAAGCCTATAGGTTGCTTGAAATGCTTTATCACAGCGAGAGAAACACATTTTCTCATTTTAGCTGTAACTCCACAGTAATGCTTCTCAGCCACCTGAAACTGTTGCAGATAGAACGGGATGCGAAGCTGCGTCAGGCACACTTGGAATGAGCCTCCTGGCACCTTCCGCTGCCTCACAATGACACGCCGTAATATGCTTTGCTCAAAATGTGTTTGAGAGCGAATAAAGTGCATTTTCGAACAATGGCTGTGTGTGCCAAGCAAAGAAGCACATCACACTAAATGTGTTCCATAAGTGCCAAAACGCGCTTCGGAGGCCTTCTCTGAGCGAGTGGAGTGCTTTTTTGGACGTGGCACACATGTGCCATATATGGAGACATTTTTTACCACAAAGCCTATAGGTTACTTGAAATACATTATCACAGAGACAGAAACACATTTTCTCATTTTAGCTGTAACTCCACAGCAATGCTTCTCAGCCACCTGAAACTGTTGCAGATAGAACGGGATGCGAAGTTGCGTCAGGCACACTTGGAATGAGCCTCCTGGCACCTTTCGCTGCCTCACAATGACACGCCGTATTATGCTTTGCTCAAAATGTGCATGAGAGCGAATAAAGTGCATTTTCGAACAATGGATGTGTGTGCCAAGCAAAGAAGCACATCACACTAAATGTGTTCCATAAGTGCCAAAACGCGCTTCGGAGGCCTTCTCTGAGCGAGTGGAGTGCTTTTTCGGAAGTGGCACACATGTGCCATATATGGAGAAATGTTTTACCACAAAGCCTATACGTTGCTTGAACTACATTATCACAGTGAGAGAAACACATTTTCTCACTATAGTTGTAACTCCACAGCAATGCTTCTTAGCCACCTCAAACTGTTGCAGATAGAACGGGATGCGAAGCTGCGTCAGACACACTTTGAATATTCCTCCTGGCACCTTCCGCTGGCCCACAATGACACGCCGAATCATGCTTTGCGCACAATGTGTTTGAGAGCGAAGAAAGTGCATTTTCGAACAATGGATGTGTGTGCCAAGCAATAAAGCACATCACACTAAATGTGTTCCATAAGTACCAAAACGCGCTTCGGAGGCCTTCTCTGAGCGAGTGGAGTGCGTTTTTGGACGTGGCACAAATGTGCCATATATGGAGAAAATTTTTACCATAAAGCCTATAGGTTGCTTGAAATACATTATCACAGCGAGAGAAACACATTTTTTCATTTTAGCTGTAACTCGACAGCAGTGCTTCTCAGCCAACTGAAACTGTTGCAGATAGAACGGGATGCGACGCTGCGTCAGGCACACTTGGAATAAACCTCCTGGCACCTTCCGCTGCCTCACAATGACAGGCCGTATTATGCTTTGCTCAAAATGTGTTTGAGAGCGAATAAAGTGCATTTTCGAACAATGGTTGTGTGTGCCAAGCAATAAAGCACATCTCACTAAATGTGTTCCTTAAGTGCCAAAACCCTAACCCTAACCCTTAACCTAACCCTAACCCTAACCCTAACCCTAACCCTAACCCTAACCCTAACCCTAACCCTAACCCTAACCCTAACCCTAACCCTAACCCTAACCCTAGCCCTTCTTTTCTGAACGAGTAAAGTGCTTTTTTGGACATGGCATACATGTGCCATATATGGAGAAAAATTTTACCACAAAGCCTATAGGTTGCTTGAAATGCTTTATCACAGCGAGAGAAACACATTTTCTCATTTTAGCTGTAACTCCACAGTAATGCTTCTCAGCCACCTGAAACTGTTGCAGATAGAACGGGATGCGAAGCTGCGTCAGGCACACTTGGAATGAGCCTCCTGGCACCTTCCGCTGCCTCACAATGACACGCCGTAATATGCTTTGCTCAAAATGTGTTTGAGAGCGAATAAAGTGCATTTTCGAACAATGGCTGTGTGTGCCAAGCAAAGAAGCACATCACACTAAATGTGTTCCATAAGTGCCAAAACGCGCTTCGGAGGCCTTCTCTGAGCGAGTGGAGTGCTTTTTTGGACGTGGCACACATGTGCCATATATGGAGACATTTTTTACCACAAAGCCTATAGGTTACTTGAAATACATTATCACAGAGACAGAAACACATTTTCTCATTTTAGCTGTAACTCCACAGCAATGCTTCTCAGCCACCTGAAACTGTTGCAGATAGAACGGGATGCGAAGTTGCGTCAGGCACACTTGGAATGAGCCTCCTGGCACCTTTCGCTGCCTCACAATGACACGCCGTATTATGCTTTGCTCAAAATGTGCATGAGAGCGAATAAAGTGCATTTTCGAACAATGGATGTGTGTGCCAAGCAAAGAAGCACATCACACTAAATGTGTTCCATAAGTGCCAAAACGCGCTTCGGAGGCCTTCTCTGAGCGAGTGGAGTGCTTTTTCGGAAGTGGCACACATGTGCCATATATGGAGAAATGTTTTACCACAAAGCCTATACGTTGCTTGAACTACATTATCACAGTGAGAGAAACACATTTTCTCACTATAGTTGTAACTCCACAGCAATGCTTCTTAGCCACCTCAAACTGTTGCAGATAGAACGGGATGCGAAGCTGCGTCAGACACACTTTGAATATTCCTCCTGGCACCTTCCGCTGGCCCACAATGACACGCCGAATCATGCTTTGCGCACAATGTGTTTGAGAGCGAAGAAAGTGCATTTTCGAACAATGGATGTGTGTGCCAAGCAATAAAGCACATCACACTAAATGTGTTCCATAAGTACCAAAACGCGCTTCGGAGGCCTTCTCTGAGCGAGTGGAGTGCGTTTTTGGACGTGGCACAAATGTGCCATATATGGAGAAAATTTTTACCATAAAGCCTATAGGTTGCTTGAAATACATTATCACAGCGAGAGAAACACATTTTTTCATTTTAGCTGTAACTCGACAGCAGTGCTTCTCAGCCAACTGAAACTGTTGCAGATAGAACGGGATGCGACGCTGCGTCAGGCACACTTGGAATAAACCTCCTGGCACCTTCCGCTGCCTCACAATGACAGGCCGTATTATGCTTTGCTCAAAATGTGTTTGAGAGCGAATAAAGTGCATTTTCGAACAATGGTTGTGTGTGCCAAGCAATAAAGCACATCTCACTAAATGTGTTCCTTAAGTGCCAAAACCCTAACCCTAACCCTTAACCTAACCCTAACCCTAACCCTAACCCTAACCCTAACCCTAACCCTAACCCTAACCCTAACCCTAACCCTAACCCTAACCCTAACCCTAACCCTAACCCTAACCCTAACCCTAACCCTAGCCCTTCTTTTCTGAACGAGTAAAGTGCTTTTTTGGACATGGCATACATGTGCCATATATGGAGAAAAATTTTACCACAAAGCCTATAGGTTGCTTGAAATGCTTTATCACAGCGAGAGAAACACATTTTCTCATTTTAGCTGTAACTCCACAGTAATGCTTCTCAGCCACCTGAAACTGTTGCAGATAGAACGGGATGCGAAGCTGCGTCAGGCACACTTGGAATGAGCCTCCTGGCACCTTCCGCTGCCTCACAATGACACGCCGTAATATGCTTTGCTCAAAATGTGTTTGAGAGCGAATAAAGTGCATTTTCGAACAATGGCTGTGTGTGCCAAGCAAAGAAGCACATCACACTAAATGTGTTCCATAAGTGCCAAAACGCGCTTCGGAGGCCTTCTCTGAGCGAGTGGAGTGCTTTTTTGGACGTGGCACACATGTGCCATATATGGAGACATTTTTTACCACAAAGCCTATAGGTTACTTGAAATACATTATCACAGAGACAGAAACACATTTTCTCATTTTAGCTGTAACTCCACAGCAATGCTTCTCAGCCACCTGAAACTGTTGCAGATAGAACGGGATGCGAAGTTGCGTCAGGCACACTTGGAATGAGCCTCCTGGCACCTTTCGCTGCCTCACAATGACACGCCGTATTATGCTTTGCTCAAAATGTGCATGAGAGCGAATAAAGTGCATTTTCGAACAATGGATGTGTGTGCCAAGCAAAGAAGCACATCACACTAAATGTGTTCCATAAGTGCCAAAACGCGCTTCGGAGGCCTTCTCTGAGCGAGTGGAGTGCTTTTTCGGAAGTGGCACACATGTGCCATATATGGAGAAATGTTTTACCACAAAGCCTATACGTTGCTTGAACTACATTATCACAGTGAGAGAAACACATTTTCTCACTATAGTTGTAACTCCACAGCAATGCTTCTTAGCCACCTCAAACTGTTGCAGATAGAACGGGATGCGAAGCTGCGTCAGACACACTTTGAATATTCCTCCTGGCACCTTCCGCTGGCCCACAATGACACGCCGAATCATGCTTTGCGCACAATGTGTTTGAGAGCGAAGAAAGTGCATTTTCGAACAATGGATGTGTGTGCCAAGCAATAAAGCACATCACACTAAATGTGTTCCATAAGTACCAAAACGCGCTTCGGAGGCCTTCTCTGAGCGAGTGGAGTGCGTTTTTGGACGTGGCACAAATGTGCCATATATGGAGAAAATTTTTACCATAAAGCCTATAGGTTGCTTGAAATACATTATCACAGCGAGAGAAACACATTTTTTCATTTTAGCTGTAACTCGACAGCAGTGCTTCTCAGCCAACTGAAACTGTTGCAGATAGAACGGGATGCGAAGCTGCGTCAGGCACACTTGGAATAAACCTCCTGGCACCTTCCGCTGCCTCACAATGACAGGCCGTATTATGCTTTGCTCAAAATGTGTTTGAGAGCGAATAAAGTGCATTTTCGAACAATGGTTGTGTGTGCCAAGCAATAAAGCACATCTCACTAAATGTGTTCCTTAAGTGCCAAAACCCTAACCTTAACCTAACCCTAACCCTAACCCTAACCCTAACCCTAACCCTAACCCTAACCCTAACCCTAACCCTAACCCTAGCCCTTCTTTTCTGAACGAGTAAAGTGCTTTTTTGGACATGGCATACATGTGCCATATATGGAGAAAAATTTTACCACAAAGCCTATAGGTTGCTTGAAATGCTTTATCACAGCGAGAGAAACACATTTTCTCATTTTAGCTGTAACTCCACAGTAATGCTTCTCAGCCACCTGAAACTGTTGCAGATAGAACGGGATGCGAAGCTGCGTCAGGCACACTTGGAATGAGCCTCCTGGCACCTTCCGCTGCCTCACAATGACACGCCGTAATATGCTTTGCTCAAAATGTGTTTGAGAGCGAATAAAGTGCATTTTCGAACAAGGGCTGTGTGTGCCAAGCAAAGAAGCACATCACACTAAATGTGTTCCATAAGTGCCAAAACGCGCTTCGGAGGCCTTCTCTGAGCGAGTGGAGTGCTTTTTTGGACGTGGCACACATGTGCCATATATGGAGACATTTTTTACCACAAAGCCTATAGGTTACTTGAAATACATTATCACGGAGACAGAAACACATTTTCTCATTTTAGCTGTAACTCCACAGCAATGCTTCTCAGCCACCTGAAACTGTTGCAGATAGAACGGGATGCGAAGTTGCGTCAGGCACACTTGGAATGAGCCTCCTGGCACCTTTCGCTGCCTCACAATGACACGCCGTATTATGCTTTGCTCAAAATGTGCATGAGAGCGAATAAAGTGCATTTTCGAACAATGGATGTGTGTGCCAAGCAAAGAAGCACATCACACTAAATGTGTTCCATAAGTGCCAAAACGCGCTTCGGAGGCCTTCTCTGAGCGAGTGGAGTGCGTTTTTGGACGTGGCACACATGTGCCATATATGGAGAAAAATTTTACCAATTTTTACCACACTTGGAATAAACCTCCTGGCACCTTCCGCTGCCTCACAATGACAGGCCGTATTATGCTTTGCTCAAAATGTGTTTGAGAGCGAATAAAGTGCATTTTCGAACAATGGTTGTGTGTGCCAAGCAATAAAGCACATCTCACTAAATGTGTTCCTTAAGTGCCAAAACCCTAACCCTAACCCTAACCCTTAACCTAACCCTAACCCTAACCCTAACCCTAACCCTAACCCTAACCCTAACCCTAACCCTAACCCTAACCCTAACCCTAACCCTAACCCTAACCCTAACCCTAACCCTAACCCTAACCCTAACCCTAACCCTAGCCCTTCTTCTCTGAGCGAGTAAAGTGCTTTTTTGGACATGGCATACATGTGCCATATATGGAGAAAATTTTTACCACAAAGCCTATAGGTTGCTTGAAATGCTTTATCACAGCGAGAGTAACACATTTTCTCATTTTAGCTGTAACTCCACAGCAATGCTTCTCAGCCACCTGAAACTGTTGCAGATAGAACGGGATGCGAAGCTGCGTCAGGCACACTTGGAATGAGCCTCCTGGCACCTTCCGCTGCCTCACAATGACACGCCGAATCATGCTTTGCGCACAATGTGTTTGAGAGCGAATAAAGTGCATTTTCGAACAATGGATGTGTGTGCCAAGCAAAGAAGCACATCACACTAAATGTGTTCCATAAGTGCCAAAACGCGCTTCGGAGGCCTTCTCTGAGCACATCACACTAAATGTGTTCTATAAGTGCCAAAACGCGCTTCGGAGGCCTTCTCTGAGCGAGTGGAGTGCTTTTTTGGACGTGGCACACATGTGCCATATATGGAGAAAATTTTTACCATAAAGCCTATAGGTTGCTTGAAATACATTATCACAGCGAGAGAAACACATTTTTTCATTTTAGCTGTAACTCGACAGCAGTGCTTCTCAGCCAACTGAAACTGTTGCAGATAGAACGGGATGCGAAGCTGCGTCAGGCACACTTAGAATAAACCTCCTGGCACTTTCCGCTGCCTCACAATGACAGGCCGTATTATGCTTTGCTCAAAATGTGTTTGAGAGCGAATAAAGTGCATTTTCGAACAATGGATGTGTGTGCCAAGCAATAAAGCACATCACACTAAATGTATTCCAGAAGTACCAAAACGCGCTTCGGAGGCCTTCTCTGAGCGAGTGGAGTGCTTTTTCGGAAGTGGCACACATGTGCCATATATGGAGAAATTTTTTACCACAAAGCCTATACGTTGCTTGAACTACATTATCACAGTGAGAGAAACACATTTTCTCACTATAGTTGTAACTCCACAGCAATGCTTCTTAGCCACCTGAAACTGTTGCAGATAGAACGGGATGCGAAGCTGCGTCAGACACACTTTGAATATTCCTCCTGGCACCTTCCGCTGGCCCACAATGACACGCCGAATCATGCTTTGCGCACAATGTGTTTGAGAGCGAATAAAGTGCATTTTCGAACAATGGATGTGTGTGCCAAGCAATAAAGCACATCACACTAAATGTGTTCCATAAGTACCAAAACGCGCTTCGGAGGCCTTCTCTGAGCGAGTGGAGTGCGTTTTTGGACGTGGCACAAATGTGCCATATATGGAGAAAATTTTTACCATAAAGCCTATAGGTTGCTTGAAATACATTATCACAGCGAGAGAAACACATTTTTTCATTTTAGCTGTAACTCGACAGCAGTGCTTCTCAGCCAACTGAAACTGTTGCAGATAGAACGGGATGCGAAGCTGCGTCAGGCACGCTTGGAATAAACCTCCTGGCACCTTCCGCTGCCTCACAATGACAGGCCGTATTATGCTTTGCTCAAAATGTGTTTGAGAGCGAATAAAGTGCATTTTCGAACAATGGTTGTGTGTGCCAAGCAATAAAGCACATCTCACTAAATGTGTTCCTTAAGTGCCAAAACCCTAACCCTAACCCTTAACCTAACCCTAACCCTAACCCTAACCCTAACCCTAACCCTAACCCTAACCCTAACCCTAACCCTAACCCTAACCCTAACCCTAACCCTAACCCTAACCCTAACCCTAGCCCTTCTTTTCTGAACGAGTAAAGTGCTTTTTTGGACATGGCATACATGTGCCATATATGGAGAAAAATTTTACCACAAAGCCTATAGGTTGCTTGAAATGCTTTATCACAGCGAGAGAAACACATTTTCTCATTTTAGCTGTAACTCCACAGTAATGCTTCTCAGCCACCTGAAACTGTTGCAGATAGAACGGGATGCGAAGCTGCGTCAGGCACACTTGGAATGAGCCTCCTGGCACCTTCCGCTGCCTCACAATGACACGCCGTAATATGCTTTGCTCAAAATGTGTTTGAGAGCGAATAAAGTGCATTTTCGAACAATGGCTGTGTGTGCCAAGCAAAGAAGCACATCACACTAAATGTGTTCCATAAGTGCCAAAACGCGCTTCGGAGGCCTTCTCTGAGCGAGTGGAGTGCTTTTTTGGACGTGGCACACATGTGCCATATATGGAGACATTTTTTACCACAAAGCCTATAGGTTACTTGAAATACATTATCACAGAGACAGAAACACATTTTCTCATTTTAGCTGTAACTCCACAGCAATGCTTCTCAGCCACCTGAAACTGTTGCAGATAGAACGGGATGCGAAGTTGCGTCAGGCACACTTGGAATGAGCCTCCTGGCACCTTTCGCTGCCTCACAATGACACGCCGTATTATGCTTTGCTCAAAATGTGTTTGAGAGCGAATAAAGTGCATTTTCGAACAATGGTTGTGTGTGCCAAGCAATAAAGCACATCTCACTAAATGTGTTCCTTAAGTGCCAAAACCCTAACCCTAACCCTTAACCTAACCCTAACCCTAACCCTAACCCTAACCCTAACCCTAACCCTAGCCCTTCTTTTCTGAACGAGTAAAGTGCTTTTTTGGACATGGCATACATGTGCCATATATGGAGAAAAATTTTACCACAAAGCCTATAGGTTGCTTGAAATGCTTTATCACAGCGAGAGAAACACATTTTCTCATTTTAGCTGTAACTCCACAGTAATGCTTCTCAGCCACCTGAAACTGTAGCAGATAGAACGGGATGCGAAGCTGCGTCAGGCACACTTGGAATGAGCCTCCTGGCACCTTCCGCTGCCTCACAATGACACGCCGTAATATGCTTTGCTCAAAATGTGTTTGAGAGCGAATAAAGTGCATTTTCGAACAATGGCTGTGTGTGCCAAGCAAAGAAGCACATCACACTAAATGTGTTCCATAAGTGCCAAAACGCGCTTCGGAGGCCTTCTCTGAGCGAGTGGAGTGCTTTTTTGGACGTGGCACACATGTGCCATATATGGAGACATTTTTTACCACAAAGCCTCTAGGTTACTTGAAATACATTATCACAGAGACAGAAACACATTTTCTCATTTTAGCTGTAACTCCACAGCAATGCTTCTCAGCCACCTGAAACTGTTGCAGATAGAACGGGATGCGAAGTTGCGTCAGGCACACTTGGAATGAGCCTCCTGGCACCTTTCGCTGCCTCACAATGACACGCCGTATTATGCTTTGCTCAAAATGTGCATGAGAGCGAATAAAGTGCATTTTCGAACAATGGATGTGTGTGCCAAGCAAAGAAGCACATCACACTAAATGTGTTCCATAAGTGCCAAAACGCGCTTCGGAGGCCTTCTCTGAGCGAGTGGAGTGCTTTTTCGGAAGTGGCACACATGTGCCATATATGGAGAAATGTTTTACCACAAAGCCTATACGTTGCTTGAACTACATTATCACAGTGAGAGAAACACATTTTCTCACTATAGTTGTAACTCCACAGCAATGCTTCTTAGCCACCTGAAACTGTTGCAGATAGAACGGGATGCGAAGCTGCGTCAGACACACTTTGAATATTCCTCCTGGCACCTTCCGCTGGCCCACAATGACACGCCGAATCATGCTTTGCGCACAATGTGTTTGAGAGCGAATAAAGTGCATTTTCGAACAATGGATGTGTGTGCCAAGCAATAAAGCACATCACACTAAATGTGTTCCATAAGTACCAAAACGCGCTTCGGAGGCCTTCTCTGAGCGAGTGGAGTGCGTTTTTGGACGTGGCACAAATGTGCCATATATGGAGAAAATTTTTACCATAAAGCCTATAGGTTGCTTGAAATACATTATCACAGCGAGAGAAACACATTTTTTCATTTTAGCTGTAACTCGACAGCAGTGCTTCTCAGCCAACTGAAACTGTTGCAGATAGAACGGGATGCGAAGCTGCGTCAGGCACACTTGGAATAAACCTCCTGGCACCTTCCGCTGCCTCAAAATGACAGGCCGTATTATGCTTTGCTCAAAATGTGTTTGAGAGCGAATAAAGTGCATTTTCGAACAATGGTTGTGTGTGCCAAGCAATAAAGCACATCTCACTAAATGTGTTCCTTAAGTGCCAAAACCCTAACCCTAACCCTAACCCTTAACCTAACCCTAACCCTAACCCTAACCCTAACCCTAACCCTAACCCTAACCCTAACCCTAACCCTAACCCTAGCCCTTCTTTTCTGAACGAGTAAAGTGCTTTTTTGGACATGGCCAACATGTGCCATATATGGAGAAAAATTTTACCACAAAGCCTATAGGTTGCTTGAAATGCTTTATCACAGCGAGAGAAACACATTTTCTCATTTTAGCTGTAACTCCACAGTAATGCTTCTCAGCCACCTGAAACTGTTGCAGATAGAACGGGATGCGAAGCTGCGTCAGGCACACTTGGAATGAGCCTCCTGGCCCCTTCCGCTGCCTCACAATGACACGCCGTAATATGCTTTGCTCAAAATGTGTTTGAGAGCGAATAAAGTGCATTTTCGAACAATGGCTGTGTGTGCCAAGCAAAGAAGCACATCACACTAAATGTGTTCCATAAGTGCCAAAACGCGCTTCGGAGGCCTTCTCTGAGCGAGTGGAGTGCTTTTTCGGAAGTGGCACACATGTGCCATATATGGAGAAATGTTTTACCACAAAGCCTATACGTTGCTTGAACTACATTATCACAGTGAGAGAAACACATTTTCTCACTATAGTTGTAACTCCACAGCAATGCTTCTTAGCCACCTGAAACTGTTGCAGATAGTACGGGATGCGAAGCTGCGTCAGACACACTTTGAATATTCCTCCTGGCACCTTCCGCTGGCCCACAATGACACGCCGAATCATGCTTTGCGCACAATGTGTTTGAGAGCGAATAAAGTGCATTTTCGAACAATGGATGTGTGTGCCAAGCAATAAAGCACATCACACTAAATGTGTTCCATAAGTACCAAAACGCGCTTCGGAGGCCTTCTCTGAGCGAGTGGAGTGCGTTTTTGGACGTGGCACAAATGTGCCATATATGGAGAAAATTTTTACCATAAAGCCTATAGGTTGCTTGAAATACATTATCACAGCGAGAGAAACACATTTTTTCATTTTAGCTGTAACTCGACAGCAGTGCTTCTCAGCCAACTGAAACTGTTGCAGATAGAACGGGATGCGACGCTGCGTCAGGCACACTTGGAATAAACCTCCTGGCACCTTCCGCTGCCTCACAATGACAGGCCGTATTATGCTTTGCTCAAAATGTGTTTGAGAGCGAATAAAGTGCATTTTCGAACAATGGTTGTGTGTGCCAAGCAATAAAGCACATCTCACTAAATGTGTTCCTTAAGTGCCAAAACCCTAACCCTAACCCTTAACCTAACCCTAACCCTAACCCTAACCCTAACCCTAACCCTAACCCTAACCCTAACCCTAACCCTAGCCCTTCTTTTCTGAACGAGTAAAGTGCTTTTTTGGACATGGCATACATGTGCCATATATGGAGAAAAATTTTACCACAAAGCCTATAGGTTGCTTGAAATGCTTTATCACAGCGAGAGAAACACATTTTCTCATTTTAGCTGTAACTCCACAGTAATGCTTCTCAGCCACCTGAAACTGTTGCAGATAGAACGGGATGCGAAGCTGCGTCAGGCACACTTGGAATGAGCCTCCTGGCACCTTCCGCTGCCTCACAATGACACGCCGAATCATGCTTTGCGCACAAGGTGTTTGAGAGCGAATAAAGTGCATTTTCGAACAATGGATGTGTGTGCCAAGCAATAAAGCACATCACACTAAATGTGTTCTATAAGTGCCAAAACGCGCTTCGGAGGCCTTCTCTGAGCGAGTGGAGTGCTTTTTTGGACTTGGCACACATGTGCCATATATGGAGAAAATTTTTACGACAAAGCCTATACGTTGCTTGAAATACATTATCTCAGTCAGAGAAACACATTTTCTCATTTTAGTTGTAACTCCACAGCAATGCTTCCTAGTCACCTGAAACTGTTGCAGATAGAACGGGATGCGAAGCTGCGTCAGGCACACTTGGAATAATCCTCCTGGCACCTTCCGCTGGCCCACAATGACACGCCGAATCATGCTTTGCGCACAATGTGTTTGAGAGCGAATAAAGTGCATTTTCGAACAATGGATGTGTGTGCCAAGCAATAAAGCACATCACACTAAATGTGTTCCATAAGTACCAAAACGCGCTTCGGAGGCCTTCTCTGAGCGAGTGGAGTGCGTTTTTGGACGTGGCACACATGTGCCATATATGGAGAAAATTTTTACCATAAAGCCTATAGGTTGCTTGAAATACATTATCACAGCGAGAGAAACACATTTTTTAATTTTAGCTGTAACTCGACAGCAGTGCTTCTCAGCCAACTGAAACTGTTGCAGATAGAACGGGATGCGAAGCTGCGTCAGGCACACTTGGAATAAACCTCCTGGCACCTTCCGCTGCCTCACAATGACAGGCCGTATTATGCTTTGCTCAAAATGTGTTTGAGAGCGAATAAAGTGCATTTTCGAACAATGGTTGTGTGTGCCAAGCAATAAAGCACATCTCACTAAATGTGTTCCTTAAGTGCCAAAACCCTAACCCTAACCCTTAACCTAACCCTAACCCTAACCCTAACCCTAACCCTAACCCTAACCCTAACCCTAACCCTAACCCTAACCCTAACCCTAGCCCTTCTTTTCTGAACGAGTAAAGTGCTTTTTTGGACATGGCATACATGTGCCATATATGGAGAAAAATTTTACCACAAAGCCTATAGGTTGCTTGAAATGCTTTATCACAGCGAGAGAAACACATTTTCTCATTTTAGCTGTAACTTCACAGTAATGCTTCTCAGCCACCTGAAACTGTTGCAGATAGAACGGGATGCGAAGCTGCGTCAGGCACACTTGGAATGAGCCTCCTGGCACCTTCCGCTGCCTCACAATGACACGCCGAATCATGCTTTGCGCACAAGGTGTTTGAGAGCGAATAAAGTGCATTTTCGAACAATGGATGTGTGTGCCAAGCAATAAAGCACATCACACTAAATGTGTTCTATAAGTGCCAAAACGCGCTTCGGAGGCCTTCTCTGAGCGAGTGGAGTGCTTTTTTGGACTTGGCACACATGTGCCATATATGGAGAAAATTTTTACGACAAAGCCTATACGTTGCTTGAAATACATTATCTCAGTCAGAGAAACACATTTTCTCATTTTAGTTGTAACTCCACAGCAATGCTTCCTAGTCACCTGAAACTGTTGCAGATAGAACGGGATGCGAAGCTGCGTCAGGCACACTTGGAATAATCCTCCTGGCACCTTCCGCTGGCCCACAATGACACGCCGAATCATGCTTTGCGCACAATGTGTTTGAGAGCGAATAAAGTGCATTTTCGAACAATGGATGTGTGTGCCAAGCAATAAAGCACATCACACTAAATGTGTTCCATAAGTACCAAAACGCGCTTCGGAGGCCTTCTCTGAGCGAGTGGAGTGCGTTTTTGGACGTGGCACACATGTGCCATATATGGAGAAAATTTTTACCATAAAGCCTATAGGTTGCTTGAAATACATTATCACAGCGAGAGAAACACATTTTTTAATTTTAGCTGTAACTCGACAGCAGTGCTTCTCAGCCAACTGAAACTGTTGCAGATAGAACGGGATGCGAAGCTGCGTCAGGCACACTTGGAATAAACCTCCTGGCACCTTCCGCTGCCTCACAATGACAGGCCGTATTATGCTTTGCTCAAAATGTGTTTGAGAGCGAATAAAGTGCATTTTCGAACAATGGTTGTGTGTGCCAAGCAATAAAGCACATCTCACTAAATGTGTTCCTTAAGTGCCAAAACCCTAACCCTAACCCTTAACCTAACCCTAACCCTAACCCTAACCCTAACCCTAACCCTAACCCTAACCCTAACCCTAACCCTAACCCTAACCCTAGCCCTTCTTTTCTGAACGAGTAAAGTGCTTTTTTGGACATGGCATACATGTGCCATATATGGAGAAAAATTTTACCACAAAGCCTATAGGTTGCTTGAAATGCTTTATCACAGCGAGAGAAACACATTTTCTCATTTTAGCTGTAACTCCACAGTAATGCTTCTCAGCCACCTGAAACTGTTGCAGATAGAACGGGATGCGAAGCTGCGTCAGGCACACTTGGAATGAGCCTCCTGGCACCTTCCGCTGCCTCACAATGACACGCCGTAATATGCTTTGCTCAAAATGTGTTTGAGAGCGAATAAAGTGCATTTTCGAACAATGGCTGTGTGTGCCAAGCAAAGAAGCACATCACACTAAATGTGTTCCATAAGTGCCAAAACGCGCTTCGGAGGCCTTCTCTGAGCGAGTGGAGTGCTTTTTTGGACGTGGCACACATGTGCCATATATGGAGACATTTTTTACCACAAAGCCTATAGGTTACTTGAAATACATTATCACAGAGACAGAAACACATTTTCTCATTTTAGCTGTAACTCCACAGCAATGCTTCTCAGCCACCTGAAACTGTTGCAGATAGAACGGGATGCGAAGTTGCGTCAGGCACACTTGGAATGAGCCTCCTGGCACCTTTCGCTGCCTCACAATGACACGCCGTATTATGCTTTGCTCAAAATGTGCATGAGAGCGAATAAAGTGCATTTTCGAACAATGGATGTGTGTGCCAAGCAAAGAAGCACATCACACTAAATGTGTTCCATAAGTGCCAAAACGCGCTTCGGAGGCCTTCTCTGAGCGAGTGGAGTGCTTTTTCGGAAGTGGCACACATGTGCCATATATGGAGAAATGTTTTACCACAAAGCCTATACGTTGCTTGAACTACATTATCACAGTGAGAGAAACACATTTTCTCACTATAGTTGTAACTCCACAGCAATGCTTCCTAGCCACCTCAAACTGTTGCAGATAGAACGGGATGCGAAGCTGCGTCAGACACACTTTGAATATTCCTCCTGGCACCTTCCGCTGGCCCACAATGACACGCCGAATCATGCTTTGCGCACAATGTGTTTGAGAGCGAAGAAAGTGCATTTTCGAACAATGGATGTGTGTGCCAAGCAATAAAGCACATCACACTAAATGTGTTCCATAAGTACCAAAACGCGCTTCGGAGGCCTTCTCTGAGCGAGTGGAGTGCGTTTTTGGACGTGGCACAAATGTGCCATATATGGAGACATTTTTTACCACAAAGCCTATAGGTTACTTGAAATACATTATCACAGAGACAGAAACACATTTTCTCATTTTAGCTGTAACTCCACAGCAATGCTTCTCAGCCACCTGAAACTGTTGCAGATAGAACGGGATGCGAAGTTGCGTCAGGCACACTTGGAATGAGCCTCCTGGCACCTTTCGCTGCCTCACAATGACACGCCGTATTATGCTTTGCTCAAAATGTGCATGAGAGCGAATAAAGTGCATTTTCGAACAATGGATGTGTGTGCCAAGCAAAGAAGCACATCACACTAAATGTGTTCCATAAGTGCCAAAACGCGCTTCGGAGGCCTTCTCTGAGCGAGTGGAGTGCTTTTTCGGAAGTGGCACACATGTGCCATATATGGAGAAATGTTTTACCACAAAGCCTATACGTTGCTTGAACTACATTATCACAGTGAGAGAAACACATTTTCTCACTATAGTTGTAACTCCACAGCAATGCTTCTTAGCCACCTCAAACTGTTGCAGATAGAACGGGATGCGAAGCTGCGTCAGACACACTTTGAATATTCCTCCTGGCACCTTCCGCTGGCCCACAATGACACGCCGAATCATGCTTTGCGCACAATGTGTTTGAGAGCGAAGAAAGTGCATTTTCGAACAATGGATGTGTGTGCCAAGCAATAAAGCACATCACACTAAATGCGTTCCATAAGTACCAAAACGCGCTTCGGAGGCCTTCTCTGAGCGAGTGGAGTGCGTTTTTGGACGTGGCACAAATGTGCCATATATGGAGAAAATTTTTACCATAAAGCCTATAGGTTGCTTGAAATACATTATCACAGCGAGAGAAACACATTTTTTCATTTTAGCTGTAACTCGACAGCAGTGCTTCTCAGCCAACTGAAACTGTTGCAGATAGAACGGGATGCGACGCTGCGTCAGGCACACTTGGAATAAACCTCCTGGCACCTTCCGCTGCCTCACAATGACAGGCCGTATTATGCTTTGCTCAAAATGTGTTTGAGAGCGAATAAAGTGCATTTTCGAACAATGGTTGTGTGTGCCAAGCAATAAAGCACATCTCACTAAATGTGTTCCTTAAGTGCCAAAACCCTAACCCTAACCCTTAACCTAACCCTAACCCTAACCCTAACCCTAACCCTAACCCTAACCCTAACCCTAACCCTAACCCTAACCCTAACCCTAACCCTAACCCTAACCCTAACCCTAACCCTAGCCCTTCTTTTCTGAACGAGTAAAGTGCTTTTTTGGACATGGCATACATGTGCCATATATGGAGAAAAATTTTACCACAAAGCCTATAGGTTGCTTGAAATGCTTTATCACAGCGAGAGAAACACATTTTCTCATTTTAGCTGTAACTCCACAGTAATGCTTCTCAGCCACCTGAAACTGTTGCAGATAGAACGGGATGCGAAGCTGCGTCAGGCACACTTGGAATGAGCCTCCTGGCACCTTCCGCTGCCTCACAATGACACGCCGTAATATGCTTTGCTCAAAATGTGTTTGAGAGCGAATAAAGTGCATTTTCGAACAATGGCTGTGTGTGCCAAGCAAAGAAGCACATCACACTAAATGTGTTCCATAAGTGCCAAAACGCGCTTCGGAGGCCTTCTCTGAGCGAGTGGAGTGCTTTTTTGGACGTGGCACACATGTGCCATATATGGAGACATTTTTTACCACAAAGCCTATAGGTTACTTGAAATACATTATCACAGAGACAGAAACACATTTTCTCATTTTAGCTGTAACTCCACAGCAATGCTTCTCAGCCACCTGAAACTGTTGCAGATAGAACGGGATGCGAAGTTGCGTCAGGCACACTTGGAATGAGCCTCCTGGCACCTTTCCCTGCCTCACAATGACACGCCGTATTATGCTTTGCTCAAAATGTGCATGAGAGCGAATAAAGTGCATTTTCGAACAATGGATGTGTGTGCCAAGCAAAGAAGCACATCACACTAAATGTGTTCCATAAGTGCCAAAACGCGCTTCGGAGGCCTTCTCTGAGCGAGTGGAGTGCTTTTTCGGAAGTGGCACACATGTGCCATATATGGAGAAATGTTTTACCACAAAGCCTATACGTTGCTTGAACTACATTATCACAGTGAGAGAAACACATTTTCTCACTATAGTTGTAACTCCACAGCAATGCTTCTTAGCCACCTCAAACTGTTGCAGATAGAACGGGATGCGAAGCTGCGTCAGACACACTTTGAATATTCCTCCTGGCACCTTCCGCTGGCCCACAATGACACGCCGAATCATGCTTTGCGCACAATGTGTTTGAGAGCGAAGAAAGTGCATTTTCGAACAATGGATGTGTGTGCCAAGCAATAAAGCACATCACACTAAATGTGTTCCATAAGTACCAAAACGCGCTTCGGAGGCCTTCTCTGAGCGAGTGGAGTGCGTTTTTGGACGTGGCACAAATGTGCCATATATGGAGAAAATTTTTACCATAAAGCCTATAGGTTGCTTGAAATACATTATCACAGCGAGAGAAACACATTTTTTCATTTTAGCTGTAACTCGACAGCAGTGCTTCTCAGCCAACTGAAACTGTTGCAGATAGAACGGGATGCGAAGCTGCGTCAGGCACACTTGGAATAAACCTCCTGGCACCTTCCGCTGCCTCACAATGACAGGCCGTATTATGCTTTGCTCAAAATGTGTTTGAGAGCGAATAAAGTGCATTTTCGAACAATGGTTGTGTGTGCCAAGCAATAAAGCACATCTCACTAAATGTGTTCCTTAAGTGCCAAAACCCTAACCTTAACCTAACCCTAACCCTAACCCTAACCCTAACCCTAACCCTAACCCTAACCCTAACCCTAACCCTAACCCTAACCCTAGCCCTTCTTTTCTGAACGAGTAAAGTGCTTTTTTGGACATGGCATACATGTGCCATATATGGAGAAAAATTTTACCACAAAGCCTATAGGTTGCTTGAAATGCTTTATCACAGCGAGAGAAACACATTTTCTCATTTTAGCTGTAACTCCACAGTAATGCTTCTCAGCCACCTGAAACTGTTGCAGATAGAACGGGATGCGAAGCTGCGTCAGGCACACTTGGAATGAGCCTCCTGGCACCTTCCGCTGCCTCACAATGACACGCCGTAATATGCTTTGCTCAAAATGTGTTTGAGAGCGAATAAAGTGCATTTTCGAACAAGGGCTGTGTGTGCCAAGCAAAGAAGCACATCACACTAAATGTGTTCCATAAGTGCCAAAACGCGCTTCGGAGGCCTTCTCTGAGCGAGTGGAGTGCTTTTTTGGACGTGGCACACATGTGCCATATATGGAGACATTTTTTACCACAAAGCCTATAGGTTACTTGAAATACATTATCACGGAGACAGAAACACATTTTCTCATTTTAGCTGTAACTCCACAGCAATGCTTCTCAGCCACCTGAAACTGTTGCAGATAGAACGGGATGCGAAGTTGCGTCAGGCACACTTGGAATGAGCCTCCTGGCACCTTTCGCTGCCTCACAATGACACGCCGTATTATGCTTTGCTCAAAATGTGCATGAGAGCGAATAAAGTGCATTTTCGAACAATGGATGTGTGTGCCAAGCAAAGAAGCACATCACACTAAATGTGTTCCATAAGTGCCAAAACGCGCTTCGGAGGCCTTCTCTGAGCGAGTGGAGTGCGTTTTTGGACGTGGCACACATGTGCCATATATGGAGAAAAATTTTACCAATTTTTACCACACTTGGAATAAACCTCCTGGCACCTTCCGCTGCCTCACAATGACAGGCCGTATTATGCTTTGCTCAAAATGTGTTTGAGAGCGAATAAAGTGCATTTTCGAACAATGGTTGTGTGTGCCAAGCAATAAAGCACATCTCACTAAATGTGTTCCTTAAGTGCCAAAACCCTAACCCTAACCCTAACCCTTAACCTAACCCTAACCCTAACCCTAACCCTAACCCTAACCCTAACCCTAACCCTAACCCTAACCCTAACCCTAACCCTAACCCTAACCCTAACCCTAACCCTAACCCTAGCCCTTCTTCTCTGAGCGAGTAAAGTGCTTTTTTGGACATGGCATACATGTGCCATATATGGAGAAAATTTTTACCACAAAGCCTATAGGTTGCTTGAAATGCTTTATCACAGCGAGAGTAACACATTTTCTCATTTTAGCTGTAACTCCACAGCAATGCTTCTCAGCCACCTGAAACTGTTGCAGATAGAACGGGATGCGAAGCTGCGTCAGGCACACTTGGAATGAGCCTCCTGGCACCTTCCGCTGCCTCACAATGACACGCCGAATCATGCTTTGCGCACAATGTGTTTGAGAGCGAATAAAGTGCATTTTCGAACAATGGATGTGTGTGCCAAGCAAAGAAGCACATCACACTAAATGTGTTCCATAAGTGCCAAAACGCGCTTCGGAGGCCTTCTCTGAGCACATCACACTAAATGTGTTCTATAAGTGCCAAAACGCGCTTCGGAGGCCTTCTCTGAGCGAGTGGAGTGCTTTTTTGGACGTGGCACACATGTGCCATATATGGAGAAAATTTTTACCATAAAGCCTATAGGTTGCTTGAAATACATTATCACAGCGAGAGAAACACATTTTTTCATTTTAGCTGTAACTCGACAGCAGTGCTTCTCAGCCAACTGAAACTGTTGCAGATAGAACGGGATGCGAAGCTGCGTCAGGCACACTTAGAATAAACCTCCTGGCACTTTCCGCTGCCTCACAATGACAGGCCGTATTATGCTTTGCTCAAAATGTGTTTGAGAGCGAATAAAGTGCATTTTCGAACAATGGATGTGTGTGCCAAGCAATAAAGCACATCACACTAAATGTATTCCAGAAGTACCAAAACGCGCTTCGGAGGCCTTCTCTGAGCGAGTGGAGTGCTTTTTCGGAAGTGGCACACATGTGCCATATATGGAGAAATTTTTTACCACAAAGCCTATACGTTGCTTGAACTACATTATCACAGTGAGAGAAACACATTTTCTCACTATAGTTGTAACTCCACAGCAATGCTTCTTAGCCACCTGAAACTGTTGCAGATAGAACGGGATGCGAAGCTGCGTCAGACACACTTTGAATATTCCTCCTGGCACCTTCCGCTGGCCCACAATGACACGCCGAATCATGCTTTGCGCACAATGTGTTTGAGAGCGAATAAAGTGCATTTTCGAACAATGGATGTGTGTGCCAAGCAATAAAGCACATCACACTAAATGTGTTCCATAAGTACCAAAACGCGCTTCGGAGGCCTTCTCTGAGCGAGTGGAGTGCGTTTTTGGACGTGGCACAAATGTGCCATATATGGAGAAAATTTTTACCATAAAGCCTATAGGTTGCTTGAAATACATTATCACAGCGAGAGAAACACATTTTTTCATTTTAGCTGTAACTCGACAGCAGTGCTTCTCAGCCAACTGAAACTGTTGCAGATAGAACGGGATGCGAAGCTGCGTCAGGCACGCTTGGAATAAACCTCCTGGCACCTTCCGCTGCCTCACAATGACAGGCCGTATTATGCTTTGCTCAAAATGTGTTTGAGAGCGAATAAAGTGCATTTTCGAACAATGGTTGTGTGTGCCAAGCAATAAAGCACATCTCACTAAATGTGTTCCTTAAGTGCCAAAACCCTAACCCTAACCCTTAACCTAACCCTAACCCTAACCCTAACCCTAACCCTAACCCTAACCCTAACCCTAACCCTAACCCTAACCCTAACCCTAACCCTAACCCTAACCCTAACCCTAACCCTAACCCTAACCCTAGCCCTTCTTTTCTGAACGAGTAAAGTGCTTTTTTGGACATGGCATACATGTGCCATATATGGAGAAAAATTTTACCACAAAGCCTATAGGTTGCTTGAAATGCTTTATCACAGCGAGAGAAACACATTTTCTCATTTTAGCTGTAACTCCACAGTAATGCTTCTCAGCCACCTGAAACTGTTGCAGATAGAACGGGATGCGAAGCTGCGTCAGGCACACTTGGAATGAGCCTCCTGGCACCTTCCGCTGCCTCACAATGACACGCCGTAATATGCTTTGCTCAAAATGTGTTTGAGAGCGAATAAAGTGCATTTTCGAACAATGGCTGTGTGTGCCAAGCAAAGAAGCACATCACACTAAATGTGTTCCATAAGTGCCAAAACGCGCTTCGGAGGCCTTCTCTGAGCGAGTGGAGTGCTTTTTTGGACGTGGCACACATGTGCCATATATGGAGACATTTTTTACCACAAAGCCTATAGGTTACTTGAAATACATTATCACAGAGACAGAAACACATTTTCTCATTTTAGCTGTAACTCCACAGCAATGCTTCTCAGCCACCTGAAACTGTTGCAGATAGAACGGGATGCGAAGTTGCGTCAGGCACACTTGGAATGAGCCTCCTGGCACCTTTCGCTGCCTCACAATGACACGCCGTATTATGCTTTGCTCAAAATGTGTTTGAGAGCGAATAAAGTGCATTTTCGAACAATGGTTTGTGTGCCAAGCAATAAAGCACATCTCACTAAATGTGTTCCTTAAGTGCCAAAACCCTAACCCTAACCCTTAACCTAACCCTAACCCTAACCCTAACCCTAACCCTAACCCTAACCCTAACCCTAGCCCTTCTTTTCTGAACGAGTAAAGTGCTTTTTTGGACATGGCATACATGTGCCATATATGGAGAAAAATTTTACCACAAAGCCTATAGGTTGCTTGAAATGCTTTATCACAGCGAGAGAAACACATTTTCTCATTTTAGCTGTAACTCCACAGTAATGCTTCTCAGCCACCTGAAACTGTTGCAGATAGAACGGGATGCGAAGCTGCGTCAGGCACACTTGGAATGAGCCTCCTGGCACCTTCCGCTGCCTCACAATGACACGCCGTAATATGCTTTGCTCAAAATGTGTTTGAGAGCGAATAAAGTGCATTTTCGAACAATGGCTGTGTGTGCCAAGCAAAGAAGCATATCACACTAAATGTGTTCCATAAGTGCCAAAACGCGCTTCGGAGGCCTTCTCTGAGCGAGTGGAGTGCTTTTTTGGACGTGGCACACATGTGCCATATATGGAGACATTTTTTACCACAAAGCCTCTAGGTTACTTGAAATACATTATCACAGAGACAGAAACACATTTTCTCATTTTAGCTGTAACTCCACAGCAATGCTTCTCAGCCACCTGAAACTGTTGCAGATAGAACGGGATGCGAAGTTGCGTCAGGCACACTTGGAATGAGCCTCCTGGCACCTTTCGCTGCCTCACAATGACACGCCGTATTATGCTTTGCTCAAAATGTGCATGAGAGCGAATAAAGTGCATTTTCGAACAATGGATGTGTGTGCCAAGCAAAGAAGCACATCACACTAAATGTGTTCCATAAGTGCCAAAACGCGCTTCGGAGGCCTTCTCTGAGCGAGTGGAGTGCTTTTTCGGAAGTGGCACACATGTGCCATATATGGAGAAATGTTTTACCACAAAGCCTATACGTTGCTTGAACTACATTATCACAGTGAGAGAAACACATTTTCTCACTATAGTTGTAACTCCACAGCAATGCTTCTTAGCCACCTGAAACTGTTGCAGATAGAACGGGATGCGAAGCTGCGTCAGACACACTTTGAATATTCCTCCTGGCACCTTCCGCTGGCCCACAATGACACGCCGAATCATGCTTTGCTCAAAATGTGCATGAGAGCGAATAAAGTGCATTTTCGAACAATGGATGTGTGTGCCAAGCAAAGAAGCACATCACACTAAATGTGTTTCATAAGTGCCAAAACGCGCTTCGGAGGCCTTCTCTGAGCGAGTGGAGTGCGTTTTTGGACGTGGCACACATGTGCCATATATGGAGAAAAATTTTACCAATTTTTACCACACTTGGAATAAACCTCCTGGCACCTTCCGCTGCCTCACAATGACAGGCCGTATTATGCTTTGCTCAAAATGTGTTTGAGAGCGAATAAAGTGCATTTTCGAACAATGGTTGTGTGTGCCAAGCAATAAAGCACATCTCACTAAATGTGTTCCTTAAGTGCCAAAACCCTAACCCTAACCCTAACCCTTAACCTAACCCTAACCCTAACCCTAACCCTAACCCTAACCCTAACCCTAACCCTAACCCTAACCCTAACCCTAACCCTAACCCTAACCCTAACCCTAACCCTAACCCTAACCCTAACCCTAACCCTAGCCCTTCTTCTCTGAGCGAGTAAAGTGCTTTTTTGGACATGGCATACATGTGCCATATATGGAGAAAATTTTTACCACAAAGCCTATAGGTTGCTTGAAATGCTTTATCACAGCGAGAGAAACACATTTTCTCATTTTAGCTGTAACTCCACAGCAATGCTTCTCAGCCACCTGAAACTGTTGCAGATAGAACGGGATGCGAAGCTGCGTCAGGCACACTTGGAATGAGCCTCCTGGCACCTTCCGCTGCCTCACAATGACACGCCGTAATATGCTTTGCTCAAAATGTGTTTGAGAGCGAATAAAGTGCATTTTCGAACAATGGCTGTGTGTGCCAAGCAAAGAAGCACATCACACTAAATGTGTTCCATAAGTGCCAAAACGCGCTTCGGAGGCCTTCTCTGAGCGAGTGGAGTGCTTTTTCGGAAGTGGCACACATGTGCCATATATGGAGAAATGTTTTACCACAAAGCCTATACGTTGCTTGAACTACATTATCACAGTGAGAGAAACACATTTTCTCACTATAGTTGTAACTCCACAGCAATGCTTCTTAGCCACCTGAAACTGTTGCAGATAGAACGGGATGCGAAGCTGCGTCAGTCACACTTTGAATATTCCTCCTGGCACCTTCCGCTGGCCCACAATGACACGCCGAATCATGCTTTGCGCACAATGTGTTTGAGAGCGAATAAAGTGCATTTTCGAACAATGGATGTGTGTGCCAAGCAATAAAGCACATCACACTAAATGTGTTCCATAAGTACCAAAACGCGCTTCGGAGGCCTTCTCTGAGCGAGTGGAGTGCGTTTTTGGACGTGGCACAAATGTGCCATATATGGAGAAAATTTTTACCATAAAGCCTATAGGTTGCTTGAAATACATTATCACAGCGAGAGAAACACATTTTTTCATTTTAGCTGTAACTCGACAGCAGTGCTTCTCAGCCAACTGAAACTGTTGCAGATAGAACGGGATGCGACGCTGCGTCAGGCACACTTGGAATAAACCTCCTGGCACCTTCCGCTGCCTCACAATGACAGGCCGTATTATGCTTTGCTCAAAATGTGTTTGAGAGCGAATAAAGTGCATTTTCGAACAATGGTTGTGTGTGCCAAGCAATAAAGCACATCTCACTAAATGTGTTCCTTAAGTGCCAAAACCCTAACCCTAACCCTTAACCTAACCCTAACCCTAACCCTAACCCTAACCCTAGCCCTTCTTTTCTGAACGAGTAAAGTGCTTTTTTGGACATGGCATACATGTGCCATATATGGAGAAAAATTTTACCACAAAGCCTATAGGTTGCTTGAAATGCTTTATCACAGCGAGAGAAACACATTTTCTCATTTTAGCTGTAACTCCACAGTAATGCTTCTCAGCCACCTGAAACTGTTGCAGATAGAACGGGATGCGAAGCTGCGTCAGGCACACTTGGAATGAGCCTCCTGGCACCTTCCGATGCCTCACAATGACACGCCGTAATATGCTTTGCTCAAAATGTGTTTGAGAGCGAATAAAGTGCATTTTCGAACAATGGCTGTGTGTGCCAAGCAAAGAAGCACATCACACTAAATGTGTTCCATAAGTGCCAAAACGCGCTTCGGAGGCCTTCTCTGAGCGAGTGGAGTGCTTTTTTGGACGTGGCACACATGTGCCATATATGGAGACATTTTTTACCACAAAGCCTATAGGTTACTTGAAATACATTATCACAGAGACAGAAACACATTTTCTCATTTTAGCTGTAACTCCACAGCAATGCTTCTCAGCCACCTGAAACTGTTGCAGATAGAACGGGATGCGAAGTTGCGTCAGGCACACTTGGAATGAGCCTCCTGGCACCTTTCGCTGCCTCACAATGACACGCCGTATTATGCTTTGCTCAAAATGTGCATGAGAGCGAATAAAGTGCATTTTCGAACAATGGATGTGTGTGCCAAGCAAAGAAGCACATCACACTAAATGTGTTCCATAAGTGCCAAAACGCGCTTCGGAGGCCTTCTCTGAGCGAGTGGAGTGCGTTTTTGGACGTGGCACACATGTGCCATATATGGAGAAAAATTTTACCAATTTTTACCACACTTGGAATAAACCTCCTGGCACCTTCCGCTGCCTCACAATAATAGGCCGTATTATGCTTTGCTCAAAATGTGTTTGAGAGCGAATAAAGTGCATTTTCGAACAATGGTTGTGTGTGCCAAGCAATAAAGCACATCTCACTAAATGTGTTCCTTAAGTGCCAAAACCCTAACCCTAACCCTAACCCTTAACCTAACCCTAACCCTAACCCTAACCCTAACCCTAACCCTAACCCTAACCCTAACCCTAACCCTAACCCTAACCCTAACCCTAACCCTAGCCCTTCTTCTCTGAGCGAGTAAAGTGCTTTTTTGGACATGGCATACATGTGCCATATATGGAGAAAATTTTTACCACAAAGCCTATAGGTTGCTTGAAATGCTTTATCACAGCGAGAGAAACACATTTTCTCATTTTAGCTGTAACTCCACAGCAATGCTTCTCAGCCACCTGAAACTGTTGCAGATAGAACGGGATGCGAAGCTGCGTCAGGCACACTTGGAATGAGCCTCCTGGCACCTTCCGCTGCCTCACAATGACACGCCGAATCATGCTTTGCGCACAATGTGTTTGAGAGCGAATAAAGTGCATTTTCGAACAATGGATGTGTGTGCCAAGCAAAGAAGCACATCACACTAAATGTGTTCCATAAGTGCCAAAACGCGCTTCGGAGGCCTTCTCTGAGCACATCACACTAAATGTGTTCTATAAGTGCCAAAACGCGCTTCGGAGGCCTTCTCTGAGCGAGTGGAGTGCTTTTTTGGACGTGGCACACATGTGCCATATATGGAGAAAATTTTTACCATAAAGCCTATAGGTTGCTTGAAATACATTATCACAGCGAGAGAAACACATTTTTTCATTTTAGCTGTAACTCGACAGCAGTGCTTCTCAGCCAACTGAAACTGTTGCAGATAGAACGGGATGCGAAGCTGCGTCAGGCACACTTAGAATAAACCTCCTGGCACTTTCCGCTGCCTCACAATGACAGGCCGTATTATGCTTTGCTCAAAATGTGTTTGAGAGCGAATAAAGTGCATTTTCGAACAATGGATGTGTGTGCCAAGCAATAAAGCACATCACACTAAATGTATTCCAGAAGTACCAAAACGCGCTTCGGAGGCCTTCTCTGAGCGAGTGGAGTGCTTTTTCGGAAGTGGCACACATGTGCCATATATGGAGAAATTTTTTACCACAAAGCCTATACGTTGCTTGAACTACATTATCACAGTGAGAGAAACACATTTTCTCACTATAGTTGTAACTCCACAGCAATGCTTCTTAGCCACCTGAAACTGTTGCAGATAGAACGGGATGCGAAGCTGCGTCAGACACACTTTGAATATTCCTCCTGGCACCTTCCGCTGGCCCACAATGACACGCCGAATCATGCTTTGCGCACAATGTGTTTGAGAGCGAATAAAGTGCATTTTCGAACAATGGATGTGTGTGCCAAGCAATAAAGCACATCACACTAAATGTGTTCCATAAGTACCAAAACGCGCTTCGGAGGCCTTCTCTGAGCGAGTGGAGTGCGTTTTTGGACGTGGCACAAATGTGCCATATATGGAGAAAATTTTTACCATAAAGCCTATAGGTTGCTTGAAATACATTATCACAGCGAGAGAAACACATTTTTTCATTTTAGCTGTAACTCGACAGCAGTGCTTCTCAGCCAACTGAAACTGTTGCAGATAGAACGGGATGCGAAGCTGCGTCAGGCACGCTTGGAATAAACCTCCTGGCACCTTCCGCTGCCTCACAATGACAGGCCGTATTATGCTTTGCTCAAAATGTGTTTGAGAGCGAATAAAGTGCATTTTCGAACAATGGTTGTGTGTGCCAAGCAATAAAGCACATCTCACTAAATGTGTTCCTTAAGTGCCAAAACCCTAACCCTAACCCTTAACCTAACCCTAACCCTAACCCTAACCCTAACCCTAACCCTAACCCTAACCCTAACCCTAACCCTAACCCTAACCCTAACCCTAACCCTAACCCTAGCCCTTCTTCTCTGAGCGAGTAAAGTGCTTTTTTGACATGGCATACATGTGCCATATATGGAGAAAAATTTTACCACAAAGCCTATAGGTTGCTTGAAATGCTTTATCACAGCGAGAGAAACACATTTTCTCATTTTAGCTGTAACTCCACAGTAATGCTTCTCAGCCACCTGAAACTGTTGCAGATAGAACGGGATGCGAAGCTGCGTCAGGCACACTTGGAATGAGCCTCCTGGCACCTTCCGCTGCCTCACAATGACAGGCCGTATTATGCTTGCTCAAAATGTGTTTGAGAGCGAATAAAGTGCATTTTCGAACAATGGTTGTGTGTGCCAAGCAATAAAGCACATCTCACTAAATGTGTTCCTTAAGTGCCAAAACCCTAACCCTAACCCTTAACCTAACCCTAACCCTAACCCTAACCCTAACCCTAACCCTAACCCTAACCCTAACCCTAACCCTAACCCTAACCCTAACCCTAACCCTAACCCTAACCCTAACCCTAGCCCTTCTTTTCTGAACGAGTAAAGTGCTTTTTTGGACATGGCATACATGTGCCATATATGGAGAAAAATTTTACCACAAAGCCTATAGGTTGCTTGAAATGCTTTATCACAGCGAGAGAAACACATTTTCTCATTTTAGCTGTAACTCCACAGTAATGCTTCTCAGCCACCTGAAACTGTTGCAGATAGAACGGGATGCGAAGCTGCGTCAGGCACACTTGGAATGAGCCTCCTGGCACCTTCCGCTGCCTCACAATGACACGCCGTAATACGAGTGGAGTGCTTTTTCGGAAGTGGCACACATGTGCCATATATGGAGAATTTTTTTTAACACAAAGCCTATACGTTGCTTGAACTACATTATCACAGTGAGAGAAACACATTTTCTCACTATAGTTGTAACTCCACAGCAATGCTTCTTAGCCACCTGAAACTGTTGCAGATAGAACGGGATGCGAAGCTGCGTCAGACACACTTTGAATATTCCTCCTTGCACCTTCCGCTGGCCCACAATGACACGCCGAATCATGCTTTGCGCACAATGTGTTTGAGAGCGAATAAAGTACATTTTCGAACAATGGATGTGTGTGCCAAGCAATAAAGCACATCACACTAAATGTGTTCCATAAGTACCAAAACGCGCTTCGGAGGCCTTCTCTGAGCGAGTGGAGTGCGTTTTTGGACGTGGCACAAATGTGCCATATATGGAGAAAATTTTTACCATAAAGCCTATAGGTTGCTTGAAATACATTATCACAGCGAGAGAAACACATTTTTTCATTTTAGCTGTAACTCGACAGCAGTGCTTCTCAGCCAACTGAAACTGTTGCAGATAGAAGGGGATGCGAAGCTGCGTCAGGCACACTTGCAAAAAAACCTCCTGGCACCTTCCGCTACCTCACAATGACAGGCCGTATTATGCTTTGCTCAAAATGTGTTTGAGAGCGAATAAAGTGCATTTTCGAACAATGGTTGTGTGTGCCAAGCAATAAAGCACATCTCACTAAATGTGTTCCTTAAGTGCCAAAACCCTAACCCTAACCCTAACCCTTAACCTAACCCTAACCCTAACCCTAACCCTAACCCTAACCCTAACCCTAACCCTAACCCTAACCCTAACCCTAACCCTAACCCTAACCCTAACCTTAACCCTAACCCTAACCCTAACCCTAATCCTAACCCTAACCCTAACCCTAACCCTAACCCTAACCCTAACCCTAACCCTAACCCTAGCCCTTCTTCTCTGAGCGAGTAAAGTGCTTTTTTGGACATGGCACA
Organism: Doryrhamphus excisus; assembly: GCF_037039965.1. Classification (NCBI taxonomy): domain Eukaryota; kingdom Metazoa; phylum Chordata; class Actinopteri; order Syngnathiformes; family Syngnathidae; genus Doryrhamphus; species Doryrhamphus excisus. Next base: position 9,261,884 of record NC_136377.1, on the reverse strand, counting down.
CATGTGCCATTTATGGGGAATTTTTTTTTACCACAAAGCCTATAGGTTACTTGAAATACATTATCACAGAGACAGAAACACATTTTCTCATTTTAGCTGTAACTCCACAGCAATGCTTCTCAGCCACCTGAAACTGTTGCAGATAGAACGGGATGCGAAGTTGCGTCAGGCACACTTGGAATGAGCCTCCTGGCACCTTCCGCTGCCTCACAATGACACGCCGTATTATGCTTTGCTCAAAATGTGCATGAGAGCGAATAAAGTGCATTTTCGAACAATGGATGTGTGTGCCAAGCAAAGAAGCACATCACACTAAATGTGTTTCATAAGTGCCAAAACGCGCTTCGGAGGCCTTCTCTGAGCGAGTGGAGTGCGTTTTTGGACGTGGCACACATGTGCCATATATGGAGAAAAATTTTACCAATTTTTACCACACTTGGAATAAACCTCCTGGCACCTTCCGCTGCCTCACAATGACAGGCCGTATTATGCTTTGCTCAAAATGTGTTTGAGAGCGAATAAAGTGCATTTTCGAACAATGGTTGTGTGTGCCAAGCAATAAAGCACATCTCACTAAATGTGTTCCTTAAGTGCCAAAACCCTAACCTTAACCTAACCCTAACCCTAACCCTAACCCTAACCCTAACCCTAGCCCTTCTTTTCTGAACGAGTAAAGTGCTTTTTTGGACATGGCATACATGTGCCATATATGGAGAAAAATTTTACCACAAAGCCTATAGGTTGCTTGAAATGCTTTATCACAGCGAGAGAAACACATTTTCTCATTTTAGCTGTAACTCCACAGTAATGCTTCTCAGCCACCTGAAACTGTTGCAGATAGAACGGGATGCGAAGCTGCGTCAGGCACACTTGGAATGAGCCTCCTGGCACCTTCCGCTGCCTCACAATGACACGCCGTAATATGCTTTGCTCAAAATGTGTTTGAGAGCGAATAAAGTGCATTTTCGAACAATGGCTGTGTGTGCCAAGCAAAGAAGCACATCACACTAAATGTGTTCCATAAGTGCCAAAACGCGCTTCGGAGGCCTTCTCTGAGCGAGTGGAGTGCTTTTTTGGACGTGGCACACATGTGCCATATATGGAGACATTTTTTACCACAAAGCCTATAGGTTACTTGAAATACATTATCACAGAGACAGAAACACATTTTCTCATTTTAGCTGTAACTCCACAGCAATGCTTCTCAGCCACCTGAAACTGTTGCAGATAGAACGGGATGCGAAGTTGCGTCAGGCACACTTGGAATGAGCCTCCTGGCACCTTTCGCTGCCTCACAATGACACGCCGTATTATGCTTTGCTCAAAATGTGCATGAGAGCGAATAAAGTGCATTTTCGAACAATGGATGTGTGTGCCAAGCAAAGAAGCACATCACACTAAATGTGTTCCATAAGTGCCAAAACGCGCTTCGGAGGCCTTCTCTGAGCGAGTGGAGTGCGTTTTTGGACGTGGCACACATGTGCCATATATGGAGAAAAATTTTACCAATTTTTACCACACTTGGAATAAACCTCCTGGCACCTTCCGCTGCCTCACAATGACAGGCCGTATTATGCTTTGCTCAAAATGTGTTTGAGAGCGAATAAAGTGCATTTTCGAACAATGGTTGTGTGTGCCAAGCAATAAAGCACATCTCACTAAATGTGTTCCTTAAGTGCCAAAACCCTAACCCTAACCCTAACCCTTAACCTAACCCTAACCCTAACCCTAACCCTAACCCTAACCCTAACCCTAACCCTAACCCTAACCCTAACCCTAACCCTAACCCTAACCCTAACCCTAACCCTAACCCTAACCCTAACCCTAACCCTAACCCTAACCCTAACCCTAACCCTAACCCTAACCCTAACCCTAACCCTAACCCTAACCCTAACCCTAACCCTAACCCTAGCCCTTCTTCTCTGAGCGAGTAAAGTGCTTTTTTGGACATGGCATACATGTGCCATATATGGAGAAAATTTTTACCACAAAGCCTATAGGTTGCTTGAAATGCTTTATCACAGCGAGAGAAACACATTTTCTCATTTTAGCTGTAACTCCACATCAATGCTTCTCAGCCACCTGAAACTGTTGCAGATAGAACGGGATGCGAAGCTGCGTCAGGCACACTTGGAATGAGCCTCCTGGCACCTTCCGCTGCCTCACAATGACACGCCGAATCATGCTTTGCGCACAATGTGTTTGAGAGCGAATAAAGTGCATTTTCGAACAATGGATGTGTGTGCCAAGCAAAGAAGCACATCACACTAAATGTGTTCCATAAGTGCCAAAACGCGCTTCGGAGGCCTTCTCTGAGCACATCACACTAAATGTGTTCTATAAGTTCCAAAACGCGCTTCGGAGGCCTTCTCTGAGCGAGTGGAGTGCTTTTTTGGACGTGGCACACATGTGCCATATATGGAGAAAATTTTTACCATAAAGCCTATAGGTTGCTTGAAATACATTATCACAGCGAGAGAAACACATTTTTTCATTTTAGCTGTAACTCGACAGCAGTGCTTCTCAGCCAACTGAAACTGTTGCAGATAGAACGGGATGCGAAGCTGCGTCAGGCACACTTAGAATAAACCTCCTGGCACTTTCCGCTGCCTCACAATGACAGGCCGTATTATGCTTTGCTCAAAATATGTTTGAGAGCGAATAAAGTGCATTTTCGAACAATGGATGTGTGTGCCAAGCAATAAAGCACATCACACTAAATGTATTCCAGAAGTACCAAAACGCGCTTCGGAGGCCTTCTCTGAGCGAGTGGAGTGCTTTTTCGGAAGTGGCACACATGTGCCATATATGGAGAAATTTTTTACCACAAAGCCTATACGTTGCTTGAACTACATTATCACAGTGAGAGAAACACATTTTCTCACTATAGTTGTAACTCCACAGCAATGCTTCTTAGCCACCTGAAACTGTTGCAGATAGAACGGGATGCGAAGCTGCGTCAGACACACTTTGAATATTCCTCCTGGCACCTTCCGCTGGCCCACAATGACACGCCGAATCATGCTTTGCGCACAATGTGTTTGAGAGCGAATAAAGTGCATTTTCGAACAATGGATGTGTGTGCCAAGCAATAAAGCACATCACACTAAATGTGTTCCATAAGTACCAAAACGCGCTTCGGAGGCCTTCTCTGAGCGAGTGGAGTGCGTTTTTGGACGTGGCACAAATGTGCCATATATGGAGAAAATTTTTACCATAAAGCCTATAGGTTGCTTGAAATACATTATCACAGCGAGAGAAACACATTTTTTCATTTTAGCTGTAACTCGACAGCAGTGCTTCTCAGCCAACTGAAACTGTTGCAGATAGAACGGGATGCGAAGCTGCGTCAGGCACGCTTGGAATAAACCTCCTGGCACCTTCCGCTGCCTCACAATGACAGGCCGTATTATGCTTTGCTCAAAATGTGTTTGAGAGCGAATAAAGTGCATTTTCGAACAATGGTTGTGTGTGCCAAGCAATAAAGCACATCTCACTAAATGTGTTCCTTAAGTGCCAAAACCCTAACCCTAACCCTTAACCTAACCCTAACCCTAACCCTAACCCTAACCCTAACCCTAACCCTAACCCTAACCCTAACCCTAACCCTAACCCTAACCCTAACCCTAACCCTAACCCTAACCCTAACCCTAACCCTAACCCTAACCCTAACCCTAACCCTAACCCTAACCCTAACCCTAACCCTAACCCTAGCCCTTCTTTTCTGAACGAGTAAAGTGCTTTTTTGGACATGGCATACATGTGCCATATATGGAGAAAAATTTTACCACAAAGCCTATAGGTTGCTTGAAATGCTTTATCACAGCGAGAGAAACACATTTTCTCATTTTAGCTGTAACTCCACAGTAATGCTTCTCAGCCACCTGAAACTGTTGCAGATAGAACGGGATGCGAATCTGCGTCAGGCACACTTGGAATGAGCCTCCTGGCACCTTCCGCTGCCTCACAATGACACGCCGTAATATGCTTTGCTCAAAATGTGTTTGAGAGCGAATAAAGTGCATTTTCGAACAATGGCTGTGTGTGCCAAGCAAAGAAGCACATCACACTAAATGTGTTCCATAAGTGCCAAAACGCGCTTCGGAGGCCTTCTCTGAGCGAGTGGAGTGCTTTTTTGGACGTGGCACACATGTGCCATATATGGAGACATTTTTTACCACAAAGCCTATAGGTTACTTGAAATACATTATCACAGAGACAGAAACACATTTTCTCATTTTAGCTGTAACTCCACAGCAATGCTTCTCAGCCACCTGAAACTGTTGCAGATAGAACGGGATGCGAAGTTGCGTCAGGCACACTTGGAATGAGCCTCCTGGCACCTTTCGCTGCCTCACAATGACACGCCGTATTATGCTTTGCTCAAAATGTGCATGAGAGCGAATAAAGTGCATTTTCGAACAATGGATGTGTGTGCCAAGCAAAGAAGCACATCACACTAAATGTGTTCCATAAGTGCCAAAACGCGCTTCGGAGGCCTTCTCTGAGCGAGTGGAGTGCTTTTTCGGAAGTGGCACACATGTGCCATATATGGAGAAATGTTTTACCACAAAGCCTATACGTTGCTTGAACTACATTATCACAGTGAGAGAAACACATTTTCTCACTATAGTTGTAACTCCACAGCAATGCTTCTTAGCCACCTGAAACTGTTGCAGATAGAACGGGATGCCAAGCTGCGTCAGACACACTTTGAATATTCCTCCTGGCACCTTCCGCTGGCCCACAATGACACGCCGAATCATGCTTTGCGCACAATGTGTTTGAGAGCGAATAAAGTGCATTTTCGAACAATGGATGTGTGTGCCAAGCAATAAAGCACATCACACTAAATGTGTTCCATAAGTACCAAAACGCGCTTCGGAGGCCTTCTCTGAGCGAGTGGAGTGCGTTTTTGGACGTGGCACAAATGTGCCTTATATGGAGAAAATTTTTACCATAAAGCCTATAGGTTGCTTGAAATACATTATCACAGCGAGAGAAACACATTTTTTCATTTTAGCTGTAACTCGACAGCAGTGCTTCTCAGCCAACTGAAACTGTTGCAGATAGAACGGGATGCGACGCTGCGTCAGGCACACTTGGAATAAACCTCCTGGCACCTTCCGCTGCCTCACAATGACAGGCCGTATTATGCTTTGCTCAAAATGTGTTTGAGAGCGAATAAAGTGCATTTTCGAACAATGGTTGTGTGTGCCAAGCAATAAAGCACATCTCACTAAATGTGTTCCTTAAGTGCCAAAACCCTAACCCTAACCCTTAACCTAACCCTAACCCTAACCCTAACCCTAACCCTAACCCTAACCCTAACCCTAACCCTAACCCTAGCCCTTCTTTTCTGAACGAGTAAAGTGCTTTTTTGGACATGGCATACATGTGCCATATATGGAGAAAATTTTTACCACAAAGCCTATAGGTTGCTTGAAATGCTTTATCACAGCGAGAGAAACACATTTTCTCATTTTAGCTGTAACTCCACAGTAATGCTTCTCAGCCACCTGAAACTGTTGCAGATAGAACGGGATGCGAAGCTGCGTCAGGCACACTTGGAATGAGCCTCCTGGCACCTTCCGCTGCCTCACAATGACACGCCGTAATATGCTTTGCTCAAAATGTGTTTGAGAGCGAATAAAGTGCATTTTCGAACAATGGCTGTGTGTGCCAAGCAAAGAAGCACATCACACTAAATGTGTTCCATAAGTGCCAAAACGCGCTTCGGGGGCCTTCTCTGAGCGAGTGGAGTGCTTTTTTGGACGTGGCACACATGTGCCATATATGGAGACATTTTTTACCACAAAGCCTATAGGTTACTTGAAATACATTATCACAGAGACAGAAACACATTTTCTCATTTTAGCTGTAACTCCACAGCAATGCTTCTCAGCCACCTGAAACTGTTGCAGATAGAACGGGATGCGAAGTTGCGTCAGGCACACTTGGAATGAGCCTCCTGGCACCTTTCGCTGCCTCACAATGACACGCCGTATTATGCTTTGCTCAAAATGTGCATGAGAGCGAATAAAGTGCATTTTCGAACAATGGATGTGTGTGCCAAGCATACACAGCAAAATCAAAAGTGTTAGATTTCCAGTGTTGGTGTTGTATGTTAAAAATACAGTGTTAATTTAACACTTGCTTAGTTTAATTCAACTATGTGAGAGTTAATTCCTCAAAAGAGTTGGTGTTAATCCAGGGAGTTAAATCCAAGCAACACTGTTAAGTGTTGATTTTAAAATCAACACTTAACAGTGTTGCTCCCAGAATTCCAACGGATCTGTGACGTGTTTGTCTAAAGGGCGGGACGACTTGGAGACTCGAGCACGGTCAGCAGAGGACGACTTTACCTCCAGACTTCACGGAGTATCTTTTCAGTAAGTATTTTATATGTGTCGATAAGTGTCGCGGAGTCCTGTCTATAGCTCTAACAAGGTAGGCTAAGTCCAATGTTAAGGTTAGCTGTTGTATGCTATTTTTTAAGGGTGCATTAATGTTCCTTTTGCACATCAGTGTTGATGAATATACACAGCTTGCTTAGGCTACACGTTTGGATAACACGGTATATAACTGCACATTTTTTGTAAGAGGTTAAAGCTAGCTAAAATGGTGTAGCACGAGCATGAGGCATCACATTAACAGAATATTCTCTGTCGGAAAATCTGTAGGCCATCGAAGTGCGCTTATGGCAATTAATTAGCTATGGTCTAGTTTCGATGAAAATATCAAGCGATGGAGTAAGGTTAGAGAGCCGGGGCTGGGCCGGGGGGTTGAGCTCCCGCCTGCCCAGAGACTGCTGCTATTGCTAAAAGTCAGGCTAGCTCTGTGAGCCGGGTAGCATGTTGCTGCCTTAGGCCTTAGGCACCGGACCACCACGCCAGCCACACAGAGCTCTGCTCTTACAGGGAGGAGTAGTTTATTTAATTATTTTATTTTATTGTATTTTATTTATTTTTAACTTTTGGGACTTAACAAAAGCTTATTCTTAACGTTAGCTTCTCAATCTAACGTTAGCCGCAGCTAATAAAGTTACCGGAGTCACACACACCCCCCACCCCCCAGCTGCGGCCATAATAATAAACGTCTGAAATGCCGGTGAGTTTTTAACTTTAAAGTTACAGTGTTTTAGCTATCTATGCATATGAACAATAATGTCGCTGTCATGTGCCTTCAGTTGACGTTATTTTGCCAAACTAATTAGAGACGAGTTGATCATGTGTCTTTGTGTTTATGGGTAAGTGTCGGTGTTGTTGGCAGGAGAACCAGGTTAGCCGTCATGATAGCAGGCAGGCTGAGCTTTAGTAACAGTGTCATTGTGCTGGACCCCGTTGTCGGGGTGGAGACTAGTTGGCATGACTTGTGAGTAACACTTAAAAAATCAAAACAAATACTCAGACGGTCGAACTCAGGCAAGGCCAAATCTTCATGTTTCTCCACATCCACGGTAAACATACTGTAAATGATGATGTAGTGTGGATGTCTATTCTTCTATGTTTTTCTATAGTACATCATGTTGGTGAAGGTGAGATTTGGAGAAACGCAGAAGTATGTCAAAGTGGCTGAGACTGAGGATGGCTATGATGACTTCAACACATTTCTTCAGAAAGGTTGGCATCACTTTTAATAGAGCCCAGAATGTTTGTGTAAATTGACTCATTGCTATAATATCTACTGAATTTATGTGATATGTAAATGTCTCATATTATGGAGTTATGTTTATGATAGCTAATGGTAATGCCCTGTGTGCCCTTGATCTAAAATGTTGGGGAAAAGAAGTTTAGAAAATTTCTGTTTATCATAATTTTTCCATTGCTCTAAATTTAATATTTTTTTATCAGTCATTCATAAGCTAGATCTTCCACTTGAGACTGAGCTGCACTTGACAGATGAATCAGGGACAGAAGTCGATGCAGATGTGTTTGAGGAGCTTTTGCAAGCAGGGAACCTTACTGTTAGGGTGGCAACTAAGTCAACAGGTGAGACTCAGGCTTGTGAGGTCAGGAGTGGATCGTCAATAGAGTATTGTGGAGAACTAATTATTTTTTCATTTTGTGTATACATTTTTCTTTTACTGTTTACAGTTGTGCTTCATCATGATCTTTCATATACTTCGTTGGAGTCACCCATGTCAGACAACTCATCTGTGTCAGTGTCAGAAGACTCCGTGCCAGTATCCTCTGATTCATCTGATGCAACAGTGATTGTTCGGACAAATGGAGGGAAGAGAACCCATGCTGAACGGAAATCGGCAAAAGAGGTCTTAGTTATCAAATATCACACACAAATATATTGTGCAGTAGAACTGTGTCAAACTTTTTTTGTTGTTGGACATAATGATGATCGTGATGGATATAATTGCTAATTTGCTTTATGATTCTTTATGTTTTAGATGGTGAGAGATGCTCTGAAGGACAAACCGGGTGGACAGATTATTTTGGATGAATATGATAAAATGAAAACATTGATGGATAGCACAAGGAGACAGTTGGTAAACCTTCTTGTGGCCGACATGGTTGAAAGTCATGGGTAAGACTTCATTGTTCATATTTATACTTTACAGATTTTTTTTTTAACAGCACACTTATTTTAGAACATTGCATATTAGTAAAGCAACTTATTATTTATTTTCTCCTATGAAAGAGATAAATACTAAATGGCTAAAACATGATACAAAAACTGATTAAAAAAAACTATTTGAAAGAGACTTAAACTCAGTGACACTAACAACAGTAACATTTGTAAGCACTGAAGGAACTGTAGTAGTAATGTCATGTTTATCTTTCAGGAGGAGCCCACCTGTCTCTGTGCGAAGTAAATACGCTTTGGGCATCATCTCTCTGTTTCCCAGCCTCAGAGATCCATACTCAGACAATGGAAGTTTATAAATGAAAAGCTTGTATATCAATTTATGGAGTAGTAATGTGGTCTGAACTTACTCTACAATTTAATGTTTTTAATATTACAGGAACACTTCTATGACCCACAGAGTGGATCTGGGTACTTGGCCTGGAGGATAAAAACGGTTCAGCGCAACACTGCAGCTCAGTCCCGGAGATCTTCCACCAGCACACCCAGGATAGTCCAAAGAGAAAGAGGGAGGTTCTCTGCACGGATAAGCAGCTGCTTGGTGAGCAGTGTCATGAAGCAATATCCTTTCTGAAACATTCAACTGACGAATCGGCAATCAAAGAGAAGATGAGGGCTACTTTCCAGTACCGCCAAACACTGGTTCAAGATCAGCAGTGCTCTTCAACAGTTTTAGATGTCTTCCCACGATTCCTCAACATCACTGGCTTGGTAAGAAAGACAACGTCGCTCAATGTATACACTTTTAAGTTGCATAAGTATAAAAATGTGTGTTCTTCTGTAGATTGACCAAGAAGAACTATGGAACAGAATACCAGACTGGTATGTTTGTTTGTACTGGAACAAATATGGAAGTTCCTGTTTTCAGAAAGGTCACCAACATCATAATACATGATGAGCAAGCTTTTATTTTGACTTGCAGAGTGGACACTCTTTATTTTGATGATCATTTCAGTGCATACTGTATCAATGAGAGAGCAGATTCATTTTCTGTTTTTCCAGTTAAGGAGTTGATTTATTACAGGCCCTATGACAAACAGTTTTCCAATGAGATGTGTGAAAAAACATACATAGTGCCACATTGTCATATTGTGTGAAAAAACATACATAGTGCCACATTGTCATATTGTGTGACCTGTGTTGTGGTTATTGCAAAGCCAGTGCTGTTGTTAATGTGGTGTGCTTGTTTGAAATACAGGTGATTCAAACTGCAACTTGTGTGGTTTTCTTTGTAAATTTTATTGTTGTTGTTGTTATTATCATTATTATTATTATTATTAACAACAATAATGATGATAATAACAACATTATTATTATCATTAATATTAATATTAACATTAACATCAATATTATTATTATTATGAGCAGTAGTAGTAGTATAATATTTAACACTATCCATAGTGTTAGTATAATTTGAATTTTATTCAGTGTTAAAACAACACAATGATAGTGTTAATTTTTGACACTACACACTAGTGTTAGGTAAATTCAACACTGATGGGTGTTAAATTTCAACTATTGAGAGTGTTGATCCAACTCTGTCACAGTGTTAACTGTTTAACACTTTCAAAAGTGTTATTTTAACTCGATTTAGTGTGGACCAATATAGACACTTTCAAAGTGTTGAATTTAACTCCCTAGGAGTTGATTTAACACTTCTGAATTTGCTGTGTAGAAGCACATCACACTAAATGTGTTCCATAAGTACCAAAACGCGCTTCGGAGGCCTTCTCTGAGCGAGTGGAGTGCGTTTTTGGACGTGGCACACATGTGCCATATATGGAGAAAATTTTTACTATAAAGCCTATAGGTTGCTTGAAATACATTATCACAGCGAGAGAAACACATTTTTTCATTTTAGCTGTAACTCGACAGCAGTGCTTCTCAGCCGCCTGAAACTGTTGCAGATAGAACGGGATGCGAAGCTGCGTCAGACACACTTTGAATAATCCTCCTGGCACCTTCCGCTGGCCCACAATGACACGCCGAATCATGCTTTCCGCACAATGTGTTTGAGAGCGAATAAAGTGCATTTTCGAACAATGGATGTGTGTGCCAAGCAATAAAGCACATCACACTAAATGTATTCCATAAGTACCAAAACGCGCTTCGGAGGCCTTCTCTGAGCGAGTGGAGTGCGTTTTTGGACGTGGCACACATGTGCCATATATGGAGAAAATTTTTACCATAAAGCCTATAGGTTGCTTGAAATACATTATCACAGCGAGAGAAACACATTTTTTCATTTTAGCTGTAACTCGACAGCAGTGCTTCTCAGCCACCTGAAACTGTTGCAGATAGAACGGGATGCGAAGCTGCGTCAGACACACTTTGAATAATCCTCCTGGCACCTTCCGCTGGCCCACAATGACACGCCGAATCATGCTTTGCGCACAATGTGTTTGAGAGCGAATAAAGTGCATTTTCGAACAATGGATGTGTGTGCCAAGCAATAAAGCACATCACACTAAATGTGTTCCATAAGTACCAAAACGCGCTTCGGAGGCCTTCTCTGAGCGAGTGGAGTGCGTTTTTGGACGTGGCACACATGTGCCATACAGTGAAGAAAATAAGTATTTGAACACCCTGCTATTTTGCTATTTCTCCCACTTAGAAATCATGGAGGGGTCTGAAATTTTCATCGTAGGTGCATGTCCACTGTGAGAGAGATAAACTAAAAAGAAAAATCCAGAAATCACAATGCATGATTTTTTAACAATTTATTTGTGTGATACAGCTGCAAATAAGTATTTGAACACCTGTGTATCATCTAGAATTCTGACCCTGAAAGACCTGTTAGTCTGCCCATTAGAAGTCCACCTGCACTCCATGTATCATCCTGAATCAGATGCACCTGTTTGAGGTCGTTAGCTGCATAAAGACACCTGTCCACCCCATACAATCAGTAAGACTTTAACTTGTAACATGGCGAAGACCAAAGAGCTGTCCAAAGACACCAGAGACAAAATTGTACACCTCCACAAGGCTGGAAAGGGCTACGGAGCAATTACCAAGCAGCTTGGTGAAAAAAGGTCCACTGTTGGAGCTATCATTAGAAAATGGAAGAAGCTAAACATGACGGTCAATCTCAATCGGAGTGGAGCCCCATGCAAGATATCACCTCGTGGGGTCTCAATGATTCTAAGAAAGGTGAGGAATCAGCCCAGAACTACACGACAGGACTTGGTCAATGACCTGAAAAGAGCTGGGACCACCGTTTCCAAGGTTACTGTAGGTAATACACTAAGACGTCATGATGTGAAATCATGCATGGCACGAAAGGTTCCCCTGCTTAAACCAGCACATGTCAAGGCCCGTCTTAAGTTTGCATATGACCATTTGGATGATACAGAGGAGTCATGGGAGAAAGTTTTATGGTCAGATGAGACCAAAATAGAACTTTTTGGTCATAATTCCAATAAGCGTGTTTGGAGGAAGAAGAATGAAGAGTACAATCCGAAGAACACCATCCCTACTGTGAAGCATGGGGGTGGTAGCATCATGCTTTGGGGGTGTTTTTCTGCACATGGGACAGGACGAGTGCACTGCATTAAAGAGAGGATGACTGGGGCCGTGTATTGTGAGATTTTGGGGAACAACCTCCTTCCCTCTGTCAGAGCATTGAAGATGGGTCGTGGCTGGGTCTTCCAACACGACAACGACCCGAAGCACACAGCCAGGAAAACCAAGGAGTGGCTCCGTAAGAAGCATATCAAGGTTCTAGCATGGCCCAGCCAGTCTCCAGACCTGAACCCAATCGAAAATCTTTGGAGGGAGCTCAAACTCCGTGTTTCTCAGCGACAGCCCAGAAACCTGACTGATCTAGAGAAGATCTGTGTGGAGGAGTGGGCCAAGATCCCTCCTGCAGTGTGTGCAAACCTGGTGAAAAACTACAGGAAACGTTTGACCTCTGTAATAGCAAACAAAGGCTACTGTACCAAATATTAACATTCATTTTCTCAGGTGTTCAAATACTTATTTGCAGCTGTATCACACAAATAAATTGTTAAAAAATCATGCATTGTGATTTCTGGATTTTTCTTTTTAGTTTATCTCTCTCACAGTGGACATGCACCTACGATGAAAATTTCAGACCCCTCCATGATTTCTAAGTGGGAGAAATAGCAAAATAGCAGGGTGTTCAAATACTTATTTTCTTCACTGTATATGGAGAAAATTTTTACCAATTTTTACCACACTTTGAATAATCCTCCTGGCACCTTCCGCTGCCTCACAATGACAGGCCGTATTATGCTTTGCTCAAAATGTGTTTGAGAGCGAATAAAGTGCATTTTCGAACAATGGTTGTGTGTGCCAAGCAATAAAGCACATCTCACTAAATGTGTTCCTTAAGTGCCAAAACCCTAACCCTAACCCTAACCCTTAACCTAGCCCTAACCCTAACCCTAACCCTAACCCTAACCCTAACCCTAACCCTAACCCTAACCCTAACCCTAACCCTAACCCTAGCCCTTCTTTTCTGAACGAGTAAAGTGCTTTTTTGGACATGGCACACATGTGCCATATATGGAGAAATTTTTTACCACAAAGCCTATAGGTTGCTTGAAATACATTATCACAGAGACAGAAACACATTTTCTCATTTTAGCTGTAACTCCACAGCAATGCTTCTCAGCCACCTGAAACTGTTGCAGATAGAACGGGATGCGAAGCTGCGTCAGGCACACTTGGAATGAGCCTCCTGGCACCTTCCGCTGCCTCACAATGACACGCCGTAATATGCTTTGCTCAAAATGTGTTTGAGAGCGAATAAAGTGCATTTTCGAACAATGGCTGTGTGTGCCAAGCAAAGAAGCACATCACACTAAATGTGTTCCATAAGTGCCAAAACGCGCTTCGGAGGCCTTCTCTGAGCGAGTGGAGTGCTTTTTTGGACGTGGCACACATGTGCCATATATGGAGAAATTTTTTACCACAAAGCCTATAGGTTACTTGAAATACATTATCACAGCGAGAGAAACACATTTTTTCATTTTAGCTGTAACTCGACAGCAGTGCTTCTCAGCCACCTGAAACTGTTGCAGATAGAACGGGATGCGAAGCTGCGTCAGACACACTTTGAATAATCCTCCTGGCACCTTCCGCTGGCCCACAATGACACGCCGAATCATGCTTTGCGCACAATGTGTTTGAGAGCGAATAAAGTGCATTTTCGAACAATGGATGTGTGTGCCAAGCAATAAAGCACATCACACTAAATGTGTTCCATAAGTACCAAAACGCGCTTCGGAGGCCTTCTCTGAGCGAGTGGAGTGCGTTTTTGGACGTGGCACACATGTGCCATATATGGAGAAAATTTTTACCAATTTTTACCACACTTTGAATAATCCTCCTGGCACCTTCCGCTGCCTCACAATGACAGGCCGCATTATGCTTTGCTCAAAATGTGTTTGAGAGCGAATAAAGTGCATTTTCGAACAATGGTTGTGTGTGCCAAGCAATAAAGCACATCTCACTAAATGTGTTCCTTAAGTGCCAAAACCCTAACCCTAACCCTAACCCTTAACCTAACCCTAACCCTAACCCTAACCCTAACCCTAACCCTAACCCTAACCCTAACCCTAGCCCTTCTTTTCTGAACGAGTAAAGTGCTTTTTTGGACATGGCACACATGTGCCATATATGGAGAAATTTTTTACCACAAAGCCTATAGGTTGCTTGAAATACATTATCACAGAGACAGAAACACATTTTCTCATTTTAGCTGTAACTCCACAGCAATGCTTCTCAGCCACCTGAAACTGTTGCAGATAGAACGGGATGCGAAGCTGCGTCAGACACACTTTGAATAATCCTCCTGGCACCTTCCGCTGGCCCACAATGACACGCCGAATCATGCTTTGCGCACAATGTGTTTGAGAGCGAATAAAGTGCATTTTCGAACAATGGATGTGTGTGCCAAGCAATAAAGCACATCACACTAAATGTGTTCCATAAGTACCAAAACGCGCTTCGGAGGCCTTCTCTGAGCGAGTGGAGTGCGTTTTTGGACGTGGCACACATGTGCCATATATGGAGAAAATTTTTACCAATTTTTACCACACTTTGAATAATCCTCCTGGCACCTTCCGCTGCCTCACAATGACAGGCCGTATTATGCTTTGCTCAAAATGTGTTTGAGAGCGAATAAAGTGCATTTTCGAACAATGGTTGTGTGTGCCAAGCAATAAAGCACATCTCACTAAATGTGTTCCTTAAGTGCCAAAACCCTAACCCTAACCCTAACCCTTAACCTAACCCTAACCCTAACCCTAACCCTAACCCTAACCCTAACCCTAACCCTAACCCTAACCCTAACCCTAACCCTAACCCTAACCCTAACCCTAACCCTAACCCTAACCCTAGCCCTTCTTTTCTGAACGAGTAAAGTGCTTTTTTGGACATGGCATACATGTGCCATATATGGAGAAAAAATTTACCACAAAGCCTATAGGTTGCTTGAAATGCTTTATCACAGCGAGAGAAACACATTTTCTCATTTTAGCTGTAACTCCACAGCAATGCTTCTCAGCCACCTGAAACTGTTGCAGATAGAACGGGATGCGAAGCTGCGTCAGGCACACTTGGAATGAGCCTCCTGGCACCTTCCGCTGCCTCACAATGACACGCCGTAATATGCTTTGCTCAAAATGTGTTTGAGAGCGAATAAAGTACATTTTCGAACAATGGCTGTGTGTGCCAAGCAAAGAAGCACATCACACTAAATGTGTTCCATAAGTGCCAAAACGCGCTTCGGAGGCCTTCTCTGAGCGAGTGGAGTGCTTTTTTGGACGTGGCACACATGTGCCATATATGGAGAAATTTTTTACCACAAAGCCTATAGGTTACTTGAAATACATTATCACAGAGACAGAAACACATTTTCTCATTTTAGCTGTAACTCCACAGCAATGCTTCTCAGCCACCTAAAACTGTTGCAGATAGAACGGGATGCGAAGTTGCGTCAGGCACACTTGGAATGAGCCTCCTGGCACCTTTCGCTGCCTCACAATGACACGCCGTATTATGCTTTGCTCAAAATGTGCATGAGAGCGAATAAAGTGCATTTTCGAACAATGGATGTGTGTGCCAAGCATAGAAGCACATCACACTAAATGTGTTCCATAAGTGCCAAAACGCGCTTCGGAGGCCTTCTCTGAGCGAGTGGAGTGCGTTTTTGGACGTGGCACACATGTGCCATATATGGAGAAAATTTTTACCATAAAGCCTATAGGTTGCTTGAAATACATTATCACAGCGAGAGAAACACATTTTTTCATTTTAGCTGTAACTCGACAGCAGTGCTTCTCAGCCACCTGAAACTGTTGCAGATAGAACGGGATGCGAAGCTGCGTCAGACACACTTTGAATAATCCTCCTGGCACCTTCCGCTGGCCCACAATGACACGCCGAATCATGCTTTCCGCACAATGTGTTTGAGAGCGAATAAAGTGCATTTTCGAACAATGGATGTGTGTGCCAAGCATAGAAGCACATCACACTAAATGTGTTCCATAAGTGCCAAAACGCGCTTCGGAGGCCTTCTCTGAGCGAGGGGAGTGCGTTTTTGGACGTGGCACACATGTGCCATATATGGAGAAAATTTTTACCATAAAGCCTATAGGTTGCTTGAAATACATTATCACAGCGAGAGAAACACATTTTTTCATTTTAGCTGTAACTCGACAGCAGTGCTTCTCAGCCACCTGAAACTGTTGCAGATAGAACGGGATGCGAAGCTGCGTCAGACACACTTTGAATAATCCTCCTGGCACCTTCCGCTGGCCCACAATGACACGCCGAATCATGCTTTGCGCACAATGTGTTTGAGAGCGAATAAAGTGCATTTTCGAACAATGGATGTGTGTGCCAAGCAATAAAGCACATCACACTAAATGTGTTCCATAAGTACCAAAACGCGCTTCGGAGGCCTTCTCTGAGCGAGTGGAGTGCGTTTTTGGACGTGGCACACATGTGCCATATATGGAGAAAATTTTTACCAATTTTTACCACACTTTGAATAATCCTCCTGGCACCTTCCGCTGCCTCACAATGACAGGCCGTATTATGCTTTGCTCAAAATGTGTTTGAGAGCGAATAAAGTGCATTTTCGAACAATGGTTGTGTGTGCCAAGCAATAAAGCACATCTCACTAAATGTGTTCCTTAAGTGCCAAAACCCTAACCCTAACCCTAACCCTTAACCTAACCCTAACCCTAACCCTAACCCTAACCCTAACCCTAACCCTAACCCTAACCCTAACCCTAACCCTAACCCTAACCCTAACCCTAACCCTAACCCTAACCCTAACCCTAGCCCTTCTTTTCTGAACGAGTAAAGTGCTTTTTTGGACATGGCATACATGTGCCATATATGGAGAAAAAATTTAACACAAAGCCTATAGGTTACTTGAAATACATTATCACAGAGACAGAAACACATTTTCTCATTTTAGCTGTAACTCCACAGCAATGCTTCTCAGCCACCTGAAACTGTTGCAGATAGAACGGGATGCGAAGTTGCGTCAGGCACACTTGGAATGAGCCTCCTGGCACCTTTTGCTGCCTCACAATGACACGCCGCATTATGCTTTGCTCAAAATGTGCATGAGAGCGAATAAAGTGCATTTTCGAACAATGGATGTGTGTGCCAAGCAAAGAAGCACATCACACTAAATGTGTTCCATAAGTGCCAAAACGCGCTTCGGAGGCCTTCTCTGAGAGAGTGGAGTGCGTTTTTGGACGTGGCACACATGTGCCATATATGGAGAAAATTTTTACCATAAAGCCTATAGGTTGCTTGAAATACATTATCACAGCGAGAGAAACACATTTTTTCATTTTAGCTGTAACTCGACAGCAGTGCTTCTCAGCCACCTGAAACTGTTGCAGATAGAACGGGATGCGAAGCTGCGTCAGACACACTTGAAATAAACCTCCTGGCACCTTCCGCTGCCTCACAATGACAGGCCGTATTATGCTTTGCTCAAAATGTGTTTGAGAGCGAATAAAGTGCATTTTCGAACAATGGTTGTGTGTGCCAAGCAATAAAGCACATCACACTAAATGTATTCCATAAGTACCAAAACGCGCTTCGGAGGCCTTCTCTGAGCGAGTGGAGTGCGTTTTTGGACGTGGCACACATGTGCCATATATGGAGAAAATTTTTACCATAAAGCCTATAGGTTGCTTGAAATACATTATCACAGCGAGAGAAACACATTTTTTCATTTTAGCTGTCACTCGACAGCAGTGCTTCTCAGCCAACTGAAACTGTTGCAGATAGAAGGGGATGCGAAGCTGCGTCAGGCACACTTGAAATAAACCTCCTGGCACCTTCCGCTGCCTCACAATGACAGGCCGTATTATGCTTTGCTCAAAATGTGTTTGAGAGCGAATAAAGTGCATTTTCGAACAATGGTTGTGTGTGCCAAGCAATAAAGCACATCTCACTAAATGTGTTCCTTAAGTGCCAAAACCCTAACCCTAACCCTAACCCTTAACCTAACCCTAACCCTAACCCTAACCCTAACCCTAACCCTAACCCTAACCCTAACCCTAACCCTAACCCTAACCCTAACCCTAACCCTAACCCTAGCCCTTCTTTTCTGAACGAGTAAAGTGCTTTTTTGGACGTGGCACACATGTGCCATATATGGAGAAATTTTTTACCACAAAGCCTATAGGTTGCTTGAAATACATTATCACAGAGACAGAAACACATTTTCTCATTTTAGCTGTAACTCCACAGCAATGCTTCTCAGCCACCTGAAACTGTTGCAGATAGAACGGGATGCGAAGTTGCGTCAGGCACACTTGGAATGAGCCTCCTGGCACCTTTCGCTGCCTCACAATGACACGCCGTATTATGCTTTGCTCAAAATGTGCATGAGAGCGAATAAAGTGCATTTTCGAACAATGGATGTGTGTGCCAAGCAAAGAAGCACATCACACTAAATGTGTTCCATAAGTGCCAAAACGCGCTTCGGAGGCCTTCTCTGAGCGAGTGGAGTGCTTTTTCGGAAGTGGCACACATGTGCCATATATGGAGAAATTTTTTACCACAAAGCCTATACGTTGCTTGAACTACATTATCACAGTGAGAGAAACACATTTTCTCATTATAGTTGTAACTCCACAGCAATGCTTCTTAGCCACCTGAAACTGTTGCAGATAGAACGGGATGCGAAGCTGCGTCAGACACACTTTGAATATTCCTCCTGGCACCTTCCGCTGGCCCACAATGACACGCCGAATCATGCTTTGCGCACAATGTGTTTGAGAGCGAATAAAGTGCATTTTCGAACAATGGATGTGTGTGCCAAGCAATAAAGCACATCACACTAAATGTGTTCCATAAGTACCAAAACGCGCTTCGGAGGCCTTCTCTGAGCGAGTGGAGTGCGTTTTTGGACGTGGCACACATGTGCCATATATGGAGAAAATTTTTACCAATTTTTACCACACTTTGAATAATCCTCCTGGCACCTTCCGCTGCCTCACAATGACAGGCCGTATTATGCTTTGCTCAAAATGTGTTTGAGAGCGAATAAAGTGCATTTTCGAACAATGGTTGTGTGTGCCAAGCAATAAAGCACATCTCACTAAATGTGTTCCTTAAGTGCCAAAACCCTAACCCTAACCCTTAACCTAACCCTAACCCTAACCCTAACCCTAACCCTAACCCTAACCCTAACCCTAACCCTAACCCTAACCCTAACCCTAACCCTAACCCTAACCCTAACCCTAGCCCTTCTTTTCTGAACGAGTAAAGTGCTTTTTTGGACATGGCACACATGTGCCATATATGGAAAAATTTTTGACCACAAAGCCTATAGGTTGCTTGAAATACATTATCACAGAGACAGAAACACATTTTCTCATTTTAGCTGTAACTCCACAGCAATGCTTCTCAGCCACCTGAAACTGTTGCAGATAGAACGGGATGCGAAGCTGCGTCAGGCACACTTGGAATGAGCCTCCTGGCACCTTCAGCTGCCTCACAATGACACGCCGTAATATGCTTTGCTCAAAATGTGTTTGAGAGCGAATAAAGTGCATTTTCGAACAATGGCTGTGTGTGCCAAGCAAAGAAGCACATCACACTAAATGTGTTCCATAAGTGCCAAAACGCGCTTCGGAGGCCTTCTCTGAGCGAGTGGAGTGCTTTTTTGGACGTGGCACACATGTGCCATATATGGAGAAAATTTTTACCATAAAGCCTATAGGTTGCTTGAAATACATTATCACAGCGAGAGAAACACATTTTTTCATTTTAGCTGTAACTCGACAGCAGTGCTTCTCAGCCAACTGAAACTGTTGCAGATAGAAGGGGATGCGAAGCTGCGTCAGGCACACTTGAAATAAACCTCCTGGCACCTTCCGCTGCCTCACAATGACAGGCCGTATTATGCTTTGCTCAAAATGTGTTTGAGAGCGAATAAAGTGCATTTTCGAACAATGGTTGTGTGTGCCAAGCAATAAAGCACATCTCACTAAATGTGTTCCTTAAGTGCCAAAACCCTAACCCTAACCCTAACCCTTAACCTAACCCTAACCCTAACCCTAACCCTAACCCTAACCCTAACCCTAACCCTAACCCTAACCCTAACCCTAACCCTAACCCTAACCCTAACCCTAACCCTAGCCCTTCTTTTCTGAACGAGTAAAGTGCTTTTTTGGACATGGCATACATGTGCCATATATGGAGAAAATTTTTACCACAAAGCCTATAGGTTGCTTGAAATGCTTTATCACAGCGAGAGAAACACATTTTCTCATTTTAACTGTAACTCCACAGCAATGCTTCTCAGCCACCTGAAACTGTTGCAGATAGAACGGGATGCGAAGCTGCGTCAGACACACTTTGAATAATCCTCCTGGCACCTTCCGCTGGCCCAAAATGACACGCCGAATCATGCTTTGCGCACAATGTGTTTGAGAGCAAATAAAGTGCATTTTCGAACAATGGATGTGTGTGCCAAGCAATGAAGCACATCACACTAAATGTATTCCATAAGTACCAAAACGCGCTTCGGAGGCCTTCTCTGAGCGAGTGGAGTGCGTTTTTGGACGTGGCACACGTGCCATATATGGAGAAATTTTTTACCATAAAGCCTATAGGTTGCTTGAAATACATTATCACAGCGAGAGAAACACATTTTTTCATTTTAGCTGTAACTCGACAGCAGTGCTTCTCAGCCAACTGAAACTGTTGCAGATAGAAGGGGATGCGAAGCTGCGTCAGGCACACTTGAAATAAACCTCCTGGCACCTTCCGCTGCCTCACAATGACAGGCCGTATTATGCTTTGCTCAAAATGTGTTTGAGAGCGAATAAAGTGCATTTTCGAACAATGGATGTGTGTGCCAAGCATAGAAGCACATCACACTAAATGTGTTCCATAAGTGCCAAAACGCGCTTCGGAGGCCTTCTCTGAGCGAGTGGAGTGCGTTTTTGGACGTGGCACACATGTGCCATATATGGAGAAAATTTTTACCATAAAGCCTATAGGTTGCTTGAAATACATTATCACAGCGAGAGAAACACATTTTTTCATTTTAGCTGTAACTCGACAGCAGTGCTTCTCAGCCACCTGAAACTGTTGCAGATAGAACGGGATGCGAAGCTGCGTCAGACACACTTTGAATAATCCTCCTGGCACCTTCCGCTGGCCCACAATGACACGCCGAATCATGCTTTGCGCACAATGTGTTTGAGAGCGAATAAAGTGCATTTTCGAACAATGGATGTGTATGCCAAGCAATAAAGCACATCACACTAAATGTGTTCCATAAGTACCAAAACGCGCTTCGGAGGCCTTCTCTGAGCGAGTGGAGTGCGTTTTTGGACGTGGCACACATGTGCCATATATGGAGAAAATTTTTACCAATTTTTACCACACTTTGAATAATCCTCCTGGCACCTTCCGCTGCCTCACAATGACAGGCCGTATTATGCTTTGCTCAAAATGTGTTTGAGAGCGAATAAAGTGCATTTTCGAACAATGGTTGTGTGTGCCAAGCAATAAAGCACATCTCACTAAATGTGTTCCTTAAGTGCCAAAACCCTAACCCTAACCCTAACCCTTAACCTAACCCTAACCCTAACCCTAACCCTAACCCTAACCCTAACCCTAACCCTAACCCTAACCCTAACCCTAACCCTAACCCTAACCCTAGCCCTTCTTTTCTGAACGAGTAAAGTGCTTTTTTGGACGTGGCACACATGTGCCATATATGGAGAAATTTTTTACCACAAAGCCTATAGGTTGCTTGAAATACATTATCACAGAGACAGAAACACATTTTCTCATTTTAGCTGTAACTCCACAGCAATGCTTCTCAGCCACCTGAAACTGTTGCAGATAGAACGGGATGCGAAGTTGCGTCAGGCACACTTGGAATGAGCCTCCTGGCACCTTTCGCTGCCTCACAATGACACGCCGTATTATGCTTTGCTCAAAATGTGCATGAGAGCGAATAAAGTGCATTTTCGAACAATGGATGTGTGTGCCAAGCAAAGAAGCACATCACACTAAATGTGTTCCATAAGTGCCAAAACGCGCTTCGGAGGCCTTCTCTGAGCGAGTGGAGTGCTTTTTCGGAAGTGGCACACATGTGCCATATATGGAGAAATTTTTTACCACAAAGCCTATACGTTGCTTGAACTACATTATCACAGTGAGAGAAACACATTTTCTCATTATAGTTGTAACTCCACAGCAGTGCTTCTCAGCCAACTGAAACTGTTGCAGATAGAAGGGGATGCGAAGCTGCGTCAGGCACACTTGAAATAAACCTCCTGGCACCTTCCGCTGCCTCACAATGACAGGCCGTATTATGCTTTGCTCAAAATGTGTTTGAGAGCGAATAAAGTGCATTTTCGAACAATGGTTGTGTGTGCCAAGCAATAAAGCACATCTCACTAAATGTGTTCCTTAAGTGCCAAAACCCTAACCCTAACCCTAACCCTTAACCTAACCCTAACCCTAACCCTAACCCTAACCCTAACCCTAACCCTAACCCTAACCCTAACCCTAACCCTAACCCTAACCCTAACCCTAACCCTAACCCTAACCCTAACCCTAACCCTAACCCTAACCCTAACCCTAGCCCTTCTTTTCTGAACGAGTAAAGTGCTTTTTTGGACATGGCATACATGTGCCATATATGGAGAAAATTTTTACCACAAAGCCTATAGGTTGCTTGAAATGCTTTATCACAGCGAGAGAAACACATTTTCTCATTTTAACTGTAACTCCACAGCAATGCTTCTCAGCCACCTGAAACTGTTGCAGATAGAACGGGATGCGAAGCTGCGTCAGACACACTTTGAATAATCCTCCTGGCACCTTCCGCTGGCCCAAAATGACACGCCGAATCATGCTTTGCGCACAATGTGTTTGAGAGCAAATAAAGTGCATTTTCGAACAATGGATGTGTGTGCCAAGCAATGAAGCACATCACACTAAATGTATTCCATAAGTACCAAAACGCGCTTCGGAGGCCTTCTCTGAGCGAGTGGAGTGCGTTTTTGGACGTGGCACACGTGCCATATATGGAGAAATTTTTTACCATAAAGCCTATAGGTTGCTTGAAATACATTATCACAGCGAGAGAAACACATTTTTTCATTTTAGCTGTAACTCGACAGCAGTGCTTCTCAGCCAACTGAAACTGTTGCAGATAGAAGGGGATGCGAAGCTGCGTCAGGCACACTTGAAATAAACCTCCTGGCACCTTCCGCTGCCTCACAATGACAGGCCGTATTATGCTTTGCTCAAAATGTGTTTGAGAGCGAATAAAGTGCATTTTCGAACAATGGTTGTGTGTGCCAAGCAATAAAGCACATCTCACTAAATGTGTTCCTTAAGTGCCAAAACCCTAACCCTAACCCTAACCCTTAACCTAACCCTAACCCTAACCCTAACCCTAACCCTAACCCTAACCCTAACCCTAACCCTAACCCTAACCCTAACCCTAACCCTAACCCTAACCCTAACCCTAACCCTAACCCTAACCCTAGCCCTTCTTTTCTGAACGAGTAAAGTGCTTTTTTGGACGTGGCACACATGTGCCATATATGGAGAAATTTTTTACCACAAAGCCTATAGGTTGCTTGAAATACATTATCACAGAGACAGAAACACATTTTCTCATTTTAGCTGTAACTCCACAGCAATGCTTCTCAGCCACCTGAAACTGTTGCAGATAGAACGGGATGCGAAGTTGCGTCAGGCACACTTGGAATGAGCCTCCTGGCACCTTTCGCTGCCTCACAATGACACGCCGTATTATGCTTTGCTCAAAATGTGCATGAGAGCGAATAAAGTGCATTTTCGAACAATGGATGTGTGTGCCAAGCAAAGAAGCACATCACACTAAATGTGTTCCATAAGTGCCAAAACGCACTTCGGAGGCCTTCTCTGAGCGAGTGGAGTGCTTTTTCGGAAGTGGCACACATGTGCCATATATGGAGAAATTTTTTACCACAAAGCCTATACGTTGCTTGAACTACATTATCACAGTGAGAGAAACACATTTTCTCATTATAGTTGTAACTCCACAGCAATGCTTCTTAGCCACCTGAAACTGTTGCAGATAGAACGGGATGCGAAGCTGCGTCAGACACACTTTGAATATTCCTCCTGGCACCTTCCGCTGGCCCACAATGACACGCCGAATCATGCTTTGCGCACAATGTGTTTGAGAGCGAATAAAGTGCATTTTCGAACAATGGATGTGTGTGCCAAGCAATAAAGCACATCACACTAAATGTGTTCCATAAGTACCAAAACGCGCTTCGGAGGCCTTCTCTGAGCGAGTGGAGTGCGTTTTTGGACGTGGCACACATGTGCCATATATGGAGAAAATTTTTACCAATTTTTACCACACTTTGAATAATCCTCCTGGCACCTTCCGCTGCCTCACAATGACAGGCCGTATTATGCTTTGCTCAAAATGTGTTTGAGAGCGAATAAAGTGCATTTTCGAACAATGGTTGTGTGTGCCAAGCAATAAAGCACATCTCACTAAATGTGTTCCTTAAGTGCCAAAACCCTAACCCTAACCCTAACCCTTAACCTAACCCTAACCCTAACCCTTAACCTAACCCTAACCCTAACCCTAACCCTAACCCTAACCCTAACCCTAACCCTAACCCTAACCCTAACCCTAACCCTAACCCTAGCCCTTCTTTTCTGAACGAGTAAAGTGCTTTTTTGGACATGGCACACATGTGCCATATATGGAGAAATTTTTTACCACAAAGCCTATAGGTTGCTTGAAATACATTATCACAGAGACAGAAACACATTTTCTCATTTTAGCTGTAACTCCACAGCAATGCTTCTCAGCCACCTGAAACTGTTGCAGATAGAACGGGATGCGAAGCTGCGTCAGGCACACTTGGAATGAGCCTCCTGGCACCTTCCGCTGCCTCACAATGACACGCCGTAATATGCTTTGCTCAAAATGTGTTTGAGAGCGAATAAAGTGCATTTTCGAACAATGGCTGTGTGTGCCAAGCAAAGAAGCACATCACACTAAATGTGTTCCATAAGTGCCAAAACGCGCTTCGGAGGCCTTCTCTGAGCGAGTGGAGTGCTATTTTGGACGTGGCACACATGTGCCATATATGGAGAAAATTTTTACCATAAAGCCTATAGGTTGCTTGAAATACATTATCACAGCGAGAGAAACACATTTTTTCATTTTAGCTGTAACTCGACAGCAGTGCTTCTCAGCCAACTGAAACTGTTGCAGATAGAAGGGGATGCGAAGCTGCGTCAGGCACACTTGAAATAAACCTCCTGGCACCTTCCGCTGCCTCACAATGACAGGCCGTATTATGCTTTGCTCAAAATGTGTTTGAGAGCGAATAAAGTGCATTTTCGAACAATGGTTGTGTGTGCCAAGCAATAAAGCACATCTCACTAAATGTGTTCCTTAAGTGCCAAAACCCTAACCCTAACCCTAACCCTTAACCTAACCCTAACCCTAACCCTAACCCTAACCCTAACCCTAACCCTAACCCTAACCCTAACCCTAACCCTAACCCTAACCCTAGCCCTTCTTTTCTGAACGAGTAAAGTGCTTTTTTGGACATGGCATACATGTGCCATATATGGAGAAAATTTTTACCACAAAGCCTATAGGTTGCTTGAAATGCTTTATCACAGCGAGAGAAACACATTTTCTCATTTTAACTGTAACTCCACAGCAATGCTTCTCAGCCACCTGAAACTGTTGCAGATAGAACGGGATGCGAAGCTGCGTCAGACACACTTTGAATAATCCTCCTGGCACCTTCCGCTGGCCCAAAATGACACGCCGAATCATGCTTTGCGCACAATGTGTTTGAGAGCGAATAAAGTGCATTTTCGAACAATGGATGTGTGTGCCAAGCAATAAAGCACATCACACTAAATGTATTCCATAAGTACCAAAACGCGCTTCGGAGGCCTTCTCTGAGCGAGTGGAGTGCGTTTTTGGACGTGGCACACATGTGCCATATATGGAGAAAATTTTTACCATAAAGCCTATAGGTTGCTTGAAATACATTATCACAGCGAGAGAAACACATTTTTTCATTTTAGCTGTAACTCGACAGCAGTGCTTCTCAGCCAACTGAAACTGTTGCAGATAGAAGGGGATGCGAAGCTGCGTCAGGCACACTTGAAATAAACCTCCTGGCACCTTCCGCTGCCTCACAATGACACGCCGTATTATGCTTTGCTCAAAATGTGCATGAGAGCGAATAAAGTGCATTTTCGAACAATGGATGTGTGTGCCAAGCAATAAAGCACATCACACTAAATGTATTCCATAAGTACCAAAACGCGCTTCGGAGGCCTTCTCTGAGCGAGTGGAATGCGTTTTTGGACGTGGCACACATGTGCCATATATGGAGAAATTTTTTACCATAAAGCCTATAGGTTGCTTGAAATACATTATCACAGCGAGAGAAACAAATTTTTTCATTTTAGCTGTAACTCGACAGCAGTGCTTCTCAGCCAACTGAAACTGTTGCAGATAGAAGGGGATGCGAAGCTGCGTCAGGCACACTTGAAATAAACCTCCTGGCACCTTCCGCTGCCTCACAATGACAGGCCGTATTATGCTTTGCTCAAAATGTGTTTGAGAGCGAATAAAGTGCATTTTCGAACAATGGTTGTGTGTGCCAAGCAATAAAGCACATCTCACTAAATGTGTTCCTTAAGTGCCAAAACCCTAACCCTAACCCTAACCCTTAACCTAACCCTAACCCTAACCCTAACCCTAACCCTAACCCTAACCCTAACCCTAACCCTAACCCTAACCCTAACCCTAACCCTAACCCTAACCCTAACCCTAGCCCTTCTTTTCTGAACGAGTAAAGTGCTTTTTTGGACGTGGCACACATGTGCCATATATGGAGAAATTTTTTACCACAAAGCCTATAGGTTGCTTGAAATACATTATCACAGCGAGAGAAACACATTTTTTCATTTTAGCTGTAACTCGACAGCAGTGCTTCTCAGCCGCCTGAAACTGTTGCAGATAGAACGGGATGCGAAGCTGCGTCAGACACACTTTGAATAATCCTCCTGGCACCTTCCGCTGGCCCACAATGACACGCCGAATCATGCTTTCCGCACAATGTGTTTGAGAGCGAATAAAGTGCATTTTCGAACAATGGATGTGTGTGCCAAGCAATAAAGCACATCACACTAAATGTATTCCATAAGTACCAAAACGCGCTTCGGAGGCCTTCTCTGAGCGAGTGGAGTGCGTTTTTGGACGTGGCACACATGTGCCATATATGGAGAAAATTTTTACCATAAAGCCTATAGGTTGCTTGAAATACATTATCACAGTGAGAGAAACACATTTTTTTCATTTTAGCTGTAACTCGACAGCAGTGCTTCTCAGCCGCCTGAAACTGTTGCAGATAGAACGGGATGCGAAGCTGCGTCAGACACACTTTGAATAATCCTCCTGGCACCTTCCGCTGGCCCACAATGACACGCCGAATCATGCTTTCCGCACAATGTGTTTGAGAGCGAATAAAGTGCATTTTCGAACAATGGATGTGTGTGCCAAGCAATAAAGCACATCACACTAAATGTGTTCCATAAGTACCAAAACGCGCTTCGGAGGCCTTCTCTGAGCGAGTGGAGTGCGTTTTTGGACGTGGCACAAATGTGCCTTATATGGAGAAAATTTTTACCATAAAGCCTATAGGTTGCTTGAAATACATTATCACAGCGAGAGAAACACATTTTTTCATTTTAGCTGTAACTCGACAGCAGTGCTTCTCAGCCAACTGAAACTGTTGCAGATAGAACGGGATGCGACGCTGCGTCAGGCACACTTTGAATAATCCTCCTGGCACCTTCCGCTGGCCCACAATGACACGCCGAATCATGCTTTCCGCACAATGTGTTTGAGAGCGAATAAAGTGCATTTTCGAACAATGGATGTGTGTGCCAAGCAATAAAGCACATCACACTAAATGTATTCCATAAGTACCAAAACGCGCTTCGGAGGCCTTCTCTGAGCGAGTGGAGTGCGTTTTTGGACGTGGCACACATGTGCCATATATGGAGAAAATTTTTACCATAAAGCCTATAGGTTGCTTGAAATACATTATCACAGTGAGAGAAACACATTTTTTTCATTTTAGCTGTAACTCGACAGCAGTGCTTCTCAGCCAACTGAAACTGTTGCAGATAGAAGGGGATGCGAAGCTGCGTCAGGCACACTTGAAATAAACCTCCTGGCACCTTCCGCTGCCTCACAATGACAGGCCGTATTATGCTTTGCTCAAAATGTGTTTGAGAGCGAATAAAGTGCATTTTCGAACAATGGTTGTGTGTGCCAAGCAATAAAGCACATCTCACTAAATGTGTTCCTTAAGTGCCAAAACCCTAACCCTAACCCTAACCCTTAACCTAAACCTAACCCTAACCCTAACCCTAACCCTAACCCTAACCCTAGCCCTTCTTTTCTGAACGATTAAAGTGCTTTTTTGGACATGGCATACATGTGCCATATATGGAGAAAAAATTTACCACAAAGCCTATAGGTTGCTTGAAATGCTTTATCACAGCGAGAGAAACACATTTTCTCATTTTAGCTGTAACTCCACAGCAATGCTTCTCAGCCACCTGAAACTGTTGCAGATAGAACGGGATGCGAAGGTGCGTCAGGCACACTTGGAATGAGCCTCCTGGCACCTTCCGCTGCCTCACAATGACACGCCGTAATATGCTTTGCTCAAAATGTGTTTGAGAGCGAATAAAGTACATTTTCGAACAATGCCTGTGTGTGCCAAGCAAAGAAGCACATCACACTAAATGTGTTCCATAAGAGCCAAAACGCGCTTCGGAGGCCTTCTCTGAGCGAGTGGAGTGCTTTTTTGGACGTGGCACACATGTGCCATATATGGAGAAATTTTTTACCACAAAGCCTATAGGTTACTTGAAATACATTATCACAGAGACAGAAACACATTTTCTCATTTTAGCTGTAACTCCACAGCAATGCTTCTCAGCCACCTGAAACTGTTGCAGATAGAACGGGATGCGAAGTTGCGTCAGGCACACTTGGAATGAGCCTCCTGGCACCTTTCGCTGCCTCACAATGACACGCCGTATTATGCTTTGCTCAAAATGTGCATGAGAGCGAATAAAGTGCATTTTCGAACAATGGATGTGTGTGCCAAGCAAAGAAGCACATCACACTAAATGTGTTCCATAAGTGCCAAAACGCGCTTCGGAGGCCTTCTCTGAGCGAGTGGAGTGCGTTTTTGGACGTGGCACACATGTGCCATATATGGAGAAAATTTTTACCATAAAGCCTATAGGTTGCTTGAAATACATTATCACAGCGAGAGAAACACATTTTTTCATTTTAGCTGTAACTCGACAGCAGTGCTTCTCAGCCACCTGAAACTGTTGCAGATAGAACGGGATGCGAAGCTGCGTCAGACACACTTTGAATAATCCTCCTGGCACCTTCCGCTGGCCCACAATGACACGCCGAATCATGCTTTGCGCACAATGTGTTTGAGAGCGAATAAAGTGCATTTTCGAACAATGGATGTGTGTGCCAAGCAATAAAGCACATCACACTAAATGTATTCCATAAGTACCAAAACGCGCTTCGGAGGCCTTCTCTGAGCGAGTGGAGTGCGTTTTTGGACGTGGCACACATGTGCCATATATGGAGAAAATTTTTACCATAAAGCCTATAGGTTGCTTGAAATACATTATGACAGCGAGAGAAACACATTTTTTCATTTAGCTGTAACTCGACAGCAGTGCTTCTCAGCCAACTGAAACTGTTGCAGATAGAAGGGGATGCGAAGCTGCGTCAGGCACACTTGAAATAAACCTCCTGGCACCTTCCGCTGCCTCACAATGACAGGCCGTATTATGCTTTGCTCAAAATGTGTTTGAGAGCGAATAAAGTGCATTTTCGAACAATGGTTGTGTGTGCCAAGCAATAAAGCACATCTCACTAAATGTGTTCCTTAAGTGCCAAAACCCTAACCCTAACCCTAACCCTTAACCTAACCCTAACCCTAACCCTAACCCTAACCCTAACCCTAACCCTAACCCTAACCCTAACCCTAACCCTAACCCTAACCCTAACCCTAACCCTAACCCTAACCCTAACCCTAACCCTAACCCTAACCCTAACCCTAACCCTAACCCTAGCCCTTCTTCTCTGAGCGAGTAAAGTGCTTTTTTGGACATGGCACACATGTGCCATTTATGGGGAATTTTTTTTACCACAAAGCCTATAGGTTGCTTGAAATACATTATCACAGCGAGAGAAACACATTTTCTCTTTTAGTTGTAACTCCACAGCAGTGCTTTTCAGCCACCTGAAACTGTTGCAGATAGAACGGGATGCGAAGCTGCGTCAGGCACACTTGGAATGAGGCTCCTGGCACCTTCCGCTGCCTCACAATGACACGCCGTATTATGCTTTGCTCAAAATGTGTGTGAGAGCGAATAAAGTGCATTTTCGAACAATGGTTGTGTGTGCCAAGCAATAAAGCACATCACAATAAATGTGTTCCATCAGCGCCAAAACGCGCTTCGGAGGCCTTCTCTGAGCGAGTGGAGTGCTTTTTTGGACGTGGCACACATGTGCCATATATGGAGAAAATTTTTACAACAAAGCCTATACGTTGCTTGAAATACATTATCACAGCGAGAGAAACACATTTTCTCATTTTAGTTGTAACTCCACAGCAATGCTTCTTAGCCACCTGAAACTGTTGCAGATTGAACGGGATGCGAAGCTGCGTCAGGCACACTTCGAATGAACCTCCTGGCACCTTCCGCTGCCTCACAATGACATGCCGTATTATGCTTTGCTCAAAATGTGTTTGAAAGCGAATAAAGTGCATTTTCGAACAATGGTTGTGTGTGCCAAGCAATAAAGCACATCTCACTAAATGTGTTCCATAAGTGCCAAAACGCCCTTCGGAGGCCTTCTCTGAGCGAGTGGAGTGCTTTTTTGGACGTGGCACACATGTGCCATATATGGAGAAAAATTTTACCACAAAGCCTATAGGTTGCTTGAAATACATTATCACAGCGAGAGAAACACATTTTCTCATTTTAGCTGTAACTCCACAGCAATGCTTCTCAGCCACCTGAAATTGTTGCAGATTGAACGGGATGCGAAGCTGCGTCAGGCACACTTGGAATGAACCTCCTGGCACCTTCCGCTGCCTCACAATGACATGCCGTATTATGCTTTGCTCAAAATGTGTTTGAGAGCGAATAAAGTGCATTTTCGAACAATGGTTGTGTGTGCCAAGCAATAAAGCACATCACACTAAATGTGTTCCATAAGTACCAAAACGCGCTTCGGAGGCCTTCTCTGAGCGAGTGGAGTGCGTTTTTGGACGTGGCACACATGTGCCATATATGGAGAAAATTTTTACCATAAAGCCTATAGGTTGCTTGAAATACATTATCACAGCGAGAGAAACACATTTTTTCATTTTAGCTGTAACTCGACAGCAGTGCTTCTCAGCCAACTGAAACTGTTGCAGATAGAACGGGATGCGAAGCTGCGTCAGGCACACTTGGAATAAACCTCCTGGCACCTTCCGCTGCCTCACAATGACAGGCCGTATTATGCTTTGCTCAAAATGTGTTTGAGAGCGAATAAAGTGCATTTTCGAACAATGGTTGTGTGTGCCAAGCAATAAAGCACATCTCACTAAATGTGTTCCTTAAGTGCCAAAACCCTAACCCTAACCCTAACCCTTAACCTAACCCTAACCCTAACCCTAACCCTAACCCTAACCCTAACCCTAACCCTAACCCTAACCCTAACCCTAACCCTAGCCCTTCTTCTCTGAGCGAGTAAAGTGCTTTTTTGGACATGGCATACATGTGCCATATATGGAGAAAATTTTTACCACAAAGCCTATAGGTTGCTTGAAATGCTTTATCACAGCGAGAGAAACACATTTTCTCATTTTAGCTGTAACTCCACAGCAATGCTTCTCAGCCACCTGAAACTGTTGCAGATAGAACGGGATGCGAAGCTGCGTCAGGCACACTTGGAATGAGCCTCCTGGCACCTTCCGCTGCCTCACAATGACACGCCGAATCATGCTTTGCGCACAATGTGTTTGAGAGCGAATAAAGTGCATTTTCGAACAATGGATGTGTGTGCCAAGCAATAAAGCACATCACACTAAATGTGTTCTATAAGTGCCAAAACGCGCTTCGGAGGCCTTCTCTGAGCGAGTGGAGTGCTTTTTTGGACTTGGCACACATGTGCCATATATGGAGAAAATTTTCACGACAAAGCCTATACGTTGCTTGAAATACATTATCACAGTCAGAGAAACACATTTTCTCATTTTAGTTGTAACTCCACAGCAATGCTTCCTAGCCACCTGAAACTGTTGCAGATAGAACGGGATGCGAAGCTGCGTCAGGCACACTTGGAATAATCCTCCTGGCACCTTCCGCTGGCCCACAATGACACGCCGAATCATGCTTTGCGCACAATGTGTTTGAGAGCGAATAAAGTGCATTTTCGAACAATGGATGTGTGTGCCAAGCAATAAAGCACATCACACTAAATGTGTTCCATAAGTACCAAAACGCGCTTCGGAGGCCTTCTCTGAGCGAGTGGAGTGCGTTTTTGGACGTGGCACACATGTGCCATATATGGAGAAAATTTTTACCATAAAGCCTATAGGTTGCTTGAAATACATTATCACAGCGAGAGAAACACATTTTTTCATTTTAGCTGTAACTCGACAGCAGTGCTTCTCAGCCAACTGAAACTGTTGCAGATAGAACGGGATGCGAAGCTGCGTCAGGCACACTTGGAATAAACCTCCTGGCACCTTCCGCTGCCTCACAATGACAGGCCGTATTATGCTTTGCTCAAAATGTGTTTGAGAGCGAATAAAGTGCATTTTCGAACAATGGTTGTGTGTGCCAAGCAATAAAGCACATCTCACTAAATGTGTTCCTTAAGTGCCAAAACCCTAACCCTAACCCTAACCCTAACCCTTAACCTAACCCTAACCCTAACCCTAACCCTAACCCTAACCCTAGCCCTTCTTTTCTGAACGAGTAAAGTGCTTTTTTGGACATGGCATACATGTGCCATATATGGAGAAAAATTTTACCACAAAGCCTATAGGTTGCTTGAAATGCTTTATCACAGCGAGAGAAACACATTTTCTCATTTTAGCTGTAACTCCACAGTAAAGCTTCTCAGCCACCTGAAACTGTTGCAGATAGAACGGGATGCGAAGCTGCGTCAGGCACACTTAGAATGAGCCTCCTGGCACCTTCCGCTCTCACAATGACACGCCGTATTATGCTTTGCTCAAAATGTGCATGAGAGCGAATAAAGTGCATTTTCGAACAATGGATGTGTGTGCCAAGCAAAGAAGCACATCACACTAAATGTGTTCCATAAGTGCCAAAACGCGCTTCGGAGGCCTTCTCTGAGCGAGTGGAGTGCGTTTTTGGACGTGGCACACATGTGCCATATATGGAGAAAATTTTTACCATAAAGCCTATAGGTTGCTTGAAATATATTATCACAGCGAGTGAAACACATTTTTTCATTTTAGCTGTAACTCGACAGCAGTGCTTCTCAACCACCTGAAACTGTTGCAGATAGAACGGGATGCGAAGCTTCGTCAGACACACTTTGAATAATCCTCCTGGCACCTTCCGCTGGCCCACAATGACACGCCGAATCATGCTTTGCGCACAATGTGTTTGAGAGCGAATAAAGTGCATTTTCGAACAATGGATGTGTGTGCCAAGCAATAAAGCACATCACACTAAATGTGTTCCATAAGTACCAAAACGCGCTTCGGAGGCCTTCTCTGAGCGAGTGGAGTGCGTTTTTGGACGTGGCACACATGTGCCATATATGGAGAAAATTTTTACCATAAAGCCTATAGGTTACTTGAAATACATTATCACAGCGAGAGAAACACATTTTTTCATTTTAGCTGTAACTCGACAGCAGTGCTTCTCAGCCACCTGAAACTGTTGCAGATAGAACGGGATGCGAAGCTGCGTCAGGCACACTTGAAATGAGCCTCCTGGCACCTTCCGCTGCCTCACAATGACACGCCGTATTATGCTTTGCTCAAAATGCGTTTGAGAGCGAATAAAGTGCATTTTCGAACAATGGATGTGTGTGCCAAGCAATAAAGCACATCACACTAAATGTGTTCCATAAGTGCCAAAACGCGCTTCGGAGGCCTTCTCTGAGCGAGTGGAGTGCTTTTTTGGACGTGGCACACATGTGCCATATATGGAGAATTTTTTTTTACCACAAAGCCTATAGGTTGCTTGAAATACATTATCACAGCGAGAGAAACACATTTTCCCTTTTAGTTGTAACTCCACAGCAGTGCTTTTCAGCCACCTGAAACTGTTGCAGATAGAAGGGGATGCGAAGCTGCGTCAGGCACACTTGGAATGAGCCTCCTGGCACCTTCCGCTGCCTCACAATGACACGCCGAATCATGCTTTGCGCACAATGTGTTTGAGAGCGAATAAAGTGCATTTTCGAACAATGGATGTGTGTGCCAAGCAATAAAGCACATCACACTAAATGTGTTCCATAAGTGCCAAAACGCGCTTCGGAGGCCTTCTCTGAGCGAGTGGAGTGCTTTTTTGGACATGGCACACACGTGCCATATATGGAGAAAATTTTTACCACAAAGCCTATACGTTGCTTGAAATACATTATCACAGTGACAGAAACACATTTTCTCATTTTAGTTGTAACTCCACAGCAATGCTTCCTAGCCACCTGAAACTGTTGCAGATAGAACGGGATGCGAAGCTGCGTCAGGCACACTTGGAATAATCCTCCTGGCACGTTCCGCTGGCCCACAATGACACGCGGAATCATGCTTTGCTCAAAATGTGTTTGAGAGCGAATAAAGTGCATTTTCGAACAATGGATGTGTGTGCCAAGCAATAAAGCACACCACACTAAATGTGTTCCATAAGTGCCAAAACGCGCTTCGGAGGCCTTCTCTGAGCGAGTGAGTCCTTTTTTGGACGTGGCACACATGTGCCATATATAGAGAAAAAAATTACCACAAAGCCTATACGTTGCTTGAAATACATTATCACAGTGAGAGAAACACATTTTCTCATTTTAGTTGTAACTCCACAGCAATGCTTCTTAGCCACCTGAAACTGTTGCAGATAGAACGGGATGCGAAGCTGCGTCAGGCACACTTGGAATGAACCTCCTGACACCTTCCGCTGCCTCACAATGACATGTCGTATTATGCTTAGCTCAAAATGTGTTTGAGAGCGAATAAAGTGTATTTTCGAACAATGGTTGTGTGTGCCAAGCAATAAAGCACATCTCACTAAATGTGTTCATTAAGTGCCAAAACCCTAACCCTAACCCTAAACCCTTAACCTAACCCTAACCCTAACCCTAACCCTAACTCTAACCCTAACCCTAACCCTAACCCTAACCCTAACCCTAACCCTAACCCTAACCCTAACCCTAACCCTAACCCTAACCCTAGCCCTTCTTCTCTGAGCGAGTAAAGTGCTTTTTTGGACATGGCATACATGTGCCATATATGGAGAAAATTTTTACCACAAAGCCTAGAGGTTGCTTGAAATGCTTCATCACAGCGAGAGAAACACATTTTATCATTTTAGCTGTAACTCTACAGCAATGCTAACCCTAACCCTAACCCTAACCCTAACCCTAACCCTAACCCTAACCCTAACCCTAACCCTAACCCTAACCCTAACCCTAACCCTAACCCTAACCCTAACCCTAACCCTTCTTCTCTGAGCGAGTAAAGTGCTTTTTTGGACATGGCATACATGTGCCATATATGGAGAAAAAAATTACCACAAAGCCTATACGTTGCTTGAAATACATTATCACAGCGAGAGAAACACATTTTCTCATTTTAGCTGTAACTCCACAGCAATGCTTTTCAGCCACCTGAAACTGTTGCAGATAGAACAGGATGCGAAGCTGCGTCAGGCACACTTGGAATGAGCCTCCTGGCACCTTCCGCTGCCTCACAATGACACGCCGTATTATGCTTTGCTCAAAATGTGTTTTAGAGCGAATAAAGTGCATTTTCGAACAATGGATGTGTGTGCCAAGCAATAAAGCACATCACACTAAATGTGTTCCATAAGTGCCAAAACGCGCTTCGGAGGCCTTCTCTGAGCGGGCGGAGTGCTTTTTTGGACGTGGCACACATGTGCCATATATGGAGAAAATTTTTACCACAAAGCCTATACGTTGCTTGAAATACATTATCACAGTGAGAGAAACACATTTTCTCATTTTAGTGGTAACTCCACAGCAATGCTTCTTAGCCACCTGAAACTGATGCAGATAGAACGGGATACGTAGCTGCGTCAGGCACACTCGACCGCGGTGAAGTTAGTTTTACGTTGGACGTTGGATATTCGCCTCCGTAGAAACGGCGGTCGTTCCCCTCACTGTGCCGGGCTGCTCTCTCCTGCTGCGGGGAGCTCACACGGAAGTCCCGCCCTCTGAACGGCTTGTTCGGACAAGGGACCGTCAATAAATTTCCATTCATTTCTATTGTTTGCTTAAAAAAATAAAAATCACACCATAAATTGATCCATAAAGGTGATAAATAATTAGTCATACCCTAAAAACATTTGGAACGCCGATTTCTATTTTTTTTATATTTTATTGGGCTTCATATGACCTTTTAACATGACGAAATGAAATATTTTGTATTATAGCATGCAGGCCATGCGACTTTGGCACTTCAAATCACTTTATATTAATATTACGATGCATACCTTATACTGTAGGTGAGCTATTACCATACCATTAGCGCAGTTATAACAGATGGATTATTTGAGTGGTGTTCTCGCTGCAGTAAGGCTGTGTTGAACACAGCAGGTATAATCGCTCGGGAAAAACTTCCAGAGAGCATCATCTACACCACACCACATCACACAATACCTGAGACAATTATTATTTCCCCTTGCTGCCTTCAGGGAAAAGACACTGGTCTCTTTGCTCCAGGGCCACCAGACTGGTAGACAGTCTGTATCCTCAACACAACTGGAACTGCTAAAGGGACATCATTTGTCGGATTGTTTGCATTGTCCCCATCTCATGTCCTGCTCTGCCCTGTCCAGCTAGCTGCTGAACTTTGGGTTACTGTGGTATTACTTTCTGCACAAACTATTGTTGGAGTGTTAAAAAGCAGTATTTATTAACTCCATCTCTGCACTTTGACTGTTATACGAGTGCTATGCTGCATAAAAAGTCATTGAAAAATGTATTGATTGAATTCTTGGGCTAATATTTTGAATTACTTACAATAAATCCATTTCATATGAAAACTGGCCTTGCAGTACTATGCATACCTTTTTGGTTTTCAAATAATGTTTAAGCTGATTTAATAAGAATTTGTTACACAAGTCATTATAAATACTGTCCAGGTCATATGACCTTTGACCTACAAACCACTTTGTATCAGTGGGCATTGTCTGCTAGTACTATACACGTCTTTTTGCTTTGCTACTTAACTTTGCTAGGATTTTAGATGAATTTTTTTACACAAATCATGACCAATATTTTCCAGTGCATGTGACCTTTGACCTCCAAACCACCTTGTATCAGTAGGAATTGCCTGCTAGTACCATACACGCCTTTTTGCTTTGCTACTTAACTTTGCTGGGATTTTATATAATTTTTTTGCACAAATCATTACCAATAGCTTCTAGGTCATGTGACCTTTGACCTCCAAACCACTTTGTATCAGTAGGACTTGTTGGCTAGTGCTATACACGCCTTATTGCTTTGCTACTCAACTTTGCTGGGATTTTTTATAATTTTTTGAAATTAAATTCTATCAATAGCTTCCAGGTCATGTGATCTTTGACCTCCAAATCACTTTGTATCAGTTGAACTTGTCTGTTAGTACCGTGTAACGACTTATTGCTCTGCTACTCAACTTTGCTGGGATTATATATGAATTTTTTACACAAATCATTACCAATAGCTTCCAGGTCATGTGACCTTTGACCTCCAAACCACTTTGTATCAATAGGACGTGTCTGCTAGTACTACACACGCCTTTTTGCTTTGCTACTTACCTTTGCTAGGATTTTTGATGAATGTTTTACACAAATCATGACCAATATTTTCCAGGTCATGTGACCTTTGACCTCCAAACCACCTTGTATCAGTAGGACTTGTCGCTCGTACTACACACGCCTTTTTGCTTTGCTACTCAACTTTGCTGGGATTTTATATACTTTTTTGAAATTAAATTCTATCAATAGCTTCCAGGTCATGTGACCTTTGACCTCCAAAACACTTTGTATCAGTTGAACTTGTCTGTTAGTACCGCACACGACTTATTACTCTGCTGCTCAACTTTGCGAGGATTTTTGATGATTTTTTTACACAAATCATTACCAATATTTTCCAGGTCATGTGACCTTTGACCTCCAAACCACCTTGTATCAGTAGGACTTGTCTGCTACTACTACACACGCCTTTTTGCTTTGCTACTCAACTTTGCTGGGATTTTATATAATTTTTTGAAATTAAATTCTATCAATAGCTTCCAGGTCATGTGACCTTTGACCTCCAAATCACTTTGTATCAGTTGAACTTGTCTGTTAGTACCGTGCACGACTTATTGCTCTGCTGCTCAACTTTGCTAGGATTTTTGATGATTTTTTTACACAAATCATTACCAATATTTTCCTGGTCATGTAACCTTTGACCTCCAAACCACCTTGTATCAGTAGGACTTGTCTGCTAGTACTACACACGCCTTTTTGCTTTGCTACTCAACTTTGCTGGGATTTTATATATATTTTGTAAATTAAATTCTATCAATAGCTTCCAGGTCATGTGACCTTTGACCTCCAAATCACTTTGTATCAGTTGAACTTGTCTGTTACTACCGCACACGACTTATTACTCTGCTACTCAACTTTGCTAGGATTTTATATGAATTTTTTACACAAATCATTACCAATATTTTCCAGGTCATGTGACCTTTGACCTCCAAACCACCTTGTATCAGTAGGACTTGTCTGCTAGTACTACACACGCCTTTTTGCTTTGCTACTCAACTTTGCTGGGATTTTATATAATTTTTTGAAATTAAATTCTATCAATAGCTTCCAGATCATGTGACCTTTGACCTCCAAATCACTTTGTATCAGTTGAACTTGTCTGTTAGTACCGTGCACGACTTATTGCTCTGCTGCTCAACTTTGCTAGGATTTTTGATGATTTTTTTACACAAATCATTACCAATATTTTCTAGGTCATGTGACCTTTGACCTCCAAACCACCTTGTATCAGTAGGACTTGTCTGCTAGTACTACACACGCTTTTTTGCTTTGCTACTCAACTTTGCTGGGATTTTATATAATTTTTTGAAATTAAATTCTATCAATAGCTTCCAGGTCATGTGACCTTTGACCTCCAAAACACTTTGTATCAGTTGAACTTGTCTGTTAGTACCACACACGACTTATTACCCTGCTGCTAAACTTTGCTAGGATTTTTGATGATTTTTTTACACAAATCATTACCAATATTTTCCAGGTCATGTGACCTTTGACCTCCAAACCACCTTGTATCAGTAGGACTTGTCTGCTAGTACTACACACGCCTTTTTGCTTTGCTACTTACCTTTGCTAGGATTTTTGATGAATGTTTTACACAAATCATGACCAATATTTTCCAGGTCATGTGACCTTTGACCTCCAAACCACCTTGTATCAGTAGGACTTGTCTGCTAGTACTACACACGCCTTTTTGCTTTGCTACTCAACTTTGCTGGGATTTTATATAATTTTTTTTAAATAAATATTATCAATAGCTTCCAGTGCCTGTGACCTTTGACCTCCAAACTACTTTGTATCAGTGGGACTTGTCTGCTAGTACTATACACGTCTTTTGCTTTGGTACGTCGCTTTGCTCGGATTTTTGATGAATTTTTTACACAAATCATTACCAGTATTTTCCAGGTCATGTGACCTTTGACCTGCCTACCACCTTGTATCAGTAGGACTTGTCTGCTAGTATCATAAATGCCTTTTTGTTTTGCTACTTAACTTTGCTTGGATTTTATATGAATTTTTTATACAAATCATTACCAATAGCTTCCAGGTCATGTGACCTTTGACCTCCAAACCACCTTGTATCAGTAGGACTTGTCTGCTAGTACCATACATGCCTTTTTGCTTTGCTACTTAACTTTGCTAGGATTTTTAAGGAATTTTTTACACAAATCATCACCATTAGCTTACAGGTCATGTGACCTTTGACCTCCAAACCACTTTGTATCAGTAGGACTTGTCTGCTCTTATCATACACGCCTTATTGCTTTGCGACTCAACTTTGCTGGGATTTTATATAAATTTTTTTAAATAAATATTATCAATAGCTTCCAGTGCCTGTGACCTTTGACCTCCAAACTACTTTGTATCAGTGGGACTTGTCTGCTAGTACTATACACGTCTTTTGCTTTGCTACTTAATTTTCCTGAGATTTTATATATTTTTTTATATATGAACTATTATCAATAGCTTCCAGGTGATATGACCCTTGGCCTCCAAACCGCTTTGTATCAGTTGGACTTGTCTGTTAGTACTGTGGGAGCAGAGTAGAGCAACAACACAGATCATGACAGTTGTTTTATATAACATGGTAATTGTAGCTTACACTTTTCCCTGGCATAGTAAATTTGTTTAGCATGTAGGGGTATCTAGATCTGCCGTAAAGGCTGGACAAGACACAAAAACACTTAAAACACAATGTTCTGCCAACATCAACTTTTATTGGCACAGAGGACACAGCCAGTCATGATCTTCAGCCTTCTTGAGATCGTCAATTTTCATT
Organism: Doryrhamphus excisus; assembly: GCF_037039965.1. Lineage (NCBI taxonomy): Eukaryota > Metazoa > Chordata > Actinopteri > Syngnathiformes > Syngnathidae > Doryrhamphus > Doryrhamphus excisus. The sequence continues at coordinate 9,220,864 of NC_136377.1, read as the reverse complement.
CCAACGCATTCCCCGTGAAACCACCGGTCACATATGTCACATTGAATCTGTCATATTGGGGAAAAAAAGAAACTGTCAAAATCAACAATTAATGTCCTGTAAATGTAATTTCAAACTGCATTATCAATCTTACCCAGCCAGTATCACTTTTCCTAGCCGATGTTGCTGTGGCAGCAGTAGATGTAGGTGGGTCTTTGGAGGCACAGATCCCACACCAGTAATCCATTTGGAAAACTACAAGATCATTATATTTTCAATGAGTGCATTAAAAATGTACTTTATAAACTGATGACCTATTAGCTACCTGATCCCTGCAGAAGTTCAAGGGCCATTGTTTTTCTTTCAGCTCTCATGCTGTCTGTCGTTGTTGAAAACGTAATATTGGGGATCCTTGGAAACGACTGAATAATTTCCTTTGCCATCTAGACATAATTTTGTTAATAGAGCAGGTTTCAAGTACAATTATGCTCAATTGTATTCTGTAAATTACCTTGGCTACGATGACACCACAACTGCTTCCATCCTTTTGCAGTGGATGTTTGATCACCGCCCCTTCCCAATCAATATCAATCCAGTCCTTTGCTTTGTGGCGCACTCTTCTCATGTGCAGGTATTCCCTGGAAAAACATTTATTATTTTACATTTTACATAATGTGAGTTGTAAGCATAAATATTTACTTGAGTTTTTTCGCAGCCATTTTTGACGCCTTCTTTTCTGCAGCGTGTCCACTGGGATCTAACAGGTACACTGTTTTTTGTTCCACATGAACAAACTGCAACAAAAAGGCAGTATATAAAGTCAGTTTAGTCAGCTAATGTAATGCAAAGTCTTCTGTGTCATTAAAACAATTACAAACCAGCAAATTCCAGTGATTGCTGTTAACATTGACAGCTGCAAGAACTGCGTCGTAACTTGCCAGATCAACCTATTACAAGAATAAGGAAATCATTACACAAATAATTGAGCAACGACTTCAAAAAATTTCTGTGTACACCTACATGCAACTACACTGAGGACTAGGGAGAGGACTACAGAAAGGACTAGGGAGAGGACTAGGGAGAGGACTAGGGAGAGGACCAGGGAGAGGACCAGGGAGAGTACTAGGGAGAGTACTAGGGAGAATAGGTAACATATTGTATCTACATACTGTGTGACACCCCTTCACCAGATGGTGCCATCTGCTGTGCGTTAGAGGAAGCACAATCTGCTCCCTTTCTTGTTGGTCAAGACGCAGGGGTCACTGCAGCAAGCCAGAAGAAACCATTTGCCTCTTCTGCTGCTTCTTCAGTGTCTGGTGGAAAAGACGCCCCCTGCTTCTGCTCCATGTCATCCAGTTTCCATCCAGGCCAAGGCAATGCTCTAACTGGGTCCATCTCCTGTTTGTCTCTTAGTTGCACGGTATCCACCTGTGCTCCTGTGTCAATGCCATGTTTCTGTGTTGCCCTGTTCTGTGCTTGCCTGCCGTATGTTTCTTGTTTCATGCATCCGCTGGTAATTTTAGTTTTCATGTTTTTGCCATTGTAGTGCTCATTGCTGTGTCGCTGCCGTTCACTACAACTATTATTATTAAAATATTCAGTACATGTTACCTGCAATCGAGTGTCATTCCTCGCATCCTTGTTTAATAAACAAGGTGAAGGAAGTTATAAGTTATAATTAATATTAATTAGAATCATACCTTTTTACAAGGTACTCAAAGTGCTTCACAATTAAGTGAACCCATTATCCATTCACTCCTCAGTTACACACATGTGGTGGAATCAACATCCGTAGCCACAGCTGCCCTGTAGTACACTGCTGGAAAAATGGTTTCCAGTTTACGCCTATGGCCTCTTCGACCACCAAGAAACATTCATTCACATTCATACACCAGTGTGGGCCGCACTGGAGACAAGGTGGGTGAAGTATCTTTGTCAGGGACACAAGAGTGACGACTGGGTGGAGGGAGCAAGGATCAAACCTCCAATATTCCAGTTTCTGGTTGACTGACTAGCTCTACTTCCTTAGTCAATGACACCCAGCAAAAAATATCATCAATGATTTGCTAAATTTAAAAAAGTATTCTTTTTGTCCACTAGAGGCCGCCAGAGTACCGAGGAGTAGAAAAAAGGTTTATATACTGTTCAGCGGTTCTCTGTCTTATCACCATGTGCCACCTGAAAAAGCCCACATTTGCCTCAAAGTGGACTGTACCTTTGACGGAAATAGTTAAGACGGACAGCTACTCCCCACTAAAGATTATATAAATTGGAACCTGCCTCCAATGCATCATTTGGACTTAGAATTTAATTAGGATTGCAACAAAATTTCACCGACTGTCTCTGGGACTTCACTGTGAACTTTTGCTTTCTACTAGGAGAAACTTTAACCTGGACTTTAATTATATTATGAGGAAAAATTAATGCTATTTTTTACAAATAGAACAACTTGAGAAGGGCTGAAAAGAAGACAGTGTGGGCTCATCCACAGGCAGGCCTAGACGCCATTGACTGGGCCCACGTATCGCATCAGGCCGCCCAGATCAGATGCGCCATCACTTACACCCCCAGCACAGCACTGAAAATGCACTGAAAACCCAGTGCAGCCACGAATTATCATGACATTTAAAATATTTACTTATTTGATTTACTTTGCTATGATTGTAGGTATGTTCTTTTTGGATCCTTAAAATCTTACAAAAGAAAATGCATTATTATCATCATTACTATTAAGCTTTGAAATATTACAATTTCCTGTAATGTGTAATTATACATTACATGTCATAACCATTAATTACCTTTGATAACAGGTTTCTTTCCACCTTATGTTGCTCTCCAAACAATATTACCCCAGCCGTGAAGTGGTCCATCATATAAATGTGGTCCAGTACCCCTTTCTTGTGGGCAGCAAGGTGGAGCATAGCCTCAATTACCTGAGAAATATGCAATTAATGTCTGTCCATATATGTATATGCAGAGATACATACAAACACACACATGTATACCTCTCCAACCAGCCATTCATGAGGTCTGAGGGTCTGAAGCTCACTCTGGCGAATAAGGATACTCGATCCTACATGTTGAGAAGGGATGGCAGCCACAACGATCTCTGTTTCCTCTTTTTGCCACAATAACTTCAACTGTAAAACATAAACAGAATTTTTTGTATTGATGAATACCATATTCAAGTTGTGCATTTTTGATAATGTGCACACTGTTAGAATTAAATTTCTATACAAGGTAATACTGCAATTACATAGAGTTACATTGGCTTGCATTGAAAAAAGTTTACCTGTGCCTCGGTTTCTTTCCTCAGTTGTGTTTTTATTTTTGGTTTTGGCAATATCCTGGGGGGGTTGAAATACTTTGACCTGGCAGACTTGGCAGTACTGCTGCTGCGTTTATTCCAGGCCTCCTGATGGTCATCGTCCGGCATTAAATGAGAGTCTTTTCCTCTGTACAGTATTTCTATTGGTAGGTTGTGCTCGTTTAGATGTTCGACATACCGTCCCTGCAGTGCACTGTACATGATGTTCACAAATTCCGCTGGTCTTAAATGCCTTTTTCTCTGTAAAACAGAGTTTTTTACCAATCCAAACCACATCTCCACATAACAGTTGGTTTCTCTGGTTTTTTTGGTTTGATTTGTTATTTTGACAGTCTTATCGTATCTTTTAAGATCGCCCAGTGCAATTCCACTCCAGAGAGGAAAGAGGCCCATGTATTTCCTCAAAAGAATTTCCACAACACCTGGGCAGAAGTATGCATTGGCCTGTCCATTTTTTTCTTGATGAGAAATGTCCGACTCAGCTTGGTCCCTTTTTTGACAGAAGGCTTTGGTAAAGGGTGACTGATCCACAAACTGATTCGCTGATCCAGGGTCTCCCTTCTCACAGACCTTTGTGGATCTTCATGACCTTGTGAAGATGCTGTAGACTCCCCCGAAGCAAGTTGTTTTCTTCTTCACTGAGGAAAACAACGCACATATGATAAAAGATTTGTAGCGCTGTTTCAACATCTGTGCTGTTTTGGACAGCAGCAAAACAGTAGGTAGCAAATTCCTTGGTTTCTTTGCATTTGGTTTTGCTGCCGATTGCCTGGCTGACAGCTTTTAAAATATGGGCAGCACAGAGATGAAGGACAGTGAAGGGTCGGTTGAAGTCACCTTGATGGTGGACAATGGCGTACACTTTTCGGATATAAGCTGAGATGTCTTCTTTATTGAAGGCCAGTAAAACACTGTTTATAAGTGCCCAACTGAAGTCTGTCTCCACCTGACTTATTTTCCTTTTGGTGATGTGTGACAGCTGTCGATGAAAGTTCATGAGCCAGTGTGTGATTGAAGGGACGGCATGGTCATTTGTTATTAGCTCCGAAACTACCAGAGCATAATATAGAATGCGCTTCCCTTTAGGTATTTTTTGGATAACGCCTCCTGTTGCATCCAAATGCAGGGTTACGCTTTGTTTTTTTAAATGCTCAGCCAGAATCTGAAGTCCAGAATCGGTTTGCAGGTGTATTGCCAGGGGATCGACTTGTAAATTTGTAACATATCCTTTTGATGTCGGGTGACTACCACTCTCCTTTATGATTTTTTGAGTGAGCAAGAGCTCAAGCAGCGTATCATTATGCAACCTATTTGCTTGTCTGACCTCGGCACTGATGGTTTTTAGAACATCCTTGGTCAGACTCTTGGTGATGTTCCCGGCAAGAAGCTCTTCTTTGGGGTTTTTTTTGAGTTCAGAATAGTAGTAATTACTTATTCCTTTTCTCACTGCTTTGGCAATAGCTCCTCTTCTGCTGTATTTTGCTGGACGGAATTTTCTTTCTTTTTTTTGGTGTGTAACCTCACCAATTCGTGTTACTTTAAATGCAATTTTTTTGAAGGAAGATGATGGTTCAAATTTTCTTTTGAAGTGGTAAACAGCATTGCAGCTGTCAAAAGCACAGATTGCTGATGCATGGAAGTAATTGCTGGTTTTTTTTCTGCTTGATGTTTTCTGGACCTGTTGGTATTTGAAGGATAAAGGACAGCAGGGGTTTGTTTGAACAAACTGGTTATAAAACATGTCTGTCCATGGGGCTCTTAACTTGTTTGCCCCGGATCCTGGTTTTATTTTGGTCCACTGCTCTTTCTTGATAAATATTGTAAAAGACTGCGGCCCAGAATTACATCGTCGGATATTTGTCTTCTGCACATTTGTAATTTTTGGCTGTGGTGACTGATGTGAGGAGACATTATGTGACTCTGGTGAGGATGGTTGAGGCGATTCGGGTGTAGATGGCAGCTGTGGCTGAGGAGGTAGTGGTGAGGATGGTTGAGGCCATTCGGGTGTAGATGGCAGCTGTGGCTGAGGAGGTAGTGGTGAGGGCGGTTGAGGCCATTCGGGTGTAGATGGCGGCTGTGGCTGAGGAGGTAGTGGTGAGGATGGTTGAGGCCATTCGGGTGTAGATGGCGGCTGTGGCTGAGGAGGTAGTGGTGAGGGTGGTTGAGGCCATTCGGGTGTAGATGGCAGCTGTGGCTGAGGGGGTAATGGTGAGGATGGTTGAGGCCATTCGGGTGTAGATGGCGGCTGTGGCTGAGGAGGTAGTGGTGAGGATGGTTGAGGCCATTCGGGTGTAGATGGCGGCTGTGGCTGAGGAGGTAGTGGTGAGGGCGGTTGAGGCCATTCGGGTGTAGATGGCGGCTGTGGCTGAGGAGGTAGTGGCGAGGGCAGTTGAGGCCATTCGGGTGTAGATGGCAGCTGTGGCTGAGGGGGTAGTGGTGAGGGCGGTTGAGGCCATTCGGGTGTAGATGGCAGCTGTGACTGAGGAGGTAGTGGTGAGGGCGGTTGAGGCCATTCGGGTGTAGATGGCAGCTGTGACTGAGGAGGTAGTGGTGAGGGCGGTTGAGGCCATTCGGGTGTAGATGGCAGCTGTGGCTGAGGAGGTAGTGGTGAGGATGGTTGAGGCCATTCGGGTGTAGATGGCGGCTGTGGCTGAGGAGGTAGTGGTGAGGATGGTTGAGGCCATTCGGGTGTAGATGGCGGCTGTGGCTGAGGAGGTAGTGGTGAGGGCGGTTGAGGCCATTCGGGTGTAGATGGCGGCTGTGGCTGAGGAGGTAGTGGTGAGGGCGGTTGAGGCCATTCGGGTGTAGATGGCGGCTGTGGCTGAGATGGATGTTTTCTTTGTCTTTTTGTCTGCCTTTCTTCATCTGTGCCATTTCCTTCTTGTATTCCTAAAATAATAAATTACATTAATTTTTTTGTATTTGGCTTTCCCCTCAAACACCCCCAGTTACAGTAGCAAAACCATTGTATCATATATACAAATTATGAAGCCCTACTAAAATTGTACAGTAGTAATGACAGTAATTGCACAGCATATAGCTATAATGAATGTATTTTCTTGATATTTGAATTTTATTTAATACAAAATGTCCCCACTAATACTCTGTCCCATGAGCGCTACATTCCAGGTATGACACATATATGTGATGCTTGCAAGTGTACTTATGCAAATGGATGATGTATATCGCCATAACCTCCCTGGTAAATAAAAAAGGGTCATCTTGCACGGCCCACTCAAATGTGTGTTTGGCATGGTTAAATAATATTGTTTTTATTTAATGTTTTTATAAAATTGCACCCTTACCTACATGTAAATCAATGCATGTTTGGTGTATGAAGACGACTTCATACTACAAGCTCATAAAAAGCTCATATTCATCAACAACAGCCTGCTAAGAGATCCCAGTAGGTAATCACTCAGCATAACAGTCTCAGTCATGGTGTGACAAAAATTAAAACAAAACATCACACAGCAACACAACAGATGACTACAAACCAACGAGACACTCTTTCAGGTTATATAGAACAATAACTAACAACAGAGTGACTCTCAACAATCAACTGAAGAGCTATTTACATATAGACAGTGAACCAGAAATTGCTCCCAGCGACGCCACTATAACTTAAGTGTGTTTACATACATTGCTTGTCTTTACTAGCTGCCGGCTAACATTTACCTGATAAGTTAATGAGTTAGAAAAAAGTAAACATGTAAACGTAAATATTAAAAAAAACTCTGCGGATGGGCACAATAACATATCGGGATACCCCAAGACTTGCACCCTCGTTGAACCCAATTAACATAAAAAGTTCCTTTATGTTGAGAAAAAAACATCTAAAGCATTACCTTCTTGATTTTGAACGTCACTTCGAATTCCTCTTCGGTTTTCAAACCAAATAGTTTTTACCCATTTCTGAAACTGTGGCTCGGATTCCCCAAAAAGATCGCGAGTAATGGCGGCCCACTTCTCCGAGCAAGGGGCGTTGGGCCCTGCGAATCCATTCACCACAAATGAATGTGTCACAGAAGCTTTGCCTCCGGCCCTTGCCCAAAGGTCTGTATTTTTTCTTTTTTGTCCTTTTCTATAGCGCCCCATTTTAAATGTTTAACGAGATGCAAAAAATGAAATCTTTGTTTTCCACACCTGTCTGTCTGCCTGTAGGTCGCTATAAGTTTGCTAATAAAATCGCCCCCTACAGGTTTTTGGTACGTGTAGAAAAACATTTAAAGAAACATGCAACTGAGCTGTATGAAGGCAACCAAAAACACAGCCTGAATCCAAGTTAAATCAGCAAGGTTAATGCCTGGGGTTGTGGGTTCTATTTTTAAGTAAGTAATTAGTAGTGACATGTTACTTCTGAAAAGTAACAAAATCATTAACTAATGTACTATATAGTATATAATTAAAGTAACTACTTACTAGACAAAGTACTTAAACCGCTACTATATATACTAGTGTTATATGTTATGTACAATATATGTAGGCCTATATCCATAGAATGAATCCTCTCAGGCCTGAAAGGTGACCGATTATGCTTTTTCCACTTTTCTGACCTATAAATGTACACTCTAAAAAATAATTCAGAGTATCTTTTGACACCACTTGATTTAATACATAAATGCAATGTAAAATAATGTAATTACAGTGAAGAAAATAAGTATTTGAACACCCTGCTATTTTGCTATTTCTCCCACTTAGAAATCATGGAGGGGTCTGAAATTTTCATCGTAGGTGCATGTCCACTGTGAGAGAGATAAACTAAAAAGAAAAATCCAGAAATCACAATGCATGATTTTTTAACAATTTATTTGTGTGATACAGCTGCAAATAAGTATTTGAACACCTGAGAAAATGAATGTTAATATTTGGTACAGTAGCCTTTGTTTGCTATTACAGAGGTCAAACGTTTCCTGTAGTTTTTCACCAGGTTTGCACACACTGCAGGAGGGATCTTGGCCCACTCCTCCACACAGATCTTCTCTAGATCAGTCAGGTTTCTGGGCTGTCGCTGAGAAACACGGAGTTTGAGCTCCCTCCAAAGATTTTCGATTGGGTTCAGGTCTGGAGACTGGCTGGGCCATGCTAGAACCTTGATATGCTTCTTACGGAGCCACTCCTTGGTTTTCCTGGCTGTGTGCTTCGGGTCGTTGTCGTGTTGGAAGACCCAGCCACGACCCATCTTCAATGCTCTGACAGAGGGAAGGAGGTTGTTCCCCAAAATCTCACAATACACGGCCCCAGTCATCCTCTCTTTAATGCAGTGCACTCGTCCTGTCCCATGTGCAGAAAAACACCCCCAAAGCATGATGCTACCACCCCCATGCTTCACAGTAGGGATGGTGTTCTTCGGATTGTACTCTTCATTCTTCTTCCTCCAAACACGCTTATTGGAATTATGACCAAAAAGTTCTATTTTGGTCTCATCTGACCATAAAACTTTCTCCCATGACTCCTCTGTATCATCCAAATGGTCATATGCAAACTTAAGACGGGCCTTGACATGTGCTGGTTTAAGCAGGGGAACCTTTCGTGCCATGCATGATTTCACATCATGACGTCTTAGTGTATTACCTACAGTAACCTTGGAAACGGTGGTCCCAGCTCTTTTCAGGTCATTGACCAAGTCCTGTCGTGTAGTTCTGGGCTGATTCCTCACCTTTCTTAGAATCATTGAGACCCCACGAGGCGATATCTTGCATGGGGCTCCACTCCGATTGAGATTGACCGTCATGTTTAGCTTCTTCCATTTTCTAATGACAGCTCCAACAGTGGACCTTTTTTCACCAAGCTGCTTGGTAATTGCTCCGTAGCCCTTTCCAGCCTTGTGGAGGTGTACAATTTTGTCTCTGGTGTCTTTGGACAGCTCTTTGGTCTTCGCCATGTTACAAGTTAAAGTCTTACTGATTGTATGGGGTGGACAGGTGTCTTTATGCAGCTAACGACCTCAAACAGGTGCATCTGATTCAGGATGATACATGGAGTGCAGGTGGACTTCTAATGGGCAGACTAACAGGCCTTTCAGGGTCAGAATTCTAGATGATACACAGGTGTTCAAATACTTATTTGCAGCTGTATCACACAAATAAATTGTTAAAAAATCATGCATTGTGATTTCTGGATTTTTCTTTTTAGTTTATCTCTCTCACAGTGGACATGCACCTACGATGAAAATTTCAGACCCCTCCATGATTTCTAAGTGGGAGAAATAGCAAAATAGCAGGGTGTTCAAATACTTATTTTCTTCACTGTAATTGATTTAGATAAACTTTCTAAGTTGCTAACTTTATTTTTTAAGTTAGGTTCAAGTAATAATGTTGGCTATTACATGAAGTTAATTTAGAATGTCATATACACTTTAAATTTTTAAAACAAAATTCAAGTTGCCATGACTTAATAAAATTAGCTTGGTAACATAATTTTTCTCAACATTAACCTTTCCATTTTAAGTTCCATCTCCTACAAGACAAGACGGTGCAGGAGGCTGAAGCAACATTTCATGGTGAGTAAAATGTATTTCTATTTGTTCTACTGAAGTGATGGCTTTAAATTAGTCACAGTAGACTTTCATTGAGATAAGTAAAACTTAGCTTGTTTAAAGATGTGACTGCTAGCTTGTATAGCACTGTAACCACATGTTAGTAGTATTCTTCCCCTGAGCTAGTTTAGCCGTGTAACTGCTACCTACAGCAACTGTTACCCAAGTGCCACAGCCACATTTACAGACAAATTTAAGGTCAAATGTAAACCATGAAAGACAATAAATCCATTTTCTTTTCCTTTTAAAGGACAACCAAGAGTTCGAGACCAGCCTTGAAAGTCACATGATGAAAATCGCCATTGTTGGAGACAGGTCTACCTCTGGATCAGAACACCAAGGTGCTGTGCCTTGTTGATGGGTGTCATTTATGCCCTTAACCTCAGCTACTGCAAAAAACTGAAATATACTTTTGAAGCTTTTCAAAAGTTGTTTCTTGACCTGGATGGGCTTAGAGGCAGTGCTAAAGTCATGGGTCTGAAAAACATTGTTTTCTAAAAATTGCAGATCCCTCTGTTTCAGAACACTGACACTGTCACATATTATTCAGGCGACGTGATTTTTGAAGAGGCAACAAAGAAAAAAATAGAAAATGAGTTTCTGTTAGGCTAGTTAGTATTATGCTGTAAAGTATGTTCAACCTTCATGACAGTTGTGACAGTGGACAAAACGGTATTAGTTAAAAAATCTGTTCATATTTTAGCCCAAAGTTAGTTTATTGAACTGAAGATGCAACAAAAAAGGAGACTGTTTCTCATATATTTACATATATATATTACACTCACATATTTTAGCCCATATTTTAGAGAATGTTTTTAGTTTGTTTTCAAATGGCTGATGCGGGCTTAGTTAGGATTATACTTATGTTACTATGCAGCTTTCAGTCTTTTGCAGTTTGTCTCTTGCCATAACATTGGACGAGTTGTCTTTTGCTGTTATATATTTATGAAGACTTTGTATCTGGTTATTTTGAGCTGCTCACACAAACATACATAAGAATTACAAACTTTTGTCAGAGAGGAGCAGTTGAAATGTAAGATTGTTTTCTTACTTTCTTTTTGCAACGCTTGCGTTCAAAATAAAAATATGCAGCTAATTGCACAAAAGCAGTGGTTGAACTGTATTTCTTGAAAGTACAAAAAATATCAAAAAGAAAAAATGAAGTATATATATATATATATAAATATAAATATATATATATATATATATATATATATATATATATATATATATATATATATATATATATATATATAATAAGTTACTGCTACTTAAAAAGTTGTGTGCATTGTTATTATAATTAAGTAGACAACAAATTAAACGACTTTGAATAAAATGATTCAGTCAGTTGACTCAACATATTTGATATAACAATTATTCAGTAAGCATTACTTAAAATAAGCTTTGAGTGAAGAGGAAAAGCTATTTCGTGCAATGCAATATTGTTTGTTGGTTCAAAGCAATTTCAAATTAAGTTGTCATAACTAAGAAAGACTAAACTGTTGCGTTGATTTTTTTTGTTGAGGCTAAATATTTTTTTTTTGAGTGTAGTTAGAATGTTGTATTCTCGTCTTAAATGATCCCAAAGTTTCAGATAATGAGCTTTGTGTACTTCGAAGTGAATCCTGAAAGAAGTTTAGGATTGCTCAAAATGCTCAGTTGTAAAAGTAATGGTAAAACTGCCCCTTAGTGATGTCACAGAGGGGCGAACTTCCTTATATGGTTCATAGTTCAGCCGCACTTTGGCCGTGTGACCAATCGCAGTGTAGGGGGCATGCCTGGAGGCAGGCCGTAGGTGGAATAAATGACAACACACCATTTGGGCAGGAAGCACAAATGAAAGGTAATACAGCTGGAATAGGTGCAGATTCTGCTAAATGTAAAAAGTTTTCTGTGCGGGTTATTGTGTTTGCTGCACTATAGGAGACCACAACTCAATATAAAGGCTTGCAAAATTAGTATAAACGGTCCCCTTTAAAGGGGAACTGCTTTTTTTTTTAAATTTTACCCATCATTCACGATCCTTCACATCATTCACAATGTGAAACATGAACACATATTTCTTTCCCTTTTCTGTGCATTCTAACATGAGAAAATGAGTTAAAATGAGTTAGCTCACAACAGACATCATGGGAAATATCTATTTTGACCACAAAAAACGCCAACAATGTCCATTTACAGAACTGCCTAGTATATTAATCAAGCCACAGCCATATTGTTATTATGGCAGTTAAAATGTAAAACAATATTTATTTTGGGGACGAACACGGCGTTTCACTAATCGCTGGTCTCAGCATAATTCACAGACAAAAGAGTGGATACTTCGCTCTAAGTTCCACTACAAAGACTCAACAAGATGCTCGTTTTCCAGCAGCATTTGCCTGAGGACTGGAGCACACGTCTTGTGCTGCAAGACACAGCCATCCCACAGAGAGTAGACATTGGAAGTTTTGTCGCTGTATGTATGCCGCCTAATATCTAATGCGCTTAGAAACAAAGTTTGGGTTGTGTTTTAAATAATCAAAATATGGAAAGATACATCAACTATTATATGTCATCATTAGTGTACGTCTTATTGTATGATCACAGCATGGATATCAAACCATGCAACTTCGTTAGAGGTTTTTTAAGAGGGCTTCACAGGCCAAATAGGTGTATCCCAATGACGTGTCATGAGCTGTGTCGTCGCTCTGCTGCCACCTGCTGCCTTTTTCTTACAGTGCATCCTGGATGGGCAGCAGGCTGGTCTTTTCTGCACACACCTGAGGCCAATTATCCCCTGGATTACTTAAGCTGCACTCAGAGCCCAGCACACCACCAGATTGTTCCTCAAGCTTCTTTTATGACTACCTGTTGCACACCTCCTGTCCACTTGGCCTCGTGTGTGGACTCTCAGGCCCCTTGTTTTCGGGCTTTTAATCTTAGTGTCGTGAGTACTCGCCAACTGTTTTATGGCGTGGTATTTTACGTTACCCTTACCCAGTTTTTACCCGCAGACTTTCTGTCAGCTGTGTTTTTTGTTCTTGTGCCTTGTGCCCTGCTTTTTGCCTGTAAGCCCTTTTTCTGAAGTGTTTTTGTTTTTTGTATTTAGCATTGGACTGTGTTCTCAGTTGTACTTTTTGCTTACCCTTTTGGTGTTTGTTTGCTCTTTCCCTGTAAGGGCACCTTCTCTTTAGTAAGCATTTTTATCCCACATTTTGCATCTCCATTTTGGGTTTTAAAACAGCTCACTAGTTCAAACATGACATCCTTTATTATATAAACTTATCTCATGGAGTAATACATAGAAAAATTACCCCCAAAGTGCTGTCCCCCTTTAAAGTGTTATCACAAGTCTTATTGTTGTTGTTTGCAGTACTCTGCTGCTGCTTCTTGGCTTCGGTTACAGCCACCAGCACCCAGGAGGTATGTGAACATCCTACAGGCCAGCGACAGTCTATTAGTTTGTGGCTGTAGCAGGGTCTGAGAACGGAAACCGCTCAATGTGACGACTCTCATAAAAGGAGAAACACCTGGAGGATTGATGCAGAAAAAAGGTTAATGTTGAAATGGTAACAGCCTTATTAAAATGAATTAAAAGTGAGGTCAAAGCAGAATTGGAGGAAATACATTCAGGTTTCACAAAGGTTGTCAAGATTAACCAAATGAACTCACTCAACACTTCTCTTTGTCAGTCGCCCTCCTGCAGCAGGACTGGTATGTCATGTGAAGGAGCATCTGTCATCACCATGGTTACCGCGCTGCCCGCACCAGACTCTGCTGCATATACAGTGTAGAAATGCCTGGTGAAATTGGAGTTAATTTATCAATAAAATACCTCTACTACTAACAAGATTATTTGATGTGGAAAACAGCCAATGTTACCATCACTCAGGTGAGAAAGGTAGTTGAGCTATTAACGCTGCTAGCCCAGACTGTATTGGAGCAAAGTAAGAAACACTAACATTGGTCCTACAGAGTACATCCCTGATCCCTCTGCTTCACTGCACAGGCCACTGGCAATCTAACAACTCGCTTACCAACTCCAGTCACAAATCATCACCTAACTGCCGGACCGCTCTGAGCTTTTTTACTTTTGCACTCTACAGTCTGGTCAGGTCAGCTGATCAGTTGCTCCTGAGGAACAAAGCGGAAGCTCAGGGGGGATCGTGCCTTTGCTGTTGCAACCCTAAAACTTTGGACTAATCTGCCACAGTGTATCAAACAGGCCTCCTCTCCGTCTGTTTTTAAATCTTAAGACCCACCTCTTCTCCATGGGTTTTAACACTTAGTCGGAGGCTGACTTTTGACTGTTTTGGGGGTGGGGGTTATTTTTTTTCATTTTTTTGACTTTGATCGTACTGTATTATATCTTATTTTATTTTATGGATTTTATATTTTTGTGCTTTTTTTATATTTTATTTTATCTTATATTACTCTAATTTACCAGACTGACATTTTCATTGTCTTTATTGTGCTTGTGCAGCACTTTGGAAACCTTGTGTTTGTTTAATTCTGCTACATAAACAAAATGGATTGACTTGGACATTGCATGGGTTATGATCCTCCAATTACACGCCTGCCTCGGTATCAACTTGAAAACTAAAAAGATAGTTGCAGATTTCAGGAGGACCATAAAAAGGGAGTGTATGGTACCAGCATGGGAGTATGAAAGATTCAAAGTGATTTGGAGGTCAAGGGTCATATAACCTGGAGCTATTTATAATAGTTCATATAAAAAATATCATGCAATCTATCATGCTTATGAAAGTCAGGTAGAAAAGCAAAAAGATGAGTATGGTAGTAGCAGACAATTCCTATCGGTACAAGGCAGTTTGGAGGTCAAAGGTCACATGACCTGGAAGCTACTGGTAATGATTTGTGTAAAAAATTCATATATAATCCTTGCAAAGTTGAGTAGCAGAGCAATAAGTCGTGTACGGTACTAACAGACAAGTTCAACTGATACAAAATGATTTGGAGGTCAAAGGTCACATGACCTGGAAGCTATTGATAGAATTTAATTTCAAAAATATATATAAAATCCCAGCAAAGTTGAGTAGCAAAGCAATAAGACGTGTATACTACTAGCAGACAAGTCCCACTGATACAAAGTAGTTTAGGGGTCAAAGGTCACACGACCTGGAAACTATTGACATCATTTAATTTCAAAAAATTATATAAAATCCCAGCAAAGTTAAGTAGCAAAGCAATAAGTTTTGCACGGTACTAACAGACAAGTTCAACTGATACAAAGTGATTTGGAGGTCAAAAATCACATGACCTGGAAGCTATTGATAGAATTTAATTTCAAAAAATTATAAAAAATCCCAGCAAAGTTGAGTAGCAAAGCAAAAAGGCGTGTGTAGTACTAGCAGACAAGTCCTACTGATACAAGGTGGTTTGGAGGTCAAAGGTCACATGACCTAGAAGCTATTGGTAATGATTTGTGTAAAAAAATTATATAAAATCCCAGCAAAGTTAAGTAGCAAAGCAAAAAGGCGTGTGTAGTACGAGCAGACAAGTCCTACTGATACAAGGTGGTTTGGAGGTCAAAGGTTACATGACCTGGAAAATATTGGCAATGATTTGTGTAAAAAAATCATCAAAAATCCTAGCAAAGTTGAGCAGCAGAGAAATAAGTCGTGCACGGTACTAACAGACAAGTTCAACTGATACAAAGTGATTTGGAGGTCAAAGGTCACATGACCTGAAAGCTATTGATAGAATTTAATCTCAAAAAATTATATAAAATCCCAGCAAAGTTGAGTAGCAAAGAAAAAAGGCGTGTGTAGTACTAGCAGACAAGTCCTACTGATACAAGGTGGTTTAGAGGTCAAAGGTCACATGACCTGGAAAATATTGGTAATGATTTGTGTAAAAAAATCATCAAAAATCCTAGCAAAGTTGAGCAGCAGAGCAATAAGTCGTGCACGGTACTAACAGACAAGTTCAACTGATACAAAGTGTTTTGGAGGTCAAAGGTCACATGACCTGGAAGCAATTGATAGAATTTAATTTCAAAAAATTATATAAAATCCCAGCAAAGTTGAGTAGCAAAGCAAAAAGGCGTGTGTAGTACTAGCAGACAAGTCCTACTGATACAAGGTGGTTTGGAGGTCAAAGGTCACATGACCTGGAAAATATTGGTAATGATTTGTGTAAAAAATTCATATATAATCCTAGCAAAATTGAGTAGCAGAGTAATAAGTCGTGTGCGGTACTAATAGACAAGTTCAACTGATACAAAGGGTTTTGGAGGTCAAAGGTAACATGACCTGGAAGCTATTGATAGAATTTAATTTCAAAAAATTATATAAAATCCCAGCAAAGTTGAGTAGCAAAGCAAAAAGGCGTGTGTAGGACTAGCAGACAAGTCCTACTGATACAAGGTGGTTTAGAGGTCAAAGGTCACATGACCTGGAAAATATTGGTAATGATTTGTGTAAAAAAATCATCAAAAATCCTAGCAAAGTTGAGCAGCAGAGCAATAAGTCGTGCACGGTACTAACAGACAAGTTCAACTGATACAAAGTGATTTGGAGGTCAAAGGTCACATGACCTGGAAGCTATTGATAGAATTTAATTTCAAAAAATTATATAAAATCCCAGCAAAGTTGAGTAGCAAAGCAAAAAGGCGTGTGTAGTACTAGCAGACAAGTCCTACTGATACAAGGTGGTTTGGAGGTCAAAGGTCACATGACCTGGAAAATATTGGTAATGATTTGTGTAAAAAATTCATATATAATCCTAGCAAAGTTGAGTAGCAGAATAATAAGTCGTGTGCGGTACTAACAGACAAGTTCAACTGATACAAAGTGTTTTGGAGGTCAAAGGTCACATGACCTGGAAGCTATTGATAGAATTTAATTTCAAAAAATTATATAAAATCCCAGCAAAGTTGAGTAGCAAAGCAAAAAGGCGTGTGAAGTACTAGCAGACAAGTCCTACTGATACAAGGTGGTTTGGAGGTCAAAGGTCACATGACCTGGAAGCTATTGATAGAATTTAATTTCAAAAAATTATATAAAATCCCAGCAAAGTTGAGTAGCAAAGCAAAAAAGCGTGTGTAGTACTAGCAGACAAGTCCTACTGATACAAGGTGGTTTGGAGGTCAAAGGTCACATGACCTGGAAAATATTGGTAATGATTTGTGTAAATAAATCATCAAAAATCCTAGCAAAGTTGAGTAGCAGAGTAATAAGTCGTGTGCGGTACTAACAGACAAGTTCAACTGATACAAAGGGTTTTGGAGGTCAAAGGTCACATGACCTGGAAGCTATTGATAGAATTTAATTTCAAAAAATTATATAAAATCCCAGCAAAGTTGAGTAGCAAAGCAAAAAGGCGTGTGTAGTACTAGCAGACAAGTCCTACTGATACAAGGTGGTTTGGAGGTCAAAGGTCACATGACCTGGAAAATATTGGTAATGATTTGTGTAAAAAAATCATCAAAAATCCTAGCAAAGTTTAGCAGCAGAGTAATAAGTCGTGTGCGGTACTAACAGACAAGTTCAACTGATACAAAGTGTTTTGGAGGTCAAAGGTCACATGACCTGGAAGCTATTGATAGAATTTATTTTAAAAAATTATATAAAATCCCAGCAAAGTTGAGTAGCAAAGCAAAAAGGTGTGTGAAGTACTAGCAGACAAGTCCTACTGATACAAGGTGGTTTGGAGGTCAAAGGTCACATGACCTAGAAGCTATTGGTAATGATTTGTGTAAAAAAATTATATAAAATCCCACCAAAGTTGAGTAGCAAAGCAAAAAAGCGTGTGTAGTACTAGCAGACAAGTCCTACTGATACAAGATGGTTTGGAGGTCAAAGGTCACATGACCTGGAAAATATTGGTAATGATTTGTGTAAAAAAATCATCAAAAATCCTAGCAAAGTTGAGCAGCAGAGCAATAAGTCGTGCACGGTACTAACAGACAAGTTCAACTGATACAAAGTGATTTGGAGGTCAAAGGTCACATGACCTGGAAGCTATTGATAGAATTTAAATTAAAAAAATTATATAAAATCCCAGCAAAGTTGAGTAGCAAAGCAAAAATACGTGTGTAGTACTAGCAGACAAGTCCTACTGATACAAGGTGGTTTAAAGGTCAAAGGTCACATGACCTGGAAAATATTGGTAATGATTTGTGTAAAAAATTCATATATAATCCTAGCAAAGTTGAGTAGCAGAGTAATAAGTC
This sequence comes from Doryrhamphus excisus, assembly GCF_037039965.1. Lineage (NCBI taxonomy): Eukaryota > Metazoa > Chordata > Actinopteri > Syngnathiformes > Syngnathidae > Doryrhamphus > Doryrhamphus excisus. The sequence continues at coordinate 9,202,840 of NC_136377.1, read as the reverse complement.
GTGTGCGGTACTAACAGACAAGTTCAACTGATACAAAGTGTTTTGGAGGTCAAAGGTCACATAACCTGGAAGCTATTGATAGAATTTAATTTAAAAAAAGTATATAAAATCCCAGCAAAGTTGAGTAGCAAAGCAAAAAGGCGTGTGAAGTACTAGCAGACAAGTCCTACTGATACAAGGTGGTTTGGAGGTCAAAGGTCACATGACCTAGAAGCTATTGGTAATGATTTGTGTAAAAAAATTATATAAAATCCCACCAAAGTTGAGTAGCAAAGCAAAAAAGCGTGTGTAGTACTAGCAGACAAGTCCTACTGATACAAGGTGGTTTGGAGGTCAAAGGTCACATGACCTGGAAAATATTGGTAATGATTTGTGTAAAAAAATCATCAAAAATCCTAGCAAAGTTGAGCAGCAGAGCAATAAGTCGTGCACGGTACTAACAGACAAGTTCAACTGATACAAAGTGATTTGGAGGTCAAAGGTCACATGACCTGGAAGCTATTGATAGAATTTAATTTCAAAAAATTATATAAAATCCCAGCAAAGTTGAGTAGCAAAGCAAAAAGGCGTGTGTAGTACTAGCAGACAAGTCCTACTGATACAAGGTGGTTTAAAGGTCAAAGGTCACATAACCTGGAAAATATTGGTAATGATTTGTGTAAAAAATTCATATATAATCCTAGCAAAGTTGAGTAGCAGAGTAATAAGTCGTGTGCGGTACTGACAGACAAGTTCAACTGATACAAAGTGTTTTGGAGGTCAAAGGTCACATGACCTGGAAGCTATTGATAGAATTTAATTTCAAAAAAGTATATAAAATCCCAGCAAAGTTGAGTAGCAAAGCAAAAAGGCGTGTGAAGTACTAGCAGACAAGTCCTACTGATACAAGGGGGTTTGGAGGTCAAAGGTCACATGACCTAGAAGCTATTGGTAATGATTTGTGTAAAAAAATTATATAAAATCCAAGCAAAGTTAAGTAGCAAAGCAAAAAGGCGTGTATGATAAGAGCAGACAAGTCCTACTGATACAAGGTGGTTTGGAGGTCAAAGGTCACACGACCTGGAAACTATTGATATCATTTTATTTCAAAATATTATATAAAATCCCAGCAAAGTTAAATAGCAGAGCAATAAGTCGTGCACGGTAATAACAGACAAGTTCAACTGATGCAAAGTGATTTGGAGGTCAAAGATCACATGACCTGGAAGCTATTGATAGAATTTAATTTCAAAAAATTATATAAAATCCCAGCAAAGTTGAGTAGCAAAGCAATAAGGCGCGTATAGCACTAGCAGACAAGTCCTACTGATACAAAGGGGTTTGGAGGTCAAAGGTCACATGACCTAGAAGCTATTGGTAATGATTTGTGTAAAAAAATTATATAAAATCCCAGCAAAGTTAAGTAGCAAAGCAAAAAGGCGTGTATGGTACTAGCAGGCAATTCCTACTGATACAAGGTGGTTTGGAGGTCAAAGGTCACATGACCTGGAAAATATTGGTAATGATTTGTGTAAAAAAATCATCAAAAATCCTAGCAAAGTTGAGCAGCAGAGCAATAAGTCGTGCACGGTACTAACAGACAAGTTCAACTGATACAAAGTGATTTGGAGGTCAAAGGTCACATGACCTGGAAGCTATTGATAGAATTTAAATTAAAAAAATTATATAAAATCCCAGCAAAGTTGAGTAGCAAAGCAAAAATACGTGTGTAGTACTAGCAGACAAGTCCTACTGATACAAGGTGGTTTAAAGGTCAAAGGTCACATGACCTGGAAAATATTGGTAATGATTTGTGTAAAAAATTCATATATAATCCTAGCAAAGTTGAGTAGCAGAGTAATAAGTCGTGTGCGGTACTAACAGACAAGTTCAACTGATACAAAGTGTTTTGGAGGTCAAAGGTCACATAACCTGGAAGCTATTGATAGAATTTAATTTAAAAAAAGTATATAAAATCCCAGCAAAGTTGAGTAGCAAAGCAAAAAGGCGTGTGAAGTACTAGCAGACAAGTCCTACTGATACAAGGTGGTTTGGAGGTCAAAGGTCACATGACCTAGAAGCTATTGGTAATGATTTGTGTAAAAAAATTATATAAAATCCCACCAAAGTTGAGTAGCAAAGCAAAAAAGCGTGTGTAGTACTAGCAGACAAGTCCTACTGATACAAGGTGGTTTGGAGGTCAAAGGTCACATGACCTGGAAAATATTGGTAATGATTTGTGTAAAAAAATCATCAAAAATCCTAGCAAAGTTGAGCAGCAGAGCAATAAGTCGTGCACGGTACTAACAGACAAGTTCAACTGATACAAAGTGATTTGGAGGTCAAAGGTCACATGACCTGGAAGCTATTGATAGAATTTAATTTCAAAAAATTATATAAAATCCCAGCAAAGTTGAGTAGCAAAGCAAAAAGGCGTGTGTAGTACTAGCAGACAAGTCCTACTGATACAAGGTGGTTTAAAGGTCAAAGGTCACATAACCTGGAAAATATTGGTAATGATTTGTGTAAAAAATTCATATATAATCCTAGCAAAGTTGAGTAGCAGAGTAATAAGTCGTGTGCGGTACTGACAGACAAGTTCAACTGATACAAAGTGTTTTGGAGGTCAAAAGTCACATGACCTGGAAGCTATTGATAGAATTTAATTTCAAAAAAGTATATAAAATCCCAGCAAAGTTGAGTAGCAAAGCAAAAAGGCGTGTGAAGTACTAGCAGACAAGTCCTACTGATACAAGGGGGTTTGGAGGTCAAAGGTCACATGACCTAGAAGCTATTGGTAATGATTTGTGTAAAAAAATTATATAAAATCCAAGCAAAGTTAAGTAGCAAAGCAAAAAGGCGTGTATGATAAGAGCAGACAAGTCCTACTGATACAAGGTGGTTTGGAGGTCAAAGGTCACACGACCTGGAAACTATTGATATCATTTTATTTCAAAATATTATATAAAATCCCAGCAAAGTTAAATAGCAGAGCAATAAGTCGTGCACGGTAATAACAGACAAGTTCAACTGATGCAAAGTGATTTGGAGGTCAAAGATCACATGACCTGGAAGCTATTGATAGAATTTAATTTCAAAAAATTATATAAAATCCCAGCAAAGTTGAGTAGCAAAGCAATAAGGCGCGTATAGCACTAGCAGACAAGTCCTACTGATACAAAGGGGTTTGGAGGTCAAAGGTCACATGACCTAGAAGCTATTGGTAATGATTTGTGTAAAAAAATTATATAAAATCCCAGCAAAGTTAAGTAGCAAAGCAAAAAGGCGTGTATGGTACTAGCAGGCAATTCCCACTGATACAAGGTGGTTTGGAGGTCAAAGGTCACATGCACTGGAAAATATTGGTAATGATTTGTGTAAAAAAATCATATATAATCCTAGCAAAGTTGAGTAGCAAAGCAAAAATGCTTGTATAGTACTGGCAGACAAGTCCCACTGATACAAGGTGGTTTGGAGGTCAAAGGTCACATGCACTGGAAAATATTGGTAATGATTTGTGTAAAAAAATCATATATAATCCTTGCAAAGTTGAGTAGCAAAGCAAAAATGCTTGTATAGTACTGGCAGACAAGTCCCACTGATACAAAGTAGTTTGGAGGCCAAGGGTCACATGACCTGGAAGCTATTGATAATGATTTGTGGAAAAAAAATATCAAAAATCTTAGCAAAGTTGAGTAGCAGAGCAATAAGTCGTGTACGGTACTAACAGACAAGTCCAACTGATACAAAGTGGTTTGGAGGTCAAAGGTCACATGACCTGGAAGCTATTGGTAATAATTTGTGTAAAAAAATTATATAAAATCCTAGAAAAGTTGAGTAGCAAAGCAATAAGGCATGTATGGTACTAGCAGACAATTCCTACTGATACAAGGTGGTAGGCAGGTCAAAGGTCATATGACCTGGACAGTATTTATAATGACTTGTGTAACAAATTCATATTAAATCAGATTAAACATTATTTGAAAAACAAAAAGGTGTGCATAGTACTACAAGGCCAGTTTTCATATTAAATGGATTTATTGTAAATAATTCAAAATAGTATCGCAATAATTCAATCAATACATTTTTCAATGACTTTTTATGCAGCATAGCACGCGTATAACACCCAAACTTCACAGATAGAATTAATATACTGCTTTTTAATACTCCAGCAATAGTTTGTGCAGAAAGTAATAACACAGTAACCCAAAGTTCAGCAGCGAGCTGGACAGGGCAGAGCAGGACATGAGATGGGGGCAATGCAAACAATCCGACAAATGGTGTCCCTTTAGCAGTTCCAGTTGTTTTGAGGAGACTGTCTACCAGTCTGGTGGCCCTGGAGCAAAGAAACCAGTGTCTTTTCCCTAAAGCAGCGAGAACACCACTCAAATAATTAATCTGTTATAGCTCACCAACAGTTTAAGGTATGCATTGTAATATTAATATAAAGTGATTAACATAAAATTATTTGAAGTGCCAAGGTCGCATGGCCTGCATGCTATAATACAAAATCTTTCAATTTTTTCATGTTAAAATGTCATATGAAGCCCAATAAAATATAAAACTTCTAAAATGGGCGTGTCAAATGTTTTCAGGATACGACTAATTATTTGACACGGTTGTGGATCAATTTGTGGTGTGATTTAATTTTTTTTTTTTAGCAAACTCTCGTCAATGGAATAGAAATGAATGGAAATTTATTGACGGTCCCTTGTCCGAACAAGCAGTTCAGAGGGCGGGACTTCCGTGTGAGCTCCCCGCAGCAGGAGAGAGCAGCCCGGCACAGTGAGGGGAACGACCGCCGTTTCTACGGAGGCGAATATCCAACGTCCAACGTAAAACTAACTTCACCGCGGTGCACACTCGGAATAATCCTCCTGGCACCTTCCGGTGCTTTACAATGACACGCCGTAATTGTGCTTTGCTCAAAATGTGTTTGAGAGCGAATAAAGTGCATTTTCGAACAATGGATGTGTGTGCCAAGCAATAAAGCACATCACACTAAATGTGTTCCATAAGTGCCAAAACGCGCTTCGGAGGCCTTCTCTGAGCGAGTGGAGTGCCTTTTTGGACGTAGCAAACATGTGCCATATATGGAGAAAATTTTTACCACAAAGCCTAGAGGTTGCTTGAAATGCTGTATCACAGCGAGAGAAACACATTTTCTCATTTTAGCTGTAACTCTACAGCAATGCTTCTCAGCCAACTGAAACTGTTGCAGATAGAACGGGATGCGAAGCTGCGTCAGGCACACTTGGAATGAGCCTCCTGGCACCTTCCGCTGCCTCACAATGACACGCCGTATTATGCTTTGCTCAAAATGTGTTTGAGAGCGAATAAAGTGCATTTTCGAACAATGGTTGTGTGTGCCAAGCAATAAAGCACATCTCACTAAATGTGTTCCTTAAGTGCCAAAACCCTAACCCTAACCCTAACCCTTAACCTGACCCTAACCCTAACCCTAACCCTAACCCTAACCCTAACCCTAACCCTAACCCTAACCCTACCCCTAACCCTAACCCTAACCCTAACCCTAACCCTTCTTCTCTGAGCGAGTAAAGTGCTTTTTTGGACATGGCATACATGTGCCATATATGGAGAAAAAATTTACCACAAAGTCTATAGGTTGCTTGAAATACATTATCACAGCGAGAGAAACACATTTTCTCATTTTAGCTGTAACTCCACAGCAATGCTTTTCAGCCACCTGAAACTGTTGCAGATAGAATGGGATGCGAAGCTGCGTCAGGCACACTTGGAATAATCCTCCTGGCACTTTCCGCTGCCTCACAATGACACGCCGTATTTTGCTTTGCTCAAAATGTGTTTGAGAGCGAATAAAGTGCATTTTTGAACAATGGTTGTGTGTGCCAAGCAATAAAGCACATCTCACTAAATGTGTTCATTAAGTGCCAAAACCCTAACCCTAACCCTAAACCCTAAACCCTAAACCCTAAACCCTTAACCTAACCCTATCCCTAACCCTAACCCTAACCCTAACCCTAACCCTAACCCTAACCCTAACTCTAACCCTAACCCTAACCCTAACCCTAGCCCTTCTTCTCTGAGTGAGTAAAGTGCTTTTTTGGACATGGCATACATGTGCCATATATGGAGAAAATTTTTACCACAAAGCCTAGAGGTTGCTTGAAATGCTTTATCACAGCGAGAGAAACACATTTTCTCATTTTAGCTGTAACTCTACAGCAATGCTTCTCAGCCAACTGAAACTGTTGCAGATAGAACGGGATACGAAGCTGCGTCAGGCACACTCGGAATAATCCTCCTGGCACCTTCCGGTGCTTTACAAAGACACGCCGTATTGTGCTTTGCTCAAAATGTGTTTGAGAGCAAATAAAGTGCATTTTCGAACAATGGATGTGTGTGCCAAGCAATAAAGCACATCACACTAAATGTGTTCCATAAGTGCCAAAACGCGCTTCGGAGGCCTTCTCTGAGCGAGTGGAGTGCTTTTTCGGAAGTGGCACACATGTGCCATATATGGAGAAATTTTTTACCACAAAGCCTATACGTTGCTTGAACTACATTATCACAGTGAGAGAAACACATTTTCTCATTATAGTTGTAACTCCACAGCAATGCTTCTTAGCCACCTGAAACTGTTGCAGATAGAACGGGATGCGAAGCTGCGTCAGGCACACTTGGAATAAACCTCCTGGCACCTTCCGCTGCCTCACAATGACAGGCCGTATTATGCTTTGCTCAAATGTGTTTGAGAGCGAATAAAGTGCATTTTCGAACAATGGTTGTGTGTGCCAAGCAATAAAGCACATCTCACTAAATGTGTTCCTTAAGTGCCAAAACCCTAACCCTAACCCTTAACCTAACCCTAACCCTAACCCTAACCCTAACCCTAACCCTAACCCTAACCCTAACCCTAACCCTAACCCTAACCCTAACCCTAGCCCTTCTTTTCTGAACGAGTAAAGTGCTTTTTTGGACATGGCATACATGTGCCATATATGGAGAAAAATTTTACCACAAAGCCTATAGGTTGCTTGAAATGCTTTATCACAGCGAGAGAAACACATTTTCTCATTTTAGCTGTAACTCCACAGTAATGCTTCTCAGCCACCTGAAACTGTTGCAGATAGAACGGGATGCGAAGCTGCGTCAGGCACACTTAGAATGAGCCTCCTGGCACCTTCCGCTGCCTCACAATGACACGCCGTAATATGCTTTCCTCAAAATTTGTTTGAGAGCGAATAAAGTGCATTTTCGAACAATGGCTGTGTGTGCCAAGCAAAGAAGCACATCACACTAAATGTGTTCCATAAGTGCCAAAACGCGCTTCGGAGGCCTTCTCTGAGCGAGTGGAGTGCTTTTTTGGACGTGGCACACATGTGCCATATATGGAGAAATTTTTTACCACAAAGCCTATAGGTTACTTAAAATACATTATCACAGAGACAGAAACACATTTTCTCATTTTAGCTGTAACTCCACAGCAATGCTTCTCAGCCACCTGAAACTGTTGCAGATAGAACGGGATGCGAAGTTGCGTCAGGCACACTTGGAATGAGCCTCCTGGCACCTTTCGCTGCCTCACAATGACACGCCGTATTATGCTTTGCTCAAAATGTGCATGAGAGCGAATAAAGTGCATTTTCGAACAATGGATGTGTGTGCCAAGCAAAGAAGCACATCACACTAAATGTGTTCCATAAGTGCCAAAACGCGCTTCGGAGGCCTTCTCTGAGCGAGTGGAGTGCGTTTTTGGACGTGGCACACATGTGCCATATATGGAGAAAATTTTTACCATAAAGCCTATAGGTTGCTTGAAATACATTATCACAGCGAGTGAAACACATTTTTTCATTTTAGCTGTAACTCGACAGCAGTGCTTCTCAACCACCTGAAACTGTTGCAGATAGAACGGGATGCGAAGCTGCGTCAGACACACTTTGAATAATCCTCCTGGCACCTTCCGCTGGCCCACAATGACACGCCGAATCATGCTTTGCGCACAATGTGTTTGAGAGCGAATAAAGTGCATTTTCGAACAATGGATGTGTGTGCCAAGCAATAAAGCACATCACACTAAATGTGTTCCATAAGTACCAAAACGCGCTTCGGAGGCCTTCTCTGAGCGAGTGGAGTGCGTTTTTGGACGTGGCACACATGTGCCATATATGGAGAAAATTTTTACCATAAAGCCTATAGGTTACTTGAAATACATTATCACAGCGAGAGAAACACATTTTCCCTTTTAGTTGTAACTCCACAGCAGTGCTTTTCAGCCACCTGAAACTGTTGCAGATAGAAGGGGATGCGAAGCTGCGTCAGGCACACTTGGAATGAGCCTCCTGGCACCTTCCGCTGCCTCACAATGACACGCCGAATCATGCTTTGCGCACAATGTGTTTGAGAGCGAATAAAGTGCATTTTCGAACAATGGATGTGTGTGCCAAGCAATAAAGCACATCACACTAAATGTGTTCCATAAGTGCCAAAACGCGCTTCGGAGGCCTTCTCTGAGCGAGTGGAGTGCTTTTTTGGACGTGGCACACACGTGCCATATATGGAGAAAATTTTTACCACAAAGCCTATACGTTGCTTGAAATACATTATCACAGTGACAGAAACACATTTTCTCATTTTAGTTGTAACTCCACAGCAATGCTTCCTAGCCACCTGAAACTGTTGCAGATAGAACGGGATGCGAAGCTGCGTCAGGCACACTTGGAATAATCCTCCTGGCACGTTCCGCTGGCCCACAATGACACGCGGAATCATGCTTTGCTCAAAATGTGTTTGAGAGCGAATAAAGTGCATTTTCGAACAATGGATGTGTGTGCCAAGCAATAAAGCACACCACACTAAATGTGTTCCATAAGTGCCAAAACGCGCTTCGGAGGCCTTCTCTGAGCGAGTGAGTCCTTTTTTGGACGTGGCACACATGTGCCATATATAGAGAAAAAAATTACCACAAAGCCTATACGTTGCTTGAAATACATTATCACAGTGAGAGAAACACATTTTCTCATTTTAGTTGTAACTCCACAGCAATGCTTCTTAGCCACCTGAAACTGTTGCAGATAGAACGGGATGCGAAGCTGCGTCAGGCACACTTGGAATGAACCTCCTGACACCTTCCGCTGCTACAATGACATGTCGTATTATGCTTAGCTCAAAATGTGTTTGAGAGCGAATAAAGTGTATTTTCGAACAATGGTTGTGTGTGCCAAGCAATAAGGCACATCTCACTAAATGTGTTCATTAAGTGCCAAAACCCTAACCCTAACCCTAAACACTTAACCTAACCCTAACCCTAACTCTAACCCTAACCCTAACCCTAACCCTAACCCTAACCCTAACCCTAACCTAACCTAACCCTAACCCTAGCCCTTCTTCTCTGAGCGAGTAAAGTGCTTTTTTGGACATGGCATACATGTGCCATATATGGAGAAAATTTTTACCACAAAGCCTAGAGGTTGCTTGAAATGCTTTATCACAGCGAGAGAAACACATTTTATCATTTTAGCTGTAACTCTACAGCAATGCTAACCCTAACCCTAACCCTAACCCTAACCCTAACCCTAACCCTAACCCTAATGGATGTGTGTGCCAAGCAATAAAGCACATCACACTAAATGTGTTCCATAAGTGCCAAAACGCGCTTCGGAGGCCTTCTCTGAGCGGGTGGAGTGCTTTTTTGGACGTGGCACACATGTGCCATATATGGAGAAAATTTTTACCACAAAGCCTATACGTTGCTTGAAATACATTATCACAGTGAGAGAAACACATTTTCTCATTTTAGTGGTAACTCCACAGCAATGCTTCTTAGCCACCTGAAACTGTTGCAGATAGAACGGGATACGTAGCTGCGTCAGGCACACTCGGAATAATCCTCCTGGCACCTTCCGGTGCTTTACAATGACACGCCGTAATTGTGCTTTGCTCAAAATGTGTTTGAGAGCGAATAAAGTGCATTTTCGAACAATGGATGTGTGTGCCAAGCAATAAAGCACATCACACTAAATGTGTTCCATAAGTGCCAAAACGCGCTTCGGAGGCCTTCTCTGAGCGAGTGGAGTGCCTTTTTGGACGTAGCAAACATGTGCCATATATGGAGAAAATTTTTACCACAAAGCCTAGAGGTTGCTTGAAATGCTTTATCACAGCGAGAGAAACACATTTTCTCATTTTAGCTGTAACTCTACAGCAATGCTTCTCAGCCAACTGAAACTGTTGCAGATAGAACGGGATGCGAAGCTGCGTCAGGCACACTTGGAATGAGCCTCCTGGCACCTTCCGCTGCCTCACAATGACACGCCGTATTATGCTTTGCTCAAAATGTGTTTGAGAGCGAATAAAGTGCATTTTCGAACAATGGTTGTGTGTGCCAAGCAATAAAGCACATCTCACTAAATGTGTTCCTTAAGTGCCAAAACCCTAACCCTAACCCTAACCCTTAACCTGACCCTAACCCTAACCCTAACCCTAACCCTAACCCAAACCCTAACCCTAACCCTACCCCTAACCCTAACCCTAGCCCTTCTTCTCTGAGCGAGTAAAGTGCTTTTTTGGACATGGCATACATGTGCCATATATGGAGAAAATTTTTACCACAAAGCCTAGAGGTTGCTTGAAATGCTTTATCACAGCGAGAGAAACACATTTTCTCATTTTAGCTGTAACTCTACAGCAATGCTTCTCAGCCAACTGAAACTGTTGCAGATAGAACGGGATACGAAGCTGCGTCAGGCACACTCGGAATAATCCTCCTGGCACCTTCCGGTGCTTTACAAAGACACGCCGTATTGTGCTTTGCTCAAAATGTGTTTGAGAGCAAATAAAGTGCATTTTCGAACAATGGATGTGTGTGCCAAGCAATAAAGCACATCACACTAAATGTGTTCCATAAGTGCCAAAACGCGCTTCGGAGGCCTTCTCTGAGCGAGTGGAGTGCTTTTTCGGAAGTGGCACACATGTGCCATATATGGAGAAATTTTTTACCACAAAGCCTATACGTTGCTTGAACTACATTATCACAGTGAGAGAAACACATTTTCTCATTATAGTTGTAACTCCACAGCAATGTTTCTTAGCCACCTGAAACTGTTGCAGATAGAACGGGATGCGAAGCTGCGTCAGACACACTTTGAATAATCCTCCTGGCACCTTCCGCTGGCCCACAATGACACGCCGAATCATGCTTTGCGCACAATGTGTTTGAGAGCGAATAAAGTGCATTTTCAAACAATGGATGTGTGTGCCAAGCAATAAAGCACATCACACTAAATGTGTTCCATAAGTACCAAAACGCGCTTCGGAGGCCTTCTCTGAGCGAGTGGAGTGCGTTTTTGGACGTGGCACACATGTGCCATATATGGAGAAAATTTTTACCAATTTTTACCACACTTTGAATAATCCTCCTGGCACCTTCCGCTGCCTCACAATGACAGGCCGTATTATGCTTTGCTCAAAATGTGTTTGAGAGCGAATAAAGTGCATTTTCGAACAATGGATGTGTGTGCCAAGCAATAAAGCACATCACACTAAATGTGTTCCATAAGTACCAAAACGCGCTTCGGAGGCCTTCTCTGAGCGAGTGGAGTGCGATTTTGGACGTGGCACACATGTGCCATATATGGAGAAAATTTTTACCATAAGGCCTATAGGTTGCTTGAAATACATTATCACAGTGAGAGAAACACATTTTTTCATTTTAGCTGTAACTCGACAGCAGTGGTTCTCAGCCAGCTGAAACTGTTGCAGATAGAAGGGGATGCGAAGCTGCGTCAGGCACACTTGCAAAAAAACCTCCTGGCACCTTCCGCTGCCTCACAATGACAGGCCGTATTATGCTTTGCTCAAAATGTGTTTGAGAGCGAATAAAGTGCATTTTCGAACAATGCTTGTGTGTGCCAAGCATAAAGCACATCTCACTAAATGTGTTCCTTAAGTGCCAAAACCCTAACCCTAACCCTAACCCTAACCCTTAACCTAACCCTAACCCTAACCCTAACCCTAACCCTAACCCTAACCCTAACCCTAACCCTAACCCTAACCCTAACCCTAACCCTAACCCTAGCCCTTCTTTTCTGAACGAGTAAAGTGCTTTTTTGGACATGGCATACATGTGCCATATATGGAGAAAAATTTTACCACAAAGCCTATAGGTTGCTTGAAATGCTTTATCACAGTGAGAGAAACACAATTTCTCATTTTAGCTGTAACTCCACAGTAATGCTTCTCAGCCACCTGAAACTGTTGCAGATAGAACGGGATGCGAAGCTGCGTCAGGCACACTTGGAATGAGCCTCCTGGCACCTTCCGCTGCCTCACAATGACACGCCGTAATATGCTTTGCTCAAAATGTGTTTGAGAGCGAATAAAGTGCATTTTCGAACAAGGGCTGTGTGTGCCAAGCAAAGAAGCACATCACACTAAATGTGTTCCATAAGTGCCAAAACGCGCTTCGGAGGCCTTCTCTGAGCGAGTGGAGTGCTTTTTTGGACGTGGCACACATGTGCCATATATGGAGAAAATTTTTACCATAAAGCCTATAGGTTGCTTGAAATACATTATCACAGCGAGAGAAACACATTTTTTTCATTTTAGCTGTAACTCGACAGTAACCCTAACCCTAACCCTAACCCTAACCCTAACCCCTAACCCCTAACCCTAACCCTAACCCTTAACCTAACCCTAACCCTAACCCTAACCCTAACCCTAACCCTAACCCTAGCCCTTCTTTTCTGAACGAGTAAAGTGCTTTTTTGGACATGGCATACATGTGCCATATATGGAGAAAAATTTTACCACAAAGCCTATAGGTTGCTTGAAATGCTTTATCACAGCGAGAGAAACACATTTTCTCATTTTAGCTGTAACTCCACAGCAATGCTTCTCAGCCACCTGAAACTGTTGCAGATAGAACGGGATGCGAAGCTGCGTCAGGCACACTTGGAATGAGCCTCCTGGCACCTTCCGCTGCCTCACAATGACACGCCGTAATATGCTTTGCTCAAAATGTGTTTGAGAGCGAATAAAGTGCATTTTCGAACAATGGCTGTGTGTGCCAAGCAAAGAAGCACATCACACCAAATGTGTTCCATAAGTGCCAAAACGCGCTTCGGAGGCCTTCTCTGAGCGAGTGGAGTGCTTTTTTGGACGTGGCACACATGTGCCATATATGGAGAAATTTTTTACCACAAAGCCTATAGGTTGCTTGAAATACATTATCACAGAGACAGAAACACATTTTCTCATTATAGTTGTAACTCCACAGCAATGCTTCTTAGCCACCTGAAACTGTTGCAGATAGAACGGGATGCGAAGCTGCGTCAGACACACTTTGAATATTCCTCCTGGCACCTTCCGCTGGCCCACAATGACACGCCGAATCATGCTTTGCGCACAATGTGTTTGAGAGCGAATAAAGTGCATTTTCGAACAATGGATGTGTGTGCCAAGCAATAAAGCACATCACACTAAATGTGTTCCATAAGTACCAAAACGCGCTTCGGAGGCCTTCTCTGAGCGAGTGGAGTGCGTTTTTGGACGTGGCACAAATGTGCCATATATGGAGAAAATTTTTACCATAAAGCCTATAGGTTGCTTGAAATACATTATCACAGCGAGAGAAACACATTTTTTCATTTTAGCTGTAACTCGACAGCAGTGCTTCTCAGCCAACTGAAACTGTTGCAGATAGAACGGGATGCGAAGCTGCGTCAGGCACACTTGGAATAAACCTCCTGGCACCTTCCGCTGCCTCACAATGACAGGCCGTATTATGCTTTTGTAGCAGCATAGGAGTATATCCATATCTCCCTATGCAGCGTGTCCCATTAAACAGAGTTCACTGCCGGCCAATCATTGTGTGGGTGGCGAGTATTTAAGCAGTGCTCCTCTCACTGTCTCTCTCTCTGCACTTCCTCCGTCTGTGTACTTCCTGGTCAAGTGTTCGACTGAGACAGTGGTCGGTGTGCTGTTGGGGACACACGTGTCTTTTGGCGTCCTATTGTGGTGAGTGTTATCTCTTCCTCTCTCTCCGTTGCTGTGCATGCTCGTAGCTTGCTAATGAGAGTGTGGTCATAGGTGAGACACCCGTAGCCGCCTGGGCTTACTCCCTCCCTCGCTCCTCTCACGTGCCTGTGTATCTGCTTAGAAGGTATGTAGAGTACTAACATGGGTCGTAACCGCATCATTGTCAGTCATATCGTTAATTTTAACATCTGCTTAGAAGGTGTAATCTGCCTGAATGCCAGCCGTCTGAGAACTCCGCTGCTTTGTCTCCGCTCTCGGTCTCTGCGGTTGCTTCCGCTGTTTCGTCTGCTCGTCCGCTGCTTGCCTTGACTGGCTGCTATCCCGCCGCTGTGCTTCCCGCTGACCTGCTGTTCGGTCTTGCGGCTTCGCCTGGCTGGGAGCTTGGCGCTGGTGACCTCTGTTTGCGCTCTGGACTCCTGTGACTGACTGGCCAGGCCGCTCGGCCTCTCCTGACAGACAGACACTACGTGCCAAATTTATTTAGAGTTTCGTTTTTATTATGTGTGTTTTAATGGTGGGGTGGTAGATCCCTTTTTGTTTAGTTACCATTGTATAGGTTTTCCCTTTGCTTTTGGTTAGATTATTTCTATAGGTTTACCTTTTTTTTGTTTTAGGATTATTTTGACTTAGTTATATATTCTAGCCCAGTCGCTTTATTTGATTTTGGGAATTGGGTGGATTTTCCTTCAGTAGTTCTTCTTTTGTTTATCACATGTTGTTTTGTTTGTTTCATTTGTGATTAGTGGCTCTTCCTTCAATTTAGTTAGTACAATTTTGCTACTTTTGTTTAATTGCTTTATTTTGTTTTGACCCCACTAATTGTTTTATTCCCCTTTTCAGTTGCTGAGGACCGGTGGTGGTGCTGGTGGTCTGGGTGGCGGTATCCTCTCCGTCCGTGTGCGGTGCTCCTCTGGGATTGGTTTTCTTTGCACAACCCTGTGTGAGTGTGTCACGTGTGACTGGGTGCTTTTTGAGTTGTTTTGGGTGGATCCCCCCCCCCCCCTTCACTAGCCCAATTTCCACCTGGTAAGCCTCAGCACCTGATTAGGTTTCCCTCTTCCCCTCCTTGTGTGTGTGGTATTTTAAAAAGATGTTTACTTGTTAATAAAATCTATTAATTTTTTTATAACGTGAACCATGTCTCATGCCTCATGAGTATAATGAACCTGTGTATGCCTTAAGAGGGAAAAGAAAAAAAAAGAAATTGACTCTCTGGGTGAAATTCCCAGGGTGGCGTTGTCTGGTCCTCGAACACCTCTGGTGTAAGCCAGTATTCTTCCACTCCCTACCACTGCTACAAACTTGGCGTTGTCGGCAGGATATACTCAATTGAAAGGCTGAGACGTGTGTCCCGTTTGTTTTTTTTACTTTCTGATTGTTTTGTGTATTGATTTTTTTTTTTTTTTTTTTTTTTGGTCCTGACAGATTGGAGAGCTTGGAGACAAAGCAGCGGTAATTCACAGCGGATCTTTGTGACAGTCCTGGTGAGACTGTTTCAGCAGGTTCGGTTTTTTTTGTGGTACGGTTGCGCCATACTAACTACCTGTAGTATACTGCTTTCGCTGTAGTTATGGAGGAAGAGATTCAGGAACTCAGAAATGTAATTGCACAGTTAAAAGCTGACAATGAGCGGTTGCGACAGGAACAGGCTGGGCCTAGTGCTCCTCCTTTTACTTCTGTGCCACCTACTGTCCCCTCCACGTCTAGTGTCTCTGTACCAGAGAGACTAATTTTTGTGCCTAGAGATAGGAAGTGTCCAGTCTTTAGGGGAAGGGTAGGTGTAGGTTTGAGTGAGTGGAGAGAGGAGGTGCAGGCCTGTATGAGAGCCCGGCATCTATCCCGGTCTGACCAGGCATTCTTCCTGTTTGATCACTTAGAGGGTGAGGCTAGAGATGAGATCAAGTATCGCTCTAGCGCGGAGAGAGGATCCTAATTGCATACTTGCCATTTTACAGGAGCTATACGGGTGTTCAGATTCTTATGTTGCACTGCAGGAGGCTTTCTTCTCTAGGAAGCAGACAGAGGGCGAGACTCTTCAAGAGTTTTCCCTCGCTTTCATGGGTCTCATGGAGAGGGTGAAGCAGCGTGCCCCGGCCGGTATGTTGAACTCTGAAGTCCTCCTGAGGGACCAGTTTGTTGAGCAGGTGTTCAACAGTTCCCTGCGTCGTGAGCTGAAGCAGTTGGTGCGTAGACAGCCTAATTCCACTTTACTTGATGTTAGGGCAGAGGCGATCCAGTGGGAGCGCGAAGGGTTACCTGGTGGCGCAAGAGGCCGTAGTCACTCCGTCCCCCTAATGTTTGGTGTTCAGTATGGGGTTCATGGTGGTCCTCAGGTGTCTGTCCCCTCGTCTTCCGTATCAGAGATCAGTGAGATGAAAGAAATGCTAAAACGTCAGCAAGAGCAGCTCAATCAGCTCACTGAGAGCCTTGCTCGGCTGCAGAATCCCCAGCAGTACAACCGCCCACCTCGTACTGGCCCCATAGTGTGCTTGCGCTGTAATCAGCCTGGTCATATTGCCCGACATTGTGATGGAGCGCGTGTTTCTTCCCGCTCACAGGTCCCCTCCCGACCCCCTCCTACCCCTGGTAGGCAGTCCCACAACGCTCCGGTGTCGGAAAACTAGTGCCCACCGAACTGCGGAGCCACAGTTTGGGTGGGGCCGCCACTGGCTCACAGGAGGTCTCAGGTAGCTTTGAATCTTCTAAGCTGATTTCATCTTGTCCCCATCTAGATGTGGACATGGGTGGAGTTAAGGTTCCCTGTTTGGTGGACACGGGTTCTATGGTCACCACGATTTCTGAGGGCTTTTTCCGCCAGTATTTCGAGCCTTGGGGTCAGGAGCGCCTGCGGTCGTGTCACTGGTTGGAGCTCAAGGCTGCTAATGGTTTGGCTATCCCCTATCTTGGCTACCTAGAGCTTGAGGTGGAGCTTTGTGGTAAGCTAATGCCCCACTGTGGAGTGTTGGTGGTAAGGGACCCCCCTGATGGTACACCTGCCCGGGTGCCTGGTGTTTTAGGGATGAATGTGATGCGCAAGTGTTACCACGAGCTTTTTGTGCAACATGGCGCTACTTTGTTTTCGCAGCCTTGTGTTTTGGAGGCCCCCAGGCCTGTTATGCAGGCCCTACAGCAGTGCCGCGTTGACAGCACTCGGACCCCTCGTGACGTTCCAGGACAAGTAAAGATCAGAGGTAAGAGAACCTGGCGGATCCCTGGCGGAGCCATGAAAGTTGTGACTGCCACATGTTCAGCGCAGTACGCTGGTTCCACTGTCCTCTTTGAGCCCTCTGATTCTGGGTTGCCTGCTGGGTTGCTTGCGTCCCCTGCCTTGGTCCGAGTAGTCAGAGGTACAGCCTACATACCTGTTGTTAATGTGGGCACCATCGAGGTGCTGTTGCATCCCCGTACAGCTGTTGGCACGCTGGACTTGGTGAATGTGGTCAGTCTGCCTGCAGGGATCACCGAGGTACCATCAGGTGTGGCCACTCTGTCCTCCCAGACAGCTGTTCCCAGTGTGCAACAGCAGCTGGGAGACCTGGACCTGTCCCCATTGTCTGCTGAGGAGCAAGGTAGGGTGAGGGCTGTGCTTCAGCAGTACACCCCTGTATTTTCAGCCCACGAGGGAGACCTTGGGTGTACCAACCTCATCTCCCATGACATTCCTCTGGTTGATAATGTCCCGGTCCGGCAGCGCTACAGGCGTATTCCACCCTCTGAGTACGAGGTCGTAAAGGAGCACATTAACCAGCTGCTGTCATCCCAGGTCATTCGGGAGAGCAGTAGCCCCTATGCGTCTCCTATCGTGTTAGTGAGGAAGAAAGATGGTTCGATTCGCATGTGTGTTGACTACAGGCAGCTCAACAGTAAAACCCATAAGGATGCCTTCCCTCTACCACGCATAGAGGAGTCCCTGGATGCTCTTTGTGGTGCTCGCTGGTTCTCGACCCTGGATTTGGCCAGTGGTTACAACCAAGTTCCAGTTACTGAGGCAGATCGGGCCAAGACTGCCTTTTGCACACCCTTCGGCCTGTTTGAGTGGAACAGAATGCCCTTTGGGCTCTGTAACGCCCCCAGTACCTTTCAGAGGTTAATGCAGCGTATCTTTGGTGATCAGCAGTGTCAGTCATTATTATTGTATCTGGATGATATCGTTGTGTTCTCCTCCACTATAGAACAACACCTGGAGAGGCTGAAGTTGGTCCTAGGTCGATTACAGCAGGAGGGCCTCAAGGCAAAGCTCAGTAAGTGCTCCTTCTTCCAGAGAGAAGTGAGCTACTTAGGCCATGTGATTTCTGGTGAGGGTGTCTCCACCGATCCGAGTAAAATTGAAGTGGTCGCCAACTGGCCAATTCCTACTACTGTCTCGAAGTTACGCTCTTTTCTCGGGTTCGCCAGTTATTACAGGCGGTTTGTGGAGGGTTTCGCCAAGCTGGCAGCCCCTCTGCACAAAGTTGTAGCTGAGTGTAGCAACACTAGGGCTGGTAGGAGGTCTGACCGTGGTGTCGTCAGGTGTTGGACTGACCAGTGCCAACAGAGCTTTGAGGCATTGAAAGCTAGACTCACCACTGCACCTGTGTTGGCTTATGCTGATTTCTCCCTTCCTTTTGTCCTCGAGGTGGATGCAAGCCATGGCGGCTTGGGCGCGGTAAGGTAAGACCGATGGCCTACGCTAGTCGAGGCCTGAAGCCCACAGAACGGAATATGGCTAACTATAGTTCCATGAAATTGGAGTTCTTGGCCCTTAAGTGGGCCATGACGGAAAAGTTCAGGGAGTACTTATTGGGTAATAAGTGTGTGGTTTATACTGACAACAACCCTCTTAGTCATTTGTCTTCAGCTAAACTGGCCGCCACTGAGCAGAGGTGGGCAGCTCAGCTGGCCTCTTTTGACTTTGAGCTCAAGTATCGTTCTGGTAGAAGCAACAGGAATGCAGACGCGCTCTCCCGTCAGCACCCGCCTGGCCCTCAAGACGTGGAAACGATGCTTCCCGGCACCGCCATGCCTCAGCCCTTGGAACAAGCCCTGGGGTTGAGAAAGGTGGAGGTAACTCAAGCTTCTGTCGCTGTCATGCCACAGCGCTCTACCCCTGAACTTCATGCCCTTCAACAGGCTGATCCCGTCATCCAGGAACTGCTAGAATTCTGGCAAAGAAAGCAGCGTCCCACTCGGGAGGAATGGGTACAGCTGTCTCAGTCTGCACTGGCCTTGCTTCGTCAGTGGGACAGACTGGTTGAAAAGGATGGGGTGCTGTATCGCCAGGTGTTCCGCCCCGATGGTGCTGAAGCTATGCTTCAGTTGTTGCTGCCGAGTGCGCTGTGTAAAGAGGTCCTGACCAAAATCCACCAGGAGCACGGGCACCAGGGAGTGGAGCGAACGTTGGCGCTCCTACGGTCCCGATGCTACTGGCCCAGCATGTCTGCAGACGTGACCCGATGGTGTCAGACATGTGAGAGATGTCAGGTTGCCAAGGATGTACACCCCAAAGCTAGTGGCTTTATGGGGCATTTGTTGGCGTCACGCCCCAATGAAATCCTTGCCATTGATTACACCACCCTGGAGCCTGCCCAGAATGGTGTAGAGAACATCTTGGTGATGACAGATGTGTTTAGTAAGTACACCGTAGCTATCCCGACCCATGATCAGCGTGCTGCTACGGTGGCCAAGGTTCTGGTGTCAGAGTGGTTCTACAAGTTTGGTGTTCCTTCTCGGTTGCATTCTGATCAGGGTCGTAATTTTGAAAGCTCCCTCATCCAGCAGTTGTGTAACTTGTACGGCATTGTGAAATCTCGTACCACTCCCTACCATCCGCAAGGAAATGGTCAGTGTGAGCGGTTCAACCGCACACTCCACAATCTGTTGCGTACCCTGCCAGTCTCCAGGAAGAGGGATTGGAATGCCTGTTTGCCCCAGGTCCTCTACTGCTACAACACTACTCCCCATTAGGCCACGGGTGAGTCGCCCTTTTTCCTGATGTTCGGCCAAGACCCTCGACTGCCGATAGATTTCCTGTTGGGTCGAGTTGAGAGTCCTGTTGGTGGCTCGGTTCACGAGTGGGTTCAGGAGCACCAAGCTCGACTGCAGGTGGCATTTGAAGGTGCAAAGGAGCGCTTGCAACAGGCCGCTGATCGCAGACGACGAGCCCATGACCAGCATGTGAGACATCTACCGTTAGGTGAGGGTCAGTTGGTGTTTTTGCGGGACTTTAGTGCTAGGGGGCCTCATAAGACCCGTGATAGGTGGAGTTCGGTAAAGTATCAAGTGATGAGGGCACCAGACCAAGGGGGTTCAGTGTACACAATCGGGCCAGTAGACGACCTGACCAAGGTAAGGCAGGTACATCGTACTATGTTGAAGGCGGTGGTAGGAGTAGACTCCCCCGGTAGTGCCTCTGCCCATAACTCTCCCCTTGTTGAAGAGTCACCTGTTGAAGATGAGTGCTCATTTGAGTATGATTTGCTTGTTTTGGGACACCAGACTCCTGAGGTACCCGCTGCCATGCCCACCACCAGGTTAGTGACAATGACTTGTCCCACACCCCAGATTTTAGTGCCACCGTCCAACTCAGACCCCCCTGGGCGTCGTCCCTCGAGTGCTTCACCAGAGGAAGCCTCAACATCTTTGGCTGTTCCCTTAGTTGGTCAGGCCGGTCCGGATCACGTGGCTCCTCGTCGGACCCTTCGGTCAACTGCTGGCCACCACACGAATGTGCATCACCTCCCACGACCAGCTAGAAACCCAAAAGTTGCCAACCCTTCTGTTTCGAATGGAGTGTCTGCTTTGTTTAGACCTTGGAGCTAGTTTGTAGTATCTCCCTCTTTGTTCATCGTCGGGGCGACGATGCAAGAAGGGGGGGTAGAATGTAGCAGCATAGGAGTATATCCATATCTCCCTATGCAGCGTGTCCCATTAAACAGAGTTCACTGCCGGCCAATCATTGTGTGGGTGGCGAGTATTTAAGCAGTGCTCCTCTCACTGTCTCTCTCTCTGCACTTCCGTCTGTGTACTTCCGGGTCAAGTGTTCGACTGAGACAGTGGTCGGTGTGCTGTTGGGGACACACGTGTCTTTTGGCGTCCTATTGTGGTGAGTGTTATCTCTTCCTCTCTCTCCGTTGCTGTGCATGCTCGTAGCTTGCTAATGAGAGTGTGGTCATAGGTGAGACACCCGTAGCCGCCTGGGCTTACTCCCTCCCTCGCTCCTCTCACGTGCCTGTGTATCTGCTTAGAAGGTATGTAGAGTACTAACATGGGTCGTAACCGCATCATTGTCAGTCATATCGTTAATTTTAACATCTGCTTAGAAGGTGTAATCTGCCTGAATGCCAGCCGTCTGAGAACTCCGCTGCTTTGTCTCCGCTCTCGGTCTCTGCGGTTGCTTCCGCTGTTTCGTCTGCTCGTCCGCTGCTTGCCTTGACTGGCTGCTATCCCGCCGCTGTGCTTCCCGCTGACCTGCTGTTCGGTCTTGCGGCTTCGCCTGGCTGGGAGCTTGGCGCTGGTGACCTCTGTTTGCGCTCTGGACTCCTGTGACTGACTGGCCAGGCCGCTCGGCCTCTCCTGACAGACAGACACTACGTGCCAAATTTATTTAGAGTTTCGTTTTTATTATGTGTGTTTTAATGGTGGGGTGGTAGATCCCTTTTTGTTTAGTTACCATTGTATAGGTTTTCCCTTTGCTTTTGGTTAGATTATTTCTATAGGTTTACCTTTTTTTTGTTTTAGGATTATTTTGACTTAGTTATATATTCTAGCCCAGTCGCTTTATTTGATTTTGGGAATTGGGTGGATTTTCCTTCAGTAGTTCTTCTTTTGTTTATCACATGTTTTGTTTGTTTCATTTGTGATTAGTGGCTCTTCCTTCAATTTAGTTAGTACAATTTTGCTACTTTTGTTTAATTGCTTTATTTTGTTTTGACCCCACTAATTGTTTTATTCCCCTTTTCAGTTGCTGAGGACCGGTGGTGGTGCTGGTGGTCTGGGTGGCGGTATCCTCTCCGTCCGTGTGCGGTGCTCCTCTGGGATTGGTTTTCTTTGCACAACCCTGTGTGAGTGTGTCACGTGTGACTGGGTGCTTTTTGAGTTGTTTTGGGTGGATCCCCCCCCCCCCCTTCACTAGCCCAATTTCCACCTGGTAAGCCTCAGCACCTGATTAGGTTTCCCTCTTCCCCTCCTTGTGTGTGTGGTATTTTAAAAAGATGTTTACTTGTTAATAAAATCTATTAATTTTTTTATAACGTGAACCATGTCTCATGCCTCATGAGTATAATGAACCTGTGTATGCCTTAAGAGGGAAAAGAAAAAAAAAGAAATTGACTCTCTGGGTGAAATTCCCAGGGTGGCGTTGTCTGGTCCTCGAACACCTCTGGTGTAAGCCAGTATTCTTCCACTCCCTACCACTGCTACACTTTGCTCAAAATGTGTTTGAGAGCGAATAAAGTGCATTTTCGAACAATGGTTGTGTGTGCCAAGCAATAAAGCACATCTCACTAAATGTGTTCCTTAAGTGCCAAAACCCTAACCCTAACCCTTAACCTAACCCTAACCCTAACCCTAACCCTAACCCTAGCCCTTCTTCTCTGAGCGAGTAAAGTGCTTTTTTGGACATGGCACACATGTGCCATTTATGGGGAATTTTTTTTACCACAAAGCCTATAGGTTGCTTGAAATACATTATCACAGCGAGAGAAACACATTTTCTCTTTTAGTTGTAACTCCACAGCAGTGCTTTTCAGCCACCTGAAACTGTTGCAGATAGAACGGGATGCGAAGCTGCGTCAGGCACACTTGGAATGAGGCTCCTGGCACCTTCCGCTGCCTCACAATGACACGCCGTATTATGCTTTGCTCAAAATGTGTTTGAGAGCGAATAAAGTGCATTTTCGAACAATGGTTGTGTGTGCCAAGCAATAAAGCACATCACAATAAATGTGTTCCATCAGCGCCAAAACGCGCTTCGGAGGCCTTCTCTGAGCGAGTGGAGTGCTTTTTTGGACGTGGCACACATGTGCCATATATGGAGAAAATTTTTACAACAAAGCCTATACGTTGCTTGAAATACATTATCACAGCGAGAGAAACACATTTTCTCATTTTAGTTGTAACTCCACAGCAATGCTTCTTAGCCACCTGAAACTGTTGCAGATTGAACGGGATGCGAAGCTGCGTCAGGCACACTTCGAATGAACCTCCTGGCACCTTCCGCTGCCTCACAATGACATGCCGTATTATGCTTTGCTCAAAATGTGTTTGAAAGCGAATAAAGTGCATTTTCGAACAATGGTTGTGTGTGCCAAGCAATAAAGCACATCTCACTAAATGTGTTCCATAAGTGCCAAAACGCCCTTCGGAGGCCTTCTCTGAGCGAGTGGAGTGCTTTTTTGGACGTGGCACACATGTGCCATATATGGAGAAAAATTTTACCACAAAGCCTATAGGTTGCTTGAAATACATTATCACAGCGAGAGAAACACATTTTCTCATTTTAGCTGTAACTCCACAGCAATGCTTCTCAGCCACCTGAAATTGTTGCAGATTGAACGGGATGCGAAGCTGCGTCAGGCACACTTGGAATGAACCTCCTGGCACCTTCCGCTGCCTCACAATGACATGCCGTATTATGCTTTGCTCAAAATGTGTTTGAGAGCGAATAAAGTGCATTTTCGAACAATGGTTGTGTGTGCCAAGCAATAAAGCACATCACACTAAATGTGTTCCATAAGTACCAAAACGCGCTTCGGAGGCCTTCTCTGAGCGAGTGGAGTGCGTTTTTGGACGTGGCACACATGTGCCATATATGCAGAAAATTTTTACCATAAAGCCTATAGGTTGCTTGAAATACATTATCACAGCGAGAGAAACACATTTTTTCATTTTAGCTGTAACTCGACAGCAGTGCTTCTCAGCCAACTGAAACTGTTGCAGATAGAACGGGATGCGAAGCTGCGTCAGGCACACTTGGAATAAACCTCCTGGCACCTTCCGCTGCCTCACAATGACAGGCCGTATTATGCTTTGCTCAAAATGTGTTTGAGAGCGAATAAAGTGCATTTTCGAACAATGGTTGTGTGTGCCAAGCAATAAAGCACATCTCACTAAATGTGTTCCTTAAGTGCCAAAACCCTAACCCTAACCCTAACCCTTAACCTAACCCTAACCCTAACCCTAACCCTAACCCTAACCCTAACCCTAACCCTAACCCTAACCCTAGCCCTTCTTCTCTGAGCGAGTAAAGTGCTTTTTTGGACATGGCATACATGTGCCATATATGGAGAAAATTTTTACCACAAAGCCTATAGGTGGCTTGAAATGCTTTATCACAGAGAGAGAAACACATTTTCTCATTTTAGCTGTAACTCCACAGCAATGCTTCTCAGCCACCTGAAACTGTTGCAGATAGAACGGGATGCGAAGCTGCGTCAGGCACACTTGGAATGAGCCTCCTGGTACCTTCCGCTGCCTCACAATGACACGCCGAATCATGCTTTGCGCACAATGTGTTTGAGAGCGAATAAAGTGAATTTTCGAACAATGGATGTGTGTGCCAAGCAATAAAGCACATCACACTAAATGTGTTCTATAAGTGCCAAAACGCGCTTCGGAGGCCTTCTCTGAGCGAGTGGAGTGCTTTTTTGGACGTGGCACACATGTGCCATATATGGAGAAAATTTTTACGACAAAGCCTATACGTTGCTTGAAATACATTATCACAGTCAGAGAAACACATTTTCTCATTTTAGTTGTAACTCCACAGCAATGCTTCCTAGCCACCTGAAACTGTTGCAGATAGAACGGGATGCGAAGCTGCGTCAGGCACACTTGGAATAATCCTCCTGGCACCTTCCGCTGGCCCACAATGACACGCCGAATCATGCTTTGCGCACAATGTGTTTGAGAGCGAATAAAGTGCATTTTCGAACAATGGATGTGTGTGCCAAGCAATAAAGCACATCACACTAAATGTGTTCCATAAGTACCAAAACGCGCTTCGGAGGCCTTCTCTGAGCGAGTGGAGTGCTTTTTTGGACGTGGCACACATGTGCCATATATGGAGAAAATTTTTACCATAAAGCCTATAGGTTGCTTGAAATACATTATCACAGCGAGAGAAACACATTTTTTCATTTTAGCTGTAACTCGACAGCAGTGCTTCTCAGCCAACTGAAACTGTTGCAGACAGAACGGGATGCGAAGCTGCGTCAGGCACACTTGGAATAAACCTCCTGGCACCTTCCGCTGCCTCACAATGACAGGCCGTATTATGCTTTGCTCAAAATGTGTTTGAGAGCGAATAAAGTGCATTTTCGAACAATGGTTGTGTGTGCCAAGCAATAAAGCACATCTCACTAAATGTGTTCCTTAAGTGCCAAAACCCTAACCCTAACCCTAACCCTTAACCTAACCCTAACCCTAACCCTAACCCTAACCCTAACCCTAACCCTAACCCTAACCCTAACCCTAGCCCTTCTTCTCTGAGCGAGTAAAGTGCTTTTTTGGACATGGCATACATGTGCCATATATGGAGAAAATTTTTACCACAAAGCCTATAGGTTGCTTGAAATGCTTTATCACAGCGAGAGAAACACATTTTCTAATTTTAGCTGTAACTCCACAGCAATGCTTCTCAGCCACCTGAAACTGTTGCAGATAGAACTGGATACGAAGCTGCGTCAGGCACTTTTGGAATGAGCCTCCTGGCACCTTCCGCTGCCTCACAATGACACGCCGTATTATGCTTTGGTCAAAATGTGTTTGAGAGCGAATAAAGTGCATTTTCGAACAATGGATGTGAGTGCCAAGCAATAAAGCACATCACACTAAATGTGTTCCATAAGTGCCAAAACGCGCTTCAGAGGCCTTCTCTGAGCGAGTGGAGTGCTTTTTTGGACGTGGCACACATGTGCCATATATGGAGAAAAATTTTACCACAAAGCCTATAGGTTGCTTGAAATACATTATCACAGCGAGAGAAACACATTTTCTCATTTTAGCTGTAACTCCACAGCAGTGCTTCTCAGCCACCTGAAACTGTTGCAGATAGAACGGGAGGCGAAGCTGCGTCAGGCACATTTGGAATGAGCCTCCTGGCACCTTCCGCTGCCTCACAATGACACGCCGTATTATGCTTTGCTCAAAGTGTGTTTGAGAGCGAATAAAGTGCATTTTCGAACAATGGTTGTGTGTGCCAAACAATAAAGCACATCTCACTAAAAGTGTTCCATAAGTGCCAAAACGCGCTTCGGACGCCTTCTCTGAGCGACTGGAGTGCTTTTTTGGACGTGGCACACATGTGCCATATATGGAGAAAATTTTTACCACAAAGCCTATACGTTGCTTGAAATACATTATCACAGTGAAAGAAACACATTTTCTCATTTTAGTTGTAACTCCACAGCAATGCTTCTTAGCCACCTGAAACTGTTGCAGATAGAACGGGATGCGAAGCTGCGTCAGGCACACTTGGAATAATCCTCCTGGCACCTTCCGCTGGCCCACAACGACACGCCGAATCATGCTTTGCTCAAAATGTGTTTGAGAGCGAATAAAGTGCATTTTCGAACAATGGATGTGTGTGCCAAGCAATGAAGCACATCCCACTAAATGTGTTCCATAAGTGCCAAAACGCGCTTCGGAGGAATTCTCTGAGCGAGTGGAGTGCTTTTTTGGACGTGGCACACATGTGCCATATATGGAGAACATTTTTACCACAAAGCCTATAGGTTGCTTGAAATACATTATCACAGCGAGAGAAACACATTTTTTCATTTTAGCTGTAACTCGACAGCAGTGCTTCTCAGCCATCTGAAACTGTTGCAGGTAGAAGGGGATGCGAAGCTGCGTCAGGCACACTTGGAATGAGCCTCCTGGCACCTTCCGCTGCCTCACAATTACAGGCCGTATTATGCTTTGCTCAAAATGTGTTTGAGAGCGAATAAAGTGCATTTTCGAACAATGGTTGTGTGTGCCAAGCAATAAAGCACATCACACTAAATGTGTTCCATAAGTACCAAAACGCGCTTCGGAGGCCTTCTCTGAGCGAGTGGAGTGCGTTTTTGGACGTGGCACACATGTGCCATATATGGAGAGTATTTTTACCATAAAGCCTATAGGTTGCTTGAAATACATTATCACAGCGAGAGAAACACATTTTTTCATTTTAGCTGTAACTCGACAGCAGTGCTTCTCAGCCAACTGAAACTGTTGCAGATAGAACGGAATGCGAAGCTGCGTCAGGCACACTTGGAATAAACCTCCTGGCACCTTCCGCTGCCTCACAATGACAGGCCGTATTATGCTTTGCTCAAAATGTGTTTGAGAGCGAATAAAGTGCATTTTCGAACAATGGTTGTGTGTGCCAAGCAATAAAGCACATCTCACTAAATGTGTTCCTTAAAAACCCTAACCCTAACCCTAACCCTTAACCTAACCCTAACCCTAACCCTAACCCTAACCCTAACCCTAACCCTAACCCTAACCCTAACCCTAACCCTAACCCTAACCCTAACCCTAGCCCTTCTTCTCTGAGCGAGTAAAGTGCTTTTTTGGACATGGCATACATGTGCCATATATGGAGAAAATTTTTACCACAAAGCCTATAGGTTGCTTGAAATGCTTTATCACAGCGAGAGAAACACATTTTCTCATTTTAGTTGTAACTCCACAGCAGTGCTTTTCAGCCACCTGAAACTGTTGCAGATAGAAGGGGATGCGAAGCTGCGTCAGGCACACTTGGAATGAGCCTCCTGGCACCTTCCGCTGCCTCACAATGACACGCCGAATCATGCTTTGCGCACAATGTGTTTGAGAGCGAATAAAGTGCATTTTCGAACAATGGATGTGTGTGCCAAGCAATAAAGCACATCACACTAAATGTGTTCCATAAGTGCCAAAACGCGCTTCGGAGGCCTTCTCTGAGCGAGTGGAGTGCTTTTTTGGACGTGGCACACACGTGCCATATATGGAGAAAATTTTTACCACAAAGCCTATAGGTTGCTTGAAATGCTTTATCACAGCGAGAGAAACACATTTTCTAATTTTAGTTGTAACTCCACAGCAATGCTTCCTAGCCACCTGAAACTGTTGCAGATAGAACGGGATGCGAAGCTGCGTCAGGCACACTTGGAATAATCCTCCTGGCACGTTCCGCTGGCCCACAATGACACGCGGAATCATGCTTTGCTCAAAATGTGTTTGAGAGCGAATAAAGTGCATTTTCGAACAATGGATGTGTGTGCCAAGCAATAAAGCACACCACACTAAATGTGTTTCATAAGTGCCAAAACGCGCTTCGGAGGCCTTCTCTGAGCGAGTGAGTCCTTTTTTGGACGTGGCACACATGTGCCATATATAGAGAAAAAAATTACCACAAAGCCTATACGTTGCTTGAAATACATTATCACAGTGAGAGAAACACATTTTCTCATTTTAGTTGTAACTCCACAGCAATGCTTCTTAGCCACCTGAAACTGTTGCAGATAGAACGGGATGCGAAGCTGCGTCAGGCACACTTGGAATGAACCTCCTGACACCTTCCGCTGCCTCACAATGACATGTCGTATTATGCTTAGCTCAAAATGTGTTTGAGAGCGAATAAAGTGTATTTTCGAACAATGGTTGTGTGTGCCAAGCAATAAAGCACATCTCACTAAATGTGTTCATTAAGTGTCAAAACCCTAACCCTAACCCTAAACCCTTAACCTAACCCTAACCCTAACCCTAACTCTAACCCTAACCCTAACCCTAACCCTAACCCTAACCCTAACCCTAACCCTTCTTCTCTGAGCGAGTAAAGTGCTTTTTTGGACATGGCATACATGTGCCATATATGGAGAAAAAATTTACCACAAAGCCTATACGTTGCTTGAAATACATTATCACAGAGACAGAAACACATTTTCTCATTTTAGCTGTATCTCCACAGCAATGCTTCTCAGCCACCTGAAACTGTTGCAGATAGAACGGGATGCGAAGTTGCGTCAGGCACACTTGGAATGAGCCTCCTGGCACCTTTCGCTGCCTCACAATGACACGCCGTATTATGCTTTGCTCAAAATGTGCATGAGAGCGAATAAAGTGCATTTTCGAACAATGGATGTGTGTGCCAAGCAAAGAAGCACATCACCCTAAATGTGTTACATAAGTGCCAAAACGCGCTTCGGAGGCCTTCTCTGAGCGAGTGGAGTGCGTTTTTGGACGTGGCACACATGTGCCATATATGGAGAAAATTTTTACCATAAAGCCTATAGGTTGCTTGAAATACATTATCACAGCGAGAGAAACACATTTTTTCATTTTAGCTGTAACTCGACAGCAGTGCTTCTCAGCCGCCTGAAACTGTTGCAGATAGAACGGGATGCGAAGCTGCGTCAGACACACTTTGAATAATCCTCCTGGCACCTTCCGCTGGCCCACAATGACACGCCGAATCATGCTTTGCGCACAATGTGTTTGAGAGCGAATAAAGTGCATTTTCGAACAATGGATGTGTGTGCCAAGCAATAAAGCATATCACACTAAATGTATTCCATAAGTACCAAAACGCGCTTCGGAGGCCTTCTCTGAGCGAGTGGAGTGCGTTTTTGGACGTGGCACACATGTGCCATATATGGAGAAAATTTTTACCATAAAGCCTATAGGTTGCTTGAAATACATTATCACAGCGAGAGAAACACATTTTTTTCATTTTAGCTGTAACTCGACAGCAGTGCTTCTCAGCCAACTGAAACTGTTGCAGATAGAAGGGGATGCGAAGCTGCGTCAGGCACACTTGAAATAAACCTCCTGGCACCTTCCGCTGCCTCACAATGACAGGCCGTATTATGCTTTGCTCAAAATGTGTTTGAGAGCGAATAAAGTGCATTTTCGAACAATGGTTGTGTGTGCCAAGCAATAAAGCACATCACACTAAATGTGTTCTATAAGTGCCAAAACGCGCTTCGGAGGCCTTCTCTGAGCGAGTGGAGTGCTTTTTTGGACGTGGCACACATGTGCCATATATGGAGAAAATTTTTACGACAAAGCCTATACGTTGCTTGAAATACATTATCACAGCGAGAGAAACACATTTTTTCATTTTAGCTGTAACTCAACAGCAGTGCTTCTCAGCCAACTGAAACTGTTGCAGATAGAACGGGATGCGAAGCTGCGTCAGGCACACTTGGAATAAACCTCCTGGCACCTTCCGCTGCCTCACAATGACAGGCCGTATTATGCTTTGCTCAAAATGTGTTTGAGAGCGAATAAAGTGCATTTTCGAACAATGGTTGTGTGTGCCAAGCAATAAAGCACATCTCACTAAATGTGTTCCTTAAGTGCCAAAACCCTAACCCTAACCCTAACCCTTAACCTAACCCTAACCCTAACCCTAACCCTAACCCTAACCCTAACCCTAACCCTAACCCTAACCCTAACCCTCGCCCTTCTTCTCTGAGCGAGTAAAGTGCTTTTTTGGACATGGCATACATGTGCCATATATGGAGAAAATTTTTACCACAAAGCCTATAGGTTGCTTGAAATGCTTTATCACAGCGAGAGAAACACATTTTCTAATTTTAGCTGTAACTCCACAGCAATGCTTCTCAGCCACCTGAAACTGTTGCAGATAGAACGGGATACGAAGCTGCGTCAGGCACTTTTGGAATGAGCCTCCTGGCACCTTCCGCTGCCTCACAATGACACGCCGTATTATGCTTTGGTCAAAATGTGTTTGAGAGCGAATAAAGTGCATTTTCGAACAATGGATGTGAGTGCCAAGCAATAAAGCACATCACACTAAATGTGTTCCATAAGTGCCAAAACGCGCTTCAGAGGCCTTCTCTGAGCGAGTGGAGTGCTTTTTTGGACGTGGCACACATGTGCCATACATGGAGAAAAATTTTACCACAAAGCCTATAGGTTGCTTGAAATACATTATCACAGCGAGAGAAACACATTTTCTCATTTTAGCTGTAACTCCACAGCAGTGCTTCTCAGCCACCTGAAACTGTTGCAGATAGAACGGGAGGCGAATCTGCGTCAGGCACATTTGGAATGAGCCTCCTGGCACCTTCCGCTGCCTCACAATGACACGCCGTATTATGCTTTGCTCAAAATGTGTTTGAGAGCGAATAAAGTGCATTTTCGAACAATGGTTGTGTGTGCCAAACAATAAAGCACATCTCACTAAAAGTGTTCCATAAGTGCCAAAACGCGCTTCAGACGCCTTCTCTGAGCGACTGTAGTGCTTTTTTGGACGTGGCACACATGTGCCATATATGGAGAATTTTTTTTTACCACAAAGCCTATAGGTTGCTTGAAATACATTATCACAGCGAGAGAAACACATTTTCCCTTTTAGTTGTAACTCCACAGCAGTGCTTTTCAGCCACCTGAAACTGTTGCAGATAGAAGGGGATGCGAAGCTGCGTCAGGCACACTTGGAATGAGCCTCCTGGCACCTTCCGCTGCCTCACAATGACACGCCGAATCATGCTTTGCGCACAATGTGTTTGAGAGCGAATAAAGTGCATTTTCGAACAATGGATGTGTGTGCCTAGCAATAAAGCACATCACACTAAATGTGTTCCATAAGTGCCAAAACGCGCTTCGGAGGCCTTCTCTGAGCGAGTGGAGTGCTTTTTTGGACGTGGCACACACGTGCCATATATGGAGAAAATTTTTACCACAAAGCCTATACGTTGCTTGAAATACATTATCACAGTGAGAGAAACACATTTTCTCATTTTAGTTGTAACTCCACAGCAATGCTTCCTAGCCCCCTGAAACTGTTGCAGATAGAACGGGATGCGAAGCTGCGTCAGGCACACTTGGAATGAACCTCCTGACACCTTCCGCTGCCTCACAATGACATGTCGTATTATGCTTAGCTCAAAATGTGTTTGAGAGCGAATAAAGTGTATTTTCGAACAATGGTTGTGTGTGCCAAGCAATAAAGCACATCTCACTAAATGTGTTCATTAAGTGCCAAAACCCTAACCGTAACCCTAAACCCTTAACCTAACCCTAACCCTAACCCTAACCCTAACTCTAACCCTAACCCTAACCCTAACCCTAACCCTAACCCTAACCCTAACCCTAACCCTAACCCTAACCCTAGCCCTTCTTCTCTGAGCGAGTAAAGTGCTTTTTTGGACATGGCATACATGTGCCATATATGGAGAAAATTTTTACCACAAAGCCTAGAGGTTGCTTGAAATGCTTTATCACAGCGAGAGAAACACATTTTATCATTTTAGCTGTAACTCTACAGCAATGCTAACCCTAACCCTAACCCTAACCCTAACCCTAACCCTAACCCTAACCCTAACCCTAACCCTAACCCTAACCCTAGCCCTTCTTCTCTGAGCGAGTAAAGTGCTTTTTTGGACATGGCATACATGTGCCATATATGGAGAAAATTTTTACCA
The DNA here is from genome assembly GCF_037039965.1 of Doryrhamphus excisus. Lineage (NCBI taxonomy): Eukaryota > Metazoa > Chordata > Actinopteri > Syngnathiformes > Syngnathidae > Doryrhamphus > Doryrhamphus excisus. The sequence goes on along the minus strand of NC_136377.1, from coordinate 9,170,444 downwards.
CAAAGCCTATAGGTTGCTTGAAATGCTTTATCACAGCGAGAGAAACACATTTTCTAATTTTAGCTGTAACTCCACAGCAATGCTTCTCAGCCACCTGAAATTGTTGCAGATAGAACTGGATACGAAGCTGCGTCAGGCACTTTTGGAATGAGCCTCCTGGCACCTTCCGCTGCCTCACAATGACACGCCGTATTATGCTTTGGTCAAAATGTGTTTTAGAGCGAATAAAGTGCATTTTCGAACAATGGATGTGAGTGCCAAGCAATAAAGCACATCACACTAAATGTGTTCCATAAGTGCCAAAACGCGCTTCAGAGGCCTTCTCTGAGCGAGTGGAGTGCTTTTTTGGACGTGGCACACATGTGCCATATATGGAGAAAAATTTTACCACAAAGCCTATAGGTTGCTTGAAATACATTATCACAGCGAGAGAAACACATTTTCTCATTTTAGCTGTAACTCCACAGCAGTGCTTCTCAGCCACCTGAAACTGTTGCAGATAGAACGGGAGGCGAAGCTGCGTAGGCACATTTGGAATGAGCCTCCTGGCACCTTCCGCTGCCTCACAATGACACGCCGTATTATGCTTTGCTCAAAATGTGTTTGAGAGCGAATAAAGTGCATTTTCGAACAATGGTTGTGTGTGGCAAGCAATAAAGCACATCTCACTAAATGTGTTCCTTAAGTGCCAAAACGCGCTTCGGAGGCCTTCTCTGAGCGAGTGGAGTGCTTTTTTGGACGTGGCACACATGTGCCATATATGGAGAAAATTTTTACCATAAAGCCTATAGGTTGCTTGAAATACATTATCACAGCGAGAGAAACACATTTTTTCATTTTAGCTGTAACTCGACAGCAGTGCTTCTCAGCCGCCTGAAACTGTTGCAGATAGAACGGGATGCGAAGCTGCGTCAGACACACTTTGAATAATCCTCCTGGCACCTTCCGCTGGCCCACAATGACACGCCGAATCATGCTTTGCGCACAATGTGTTTGAGAGCGAATAAAGTGCATTTTCGAACAATGGATGTGTGTGCCAAGCAATAAAGCACATCACACTAAATGTATTCCATAAGTACCAAAACGCGCTTCGGAGGCCTTCTCTGAGCGAGTGGAGTGCGTTTTTGGACGTGGCACACATGTGCCATATATGGAGAAAATTTTTACCATAAAGCCTATAGGTTGCTTGAAATACATTATCACAGCGAGAGAAACACATTTTTTTCATTTTAGCTGTAACTCGACAGCAGTGCTTCTCAGCCAACTGAAACTGTTGCAGATAGAAGGGGATGCGAAGCTGCGTCAGGCACACTTGAAATAAACCTCCTGGCACCTTCCGCTGCCTCACAATGACAGGCCGTATTATGCTTTGCTCAAAATGTGTTTGAGAGCGAATAAAGTGCATTTTCGAACAATGGTTGTGTGTGCCAAGCAATAAAGCACATCTCACTAAATGTGTTCCTTAAGTGCCAAAACCCTAACCCTAACCCTAACCCTAACCCTTAACCTAACCCTAACCCTAACCCTAACCCTAACCCTAGCCCTTCTTTTCTGAACGAGTAAAGTGCTTTTTTGGACATGGCATACATGTGCCATATATGGAGAAAAATTTTACCACAAAGCCTATAGGTTGCTTGAAATGCTTTATCACAGCGAGAGAAACACATTTTCTCATTTTAGCTGTAACTCCACAGCAATGCTTCTCAGCCACCTGAAACTGTTGCAGATAGAACGGGATGCGAAGCTGCGTCAGGCACACTTGGAATGAGCCTCCTGGCACCTTCCGCTGCCTCACAATGACACGCCGTAATATGCTTTGCTCAAAATGTGTTTGAGAGCGAATAAAGTGCATTTTCGAACAATGGCTGTGTGTGCCAAGCAAAGAAGCACATCACACTAAATGTGTTCCATAAGTGCCAAAACGCGCTTCGGAGGCCTTCTCTGAGCGAGTGGAGTGCTTTTTTGGACGTGGCACACATGTGCCATATATGGAGAAATTTTTTACCACAAAGCCTATAGGTTACTTGAAATACATTATCACAGAGACAGAAACACATTTTCTCATTTTAGCTGTAACTCCACAGCAATGCTTCTCAGCCACCTGAAACTGTTGCAGATAGAACGGGATGCGAAGTTGCGTCAGGCACACTTGGAATGAGCCTCCTGGCACCTTTCGCTGCCTCACAATGACACGCCGTATTATGCTTTGCTCAAAATGTGCATGAGAGCGAATAAAGTGCATTTTCGAACAATGGATGTGTGTGCCAAGCAAAGAAGCACATCACACTAAATGTGTTCCATAAGTGCCAAAACGCGCTTCGGAGGCCTTCTCTGAGCGAGTGGAGTGCTTTTTCGGAAGTGGCACACATGTGCCATATATGGAGAAATTTTTTACCACAAAGCCTATACGTTGCTTGAACTACATTATCACAGTGAGAGAAACACATTTTCTCATTATAGTTGTAACTCCACAGCAATGCTTCTTAGCCACCTGAAACTGTTGCAGATAGAACGGGATGCGAAGCTGCGTCAGACACACTTTGAATATTCCTCCTGGCACCTTCCGCTGGCCCACAATGACACGCCGAATCATGCTTTGCACACAATGTGTTTGAGAGCGAATAAAGTGCATTTTCGAACAATGGATGTGTGTGCCAAGCAATAAAGCACATCACACTAAATGTGTTCCATAAGTACCAAAACGCGCTTCGGAGGCCTTCTCTGAGCGAGTGGAGTGCGTTTTTGGACGTGGCACACATGTGCCATATATGGAGAAAATTTTTACCATAAAGCCTATAGGTTGCTTGAAATACATTATCACAGCGAGAGAAACACATTTTTTCATTTTAGCTGTAACTCGACAGCAGTGGTTCTCAGCCAACTGAAACTGTTGCAGATAGAAGGGGGTGCGAAGCTGCGTCAGGCACACTTGCAAAAAAACCTCCTGGCACCTTCCGCTGCCTCACAATGACAGGCCGTATTATGCTTTGCTCAAAATGTGTTTGAGAGCGAATAAAGTGCATTTTCGAACAATGGTTGTGTGTGCCAAGCAATAAAGCACATCTCACTAAATGTGTTCCTTAAGTGCCAAAACCCTAACCCTAACCCTAACCCTTAACCTAACCCTAACCCTAACCCTAACCCTAACCCTAACCCTAACCCTAACCCTAACCCTAGCCCTTCTTTTCTGAACGAGTAAAGTGCTTTTTTGGACGTGGCACACATGTGCCATATATGGAGAAAATTTTTACCACAAAGCCTATACGTTGCTTGAAATACATTATCACAGTGACAGAAACACATTTTCTCATTTTAGTTGTAACTCCACAGCAATGCTTCCTAGCCACCTGAAACTGTTGCAGATAGAACGGGATGCGAAGCTGCGTCAGGCACACTTGGAATAATCCTCCTGGCACCTTCCGCTGGCCCACAATGACACGCCGAATCATGCTTTGCGCACAATGTGTTTGAGAGCGAATAAAGTGCATTTTCAAACAATGGATGTGTGTGCCAAGCAATAAAGCACATCACACTAAATATGTTCCATAAGTGCCAAAACGCGCTTCGGAGGCCTTCTCTGAGCGAGTGGAGTGCTTTTTTGGACGTGGCACACATGTGCCATATATGGAGAAAATTTTTACCACAAAGCCTATACGTTGCTTGAAATACATTATCACAGCGAGAGAAACACATTTTCTCATTTTAGCTGTAACTCCACAGCAATGCTTCCTAGCCACCTGAAACTGTTGCAGATAGAACGGGATGCGAAGCTGCGTCAGGCACACTTGGAATAATCCTCCTGGCACCTTCCGCTGGCCCACAATAACACGCCGAATCATGCTTTGCGCACAATGTGTTTGAGAGCGAATAAAGTGCATTTTCGAACAATGGATGTGTGTGCCAAGCAATAAAGCACATCACACTAAATGTGTTCCATCAGTGCCAAAACGCGCTTCGGAAGCCTTCTCTGAGCGAGTGGAGTGCTTTTTTGGACGTGGCACACATGTGCCATATATGGAGAATTTTTTTTTACCACAAAGCCTATGGGTTGCTTGAAATACATTATCACAGCGAGAGAAACACATTTTCTCTTTTAGTTGTAACTCCACAGCAGTGCTTTTCAGCCACCTGAAACTGTTGCAGATAGAAGGGGATGCGAAGCTGCGTCAGGCACACTTGGAATGAGCCTCCTGGCACCTTCTGCTGCCTCACAATGACATGCCGTATTATGCTTTGCTCAAAAGGTGTTTGAGTGCGAATAAAGTGCATTTTCGAACAATGGTTGTGTGTGCCAAGCAATAAAGCACATCTCACTAAATGTGTTCCTTAAGCGCCAAAACCCTAACCCTAATCCTAACCCTTAACCTAACCATAACCGTAACCGTAACCCTAACCCTAACCCTAACCCTAACCCTAACCCTAACCCTAACCCTAACCCTAACCCTAAACCCTAACCCTAATCCTAACCTTAACCCTAACCCTAACCCTAACCCTAGCCCTTCTTCTCTGAGCGAGTAAAGTGCTTTTTTGGACATGGCATACATGTGCCATATATGGAGAAAATTTTTACCACAAAGCCTATAGGTTGCTTGAAATGCTTTATCACAGCGAGAGAAACACATTTTCTCATTTTAGCTGTAACTCCACAGCAGTGCTTCTCAGCCACCTGAAACTGTTGCAGATAGAACGGGATGCGAAGCTGCGTCAGGCACACTTGGAATAATCCTCCTGGCACCTTCCGCTGGCCCACAATGACACGCCGAATCATGCTTTGCTCAAAATGTGTTTGAGAGCGAATAAAGTGCATTTTCGAACAATGGATGTGTGTGACAAGCAATAAAGCACATCACACTAAATGTGTTCCATAAGTGCCAAAACGCGCTTCGGAGGCCTTCTCTGAGCGAGTGGAGTGCTTTTTTGGACGTGGCACACATGTGCCATATATGGAGATTTTTTTTTACCACAAAGCCTATAGGTTGCTTGAAATACATTATCAAAGCGAGATAAACACATTTTCTCATTTTAGTTGTAACTCCACAGCAGTGCTTTTCAGCCACCTGAAACTGTTGCAGATAGAAGGGGATGCGAAGCTGCGTCAGGCACACTTGAAATGAACCTCCTGGCACCTTCGGCTGCCTCAAAATGACACGCCGTATTATGCTTAGCTCAAAATGTGTTTGAGAGCGAATAAAGTGCATTTTCGAACAATGGTTGTGTGTGCCAAGCAATAAAGCACATCTCACTAAATGTGTTCCTTAAGTGCCAAAACCCTAACCCTAACCCTAACCCTAACCCTAACCCTTAACCTAACCCTAACCCTAACCCTAACCCTAACCCTAACCCTAACCCTAACCCTAACCCTAACCCTAACCCTAACCCTAACCCTAACTCTAACCCTAACAGTAACCCTAACCCTTAACCTAACCCTAACCCTAACCCTAACCCTAACCCTAACCCTAACCCTAACCCTAACCCTAACCCTAACCCTAGCCCTTCTTCTCTGAGCGAGTAAAGTGCTTTTTTTGGACATGGCACACATGTGCCATATATGGAGAAAATTTTTACCACAAAGCCTATAGGTTGCTTGAAATACATTATCACAGCGAGAGAAACACATTTTCTCATTTTAGTTGTAACTCCACAGCAATGCTTCTCAGCCACCTGAAACTGTTGCAGATAGAACGGGATGCGAAGCTGCGTCAGGCACACTTGGAATAATCCTCCTGGCACCTTCCGCTGGCCCACAATGACACGCCGTATCATGCTTTGCGCACAATGCGTTTGAGAGCGAATAAAGTGCTTTTTCGAACAATGGTTGTGTGTGCCAAGCAATAAAGCACATCTCACTAAATGTGTTCCTTAAGTGCCAAAACCCTAACCCTTAACCTAACCCTAACCCTAACCCTAACCCTAACCCTAACCCTAACCCTAACCCTAACCCTAACTCTAACCCTAACAGTAACCCTAACCCTAACTCTAACCCTATAACCCTAGCCCTTCTTCTCTGAGCGAGTAAAGTGCTTTTTTGGACATGGCACACATGTGCCATATATGGAGAAAATTTTTACCACAAAGCCTATAGGTTGCTTGAAATACATTATCACAGCGAGAGAAACACATTTTCTCATTTTAGCTGTAACTCCACAGCAATGCTTCTCAGCCACCTGAAACTGTTGCAGATAGAACGGGATGCGAAGCTGCATCAGGCACACTTGGAATGAGCCTCCTGGCACCTTCCGCTGCCTCACAATGACACGCCGTATTGAGCTTTGCTCAAAATGTGTTTGAGAGCGAATAAAGTGTATTTTCGAACAATGGTTGTGTGTGCCAAGCAATAAAGCACATCACACTAAATGTGTTCCTTAAGTGCCAAAACGCGCTTCGGAGGCCTTCTCTGAGCGAGTGGAGTGCTTTTTTGGACGTGGCACACATGTGCCATATATGGAGAAAATTTTTACCACAAAGCCTATAGGTTGCTTGAAATACATTATCACAGCGAGAGAAACACATTTTCTCATTTAGCTGTAACTCCACAGCAATGCTTCTCAGCCACCTGAAACTGTTGCAGATAGAACGGGATGCGAAGCTGCGTCAGGCACATTTGGAATAATCCTGCTGGCACCTTCCGCTGGCTCACAATGACATGCCGTATCATGCTTTGCGCACAATGTGTTTGAGAGCGAATAAAGTGTATTTTCGAACAATGGATGTGTGTGCCAAGCAATAAAGCACATCACACTAAATGTGTTCCATAAGTGCCAAAACGCGCTTCGGAGGCCTTCTCTGAGCGAGTGGAGTGCTTTTTTGGACGTGGCACACATGTGCCATATATGGAGAAAATTTTTACCACAAAGCCTATAGGTTGCTTGAAATACATTATCACAGCGAGAGAAACACATTTTCTCATTTTAGTTGTAACTCCACAGCAGTGCTTCTCAGCCACTAGAAACTGTTGCAGATAGAAGGGGATGCGAAGCTGCGTCAGGCACACTTGGAATTAGCCTCCTGGCACCTCCTGCCGACTCAGAATGACCCGCCGTATCATCCTTTGCTCACAATGTTTTTGAGAGTGAATAAAGTGCATTTTCGAACATTGGTTGTGTGTGCAAGCAATAAAGCACATCACGCTAAATGTGTTCCAAAAGTGCCAAAACGCTCTTCGGAGGCCTTCTCTGAGCGAGTGGAGTGCTTTTTTGGACGTGGCACACATGTGCCATATATGGAGAAGATTTTTACCACAAAGCCTATAGGTTGCTTGAAATACATTATCACAGTGCGTGAAACACTTTTTCTCATTTTCGCTGTAACTCCACAGCAGTGCTTCTCTGGCTTGAGAAACTGTTGTAGATAGAACGAGATGCGAAGCTGCGTCAGGCACACTTGGAATGAGCCTCCTGGCACCTTCCGCTGAAGATTTTTACCACAAAGCCTATAGGTTGCTTGAAATACATTATGCTCGTGTGCACACCTTCAGAGATCAAGCACACATCCTTGTTCCCATTTGTCACCTTGATTTTTTTGTAAAAGAAGGAGCGGAAAGGCCATGTTTCTTCACATCGTCATATTTCATTGTTTGGCAACTGCTTTGTGACTTCGCCAGTCCTCTTAAAAGCCCATTCCCCCGGGTTTCCATAGTGTAGTGGTTAGTGTGTATAGTGTGTCACAAGCACTTTGCCTCACAAGCAAAATATCCTCTGTCCTAAACTGGGTGGAAACATGGCCTTTCATTTCCTTCTTTTACAAAAAAAATGGGAACAAGCATATGTGCTTGATCTCTGAAGGTGTGTACACGAGCATCTGTTCCCAGTTTGGACACACAATCGATATTTCCCCGATGACTGATTGGGTGCATCACTGGCCTGCATGGAGGAGCTTATAGGAAGGAGGTGGCCGCTGTGGCATCATTGCGTGTGTGGCAAAGCAAGCAGGGTAGCTTGGTTGCTGACAACGCCACCTGGGGACTTTCACCCCAGGATGTAACAGGTTGTATCAACCACAAAGTCTAAATTAATCCCCAAAATCCCACAGAACAAGATCGTGATTTCCAATTATAAAAGTATTTGTTTTATTAAACAATTTAATTTAATCTTAAAATGAGTGACAAACCATGAATAATACAAATAAGGTGGTGATATGAGGCATTATCAAAAATAAAAGAGGACTGGGCTGGGGCTTACCATGACAGCGGTAACATAAAGGGAGGGATCCAAACCACACTGCACCCGTGACTCAGCAAACCAAAAGTGGAAAAAAAGGGACCTGTATTGCCACTGCTTCAGCCATGGTGGATGGGGGGGGGCGACTGAAGGAGTCAGATCTATCCCAAACCAGAGCGCCAAATTTAGGCGATTGGGGTCCCAACAGAGCCGAGCCACAGGGAACAAATACTCCAGGGCCAGGAGACACAAAAGAGTAGAGAGCAAAAAGAGCCAAAACAGCAGCGAGGCCCACAGCGGCAAGTGATGGCCGTGCCCTGCAAAACAAACAAATTAAACTAATCTATAATGAATCTTACAAAAAGGTAACAAAACTACAAATAAATGTTTAATACCTGAGAGTAGGATTAAGATGTCACACAGTGGCAGGAGGAGGAAGCCCGCAGCCCAGACTCCACCAGCGATGGCTGGGAGAGAACGTGAATAAATACACCTCAGACAATCAGCAGGAGCCACAATTAAAAGGGCAGACAACTAAGCGTCTTACCCACAGAAAGCGCACCGCGCGCACACAGACCCGAGTGAGACAGCCTGGCTTCCGGTAACAGCACGCTGCTAGAAGGAGTGACACCGGGGTCAACACAAGGCCCCTAAAACTGAATGAATTGAAGGAAGCATGGCAAGCATACCTTTGTTTTGAAACCTGATCTCACAAGATCTCCCTCTCGCAGGTCCCTGAATTGCCACCTCCAAGATCGACTGAGGTCTTAAACTGTCCAAATGGACAAGCCAAATATCTTCTGGACAAAAAGAGTTCATGGTCAGACAAGACAAAGGTTGAGCCAGTCACCTGAACATTAGACGTTTGATCTGAGTGTCCAGAATTGAAGTCCCTGTTCAGGTGGCCAGTGATAGGGTCTGAGATCCACTTGCAAACACCTCCTTTTTGCCCTCAAAATACAAGGGCAACAGGATAATCCCTTGGTACTTTAGGGAAACTAGTGAGGTGCCTGGCTTTTAACTGGAACTGGAAAGGCCTGTGTAGCTCCGCACACAAACCAAGTGTCTTCCTCACATGCACCACTGATTTGTATTTGAACTCAAAGTATTTGCCATTCTTTCCTGGCAGACATAACATAAGCAAACGGCTTGTCCTTTGAGCTGGACTTGAACCAGTGACCTAAGGATGCCAGCTTGAACAACTATACTCCGCCGCTCTTCCAACTGAGCTATCAAAGGTCTCAGTGTTTTGGGGCGTGTGAGTACGGCCAAGCATTCGACGGCGTCTCATTGAGGTTGCGGGCTCGAACACGCTGTGATTGAGAATGTCACTTTTGACAGAATTTGGGAGATAATCATGTGTCATGTGTTGGTCCCGAAAACGGTCTTGGCACTTTTTTACACCAATGAAAGGAATAAAAACAGCCCTGTTGCATTGGCCGGGAATCGGACCCGGGTCTCCCATTCGGCCGACGGCGATAATTCTGCTGAAACAACCAAAACATTCCCCATTCATTTCCAATTATAGCGAAAGCCCATTATGAATGTAATATACTTTTGTCCAGGAGTGGCGCTGTGGCCGCTTCTGTCCTCCATCCATCCTGAACTTCGGGTAATAAAAAGCACAACAGCACAATTGCTTTTTTCGAGAGAGTGAGCGACGAGACAGACAAAAAAATGGTAAACTACAGTAAAAGTAAAACAGCACAAATACTTTATTTTGTCTTTGAACTGTTCTGCTTTCATGTTTTTATGTGGGTGTTTGTGGTGTGGCAGTGCCACTTCCGCAATTGTTCGCTATTTACGACCGCCCCAGTATACCTATTACACGTAGTATACCTATTATCATTAGCAACAGTTATTTGTATGTTATAGTTATTCGTGAAATTTCTCTAACTGAGCTTCAGCCAAAGCAAAGCCAGGTAAAAACTTAATCATGTGTCCATTTGTTCTAATAGTTGCATCTTGTTTGAACCAAATTACAAATGTGTATTTCGTAGTTTTATTTGCCTAGAGCCCAAAAAAGATTGCCCATCCAAACTTCTCCAACTGCTGCCCACACTGGACCAGTGAAGACTGGAGGGAGGGTATTTCTGTTGGACCACAAGCGCTGGCCGACTCCAATGAAGTCCACAATTGACGATCTCCTAGATAAACACTAGCAAAGACCCCAACAGCATGCTGCATCCAACAAAATTGTACATTTCTAAATACATAAAACACAACAGTAAATTTCTCAACACATCATCTTCACTAAATACCAGCCCAGAGAAACTGCAACATACACAGCAGCTTTGGTAGTCGCAAAGCACTACCACTGCTGTGCCTGTAGTGACACTGCCTGCAGCGATGGTTATTTCACCACTTCAAAATATCAAGCAGATGGGACATCAAACACATGACTTTTATCAACGAGGCCCTGTCAGATACTCTTATTGCTGCAGAAAGTCTGACAGACCCCAAGATGCCGTTTAAAGAGTTTAGTCTTCAGACTTCTTCCAGCAAGAGCTGGATGAGACAAGTAAGAGGGTGGAGGAAAAACAGCAGAAGAAGAAGGAAGAGGGAGGAATCTCCTCCACACCCTGTCCGAAAGTGCCTCTGCAAGATGCAGCTGAAGCAGGGCCCGAAAACCTTCCACATCCACACTGGCTTCAGAGAAGTACATCTACTGCCCTGCCAAAGTGTTCTCCATCTATAGAGAGCACAGGATGGAAATAGAGATGAGCTGGAGGGAGTTCCAGGCCTCTTCTTTCTATGAAAAGGAGAAAAAAAGACGGCAAAATAAGTGAACAATATATTTGTTATTCATAACTGCTTACATGTAGATTATTATTTATTTTTTATTATTGAGAGTGTTCTTGAGTGTGGCAACCTGATAAATAAATATTCTTTGTTACATTGCATTGATTTTGTATTTTATTTCAAGCACTAGTATCAATATAAGCCTGATAGAAATTGGAAACCTGATCAAGTGGATGAGCCTCTGCAAAGTGGCGCTGAACGACAAAACATCACAATGTCATACTGTTTGGGTTCAAGCACCTTCTGGCGTAATGGGATCCACAACAATCATGTCAGCTGTGGATGCACCGTCGACTTGTTTTTGAATGGCAAGTGACGAAAAGAGGTATGTGGGTCAGAAATCAGCTGCCAAAGTTTCACAGACCAAGCAGGCAGGCACTACCGGGATTTGAACCCAGGATTTCCTGTTTACAAGACAGGCACTTTGGCCAGCTAAGTCACAGCGCCAGCCGAGCAAGTCACCCTGGCAATGCTACCTTTACTCTTCTAGACATGAACTGCTCCAACGTTGAGACGACGCCATTTGTCGTGTGTCATTCGGTCAGCAGGGGGAGAATCCCGTATATTTGGCACCGATACAAAGGGTTTACCAATTGGAAAGAATGCAAGGGTTCTCCAAAAGAGTCCAACACAAGTGTCACACGAGGGTCTAGAAGTGGTGCCTGGGACTGACACAAATAACTAGGCTGTTCATCTGGACTAACTGAATAAAATGTAATTACAATTATTATAGTGTTATCACCCTTATATTCGTTTGCTTAGACAATAGACAATAGTCTTGAGCAGGAACATTCCATGACGCTGACCAGCAACTCCCAGCACCACTAATCTTGCAAGTGCCTGGGAACACCAGCAGTGACCTTGAAGATGTTCCTGTTCATCATGCAAAATGTGCTGAGATAAGAACACATGCACAAAAAGTAATTGCTCTCACATACACACACACACACATAGACAACAAGTACAGCTTGTGCAACTGCTTGCTTCCCCCTCCCCTTAGAGTTGCACGACCATGTATTAGGGACCTCCTAAAAAAATAAAAATAGAGGAGCATGAATGGCATACTCAGAGTGGAGAGGCATGTCACTGGGTATGTTGTTTCACTCTCCTCGCTGCGAAAAAACTTTGAATTTTGTTGTCTATCTCTTCTGTAATTAAGTGTTTTTACAAGTGTCACAGGAGTTTGAACCTGACACTAACATAACATAAAAACCACATGGGAAACAAAACACAGAGTGTATGAATGCCTTTTAAAAAGTGGGCTCTAGAGGGTCAGGATGGCCGAGCAGTCGAAGGCGTTGCATTCAGGTTGCAGTCTCTAATGAGGTGTGGGTTTGAGTCGCACTTCTGACAGCTTCTTGCATCTTGAAGTGGCGTCACCCTTCATTCTAAAGTGGCCGAGGCTGCTCTTCAACATGACCGCTGCTGAAAAGTATACAAAGCAGACCTATTGCATCCTGGGGTCTTGCGTTTCTCCAGAAAACAGTCTTTGTTCTTCAACATGACCTCTGATAAAAAGTATGAAAACCAGAGTCATGGAAATACCAGTAGATGACTGCTGGAATTAGAAGCAAGGAGCCCCTCTTTACTAGGCATGTAATTTGACCAACTAAAGCATTGTGCCCGTGAAGCATGCAAACTTGACAATGGAACCTTTAGTAAAAAAGGATATCCTGTGCATCTGGCACCGACACAAAAACAGTTCACCAATGGGGAAAAATGTTCATACAAGGGAGGGAGTCCAAAGCCAAACACGTGTCGATTGAGCGTCCCTGGGTGGGCTCAAACCACCAACCTCTCAGTTAACAGCTGAATGCGCTGACCAATTGCTCCCTACAGACTACAATAGCATTACTGCAGTAAGGTTTCAGTAAGTTTCCACTTTTGACAGAAATTTGCTAATACTCAAGTGCTGTCCACCTTAACTCTCATGTGGTCCGGTCTGTTACTTTTCAGGTGTCATTCTGAGTTCTGCCCTTTCGCAGGAAAAGAGCCTTTGTACTTTTTCAACATGAGCTCTAGGTAAAAGCTTAAATATTCTGCATTGGCCGGGAATCGGACCACGGCCCTGATGCCCTGAAAAATACTTGAAAAATGAAAATACCCTGATCAGACCCTGATCAGAGCATCCCTACTATAAGAGCCCATGTTTTTAGTTAAGGACTGTTATTTCGCAACAGCTAGAAATAGAGACAGGTCCAGAGTATCTATGCCACTTCTAGATGACAGCACAGCAGTCTTACCATTGCTGTCTGAGCTGTCCAGGCGTCTCGATTTTGTTTTGTCCCGGTTGGTTTCAGCCTGAGAGCCTTCGGACTTGGACGTCTCAGCATAATTCACCTGCGACTTGTGGCTGCGCCGCGACCGTCGCCGACTCATGTCCAGATCGCTGTCACTGTACTCGCTGGAACCTTCCGTCGCTGGAGACACAAAAAGTTACAAAAGTTCCCCTTTTAAGCACAAGTGACCTAAAAAAAAGTATCACCCATCTCTACATTGTGTTTTGAAAAAAAATGAATGAATAAATGACTGTTTCGTGCTTGACTATGGCCTATTATTGTAAAAATATTGAAAGACAAGTGAAATGTAGCATTCTTGTTTCTATGCATCAGTAATGTTACACTGCATGGAGTTAGCCATGGCATGTCCAACATAAGAGTGAAAAAAAGTTATCCTCACATTCTGTGTGATTTGGCTTCATATTTTGGCCTTACTTCCCACTCCATTTGAAACACTTTAACTTCACAATACGTAAATGGGAGGCTAACCACTTAACGTGGTAGCTTGAAATATGCTATGAGCGGCAACCATCTCTTAGTGATCCCGTAGCCTGCAAATAAGTGCTTTGCGTACTGTAGTGTAAACAAAAATTAGGAGGGTAAAGGTGAATGTAGGGGTGTTATTTCATGTCTAGAGGGCTCTAATAATGGTATAAATCGTATTTACAAAGTTAAACAGGTTTTTTATGCACTAACTCCAAACTCCTAAGCCTGAGAGCGTTATGACAGGAAGGGCCTCTGGCTCCCTTTTTAGACTCATATGGTATCATTAAGGAGAAGCTACTACATGAGGATTTTGCTTTATACATATTTGCCGAGGGGGGTGAATTTGACTTTGTGGACAGTGCAGTAACAATCAATGTGATTTTCACTTCCTGTGATACACTGACTAAACTATAGGTGTGATTGTTAAGCCTTTTCAAAACAGCTGTGGCATCTTTATTGCATACTTCGCATAGAGTTGAGTTCAAGGTTTGTGTCCATCATTTCAAAGAAGATTTTATCTCTTCAGGCTTTTGGAAACCAGGGGCAACTCTTCTGCTCCTTGAGTAATCATGTGTGTATACAAGAAGTATTCCCTTGTTTTAAAAATCCTGTGGAAAACGGTTGTTGCATCAGGACTTTTCTACATGTATCATTTGATAGAAAGAACAATACAAAAAGATCAAATTTGTAATACATTTGTATTTTCTTGAAAGAAAAATACAAAAAAGAGGCATTTGATATATTTTTTTTATCTTGTTTGTGTTCAATACAATGTTGATGGGCAGTGACTGATTGACCAGAGCCCCAAAATACAGCCAGAGAACACTATTGGACATGTTCGAATTTCCTGGCTGTATTGGGTCAGTTGGTCATGGACCTATCAACATTTTTCATTTGGGATTGTACTCTTTTTGGGGGGGGGGGGGGGGGGGGTTGCTCAAAAGAGTACTCTTTGTACTCTTGTGAAAATGTTGAAAATTATGGATGGCCCCAAAGAGGTTTGGATGAGCTCACTTTCAAAATGCTCACTCTCTCGCTATATGAGAGCTTATTATTTATTACTTATGACCAAATCACTCTCTTTTATTTTCTCTGTGTTGTTTTCCACTTTGGTGGAGTAGTTTTACCACCACTGGGAGGGTGTGATGGAGATGTGCAGATAAAAGTGCAGTGAGATCACAGGAAACATGCGATCATCACCTCCTGTGAAGAGAGAAGGGAAAGGCTGTCATAATAAATAACGAGATATTGCAATTCCCTCAGATACTGGATGCAATTACTGAGAGGTGCAGTTGCCAAGCAAAAAAGCTAGAGAAATTTTGTTAGGTCAGTCATATATTATTTTTGTATGATTCATTATTTATGGTAATTATTTCCCGATATTTTGCAGTGTTTTTGTAAATGTTCCACACAACAAACGTATTGTATTGTTCCACATAATCAAGTGTCAAAACAAAGCACCCTAGGTTTTTATGACTCTCTGCCCTCACATTTTTTTTTATTGATTGCAACTGCTAAATAACCCCCCATGGGGCCAAAGAATGTTGGATGTGCCAGCAATGTGGTAAAGAAGATGAGAAGCACTATTGAATTTGATCTTGCCACATCTTGTTCACATCAACAATAAGGTCCCTCCATCCATTGTTTTCAATGATTTTTGAATTGTTATCGGCATGGAAAAACTGTAATTATAATCAAATGTTTTTTTTTGTTAATATTTTTGGGATGTCAAGGTTTGTTGTAGTTTTAATCAAACAAAATTTTAGTAACAATAGCCAAAATATACCATAGGACGTCAAAGTGCATCACAGCAGGATGTTCAATTCATGAAAATTGGAATGCATAACTTGGTTACAACCAGCAGCAGCACTGTTGAATCAGACTTGAAAAACATGCCATCATCTGCTGCACAGCGGTCGTGTGGTTAGCGCGCAGACCTCACAGCTAGGGGACCTGGGTTCAATTCCACCCTCGGCCATCTCTGTGTGGAGTTTGCATGTTCTCCCCGTGCATGCGTGGGTTTTCTCCGGGTACTCCGGTTTCCTCCCACATTCCAAAAACATGCTGGGTTAATTGGTGACTCCAAATTGTCCATAGGTATGAATGTGAGTGTGAATGGTTGTTTGTCCATATGTGCCCTGTGATTGGCTGGCAACCAGTCCAGGGTGTACCCCGCCTCTCGCCGAAGACAGCCGGTATAGGCTCCCCCCCCCCACTTTTAGTGGTTTTATCTTCAAAAACTGCTAAATAAATATTTCAAAACCAATAAAAATAATGATTCACTTGATTGACGAGCAAAAACAGCTCACAAGGTTCTTTGGCCCCATGGTGAGTTATTTAGCAGTTGCAACACTTAGTTTTGCGGAACAATACAGTACAAATGGCAAACTGACAAATTATTAATTCATTCATTTTCTATACCGCTTATCCTCACGAGGGTCGCAGGTGTATGCTGGAGCCTATCCCAGCTGTCTTCAGGCGAGAGGCGGGGTACACCCTGGACTGGTCGCCAGCCAATCACAGGGCACATATAGACAAACAACCATTCACACTCACATTCATACCTATGGACAATTTGGAGTCGCCAATTAACCTAGCATGTTTTTGGAATGTGGGAGGAAACCGGAGTACCCGGAGAAAAACTGTCAGGTTCAAAAACCCCGACGCTTGTAAAACACTGCCTCTACAAAGGAAGACACAGAGAGTTGAGTTTCTTTTTACTTGCAAGGAGAGTGATGGAGACTGCACAGTTACAACCCTCCTACCAACTCTGAAACAGTCCCCATTCTCCTACCTTTTATTCAGTTAGGAACGCTCTAGGTACACGAGATTTCAACTGCTAAGGGGACGGGGGGGTTTAACTATTCCATTTGAAACCGGTTCTTTTGTACAACATGTAGTGTGTGGGTATCTCATCCTTGGCATGTGATCTTCTGGAGACACTCACACACACACACACATATACATTCCGGGTCACATGCAGCTATTTCCTCTCGAGAGTGTGATAAAACTATCTGCTGAGAGAATGTTCTGTCACGTTCTGTTTTCTCTAATCATGATGTACACCATAAGTGCAAGCGTCACAGCATTAATCTTACTTTGCTATGTGAGTGATATGATTTTTAGAACAGTGGTCTGACTCCCATACATACTACACAATCTCCTTGATTTGACATATTTGCTGCCTGTTCCACTAGCAGCAGCCAGTTATTGCTTTGTTGTGAAATGCCCGTAGTGGCATGAAACCAATCATCTGCATTTCGAATTACGGCTATTTTAACTCCAGCGTGACGTGTGTAGTTATTTGTGATTGGCAGATGAACAGGGGTCATAGTTTGATTTTCACAAATGATTACAGGGAAGTAAGGGTCTGTCCCAGAAGAGTAGGTCCATAAAAGGAAACCCCAACACGGGGTATTTAAAATAGTGCTCAATGGTTGGTCATGTGGGTTGAGTTTAGCTGAGCTAAAAGCAAACGTCATACTTAATATGGCCCGATGTTTCTTTAACATAATTTTATTATGGAAATGCCTGGCTTCTAATGTGGTACCAGGTGACCAGTAATCACCTTCCTGAGTGGTAATCAATGTGTCCCAACTTAAATCTAACACGTGTCCAGTAACATACCACCAATAACTAGCATATGTCTCCCCTGACACCTGACGTCTATTTGAAAATCCTTTCAAGATGATATGGGTATTTGGAGTTCGGTAGTCGAATTTGGGGCTATGGTCATACATATGGAGTTGTTGTATGCCCAGTAAGTAAAACGTTTTTCTCCAGTGTGTATTCTGGTGTGTATTTTCAAATCTGGATTTCGTAAAAAACCTATGCCACAGATTGAACAGGAAAAAGGTTTTTCTCCAGTGTGTGTTCTCGTGTGTATTTTCAACTCATCAACTAGGTGTTTGTTCGACCTGCGTTTGTGATTGGTTAGGGTCCCCCACCCTTCTTTTCTGCATGTTAAGATTATTTTCCCATAGTAGCAGTGACATCACTATTATTGCTCCGATCAGTCCTCCTACTGCCGCTAATTTTTTATTTTTATTTTTGAGTGATCATCTTACCTGCAGGCTTGCAACCCCTCCTAATAACGCAACAGAGTTGTGGACAATCTTCACCGGTTTGAGATGACTGCAAACTAGAATTACAGCCCCCTTTGTAGCCGGACTTCCTCTGAAGGTCGCTCAAAATAGCGTCCCACTTATGCAAATTTTTTGGCAAGATTGTTTTATTATCTGTCGACATATTAACATTTTTGTCCAGGGTTGCTTTATTCCTTAGCCAGTGGTCAATTTCTTGCTTTGGACTCTGTTGTTACATGTCTGCCAGGATCTCAAAGTGTACTTGTAATTTTTTCTGTGTTAAGATGGTTCAGTTCCTTTAGTGCCGCTTGTTTTACCATTTTATCAGCGAACATATTTCCTAAAGATATTGGATCCGAATTATTAGTATGTGCCGTGTATTTACATACAGCAATTTGTTTTGGCAATTGCACTGCTTCTAGTAAAGTTGTTAATAATCCTGCACGAGTTACTGGTTTTCCCGTTGATGTTATCATACCTCTGTTTTGCCAATATTGTGCAAAGATATGTACTGTTGAATATACGTACATATTGGCTATCAGTATAAATTGTCACCTTTTGACCTTTCATTAATTTGCATGCTTCTGTAAGCGCTATGACTGCATAACCTGTTATTGTTTTTCCCAAATAATTTTTTCTTTGAGGAACCATCTACAAAATCACCCCTTTTTGTTAGTGTCTGATCTAATAAATCTGGTCTACACTTTGCAGTTTGTGTTGTTAGCTCATAACAATCATGTGGTTGGCCTTCCTCAGGGAATGGTAGAAGGGTAGCTGGGTTGAGCGCGGTGCATCGCTCAAGTGTTAAATGTGGTTTAGTTTCATTTAAGATTGGTTGTTTTCTGTCTGTTAGAATGGTTTGCCCTTGTCCTGTCAACTGATGGCCTAAATACTTCACTGATTGCTTACAAAATTGTAGTTTGTCTTTACTCACTTTATGGCCTTCTTTCGCTAAATGGTGCAATAAGGCTATTGTGTCTTCTTCACATGACTTCCTATCTTGTGACGCTAGTAGGATGTCATCTACATATAATAATTTCTGGCGTTTGCCTGGTTATTTTTAGTCCCTCAGGGGTTGGTACTATGGCTAAGCCTAAGGCGACTAAACCATCTCTCCCTAGTAGGTTTACTAGGCATTCTGGTAACATTAAGATGGACAATTGGCAAGACTTGCAGTCCGGGTCTCTGAGCCACAAAGGCTCAGTTTCTTGAACTCTTTTAGTGACACCTTGTGCTGCACGTACTATGGCATAGCTGGAGCTAGGCAGCGCATGTGGTAATGTTTCTTTAATGGTAGTCCTGCACGCACCAGTATCACAGAGGAATTTGACTGGAGTTCCTTGAACAAACAGTGTAATTTCTGGCCTAATTTTTTCTTCATAGAATAGATCTTCTAAGTTTAGGATTTCTTCCTCTCCTAGTATTTCTTCAGGTTTCTCTGATTGCTGTTCTCGTCCTAGTCATGCTCTTCGTTGGTTATGTGGGAAGGGGTTGGTTCTGCAATCTCTGGCAATGTGTCCCTCCTTCCCGCAAGACCAACAAGCTCTAGGGTTGTCATTTGGTCGTGGTCCGAATCCTCTACCTCTACCTCTGTCTCGTCCTCTATTTCTGGACTGCTGATAAAAAACAGCAAGTCTTCTTCCCCGTGGTAGAAGGCTAACTCCTTTTTCCCTTTTTTACTTTTAATAACCTTTTCAGCATGGAGGGCATGATTTATATATTCTCCAAGTGTCCCTCCACTCATGCCTATGTAATGGCGATTTACCCATCCATTAATGTCTGGTAGAGAACCTGAGTGCAGTGCATTCTTCAATTGTTGTTTGTAGGGTCCAATCTCGTTCTCGTCGGGATCTAACCCACTGTGTGCCCTGAACACCTTTTCCATTCTTACTCTGTATTCATCAAATGGTTCATCTGGGTTTTGTTTGCATCTCCCTATCTCAGTGTAATTTGCTCTTCTCCTGTATCTTGTCCTAATTCTCTCTAAGAGTGGATCCAACTGCATGGCGAGTTGCACGGATCCAGGAGTGTGGATCTGGTTGTTTTCTCCAGTTGGGGAATAGGTTCCTAACATGAAACCAATCTGGCCCAAGTCTGCACATCCACACTTGTTGTACTTCTACTCCATTTAAGTGATATGACCTTCTCAGATTTTCCATCTGTGTCATACACTCCTCAACATCTTCTTTAGGGTGAGGAATGCCTTCTACGGCTTTTCTCACATCATCTTGGGTCCAGGTTCTATAGACCCTGATTACGGCTCCTTCTCCTCCCTGACCTGCACGGGGGTTAGGTAGCTCTATTAAGGGAAACACATGAGTTTCGTCTCCCTCTTCTGTTAATGCTGGCATTTTTGGTATTGGCGATAGTAATTTTCCTATCCCTTTTTGCAATGTTTTGGACCAGTTTCCTACGTCTCCTTGAGAACGGGTATACGTTTTTCGTGGTGCGTCTGTTATTTGAGGTGTATACTGCGGGGGTTGCTCTCCTAATTCTTCGTTTGGTGCTGAGGCTCCCACTGGCTGTTCCAATTGTTGCCTCAACACGTTGTAAGGACCTGAATATTCATTATCATCCTTCCTGTGAAACATTTTCTTTCTGTTCACTTTCTTTTTCTTTCTGCTGTCTCTCCTTCTCCTGCTTTTTCTTCTCTTCTCTTCTCTTTCCTGCCTTGCCCTTCTTTCACCTTCCTCTCGCTGTCCTGCTATTTTCATCCAGACTCGTGTCTGCTCATAACCTTCCTTTTTCATTTTCTTCTCGTTTTGCTTACATTTCTTTTTTATGTTTTGTTGTAACTCCCTAATACATGCTGTGGATAATTTTCCGTTGAATTTGTGCTGTTTTATCCAATAATATAGGGGGTCTACTGCTAGACTATCCTCTTTTTCAACTACCTTCCAGTCCTTGCAGGAGAGTTCTTCAAGGACTTTTTGTTTTTCTTTACTTTGCCCCTTCCCCATTTTGAACTAAATGTGGACCCAGTGGTTCTTAACACCTGTCGTGTTCTAACACTGGGGTTATTTTCTTTTTTTTTTTTTTTTTGTCCCATCCAGCCATTGGGGCAGATAGTATTGTTGATCTAAATGCCCTTACATGCTAGACAGATTTGCTCTGTGTCAGGAAAGGTGTTGGCTACAACTTCCCTGTACCATGAAATTTTATTTGCCGTTATTTGATGTTTTTGTTATGCCATTTGGAGCGACTGGACCGGAGCAAGAAGAAGAACAGAAAAGAAGAAGAGAAAGGTGGGGTGGGGGGACAGTAGAGGGAGAGACAAAAACAGCAGCAACAAGAATTCCCATAACAACAGTGACAAACAGAACAGTTAAATGTCAATGATGGCTAAGGGTCACAATGGAGATGATATCAGTGAAATGAAACAGTCCAACTTACCAGTAGCAATAGTAACAATGAAGACATGACCCATGATAGTAAACACAATTACAACCATACAGTTACAGGAATTAAAATCTCACTGCTTGACATCATTATTACTGTAATAATAGCATACCAATACCATATAAACATCAGGGATAAGATGGTAGATTGTATAGAGAAGCACCCATGTGCTGTGAGTGTCCATATGGAGGTGTGTTGTGTATGTGAATGCTAGTGTGTGAATGTGTAATTGTCACTGAGAATGACAAAAGGAGAGAGACTGCCTTCTACCACAGAGCAAACCCCGCCCCGCGCAGCCAGGTCAAGCCCCCACCGCCAGAGATCCTCCGGCCCCGTGGGTGTGGGCAAAGCCAGGGCCGACTCCCCAAGACCCGCTTCCGAAGCAACTCCCCAAAGAGACCAGCAAGAGGCCATGGAGGAGCAATCCCAACCGGCAACAGGGCGCCAGCAGGCCGGAGGAGAGCCGCACCCCCGAGACCAGCGGGAGCCCATACCCCACTAGGGCAGAAGGGCATCGAAGGCCACACACCCGTGGGCACAGGGGCGCCCTCGCCAGCCGGAAGGGAGCCCGTCCATGGCCGGAGGCGCCGCCGCCCGCCCCCCACACACCCCCAGGAAGCAGAACCCGGCCCGCCCCAGGTAACCCCAGGCCTGACCACCGACATAGGACCGCCCCGGCCAGGACAGAAGAGGCCCGGGCACACTGCCCCATGGAGGACCGGGCGGTAGAGATGGAACGCCCTGCGCCAGACCCCCGCAGAGCCCCCCCCCCCGTATATCTACATATATGGCCATATACACACACACCCACATATATATATATATATATATATATAATAATCTCAGACACACGCGCACACCCCATCCACTCAATACACACACACGCAAGCGACCATGGCATCAGGGCTACGGCAGTGTGGCAGACAAAGGAGCGGGTGAGGGGAGGAGGCCCGCACATGAGCAAGCGGAGGGGGCGAGCAGGCGAGTGGTGAGGCGCTCCACCGCGCCAGCCGACACCCGCCGGGCAGCTCACCCCCGTGAGGGAGAGCCATAGCTCCAAGTCATGGGGAGGCCAAGCACCTGAGCCGAGGAGTTAAGACCAGCGCAAGGCCACCGACGGACCCCACCATCCACCGGGAGGGCCAACCCCCCCCTGCCCCCAGAACCAGCAGCGCTCCATCCACGTACCGGAGAACACTGGGGTTATTTTCAACAAGATGGTGATCAACAACCTTTTGTGGTAAAATTCTCTTCAACCTTTTCAGGTGGAATTTTCTTGCCTACAAGCATCCACAAAGTCTCACCATTTGTTTCTTGTTGGTTTGGTATAAAACACAGTTACCTAGTGGTAATTGCATTTTCATTCATACATTCACACATTCACACTTTGCGCGTCTTTTTCTCCAGCACAGAGGACTCCGCCATCCTACGTAGATTTTAACTAGTCTTTTTCAACTAGGGGGGTCTACTCCACCACGGAATTTAACTGTCTGACCTGATAGAGTCTAAAATTGTCAGTGTTTGTCTTCTTCTTCTTCTTTTTTACTTTTTCTCTATTTTACTTTTCTCTTCTTCTTCTATTTTACTTTTCTCACATTCATTCCTTTTAAACAAAATTTGTACTCACAGTCTCTGCGTCTCTGGATTTTCTTCAACCTTCGGATCCCAGCCCGCAAGAGAGGGACCAGTCCCGGAAAGGGTCTTAATGCTGTGGCCACAGACTTGCCTGGATCTCGCTTGCCCGCTGGGATCGTCAGGTGTCTTGAAATCCGGCTTGAAGGACCATTTAAATGTCAGGTTTAAAACCCCGACGCTTGTAAAACACAGCCTGTACAAAGGAAGACACAGAGAGTTGAGTTTCTTTTTACTTGCAAGGAGAGTGTTGGAGACTGCACAGTTACAATCCTCCTAACAACTCTGAGACAGTCTCCTTTCTCCATGCCTTTTATTCAGTTAGGAACGCCCTAGTTACATGAGATTTCAACTGCTAAGGGGAAGGGTGGTTTAACTATTCCAGTTGAAACCGGTTCTTTCGTACAACATGTTATCCATAGTGTGTGGGTATCTCATCCTTGGCATGTGATCTTCTGGAGACACTCACACACACACACACACATATACATTCCGGGTCACATGCAGCTATTTCCTCTCGAGAGTGTGATAAAACTATCTGCTGAGATACACATGTACAGCATTAATCTTACTTTGTTATGTGAGTGATATGAAATGTTTGTAGGTCATAAGAAAATAGGTCATAAGAATATAGTAAAAATAGGTCATAAGAATATAGTAAAAATAGAATAACTTTATGTACAATTCTTCCAACAAAAACAAGACAGTGGGGCAACATTCTGGTGAAAATTGATAGTTGACTTCAGCTGGGATTGTCTCCAAATGAATATGATATGATATATGATATCCTTGGATGGCTCACAAATGATGAACTCTTTTCCCATGTAGAATTCCATCAGACACAACCTCTCACTGCACAGCCACTTTGTGCACATTCAGAATGAGGGAACCGGGAAGAGCTCATGGTGGATGCTCAATCCAGATGGAGGGAAGAACGGCAAGTCACCTCGACGCAGAGCTGCTTCGATGGACAACAACAGTAAGTTCGCCAAGAGTCGAGGGCGAGCTACAAAGAAAAAGGTAAAGTTCAGTGTATCTTGACAAGGAATACTTTAGAGTAGTCCGTGTACAGCTTGTATAGCAGTATAAAGTTACTGTCAACTGACTCCACACACAGCCATTATTGTCTAAATAGCTTGCCCACAGTCAAGCATGGTGGTGCTAGCATCAGGGTCTAAGGCTGCATGAGTGCTGGGAATAATATAATAATAATAATAAAATAATAATAATATAATATTATCATAATATAATTATAATATTATAATTATATTATAATATAATTATAATATAAAATAATCTGATTCATTTGAGATTGAATTCAGGTTTTTGTTTTTCCCCACAACCAGCTGGCTCAACAAGGGGCCAAGGGAGGAGCGAGCAGTCCCGGTTCCCAGTACTCCACCTGGCTGGGAAGTCCAAGCTCCCACAGCTACGAGGACTTGGAGGCCTGGGGCTCCTTCCGAACACGCACCAGTTCAGATGCTAGCACCCTCAGCGGCCGCCGCTCACCTTTCTCCTCTGAGCAGGATGACCTGGCAGAAGCCGACAGTCACCTGATGTACCCTGGGGGTAGCAAGATCACCACCCCTTTACCCAGCCTGTCTGAAGTGTCGGGATCCATGGGGGGCTCGGAGATTGTCATGGAGAGCCTGGCGGATAACTTGAACATGCTGTTTCCGAAGAACCCCCCGATGGGTTCTGACTCTTGCTCTCCTAATGGCGCCATGCTTCAAAGCGGTCCCTATAACTCCCCCCAGCCACAGCAGGACTATGGAAAATGCGTTTATGGCCCGGCTCGGATGAACTCCATGTCCTGTGTCTCCATGCATTCACTTCCAGAAGACAAGCAGGACTACGGGCCTTATGAGAACCAATATATGTGCCCCGCTGGCCTCCTTAAAGAGCTCCTGACCTCAGATGCAGACACCAGAAGAAATATGATTCCCTTCAAGGATTCGCTTGTGTCCCATGTCGGGAGGGGCCGTTGTCCAGTGCCCACCTATGAGCGCCAGAGCCAACCAGTAGGTCATAATGGCGCAAAAATGATCCATCCGTCCCAGTGTCTCCCTGTCCTTCACGCAAATCCACACGCTATACATAACCAGGGGCCTCCAACCTCATGAGACCTGAATAGCAGTAACATGATCCCCTTGACCAATTTGACTAGTCTCTCAGGGGCCCCTCCTCAAATGACGAGCCTGAGGACACACCTGCAACTGTCCCGAGGTCATCCGGCTCTGGCTAACGATGTCACAGCGACCTACCGCAGCAGCAGCAGCAACAACGGCTACAGGGAATTTCACCCGCATGCACATCATCAGGAGCGGCTGCCCAGTGAAGTGGAGTCTGTCCTCCATGACACACTCATGGGTGGCGGGGCGTTGGATTTTAATTTCGATCCAGCAGCTGGGGCTCATGTGTTCCCACAGAGGGTGAAGACAACCACTCACAGCTGGGTGTCAAGCTAAGGTGGTGGAGCTCACCCTGTGTGTGCAATTTAAGAAAAAGTATAGAAAAAGTACCATTATTATTTTGAAGATTTAATATAGGCTAGTCATCAATGACCAATTAATATAAGTAAAATAACATCTTCTCTTACTATCAACAAGTAAGACAGGTTAGTCTTAATAATTTCACAAATGATATTCATATTTTAGAAATTTCTATGTGGCACATGCATCAGTAGAACAAAGTATAGTGCAAAGCATGAAATAATTCCAGACCGCATGACATCATCACTCGGGCACTGATATTATCAGCAGAAAAAAATAGACCGAAATTTGTTATTTTTAGCTTTTTTTTGCTAAATCCATCCATCCATTTTCTATGCCGCTTATCCTCACTAGGGTCGCAGGTATGCTGGAGCCTATCCCAGCTGACTTTTAGGCTGTACTGTACCCATATTCAGTAAATAAGAAGGATTATCGTGTCTGGTTATAATAAAGTAAACATACAATCATTCCTATACAATGTTTTACGCATGGTGGAATGGTTGTATATTTGGAGTTCATGATGTGAAAAACATCCAGCAGTGAGTGTGTCAGATCTCTTCACTTGCTAGGAAGAAATCCGCAAAAGTACCTGAAAAGACTGGACCACCTGAGAGTTAAGGTGGACAGCACTTGAGTATTTGCAAATTTCTGTCAGAAGTGGAAACTTACTGAAACCTTACTGCAGTAATGCTGATGTCGTCTCTATGGAGCAATTGGTCAGCGTGTTCGGCTGTTAACTGAGAGGTTGGTGGTTCGAGCCCACCCAGGGCCGCTCAATTGACACGTGTTTGGATGTGGGCTCCCTCCCTTGTATGAACATTTTTCCCCATCGGGGAACTGTTTTTGTGTCGGTGCCAGATGCACAGGTTATCCTTTTTTACTAAAGGCATCATTGTCAAGTTTGCATGCTTCGCAGGCACTATGCTTTAGTTGGTGAAATTACATGCCTAGTAAAGAGGGGCTCCTTAGTTCTAATTCCAGCAGTCCTCTACTAGTATTTCCATGACTCTGGTTTTCATACTTTTTATCAGAGGTCATGTTGAAGAACAAAAAGTGTTTTCTGGAGAAACGCAAGACCCCAGGATGCAATAGGTCTGCTTTGTATACTTTTCAGCAGCGGTCATGTTGAAAAGCACCCCTGGTTTACTGCCCAGTAGGAGCAGCCTCGGCCACTTTAGAATGAAGGGTGACGCCCCTTCAAGATGCAAGAAGCTGTCAGAAGTGGGACTTGTGATGGAAAAAATTATATTTCATTTTTTTTCATATTTAATTACTCTATCCTACTGAGGATGATATATTTTTTTTCCACAACAGACTCAAAGTCACGCCTCATTAGAGACTGCAACCTGAATGCAGCGCCTTCGATTGCTCGGCCATCCTGACCCTCCAGAGCCCACTTTTTAAAAGGCATTCATACACTCTGCATGGTTATTATGTTATGTTAGTGTCAGGTTCAAACTCCTGTAACAATTGTAAAAACACTTAATTACAGAAGAGACAGACAACAAAATTTGAAATTTCCCGCAGCGAGGAGAGTGAAACAACATATCCAGTGACATGCCGCTTCACTCTGAGTATGCCATTCATGCTCCTCGCTTTTTGTTTTCTTTAGGAGGTCCCTAATACATGGTCGTGCAACTCTAAGGGGAGGGGGAAGCAGGCAGTTGCACGAGTTGTACTTGTTGTCTATTTGTGTGTGCGTGTGAGAACTAGAAAATTCCCGCAGAAATTTTGATGGGCTTGCCACCTGTGCTGTGAACCTCGAGCCCGGTGTGCCAACACCTACGTGCTAGCACCTAGCAAGAAAGTCTCAAGTACCGAAAAGGTTGATGCAGTCCCATTTTGTCCCCACATCATGCCATGTGTCTATTTGCCTTTAGACATGAGTAAATTAGCTTAAATGCTAACATGCTAACGGCTACCATGCTAGCACCTAGCAAGACAGCCTCAGGTCCCGAAAAGTTTGGGGCAGTCCCATAGTGTCCCACATCATGCCATGTGTGTATTTGCCTTTAGAAATGAGTAAATTAGCTAAAATGCTAACATGATAACAGTCATCATGCTAACACCTAGCAAGACAGCCTCAAGTCCAAAAGGTGTCCAGGCAGTCCGATAGTGTCCCCACATCATACCATGTTTGTATTTGCCTTTAGACATGAGTAAATTAGCTAAAATGCTAACATGCTAAAAATAAGCATGGTACCATCTAGGAAGACAGCACCAAGTCCATAAAGTGTTAAGACAGTCCCATAGTGTAAAGACATCATGCCATGTGTGTATTTGCCTTTAGACATGAGTAAATTAGTTTAAATGCTAACATGCTAACGGCTACCATGATAGCACCTAGCAAGATAGCCTCAAGTCCCAAAAGCCTTAAAGCAGTCCCACAGTGTCCCCACATCATGACATGTGTGTATTATCCTTTAGACATGAGTAAATTAGCTTAAATGTTAACATGCTAACGGATAGCACCTAGCAGGAGGCATCAGGTTCCGAACAGTTTGAGGCAGTCCCATAGTGTCCCCACATCATACAATATGTGTATTTACCTTGAGACATGAGCAAATTAGCTAAAATGCTAACATGCTAACAGTCATCATGCTAGCACCTAGCAAGAGAGCCTCAAGTCTAGAAAGTGCCAAAGTAGTCCTATACCATCCCTACATCGTGCCATGTGTGTATTTGCCCTTACACATGAGTGAATTAGTTTAAATGCTAACATGCTAACGGATACCATGCTAGCACCTAACAAGAGGGCCTCAAGTTTAGAAACTGCCAAGGTTGGCGGATAACCTCCCTGCATCATGCCGTGTGTGTATATGCCTTTAGACATGAGTAAATTAGCTTAAACGCTAACATGCTAAAGGCTACTATTATAAGATAGCTTCAAGTCCCAAAAGTATTAAAGCAGTCCCACAGTGTCCCCACATCTTGACATGTGTGTAGTTGCCTTTAGAAATGACTGAATTAGCTTAAATGCTAACGGCTACCACGCTAGCATTTAAGCTAAATGCTGGGGCAAGAGGGCCTCAGGTCCCGAACAGTTTGATGCAGTGCCATAGTGTCCCCACATCATACAATGTGTGTATTTGCCTTGAGACATCAGCAAATTAACTAAAATGCTAACATGCTAACAGTCATCATGCTAGCACCTAGCAAAAGAACCTCAAGTTTAGAAAGTGCCAAGGTTGTCCTATAACCTCCCTGCATCATGCCATGTGTGTATTATCCTTTGGTCATGCGGAAATTAACATAAATGCTAACATGCTAGCAATTAGCATGCTAGCACCTAGCAACATAGCATCAAGTCCTGAAAGTTGCCAGGTACTGCTGTGGTGTCTGTACATGTCATGTGTTGTTTTCCAATTGAAAGCAGCACTTGCATTGTCATGGAGGACTAAAGAGCAGAGAGTGTGTGACATGCGGGTCGATACTGAACTATCTGATATCACAGTGAATGAAAGGCTGGTGGCATTCAGAGGTCGCTGCCCATTGAGGCAATACATGCCTTCCAAACCAGCGAAATACGGGATAATTATGTGTGATGCGTGTGATGCAAACACTAGCTACGCATTGACCATGCAGGGTTTTTTTTTTTTTTGGTCTTTCAAAGTAACAAAGTGGTGAATCAATTATAAAAAAACAGTTTGGATATGTATATTTTTTATGAAACACAAGTGAAGTATCCTAATTAAACCATTACCTGTGAGAGGTAAGGTACACCATTGCACTAAACATTGATAGAATAGTTAGTAATGGAGTTAGTAGTGAATAACTAACAATGCTTGTGGGAGTTTTTTTGGTTTTGGACATCTTTCAGATAAATAAACATGCAAATTGACCCGGGAACATCATGGCTGTTCCTGACAAATGAACATAACAGGAGGGTTAAGATGACTACACTTAAGCATGAGACTCTTAATCTCAGGGTCTTGGGTTCGAGCCCCACATTGGGCGGTTCAGCTCTTTTGGTGATACATCTTAAAGATATCCTTTCCTGTGGAAAATTGTGCAACATGCGGAAAACATTTCATTCGAAGTACACAAAAACAAATCCCATTCTTGTATGACCACAAATGCACTCGCTTCACATGTGAGATGAAGTGGAATCGATGCCTGCATTCTCCAAATGGTATATAATACCTTTTTCCTGCCAAAAAAGCATTCTCAATCTCCCACATCGTATCGGATACTTGGATTAATTGCATTCTAATGATGTTTCCTAAAAACACCGGTGGTGTCAAAACCGGTGCATTAGAATAGTCCGATGACGATGGGATTCGAACCCATGCGTGCAGAACACAATGGATTAGCAGTCCATCACCTTAACCTCTCGGTTACCTCATCTCCTTTGTGGGCATGGTCTTGTTGACTCAAAATGACACATCTTAATTAGTGTTTTGGTGTTGCAGAAATTGTGGCAGCCTTCTTGTGCAGCGGGGGGATTTAACTCAAAGGCTAGAGTTCTTGCTCTACATGCAAGAAATAGCGGGCGTTGATACCCGTATTGTCGGAATGATATGTTATGGCTTTTTTTCCCAACAAAAGCGTTTTTGATCTCCGACATCGTACCTTATACTTTGATTCATTGCATGCTAATAATGTTTACTAAAAATACAGGTGTGGTCAAAACTAGCGTATTTTTACATCACCACACTTCAAGTGGACAGACAATCTTGTCTTTTCAGACAATACAATTACAAAAGCAACACACACCTGCCATGACCCTGAATCGGCCGGGGTTGCTGCGGCCACAACACAGATTAGGAACCACTATACAATTACGGCTGTGAGCTATGCTTTTCTGGGCAAGAACCATAAACTCAGACTTGGAGGTGCAGATTGCTCATTCCAGCTGGTTCTTTTTCGTCTGCGAGCAAAGCTTGAATTTCATGTGGGTGTTGTCCTGGCGGGAGAAACATTTTAGCTTGTGTCAGCATGGCTACCGTGACAAAAGCCCATTTTCCTTTCCAGTAAATGTGCATCAGCTGAACACTTTACAGACCTAATGCTGTGAACATTTGCGCGAACTCAAGGTCAGGTCCTACATCCTGTTTGTGTCTGATTGTAACATGACATGCATCAGGATTCTGTATGTCACCTCCCAACTGCACTTGTCTGGTCTTAATATGTAATTGGTTGTGTTGTCATGATCGATGTTGATGAAATCAAGAGAACAAAGTCACCCCTTTACAAACTATTTACCAACTCACGATGTAAACAGCAATTGTGCTGAAAACTGGGATTGAACCAGGGACCTTTAGAGATTCAATCCAACGCTCTCCCAACTGAGCAATTTCAGCTGCAAAGGGGTTTCTCTGCTTTTTCAGTCTGGGCTAAAAGTGGGGGTAGGGTGAAGCTGTGTCTCCACGTACTATGTTGCTGTGTACCTGGTCCAGTGTGTTCTCATCTTGGGTTGGAATGTCCCCATGCTGGTAAAGGTTGGGGAATACAGTCCGTTGATGAGGATAAGCGGTACAGTGGAGTTCACTGGTTGAAGTCGCCAGGTACCATAAAAATGGTAATGGGCCACGAGGGTGTTCTGAATTCCCCTTTGGCCAAATTGGCTAAATGGCCGTACAAAAAGCACCATACTTGGAGCCTGTGGTCAATGTCAACAGTTGGGCTAATTCAGTTCCGTTGAGACGGTGATTATGTACCAAGTCAGTTATGTCAATCAGGATTTGGTCAAGGTTGTTGTGTGGTTTGGGCATGGATAAGGCTATGTATCTAAATTTAGGAGGAGTCCATGGTCTGTAAACATACTGAGGTACTCCCCCTGCTGTTGCGGAACTTGCGGGACCTTGCAAATTTCCCCACTGAGGGACGAATAAAGGCATATCTTATCTTCTACCATAGGGTAGGCTTTTGGCAAGAAGTAGGATTCTTAATCCTACTTTCTCAATTTTTTATCAATAAAGTAAATTTGATTAGTAGGATTCTTAATCCTACTTCTTGCCATTCTTAATGCTTTCCCAAGTTCCAACATTTCCTTGGGAGCGAGTTTGATAACCTCGGGGTGGGGAGGATTCCAACGATGGTCTTTTGGTTTGAGTGTGTCATTTAATTGAGTCGAGTCAAATGTTCCCCAAGAGAGGGTGGACATGGGTGTCTGTTCAGGGGCAGTTGCAGAGTGATCATTAATTGGAAATGTCGGGTACAAAGATGTGGCCTGAGTCAGAGTTTGTAGAACTACTGATGACTGAAAGTCTCGCTCCTTCTGTTCCCTGAGAAACAAGGTTGTCTGTGGAATTGATCAAACATCAAGGTGGCCACATCGATAAAAAAGACAAACAAAAATTTATATCTACAGCTGAAAAAGGCCCGTTTGGCTCAGTCGGTAGCGCATGAGACTCTTACTCTCAGGGTCCTGGGTTCGAGCCCCTCTTTTGTTGATACATCTGAAAGATGTCTTTCCTGTGGAAAATTGTTCAAAATGCAGAAAACATTTTATTCGAAAAACAAAAAAACAAACCCCCTTCTTGTATGACCACAATTCCTAACTTGGTTGGCTGTGAAATTAACTAGGGACCTTTTGCGTGTTTGGCAAACGTGACAACCACGACACTATGGAAACCTGAAGGAAGGGGCTTTTAAGGGGACAGGCGAAGTCACAAAGCAGTTGCCAAACAATGAAACACGACGATGTGTCCAAAGTGGGGGCAGATTGACAATTGTCCAAATTGGCAAATATTTCTCAATTTTTTATCAATAAAGTAAATTTGATTAGAGATCAGATGATAGATGTTGATGGTAGACTGTCAGATTCTATTATAAAGAACAAGACAATGTAGGATAAACTGCGTAGTTTTCAATTTAAGAGGGTAAGTGTAGATGAGGTAGGAAAACTGTTGCATTCCATTAAAAGCGATGAGCCATGTGGTATTTATATTATATATTTTATTTTATTATATATATATATATTTATATTGGTCAGCGCGTTTGGCTGTTAACTGAGAGGTTGGTGGTTCGAGCCCACCCAGGGACTCTCAATTCACACGTGTTGGACTTTGGACTCCCTCCCTTGTATGAACATTTTTCCCCTTTGGCGAACTGTTTTTGTGTTGGTGCCAGATGCACAGCTGGCGCTGTGGCTAAGCTGGTCAAAGTGCCTGTCTCGTACTGTATCTTCAATTTAATTATTGAGAATGGCGTTTACCCACAGTCCTGGAAGATCGCAATGTTGCTTGGTCGAAAAGGTTTACTTAAACAAGTTATTCCTTGTGTGCACGGTCATCTCCTTGGCCTTCTCGGTGTTGAGGATGAAGGAGCAGAAATCTTCTGGCATACTGTACTTGACCACAGAAGGAGGATAAAGGAAGTAGGTGGCCTACCTTCACCACCTGAACAGGGACTTGAACCCTGGACCCTCAGATTAAAAGTCTGATGCTCTACCAACTGAACTATCAGGCCTTTGTTGAATGAGGACAACTCACAAGGTAAAATCTTCTGGCATATTGTACTTGACCTTGCAGAGACCTCTGGCTCTCAACAAAGGCGGTCGCATCTTTCCCCTCTCCTCCCTATCCCTTATCTTCCCTTCTTCTTTTGCGTTCATCAAAGAGTAAAGCTGGTGTCCTGGTTTGCAATGCCTCGATTGTTACACCAGAAGGTGCGAGTCACATCCAAAACAAAGGGCATGCTGGAAGCATAGCATGCGTTAGTATGGCTTCAACTGAACAGAAGTTGGCAGGGTGTGAGTCTCTGTGGCGCAAGCGGTCAGCGCGCTCAGCTGTTAACCGGGATGCTGGTGGTTCGAGCCCACCCAGGGACGTTCTCTGGATGCATCAGTGTCACTGTTCATTCGTGTTTGCGCTCCACTCTTGCACAGCAGTTCCCAATTGGCAAACTGTGTTTGTGCTGTTCAAAAGCACATTACAGCTTCCCTGGTCCAACACATTTGATCAAAAGTTAGGTTGATCAGGTCACAGATTTCAGTTTGTTTCTGCGCAGTTCTGGTGAAACACAGAAGCTCTGCTTGAAAATATTAGCTTTTGCAGGATTATAGATTAAGAGATGACTTTTATGTTAAAAGGAATCAAGTCAAACCCCATCAACTGGTAAGCAGGGGCCCTTAAGAGAAGACACTGTATACTGTTGTGATTTTTTGACAAACATGTCTAGTAAACAGGAGATCTTTGGTTCAAATCCCAGCAGTGCCTTCTCTGTGTTTCACCAGCTCCTATGCTGTTATTTAAAAGAAATATTGTTCTTGTTCTGTTGAATAAATACCCATCCTTTCTGATGTCATATGTAGTATACAAGTCACATGTACTACAATGCTCCCTACAAAGACAATACCCTTGCGTATTTGGACATTTGCAGGTTTAAGAAAACAGACCACATTAGCCAAATATCTTCTGGACAAAAGAGTGGTCAGACAAGACAAAGTTTGAGCCAGTCACCTGAACATTAGACTTTTGATCTGAGTGTCCAGGATTCAAGTCCCTGTTCAGGTGACCAGTGATAGGGTCTGAGGTCCACTTGCAAACGCCTCCTTTTTGCCCACAAAATACAAGGGCAACAGGACAATCCCTTGGTACTTTATGGAAACGATGTGAGGTGCCTGGCTTTTAACTAGAAGTGGAAAGACTTGTGTAGCCCCTCACACAAACCACGTGTCTT
This sequence comes from Doryrhamphus excisus, assembly GCF_037039965.1. Taxonomy (NCBI): domain Eukaryota; kingdom Metazoa; phylum Chordata; class Actinopteri; order Syngnathiformes; family Syngnathidae; genus Doryrhamphus; species Doryrhamphus excisus. The sequence continues at coordinate 9,136,488 of NC_136377.1, read as the reverse complement.
CCTCCCATGCACATGTTGCCAGCTGATCCTTGACATCAGCAAAATTTTGGTTCTAGGACAATGGGGTCACTTGCCCCCATTGGTCTTTTCCAAGCAGTCACAGTGGCCGAGGCTTTGTCGAGTCCAAAGCCTTAAGGCTTAAGGCCCAGCACGCCAACGCTCCAGGGATATTCCCCAGCTGCTGGCACTGCCCGCTCCAACCACACCGGCTGCGTCATCCGCTTTGGTGGGCCGACTCTCTGTTAGCTCTGTTAGTACTCCGAGTACTAACGCATCCCGTGCGTGTGTTGTGATGTTTTGTCATTCAGCGCCACTTTGCAGAGGCACATCCACTCGACAATTTAATTTGTTCCCCGACAGTGTTTCCCAATGTGGTTCAGTGGTAGAATTCTTGCTTGCCAAGCGGGAGGCCCGGGTCCGATTCCCAGCCAATGCAGTATATCTCAGCTTATACCTTTCTTTAGAGCTCATGTTGAAAAAGTACAAAGGCTCTTTTGGGCAGTATTCAGAATGACACCTGAAACGTAACAGACCGGACCACCCGAGAGTTAAGGTGGACAGCACTTAGTGAAACCTTACTGCAGTCATGCTGTTGTAGTCTCTGTCGTGCAATTGCTCAGCACGTTTGGCTGTTAACTGAGAGGTTGGTGGTTCGAGCCCACCCAGGGACTCTCAATTCACACGTGTTGGACTTTGGACTCCCTCCCTTGTATGAACATTTTTCCCCATTGGCGAACTGTTTTGGTGTTGGTGCCAGATGCACTGCTGGCACTGTGGATAAGCTGGTCAAAGTGCCTGTCTAGTAAACAGGAGATCCTGGGTTCAAATCCCGGCAGTGCCTGGGTGCTTGGTCAGTGAAACTTTGGCAGCTGATTTCTGAACCATGTACTTATTTTTGTCACTTGCCCTTCAAGAACGAATTGACGTTGCATCCACAGCTGACGTGATTGTTGTGGATCCCATTACGCCAGAAGGTGCTTGAATCCAAAGAGTATGACATTGTGATGTGTTGTCATTCAGCGCCACTTTGCAGAGGCTCATCCACTTGACAGTTGAATTTTTTTCTCTTACAGTGTCCCCACGTGGCATTGGTGGTTCAGTGGTAGAATTCTCACTTGCCAAGCGGGGGCCGCGCGCGTGTTGTTGACATTTGCTGCCAGCCAATCAGGATGCGACACAGACGTCAGACAAGCAAAGAGACTCGCCTGCCACGCGGGCATGATTACCATTACCATTACCATCTATCAGGGATGGCAACTGAATTAAGAATCAATGCCAGAAACCTGCCACAGGATTTCAGATAATGTTTTGATGCAGACTGGTCATGATGCCTCTGATTGTTGGCAAATAATGCAACACGAACCACCTCTGCAGTTGTAGGAAAAGGGTCCCTTTGTTTATTTAACACAGCACTTATATAGACCTCATGAACACCAGCAATTACGTGGATTTCCATAATTGAGTCCTTATCTGGTCATGTTTCTTGACTGGACCTAAGTGTTTTGGCAAAACGTCTTGGACTCCACACCCATCCGAAAACATCTTGTATAACAATCAGGTCACGTTGGCCTCCCCAAGTCACGTAGCCCTCTTAAGTTCAACTAGCAATGCGCAAGAAAGTAATCATTTTACAATATATAATTAAATTAATTAATTAATTAAAAGTAATTAAACCATTACCTGTTAGAGGTAAGGTACACCATTGCACTAAACATTGATAGAATAGTTAGTAATGGAGTTAGTAGTGAATAACTAACAATGCTTGTGGGGATTTTTTTCTTTCAGATAAATAAGCATGCAAACTGACCCGGGAACATCATGGCTGTTCCTGACAAATGAACATAACAGGAGGGTTAAGATGACTACACTTCCAAAGTTCTCAGCTATGACTGAACCTCTCGCTCCTGTGTTCCCTGAGAAACTAGGTTGGGTGTGGAATTGATCAAACATCAAGAAGACCACATCAATTAAAAAAAATTAAAAAGTGATATCTTGGCCGAAAAAGGCCCGGTTAGCTCAGTCGGGAGAGCATGAGACTCTCAGGGTCGTGGGTTTCAGCCCCACATTGGGCGGTTCAGCTCTTTTGGTGATACATCTTAAAGATTTCTTTCCTGTGGAAAATTCTGCAACATGCGGAAAACATTTCATTCGAAGTACACAAAAACAAATCCCATTCTTGTATGACCACAAATGGTAGAGCGCTCACTTCGCATGTGAGATGAAGTGGAATCGATGCCTACATTCTCCAAATGGTATATTATGCCTTTTTCTTGCCAAAAAAGCATTCTCAATCTCCCACATCGTACCGGATACTTGGATTAATTGCATTCTAGTGATGTTTCCTAAAAACACAGGTGGTGTCAAAACCAGTGCATTAGTATAGTCTGATGAGGATGGGATTCGAACCCATGCGTGCAGAACACAATGATTAGCAGTCCATCACCTTAACCTCTCGGTCACCTCATCTCCTTTGTGGGCATGGTCTTGTTGACTCAAAATGACACATCTTAATTAGTGTTTTGGTGTTGCAGAAATTGTGGCAGCCTTCTTGTGCAGCGGGGGGATTTAACTCAAAGGCTAGAGTTCTTGCTCTACATGCAAGAAATAGCGGGTTTGATACCCGTATTGTCGAAATGATATGTTATGGCTTTTTTTCCCAACAAAAGCGTTCTTGATCTCCGACATCGTACCTTATACTTTGATTCATTGCATGCTAATAATGTTGACTAAAAATACAGGTGTGGTCAAAACTCGTGTTGGAAGAATTGTACATAAAGTTATTCTATTTTTACTATATTCTTATGACCTACATACATTTCATATCACTCACATAGCAAAGTAAGATTAATGCTGTGTCACTTGCACATGTGGTGTACATCATGATTAGGGAAAACAGGACGTTCTCTCAGCAGATAGTTTTATCGCACCCTTGAGAGGGAATAGCTGCATGGGTCAGAAGTAGATGTGACCTCAGTGTGTGTGTGTGTGTGTGTGTGAGTGTCCCCAGAGGATCACATGCCAAGGATGAGATACCCACACACTATGGATAACATGTTGTACGAAAGAACCGGTTTCAACTGGAATAGTTAAACCACCCTTCCCCTTAGCAGTTGAAATCTCATGTAACTAGGGCGTTCCTAACTGAATAAAAGGCATGGAGAAAGGAGACTGTCTCAGAGTTGTTAGGAGGATTGTAACTGTGCAGTCTCCAACACTCTCCTTGCAAGTAAAAAGAAACTCAACTCTCTGTGTCTTCCTTTGTACAGGCTGTGTTTTACAAGCGTCGGGGTTTTAAACCTGACATTTAAATGGTCCTTCAAGCCGGATTTCAAGACACCTGACGATCCCAGCGGGCAAGTGAGATCCAGGCAAGACTGTGGCCACAGCATTAAGACCCTTTCCGGGACTGGTCCCTCCCTTGCGGGCTGGGATTTGAAGCTTGAAGGAAATCCAGAAACGCAGAGATTGTGAGTACAAGTTTTTGTTTAAAAGGAATGAAAGTGAGAAAAAGTAAAATAGAAGAAGACAAACCCTGCAGGTCAGACAGTTAAATTCCGTGGAGGGTAGACTCCCCTAGTTTAAAAGGACTAGTTAAATTCTACAGGACGGCGGAGTCCTCTGTGCTGAGAAAAAGACGCACGAAATAAAAGTGTGAAAGTGTGAATGTATGAATGAAAATACAAATACCACTAGGTAACTGTGTTTTATACCAAACCAACAAGAAACGAATGGTGAGCCTTTGCGGATGCTTGTAGGCAAGAAAATTCCACCTGAAAAGGTTGAATAGAATTTTACCACAAAAGGTTGTTGATCACCATCTTGTTGAAAATAACTCCAGTGTTAGAACACGACAGGTGTTAAGAACCACTGGGTCCAAATTTAGTTCAAAATGGGGAAGGGACAAAGTAAAGAAAAACAAAAAGTCCTTGAAAAACTCCCGTGCAAGGACTGGAAGGTAGTTGAAAAAGAGGATAGTCTAGCAGTAGACCCCCTATATTATTGGATAAAACAGCACAAATTCAACGGAAAATTATCCACAGCATGTATTAGGGAGTTACAACAAAACATAAAAAAGAAATGTAAGCAAAACAAGAAGAAAATGAGGAAGGTTATGAGCAGACACTGGTCATGCTCAACCCGCCCCACATAGCTGGCCAAACACATGCCTGCAACAGAAGAACCAACTGCGTTCGTGGTTTCTCTCCTGTGTATAGAATCTATACACATGAGAGAAACCATGAACGCCAGCGTACATATGTAAAACAGTGATTATTGCAAGCGATAAAAAGATATCTGAATACAACACAATTAAATACATGTATTTGTACGCTTGTGTCTTCGTTGGAATAGGTGTGTATGCTATGTCAGTTGGTTCTTCTGTTGCAGGCATGTGTTTGGCCAGCTCTGTGGGGCGGGTTGAGCATGACCTGTGAACCAGGAAGTGCGGGAATCGGTGTGTGTGCTGTGCTCTGGTGGTGGAAGTGTGAAAAATAAAGTTGACTGGAAGCAGCCGTTCGCCGTGTTCTTTTTTGGTATTGAAATCCTTAAGCAAAGATTGATTTAATCTGCTTTTGTATTGATATAAGCAGACCAAATAAGCAGTACTTCGATATAACCGATATCGATATAACGAGACTTTACTGTAGATTCGGACCACGACCAAATGACAACCCTAGAGCTTGTTGGTCTTGCGGGAAGGAGGGTCACATTGCCAGAGATTGCAGAACCAACCCCTTCCCACATAACCAACAAAGTGCATGACTAGGACGAGAACAGCAATCAGAGAAACCTGAAGAAATACTAGGAGAGGAAGAAATCCTAAATTTAGAGGATCTATTCTATGAAGAAAAAAAATTAGGCCAGAAATTACACTGTTTTTTCAAGGAACTCCAGTCAAATTCCTCTGTGATACTGGAGCGTGTAGGACTACAATTAGAGAAACATTGCCACATGCGTTGCCTAGCTCCAGCTATGCTATAGTGCGTGCAGCACAAGGTGTCACTAAAAGAGTTCAAGAAACTGAGCCTCTGTGGCTCAGAGACCCGGACGGCAAGTCATGCCAATTGTCCGTCTTAAAGTTACCAGAATGCCCAGTAAACCTACTAGGGAGAGATGGTTTAGTCGCCTTAGGCTTAGCCATAGTGCCAACCCCTGAGGGACTAAAAATAACCAGGCAAAAGCAGAGCAGACCTAAAAGACACTCCCTTTGAGCAAGGAGAAACCCCATTTGTAGATGGCTCATCTAAAAAAGATGAAAAAGGGAAAACCAAAACGGGCTACGCTGTAGTAACACATGACAAGATCCTGAAAGCAGAAGCATTGCCTCAACACTTTTCAGCATAAGCAGAAGAATTAGTAGCTCTTACTGAAGCCTGCAAACTTATGAAAGATAAGATTGCGACTATATACACAGATAGTCAGTATGCGTACGCAACAATCCACACATTTGCACAACACTGGAAGAATAGAGGCATGATAACGTCAACGGGAAAACCTGTGGCACATGCAAAGCTTTTAACAGAGTTATTACAAGCAGTACAACTGCCAAAACAACTGGCAATATGCAAATGTGCGGCCCACACAAGAGGAACTGACCCAGTGTCAAGAGGAAACGCATTTGCAGACAAAACAGCCAAAGAAGCAGCACAAAAAGAAATAAAAGTCCTCACATTAACTGAAAAAGAAATAACCGATGAACTATTACGAGAAATGCAGCAACAGTCGCCTAAACAAGAACAAGAACAATGGCAAAGGAAAGGAGCACAAATAAAAAATGGAATATACACATGTCCTGAAAACAAACCAAGCCTACCCAAGAACCTATACAAATGGGCAGCCATATTGAGCCATGGGAAGGCACATGTCTCAACAGGAGGGATGGTTGGATTGGTCAGTCAAACATATACAACCTATGGCTTTAATTCTTATTCGAAACATTTTTGTAGAACGTGTTTGGTTCGTGCGAAACACAACGCTCAAGGTAATCTGAGGCCAAAAAGAGGACAGTTTCCTAAACCAGATTATCCGTTCCAACATATACACATGGACTTCATTGAACTCAACAACAGTGAAGGGAAAAGATTCTGTTCAGTGATAATAGACTCATTTTCAAAATGGATAGAACTGTTTCCTACAAAACATCCAGATGCACTAACAGTAGCTAAAGCGCTATGCAAAGACATAATTCCACGCTATGGTATTCCAGAAAAAATTTACAGTGATAACGGCACACATTTCGTAAATCAGATCGTAACAAGAATAGGTCAAGCATTCCATATAGACCTAAAAAAACATTGTGCCTACCACCCACAGAGTGCAGGGTTGGTAGAAAGGATGAATTGACAATAAAAAACAGATTGAGAAAGTGATAAAATATGACTAAATTATGCATCTCCATCTTAGTATTTACCCTAACTGTACCTGTTTGCGTCATGATAACAGCATTGTGGTATCTGCTGTAGATTTGTAGCTCCTCAACGACCTTCAGAGGAAGTCCGGCTACAAAGGGGGCTGTAATTCTAGTTTGCAGTCATCTCAAACCAGTGAAGATTGTCCACAACTCTGTTGCGTTATTAGGAGGGGTTGCAGGCCTGCAGGTAAGATGATCACTCAGACGCATAAAAAATTAGCGGCAGTAGGAGGACTGATCAGAGCAATAATAGTGATGTCACTGCTACTATGGGAAAATAATCTTAACATGTTGACAGTGTTAGGGGGAACAGGAACTTTGTTAGGAGTATCCAACACCATTGATGGAGAAGTTACACGATCCATGTTATCATCCACAGGTCAAGCGACAGCTCATGGGTTCCGCAGGGTGGCACAATGGATGCCTACAACTGTAGAAACCCAAAAAGGGGGAGCTCATGTGATAGACGCATTTCTGGGTTGGAACATTGATATGTGGGATGCAACATCAGAAGTTTTACACGATGTTACAAGGACGTTGAATAGTGCCAAATGTACCTTGCAAATGCTTAATGCTAAAGTTCAGCAAGAACGTTTGTTGCGAACATTGACCTCCTCAGCAGTGCAGCCGTGGAGACACTTATGGAACATATCGGACCGCGTATGGTTACAAGTTAAACCTAGCCTGACTCAGTGCAATGAAACACACTGTCAAGGAATGTGGTTGGAAGTAAACGTAACCCGACCCATGACCGTATGCAGATATCGGATTTTGCCATTAATAGTGGGAAACCATTATTATTTCTTGAAAACGCATGGAGACTGGTTTAGTCCACAGACTAATCTGACTTATGATCTGGAAGGTTGTGACGTAATGGACAAGGGGACTGTATGCTTACAAATGCAAATATATCGAGACCCATGTTTTACGAATGACACGGCACTGTGTGATTGGAATGTGGAGAAGCCTGAGGACTTGCTATACCAGATAGGGCCCCACTCTATTTGTGTAGCAACAGTGAATCCACATCCCCAGTTGCCAACGACACCGTTTTCCGGATGTTTATGGGACGTGCATCTGTTTACCTGGCACAATCAATCGTTTCGATTGACAAATTTCAGTTGGACAAACCGACTGTCTGCTGTGCAATAGCAAGCCCTATCGCTGCCTTGGCAGGTGGATCTGACACGCTTCAGCAGCGCACTGAACCGTTCGGAGACACTTAAGCATCTTGTGAAAACTCATTTGACAGATGTGTCCAGGTTGCAGGTGTCCACCATGATCGCCCGGAATGAGGTGGTACATGCCGCCAGAACAATTGAGCCATCTTCGGCTCATCACTGGTGGGATATATTTACAGGAATGTCGGTAACAGCACAACAACACTTAGTCCCTCCATTTTTGGTTCTTATCATATGCTTGGCTTTAATAACTTTGGTTAACTTCTGCATGTTTTGGTATATTAGACGCACCCGAGCTATTTTGTCGCGACGAATTTATCACGCAGTTTCTTGAATAATGAAGATAGAACTATAACATGATTTGGGGCCGTTTGGGATAGATATAACAAAGATGGTTGTGGAAGCTGACCCTCCGGGTCATCATGTATCCTGGTGGCCAAGACGTTCGGACCCCCTGCATTTAACATTTCCCGATCATATTTCTATGTATCAGTTTGTTATTGGGCATATGTTACACGGGAATCATGACATCATGGTGTTGTTGCACCAGGGGGATGCCTATGTTAATTGGATGTTTGAAAATGAGGATGATCTACCTGAACGGTTTATCAATTAATTGGTGGTTTCAGCTCAGGCCACAGGGTGGGATGAAGGAAGAAATTGTTAATAATATAATAATATTATTATTATTGTTTAGTATTACTTGTGTCCTGAGCTGACCCACATGGTTATATTGTACTTTCGTCTTTCAGTGCTTTTGACTTTCGCACACTGATCACACTTATGCAACTTGTTTTGTACTTTCAGTGCTTGTTTTCGCTTTCACACACTGATTATAACTGGTTTTGCACACTTATTTGTATTTTCCGGGATAAATATTATGCCCATATCCTGAGAACGAACTGAATGTTGTGAGACATTGAGGGGCCTGAGGCAGAGGACGGAGGCGATGACTCTTCTCCTGCGGAGACAGGCTGGCCACCTGTTTTCGCACGGGCGAGTCTATAAAGCATTTGTTTTCTCAATCCCGGTTAGAGTCTGCTGTGAACTGTGCACGAGTGTCCAGCTTTCGGTTTCCAGATTACTCTACCGGGGTGTTTTTGGCTCTCCGCCCTCTGTCAACGGTAAGGTATGCTATTCTGGATCTGAACTGTGTTGATTGGAGTGTTATGTGGGGGCATAGGGGTGATCAGCTTGTGTCTAGCATGATAACTCATGATGGAGTGTTATGTGGGGGCATAGGGGTGATCAGCTTGTGTCTAGCATGGTAACTCATGATGGAGTGTTGTGTGGGGGCATAGGGGTGACAGCTTGTGTCTAGCATAATAACTCGATGGGAAATGTTGTGAACTGCTGTGTATTTTATTATTAAACATCACTAATATATATACAGTCGTTGTTTGTGATCATTTCTCTGCTGCGATCTCTCCGAACCTGTAACAAGTTATTTCATAAAACACCTACACACTGTGAATAACATGTTGTACAAAAGAACCGGTTTCAACTGGAATAGTTAAACGCACCCTTCCCCTTAGTAGTTGAAACCTCATGTAACTAGGGCATTCCTAACTGAATAAAAGGCATGGAGAAAGGAAACTGTCTCAGAGTTGGCAGGAGGATTGTAACTGTGCAGTCTCCATCACTCTCTTTGCAAGTAAAAAGAAACTCAACTCTCTGTGTCTTCCTTTGTCCAGGCTGTGTTTTACAAGCGTCGGGGTTTTAAACCTGACACGTATATAGTTATTATAGACTTGCCCAGAGCAAGCCCATATTGTTATTCCTGTTTAGTTATGGGCCACTAGATTAGGTACACTTTGTGCTATTTTTAGAACAGCTCATGCCAGAGAAAAGAATGAGAATTTACAGACTTTTCACAGCCTTGTAGCTCAGCCATACGACCACGTAGAAACGTGATTGATGGCTCGTTTTTTAGACAAACTTCTGAACTCTCTCTGTGGCTAAATGCTAATTGCTAGCATGTTAGCATTTAAGCTAATTTACTCATGTCTAAAGGCAAATACACACATGGCATGATGTCGGGAGGTTATAGGACAACCTTGGCACTTTCTAAACTTGAGGTTCTCTTGCTAGGTGCTAGCATGATAACTGTTAGCATGTTAGCATTTAAGCTAATTTACTCACGTTTAAAGGCAAATACACACATGGCATGATATAGGGAGATTATAGGACAACCTTGGCACTTTTTAAACTTGAAACCCTCTTGCTAGGTGCTAGCATGGTAGCCGTTAGCATGTTAGCATTTAAGCTAATTTACTCATGTCTAAAGGCAAATACACACATGGCATGATGTAGGGAGGTCATAGGACAACCTTGGCACTTTCTAAACTTGAGGTTCTCTTGCTAGGTGCTAGCATGATAACTGTTAGCATGTTAGCATTTAAGCTAATTTACTCACGTTTAAAGGCAAATACACACATGGCATGATATAGGGAGGTTATAGGACAACCTTGGCACTTTTTAAACTTGAAACCCTCTTGCTAGGTGCTAGCATGGTAGCCGTTAGCATGTTAGCATTTAAGCTAATTTACTCATGTCTAAAGGCAAATACGCACATGGCATGATGTAGGGAGGTTATAGGACAACCTTGGCACTTTCTCAACTTGATGCTCTCTTGCTAGGTGCTAGCATGATGACTGTTAGCATGTGAGCATTTAAGCTAATTTACTCATGCCTAAAGGCTACTAAGCACATGTCATGATGTGGGGAGGTTATAGGACAACCTTGGTACTTTCTAAACTTGAGGCCCTCTTGCTAGGTGCTACCATGATGACTGTTAGCATGTTAGCTAATTTACTCATGTCTAAAGGAAAATACACACATGGCATGATGTGGGGACACTGTAGGACTGCCCCAAACTTTTCAGGACCTGAGGCTGTTTTGCTACGTGTTTGCAAGGTAGCCGTTAGTATGTTAGCATTTTAGCTAAGTTACTCAAGTTTAAAGGCAAATACACACATGGCATGATGTAGGGAGGTCATAGGACAACCTTGGCACTTTCTAAACTTGAGGTTCTCTTGCTAGGTGCTAGCATGATAACTCTTAGCATGTTAGCATTTAAGCTAATTTACTCACGTTTAAAGGCAAATACACACATGACATGATATAGGGAGGTTATAGGACAACCTTGCACTTTTTAAACTTGAAACCCTCTTGCTAGGTGCTAGCATGGTAGCCGTTAGCATGTTAGCATTTAAGCTAATTTACTCATGTCTAAAGGCAAATACACACATGGCATGATGTAGGGAGGTTATAGGACAACCTTGGCCTTCTGGGCCCTCAGAAGCGAGAAGAGCGCCGGCATGTCTCCCATTCACTCCCATGTTAAAGACGGCGTCTTTTCTTTCTCCAAATCTTTAATTTTCTGTGTTTTCAACTCGTCATCCTGCGGTCGTTTCTCAACCGATATGCAAAACGAGCAGATCTATGCGAAGCCCCGACCCTCGGGCCGCTCACGGTCATCTCGTGGTGTCGATATCTCAAATCGTTTGGCCGTAAGAAGCTTCTGTTCGACATGAGCGCTTCAGCCCTCTGAGCTCATTCACTGCCATGGCCACCACCTCCTCCTCCTCACAGCCCCTTCCTTCAAAAACCCCCTTCTGTTGACATGTGCGATTACAATGATTCCCTTCCCAGCTGATACCATACAGCTCATTTATTGTGTAGATTTTAAAAGTTAGATTTTTCTAATTAAGCACAGTGACTCCAGGCACCTCAAAGACCAAAGTATCAAAATATCAACATTTTTATAGAATCCGTGATACAGCAATAAGCTGTGTTATCATCATGTCAGGAATCAATAGTTTAGTATCGACCCGCATGTCACGCACTCTCTGCTCTTTAGTCCTCCATGGCAATGCAAGTGCTGCTTTCAATTGGAAAACAACACATGACATGTACAGACACCACAGCAGTGCCTGGCAACTTTCAAGACCTGATGCTATGTTGCTAGGCCCTCTTGCTAGGTGCTAGCATGGTAGCCGTTAGCATGTTAGCATTTAAGCTAATTTACTCATGTCTAAAGGCAAATACACACATGGCATAATGCAGGGAGGTTATAGGACAACCTTGGCAGTTTTTAAACTTGAGGTCCTCTTGCTAGGTGCTAGCATGGTAGCCGTTAGCATGTTAGCTTTTAAGCTAATTTACTGATGTCTAAAGGCAAATACACACATGGCATGATGCAGGGAGGTTATAGGACAACCTTGGTACTTTCTAAACTTGAGGCCCTCTTGCTAGGTGCTAGCATGGTAGTCATTAGCATGTTAGCATTTAAGCTAATTTACTCATGTCTAAAGGCAAATACACACATGGCATAATGCAGGGAGGTTATAGGACAACCTTGGCAGTTTTTAAACTTGAGGTCCTCTTGCTAGGTGCTAGCATGGTAGCCGTTAGCATGTTAGCATTTAAGCTAATTTACTGATGTCTAAAGGCAAATACACACATGGCATGATGCAGGGAAGTTATAGGACAACCTTGGTACTTTCTAAACTTGAGGCCCTCTTGCTAGATGCTAGCATGGTAGCCGTTAGCATGTTAGCATTTAAGCTAATTTACGCATGTCTAAAGGCAAATACACACATGGCATGATGCAGGGAGGTTATAGGACGACCCTGGCACTTTCTAAACTTGAGGCTCTCTTGCTAAGTGCTAGCATGGTAGGAATTAGCATTTAAGCTAATTTACTCATGTCTCAAGGCAAATACCCACATGGCACAATGTACGGAAGTTATAGGACAACTTTGGCACTTTCTAAACCTGAGACTCTCTTGCTAGGTGCTAGCACGATGACTGTTAGCATGTTAGCATTTAAGCTAATTTACTCATGTTTAAAGGCAACTATACACATGTCATGATGTGGGGACACTGTGTGACTGCTTTAACCCTTTTGGGACTAGAAGCTATCTTGCTATGTGCTATCATGGTAGCCGTTAGCATTTTAATATTTAAGCTAATTTACTCATGTCTAAAGGCAAATACACACATGGCATGGTGTAGGGAGGTTATAGGACAACCTTGGCACTTTCTAAACTTGAAGCCCTCTTGCTAGGTGCTAGCATGGTAGCCGTCAGCATGTTAGCATTTAAGCTAATTTACTCATGTCTAAATACAAATACACACATGGCTATGGGACTGTCTTAGCACTTTAGGGACTTGGTGCTTTCTTGCTAGATGCTACCATGCTAACTCTTAGCATGTTAACATTGTGGCTAATTTACTCATTTATTAAGCCAAATACACACATGGCACGATGTCGGGACACTATGGGACTGTATTAGCACTTTAGGGACTTGGTGCTTTCTTGCTAGATGCTACCATGCTAACTCTTAGCATGTTAGCATTGTGGCTAATTTACTCATTTATAAAGCCAAATACACACATGGCATGATGTAGGGATGTTATAGGACTACTTTGGTACTTTCTAGACTTGAGGCTCTCTTGCTAGGTGCTAGCATGATGACTGTTAGCATGTTAGCATTTAAGCTAATTTGCTGATGTCTCAAGGCAAACACACACATTGTATGATGTGGGGAAACTATGGGACTGCATCAAACTGTTCGGGACCTGAGGCCCTCTTGCTAGGTGCTAGCGTGGTAGCCGTTAGCATGTTAGCATTTAAGCTAATTTACTCATGTCTGCAGGCAAATACACACATGGCATGATGTAGGGATGTTACAGGACAACCTTGGCACTTTCTAAAGTTGAGGTCCTCTTGCTAGGTGTTAGCATTATGACATGCATTAGCATGCTAGCATTTTAGCTAATTACTCATGTCTAAAGGCAAATACAAAATAATTCCTGCAATATGCAATGCATAATGCTCGGTGGCGCGGCACGGCAGACACCGGGCCCGGGGTTCACAGCACAGGTGGAAAGTCCATCAAAATTTCCGCAGGAATTTTCTAGTATAATATTATAATATTAAACTTTAAAATTTTGAGACAGTTTCTTTTGGCATGTCTTTGTATCTGCGTGTGTGAGTGACAGGAAGACAAGCTCTGCCTAACTTGAGGAGAAGTCGTTTGGTGAACATAGATACCTCTTTCCAGACTTTTTTCTTGGCAAAAACTGTCTCATATTTGAGTCATGTTAATTATTATTGAACTCAAAACTTCAACTGCATGTGCAGCTGCTTGTTGCTAGGCAGATTTAATTGAGCTCAACAATAACTGCCCCCCATGACATAGTACGTATGCTAGCTATGCCTTTGAAATTGTGTGAATGGCAAACCCGGGATCTTAAAATACTCAGAAAACAGCACCAAAAGGATCATGAGACACAATAATTTTGTTATTTAACCCATTCAATACGCCTCACGCCCGAAGACAGCTAGGATAGGCTCCAGCAACCACCGCGACCCTCATGAGGAAAAGCGGTAGAAAATGAATGAATGAACCCATTCAATACTAAAGCCCTCTCGCCCGGAAGACAGCTGGCATAGGCTCCAGCACCCCCGCGACCCTCGTGAGGATAAGCAGTAGAAAATGAATGAATAAATACTAAAGCCTTAGTTATACTTTTTTATGAACCTGATCCAACATGATACAACTCCTCATCCAAAAGATTGGACATGGTAGCAATAGAAACGGCCACTAGATGGCAGAAGTGCATATGTTAAGAGGGAGGGAAAGGAGAAACACACATGACAGGAAGAACAGTGATGTGCACACACATAGTTCAGTTCTAAATCTGAAAATTGTAAATAGTTCATGGTGTTACATTATATCAGGGCTCGACAATAACGATGTACCGATGGCCCGGGGCAAGTTAAAACAAAATTCGGGCAAGTAAATCTAATCAGTGATATTCCCGTCGGGCAAGTGCACTTTGGCATGCCATACTGACAAGAGTTTTTTTTTTAAAGCGGTTCTTGTTGGGTGTTGGTAAAACACGGACTGCATAATTCCGGTGGTAATTTGCAAAGCAATCCTTGCAATGGACCAATCAGAATCGTTTATTTAGGCCGCGGTCCGTAATCCACATTCCGCGTTTTACCCACACCCGTTGTTCACGATCAACCAATCAGCGATCGTTTGACTACGAAAACATCCATCATGGCGTCGCTGCCAACATCGTCTAATTCTGAAGGAAACAGCAAAAAGTGATGAACCAGTGCCTCCTAAACAAGTATTTTATTAGCGGCAGCAAATCAAATGATGGCACAGGTGAGTGAATCACATTGCTGTGACAATTTGAAGTGGTCACAATGAAACACCACCGATTAGATCCAATACCAAGTGCTGATTTTGCACAAGCTACAAAATCTAGCGCTTCCATTTCTCTGTGTATTTTTCTCACCTTTGCTTCACAAATTATTGTTTGACCATTGAGCTTTTTTTTCTGGATTAAAAACACTTTACTAGTACACAAATGTGTCTATTCAATAATGTTTCATTGTGGTGCACAACTTATAAATATCACTGCTTACTACGACTACGATGTGTAAGGTATTATTTATTTTATTATTTTATTTATTTGAGATTCTCATGTGATGCCACAAAAAATTACATGATATCATGATGGCAGTCTTTTCATTTTACATGGGGCAAGTTCGGGCAAGTAGTTCTCACCTTAAGGATTCCCTATGGGCAAGTCATTTTGGTTTTTAATGTAAATAAATTGTTATTTTGATGTAAAAGAAACTTCCTTTGTGTTGTGGTATAATTCTTTAGATATTTGAGCTGAAATTTCACAAAAAGCTTCTAGTTGGCAACTGATCTTTTCCTGAAACTTTGGTTAACCGTCCGGAAACTGAACACAGGTAGAAACTAACTTTTTTTTCAGATGAAAGATGGTAGGCTGCATATTTTTATAGCCATAAAATACAATATTCTGTGCGCCTTGAAAATGTCACGCCACTGCGTGACACCATCTTACTGCTCCTGGAGCAGCCTACTGGTTTCGTCTCTATTTGCACTTGCCTGCCACTCATGCTCTCTCTCTCTCTCTCTCCCCTCAGGCCCCAGTTCGCCCTGATGGGAGGAGCTACCCGGCCAGCCACAGGTGTTCTCAATCACCACCTACCATTTAGGCACACCTGTGGCAGCAGGAAGGCGTCTTAGTATTGTTCCTCGTGGACGCACGCCACTTGTTTGTTGGACCTGAACCTTCTGCCGCCTTTTCCACCACCACATTGTGGTGCCAAGTCTCCTGGCCCGACGCCTTCCTGCCAGCCAGGTAGCTGCTCCCTACCTGCACTAAGAAGTTAGCTTAGGATTACCTTGCCAGTCTTTTTCGTGGTGCCTTTTCTGTTTTTTTTTTTGCACCATAGTTTTTTGTTGTCACCATCCTGTGTTTTTGAGGAGGCAATAAAGACCTTTTAATTGCAAACCAACTCCTGCCTGCGTGCCTCTTTTGGGTCCTACCCTCTCCGCGGCGTGACAGAATACTATGACCAAATGAAGCATGGACCCCGCAGAGCAGGAGAAGATTTTTTTTGCCCTCAAGGCTCACGATGAGTCCATCAGCCGCCACGAGTAGATGCTTGAAGGCATGGCTAGCCTTATCAAGGAGATCCATGCCCGTGTTCCTGCTCCCTCCTCCGACGAGCCTCCGACAGCCATGCCTCCTCTCCCGCCACTTGGCACCTCTTCCCGCGAACCCAGCATTCCCCACCCGGCCCGGTATGAAGGAGCAGTTCTCACTCTGTCTTGTCGCCGCCGGTTCCTCCCGACCTCTCTTGTGTGGCCGAGCAATATCACTCCCTTCACCAGGTTTTTTGTAAGGATCGTGCCATGTCACTCTCACCCCACTGTCCTTATGATTGCGCTATCAATTTGTTGCCGGGAGCGCCACTCCCCTCTTCGCGCCTTTATAATATCTCTCTGCCTGAGCAAAAGGCTTTAGAGGAGTACATTTCCTCCTCGCTCGCGGCTGGCCATATACAGTGCATTCGGAAAGTATTCACAGCGCTTCACTTTTTCTACATTTTGTCATGTTACAGCCTCATTCCAAACTGAATTAAATTAATCTCTTACCTCAAAATTCTACACAAAATACTCCATTATGACAATGTGAAAAAAGGTTTTTTTTACATGTTTTGAATTTATTAAAAATAGAAAACAAAAAAATCACATTTACATAAGTATTCACAGCCTTTGCTTAATACTTTGTTGATACACCTTTGGCAGCAATTACAGCCTCATGTCTTTTTGAATATGATCCCACAAGTTTAGCACACCTATCTTTAGGCAGTTTTGCCCATTCTTCTTTGCAATAAGTCTCAAGCTCCATCAGGTTGGATGGGAGACGTCTGTGCACAGCCATTTTCAGATCTCTCCAGAGATGTTGGCTCGGATTCAAGTCTGGACTCTGGCTGGGCCACTCCAGGACATTCACGGAGTGGTTCTGAAGCCAATCTTTTGAGATCTTGGCTGTGTGCTTCGGGTCGTTGTCCTGCTGAAAAATGAACCTTCGCCCCAACCTGAGGTCAAGAGCGCTCTGGAGCAGGTTTTCATCCAGGATATCTCTATATATTGCTGCATTCATTTTTCCTTCTATCCTGACTAGTCTGCCAGTTCCTGCTGCTGAAAAACATCACCACAGCATGATGCTGCCACCACCATGCTTCACTGTAGGGATGGTATTGGCCTGGTGATGAGCAGTGCCTGGTTTCCTCCAAACATGGCGCCTGGCATTCACACCAAAGAGTTCAATCTTTGTCTCATCAGACCAGAGAATTTTGTTTCTCATGGTCAGAGTCATTCAGGTGCTTTTTGGCAAATTCCAGACGGGCTGCCATGTTCCTTTTACTAAGGAGTGGCTTTCGTCTGGCCACTCTACCATACAGGCCTGATTGGTGGATTGCTGCAGAGATGGTTGTCCTTCTGGAAGGCTCTCCTCTCTCCACAGAGGAACGCTGGAGCTCTGACAGAGTGACCATCGGGGCCTTGGTCACCTCCCTGACTAAGGCCCTTCTTCCCCCGATCGCTCAGTTTAGAAGGCCGGCCAGCTCTAGGAAGAGTCCTGGTGGTTCCAAAGGTCTTCCATTTACGAATAATGGAGGCCACTGTGCTCATTGGGACCTTCAAAGCAGCAGAAATTTTTCTGTATCCTTCCCCAGATTTGTGCCTCAAGACAATCCTGTCTCGCAGGTCTACAGACAGTTCTTTTGACTTCATGCTTGGTGTTTGTGCTCTGACATGCACAGTCAACTGTGGGACCTTATATAGACAGTTATTATATTTCCAAATCATGTCCAATCAACTGAATTTACTGCAGGTGGACTCCAATTAAGCTGTAGAAAGATCTCAAGGATGATCAGTGGAAAAAAGATGCACCTGAGCTCAATTTTCAGCTTCATGGCAAAGGCTGTGAATACTTATGTAAATGTGATTTCTTAGTTTTCTATTTTTAATAAATTCAAAAAAAGTCCAAAAAAAAACTTTTTCACATTGTCATAATGGAGTATTTTGTGTAGAATTTTGAGGTAAGAGATTAAATTAATACAATTTGGAATGAGGCTGTAACATGACAAAATGTGGAAAAAGTGAAGCGCTGTGAATACTTTCTGGATGCACTGTACGTCCCTCCTCCTCACCCCTGGCGGCAGGGTTCTTCTTTGTTAAGAAGAAGGACGGCTCGTTGCGACCCTGCATCAATTTCCGCGCCCTTAACAAAATCACAATAAAGAACAAATATCCTCTGCCCCTGCTCGACTCGGCCTTCACCCCCCTCCATAGTGCTGTCATGTTTACTAAACTGGATTTACGCAACGCCTACCACCTTGTGCGCATCCGTGAGGGCGATGAATGGAAAACTGCTTTCAACACCCCGCTGGGACATTTCGAGTACCGCGTCATGCCGTTCGGCCTCACTAATGCACCCGCCGTCTTTCAAGCCCTCATTAATGACGTATTACGTGACATGATTGGACGTTTTGTGTTCGTCTACCTCGACGACATCCTCATTTTCTCCCCCTCTGCCTCCGCTCACTTCCAACACGTTCGCCTGGTGCTCCAGAGGCTCTTAGCTAACCGTCTGTTCGTTAAGGCTCAAAAGTGTTCTTTCCACTCCTCCTCCGTGCCATTTTTAGGGTTTATCGTGGAGAAGGGCCAACTCAGACCCAACCCCGCCAACATCCAGGCGGTGGCCGAATGTCCTACTCCTACATCAAGGAAGCTTTTACAGAGGTTTCTGGGATTCGCTAATTTCTATAGGCGCTTTATCCAAGACTTTAGCAAGGTCGCGGAACCTCTGAACAAGCTCACATCCTCCAAGACACCTTTTCTATGGTCCCCTGTGGCCGACGCGGCCTTTAACCACCTCAAATCATGCTTCATTACCGCTCCTTTACTTGTTCACCCTAACCCTTCTTGTCCCTTTCTTGTTGAGGTGGATGCGTCAGATACGGGGGTCGGGGCCGTGCTCTCCCAGCGCACTAGCACGGACCAGAGATGGCACCCTTGTGCATTCTTTTCCAGACGTCTGTCCCCCGCCGAGCGTAATTTGTTGTTGGACCTGAACCTTCTGCCGCCTTTTCCACCACCACATTGTGGTGCCAAGTCTCCTGGCCCGACGCCTTCCTGCCAGCCACGTAGCTGCTCCCTACCTGCACTAAGAAGTTAGCTTAGGATTACCTTGCCAGTCTTTTTCGTGGTGCCTTTTCTGTTTTTTCTCATTTTTGCACCATAGTTTTTTGTTGTCACCATCCTGTGTTCTTGAGGAGGCAATAAAGACCTTTTAATTGCAAACCAACTCCTGCCTGCGTGCCTCTTTTGGGTCCTACCCTCTCCGCGGCGTGACAGAAAGATCAGTCAAAATTGTCAAAAACGGCCAGTAATGAAGGGGTTGTCATTTGAAAAATGTCTGGCACTGAATGAGTTCATTAGTACTATAAAATAATGATATCTAACCCACATCATCATCATCAACATACAGTACAAAAAGAGTTGAAGAGTCTAAGATCACAGGAGTTCTTACTGGTAAACACCACAACACATTGGAATCAGATGAGACTTATCATGTGGCCAAGTGGAACCTGGGACACTGCATGATGCATAATGTTATGTTGAAGGAAACCACATTATTGTACAATTAAACTGCCACAACAGAGAAACTTTGTAGAAGTAATGACTGTATTTCCCCAGTGTAAACAGCTAAGACTTTACATTGTAGTAGCATTACTGTAACTAGTATGCTATTAATATTATTCCTGGAATTACACAAACAGTTTGTGTAAATGGGTATTTCGACATATTACAGTTGGTTTTCCTTGATGGGAACTCATTTTTGATGCTTCTATTATTGCTATGTAATTATCTATAACCCGGTGGTTCTGAATAATTTCCCGTCATTCTTCCAAAAACAGAACTCTTTTATTTATCAGTACTGTACAGACTGAACTCCAAACTGAAATCAGCAAAATGCAACAAAATGGAGAGCAGTGAAGCATACAAGGCAATAGATGAGCCTGGATGTCTAAGATTCCAAGGAATTTTCAATTGGGTGGGCATTGGATTTCTATAGTGCTAACATTCATAAGCCATTATTCATTCACTCCTCCGTCACACACTGGTGGTGGTAACCTACAGTACATCTGCCTGCCCTGGGGTAAACAGAGAGAAACATGGCTGCCAATTCCCACCACCAACCACCTTCTACCGCCTGAGCAAAAGCCGCCACGACCAATACCATAAAAGCTTTGGTACCAACATCAAATGATCCCCCTTCTCCATATCTATTACTGATAATTCATCAAACCATATCTTTTACACATTGACACAATATGTTGGTTTGCTTACATTTTGTCACTTTAGAAACATGATGACTAAATCTAGTTACCTAAAGTAGTGGAATATGAATAGCATAACATACTGATTCATGCATTAAGCACTTTATCAATGGATGCGACATTGCGCATCTCCAAGCTTACAAGTCACATGGTGCAATGTGATATGTTTTGAGCATTGCAATCATTTCTATCTGTCGTGGCATTTCCTCAGTCATGCCACCTGCAGAGTTATGTTTCAAGTGTCAACATGCACCTTTAATTTCCTATTTGCATCATGAAGGACATTGACGGAACAATTGTAATAATTTGTATGCTTTATGTATTTTTTCAGTCAGTGTTTATGGTTTATTGTCCTTTATAAGAATACTGTTACAATTAAAACATAATTGTGTTAGTCCATTTTTCAGATGGTTATATTGTTTTTTGTATTATTCCATACACTATTCCTTTACTTTTCATGTCCGGATTTTTGATAGGCAGCTCCTGTGGGTGTGATGTCACTAGGACAAAAATTGGTCCTGGATGTTTTGTTCCATTCCAACTCTGCCTGAAACTGACTATAACTTTGTTTCTAGTGTTGGCTGGTGCTTTCATTTGAATGCAGACCTGCAAAAAGGTAGAAATTTATAGTACTGAACATGTAATTTAACTCTTGAATATGTTTGTATGCTTTCCATTTTGTTGCATTTTCCTGGTTCAGTTTCAAGTTCAGGGCTGCACGGTGACCTAGTGGTTAGCATGCAGGCCTCACAGCTAGGAGACCAGGGTTCAATTCCACCCTCGGCCATCTCTGTGTGGAGTTTGCATGTTCTCCCCGTGTATGTGAGTGTGAATGGTTGTTTGTTTATATGTGCCCTGTGGGATATGTGGGATAGGCTCCAGCACCCCCGCAACCCTTGTGAGGATAAGCAGTAGAAAATGAATTAATGAGTTTCAAGTTCAGTCTGTACAGTACAGATAAATGAATAAGTATCAGTTCCTCTAGTATGGATGGATGTGAATAGTAAAGCAATTAATTAAACAAGCTCTAATTTTCCAGTACAGTATATGGGATATACTGTACACATAAAGGTGATTCAGTCGGGTTGTAGAAATACCAGCTATCCTCGGTATCTATTACTCAATAGAAACTACTCAATGTGTTGCCCCATTGTTGCATGCATGTCATCTGAGGTGTGACAGATGGTACAGGAGGGACATTGGTTTTCTCGATAACCGCATTGAAGTGTCTCAATTTGGTTTTCAGTTCCCCCTTTTCCCCCTGTGTGAATGTACAGTTTACTACATATCTACTGTCCTACCAAATAAAAGCTACACCGAGCCTTACCTTTGCATGTGTGAACAGTTACGGCCAAGAGAAGTGTCAAGTATCGCCACAGGGACATACTTGAGTCAGACTACATGCAAATGAATCTGGAGTTGGAAAAACACAAATAAAACAAAGTTATATAATACCAATACATTGTATGAATACAGAGGCAAGGATAGTCTAAATCAGGGGTCGGGAACCTTTTTGGCGAAGAGAGCCATGAAGGCCAGATATTTTAAAATGTGTATCTGTGAGAGCCATATACATTTTTTTAAACATTGAATGCAATAAAATGTGTGCATTTTTATGTAAGACCAACAGTTTTAGATAATGGGCTCTAATTACGTAGACCAGGCACACTACCCCACGCCAATGGGGTGTGGCCAGCACACTTTCGTGAGCAGCGCAGTGTCTAATAATAAATCAAATACTTGTTGCCATTAATACAACTTCTGCTGCTGCATAGTTTTGCACCATACTCCGTAGACGTATTTCATTCTTTTGGCCATCTTCGTCAGAAGGCTTGGTTCTGCAGCTTTAGCTATTTGACTAAAGGAGGAAAGTTTACATTTACATGTTTTTTTGACATCTCAATGACCGAGGTAGACTACAGCATTACCCAGTAATAATCAAGTTTTGGTGTTTGACCTGGAAAATATCATCAGGAAAGATAGATATGGTTGGCCGTATTGCAGCAGAATATAGATGGACGAATTAAAATGCATAAGAAAGTTGTTAATTTTGAATATTATTTTTGTGATGGTTTACTTTAAAATGTTAGCAAAAATAAATTTTTATTGTGGTAAGAAATGCTTGAGAGCCAGATACAGTCATCAAAAGAGCCCTACCTGGCTCCCGAGCCATAGGTTCCCTACCTCTGGTCTAAATGTTCTCTTTTAAAGTTATATCCTGAAAGGCGACTGGCTGAGTTACTCATCTACTTATCCTCCCATGTTTGCACAAAGGACATGCATGAACAATCCCATTTGAATTGCAAAATCTTAGTGACAGTGATTACTTGAACATTTATTTTTAACAGGACGCATGTAACAATCTAATCAGTGTGTGACTAGTTTCCACTGACACATGTGCACATTGTTAGGCATTCCTGTTTACAATCAAATCATGTGATTAACTGTATTAGTAGTAGTTTTACCTTACCTTAGTTGTAAGGGAGTATTTCCTGTGTTGTTTTGTCCAAGGATTTGGACTCAAAAATGTTAAGCAGTGTTTGTATCCCTACATGCTGAAGCAGTGTTCACTTCAGGAAGTCCAAGTAGATACTTAGCCCTCCCTGCCTGCACTCACTAGGATGGCCACACCCCTTGCTTCAGGTCATTGTGCTCACAGGTGAAACATTCTTGTGAGCTCATTCCTGGTATGTATGCATGGATGAAGTTGCTCTTCACGTCAGACGCACAACGTGGTCTTGAACTGCAAATAAACTCCTATTTTACTTTTTTTTTCTACAAAAACAAAAATACTGGTTTGTACATATCACAGCATAGCATAGCAATCCTAAGCTATTATCAAATTTGTTCTTTAAAGTGTGAAAGTTCCGTGATCCAATTGTTGCTGAGAAATAACACACAGCTATTTAGCCATTTAGATTTTGTCCATTTTTGATGCTGTAATATGTGATTATGATTAAGATAATTTAGAGACACAATAACATTATTGTGTCTGGTTTTGACTCACTCACAATTATTAAAGGGCATTGACACGAATGAAAGAGAAATATAATTTTGGCTGTCGTCAAAACTCTTACAAGTAACATAAAGTGACACTTTATACTGTTTCCTTCTGTACTCGTCACTTAGTCAAAGGTGTGCTCCTCATTCCCTTCTATTACCACTAGAGGGCAGCATATTACTGGGAAGTTGACAAGTTCATCTGACGAGAAGTAATATTTAAATGTGCAATACCACTGATTTCATTTATGATGTGATACTGGGTAAAATTCAGGCTGGTATCGACAATACCGATATCAAAACTTCAAATTCACCTAATGTTTATGATCAAATTTGTATTTATTGTATTTATTGCATATAGAATACAATACATTATTAAATCAAATATTTTAAACAAATTAATAATTAAATATTAAAACAAGTAACGTTTCACACAAACGTTACTGTTCCTCAGATGGCTATGAAAAAGTATTGGCAATAGCAATATTTTGATTTGAGTATCGATTGTAGAGCGTGAAAAGTTGGAACCGGAAGTAATAATGTCAATCGCAGTATCACATCGCTAAATTAAATGCTAACAGCAGCACAATAAGTTAAGTGTTAAGTTGCTGTGTGATGACTTTAGTGTTATTTATAAGATGACACCACACCCGTATATATAATGACCTCCTGCAATTTCTCAAGCTCAGAATTCACAGTAATAATCACACTCTTTAAATATTTATGTCATCATAAATATCAAAGTTGCTCCTTGAATCCTTCATCCTTTCAGTATGTGGTACTTAATGGAAAATGTTTGGACATGTATAACTGTATTCTTACCAGAAATGACATAACAACAAGCACATACAGTTCTGCTATGTTTGGTTTCAAAGGCTGGCAATGTACAAGTTCAGCTACAGCTGGTGTTAACATTAGTTTCAACTTTCTAAGAAATGACCACTTTTTAAAAATTATTTAGCAGAACATTTATTTATAAGTTTCTGCATGTTTTCATCTTACTCAGCACGCATGGACTACAGGGAAGTGAACTGAACACCGATGACAAGCACGTACTACATTAGAGCAATGTGAACTTTGCTCACTCCATTTTATCATCATCAGGGTCGGCCGGGCAGGGCGATAGTATGTATGCGTAGAGGCAGATAGAAGCCTGAAAATCATCTGTGGAAAGCCACCGGTTTGTCGAAGCGCTTTACTAGAAAGCATGGCTGGAAGAAGACGCAACAACAGATGTGGCAACAACCAGCAACGGGCCCCGCGGGGACCAAGGTGCGGCTCACGGAGGGTAAAGTACAATATCTCATATATTTTGAATGCTATTTTACTGTTATTTATACTGTTTACTTAAAATGTTTACTTTAAACCATCTAAATTGTTTTTAATAAATACATGTTATTGAGTTAAGAAATATCAGAGAGCCAGATGCAGTCACCAAAAGAGCTTGCTCCGGAGCCGTAGGTTGACTACCCCTGATGTAGACAGTTAAATCATAAAACGGGTGGATGACATGACTCGTCCTTTATAGCCATAATACACTTACTGACCACGTCATTAGGTACATCTGCACCATCTTAATCAGATCCAATTGGGTTGTATTAAAAGTAAAAATGCATATATACAATATCCATGCATATAAAGTACTATTGTCTAGTCTAGTATAGTACTTTATTGTCCAATGAAATACTAAAGTGTGTCCAAACTTTCGAGTGGTACAGTATATAACGATAACAACAATAATAACAATCTAAGGGGGTGTGTTTAGCACATACTAGTCCCAAATTGTCTTTTTTTTTCCTTAAAACACGTTTTCATTAAAGTTTTGATCGTAAAAGAATATAAAGAGTACTGGGTTAGCTCAGCAGCTAAATAGCATTCAGGAATAGATTACATTAAAAGTCAAAAGTGTTTTAAAAGAACACAAACACTAACGAAGTTTAAAGATGTTACATAAAAGTAAAGTTCAAAGAACAACACAACAGATAAAGTTGTCTAATTATACACACACGCAACACAAAGTCCATGTCCTGACCCTTAAGGCTGTTGACATTATTCATAAATATGGTATGTCTAAATAAAATTACATAAACCTCCATAGTTGCTCTAATTGCTCATTTATCTTAACAACATGATTATGCTTTTCATGCATGCGTCAGACATTTATGCTGCTTACACTTTAAAGCCTGGTAACCTTTTAAAAGCCAAACGGGTTTCTTGCACACTTCCAATAAAAAGCAATTAGCGCCTGTCCATACTTGCCTGCTGTCATGATGCATTCTGAGAGGACCGGTCTGCTAACTGTAGCAGTCAACAGACACTCAGCAAACTTCACACAAATACAAGTGAGTATATTTTTGCTTTTTTAGATCTCTGGTGTCTTTGTATACTCTGTATAGGCACTAAAGGAGCCTGCTGCTTTTGCTAAGCCGACGGGTTATGAATCAGAAGTCCCGCATGAAAAGCTCACCATTGCCCAAGCTCAGAGGGGCACACCAGGTAGTTCACAATTACTGTCATACTATTACCAACTATCTCACAAATGTGAGTGCACCCTTTACATATAATATCCAATGGAAATGACTCAGCACACAGTCATCCATTCATCCGTCCATGCTCTGCAGCATTTGTCCTCATTTGGGTAATGGGTCAGCTGGAGCCTATCCCAGATCACTTTGGGGTACACCCTGGACAGGTCGACAGCCAATCAAAGGGCAAATATAGACAATGTTAGGTTTGCTGGAATTCCATGAACCACATCTCCCCAGTGCCGGCAGCACTCTTGTAGCCCTACACTGTAATACTTCATTCATCCATCCATTCATTTTCTATGCCGCTTATCCTCACGAGGGTCGCGGGCATGCTGGTGCCTATCTCAGCTGTCTTCAGGCGAGAGGCAGGGTACACTCTGGACTGGTCGCCAGCCAATCACAGGGCACATATAGACAAACAACCATTCACACTCACATTCATACCTATGGACAATTTGGAGTCACCAATTAACCTAGCATGTTTTTGGAATGTGGGACTGAACATGCAAACTCCGCACAGAGATGGCCGAGAGGTGGGCCTGTGAGGCCTGCACACTAACCACTCAGCTGCCATGCAGCCCTGATGACCAGTTATTAGTATAAAAAAGTATAAAGCATGTTTCATTTTCTTATGTTGTAGCTCATAGGCCTGTTAGAGTCTACGCTGATGGGATATTTGATCTTTTTCACTCTGGACACGCCCGAGCACTGATGCAGGCCAAAAATGTCTTCCCCAACACGCATCTGATAGTGGGAGGTACACAATGACTCCTTCATGTTATTCGTATTAATGAACAGAGAATTTGTATTTAATCACTAGTGGAGTCATTACAGCAGAGTGTGTGTGTGTGTGTGTGTGTGTGTGTGTAGTGTGCAGTGATGAGCTGACCCACAAGTTTAAGGGATACACAGTGATGACAGAGGAGGAACGCTATGACGCCCTGAGGCACTGTCGCTATGTTGACGAGGTGGTGCGGGACGCTCCCTGGACCCTATCCACTGAGTTCCTTAAGAAACATAAGGTTGGTTAAATGTCTTACAGACAGAAAACAAAGCATCTCATCTGATGTCTTGGATGGGGTTTTAACACTGTGTGATACTTACAGATTGATTTTGTGGCCCATGATGACATCCCTTACAGCTCTGCGGGATCGGAGGATGTTTATAAGCATATAAAAGCAGCCGGTGAGGATTTGTCAAACATGTATTTTGTTAATCTTGTGCAGTCAATACAGGCTTGTCATGTGTGTTATTGTGTTAGGGATGTTTGTGGCCACCCAGAGGACAGAGGGCATCTCTACATCCGACCTGATCACCCGCATTGTGCGTGACTACGATATCTACGTGCGACGTAACCTCCAGAGAGGCTACACTGCTCGAGAACTCAATGTTGGATTCATTAACGTAAGCCAGAATCTCTTCCTACATTATTTTGGAGAACAGAGCAGAAGTAAACCGTGTCTTTTGTTACAACAGGAGAAGAAATATCGGCTTCAGAACCAGGTTGACAAGATGAAAGAGACAGTCCGCACTGTGGAGGAGAAGTCCAAACACTTTGTGTACCGGGTGGAGGAGAAGAGCCAGGACCTAATACACAAGTGGGAAGAGAAGTCGCGTGAATTCATAGGCAACTTCTTGGAGCTTTTTGGGCCAGATGGAGCTTGGGTATGTTAAAACCACATAATTTAAAAAAAAAGGAAATATTAGGGTTGTCCAATATTAGCTTTTATCCTGAAGACTGATATGCCGATAGTGTCCAACTCTCAAACATAGTAACATGCTCTCTGTTGTCCTTGTACAGCATGCTATTCAGGAGCGCAGTGGACGAATGCTCCAGGCCCTGTCACCTTACTCGTCGCCACGTGGCTCCCCCAGCAGCAGTCCCACAAGACTGCGCTCACGTTCACCTGACTCCTCCCCAGTAGCCTACGGCAGCACCTCTCCTTCTTCCACATCACCTCCTGCCTCTCCATCCTCCCGCCGTCGCACTTGAAAAAGGGACACTTACCTCTCTCCACACTACCTCCACATATACAAATGTCAATGTGCTCTTTTGATTTATATGTAAGATTAACATTATGAACAAAAAATTTCATTAATCAAACTTAATATATTGTATGAATGAATTTATGATACAGTATATGTACAATACATTTACATAATGTAAGAGTAAAGGCAAAATAATTGGAGTGGGTTTTAAACACATGATTCATTCTGTACCGTTTGTCTTTAATTTGTGTGTGTTATGTCCTTATCCCTTAATGTTGTTAATAATGCACTCCAAGGTATTTAAAATGTAAAAAATGTTTATGAAACATACATACAAAACATACATCATTTAATTTCCATCTTCAGCTTTTGTCTTTTTGTTCCCTCGAATTCTAGTTTAACAAAAACATTTAGCCAAGTCAATGTTTTCAGTATTAAGAGACCATAAACGTTCAAATTCTTTACGGAAGCTCGGGATGTCTGGGATTTGTAGTCCATCCCCCTTTCAGCAACCCCGGCCGTGACGTCACTGGCTCCACAGTCCTTGACAGATTAAAGATGGCGCCCTCTCATGCGCTGAGGTGCTGCAAGCGTACTGTGAACTGGATACCTGTCCTGTTTATCAACCTGGTTGTGGGATGGTCTTACTATGCTTACGTCGTGGAGCTTTGTGTTTGTAAGTGAAATTATTTTTTTGGTCCGTATTACATGTATAAGGCTAACTCGAAGGGCGGAGATGTGGTTGTGTTGACAGTTTCCAGGTTGCCAACTTTAAGTCAGCTGTTGTAGTGTGATTTAAAAATCATGCGAGAGCTGCAAACCAGATTCGTTCATCGTTAATGTTTCGTTCGCTGTTGTTTTTCCATTTGCTAAAGTGCTATTTTAGTCAGAAGAGTCTCAAATTTATCTTTCGGGTACCAAGAGGAAGTCTTGTGTTTGCTACAATAGGTTCGCTAGAATAACTACAACAGGCTCTGAAAAGTGAATTATTTTCAATATTTTTATTTATAAGAATATATATATAATAATAGTAGCGCATTTCAATAAATTACAACATCGTGCAGAATCGTCTTTGATTTCAGGAGTTCAATGAAAACAAAGAAACCAAAGAGACGCTCAGGAAGTTTTTTTTTCATGAGATACAGATTTTCCTTTTCAAAATTATTAAGAAATTAAACAGTTTTTCAAACAAACTACTGAAATAAAGTAGCTTTCATGATATTCTAATATATCGAGGTGCGCTATTATGGCTTTTTGTGTATTTTAGTAGTACATTACTGTATACAGTAAATGAATAAAAAAATAAATAAGCTTATATTTGCTTGTCTAACAAACAGGCCCTGCATTCTTGAAAGCAAAGGCTTTCCATTAAAATGTGTTGTTCACTGTCCTTCACTCACAGATGGCTTCTTATCTCAGCTGTCCTCATGGAACTGATGATACCATTATCTGCATGTAGATGTATTTTAGCAGCTGTGATCAGGCGAGGGGCGCATCCCTGCTTTTTCAACAAAGCTCTGTCTCATTGGGAAGAGAGGTGGGGGTGGGGGCACTGCAAGCCGTGCCAGGCTGTTGCCAAATGGTGCCAGGACAGGGTGGAGTGCAACACGGGATGTGAATCTATGCATTCTTGAAAAGCACTTATATTATGTCTGCTTTCTCTGTTTGTGTTATGTAGATACAATCCCAAACAATGCAGAGCGAAGTAAGTTTTACACTAAATTGTCCTTTTATTGTTATAATCAGGGATGGGCATTTGACGTCATTTTGTTGACTGCCAAAAGACAAAATGGTAAGTCAACTGCCAGTTGATGTGAACTGTGTGTGGATACAACTCAACTTCCCATATTGGGTTGAAACTTCTCATGCACTCCATTGAGATGAATCAACAATCAATTCCACTCAACTGTCTGACTTATTAACAATCAATTGATGCCCATCCCTAGTTGTAACGTCCTATTACTTGCAAATATTACATCAGATGCTCGTGATGCTTCACCTTTGCTTCATCTCAACAGTCAGCTACTTGGTCATCTTCCACATTTTCTTCTTCATGTTCATATGGTCTTACTGGAAAACTATCTGGACAAGACCAGCGGAACCATCAAAAGCGGTATGCCACAAAATACATGTTTTGTGTTCCAACATCTAATTGTGTCTGAACCTAATAATAAACTGTCATGGTTTGGCACATGAAAGAGCCTATGTCTGGGTTCTATTTTATGAACTCCTTAATAGTAGGATTAGTTGGTTTTGAAGCATCCTGCAGCTTTATCTAGGTCTGCATACACTTACAATTTTTTTTGCACTCCTCAGCTGTTGGTATGTGTGTTACACTTGCCATATTGTTGTTTATAATGAACTTCTCAGCAGTGTCAATGCTGGATGAGTAGTTTAATAACCATGTGGTTATAGAGCAAAAAAAAATTCCCCCACTTTCTCATGTGCTCCAAATTATTATTATAGTAAAAGAAAATTAAGTAATAACAGTTTTCACCTGCTTTAAATTTAAGCTCTGCCATCTTTGCAGGTTTCACATGTGGAGTACGTGCCCATTATAAGTTAAAGTGACAAATAAAGCAAGGTGTGTGGCCACCTTGTGAATGAGAAGTTGCCATCAGCAGTAATAAAAGTTAGCAAGATGGACTCTCAAACATCTATGCGCGTCCTACTGTAATTCTCTTGCCATTAATACACCCTGCACTGTATTCTAGGATTGCACACTATAATGTTGAATCACATAGGGTAACGTTTACAATGGCCAAACCACTAAAACTGAGATAACAATCTATCTTTGAACTCATTTACACATACCCAATTTCCATTGACTTGTGGTGAGGTTCATGGCGGGTTAGGCACTGACATTTTATTTAAACTTTAACGTCTTTTGCTCAAATGAATGTTAATACAGGTTGCTCACTGAGAGAATAACAAGAAAAATCAATAATAGAATAGAACTGAATTTTTCACAAGCGGCATAGAAGATGGATGGATGGAATAATTCACTTTAAGTAAAAATACTTCTGAATTCATAGCACTTCAGTACCTTGCCTGACTGTCATTTCTTGTCCTTTCAGTTCACCCTGCCAAGAGCGGAGAAAGAACTGTTCGAAAGAGAAGAGCGAGCGGAGATGCAACAAGAAATTTTGAAGAAGGTGGCGAGGAATTTACCTCTTTACACACGCACAGCAGGAGGAGGTGAGGTTATTTTTTTACTGCAGTAATAAAAACTGACTGTATTATATTTGACATTGTGTTAGAATTCAAAGAAGCCGCTTAAGATCAGACCACCAGTCCAAGGACAGACGCAAGGACACAGGCAGTGCAAACACCTTTTCATCCTTAGTCATGATTGTACCTAATTTGCACAATAACCCACAGCCCGCCTGAACACTCCACATATACAACAGGTGACGTTTTATTGGATGCCGTCATGTTGGTGTTCTCAAATTTTGAAAAAAAGTAGGCATAGCCCCAGTGGGAGCCCTCAAGTGGTCCATCTGTAAAGTGCCTTCAGATAATGTCTGTTGTGTCTGTTTTCGGTTCAGTAATGTCCATACACTAATTAAGAGCTGGTATTTCCTCCTAAGGCACAGCAGGTTTATGTTTTTCCACAGGAGGACTAATTGGGCTCTGTGGGCACACGCTGTCTGTTCCAGTCACGAACATCGTGTGTAACATATTTTATCTTGGTGGCTTTAAAATAAAGCATCTGTAATGGAAAAAAAATACTAAAAAATGAATTAATGAAAATAAAACACTAGGTGGACTTTAATCGGGTTCCACTGTATTTATTCTGCTTGCTCTTTTTTTTTTCTACATAGCTATTCGATACTGTGACCACTGCCAGGTAGTTAAACCTGACCGATGCCATCACTGCTCCACCTGTGAAACGTAAGTGCACATACTCATTATTCCATTGCCTTGGCCTGTTTGTTGGATTATATAATCACATCTGTATATCCAACTCCATATGTTCCTTATTCTTCCAGGTGTGTGCTCAAAATGGACCATCACTGTCCCTGGTAAATTAGACTTTTTTTCATCCACATCTTCATTTACAGTGTTGTTTAGGTACCATTTCTATCACCAGAAATGCACTCAGTAGCACACTCGACTCCACCAATGTAGATTGCGGTCTGCAGATAGATTCAGATAGAGATGTGGAAGTGCATTTGTTGAGAAAAATGGCCCGCAGTCATCCATGTTTCATCATGGTAACTTGTGCAATTACTTCATGACACAGCATTACTGCAATTTCATGATTTAGCAATTTACCAATACTTGTGTTTATTTGCATCATGTGGAGAACAATCTGCAATGAGAGAAAACATTTTGTTCGATAGCCAAAATTGTTATTCTTTCGTGGAAATCATTACTGTAGGTTTTCTGTAGTTTTGCTTACTGCAAACAAATAAACAAAGGTTGGTGAAAACAATTCCACAATATCTGAAGCATCTCATTTGATTTTTTTCTGTGAAAGTCTTCGATTTTCTACATTCTGCCCTGCTTTTTTTTTTTTTCATTTCAGGGTAAATAACTGTGTTGGCTTCTCCAACTACAAGTACTTCGTCTTGTTTTTGACATACGCCTCACTCTACTGTGCAGTAATATGTGCTACAGTCGCCCAGTACTTCATAAAATTCTGGACCGTAAGTACAGACCCTTTTTAAAATCTAACACTACTCATGCCTGGCATGTTGTAATTTATTATGTACCCCCTATAACCAGATGTCCCTCTTTCTCTCCATAGAAACAGCTTCCTGACACACATTCAGCCAAATTCCACATATTGTTCCTGTTCTTTGTGGCAGCGCTGTTCTTCATCAGCATCTTGTCGCTCCTCAGCTACCACCTCTGGCTTGTAAGCAAGAACAGGACCACCATAGGTAGTTGCACCTTATGCATTATGCAGTTTTATCTACTCCAAAGTCACTGCTGATGTCATGATTGTGCAATTCTGTTTCTTTTTTTTCAGAGGCTTTTAGGGCTCCAGTGTTCGCAAATGGTCCAGACAAAAATGGATTTTCTCTTGGCTTCAAGCGGAATGTAGCTGAGGTGTTTGGGGATGAAGCCAAGTACTTTATATTTCCTGTTTTTTCCAGGTAAATCTTGACATATGCATTCAAAATACATGACTGTTACCATAAACGCAAGCTAAGGATATGTCTCTGTTTCAACAGTCTGGGGGACGGACATTCATTTGTTACCAGGTTGGTGCACATCGATCCTGAACAGGCAAACAGTGCCCTGCAGCAAAATGGCAAAAGGTCTCTATTTAATTTATTGTTGTTCTATCATACTGGATGTATTTTTTTTGTGGTTCACCTCCAATGTCACTTTCATTGCAGTCCTTTCATGGAGGAAACAAGCCCTAATGTGCTGGCCAATGATACCCAACACATAGTGGATGAAGACAAGGAGAAAAATGGTACACTGCAGTACTGTATATACTATACTATATAAGTGCAATTTTATTCTGTAAAACAAAATTGTCTATTTTGTCTCTTTCAGGTGGAGTCCAGATAGTGTCAGTGGCCATGGAAAGCGAGCAATAAAAGGTATATAAACTTTTTTCCTGTTTTTCTAAAAAAAAAAATATATTTACATCTATTTTGCTGATCCAGCAGGTCAAATCAGGCACAACAGTAAAGACCTCACATGCTGCCTTGACCATCAGCACGTCCACAGGAGCCGGCCCCTGTCCTAAGCTAGGCTTTAACTGTCTCATTGTTCCTTTTTATTTAATGACTTTGGACACTGCTCTGAATGGCACCCATTTGGAGTAGCAGTAGCAGTGTGATCCAGAGTTGATACACAGGTTTTGTGTTTTGTTTTGGTCCAAAGACATTAACAGCATTCTGGTACTGCTTTATTCTCCGAGCCAAGGTGTGTTTTTAACTCTACGATTTAGTATTACACTAGCATCAATAATTACACCTAGTTAGCCTCAGTCAGACTTAATCATTTCTTATTAATGGATCAGGAGTGAGGACTACTGCCAACCATGTGTGCAATATGTGTGACACAGGAAAGTCACTTTTTATCTGGTTTCAGTTTACATCACATAATTTTTATGTTTACAATGTCAAATTATGTATTTTTATATGTACATCAAGTGTATTGGTGTGAGAACTGGATGAAGTTTAACTGCTATGAAATAGTAATAATAGTAACGTCCCATTCCACGTACATATTTTAACACCTAGCTACCAACAACTGCACTATTAACATTTGTAAATTATTGACACTGCAAGAAAATGTGAATAAAATACTTGGACATTGTTGTTGAAAAATGAATTGAAATCCTATTTTGAAAAAATACTGTAATAAAAACTAAATTGCTATTGTATGGTCAGCCTTTTAAATTCATATTTATAAGCACTTTTTATGTAGAAGTACATCCATCTGGCATGTTTTGACTTAGAATATTTGTTGAATATTAGAATATATATTTTACAGTTACTGGGATAGGCTCCAGCATACCCATGACCCTAGTGAGGATAAGTATAAGTATAAGTATATATATATATAGTATAAGTTAGAGTATAAATTTCTTATAAACCTAAAGAAAGTAGACAAGAAAGCCCACTTATCTCAGCTTGAAGTTGGAAGTTGCACTTGATATGGTGCCACTCCTGTCCTCTAGGTGGCAGTATTGTGCATTAAAGTGTTTGCCAACTGGGAAAACAAATGCACCTGTATTTCCTTGAATAATAGTTTGTTATTAGCATTAGCATTCCGTCATATAAAGTAGAAGTAATAAGACGTGTGTAGAGCTTCGACTTTAGCTAAATATACTTAATTCGCAACCAGCTGAAAATGAGCAGACAATTTTACAGCCAAGTTGGGACCCTCAAAACCAGATTCATCCACTTATTCATCACATATGTAGGTATGTATATATGTATCTTTTTCTTAAACACATTTTTCTTACTGGAAAGCCCCACGCCCAGCCAAAGTTCACGTGCGCTGTAACATTCACTGCCTTGTTTGTGGTGCCATTTTAATGACTGTGGCTCTGTGAATGAATGAGTGACAGTTACTTATGAAGAGATTCTCATAAACGTGTCAT
Organism: Doryrhamphus excisus; assembly: GCF_037039965.1. Lineage (NCBI taxonomy): Eukaryota > Metazoa > Chordata > Actinopteri > Syngnathiformes > Syngnathidae > Doryrhamphus > Doryrhamphus excisus. The sequence continues at coordinate 9,101,552 of NC_136377.1, read as the reverse complement.
TTATTCTTGTGTCATCAAGACAGGCCTCCTTAAAAATGGCATTAAGGTTAAAGTACACTTCACTAGAACTCACTTCATAATCTGCCATGTGAGTGAAAAGACATTTTTGTTACACTTTGATTCACGGATTGATCAGCGCTTATGAAGTTGTAATTACAGTTTTAGGCTCTTAGTGGATAATTGAAAAGGAACATCAGGAGCCATGGAGGAAGCAGACAACAGCACCATTGATCCAGCATGTTTACAGGAGCCCCCACTGGCAATGGATGTGATAAAGCGTAAGTGTTTCCATATCACGCAGGCCATGCTGAGGAGCCTCAGATGTGTCTTATGATTCTGCTTTTTTTGTAGATTGTCTTCACTTTTGGCACCTTTAAGACCAAAATAACTGGAGCAATGAACTTGACAGAAACAACAGGCTTTTGTGCTGAAATATATCTCTTATACGAATCAGGCTTACAATTTATCATGCTACTTTGATGTTTCTATTTTTATGTACTGTACACTTTACATTGACCCCACACTTTGCAATTTGTTGGTCGTGCAATCAGAGCTAGATGCGTTTGGGATGTGCCTGTACGCCATGCTCACCTTCATGTCCTGCATCTCCGTGCTGCTGTACCTGGAGCAGTGTGTTTACATTTATAAGAAACTGCCCTACCCCAAAAAGACCACCATCATGTGGGTCAATGGAGCTGCTCCGGTAAGCATTCCTAGTCATACTGTTTTTGTTATGTCTCTATTAAAGAGGTATTATTTTAAAAAATAGAAGGTATAACAATAAAAGGGTAATTTATGCTTTTTTTGTCCCCATTTCAGGTCATTGCCACCATGGCCTGTTTTGGAATGTGGATCCCCAGAGCCGTCATGTTCACAGATATGACTTCAAACTGGTGTGTTTTTTTTAGTCTCTAGGTTATGACAATCAATTTATTTCCCATCCATCCATTTTCGATGGCACTTGTCCTCACTCGGGTATGCTGGAGCCTATCCCAGCTGACTTTGGGTGAGAGGCGGGGTACACCCTGAACTGGTCGCCAGCCAATCACAGGGCACATATAGACAAACAACCATTCACACTCACATTCATACCTATGGACAATTTGGAGTCACCAATTAACCTAGCATGTTTTCGGAATGTGTGAGGAAGCGGGAGTACCCGGAGAAAACCCACGCATGCACGGGAAGAACATGTAAACTCCACACAGAGATGGCAGAGGGTGGAATTGAACTCTGGTCTCCTAGCTGTGAGGCCTGTGCGCTAACTACATCTTCCACTGTGCAGCCTTGTATTTTAACTTTCTTATATAATTTCCTGGTAAAGCTGGAGATTCAAACCCAATGTAAACCACATGATGAATGATTACACATGCAGAGATCAAAGATCATATAGTATGTCAAATGATCTTGCATAAAATCCTGAAAAACTTTTCACTTCAGTTTTAATTGTGAATATTACTTTTTTAAGTTTATTTCTCTGCAGTTATTTTGCAGTGGTGGTGTACAAAGTGTTGGTGCTTCTGATAGAGGAGTTGGGCGGCAGCAGTGCATTTCTGAAACGCTTTTCTGGGAAAACCTTCAAGCTCTCCACAGGGCCGTGCTGCTGCTGCTGCTGCCTGTGTTTACCTCGTGTGCCCATGTCACGGTACTAAACCACTCATCCAGTACAACATCAGCTCTAATGACCCATTGAATGTTCTACTGCTTGTCATCATGCGATTGTCTAATGGGGTACATTTTATTATCTTTAAGGCGAATGCTATTTCTGCTAAAGTTGGGAGCACTTCAGTATGCCATCCTCAAGACTGTGCTCAGTGTCCTCTCCATAGTACTCTGGACAAACGGCAACTTTGACCTCTCAGATGTAAGGTTTCATCCCTTAATTCCATATGATTGCAGCAAGGAAAATTCATAACTTGAAAATGTGTATTTTGTTTCCAGCTAGAGATCACGGGCACAGCAATTTGGATCAACCCATTCATTGGCGTTCTCACCATTACCTCTTTGTGGCCTGTAGCCATCGTGTTCATGAACACCAACAGCTTTTTACGCGGGATCAATATTGTGCCCAAGTATGCCATGTACCAAGTGAGTACACACATGCAATCCACTTTGAATGCCAGTTAAGAAAAGTACAATATTACTTCAAATGTTTTCTGTACACTTTTGTAGTTGTGGCAATGTGAGCATGAAACAAGTGCACTCATTTCACTATTTCCTGTGGGAAAACACTAAATTAGAACAGCTTGGAAGTCATCCAGGATAATAGAACAGCATATCGAACTTGGTGAAATTATAATAGATAAACTGTGCATGTCGCTAATGTTGCTTTCATCCATAGCTAGTACTTGTATTAAGCCAACTGCAAACATCTATCATCAACATCCTGGCTCTGGATGGAACCATCGCCTGCTCCCCTCCCTTCTCCTCACAAGCTCGTGGATCCAGTAGGAAACCTTTCTAGAAGTCTATTTTTTATAGACTTGCCTTTGGCGTGCCATGAACCAAATCCATTTCTGGCTGTTATCCCGCAGTGCTAAGTCAGCAGATGATGATCATGGAGATGTTCATCATCACCCTGGTCACTCGCTTCTTCTACCGTCGCACTTATGACACGCTTCCCTCTGAGGCACATGACAACAACCACCAGAAGGACAGAGTTTCCCTGCAAGCTGCTCACATGGAGCACGACGTCTGAAGGAGTGCGGTAAAAGAGGCTCTTTATTCGAGGGACCAGCAACAGGTTTTGACTACCTCATTGTTCTAAGAAATGATGTATTATGTTTTTTACGAGTTCAACAGTATTTACCAACTTGAATTAGTTCTTGCCCTCTCTGATATGATCATTCTACTTTATAAGGGAGAAACAGAAAGTTTGGTTTCAGGCATTAACTTAATCATAAATAAAGAAATGAAGAAGTGGGGCTGAAAATAATTTCACATCCAAAAGGGGCACACTGCATTACATAGATGATTGCGAGGTCCCTGTCGGATGTAAAAGTAGTTTGGGTCAATCACATAAACTACACTTTGTAGGTGTCACATGACATCAGTCAGCTGACATTAAGCTTCCTCCTCCTGAGGCTAAGGTGACTAGATGTCTGAACTACATGCAGATGAAACTTTCAACTTTATTACATTATTATTCTTAATAACATTTACGAACATCCTTCTGGGTCCACGTCTACACCTCTCAGCACCGACAAAACTGTTTTGCATTATGTACTCTATGTACTTTATGTTAAGCTTAGTTTACTTTGGAGAGTACGAAATTTAAATGTTATTTCATCATCAAGTGTGCTCTACATCATGCTCACACCAAACCTTATGGTGTCTGTTAGATGTGGAGGGGCAGCAGCCTTTCTTGCTGTTTTCCTAATGACCACAAGAGGGCGTGTTCCACTTCAAAACCTCATTCATTGAAGTGAAAATAAAAATCCCTTCCCTCGCCCTCTACTCATGACTCATTTATAATCGCATTTACATGCAGGGATTCATGCAGAGATAATTAAGAGGCATAAAATAAAGTTGTTTCAGATAGGTTTGCATACAAGCAAAGTGATTATAGTTATTTTAATTACTTGTAATGATAGGCATTTTTTATTTGTATACTGTATGATTAATTCAATTCTTGGTGTGAAAAAGTATTTGCTCCCTTCCCGATTTCTTGATTTTGTACACATTTTTTTACACACTCAAATCTTTCAGATGAACAAATTTAAATATTTCTCAATGACAACACTGAACACAAATGCAATTCTTAAATGCAACTTTATATGATGAAGGGAGAATAAATAAAATAAAAACCACATGTACCTGTGTTTGCCTCACCCCCCCTTAAAACTTAACTAAACTGAGATTAATTAATTCTATCAGTATGTAAAAGGTTCTAAAGCCATTTATAAAGCTTTGGGACTCCAGCGTCATTCACAAATGGCGAAAACATGGAATATTGGTGATTGATTCCCAGGAGTGGCCGGCCAACCAAAATGACTCCAAGAGCACAGCAACATCTCATCCAAGGGGTCACAAAAGACCCCACAACAACATCCACATGCTGTGAGAAATTGAACCATGAATTCTACTGTCTACCAAAAAATCCTGAAAGATAATGTCTGGTTGTGTGTTTGTGACGTCAAGCTGAAACAAACCTACAGCAGGACAGTGATCCAAAACACACCAGCAAGGCCTCTTCTTTGGAATGGCCTACTCCAAGTCCTGACCTGAAGCCTATTGATATGCTTTGACATGACCTTACAAAGGTGGTTCATGCTGGAAAAAAAACTCCAGTGTGGCTGAATTACAACAATTCTGCAAAGATGAGTGGCCAAAAATTCCTCCACAGCGCTGTAAGAGACAGTTATTAGCGTTAGGGGGCAATCACTTTTTCACACCATATACGTATATCGAACATATAGATTCCTTGTCTCGTTTTGCCATGTATATTGTTTAGTTGCCAGTATGTTTATCATAGAAAACAATACAATATTTTACATATACAGTGGAACATTGGACTCAGCTAAATCCTATTCTCAGATATAATTTACAGAAGTCTAATAATTGATTTTAAAATGTGGTCTGAAATCTTGCCAATATTCAGCAATATCTCATATACGTAAGAAAAAAAAAGTTGTTGAGTACTCCCTGAATATAAATGGATTTTGCTGTCGCACAATTTCTAGTGATATGACCACAAGTAAATCAGCTTAATATAGTTCACAGTATTTTTAAGCTTCTTATCAAAGTGCAGTGAGGATGTTTCAATAAATCCACATCATTTACAAATCTAAATTTAGCACTATTAGCAGTCTATTTGTTTTTGCTGTTTATGTAAACCGTAATCAGGCGTAGAGAGAGCGAGAGAGAAAATGTTGATGACAGCCCCTGGCTCTGCATTGCTGACAAAAGCGGCTTAGCCCTCAGTTGCCATGGCAACCAGAGAGAAGAGCCAGGCAAAAAAAAAAAAGGAAGCGAAGGGGAGGGGCTTTGGAGGGAGAAATAGAGGAGAAAGCGTTGGAGATACACAGAGGGAAGGGATGCAAAGAGAGCAACAGAGGTGAAGACGTTTTTTCGAGAGAGACAAAGATACGCTCTGCTATAAATGCTCCATTCAGCGACGGGGGAATAATAACAGCAGCACGAGAGGGAAGGACGGGGGACGACGCAGAGAAGATGGATGTACAGACAGAGAACACAGATCCCTCGGCTTGTGAATCAAGTGGAAAAATGCGCAAAGGATTCAAGTTGTTTGGCAAACGCAAGCCTGGTAGCATCTTTTCTCTTAAAAACAACAAATCACCTGTTACCAGGACCCAAACCTTTGATGGATTACCAGACAGCGCTGCACCTGATTCAGAGTCTGACACGGACAAGGAGAAGGCACAGGGGTTGAGTCAAGGAGACGGCGAGCATACAGAGGAGGAGCTGACGGGTGAGATGGCTGCTGCTCGCAACTCCATCTCGTCAACCGGCTCAGCCAAGTCCTTCAGTTTTTTTTCACGGCTGAGAGGGGCCCGGCGAGGAGGCGGGGACCGCAGAGTCCAGACTGTTTCCCAGCCAGTGTGTCGGCAACGGCCAGGGCTGAAGAGTCTCTTTGGCAGTGTGAAGTTCCGCTCGAAAGACAAGGAGGACAAAGTGGACGCTCCCCCAAGCCCACTCCTCATGTCCTCTCGCTCTAACAGTGTGGAAATCATCAAAGAAGACCTCAGCCTCACCCCTAAATCTCATCCTCGCTCTCTTGAGAGCCCTGAGAAAGCGAGTGGCGAGGCCACTCAGAACTCCCCGACAGCAGCAGGCGATATGAGAGATGGGAATGTGGCGCCTATGCTTCCTGGTGAGAGCAGCCTGGGCTCCTTGCTGGAAGACATCTCCTCTCTCCTCACCTTTGAGTCCATCTCAGGAGGAGACATCATGGCTGACGTGGAGGCAGAGTGGGGGAAAGCCAAATGTGCTGCCATGAAAGCACCTGAGGTCTCAGCGGCAACCACTCCGCACCTCTCCAGACCAGCTGCCGTCTCTCCACCAACCTCCACGTCTTCGCCTGTAGCTGCCCTCACTTCAACCTCTTCTTCTGTTGCAACACCAATCCTGAGCACTTTTGCCAAATCCTCCACACTGACCATTCAGGCGATTAAACCAAGCTCAGACTCTACGCCAACATTTGAGCAACCTTCCACTGGAATTACAATAAAATCTGCTAACATTGAACCTTCATTTACTCCAGTGACATCAACAACTCCTCCCAAAATGTCCACCTCTTCAGTAACAATGATGCCTACTACTACTACCACATTGATTAACCAGACTTCAGTGGACAAGACAAACCTTAACTCATCTGTTGGCAAACTAGCTTCATCGGACACTGCAGCACCTCATCTTCAAAGCATCACCTCAGTAAGTAAGCCTCCCGCTGTAGCTACTCCACCTTTTCTCCCACCCGTTAAACCTGCAACCCAAAGTCCACCCTCCCTTGCCACCTTTACCCAACCTGCCAACAATTTCAACTTGCAAACTTCCTCTTACACCGAACCTCAAAGTGTATCCGCAAAGGTTGAATCTACTCTCAATACCGTACCTCCTTTCATTTCCACTGTAACAACGGTTACACCATCAGTCCCAACTGTTTCTATACCTGCACAGTCAGGAAACTCCATCCCTCCAGATTGTGCCCAACCTGAGCCTAGCCCACCCAGGGCTAAACAGCCTCTTGTATCTTTAGATACCACTAGTCATGCAATAGGTCAGAGTCTAGTCTCCCAGTCCAAAACCCCTTCTATACCTGTGGCTACATCTAAAGACCCTCCTGTTCCTGCATGTGTCCCAGTGTCTGTTGCTGCCCTGTCTGGCATGCCAACTTCTATTGACCCTCCTGCCTCAGCTCATGTTCTAGTTCCAGCATCTAAAAGCCCTGCTACCCTGACCCAGGTTCCAGTTCCAGTGTCAAAAATCCCTCCTGCCCAGCCCCATGATCCAGTTGCAGTGTCAAAAAGCTTTTCTGTTCCTGCTCCCATCCCAGTTACTTCACCCAAATCCCCCTCTTCCCCTCTCACTTCCCTTCCTACTTCCCCTGTGCCTTTGCCAAGTGAAGCTGCCGCATCTAACAAGATGGCAGCAAGTGAGCCGACAAATGGGCAGTTGTCTAGTCCGAGTAGCACAGAAGGTGCCAAAATGGAGGAACACCTTAATGGGTCACGCATGGACCCCTCCAAAGAAAGGAGGACACAAGTAAAGGCACTAAGCAAAATCCCTGTAGTCGGAGGAAGCCGAGCAGCAAAGCAACCAGTACGAGACAACCAACACGCTGAGGATGAATCAAGCGGAGACCCACCTACTCCTGTGCTAGAACAGGAGAGGCCTCTCTTGGACTTCCGTGATACAGAGAGCAGAGACAAAGGTGTCAGTGTTGAGATCCATGTGCCCATCACTAAACACAGCCAGGAGGGGAGTCAGCTGCCTCACCAGTCCAAACCCTCCGCCAATGTACCACGTGACTCCAAGATCCCTGTCAAGCATGGCGCCTGTCAAATCCCGATAGCTAAAGAAGTTCCTCGCACCAAGATACCTGTCTCCAAGGTGCCAGTCCGCAGAGTTGGGAATAAACCGCCAGCTACTGGCGTAACAAGAAAATAAAAATACTTGCTGTGACATTCCCCTCCCTAACATCACTCCTGTATATATTGGTTTGTCATCTACTGGCTTCATGAGACAACACAAAGGAAGGATGCCAGCACTTGAGCACAAACATCTCCACAAGCCTGACTGGTACTCAGTAAAGGTTCAGGGTTGAACAGCAGCAAACAACAAGGTAAAACATCACCGTACAGGAACAGGAACTGGTTGTGTGATTTTCCTACAGACTTTAATTCAGTCTTTTCTACAGTATTTTAAACTTTTGTTACACATGCTTTTTGTAGAGGACGCCAAATCCTTCCTTTTGTTCTTTGTTGACATCCGGAGCAGCAAAGCAGCAAAATATACATTCCACACCTATCTCTGATGTATGTAGCAGAAAATGTGCCATTTTGTTTGTTTTTGCGCTGGTCCCAATGTACATCCCCTTATGTGTTTGCCTGCGCCAATGTAACATGGCTACATCACAAAGGGAGAGATTTTGAAAGAGGACGTGGAAGTGACTCAGTCGTCGGCCATTATTAATGGTCCAGTGGACATTTGAGAGGATGCAGAGATGAGGCCTCTGCCTCGTGTATGGACACGTATCCTCATCCCACTTATGCTCAGATGATCTGTGTGCATAGTCTTAACTATGTCGTTTCCTATTTAATCAATAAAATGATATGTGTACTTACAAAGCGGACATCTGTATGATTGGAATTTAAATCAGGATTTAAGATGAAGAAAGAACGTCCTTTCAGCTCCTTTTAATATGGAAGAATGACATAATGCTGTCACTGAGTATAAAAATGAGAGCATATAGGAATATTTTCGCTGCTCAAATCCCAGCATGGTTTCACTGTGACCTCCTCACAGGAGACAGCCTGCACGCTACAAGCTCACTGACCTGAATAGAAGGCACAAGTATCATGCATAGCTTGTTAACACGAAGGGGGGTTGCAAATTGGGGTCATTGCCATTTGTGGTCTTTAATGCACCTCTGTCAAACGTTCTGCAAGGAGTAAAATTATGATGGATTTGTGGTGGCCCTATGGATTGTGTTCCAAATGCATTTGAGGAGATGCTAGCATACAATTAATGCAGATATCCTCATATATTTATAACCATTAGGCAGACGGTCAATGACTTAATCAATTAGTTCTTCAGTCATGATGGCAGTTGTTCACCCAGTGGTATTCAACCAAACAGTTACAGTGGGTGTTTTGTGTGAGAAATTTCAAGTCAATCCAACTGCTTACAGGGTTTAATAACAGCACCATCATGTGATGTGTTTGTCATAAAAACAATAGCTTGGCCAACAAAGTAGAGGTGCATGTTTTCACAACTTAGCACAACAAAAATAGGACACTGTAGATGTGTCAGTATCCTAAGAAGATATGGCGCCATATCCCAAGAAGATATGGCGTCATGTCCAAAGAAGATATTGCGCATCACATAGAACAGTGCAACACAAGGATATTTCCTGCAGCAAATGGCTATTAAACATAGTCTTTAGGAGCATGCAGAAATAATTGGAAGCAATCATAATTTTATTATACACTAAGGAAACGTATAGCATGATCCCTGCTGCGACTTGGAATAGGAAAACCCATTTAAGAAAGTTCAGTGAATGCAGTCTTTTGTCCATAACCATTCACATGATAATACCTCGTCCACGCTTATAAGTAAGAACGACAACCGCCTATATAGCCACGGAACACACTAAAGAGTTAACTTCTGAATTACATTGCATAAGCTTCCTTAGACAATAAGGGGTTTGTGTGTGTGTGAGTTGTCCCATTGCATTGTGGGTGCATCACACTGGGACGGCCACCCTGGTGCATGTTGTGGATGCGTATGTGTCTGCATCTGCCTCTGGAGAGAGATGTGCCTCTTTAGAGCCTAATTTAGCACGCTTCATTCTGTGTTTCTATGCCAACCCCACGAGGTCACCCAATAGAAGAGGTGTGTGAGCAGTAGTGGGAGGAGTTTCTAAACATGAGTGCCTTCATTACTAATATTAAAATATAAGAATTAAACATGTACTTTAATCTTATTTAGGGGGTTAAATTGTGTTTCTGTATCCAGGTTAAGTTACTGTATACAGATCGTTATTATTTTGCTTGGAGCAGGTCACACACAATTCACGTGCTTACTCATGCGCACATTCATTATAGGCACATTGTATTTATGAGTTTTATGAGAAGGCCATCATGTTATCTACATGTGATGGGATGCTTAATACTGATCACTAAAATAAAAAAAATGAAAAAAGTATTTATTTAAATTTCCTTGAGGACACAAAATGTAAAAAAAATGTCAACCATGTGCTGTATTGTGCAATACAAAAATATATAAATGTGATATACAACTCATATACAAGAGCATATTGATATGAAATGGGGACATCAGACACTTTTTTTACTGCTCATGACAGATGGATGAAAGCATTACGTCATTTTGGTGCACTAACTCTCGCACTGAGGGCCTCTGCTGGTGAAAAATAATACTGAATTGTGTGCATGACCTCATCGCATTGTGTTAGCAGCCTGTGTTACAGCTAGAGGGCGCTATTTTTTGTACTCGTAAGACCGGCATCAGCAATCACAAACTATGGCGGGTACCCAAATTAAATCAATATAAAGCCAAAAATAACAATAATTGTCGCCCATCAAAGAAGTGAAGGGCGGAATCAATGGTCCGATTGGACGAACTGCAATGTGAGCCAATAATAATGTATATTGGTCATAAAATGTATCATTCATTAGCATTGAATTATATTTCATAATTAAATTAATGGTGAATTTAATACAGTATTTCACAATTTATTTGGCTTTACATTCATTTAATTTTGGTGCAAACAAACACTTCATAAAATGCTGGCGTTTATAAGAGGTAAAATAACATCACAATAACACAGCCCATTTAAAAATATGTGGCAATATGTGAATTAATGTAAAAACATGAGTAATTAATATAGTGATTAAGGTAAAGAGAAATGAAGGAGGTTATAAAGTGATATGGACCTCTCTCTTTATGGAATGAAAGTGCGTCAGATTATATGAGGTTAAAACAGCAGCCACGCACCTTAAACAAGAAGGTTATTGTGTGTTTTAATCACCAATTGGAACAAGTTTTTCCCTAATGCCCCTTTTTCACTGCACATTAGGCTACACGGCTGTGCATGGCTATGTTAGCCACTGATATGTCTATTGGCAAAAGCTGGTACTACTACTACCAGGTACTGCTGCTTGAATATACACAACTGGCAATGATAATATCAACACACATGCTAACTGGATGCTACAGTATTATACTCCACGGGCACCGCTTTTCTTGCTGCCCTTAACTGGGCTAAGAAATATAGTATAGACTCTGGTTTGTCATCATTGCTTTGTTTGCTTTGTCTGTTCCCACTGCTGCGTTCAATGCAACCTGGTTTTCGCAGATTTCAGCTGTACTATTTTAGAGTAGATAGCCTCAAACTGATACAAGTGGATACAAGCCAGGACTGTTTTTTTAAAACTTGTTACATTACAAAAGAATGTTGAATAAGTGCAGGGGTGTCCACATACGGTACCAAAAAAATGAAAGGATGTCAGGGTGACGTTGATGTTTTGTAAGCGGCACATGCAGATATGCTAAATTATATTTATTTCTACAAAATAAAAATAGCTGGGTTTTTTAAATATTGAAACTTTCCTAATTATTTCAACGTTCTCCTTAAGTAATCTGTGTCCTTTTTGTAATATTATGACTTTATTCCCCAACCTAATTTTCCAAAAATTACCACTTTTTTTGTTAGTTACAACTTTTCAAAAATGTACTTTTTTTCTTTAATATTTAAACTTTGTTTTATTGTTTTTCCTCATAGTATTACAAGTTAAATCTTGTTAAACTGCCTTTTTGTCATTGTAGTTTGACTTTATTCTCATAAAAGTTTCCCCAAATTACAACATTATTTGTTGTGTTTGTTCATCCATCCATCCATTTTCTATTCCGATTATCCTATGGTATGATAGAGCCTATCCCAGCTGTCCTTGGGCGAGAGGCGGGGTACACCCTGGACTGGTTGCCAGCCAATCACAGGGCACATATAGACAAACAACCATTCACACTTTGTTTCTCAAAATATTGTTTTTTTTTTTTTACTTTATTGGTGTGGAATTCCTGCTGAGTTTTCAATTATTGCTGCTGCAAGCCAATTAAAAAAGCAGCCGAAAGCCTCAAATGGCCCACTTTGGACACCCCTGATTTAAAACTAACAATAGCTTCATGATGAGACTGGTATATTATGATCGATATACTTGATTACATGATGGAGCATTCAGGTTAACACATTCAAATACACACACACAGACACACACTGAAAAACCCCTTTAAGGATGCGTTAGACCATGAAGTGCATGTGTCCCTCTGCACCTGTCACGATAACATCCATCCAGATACGCATGGCCTCAGGAGACGGGGCCACCATGTAGTACACTCGATCATGAGTCTTCACACTAAAGGTCAGCGAGGGGTTGGGACTCTTGTGTGGAGAAGGTGATGTCGTTTTAAAGATTGGAGAGAGAGTGAGGAAAGGTGTCAATGATAGTAAAAATAATAATAATAATAATAAGGCAAAGAAAATGCTTACTTTGTGTGCATTCTTCAAATGGTCATAGTACACCTCCTCTATGGCCTGGAAGTAAATGACTCCTTTCATCTTGGTTTCATGTTTATCTGTGGTTCAAAAGGGCAAAACAATTTAAAGAGTGTCATCCTCTCTTTTTAAAACGGAGGAGGAGTTACTCACCTGCATAGTACGTGAGCGTCCTGCGATTCTGGTCAAACACGAACCAGCGTTTCTTCCATGTCTTGATTTTGCCCCCCATCTTGACAAGGAAGCCTCGACATGTTTTGTCCGTGATGGCCAGATGGAAGCAAGCATCCGGATTGTGTCCCGCTGCCTCAATGTGGTCGTGGAGGTCGAAGTCATCTTTCCTCACAGGCAGGTAGCGTGTCAGGAGTCTGGACTGTGGGCCAAATTTATTAGATCACACACATGTGACACTTCATCAAGAATTCTATTAGTAGTCATGTTATTTTAAATAAACAATGCTCAGTTTAGATTGACATTAATTTAATCATATTTTTATTATTGTGGTGGTAGCTTGCAGTGCTGTTTGTGCTATTTTATACTATTTTCGACACATGTAGCTCAAAAAGGTTAGAAAAACATGACAAACGTTAGTATGATGCATCCTTTTTTACACTAAAATGTGCCAATTTTTGATTCAGATCTTGTATTGGTTCTCTGTAGTTGTGTTCAGGTGTACCTAATGTAAGATATACATGTGTCTATGATGGAATACCTGAGATCTTTGTTTCTCCCTGAGCTTCACCTCCCGTTCCACAAGTCTCTGTCTCCTGGTCGTCTCCTCCTGCAGTCGTTTCTCCAGTTCCTCCCTCCTTCTTCGCTCCTCCTCCAGGGCGTGCCTGCGTATCTCCATCTCCCGCTCCTACACGTGCAACATCACGTTTGTTAGACTCAGTATGAGACGCAGCACACACTGTACCCTAAAGGCAGCAGTTTACATCCTGCTTATGTGCTGAATCTTACTGTACACATTTGGTGATGAAGTCTTACCCTGTGCTCAAGCAGTCGTAACTTTTCCACCTGCGCCTCTCGGAGTAAACGCTCCATCTCCTCAAGCTTGGCCATGTTGGACATACTGGCACTGACAACACAAGAGTTAGATTTGGTTTGGAGGAGACGCACACACTTGGTTGTACATACTCGCCATGAGTTCCAACCTGGAGATGTTATCCGGAGAGCATGCGGAGAAGCTGGTCTCCAGACTGTCAGAGCTGTCCACACTAACTGTGTCAGAGGCGTGGCTGTTATCCGGGTAGGACAAAGAGTCGAGGAAAACATTGGGCTCTGACAGCAGTCGGTTACAGAAATCACTTTTTCTCTGTCTGTCGTGCACGGCGTCATTCATGTGAGTGTGGCTGTTGCCTGCTGACAGATGAGAGTTTTAAATGTTGGATCCAGGCAGTTCTATTGTGCAGCAAAAACATTTCTCAATATATTCAACAATATTTTTGTTCTTCCACATGGATGAGCTATTACTTTAGTTACACCAAACACTAATTGATATCAATATGCTGGACTTTTCATACAGTAGTGTATATGTTCATGGTTCCCTCTATGACAAGGGTCTCAAACACGCAGCCCATGGGCCAAATGTGGCCCGCAGGACACTAGTTTGAGGCCCCCGCCTTGATATGAAAGTTTAATGTTAGTGCGGCCCGCGCAAGTTTGATATGGATGCTGTATGGTATCATGTACCCAGAAAAAATTATTACGTTTGATTAATGTTCATGTTAAAGGTTAAATAACTGTTAATAGTTATCCTCCCTATCCGTGTGGAAGTGGTAAGTTTTTGGCTATTTAAGTTTAAAGGAAATAACTTTTAAATACCGTTTAGGTCGCTAGTTTGCGAGTTAGCATGTGTCTCAAGACCCTGCAGTTGCGCAATATGTTGTAAATAAAAAGAGTATAAATGTGACTATAGTCGTGTTTTGTCATGTCTACAGGGCTTTAATAATGCTTTGTTAATTATAATCTGAAAAAAATAATCTGTCTACCCACCAACTATATGTGGTTTCTAAAGTTTTTATTATTTGCCGTTTTATTATTATTATTATTATATTTATTTATTACTGATTGATTGATTTTCTTTATTCTTGATTTTTATTTATTTTTCATCTTATTTTGTGTAGAAAAATAAAAAGTAAGATATTTGAGAACAGTGGAATGTTTTATCGGAGCTTTTTTTGTGGAAAATTGGAACCAAAGCGACGTTTTTTTAATTTTTTTGTTTTTAATAAATGAGGTTTTTTGTTGTTGTTGTTGGAAAACCTGATGCAGCCCAGTCTCACCCAGACCCAAGCTCCAGTGGCCCCCAAGGAAATTGCGTTTGAGACAACTGCTCTATGAATTGCATTGCTGCAGTACTCAGCATCCCCAGACCATGACGCCAAAGTCACCATGCTTGGCAATTATGTTGCTACTCACTTGTGTTTCACGGCTAATTTGGGCAATAGTGGCTGTTTGCTGACTTACTTTCAGTGGACTATAAATACTGTATATGCTGCTATAACAGCTGTACACTGACTACTCTTAAGTTATATCTTTGTGGTGTCCTCCCTTTTGTGAGATACTGTTTCAAACCAGCACTGAATACACAATGACTCCACAAATGGGAATTTTAATTTGTACAATATGCAAGCTCCTATGGGAAAAAACCTGCGAACAGCCAAGACACAATGAAAAATTATAATAATGACAATTCCAAATGAATGCCAATTCAATAAAAGACATGCATATCTGGATTGTTCCATCAGTGCCGTGTCTGCTGTCCACAAACCAGGCTATACGCTTGTCCTGTTTATTTGATGCAACAGCATGACTCACTTTTTGGCAGACGGCGAGTGTTCAGGTCTCGAGGGGCGGAGCTGAGGCCTTGTGGGATGACGCTGCCACAGCTGGAGCTTTGAGACAAAGGCAGATGGGCCTGTGGAGTGGGAGGAAAGCAGCAAAGTGCATGCTGGGTCACTTTACTAAGTACAACCAGAAATGTGGAAAATCTCCCTTTATTGTCAGAAAACCCAATGGTAATTATTCATTCATTTTCTACCGCTTATAGTCACCCTATCAGGGTGTTGATGTTTTGTAAGCGGCACATGCAGATATGCTAAATTATATTTATTTAAAAAAAAAAAGGCTGTTTTTTTATTTTGAAACTTTCCTAATTATTTCAATGTTCTCCTTAAGTAATCTGTGTCCTTTTTGTAATATTATGACTTTATTCCCCAACCTAATTTTCCAAAAATTACCACTTTTTTGTTTTTTTCTCATAATATTACAACTTTTTAAAAATGTACTTTTTTCTTTAATATTTAAACTTTGTTCTATTGTTTTCCTCATAGTATTGCAAGTTAAATCTTGTAAAACTGCCTTTTTGTCATTATCGTTTGACTTTTTTCTCATAAAATTACAGCGTTTTGTTTCAATTTCTTCCATTTCCAACTACTTTTTTCACATGATATTCATGACGTTATTACATAATATTTTGACTTTATTCTAATAGCACTGTAACTCTTCCTGCAACTTAAGTTTCCCCGAATTACAACATTATTTTTGTTGTTGTGTTTGTTAATTCATTCATTCATTCATACATTTTCTATACTGCTTTTCCTCACTTGGGTTGCAGGTATGCTGGAGCCTATCACAGCTGTCTTCGGCCCTGAACTGGTCCCCAGCGAATCACAGGGCACATATAAACAAACAACTATTCACACTCACATTCATACCTATGTACAATTTGGTGTTGCCAATTAACCTAGCATGTTTTTGGAATGTGGGAGGAAACCGGAGTACCAGGAGAAAACATGCAAACTCCACACAGAGATGGCCGAGGGTGGAATAGACCTCGGGTCTCCTAGCTGTGTGGCCTGCGCGCTAACCACTCAACCATATTGGTAATTATCCGGAGTTATAAATTGTATTCGAGCACCTGCAGTTTAAGATGTAAAGTCTCTATAAGCCCTTTCCCTTCAGATGTGAAACACTGCAATGATGAATAAGTAATAAACCCCAATGACCTTTGGTGGAAGGGTGCGTCCCAGAGTTCTTCCATAAAGAGTGACGAGCTGCTCTCTCCTCTTATGAGTTCCGTTGTCACTTGGATGTGCTGAGTTTTCTTTGCCGCTTCTCCTCCGTTCCCTCATGGTTTGTATGTGCTAGAGTCAGCACACAAACGTCACAAGAAATTATAAAGTTGTAGAAGACCACAATGCACTCCACTGGACATGTGCGTCACTTTAAACCCACCTCTTTGATGGCAGTATTGTTGCTGTTAGCCAAGTTCTGCTTCTCAGACAATTCCACATACTTTCCTTCCAAAGACGCCAGCTTCTCTCTTTCCTGGAGGCCCATCATGATGGCATCGTCAGGGATTGCAATAAAATCATCAGCATCATCAGCCACTGCTAAACGGTTTACCTTCTGCAGCATGATGAGCAGATTGTTTTTTTCCCTCTGGAAGTTCTCTCTCTCCTGCTGGGACTGCAGAGCAATCTGCGAGGACTGTTTCTTCAGCGTGGCAAGTCTCTCCTGAGAAAAGGAACATTGTTGTTAACTTTGAATTGTATGTGATGGCATGACCTTCAACATATGTGGTTGAAACTCACAGAAATAAACATTAAAAATGCTGTATATTCGATATGTACCTTGCGTGTTATAGCGAGACGTTGACAGTCAGTGATCTCTCTCAGTAAATGACTCTGATTTTCCTTTTCCTCATCTTGGTCAATCTCTTTTTCTAATTTCTGGAACTCCAAATCCTCCAGGCTTTTGGTTTGCTCCTCTGCTTCCTGTAACAGACATATTTATGTAAATTACAATCCAAAATGTGGATCGCATCAAAATCAGGGAAAATTTCGAGTTCATTGAAACGCACCATAACACACCATGTGATAGCTCTTCTCTTATTGGTCAACGAAGACGGACTTAGCAGTGTAAACAGGGTGTAATTTGCACCATTAATCACAACAAAGAATAAACTTGCCATTTTGGAACAACTGGTGAGTACACTTTTTCACTTATGTGTTACAATTACGTTTATTAAACACAGTTGCAGTTTACAGAGCAATTAAATATCAATAAAATTGATATTAGTATCAGCTCGACACTTACTCAGTCATTCTGTATTATTCATACTGTATTGTCTCTAGAGCTGCATTCAAGGGCATAGAGATGATTATCCAATTACCGCAATCAATTATTTTTTTAATTACGTAAAGTTCAGCCTCTGAAATGTGAATATATAATTTTAAATGCCTAAGAAATTGCACCATATCCAAACCGTGGTTGGTTTTTATTGATTGGGTCTATCTAAGGCCTAACCGATTAGTCGATTCATCAAAACAACATGTTTCAGAGTAATTGATTAGGGAAATAGTAGTTAGTTGCAGTGTTAATTGTTACAGTGTTGATATTGTTATATTTATATGCAGTATTGTTACTGTTTACAAACTCCAGGTATAAGTCCCTGGACAAAGGATTTGAATGACAACTATGTGTAGTTGATGTTGACACATTTCATGTATTGTATTCTGTATTGCCTTGGTATCACATACAGTGCATCCGGAAAGTATTCACAGTGCTTCACTTTTTCTACATTTTGTCATGTTACAGCCTCATTCCAAACTGAATTAAATTAATCTCTTACCTCAAAATTCTACACAAAATACTCCATTATGACAATGTGAAAAAAGGTTTTTTTGACATGTTTTGAATTTATTAAAAATAGAAAACAAAAAAATCACATTTACATAAGTATTCACAGCTTTTGCCATGAAGCTCAAAATTGAGCTCAGGTGCATCTTTTTTCCACTGATCATCCTTGAGATCTTTCTACAGCTTAATTGGAGTCCACCTGCAGTAAATTCAGTTGATTGGACATGATTTGGAAATATAATAACTGTCTATATAAGGTCCCACAGTTGACTGTGCATGTCAGAGCACAAACACCAAGCATGAAGTCAAAAGAACTGTCTGTAGACCTGCGAGACAGGATTGTCTTGAGGCACAAATCTGGGGAAGGATACAGAAAAATTTCTGCTGCTTTGAAGGTCCCAATGAGCACAGTGGCCTCCATTATTCGTAAATGGAAGACCTTTGGAACCACCAGGACTCTTCCTAGAGCTGGCCGGCCTTCTAAACTGAGCGATCGGGGGAAGAAGGGCCTTAGTCAGGGAGGTGACCAAGGCCCCGATGGTCACTCTGTCAGAGCTCCAGCGTTCCTCTGTGGAGAGAGAAGAGCCTTCCAGAAGGACAACCATCTCTGCAGCAATCCACCAATCAGGCCTGTATGGTAGAGTGGCCAGACGAAAGCCACTCCTTAGTAAAAGGAACATGGCAGCCCGTCTGGAATTTGCCAAAAAGCACCTGAATGACTCTCAGACCATGAGAAACAAAATTCTCTGGTCTGATGAGACAAAGATTGAACTCTTTGGTGTGAATGCCAGGCGCCATGTTTGGAGGAAACCATGCGCTGCTCATCACCAGGCCAATACCATCCCTACAGTGAAGCATGGTGGTGGCAGCATCATGCTGTGGTGATGTTTTTCAGCAGCAGGAACTGGCAGACTAGTCAGGATAGAAGGAAAAATGAATGCAGCAATATATAGAAATATCCTGGATGAAAACCTGCTCAGTGACCTCAGTAGACTGGTCATGTACCTTGACCATATAGACAGTAGACATTAGCACACAGCCAAGATCTCAAACGATTGGCTTCAGAACCACTCCGTGAATGTCCTGGAGTGGCCCAGCCAGAGTCCAGACTTGAATCCGATCGAACATCTCTGGAGAGATCTGAAAATGGCTGTGCACAGACGTCTCCCATCCAACCTGATGGAGCTTGAGACTTATTGCAAAGAAGAATGGGCAAAACTGCCTAAAGATAGGTGTGCTAAACTTGTGGGATCATATTCAAAAAGACTTGAGGCTGTAATTGCTGCCAAAGGTGGATCAACAAAGTATTAAGCAAAGGCTGTGAATACTTATGTAAATGTGATTTTTTTCTATTTTTAATAAATTCAAAATGTCAAAAAAAACTTTTTTCACATTGTCATAATGGAGTATTTTGTGTAGAATTTTGAGGTAAGAGATTAATTTAATTCAGTTTGGAATGAGGCTGTAACATGACAAAATGTATAAAAATGTATAAAAAGTGAAGCGTGAATACTTTCTGGATGCACTGTAGATACAAACATTGGCTGTATTTTTACATATATATATATATATATATATATATTTTTTTTTTTTTACCTGTGCCTTCTCAGTGTGGCTAACTTTCTCTGACCTATGAATCTTTTCCCTAAGTTGGTCCAGAAGCGCATTTTCTTTTTGTAGCTGGGTCATCTCTGACTCCTGCTCTCCTTCCAGCAAAGCACACTCCACCTCCATCTGTAGGAACAAAAAAATACATCCCTTATCTCTCTGGACACATGCTCTTGACACTTCATTAGGTACCCCTGCACAATTGATCACAGTTTTTTTGGGGGATTTGGCTCAGTGCCCCAAATGCAAGAACTGCAAGTCAAAATGTTTTTGGGGTTGGGTGTGTTCCCCATTGCAGCCATGGCATGCAGTACCTCTCTTACTGATTCCTCCATCTGGTTATCCAGGTCTTTAATCTTCTGCTCCAGCTCTTCAATATTGTTCACAACCTGGATCCTCTCTTCTTCAATATGCGTTACTTCCTGTTTCAGCTGTGCACTCTCCAACACCTGCAAACCATATAAGGAAGGTACGTAGTTTGAATAGACCCACAGACATAGACACACAGACCCACAACAGACATCTCATATGGATATTTATGATGTGAACTTAACATAGAAATCCCCATCGTAACAATTTTACAACAAGGGGGGGAAATAAAGGCATAGCTTCTTGCATTAAGTGTGATGTCAAACATATAGACAGGCTTGTACTTTAGAGAATAACAGCAGCAGCTGTTTTAACTTCCCAGCACTTGGATCATTGACAGCGACAGGATTTGTTTTTTACTTGGTGTAATGGAACGCTCCAACAAGTTATCCAAAATCTACTAACAATCATGACTGTACAGTTCATTATGTGTTGTTATTCTTCTAAACAAACCGACTATGCTTGTTTTAGTAGAACATAAAAAAGCAGGTATCCACAACTCATATTTTGTATTTCAGAATGTAGAAAAGTTCTCTTTGTGAATTATTCCTAAGTTTTTAAGATGTAATCAATAGTCTCATTTTTTTGTACAAAGTTCTAAACGTTTCCGCCATGTGTATACACCAGATTTCTTCCATTCACTCTCACACACACACACACACACTGATACACACAAATGCACACATAATAATTCTCAGTGGGATAGAGTCATTTCCTGCCCCCCCCCCCCCCCCCACACCATCCCGCCCCCTCCCCTTTCTTGTGGAGTTGAATGGTTGAGTGCTGAAGCACAACTAGGTCTTCTTCATTAAAACCAGACACTCCATTGGGCTGTAACAGTTTTAGAGTGGAAAAAGGCTTCACTTTTATACAGACAGTAACTGGAGTGCTGAGACTGTGGCGGAGAAGCCGACCCCGGCAGCTGAAATCGCACAATTTGATACATTTACTCTGTGCTCTGAGCAAAAACCATAACCACGGTTCATGAAGGAATAAATATGATAATTGTAGTATCAAGGCTCTAATGGACGTTTACAAAATGCCCCTATCAAAACAAACCCATCAAACAGCAAGGAATAAAATAAGACAAACTTGCGACCAGGTGTGTGTGTGTGTGGGGGGGGGGGGGTCATGTGCAAGACATCCACACTGCATATGTTTCCACTTTACAGCAATCAACACAAGTCCAGTTACAACCAAATATTTACTATATAATGTCTTTTAAAACCCCTCAAGACTGATTGGTTGTGCCTTAAAAGGTGATGAGGAGGAAAAAAAAGAAATAATTGGCTACGATTGTACAAAAGATAAACAAACAAAGATAAACAAGCTCTCAGCAATGTGATAAAGTGCATTCCACATGAGGGGTGCGTCCCATTGGCTTTCATTATTATAGCTTGGCTTGAAGTAGACCAAGTCAGAGATAAAATTGGGTTTAAGTGCTTTTTTAGTTTCATGTGAGTCCTTATTTAAGTAAAAAGGGATTTCCAGCAGTTTTCCAGATGGGGCTTTTATAATGTACTACTTATGTTTTGACAAGAATAGCTTTGTTTCAGTAAGAAACGTGGCGAGGAACCCTGGTGGAGCGTATACTGGAGATGTCAGTCATTTCTATCCAGCAGGTAACATGCAGTGGAAAAGATATTTAAGATAACAAATCAAATAACCTTAGATCTCTGGTGGCTGGAGGGTGAGGGCACGCTGCTGTTCAAGCTCAGAGATGGCGAATGAACCTCTCTGTAGCTGTTCTGCTGATGACTTGCGACTTGCTGCTCGTCACTGAGAAGCAAATCTTGGCCCTTGATGCCAAAGCAACCTTCTGGAGCAATGCTGCTAGGTGAGTCGGAGAAAACAGACTCATCGTCTGACACCTGCAGCTTCTCCAGCTCTTTATTGATTTTCTGCAGGTCTGAAACTGCTGAACCTTCGGGCTCCACGTGTGCAAACTCAGTGCACAGGTTCATGATGGTCTCCAGACGCTGAGTCTCCTATAGACAAGGGTTTGTGGACAACAGTCTTTGGTGGGGGTTCCAAGATGATGCATAGCGTCAAAAAGTAACTCACCAATTTCTGCACTTTCTGCTCCCTGAGTCTCTCATCTCTCTGGTGCTGGTGATAGTCTCGCAATTCCTCTTTGCCATTCAGCGAGCTGATGCTTCCCACCCGTTGCCCTGGAGTCAGCCCTCCCTTGCCAAATGATAACCTCCGCTCTCCAAAGCTCACATCTAAGTTCGGTCCGTCTGTCTCGACACCTAAAGAACTCAGGGAGGCCATGCTGGCTCTCCTGGGAGTATTGGGCATGCTTGCTGGCACTGTCACATCTGGTGGTTGCTCAAGGGAGGAGAGACTGCGTCGGGCCATGTTCGAACGCCCTCCTCTGTGTAGATGAGGCGGCAGGGATAAAATTGGAGGCTCTACGGGATTGTGGAGGCGTGGTAGGGAACGACTGTGCATGCCCAGACTGTTGAGGGAACCTGTTGAGTATTTCCTCTGCCTGGAATCACTCACAGCTTTTCCTTGTGAGTATAGTCTGCGGCCCATTCGAGGACTTGAAGGGACACTAGCTGTGCCGCTCTTGACTCTTGGAGAACGAGGTAGTGGTTCTCCATAAGAGGAAAGGGGAGAACTTCCATCTGTGGGGAGGAGCAGGCTATCTTGTGACTGGTGGCGAGGAGTGGAGTGACGTAGAAAACCATTGGAGTTTAACTGGCGCTCACTCTGGCGAGGTGATGGGGGAACGCTGCTGCTGGTCATGTAAGAGAAGGTTCTAGAAGAAGATGGCTGGTGCTCCGTGTTGCTGAGGATGGATATCGGCCGTTTGGACTGGGGTCCACCAGGGGAAGGCATGTTGAAATACTTGCGGTTGCACTCAGCTGCCCTCAGACTGGCCTCCAGGGCACTCTTCCTACGCTGCAGCGTCTCCATCAGCTCCTGAAGCTCCGCCTTAGAGCGGGACCCCCTGAGCAAGGTCCCGGCTACTGAGCCACTGCCGCTAGGCTCCATCTTCACACAGTCTGTAAATGGGAGCGAGTTAACAGAGCATATAATCCTGACACTTTTCATGCCATCAAGTGGAGCTGCTTTAATAAGCTGAGCTATCAGCCATGTGCTGAGTAAGTGGGGGAAAACCAGTGAAGAATGTGCGCTCATACACTTTCAAGCCCAATACAAACATTGCCCCTATTGGTTGCCAAGTGTCTTCTAAAAAGGGAAGAAGCCACAATGCATCATGGGAACAGCGACCAGCTCATGCATAAATACGCTATATGGGCATGTAGACTGGAGCACATTGACATAAACTACTGACTCTGACCAAGACAGAAAACTAGGCCTGATTGGGACACATAATTGTACCATTACATTTTGGGCACTCTGTACAAGAGGATCCTGTCTAGTCCTGTCTGTCTATGACTGGTCTTTGGCGCATCTTGCATGAATCGGCTGAGAGGCAAAACATCACCAGTTACGATTGGTTTAGTACCAAGAGAATACAATGACCTGCATGACAATACTCACACACACACGGGTAATTAGCTGGTTACTTTGTGCCAATCCAAGATTTATGCAATGGAAAGGCATATCTGATGCATGGAAAATGGGGCATATTTATTCCTTGTCTTACCTGAGCCGAAACCCAGTGTGCTCACAGTTGCCCTTTGAGGAAGCATCCTGCTTCTTGACTTTATCCTTCAATTCCGTCGGAATCAGGATTCAAATGTGATTTGCTGCCAAAGAGGAAAACAGAACGATTTCACTTACAGACTGGCAACAGGATTGTGTGAGGAAATATGTTGTGTGGATGCAAATGGATGAACGTTCAAGAACAGAACATGTAATTAGCTGCAAACAATACAGAGGAACCTGCATTACTGCTGCTATTCCATGCACATTCAAATGTCAGCTTCATTGAATAATATATACACTACATTAGAGTGATTTCATAAGTCTACTTTTTCTGACACGCACATTCACAGAAAAAGAAGAGATGGTTGATGTGAGACTTTTGTGGTCCTGCTGTCTGGAGAGCGAGCCTACAGGAAGTAGGGTATCCTTTTACACACTCACACAATCAATCAGCATGAGTTCATTCTTAAGACCCACCCCCCCTCCCAAAAGAGAGGTGGGCCTCATGTCAGGAGTGAGCGATTTTACTGCATCACCCAGACTACAAGCCGGCAGGGTAATGCAGAGAGTCAACAAACAAGACGATGTAAACAGTGTGCTCAATGCAACTTCATTAAATGTGTGCAGCGGCATGAGGATTTTATACATCGGGTTCAAACTCTATAGTTAAAAAACATTGGTTTCCAACTTCATTCTAACTATTATCAAATGTCAAACAGCACTTTAAAGACTATGCCAATAGCCAACAAATGGAACAAAACTCCATACACGTCCATACACACCAAAAATACATACTGTATTTGCATACATACTGTACACAGGCTAGTGTTACTTCCCAGCAGTGTTAAGTCAAAGAAGACAAAAAAAACAACAATAATTTGCAAGTGAAAGTTCATATTCACCACAACCTGGACGTGCATCTCTGTGAGCATCTCTCCGTCATCCATTTACATGGGTGACCCGACTTTCCACAATAAAAGCACCCCCCCTCACCTTAGTTGTGTGTTGCATCGTCAGAGCTGCTGTCCCTGCTGGTTTAGATGTGAAATCCTCTTGTCCCTGCACGGACGACGGAGCAGAGTAAAAAACTCAAAGTCCTTCTGTGACAAAGGATCAGACAGGAGACCCTTCCCACCTCCCCGGAGAGGGGAGGGAGGGAGAGAGGGAGAAGAGCAGCCTGATGAATGTTACTTTGCAGAATCTGGTAGCACTGTTGCCCCTGTTGATGGTTAGAGGTACTGCACAGAAATAGGCGTTTTATGAAATCAGCAGGTTAAAAGTACCTGGAAATATCAACAAGCTATAGAAATGAAAAATAGATAACTTTTTGGATGCAACCACAGGGTTTAGTTCTTGGCACTTCTTTTTTTTGGCTCCCAGAAATACAGTAGAGCAAAAAATGCAGAATACTCCAGATACATGAAACCTGTACTTCTCTGTAAAACAAGACCGATCCACAGTATACATTTAGGTAGTAAAATATCTTGAGTTTTTGGTTTGTTGTTTTTCTGTGGTATGTGGAGGCGGGGGTGGCCTCTTTGGCTGCTTTATAAAGAGAGAGAAAACTTCTCTCCCCCTCATGACGTCCAACCACACAGATGGGGAGCAGAAGCACTTAAAATGTACTTTGCTTGTGGTGTAAATATATTCATTTGTGATTAAATTTATAGCAAGTATTGTTGGATACAGGTCAGGCAGATACAAAGATGCAGGAAAAGCTTACATAAGGAAAATCCCTCAATTCTCCCGGAACTAAAACTTCAATGACATCATGGGCAGGGGGGTTGTGTCGAGCCTGGACAAGATGATTACTTCCAGACTCAGACCTTAGATCTTTGACATGAATACACACATACACACACACTTTCACATTTTGTGAATTGCAGAGGATGCATTTTTTAATGGGTTGGAACTTTTAAGAAGACATTTTGGTTATGACATGCACCTACACAAAGTTGATTAGACTAACACTCTATGGGGTGGACTGTATTTGTTTATATAAGCTAACTGTTCCACTACTAAACCGCTGCACACAGAAGGGTGACAATTGGTCAACAGAAAAACCCCTGCTGTGTTGCATGTGATATTATTAACCTGACAAATACTATTATACTTTTTTCCACATTTCTGACCTATAAATTTAGTTAAAATGTTGCATGAGGTTTGCGCATTTGAACGTTAGCCCTGAAAGAAGTTTGGGATGGCTTTGAAAGCTCGGTTTCAGACCTGTTTTTCTAACACTGGCTCCTTGTGATGTCACAAGGGGCCTGGTTTCCTGATATGGGCATGAGCTGTAAGCCAGATACGCTCGAAGACTGCCCTCCCCACAGCTCTGCTTTGCTGTTTACGGTTGTTAGCTATGGCTCCCAGCAAATTTTTCTACACAGCGGAGTGGGTGTGCTTGGGGCAGGTTGTGGGTGGAATAAATTAAAACTGCTTTGGAAATCTAAGGAAATACAGCTGGAATAGATGTAGATTCTGGAAGATCTAGAAAGTTTTCTGTGCAGGTTATTGCGTGTGGTTGCTCTATAGGAGTCCACAACTCAATACAAAGTGCCGATAAATGAGCATCATAGTTCCCCTTTAAACTCCAAAGTTCAACCATATATAGTAGGACGGATTGACTTGAAATTTCTCACACAGCTCAATGCGCTCTTCAAAACACTCACTCTAACTTAAGGGTGTTTAGCTAAATTATCGCAAATTTGGGTGCACACATTTTAGGGACTGACAAACAGTAAACAGTAAACCTCGGATATATCGGATTCAATTGTTCCCACTGGTTTTGTCCGATATAAGCGGAATCCGTTATATGCGTATACCGGAAAATGTCCGCCACATTCATTACACAGACGCGCAATGCCATGGGGGAACTTTCTTTGATCCATGTTCACAGCCAAAGCTGAAGATTATAACATCTTTGTAAGAATTACAGACATGTACATGAGCATGTACAACGAAATAAAAAAAAAAATCTCAAATCTGTAGAAATGCCTTCTTGTTGCTATAAGGGAGGTTTAGAAACCAAACGATAAACGTAAACGCAAACGATAATGACGTCACAGGCTATTGACAAGTCGGCAAGTTCCCATACATTTCAATAGCCTGTGACGTCATTATCGTTTGCACTTACGTTTATCGTTTGGTTTCTAAACCTCGCTAATAGCAACAAGAAGGCATTTCTACAGATTTGAGAATTTGTATTTTTTTTTCGCTGTACATGCTCATGTACATGTCTGTAATTCATACAAAGATGTTATAATCTTCAGCTTTGTCTGTGAACATGGATCAAAGATCCGATATATGCGAGGGAAATTGGAACGGGACTAGAGATTTTGTCCGAAATAGGCAAAATCCGTTATAAAAATCCGATATATGCAATGAATTTTTTATTGGAAATGCATTACAGAAAAATTAGTTCTTTTTTATCTGTCTGTTGTGAGCGAATTTCCGATATATCCGAGTCCGATATGTCCGAGGTTTACTGTATCTGTAAAATTTGAGCAAAAGTGTCCTTGCTGGGACACTCATTGGCCGTAAGTCACCGATGGTTTGTCTAATGATGATAAAAACGTCTTCCAAAGCATATGGAGTCATATGCTTATACGGGGCACCACAATTAGATAGGACAACTCTAATCATGGACCCTCACGTGTGCAGAACTGAAAAAAGTCAGACATGGCACCCCCTCAAAACGTTTTTTATTGGAAATGGTCACATGTTTAAATTATGTTCTGGAGCTTCAGTTGTTTTGCACTCTTACTAGAATCACCCACCATACATATTTATTTTACAATTTGAGGGCTATAAAATGTATACAATGTCACCTTTTGCCTATACACAGATGTGCTTGCCACAAAGCACTGGAATGTTACACCTCCTCCAGACTGGGGGAAGATTGGCTACCAAGCGGCAAGTGATTATGCATTGGTTTAAGTCTAACCATATGCCCAGTGATTCCAAATCAGAGCAGACAGCAAGAAAAAAGTGACTGGAGAAAAAAATGGGGTGTATTTCTGGGAAGCCTTATGAAAATGATTGGTCTTTATTTAGTGTCTGACATATTATTTACATCTGCTGCAAAGTTCTCAGGGTGAGTATTGACAAACTGCTGACAAGCGTCTGGTCCCTCTTCTGGTTTTTCTTCTTCTTTTCTTTCTGGTGTTGAATCCTCCGCATTATAATTGTCTGTTACATTTCTGCCTGGCGGTCCATCCAACACCAGGGGTTGTGGGTTCAATCCTCTGCAGTCAACAGCCTGTTGCCTGATGATGTATGAAGCTGTGATGTTTGGATCTTTATGTAGGCGAACCTCAATGAGTCCTGCACCATTGTGTCTGTGTGTAGTCGACTGTACCCCTGCAGGAAGTGGGGAATGGAAAAGAGAGCGCAGGATGAAATGTATATATATTTATATTTATTTATATATTTATATAATTATTTTATATTATTTTATATATATACTGACATGACAGTCAATAGAAATAGAATGTAGGAGGGTTGTAATTCTACCTTGTGGATTTATTGTTGGTAGTTGAGATAATGATGAGTTGTCATGTTGTCACGGTTCATTGGGTTGGACCAAATGCACATTTCGCAATACTCAGTGGGTGTCTGCATAATTTGAGGATTAGTTTTGGAGGACTATATACAGTAAAGGCCCAAAAAAAGGCCAGCATTGTTAGTCCAGTGAACGGCATTATGCCACATCTATCGCGTGAAAAACATATGGTGAAGGTCGGTTTGAGCTAGAGTCATATCAGAAACTTGCATCAACGCCACAACATGACATGCTCTATTGATGATAGACCACGTCCAGGGCAAGAGAGAGTGACAACTCCCGACTAGGGCATATAATTACCTCTATGCCTGAGACATTGTGGAATAGCCAAAATGACGGTGAACAAGGCAAAAGCTGCAGATGCTGCGGTGCTCCATCGTGACCTCTGCATTTTCCGTTCAGTCAAACCTGCACAGTAAGAATTTATTTAATTTGTTTTTTTTCTCTTTATGGTTGTATTCCAAGCTGAACAGTGCAGCACTCACCTATTGATGCGACTGTGATGTTGACTTTGGTCTGAACAATGAGTCGGCTCTGCAGGCCAGTGAAGGTGCACGTGTACATCCCAGAGTGCTCTTCTCTGTCTGACGTGTGAATCATAAGGGATCCATTTCCCAGCAGGAGTTGCTCCTGGTCGAGTTCAGCTAGACCCTCCCACAGGTTGAAGGTGTGTCCATGTCTGCTGTCATATCGTACAATTACTGTGGGCTCACTGGAGGAAGTGAAGGTCCAGATGAGGGTGAAATTGTGAAGACCATGCGGGAGAATGCAGGGGATGCAGAGTGTGTGCCCCTCTTCGTTTGTCATCACTAAAAGACATGACATATTTGATTATGTGGATGTTGACATCCTCTTCATTACAGGCGTAGCCCACCTTGATTCTTCCGAGAGGCTGTCCACACCTGGGTCTTATCTGACGATGCAAATGAACACAAGTAGGTATAATCAGAGACGTTCCCCTGAATCTTTAGTGAACTTTGGACATTGAAAAGTCCCTTGTGGTCTGTGGTTTTTGTGGTGACATTTTCAAGAGATTTCTGCGGAGAGGGAGGGGCTGTAGCCCATGTCACCAGGGGCGCGGGGTAGATGTTGTTGCAGGAGCATGTGACCATCTCATCACTCAGCTCCATGATGACAGACTCGATGAGAGCTGTAGGAGAGGACAAAAAGACAGGGACCAATTCTAGACTGTTCTGCAACTGCGGTAGTAAAACATATCTTCAGCAGGTGGTGCTATTTGACTGTATTTACTGCATTGACACACATATGACAGTAATAGTGTAAGGGCAACACCAATTTATGTAGATTGAAAAAGGCGTTGTTTTTATAGAAGAATGCATGAGAAATTCCCGCAAATATCCTCTGGTTTACATTGTAGTCGTCTACAACAATGTAATTCTACCGATGTTATATGGTACATGGATGAAACAATACAAAGTTTTACTGACCCTTCACTTCCAGGTTTACAAACATTTCCTGGTTCCCCTTCCGTGTGCTTGTGTAGCACTTGTACCTGCCTTTGTCCTGAACTTTGACCCTCTTGAGCTGGAGAGATGCATTCCCTTGAGGGATCTGTGAGTTAAATAGGCA
This sequence comes from Doryrhamphus excisus, assembly GCF_037039965.1. Lineage (NCBI taxonomy): Eukaryota > Metazoa > Chordata > Actinopteri > Syngnathiformes > Syngnathidae > Doryrhamphus > Doryrhamphus excisus. The sequence continues at coordinate 9,071,898 of NC_136377.1, read as the reverse complement.
AGTCCTCCCACTAAAATGTTTGTTCTGGAGTCCAAATTGATCCTTGTTGTAATAGTAGCTGTGCACGGGTATTTGCTGCTTGTACCAATGGATCACCACTGTGCCCGGGGGGTTGAAGTTGCAGGGTAGGATGCAGTCGTCATGGATGATGCACGAAATGTTGGCCTCTGGATGTCAGACATGAGCAAAATCAGAAAGACATGACTAAAATCTAAACTACTATACTATACATTTTAGGGTTCAGAAGTATTGAGACACGGGTGGCACGGCGGTCTAGTGGTTAGCGCGCAGACCTCACAGCTAGGAGACCAGGGTTCAATTCCCACCCTCAGCCATCTCTGTGTGGAGTTTGCATGTTCTCCCCGTGCATGCGTGGGTTTTCTCCGGGTACTCCGGTTTCCTCCCACATTCCAAAAACATGCTAGGTTAATTGGCGACTCCAAAATGTCCATAGGTATGAATGTGAGTGTGAATGGTTGTTTGTCTATATGTGCCCTGTGATTGGCTGGCGACCAGTCCAGGGTGTACCCCGCCTCTCACCCGAAGACAGCTGGGATAGGCTCCAGCTCCCCGCGACCCTCGTGAGGAAAAGCGGTAGAAAATGAATGAATGAATTATTGAGACACATGTCTTGCTCAGGTTTATAGTATTTTATGTATGAGTTATTTTTAACACTGTGTCTGACTCTCCAAATGTTACTCTGGTGAGTGGATTTTCATTATTAATTTCTTTGAAAAAGGTCAGGGTAAAAACAAAGTAAAAAAAAACGATCCCAAAATATTGGCAAAAATGCTTTTCACACAGAATAATTTCTTGCTCTATCTGCAGAAAACAATGTGAAATAACTATAAATGATGAATGGATGGTATTAATGCAGACCTTCCATACATCTGTTTTTTCCTCACCTTTTTTATCAAATTACTGGCACTTGCAACTTTCTTTGGCCCCGTGGCGGTTATTTAGCAATCATACTCAATAAAAAATGTGCGGACAGTGAGTTAGCAACGCATAGGGTGCTTTGTTAGGGCACTTGACTTTATGGAAGTACAGTACACAAGATACATGCAATATTGTACAAAACCAAGGCAAAATTTTGGTGAATATTGTTTGTAGAAATCTGTGGTGTAGAAAAAGGATTTGTTGCAAAAATAAGTCAACTATATTTTTCTCTTCCTGTAGGTGTAATAGCCATTTTCCCCAATAGTTTTGTCCTTATATTGTTCATACACAGTGTAGGCCTATTTTAAATACTACAGTAATACATATTGTCTATTAAACATGTTGGCATGTATTTTATTTTATGCAATAATTTACATAAGACTGATAACATATTAATGTGCATAAAAAGAACGTTATATACACATCACAGTGTTTCACTTTATTCATTCATTCATTCATTCATTTTCTACCGCTTATCCTTGTTGAGCCCAAATCTCAAACACATAGGAGAGGTTTTGTGTTCCCCTAATAAACCCTGTGCTTGTTTTTAATGGGGGTTAAGATATTTTTTACAGCCTTTCCCCCCTTTTTACTGGCTCACAGTATTCCACAAATGTGTGCAGACCTGAAGGTCACATTGCAGCTGAAAAATCATTCAGCTCACTAATTATGTATCATATTTTCTCAGTAAAGCTCCCAATTACTATAGAATATAGATTATTAGAGTACATTACCTTTTGAGAGTATCATTAAGAATTTCCCCAGGCAAATAAACAGCACCATTGTGGGTCCGTGTGTCTGCGCCATGTCTCAAAGTTCTTACCTGAGTTGTCATGCATATATATAAGTGTGTGTGAGAACAAATACTGCTGTGCAGTGAGCCGCATCTGTGCGATCCTACTTTACATCCTCTCTAGTACTAATGAAACACTGACTAATTAACTTGGCAGGTCAATGTTTAACACGTGCTCCATGTGAACGCTCCATCACGCAACACATCTAGCATCCAAATGTGTCGTGTTCACTCATTGCACGGCGCCTTAACAGTGGAATTTGTAGCCATCTGATCTAATAAGATAAAGAAAGAAAAAAGATAAAAAGAAAGATAAAATTCCACCCCCCTTGATCTTGATAAATGTGGATGACATCAGTGTATTATTTACAGGACTGGATTCAGAATCATGCTTAATCACAAAGTGTAAAAATAGCATCACATGCTGATTCAACTTCTGTGAATGTCTTTAAGGCAATGCATAATGTGCCCTCATGGTGTGTGTCCATATACTACCTACAACTTTGGGGAATGCTCCTGGGGATCTACTCACACGAGTGATCTGCTGTCAATTTGTGTTTTTTGGGAGTTGAGAAGGAGGTTGTTGGGTTGCCTGTACCTTGTTTGAAGATTGTCCCTGTCAGGGTTTTTTTCTGAGAGTAGCTGAAATCCCTCGTGTCATTGGCCTGTGAACCACGGGAGAGCCCTGCAAGTACAAGGTTTACAGATGTGGGCCAAACATATGCTCACATCTGTGCCCTCTCGCCATGATATCATTCATGTCCAAGCATCCTGACACAGTGCAACTGGAGGGAAAATCCTGTTCTGTGTAAAACTAGGCTACAGGCTTTTTATTTTTATCTCTTTAGAACGATGATGAAACCACTGGTTGTATTATCCCCTCCCACCCGCGCTCGACTGCCTCTAGTTTGTAGGTTACTGAAAGATTTCACCAACCACAGATAAGAAGATTAGGGAGGAATTAATGGTATTCCTTTGTCATGATTGGAATAAATTGATATTGAGGGTGGGGACTGTGTGGGGTCAGGGGGAAACATGGAGTGTCAGGAAATGCAAGAGGAGGGGTGGCGCATTTGACCACCAAAGGACTATCTGAACGGATGTGCATGTGCATCATCTTTGGCAGAGATGAGAGTGCAGAACAGCACTCCGCTTACAGGGCATGTGCACGCCACGGCGGAATGAGTGCTGTTGGGACATGGACGACGTGCCAGTAGAGTGACGGCGACTGAGGACATCAGTGGAGGGGAGGGGGAGGACGCTCTGGAGATCCTCTCGTGTTCGTAGCACCAGTGTCACCATGAGAGTGGACCTCTTGGCCTTAAGACTGATGTGCTTTGCCTGGTTCTGGCCTGTCACGCAGCTCAACAGCAGCCACTTCCCCAGCAAGAGGAGACACAAGGAGCTCGACCTCGGGGACAGCAACAAACAAAAGCATAGTGGGTGAGTTGAGTGAGAACTTTAACCTTATTGTTGGGTTATCTATGACGTTTAGATACTTTTAAGAGCTTTGAATTCTTTGTTATCCTTATGTGAACTTTGTGGCACTTTCCCATGTAATCAGGTAGGTTGATGTATTGCATAGTTCTATCTAGGATTAAATGAATGAATACAAATTAAAGTGGAAATGTGCAAAAATTTTGGTTTGTTTTGTTAAGGAAAAATACTTTTTTTGGTTTGTTTGGTCAGTTTCTTTATTTTTGCTGTACACTGAAGACATTGGGGTTTGTCAGCAAAAGATGAATACAAGACCAGAGAGCAACATGTCACAGTGCATGTGGATCGGGTGGGAAGCAAAAGTATTGGAACATGTGACTGACTAGGTCTAAAGTGTGTCCTATTGCATTGCTTATTCAGTCAATAAATTGCACTAAATGTTTAGGTTCAGTTTTCTTAGCTTCTCAGGATTCTTAGTGTTTGGATAGGTGTCACACACAAGGAATGCTCAGGTAGTTTTTGTGTAAGTACAATGGATGTGCATTAAAAGAAGCTGCTCTGAACATTCAGTTGATAGTCCTGGCTTTTGGCCGAGCGGTTAGCGCTATCGATTCCCATTACAAAGATTCTGTATTTGAGTCCTGGTGCGGGCCGCCACAGCAAATTATCGAACAATTCAGAGGCAAAATATGTGCAAGTGTAAATGCCAGTCATCAGAAACTACCTATTCGACATCTAATACTTAGCACACCAGTGCGTTCTTGCTTCTTCAGTTCAAAGGTTTTTATTGGCTATGACCAATTTGTGCAGTTGTTCTTCATTTTTCATCTTCTCTCAGATTCATAAATGCTTGCACCAAATGACAGTTGTCTGTTTTTCATATTGTTTCTACCTTTAAATACAGTCCACACAGGTAAAACCGATCCTAACCAATCTGAAACGTGCTATTTATTGATTGAATAAGCAATGTAATAGAACATGTCTACCGCTTATCATCACAAGCACGGGGGTGCTGGAGCCTATCCCAGCTGTTTTTGGGCGAGAGGCGGGGTACACCCTGGACTGGTTGCCAGCCAATCACAGGGCACATATAGACAAACAACCATTCACACTCACATTCATACCTATGGACAATTTGGAGTCGCCAATTAACCTAGCATGTTTTTGGAATGTGCGAGGAAACCGGAGTACCCGGAGAAAACCCACACATGCACGAGGAGAACATGCAAACTCCAAACAGAGATGGCAGAGGGTGAAATCGAACTCTGGTGTCCTAGCTGTGTGGCCTGCGCGTTAACCACTCAGCCTTGGACATATCTGGGCAACAAATCACACCTGTCACATGCTCCAAAACTTGAACCCACTCCATTAAAGAAAATGTGCAATGTTTGTCTTTTGATGTCAAACCCGAATGTTATCAGTCAACAGCAAAAATAAAGGAATTGACCCCACTGTATCAATACTTCTGGAGGACACTGTACATGGTGGTTGTCTACTACTATTCATTTGTAGTTAACCATGCCAGGAATCATGGCATCATGGATCATGCATGCCCTAATTAAAAGTAATTAGAGAAGCTAGATGAGTGTAGGCAAAACCAATAGTTTGAATAGAAAGAGTGATGAACTTCCAGTAAAGAAGAAACTGTCACTATTTACATCATCGCCTCTGCTTTTAATCTCACTCATCACCAGATGTCAGTTCAGAGAAAGCGAAAGATTGTCTTGTCCAATCAGCTGTTGTTTGTCCTCTTTGCTTCTTAGACGGGTGGACCTCAAGATGAAAAAGCTCGACAGCACAAAGTCTTTGCTCATTAAATCCGAACAGCTGCTTCGAATAGAAGACCATGACTTTGCAATGAGGCCGGGCTTCGGAGGTAAGGACCAGATACCCACAATCCAGTATATCTATCCATCCCATCCCACCCGTCAATCATTGCTGTGTGTATTCTCTGCAACAAGGCTGATCTAGGTTACTGTGCTGTCCTTGATATTACCCCTCCCGAAAAAAAAGCCCTTGGTGACCTAGATTGTCTACGTGTGAGACAATGACTGCAGACAGAGTAGTAGAGATAAAAAATCATCTGAACTGTGCACCTCATCAGGAGCCGGAAGAAGGGAACAAAAAGCCAGATGTTTTGAGGTGATTGAAATGTGTTACACAACCAACAGTACATATGTAAAGATGCTGGTTTCAAACGGGACACCGATAGACCAACCTCCTTTAAGTACTTACATAACTCTTTTGGATGAAAATCAACATATCAAGTTTGAGTTGTCCTCATCAATTTACAATACACCCTGTGAACCATTTGCATGCCATACTGTGTGTACACTACAATATCCAAGATGTCTGAAATGGCCATTTTTATTGTATTTTATTGAAAAAAAGATAAATGAGACGACACAATTATAAATATTTGTATGTACAGTAAAGTCTCGTTATATTGATATCGGTTATAACAAATTACTACTTATTACGATACTATTTTCATTTCCCGGCAAATTTCTAGTCTTTTATGATATAATTAGTTCCGTTAGTATGATACCCGGTTATTATGATAATCCGGTTACTACGATGCCCTTTTCGTCTCCCGCCAGCCAATTTGGTCTGCTTATATCGATACAAAAGCAGCTTAAATCAATCTTTGCTTAAGGATTTCAATACCAAAAAAGAACACGGCGAACGGCTGCTTCCAGTCAACTTTATTTTTCACACTTCCACCACCAGAGCGCAGCACACACACCGATTCCCGCACTTCCTGGTTCACAGGTCATGCTCAACCCGCCCCACATAGCTGGCCAAACACATGCCTGCAACAGAAGAACCAACTGACATAGCATACACACCTATTCCAACGAAGACACAAGCGTACAAATACATGTATTTAATTGTGTTGTATTCAGATATCTTTTTATCGCTTGCAATAATCACTGTTTTTCATATGTACATGCTGGCGTTCGTTGGTTCTTCTGTTGCAGGCATGTGTTTGGCCAGCTATGTGGGGCGGGTTGAGCATGACCTGTGAACAAGGAAGTGCGGGAATCCGGGTGTGCACTCTGGTGGTGGAAGTGTGAAAAATAAAGTTGACTGAAAGCAGCCGTTCGCCGTGTTCTTTTTTGGTATTGAAATCCTTGAGCAAAGATTGATTTAAGCTGCTCGACATCGTTCTATACTATAGAACATTTTTTTCCGACTCCCGACAATATCGATATAACGAGACTTTACTGTATTTGTGTGTATTAACAACTCCAAAAGAACTGAACATTTCAATTCAATAGTATCATTTTCAATTTCAATAGTAGCAGAATATTTTAATCACACTTTATTATGAACAATAAGAGATCACTTTCAAAGACACCACATCATTTAAGTTGAGGGTATTTTCTGGGATCTTCGAGCACAATTAAAGGCAGCAAATTATACTTTTGCATTGTAAAGCCAGTGATAATAATATATTTGTATTTAGACTACACATGAACACATAATCTTTGTGAATTGGATATATATATCACAGTGTCAGACTGTGGGGACGCTGCACTGTGCCACTGTCGAGCCTTGGCAAGCAGAAAAGAAAATCATAATTAATGAAATAAATTAGTTACCACTGATAACACCCTTTATGAAATATGATTTTGTTATCAAGTGAGCAGTCCCATAAAACCTAAAAATGTTGTCCTACCCAGCATGCCTTGAGGTCATTGTAAATACTTGTTTGTTGTTAACATGAGTTGGTGTTTATTACCCTCACTGTAGCAGCAGTAACCAATATACCTTCCTGTTACATGTTCAATTTATTTCTCCCATAAGTTAAGTTGATGTTCTGTCTGTCGCACTGTGATGTCAAGCTCATTGTGAGCTAGCAGTTGGCTAATTCTTGCTCAAATAATTCTTCTTTCACTTAACGTATTGTGGCCCCTAATATGTTGACATTATCCCTCACTTCTAATGTTATACAATGGACTTTTTAGTCCACGTAATGTCCATGGTTACAGTATGGAACACCCTGCTACAGTACGTATCAGGCATAGGAAGCCTGCAGGCCATGTGCTCTAATCCCTCCTACTTCGCTATGTGCTTGCCATCGAGGACTGATGCTTTTGAGTGCTTATCCTCATTAGGTAATGTACTGAACGGACTGGATGTTTACAGCTCATCTCATATGTTTTCAGTATTGTCCCATGAAACAATGATGTAGCGGTCATACCTTTTATAACATAGTATTTATGTAATACTCTTGTGGCGTATTACAGCAAGTACCACTTCAATACGTTTGTTGCTTGCAGAGAGCCAATGAAAATCGAGCTGTGGTTCCAAAAATGGCTACCAGGCTGCGCTTTGGACAACCCTGTTCTAGTACAAAAAACACACATACATCTACATTATAACTGAAAACACATTTTCAGTGTCTTACAATATGATCCAATGAATAGAGAAGTGTTGTAAAACCCAAATGTTGACACTAGTAAATAGTTCTCTTCTTTTGTCATCGCATCTTTATGCTAACTGCCTGTAATATCCTCTCTGATCTGTTGAGTCGTGATTAGTATCGAATGTTTTGTCTGAAGCGTCACTATAGTATGGATTACATCTTCTCTTACGGACCAATATAGTGGCATTTAAGCACATAATCTGTGGTAGATGTACAAATAGAGGACGTAAACATGGATCATGGCTCATGACGTCCTGTCAACCAGCTGTTACTGATTTATTGTGACGGTTTCCACTGTGTTTATGACCAGAAAAGTGCATTAGAAGCAAGTTGAAAAAAACATAAAAAAACGATATACAATACGATTTTTGTCAAAAATCACCATCCTCAAACACTGATCTTTTATGACGATTTTGGGTGCTTCTGGGGCCCCTGTTGAGTGTGTGTGAGGATTCCCCTGTTTTTTTTTACCAGAAAAGTTCATGAGACGCAAGTTTAAAAAAACAGAAAAAAACGACACATTGCTTCTGGGGCCCCTGATGAGTGTGTGTGAGGTTTCCCGTGGTTTTTTGACCAGAAAAGTGCATTAGAAGCAAGTTGAAAAAATTGAAAAAAACGACATACTAACCCCTTACGTTTTTTTTCAAAAATCACCGCCCTCAAAAATTGGCATTTTATACCCTTTTAGGGTGCCTCAAGGGTCCCTGATGAGTGTGTGTGAGGTTTCCCCTTATGATTTTTGTAAAAAAAATCACCTCTTTCAAACACTGTTTTTTTATGCCATTTTTGAGTGCTTCTGGGGCCCCTGTTTAGTGTGTGTGAGGTTTCTTCTGTTTTTTTGACCAGAAAAGTGCACTAGAAGCAAGTTGAAAAAAACTGAAAAAAACGTCATACTAACCCCTTACGATTTTTGTCAAAAATCACAGCTCTCAAACACACATTTTTTGCCATTTTTGGATTCTTCTGGGGCCCCTGTTGAGTGTCTTGAATTTTCCCTTGGCAGGTTCTGCTATCCCTGTCGGCATTGACGTCCAGGTGGAGAGCATTGACAGCATAAGTGAAGTCAACATGGTGGGTACTATTTCGATTGATCCCGATAAAACCAACATCCTTTGGCCTTTTCATTGTGTTTGGTTATTTTCAGGACTTCACAATGACTCTGTACCTGAGGCATTACTGGCAAGATGATCGTCTGGCCTTCCCCTCCAGCAGCAATAAGAGTCGAACCTTCGACTCACGGCTAGTGAAGAAGATCTGGGTGCCTGATGTGTTCTTTGTGCACTCCAAGCGCTCTTTTATCCATGACACAACCATGGAGAACATCATGCTGAGGGTTTTCCCTGATGGCAACATCCTCTACAGTGTCCGGTAGATAACATTATCCTTAATGTTATCATATTCTACGCACACTGTAGTTGTGTGTATGTGAGTGTTTGTTTGATCCAAGCTGTGTTTTTAGGATCACGGTAACAGCACTTTGCTCCATGGACTTCAGCAGTTTTCCTCTGGACACGCAGAACTGTTCTCTGGAGCTGGAGAGCTGTGAGTATAGCAAACATTGCACCTTGGAGATGCTACTTAGCATTGAAAAATGATTATTAACATAGACCCACTTGTTGCTATACAACCATTAAAGGTTCCTTACTATACTGTTATAGTTAGCCATCGATTAGCCACCAATCAATATGCATGTGTGCATGACATTACAGTTATACAGTTTCAGTTAGTTTTTAAATATTTTTTTAAACGTCAATTTAGCCTTTAATAGCAGTATTTGAAATCCAAACAAAAATATACAGTCAATGACTAAAAACTGGACTTTTGTTTTTCTCAAATGGGTGCATGTTCCTGCTCTCTTCTGAAAAAAAGCATCCCAAAGAGGCAATACAACTGTTAAAGCTCCTCCTCTTCCTCCTTCTCCTCTCTGCCAAAGATGCTTACAATGAGAACGACCTCATGCTCTACTGGAAGAACGGGAACGATTCATTAAGGACTGATGAGATTGTGCTCTCTCAGTTTTTTGTTGAAGATTTCCAGCCTTCCTTTGGCCTTGCCTTCTACAGCAGTACTGGTACAAAAAAAACATCCATCCAACCATACTGATTGCAGGAATCCAGGGGAAACCTTCTTATTCTGTTGTTTCAGGCTGGTACAATCGGCTCTACATTAATTTTATTCTCAGGAGGCACATCTTCTTCTTCATGCTCCAGACGTATTTTCCCACCATGCTGATGGTGATGCTGTCTTGGGTGTCCTTCTGGATAGACAGGAGGGCCGTACCAGCTCGTGTCTCCTTGGGTACTTACATAACACAACCACTCTATATGAACGTTATTGTCATTATTCTCATTTCACTAAAAAAGAAGGCATATACTACATTACAACAATATATTTATGTATAGGGCAATCAGTTTAACCTGCTGTATTTTACACTGTGTGTCTTCCTGTGCTCCCTATACATCCAGGCATCACCACGGTGTTGACAATGTCGACCATCATCACTGGTGTGTCCGCCTCAATGCCTCAGGTGTCTTACGTCAAAGCTGTGGACATCTACTTGTGGGCAAGCTTCCTCTTTGTCTTTCTCTCCGTCATCGAGTATGCCGCCGTCAACTATTTCACCACAGTAGAGGAGATGAAGAAGCTCAAGAGGGCAAAGGTCACCAATACAACCTTTTTTTTTTAACTATAATATTTCCCCAAATCTCATGCAACTCATTTGACCTGCAGAAAATCATTTTTGCACCATCTGGATCAGCTTGTATGACCTAAAAACATAACTCTCCTCTCCTTGCTGTGTCCAATGCAGATCCCAGCATCCTTCAACGCCACACAGGCCATGGCTTTCGACGGCTGTTTCCATGACAACGATATTGACCTGACCTCTTTCCCGGAGGTGTCTAGTACGCCGAACACAGAGAGGAACACCCAATCACGAAACTCCACCGTGTCGGGGCCCACAGAGGGCACCAGGCTACGCCGCAAAAACTCTTTAAAGCACAACCTCAGCTTTATCATGAGCAACAGCTACATGATTGACTCCTATTCAAGAGTTTTATTCCCCTTGGCTTACCTGCTCTTCAACATCATTTACTGGAGTTTGTATGCATAGCACCACTATTTTTTTTTAAAACCTATCATTAAAACTTTACAGGAAGATGTTTTATAAAGCTTTAGAACAAATGAATGTTTTACAATCTACAGGATTGAATGATATTGCTATATTGTAAGCTGCATACGTATTGTACAACGTTGGAAAAATAAATGTATACTGCGTTATTGTGTGTCTTTTTCATAGCATTGTTAAACCATGTCAGTCCACAAGGTGGCACGCTATGCAGTAGCAGTCATGGCGCCATTGTTAGGTGCCGTGCTTGTCCACTAGAGGGCAGTAAAACTCCATCCTTGACTATTAATCCATAAGCAGTTTCACCTGTGTGGTGCTCATTCGATAGGAAAGGGGGTCGTACATGTAAAGTAATTACGCTTTTTGCATTAATATGTCCAACATATTCTATGGAAGCCACTGTCGGATATAACAGGTCGGTGAAACTAATCTTCCTGAAGCTAAAGACATTAATTTTTAAGCCTACTTTATGATAGCAGCCATGTATTCACACACTTCCTATAATGTGAATTATAATAGAGCTACACTTTTCGTGATGTACTGTATTAATACAGGTTGAAGTAAGAAGAACATAGGTACAAATATGTTTTTACTTCCAGAAGATTGGACAACAGATATATTACAATGGTAAAAGTAGCTAACTCGCTGAATATTAAGTCTGAATGCTGTTCCTCAAATGAGCTAATTCTCGTTTGCTAACTATATATGAAATGTCTCAAGCTAGCTTCTTATTCAAACTAGCCAACAGTAGCCTAACGACCTACATTTAAAGAGGTCAAAACAGCTAATTGGACGCACAATAATTGCATCTAAAATTGGTGAAAATGTGGCAACATGCACAAATACACCATATGGTGTCACTGTTTTTAAATCCCAAATTTTGACCCCATAATTCAGATTAACAAACGTCCCGTATTTTTTTCCTACACTTTTGGTGGACTGAAAAGTACGTACGTGTAAAATTTGAGCAGTATTTGTAAAAAAAATATATATATGTCCGGCGTAAAGAAAACGTTTTGCAGACGCACTTACAGCAACTTATTGTCCACAACTGAGGATATCTTTATTACATGTACAGTTAGACAGTATGACTAACAAAGCATTTGGACCATAACCCATAGGGGGCGCCACATTTACAATGTGTGAAAAATGGACTCAAACTAGTGAGCAGAATTCAATATTCAATAGGATTCAGGATATTAAAGAGAATATTTTAGTACTTAGATCATAGAATAGTTTAATATTTATGAGAGGCTTGTAGTCATAAAGTAACACCCACTATTGTCACTTTTACACTCATATTCTTTGTTTACGTCACAGGGTGCAGGACGGCATCCCTGCAGGGACATAACGGAAGTTTTAACATTTAAAGTGTTTAAAATGGAGTAGGGAAGAAGGACAAAGGAGCCACAAATGTACCACTTCCACATGGAACGAGAGCAGAAACATTTTTTCTCATCCACAGCATGTCAGTCTCAGCCATGGCATTTCGGCTCGACTCTGCTGGCTCTGTAGCCAATCTCCAAGCAGTGTGAAAGGTAATGTAATGGAATGTCATGTCCAATAACACTGCTGATGCCTAGTGACCAGAATACTACATGTAACTTGTCTTTCAATATTTGTTTCTAATAAGAAACCATAGTCATGAAACACAAAACGTCATCTATTATTATTTTTTTAAACTGCAATACAATTACGGAGCGATATACTATACCGCAGGACCGACAGTAATTTGTTCTAAATGGTTGAATTAAAACCAACATATGAAAACACAGGCAAATTTTACCATAGCAAATAATGTAAATCCAATTGATCCATCCCAGACACCCAGGAATATGAACAAAAAGTTTTACAGATAATAATGATAGTTTTACATGCAAAAAACAATGCAAAATTATTATAAATTACAAATATATGGACTTTCCGTACATCCTGGCGAGATCAAATTCAAGTGTTTCTAACTTTCTTTATCAAATTAATGGCACTCACAACTTTCTTTGGCCCCATGCTGTGTTATTTAGTAGTTGTGTGAATAAAAAAATGCCCAGACAGTGACTTAGCAACACTTTCGGAGCTTTGTTTGGGCAATATTATACGTGCTAACTTAATGTTTTAAATGGTCTTGTCTTGTTGTTATCGTTCTAATACTTAGTATGGCTTACTTAATGACAAATGAGCACACTGAGTGGAGATGTGCTTTGTCAATAAAGTACAATTTCTGACGCACGACTTCTTGTGATGAATATTTCCGTGGCAGCTCACCTCTGTATTATTATCACGGAAAGAAGCATGTGTCATGTCTTCTTCCATTGTAAATACTGGCAGGGCTACTTAGCAACGACACACCCTTGAAACTGCTTTGTGGCCAAACACAATAGAAAAAGATAGCAAAAGAGAAGAGAAGTTTATTTTTCATCATATGACAATCTAAAGTCATATCAACTTGTACTTCTTTGATCAGGTGTAAAAAATAAAAAATAACATTCAGTGAGCTGCCATGTTTGTCAGGTCTTTGTTATGTTGATGTGTGGAGGGGGCGTGTCCGACGTCAGCCAGATTGATTTGAGGTGAACCAGCTAACAACTACTGTGCTGCTTGATGATGTATGAATATCATCATCTTGCCTAGACTTGGATTATTGGTTTCCTACCTTCGGAGGAAGCCCAGAGTTATGACATTAGTGAAATGTGGATAAAATCATCTTCAAGTGGATCTTCATGCACAAACGTCTTCACCTCCTTTGTCAGGTAACATCATTTGGAAAGAACAATGAACCAGACTTGTGGTTATATATTTTGTTTGTGAATATGCTTTGCTTTAGTTGTTAGCATGAAAGGATGCATCAGCCTGTAGTGCTAAGCATTTAGAGACGATAAAGGAGAACAAGCATAGTACATTATGTGGGTGTATTTTAAAAAAAAAAGAACTAAAAGTGACTTGCTTTTTACAGCCTTTCTAATTTGATATGCAGCATACATTTCTTGCACCATATAAAGAATATTTGCTGTCATGTTCATAAATGTTTTTAAATTTGTTTTGATCCAGCTCACACTTGGCAAAGACCCTCCCTCTGCTTGTTCTGCTCACAGGTAAAATTGCATACTATTGCGTTGCAATGGAAAATATCATTCTACTTTTTCCCTCATTTAACCTTTTGTTTCTATTCCTCTAAATCCTTCCTATTTTGACTGAACTCAGTTCTATTTTTAAGCGATCGGAACATGCCTGGGGTGACCATTCATCTATCACTTGTCATGTTTTATAATGATTCAGATATTCGTCTTAAATACATAGGAAACCTGTTGTTCCAGTCGGAATGTCGTGCATGCAATAATAACACATTGAGTGCACAAGGCTTTGACAACAAAGATGGAGAATGTGATGAATAGGAGGAATACTATTTACTACCTCTCACCTCGCAAAGTTAATGTCTAAGAATAGACTTAAATGTTAAACTTAATGAATGAGCGCATTTTTAGGCTCAGTATTGAGTGTGAAAAAGCATCATGTTACTGTACAAGTATTATCAAGTTAATTTTTTTTCATTATATGGGACTCAACCTCAGGATGGCCATCTCGCTGTACTCATAATGACTAAATCACATCCTGTTTAGTCATTTAGGCATTCCACGTGATAAATAATTACTGTCTCTCTTTCCTTGTCAGGTCTTGCTTCCTGTAATCAGACCTCCACGACACCACCCTCTGTGACAGCATACTACTTCATTGACATCACCGTTGATGTGACTGGGCCCACGAAGAATGAATCGGAAATTACTTCCTGGGTATGTGTGCTATCTGAGCACGTTATTATATGCTGAGAAATACTGTATTATTCTTTTTAATATCATGTATTATTGCATCCTTAAGCTCCAACAGGTGTTCCAAACCAACCTGGAGAGTTGCATTTCTCCATACGATGGACATAACTCAACCGCAACACCAACTGCATTGCCAACCACATCTGCAAACGGGACGACAACATTGTCACAAGCCCTCAGCTCAAGTTCACCAACAAAAAATGTGACTCAAAGCACCTCCGCAACCACATTGCAGACCAGTAACACCACTGCGGCAGCAACCACAACAATGCAGAGCAACAACACCACTGTGATGCAAAACACCACAATACAAAACAACACTACTGTAACTACAATACAAAGCAATACAACAATACCTCCAACCGCAATACAAAACACAACTACAACTATAACCATAATACAAAACAACACTACTGCAAGTACAATACAAAGCAATACAACAATACCTCCAACCGCAATACAAAACACGACTACAACTATAACCATAATACAAAACAATACTACTGCAACTACAATACAAAGCAATACAACAATACCTCCAACCGCAATACAAAACACGACTACAACTATAACCATAATACAGAACAACACTACTGCTGCCACATCCACTGTACAAAACACCAACACCACTTCAGCCACAACCTCATTAGAAAGCAACACGATTGTTGCTACAACAGCCATACACAACAACAACACTACTGCAGCTACAACCCCATTACAAAAGATTGACACAGCTACCACAAGTAGAGCGACAACAAGCAGAGCTACAACAGATGACGCTGGCCGCAGCATGACCACTAGCACCAGTTTGATTACAGCCAACGATGGAGGTGAAAAGACAGAAATATTAAATACCAGGCCATCAAACAGGGCACGTTTTATTCGGGATGTACAGAGCAGGTAATATTGACCTTTTTTTTTTACTGCTGAAGTTGATATTTGTCTTTCCTGGCAGTTAGGCTAAATACTGTATGTATTTTTTTCCAGCAAGTCCGGTGACTTATTCCAGGTATGTAGTTGTGAACATGAGGATCATGTGAATGCACACTAATTTTTAATGCTTAGCCTCTTTTTCCTAACAGGGACTTGAAGTCTCCTGTGCCAAGAAGACTCAAATAAGGTTGACGTGATAAAGTTGATGTAGATTTTAATTTAACCCATGCATATTCATCTTCCCTTGCCTTACCCTAACTTTTCAGAAAGACCAACTGCTTGGTGACGTTGGCAGTGAAGCAGAGCGTGCTGCCATGTTGCATCCTAAAAACGCTCTGTACAGCAAATGAAAATTCATCAGATATTCACATAGAGGCAAAGAGGGCAAATCGTTTGAGTGAGTGCTGTATATTGTTTGTTTAAAATGACGCAGCTGAAGGTTTTAAGGTTTTAACCTTTTTCCCCCTGATGAATAGCTCTTTTGGGTGACAACTGCAGCCGTGATCATCTGGAGGAAAACATCTGTGTTTATAATTCAACCAATTCAACATGGTAAAGTTGTTTACATATGTTCCAAACAATGATTGAAAATGTTGAAACTCAAATTTTGTGAATGTCATTTCAGTCAAGATTCAGTGTTTAGGGCGCCACCGTGTGGTTCAGGTTAGTGCAATCATGAATTTAGCATTATTTGAACCCTATTTCACCCCATTTGACATGCTTATTTGACAAGTACAAATATTATTGTAGACTAAATATTTGCAGAATAAAGTAAACTGGCACCCAACAGCAATGATACCTTGAAAATGTTATCATTGCCTCTACATACAATTTATAAACATGCTGTCACCTTCACAGATATGAATAAACACTGCAGCTGCTTGTCTTACTGCAATGGGACTGGTAAGTACAGTGTATATACTGCATATACTACGTTATCTCACAACTTTCTGTTTTCCTTTTTAGATGCATATTACACTTTAGAAATATCAATAAAAGACCCTGAGATGAACCTCTCCTACCCTTTGTCGCTGGTAAGATCGCATGCCATGCAGACATTAAATGCATATCATTTTGGAATTTGTTCATCAGGCGATATTACCCACCCTATATGTCCAGATTTCCCAGTTGAACCAAAGCTGCTCTCCAACAGAGAAGTAATCCATTTTGTCTAAATCTACAAATTTGTACATTTTGGTTACTTTGTTTTTAATTTTAGGGCTTTTTCTTTCCATATAGTGTCTCCTGCCCTTTGTCCACCGTTGCTTCTGAATACAAGGTAAGCAGTCATCTATCATAGGACATCACCTCACAATGACTACTTTTTTCATTTCCCCTCAGAATACCAGTTTGGACTGTGGACAGGCTGCAGCAGAGTGAGTCAAATCAAGTTATCAGTCACTATCACCAAAAAAAAAAAAAATCCAATGTTGATTTGGTTATCTTTGATACTTCTAGCCCTCAGATTTGCAGAGTCATTATACACTTGGCACAGGAAGTTCCCATCTGTAACTTGTCAGCAGCCATAACAGCAGTGTTTCAGTCACAGGAGAACATTACATTTGATGGCCTAACAACCAGGGCAGGTATGCAGTGAAACACGTGGGCTACCCTGTCATGTGTACAAAGTTAACCACTTTACAGTCAAACTACTGCATTTGCATCCCCAAATATTGTCAGTTGGATTTAGATCATAAAAACACACAGCATAGTCCAAAAGAGGGATGTTGGTCCTCTGCATGAAGTCCTTTTGTGATCAGGCATTTTAAACTGCAGTTGAAAAAGTCATTACCACAAAGACGAGGGCCTTTGGTGATGAAGAATGCCCCCCGGCAACATCCCCAAATAGTCATCTGCCATTTGACACCCCTGCACAACCCTGAAGCTCCATTGTTCCATTGAAGGAATACGCAGCCTAGATCATGATGGTTGTGATCTGCTGTTGTTGCAAGACCAGAGTAATGCAGTTGTCTCCATATTACGCTTACTTTTTATGTTTTATCCCTTGCAGCTATTTGTGGACATTCTAATGCCAGTGAGAATCCACTGGACTCCCAGTTGACGTGGATGAACACTAACCTCCAGCATGCAGACTTTTGTACAGCTTACTTCTTCGCTGACAAGTGGTGTGTAAGAGCTCGTCATAGTTCATCTGACATGAAATATTCTAGTAAAACTTAAACCTATTTGTGCTACAGTCAAGCAGGGCATAACGTGGTGGTAGAGCTGAAGGACCAATGCGTTCCCACAGTGTCGAGCACAACCACTCCTGATGTGACAACCACACAACCAAACATAACCTTCACCAGCACACCTTCACCCCCGGTGGACACAACAGCATCGCCCGGCACGTCCTCCAACAACACCGAGAGCCAAGCCAGTGCTCTCCTTGAGCTGACCTCTGATGTGTCCAGACTCAACGCTAGTCAAGTGGACCAGCTTGTGTCTCAGCTGGAGGATCTGTTGTCGGGTCCCAACGTTAGCTTGACTCTGGCCAACATATCCATCCACATCGTTAGCAACCTATTGGGCGCCTCTGCTGAGATGCTGGCCCAATCCTCTAACAGGTTACTTCCTTTACTTAACTTAACATTATATACATTATATACACTGAGCAATGTAATGACTTAAAATTGTGCTCATATGTTATGTTGGAGTCTAATATTTTGGTTACATTACATTTAAAGAGGGTTCTCTTCTCTGCATATTTTGGTTTAAGTGTCAGTTTCTAAGCAAATTCACTGATACTTTTTTTCCCTGCCAGAATTATCAAGATTGTTGAAACAGTGGGCTTCAAGGTGGTCCTTGAAGGTGAAAGCCAGACTCTCCTGGCCCCTGCTGTGGCTCTGTCTGCCAAAGCAGTGGATGGGAGTAACTTTCAGGAAGTCTTTTTCTCCATCTCAGACCCCAGCAATGTACAGGTATGACACTGTCGTCTTGTCAAGACTTTCTCGATCTTGGACCCCTGTCTCATTTTACAACTACTGTGAGTTTACTGGATTTGTTTGTACCTAACGAACGGATGATTCCTTCAAGAGACACCATTGGAGCACAAGGCATGTGGTTGTTAGTCCCCCTGAATGACAGCAGATGATGGCTGTAGGTCATAAGGTCACACAACGTGCCTTGAGTTCTCTGTGAAAGAAACACGTATTGACCTGAATTTGATGCTCGCTGCACAACAATGTGGAGAACATGGCTTCCCATCAGTCACAAAGCAATTCACTTGAATTGCACCCTAAAGCAGAAACGACTACGTGCATGACTTTGGTATGTTTATGTGCATGTTGCATCTGTGTGTTTCAGGTCCGTGGGGATTCCAGGCTCAGAAGGAACGTGAAGAATGACTCGTCCGTCCCTCAGGGCTCCATCACGCTCCCACCCTCTCTAACCCAAAATCTCACCTCGGAGGAGCAGCAACTGGCCTCCAGAGTCCACTTCAACTTCTACCAGAAAAGCACCGTATTTCAGGTCTAGCGCCATGTTTTCTATTTACTATCCCTTTTTCAGACATTGTAGTAGTAATTAGAATCATGTAATAATACTCTTAATAAAGCTAATGTTTCCATTAGTTTCTTTAAATATTATATGGAAATACAACAATCTATATTCATACTGATTTACTTTTCCATCATATTTAAAGTCAGCCAATGTTCATGCAGGACAGATCTTTAGGAACACGGAGACTCATCAGCGGCATCCTGGGTGCTAGTGTTGCAAACATGACAGTAACAGGCCTCCAGGAAGATGTTGTAATTCGCCTGAGGAACACTGAGCCAGTTCCTGTGAGTGTTTGCTGCAGTAGTTCTACTTTCAAGGAGTAGCAGTGGCGCAAAGCCAAACCACATACAACAACTGCTAAATGAACCACATGTGGTCCCTAACAAACTGTGATTATTACGCTCATAAAATGGTCACTGAAGTTCACGCCAGATGTTTTTTTTCCCCTACAGGCTAATTATGTGGCTTCATGTGTCTTCTGGGACTTTGCATTAAATGGTAAGTGTTGGTTTAAAATGTCTTTGGTGATATGACCAACAACAAAGCTTGTTCTCCGCTGGCAGACAGAAGCGGTGGTTGGAATTCCAACGGATGTCGTGTTCAAAACAGCAGCGATGATGTAACCGTTTGCGGCTGCAACCATCTCACCAGCTTTGCTATCCTGCTGGTAAGACTTAATACTAAGATGGTAATATCACCTTTGACTGACGCTGTCAGACAGGTATCAATATTTAATTTGGTTACATTTGATTGACGGGGGAATTAAATTGTGATATAGTGCCTGTTCTGAATATTATATTTGGGTGAACCTAATGTTGTGGCTGTTGAATACAGTGCTTGTTGCCTCCCTGTACAGGACCTCGCCAGGCAGCCTCTAACCAGTCGAGTCCAGGCCACCATCCTGACCTTCATCACATACATTGGCTGTGGGGTCTCCGCCATCTTCCTGTCTTTGACCCTCCTCACATACTTGGCCTTTGGGTATACACATGATTCTTCCAGTACTCCACACACGTGGATTTACATTTACCATCTAAAATCATTGCAGCAAACTGCGTAAGGACGTACCATCTAAAATCCTGATCCAGCTATGCCTGGCTCTCCTGCTGCTCAACCTGGTCTTCCTGGTGGACGCTTGGCTAGCTCTGTACCCAGATGCCACGGGCCTCTGTATCTCCACCGCCTGGTTCCTTCACTACTTTCTGCTGGTGGCCTTCACCTGGATGGGCTTGGAGGCGATGCACATGTACCTGGCCATCATCAAAGTCTTCAACTCCTACATCTCCCATTATATGCTCAGGTTCTCTGTTGTGGGCTGGGGTGTGCCCATGATCGTGGTCATAATAGTCATAGCTGTGGACAAGGACAACTATGGCCTGGTGTCCTACGGGAGGTTTTCTGATGGCACAACTGATGACTTGTGAGTCCTGAGCTTTGCACATTCGTAAACATCGCTTCCAGACACTTGCCAATGGAATGAATGTCTCTTATAGCTGCTGGCTGAGAAATGACATAGCCTTCTATGTGGCGGTGGTGGCCTACTTCTGCGTCATCTTCCTCTTCAATTTCATTATGTTCCTCGCGGTGCTGGTCCAGGTGTGCCAGATGAAACGCCAGAACCCACACAACTCCCACCACCGCACTACAGGCCAGGACTTACGAAGTGTGGTGGGCATCACATTCTTGCTTGGCCTCACTTGGGGCTTTGCGTTCTTTGCCTGGGGGCCCGTCAACCTGCCCTTCATGTACCTCTTTGCCATATGCAACTCCTTCCAAGGTGGGACTGCCATCCAATACAAAAGCACTATTCCACTCACGTATGCATGCAAACACGGAACAACAATATAGATTTGGTCATGTCTCTTTGCTGCAGGGTTTTTTATATTTGTTTTCCACTGTGCGGTGAAAGACGTGGTGAGGAGACAGTGGCAGATGTATCTCTGTTGTGGCAAAATGAGACTGGCGGAGAACTCGGGTAAGTGTCTGACATTGTTGTTCATATTGATAATGGAAAAGGGAATTCCAGCATGATGACAACACAGCAAACATGAGATAATCCTTATCGCTCACCTTACCTGTGCCTTCAAGAATGGAGTCGCACAGCAACACAGAAGACGGGAAAGAGGGTGCCATCTCGTCCCTCCTCATCACAGTCCAGTACATCGTCTTTCCTTGGTCACAACTCGGACCTGACTCAAGGAATAGGTGAGCAAAAATGGGCGGCCAAGGTATTCATGATAGACTTCAGCCTCATAGCAATTAATGGTCAGTTAATGTAATGACTGGTATTATTACAGGAAGTCCATTGGATGACAGAATCATTACAGCTGATGAAGAACACAGGACAGATGTCATCCTCAACAGAAACCAATTGTAATGACTAAACAGGATACAAATATTCATATTGATGGCAACTTTATTTTTTAAGACCACATTGCACTTATTTTTCATACAGTTGTCTACATGAATAATTGTTGGAACACCATCCCCCACTCATGGATGTTCCGCTTATTCCTTCAGTTTGTTGACACCAAAAATGTCGCATTTTCCTAATTGGTTTTATTCTCAGTAGTAGTAACCACAAACCGACTATGAACTTTCATCTGCGTGTATGGTGAGCAATTGAATGTGAATCTGACTAAATGGTGAGTAGAAGTAATGAGCGCAGTCCCTGCAATATTGGTTATGACTGGTGCATGATGCTAATTTGGTTTTGTACTTTCAACAAAGTGAGTTGCATCAATTACCATTTAATAATTTATCTTGACTTGTTTAAGCAAACATGACTGAAGCTTGGTGCCACCTTTGCACATGCACCACTTTGGATACCATCTTACAGGTCAATAAACACATGCAGTAAATGGCCTGCCACTTTAATTGCAATATGAAGACTAATGCAAGCATTTCATGTAGAAGCCTGTGTAAAATATGATTCATGACTGTTTTCACATTATTGGATGCTACTTTGAAATCCTAGAAGCTTCCTTAACATACAACACTTTCCTTCATTACTTTGAACCAACTCTCTCCCTAGGAAAAAAAAAGTCCATTGGCCAAAACCACTTTAATTGCTAAAGGTCACAAAATAAAAAGTGTGGGACAATGTCATTTCAAGGAACTTAAAAGGGGAATAAATAAATGTGAGTCCCACAGGGTTGCTTGTAAACGTGCTACGCAAGCTACATTCAGTGTCCTTCCAATGTGTGAGTGGTAGAAAATGTTACTAATAATAAAACATCACATAAAATAGCACAAGGGTGGAATTAAAGTAGTGGAATTATTTCCCTTTTAAAACATCTTTTGGACATGTGGATGCCCAGCTGGAAAAAGAATCTAAATCACAGTAGCTGCAACAAAAATAGCTAAAGAATTCTGTAGTCAGACCGTGAATCGGTGAGCGCCAACTTAAATCCCAAAGGGCTTCTATCAGTAACATCACAATATCGGTGTATCGGCTCACAGTTGAAAAGAGTGCATGACTAATAATGTTGACGAGTCTTCAACAAACGCAAATGATAAATACACAACTAAAAGACAGAGGGAAGAATAAAAATGTGCCTCCTGATGTGTCCAGAGTTAACATATCACTGGAGTGTTCCGACACCACATGCTAATTTGAAGGTGACTGACCGTAATCATTGCGCGTGTTGGACTCATGACAGGACTTGGCGTTTTGTGTCATGGTAGATCTTTAAAGGATTTCTGTTGCAGAGTGTCGAGTTCAGTCTGAACACACCTTGAGGGCTACAGCAGAAAAGAAGGCCTGTTCACATTCCAGCAGCCGGAGAAAAGGAAAAAAAAACCTTCGGTGAGAGAATTTACTTCTTCCACACCGTGTAGAAAACCCACCTGACACACAGTTAAGGATGGTGCACCGATTTGAGTGTTGCAGCACATTAAATTGTATATTTTATAATATGATGTACAAAGATAGAAATACATCCAGTGTTGGACTTTATATGGGATGCTTATCATAATGCTTATCGTAATAAAGGTTAAGATCAAAGTATCAGCTAATGATGTAGCTACTACATCATTGCTTGGAAGGTCACAGCGCTTAACCAAGACCAACCAATACACAGCCATGAGGTGGCCTATTTGTGCAGTGATGGGGAATGTTATGATCTGCTGTCATATATTAACTAGCATTTTAATCAACTGCTTTGCAACATCATTTCAGTATCTAGTTGGCACGATGTTTGTACTGTACAGACAATCTACTCTTGAAAGGATACAACTCCATGTAGGAGGGAACACAAACCACTTTTTTGGAGAAGTCCACGGGACACGACAGTCTTCCCAGCTGCTCCTCGTACAGACTCAGTGCTTCTGTCAGGTTTGCACTGTTGCCCTGAGGATCAAACAGGAGAGGAAAGAGATGTCACACGGTGGCAATGACCTGTTCTTCATCATAGTATGCAGCATAGACTGCAGCAAATGGGACACATTCATATCTATGACTGTAAAAGAAAAACGTACAGAAACAATGACATGACAATGATTTAAGCATTCTGACCACTATCCTGCTACCAGCCCCTAGGGGGCATATTTTCTTGCCATTTCTCAACATTGGCATCATTTATGCAGTAATTTGGTGGTCCTCTCTACAATGCACATTTAGCAGCATTCTATCAAACATTAATTGATTTCTTTGACAGCCCAAATAAGTCTGAGATGCTCACCTGTGTGAAATATTTCCCCTTAGGATGCAGGACCTTTATTGACAGATCCAAAATGAGACGCAGGAACTCCCACGTGGAATCTGGAATGATCACATCACATGCTTAGACTTATGTCAACTGATCATCGAGCAAATTGATTATTTAGTCACTTGTGCACACCTTCTTCTGGTTCTGTTGATATTGGGACTGCGGTGAGGTCGTTAATGATGTAGTCGAAGGTTCTTCCCTCCTGGACGTACTTCTTGAGCACAGGGACGCAGTCCTCCACTAGAATCTGCAAGATGACAAAACACGTTTCCAATGTACAAACTTGGTAGTACTGATAACAGTAATATTCATGGTGTGTTAGCTTATGGTGTGTTGGGGAAGGGGGGGGCTTTCAATATTAGCGTAGACCTGCCAACATGTATGACTTTGTCATAATCAGTATGCACTTCATGAATGTGCTAGTATGCTAAAGTATGCTTCAGTGTTCACCATTTTGTTGCATTTTTCTGCTTTCAGTTTAGTGTAGATATTATCAGTTATCAGTTTCGCAATACTATTTCTATTTCATGCAGTGTGGTC
Source organism: Doryrhamphus excisus (assembly GCF_037039965.1). Lineage (NCBI taxonomy): Eukaryota > Metazoa > Chordata > Actinopteri > Syngnathiformes > Syngnathidae > Doryrhamphus > Doryrhamphus excisus. Next base: position 9,047,666 of record NC_136377.1, on the reverse strand, counting down.
TGTTCAAGTGTGTGCTGAGTCAGCAAGATGTGTATTAGCAAATAGTGGCAATTCAATTTTCAAAAGGGTCTCAAGGCAAATTTTTCTTCTTTTCCTGTGTTGTTGCACCAGTGTAGAACACTCCTTGGTACTCACTCGGTAACAGTCTCCATTCAGGTTATCCAACACATTGCCGCAGGTCTTCCTCATGTACATTTTGCACCCGTCAATCACCTTTTGATCAATGTAACCAAGCTTGTCAAGGTCCACAAGTGCCAATAAAATAAAACAATATAACAAATGACATAACACATGCAAACACAATAATTTCTAGGTAAATAATAAATTATTTTGAATAGCTGCCAGCAGCCCCAAAACCAGCGACAGAGTACATTTAATTAGGTACAAATGAGTGTCTACAATTTTACGACAGGACATAAACTGTATTAAACTGGTAAACAGTAAATTGGTATTATCTTGGTGTTGCCGATTTGCTTAATTAGAGGCACCTGCTCTCAAAGACTAACGCCACACCTGTTCTTTTTTCTTGTCACTATGCATGTAATGACCTTCTGTAACGTAGACATGGCATCTGTAAAGCTGACGTTCGAAGACAAAGACAAACGTATAACCGACTGAATTAGTGAACACGGTTGAAGGATATCTCCACCATGGTGATCATCTTTGGCTTTTGTTTGACAGCCTGAGCCAGGATGCCTCCATCACCTCCCCCTAAAATCAGCACCTCCTTGCCAGTGTAGTCCTCCTTGCCTCCGCCCATGATGGCTTCAGTGTAGGGCAGGTCACTGTCTGCCAGGTCTGCACAGTTAAAAAGTCATTATTTGGAAGCCACGTCTGCTAAATTGGACATAGTCAACATGAAATGGCACACTTACTGACATCTCCATTAAGGACCAGTATGTTCCCAAACTGCTGCGAGTGCAATATTTTGATATTTTGGTAAGCAGAGTCTTCGTCGTATAACACACGGTCTATGTCGTACTCGGTCAGTCTTCCGTCAGTGGTGGGCCAGTATCTGTCCACTTTGGCTCCTCGGATGAGAGGCGGCAGCCTGGAAACACCAACATGACCAAATGACATCCAGCCTTCATGTCAAGCAACAAGAACTCCAGCAACTTTGCTTACCTTTTAATGCGGGTAATCTTGCCATTTAACATAACTTTCAGTTTCTTCTCCAGTGTGTTTAAAAGCTGATGAAATCAAAGCGTCACCACAGATTAAGAAACCACGGTTCACCTTTTATGTCTTTTTTAAGTACAACATTGAATAGTTTTTTTTTACCAGCATATGAATATGTATTGTGTTCTGCATTGTTGTGGTGTATTAAAGCGATCCATCAGTACTTTAACAAGGATACAAAAACGCTACAGTTGAATAGCTGCAGGACGAAACACAATCAGAGCAGTGAATATGGCGAGTCACAAATAAAGTTAGCAATTTTGTGGATTTCACTTATTACTGTCTATTTTGGGAACCTATCCCCCACTATAAACAAGGCAACACTGTACAAGGTTAAATGCACCTACATTGTCTAGCTGAGCAATGTTGTCGCCGTCATAACATTGCAGGTCGATAGTGAGCAACCCGTGGGCGTGCACACGCAGAATCACAAGCCTGAGGAATAAAGGGGTGAAGTAAATGGACACACATCAATAAAGTGATTTTCTAAATGGATGCTGTATATACAGTATCACTTCTCACACACATGTTCAAAAAGCTCCCATATTATGCCTTTTTTCCCCTAGTTTAACTCCCACAGTCAAATTCTTGATGGCTTAAAGTGTTTTTAATAAACCCTGCTGGGCACATGTCTATTTATGTGATCCATCTTTAATGCTAATGAGCTGTGTTTTAACAGGAACATGCTTGTGCAGTCAATGCCAAACTATTGACTGCAAAAAAATTGTATTTAGTTGATTGATGGATAGTTGGCAGAGGTTTGGGATTTATATTAAGAATGGGGCTGGTCAGAAGTGGTACCATATCCATCTCTCAAAGCAAACTCACATTTGGTGCTAAAAACATGCTCTAAGATCATATATTAGTCTTACATCATCATTAAAGTAAATTTTGCATTACAGGGAGCCTTTGATGTTGGTTCGATCCTACTTCTTCATTCCAACAGATATGTTTATTTTGAAAATATTTACCTGCCATTCTTTCCGACAAAGGTGGCAAGGTATCCGCGCCCATCTGTGTCATGTACGATCTCTGTCATTTCCTGTTCGTGAAATATGGACAGCAGGCTGGGGACTGTTGATGCAGAGTCAACTAGGCACAAGAGGGATGCACAGAGGGAAATATTTCTGTCAGGCTTCTACATCACCAAACAAACACAACACACCAAGTATACCGCAAAGTCATGCAAAATAGCCAAAACAGCTATCTGAACGACGCGGTGCAATTTCACAAACATTTAATGAGTAATTACAGATGTCAAAAAAGTACACTATTATTACAGGGAATGTACATTTTGTATATTTAACATATATTGGGTTTATTTTTCCTTATTTTGCAATCCCATATAGTTTGATTTTATTTCTCTTCTGTTATATGGCAACCCACAACTAGTTTGTGAAACCTTTCACTGCCAATACAAATAAAACAATTATTTTTCCGTTTGTAAGATGAGACTTGAGAACTACCACCCAAACCCCTAATTTCAGTAACTCCGCCATTAATACGATGAATTTACTCACTTCCGACGCCACTGTGCTGTATTAAACATGACCGCAAGATGGCGACACTATCACCAGCAATGTCAAAATGATAAAATATTCATTGAATAGCGTTTGACAAAGCTGACATGTGTTTTTAAAACAGCTATTTCAATATCACACTGTGTATTTACAGTAAATAATGATGGCTTGAAACATAAACGTTACATTTACATGCCGCTGTCGCCGCTGTTTCAATGAAATCAATAATAGCGCTTTGAAGGACAGTGACACACTACTAGTCTATCAGGTTAACGTCTGTAGGAAGCTAGCTAAGCTAGCTAGCATGGAGCACACCACAGTGAGGTGACCTGCCGTGCTTTGACTGTGCCGAGCCCGCTAGCCGGCCTCCTCTTACCTGCCGACGAGAGGCTGAAGTCGAGGGTATAATGTCGCAGTGCCATGTTTGAAGGCAGCCGTTATCCATTCCTGACTCAGGCAGGCGCGGTGTGTGCGTATAAGAGCAGACACAGAGGAGAGAACCCTGCTGCTACCGCTGCTCTGTTACACCGGTCCGACTAGCGATGCCAAGCACCGCTACAATGCGACCTCGAGCAAAGAGTGTGGACGTGACGCATGAGACTCAAGATAGTAGTCCCCCTCCCTCGGGCGGTCAAACGTCCTTCGTTTTTTTGTGCGTCGATAGTTCGTTCCCATGAACAGTTGGGACACAGAGTATTAACAAAGATACAATAAAGTGTAACAGTTTTAACTAAATGTCAAACGCTATGCTTTTCTATGTATTTGTTCCTTACGAAAGTGCCTCCGTGTGTGTTTGAGTGTAGTGTCCCCAGCACTTCACTCTTTGCAGTTAATTTGACAAAATGAAATGAGAGGTGAATGTTTTACGTATTTACATTTGATCGTACAAAGCAGATCTCCAAACACTGGTCATTGTCATTTGTGTAAAAAAAATGGGCATCGTGTTTGAATTGAAGAATTACAAGAACATTCTTTTATCCATTGATTCACTTCTCAACATCAACTGACGCCTGGTACTCTCAGAATTGTTCAGCAAACGTAACATCTATACTATAGGGGGCGCTGCTGCGACCAGGCAACTGCATGGGTGCCCCAGCCGAGTCGGGTCCCCCTGGGGGCTGACAAACTTTGAACTTCTACAGCAGTGGCGCTATGCAAAGGCGTTCCCTGTGTATTTTAGCCAAGGTCCCCCAACAGACTCCAGACTATTGACATTAGGTTTGCAGAACAAGAGAAAGTAACACATTGTCAGTTAAAATGTACACATATACACAAAATATCAACTTTTTTCAAATCTATTCTACTGTATATGTACTATACTATTATTCGGTTGCAAGGTCAGTAGACAATACAATACAAAAGTACACCTTAATGTTGTAATTCTACAAACATTCACAATAACTGACAGTGCTGATTATGTCATCATATTAAAAACATACAAGGTGCAGTTATGCAGAAAGCATGCTGTACTGGTTGTTGTCACGGTGTGAGAGTAGGGGGGCCAGAAGATTTAAAAAGTAAACCCGCCACAATCAAAAGCATTAAAATCAGCGTCCGCCATTTCAAAGTCAAAGCTGTTAAAGTGCGGGGAGGTGATGGCGGGGCTGTCGGTGTGGTATGCCCCTGCCGGTCCCACGTCTGAGAAGTCTGCGCTGAGAGGCAGGTCAGGAGCCTTGGCATCCAGGCCGGAGGGCGAGCACGAGCCTAAGTAGCCCATAGCAGAGGAAGCAGCAGCCCCGCCCATCAGCAAGTAAACAGCCCTCATTGTCTGAGCATTGTGGATGGTGCCGTGACGCAGACAGCCCACTGAGTGACCATTTCCTTTGTAATACTTGGTGCGTGGAGAGTTCCTGCCTGTTTGACACACACGTTACATCGCTTTTAAACACAGATCCAGCCATACGAAGCACACATCCCAATCTTATTCATGGCTTGTTTAAAAGTAGATAAACGCGACCCATTAAAACTGACCTTTGTCCTTGGGGGAGCCAATGAGAGGCCCAGGAGATGCCTCTCCATTGCTGATCGGTGGAGTCAGTGGATCTTTGTCCTGGATTTGATCGGGTACCGGGTCTTTTAGAGCGATGCTGAGCGGCGGCACCTGATGACGCTTGCAAAGACTGAGAGGTGACGAGATGCTCTACAGGAACAGATAAGTCATGGGCGACATAGTTAATAATAACAGCAAATTCATGACGTCCATAACACAATAATAAACATACAAATCTCACCTGTTTCACTTTTTTCAGCACATTCAGCCATTGGCTACAAAGCAAAGAAGTAACTCTGTTATTCATTATTCACACAAATTCATAATTAGTCATTACACATCATGTATATAATATGTAAAAATCAATGACAATCATTAAAATAATGATTATCATTGTGGTACATAGCAGGTATATATATTTTTTCTGTTCATGATTGCTCCTGTGAGCTCCTTCAGTAAACTGCACTGGCTTATGTGGGCAGTACAATAATGTAGAACACAATAATAATGTAGAACACAATAATAATTATTGTGTTAATATGCATTAGTATAACTATTCATGTCTATTAATATTCATTTATTTATAGTGTTTTACTATTATTATATAACTATATATATATAACCACTCGTGTATTTTAAGGTAGAAGAGTGGGGGCCATCAAACCTGCAGTCTGCAGGGCTATCGGCCAACAGGAGCAGGTACTTATTTTGAGTCAAGATGAGAGCAAAACAGCAATCTCGGCCCCCATCGGCAGGAAGTTTCGGCAGGTCAAGGATCTCCTTTCCCTCCACGATGGCCTCGCAGCTGCTCTGCAACAACACCAGCTGGTCAGGTGGAGCTGAAGCATGGTGACACACAAGGAGGCTGCCTTCAGCTGTCAGGAGCAGGAACCTCTTCTTCCATTGTTTGAACAGAAATCCACCTTAAAATGAATGAAGAAACTGTGCTCATGTACTCATCCAAAGCATGCTTATTGGCTGTATTAAGCAATTGCGGCGTGATCCTGGGAACATGAGGAGCTGCTGGATTACAGCAATAACACACTGTCGGCCATCATCCCAGAAGATTATAGAGGCAGTCATATGTTTGGTGGATCAGGGCATTGCACCAATCAGAACATAATAACGAGTGTGTGCCTCTATCAAAATCACACAAACACATCTGGATCCCCAGCGTGCGTACAACACACATATGCTTCATGAAATAACCGAATTACAACAAGTAGATCTGCTTAATACCCGCACGTCTAGTCTAGTTTTATATTGCTCTGTGCGATTTAATGAGGACGTATATGAGCATTTGAAACATACACCTGCAGTCACAAAACAGAACAAATACATTCTTGTACTCACTATACATCCTGAGTGTCCCTTCATGGATCCCAGAGACGCTCATGTTGACAACCGCTCTGACTGACTGACTCCAGGAGAAATGTAGCGAGCAGGACAGGATGGGTAGAAAGCACATGAGGCTCAATGTGAGTTTTAATACTCAGCCTTAATCCTCATTCAGATAGGATGTTCCCCTGCTTTGGGACCAGAAGGAATAGCACGCATGCACAAACTGTTGTGTTGCGCAAAAGATGCTGCGCGTTGTGTGTTTATGGATGTGTGTGATATGAAAACACACTTCATTTTAGGTCTTGGAAGATCTAGTGTATCAAAGCTTCTGTAGCTGTTGCAAGGATAATAAGGCTCAGTTTTGATTGGCACTCTTAGGTATATATGTTTATTATTGTGATTGTAATTTGCAATGGTGTAGGGCTATTGCACCTCTATATATAACCTTAAAAACAACTGTCCATTTGCTCCAGTGAAGTTTTACATTGAAAACTGAGTATTACTGTATTATTTTTGTAAAGAGAGATTTTTTTATGCAGTAGCTAACGTAGTGAGTGGCAAGTGAGTGTGCACTCGTACAGTGGACACTGTGATTATGTAATTACAGTTTTGTTTTGGCCTAAACCGCTCAAACCTCTAAACCTCTTCGGCTCATTTCTCATCCAAATCCGCACGACAGAGAACGACCTGCTGAGACATCCGCATCAAATTAAAATGAAAAATAAATAAATAAATAAATAAATAAGAACACAATTCAAAATGATCACGAGACGAGAAAAAAATATATATATTCGTCATCATGTGTGGAGCAATCAATGAAATCAGTGTTGAGATTAAGGCACTATTTAAATCAGCACATCAGAAGCTTTTTCTTCTCACATTGTCTGAAAGTGAGCTTTCACTCACTGCTGTATATGTTATATAAAGTATAAATACATAAATAGCACTCCAGAGAGTGTTCTACTTGTTCATTATGACAGTTGATCTTCATATTGCTTTCGGAAACAGTCTCCAGCAGGGAAGAAATCCCAGCAACGCTCTTGGTACATCTTCCATACGTACGACTCCTTTAACATAAAATAAAGGGGAAGAATTAAGAGAAAGTTGATGCCACAAACTGATAAACAAACTTATTACAAGAAATCAGACTGACCTGTCCTGTGTGTTCGGTCTCATCTTTGTTGATAAGGTACATTAAGAAGAACCTGAGAGGCGTTAACATGTTAATTTTCCTCCTGGTGCGTATGTATACATTAGGGCTGTCAAATGATTACAGTTTTGAATCAAGTTAATCAGTTTTCCAATTAATTCTTCTTCTTTCTCTTTCGGCTTTTCCCTACATGGGTCGCCACGGCAAATCTCCTCCATCCAACCCTGTCTTCTACATCTGTCTCTCTAACACCAACTACCCTCATGTCCTCCTTCACTACATCCATAAACCTCCTCTTTGGTCTTCCTCTACGCCTCCTACCTGGCAGCTCTAAACGCAGCATCCTTCTACCAATATATTCACTATCTCTCCTCTGGACATGTCCCAACCATCTCAGTCTGGCCGCACTGACTTTTTTATCTCCAAGGCCTCTAACATGTAATGTCCCTCTGATGTACTCCTTCCTGATCCTATCCATCCTGGTCACTCCCAATGAGAACCTCAGCATCCTCATCTCTGCTACCTCCGGTTCTGCTTCCTGTCTTTTCATCAGTGGTACTGTCTCTAGACCAAACAACATGGCTGGTCTCACCACAGTTTTGTATAACTTTCCTTTCATTTTAGCTGAAACTCTTAATTAATTTTCAACTATGTGTGAAATATGCCCCCTTTTTTTACTGTATTTTATGAACACACAGACATTATTGTGACTTTCAGAGTGTCCATGAATGCATCTCGCGGCTGTCTCGTGACAAGACTCCAGACTTTAAGTGTTACTGTGTGGGGACACTCCACTGTGCTTCCGTCTGCCTTGACATGATGTACACGCCCTAATAATGCAAAATTTTAAAAACGTAATTCATGAAATAAATTAGTTAGCACCGTAAACATGCTATTTTTGACAGCCCTAGTGTTAATACTAAGTTACAGTACATGAGCACAACTATTTAGATGTAGTATACTCACATGTAATTGGCCAGGTTGTGTTCATCCAGCGTGTGAGTCTCAAATCCATGCGGTGTTGTATCAAAGTAATCACTCCCGATGCCGCATATGAAGCATTTTGTCTACAGAAAAAGATCAATGATGATTTATTGACATAACTTGTCATAACGTGACATAAATGACATACCTCCATGTCTTCTTTGACCTGCTCTTGTTGATCTCTGAGTTCTCCAAAGGCATCAATGATCAAACCTACAGCGTGGGCACACACTAATTTGTCATAAAATACCATTTCATAATCCACAAATATTGTTCATTGTTTATTGTAATGTTTATTAATATGGTTGCAGTTTGCAGTCATGTATCTATTTAAATATTTGAGTTACCTTATCGATTATTGTGGCTAGTAAATGTAAAGTTTGCTAGTTTGTTTACCCTGGATGATGGCCAGCAAGATGACAATGACAAAGAAGAAGAAAGTGATGTCAAAGACCACTCTGTAGAGCTCATATTCATCCCCGGCAGGATCCTCGATTTCATCTCCGATGCCCCCGCCAGCACGTACACCCACGTACATGTGGAAGAGGTAACACTAGAGAAACACAAGACGAGACATCAATCAGGAGTCAGGTGTGAGCGCTGGATTCAGATCAATGACAGCAACGACTCACAGTCATCATGTCGTCACATTTCATATCAGGTTCGTCCTCGTCCTCGCTCTTGTTGTAAAACTTTCGGAAAAAGTTGAAAGCCACAACCGTGTAGAGGTACACAACCACTGCCAGCAGGCCTACTGTCATCATCAGCTAGAGGGACATAAGGAGCATCGTCACACAGGTGGACACTAGTGATGCTCTTAATCAATTCTGTCCATATAGTGTTATATACTGTATATAGTTTATTGCAATGTCCTTGTTTTGGTTTTGTTTCCTGCACATGCCTGTTTGCCATTGTGTGTCACAGAAGACAGAATGGTGCGCAAGGTCTTGACGCCCATGGCAATGTCCAGCAGGTGACACGCGAAGAAGAAGTTGTTATAGTGGCCGAGCAGGGACATAATCAGGTACCAACACAGATAAAGAAAGGTCTGAAAGAGAAACACATTGGCATCTTAGGCATGCCAATATTTTTGGGTTGCGTCAGACAATGGAACTTTTGTCCGTTTTCAAAGCAAGCTAGACAAAACTTGAAAAGCAAGTTAAACTTGGTATGCAGTGTTCAGTTAGTATATGCGGTCAGGCAAGGAGGGACGTGGGGCAGAGCCTGATAATGTTACAAATAAGCAAAGTTCATATAAAATAAATATGATTTTTTTTATCAAAAAAGTAATTTCTGTAGGATTCCAATGGTTGTAAATATTTTGCTTGCTGAATTTGCTGATCAGATTCAGGTCAGGAACTAGCTCTACCACCAGGGTCTCCTCTTTGTATACAATCTCTGCCTACCGGCTCAGATGTTGCCAATGATAATATTTAGCAGAAATACTTTTTATAAACCATGACTTTCTACAGTGTGTTTAATGCATTTAATGTGTGACATCATTATCCCTGCTAATCAGGACTACAGAGACATTTCATAAGTGGAGGCGCCTCAGTGCTTGCCTAATTCTGAAGGGATGCTGATTTAGAGCTTTTTGGAGGGCGGCTGACAGCAGCAGCACTAGCTAGACAGTAGGAGGTCAAATGCATTAAATGTATAGTATGTATGAATGAATTTGACTGCCAAAATGGAGGATAATCACTTATGTGCAGTGAGGTCCATGGCTGGCCAGGCACTGATTTCTTTGTTTTTTTCATGTTAACACAGGTTGCCCATTTAGAGGATTGTTCTGGGTTTTTGATATATACTGTCATGTCCAGTCTATAAATCGCATGTGAAAATAAGCTGCACCCAACAAATTTAAACACATATTTTTTACATATATAGTCCGCACTTAGTATCTGTAAGCAATCCATCCGGTAACATGGGATGGTGGTCCAACCAGTTCAAGGAGTAGCCGTAGTAATTCTACACTTGATCAAACCTACTTAAAATTTGTCGGATCAAAACACAATTGCTGTATAAGACTTCAAAACATGATATTAGTGTCCAATTCACTACTTCGTGAATCCTCAAGTTAGGTTTCTTTGTTATATATATTTGTTCATATTTCGTATCTCGTACTCAGCCTTTTGGGCTCTGGAGGTGTTTCTTTAATATGACCTTTCGCTCTTGCTACCTCCATCTCAGTCCTGTTAATGGGAAATAATGCCCATAAAACATATAGACAAACAACCATTCACACTCATACCTATGGACAATTTGGAGTCACCAATTAACCCAGCATGTTTTTGGAACGTGGGAGGAAACTGGAGTACCCACAAACTCCACACAGAGATGGCCGAGGGTGGGAATTGAACCCTGGTGAGGTCTGCGCGCTAACCACTAGACCGCCGTGCCGCCCTGCCTATAAATTGTTAAATCAATACTTCTCTGAATTATCAATTATCACTTAAAAGTGATTAGTGTACTGACACAAATATAATACATTATATGTACTGAACAATTCAAGTCTGTAAAAAAGGGTCTTATTTTTGTGGTCTCAAAATGTATACATGCAAACAGGTGGCACCTAATAATTTCTCCCTGTGTCAGGGCTTTTCTTCCTGTCACTCACATACACACACCAATGACCTGGAAAAAATGTTCTTGTAGATAATTTTTGCTAATTTTCTAACATTTATCCTCACAAGGTTCGCGGGGGTGCTGGAGCCTATCCCAGCCGTCTTGGGCGAGAGGCGGTGTGCACCCTGGACTGGTCGCCAGCCAATCACAGGGCACATATAGACAAACAACCATTCACACTCACAGTCATACCTATGGACAATTTGGAGTCACCAATTAACCTAGCGTGTTTTTGGAATGTGGGAGGAAACCGGAGTACCCGGAGAAAACCCACGCATGCACGGGGAGAACAAACTCCACACAGAGATGGCCCAGGGTGGAATAAAACTCAGGTCTCGTAGCTGTGTGAACTGTGCGCTCACTACCACGCAGCCTATTTAATTTTTTTTTTCCAAAAACAGGCCGTATATAGACTGCTGGTCTTTCTTCAGTACCAACAAAGACACAATGGCAGAAAAACTGGATGAAAATTCCTGGTGCTTACACCATCCGTGAACACCACACCAAACTTCCAGATCTGGTACTTGATGTCAATAGTAGTAGCCCTGACGAGACAAACAACACCATGAGTTCAAATTCCATTACAATTTAAAACATCCAAAGCATCTTTTTGCCTACCATGCAAACGCTGAGTTGTCAGATTCCTCTTGTTTCTTTTCATGCTGTTGACTCACATCCAGGGACGCTAAGTCCACACCCAACAGTTCGGCGATTCTTTCTCGGCCATAAATGTCTCCGTATTTATCCAAAACCTGGATGCAGACGTTGGCTGCTTACAATATATTCAGATGTACTGTATTTATTTTAACAGCAAAACAAATATAATTCACCTTTCGTTTGACAAACTTATCCCAGTAGTTGTTTGGGAAGGATCTATGGGAGAAAAAGGACAGGATTCATTTATCTGATTTTTGGATACCGTAAATACTGCAATTAAAGCCTTTTTTCAAATAATACTATACTATATACTATACTATAATTACAGTCTTTGCAGTATATGCAGTATTCCCTATACACGCAATTCCTATTGCTTCCACATACGGAGTGTTCAGGACAAGACGATCCCACTGGCCCTTGATATCCTCGTCTTCCGGCTGCTCCGTGATGTAAAGCCCATCAAACTCCAGCTTTCTTGCAAGTTCTTTCTCCCGTTTGAAGATCACCAGTGGAATCTGATCAAATCGAGAAAACACGTGGAACAATTCTGTACCATCACGGCTAATTGCCGTCCACCCACCTTGAGACAGTTGTAACCAATGATGCAGATGAAGGAGATGACGGTGTGAAGAATGGCGAGGAAGGACAACGTAGGCTGCATGTAGCCCGTGCTCTCCTCCAGATAGAAATACAGCGGTACATCTTCTTCATCCTCATCTCCGTCATCCATTCCAGAACCATCCACCTCATCTCCCGAGCCTTCAAATAGACCAGAGCCTTCAAAGAACCCACTTCCTTCTGCCAGCCCGGATCCTTCCATGTCATCGCCTTCAGGTGGGGTGTCCGACACCTTTTCAAGGCAGATATTGTGAAATATGTAATTTACATAAACTCTCTGGACATCTGCTGGATCAGGTCATGCACAATGAAAGAGTAGTGATTATATGTGTGGAAAAAAATCATATATTGAATTGGTAACTGCTATGGCGTGGAGAAGGGTAGGATTTAATAAGCTTTGCTTCTTCCTGCTCCTTTTCAGACATGTGTAGTAATGAGGTGTTGTGTGTGTGCATGTATGTATGTATGTGTGTATATATGTAAATATATATATATATATATATATATATGGAGAGATATCTATCCATAGAAAGAATGATGTAACATAGTATGCATGTCTGAAATAAATTAAGAAGAAGAAGAAGTTGTAGGAAAACATGCCTTCAAAAAATTGCATGATGCAATGCAGTTCTAACTACATTGTTGAAATAACACCTCACTGACAACGTCAGTACAGTATATAAATCGATTTTCAGTGTATACAAACTCATGTCCTCACCTTGTAGAAGAGCAGAATAAAGTTTAGGGCAAAAGCGAGGAACAGAGCCAGAAAACGCAAGTTGTAGAAGTTTCTGGAGAGGTAGTTCTATGGAGGATGAACAACAGGGGAACAATTCCAATGTCTTAGACAAACTGGGAGTAATAGCAAAGATGTGGGGGGAAATAGATCATAATTTCACCATAAATTTATTTCGCTGGTTTTCCAGCTCAGTCCAGATTTGGAATCCTCCTCCCTTTTTAGGCTTCTTTTCTTTTACCGCTGCAGACTTCTTTGGTTCTGAGGTCACTTCTTTCTCCCGAGTCTCAGATTCCTTTTCTGCTTTCTCTCCGGTTTCAACACTGAAAGAAAACCAAGGAAATTAAGCTTTTATCACAATGTATGTGCTTGTTAGTTAGTATGGTGTAAAAGCATCTTAGCCAAGTAAATGCAATGAAAGAGTGGTCCAGGAACATGGTATCTCGTACTCAGCCTTTTCGGGCTCTGGAGGTGTTTCCTCAACAGGAACTGGTTCTGGAGGCTTTTGGCTGGCGTCGGTCTCTTCAGTTTGCTGCTATAAAACAAAATCACACAAAGTAATGTCCCAGCCTTTTACATTATTTTACAAAAGTTCACCAAAGTAGCAAAAGCTACCATTTTTCTCTTTGTTATAGGCGTCCCTTCAGGGGTAGGTGGTTCAACAGTGGCCTCAATCCCCATGTCTCCAAGCCCACCAGGAGCATCGATACCCGGTATCCTTCCACCTTCTTTCTCCTGGGTATCCTCCTCCTCCTCTTCCCCACTTCCTGTTTCTCCAGTGTCCGTAACCCCTCCCATGTCTTGCTCCTCCCCCATCCCAGGTTCCCCTGGTCCATCACCATGCACATCATCCTGCGTTGGATCAGGCATGCTGGCCAAAATCTCTGTCACTGTGATATTTTTAGCTCCCTCCACTAAGCCGCCTCCAAACAGGGTATGCCATATAATCATAAAGAAGCCTTTGCACACGTTGTAGATGAAGTGCAGGATGCTTAGCAGGATGGTCCAGAAGAAGGTGGACAGGGCAACCACAATCTCCTTCAAAGTCATCTTCCTCACCCGACGATATTGTCTGCGGAGATTACGGAAGGTGAAGATGCTAAAGAAGCTTAACATGCTGTTTATGAAGTCTGCAAAGGCAGAACTGGACTCAGGTGGCCCCTCCTCTCCATTGGTGTCCTCCTCCCCTGTTCCGCTCACTGCTCCTGCGCCTCCTTCAACAGCGACTTCGTCTATCTCGTCATCCTCTTCTCCCTTTTCTTCTTCTTCCTGCTCGGAAATTTGTGAGGCAATATTCATCTCAAAGATGGTGTCTTCGCAGAAGTTGACGAACATCTCCATCTTTTCCGACTCGCCGCCCTCATTCACGACATCAAAGATGAACTGTCGCTTGGATTCTCGAACCTGGGGCATCTCCCACTGTCTGCGGTTGACCTCGCTAATCTCAAAGTAGATGCGCTCAATCTTACGGCTGGCGCCCATGATTTCAATACGACCCAGGAAGGGACGGAAGTAGTTGAGCACACTCTCTGCTTGCTCCAGGAAGTTTTGCAGTCGAGTGTCGTGAGGAACGTGCTCAGACAGGTTGGTGAGCAGTACGGCGATATTGAAACCGATGTCCTTGGCGGGTTCCTGGAAGCGACTGGCAAACTCCTCGTAGTTGATCATGTCGTTTTCATCCGCCTCTGAGCAGGACAAGAGGAACTGAATTTCCGAAGGGGTGTACTGCTTCTGACTGTCCATGGCCTTCTGGAAGTCCTTCTTGGAGATAAGCCCTCGAGGATCCGTGATGTAATCTTTGAACGCATCAGATGCCACAATGTCTTTCAGTTTGAGGAACATGTCAAAAAACTTAAGGATCATCTCCACGTTGCTGGACGACTCTACTAACATGTCCACCATCTGGCGGGCAATGGTGCCATTCACCACGTTCCCTGAGTGACACAGCATTGCAGTCTTATAAATACACATTTTTTATTTAATTTTTTTATTTAATTTTAACAACAGAACTTTTACCTTCTAAAAGCGAGAGCAACATGACGACCATGTCTTTCTGCAGGTCCAGAAGCTCCTTCAGCAGACCAATCTGGCTCGAATCCTGCGACCATAAAACAACATGCCAAGCAATATAAATAATGACAAGTGACTGCCCATTAGGGCTTCATATTCACTTCATGAAATGCAATCATTGGGGAGGGGGAAATCGTGAGTATTAATTCTCTAATTAATTTGTGGATTTTTGGTAAAAAAAAAAAAAAGAAAAAATCCACAGAAAACACATCTCATTCACCCTAAGTTAGGAGAATAAATGCATGATAATAAAGCACAAAAATATACAGCAAAACATACATGTAATGGCGTGATGTCAGGGTAAGATGGTGGCACCGTGTTTGTGTGTCTACAGCAGCATTTGCTTCAATAGTCTCGTTATTACAATTCAGCCTCAAAACTTGCAGTGAGGTGAACACCAGTTAATATATGATCATACGTCGTTACTGTAATTACAACAGGTAGACAGTGTGAAACGCCTTCGCCATTCAAATTTTTATTGCAAATGTTGATCCGAAATGAGGAGAACATCAAACTAGCAAGAAAGTTTGAAAGGGAAGGAGTGAGCCATGCGTCCAAAATAAGTCCAAATATGTAAGTCACAAAGTCACAGCACAAATGAAGGCGGGTTAATGATGAGTAAAATAAAATGGTGACACAGTTGCAAAATCTATGAAAGACAAAGACACACACAGAGCCAATGCTTCATTAAAACAAATAGTCCAACACTAGAGTCATTTTGTTATTAAAATGTACACTGGAACAGTGGTGGTTAAAAGTCAATCACCTTCTCAGGATGTTTTGTAGTCACCTTGCTTCTTTGTCATATATTGTTGAATGTTAAAATGAAGGGGACTTATTATTATTTTTCCACTTTTTCTGAATGTAGTTAAAATGTTGTATTCTCGTGTTAAACTATGCCAACGTTTCAGATCATGAGGTTTGCGCATATTGAAGTGATGGCTCTGAACGCTCAGCTCTACGTATCCAGAAGTTCTCGGGAGCCCTTGGGAGTATGACCAATCAGAGCGAAGTGGGCGTGTCTGGAGGCAGACCATTTCTGAAGGCCTTGTATTTCTATTTTCATCCATATCGCAATTTTTATGCTTCAAAATGTTTAATTTAGGCCAGGATTAATTACAATTTGCTTAAATATACATACGTATATATTTTACAAATAATGAGCCGTATTAAACCACAAAACAGCAGTCATTTATTAATTAATATTTTCGAAAAAACGCAATAGAGTGATGGTGCCATGTTCAAACCGTGATTTGCAAATGTATTCCCCTATAGTTCAACATTCCAGATGCATTTCCCTATTTTAAACAGATGGGTATAAAACAGCCTGAGAGGTGAAACCAACACATTATTATGAACACATCAATAGATAATAAATAAAGTGGATACATACTTTACCCTGCATTGAACATGTGGAAGACAGTTTAAATAATCAATAAATTATTCAGTCATTAAACAATTAAAAAAACATTCTTGTGCATAAAATTATATATTTTGAAATATATGGTGAGAACATTGCAACAATCTTTGGATTTACAGGCTAATTCATGGCATCATTTTAATTGCAGGCTAAGTTTACAGTAATTAATAATATGTCTAAAAGACCTCATGTTCACTGATGCACAGCAGTACATCAAATACGACCATTGCTAAACACAAAGAGAGCAGGGTCATTTTGTTAGGTGTATCTTATACTGTATGTATCTTACTTGTTAGAAAGTTTTGAACTGTATGTACAGTAGAATTTAAACAGTTACACATGCAAGATGTCAGGGACATAAAAACAGTACCATTGGCCCACTGCACTGCACTACATATTATAATGCACATGTCGGACACAACTAAGAATAATATCCATCCATGCGTTGCGAGTGTTATGTTATTTAATGTTTGTAAAAATAAAGATGTAAATATGTGGTATGAAAAGCATAAATAAACTATGTTTTTTAGTAATAAAATCAACAATGGCTGAGTATGCAAGTGACCCATGACAGCCATGACAGCCATGACAACGACCTGCATGCACAACAAGATGCTGACACTGAAGCAGTTAAAGCGACTTCAGCCATCATTGATTTTATTTTTGCATGTGTATGTATTAAAACGTGATGTCAGTGTATATGTTCAGCCATAAGGTCGCATATCAAGCAAAGGTTTTGCAAGCATGTTTTCTATAAAGTCATGAAAGGAGCCATTGTGCAGTGCATCCAGTAGCTGTAAGCTCTACTAAAAAACATCCATTAGCAAGACACACTGTATACAAACATCATATTGTAGAGTCATGACAGTGCTTTTGATTTATGTGATTGCAACAGATTCACTGGCAACATTAGGTACACTTGAACAATCAGATAAAATTGATTTTGCATGGGTCATAGTCTGTTTATTTTATTTATACTTACATTTTTTACTGTTTTTTTATGCTGTTTATCTTTTGCCCAGCACTTCGGTTCAACTACAGCTGATGTAAGGTGCCATATAAATAAAGATTGATCGATTGATTGATTTACCTCCAAAGAATGTAAAAAAAAAGGCTATTTCTGATACCTGCTTGTTTTTTTCCGTATTCCTCCCACATTCCAAAAACATGCTAGGTTAATTGGTGACTCCAAATTGTCCATAGATATGAATGTGAGTGTGAATGGTTGTTTGTCTATATGTGCCCTGTGATTGGTTGGCGACCAGTCCAGGGTGTACCCTGCCTCTCGCCCGAAGACAGCTGGGATAGGCTCCAGCACCCCCCGCGACCCTCGTGAGGATAAGCGGTAGAAAATGAATGAATTAATGAATGTTTTTAATACCGTGCTCCCCCTTCCAAACACTATCACTAACATGACATTCATGTTCTCATCCAATTTTCCATCAACATTTGGAATAAAAATTGCTGTAATAATTAGATTAGTCACGGTGGAGTCATGGTGTACATGGTTGCACAATGACTGAAATAGCTCTATAAATGTAATAAAATCATTTTTAAAATTAGATATGATGACTTAAAGCTACATTAAAAGTGTGTCTGACACAATCTCGCTTCCCTCAGCAGCAGCACGGACGCCATGGTAAATCTCCATTGGAGCTCCAGTTTCAGCACATGGACGCTCACAATAAGAAAGTAAGACCCTGATTGGATAAACCATAAAAAAGATCCTTTCTACAGCTATTTTGTCACTTTGAACATACTACAATGGAAGTTAACAAAGTAAATATTTAGTTAAATAGAATCTCCCTCTCTTCTCTATCTAACAACTCATCGGTTTTGCAAAGGGAGAATTGTTGATACTCCTGTACTCAAGTGTAACTAATGCTGTGTGAAGTGAGTTCAAAGTTGCAAACACGTTGATTCTACCAAACTTTATCGGTGAAGCAGTTACAAACAGGCAGCAGTGCCGTTTTGATGATGTTTCGATGTGAAATAAATAAAGCTATCGTACCTGAGCCAGCTTCATCATCATGTGAGCAAAGACATGGAGGAAGCCCACAATAGCATCCCATAGTCTGCTGTGGGCTAGAGACTGCTGATTGCCCGTGCAGGGGCCCTGAGGGAAGAATGTAGTGGACATTGTTAAATATATGGTTTTATGATACTTTTCCATACTGCATTCATTTAGCATCTATGATGTACAAATCTGTGCACAGAGTCGACAAGTTTTGTATTTGTACTTGACTCTGAACTGCTACAGTACTGATTGCAGACCATTAGATGCTTTGTAAGTAGAATGTTCTCCTTCTCCGACAGGAACAGCATATGTTTTTCTGTATCACTTAAAGTAAAGATTACCTATGACTGACCTTTTGCAAGAATAAAATGAACAAATCTTTGCCAATCACTTGACACACAGAAAACGTTGGACTTTACCTGAATATATTCTGTTAGACTGTTGAAAATCTGTTTTGCTACAGTCATTGCTTTGGAAAAATTCTTCTTCCCTGGTTCATCGATGACATCCTTTCCGGAGTAATACCAGTAGAAATCACTGATTGATTCCTTTAAAGAGAAAATAATACAGATGTAGTGGACTATCTCAATGTGAAACATGGTTAACTAGGCTCCATTTTTGAGACCTGTAGTCTGAGCAGGTAATCAACGGTACAGATGATGATGTTGATGGTTGTTGTGCTTCCTGTCTGTGTCCTTAAGTAGTTCTGAAAGTCTGCAAGCAAGCAGCAGGATAGTGAGCATGTTAGTGATGTCTCCACGCTACAATGCAATTTTACTCGGTATATGAAATACAAACCATACTCACCATTATTGTGACCCTCGCAGAGTAACTGCAAGAAGCGGAAGAGGTCACAGGTGAACTCATCATCAGCCATCACCTTTTCATCTAAATTCAAGTAGAAGTTTGAGTATGACATACTGATCCTGTGATAACAACACATTACACACAGCAAGAATTTGATGGATGGTTGTATACACTCATGAGACACTAAGGCAAAATAATCATAATTTTCCAAACTCTGGCATATAGTCAGCTGGGGAACAGCTGGAAATCAGTGCATAAATTTGGTCAACTTCATTGGCAGGTGTGTTGGTGTCTTTATTAATGCCTGAACAATGCTAGTGCCAGCAAGTCATGATGTGGTTTGTACAGATACAAAACTAATACAGGTTGTCAATAGCAGGAAGTCAAAACATTTCTCTCTAAAGGCGGCACAGCAGAATATAATAAATAATAATAATAATGACAGCTGCACGGTAGACAAGTGGTTGGCAGTTAGTGGTTAGGCCAAACAGCTAGGAAACCTGGGTTCGATTCCCCGCTCATCCATCTCAGTGTGGTGTTTGCATGTTCTCCCCGTGCATGCGTGGGTTTTTTCTGGGGACTCCAGTTTCCTCCCACATTCCAAAAACATGCTAGGTTAATTCAAATTAATTAATTCAACTCCAAATTGTCCATAGGTATAAATGTGAGTGTGAATGGTTGTTTGTCTATATGTGCCCTGTGATTGGCTGGCGACCAGTCCAGGGTGTACCCCGCCTCTCGCACGAAGACAGGTGGGATAGGCTCCAGCATGCCAGCGACCGACGTGAGAATAAGCGGTACAGAAAATGGATGGATGGAATAATGATTATAGTAGTGTCGGTTTGGGATATAAATTTGTTACAAAAGCTTCAAGGAAAACCAAGCAGGAGCAACCAGATTCAATTGGTTTCCATTTAGAATGAACAAGAAATGCGAGTTAAGCATGTAAGCTGTGAACATGACTGACATTTAAGCCTCCCTGAGCAGAGGTGCAGTGTTAGGGACAGAAGGAGAAAAAAAAAGAAAGAAAGATGGAGACAGAGAGCCAGATGGACAGACAGATGATTTACCCCGATCTCGGCTCAACTCTGACGACCATGAAAGGATGGACGGGGGAGAGATGGCAGTGATCGTGGGGAAGGGAGAGAGGATCAGTGTGTTGACAACAGTAGAGGACTGAGAGATGAAGACGGGGAGATTAACAACATTCCATGGCAAAGTTCACTCAACGACCCATTTCAAATCAAGTCAACTGCAGGTGAGGACCAGCAAGTCAAAGAGGAACTCTCACAAAATTCATTAACACTCATCCAAGTATTAATGATTTTTTTAAGGTTAGGAAATGTATTTGGAATGAATATAGATTTGGTAAAGTGAATGCCACATCATTCTGACATCGTCATCTTACTGCATCATGTATTTGAGTCACATTATATAGATTCAGTTGCACTAAAATGTAATAAATAAGTAATATGCAAATATGCAATAAACAGATGCTGTCATTTGTATTTTTGACACATAACATTCAAAAGGTTTATATATGTTTAACTAGATTCCTTTTGCTTTATCGTCAACCTTGGATGTGCACTTCAACCTGTGGTGTGCACATCATACTGTATACAGTAGATTGACGGATTCTGTTTTTTTTTTAATACCACTAAGCATGTTATGTAAGTCATAATTCCGAGTTTCATTCAGACGGCAGGAAAACTATATGGATTAATGTCCTCCTGTTTTAACATTTGTTGTGTGATTTTTTTTTTATATTTTACAAATACAGACCTTTCAAATTATGTATTTGATTACAAATAGAGTTATATACAGTATACACGAGCCACAACATAAGCATGCACACTCAAGGTGCAATTTCAAGGCTATAAACAGTATGCCTTTTTAAAATGTAGCCTTAGATAATTACATTTTGCCTAAAATAGCAATAATTCTCAGTTTTTCTTGCAGTGTCAATCAAAACTAAGGTTTACTTAATGTTGAGGCTGTGTGCATATAGAATATGTTTAATCCATCCATTAGCTTTGTACACATAATCTACTAATTATATCCTCAGAAAGCCGTCAACATGATGACTTACTAGTGCCTTCTTCTGAGACCATGCCCAGCCCCTCAGCCTTGTTCTGCCTCTCGAAAGCATTTAGATCCAGGACACTGTGAGCCACATAAACCAATGTTAATCCGACTATCAACACAACTTAAAGGCAATATTCAACAATTCCAGACCTGCATGTTTGCATCAAGGCCTGGACACTCAAAAAGAATCCAACGTCCTTTTTATCCCTAAGGTACTCTAGCATTTTCTGTTCAAAAAGGGGAGCAAGTGTTTAGTAATGTTTTATAAATTAAGTTGACTCTAAGAGGACTCACCCGTTGAACCTCACTATTTCCACCATTGAGGATGGAAATACCCAGTTTGAGGGTTGTCGACACCATCGGGCCTGTCTCGCCTACAACAAGAAAAAAGTTCATTATTGTTGATATACATGCCACATGAAAGAAAAAGGCTCACCTTTACAGGCGCTGATCATTTGTAGCACCATCTCTGCAGCTCCACGATTGTGAAGCCTGGACTGCTGGTAAAGGAGTCGTTGTTTTTCCATTTCTTTCTCCTGTGGTCAACAACATGACTAATAAGTGCCATTTTGTATACTTGCAAGCTTAGAATGTAAATGGATATAAGAGATGCTGTAAAATCCCATTCTATCCATTTAAATTCTTGTTAAAAAGCACACCCATACTCCTTTCACTCATATCTGCAATGCTTGACCCTAGTAATACCCGATAGACTTACCTTACTTACGTAGACTTTTGCTCAGATGTTCCATTATTTAAAGGGGACCTATTATGCTATTTGTTCTGCACTTTGTATTGAGTCGTGGACTACTATAGAACAGCTACACCCAATTACCAGCACAGAAAGCTTTCTAGTTCTTCCAGAATCTGCACCTATTCCAGATGTATTTCTTTGGATTTTGTGCTTCCTGCAAAAATGGTCTGTTTTAATTTATTCCACCCACGGTCCACCTCCAGGCTCGCCTAGTCCACTGCGGTTCGTCACACTTCCAAGTGCTTCGGTGTTGTCAAACACAACTTTATAGGAGTTGATAAATAAACAGTGATTTAACTTTTTTTAAATGTCCGCTTTTAACATACATCATCCGAAGTTTCTCAAGAATAGAGGTTACTTCAAGATGTCTCTGAATGGTAAGTAGCTTTATCATTTTAAGAGTTACGTTTTGTACATCGGGAAAGTGTAATGTGGTCATTACACGTTTTTTGCGGGACTACCAGTGTTTAAAAAAACTCAGGTAGACACACTGATAGTGGGAGGAAATGGCTGTTAGCAACTCCAGGCTCATTGAGCTTGTAATTTGCACCTCACTCCCTGTTCCTCACAGTCCAGTGTGAAATGTCGTTGACAGGTTAAAATCTTTTTTATTTTGTTAGTAGGGAATCAGGAACTCTAACCACTTCTGCCTGATGTTTGCCTCACTCGGAACCCAAAGAACCACTTCCTGAGAAACATTCTAACACTGTAAACAGAGAAACAGAGCTCGGAGGAAGGCAGAGAGTGTATCTGGCACACATTCAAACTACATTTTAGAAAAAGCACAATGGGTCCCCTTGAAACTTTAGTCATAATAAGTGTCAAAATGTTGCTTCATTGTATCTGTCTGCACACACATTCACATTATTAGTGGTGGAATCACAACACTACTCCTTCACGTTTGCTGGCTGGAGCAAGCGTTAGACTACAGGAAGCAGCAACGGCCCAATATTGCAGCCATGAAGCTTGCATCTTTTGTCCAAACAATGTGGACAAGAGCTGCAATCCCTCTGTGTCGGAGATATTTCTTTGGCATTTAAAAATAACATGCTTGCTGGTTTGGATTAATCAAGTTGAGTTGAGTTCCCTTAAAAGTACCAATAATGTACTTTCTTTTTCTGAGAGTACAATGTACACCCAAATAGAAAATGCATAGAAAATGACCATTGAATGAATATCTCTGAATCAGAGGACCAACGGACATTCCTCTGTTCAGCCACATCACAAATCAGCGTGTAGCATCCCACACCCTCAACACCAACCTCCCACACCACACCCAACCCAAACCTCCCACCACCCACGTATGCCTATCGCCGAGCATTCCCTTTTATGTGTCGTGCTGTACATACCTGAAGCCTCCATCATGTATGTGATTATGCTCCTGTATGTTGTGTGCCAGTATGGCAGCTCTTGGCTATGTGCATGAATGTTTAGCTCTTTAACGGCTTCTGCGCTGTAGTCTGTCAGTAGGCTATGTGAGTGGGAGAAGGGGAGACACTTATCAGCAGCATTCGGTGAGTAAAGTTGGAGGTTAGGAAGGTGAGAGGAATTACATGGAGCCATGAAGTGAGTGAGCGGTGAATGGGACAGCAATGACATTGCAAGTTAGTGATACTATTTTCCCTGTACATTTGGATGTCTATTCTATTAGTAATATGTCTGGATATATGTCTTACCATATAGGTAAACGATAAAGTTTAAATTGTTCATCTCCAGCTAGTATATGGAAACCAAAGAGTGGTCAGTTTGAGTCCTGCTACAAACAAAAAATGCTGGAAATTGAGAATTGTTGCTGGTAAGTTTGACTGTTTCATTTCAGTGATATCATCTCCATTGTGACTCTTAGCCATCATTGACATTTAACTGATGCAATCCTGTTTGTCACTGTTGTTGTCATGGGAACTGTTGTTGCTGCAGTTTTTGTCCCTCTACTGTACTCCCCACCAGTTTCTCTTCTTCTTTTCTGTGTTTCTTCATGCTCCGGTCCGCTCGCTCCAAATTTGCATAACAAAAACATCAAATAACGCCAAATAAAATTTCATAGTACAGGGAAGTTGTAGCTTACACCTTTCCTGACAGAGCAAATCTGTTTAGCATGTAAGGGCAACAATACTATCTGCCCCAATGGCTGGACGGCACACAAACACAAAAAAAAAGGAAAATTGAGAGTTGTGACTGGGCTCGGCACCAAATGTGTTTGTTTGTAATATAAGAGTAAAATATTATAAAAAGTATAAAATAGCTCAGTAGTGGAGTGATCACATGCCTGATGATGTAACTTTAGATTTGTTAATTATTAGTATGATTAGACTGGAGCAATATTACATATAACTATGATATCTAATTAGACCCAATCCAGATAAAAGTGGTGTCCAACATTGATTTTACCCCCATCGTATATATATACCTACTGTATAGAAATTACTGCTGCTGACACCGAGCAAACATCTGGATTGGGGCTTTTGAATTCCTAACAAAACTCAAACAAGCATAGAGGGACGAAGACGTATATCAGATCAGAAAGGGTGATGATGATGGTGAAATAATGTTGTGATGATGAGGCCACTCAATGCGTCGAGAGCTACCGCTCCGCTGTGTTCCTGGTCCCCAGCCCCTCGCCGCCCATTACCAGTTCCGACTGTCGCACCTCAAAGGACATCTCATCCTCAGCATCTTCCAACATTTCCTCTCCCCCTTCTTCTTCCTCATCAATATGGCAACTCTAAACGATGCAGAACAGGATAGGTATGTAAGTTTGACTTTGTGCAACTTAAAAGCTTAACTCACTTTAAAAAGTACCCACCTTTGCCATAATGTCTGCATATGCCATATAAAGATGATCTGTGTCAAGTTTACTGAAATGAGAGATGACAACAGAGAAAAATGAATGCCCTATTGAAATATGGCTTAATATCTTTTTTACCACAATGAACCATTTCATTGCTAAAACCTTTTTTCTGTGAGAGCAGTGCGACTAAAATGCAGAATAAGCTGGTGGAGGGGATCCGGCTTTGTTTCTTTCTCCTCCTCTTCGTCTCCTTCCTCTTGTTCCATTGCTTTCTGCAATACACGATGGAGAGCATGGTTTACGGTGAGCAGAAAATATAAAATACAAATTAGACGTGAGAGTTATAGTCGACACCTACAGACAAGTCATCTATCATTCTGTCTTCAAATGAGTAACCCTCAGTGTGAAGCCAGTTTCGCTTGTAACCTTCAAGGAACATATTGGAAGCTCTGTGCCTGCAACCACAAAAAAATATATATTTTATAAGGTCTAGGTACTGTTATTATTATATTGCAGGTGTACATAATACTGCAGCCAGTGAGTGGAGCTGTATTTACCTTGGGATGTTGTACAGTGGTGTCATTCTGAAGCAAGCAACTACAGCCCTGCGTCTCTGCTTGGACAACAATTTATGCCATACCATCTTCTTGGATTTAAACGGGTGCTCGGTCTATAAATGAGATAAAGGTATGAAAATCACACGTTTCTTTTTTTCATAGTCGATGAGGACAGGTAAGGAATCGTTGCTCACCACTTCAAGATGATAGAGGACGGCGGAGACCTCCTGCACTCTCTTGACCACTTTCTCTGGTGCATCGGCGTCCTCTGCCTTTCCTGCCATTTCCTTGTAGAGGGCCATCTGCCAGCGCATGGATGGGTTGTCCACCTGTCCACAGCACAGAGAGGTTTAGGAAGTGTGATTGATCCCAACTCCACAAACTTGAATAAGGGAATCATCAGGCAATTAAACCTTTCCCTGCAGGTGAAGATTATTCTGTAGAAACTCCCTCACTTCTTCATCAGTGTCTCTCTGGAAGGTAAAAAAAAAAAGCAATCAATTGTTTCATGTGTTCATTGCTCAGAGTGTTTCCATCAGAATTACCAAAGAGTATCGGATCTTAGCCAAGTTAATGAGCTCCTGATCAGCAGGGGAGCACATGTTGAGACCTATTGGGAGCATCTTCTTCAAAGCAGCAACAATGAGAGAGGTCTGCACCGAGTAGCGATCCCCCCGTTTCTTCTTCTTGGTACGCTCAGCATCCGAGCCACCACCCTGGCAGAGAGTAGAAGCAAGTATTCACAGTATCTCATCATGTGTCACAAAAGACACTGCTGGGTCCCAAACACGCCAGAGTAATTAAAGCCCTGAAATTCTTTTCCAAGAGTTCATCATGGTTGGCTGATTGACGCTACTCTACAATAAACCCAGGAAGGCATTAAATATTCTATTACATTTGACTGAAGAAAGATAAAAACCTAAATTCTCTTGAGCTCAGTGTGGTAAGTAGAGGTGATAAAAGTGTGTGAGCAACGTGAGGGTCTAGCTGGCTTTGTGACAGTGGAGTTGAACAACAGTGGGAATTAAACGAATTTTAATCTGTAAAAAATGGTTTGACAATGCGTGCAATGAAAATATTAGTAGACAACCCATTCAGATAATGGTGAGCAGAATGACAGTAATCAAACATTCGCTGTATGGCAGTTGCTTTAGTAAACAATAGAAAAAGAGGGTAGCGATTAGGGGTGTCACAAGGGTCCCATCTCACGAGACAAGACAATGCATGAGATCGGGTCCACAAGAACGAGATGAGATTTTAACATTGATTTTAAGAAAAACAATTGGTTACTGGTCAGGGGTTGGGTTGTATTGTGGAGGGGTTTATGCAGCTTTCAGACCAGCATTGCATGGTGATACTCGGAGGTGCAGCTCCACTCCACTTGTATTTAATTACCAAAAATGTATGATACAAGAAACACTTACTGTCTTTCCCTTTTAATGTGCACTCATAATTGCTTAGCATTAGCAACCATTGTGCTAAATTGTCAAAATTGATCTATTTTATGTATGAAAAGTGTTATGAAGCAGAACCGGTGATTGCTGGCGCTTGTAAAGTTGATGTTCAACCAAAAATAAGTACTATAAATAAAACCACTTGGTGATTAATAGTGCAGAAAAGTCCAAATATCTATGTGTAAAGCAGCTATGTGCGGTTACAGTAACTGCCACTTCTGTATTACTGTATTACCATTCATCATAGCGATACCGTAGTTCCCTGTTCTTGTGAGACAACTTTTCTCCAAACGAGAAATTTTGTGAGATCTCGTGACCTTGTGAAACCCCAAGTGGTGATATAACAAAATGAATTGTTAATTTATAAGTAGTTACCGGCTGTTGACACAGCTAGTCCCTGTGCTTTGCCTCCTGCACTCCTTTCCTGCTTCTGTGTTTAGGCCTTTTAAATGATGCTCTTTCTGGGATCTCCATTGTGCAAAAGCGTGTGTGATGATAAAGTGCACGATTTAATTTGGACTAAAGTATGTATAGTATGTTATCTATAAGTATAAGGAAACTTTTCATTCTAGAGTTGGTACTGAATTTGTCAAATATGTCAAAGAACAATATTCATGAGAAAATACCATACCATATAGTATAGACACTAAAAAGTTAAACGTTTAAACACAACTCTATACAAATGTACCTAATGTTGTGCCAGTACTTGAAAGCTGAATCTTTCATACATATTATTTGCATATTATTGCCATCATATAATGTGTATAGTCAGTGCATCAGCCTTGTCTTGACTTCTGTTTCTGATGCAAGTGTGTTATGGAAGACTAGTTTCAAGGAAACAGGCTGCGAAGCGTTCTAGCGGGAAACATGTAGATATTAAGTGTGAATTAATGTATTGGTTAAACCCATGGTCATTTGGAGCACATTCTAACATGGCAACCCCAAAGCTGTCTCTATAAGGATAGGCCTCAGTCATGTTAAGCCTCAAGTTTGTTAGTGGGTTTGCATACTTGAAGGAGTTCATAGGAAGGGAGGAGAGAAGAAAGAGCACAGAGAAGGCTAACATCATCTTCTAGTGGTAGAAAGCTGCATTACACAAGCTACAGGTCAACATACCTGCTAGGAAAGGAAACAAGAGACATTGTAGAAGACTCAAACTCAACTATCATCAACAGAGAGCAAACTGACAGCATGATGGCACTGTGCTCTCACCGCCACTGTGGGCTTGGTGCAAAGTCCAGTGCCATGAGCCCAATTCTACAGCTGAGTACTTTCATCAAACGTCTCCAGACTCCCCCCCTGGCACACTGGCAGGACCAGCCATGTCTGCCCTGTGTCCAGTGATCCTTTAAGAGAGTAGTGTACGTGTCTTTCAATCCTACAGCCACAGTCGTCAGTTTACAGGATATCCATGCTGTAAACCTAAGCTGTTCTGGAAAGGATTTTCATATTCTATTAATAAAAATTTGTCAGTATTTATAGCAATGATAACATCTCAACTGACACAGCGGTCACAACTGCCTGTGCTGGAAATGTTTCACGACTTTAGACATGCCAGGCTATGCAATGTGCGTATGACTCTATATGTGTGTCTAAGTCTACTTATAGACTATATGAACAAATGTATTGGGACATTTGCCCATTTCAACTCCAGCATGTGAAAAGTATGTTTGTGGGATTTGTTATCAATTCATCCAGAAGAACGTGAGGTTCTTCCACACCAAAAGAAGCTAGTAAGGAATTAAATCTAGATTGATTAAATAATAAAGAGTCTCAATACCATTGTCCATATATTATGTGTATGCATTAAGACTTGATGAGGATCAGAAGTGCCAGTGTGCTGGGGAGGTTGATGAAAAGCTCCCCCAAAGTGAGGTGCCATGCGGTCAGCACAGCGGTCGTGCAGGAACAAGGTCTAACCTCTGAGTCCCCGCCCTGGAAAACCCAGCCGCAACCCAACAGGTGAGGACAAAAAGAGACAGCCAAAGAGAGAATATCGTTAACATAGCTGCTTTCACTTTTAAACTGCTTCATCAAACCTTCATTGTAAAAAAAGCAGCAGTATGGCTATCCACAAAGTACTGTAAACAAATAACAATGAAGAATAAAAACTGTGATGCCAGCCTGTAACAAATATTAATATGTCAAAATCTATGCAATTATTTGGTCATGATATAAAGTAGTGGCTTAAGTAGTGGTTCAATTATTAAACTACAGTGTATAAATAAGTGGAACATATACCTTTGATATAATGTACTGTATGTTCTCTACCATAAATAGTGGACTTATATTAGCAGCCTCACCGAACATGTCCAAGAACTCACCTTGCTCATTTTGCTCTTGCTATCAGCAGTGAGGAATGACATGTTATTGATCTCATTCATCACCACAAAGTTCTGCTCCTCTCGCTTGAAGTTCTGCATTGGCATCAGGAAGCAAAAAAGACACAAACAGTAGCACATCCGTGTAAATAGTGTTAATGCATTAATTAAAGCCACTATTCAATTAACCGTTAGTATTACAACATTGGTTTTACTTTCTCAAGCACTCCAAATCAACATTCATCCATCCATCCATTTTCTGTACTGCTCATCCTAACGGGGGTCCCAGGCGTGCTGGAGCCTATCCCAGTGGCCTTTGAGGTAGAGGCGGGGTACACCCTGGACTGGTCGCCAGCCAATCACAGGGCACATATAGACAAACAACCATTCACACCACACTCACATTCATACCTATTCATACCTACTGGCTGAGCCAATAAAGCATTTTTAGTAGGTTTGGACTCACGTGAGATTTCGACCAGAATATAAAGACCTCTCCAACCATGCGGAAGAGTTCCTCAGCATCAGGGTCCGGGCACGTCAGCCATTTTGCCCTGTGGTAAAGTAAATTATTAGTCACTGATTTTCCTGTATTTTTCAGATAATGAATGTTTATGACAAAGTTCTAGTTTTACCTGTTGTTGTCCACGTAGCGGATGAGGAGCGGGTACAAAGCATACAGGTCTCGGCAGAGGACAGCAAACTCATCTCGAATGGTGCCGTCTTCCTCGTCACCTTCTGATTTGCCCTCCATCCGCAAATGGTCTTCCTCAGCCACCACCTTTGATGTGCGCTTTTTCAGCTTTTCCATCGTTGGGATGAAATGGGATTTGAGCATTTCAGGTTTGGCCCGACTCACAATGGGCTGTGAAAACACTGGGAAGGAGGGAGAAATGGTGTGCTATATTTTCAAAACTGTGTTTGTATGACACATCAATACAGTAAAAACGTTGCTCACCAGCCAACCTCTTCATCCAGGAGGCTTCATCTATACCCAGGTTGTTGACTACAATTTTCATAATGCTGCCAAGCAACTGATTGAGGTGTTCTGATGTGACCGCAGTGCAAAGTTGACCCTCCATGTCAGTGAAGTTCTCAGATCCTCGTTCCCACCAGCGAGGCAGATAGTTACACAGCATAGGCAAAGTGATCTCAATGACATGCGGCATCTCTGTATAGCGGGCCCCTGACTCTGCCAAGTCTCCAATCTCTTTCAGAAGGGAATCCAGCTCTGGTATATCTGGACAAAGCTCTTGGACTTCATTGGGAAGGCCCAAAACTTTCATAGGAGAAGAATCATTTTTAAGTCTTTAAAAATATTTTTTTTACATAAAATATGTGCACCACTTGAGAAAACTCACTAGCTCTTTCTCTGGGGGTCTTGGTAGTGTAGACAGAGAAAGCATTGTATTCATTTAGATAGGGCTCCAAGTAGGCCACTGGCATGGCTGCTGCCAGGTGAGCCAAACACTCTCCCAGAGCTGGTCTCTGTCTGGAAATATCAAGAGTATAATCAGGATCCTACCCTTAAATACATGTAATCTTGCTGTTTACCTCTCAACATGTGGATTCTTGACGGTCCCAAGGGAGTAGATGCTACACATGATGCGATAGCACGACATCTGCAGGTCATCCACTATGTGCAATCAGTCAGACGTCAGTGATGTACAGCTATGTTATTTTGAAGTGTGAGAACATCTAATATTGATGTCAAAGAACTTACACATGACATCATCTCCAAACTGGTGCTGGGCAATGTGATCAAACAGGGAAGTGAGCACTGGGAGCAAAGCAATGGTTGTGTAGTTGATATTCTGGGATACGCCTTTCACTTGCTATGGGGAAAGGGAAAAAATTGCATGTGTATATGTACTATATACAGTATATGTACTGTATGATAGGTAGATTAAAGACCTTTACACTAAAACTTGACTCACAAAATGTAAAACTGTTTGGATGCAATTTATCCCTATATGACTTTGAATGCATTCCAAATAAACCAACAAACTAAAACTATCAAAGTCTAGAAACCCAGTCATATGTAAATGTTAAACCACCAGCAACCCGAGGACCACCCTCTGTGCATCTAGTACCTGATTGCCTTTTGATACTTTGCCCAGTTTAAGGTTCTCCACCATCTTCTCTATATCATCAGCAGCACTCTCAAAGAATGATCGCAAGCCGGCTTTAACTATCTCTGGCCCCGACTTCATAACAGTTCTAAACACAAAGAAAGAATGTTTAAAAGAAAACACAGAAATTGTATTGAATGCATGTAGCAGTATTTAAATACACAGTACTAAACCTTGCATCCAACGATCGGGCCAGAATGTGAAGACAATTGACAATGGCTGGTGCATCCGTCCCTGCACATAAAAGTATAATTGCACATGAAGAGATTTTACAGCACCATTTCAGGTTTGTGGAGGGGAAACCGCTTACCAAAGAGAGAAACTCTGTGTCTCACCAGAGCTGACATTTTACAGAAGATACTAAGAGATAGAAGAAAAGGAAGACAGGAAACAAATGAAAGGGAAACGAAAGAAGATACATAAACAGCGAAAGTTGATGAAATGTAAAAGAGTGGAAATGTAAAGAATGCATAACGTGCATTATAAGAGAGACCTCACCTTGCAATCATCTCTTTCTCCTTATTGGACGAATGGCCACCACTACCCAGGACTTTGGCAGGAGTGGACAAGAAGTAGAGGCAGTGATTTTTGAAATACTGGTTAATCAGTGGCATCAGGATCTGAAAGAGTTGGTCTCGCACACTTAGTACAGCGAGTGGATCAAGACAAGTTTAGGTTCACAGAATACATTAGTCACTAGTCATTAGTCACACCTTTGCAAAGAACTTGATTTCCTGTTCATGAGGAGACTTTTCTACGCGTCCACTGCTTACTACAGCCTCTGGAATGCACATTGTAAAGAAACAGTCAAAGAAATGACTTCTCATACTCCATGACCACTGCACTGCATGGAAGACAAGCTATTGAAAATATTTGTCCCTCAGTACCGAGATGAGCAATAAACTCCTGTGCGATTTCCATCCATTTCAGTAGCTTCTGCAGAAAGCCGTAAGCAAATCTTTTCTCGATGGAAGAAATGTCAGACTCCATGTCTTTCAAGCCCCTGATAAAAAATAAAGTATATTTACAGTAAAAAGACATTTGAGAAAACAGGAGTCCATTATTTTTATTTCTAGACAACCACTCTACATCTCAACCATACTTGACATATTATAATGTGGCAGCGCTAATGTAACATCATGTAAATGTCGCTCCGCCTGAATTACCATATTTTTGCCCCCCCCCCCAAAAGTCTTCCAGTAATCCTTGGTCGTTAATTGGTTCCTGACCTAATCATGATAAGCACATTTTCGTGAAGTTGGATTCCATACTAATAAATAGAATGTTCTGCCGATATTTTGCGAGGGAAAAAGAAATTATTTTGATGAACAATATGCAAGCAAACAGAAAATATACACATACAGTATATACAGTATGCTCTGTTAAATCCTTTGTTCCGTATACATGTACTGTTACCTTGTGACTGCATATCCATTTAGCTGCAGGAACTTGAGCAGCTCATAGGCCTTCTCCCTGTCTCGTGCCTTTTCTTTTGCAGTCAGAGTGTCATATGGAACCAGAAGAGGATGTGTCCCACCACCTGCATTAAAGAGAATCAACACCCTTTAAGACAGCTAAACAAAAATAATAATAATAGGCAGCACCTTATTCTGATAAATACCTTACCTTTGGCTTGAAGCTCCAGCTTCTTCTTCCTACCCCAGGTATTATGATAATTTTCTGCCAGCTGTTCAGCCATAGACTGGACAGAACAAATATAAATGTTGATAGTATGGAATGAATTAGACGCTCAAAATGTTACGTTAATTGGCAACTCTTAAGTGCCAATAGGTATGAATGTGAGGGTGAATGTGATTGGTTGTCTGTATGCCTCTTGCCCAAAGTCAGCTGGGATAGGCTCCAGCATACCCCTGTGAGCCTCATGATGGTAATACCTGTAAGTCTCTTGAGAGAGCCATGTGTGTGATGTCAATAGGCTGTGGACTGTAACCGTGGCTTGGGTCGTAGGTTGCCTTGAAGGAGATAATTATTATATTATATATTATCACCCTATAGCACAACTATAGTGATGTAAATAAAGCACCCTACTGCTGTGTACCTGAGCTGTCTGTGAGATTTTCCGCGATGCCGCCTTTTTCTTTTCTGATTCTTCTTCCTCTCTGGCCTTGTCTATGGTCCACTCCCATGCCAGCATGGCCTTGATGGACTCTTTGATAGGCCAGCGGTAGATCTCTTTGTCCTGTAAGCAACAACATCAGTGCTGTCAGAGGCTCAGACAAATGAAATAAATATACATGCACACATACCTTCTCTGAGAATGTCTTGTATGGTCTAAGCATGGGGTGAGTTTTTGCATTTTCATCCAGGACTTCACCGTATGACCAATTATTCTGGATCTGGAACATGGAGGCAGAATTTTTGATTCAACTCTTATATTGGCTTTAATTAAATAGCGCATTAATTTACCTAACCAAAACATACTTTTGTAAATGTGCTAAATAATCATTTACCTTTTCAAAAGCCCATTTATCATGAGTATATTCAGCGTATTTGTTGATAAACGCATCCAGTCTTTCTGGGATGATGGTGCTGTTTGAGACAGATTTTGTTATTTTATTGAATAGGTTAACTTGAAAGTTATATCAAGAGAATTAAAAAAAAAAGAAAAGTGAAAAAAATCTGCTCACTTTGTGGTCTCGACAGGTTTAGGATCAAAGTTGCCCTCCGCATCCACTGATGCCTTCTTTTCTGTTTTAGAAGAATAGCTGGCATCTACATAGTCCGGAGGAATGGCACCGGCGATGGCACAAATGCACGGCATAGAGATTTTGAAAATCTCTGCATCAAATTTCTGGAAATCACAAACAAAAAAAAACAATGTTACTCTGCACACACTGTGACATTAGCAATTCTTTCATCTTATTCTTTCATTACCTTGTGTGCAAGGGACTCAAAGATGCCCCAGAACAGTTTGCGGGTCAGGTGCAGCTCTTCCTCTGATGCAACACCAAAGTTGGCCCAACCATTGGGGAGGCAGTAATATTTCCAACAACGCTCATAGTGGTTGGTCAACAGCTGTAGTACACAGGAAATACAAATCACACTTCCATTACAAATGTGAATGCTGGGTAATGCTGAAAAAATACATGAAGGACAACCTTGTAAGTGCTATTACCTTCCCTTCGGGATAAAGTAAAAAAAATAGCATACCCATTCAAAATGAGACAAATATTTAGTTCTCTCTCATTTAGATTTTTTGGGATCATTAACATCACCATGTCAAATTCTATTTATATTTTTTCTAGAAGATTTCTTAAAAGATTGACTTACTTTCAGTGGCATTTTGGCATACTCATTGAGAATGGGCACATCAAACACCAACCGTCGGAGCAGATGCTGAAGCATAGATGGGCGTAGATGCCTGCAGCGAAGATAACCACATATAAACATCAGGAAATCAAAAATATGAAATGCCTTCATAAGTTTTCTCACTTGCACAAAGCCATAAGGCACTCCTCAATGATGTCCCGTTGGGCCTTTGTAAATGCTCGTCCGCGAGAAAGCCGGTAGATTGTGTGCAACATGGAGTCAATCATGATAGCTCGGTGATCACTGCCAGCAAAGAGTGGGGCACACTTGGTGATGAGTGGCAGCACAGCAGAGCACAGGTAACGGTTCAGAGCGAGGGCCATCTCTGTGGTGCTGAAGGCAGCCTAGTGGACCGAAAACACAACAGTAAAAAATAATATGCAACTGTGAAAAACACATGGAGGACAGCGTTGTCTGTAAAACCTTACTGTGTCAAGAGAGGCAGCAGCCCTCATGTCGGGGAGAAAGCCCACCTCCAGCACATGGAGGAGGAAATCCTGATTATCAATACCATACACTCTGTCCAGGAACAGAACCATCGGAGCTTTGTGATCTGGCACAAAACTGGCTGACATCTTTGGTTCGATGATGCTGTTGTCTAAAGAAGACATAAAAAGCACACATTACATGGACACATTTAGCAATAGGCATCAATCAGCCACTGTAAACCTGCTTTTATGGGTAATAAAAGTTATTTCTTCTAATGTAGGGATATGATCTGAAGGATGGGATCACTTTGTCAAAAGATCAAAGCCAAAAAAGAAGTATTATATCTGCTTGATATTGTACTTCACATTATACTCACATACTATCCAAAAATATGCTGGATAAAGGTAGAAGCGAGCCATCATTGTTTACCTTTTCCAAAAGAAGGAATCTGAACAGGAAGGCTAATGACTCCCACCAAATCCTCAATAGGAACCAGAGACCTTAGGATAGCTCGAATCCTCAGGGCCTCGCCTTTTCCAGCCTGGATCAACTGCAAGAGATAATATCTTCAGTCCCTCAGTAAAATTTCCTTTCTGTCTTACCTGTCTGAGAACTCAAGTAAACCACTTACATGCATCTCGGGGGCACAACGCCCCAGCAAGTCAATAAGGGCCGAGTAGAATGACATGATGGCGTTTCCAAGGTGCACCCTGTTTTCTTCATGTTGCTCCTCCCCTCCAAACCTACAAATAAAAGACTACGGCTTAACAGGTGATCATGGAATGTTCATTCAACAGTGGAATCTTACATGGGAAAGCGTCTGTCTTTCTTCACACTTGGACCGTCTCTTGCAGGATCCTCTGATATTTTGATGGCTTCTTCAATGGCAGCCAAAAGACCATTACCACCTTCCCCTCTCAGGGCTGGACCAAAGCATTCAGGCCTCCGGATAAGGAGGCGCACCACAACGTTGGCATTCTCCTCTACGCTCTCTCCTGGGGAACATGAATTTGTGTTAGATACAAAAATATTCAATTCTAGAGTAAATTACAAAACGGACCATTGACAAATACAGCAAAACGCAGAAAATCAAGGTATTTCTCTCCTCCACATGGATTCCAGCCAATGTCTGGGTAGCCTTTTGAAAGGAGCATCGGACAGCTCTGAAGTCCACATCCAGCTAAATACTTCACCACCTGGAAATACATCATTCCACTTTGCAACACTTTGCAACATCTATTGTAAATATTGGTTTCCTTTTACCATTTCTAGATCTTGTTCTTGTAGAGCCAGTGCCAGTTCATTGTTGTCAATACATGAGGCTGCAGCCACATCCAAAGGGGTGGAGCCTCGCATTCCTAAAGAACATCACAGAATATTCAGCTTTGCACACGTCCTGTCTTAAAAGCAATCATCAAGATCCATAGCTGCATCATGGGAAATACAATCACCCAGGCCGATGCCACTGTTCTGCAGCAGATAGCTGAGATGATCAAACATCGAGCGCTGGTTCTGACGACTGATACGACAGAAATAGCACAGAAAGCGACAACAGTTTGTCACCACACGTGGAAACCTGATCTCCTGTGGGAAGAAAAGTATTGTTTATTTTGGAACATGCAATATATTTGGATTTATCTATACAAATGTATGTACCTTTGAGTCCCCCCCTCCGAGTACATTAACCATGACCTCCATGACAGTTTCATGCATGCCCAGAGCTCTCATCAAGTTCGGGTGCTGATAGAAAACTTTGTTGCTCATAATATTCCTAAGAGGGGAAAGTTCATATAGAAATTGAGTGAGTGAATTGATTTGACATGGTAAAAACATATGACAAAAATATCTACCCAATGCTTTGAATCATGAGCCTCTCCTCCTCTGGACCCATCTGGACTATAAGAAGGGAGCGGATCTGGCCCAAGCACTCCAACAGATCCATAGTGTCCTGGATCGAGACTGCATTTATGGTGTAGGCCTTAGGGAGGGCACGGATGAGTTCCCCCAGCCCATCATACTGCCTGTGGAGGAGGCTGAACATCATACGAACAAGCTCTGGGTTCTGGATAAAGGACTCCTGGGCCCAGTGGATCATAGTATGGGAAATCAGCTCCTGAAGGGTGGCTGCGGAGTAAAGGGTACAACGTGTGAAACAATATTATCGTTTCGATAACTGCTCATGTGGGCGTGTTTGCAGTAGCACAAAAAGGCAGGCTCACTTGGTTTTTTATCTTCCTCGGGTTCAGGCTCCTCCTCAACTTTCTTCTGGCGGATTTTTTTCACCCGTTCCAGTAAACGGAACAGTCGTCCACGTAGAGAATAATCTATCACCTCCTCTTGCTCCTCCTCCTCAATATGGACACCTGAATAAGAATACACTTTGACACCAGATCTTTAAAGTGTCCATTTCCAATGCTACTGTCTGTAACACAACTGACCACAATGTTCCAGTAGAGCATTGTGAAAGGCTTGCAGAGCTTCACGGACTTCTTCTGGAACTGGGCAGTCTTCATCTTCTGCACAGTTCTTGAAGTTCATGAGCATGTTGACCTATAAATTTAAAAGCAACTGTAGTTCTAATTTCAGTTCTAAAAAAACAGGAAGAGAGTGTCTACCTGTTCTTGTGGTGGGGATCGGAATTCACGGGTCTTGCGTGCGGTCTCGGCAGCACTCATTGTGAAAGCCAACATCAGCTCATTGTACCGCTGCCTCTGGTTGGACTGTATCTGGCTGACTAGTTTGTCGGAGAAGGCTATGATGGCTTCTACCCTGTGGCGGAGCTCGCAGTCACAGAAATACTGCAGCAGAGTACACATCTGAAGGAGAAAAGTTAGTAATAGTATTATCATTATTACATCACATGGCTTTTTGTAGAAAAACAACACAGCATACCTGTAATTTGACAGACTCAGGTAACTTCATTTGGAACAGTCCTTGTTCGAAATGTTCCTCTTTAGCCTCACCACTTGTCTCACCAGGTTTGATGTCTTTCTCTGTCTCGTCTGCTCCTTTCTCCCTATTCACTGGCTCTGTCTCATCTACCATTTCTTCATGTGGCAAAATGGGTTCCGCCTCCTCCAATTCTTCTTCCTCTTCCTCCAACTCTTCCTCCTGCTCTTCCCCAAGTCCATCATCCTCAAACTCCTCCTCCCCTTCCTCTTCCAGTACATCTTCTTGCGCTTCATCTTTGTCTAGCTGCGCTTTTAGGGTCACTTTAGGTTCCTTCTCTTCCTTGACTTTAACAATCTCTTCAGCAGGCTCCTCCGTCTTCTTACCACCAAAGACTGTTGGCTCAATCATCTCCAGGATGTGAGTGACATCTTCATCGTCAAACACACCCATGATGAGGAGGGTACTGATGAGCTTCAGGATTGGCACAAAATGGAACTCAACACTACCCCCGACAGGATCTCTCATGGCTTGGCCTCCATCTTGCACAGCTTCTATGAGCATGTTTAGCGCTTTAGTCTTAAGTACCTGCAAATAAAAAATATATATGTTAGTGAGGTTATTCTAGCCTGTATTCTATATGTTGTAGTTCACCTGCAAAGGAACTACAGGACTCAGTGTGTAGATGTCTGGATCTGTTCCGACAAACCCAATGGAGGAAAAATGGAGCTTGGGACGCAGGCATGTGGTGAGACCAACACCCGGTAAAGCATGCGACTTGTCAGAATACAAGGTGATGCTACGTGTCTCGTCTGACATTGGAACTATGAATTCCTTATTGGTTCCCAACCGGTTCCTCTTTGCGGACTCAAGGTGCATGCTGATAAGCAGGTCATAAAAGCCACTCCTCATTGGTCCGGGAAGGTAGGTGTTCTCTATGGCGTAGAAGAGCTGGGATTCATCCACGTGGCTACACAGAGCATGAGCCACACGGTTGTTGCCCAGGGCACAGACTGAACCATATAGCTTCAGAGTGTGATAGTGAAACTTCAGCAAGTCCATTCGTTCGGATAGCTCGAGAATGTCAATGCACCTGGAAGACACGACAAGGTTAGATTTGCCTGAAAAACAGTAACAAAGTGTGACTGCAGTGTCTGCAAAATGTATGCCTTTTATATTTACAGTCAAACCTTGGTTTCCGAGTGCCCCAGTTTTTGTTTTTAGCTCCAAATTTTGCCAAACACTGTGTCGTTATCATATAATTATGCATGTAACAAACAAGTTTGTTTGCCATGTACAGTATCATTCACTGTCTGTGAGTTTGACCACTAATTAAATAGCGTGACTACTAAAGAAGTCACCATGGGGCCATGGAAAGTCGCTCCTCTACTCCCTCTCCAGTCCTCTTCACCAACAAGAGTCCTCAATAAAAATAAAATTGATCTTAAACCTTACAATTGTTCATTTCATTTGTTATTTATAATTATTTTGGATTGTTTTCTGCATGTAAAACTAAAAATATTCTCTATATTAAATTATTATTTTTTTATACAGTACATATTATTATTCTCTGTATCTCTTTACATTATTTCCTGTTTTGACTGTATTTTAATATGTATAAGTTAAAACAGGTGTCCCATTTTTGAAAGAAGTTATTGTATTGGCACTCACCAGAAGTGCAGGTGTAATGAAGTGCACTGACACCGACCTGTTCTCTTCTGGAATATGGAGGGCCATCATGGTGAGCGGCTCCTGGCACTGAACAAGCCATCCCAGTCTTTCACTAATGCGTCCTGTCTCCGGAGCCAAAAAGTGGTTGGGCATGCGGCTCCAGATGACAGGGGTTAACATTTGAACGTCCAACCTGGGAGGGCACTGGGGCACTGGGTTCTTGCGTTCACTCCTGAACATGGCCGCGGAGATCGGCATAATGTTCTGTCAAGTGCACAGTTGAAAATAGTTACCAGTGTGTTATTCGGGAGATTTTATGGCTGTGACTATAGCTGACCTTGAGTTTGCCAAGCTCAAACTGGATCATATTCTGACTAGAAGGCAGGACAAAGACAGCTGGAAACAGTTTTGTATTGGGCTCCACCTGAAAGACACAGCAATGTTGCATTAAACAACAACTTTACACAAAACTGTGGGTCATATACTGAAAAACGTTATTGAACCTGGTAGAATGTGTTGATCTCTTTTCCATTCGCAGTAAAGGTCATGAGTCCTGTGTCCAAATCGATGAGGCAGCCAATCACAAAGTCTTCCTGGCTTACTCGGGTTTGCTGGGAGCTGCTGAATTCACCTCCGCATACCATGTAGCAGTTACTGCGTTTTATACTGAGACAACGATAATTCAGTGAGCGCAAGTTTATCAGTCATAAACAATATCCTTTTATAGTTTTACCTGTCATGAATGTTGCCTTTATCATCACCTACGGTGACCGTTACATTCCTCACTTTGCTGAGGTCAAAATGTGGATCGTACTGGTGATAGTCGGGTGTGATCCAGCCCACCCACACCCCACTTGGCTCCTGGCCCGCAAACACTCGCACAGAATAGTAGTACTAGTAAGGGAAGTAGTTTCATATAAATTAGGGGATCTACGTTTGCACACTGGCTGTGGATTATACATGATTCTAAAAATGACCTAATACCGTGGTGGTGTTGAGGATTATGTCCATGTCATCCCTGTCATCTGGCACTACGTCTTCCACCAAGCGGGGCATGGTGGGAACAACAGGTGGTGGAGTTATTAATGCAGCCTTCTTGGCCTTGAAAAGGAATCTGTA
This sequence comes from Doryrhamphus excisus, assembly GCF_037039965.1. Taxonomy (NCBI): domain Eukaryota; kingdom Metazoa; phylum Chordata; class Actinopteri; order Syngnathiformes; family Syngnathidae; genus Doryrhamphus; species Doryrhamphus excisus. The sequence goes on along the minus strand of NC_136377.1, from coordinate 9,007,023 downwards.
ATAAAGAGTAAGAGCAATGACTCCATATGACAAAAGATGGAGTCCTTGAGTCTCCTCACAACTAGACAAACCCTTTTTTCTTGCTTTTCTCAGTGGAAGCATCCTTCTCGTTTTCGCCGTTCTTGAGAGCAGGTATCTCCTTAGGCACAGAGGGTTCTTTCTTCTCTTCCTCCTGTTCTTTGCGGGTGGCTGACTTCTTGAGTATTTCAAAGTCAGAGTCTGGATCCACCTCTACCACCTCATCCTCAGGGATAGTGAGGGCACGAGTGAGGAGGGTGGTCCCTGCAGGGACTTTGAAAGTCTCGTGGAACTCCACTGGCATGCTGAGCCTGAAGAACAGCAAATCTGTGTTGGCATTCTGGGATCCAAATGTCTTGTGGGTCACCTTGAGACAGGGGGCAGTTTCCACTGTTCCATCAACACGAGACACCTAGAATGCATACAAGGCAGCAATTACTGACATGATGAATGATGCTCAAAAATAACAAAAGTCCAGTAACTGATGAAGACAACACATTACCTCAATGTGAGGGTGTTCAGTTGGTACAGTAATGTACTGAGGCAGGCTCTTGCTGAACCACATTGTGATGTCTCTTTTCATGTTGATGGCAAAGGGTTCAAATCCTTCCTGGAGACCGCAGATGGTAAAGTAGCGGAGGCTGCTGACATTCTGACCCAAGTTGATGCGGCCCACCTGGGACAAGCCCAGACTGCATACAGGTATGAAGCCTAGAGATATTATTGCACCAGGTAAGAGCATTAGAAACATGTGTTCAGACACCATATGGACAATAAAACAGACCTCTTAATAAATTAAATCAGGGGTTGGATTTGATCCTTTCGTTCTACTAGAATTTAAAATGTAAGATGTTCTTGGCTTGCAAAGAGCCCTAATCCCAAATGAGGCAAACATAACCATTCTTCCATTTGTACTACCTGTTAGCGAAATGGTAATGTCCATAGGTACAGTTACTTTACGTACCCTCTCCGATCTCAATGTCCTTAAAGGCCATCTCTGATCCCGAGTCACTGATCAACATCTCTCCATTGAGCGTGAACATGATGTTCATCTCTGTTAGGTCAATCATGCAACCCACTACGTCGCCAGATTGCCACTGACGACCAAATGACTCATTTCCCACGTGCCATCGTTGTGCCTGGATGGAAAAAATGTTTATGTAGATTTTCACACTTCGATGCTTCACAAAAATGCAAACTCTTACTCGCTCCCACCTTGAAACCGTTGAAGACATAGGCCCACTCATCTGCACCAAGTTCAGTGTCAGCTCGAACACTGGGTCGGGCCCAGCCCACTCTCATCTCTCCAACCGTCACGGCCTCAAATTCAAAGTACCACTTCCCCTGTGTGACAGCATAAGACTTCTCTGCTCTGAACACTCTGATCTTATCTCCACGAGAGCTGCCTGCTCCATGTCCACCTGCAGAGACACAAGTGGAGCATGGGTGAACACAAAATGATATATATTCATACTGTCCTTTACTAGACGTACTGCTCTCCTGGTCAGGTGGTTCAATGTTGTAGCCATAGCCAATGAGGGTGCGAACCGCTGCACAAACTGTATCTCTGTTAGTCTTTTTGGTCTTCTCATCCAAAAGGTTGTAAGGAACCAGACGAGGATTACGCTTGTTCATGATATCCTATTCAGGAAAGTAGTTGTTAAGGCAATGGCAATTTATTTTCATGTCTTCACTACAGAAGGGCACCTGCACGATACTGTAAGTCCAGCCCTGGCGAACTCGATCTCTGGCCCACACATTGTGTCCATTTTCCGCCAGTCTCTCAACGAGAGTGTTCTGATTAGGAGTCAGCTTGATGTGGTTGAGGTCCAGGGGAGCAGGCTTATAGCCGCTACTCTGCATATAACTATAAAAAAACAATGTTATGTCAAAAAGGTCATTGGGTGCTTCATTCTGCTTAAGAATGAATCATTTTGAGACAAAGTTTCAAAAACACACGTTTTAGGAAGCTTGGTTCTTTTGAGATTCTCCTCTGCTTTCTCGTCTCCCATTCCTACATGGCAGCCCAGTGCCAGCAAAGTCCTTTAAAATGGTGTCCATGCCATTAGAGACACATTTATGTGAATGTGGTTTTCATTTTTCATTCAAACTAATGCACTGACTTACTTGAGAGTTTCTCCTGACATTGCCAAGTTATAGTTTTTCTCTGGTTCAGGCAGACTCTGGAAGTCAACCAGGCATGGGTGCAGCTTCTTGTTGTCATCCCGAAACTTTATTCAGCCATTCAAAGGGAGAGCACAAGATCTGTTCTAGAGAGTGTTATATTGGAGGTGACTTGAAGGAATTACACTCACTGGTCCATAGGTCCACCCTTGCTCAATGCGAGTCACTGCCCATAACTCATGGCTATTCTCGGCTAGCTTCTCTCGAATACGCTCCAAATGGGGAGGAAGTACAATCTGGAAGGCAAACAAAACAAAGAGTCCTTGTGCCATTCTCAGAATGATTCAGATGATGACCTTTTACCTGTATAGTGTCCACAGGACAGGGAGTGAAGGAAGTGTGTGAGAGGGACTGTGTTGGACCGAGCAGATTGCGGACACCATCAAAGTCATGTTTATACTCCTTAATGGGCTCGATCCGCAAACGATCCCTTGGCAACACTGCCTCGTAGCAAGGAGCATAGCCCGGAGGTGGAAGGAACTTGAAATCCCCATGACGGCCTCCAAGAAGGAATCGGACCCTGGCAGTTGGGGAGGATTTTTTTTTCTCAGTCTCACATGTCATGTTGTCTCTCAACAACAGTCTACTTATATGATTCTATTTTAATTACTTTACGCCTGCAGAGAAGCTGACAACAGGGAAGAAGAGGCCATCCAAGTTGAAGTTCTCAAACATGCCCTGAACAGGATGGCCGTTGATGCGGAACGAAATGCTGGGCACATTCAGGTCCAAACAGCAGCTGACCACATCCTCTGCTGCCAGAATGTGCTGATTAGGCGTGGCAACATGGCGCGGAACACGTCCTGACAACAAAAACAAACATGTATCAAATTGTTAGCAATACAGATAAAATAGTCCATGTATTGTGTGGAGAAACAAGAACGTTCATTTTACCTGACCAGAGGTGAAGCCCATCAAAAGCGTAGGAGTAGAGATCATCCCCGACACCATTGGCCCCCCAGCCCTCGCCTCCACCGGGGTACGGACTGTATCCCTCCGTGAGAGCCCAGCCCACATGCAGGTGATATGGCTGAGCAGTGAGGAACGGCTCAACGTGATCCACCATCACCTCAAAATACCACTTTTTATACTGAGTGGATCCTTCGCAGGTGCCAAGGAAAATGTTGGGTCTCATGCTAGAAGCAGATTACAAAATAAGTGGTCTTTAGACAACATCTTATATCACTTGCACTACACAAACATCCAAACTCACCTGGTGACATAATTGATAATGTTGGTTTGAAGGAGGAGGTCACGGCCGGGAAGTAGATTCTCTGTAATTAGGTTTTGGTTTGACCTCACAGCCACACCGTTGCACACACATAAAGAGCAGAGCACATCGAGAACCTAGACAATAGAAACCCATGAGGATTTTCTGGTGGGTGCTACCTTATACTGTGAAATACAACATAATATGTGCCAGACCTTGTGATTGCGTCCGTGCTTATCCAGCAAAGAAATGATGGATTTGATGTGATTCTCCTGGATGATATTGAGAACCTCTGGACTCTCAATCAGAACACAGTACAACACTTCCAGGATGCCTATAATAAAAACATTTCATCAGAAGTACTGCTTCCCTGCTTCCCTCCAATGAAGTGTGCAATATCTAAAGCAAGCATATTTAAAGATAATAACACAAACAGAGCTTCTGAAATACCTGAAGAGGCCTCCAAACGATCTAATTTACTGACCAGCCAGTCAAGGTTATCGCAGAACAGCGCACAGTTTGATCGATTGCCTCGGATCAGAGAAGCTTTGGGAAGAAAAAGCAGCAAACATGACTTTTAATGCAATCTGAACCGATACATTCAACAAAAATATAAACGCAACATGTCTAGCAACACATCTTTCATGAGCTGGACTCAAAAATCGAAAATATTTTCTACATACACAATATTGTAAAACTGCACAATCTGGAGTGGCCTATACATTAATCATGCTGTGTAATCACTATCTTCTTATGACTACACCCATTTCTCTTTGGCTCTCAACGAAGGCGGTTGCTTCTTTCCCTTTCCTCCCTTATCCCTTATCTTCCCTGCTTTGCTTGCTTCTTATGTCTCGTTTAGTCCCGTCTCATACTTTTATCCACCGCTACATCTTCTTCTTCTTCTTCTTAATTTATTTCAGACAGGAATACTATGTTACATTATTCTTTCTCACATATGCACTTACAATATCTATTTATATATATATATACATATATATACATATACATACACAAATATATACATACATATACATACACAAATATCTACATACATACAAATATACATATATACACATACACCTACATGCATACACACAACACCTCATTACTACACATGTCTGAAAAGGAGCAGGAAGAAGCAAAGCTTATTAAATCCTACCCCTTCTCCACGCCATAGCAGTAACCAATTCAATAAGTTTTTGGTTTTTTGGGGGTTTTTTTTACACATATAATCACAGAATCTTACATAAGACAAAACAACAAAAGAAGAGTGGGAACATCGGACACCCCAGCAAAACCCCAGAACATTGCTGAAGCACACCACCAACCCCGCCAGTCAACCCACCTGGCCCCGACCCCCCTAGCCCCTGACTGCACCCACCGCGTGCCCAGCACCCCAGCAGTTCCCGCACACCCCGCTGCCCTCCAATAAGACGCCATTTTGGCTGGACCCACAATTATGTGTGATCCCTGGGCGGGCCTACATTTGGATGGATTGTTTGTTCTGTTATCCAACAGACCTCTTCCTCGTGCCACAGACATGTTACCAACATGTGGTCAACGTGACACCCGATGTCCAACCATCATTTACCTCATTATTGTGAGGCCACACGGAATGCTCCCATAAGAAGCACCCACCAAGCCCGGGCGCCCCAAGCGCCATCTGCGGCTATTGAGGCCCCAGCCCAGCCAGAGAGCAGCAAGCCGCTGCTGAAGCACCTGAGAGCCAGACTCACACCCCCAGTAGCCAGGGAAGGCCAGACAAGGCAGGGTCCACTTTACGAGGCCACAGCACACTCCCGCCCTTCCCAGAGCTTCACCTAGATGCCCGACATCACCCCCCCCCCCCTCATGTTGTCTGCCTATAAGTGATGTTACCATGATGTAAACATAACAACTGGAATGGTTGCAACTGGCTCACTGCAACTGTTATATAGTCTATACATTGCGGTATCCAATTTGCTTTCTGGTACTCATGATTCCCTTTCATATTTACTCATAAGATTGTTTATAAATAGTTGTTTAAATCTATTTAGCGTATCACAAGTTTTCATCTTTAAATCTAAATCATTCCATATATCTACTCCTTTGATTGACATACATCTCTGCTTTACATTTGTTCGTACTTTCCCTTTTGCATACACACTCATTCCTCGTAGGTCATATTGACTAGTACGAATCTGAAATATCCTCTGGACAACTTTTGGGAGCATGTTTTTATTTACCTTAAAAATCATTTGCGCAGTTTTGAAATCAATTAGGTCATACAATTTTACAATTTGCGAATGTAAAAAGAATTTACTTGTTGGTGCTTGGTAAGCAGCTTGATTGATTATCCTTATTACTCTCTTTTGCATCATGTAAATTGGTTTTGCAATGGTTTTGTAGGTGTGTCCCCAGATTTCAATGCCATAAACAATATATGGCTCTATAAAAGTTCGATATAGTAATTGTAGAGAGTGTTTATTGAGGATATACTTTAGTTTATGTAGTATTGCGATTACTTTTGATATTTTGTTTTTTATATGATTTATATGTGATTTCCAGCTTAGTTTGTCATCTACAATAATTCCTAAAAATTTGCTTTCCTTAACACGTTCAATTTCAGTATTCTCTATTTTAATTTGTGTTTGTTTTATTTTTTTATGGTTTCCAAATATAATATATTTGGTTTTATGTAGGTTTAATGATAATTTATTTGTGGCGAGCCATCTTTTTATGGTTCCGAGCTCCCTCTGCACTGTAACCAGGAGATGTTCCAGATCCCCACCAGTACATAATACATTTGTGTCATCGGCAAACAAAACAAAATGTAACAGCTTAGACACTTTACAGATGTCATTCATATATATAATAAATAATTTAGGACCCAGCACAGAACCTTGTGGTACCCCACATGTCACATTCAGTAGATCAGAATTATTATCATTTAGTTGCAACATCTGGGATATCTGGGGTGCTGGGATAGGCTCCAGCACCCCCTTCACCCCCGTGAGGATAAGCGGTAGAAAATGAATTAATGAATTTGAGACAGGCTGGGATTTTCTGTTCATTGAAAGGGTTTTAGATCATTGAGTTCAGCTCATGAAAGATGGGAACAAAAACAAAAGTGTTGCATTTAGGAGGGCAGGACAGTCCTACCTAGCAACTCATAAAGTAAATTTACTATCTCCTTCCATGACTCTGCAGCTTCTTCCCCAGCATATTCTGAGAAGTGTGCCGCTGTGTTGTAGACATTGAGACGATCAACGCAGTCCAAAACGAGTGTAATCATCCCCTGTCAAGAACAGCAAACACTTAGAAGAAGTCTTTCAAATGATAGCAAGTGGTAGTAAATTAGATGAACCTCTTCCTGAAAAAGGTTCTGTCTGTTCTTGAGGGAACGGAGCTTGAACTGTTTGTCCTCATGTTCCAGCTCCTCCTCAGGGGGACGGAAGTAAAAAATCAGGTCTTGAAGTGAGAGTACCACTGTGTCCATCGGGAGATTAGGCGGATTTGCAGATTTGTTTTTCCCACTCAGGGCATCTAGACCTCTGGTGACAAATGGAGAACATATTTATAGTATAACAAAACTAATGGACACTAAGAACATTGTGTGTGAAATGATAAACAGTACTTGATGAACTGGTTAAAGAGGCCTGTTGTACTGTAAATCATCCTCGCGGCTTGGGATTCTTCAGTCTGAGAGCGTGCAACAGTGAGTGCATCATCCATGTGACCTTCTTTATGGAGGATGGCCTATGAGTTGAACAAACGATGATGCTCACAAGACAGCTATACATACATATGTATGGCCATGATAACACTAGCCTATTTCCTCTGTAATCTGGATTACCTTTCTCTTCAGAGGACCTAAACGGGCAGATTTGGCATCCACAGCTGCATATGTGAGCCAGAGACCAGATGAAGCATGTTGCACAAAACACATGGACTCTCCATACTTAATCTCAGGAATGCCCATCCCTTCCACATCACGTTTCTGAGTGACTTCGATTTTTTCCTGTAGTTCGCATGAAGAGTGTTTTCTTTATGAAAGCTGCTGTTTGTTTCCACTTGCTTGCATGTCACTCACCTTGGAAATTCTGAAGCAGAAGGCTGCCATTTTAGAATTGGCCTTCTCACTGTCCACCAATAGCAGCCCCTTTTCTTCATCTAGGAAAAGGTACCTTCCGGTTGTTATGTGACGTATCCTAAACGACTGGCCCCATTTAATGTGACCACCGCTCCACCTGAATTTCCACAAATTAGAAAATTAAAAGACAAACTGCCAATCATTCAAATTGGAAGTTCAGAAAGAAGAAGACTTACGCGATACGCAGTGGCTCAAGTCTCCATAAGGACCGAGCGTGACTGCACACAGCTCCTCCTTCATAATGAGCAACTCTTAAAAACATAAAAAAAAAACAAGTCAGACATTTTATGCCCAATTGGAGTGAGTATTTGAGAGGTTGCCTGCGGTCACCTGCGTTGATCATCTCCTTGGTCAGCTGCTGGGATCGCCAAACACTCATCCATGTGACCATGGAAGAGCCTAAGCACATATCCTCCAGTCAGAAAACCTACAGAGGATGAGAGTCACACTGCTGAAGGAGATTTATACATATAACAACATTATAACAACAAGAAGATAAGCAGACCTTCAGCTAGCTCACAACCCGACATCACAGGAGTCATTGTCCACAAGGTTTGCATGAAGGAAGCATCGACCATTAAGTCACCGCTGGCGTAGGACAGATGCTGACATGAAATAAACATTAGGAATTAAAGAGACACTGTCAGCAAATGAACAGTGAACGTTCATACAATTAGCATTTACCAAATATCGCTCTGATGAAACACTGACAAGAATCAGATCATCTCCCACTCTGACTTTCTCGCCTTCAGATCTCTGCTTGGAGGCCGGATGGATTGTCCACCAGCAGGCTTCTCCTGCAATTCACAAATGTATGGACATGTTTCTAGCTAGCCTGGTGCTGACTAGAACGAGCAAAAAGTAAATTGCTCCTCAGCACCGAGAAACCTTTATTTACAGTAAGTGCCAGCCAACAGAATTATGGCTGGCTCAGGCTTATTTCTTAACTATGAATGCCTTTGCTGTGAATTTGTAATATTGAATCTGCTTTACAGCGAGTGCTGAAGTTTGCAGGCACCTGTGGAGTCTTCCTGCAAGCCCACATCAAATGCCAGCTTGTCTGTGAGAGAGCGTGATGTTGTCAAACAGCTCAAATACTGTGGCAAAAAAAAAGGATGTCAAAGAAGATAAAATAGTGAAGGGTTACAGACAAACATTTAAACAACATATCTGAGTGTAGGTGTGCTCACCATGCTTGAATGAGTGTGTTTTAAGAGGATGGCATGTCCGTACAGGAGAGTACGATGACCCCCACCTTGTGAAGACTGACATACAGTAAGCAGGTAGAAAGGTGGGTCAATTGGTCAATTGTGACCTCTTGGACAGAAAAGTCTGATTAACTTACCCATTTGTCCAAATCCACAGCCTATGGGAGACATGGGAGACAAAAACAGGGGTCGAAAAATGTAAAAGTGAGATTTTTTTAAAAATCTATCTTATTAAGAATAGAGAATGGCTGACCTCATCCACAGAAGTGTTGGACAGCATCTCCTGTAGCGCACGCACAGATAAGGACTGCTCCAGTATGAAGCAGCAGATCGCCAAATCAGGTGGCACATTCTGAAACGTGACATGTCTTTAGCATAGAGCAACAAAGAAAGTGGAAAAAAAAAGCACATCACACTACACCTGAGCATTGGAGGTGGTCTCCAGGAAACAGAGACGATTCCCGAATCCTTCACAGGACAGGCAGACTTTGATCTGCTCTTTTAAAATGGAGGCTGTGCATTGCAGAACCACTTGATCATCCTACAACACACAACATGAGTAGAAAGGTTTGCGTGCTAACCACTAGACCGCCGTGCAGCCCATTGACGTAGCATTTAGGCTATTAAATGCTCTGATGTCTTAGAATTACAGGTTAACATTTAATATTAAAAAGACTATTCAGTCATTCATTTTCTACTGCTTATCCTCACAAGGGTCGCGGGCATGCTGGAGCCTATCCCAGCTGTCTTCGGGCGAGATGCGGGGTACACCCTGGACTGGTTTCCAGCCAATCACAGGGCAAACAACCATTCACACTCACATTCATACCTATGGACAATTTGGAGTCACCAATTAACCTAGCATGTTTTTGGAATGTGGGAGGAATACCCGAAGAAAACCCACGCAAGCACGGGGGGAACATGCAAACTCCACACAGAGATGGCCGAGGGTGGAATCGAGCTGTGAGGCCTGCACGGTAACCACTCATTCGCCGTGCAGCCTTGAAAGGATTATTATTTATTGATATCGTTGAATGCATTTGACTTACTTACTTACTTACTTAAATTGATTTTGGCCACAATATTTACAGTATTTGTTACCGTGTTGCTGCCATTATTGTGGCCAGCCTGTCTTGCTTTCCGAATCTGGCTGTGCTTCCCCCACCCTGTCACACAAGCTCTCTATTTCAAGCCCCAGCACCTGCTGTTCGCACATCCCCCTTTGGAAAGCACTACATATTTCAGATTTCATTGGAAAGCGTGTCCCATATTATCCTGATTCAATCAAAATGTAATTAGTTTAGTTGGCTTGCTTGGACTCACACAGACTTACCACAGTGTCTGCTGTGTTAAATCATTATGGAACATATACATAACATATATATTTGATTAAAGATGTCCCTGAAGCTAGAATAATAAGAGTTGAGTTCACCATTTACCATATATGTGTTTAGCAATATGACTGATTGAGCTGTTCTTGAGAGGGCGAGGTATTTCTCGTAGCATCTACAGTGCATCCGGAAAGTATTCACAGCGCTTCACTTTTCCCACATTTTGTCATGTTACAGCCTCATTCCAAATTGTATTAATTTAATCTCTTACCTCAAAATTCTACACAAAATACTCCATTATGACAATGTGAAAAAAAAAATGTGACTTTTTTTGAATTTATTAAAAATAGAAAACAAAAAAATCCCATTTACATAAGTATTCACAGCCTTTGCTTAATACTTTGTTGATCCACCTTTGGCAGCAATTACAGCCTCAAGTCTTTTTGAATATGATCCCACAAGTTTAGCACACCTATCTTTAGGCAGTTTTTCCCATTCTTCTTTGCAATAAGTCTCAAGCTCCATCAGGTTGGATGGGAGATGTCTGTGCACAGCCATTTTCAGATCTCTCCAGAGAAGTTCGATCGGATTCAAGTCTGGACTCTGGCTGGGCCACTTCAGGACATTCACGGAGTGGTTCTGAAGCCAATCTTTTGAGATCTTGGCTGTGTGCTAATGTCTACTGTCTATATGGTCAAGGTACATGACCAGTCTACTGAGGTCAAGAGCGCTCTGGAGCAGGTTTTCATCCAGGATATCTCTATATATTGCTGCATTCATTTTTCCTTCTATCCTGACTAGTCTGCCAGTTCCTGCTGCTGAAAAACATCCCCACAGCATGATGCTGCCACCACCATGCTTTACTGTAGGGATGGTATTGGCCTGGTGATGAGCAGTGCCTGGTTTCCTCCAAACATGGCGCCTGGCATTCACACCAAAGAGTTCAATCTTTGTCTCATCAGACCAGAGAATTTTGTTTCTCATGGTCTGAGAGTCATTCAGGTGCTTTTTGGCAAATTCCAGACGGGCTGCCATGTTCCTTTTACTAAGGAGTGGCTTTCGTCTGGCCACTCTACCATACAGGCCTGATTGGTGGATTGCTGCAGAGATGGTTGTCTTTCTGGAAGGCTCTCCTCTCTCCACAGAGGAACGCTGGAGCTCTGACAGAGTGACCATCGGGGCCTTGGTCACCTCCCTGACTAAGGCCCTTCTGCCCCGATCGCTCAGTTTAGAAGGCCGGCCAGCTCTAGGAAGAGTCCTGGTGGTTCCAAACGTCTTCCATTTACAAATAATGGAGGCCACTCGGGGTGCCCTGGGCTGCAGGATATTTTGGTCTGGTCTGCCTGGCCTTCCTGGGGGTCCCGCTGGAACCAGCTGACGCCGGGGCTTGCCCTGGTGTCATGGTTGGCGCTACCTCCCTGGGTCTGTCCTGGGTCGCGGGCGCCAACGTGCCCTTGGGGGGGGCGTTCACCGGCCTCCAGGCGGTGGGGTCCGCGCTGCTGGTAGCCGGAAGTCTACGGTGGTGGCTTGGGGTTGTTGCGCTGTGGTGGCTGCTGCGGGGACCGGGCTGTGTGTTGGGAGGGGGCCTGATCCTGCTCATGGGGACGGGGGCCTGGGTGGCGTGTGGGGATGGGGAGCATGCTCCTCGGGGTGGGGCCTGCTGGGGGGGCGGTGCTCTTCCAGGCGTTTGGGTGTCTGCTGCCACTGGTCCTATGCTCTGCCGCATCGCTGTCCCTGTCTTTGCCCATCCCCAGTCTTGCCTTAGGGCTCGTCGGGGATGGTTCTCCGGTACGTGGGTGGAGCGCTGCTGGTTCTGGGGGTGGGGGGGGCTGGCCCTCCCGGTGGATGGTGGGGTCCGTCGGTGGCCTTGCGCTGGTCTTAACTCCTCGGCTCTGGTGCTTGGCCTCCCCGTGACTTGGAGCTATGGCTCTCCCTCACGAGGGTGAGCTGCCTGGCGGGTGTCGGCCGGCCCAGTGGAGCGCCTCACCACTCGCCTGCTTGCCCCCTCCGCTTGCTCATATGCGGGCCTCCTCCCCTCACCCGCTCCTTTGTCTGCCACACTGCCGTAGCCCTGATGCCGTGGTCGAGGGGAGTCTGGGGGTGCTATGCCTTGGCGGTCCGTACCTCCCTGGGCTCGGGGCCTGGTTGTGGGTCTGGGACCCCTGGGTCCCCCGCCCTGTGATGCCCCGGACGCCCCACCCGGGGACGTCCACAGCATGTGCTTGCATGTGTGTGTATTGAGTGGATGGGGTGTGCATGTGTTTGAGTTTTAGATAAATAATGATTAGTTTTATTATAATTTTATATATATATATATATATATATATATATGTATATGTGTGTGTGGGTGTGTATGTGGGTATATTGCCATATAGATATACGGGGGGGGGGGCTCTCCGGGGGTCTGGCGTAGGGCGTTCCATCTCTACCGCCCGGTCCTCCATGGGGCAGTGTGCCCGGGCCTCTTCTGTCCTGGCCGGGGCGGTCCTATGTCGGTGGTCAGGCCTGGGTTTGCCTGAGGCGGGCCTGGTTCTGCTTCCTGGGGGTGTGTGGGGGGCGGGAGGCGGTGCCTCCGGCCGTGGACGGGCTCCCTTCCGGCCGGCGGGGGCGCCCCTGTGCCCATGGGTGTGTGGCCTTCGATGCCCTTCTGCCCTAGTGGGGTATGGTCTCCCGCTGGTCTCGGGGGTGCGGCTCTCCTCCGGCCTGCTGGCGCCCTGTTGCCGGTTGGGATTGCTCCTCCATGGCCTCTTGCTGGTCTCTTCGGGGAGTTGCTTCGGGGGCGGGTCTTGGGGAGTCGGCCCTGGCTTTGCCCACACCCACGGGGCCGGAGGATCTCTGGCGGTGGGGGCTTGACCTGGCTGCGCGGGGCGGGGTTTGCTGGGTGGTAGAAGGCAGTCTCTCTCCTTTTGTCATTCTCAGTGACAATTACACATTCACACACTCGCATTCACATACACAACACACCTCCATATGGGCACTCACAGCACATGGGTGCTTCTCTATACAATCTACTATCTTATCCCTGATGTTTATATAGTATTTGTATGCTATTATTACAGTAATAATGATGTCAAGCAGTGAGATTTTAATTACTGTAACCGTATGGTTGCAATTGTGTTTACTATCATGGGTCATGTCTTCATTGTTACTATTGCTACTGGTAAGTTGGACTGTTTCATTTCACTGATATCATTTCCAGTGTGACCCTTAGCCATCATTGACATTTAACTGTTCTGTTTGTCACTGTTGTTGTTTTGGGAATTCTTGTTGCTGCTGTTTTTGTCTCTCCCTCTACTGCCCCCCGACCCCACCTTTCTCTTCTCTCCTCTTCTTTTCTGTTCTTCTTCTTGCTCCGGTCCAGTCGCTCCAAATGGCATAACAAAAACATCAAATAACGGCAAATAAAATTTCATGGTACAGGGAAGTTGTAGCCAACACCTTTCCTGACACAGAGCAAATCTGTCTAGCATGTAAGGGCATTTAGATCAACAATACTATCTGCCCCAATGGCTGGACGGGACAAAAAATAAAAAATAAAATAAAATAAAAAAAAAAATAATAATAATAATGGAGGCCACTGTGCTCATTGGGACCTTCAAAGCAGCAGAATTTTTTCTGTATCCTTCCCCAGATTTGTGCCTCAAGACAATCCTGTCTCGCAGGTCTACAGACAGTTCTTTTGACTTCATGCTTGGTGTTTGTGCTCTGACATGCACAGTCAACTGTGGGACCTTATATAGACAGTTATTATATTTCCAAATCATGTCCAATCAACTGAATTTACTGCAGGTGGACTCCAATTAAGCTGTAGAAAGATCTCAAGGATGATCAGTGGAAAAAAAGATGCACCTGAGCTCAATTTTGAGCTTCATGGCAAAGGCTGTGAATACTTATGTAAATGTGTTTATATATATATTTTTTAATATATTTTTTATATATATATATATTTTTTTTATATATTTTATATTTTATTTTATTTTTAATAAATTAAAAAAAAGTCAAAAAAAAACTTTTTCACATTGTCATAATGGAGTATTTTGTGTAGAATTTTGAGGTAAGAGATTAAATTAAAACAATTTGGAATGAGGCTGTAACATGACAAAATGTGGAAAAAGTGAAAAAGTGAAGCGCTGTGAATACTTTCTGTATCTCAAGCTTTTCTAATGTCTTGACTGCACCATCATCAATCATGTATCCATTGAAGTGAGTCAGAGACAAAAGTATAATCTGTCTTTTCATAAAACTCGTACCGACACAAAAATATTTAGCCTTGTAAGTACCGCCGTTGTCGTAGGATTTCAACAAAAATTATTCCCCAAAATATGTCTCGATTTTCATACACTATCTTGGTAAACAGTGCGCCTAACATACTAGCCCGTTTGCCTGTGCATAATTCCGCAGAATAGTATACTGGGTAGTGGTTCTTTTAGATTTGGGACACTATAGACAGATTTTTAAAGATTTAATCATCTTTAATATGTGTTTGTGTTTTTTTATTGAGTATATGGCACAATAATCCACTATGAAAAACTTGAGAAACACTATTGGATTCAATAAGGAACTCTGAGCTTCTTACAATAGAATCGTATTTAGAATAGTTAGTAGATGTAGAAGGAACTACACTACAGAAAGTTAGCCAGTCAAGTGTGTGTAATGATGACTGTACCTGCTGCTGAAGGTTTTTTTTTACAATAAAGTTCAATTGAGGTCTCACTATCCACTTTTTAGGGTTAGGTTTGTAAGGACAAAAATGAATCTAAATGAATGATTCTAAAATGAATGAAATATCCTCCTTCTCAGGAGTCAATGGACATATATCTGTATATCTGTATAAATGGAAACCTAGAAATGTTGTTGAAATAAGGTCACATCAGAGAATATGGTCAGTGAGTAAATAAATAAATCTCCATTTAGCATGACTTAGAACATGATGATAGATGAATGATTTAATTGACATTGCTCATAGAATAATTGACAATAACTATCAGTGTAACAAAGTATATGTCTGCAGTGCTGCTGGTACACCTAATCTACTCAGAGTGCAGGCAAAGCAAATGACAGATGTGCGTGTTAAGTTTCTATGACGTTGTGATTCTAAATTAATGTGTGTACAGCTATGCCAATGCAGGCTGACAGACACAGACACAAGGACAGCTGTTATTATGACACCTCCGGGCTAATAACAATTGGGGTATTGCTGCAAAGCATTAACAAGTACATAGTGTATGCCTATGAGTAGATGTAACATTTTGGAAGGAGTCGGGTGATATCAAACGTGTGTCTCTGATATCCGCAGCGGCCCAATTCCCACAAGGACTGAAGTAAGCAGGTGCTGAAACGGGCCTGGCTTTGAATCTGCTAATCCTCACACAGTATATATAGACCTCAGCAACTGACACACACTTTATGAAGCATTGTTAGCGTGCTTTGGCTCAGGCTACGTCACAGTGGCAACTGGAACATTCATCAAAGTTATCTTTTTAATTCAACTGGATTAAATATAAAGTGGGTTTATCGTTTTTGCATGGAAGAGAATGAGATTGTGATGACCTTCATCCATGTTGTTGCGTCTATTCGAAGATTGTACTAAATAAATGTTAATACTCTATAGTAAGTAAAAGCTGTGCACAAAAACTTTTCAATTACTTTCTTTGTATTATAAAGCCTAAGAGACCATTTCTTCTTGATGATAAACCATAACAATATCAAGTATCCACAGGGATATAAATAGATAACAATGCCTACAAGACCAGCCAACTGTTCTTGTCAATCTGAGTGTCATTAATACAAACACTCAAATGGTTGTCTGTTGTACAATAGAAGCTATATTTTGTATGTTTTTATCCAAGAAGAAGAATACAGCATCACTTACCGTACGCAAGAACTGAATCTCTTCCTCTCCATCTGCACCTTCTGCCATTCTGCTGAGGCATTAAGAGCACCACCTTGATTGAGAGAAATTAGCTTCTTGGTTCTCCTGGTGACTGCAAGGAAAGGGGAAATGTTACTGAAGGGTTTGTGAAGGGCGATGGGGGTCCCGGCCCCTCTTTCTCTCTCTGACTCTTTTATGAGAGCTTGGGTGACTGTCATTCTCCTTCATAACTGCATCATGGAGAGGAGGAGCAACTGGATCAGGCAGCTCTTCAAAAGTTTTTATATCTTTTCAACTGATTTACAAATGGATGCATTTCAATTGCTTTGAAATGTTTGGGATTTTTATTCAAGTATGGTAAAAAAAAGATTATTCTTGTATTTATATCATTATGATTATTATTATTAGGGCCTGAGTACCAAGCAATAACCTTGCAAACTGCTATGGTTATTATTATTACACATGTTTCATTTGGTCACCTTAACCTTAACACTCACTAAATTACATGGCCAGACCAGTAGATCAATTCCATGATTTAGATTTAGAGATCTTTGCAGAGAGAGGCTCTTAAAAGCCCAAAAATACATGTTTCATTTTTCCTATTATTTTTTTAGACATTTAATTTTTTTAATTTTAAAAGTATTGGATATTTGTTAGGCTATAAGGTGCATCATCGGCGCTAACATTATCTTATGGGTTGCATTTAATATCTGTGTCCAGTCAGAGCTAAAGTAGTGCCTTTCTGACTTGTTAAGTCTGATCAAAATAATTTAAACAATGTCAAGTTGTATTTGAGAAACAAAGACATCACAGTTGCACGACAACTTAATAAGATAGTAAATTACACGTATTACCGTAGTTCACGCCATTGCCTGTGGAGGGGGGTAGCAAGCTGAGAGCGTCAATCCATGACATCCTGTGAGAAAAGAGGAAGAGAACCGTCCGTCGTTAAAACAGTCCCTCGACAGGCTCCCAAAACCTCAAAACAGAGGTAAGCGCTAACTTTAGACCGTTTTGACAAACAAAAATAAATTCACTCTGGGCGTGCAAGTATGCCAATATACCAACAGTGTATGTGTATTATATTTTTGCCAGTATATAAGGCTTAATACGTTACAAAGTCGAGGAACATGCCAAATAGCTGTGTGCTAAAGTTATGCTACAAACAAACACCCTTGTTTGGCAATAAAGACATGCTAGTTGTTTGTTGGGTTACTTTTTAGAAGCGATATTCGCGATGGTGTCATTCTGCATTTTTAATCAATTTGTTGTGGGTTACTGTGTGTCAGCAGAAGAGGAGGAGAATGGATGTCCTCACTCACATTCTTACAGACCCTCTTGAGCCAAAAGAGGAAGAGGACGGTCAGATCACTGAGGAGTGCATGCTGGGTAACTGCAGGGTCAGCCTCCCAGAGGAACTACTTGAAGATGTGAGTGATGTGCAATTCAATTCCTCGTTTGACATTGCGTTGTTAAAATGTCCCAATGTTTTGTCATCAGCCTGAAATCTTCTTCTCTGTGATGAGTGAAAGCACCTGGAATGAAGTACTGTCAGACTCCCAGAAGCAACACCTCAGTCAGTTTTTACCACAGTTCCCTGACAACGACAAAGAGCAGAGCAGCACAATTAACGACCTCTTCAACAATAGAAACTTTCATTTTGGAAACCCCCTTCATCTTGCACAAAAGTTATTCCGAGGTAATTAACAGACTGATCAACTCACAAACATAACATATTGGTGATGTTTTTGCTCATTACCTCAATGAACCCAGATGGCTACTTCAACCCTGAAGTGGTCAAGTACAGACAGTTGTGTGCCAAGTCTCAGCAAAGACGACAGTTGCACTCTCTCCAGCAGTACTACCACAGACTGCTGAAACAAATCCTTGTGTCCCGGAAGGTATTTGTTGCGGAATTTGCAGCTGCAATCTCATGCATCAGTTTGATTTTAATATTTCTGTTCTTGCTGTAGGAGTTGCTGGATTTTGCAGTTCACAACGGTCTGGACTTTTCACCGAAAAGAAAGCAACAGACAAGGAGTCACACTGAAATACGTGAGCAAAAGGTTAAAAGAAGACTAAGACGCATCTTAAAGGAGGTTAAAATGGAGTGCTGCGACAGTAATGCTTCATCTGACGAAGATGGTCAGTCTGTTTTCTTCGGTTGCACTCTGAGTTTTAACTCAGCAGACTGAATTACATAAATTATTACTTTTTTTTTTATCACACGTTTATAGATCTATCCTTGTGGACACCGGAGCCACAATCCCCCTCCTCCCCGACACCCACCATCTCACTCAGAGTTCTGCCCAGCCTTTCCACACAAGATATGAAGACGACTGGTAAGTATCATTTAGTTGTGGTATCCATTCACTCCACTGGAATGTTTTCTTAAGAAAAATTGTCATTTGTGGCAGAAAAAATCCAGCTTGGAGAACAGGACTTGAAGGCCATGCTCCAGCACCATCGGGAAAAGAGGAAACGACAACCAGTAAATTATTTCTCGATGGGATTAGAATTAGTAGATTTGGTGTTCAGTTACTCACCAATCATTCTTCTCCTTAGGACCATCCAGACTTGATGACCTCAGACATCCACCTCTGTGACATTCTCTCCAGGGCTAATATTGGTCGCAAAGCGGCATTATGTGAGTCGATTCATTCAAAAGCGACATTACACACAAGGGTGTACACACCTCATAATTTAGCAACCATCTTTGTATCCATTTACAATGCACTGAAGATAAGTCAACACATAACTGGCAATACAAATGAGCCCACATGTCAAAAAAGGGTAAATATTAGCGTGAGAGCTACTCTTATCTAGCATGACCTTAATCCTCTTGGGCATGGAATTCATCAGAGCTGCACATTGTGGTGATGACATCACTGGTGAGGCTGGTGCACATGTGACACCTTGTTTTACTGACACATCTCTTGTTTTTCTACCAGCACTCTTTGACCTGTCTCTACCCAAGAAAAAAATTAAAGATGAGAGAAGGAAGAAGAAAATTAAGACGGTCAAAGTGGAAGCCGAGGATCCTTGTGATGCTCTTTCTTCGGAAAACTCATCAGTCCCTGTGGCAAACATGAACTCCCTACCAGACACTCCATCGATACCACTGGCCAACATCAAGGAGGAGTATGTATACTGTAGACCTGATCCTGTCTTAAGGCTAAAATTAAATAACTGTAATTCTTGCAGAATCTTGGAGGAACCTCGAAGCAGCCCGGTCGTAGTTGAAGAACTTGCTGTCAGTTTCTTCAGCTTGTTGGAGACCATCTTGAGGGCAGAACATCTTGCCAGCACTTCAGTGGTAAAGTGTATGAATTCATCTCGCTTGCTTGTTAGTCTGTGTGTGAAACCACCAACATTTGTGTTGATCTGCTTTCAGTTGGAGGAAAAAGTCCAAATGTGGCAGTTATCTCCTGCCAGTTCGCTCAACTCCTGGTTTTCTTCTGCCTCCTGTTGGTCTGAATTGGTCCTCCATGCGCTGCAGTTTCTTGCAGGAGAAAGTAAAGGTATGTAAACTTGTGATGTGATGATCAAAAGAGAAACAAAATAGAACTTTTGGTGGAAAAATTGCTGTACATCCACTAAAGATTTAATCATTGTTTTCCTCTCTCTAATATATTTTCCAGAAGGTGTAATGGCTCTCCCCAGTGGTTTCCTGCCATTTGTGGAATTTGTTGATGAAACGCAGCAGTGGAGGTGGATCGGTAAGACGGATAAATAGAGTGAAAGTCCTGATGGATGCTGTGATACACATCCGTGATGATGCTTATTTCAGGCCCCACTCACGATGCAGAGAAGGACCTCATTGCACTTTGCCAACTGTGGCTGGACTCCAAAGATTTGGTTGTCAAGGTATTCTATACAGTGTACACGCACAGATGATGTTGCACATATTGTATCCGTGTTGATGTTAAACAATATTGATGTCACCCACAGACAGAAAGTGAAGAGCTCTTAGAGATGACACCCCCAATGCCACGAGTGTAGGTCGCAATCTACGCAAATGTACTACAAAGAATTATTATAAGAATGAATGTATTTTTTAACAGGTCAACTGATTATGTGGTGAGACCCAGCACAGGAGATGAGAGACAGCTGTTCCAAATTCAGGTATCTTACTTTATTTTGTGCGCCTTGTTTTTTTGTGTTTTTTGTAGCTGACATTTCATTGGTTTGTGCTGATTAGGAGCAGCAGAGGTACAATCAACCTCACAGAGCCTTCACGTTTCGGATGCACGGCTTTGAATCTGTGGTGGGGCCTGTTAAGGGAGTGTTTGATAAGGAGATGTCTCTCAACAAAGCCCGGGAACACACCCTGCTCCGTTCGAACCGCCCACCATATGTCACAATCCTCTCTCTAGGTAGGAGCTTCTCCTTGCTGTAGCTTCAAGTGTGTGTTTCAAGCAAACTACTACATTTTGACCCATTTTTGTTCTTTTTAGTGAGGGACGCAGCAGCCCGGCTACCCAATGGAGAGGGAACTCGTGCAGAGATCTGTGAACTGCTCAAGGACTCGCAGTTTCTTGCCCCAGATGTCACAAGTGCACAGGTCAAGATTCCCTTATACCACTTTGTCTTTTTTGATGACAATGGCATTAAAGAGGATTTTGCTTATGCCATGTAGGTGAACACCGTTGTCAGTGGGGCTCTGGATAGACTACACTATGAGAAAGATCCCTGTGTGAAGTACGACATCGGACGCAAACTGTGGATTTATCTTCACCGCAGTCGTAGTCAGGAAGAATTTGGTAAGCGGCAATGCACATACACTTAAGATGTAGTACCGCAAAGAGTTTCAGTAATTTCCAGTGTATAAGACGTACCAGTGTTTAAACCGCACCCGCTAAATTTAGAGAGGAAAACAAATTTGTACCGGACGACAATAGTCCATGAGGACCAGGCAGCTCTTCATTAGCCAATCATGAGCTACGAGAAAACCCACAACAAGCTTGCCAACCCATCGGAAATTGCAGGAGCTCATGCTAAAATCATCACACAGCAACTTAACACTAAAAAGGTAAGTAAGGAATATATAAGTACTATTGAGTATAGGAAAAATACATTTCAACAGTTTCCCATCATGTATTTCTTCCCACCAAAACATTTAATTGGCTGTACCAGGGCCCGCCCTGTGTCCACCAGAGGGAGCCTCTTGAGTTGCTGTGTGATGATTTTAGCATTTTTTTCCAAGATGACACCACGAGTCAGAATGTTACCATATATTGAGTAATCACCTCTTGGGATCTCTGATGGCTTGAGAAGCCTATGCGAGTTCCCTTTATAGCTTGTAATTAAGTTAGCCACACTGCTGTATGGCTAAGGGGTTCAATCACAGTACATCATAAAGTGTCCACCAATGCTGCAATCATTTCTTTGTTGTGCTATTATTAGTTTTCTTTTAACCCACCCAGAGAGGATCCACCAAGCTCAAGCTGCTGCTGCAAAAGCAAGAAAAGCTCTGCAGCAGAAGCCTAAACCTGCATCCAAGCCTGTGAGACAAGTACCTCATTCATTTTATGATGTCTTACTTAGAAGTACCAAATTTCAAATCCTTCTCTATTTTCAGAAATCTGGAAGCAAAGATGGAGGTAGTAAAACCTCTGGATCTTTGGAAGCAGGGCAGGATATAGGTTCCAGTCCCATGTCACCAACCCCCTCTACGCCTAACCTAAACACACCCGGGACCCCAAAGTCACCCTTACCCTGCACAGTGTCCACACCAATAAAGTCTGCTGTCCCTGATGCAATTAAAACCAGCACTGGGTTTGTTTTTACTTTGTCTTGTCTGTTTTGCAACACACCCTTTGCAATTCATTTACCTTGAAATCAATTGTCTCTCTTGCAGCGTCCTCCTCATGTCTCCTCCTTCCTTGTCTCAACTGGGGTCCATCTTGCCCAACAGTCAAGCTGCATCACAGCCTGTCACTTCCCAACACACGGCACGGATAGTGAGTCACCTGGCAGCAAGCTCCCTCCCTCAGGTGAGGGTTGTCTCTGCTCAACCTGGACTGGGCTCTCCAGCAGTAAATCAGCAGGCTGCATTGGTCCATCAGAGCCCTCATCAGATCAGGATGCCGGTGTCAGTGGCAGCCAAGGGCATCCCACAGGTAAAAGAGCAAATTAGTTCATGTGTTGGGTTTTTTCCAGATATTGTCTATCCAAAACATAGAAGTACCTCCTTGTGTCTGTATCATGTACATAACAGGCAGTGATGTCGATGCCTCTGAGGGGCCAGTCTGGCAGTCCAGTCCAGATGCCGAGCACTCTATCGGTCTCCACAGTAACCGTGGCCAAACCTCAGACTGGCTCACCCGGTAGCCCAGTCAGCAATCCAACTACAACGCCTGCTGTGCTGCAAGGAGTGGCCAGCCCCAACATCAAACAGGTACACAGGTTGATTGTCACTGTAAGAGAGGCAGTCATTTAACAATATGTTCATTTTTATGGTAGCTTATAGCTTGCAGTGGTGGCCAACTCTGTAGCATTATATTGAGAAACCCTGCTGTGTGACAGCGCAAACTGTAACTACAAGCACAAGACTTAGAAACAGACCCATAAAAATTGAATTTTAAATGAATATAATTGATCATAAAATTATTCGGGGAGGGGTTTCTCTGAAAATTGTCTGTTTTTGAAAGCAGAAAACACATCTCATTCACAGTAAGTCTAATTATTTATAAATGTGTAATAATAGAGGTAAAATGAATAGCATGCATGTGGGAAAATTTGTCCTTATGCTTCACTGATAATGCTGAGATGGAGCACATTGTTTCGTGGTCCTTAAACGCACCATAGTTGTGTGTTGTGTGGGTTGCCTAACCAAAGCACTCGTTCAGTGAGCTGACCGCAAGTTAAAATGATTTTAAGTCATTAAAGCAATTAAAAGCAGGCAAGTAACGTGGATTAAGATTTCAATGTCCATCTATTGTATTGTAGGTGTCCATCACTGGCCAGTTAGGAGTGAAAGCTCCAGGAGCAGCAGGAATTCCGCTCACTGCCACAAACCTTCGCATCCAGGGTAAAGATGTCTTGCGTCTTCCGCCTTCGTCCATCACCACAGATGCCAAAGGTCAAACGGTGCTCCGGATCACCCCAGACATGATGGCGACTCTCACCAAGTCTCCAGTCACTACAGTTAAACTGACTCCTGACTTCCTGGGCACCGCCACAGGGGGCGGCAACAAGAACATATCAGCCACTCTCCATGTCACACCCCCGCACCCTTCAGCCTCCGTCGTCACCGCTGCTGTATCCTGCACAGGGGAGGCCCCCACCACTAAAGCTGCACCCATGGCTTCCACCCTGTTGAAAGCCACAGGAGACACAGCCATACGTCTCATGCCCACGCTGGCTGTCACTGTGGCGGAACAGAAATCTCGCACTTTCTCCACAGTCACGTCCCCGGACAAGAGCGGCACCACCATCCGTATCATGCCAGGCCTTGGGGTGATCCCACAGAAACAGGGTCAGACCATCACTATGGCCTCCACAAGTGGCAGCAAGCCACCCACAGTGTCCACTTGTGCCAACGTGATGACCATGTCCGCCAACGTGGTAGCTGGTGCTAAGGGCATCACGGTGGCCTCTGGAGCCTCCACTTCTCCTCTCAAGCTGGGAGCAGCCACCGCCACTATGCGCCAGGTCCCTGCCACTGTGGTCAACACACAAACAGTAAGAAGATTTATTATTTCCCATATCATATATTGATTACAGTGCATCTGTTAATCAATTTTTAACCCTTTACTGACAATACAAAATGATATCATTCTTCCACAACTAAAACCATTATGGCAACCTGTAATCTAAAAAACA
Source organism: Doryrhamphus excisus (assembly GCF_037039965.1). Taxonomy (NCBI): domain Eukaryota; kingdom Metazoa; phylum Chordata; class Actinopteri; order Syngnathiformes; family Syngnathidae; genus Doryrhamphus; species Doryrhamphus excisus. The sequence goes on along the minus strand of NC_136377.1, from coordinate 8,983,238 downwards.
ATTTGTGGAATTTGCCTTTTTCCTTCTAAATGTATTTGTTTTCATTTTGGCAGAACATTTGTACTGCGTTATCAATTTGGTAGTAACCATAATAATCAAATGCATGGGTAATTGTAATATCATGGGGTTGTATGGCGTTATAAGTGGCATTTTGAGGGCAGCCATAATTGCACGTGGTCCTCAGTGAAAACCACCCTCCTACTAGTGTTTAGTTTACTTCCACTTTACAACTGTAGAGGGAGCCCTGGTGCAAAAAATAACCTCACCGTGACTTTGTGTTGTGTAAATACCCTGTCGGTTCAAATTAGCCAAGTGACAAATTACTCAGTCATCAGATTCAGTTTTTTCCCAATCCTTCAGGAATCAAATGATTTTTGTTTGTTTCAACTTGCCATAGGGGAAGCTACCTGCACGGATCACAGTGCCTCTTTCTGTCCTCAACCAACCACTCAAAAGTAAAAGTGTTGTTACTACACCTATTGTGAAGGGAAGTCTCAACACAAAGTAAGTTTGAACATATGCCCTTTATTTAACATATTGGGACCATGTTTTCCTGTTAGTGGTGCACACTTACATCTTCTTGTGTTATCCATGCAGTATCAGCAGCTTGGGGAGGAACATCATACTGACCACCATGCCTGCAGGCGCCAAGCTGATCGCTGGGAACAAACCAGTTAGCTTTGTCACGGCACAGCAGTTCCAGCAGCTACAGCAGCAAGGACAGGCCACGCAGGTTGGCTTCAATGCAAACCCACTGCATGAATATCATGAATAATCAGTCATGTGATTATGCGGACACCTTGCCTTCACAACTCTCTCCCATTCAGGTTCGCATCCAGACAGTTCAGGCCCAACAGCTTCAGCAACACATGGCAACAGCTTCCCCTAAATCTGTCTCCACAGTCGTCGTCACAACAGCTCCATCACTAAAATGTCCGCCTGATCTTCCACCTGCACCACCTCAATGATTTCAGCAAGCCATCTTCAGTTAACTATTAGTTAGTAGTTATTTGTGTTCCTGTAACATTTCCGTATGTAGTTATTTGTTATCAGTGTCAGACATTACCTACAATGAAAGTACATTTGAATTATAAACAATATCGCTGCTTAAAGCTCACACCTTCACTCTGTATAAGATGTATGTCTATTCCTTACGTCTTAGGTGTTTATGTATGCATTTTGGACCATATTATGATGAGATTTCAACTCAAGGTTTCTCATATCAGTCAGATTTTTAGTTATACTGTGATAATAATAATTTTGAACATGACAAAACTACATTTTCAGTCATTATTCCTCCTCTGACTCTTCAAGTAAAGCTTTCTCTGAACTTCTGTTGTGTGACGTATTTTGCAGCACTATCTCAATGTCTTGTCGTCCTCTGGAGAATCTCCTCATGGTGCTTTTGGAAGGAAAAAAAAAGATAAAATGCAGGTTAAACATGTTGTGATAGGCACTGATAATTAGATATTACTAGTACTGTGTACTAGTACTACTCGTTGATATGAAAGGCATGCTAAAAGTTATTGAAACATACCATGTACTTTGCCAGCCTTAAGCAGCCCTTATAATACAAGTGAGGCATATTTTATGTAAATAAAACTGCTTCTTGAGTCACAAACCTGACAGGGGAGTTTTCAGATGGATGTTCAGAAAACATCAGCAAAAAATTACAGGTTTAGGTGCATTTTACAGTGGAAACCCCAAAAGAGGTGTTATTTGGAATTGAACAAAAATACTCCAAAAAGATCAAATACAACCTTTGAGTTTGCATGTGGCCAAATTGAGGCCCTATGCAAAGTTTATTTGATGATGTCACTACTGAAGATAACGATAACCATAGAACCATAACTGGCACTCGAGGACACAGGGAAGCGTCTTAACTGTTCAGTGGAAGAGCAAATTTATGTTACCAAGAAAATAAGTAACAAAATACACTTATACACTCGGCCAGTGTGATGTTTTCTTTTCCAGACTTCCCAAATTCAGCTATATCGACAGAAAAAATACATGGTTTTTGTTCCTGGGGTCAGCACAAAATGCCACAAAAATTTTTCAGGGGGTAACCCTGACCATATTATGTTTTCTGATTCCAGCAATACCTACTGTATCGTTGTTCCCTCTCCATACTGTTATACTGTTCCCTCTCTGTTCCCTGACATTTTTGTCAGTTGGAATCAATATTGAGTAGTTTTCTGCATGCAGAAAACATGCAGGGTTCGACTATATATATATATATATATATATATATATATATATATATATATTATACACAAGGGGGCACAATCTCTGCGAACTCAGAATGCACAGAGCATGTAAGCCCGAGGAAGTACAAAGACAGGAGACTATACTCACATCCAAACGGCAGCAGAGGTGCAGGTGACGACCAACATGGCCACAGCCAAATGCCAGCAGAAGCACATTGTGACAAACATGACGTTGTTATGCGAAGTCAAATCCCACTTTGGTCCACTGGGTGGGTAGAGTACAAAACCAATCTGTAATGACAACATCCATTATTCGATACAGCTCTTGTATCGGCTTTGTGGAAGTATTCCGAATAACATGTCTGGTGACTTGTGTTGGTATAACCTGGTAGAACCATGAACCCTGTAGGATGAACAAGAGGGCTCTCAGCAGTTCCAGAATAATGTGGTCTCTCATGAACACCTCCATCATGGTGCTGGCTGACCCACTGAACACCGCCACCAGGAGCAGGGAGTGGATGTGAGCGTCCAGTTGGGGGCGACTGTGCACATGGTAGTAGAACAGAAAGCCTGCAAAGAAAACATGCAAGCTAAGTAGCAACACGGGTGCTGACAGATGTTGATGAATACACTACATAGGCAAAAGTATTGGGACAATTGGCTGTTACAGAAGTGAAACTATAAGATGGTATCGAAGGTCACAACCACTGAACTCGTTCAGCCCAATGGAGTTGAGGTCAAGGTTCAGGTTCTTCCACATCAAAGTCATCTAGTCTTCCAGATCCTGATGCAGCAAAAAAGCCCCAGGCCATCACACTACCACTACCATATTTTACTGTCAATATTATGTTCTTTCTGAAATGTATTTTGATCACGGCTCAAATATAACCCAAAATGGAGCCAAAGAAAGCTGCAGCATTTTGATAAAGATAGTGTGAAAAATGACTAAATTCAGGAAATAACTCATGCCAAAACACAAAGGTGGATTCTGTTAATTTTGCTGCCACTTTGTGTCTTTCAATTCAGTGAAAGTGTTGATTTATCTCTTTCATTCATCATATGCATTTAGAATTGTTTTATGCATGTAAAACTATGAAAAAGTGACTTGTGGCAAATAACTTTTGAATAGCAAAAAAGGTAAGAAAATGGACAAGTAATATTGATTTGTGAGCCTGTTTGTGCTCCTCTGTGATTGGTCAGTTTGCGTTTCATGTCCACAAATTGTTGACTGTGTTGTTTCCTCTTACCTTCTACAAAAAGAGCCAAAGAGAGGGCAAAGCGGTCCACACCAACAGGCACCAGTTTGGACTTGGTGCTCACAACCAACGCTATTCCACAAATGCCAAAAAAGAGATACATGGTGCTGTGCTGCCAGTTCATCAGCTTAACCCATGAATTGTTCTGCGTGTCGTAAAGATGAGCATGCGGTCCATCCACCACAAACTGCTCCACCATGATGCCTGAGGTGGGAGCACATAAAGTTAGAGTTGTTTTGAAGTCGGAATTTCAATGACACGTTTAGAAGAAAGACTGACCAACGAATGAGGCAAAGATTTGGACGCTTCCTTCAATGTAGTCCATCCGTTTAAAGAAAGGAGGCAAAGCGGCTCTGCTTTTGGGATGAGTTGTCCTCCAGTAGTGCTGGAGAGTGTGTTTCACCGTCAGCCAAAATCCAAAAAGCAAGAAGAAAGAGCCGGGGATGGCGTGTCCTCCAAAGTTAGCCATAGTTTGGCCAACAATATTCTCCCTGAAATAAAACACAAGAAATGTTGGTTAGCACTTTTATCTGTTGAGTGGATGGACAGTTTAAAGTACAGGCTGAGAACTCCATCTTGAAATATTGATAAGGAAAGCATGTGTGAAAACTACATTTACCACAAAACCAGAATATACAATAAAATGGGGCATAAGTCAAATAAACTTCTACAGGTGTTAATAAACCAATCTGTTTCCACATTTAAAACCCATAGTAAGCTGATTTTACAGAAGTCCTTTTGTTCCTCCCTGTTGTCTGTGTTTGCCATCAAGACACGCACAGGTGACTAAAATACACGTCAGACCAGTTTTTCTCGTACAGAAAAATATTATATATATATATATATTTGGCACAATTAACACAAGGCATACCTTAACTTCTGCCACCGATTCCCAAAGAAAGTTCTAGATTTCTTGCAGGTGTCCGGACCTTGCCACCTGTCACACGGTATGAATGTGGTATATGCGCACGCATGACGTATTGGCCCCACCCAACATTTGCTTTGCCAATTTTGTTGGCGCACTTCCTCCTGAGACACATCCTCCAGGACAAGGGCGTAATTTGCATGGAGGATGGGGGGGGGGGTGCGTCATGTTCCCCGCAAAAAAACAGATCCAGCCAATATAACCCCCCGAATATAATCACATAATTCCAATTTGTGAAAATATGTATTATCTGATGTTAATATATTGTTTCCTTTCTTTACTTATATCATTTGCCAACAGTAGCATGTTTGATCTCCGGTAATATAACACCCCCCTTAATACTTGGTATTACCCATCCCGCTTTCTCTACCTATTTGCCGCATGGAGACAGTACAGCCCCGGAAACAAGAAGTGCACTAAAAGACGACAAAGAATATTTAATTGTTGACCCCCCCGACCAAAGAAAGGTAAATAGTCGTATTAAGTTCTGATTTTTGACTGGAGTTGGCAAGCTCTTTGTTGGATTGCCAGTGTCCTGTGAGATGAAGCCAGAGTCATTGTACTGTACTGTGTAGGACCAATGCCAGTTTAGCTGACGTGACTTGATCGTAACGTCTCTGTTTTCCCACATCAAATATCTTGTCAGGTGTGAAGGTATTTTGCTGATGAAATAACACCATAAACTACACACAAGCTACATTTCTACATTTTAAATGCAGCGGAGTTTCTGCTGGGCGGAGCGGTGACCATGGTGATGACAGACGCTTCTACAAGTGACATGACGTACCAGTCCTGCTGCAACGGGTGACAGAAGACAGTGACAGAGTGTAGAGTGATTTCATGTTGTGAATTTACAAGCTTTTGGAAAAAGTCATAATAATTAAGTTCATTCAACGCTGTGATTTCTTTCTTTAAGAACCTTCATTTGTGTTTCAAATTAAACATTTTGAAAATGTTGTCAGTAACCACCAATATGACCCCAAGTGGCTGGGATTGGAATAGATGGCAACAGTACAGTAGTCACTTTGCAGCAAAAAGGGAAATACATTATAAAGACATATTATTTGTGATATACCATGATTTTCTCTTGGAGATGAATAAAGCTATCTATTTTATATAACTATAAGGACACAGGGAAGCGTGTTTATATAACTATAAACCTTCAATACACCATAGATAAAAAATAAATAACATAATAAAATTATCAAAATTTCATCAACGACTTAAACTGGTAAATAAGACCGCTTGTTTTACTGTGCAAACATTGTGGCTTGCAGGTAACAAATGGTGGCAATGGCTTTAATGTGATGTGACAATGATCCGGAATCACCTTAATGTAGGTTGAGAAGGAGCAAAAGAAGCCACATTGAGTTAATGTATAAGCTCAAGTGGCCCTGTGTGAACACATGGCAAGGCCGCCGCTGCTTATTTAAATGAACTTTGCACTCCGTTTGCAAGAAAAAAAAAGTATTTATTGCCATTATCATCTTCAAACATATGAGTGAGTTACAGGAACCAAACACACAGTCACCAGATGTAAAATGCATACATAAACGACAAAGAAAAATCTACAAATATTTTGTATAAGCTTTAAAGTATCTCACAGAATAGCTTCTTCTCTCTGAAGGGGTTCTCTGAAGAAGGTACAGGTGTAACCAGGGGGTCCTCTTTGGCGTGGGCTTCACAGTAGGCCATCAGTTCCGCTGCTGCTTTGGACACCTGGTCAAATATCATCAATATATAAATATCATCAGTGTAGAATACAACACATCATAATTTCACTGTGTCTTCTTAATGCCTTGTATTTGTTAGTTCAGTTCATGTAGCCACTTTTATGATTGAAAATGCTTAATTGGGCCAAAATATATAAAACATTTGCGTAAAAATGCATATGTTTTGACTGTTGTAATGCGGCAATAGACCATTTTCAACCACAAAACAGCATGATTCATTAATCAATATATTTTTGAAAAACAGTTATAGGGTAAAGCCGCACAATTTCATATGGCGAGGGATGACTGTATGCTGTATGTGCAAAACATTTTCAGGGGCTGACATAAATGCTAAACTACAGGTGAGCAACAGGTGGCAGGCAGGTTTGTTATTTTTGCTTTGTATTTCCACAGCGTGCACATACCATCATCCTCTCTATGTTGACCTCCAGCTTTAACTGCTCTACCGTCTTTCGAGCGTCCGCAATCTTGGCCATGTTGTTAGACATCCTGTCAAGACCACCAGCCTGCAGCAAACACACATGGAGAAGTGTTGCGTTTTTAGACAACGACAAACACATAAACACATCAAGTGACAGGTCATTTAAAGTATCTGGGGCAAGAGTAACATAGTCTAAAACATAGTCTGTTTCAGTTTGCTCATTAATTCTTCGCCCTGGGTCTCAGCTGCAAGTGGCGCAGCGTGGGTCTCCGAGGTGGAGGGCAAAGGGGAGGAGGCTCCCCTGGGGGGGGGCGCTATCACTGAGACTGTAAATACACCCAGTAACATTAATATGCTGCAGATAACAGCATAGGCTAAGTATGCTATTTGATGATTTGCGTTATGTGAGGAACATCAATCAATATAATCTTTGGGGTTGTAAACACGTTCCTATAAATAACGGATCTAAAAAGACAATCTAGTGTTTTTGTATTGTTATAACAATAATAATAATATGAACTCTATTTTCTATTGTTGGTGCGGAGAATTTATTCTCCAACACTATCAATGGAAAATAATGTGAATACTAAATCATCTATATTTTAGACACTGTAAAAATACATGTAATATGTAAAAATATTCTACAAATACAACAATAAATATAAACAGCTACAGACTTAAATTTAAAACTTGTTACATTTTAAAAATAGCTCAAATGAATCACTCACCGTGAGACACTCCTGTGTTGTGAAGTCAACTTGCAGTATAAAATGCAGTGAGATTAATGAGAAAGATGAGCAGGGAAGGCTCAACAGGTCCCCCCCACCCCCTCCTTCAATTAATTAGTGCTGGTTCTGCCCCCAGGATGGGCTCAGTGCAGCGTGGGTGTGAGGCAACATGCCGCGGTAATCTTATTGACATATGACATAAAACATACTGGAGTACAGTGTACACAGATTGAAAAAAAAAACACCTAGCTATGTGACATTGACCGTGAATCACAATATTTCATTATTGTTATGTTTTGAATGAGAGTGCACAGCAATAATTTCACAAAAGGCTTATTATTGTGGCTGTGCACCACAATTAATATCCGGTACAGCACAGAGTGGTGCCTATTATCATGTAGTTTGCTGTATGAAAGCAGGTCAAAATATTACAAACTACAACCACAATAAATAGTACATACTGAATGACTCATTCTTAAGTTAAAGTTGATTTAAAAATGTTCATTTGACTGGGTTTTGGACTGGTTTAGCACTGTAAACCATTACAACTTGAGGACACATCATCAAAACTAGGACTATATGCATGGTGTGTGTTACCATGTGCAAGTATGTGACAATGGAGGGTTGTAATGATGATATTATGTGATGCAGTCTTTGCCGTATAGTGCTGACAGTTATTACACGCAGCACCAGGGGGCAAAGTGGCAGTGTTGTGGAGTTTAAATGTCAGGTGCCTCATTAACATTTGTTTCCCACTATTAATTGGTCTCTCTCTGTGGAGGATTTATAGTGGAGCAGTAAATGAAGAAAGAAAGCTGTTTCAATCCTGTCTGAGGGCCCCAAAATAACAACAACAAAAAAGACAATGTTGTATTTTAACAATGGTTGTCAAATGACTAAACTTTTGATTTAGATTAATCAGTTTTCAAATGAATCATGAATAATCTTAAATACATTTTGCAACCAATGTTTTATGTATTTGAGTAACTGGAGATATTTGCATGTAGTAATAATTACATAACGATTGATTCATAGATGATTATGTCCAGTCCAAGTTGAGATGATACAGCCATTCCAAAGCATGTCCTCTGTAATGAAATATGATCAGCATTTTATGGAAAAATATGCATCTAAAGGTACAAAACGTGGCAATATCGTGCAAGAATTTTGGTTCTTCTTTTCCGATAAACTGCACATTGTGGAATAGCCTTTTATCGTGGCCAACCGAAGGCACACCTGTGCAATAATTGTGCTGTCTAACAATAAGCACCTATGCCATACTTGTGAGGTGGATGGATTAAAGAGAAAGTGCTTGCTATCACAGATTTAGACAGATTTGTGAACAATATTTGAGAAGGAGCTGTACATGGAAGATGCTGAGTTGAGTTCAGCTAATGATGGGAACAAAAACAAAAGCCTTGCATTCATATTTTTGTTGAGAGATGATTATATAAACCACAGACAAAGATATTTGGGGAACACAAAAAACATTAAAAATCAATCATTATGATAATCCATTCAAAAACAAATACAAGGCAATGTAAGAATATGAGTATTCCCTAATACTGCTTCTCATTCAAATTATTTGGCTTTTTGCCCCCAAAGCCTTCCTATGTCCAATAACTTATTCCCTGTGTTTGTAAACAATATAATAATGCCAACACGGTAACAATATGAACAACACAACAAAAACAGATATTTGTAAAAATAAACAGAAGAACAGGCAAAAATAGCAATCGCATCAAGCTAATACTGATACAACCCTTGGTATCGATATTTGTATCGATCCGCCCACTGCTATTATTTAAGTGCAGCTTTTCCATTCACTGGTTATGGAAATCTGCATTTAGTTACTTAGTCACAGCTGTTATATGAGTGTAATAACTGTCACCTGGATGTTTATCGCTGTCACGCTAATAAATGAAGTAGATCGATAGGGGGTAAAAGTGAGCTCGTGAGCTAGCATAGCGGCAGACACCATCATTGAGTGCCGTACGGTGGGCGTGCACAGCATGTAGCTAGCTAGTTAGAAATGACAAACGACCATGGTGACTAGTATTCGTGTATCTCGTTGCTGCTTCTGACTCTTTACCCTAAAGTGGACGGCGTCCGCGTTTGAAACAACTCCCCCTAAAACCTCTCCGACGCAAAGCAAATGCAGCATTTTTTTAGGGGAGTGAGTAGATATTTAAGTTAGCTCAAAGGCACAATACGATGGAGCGAGCGAGCTAACGCCAAAGAGATAAACATCGGCAGTGTTGGCATTTTAAAAAGGTAAACTCCACGGATATATATAATAGAAATGAAATTCACGCATCATCTCTGTGTAGTTCGGGCTCATGTTAACTGGCGGATTTCCATCCAGCAGGATGTGCGGCGTGTCGGGATGACAGGAAGATGGCAAACGGCGTTGGGAGTGAGTAATGTCGGTGCACTGACATGATGATGTGATGTTGCTGTGTGCTAGCGGCCAAGTTGCGCGGCTGCACAACACTGCAAGTCTTCAAGGCTGACACCTCTCTCTGTTTTTATACACCCGGTTGTAACTCCAGCTGGTCACTCATCGTGTGTGTGTGCGTGTGTGTGTGTGTGTGTGTGTGTGTGTGTGTGTGTGTGTGCGTGCGTGCGTGGGTGCGTGCGTGCGTGCGTGTGCAGCACTCATACGAGTGGAAAGACTGCAGGTTGCGAGTTAGCATGCTGAAAGATTATGAATGCAAGGCCCAGTAATGGTATCACTTTTAAATGAATAGCCATGCTTGTTTTTATGTCTATCGTTAGCTGCTATGACAACTCCCCCCCTCCCCCCATATGCAGAACACAAGCTGCTTGTCATTGGACCAACAGAACCATGGTCAGTGAGGGAGAAGCTGTGTTTGGCCACATCGGTGATGAAGAGTGGAGACCAGAACTGGTACTCTTTGCCATGTCACCCACTGCATGCTGGGATGAAGGAATTCTAAATAGTATGCTTCATATAATGTATATATTGGTGCAGCTGAATCAATTAGCATATTATGCAAACGCTATTAGATTTCCGGAGTTCAACATATTTTTACTTTTGCAATTTGAGATTTATTGACATGCACCTACTTTTGTATAGCTGATGCTTACAATAAAGCTAATAAAGAAAAATGTTGGCAGGATACGAGAGTAATATCGTGAAAAACATTAGTATAATTGTGTTTTTAAAAATATTTGTAATATAAGGTTGTATGTATTTGAGAAAAATTAATCTAAATTAATAGTTAGAATTATAGTGTAATTAAGTAATTTTAACGAGTGAAGCCAAGGTGTCACTCTACAGACGTACCATACGTACTGTATTTGTCTTAACTTAATTTTGCGAGATATGATAACCAAAAATATTCATATATTTTGAGTATGCATACACAGTGGTGTGGAAAGTGTTTGCCTCCTTCCTGATTTCTTCTTTTTTGGCGTGTTTGTCACACTTAAATGTTTCAGATCATCAAACAATCACAACACAACTGAACACAAAATGCAAAAAACTTTTTACTATTAAGGGTGACAAAAAAATCTGAACCTACATGGCCCCGTGCGAAAAAGTGACATAACTGAGACATATAACTGAGATTAATTGAGATCTATCAGTCTAAAAAAGGTTATAAATCCGTTTCTAAAGCTTTGGGACTCCTGCGAACCACAGTGAGAGCCATTATCTACAAATTGTGTAAACATGGAACAGTGGTGAACCTTCCCAGGAGTGGCTGGCCAACCAAAAGGACCCCAAGATTGGAGCGACTGCTTATCACAAAAGACCCAACAAGAACATTATGCTCGTCTCAATTTTGCCAGACAACACCTTGATCCCCAAGACCTTTGGTAAAACACTCTGTGGTCTATTGAGACGTTGAACTTTTTGGAAGGTGTGTGTCACATTACATCTGGTGTAAAAATAATGCTGTATTTCAGAAAAACAACATCATACCAATAGTCAAATATGACGGTGGTAGTTTGATGGTCTGGGGCTGTTTAGCTGATCCAAAACACACCAGCAAGTCATCCTCTGAATGGCTACAGAAAACCAAAATTAAGACTTTGGAGTGGCCTAGTTAAAATCTTGACCTGAATCCTATTGAGATGCTGTGGCATGACCTTAAAAAGGCACTTCATGTTGGAAAACCCTCCAATGTGGCTGAATTACAACAATTCTGCAAAGATGAGTGGGCCAAACTTCCTCCACAGCGCTGTAAGTGACTCACTGAAAGTTATCGCAAAAGCTTGTTTTCAGTTATTAGGTTTAAGGGGCAGTCATTTTTCACACAGGATCATGTAGGTTTAGATTTCTTTCTCCCTTAATAATAAAGTTTCATTTAGAATCTGCATTTTGTGTTCACTTGTGTTGCCATTAACTAACATTTGTTTTATGATCTGGAACATTTAAGTGTGACAAACATAAGAAACATGAATTGACATAAAACTAAGTCTAAATGTCATTGAGTTTTAATTTAAAGAGTATGAACCCGTAACTTTGCCCACATTTAACTTTGCAGGGTCTCTGTCAGCCGGGCCATCAAACCATTTGCAGAACTTGGGCGACCACCTGACTGGTTCTCTCAAAAGGCAAAGGCGAAAAAATTTCCTTCAATACAGAAAAACAATTCTATCATCTTTTGCACCATTTCCATGTGTTATAATTGACTGAACTCGCCTGTTCACAGCATTGTGCCTCCAAATACTCTGAGCTTCTGGAAAACACTGAAGCCCCAAAGTGAGTGAAATGAAACCAAGCAAGGGCTTAAGTTGTTTGACACCTTCATCTGGCCTATTTCCCTACACAACAAGGTTTGCATGTCATTTCAGGAGGAAGCGAGGTGAAAGGGGGGAGGTGGTGGAGACGGTGGGGGACGTGATCGTGCGCAAGCTGACAGCTGAGAGGATTGACGAATTGAAAAAGTTGATTAAGCAAACCCAAGAGGAGCACAGGTATAATGTTCTGTATATATATTATGTATATGTGCTAATTCTAGCACTGTTAAAACGACAATGGTGCGTAAGACAGAATTGCACTGCATTTGTAACATGTTTCCAACCTGCAGGACGCTGAAGAGAGAGTCAGAACTCATTCAAGCTGGTCATCTGGACTCCAAACTGGAAGAGTTATGGAAGGAAATTCAGCGGTAAGATACAGAAAATTGCAATCACAACATTAGGTACCCCTGCACAATCACTGTCAAACATTTTTGTGTTTTAGGAAACAGAAGCTGGAAGAGGAAGAAGCAGAGTTGAAAAAGAAATGCACAGATGCTGCCTATCAGGGTATCACCTTTACTTCAAACTATATCTATGGTATCTACTGTATTTATGTTTATCGAAGAAAGAAATATTTCTTTCAGCCAGACAGGTAGCAAAGAACACACCTCGACGTGTGGCAGGTGCCACCATGCATTCACCCTCTGGTTGTAACTCACCGAGCGTGGAGTTTCCATCAGGTGATCCTCTCCCATGCTTGACTCTGGATTTTTCCTCCACAAAAGATGTAAGTCCCTGAGATGACAAGTTGCCACTTTCAGATCATCGTTTTAAAGCATCATAGGATTTGTATCGTGTCATCCTACCCGACATTTATTCTTCTCCTACGCTCTCTGTCTTTAGGACTCAGGATCGTCCAGGTTGATGTCATTTGCAGACTCTTCTGGCTCTGGTAACGAGAACCCCACCCTTGTGGATGACCCCACCCAAAAGAAGCTCTTGTCCCAGAGAGGCACCCCGCCTCCGTCTCCACTGCTCTCTGAGCTACTGAAGAAAGGCAATATCTTGGCTACAACGTCTAGACTGGTAGGCTGAGGAACGACAATGTTAAAATTTATATTAAAGTGTTATTTAAGTTTTTGCACAAAAATGAACGCCATAAATACGTCTTGGTTTTGTACACTGTCTCAGTACAACTAAACTGTGTACCTAACGAACTATTTTGTTTGCATCCACTCTTAGTGACTAATGTCTATGTCTAATGTCTACTAATGTTTATGTGAAGAATGTATAGTGGTTCTTTTAGACTTATGACACTATAGACCAGGGATGGCCACACAAAAACAACACATCCACAGCAAATTAACGCATCACATACAGTAAATCAACAATGAAGTGCTAAACAAAACACGTAACTTAAAACTGTTATTTTCAAATGCCAGCAAGGCATTATGTAGTCAAGCATAGTCCAGCTTCAACAACAATATGAATGATGAACATTGAATATCAAAAGTATGTTAACTCCACTTTGTTTAGTTCTCTGATGACTTTCATTTTTCTCCATAAAATGTGTTTTTCGGTGTCGAGAACGGATTACTGTATTTGGATTTGCATGATTTTGTATGGGGAGGAAAAAACTAAAACCGAAACGTACGATTCATGAAGTTTTACATGTAGAAAACAAGGCAACAATTTTACCTTAATTGAATGAGCAGAATGGATTAATAACAAAAACTGAGGTTCCACTGTATTTACAAATATGTCATCACTTTATAAAGAAAAAAAATGTTGTTTAAAATGTTTACAGACGGGAGAGCGTGATGTGTCCACTGGTAATATGACAGCAGCACATGACTTACAGCTGGCTCTACCCTGTCAACCCTTCTCTCCTGCATCAGGTACAAATAACACTCACCGGACATTTGTTTAGGTATACCAGCATAGACAATGATTTCATATTGTGTGTATAGAAATCCAACACAAGTTGACACACTTGATGATGTTACCTCCATGGCAGGTGCTCCCATGTTGTCTCGTCTCCTGGAAGCGGGTCCCACACAGTTCTCGACCCAGTTAGGCTTCATGGTCAACACTGATTCTACCTCCATCACCACCCCAGCTCCTGTGAAGACTGTTGCCTCAGCATGTTCAGGTCTCACCTGCATTCACAACAATCCTTATCTTCATCTTCAGTGACACTTTATTTTTCCATTTCAGACGCTCTTTTTCTTTAAAACTGGCAAATGTGTTATTTCCATTATATAATATTGTTGGTGTCAATCATATGCAGATGTGGATGTGATGGTGCCAACTGCGTCCCATGGGTGCCAGCCGCCTACTACAGGTGTTAAACTTTCAGAGCTGAGCGAGGAGGATGTGACAGTTTCCTACATGGGAGATGAACTTGACCTGAAGACGGTGGGGGACATCATTGCCATCATTGAGGACAAGGTGCTAAAATATGACAACTAGTGCACATATTATGTATTTTCACAACATCGAGGTAATTAGCGGTTGAATGTAGGATTGCAAGAGTGACGTGTGCCCTCTTCTCCAGGCTGCAGATGCTCTAGATGCAGCTGCAGTGGAGGCTGCTCTCTTCCTATGTGAAGAGAATGGCCACACGCTGCCTGGCGCCTGGCAGACTGAGTCCTTGCACACCCAAGAGGCTCACTGCTTGGAGCCCACAGCGGCCCCACCATCCTCATCTCTCTGTAGCCTGACAGAGAAGGCTGAAGATTTGGACATTGAGGGCGAAACTTCAGCTTCTGTGTACAGTAGTCAGGATAACTGTGAAGCAGAAACCCCAGAGGTACTGAGTGGCCTTCCGCCCACCTCCTCATCCAATTCCAGGGGTTCGGCGCGCTGCCACAGTGAAGCAACTAAACAGCCCAGGGCTGTGAGAGACACAGCAGAGATGGTGCACCATAAAAGCCACATTTCTTTGGAAGAGAAGTGGGTTCAGCAAAGGCCTGATAACCCCTGTGAAGGTATGCAAATGCATGCAACACTGAGTGTGTTCAACTGCCTTGTGCCATGCTATGACTGATTTGACGCTATGGCACTGCATATTGTAATGCATGATCAAATCAAATCACATTTTTGACAAGCGCTTGTATTTAATCTCATTTAAAAGTGTAGGTGTACCTAATGAATGGTGTACTATTTTTGCAGAATCACTGTTAAAAGATTGCCCAGTGACAGAAAGGCATCAGAAGGTATGGGTCACCACATCACTCATTTGCTGTCTTGTTGTTTGATACTCATCATCTATCTTTGCAGGACATAAAGGAAGAGAGTGGAAGAAGCGTCGCCAGCATAGAAAACGCCTCAGGGACTAATGTGGATAATGAGGTTAACGGGCCAGAGGATGAAGAAGATGAAGATGATGAGGAGGAAGAAGAAGATGGAGACGGGGTGGATGGGTTCTCATCAGAAGCTGATGGCGAGATGGAGATGGAGCGTGCGGCCAGCGAGAGCGAAGATGCGTGCAGCCTCCACACTGCATCATCATCACTGCAGCTCCACACCACGGCCGACTCCATCCCCAGCAGCCCTGCCTCATCACAGTTGTGAGTTGCAGCAAACACATGCACACATGGTTGTAACATGTTAATTTTCATTACCAGCTCGTCACATGGGTACACCATGCACGTTAGATGTTTCCATTCTGACATAGTAACTGTATTGTGTTTGCAGCTCTTTGTGCAGTGAGGACCTGGAGGCTCTACAGGCTCACAAGATCTGGAAAAAGGCCATCATGTTGGTTTGGAGGGCAGCAGCCAATCACAGGTCAGAAAACTGATGACTGATCATGATGTGGCTGCTCAGTACTCAGATTAAAAGTATAAATTGAATTTGTAGGAGCATCAGGTTGCACTAATGTTGTACTGATGAATCAATGCAGAACTAAATAAGACTGTCCTCCTTTCATCAAGTCACAATTTTTTTCGAAGCGAAAATGTCTGAAAGTAAATTTAACAGCTATTTTTAACCTCCAGCACGTGATTCTTTTGTGCCTACATTTCTTTCATCAGTTTCATTCTACACGCAGGTATGCAAATGTCTTCCTGCAGCCAGTGACAGAAGAAATTGCACCAGGATATCATGGTATTGTGCACAGGTAAGTGCAACTTCTACTACAGCTCTTCTTGGGTTTATGGTTTGGAACAGTAAACTGGCTTGTATTTCTGCTGTTTTGTAGACGGGATGGTAATAGCGACAGAAATAGCTCATAAAATGAAAAAAACATTGCATAACATACTGGCCTGTAATGCTTGGTGTTGGGTGTTGGCAAAATGCGTTGCTCAGCTCACAGGTTCTTTTGTTGTGCAGGCCCATGGATCTGGCCACCATCAAGAAGAACATCGAGAGCGGTTCTATGCGAACCACGGCCGAGTTCCAGCGGGACATCATGCTGATGTTTCAGAACGCTGTCATGTACAACAGCTTGGATCACGATGTGTACCACATGGCCGTGGAGATGCAGCGAGATGTCCTGGAGCAGATCCAGCAGTTTTTGGCCACCCAGCTCATCATGGAAACCTCAGAGTCCGGTATCAGCGCCAAGAACTTGCGAGGTCGTGAGGGTCTGCGGCGACAGGACTCCACTGACAAGGTAGAACACTAAGATTTTGACAGAAGCAATTAGAACATGATATTTGCAACATTTATTTACTGCGCCTGAGCAGCAAACCGTTAGCATTGTCCTCATTGATTTTTTTTGGTTTGGAATCAGCAGTGTTACACGGAATAGTAAGATTAAAAATGGCCACACAGTAGCATATACAAAGCTTTCAATGTACAATACACTTCCTTCTTCTACCAACTCTTGTACTCTTTGGAACATTATCTTAAAATCCAAGTACTGATGTACATCTGCTTTTCACAGGATGCATTCTCCATGTCCTCCCCTGCTTTTCTGCTGTCTCTCTTTGTAAGTACATACCTCTAAACCTGTAACACAAAAATACACATTGCGGGGAACAATCATTGGAAAACCTGTCCAGTGTAAATAGAAATGAGACAAGTCTTATAAATAAGATGTTTAACAATCAAGTAATTCTGCAGTTGCGTGTGGTACACAGTACACATTTCTATATTTGTTCCTCTAGGATGGAGGCACCAGAGGGCGCCGGTGTGCCATTGAAGCTGACCTCAAAATGAAGAAGTGAACAAAAACAGGTTGAATAATTTCCTTAAATGAAAAGTGTTTATACTTCCAAAAACATGAACTGTAAAGATTCCCACTCTGCGTCATATGTGCAGCATAATCCTCAATGTGCTCTCTGTATTCCAATGAGCAGCAGCAACACTGTGATGTGGGGAAGCTCCTATCTTGCAGAAATGGATTACACGTAATCCCAGATTACAAAAGGGTATTCCAGAAGAGTAGGTCATAAGCTTGCGATAGCTGCTCATCACTCATAGCCTTCTAACAGGCAAATACATCAGGTTGTAGAAATGAACATAAAAAGTGTCTCCAAGCCTCAAAGTCAATTAATCCTAAACCTGGAAAGGCCACATGTAGAGTGGTGGGCTGTGATAAATGCACTACTGTCATGACAATGATGTGTGAGACCAGGCGCCAAAGAGTTTGATTTCCTTAACCTTTTGGTAGTCTGAGTTTTAAAAAAAATCTTGCTCAGAGTGGAAGATCAAATATTTTTGTTTCCTAATTTTAACAATCTTGAAATAATTTTAAATGATGTATATTTTGTGGTTGTTTTGACCCCACCTAACTGTGTTTTAAGTGGAACAGTATTGTGGATACCTTCTCACTCTGTTAACTGTGGTTTGTGGCTGTGACAATAATGAAATCTTTACTTTTAAACAATAAACTCATATTTGGCTTGTAGTCTCGTGTTTCAGGCTTGTCATTAGGTGCTATAATATCAAACTATTGCCAGCTAAAGAATTTCAATTTCGACATACAGTTACATACGGTAGTGACCCTGGTGGACACGATTGTCTCATTCATTCAGATGACCCAAAGAAACACAAATAAAACAACCCACATACCTTTTTTAATTTTCTGACTGACAAATGTCCTTATCTTACCTCTTCTGTGGAGGTAAACCAGTGTGTTTCATTGATTTAAAACTTCTTGCTAAAATAGGTATGTCATAAAAACACTCTTTACTAGGGTGCATGCAACAGGAACAAAATGTTAAATCCTGTGTTGTTAAATGATAATAAAAGTGCTTGAGATGAAGTTTGACAACAACTAAAGGTAGCAGTATTTATCCACTGTAACATGAATCCCAGATCGTTAATTCAGTTGTGTTATGGTTCAGAAAAGTACAAACCTTCAGCCTGAGTTGACAGCGAAAGTCTCATCTGTTGCTTCCAAACGTCCAATACGGAAGCAGCAATGGAAGATCTCCATTGTGACATATGCATGTGATCAAGTACAGTGTAAATATCAGTCCTTTCTATTTTCTGATAAATATATAATAAATTAAAAGGTGCTCCACACAGTACAGAAGCACTGTGATTTCAAAGAATCATTATTAACGTCTCTGTATTGATTAATTAAATACTCATATTTGGCAAGGATACTAAACAGTCAAGAAAATAAATAGACAAATAAAATGTGTGGACACAAACATAGCTTAATACCGTGACCTCATATGGAGACCATTTATACAGTATATACTATGTTCTTGTTTTTTTTAAGTAGAACAGGAGTGGAGCCTTAGTACAACACTGACAGTGCTGTGACCACCAAAGCAGCTGACATGCAACTTTGATATCCTACCATCCCAGAGGAGAGAAGGCACATTGTTTCCAACTCTGCTGCACCTGATTCCTTCCAGTGTGGCTCGAGTAGAGAAATGACCTCAAATAATAAATGTTAAGAATAATGTACCGGATTGTGACTGCACACAGAAAGAAAAGTGTCCTCTTCAGCAGACCATCCTCACTTGCTGCCTCTCTGACGTCCCACCAGTCTGTGCAGCTTTTCACAGTTGTCCAGCCGCATGGACTCAGCTTTCTGCTTTAGACGCTCGTCTCGGTACAGCTGCCCAAGGTTGGCCAAGTCTGACTCTGACCAGGAGAGGAAGGGAGAGTAAGGTCTCACATCAAGCAAATATTCATTCTGTAATTAACTGCTTATCCTGCTCACGGTCATAGGCGAGCTGGAGCCTATTCCAGCTGACTTGGAGTGTGATGCAGTGTTGACCCTGGACTGGTCACCAGTCAATCACAGGGCACATATACACAACCAATCATTCATACCTATGGACAATTTAGGGTCTCCAATTAACTGAACTAGAGTACCTGGAGGAAACGAAACATACAACAAAGAGGTCCCACCTCAGGCCTTGTCCACACATAGCAGGGTATTTATAAAACCCCATATATCTCCCCTCTACGTTTAGGAAAAAATGGTGTCCACACAACTTCGTCTTTAAAAAAAAAAAAGAAAAATGCATCCAGACGTAACCATAAAAATGCTACTAACACTGACAACAACAATATTGACGACTGTAACACTGGGAAATTGTTGCGCCATTCCTTTGGGAAGACAACTTCCATCTCAAAGTTCTCCCACCAGCTGGTAGTGTGTCCAGGTCGAACCAGCGTCGGAGCCTGGATGCCTGAGATGTAGAATGGTTATTTGAAGGAAA
Source organism: Doryrhamphus excisus (assembly GCF_037039965.1). Lineage (NCBI taxonomy): Eukaryota > Metazoa > Chordata > Actinopteri > Syngnathiformes > Syngnathidae > Doryrhamphus > Doryrhamphus excisus. The sequence continues at coordinate 8,963,621 of NC_136377.1, read as the reverse complement.
GTGGCTGACCTTAAAGTGTTTCTTCACCTCCGCTGTTTAATGTGAAGCAGTATTTGGGCTTGCAAAAACAAGCAAGCAAAAAGCAGTTGAACAATAGCTTCAACCAACATCTGAGGGTAGCCATGTTGTTGCGTGTGTTACATCACAGCATACTTTGTCACAGGCAGTGACGTTTGGAAATGTAAAAAAAACCCGTAAAATCTACACTTTGGCCGGAGGTTTTTCTTTGATTTTGATATCTGCGGGCTCGTGTGGATGTTTTGTGAGATACCCACCTACGTGTGGACAGGGCCTCTGACTCAGGGTTCCTATGGCGTTCAGATTTCAAAATTCCATACTTTTTCCAGACTCAATAAAGTCTATCATTAGAGCTGCAGCAATTTGATTGCCCCCCCCCCCATACAGCCTACGATCTCAGCCTGACAATATTTACTTTCCTTCGTCATCCATGGAAGCTGACCCTACTATCTTTGTATCTGATTATGGCTGTCCTACCTAGTCAGACTAGTGTTTGTCCCACCTAGTCATTGAGCATGAAGTGATGAAGCCTGCTAGAATGAGAGGTGAAACTTCTTGTAAAACAACCTGAACAGTCCAGTTCCGGAGGATTCAATGCCCTGAGAATACAATGACCTGGATTAATCGAAACAGGAAGCTTCAGATTAATCGACTAAGAAAATAATCGTTAGTTGCAGCCCTAGTATCATGTAAATTAATTATGGAATTGCTTATTTACTTTAATTATTCTTAGATCAATCCATCCATCCATCCATCCATCCACCCATGGAAAACATCAGGTAATACTATTGATGTTTTGCTTACTCTGCTGCTTTTCCTTCCAGCAGCTGCTCTGCAAGTGTTCAATGTAGTCACTCTCTATCGTCTTCTCAAGCTCATCCAGAGCAGCGCCACGGTACTCCTTTTCAAAACTTTTATCCACGTAGTACGGGACACCCATGTGTTGCGTTTCCCGGGAGACCACCAGCCCCATGGACCTGCAACCGCACAACTTGCATGGGATCAATGTCGATTGAGATGATTGCTCACAATGTCTTTCCTAGAAACTCACGGCTTGTAGAAAAGGCTGTAGGGCGGGTTGGTGGCCATCATCTGAGTGAACACCGAGATGAGGATCAGCACAAGGACAGGGAGCAGCTGCAGCAGAGCCGTGAAGGTGTTCTGTATGCAGATCACATCCATGCACAGTTCAACACAGTGAGTCGGCACGCACTTACTGCAGCGCTCAGCTCAGCATTTTCTACCCAAACAGTCAACACACGCAATCAGCTGCAAACATGTTAAATACCACAAGGGCTGTTGATACTTACTTTACTCAACCGAGTACACTCTGAAGTGATAGATACTACCATATTGATCCTACTAAAAGATGGCATTTGTTTCCTAGAAAAAATTTCTTCAGATTTATAGATGCAAACTAAACTTCCTGTTACTCTCACTCACACACACACACACACACATACCAGTGACCTGGCAAGATGGGCTAATGGGCTCGCTTCCACTGACCCAAAGGAACCCTATGACTGACACAAGGGCTCCCTCCATTCATGTCATTGTTCTATTGAACAAACATGATGAGATTATTATCATCCCTGGCCTGGTGCCCACAAGACAGAGAGACCCTATGACTGACACAAGGGCTCCCTCCATTCATGTCATTGTTCTATTGAACAAACATGATGAGATTATTATCATCCCTGGCCTGGTGCCCACAAGACAGAGAGACCGGGTACTTGATGAGGTCATCTGCACTTTCTAATGCGCTTGTCACACTTCATTGCACACTACTGTATGACAATGAACACAACCAACACTTAATTTGATGCAGTTTAGTACTATATTACTGTGTCTCAATAGAGTGTGCAAGTGCACTTTAATATAAAGTCTGGTGAATTTACATTCTCAGCAAGATCATGACAAATGTGTGGTATCCAAAAGAAGGCGTATGAGTTACTGACTTGACTCTGGTTATCCTCCACCACCTCCTCGCGTCTCTCGTAAGCGCGTCGTCGACGAGGCTGGTAGAACTGAGAGTAGGAGGCTCCCTGGTTGGTATAGACGTGAATGTTTCCTGAGGGAGACAAAGACACAGGTAGACGAGAATGGCTATACTGTTGCTATGTAAGGACACTAACCTGTGGGGAAGCGTCCTCCAAAGAAAATGTTGAAGAGCTCCTCAGGGGAAATATCAGCCTCAAAATCTCTGTGGAAGCTTCGGTAGTGTCCATGGCGATGGTGGGTGGTGTGTTGTGATGCGCTCTCTGCTGCCGATTGATCTCCATACTGATCATACTGCTGCCTCTTCTCTGGATTGCTCAGCACTGCGTATGCGTTGCCTATTGCTGCAGGAGGAGAGAGTAGTGATGATACTGCGTGGACATGCATTAGTGAGTGTGACAGAGATTCCAGAATAGATTCCATAGGATTCACCTTCTTAACCTCCTTTTACAGAATATCTTCTAATGTGCTCATTTCAACTCCCTACCTTTGAATGCATCTGTGGCTCCTGGTGCAAAGTTCTTGTCAGGGTGAAACTTGAGGGCCAACTTTCTGTATGCCTTCTTCAGATCCTCATCACTGGAATTCTTGGGAACACCAAGGATCTCATAAAAGTCCTTGCAATTCTTAATCCTGTGGTGAAAATGGTGGATGTTCAAATACAACAGAACAACATCTCCCCTTTCTAACACGCTGTTTTATGTTGCATTTAATCTCATGAGGACAAGTCAAAGACCTGAGAACACCCTGCCGCTGCTCTTCTGTGTAGCTCTTCTTGTCATCACCACTCGCGTGACTTTTCTCAGCGTTTCCACAGTCTTCGTCTCTCCAGCCTTTTGGTGGGGGTACATGGTTCGCTTCCGGAGCAGCGTTGCTTCCGTTTTTAACTATGGCATCAATCAGCACTACAGAGAAGAGGGAAACCTTGCATGATGATCATATAATTGAACATATACATCCTTATTTATGTTGCTGGTGGGGGTCACAATAGAGGTACCCACCCACCAAGGACTTAAACAGTACAACTCCACACCTAGAATTTTAGAAATGAAGAAGCCAGAGGAGTCCCGTTTTCTTGATGCAACTTTAGCGGGTTAACATGACCTGGATGACCATTAACACAGACAGGTGTTTCTCATATTAATTTTACTAAGTTACATGAGCATAGCTAAATATGACATACTATTAGTTAGAGTCATGCACAATGCAATGGAAACTGCATAAAAGGGGGCCTGCACAGAAGTTAGGATGATTGCATTTCAGTTCTTCTCCGAATGGAATTAGCAGTCGTAGCTAAACACCGTTGACATATAAAGTATTAGGATGACATTCACGTAGTAGACGAACATTAACCTTAACTTTGCAGAATGTGTGACTGCTAATGTTACCTCTGGCCCGGGTGCTGGGATAGATATTCTGGGCTTCGTACAGCAGCTGTAGCGCTCGGTCCTTGCGTCCTGACCGTAACATCAGCTTCGCCTTTTCTATCAACCGGTCGGCTTCGTCTTTGTCCATTTTAGAAAATATTCTGATCTTACGTGTCCGGTAGAGGACTGCTTCTGGCTGTAAGCGTCACAACAGTGGTGGTGCAGCCCGAGCAGCTAGCTTGTTAGCGACTTAGCTTCGCTGACTGACAGCTGCGTAACGTTAGCTAGCTAGCTAGCGAGCTGACTGGCTAGCTTGTGAGCTTCCAGCTCGCACTGACTTGACGTTAAACCAGCAACAGCGGTTGTTCTGTCAGTCAAGTTACATTTTTTTTGTTCGAGTAAAGATATGAACACAATAATATTGCACACTTTAAATGATACTTGAAGAGCCAAACAATTCAGACGGCTCCCACCTGACAGCTAGCTTGAACTGACAGGGGGTGTAAGGCAAGACCTTCGTGACGTCACATCCTCTGCTGGAAAAACGGAAACACAGCACCGTAATTTAAAAATTAATCTTCTAAATGAAAAACATCTGAATAAAAATAATATGATGTATTGAATAAACATCTGAATTTCTACAAAACTAAATACTAAACAAAAACCGCTATTTAAGTTTTCACGGTATTACCATAGTATAGTCCAGAACGTCTCAGTTACAGTGGAACCTTGGTTGGCGTCATTAATTAATTCCAGAAGATCCGACTCAATCTGAAGCAGACGTTAACTGAATACATGTCTCCTAAAAGAAATAATCAATAAAAATAATAAATTCAATTAGTCAGTTGCAAAAATAGGTTTTGCAATTATAGCTTTACATGCAGATACTGGAAATGCATATAAATACGTACGAAAAAATGTGTTTTGTGTTAACATTTTTGAGGCAACTGCTGATGGCATTATAGACTGGTAAGGGATGTAACATATCTACGTCCAGTTTTAGTTGCCATTTTTTAAGAAGCTAAAAAACCCCCATTAAGAACACAGTTGGACTTGCTGGCATACATTTTCAATGTTGCCTGAAAAAAAGTACACTAAACAAGGTTCCACTGTACTTTCCACACAATTTCAAGGGTATTTTTTAACCTCTATGGCAATGTATAGTTTATTTTGAATATGTTACATTAAGGAACATCATGTTAACACAATTCAACATGTTCAACAATTCAACATGACAATTCAACATTAATTTAATTTTCACTTTTGTTGTGTTTCTAATGTTTACATATTACCATTTTTCTCGTCATATATTTTCAGTGTTCAAAGAATAAATACTGACAAGAAACCCACACTTAACAATTTTAAAGAATACCTCCAAGTAATGAAGCAATCTGACAAGACTGAGCCTTGTCTTTTTAAAGATAGAATTTTCCTTACAGATATGAAATTATCTGCTGTGGGCAGGATGTGGTGTTTGTATCGGGATGCAAAATAAGTATATACAATTTAATTTAAAAAAAACCCAACAACTCTGGAGTTTGTTCATGCATATTTTATTCAAGAGTAAAAAAAAATGAGATTTGTCCCATAGGGCATGCTTACAATGTGTGTATCATTTAGGAAGTCAAATGAAAAAACAAACAAAAAACATAATATTTGCAGAGATATTTAAAAAAAAACATGTTGCAAGATAAAATCCATTATATGTTTGTTGAAATATGCATGTAGACCATACAAGAACCAGAACAAGAGGAAAGGAAAATAACCATAAAGCTTAAATTGTAACAATAATAGTAATATCAGCAGTAAATAGAACCAGTACAATGTTTCTTTGTTCAAACGCAAGTGTGACACATGACTCTTTTGGTGTCCAATTCATTTACATCTGAAAACCATGCTATCATGCTTTGGCAGCCTGAAAGTAGCTTTCACTGAGATTATATTCATTCACACTATTAAACAACTGTACATCAGTACAACAGAAAAATAAACACTTTGAAGGGCATCCCTGCATACAATGAACCAAATATAAAATTAAAAGCAGTGGTAATAAATAACAAACAAAAATAGACACAAACCCAAAAAAGGAAGCCTATATATAAAATGTTAAAAAACAAGACAAATGAACCAACAAATGGAATGTAATCGTAAAAGAATTCAAGTTTACTATTTGAAACACAACTACAGTATCACAATTATAATCTCACATTACAATTAGGAACTTAACTGCATGCATTGATGCGTTCCATACCATAGATGCTGTGTTTAAAAAATCACTGTTTCGTCCGTCTTTCAATCACATACTGTACCTTTAGCGTTTTATAGAAAGATTGAGTGAAAAAAAAAGGAAAGGAAAGTGTGTGTTTCTTGAAGGGAACACTCAGTGTTCAGACAATATGATAGAAGACCAGTTCATTTATAAATGTGATATTAAAATCATTTTAGGTTTTTGAAGGGATGCACCAGAGTGGTTAGCGGCAGGCCACACAGCTAGGAGACCTGAGTTCGATTCCACCCTTGGGCATCTCTGGAGTTTGCATGTTCTCCCTGTGCAGGCGTGGGTTTATTCCGGTTTATTTCCTCCCACATTCCAAAAACATGCTAGGTTAATTGGCGACTCCAAATTGTCCATAGGTATGAATGTGAGTGTGAATGGTTGTTTGTCTATATGTGCCCTGTGATTGGCTGGCCACCAGTCCAGGGTGTACCCCGCCTCTCGCCTGAAGACAGCCGGGATAGGCTCCAGCATACCCACAAGCCTCGTGAGGATAAGTAACAAAATTAAAATAAGGGGAGGGAACAGCTTCCAAAGAATGAGGCTATTTTTAGTTCATGCCATTTTTCATTGAATTCTCCAGTGTCTTGATATTTCTCTAAATATGAAATGGATTTGAATATCCCGTTTATAAATCGGATGGTGTCTTCTATCATGAACATCTGATCACTGCGGTGTTCCTTTAAAGTTAGGGCTCTTCCAAATTCAACTTCAAGACAAGCAGGCGGATGCTTTTTGTTACATTTGAGGACGTAAGAAAATGTTTACAATTTGGATCACAGTGTGGACGCTCAGCTCAGTTACGCTCCATGGTGAGATTTGCCGTTAAAGAAGAAACTGATTTTCAAATAATTAAAATAAATGTTAGAGTTGCTGCCTACTCGTATGTAGAATTGTCAAGTTCTCTGTGTAGATTTTACACATGAAATCTTTGAAATGTGCAAAAACACAAACAAAAGGGGCGCTAATGCACACCTGAGTGACAGCACACATCTCGTCTTTGCCTTCCGAGACAAACAGGTAAGAAACCAGGCAGTGCTAGACAAGCAGGATATATTATTATTATTATTATTATTACAAAAATTCTAAAATCTCTTCTTGTCTTGGCCTCTGTGACCCGGTCCTATAGCAACACAGACGTGATTGCTGAAGCATCTTCAGCAAAGGAGGAGAAAGCTCAAATTATTATTTTTTTTTTCCCAAGTGAGGATGTGCGAGGTAAGTCATGCTTTGCCAACGTGATCACAAATAATAATATCGCTTGGAATAAAAATGGAAGCCTTTTAACATTCACATATTAAGATAGAAGTTGAGAAGATTAAATATCCCAACTCCCCTCTTTTCTGCCCTCAACTCCTCCAAAATGCTAGGAGATGACTGGCGGCGAGTCATGTGGAGGTTTAATCTCACACTGCAGTGGCTTTTTTAGAGCTCATATTTTAAGAAAATATCAATAAGATCAAATGGATTTCCTGACTGTTTCATTTTTAACCACGCTTTAGACATTATTTGGAAGATTGTGTTTTTTTATGTTTTTAATTCTGTGGTTTATGGTTCTCCTGTGAGAGCGGTTTATTGTAAAGTAACCAAATTTGGTTCCTTGCCACATAAAGCACTGAACCCATACTGCAAACACCTTTCAAACGGTTAATATTTTTATGTCATTCCTTTTCTTTGTTGGATGAATTCACTGACTTCTACAGTCTCATCGAAAGTATCTCCATTCTGATGGTTCCTGGCCAGATAAAGATTTACAACTGTGGGTTATTATTTATGTATGGTATTAGAATTATTTTTTGTGCTGATTGACTGAAAAATCCACATGGTTCTACTGTCTCATTAAGAGTGGGTCCATTTTGAAGTAACCAAATTTGGTTCCATGCCACATAAAGCACTGAACCCACACTGCAAACACCTTTCAAACGGTTTCTATTTTTATGTCATTCCTTTTCTTTGTTGAATGGCTGGGTGAATTCACTGACTTCTACAATCTCATCGAAAGTACCTCCATTCTGAAGTAACCAAATATGGTTCCAGGCCAGATAAAGCTTTACAACTGTGGTTTATTATTTATGTATGGTATTAGAATTATTTTTGTGCTGATTGACTGAAAAATCCACATGGTTCTACTGTCTCATTGAGAGTGGGTCCATTTTAAAGTAACCAAATTTGGTTCCATGCCACATAAAGCACTGAACCTACACTGCAAACACCTTTCAAACGGTTTCTATTTTTATGTCATTCCTTTTCTTTGTTGAATGGCTGGGTGAATTCACTGACTTCTACAGTCTTATCGAAAGTACCTCCATTCTGAAGTAACCAAATATGGTTCCCTGGCCAGATAAAGCTTTACAACTGTGGGTTATTATTTATGTATGGTATTAAAATTAGTTTTTGTGCTGATTGACTGAAGAATCCACATGGTTCTACTGCCTCATTGAGAGTGGGTCCATTTTGAAGTAACCAAATTTGGTTCCATGCCACATAAAGCACTGAACCCACGCTGCAAACACCTTTCAAAAAGTTAATATTTTTATGTCATTCCTTTTCTTTGTTGGATGAATTCACTGACTTCTACAGTCTCATCAAAAGTACCTCCATTCTGAAGTAACCAAATACGATTCCTGGCCAGATAAAGCTTTACAACTGTGGTTTGTTATTAATGTATGGTATTAGAATTATTTTTTGTGCTGATTGACTGAAAAATCCACATGGTTCTACTGTCTCTTTGAGAGTGGGTCCATTTGGAAGTAACCAAATTTGGTTCCATGCTACATAAAGCACTGAACCCACACTGCAAACACCTTTCAAACGGTTTCTATTTTTATGTCATTCCTTTTCTGTGTTGAATGTCTGGGTGAATTCACTGACTTCTACAGTCTTATCGAAAGTACCTCCATTCTGAAGTAACCAAATATGGTTCCCTGGCCAGATAAAGCTTTACAACTGTGGGTTATTATTTATGTATGGTATTAAAATTAGTTTTTGTGCTGATTGACTGAAGAATCCACATGGTTCTACTGCCTCATTGAGAGTGGGTCCATTTTGAAGTAACCAAATTTGGTTCCATGCTACATAAAGCACTGAACCCACGCTGCAAACACCTTTCAAAAAGTTAATATTTTCATGTCATTCCTTTTCTTTGTTGAATGGCTGGGTGAATTCACTGACTTCTACAGTCTCATCGAAAGTACCTCCATTTTGAAGTAACCAAATATGGTTCCTGGCCAGATAAAGCTTTACAACTGTGGTTTATTATTTATGTATGGTATTAAAATTAGTTTTTGTGCTGATTCCCTGAAGAATCCACATGGTTCTACTGTCTCATAGAAAGTGGGTCCATTTTGCAGTAACCAAATTTGGTTCCATGCCACATAAAGCACTGAACCCACGCTGCAAACACCTTTCAAACGGTTTCTATTTTTATGTCATTCCTTTTCTTTGTTGAATGGCTGGATGAATTCACTGACTTCTACAGTCCCATCAAAAGTACCTCCATTCTGAAGTAACCAAATATGGTTCCCTGGCCAGATAAAGCTTTACAACTGTGGGTTATTATTTATGTATGGTATTGGAATTATTTTTGTGCTGATTGACTGAAAAATCCACATGGTTCTACTGTCTCATTGAGAGTGGGTCCATTTTGAAGTAACCAAATTTGGTTCCATGCCACATAAAGCACTGAACCCACACTGCAAACACCTTTCAAACGGTTTCTATTTTTATGTCATTCCTTTTCTTTGTTGAATGGCTGGGTGAATTCACTGACTTCTACAGTCTTATCGAAAGTACCTCCATTCTGAAGTAACCAAATATGGTTCCCTGGCCAGATAAAGCTTTACAACTGTGGGTTATTATTTATGTATGGTATTAGAATTAGTTTTAGTTGTGCTGATTGACTGAAGAATTCACATGGTTCTACTGTCTCGTAGAAAGTGGGTCCATTTTAAAGTAACCAAATTTGGTTCCATGCCACATAAACCACTGAACCCACGCTGCAAACACCTTTCAAATGGTTTCTGTTTTTATGTCATTCCTTTTCTTTGTTGAATGGCTGGGTGAATTCACTGACTTCTACAGTCTCATCAAAAGTACCTCCATTCTGAAGTAACCAAATATGGTTCCCTGGCCAGATAAAGCTTTACAACTGTGGTTTATTATTTATGTATGGTATTAAAATTAGTTTTTGTGCTGATTCCCTGAAGAATCCACATGGTTCTACTGTCTCATAGAAAGTGGGTCCATTTTGCAGTAACCAAATTTGGTTCCATGCCACATAAAGCACTGAACCCACGCTGCAAACACCTTTCAAACGGTTTCTATTTTTATGTCATTCCTTTTCTTTGTTGAATGGCTGGATGAATTCACTGACTTCTACAGTCCCATCAAAAGTACCTCCATTCTGAAGTAACCAAATATGGTTCCCTGGCCAGATAAAGCTTTACAACTGTGGGTTATTATTTATGTATGGTATTGGAATTATTTTTGTGCTGATTGACTGAAAAATCCACATGGTTCTACTGTCTCATTGAGAGTGGGTCCATTTTGAAGTAACCAAATTTGGTTCCATGCCACATAAAGCACTGAACCCACACTGCAAACACCTTTCAAACGGTTTCTATTTTTATGTCATTCCTTTTCTTTGTTGAATGGCTGGGTGAATTCACTGACTTCTACAGTCTTATCGAAAGTACCTCCATTCTGAAGTAACCAAATATGGTTCCCTGGCCAGATAAAGCTTTACAACTGTGGGTTATTATTTATGTATGGTATTAGAATTAGTTTTAGTTGTGCTGATTGACTGAAGAATTCACATGGTTCTACTGTCTCGTAGAAAGTGGGTCCATTTTGAAGTAACCAAATTTGGTTCCATGCCGGATAAAGCGCTACAACGTCAGTTTAGACATTATTTTTGTTGGGTTTTTAACGGATATGTGAATTCTCCCAACCAATTTCTATGGTCTCATTCGCAAGTCATTAAATTTGTTTCCTTGCCAGATAAAGTGCTAAGCCCATGATTGTGTATAATTTGTTTTCTTTGTTGATTAGCTGGGTGAGGGATGGGGGGTCCATTCAGAAGTAAAATTGGGTTCTGTGCTAAATAAAACACTAAAACCCACACTGCATGTAGTATTTCTAAAGTGACCATGACTGTTAACCATTCTTTTCCTTCATTGATATGCTGGGTGAATTGACAAGGTTCTACTGCCTCGTAGTGAGAAATCCGATTTGAAGAAACCAAATAGGATTCCGTGAACACATTTTTTGCTTTCTTTTCACCCCAAAGTTTGTTTTAATACTCTCAAAGCAAGTTTAATATTCTCAAGCGGTGACTTTTGTGAGTAACTCGTTATAAACACTTTTATAAAAGAGTAAAATAATCAGCATGGCATAGATACTGCAATCATGTCTTCCGTCATCGTCCAACTGAGTCTGGAATAGAGCAGAGGGAGGAAACAACAACTCTCCCCTACCTGTGCAATGACATACTGTCACCAAACAAATGACCGTTTAGCTCGTTTTACAATAGCTGCAGATTTCACCTTCTGTCTGCTTATCTGCTGTGGGCCTGTTTGTGTTTCTATGTTCTGAGGCCTGAATTTCCCATTTGGCAATGTCTCACTGCACGGGCAACACCTGTAAAGGTCGCTGCTGCCCCCCCTTACCTCCACCACAACCACCACCAACCGAGGCTCACTGGATGTTGCTGTTGTCATCCGTGCCGTTTGCCTCGGACATATTCATCTTTCCCATGGAGTGACCCACGTGGTTGATGCCGTCCTTCCGAGGAGGCATGCGTTCGTTGATGCGGTCCAGGCCCTTGGCTTCCTCGAAACTGGTGATCTTGTGCTGGGGGGAGAAGCCACGGATGGCTGAGGAGGAGGAGAGACACAAAAGTGGAGATCAGTCTCACAGTTGGATATTCTGCACCTGTCATTATTGCTAAATATTGTTTACTGTAGCTCTATATATACGTAATTTAAAAACACTACATCGGATTTTTTAAACATCCACTTAGTATACTAAAGCTTAGGTGTTCAAAGTGTGGCCCAGGGGTCATGGGGCTCCTTTATTGGTACAAAAAAAAGAGCAAATACATTAGGGAAAATACAGCAAAGGCAGAATGCAAAGAGAAAAGGCTGAAATATTGGCACTAATGTCGATCCCGTATGTGGCTCTTTGGAGATTGTTTTGACACTACTGATGTGAAGTTCATTATGGACTCTCTAACACTTCATGTATGGCTTATTCTACTTTTTATTCCCTCTGCACAAATAGCAATACCACAGATACTTTTTCATAGTATTAAAAATTATGACTTAGTTGAGTACTTACAAGCTACACTGTAAAACACAAGTTGACTTCACTTAAAAAAGTATGCAAACTCGTTGCCTCAAAAATTTTTATAAATTTGACTTAAATATGATGAGTAAAGACAACTTCATTATTTTCAGTGTGCAATACTTAACTTACATATTTTGTTACATTCATGCAACTTAACAAAAGTTATTTTGTGATAAGTTAATTTTTTTGTTTCGTCTGCACTGATTGGAACGAATTTAACACTACTTAAATCATTAAACCACAACTTAACACTTAGTTCTACTAACTAATTTTTTATGTTCACCTAATTAAAAAAATAATAATTTCCTTGAAGTGAGAGAAACAAAACTTAATTTATCTATAAATACATTATGTGAAGTGTAATCACACCTCAAAATAATGCATTGAAAACACTCTTTAGTTTGATCCAGTAGCATTGAAACATTTATTTTCAAATGGCACAAAAGTAATTCAAGAAAAGTAAAATATCGGACAGATATGGGCTGAACAATAAATGTGTATAATATTACCATTTTATTAGGATTATTTCATTCATTCATTTTCTACCGCTTTTTCCTCACAAGGGTCGCGGGGGGTGCTGGAGCCTATCCCAGCTGAGGATTATTTCAACACTATCCAATTTAAAATTTACTTTTGCTTTATTTGCATTTTACATCTCAATTATTTTATAATGATCTTATACACTATATATGGTAGGCCTAGTACATATGATGTATTATTATTATCATTAATGTGCATTTTGCAAACCAGATCAGCAAGTGAGATTGTCACACAGTGAAATTAACACGGGGTGGTCACAAGACAGAACACTCGCTACAATCACTAAACAAAAAGAAGAAGACAGCACAACATGTAACAGGTAAGTGAACACACATAAGACTACTACTACTACTACTACTACTACTACTACTACTACTACTACTACTACAGCAACTGTTTACAAAACAAGTGCCCCGAGGCATGCCAGGAAGCCAGAAGCACTCCCAGAGATCCCACAATATATTCTATTTATATATTTATTTGATGTATTTTTAAAAAAATATTTGAAACCCCTTTTTTTGATGTGGCCCAGCCTCACCTAGACTCAAGTTCCCCTCGTTCCCCAGGTCAACTGAGTTTGAGACCCGTGGTTTTGAGTTTTAGTTGATAAATTCTACCTTTTGTAATATCTAAAAAAATACGGCAACAAAATGGGCATTCCAGCATCAAGCTGCCATGGAAATTGTCATGGATATTTCTCTACTGCATGTCAGTAGTCCAGTGTGTTTCATAGAGTATTCAACATGTTGCCCCCCTTCACATGTTTTTCCCCTTTTGCGATACATGCACCCGTTAGAAAGCAATGTAGAATAATAATGATTTGTGTGAGATAATGCATATGTAAGTGAGCTGGAAGACCAGTAAGATGGAAGGAGGAAACCCATATGCTGGGACCATTTTGGGAGGGAGGGATCAAGATTGAGGGGAGGGGGGTGGTGGAGGGCATGGGTCTCACACAGGTTTACCTTCTCTGTCCTCATCATGAGTCTCGATGGCTTCAATGGCCTCAATGGTGGCTGGGGGAGGAGGAGGAGGAGGGAAGCAGGTTACTCCGGATAAAGCCATGCAAATGTCAAAAAGGCAGCAGCCCCCCCGCTTGAAAAGGCAGCTCAATGTTAGGATTCAATGTTAGGATGCAATTCACATGTCCGGTAGCAATGGAGCCAAACTTGGTGGGACGCCATGCATTGACTTGGAGAGAGTTGAATAGAGGTCAGAAGTCAAATAATTCATGTAGCAAAAACAAAGGGAGCGTGATCGAGGCACACAGATATGGAACATAACACGCCATCCCAAATGTCTGATTGTTATGATATGCTGTGATCTATTAGAATTGTGGTCGGCATACAGTAGAGTAGCTAACATGTGTTATTTACACGTCTCACTTGTTTCAATGTGGATATCAACAATTCCAGACCAATTCCACTAAAGCAAAAGGTTGACTGTAAAATCCACACACATTCTTTAGAGTGGATTGGCCAAACCCAGACAAAAAAGTCAGAAGAACAGATTTCAACCTATACTGTATATATACCGCATATAATATATAAAATGAAAATGTCATTTGCTGAAGCTACGAAATAGGGAGACATTTTTCAGAAGGAAAAATGAAGAAAAAAATGGAGGGGAAAAAGGGACGAAAAGGAGTCTCATCCCCAGCCTTGTACTCACCACTCTGCAGCGTCTGTTTGCCCCCAGAGAGAACCCCGCTTGGCAGCATGCCAGTGGGTGTTAGGCCCTTCAGTGTCAACACATTTTCACTCTCCTCTCTGCAGGAATCACAGATCACATCATATGAACCCCGTCAAAGTCAGTGAAAAATAGTGATGCCCTTCCTTTAACACACATTACGTACACATGCGGTATACCGCATGTGTATAAAATATATAATATATAATAAAATATATAATAAAAATATATATAAAATATATATAAAAAAATAAAAAAATATATAATATATAAAATATATAATATAATATATATATATAATATAATATATAATATAATATATATATATTTATAAATATATAAAATATATAAATAAATATATATAAACAGTGTGTACTACTTAGCTGCCTTTACATTTGCAGCAGATGAGATACATCACAAGACATCTAATATGCCTTTTGACTGGCAGCTTTCTGTATGATGCAACACCACTTGCAAACTGTAATCACAACGATGAACATGTAACACCTCCATGACCGTGTCATGATGGAAGCATTCATAATTTACTGGTATAACCAAGGTGACATATTATTTTATGCACGTTACATGTAATTTCATGTAATGTGCCTGCACCATAGTAGGTGTGACAAGCACATTAGCATTGTTTGATCAGGTTTTCTCATTCAGTGCTGTACACTAATAAGAACCAGTAGGGGGTCCTGACAACAAGTATCTAAGGCAGGGGTCTCAAACATGCGGCCCGTGGGCCAAATGTGGCCCGCAGGACACTAGTTTGAGGCCCCCGCCTTGATATGAAAGTTTAATGTTAGTGCGGCCCGTGCAAGTTTGATATGGATGCTGTACGGTATCATGTACCCAGAAAAAATTATTACATTTGATTAATGTTCATGTTAAAGGTTAAATAACTGTTAATAGTTATCCTCCCTATCCGTGTGGAAGTGGTAAGTTTTTGGCTATTTAATTTTAAAGGAAATAACTTGAAGGCTACCGTTTAGGTCGCTAGCTCTCTAGTTTGCGAGTTAGCATGTGTCTCAAGACCCTGCAGTTGCGCAATATGTTGTAAATAACAAGAGTATAAATGTGACTATAGTCGTGTTTTGTCATGTCTACAGGGCTCTAATAATGCTTTGTTCATTTTAATCTGGAATAATTTGTCTACCCACCAACTATATGTGGTTTCTTAACTTTCTATTATTTGGCGTTTTATTATTATTATTATATTTATTTATTTATTACTGATTGATTGATTTCCTTTATTCTTATTTGTTTATTTATTTTTCATCTTATTTTGTGTAGAAAAATAAAAAGTAAGATATTTGAGAACAGTGGAATGTTTTATCAGAGCTTTTCTTGTAGAAAATTGGAACCAAAGCGAAGTTTTTAATAAATGCGTTTTTGTTTTTTTTGGAAAACCTGATGCGGCCCAGTCTCACCCAGACCCGAGCTCCAGTGGCCCCCAAGTAAATTGAGTTTGAGACCCCTGATCTAAGGTATCTAAGGAAGTGTCTTCTTCCTTCTTCTTCTTCTCTCTGGCAACTGGTGGAAGTTGGATTTGAACGTGATGTTATTCATGGGGTATACGAGTTTGAGTTAGTAATCCACTCTTGGACAAACATCTGCAGACTACTGTGCACTCTGTAACTGCTCAAGTTCTGTGTCATTATTTTTTATGTTACCTGAGAACCGAGAACATTTTGGCCATTTTCCCAATAGCACGGATCTTGTTTCGGATCACCTCCTTGCGTGCTGCAGCTGCATTGGCTGTAAAGAAATACATGTGCATGTATGAGCGGCTGTAATTTGCATCCCGACTGAAAGCTAACATCATTATAGCGTGTGCGTCGTAGTGCATTAGAAAACAGGGCATGTCAGATTTCCAACCGAGTGCTACATTTGATGGCTGAAAGATCTCACCGTCGAATATCTCATCCTCATCATTCATTAGCTCGTCATCGGAGCATATACTCAACACATTCACCAGCATTTCTGTGACTGAGGTGGGGAAAAGAAAGGCAGGCGTAAGTGATTTGGTAATCGAGCAACGATCCACGGAGAGTTCATTACATAAGGCTTGTATAATAAAACAGCCTGCACCAAGCACACGTCATACCTTTCTCTCCAACAAACGGCAGTGACCAGGTGAAGACGTCCATGAAGTTGGGCAGCCAATAAGGATGAGGAGAGCAGTTGAACTGTCGGATGTTCATGACGTTGTTTTCATATTTGAGCACGGCAGCTGAGGTAGACGCAGAAGGAAGTATGTTAAAGAATTGCAATCCGTCTGTGTTTAAGCAATTATCCTGTACTGCGATGTCACAGCAAACCTGTCCTCTGTCCATGTGTACATACATGCCAACCAGTAGGTGGCACATCTGAGGCCGCTGACACCCATACATCAAAAAGAGAGGCATAAAGCCACATGGAGATAAGTCAGCCTGCCGACAGTCCCTCCCACACTCCCCATCTCCCGCAGCCAATGGCAAGCAAGACACAAGATCTGCACCAACACACATGGGCTTAAAACATGGGCTTCCTGATGTATTCCACTGCCTTGTTCTCAAGCTAGTTATGTTGCTGCATACAGCCACAACATTAAGAACATGCACATAAACCAATTCAAGAGGTTTATCAAAAATTATTATTTTTTTTTTAGGAGGGCTCAAGCCACACTAACATTGACCCAGTGACATCCAGGTTTATAAATATGTTGGGTAAAATAATACAAGCTCTCTAACTGCAAACAACAACAACAGAGATGTGCTGAATGCTTCTTAATGGGCTCAATGATACAGTGCATTGTATTGGATTTCTTCAGACCGGACCTAATCATGTGGCCAAGGAGCATTCATTCCTTGGAATGTCATGGATCACAAAATATGGGAAAAAAATCAGACTAGACAAAGTTATTTATTATGAAAATACAGTTTTGTCACATTTTAATCTCCTACAAGGTAGACAACCCTGCTAGAAAGTGTAAAGGCATTCTGTCAGAGAGGCAAATAAAGACAAAGGGAAATGAACCCATTTCCTGACCTTTGTTGTTGTAAACATCCAAGTAGTTTGGCGCAGAGAAGATAGTGATGAGGGATGGGAATCCAGTGGTCTGACTTTTACGATACATCCGATAACTAGAGGTGAAGATACAGTAAATTACATTGAAATAGCAGTTTAAAAAGGTACGCACACATACAGTATGTACATTATGTACATATGTTTACAGTATACACACATGCACATGTATAATATATATATACGTATATAGAGGGCCAATTTCCTTTAACGGCATTATTTTTTGATGCGCGATTGACGGACGCATATCATGTTTGACCCTTGTCTCACACCTCAGTTTGAGGAGCCACAAGTAGGAACCAATATTGAGCAGAAATGAACCAAGAAAAAGTTATTTTGAATGGTAATTTTAGCTTCAAAGCCCTGGCAGATGGCTCTCTCAACAAGACCAAAGTTATTTGTATCTACTGTCACTGTGAGTTGAGTGGTCACAGAGGATGTTGTCTCTCAAAAGTCAGGGAGAGGAGAGAAGTTTCACTGCAGGTATTTATTATTATTTTTTTTTTACGAGTGTCCCAACTCACAAGTGTTTTTTAGATACAATATTATAAATTTTTTGCTTAGGACTGCAAGCTATTTGGGGGGCAATTGTGTCAATGTGACCGTGACTGAAGGCAAGAATGGATCTACATAGCATTAACAGCGCTAGCATTTGCCACCAGGAACACATGTACGTTATAGCGATCTAATCGATTTTTCTTGTCATATATTGTGTAAAACTAAGACAGGAACAACAGAAAATCCAAAGTACTAAATGAAAACAGACCCATCATCCACACTTTTGAAAATACTGTCAGAATGCCACTTTAAGAAATAGCTTATTTATTTTACAATGTAGGGTGAACAGTTGAATTGTATCAAAAGGAATCGCACTGTTTGTAAACTGTAAATTTCAATCTGTGATTAATTGCAATTAAAAGTTAGTTAATTATGTACAAATGCAATTAATCATGATTAGATATTTTGATGGATTGACAGTCGTAATGTTCATTCATTCATTTTTACCGCTTATCCTCACGAGGGTCGCGGGGGGTGCTGGAGCCTATCCCAGCTGTCTTCGGGCGAGAGGCGGGGTACACCCTGGACTGGTCGCCAACCAATCACAGGGCACATATAGACAAACAACCATTCACACTCATTCATACCTATGGACAATTTGGAGTCGCCAATTAACCTAGCATGTTTTTGGAATGTGGGAGGAAACCGAAGTACCCAGAGGAAAAACAACGCATGCGTGGGGATTGGCCAACGGTGGAATTGAACTTGGGCGTCCTAGCTGTGTGGCTAACCACTCATCCGCCATGCAGCCCAGTCCCAATATATGATATATTTTTGATAATGTATACTGTTCTGATATGCTGAATGCTATGATAACTTACCCTGCATCTTGTGCCTCGTGTGCTCGGATTATTGATAATAGGTTATTGCTCTGTAGGAACTCACACACAGCTGGATAACTGCAAAAGAACATATCAGAAATGTTATTTGCATTTGTTGCAAAGCTGACCAATGTTGACAATAAATGTCAACACAAAAACAGTAACATTAGCGTCATTGTTTGTACTAAGACAATGCAAAGTGTCCAGGCAAGGCCATCAACATGAAACCTACATAGGACTGTTTGCTTTAATAATCATCACCGCATGCTTTGAATATATCGCAAAGTAGTCAGTGTGAGAAAGTGACAAATTCATCAATTAGGCACATAATCCAACCCTCAGCTGACGTGAAAATGTGTTGTTCCATCCATCACGCAACAGAATGTCAGGTTAGTGATTATCCATCCAATTTCCCTCAGCAGTGGATGCAAGAAGATTTATCACTCATAAATATATTAATGAAAGACTTGCCAAGGATGATGCAAGCACGTGAAAAAAAAAAGAAAAAAGCAGCCGCCCGAGCAAAACAAACTAGCCCAGCAAGCAACAGTCACATCTTCCTGCCCTCCAGCTTTAACCTGAGAGGAAATGAGCCGCTCCAATCGCATACAACATACAGAAAGCCTGTACTGCATACAAAGCTTCACATATTGCCTCAACATGAAGGGGGACATAGGAGATTGGTTGAGTCACAAAGCTACATCTGGTGCCAGTAGTGATACTTTTGTGCAAATTGGTTACCGCATGTATATTAGTCCATAAATTGGGCCAGGTAATTGAGGGGAAAAAAGCATTGCATCATTATGGGATATCAGGTGGGTATTTAGGGGCAGGACATGTACAGCGCAGGAATACAAAGCACCATGAAGCAGCTCTCAACACACCTTTCATCAAATCATATCATAAACAAAAGACATATCGTCACCTATTAAAATCGAGAAAGACGTTATGTGATTTAAATACATTATAATAACAACATCTTGTGGCAGTGCATTGTATCAAAAAGCATATCAATGTTTTCCATTTAGTGACTCCTATATACTTCATTAAAAGCTGCGTAATTGCATATATTATATACACTGCACATATACATACTGCACATCTGATCCGTATTTGCCAGGAATACAACCCCCCCCACCCCCATGCAAAATGTGGACATGGATCGTGGGGCCTGATGTTTGAAGGGAGGGGCCGCAATGTCAGTACTATACCGTATGAGCAATACATAATGCAAACATCATACACCAGTATATCTCACCAAGCAGACACTAATGTATATAGCATGTAGCTGTTTTCTACAGTATGTCACAAGCAACGTATGTGATTACACAGACTACACAGCTCAAGATGCTCTCATATATGCTGCCTGTCAACATATGACATACAATGGGGCTTTCATTCCAGATATACCTATACTGTATACTGTATAAGCATCTTTAAAAGGGTTAGTAGTTCTACTTTATTTTGTTTTTATTTTAGAGCAGTTAGTATATCAGTGTACTTGCATGAGAGATATGAATGTACATGTTATTAAAATTCTTTCTCTTTCAGCTTTTCCCTTCAGGTGTCGCCACTGCAAATCCACCGCCTCCCTTCAACCCTGTCTTCTGCATGGGTCTCTCTCACACCAACTACCCTCATGTCCTCCTTCACTACATCCATAAACCTCCTCTTTGGTCTTCCTCTTCACCTCCTACCTGGCAGCTCTAAACGCAGCATACTTCTAACAATGTATTCACTATCTCTCCTATGGACATGTCCCAACCATCTCTAACTTCTAACATGTAATGTCCCTCTGATGTACTTGTTCCTGATCCTATCCATCCTGGTCACTCCCAATGAGAACCTCAGCATCCTCATCTACCTCCAGTTCTGCTTCCTGTCTTTTCCTCAGTGGCACCGTCTCTAGACCAAACAACATGGCTGGTCTCACCACAGTTTTGTATACCTTTCCTTTCATTTTAGATGAAACTCTCTTCTATCACACATCACGCCTGAAACTTTTTCCACTCATTCCATTCTGCCTGCGCACGCTTCTTCGCCTCCTTTTCACAATCTCCATTGTTGAACTGTTGACCCCAGGTACTTAAAATTCTCCACCTTCTGTATCTCTTCTCCCTGTAACCTCACTCTTCCACTTGGGTCCCTCTCATTCACACAAATATCCTCCACATGTTATTAAACACACTGCCTATACAGCTATACATTCTTGTTGTATAATAGGGACGGAGTAATCCTGGAACATATTTTTTTTATTTTAACATTTTGGGAAGGGTTTTGAAATTAGACAAATTGATAAATTCTTCCTTCTAATTAAGTTTTGATCAATTGTGAAAACACTATTAAAGTCACTTTCTGTCCCAACAAAGCATGCAGGACTCATGCTTCCCATCATCCTCCTCTCCTCCAGCACTTCCTCCCCACCATCCACACAGCCATTAAACTTTCACAAGTGTTTGAAATATTTAAACGCTCAAGGTTTGTGCCGGTAGAACAACAAGGAGGCCGCTGTGCCCTGAGCACCTGGCGAAACTGTGCCATCCCATCCCTGCGTGTATGTGGGTCACAATGGTGAACGCTCCCAAGGTGGCCCACATATAAAATGACAGGAATAGGCACTGCACTGGATACATTCTCTCCTCACGGCTGGCAGCATGCACTGACAAGACAAGGCATAACGTTGTATTCAACAAGTGTTATATAAGAGTTAAAAGGGAGTCATTTTGGTGCATTTTGTTGATAAAATATCGTTGTTTGGTCTTGCATAAAGGCTGTCTATTAAAGCTGGAAACAAAGATCCCTAAGCACAACATGTACTGGATTATTTTCTGTCCACTCCAACGGTTTCTATTGATTAGTCAGAGAAAACACACACAGGCATGCACACACAAACACGCAGACACACACTGCCTGCCTGAGGCTCACATTTCTTCTTTCCTTTGTGAAATTACAGTATGTGTCGGTGAGCCTGAGTGAAAGAAAGCGAAACAGAGAGAGAGAGAGAGCAAGTGAGAAATCTGACAAGTGAGAATGAGCGAGAGAGACGGAGATGGAAGTTCTGTGTTGAGAACGTGAAAACATTTCCGCCCTCATAAAACCAATCTGCCAGGCCGCTGGTCATTGCGTATAATCATCTCCATCTACTGCCCTGACTTGAATCCTCATTGTAGTA
Organism: Doryrhamphus excisus; assembly: GCF_037039965.1. Lineage (NCBI taxonomy): Eukaryota > Metazoa > Chordata > Actinopteri > Syngnathiformes > Syngnathidae > Doryrhamphus > Doryrhamphus excisus. Next base: position 8,941,769 of record NC_136377.1, on the reverse strand, counting down.
CAACTATAGTGTTTTCAAGGATGAAATGGGACATAAATGTGACAAAATATAGCCTTTTAAACTCCATGGGTGCCATGTATAAGGAGTGTGTTGTGGGCAAATGTGTGAGGGGTTCTTACAGAAGCGCAGTGAAACTTGAGAGTTGTTAATAAAAATGTGGCATTTTCTATTAAATCTATTCCTAACCCGTGGAAAAAATCGATTTTTGTAATTAATTTTAATTTAGCAAAAACAGAGGTTCCACTGAATCCTGGTTGCAGAACAAAGTGTGAAAAAGCAAACTTAGTCCAAATGGTGTACTTAACAGATGACATTAATTCCAGGAAGTAGACAGCGATGGCCAAATATGACACATGTGGTACAGTCTTCCCTTGCTACATCACGGTTCACCTTTTTTTGCAGATTTACTGTTTTGAACATACATTGTGTTCTGCGTCCTTGTGGTGTATTAGAGCGATATATCTGTGCTTTTGTGTATGTGTGTTTTTGTATTTACTACTGCTACCAGTAGAGGGTGTTGTATACTAACGTTGAAGACGTGCAATTCCATCTAGTTTGTGTGTTTATGTGGCTGTACTAGCAATTAGGAACCCTCAGCAGACAACAGCAGGTCAAATATAGAGCCACAACAGTCCTTATTGACAAGAAAGAACCTGCCCATTTTGTACTGAATCCTCACTGATTGACAATGGTAACAAAAGAAACGTGTATAGAGTGTATTGTGATGGGATTTACAGCCTTAAAACACAACTGTAAACAAATAAAGTTCAGATTTCACTTGTTGTGGGCTATTTTGGAAACCTACCGTCCATGATAAATGAGGGAACACTGTAATTACCAATGTATGGTGGTTATGTGTTACGGCTATTTGAAAATGTAATTCTTGTAAGTCCTATAATGCTGCGATCAGTGCTTGGTTTGTAACTCTCATGTCCTCCCACTCTGTCAACTGGTTTGGCCACAGTGAGATCAATACTATATTAGAATTGACTGGATTTCCATGTAGCCTTCGACTTCATAAAGAGCACCTTGTATTTTAGACAGCGATTATCTTGCATTGGCCAGTGAGCCCTAGGGAGCGGTGCTTCTTGAGTACTAATAATGGTGAGGTAAGTAACGGACAGTAACAATAGGAAAAGGTCACGAGGGATAAATGACTATTATTGTAAATAGCAGAATCGTCTTACTGAAAAGCTCTACTTCGTCACATAGACTCTGAAGATAGAGATAACTTCAAAAATTCACATGTTATTATTAGTATCTGTGGTTTGATAAAGCGATGCACAGTGTATACCAAGGACTACTACAAGCACCAAGACAGTATCATAGGATTCTGTATAAAAAAAAAAACAAATAAAACCCCACAGAATAATTACGACAAAACAGACTTTTAGATGAAAGTATTCCTGGAGCAAGGTGAGCGTGTGGAGTGGTTTACAGTAACTTTTTTTTGTATGTTCTTAGTATCAGTGGTTAACTTTAACAGATGCTTTCATGCTCTGATACTTTGTTGTAAAGGTCCGATCACCCCCTGCTGAGCTTGGATATCCCAGTACAGTAGTACTTGGTAGTCAAATTTATTCATTAATTCATCAGGGCATTAAAATATATTTAAAGTATTTGACTTGGTAGCTAGTTCCAGATGGTGCTGCTGTAAAAAACAACAAAAAAAGAAACAAAAACACTGGCTTTACCTCTCTATGGTAGGACGGCAGCAAAAATCATGTTCCAGCTAACGCACGCCCACTCCCCTTCACGATAAAGTGGAGTACTGCAGTGCCTCCACGTATGACATTTCTCTGTATTTTATTGTACGATTAGCAAGAATAATAATGTCACTTACATTAAATACAGTGCATGGGCTATGAAAGGTGCTGTATAATAAATGTTTCAGCAAACATTATATTGGCAACATGCTGACAAACAGAAACTGGCATGCACCATCCGCCATTCAGGCCCAAAGAAGGCCAGCATTGTTAGTCCAGTGAACGGCATCATGCCACGTCTATCAAATGAACAACGTAGAGTACGGTGGAGGCCGGTTGGAGCTACAGTGATATAGCTATAGCGTATGGGCTGTTCCCAACCCACAATCAGAAACATTTTGGTCAGCATCAACTCCACAACACGACATGCTTTGTTGACGATAGACAACTCCCGACCAGAATACGGTATATATGTTTGTTTGTTTCTCCCTTGCCCTGTGCAGCCAATGGGGCAAATGCTAATCTAAATGCCCTGACATGCTACATTGATTTGCTCTGCCAGGAAATATTGTAAGATACTCCTGTGTGTGTGTGTGTGTGTACTATTACACTACTGGTAATAGTAATAATGAAAATATTAACCATAATAATGTAAGACTCAAAATAACTGATAGTAATCCTATTGCCGACATCATCATCATCACTATAATAAAAAACAACAACAAAATGTCAGATTGCCACACATTTATACATGCAAACTCCACACAGAGGATATCGATACCGTGCTTTTATAATATACGCAGTATATTTCTACTATTTTCTACTGAATCTGAAGAAATAGGATGTCGACCAGTGTCCCATTACAGATTGTGTTCTACTGTCTTTATTTAATTACTATGTCATGAAAGCAATCCTTACCAAAATGCATTTCAATATGGAAGGTACTGTTTTGTGGCCAAATATAGCTGGACCTTGCAGAGGGACAGTGAAGCAAACATGTTGCTAAAAATAGTCCAGTTGTAAAGTCTTTTTTTTGTCAACTTTGGTTTTCTGCTAAATTCTTGTACAGTCATCAACCACAACAACCATGGTACTGTGTTGTGAAGGGAAATAACAACACGTAGCCCTTCAGCAAAGCTATTTCATTGTGATTGTTCATCATTTAACTGACAGTAAAGACTAAGTCTCTAATATGAATTTGGATTTATTCTTCCCATACTGCCATTAGGAGCAGAACAGAACCTCCATTAAGAAAACCCTCACCCCCACTAGCATCTAATCACTTGTCCTCATCACCACCCTCTCGTACAGCTCTCTTACATCTTATAACAATAGTAGATTAGCTCTCACTTCCTCTTTATAACATGCTCTGCTTAATAGCTGCATAATGAGTTCATTTACATTGGTTTCCTTTCTATCATTAAATCCCTGCATTTTTTTTTATTGGATTGCTTTGCTGATTTCTGTTCAGGGAGACTTGCTAAGAGTAGTTTTTGGAATAGCCAGGATGTACTAAATGTTACGCAGGTGTCCAATATAAAGTACATTAGTGGCTATGAGGGACAGGGATGGACTCTGAATGTGCACCTATTTCCTGATGCTCACCTGTAAAAGTAGGAGCACCCTCGCACTGTGTTGTGGCTGAAATATTCCTGGGTTTTCTCATTACCAAAGTCCTCCAGAGGATCCGACCAAAGCAGGTCGCACATGGGCCCAAAAGCCGGCGGCTCCTTAAACCGATCCAACTGAACAAGGAAGAACATACACACAGTTCATATAAACAATACAAAATCACTCCACCGGCAGAGTATTACCTTTTTAATATCGTCTAAGGTGTGTATTTCAGGTGAGAGTCCACCATGGACACACAGAAACTGTTGGTTCATGAGCGCAGCCAGAGGAAGGCAGTCAAACGCATCCATACACGAGTCGTACACCTGCTCCGAATATTTGATTTTACCTGCCAGGGAAAGGGAGGAACTCGTTATACTGCTGACATATCATCAAAACTACAATATGAACAAACATCTGGTTAGTCCAAAAGAAAAGAAAACAAACATTCATTAGCAAGATAGCAATGTACAGTACATAATAGACAATAAGGGGTACTCACATTCTTGTTTGAAGGTGAAATATTCTGTCAAATGTCTACATTCATGATTTCCACGCAGTAAAAATAGTGTCTTTGGATAGAGGATTTTCAGTGACCAAAGATATAAAACACACTATTAAGACAAAATTGAAAAGAAGATGTTATTTCAGTGCAATAAGACAGTATAGTACAGTATAGTCATTTCCTATGTGATGGTTGCACCTCAATACTGAAGTAGCCACGGTCGACATAGTCCCCCAGGAACAGGTAGCGTGTTGTGGCTGGTGATCCTCCCACTTCGAAAAGCTTCATCAGGTCAAAAAACTGCCCGTGGATGTCCCCGCATACTGGAAATCAACCCAAGGACACCAGATATTACAGTCTCAAAAACTATTTTCATTTGTTTTGTGCTTTTATGTACATTAACTTTTATGTACAAAAAGAAAAAACAAAAAACAGACTGTGTACGTATATTTATACTGTGTATTCTGTATATTTTGTATTTTTCATTCTTTTTTTAATAGATGTGTCTGCACCTACCTCACCAAAACCATACCAACCAAAACAATAAACCTTTTCTGATTCTGATAACTGCCGAACGGTGGAGAGTGGTTAGCATGTAGGCCACACAGTCAGGAGATCGGGAAGACCTGCGTTCGATTCCTGGGTGTGGAGTAAATGTAATTGGCAACTCCAAATTGTCCATAGGTATGAATGTGAATGTGAATGATTGTCTATATGTGCCCTGTGATTGGCTGGCGACCAGTCCAGGTTGTACCCCGCCTCTTGCCCGAAGACAGCTGTGATAGGCTCCAGCATACCCCCACAACCCTAATGAGGATAAGCAGTATAGAAAATGGATGAATGTATGTACATTAACTAAGTCTACATTAAGTGTACATTAAGTAATTAATTGTAACAAAAAGATCACTATAAAACAGAGGTGTACAAAGTGAGGCCCGGGGGTCATTTATGTTTATGTTGGCATGTGCCAAAACAAAAATTAATTCAGTCGTACAGTCCAAGCATGATCTATTCAATGCCCTGGGAAAACAATGACCTGAATGAGAATATTCACAGGCATAAAATTCATACATTATTAAAGCGACTGTTTGCAATGTTAAGCGGGCGTCGAGAGGGCGCTAACATTTGCTCTCTTCTGGCGCCAACACTTTAGTGATCTTTGAAGTCAGCAAATGATGGCAATTTTGCAAAGTTTAGCTACTAATGTTCATTGACCTGTATAGCATATGATAACAACAACATGTAGAGGCATTATGGATATGTACTAGTGTAGGAAACAGCCATGGTGACAGCTATGGACACTGATCATCTTATTTGGTCCCAATTGAAGTGCCTATTTTAATGCAGTATAATTTAAACCACATATGCTAGCTATATTCATTATAACTTAATTTTTTATATTTTATACTTGCTATACTATATATATAGTATACATATATAGTATTATACTATATTTGCTTTGTCACACAAAGCAAAGATGACTGAGCATATATTCACCTACTGACCACTCCTTGGTAGACAATACTATGCTATAGAAGAATGAATAACAGGATGTACAATGGAAGATGCGTATTCAGTTCAAAATAATGAAAATGGACAAGAGAACAATATGGAGAAGCATGCTGTCTTCAGGGTCATAAAATTAGATATTTATGTTCTTTAGCTGAAAGGCTGTCATCCTCCAAAGTGAAGTAAGACACTTTTCGTGAGCGAGACACACACTTTTTTTTTGTTTTTTTTTTGCACTGAACATTGTATGACTTCGCATGGCAAACCAACATCTCATTTCCTCACGGCCTTCAATTTTTCATTATCATCTCTCTCTGTCCCCCTCCTCTCTCCTACTCACCCTCCATTCTCCTCCTTTCCTGTCTCCCCTATCAGCTCCGCACTGGCCTTCGCCCACTCAAAGCTTAGAGCGATGTGAGTGGGAGACCGCTTGTGTGACTAGAGCAATCAAACACACACACACGACCACGTAACATGCACATACACCAACAACCACACACCTGTGCAAGTTAAGATTTTGCAAGCGCACAAATGTCTCATTGTGCGCACAAACACACACAATTCAAGTTTGAGGTAATATAACACGCATCTTCACACTCAAAACACATATATGACGGTCAGTCGTTATCAATATTTCATAAGGCTTCTACGGTTTCAAAAGAAACAACCTAGCTGCTTTCAAAAAGCTATAATTAATACGACGGGTGACTAAAATACTGTATGAATGTGCCTGTTGTGTCATGGGTATGGTGTGTGACTGAAACTAACACACAAATCAATTCCTTGTTTGTACAAATTACACTGTTTAAAAAAAAGCAGCCACACAATCAAAAGGCTCCCATGTCATATTAGAGATGGACAAATGAGCGAATTTGATCCCCAAACCAATGAGATGTGATACGTCTATGACTCTCCCCCTCTTTGTGAATGAACTCACACAGTGAGTGGCTAAATATATTGGTCAGGCTTTGAAGCTGCAAAAATCGCAGCTTGAGGAAATGTATCCCTTGATGGCTGTACACCCAGAATAAAAATGGCTTCCTGGCATGTTCGGCTCGGAATAAAACTAGACCACAACTTAGGTTGATCAGAGGGAGACACATTGGCAGGTTCAGACTCAGCCAACATTTGGATGTGTCGCAGTTTTACCGCAGTCCCACATTTTCTGTTTAGAATTTAGCACAATAACAGTCATATTTTACTACAGGGATGTTGTTGTTTTTTTTTGCTCCAAATTGATAGTTCATTGTCACATGACTTGTCACATGAATTGTCTTCTGAATACAATAGACCAAATAGATAGACTTATGTTGATGATAATGATATAATAACAGAACTATACATCCATTTTCTGTACCGCTTATCCTTGTTAGGGTCGCAGGGGTATGCTGGAACCTATCCCAGCTATTTTGAGCGAGAGGCGGGGTACAACCTGGACTGGTCATCAGCCAATCACAGGGCACATATAGACAAACAACCATTCACACTCACATTCATACCTATGCACAATTTGGAGTCACCAATTAACCTAACACCCATGCATGCACAGGGAGAACATGTAACTACAACAACTACACCCTGAGAATCGAACCCAGGTCTATCCCGAGCTATTTTCAAATACAGTATGCAGCTCTTATGACTTCTGCAGTAACGAACGTACCATTAATTCAAATACAGGAGACTCACTCCAGAACTCTTAAAAAGTTCGAAGAAGAAACATCCACCAATTTTGGACGGACATTTGGTCTCAACACCCGAGTGCCAAGACCACTAATACAAATAAAGATCGTATACTAACATCTACTTATACATCGTAAAGCCCCCTTGACACTTGCAAGAATTTTATAGCCACAGTACACAGTTTTGCGTGCAAATATGTAAGTAAATTGGTCGTAAATAGGTGTGAAGTGTGCATGGCTTCTTCATAGCAACATGCTTGCCGTTCATAGCCCCCGAACAGTTGTGGTAGTTCTATCTAAACAAAAACTGATCATAATGCCCAAAGTGATGTCTTCTAGTCATCTATTCCCTCATCCACACTGTCTGTGCTTTTCTTATTCTAAACAGTACTTGACTTACAGTAAATCGGTTGTGCGGGAGCGTGGCATTTCGTGCAATTTGGTCAAAAATTGCATGCCTTATGAGAATCATATTAGATATTTATACACACACACCTATATATAATATATATAGTTGGGAGTGATGAGGATGGACAGAATTAGAAACAAGTACATCAGAGGAACAGCCCGCATTAGACGTCTGGGAGACAAGGTCAGAGAGGCGGGACTGAGATGGTTAGGCCATGTGAGGAGGAGGGATTGTGATTATATTGGTACAAGAATGCTGGGGATGGTGATGCCAGTGGGGAGAGAAACAAAATCAAAGTTCCCCAAACCAAGTTAAACGGTACTGCAATCAACTTACTTTGGTCAAGTTTGGTTCACGGCTTTGTGTGTGTTTACATAAAAGTGGGCGTTTGATGTCATGTTATTCTACCTCTGCTCAAAAGAGAAGCGATCCCAGCCAGCGTATTACACAAGATAATCAATGGATTATTATGGAGCGTTATGAGCAGTTCAAAAAGATTATTACTGCCAAAAGCAACAGCCAACAGAGCGAGGGAGGACCGCTGGCAGAGTAATGCTGAGCGTGTAAATGTGTAAGTTAACACTGGTTATTATACTAACTATACCCTACTAGTCTTTTCATTCATCAACGCTGCATGACTTAGACATTTTAACACGAGGGCTCACAAATGATTTGAAATTTTAATCAGATTAATCACATATTTTTAACTAATTAATCGTGATAATCACCATTATCAACTACGTTTGAAATATGTAAATTTGTACTGCATTTAATGAATAGACAGATACATGATGATCTATATTTGTCTGTATTAAGATTAAGAGCTCCAAATGAACTGAATATGTCAATCAAATTAAAATACACCACAGACATCTATTTGTCCAACACTTGTCTCTTTAATAGTACTAGAACATTTGAATCACACTTTATTACGAGAAATGGATTGTGTTCACAGACATATCGTAATTTAAGGTAAATTGATTTTTTTCAGTATAATTTCCAGCATACTTAAATGTAGCAAATTCTACATTGAAATTTCCTTTTGGGCGCCAGAGTTTTTTTCAAGAATTATTCCGTTTTGATACTTGATTCAGCTGCACGGCGGTCGAGTGGTTAGCGCGCAGACCTCACAGCTAGGAGACCTGAGTTCAATCCCACCTTCTGACATCTCTGTGGAGTTTGTACATTCTCCCCCGTGCATTTTCTCCGGGTACACCTTTTTTGTTACTTTTATTCGGTTAGTGTTTTTCTCCTTGTCTTGTATATTTTCTCACCAATCAGCTAACTTCTTGCCCTCGTGTTCTACCCCACTGTCTCATCTGCATGATTAGATGATGATAATTACATCCCAATATTCAGTTCTGCAATTTGTTATTCCGATCCTGTTTGTGTAGCTTCTCTTTCTTTACATTTTAGTTTTTTTCCCCCCAAGCAAAATATGTTGATCCTGCTTCCTCCAGATGTACTTTAGAAGTGTTTCAACTACCTGTGACTGGCGCCTCAATGTCGAGTATAGTTTTCTCCTGGCGCAAGATAGCCGCCCCTTCATTGATGATTCTCAACGCTACGGCTTCCTCCACACGGCCCTCCTTGGTGAGGTGGGCCTTCAGGAGATCCACTCGAGGCTTCCCTTCGCAGTCAAACACTTCCTTCATGGTAAGACGGTGGCTTAGGGGGAAGGGGACCGCTGTGGAGAAAGCACAAACACAAGTTAAATGGATTGTGGACACCGAGTGTGATCACAAAAAAAAACAAAAAAAAAACAAAGTGAAAAGAGTTGCAAACTTGAAGGAGCTAGATGGATGACTGTGAAATCCCATTTGGGAAGCCATGTATTGCCTAAAGGTAACACAGCTGCCGCATCCATCTTGGCTGTATACGTACAACATAGTCTAAAAATATGCACAAGGACAATAAATCCATTTGCAGACTCAAACAGTAAATTATTCAAAAGTAAGTCTGACACCATTAATCTTCCAGAATAGGCATAAGATTTGTTTTCAAACTACAATAATGAACATATTGTTACATCGGTATGTACTGGTGTCAAGTGTAACGTCCATTGAATATATTACTCATAAAAGGTGCAAACATAAAGGACTAAGAATGATGAAACAAATGTGTTTGTGTTGGTAGCAAATGAACACAACCTTAGCATATACATGCCCTCAATTCATCCAGCACTCTCCCTGGATTGCAGAAGCCTGTGGCCATTAAAATGCACCAGTCACCAACAGACTGGCTGGGAAACTGTGAAAAAGAGATCATTATTTCTGTGTCAGGAAAGGTTATTTATTAGATGTGGAGCTGATCCCTGTGTGCTGTGATGACAAGCTTTAAGGCTTCGTGTATTGACGTTAATCTATAGATCATCTGGCTTAAGGGAGGGACTCTTTATACACGAGGGTGCTGTAAATAATTCAGATTAACGGGAGAAATAAGACAGATGATCGTGAAGTTGCAAATACCTCTGCATGCACACAGCAGTGCACATTTAGCAAGTCAGCAGTATAGCACGCCTGCCAGATTTTCGCCCTGCATAGGCGAGCATGGGCCCTCGGCGGTGCCAAGCAGAGGGAAGAAAAAGGAACGTGTCTCAAAGCTTAAAGTGAACACGATCAACATGCTCTTTAATAATGAATGCTTGGCTAGAGAACTCTCAAAGTCGCTGCTCCCAGGATAATGAGGCAAGCGCCAGCAAGTGTTTTTAATTGGAGGAACGGGGGGGAGTGGGGGAGGGGGGGTTCACAGAGTGCAGTGTGTATCTGTGATGGCAACGTGCGTTTTGACACATTAGCAGTACACATTCTGCACTGTCAACACACACACACACAAAAGTGTTGGAAATTTGAGATGGGTTGATGTCATCACTGAATGTGGAGTGTTGATTGTTGTTTGCTTCAAATGTATCACAGAAGTAAACGACAAATGTACGCAGGTTCATGGAGATATGTACGTATAAAATAGCTCAGATACAAATGGTGTTCAACACACAAACACATGCACACGCACATAGGCTGATGTACAGTGGAGAGATGAAAGAAGCTGACTCCAGCTCAGCTCCCAAGCAGCAGAGTCAAACTATGAAATACTGTATGTTGCTGGGCAACTGCAGCAGCAGTGGCGGCGGCAGCAGCAGCAAGCAGCAAGCAGCAGCTGACTGTTGGAGTCGAGCCAGTGCCGATGCAGAAAACTGCATTTGGCCTTCTCGTAAAACACGGAAAATGTACATCCAATTTCATCTTGAGGAGTTTCGACAGACTCCACTGTCAACAATGAAAACGACATGTGTTGTGTTGTGTTGCTAATTAGCAACCTTGAGTTCAGTCAGGAAATGCTCCATGGTTCCTCAGTTAGCTAAACAAGGCGGTGTGTGTTTACGGGAGGTTCAACTAACAAAAGCACACGAGACTCTTGGTACCATCATCATACTGTATTTGTACTGTACGTGATGCATGCAGGAGGAAGGAAATATACTGTCCCATGTTGCCGAATCAGAGTATTACTGCATCATAGTCACGATCATGATGGGCTAGTAAATTTATACTGCAAGTGACGTCTACGTATTTAAGTGATGTGTGCAGGAGGAAGGAAATATACTGTCCCATGTTGCCGAATCAGAGTATTACTGCATCATAGTCACGATCATGATGGCTAGTGAATTTATACTGCAAGTGACGTCTACGTATTTAAATGCAGTAGATATAGTCGTTGGATGCATAGTCTTCAAAAGCAAATACAGTGAAGAAAATAAGTATTTGAACACCCTGCTATTTTGCTATTTCTCCCACTTAGAAATCATGGAGGGGTCTGAAATTTTCATCGTAGGTGCATGTCCACTGTGAGAGAGATAAACTAAAAAGAAAAATCCAGAAATCACAATGCATGATTTTTTAACAATTTATTTGTGTGATACAGCTGCTAATAAGTATTTGAACACCTGAGAAAATGAATGTTAATATTTGGTACAGTAGCCTTTGTTTGCTATTACAGAGGTCAAACGTTTCCTGTAGTTTTTCACCAGGTTTGCACACACTGCAGGAGGGATCTTGGCCCACTCCTCCACACAGATCTTCTCTAGATCAGTCAGGTTTCTGGGCTGTCGCTGAGAAACACGGAGTTTGAGCTCCCTCCAAAGATTTTCGATTGGGTTCAGGTCTGGAGACTGGCTGGGCCATGCTAGAACCTTGATATGCTTCTTACGGAGCCACTCCTTGGTTTTCCTGGCTGTGTGCTTCGGGTCGTTGTCGTGTTGGAAGACCCAGCCACGACCCATCTTCAATGCTCTGACAGAGGGAAGGAGGTTGTTCCCCAAAATCTCACAATACACGGCCCCAGTCATCCTCTCTTTAATGCAGTGCACTCGTCCTGTCCCATGTGCAGAAAAACACCCCCAAAGCATGATGCTACCACCCCCATGCTTCACAGTAGGGATGGTGTTCTTCGGATTGTACTCTTCATTCTTCTTCCTCCAAACACGCTTATTGGAATTATGACCAAAAAGTTCTATTTTGGTCTCATCTGACCATAAAACTTTCTCCCATGACTCCTCTGTATCATCCAAATGGTCATATGCAAACTTAAGACGGGCCTTGACATGTGCTGGTTTAAGCAGGGGAACCTTTCGTGCCATGCATGATTTCACATCATGACGTCTTAGTGTATTACCTACAGTAACCTTGGAAACGGTGGTCCCAGCTCTTTTCAGGTCATTGACCAAGTCCTGTCGTGTAGTTCTGGGCTGATTCCTCACCTTTCTTAGAATCATTGAGACCCCACGAGGTGATATCTTGCATGGGGCTCCACTCCGATTGAGATTGACCGTCATGTTTAGCTTCTTCCATTTTCTAATGATAGCTCCAACAGTGGACCTTTTTTCACCAAGCTGCTTGGTAATTGCTCCGTAGCCCTTTCCAGCCTTGTGGAGGTGTACAATTTTGTCTCTGGTGTCTTTGGACAGCTCTTTGGTCTTCGCCATGTTACAAGTTAAAGTCTTACTGATTGTATGGGGTGGACAGGTGTCTTTATGCAGCTAACGACCTCAAACAGGTGCATCTGATTCAGGATGATACATGGAGTGCAGGTGGACTTCTAATGGGCAGACTAACAGGTCTTTCAGGGTCAGAATTCTAGATGATACACAGGTGTTCAAATACTTATTTGCAGCTGTATCACACAAATAAATTGTTAAAAAATCATGCATTGTGATTTCTGGATTTTTCTTTTTAGTTTATCTCTCTCACAGTGGACATGCACCTACGATGAAAATTTCAGACCCCTCCATGATTTCTAAGTGGGAGAAATAGCAAAATAGCAGGGTGTTCAAATACTTATTTTCTTCACTGTAACTGCTGCTGCTGGGTCAAAAAAACACTGGTACCAACAGCTGTGGCTGTAGGCAACCTCCTAAATCCACAAGATGGCAGCAGCTGCATTTGAAGTATCACAAGTGTAACTGAGATGGGTTGAAGGGACAGTTGTTTTATTTTCTACTTTTGCAATGTGGTTCGGAGGTCTGCTCACTGTCAGGCTGGGATAGGTTCCAGCTCACACGTGGCCCTCAATGTACATATTTTTTACTTAATTTTAATGCAATACCTGCCAACCCACTTGACCTATTTTAATAATTCAACACATAGTACAAAACATCTTCCTTTATACCCACACATGAGGTGCTCCTATGGACCTCCTCCCTTAGTACAGTGAAGAAAATAAGTATTTGAACACCCTGCTATTTTGCTATTTCTCCCACTTAGAAATCATGGAGGGGTCTGAAATTTTCATCGTAGGTGCATGTCCACTGTGAGAGAGATAAACTAAAAAGAAAAATCCAGAAATCACAATGCATGATTTTTTAACAATTTATTTGTGTGATACAGCTGCAAATAAGTATTTGAACACCTGTGTATCATCTAGAATTCTGACCCTGAAAGACCTGTTAGTCTGCCCATTAGAAGTCCACCTGCACTCCATGTATCATCCTGAATCAGATGCACCTGTTTGAGGTCGTTAGCTGCATAAAGACACCTGTCCACCCCATACAATCAGTAAGACTTTAACTTGTAACATGGCGAAGACCAAAGAGCTGTCCAAAGACACCAGAGACAAAATTGTACACCTCCACAAGGCTGGAAAGGGCTACGGAGCAATTACCAAGCAGCTTGGTGAAAAAAGGTCCACTGTTGGAGCTATCATTAGAAAATGGAAGAAGCTAAACATGACGGTCAATCTCAATCGGAGTGGAGCCCCATGCAAGATATCACCTCGTGGGGTCTCAATGATTCTAAGAAAGGTGAGGAATCAGCCCAGAACTACACGACAGGACTTGGTCAATGACCTGAAAAGAGCTGGGACCACCGTTTCCAAGGTTACTGTAGGTAATACACTAAGACGTCATGATGTGAAATCATGCATGGCACGAAAGGTTCCCCTGCTTAAACCAGCACATGTCAAGGCCCGTCTTAAGTTTGCATATGACCATTTGGATGATACAGAGGAGTCATGGGAGAAAGTTTTATGGTCAGATGAGACCAAAATAGAACTTTTTGGTCATAATTCCAATAAGCGTGTTTGGAGGAAGAAGAATGAAGAGTACAATCCGAAGAACACCATCCCTACTGTGAAGCATGGGGGTGGTAGCATCATGCTTTGGGGGTGTTTTTCTGCACATGGGACAGGACGAGTGCACTGCATTAAAGAGAGGATGACTGGGGCCGTGTATTGTGAGATTTTGGGGAACAACCTCCTTCCCTCTGTCAGAGCATTGAAGATGGGTCGTGGCTGGGTCTTCCAACACGACAACGACCCGAAGCACACAGCCAGGAAAACCAAGGAGTGGCTCCGTAAGAAGCATATCAAGGTTCTAGCATGGCCCAGCCAGTCTCCAGACCTGAACCCAATCGAAAATCTTTGGAGGGAGCTCAAACTCCGTGTTTCTCAGCGACAGCCCAGAAACCTGACTGATCTAGAGAAGATCTGTGTGGAGGAGTGGGCCAAGATCCCTCCTGCAGTGTGTGCAAACCTGGTGAAAAACTACAGGAAACGTTTGACCTCTGTAATAGCAAACAAAGGCTACTGTACCAAATATTAACATTCATTTTCTCAGGTGTTCAAATACTTATTTGCAGCTGTATCACACAAATAAATTGTTAAAAAATCATGCATTGTGATTTCTGGATTTTTCTTTTTAGTTTATCTCTCTCACAGTGGACATGCACCTACGATGAAAATTTCAGACCCCTCCATGATTTCTAAGTGGGAGAAATAGCAAAATAGCAGGGTGTTCAAATACTTATTTTCTTCACTGTAGCTGCCCCCAATATGCCTCTCGCTTCCGCCACAACACAATGATGACAGTCCCCTTGCCAAACAAACTGCACGGGCCGACAGATCATCCATTTGCATTGCGTTTCTTCTGCCTGTTAGGACGGTACAAGAGAAATAAGAGACGCTGTGAACTTGTAGTAGTTTCACTTGTCGGGGGATAAAAATAACTCGCTTGTCCTCAGTAGTTAGCTACACGGGCCACATATGACGACTCTGTCTCCACTCATCACAATCATCTGCTTTTATCACTTCAGCGACACAATAGTGGGTTTCTTTGCATCTTTTTCTTTTCGGCTGAACTACTTTTTTTCTAAATGATGGTCTGCAAATAAGCAAATAATGTCGATTGGAAACATGTAAGCATAGGTTGCCTTATTTAGCTACAAGAGAGAGATGAAATGTTATATTAACAGTCCCCGGGATGATGCAGTGCAGCTGTACACCACTTCCAAACACAACCACAGTAATAAACATATTGTCAAATCAGCATCTTGCACTCTTCTCTTTAAAAAGACAGAATTTTGGATATTATATATGGGGTTCAACAAGCAACAGAGATCAGCAGTTGGATGAAATAGAAGGCGTAATGAGGCGTGCTTCTGTAAAACATCAAATTGAGGGGATTTTACACATGAATCATGAGCCAGGAGCGCAAATATAATGATGTGTCAGCAGCAGAGTCACAAAGTGTGCAAGATAGAATTTAGTATGCAGGGTTGATATAAAATCTAAAAAAAAAAAAAATAGCATCAAAATGTTTATTATTGTGGTTGGCGGTTGCAATGGTGTCGACCTGCACTGCATCATACTGAGCGATGTCTTCCATAGTGTGTATTGGTTAGCTTATATCGCAAAAGGAGAGGGACATAGTACATATTAGAAGCAAGTGATCTACAGTGCTGCCCCAATGTGACTCAAAGTGCAGATCACTCTTTATACAAGTCTGTCACCTCAAGTGCAAAAGTTGCCGTTGCTGAGTGACCTGCACAGCCATTGCTCTAATAACGCTGGTGAATACATTTGCACACACTGAGCTGCTCCATAGACAAAAATGAGCCGGGGCTAAATGAGTTATGGCACAACTGTGTGAGCCCTTCATCATCTTATATTGATCATCATACTTTGTTTCCACTGTGATGCATTGAGCTAGCATGCACTCATGCATCTAGGAGTCCTTATATCAACAAACATAGAAGACAATACATGTTCATAATTCCGTGCCTTCTCCTTGTTGAAAATCCTGCTGCATCACTGCCCCATCTTCTTGCAGGAGCTCAGCATTTAGCTGTCTCTTTCCTCTCATGCACCCCCCCCACCCCCCACCCTCACCCCCTTCTCCCCAGCCAGCGCTAAGACACATTCAAATACTGACAGCTGAGAACAAACATAAAAAATACATGATCACGGTTTTAAAATTTATACCCCCCCATATCTCCCCGTGCGGTATTGTTCTCGTGTAGTTCGTGTGGGCTGCCTAGAAAATAGGATTGTTTGTCAACATAAAAAAAGGAACTTCGCCGCGAATGCACCATGGATGCACGACATAGAGAATAGAGGCCACGTTAACGACCATGGCACAAGAAGATGTTATGTAATATCTAAAGGCAACATGACTGTGTGTGTGTGTGTTGGGGGGGGGGGGGGGGGGGGTATTACTCACATTTGACCACCCGATCGGCGGCGTTTTGGACGATGTCAGCGTTGGACATCTTCATGGGCAGGTTGCTGCTGTCTTCGAGGCTGGAAACGCGTCCTCTCCTGAACCAGAACCCGCTCAAACAGATCAACTCTCAGGGCTGCTGCTCCAAATGCAGTTGGTGCTGTGGCATCACTCGGATGGTGAGGATGCGTCCCCTCCCCTCCTCTTCTTCTTCTTCTTGTTCCTCTTCCGCCGTGGGTCGGTGCTCTTCCCGGGAAGGACCTGATGCTGCTTCCCAGGGACGGATGGATGATGGTTGCTGGATGCTGGATGCTGGAGGAAACTGGATGCAGGGCTAAGCTGCTGCTGCTGTGGGGGAGGATGCAGGAGAGAGGGAGGGAGATTGAGAGAGCAAGAGATGGAGGAGGGGGGGGGGTTGAAGGGAACTCCCACGCAAAAATTTTCAGGGGACTGCCTGCTTAATGCAGCCTCGAGAAGGGGCAGCCCCCCCCACACACGCACAGCACGGAGTGTTCTGCTGTTCTGGATTTTTTTAAAGCAAAAATGTAACATGTGGTACAAACTCCTGAATACTGTAATGAAGTATATGGATAAGAGTAGAGCAACATCACCTCACTTGTTTAAAATATAACAGCACGTTACACATAAATTATCACTCATATGATGAAGTGTAATTACGAAAGTTTTAAAAATATAATTAAGCGATACACCTCCAGCCATTTAAAATCTTGAACTGCACTTATGCCTACTTAGCATGCCTATTCTAAAACATAAATTAGCAGCCACTGTACACAAAAAAATAGAAAATGCACATGCAGTGTTGACTGTATCTTTAAGACTGAATTGACCCGGATATAGCTCCGCCCTCGTTGTAGTTCCATCTTATGTCCACTAGAGGCTCCCATGTAAAAGGACTGTTATTTTTCTTTTGCCACCACAAAAGAAGACATACACCTGAAGACAACACAAACACTAACATGTTTATAACCACAAAGTAAATCATGTACAAACATTTTAATAAAATAATACGCATACATGATGATAGTGAAGACTTTGAACATGGATATATGCACTATTGGATGGGAAAATAACAAACCCAGAAGTGAATAAATTAGGATAGATCTATTTAAAGTCCCGATTTGTTTGTGGTGGTTTTATTTGTGCGTAAAAAGAGAACCTAAAATCTGGACAGGATTTTACTAATCACCTTGCAATGTACTGTAAACAGAGGGTGAGTAGTGAACTCGCCACTAGATGGCGCCATGACTCTTTGTCTCCCTGTGAATAAATGAGGCTCATGTCAGAGTTTGCTAATTGGTGTTCATCATTAAACAACATAATTACCTTTATCATGAACTGCATTCTTCAGAAGTGTTGAAGTCCTCTAAGTCATGCCCCCCCCACCCTTGTCTTCCAATGGGACAGCTTAACTGCAAAGACCCACACAATCCATGTTGCTGCTCAGGGGACTTAACATAGCACCATGTCCAATATACCATCCTGGGTGAATGTGGTGTGTCCTTGAAGGTGCCAATAAGAGCTTGGACTGATGAACCCAAAAGTAGTGACGAAAGGAGGATGTGTGTGTGTGACCAAGATGGATGATGTCTTCGTGCTTTTGTCATAGTCAGCATTGACACTAAATGAACTCCTTGTGTTTGTACTGCAGTTTATGTGCAATAGAAGTAAAAAGGGCCAACTAATGAGCAACTGGCAAGTCAAATGAACGACCGAGAACGAAGCTTTTCTGAATGACTGGCAGGCACATTTGTTGACGTTGTTGTTACTGGCATTGGTGCGCTGGCAATGTCGTAGGAGTTAATGGTGCATTGAGAGGGCCGCCGCCGTCATTGACTCTAAAGCAGGCTGCATGCACAGACAGAGTGTCTAGGTTTATGCAATTGCACGGCTGAGTCAAGTCATCAATGATTAACATATATTTTGTGGAATCTAACATATTGCCTGGGGTTCTGGGAATTGGATTTATTAGTGGGGTTTTGGTGCCTGATTACAAATAGTCTCTAAATTAATAACTAGTTTTAATGGTCTTAGCCTTTCCATTACTAGGTGATTAAGTGATGCATTGTTAGCGAACAAGCTAATGAGCCTTGTTTACTGCAGATATTGCACATGTAATAATAATGCATGTACGTATGATACATTACAGAGGGTGTGTCCAATATTTTCCATGCAAAATTAAAAAAAAGACAAGATTGGGGGGCCATTTTGACATTATATATTATTATTATTATGAAACAGGCTAAAACAACCAGTTTATATGATGAATATACTGTATATCGAAAAACATAAGTAGCCTGAATGAGATTTCTCATTTGGAGAAACGTCGTCTCACAGATTACGAACTATGGCATTGCTGCTATGAATTATAATACAAGTAATATGGCAGTGGCAAGGTGCAAGGAATTATCAGAACTGCATATTAAGTAACACACACTATAAACCCTGCAATCCAACCTATATCAGTGCTCGCAGTGGCTGTTTCTTCCGTCTGAGTTGAGCATCTGTCACCAAGCAGAAGCTGTAATCATTCTACATTTTATCAAAGTTACTTAAGATTGGTCAAAACATGTAGCTTTTCAGACTTGTCTGCACCCTTAATCACTATGCGGTTCTATTTACGCTTGTTGTGTTTGGCTGAGTGCATTCTAAAAGCACCTGGGATCACCTGTTCTACTTCATAAAACACTTCATACGTAGAAGAGAGCCTTGTTGACAATTAGCCACATGTTCGCTAAATTTAACATGAAAGGGTGCGCATTAAAAGTCAGAAATTGTTTATTGCTTGAAGCATTCGCCAGACACTATGTACCTAAGATACTGTATATACTGTAAGTAGTGCCAGTCTGAAAGCTGCATAAACCCCTCCGCAATGCAAGCCAACCCCTGGAGTGACAGAGCCAAGAAGGCAGAGCTTACTTCGGGACACTTCTATATTCTATTGCATAAATTTGACTTGTAATCTATACACTCAACATCTTTTTTATGTACACAAAATGCCTATATTGTTCACAAATGTGTCAAAATTTGGGTTAATGAGCACTTCTCCTTAGCTGAGATAAACCATCCAACTCACAAATGTGGCATATCAAGATGCTACTGAGACAGCAAGATTATTGCACACGTCTTAGACAATAAAAGGCCACTCCAAAATGTGCAGTTTTATCACACAGCACAATGCCACAGATGTGGTAAGTGTTGAGGCAGCGTACAATAGGTATGCTGACTGCCAGGGCTCTTGTCTGTGAATTCAATGTTCATTTCTCTACCATAAGCCATCTCTGAAGGCCTTTGAGAAAATTCAGCTGTAACATCCAACTGGCCTCACAACTCACAACAGACCATCTGTAACCACACCATCCCAGAACCTCCACTTCCAGCATCTTCACCTCCAGGATTATCTGGAGAGCAGCTGCAACAATTTGTTTGCATAACCAAAAGATTCCTGCACAAACTGCCAGAAACCATCTCAGGGAAGAACATCTGATTGCCCGTTGCCCTCATCTGGGTCTCAAACTGACTGCAATTTCTCGTCATAGCCAACTGAAACGGGCAAATGCTCACATTGCATATCACATGGCACTTTTGAGAGGTGTTTTTTTCTGTTTTTTTGTCTAATCACAGTTTTCACTGTTCAGGGCAGATGGCAGGCAGTGTGTATGATGTCGTGGGTGAACGGTTTGCTGATGTCAACGTTGTGGATGGAGTGGCCCATGGTACCTTGGTGGGGTAGTTCTTATAATAATCTGTTAACTTGCAAAACACACCAGCTGGGACAGCTACATGTTTGAGCGGAAGTAGAATACTATGACGTCAAACACCTCCAATTATGTGAAGACGAGCTTCGCACAAAGCAGTTGAGAACCATCGTTGCAGTACCGTTTAACTCTGTTTGAGGACTTGTTGAGCTCATCTTGAGCACAAAGCCCAGGTTTGTTGAACCACCTTTGCAGTATATACCCCCCCCCCCATGTACAGACAATGTGCTTTTTACGCAAAATGTATTTCTTGTTATATTGTTTTTATTGTTGGCAGAATATGTCTTGCATCCCGAGACTAAATGGATACCTGTGTATAATTCAAAGTGCTCGAGGGTCAAAAGTAAAGGAATGTTGGTGGGTCAGAGGTTATGAATGTTAGAAAGTTAGAGGTCAAGAAATCACAGGAAGTTGTTTGTGTTGTGAAAAGCGAATAGAAATGTTGTAGAATCAAACAGAATGACAAGACAAGAAGCTGATGTCTAAAAAAAAAAGAAAAAAAAACCCAAAATGAAGGACCGACAACATTCCCTGCTCCCTTCATCCTTTCTGGACCTCCTTTTGGGCTGCCGTCAGGGGCTTTCCTACGGCGCCGGTCATGTGTGCAGCTGGGGATGGAGGCCACGCAACAGTGATCTTGCATTTCCCGGCTCAGGAAAGTACCGTGCCTCGCTGCGCACAACCAAAACAACAAAGAGCCGAGTGTGGCTGCAGCCCGCGGTGGTTCACTGCACCCACCACAACACGTCCAAGAGTCATGGCTAGCTGCTCATACCTGTCTATCCACGCATGACTGTCCTCCTTGCCGGCTGCCTTAACGATGTCATATTCTTCTTTTCCACAACAGGAAAGAGGGACTTGGGAAAGTCAATAGAAGGACACATACTATAACTTGCATATGAACGCTACGAGATGCTGACATGGGTTTCAAAGAATGGAACAAAAAGTTAGGGATTGTCAGTTTGTTCTGAAAAGGCGCACAAACAATATCTCAACCAGGTTTGGCCACCTAGTTGAAGTATGAAGTATGACAGAGTGATTAAAGGTCCCTGTGAGGCAAAATTGACTTTTTAATGCTGTTATAACAATAATGTCTGTCCCTAGAGCCTGTTTATGACCACCAAATGTGATAAAAAAATCTATCGTCTCCTTCACAAAAAAAAGGACATGCTACCTCCTCTGGCCTGACCCTAGCTAGATGACCCCCACCCTGTATGTACAGTACACCCAGATTTGTAAAAAATACAGTCACATCTGAAAATATCTGCCAGCTGTCCATCAGTCAACTACAGAGCCCTACGTTTGATCATATTGTTTTTCTTCGCCGAATGAGATAACCTAGCATGACGTTGGCATGATGATGCCATCTATTTTTCATACAATTGCTGTGTTTCCGTGTATATGTATATGTATATGTATATGTAATGTGTGGATAAAGTGCAGTATGGGTGTCTTACAATAGTTGACTATTTGACTATCGATTTGGAGGAGTCTGATTTGACTATTAATTTTACTGTCAAATTATATTACAATGCCATGCGATTAAGATTCTACCATTCGGCTTACATGGGGTGTAGCCACGGTTGCTGATGAGCATACATTTTTCCAAAGAATGTCTTTGTTTTTGTTATAAATGATGTGTGTATTTCGCGGAAGACTTACACTTACACGTAAGGCCATTACGCCAATTTCATTTATATCCCGACTAACATTTTAAGGCAAGAACTTTTCTAAGTTTTCTTAAACATTTTCTAGGAAAGTCGCAAATGAGATCTGTTCATTTGTCGAGATTGCTCTGCTTTTAAGAAATTTTAAACCAAAAAAAAAAGTAAAATTTAAACCAAAAAAAACCATTCAAATAAATCATTCAATTGCAATTCAAAACAGCTAATGAATTGGATTTGACTATGAAAATCCAAGTGGCGAACAGGTTTCTTTAGTGACAGACTGGACAAACACAACTCATTGGTATAAAACCTACACACACACATAAAACGGTGCATTTCCAGTAGGACTTTTTTGGGCAATACACTATCGTGGAACCTCTGAGACTTACCTAAAATGGTATGATAAAATAGCATAATACTGCACTGATAATCGATTGACCATTTTTTGTCTCAAATAACCGCTGATTTCAGACCCTCATATATGAATATTTTATAAAATTTCAGTCATCCATGAAGCAGATCTGTTATCTTTGTGTTTTAGCCAAAACAAGATATCTACACATATCAGCTTTGACTTTGGAAAGTAGTGATGGGCATTTTTGCCTCTGATACTGTGGTATGAAAAAGTTTGTGCACCACTGGTAATTTTTCCAGATGTTCCTTTATAAATCACAGGTTGTTTGCATCAGCAATTTCAGTTAAATATATCATATAGCAGACAAACACGCTGATGTATGAGAAGTGAAAAGACGTTTATAGGATTTACAGAAAGTGTGCAATAATTATTTAAACAAAAGTAGGCAGGTGTGCGCAAATTTGGGCACTCTTGTTGTTTTATTGATTTGAATTCCTTCACCACTAATTACTGGAACTCAAATTTGTTTAGTAAGCTCATTGACCCTTGACCTGCACATACAAGTGAACCCAGTCATGAGAAAGAATATTTAAGGTAGTCAATTACAAGTTGCGTCTTCTCTGACGAGTAGCAACATGGTAGCCTCAAAACAACTGTCAGATGACCGAAAAGCAAAGATTGTTCAACATCATGGATTAGGGGAAGGATACAAAATGCTAGCTCAGAGATTCCAGCTGTCAGGTTCCACTCTGAGGAACACAGGCACAGTTCTAGTTAAGGCCCGGAGTGGTCGGCCAAGAAGAATCTCAGATAAGCAGAGGTGAAGGATGGTGAGAACAGTCAAACTCAACCCACAGACCACCTCTAAAGACCTACAACATGATGTTGGTGCAGATGGTGTCAGTGTGCATCATTCAACTATTCAGTGCACTTTGCACAAGGGTATGGGAAAAGTCAGGCGGAAGAAGCTTTTTCTGTGCACATGCCACAAACGGAGGTGCTCAAGCAAATTTGGACAAGCCAGCTTGTATGAAGAAGTGGTGGATGAAGAACACAGTATTCCAAGACAACACACTTTCTACCCACAGTAACATTTGGTGTTGGTTCCATCATGCTATGGGATATGTGGCCAATGCAGGTACTGGAAATCTTGTTAAGGTCGCATGGATTCCAGTCAGTATGAGCAGATTCTTGCTAACGATGCTCAAGAATCAGTGACAAAGTTGAAGTTGCATCTGGGCTACTACTTGGACTGAGTAACTGTTGGATACTTCCAACAAATGTCTGTAAACACAGCTCAAAGTCTTGCTGATCCCAACAACTACTGATTTATAAAGGAAAATTATCAAGGGTGCCCAAACTTTTTCATACCACTGTGTGTCGCGGATTCAACTACTAACTGCTGGTCTATCTATGGGCTTCACCAATTACTGATTATTGAAACAAGCGTGTAGGCCAAACAGATGGGAGACCCGAGTTCAATTCCACCCTCTGCCAATTCCTCCCACATTCTAAAAACATGCTAGGTTAATTAGCGACTCCAAATTGTCCATAGGTATGAATGTGAGTGTGAATGGTTGTTTGTCTATATGTGCCCTGTGATTGGCTGGCGACCAGTCCAGGGTGTACCCCACTTCTCACCCAAAGACAGCTTGGATAGGCTCCAGCACGCCCGCGACCCTTGAGAATATAATCAGTAGAAAATGAATGAATGAACATTTAAATAAAATATTCAAGCAGCAACTTGGTGTTTGTGTGCTTAACAGTATTTGCTCTGTCAGTTCAAATTTTTCTGAAAATTTGAATAAAGAAGCAGAAATTGAATTTTTTTTATTTGATTATTCAGTTGTATTAAAAAGATTATTAGTTGCAGCCCTATACTGGTGGGTATATATTGGGAACAGCTCTTATTATTATTACACATACATAGTGTATCTTATATTGTGTACTAGTTTCATTGACTTGGAAAAATATTAGAGCTAATTATTCTGCATCACTTTAGACTCACTAACACGTTCAATAAGTTATTCGGAGTGTGTGTGCATTTATTGTGTGAGCTGCTGTTTGGAAGGCGACGCCTGTGCGTAATTACGCACTCGGTGGCCTTTGACTTTAGTATTTGCCAAGTGAGTGTCATGTTTACGAGCCACAGAGAATATTTGTTTGCAGGGAGGGCGGTTGGACGCTGTCACGGTTGGTACACCCCCTCCCCACACACACCCGTTCTCCCTCAGCTGCTCTCTCTCTCTCTCTCTCTCTCTCTCTCTCTCTCTCTCTCTCTCTCTGGAGCCTCCACCGAGCGGCTCGATCGATTCGCATTGATTGTCCCTGACGAGCTGCTCCACTTTCTAGCCAATGTCAGCCGGTCTGCGATCGGGAAGGATAGAAATGAAGGAAAATCTCTGCCGCCCAAGCGGTGTCATGTCCACACTCTTGGGCTGAACGCCTGCCAAGCACCAGGGCTGGTCCGAAGAGACGGAGTGGACTCCGGGAGAGGGGAGGACGGACCGGGGAAGTGGATCTCTGGAGCGCATTGATGGCTGAAGTGAGTTCTGTAATGCATCAAATTAACGGTTTTAGGCCAATAATTTCCTGGATATACATCTGAGTAGCGATTATAAAAAAATATTATATGATTTATTATTAGTATGGTTTTGTAAAATGTATTTATGACTTAAAGCGCCCTGATCAGATTGTTCGATGATACTGCTAATGTGGACCACATTTTAGTGGAATTCGTACATGCTG
The DNA here is from genome assembly GCF_037039965.1 of Doryrhamphus excisus. Taxonomy (NCBI): domain Eukaryota; kingdom Metazoa; phylum Chordata; class Actinopteri; order Syngnathiformes; family Syngnathidae; genus Doryrhamphus; species Doryrhamphus excisus. Next base: position 8,916,818 of record NC_136377.1, on the reverse strand, counting down.
CTGAAATGTCACCAAAGTGTGTCCCTGTGCAAATGCCCAACACACACACACACTAGAAATCCACTTCGGTTTTTCCTCTGAGCTCCAAAAATCTATGAAACGTGTTTGCATGTTCCTCTCAGCGAGTGGGGTTGTAGAGGTGGGATCGCCAGGACTGGAGAAGGCAGGCTGGGGGGAACCCACGCGTCCGAGCCCCATGGAAAGTCCGCCTTTGCCAAACAACTGACGAGTGGCTGTTGTTGATTTTTCTCCTCGTTTGTTCTCAGCATACGGACGCACAGTAGGCTACTTGTGGAAAGAGAGGAGTGGTGATAAGCTTGTCCTTCTTTCCCGCTTTTGGGTGTTTTTTTTGTGTGTCACCATTGCGCACAACAAGGCTTGAGAGACTGAGCTCTTGGACTGTTGGATCCCCCCCTCAGCTCGGATCTGTTCCGGTAGGTGCCAATAATACGGGTCTGTGTTTACAAATAACATTGAATGAAAGGTGGAGCGGAGGACAATACTTTGCTAAAGTAAGTCCAAAAAGTTGGGATGTCATTTCCAGAAAGCCAAACGTTTGACTGTGGTGTCACTGCGGGAGCCGGTGCCGCAGATGGGCTTCCGTGCACCAGACAAAAGCGCGCTGGTTGTCTGTGCGTAAAGATGCTGCTCCCACTTTGGCACCAACAATCTCGCCTTTATTTCCGAGTGGCGGCGCTGACACGGATGTGCGCGGCGTGAAAACTTAAACCATTCCTGTGTGTGCGTGTGACTCGTCGGATTAGTGACTTCTTCCGCTGCCGTGCCCCTCCAACAAGCAGTATTAATGGTGCGTAAAAAGGGCCAGGATGTTTGCTTCGTCCCGTTCCAGATGCCACCTCTTCTCTTGTATACGGCTCAGTGTGCTTTTGTCCTAGGATGAGCAAGTTCTCAGGTGTCCTTTAACGCACCACGAGGTGCAGCATTAGCGTGTAGGTCTCCAACTTTGCATAAATGTGCACCGGATGGAGGCTGTCTGCGTTTGTAGTCTAATCGTTGTCAGCATGCTTTTTAACTTCCTGTGTGTGTGTGTGTGTGTGTAGGAGGTGGGAGGAATTGAAAATGTGACGCTCGTCTACGGGGGGTGGGGGTGTCAGAGGAAGGAGGAGGCGAGGTGGAGAAGGGAGGGTTCGGTTGGTGGGGGGTCGCATTATGTCCATCACTTGCGTTGCACTCATGCATAAAGTATTCCAGCGTCTCTACAAGTTGAAGCACTTACACAAGAGTTAGGGGGTGGTCTAAATGAGCATCAACGTGCAGGAACAACAAAACTGGGGGGGGGGGCTTGTTTGTTTTTTGTTTTTTTTCTGCGATAACTCACCACCTGCGCCTGCAGTGACGTCAGTTCCTCCAGCTTAATGAGAGACAGCATGGGAGAGGTGTATTGTCTACTTGGGTGACTACTGAGAAAGTTTAACAATCATACTGATATGATTGCATGCCAATGTCTACAATTTCTAAAAAAAAGTATCCATTCTAGAAAATTTTCTTCCAAGAAAATATTATTATTACAATATTATTGATCAGAAATACTGGGCCATCTAAACAACCACATAGGAGCGACTTTTCGCACCATTCACAATTGTTTGTATAAATATTTCACATAATCATTAATAATTATTATATGCCTTACTCTTTTAAGGTACATAAATAACCATATTATGCTATCGCAAAACAAATTAGACTGCACTGTAAGAGTAATGCGCAGTGTCTTTTTTGAATTCAAGCATTCAACTTTCCCTGGCTTCGTTGTGGCTTATTTTGCTGCCATGCTCAAAAGAAAAGCAGAGACTTGTGGCGTAACTGTGTTATTTAGCATAGAACTACAGACTCAACCGCTGATGACATCATTATAGACGGTCAACGGAACTGACTCAGTTTCCTGTTTGCATGTATTAGCAAGCTTACCGCTATTGGATATACCAACATTTCCAGCACATCCTGACTGATACCAATATCAGCCAATATCAATACCAATAATGGCTGCAGCTGCTACCTCAACTAATGTCATGTCACATCTTGTGTAATGAATGAACACTTTATGCTTCTTATGTGGTGCCACTGAATGCATTACACTAATAAACAGTGTTTGGATAAAATAAGACAAATTTAGTGGAACAGCAAGGTCATTTTGGTTAACGGCCAAAATTTTTACGCCACGACAACTGCCTCATTTTGCGTGCTTTCTCCAAACAATATGGTGGCAGGATGTGTTATTAGTACCCTGCATGAGCCCATTTGTGTTCTTAAAATCAGAAAACCCATCCACGATGTCATCAAAGAATGGCTAAAAAATGTTACACATTTTTATAATTATAGTTTTACATGCATTAACAACTCTAAGTGCATATAACTGGCAAATGAAAAGCCTAAATGACTACTGAAGGTTACTTTTGCTGTTCCCAAAGACACTATGTGGCAGCGAGACACCACACAGACACCACCTTCCTGTTTTGTTTTGAGTGATTTCTTGAATTCAATAGTGTTTCCCATCTTCTTTATCAAAATGCTGGGACTAGCAACTTTCTTCGGCTCCATTTGGGTTAAAGTATTGAGATAAGGAACACTAGTGAATTCAAGAAACAACAAAACAGGCTGATGGTGGTGGTGGTGGTTGATGTCTTTGAGGACAGTCGTCAAGAACCACGTCTTCAGTGAAGGTAAAAGTAACCTTAAATTTTCATAATGTGTCCATGTCATTAATTCTATGTATTTATATGCATTTACAATTGTTTTCTGTATGTGGGTGCTAAAGGTTTTACAAGTTCTACAAAAGATTTACATTACTTACATTATTTCTTATTGGACACATTGTTTCTGGCCACCAGTTCAGGGTGTACCTCGCCTTCCGCCCAAAGTCATCTGGAATAGGCTCCAGCGTACTGCAATTTGCAATATAAGTTATAAAGTACCATATTTATTTTATACATTTTGTCTGAACAAAAGTAAAAAACAAACAAACAATCTTGACCAATTGTCAACTAAAATAACATGTTCTATCAACAAATAAGACAGGTTAGACTTAATACATTTACATTCCTATATGGGACAAACATCCATATCAGAACAAAGTAAAGCGCCAAGTCTGAAACTCTGGACTGATACAGTCAGTGAAGCTATCAGCATGTTACAATTGAATGCAGTATGAATGAAACAGACCAGACTAGAAGTATTAAAAGGAAGATGCCTTACTCTCCCCCTCTCATAAATAGTGTTTCATTGCAAACTGCATATTTGCAATCCAATGGTGAAACATTTCAGACTGCGGACATACTGAGCTAGCATGCTTGTTGCTGTGTGGAGTATATCAATATTGTTATTGGCAGAAAAAAAACATACCGATATGAACCGATATTATCCGACATCCCTAGTATGTGGTACTCCATTTTTTACTTTATGGTCCTTTCATCTCAGTGACAGCATTTCTCATTTTTCATTGTTGATTTCTGAAGGAACTGCATTGTCATGATTCTCTTTGTTAAATAATGTGTGATATCATCAACATTTCCCAACAGCGTCACTTAGAGTACAAAATTGGTGGCTTGTTTGAGTTGAGTTTTTACAATCCCAAAGCATTAGTCATAAAAGGGGCAGAATTGTATGGTAGAATGCTATGATTTGCTGTGATGTTTAGGGGTCTTTCAAATTCTGAGACTTTTCCGTTGCTGGTTGGAAATGTATCTTTCATTTTAGATGAAACATAGTGATTGTCAGTAATAGCTGTTGTGAGAGTTGCATAGTTATCATTGCAAAGAATTGATTATGTGACTGTTAAGGCAATTAAAAGTACTAAGTTTTGGAGAGCAACAACATATCACCAGCAGTTTTATGTGGATTTACTCTACTCTACTCTACTATGTGGATTTGCCGTTTTGTCTTGAATGAATTGATATCATTATGACCCTTGCTCCACACAGGAATAAAAAAATAAGCACCCCCAAACCTTAAAATGCTTTTATCCATCGCCTATTGATCAGTCAACCGTGTCATCGACTGAACCACCCACCCATCTATCAGCCGTGTTGTCATTATAGGGAGGATTGGTACGAGGATGTGTATTACTACTGCACAGAGCACAAACACACACACAGTATGAGGTGAGGCATCTGAGGACGCAAATGTTGAAAAGGTGTCATGTTATATATATTAAGTCAGTAAGGTCTTAACTGTCATAATGATGACAGCCGTTCCTGATTCAGGAAGTTAATACTCAATACTAGCACCTAACTTTTATCTTCAGTTCCATTGCTAGTCATTTTTGTGGCATCTTGACATTTGACTTAGTGCTTTAACAATGTATTAGGCTTTGGTATATAGACCGCATATACACGTTATCTGTGCCATATATCTCAAAAGGAAAGGCTAAGCACATTGGCATACACACTTATTAATTTTACTGCCAAAAGGTTGATGGGATTGATAGCACTCGCATGTGGCTGAAAGCTAAGTATGATGCCATTGCCAGGAGCTGGCAGTTAATTCACAAAAGGGTTATGTACCTGAGTATTTCTTGGCCCAGTAACTTTGTAGAGCTTTCACCGGTTGCCTGGCAACTGAAATGGCTTGGCAGGACCGAATCGTAAACAATAAATTGACGTTTTACGCCTTAGGTTCTTGTGCGGATTGAATAATTGAGGCAAGATGTTAATTAGTAGGTTTTCAAGGCGTTTGTCGGTGCACGTCACAATTCCGACATTGATCTATATTAGTTGTTTATTCCCTCGTTTGCAGAGTTAGCACAAAGTAAGCTATGGTAGCTGATAAGTGCGTAGATATGCACGGAACAAGGGGAAGACTTCATTTGGGAGACATAAAGAAAGATACTAATTCATATATATATATATATAGACACACATACACACAGTATATAGAGTCTGCTGCTGGTGGTTAATCATCATCAAACATCACCCTAAAATTCTGGCAAATGCATCAACGTTTGAAACCCTGTTCACACGGGAACATTTCTGAGATTTTTTTTTTGCGGGTTAAAAAAAGCTGCTTCCATACTGTACCAAATTAGGAGAGAGTTGCATCCAGGCGGGAACGAATCACTGAGTGAAAACGATGTCATACCGAAGGCACACCTACATACGTGTGGGGTTGTGAACAAACATGCAAGTGGAACACCAAACCATGCAAGAAGAAAGAACGCATGCGCAAATATTCATCGTCTTCTGCTTTTCAAGACTTATGAGAAGTGGAATTAATTGTAATGAGTCATAATGAGTCATTATGACAACAAAATACGAGGTCACCCAGAATACGAAGGACGGCGAGGCTGAAATGATAAATACTTTGCTGTTTGAACCTGAAAAAGTTTCAGTGTGGATAGCCCCAAGATCAAATTGCCTGACACTGAATTCAAATATCCCAGTTGCAGGAAGCATGGAACATGCCTCACATTGAGAGTCTCATTATGCTACGGCGTAGTCAAGACAGCAGTACTCTTGATGTCGTCTTGATCCTGTTATGCTGTTTGGAGTGAGGTGAGCGTGTGACTTTCAGTTCTTTCCTGAGAGTAAGCCAGCACTCTCATTGAGTAGTTGTTCAGCTTCCTGTATAGTGCGAGTAAACAATTTTGACATCCACATCGTTGTTGGAGCTAGAGTGTATTTATTGTAGATGTTGCACCGATAACCAAATGACCAGGACGTTTGTGAAGGTGGGATGTGCGACCTGGAACAAGTCAAGGAAGATCTGACATTTGCACTTTCCCAAGAAAAGAAAAACTATAACTGATGTACAAAAAACTAAAAATAAAAGCTGCCTAGTGACAGCTGTTTGGTCTGAGCCGCCGCTGACGTATGTCAGGCTCCGCCAGAGACCTTGGTAGGGAGGAGCCAGTCGGTGTCACTTACGCTGGCATCGTGACGCTGGAGTTTACCGAAGCCTTAAAACAATATTGTGATGCTAAAGTGACTCGAGCACGGGCCCAGCAGCTATTTTTATTCCAAGTCATATTTCTAAAGCCACACCCGGTTGTGAAGTCACGGATGTGTCATTGAACTCTATTGATTATGTAAACTGTTTGTATCCAGACCTGAATACCTTTTTGCTAATCCTACTGTATTCAGACACTAAAAAACATGAAGGAAAATGTCACAAAGAGCGGTGTATGTATTTGTTTGTATGTAACTTTTGACTGCTAACGACTACACTGTCAACTTACACCAACCAGAGGTGTAAAGCTTCAAGCATGAACCACTATCACGTCTGTGACACAGGAAATTGAGTAAAAGTCCCTCAAGTACAAAGCAACACTAAATTATCTTTCAGCTGCATTGCATTTGGCACTCTCAGAAGCTGAGGAATGACAACGATTGTGGTTTAGATGACGGTTCGCGTCAGGACAGCAAAGCTTTCTGTAAGTGATGTGATGAGAGAATCTAAAGAATCATGGTGCTGGCTTGTTTAGCCAAAGACTGTGCAGCATGTTCAAGGTTGATGGTGGTGATGATTGTGACTGATGCGAATGATGCAAGGTGCCCCGTTGACGAGAGGGGTACGTGTGATGCTCTGACAAAATACAACGGAATACATTACAGAAGAGCAAACAGACACCAGGGGTGTGGTGTACTTCTCTTGGTTTCAGCCTGACTGCAAAGCTGAATATAAACCTGTTAGCATTTCAGTTTAGTTTAGGCATCATTCATTCATTCATTCATTCATTCATTTTCTAGCGGTTTTCCTCACAAGGGAGGCGGGGGTGCTGGAGCCTATCCCAGCTGTCTTCGGGTGTGAGGCGGGGTACACCCTGGACTGGTCGCCAGCCAATCACAGGGCACATATAGACAAACAACCATTCACACTCACATTCATACCTATGGACAATTTGGAGTGGCCAATTAACCTAGCATGTTTTTGGAATGTGGGAGGAAACAGAAGTACCCGAAAAAACCCCACACATGCACGGGGAGAACATGCAAAATCCACACAGAGATGGCCGAGGGTGGAATTGAACCCTGGTCCCCTAGCTGTGAGGTCTGCGCGCTAACCAGACCGCCGTGCCGTCTGTTTAGGCATCAATGGGTGGATTTTTCAGAAGGGGGTCACTATGGACGGTTTAGTCCGACAAACTTAACGTGATAGTCCGCCATGTTGCTTCTCCCGAAAATACAAACCCCATAACGGAATTGGAGTAAACCAGGAGATTGTTTATACAACTTAGCATCTTCAGGCCCCCAAACCACAGACTCAAACAACTGTCAACTGACAGGTCATCGGGGTAACAAACTACCAAACACAACCTCTTTTAAATCGTCTACCGTAAAGTCATTACAATATATAGAGGGAACATCCTTCTACATTGGAAACGACTTAAAGAGAGCACTGGAGGTCATAAACTCATTAGGATAATTAGAATGTGGCAGTAAATATGGGGTCACTAAAAACAATGAAGATGTAATCCACTTCACTGTTCATACCAGTCAGGTTTGTCAACTCTGTCTACAGAGTCAGTAAAGATTAAAAAAATCCCAGCCATTTATGAAATCACTGCTAGTCTTTGGAAGAAGTGAGACAATGTGTTACTACTTGTTATCAGTCAGAAGGTGTTGCCTGCACTGTCGCAGAGCAAGTCAGCAGTATCCAAAGTGCTGCGTCACATCCGCACTATCAATTAACACAGTGAAACAACCACAGTGACAATACATGTCATCTTATGACAAAAGTATGGCGTCATCTTAGGATGGGTTGCGTTACTGGAGGGATTGACGTGTCCCAGCTGAATTAAACCATTACAGTATATCAGAGATTTTTTTTTCCTTGAAAGTGTTTCATGAGTCGTCCCTGCCAGTTTTGTCACTTTGTAGATGACTTGAGAACTCATTTGTTCTAGTGATTGATTATATGCCAATTCATTAATCTTGTGGAACACTCAAAGCTTTTAGCACGTTTACAGTATTTGGAACATTGATGAAGCGCCTGGATCAGAACTGGATATTGTCCCAGGCCTTGATTAATCAAGAAATAGTGCTGGGCAAAGGCCCAAGCTCGCCCGATTTACTTCTGCAGATGCACAGCTGCCAGAGCGCAACGCAAGAGTGTGTGAAATTCAAATGTCTATCAATAACCACTTAGCTACTTTTAACTACATGAAAGTATTCAAAAATGACCGCTAAACACGTATTTCTTCTTGTCCAGTGTTATATAAAACCCACACATAATCGCTCAGTGATGACTCGCAACGCTTTTATGCGTTCACCCGCAACTGCAGCGAGATGCAATTAGTGCTGAGATGCTTAGGGGAAACCGGACCCTGGTCAGTGCCGTAGTGGGAGAAACTGAAACTATGGGGCCGAGGGGCTGTGGAGCTGGCTCTGGTTCACTGGCGCCACATCCCCTTGAGCTGGTGAGAATGTGGGGGCTGTGCTCTTGCCTTTGAAGCTTTACCTCCCACTAATTCTGGCCTTCCAATTTCCACACACTGCACAGACACCCCCCGCCCGCTGTCCTCTTCCCCTCCTTTTCCCTTTGTTTCCCATATAAGGAACGGCCCGGCCATTTCCTCCTCGGCTTTTCTGTGGGAGGTGGTGTGCTTGTTTGTGAACACGGACAGGTCAGGAGAACATGGGCATGCCTTGCCTTTTCATAGATGAGCAGTCACAGGAATCTCAAGCCCAGTGCATTATTGCATCTCTGTCCAGTTGGGAGTCTCGCACTACCTGTGCGAGACCTGTCTGGGGAATTGTCTTCATCCTCATAGCCAATACACCACCAAATTATCTTTAATACTTTAATGTGGGAAATCATATGCAGTTAGTGACATGAAAAATAGATCAAATATTTGAGGTTTTCCTGCTAGTCATGTAAATTGTCCACTCACTTTGTGGAATTGTTGTGGAAATTGAAAAAGTGATGTTTATGTTTTTGATTAATTAAACATGCCGCTCTCTTCTCTCCGTGTGTCAAGGTTCCAGATGGCCCATGGAAGAACGTGGATGAGGGCTTTGCTGTAGAGCAGGCAGAAGGCCTGTCTGTTGTCAGTGGACTGATTAGTCCATCAAGGACCGGCATCACTCTCACCAGGGAACAGAACGGACCCGGAAAAGGTTTTCCACACTTATCCCTGCCCCCTTTCCACCCTTATCCCCAACCCAGGCGGCACATACGCTCTGGACCATGTCTGGCGGGCTGTCCCACACGGGCCGGACTGAGGACCTGGAACGGAGTAGCTGCAAACAGGACTCTCCTGTTATAGAACGCAGGAATCGCAGTGGCATCATCAGTGCACCACTAAACAAGAGCCTTAAGAACTCCCGCACTCTCTCACAGTACACAGCGGTCTCCTCCGCCAACAGCAATGGACACAAAGACAATAGTGAGACAAAGAGCCACTCGGCCAAGCCTCAACCACCTACACCGCCCCAGCCCACTGTCTCTGCATTGACAGCAGCCAAGTTGGACCGAACCCTAGAACAGGTTCTGGAGGGACAGAATGGCCTGCTGCACTTTGCCCAGGCAGCAGCACTTTTAAAGCGGGCCGGTATGGAGCACATGCTTCTTCCTGGGGGCATGGGAGTGGGAGTTGGCGGAGGAGATACAGGCTCGGGGGCTAGCGACTTGGAGGGTACGTCTGTCACGGACGCCGTAGGTGGTCCTGTTGACTTTCCATATGGAGTAGGAGGCGGCTTCCCCTTCAACCCGGGGCTTTTCATTATGACACCGGCTGGAGTGTTTCTGGCGGACAGCGCGCTGCACATGGCCGGCCTGACCGAGTACCCGGCACAGAACGAGTTGGCCTCTGCCATCAACTCCGGTAAAAAGAAGCGAAAACGTTGCGGCATGTGTCCACCTTGCCGGCGGCGGATTAACTGTGAGCAGTGCAGCAGCTGCCGGAATCGCAAGACAGGGCATCAGATCTGCAAGTTTCGCAAATGCGAGGAACTGAAGAAGAAGCCCTCTGCTGCTCTGGAGGTAAGAAGCAGTGGTTCCTATTATGTAATTGCTTTGAGGGCTCTCGAAAAGTGCTTTTAATCCAAAAGTCCAACAACGCAATGAAATGGAGGCCAACAAAAAATACTAATACACACTACAATACAGTATTAGGGGAACAAAGAAATCACCTTTGCAATATCCTTAAATTTGGAGGCATGATCAGGGTATGGTTATACAACCTAGGAAGTCTGGCAGACCAAAGTGTGAATGCTTTAGCGTTTAATTCAACCTAACTGAGCACAGCAGTGGAAAAAGTTAAAAACACCAACTCTGCTACAGCACTGTGTTCCACCATTGTTGTTTTAAATGTGGCATACATGCTTAGACTTGACATCGTTACTTATTTTCAGCATTTCCTGACCATAACCTATATGACTTTAAACTTTGTGTGTAAATGCATCCCGCAGTCTATTTGGTTATGGTAGTAATGATGAGAGGGTGGAGCAAGTAGGAGGTGACAGGTGGTGTGGCGTGAATGAGGGGAAGACATGATGTCACCATCGCTCGCTATTCAGTTATTAGCAATTCATGTTCAGTCATTCTCAACCTTACCTTAACTGAAGCATTTTCAGTTTGGTCACGTCCTGCTTACACATGTATGCAAATATTTTGGCTAAAATAATAATTTAAAAAAATAGTACAGTTATTTGGCAAAGTGACGGTAATTGTGTAAAGTATGTGTTTGTGAGTAAGCGTACACGTGTGCGTAAGTACGTGTGTGTGCATGTAATATGGTCCATCTGGCCTTGGAGCTGTCATCTGGAGCACCAGGTGTCAGTGTGGCACACGTGCCCCCTCCTTCCCCCCTCTTTCGCTGCCCCCTGTCCTTCTCTACGGTGACAGTCTTGCTCATAAATGGCCTTGAAAATAAAAAAAAGTCCTGCCCTTTACCTCCGTCACTCTCTGTAGCCTAACCAAGCGCGGCTGCGGTGACAGACTGACTGATCGTGAAATTATTTTTGGCAGATGTTCCAATCTGAAACGAAAATCAACTTTCTTTATCTGCTGTTCAGAGAATCACATTTCTAGTAGACAGATCTCCTCAAAGTATTCCCACTCAGATGGAACAATTAAATTATTCAAAAAGCCGCCTGAGATTCAATAAAAACCCCTCAATTAGGTGATGTGTCCCAGGACCTTTGTCTTAATAGTATTCCTGTTTTGTATAATGAGTATATGGGACATGCCCTGAGATAATAGTTGTTGTTGATTTGGTGCCATCATCAAACACCTAAGCTGCACATTGTTCCAGTGTACTGTTATACACCACTACTGTAACCAAAGGGGATTTAAGTCTTAATTGATGATTTGAAATTGATGGTGTCCTGTTAATTAACCTGATGTGCACAGCAGTGATGCCAAACCCAAAAGGGCTTGAACATTCATGAAAGCTGATGTTGATATGGGTCATCACATAGCCTGCAATGTCACAGTCGGCCGCATCTGCAATTATATGAAATAGACTTAATTATACAATAAACGTACCGTGTGTAATAGTAGTTTGACTGGCTGATGCTTTGGTGCTAATTCATTAATTACTCGAGATAAATGTTATTTGTCATTGTATTTAGGAAATGTGTGAAGCATTGTAATTTAATTAGCCACGTTTAGCATAGCAATAATATAATGAATGTTATTAAAAAGGATTATGCTGTGGTATAATCCTCTAGTAATGCCAGAGCAAAAACACCACAGTGTTTCAGGGCTGCACTTCTCACTTGCATCTGTGTTGATGTTGTAAAAACAATGTAGTTGTTGCAAGTAATTGGGGTTAAGTATAGATGCCTGACACCAGAGTCAACATAAAGCTGAATTGAATTGTGAAAGAGCACAAAGGTACAGCGGTCACAGGAGTGAAGATTGCTGTGCGAAAGAATAGAAACAAGTCAAAGGGAAACAATGACATCACATCTGCCAATACCCAGGGATATTCCAAACACGCTACTGATACAGTCCAAGAAATCACATGCACAAAAATGTAGCTTCATGTGAATAGAAAAGGGCTGCACTTTACTGCATCTCAGGAGACATATAGTACATGTAAACTTTGGTTCCTGCCACGTATTAATCCCAAGCCATAAGCCACCTTCCTTTGTCCTTCTTTCCCACTTGAAACACTTTTATGAGTTTATAAAAAATAAACTGGAGGCTAACTAGTTAGCTCAGTAAATGGGGGCAGTCCTTTATGTCCCTACAGTGATCCCGTAGCTTACGTGATAGTGTTGGATAGTACTGACTTTGTTGGCTAGTAAACCCCTTGTTTGTACTTCTGAATTGCCGCGATTTTTTTCGTTTTATTAATAGTTGTGATGTCATGATATTTGCTTAAGCCAAATCTACAGCTACTTTGTGAAATCCAACTTTGAGTCGTTTATTGTACATCCAGGTGTCTATATAATTACATTTGAATTAAAAAATACTATAATATTAAAAATATTATAAAACAGTCATGGTAATCGGTACTGGTCTTGAGAAGCAGGAAGTTACCGGTATCGTTGTTGGCGAGAAAAAACTATATTGTGCCTATTATTATTATTATTGTGCCTATATTATGTCTATTTAGATGCATACAGTACATGATGCTTCCCTCGATTGATAACAGTGAATTTGTTTCCTGTTTGGGATGATGAAAGGATGATGCTGACAGCATTCATTCATTCATTCACTACCGCTTTTCCTCACGAGGGTCGCGGGGGGTGCTGGAGCCTATCCCAGCTGTTGGTACACCCTGGACTGGTCGCCAGCCAATCACAGGGCACGTATAGACAAACAACCATTCACACTCACATTCATGCCTATGGACAATTTGGAGTCACCAATTAACCTAGCATGTTTTTGGAATGTGGGAGGAAACCGGAGTACCCGGAGAAAACCCACGCATGCACGGGAAGAACATGCAAACTCCACATAGAGATGGCCGAGGGTGGATGCTGACAGCATGTTATCATTAAAATAGTGTGGATGATGCAAATTAGCATGTAGCAACTAGCGGACAACAAAGGTTTTCAAAGAATTACCTATCTTAATAACCCTTATGGGTTGTACTTATTTTACAACCTTGTTTGAAGGAGAGCTAATGTACTTTTAATATGTGAACATGTCAATAATATATTAGGAACCTGTCAGCATTAGTATAACCCATGATCTTTTAGTAGTGTGGTGCCAAAACGCTCTATTCTCATATTGATTAAAATGATGTACCTGATGAATTGGCATGCATCTGTTACATCAGTGTAGTACAGAATCAGTGTTACAGAGTGGTCGCCAGGCCCTGAGATTGTTAATTTAACTTAACAGTAAGAAACAAGTTGGATGTACCTTGCTGTCAGTTAGTTTTGATTCTTGACCCTTTTTACATGCATGGGTTGCATAAAACTTCCAGGCCTCCTTTTTTTTACAGCATTTGCATTGAAAGGTTATTTGAGCACGCCTCTCAGAGCCCTCTCCCAGCATACACGTCAATACACCAGCGCAGTCCAGCGAGTGGGTGCCTATTTTAAGGGTGTTGACGGCTCATGGCGGCTCAAAGAGGAGCGTAAAATCGGCAAGTGAGGGGGAGTTTGCATGCAGAGGCCTTTGCCACAGCGCGGCTCACTGGCGGAAAACGTCTGGATTTATTCTGAGAATGTGACGTTTGATAGAGAAATGTGCGAAGGGTTGTGTGCATGGAAAAAGCCTCCAATGGTGTCAGGCTCTGTAGTGCTGTTTAACTATGAGTTGCATCGGCACTTAATAATAAAACTGTTTGACGCGTTGACGAGTTGTTGCTGTTCAGAGTCTATTTGCCAAAAACAGGCGGACCAAAATGGTTGTAGCCCTCATCAACTTTCCTCCCTGCAAAACCTTCGGCAGCAGAGACTCATGCAATGTGACAAGCGTGCTGGCTGGCACCAAGACACATGCGGGACAAGTGGACGTAAGGGCAGACTGAGGGACAAGTTGCAACGGGAAGACAGGAGGAGAAAGATGGCTGTGAGGAAGAGCAACATTTATTACTGAAAGTGACAGCAGTAGAAAAACAACTTATCCAAGTATGAATATTTACTTAGAGAACCCATATGCTTGATGTGTTTACATTACTACTTTAATGCACAATTGAGACACCTAAACCAAGTTCCAACAAAATCTGCTTTGAGATGCTGGTAGACCTCTGGTATGCCCATCGCAAATAAGAGAAATACCATAATGCATTCCAGGGTCAAACTATTGGCATTATAAAACCTTTAACTGGTCATGCAAGAGTAAAAATCCATTAACCATGTTAATTTACAATAAAACACAGAATGATGAAGGGTGTAATGGGATATATTTTTTACACAAATGAAGAAGTTAACAGACAGCCTACATCATTAACATAAGAGGCATATTTTCCATACAAATGTTTTAATAATAATTTTTAAAGGACCCTCAGGCAGTTGACCGCTAAAGGTGTATATAAGGTGTATTTTTAACATTAACTAAATATATATAACTTGGCAGCCCTGTGATGTTTCTGGTCTAACCTAGATAACGCAACAGATTTGTCAAAAATCTTATTAGGTATTAATTTAATTATACAGCATGTGTGTATGGGTGTAGAATAGAGCTGCAAGATATTCACACACATCAGCTTTGACTCTGGAAAATAGTGATTGACATTTTTGCCTCATTTCTGATACATTGCAGACCAAACCACATATTGATTTGTTCCGTCTAGAGCAGGGCCACATACTAAAAAATGAGAGGATGGAAGTTTATCTTGTAAAATTGCAACTTTTTTCCTTCTCATAAAATCCTTTTTTTTCATTTCTGCTGCTTTTTTATTTTAAAAAAATCATTTAACTAACAATTTTATTTAACTATTTCAACTTTCTTCTTGTAATTGACTTTATTCCAATAATATTTTGGCATTGTAATTTTTTCCACAATGTAATTTTCCATCTCACCTGAAGACAGCTGGGATAGGCTCCAGCACACCTGCGCCTCTTGTGAGGATAAGCGGTACAACATGAATGAATGAAAGTAATTTTCCAAAAATTTCAACTTTAGTCATATTTTTTTGTTTCTCCTACTACATAAAAAATAATGTGTTTTTTTATATTTCAAATTGTTTCTATCAAAATGTTATTTTATCTCATAATATTACGCTATTTTCGTAGAATTATGTGGTGGAAAAGCACTATACAAGTGAAAGCTCATTTACCATTTAGATTAAGAATGAGATGTCACTTAAATTCAACTTTTTCTCATTAGATTACAACTTTTTTTGACATTTTTACTTTACTCTTGTAAAATTAATTTTGATGGGATTTTTAGAATGTGCTACGAGCCAATAAAAAAAAAAGCCACAGGCCACACTTTGTGTAGAATTGCATAGCATCATACTGAGAGATTATGTAATATTTTCATGAATTTCAACACCAGCGCAAACAAGAGTTTAAAAAAACATTCACTTACTTACTTATTTAGTGTGTGTGGAATTGTCTTTTGTAAAGAGAGAATCATATTATCATATTCATGTCAGAAGACGTTGCTGATGTGTGGCCTGTGTGCAAGGTCAGCCAACAGTTGGTAGTCTATTGGTGTTTTGGTCTGTTTTAATATTCACAATTTCTTCTCATTGTTGTTAATTATTCATCCTCGCTTTAATTGGCTAAAATTAATTTCTATGCATAACAACCCGCACTTCAAGTCACGTCATTACAAGGAATTAGCTGAGAGTGGAGGTCATTATGTAACATAATGTAGAATTATCCCCACTTTTATGTTTTATGATATGGCAAATAGTTTGTTCTATGCTAAGACAAATGTGCTCATCTTATTGAGGGGGGCATTGATTTTAGTAATTGGCCACTTCTGACCCACAGATCTCATCTGCTTGAACCCGTATCAGTGCAAGTTCAAATACTCTTTTTTTCTTCTATTTGCTGCCATTTTCTATTGATTGCACATGTTTAATGAGGAAATATAGAAGTTAAAGTTCATTTGATGAATGTGTTTCTCTTGCCACCTATTACGACACAGTAAATCCACACCTTACCGGGTTTTTTTTACATCTGTGTCGGCGCCAGATGTTGCTGCTGTCCTCCTGGCTGTCTCAACAGCTAAGTGCTCCTGTAGAAAGGTCGTCACAGATACAGATGAGAGGTTAACAACACAGACCATAAAATGATGCTGCCAATATGCTGCCTGTGACGCTCACCTTATGGTTCATATTTATTATCACTTAAGAGGCAGTTTGTCTGAAAATATATGTCATATTCTTTGGAACACATTCATTCATGCTTTAACAAGTGAACTACCTTGAATGAAGCATGAAAAAAACTAAGCGTGCTATACAACTTTCAACAAACAGTATAGGCTAATTGTTCATAAGAAGCTTATAAAAATAAGCAAGACTTACTGTGTTGTAGTAAGAAGACACTAGACTTGCAAAACTATCCCCCAATGCATTACTGCTGCTTCTATTTGCACTGTGTTGAAAATCTGGAGTCAGGAACATTAACTTTTTGATAATCCTTTATTTATTTTCCTATCACCTTTCTTACCAGAATGTTACCATTTTGTACAAAACAGAGCTAGTTTAAGAGTAAATTTTAACCGGTTCAAAGAGACAGTGACCACAAACACAAGGACTAGCTAGCATGCTAGCAACATAGCTAGCATGCTAGGCTAACGCTAGATGAACATCTTTTTACATATTAGAAATGACATATTAGATATATTCATCTCTTTTTTCTGCTAACATGTTCAAATAGGATACATACTTTGACTCAACATTCAAAGTGTCTGTTTTTCATCTTTTGGTTTACTATTTTGCTCAATGTCCTCACCTGCTAGCTGCTCCTTGTTTGGCAGAAAGGACCAGAGCACTAGCAAAAGGCTGTCTTTGTAGATGCCTGAGTGAAAATGTAGTCATTTATTTCTGGACAGATTTGGAGTTTTATGTTAAATCTAAAGGTTAGCATAAAACACATTGCCCCATTTGTGTTGATATTTTTAAATGCCAATGCTGAAAAGACGGTATAGTTTCAAAGTGAGCACCTATCCTGGCTGACTCCAGGCGAGAGGCGGCATATAGTCAATCGCAGGGGACATGTACACAAACAATCACAGTCACATCTATGAAACTCCACACAGTGATGCCAAATGGATATTTGAACCCAGATATTCCAGATTGTGGCCAACATGCTAACCACTAGGATACTTTCCTTTGGTCAGTCTGATTTAGCAACAGCTCAGGTTGCTGTTCACCTGCAAGTACAGGTTAACATGGCGCATGTATAAATTGTATGTACATCAAACATATTGGTATAATACATTGGGTTTATGAATAACCACACGCTAATCATATTTGCATGCTTGATGCGTGTTTGGGCGCTGATAAAATCCTGAATGTAATATGCATGACAATTTCAGTTTAACTGTCTAACTGTTGGTGCGATTTCGAAGGTGTGCGTATGCGCCAGTGCATGTGGAGGTGTGTGACTGTACTTGAATACATATTGGTTTTGGTGTGAGAGCATGTGTGGGTGCATGAGCTCTTCCTGCCTCACTCCAGGCTCCTTCGTGCATGTTCCAATTGGACTTTGCAGGACGCCCGCCATGCTGATAGTGTCTGATTGCCGGGCCTCTTCGCAGCCTTGCAGCAGTGACCATGTGCGCCACTTCTGGCGTGCAGATAACCACAGTGAGGGAGGGCGGGGGACGGGGGGGTGTTGGTGGTGTAGAGTGGCATCATCATTACGGATGGCGTGGGAGAGCGTTGCGTGTGGTGGCTAAATAATAAATGTGGCCTATCGGTTTTTGTGTGAAGCCTTTTCCTGCATCTAATGGCTCATACACATTTCATCACTCATGCTGAGTGGCATGTCATTTAGGAACTAAAATAGGAAACAAGCCAAAGTTTACGTACTGGTAATTTGGAAGTCTGTGTTTTCATATTCATTATCACAATCACTGCATTTTATAGTTTATTACTTTCTATTAGTATATTACTTATAGTTTTACTACTATTCTAATTAGGGGTCTGCACACATGTAAAAACGTTTGTGTTATTGTTCTCAAATTTACTTTAACTCTTTACTTTACTCCGTCAGATTCAAATAAGATTATATTTCAGAAGGGGGTCAGAAAAATATTTCCGTGGTATCGACTACTAAAATATATGACAGAGTATTAGGGTCACATTGAACAAAAAAAAAACCAAACCAAGATCTCGGGAATAAAGTCGTAAATTTACAAGACGAAAAAGTCATAATATTACCTTTAGTCTTATTTACCTTAAGGTCACATAAGTCTTCTCTTTTCAAAACTGTCTGAGACAATGCAGATGATTTAAATAATCTTGGATTTTGGGAATTCTGGAAATCTCAATTTTTTTATTTTTTTCAATGTGGTCCTTATACTCTGTATAAACTACAAAACTAACTTCTAAAAAGACAATTAAGTACTGTATCCTAAAAGGGAAAGATAAATACATTTGAAGCAGTTAAACAGATAAATACTGTGTTTTTTTACAAGGTGCAGTCTCAATTATGGGCATGGTAAAACTGCCCCATTGTGATGCCACAGAGGTTCGGACTTCCCTGTATGGTTCAGAGTTAGGAAGCACACAGACCAATCAGAGTGAAGTGAGCATGGGTGGAATTAATGAAAACAGACTGTTTCGGCAGGAAGCAAAAATGAAAGGAAATACAGCTGGAATAGGTGCAGATTCTGGAAGATGTAAATAGTTTTCTGTGCGGGTTATTGTGTGTAACTGCTCTATAGAAGACCACAGCTCAATACTAAGGGTTAAAAAATTAGCATAATAGGTCCTCTTTAATGAATCTTCTCCCGTAAAGTCCTCATCTTCTGTATCTGAGTTGAACAGATGGACAATTTCGCCATCAAACTTTCCTCTCGTCATTGTTGGAGTCAGTCTTGTTGTCAGGTGGCTGTTCAGCCATGTTGTTTGGCGGATGTTAAGCATACGTACTATACGTATTACATGGTGTTCTCTGATTGGTTTATCACTGCCAGCGTACGTATTACGTCCCTGTGTCAGCAAGAAATGGTCTGACAGTCAAGTAGCATAACAACATTTTTACACTACTTTGCACTGCAGTATAAAGCATATGGTCGATTTTTGAGAAAATTAAAAACTTTTAAGTGTGCCTCACAGTGGGGAAAATACGGTAATATTATCTAAATAAAAGTGGGTTTTTTGCTTGAAAGCTGAACACAAAACAAATTAAATTATTAGAAAGAAATCTATGAAATCTAGTTTTAATCAATAAGGGGAAATGTGTTGTATTGTAATCAATATTGTACATTGAAAAAGATGCCTTACTTTTCATTAGTAACTTCTCTTTCCTCTTCTCCCTTCCCCTTCTCCTCTTCTGTGTTTTTCCAAGAAGGTGATGCTTCCTACAGGAGCGGCATTCCGGTGGTTCCAGTAGGACTTCTCCTCCTCCTCTCCCTTACCCAAAGTTCTGCCATCAAGTGCAATGCCAACTCTTTGGATTGTCTCCGGACACTGGCTAATAAATAAACAAGCAACAACAAGAAAATACTATTTAAAAAAAAAAAAAAAGAACAGAAACAAAGCAGAAAAAAAGATCTGTGGGGTAATGGATGCGCCTACTTATTTCCTGAACCAAAAATGAAGTGTGAAGAAAAGCATCTATGGAAACTTTAATTCCCTTTTCTATGTTTCCATTTTGGTACCTTTTTGTCCTTTTTCCAGCAGCTTTTTTTTTCCCATGTCGCCTGAACATGGATCGGTTTATTGCCAGAAGCAGAAATGACGGACCCAAGTGTGGACAATCAACTAATTTCTGTGTTTGGTGTTAATGTTGTTCATGTGTGGAAAGATACAGTACCTGTGTAGAGAATGTACTTTTACAGCTATATATTTTAAAACTAGTGGCTAATGGCAAACATGCTTGTAATTCTTCACTATTACGTTACCGAAACCTTTGTCTGTTTTGAACAAGCAACAAAACGGTTTTTCCAACACATCCAAACAGGAAACAAAAACTGACACTCCGCGGTAATGTCGCCCATCATCAGCCCTTATGTGCATTTTCAAACTTTTTTTTTTATGTGCAACTGGCAGCCTTACATTTGTTATTTTGGCCCCTACTGAGCATGCTCTGTAGCATGCTATCCGGCCGATAGCACTAAGAGACAGCACTTGCTCTGAGTCTACCCTACTGAACGCACTGAGACAAGATGACTTTTTTTGTATTTGCTTTGTTTATTTGTTCTATTTTCATGATTTTTGTTATGTTGTCGGGTAGCTGCAGCTCTTAAGAATAACCGATCTTTGTATTTGTTTAGAAAATTGGACTGTTTTTGTGAATAAAGAGGAATGCATGTATTTGTGTCAAATGTACAATTCTGATTCTGGTTGTCCACTTCTCACTTATTTCATTTCAAAAAGTATATATTATGATTATTACGCTGAGGCCTCTCTGTGTGGAGTTTGCATGTTATCCCCGTGCATGCGTGGGTTTTCTCTGGGTACTTCGGTTTCCTCCCACATTCCAAAAACATGCTAGGTTAATTGGCGACTCCAAATTGTCCATAGGTATGAATGTGAGTGTGAATGGTTGTTTGTCTATATGTGCCCTGTGATTGGCTGGCGACCAGTTCAGGGTGTACCCCGCCTCTCGCCCAAAGACAGCTGGGATAGGCTCCAGCACCCCCGCGACCCTTGTGAGGATAAGCGGTAGAAAATGGATGGATGGATCTTATTATGTGCAATGTGCAAGTCTAATAATATTATGACTTTGTGTCACATCTGGATATCAACAGTATGTAACTTCTTTTTACACTTGTAAAATGTTAAAATTCATAATGTACTTCACCTATAGCACCTATTGTGTTAAGGTGGCAACAGAAAAGGTTGCACAGTTGTAAAATTAACTTTAAAACTATCAATAATAGGACATAAAAAACATAAAACAATCTAACAATATGCTTCAGTGGCAAAGTGGCATTCATGTTGAAGATGGGCCATGTTGAAGTGTAAAAAGAGGTTAACCACTGTTAATATGAAGAAAAAACAAGTGCAAAAGGAGTACAAATAAGTGTAAAAAGAGTACAACTACATATGTGCCCTGTGATTGGCTGGCGACCAGTCCAGGGTGTACTCCGCCTCTCGCCTGAAGACAGCTGGGATAGGCTCCAGCATGCCCAAGACCCTAGTGAGGATAAGCGGTACAGAAAATGGATGGATGGATGAGTACAAATATTTCACAATGTTTTTCAAACACAAACTTAAGACAAAGACAAAGCTCTCCTGACATCCCACTGTTCCTGTAAAAGTGTAAAAAGAAGTTAATCACATACTTGCTTCACCAACATAATGCGAAGGGGATGCCGATTTGCCTCAATTGGTAAAAAGAAGATTTAGTAAAGAATGAGAAGGTGATGCAGATGTGCAAGTGTAAAGAAGTGTGTGTAAAAATAAATGAATCACAAAAACAATAGCTCAATAACAGCTGGAACCTACCCCAGGTGACGTGCAATAGGTTTCCAGTGGGGGCCATTAATCCGTTGCTATTTGCATGACGTCAGCTTCCCAAGTGTACAATGTCATTTGACTTCAGAGCTTCCACTCTACTTTTTTTTTAACAATGTTATCAAGGCTTTGGTGTCTGCCTTTAGTTGTGCACATGTGATACATTAGCCAAGTGGAAGAAGTAAAGTTAGGCTAAGGGCAAGCAAAAAGCTTCAACATGTGGCCAATCTAAGTGGGTCTTAGTGTAATTTCTAATTCTAATGACTCAGGTCTGTGACGCCGGGGTGAATTTCCATTTCCTGCTAAGTGATGATTCTTGCTGTTTTTTTCCGTCTTTTTTTTTTCCTTCTTTTTCACAGCTCCAGAGTCTCTCTCTTTCTCTCACGTCCAGGTAGTGATGCAGAGTTCTGCTGCAGCCGTGCTGCTGAGTGTTTTTAATTAGCGCACATCCACGGTGGAAGGCCCAGTATGGCGTACGAGCTCGTGATCAGCTTGGCGAGCAGAGAGTTGGAGAGAGTGGCTGCATCCCCCGCCTCCCCCTCTCGCCCCCCCCCCTCCACTGATGACAGTGCTGGGCTAGTGCCATCGCCATGGCGATGAGGGGAGTGTGTGTGTGTGTGTGTCTGGGGGGGTGGCTGAGGCCTTTCATTATTAATGTGCACCGCGGCGTCCTTACCTCCTCTGAGCCCGCACAGCTCACTGCCTGACCTGCCATCCAAAGGAGAGAGGAGTGGGGGGAGGCTGGGTTGTTGGGGGGGGGGGGGGGGCTGAGATAAAGAATGAGAGGAGAGTCTGAAAGAAAGAGGCAGCGTGACGGTGTGCACGGTGAAAAAGCATCCAACTTTAAAGTAGAAATCCACTTACTTTTGGAACACAGGCAGGAGATGTAAATCAGATTAATAATTAAAGCTGGGGGAGGATTTTAGGTGTGGCTGCACCTGCCTGTTGAGGTGTAGCAGAGGTTGTGTGGGTGTATGTGTGTGGGGGCAGGGGTTAGGTCAGGCGGTGATAGCTGTGGCTGCCTCCGTGCAAAGGGGGCGTTCGGATGGGTGAGCACGCCTGTCACACCGGGAAAATCCTGGAATCTTATCAGCGCCTCGCAGACACTGAGCCACGCTGATCTACTCGCCCTCACTGCCAGCAGACGTGCCCTTCCCCCCATCCAACGGCCCCCACTGCGCGGAGGCCAGGTCCCAGCTCGCAGCGGCGCGCTCACCAGCCCGGTCTCACTGTGGAGATAGCGGGAACCGATGCGGTCCAATTGTTGTTGGAGGAAGGAATGTGGCTTGTAAAATGTGACATGGAAGAAGGGGAATACAGTGTTTAAAGTGCAGGATTCAAGCCTGTTGGAGGAATGACGAGGGTCCTTTGTTCCAATGCATGGCCAGTGTGGGGGGCCTGGGTGCTGGAGCCTATCCCAGCTGTCTTCAGGCAAGAGGTGGAGTACACCATGGACTGGTCGCCAGCCAATCACAGGGCACATATAGACAAACAACCATCCACACTCACATTCATACCTATGGACAATTTGGAGTCACCAATTAACCTAGCATGTTTTTGGAATGTGGGAGGAAAACCCACACACACATGGGGAGAACATGCAAACTCCACATAGAGATGCCGCAGGGTGAAATCAAACTCGGGTCTCCTAGCTGTGTGGCCTGTGTGCTAACCACTTGTCCGCCGTGCAGCTGCTTTGTTACTCATTCATTCATTCATTCATTTTCTACCGCTTTTCCTCACTAGGGTCGCAGGGGTGCTGGAACCTATCCCAGTTGTCTTCGGGCAAGAGGCGGGGTACACCCTGGACTGGTCGCCAGTCAATCACAGGGCACATATAGACAAACAACCATTCACACTCACATTCTTACCTATGGACAATTTGGAGTCGCCAATTAACCTAGCATGTTTTTGGAATGTGGGAGGAAACCGGACTGCTATTATTTTTAAAAAGCTTCGCTACACATCTTAAATTAGAGAAACACTCGGACAGCGCAGACCTCAGCCCAGCGCCATAGTTCCCCCCATATTGTCATTCACACCAAATTATCATAATGTTTTGTATAATTCTATTGTTGGAGCCCTCAGACTTCCATCCATGTATTTTCTATGCCGCTTATCCTCACTATGGTATGCTGGAACCTTTCCCAGCTGTCTTTGGGGGAGAGGCGCAGTACACCCTGGACTGGTCGCAAACCAATCACAGGACACATATAGACAAACAACCATTCACACTCACATTCATACCTATGGACAATTTGGAGTCGCCAATTAACCTAGCATGTTTTTGGAATGTGGGAGGAAACCGGAGTACCCGCAGAAAAGTAGTTTAATAGGGAGGCGAGCCCTCAGCCACTTAAAAATGAACACAACACAACATTTCAATGTCGCACGCACATCCTTGGCTTGGTGTGGTTAAAAAGATAGGACTTTAATTCCTAAGACAAACCTAAATCATAAAAAGAAACAAATGATTTAACGCATAAAACAGCAGTGCTGTAATGTTAACATGGCCCGAGTGCTTACTCTCACTGTGTTTCCAACAGCATTGCATTATTGACATAGGCATTCATACAAATAAGACCTCCCTCCCAAATGGACACACCCTTTAAATAAATGCCTGGCCCTCTCTGCAGCTGACTACAAAAATATAATGTATCTTTGTAATGGCAGATTTAATAGAAGACATCAGTTGATATACAGTAGCTCTTGCATTGGTTGCCATTAGAGTGTGCAAGTGTACTTAATGAGTGTACTTGTGTGCAGTATGTTTATATACTGTAGTGCATGGCCGGATATTTGCCATCTCACAATTCAGATTTTTCTTGTGGAGAGCAGAGATAAAACACCATGTAGTGGCAAGTATATGAAAAGCAAAACAAAAAGCAAAAATCAGCACTTTGTGTATGAATGAAGACAATGTTTACCCTTCCAACCACTAGTGCTGGCCCACCCACACAACTCACTCCACACACACACACACACACACACACTTAACTAGAGGAAACAAACACAGCTTTCTGTTGCTAGCGAGAATCACAATTTATTTAAAAAAACAGCACTACTATGCTCATCACTCTTTTTAAAGAGTGTTGCTGAATGAATAAAATGTGACATAAAAAGGAATGCATAATAATGAGGGCTGTCAAATTATGACAAAATTAATCAAATTAATCAGTTTTCAAATTAATGAATCACCCTTTGCAACTATGTGTGAAATATGCTGTATTTAATGAACTGAAAGACATGATTGACATGATATATATACAGTATTTGTATGTACTAACAGCTACAAATGAACTGAAAATGTAAATCACATGTTTAGTAAATAGTACTTTAGCAGTAAGTTTGGTTTGTGAGAGATAAGAATATCTACCGACTATTTATTTTTGTCTGTCTGTTATTTAGAGCACACACGCATACGAAAAACATTCTTATGATTTACAGAGTGTCACTGAATGTACCTCACTGCCCTTGAGCAAATATGAGGAAGTGTTATTCCCAAGACGAGCTGACTGGAGATGTGTTGGTGAGTTGGAGATACATACCAGTATATGGTGATGGAATTACACTGCTGTTGATATTTTCAGGTCAAAATAAAGTTATTAAAATTTTTTTTAATGTAACTAATGACATTAATTAGTTACCGCTATTAATTTTGACAGCTCTAATAATAAGTAAATAGAATCACCATAAAATAATATTTAATACATATGGAATAACATGAGGTTTAATTAAATTAATTTTGAATTAATATCAACAAAATAGTAAATAACATTATTTTATTTTATTGTGAATGCATGCAGTACTTCTATGGGTCCAGGGGCTCGTCACTGTCATGTCACCATCAAAGGTTCTACTTTTATACTTTTTTTTTTGCCTATTTGGACTTGGAAAAGACATTAAAAGTTACTTTGGACTCCAATAATAAGCTGTTTACTGTGTACTTTGAGGAACACAAATGGACTGCTAGTGTGGTGTGCCATAAAATTGTATGCAACTTTTGGTGAAATATTGTCACAGTACAGTATAATTTACTCCTTAAGCCAATCGTTTGCCAAAGTACTAAATAATATGTTTGCAAATAAACACATTTAAATGTACTGACATGTTTAGAGTCATATTGTTGTTTTTCTCCTAGTTACAAACTGTTTTAAAAAACTGTGAAAAGACACAAACACACACACGCAGGAAGAGATTAAGTCCAAATCAATCGCTGTGGCTGGACGGGGAGAGAGATTTCACCCAGGGTTCTCGTTAAGGTCTGACACATGCGGCAAAGGCTTGAGGGAGTGTTATTACCAGGGTGATGCTTGATAAGACGCTCGTTTTCTCTACGGCGCGTCCCACGGGTAAATGCATCGTGCAGCCATGGAAACCATAAGGCTAGTTGTTGTGCTATAATTGGGCTGGCATTTTTTTTCCACAGTGCTGCCTTGCTGCCAGGTAGGCCACGATCTTCAGATGTGACGTGTGATGGAGCCACAGAAGACACTTGGATGTCCTTATCCCATAAAGACATGCCAAACTTCACACTCCGGTCACTTGTGTTAATAAACAGTTTGCACGCGTGGACCTGAGTCAGGAATGATGGTATAAGCTAGTGAAAGTGAAAAGACAATGAGGGAGGGGTGGAAAGATGGTGGTCGGCCAATCCCTGCTCAGTCTCTGTAACTTGTTTGATTACATCAATTTCCCTGGTATTGATGGCTTCCTTGGCCCCAAGCTACACTCTCTCCTGCACTTTGCATGCTACGTGCTTTGTTTACCAGGACATGACTCACACTCAACCACGCCTTTTGCCCAATTCTCCCACCTGCAGTGGCCCCCCCATCATGGCCTTAAGAAATAAACTGCACGAACAACAGTCCTAATCAATTATATAATTTATCAAGGTTGGCGCTAGATTCCTTTGTTTATTTACCAGCAAATAGCGATACATTTTTAGAAAAAGACAGTACTAACATTCATTCATTCATTTTCTACCGCTTTTTTCCTCACAAGGGTATCGGGGGTGCTGGAGCCTATCCCAGCTGTCTTCGGCCATGAGGCGGGGTACACCCTGGACTGGTCGCCAGCCAATCACAGGGCACATATAGACAAACAACCATTCACACTCACATTCATACCTATAGACAATTTGGAGTCGCCAATTAACCTAGCATGTTTTTGGAATGTGGGAGGAAACCGGAGTACCTGGAGAAAACCCACGCATGCACGGGGAGAACATGCAAACTCCACACAAAGGTGGCCGAGGGTGGAATTGAACCCTGGTCTCCTAGCTGTGAGGTCTGTGCGCTAACCACTAGACCGCCGTGGTCACTAAACTTTGTTTTCATGCCACACTCGCATACTATAACCTCGTTTACACTTGCAGTAGCAAGTAGCTCTCCAAATATTCATTTAATATCAACTCCTATACCAACAAAATTAGAAAGTGGGATTCGGCAATAGTGCAGAAGTCCTTGGGAGCACTTGACAGTGTAACCAATCACACTCGGAGGCGGGCTGTGGGTGGAATAAATTAAAACAGACCGTTTTGGAATAACAACTGGAATAGGTGAAGATTCTGGAAGATCAAGAAAGCTTTCTGTGCAGGCTATTGTACAGCTTGTCTATAGGAGTCCACAACTCAATACAAAGGACCAACAATGAGCATATTATGTGTTGCTTTTGTGTTGATATGAAATACTGTAGCTTTTGCACGGACATTGACTGGATGACGAGAAAGTGGTCAAACAACACCAAACAACTATAGTCATATATCCGCCATATACCCTGGCTACAGGATACATTCAAGGCCGTAGCGACACCTGACGATTGGAAAGTATTACATTTCAAGCATGAATGAATGGAGACAAACATTTTCAAAAATGTATTTCCTTTACTGTAATGTCAAAATATATGTCCACATAAAAACACCAACTATCACCAACTGTTTTGTCCCAGCCTGAAAACGCAATCACAGCTGTCCATTATATTGGAAAGTTCCAATCCCTGCACCGCGGGGAACCGGGATAAAAGGTACAGTATGTAGGCCGCTTACTTATCTATTTGTCAGTGCTCATGTTACATTTTCTACAAATCTGACCAATACTAACTACTATTTTTGAGCCTGGATTATTGGGGCATGTCCTGTCCTGTTATGTCATGTAGGAAACATCAAACTAGAATCTGTGCGTGTCCACTGATCATGCTACAGTCACCAATTATGCTGGTTAAAAGGACAAGAAGGTTTAAAAGAGGTTTTTAATACTTACGGCAGGGGGGCTTTGAGGGGTTTTGGTGGTGTGGCGGGTGGGGGGGTGGCCTTGTCCTATTTTTGCCCCGAACCAACAGTCGGCTTTGAGTTTTGGCCCCCTGTGCGATTGACTTTGACACCCCTGTGTTACAATAAAAAGTGTCCATACAGCCTGTTTATGACTACCAAGCATCTCCCTCACTTGTTTGCTCCACGTCTGAGGGAAGAGGAACTCAAATAGTTGATTTTGAAGTTTATGACAAGTAGAAAAAAACTTGTTCCTCCTGACATGATAGTCCTAACCCCTAAGATGAAAACTTTGAATATCAAGTGTTTGAACATCCCTCATTAACCTCTCTGACAACATCCTCAACACAGCAAAAATGCCCAAAAAACCCTGTAAAACACACTCAAATGTCTGATTAAATATCACTTTTGTGTAAAACTTTGTGATATAAAGATGGCTTATGGGTCTCTCTCCATCATACACTTGCACTGACTGCCTGCTCTGCACACAGACACCCACCCAGTCCACTTTGTAGGAGCTACTGTGGCTTTAAGGGGTTTACTGGCCGATAAAAGTCAATCTCATGGTAAAGGTATCACTGGTAAAGAGCTGGTTGCCCAGCACCACCATTTTCAGGATGAAATTATAGCCCCCAAGTCGTCTCTGGCAATTTTTTTAAACTTTCAAATAAGGTAGAGATAGGCACAAACCCCGGGCATTGCAGCACCGATGGCATTTCTGGTGACTGATAACGTTTGATGTGTTGAAGCTCAATGGTTTTTTTTTCCCCTCATTGCGGGAATGTTTGCAGAACGTTAGGAGTAATGTGTCAACACGACTTTTTAGAATTTTTTTGTCTTTAAGTCGTATTCAAAGCTCAATAAGCTGAATATTAAGCACACAAAATCTGTTAAATCTGTTCTTGTCCTGTCTATTTCTTGTTAAAGCAGACATAAAAAGTTGGACCAAGTCTGGACAACAGCAACAAATGAAGTGCTGGTGTGTCATAACATCAAGTATAGCAAGACCTCCCTGAAATGAGTCAAGGTGAAGATAATGAGATGAAGTTTGCTCACGTTAGTCAAAGTCTTTGGTGTATTTGTTGAGGAGAGATCGGGTCTGTGGCATGTGTGCTCGGTCTCTGCACTCTTGGCACGTGCCATCTGAATTAATAGTGAGTGAAAGATAGGGCTAGGAAGATAGGTTTGGTCCTCTGCTATTATGCTATCATGTGACATTCTTCCTCTAATGATCCCCTCTGCTCTCCTGCCTTTTGCCTCCATGATTCTCCAGGGTTGAATACTGAACTGAAACCTATCGTCTGTTTTGGCCCTGAAATCAATTTTTATTCATATTCTGACAATTGTACAACTAAATTAGAACAAAAGTTCTGAGCTGTGCAAAAGTTACGCCACCACTCAGCTCAGTCATTTTGTCATGGTTGGAGTGTGGAGGTAAGGTTTGGAAAAACAATGGCAACAGTAAATTAGTGCCCAAAAAGGGAAAACTGTTAAGCATACAGGAACTCACTGCTGTGTGTTTACTATCATCCATGAACCAAGTAGTAGCTTGATAAAACCAGTTTAGTGGCCAAAGCCTATTGCACCTTACTGCACATAAGTAAGGTGCCATTTCCCTCACCTGATTGAGTGGCCACAGAGACAAAGGATAGAGGGGTGACATGAGAGTACGACTGTATACACACACTGTAACACAAGCGATACAAATACTGCTAATAAAAAGAAGCCTTCATGCATTGAAATGAGAAAAAATGAACCGCATCATGAAACATTAAAACAATAAATTGTGTATTAACACTTGAAGGAATTTAAAAAATTTTGCCCGTCATCCGCAATCTTTGTATGTAACACACATTTTTTACACTATTCTGTGTGAGATGATGACACATACGGTACTACTGCTAGAAAGTCAATTTTTGAATAATAGGGGACCTTTACCTTTGATATTGAGTGACTGACCCGATGACAAAGTTGCACAGTGAGGATGGCTGCTTGTGCTTGGGAGGCGAGTCAGTTCCGTTACATCAGAGGTGTCCAAAGTGCGGCCTGCGGCTTGTTTTGTATTGGCCTGCGGCACATTGTAGAATTCCAATTAAAGAAAATAAACAACAGGAACAATGGGAAAAAACAGAAAAGAGGTGTAACGTCATGGAAAAAGGCTGAAATGTGATACTACTAATTAGTATAAAATACGAGTTTTGCCTTGTCATCCATACATTTTTTAGCCTTTTTACAAATAAAAAAATGGCCCCAAATCCTTTCACTTTGCTATATGTTGCACTTACTCAAAAAAGTTTAGACACTCCTGTTTTGTACCATACAGCTATGCCAAAAAGTGTTGCACGAAGATGAAAACAGGTAATTTTGGTGGCTTTCACAACTTTTTGACAATGAACGTGTAACTAATTGAGAATTATACAATACAGCGCTGAGCTTTTGAGGTCCAGAACGTCCTACTTTGAGTGTTTGTGGCCAACACAAGCTGCAAGGCCCTCTCGGGCTGTTAACTGCTGTGTTTACTGGTGCTACAGTGAAGCCACGATAGGAAATGGTCTCGATGAGATAAAACCAGCTTTCTGCGTGCTTCTCTGCAGGGGTCTTTCTCTCTCTCTTTCATTCTCTCTCTCTCTCTCTCTCTCTCTCTCTCTCTCTCTCTCTCACACACACACACACACACACACACATGTCCATGTGCTGTGAGAGGTGGGGGGAGAGCAGTGTGGGCTGGAGGACAGCGATGGCCCACAAGGTCAGCGTATAAGGTTGTTTTTCTCGTTTTTTTCCCTTCCGTCTACCAGCCGTGGAGCTGTGTGCTGCCTCCCCGGGTCTCTCCTCTATCTGGTCAATATGGCCACGCAGCTTCTGGCGATCAATGGAGGGTCAATACCTCTCAGACGCCTGCCTCTTTGTGCGCACACTGATTTAGCTACCACCTACCCAGACCGTCCTTTTTTTTTTTTCCCTTCCTTACTTTTTCTTCCTTGCTCGCTGTTTTTTATGACCCGCACTCTCACTTAAATACACCGACCTGCTGAAATTAGAGACACAGCGGTAAATCACAAGGGCAGAGTCCACGCTTTCCACCAAAGGGCATAAACCACGGCACCTCATTGCGAATGCATTTAAAGTTTGGCTGATATATGTCATATGTCTCTTGATATGTCTCTTAATATGTCTCTTAATTGAACGAATTAACTCACTAGTGTATTTGACCATTAGTTTTTAGGACATCACCGCAGATCTTATTTGCGATCCGATAATGAGTAAACCCGGTAAACCCTCAAGTATGTTGATGTAGTATGTTGTAGCCAAGCCAGTATACTGCAGAATAAACAGAACAAAACCATAAAGTATGTAAAAATGGCACTGTAAACAAAAAAGAAAATAAGCAAAATAATAGAACCATAAAATAAAATAAATGATACAGCTAACTTTATTCACAATTCCCATATGGCGTCATTTATTGGTCATTATTTCAACAAATATTTCACACAGTATCGATATTTGGATTTGAGAAAGGATTTTTAGGGCATGAAGTTTGATATTGCATGAGTTTCGATATTTCGCAATCGATCAGCACATAACTACACCGCAGAAGGGTACCAGCGAAAGCAAGAAGAAAAAGTGCGATGATAACCATAGAACTGGAAATGGAATGGAAAGTGTCTGACTGCTTTATTCAATATGAGCGATTAAGCAATTTGAGATGGACAGCCGATTACTTAAACAGTAAAACACACACAAAACCCAGTATTTGTGTTCAACAGAAAAAGTATCGCTCAGCAAGTACCTTCCTCGTCCTCTCTATTGCGTGACTAAGCCATATTCATCTTCAAGGCCCGTTTACAAAGGATTAGACCCATTTTAGACCCAGATTTTCTATGCCACTTTTCCTCATTAGGGTGGTCGGGGTCTGCTGGAGCCTATACCAGTGGACTTTGGGTGAGAGGTGGGGTTACACCCTGGACTGGTCGCCAGCCAATCACAGGGCACATATAGACAAACAACCATTCACACTCACATTCATACCTATGGACAATTTAGAGTCGGCAATTAATCGCATGACACAATGAGTCACGCATGCTGCCAGGTGACCGATGTGAGCATGCAAATGACAACAGGCCTGCAGTCTACAGCTAAAGCTGCATCCCATTCACACTGCTGTTACTGCTGCTGGCAGCATTTGTGAGGCGATACAGCTGCACGCGTCCTTCTCACTTCTGCTTTAAACGCACAAGGACGCCTTCGGCTCAACGTGTTGTTCGTGCGGGACCATTCCAAACTGGCTCTAGAACCTGCTTTTAACCTCACTGATGTGTCTTCTAAATCAAGCATGAAGTTGGTGATGCAATGATTCTTTGTAAAATAAAGGTAGAAGACAATGTCCCACATTAAGGCACCTTCTCTTGGCTGGTAAGATACAGGAAGGGCAGTTACGCTTGTATTTACTTACCTGGAAGTGACAGTTAATTTGGGGACTCCAAATTGACCATAGGTATGAATGTGAGTGTGAATGGTTGTTTGTCTATATGTGCCCTGTGATTGGCTGGCGATCAGTCCAGGGTGTACCCCGCCTCTCGCCCGAAGACAGCTGGGATAGGCTCCAGCACCCCCGCGACCCTTGTGAGGAAAAAGCGATAGAAAATGAATGAATGAAAGGGTGTCCAGCCACAGTACATGTTACATAGGTAAAAAGCCAAAGAAAAAGCATAACATATGCATGGATTGCCAAGTCAAAGTCTTGTAAAATTGGGGATGTCCTGCACAATGACGGCACAAGTTCTTGTGACTTTAGAGGGCACAATTTTCTTCCAAAAATCGGTTACAAGAATTTGACCTCAGATTCCTGTATCATTCCGTTTTTGGAATCATTTTTAATGTTATTCTTTTGGAATTTGTGTTTTTTGGCTATAAATGGCATTTTGTAAGACTGTCAAACAATTGACTAACAAGTTTCCAGTCATCAAAAAATGAAAATGTGACAGTTCGGGTCGAATATTTGTTTATGAAGGGAATGTTTAAAAAAAAAAAAAAACGTGCACGGCACTCTTTGGTGGAATGCTAATTGTGGAATCAATTTCTCCTTTAGTTGGTAGAATCCCAATGGAGCTATTAATCCCCTGACCCAAAATGCAAATGGGAGAGTCTTCTACGGTCCTGTCTTATGGCTAGTGATGTACGATGCCACTGATTTCCTTTCTGATTTGATTTTGAGTAAAATTTAGGCTGGTATTGGAGATACCAATTCAGTACATTGTGCAAATCCACAAAATCATAGCATAGCTCATACCAGAAAAAAATGAAAGATGTCAGAGTAAATATTTATTTGAAACTCTGAAATGTCATGATTTATGTCCCGATTTACAATGAAGCCAAGCTAATATGCAACAACAGAAATAAATCAGAGGATAATATCATATAAAACATGTTTATATGATATTTTAATGGATCTTAATAACTACTCTAAGAGGAAGAACAAATTCACAATTCAAACACAGTACTGTTTACAATTGGCCATAGGCTGATTTACTTTACCTCAAATAACTGAAGTATCAAAGTATTGATATTTTCACTTGAGAATCGATTTTAGAGCATGAAAATCAGGTAATATATCAGTATCAATTTACATACCACTACTTATTGCATCTTCCATGAACCAGGACGTCGCCTCCCAACCAAGACACAAACAAACAAACACAAATACATCTTCTGTGAAAGTTTTTGTCTCTTTTTGCCATTTCAGCCACAATGGGAGCAATCCTATTATCTCAGAATCCAAAATGGTAAGGCCTTCTCACCTTACATCATTATCCGGGAACCAGGAAGTAGCCGGCTAACTAAAAAAAGGATCAGACAAAGATAGACAGATAGGTGCTGTGTGTTATTTTCAGTTTGAGTCAAAACGGACGGGCCACATTGAGAAAAAAAGAGCTTTAGTTTTTCTAATTTATTTGATTTCTTGTATTATTGTTTGAGTCACAATAGGTATAAATGGTACGGCCTTGTCCGCTTACATCATCCTCCGCAAGCCAGGAGGTAGCGGGTAGCGTAGAGTACGTGTACACTATACGAAGCTAGTTATTTTCACAAAGGTAGTTTTCGATGCAGGTCTTGCATTGGATCTCATTAGTGTGCAGGTGAACTTAATGTATCATTTATTGCTCAGCTAAGTGGATGTTTTGCTCACCAAAGATTAGTGATGAACATAGAGCAATTAAATCAGCCCTCTCATTATCACATCAGACACCTTCTCCAAAAAAAAAAGACAAGAAAAGGAGCACAAACGATTGCATACGTGTGGCGTACTCTTTCTAGGAGTTTAATAACAAGAAAGCAGGATGGGATCTGGAACTCGTAATAGACAAATTGGTGTTGTAGCCTTTGAGCCAGCGATAGCAGTTGACTAACATCTCTTCTCACGACGTGACGAATGATTGGAGGGCCCCTGTGGAGCCCGCTGACATTATGGTAATTGTCATTACTGAGGTTGGAGTGCGTGCGTGACTGACGCCATTAGGGAAAGTGCAATTACAGTAGGCTTTGGTGACCTTGCTGACTCGTGGAGGTCAGAGCTTCTCATTAGAGCGTGGTGGAAGGCAGCCCAGTGTCTCCACTGTGCCAATCAATAAGAGCGGAGCGTGGTCGACGCTAATCAGAGCTTTGACGCAGCCTCACGCCCCGCTAAAGCACCCCCCTCCTCCCAACGACACACATCTTCGACATGCTTCCTCTGTTCCACCTTTAGCGCTCTTATTACCACAGCAAAGGCAGCGTTTTGCTCCAGTGTAGCGGCTATGTAAAACTAGGTTGTTACGAACGATGCACAGACATGCATCTTTTGTGAGTTTTGGTCTAAAATCCTATGAAAAGTAATTAATGTGCAGGTGTAAATAATGCATGCTAAACTATTTTTTAAGACATGGTATACAAAAAATGAAAAAATATATAAATGTTAGGTTCATTTGACACTGTAAATTGTCCATAGGTGTGAATGTGAGTGTGAATAGTTGTTTGCACCCCGCCTCTTGCTCAAAATCAGCTGTGATGAGCTCCAGCTTCCATGTGGCCATATTGAGGACAAGCAGAATAAAAAATGGACGGATGGATTGGTTTCCATGTTAAGTGAATGTACAGTATTTAATTGGCTTTGCAGTGAAACTAAACTAAAACGCTCGATGATTGCTCCTCATGTCATTGACTAACCTTTTTTCATGACAAAAACGAGATGGTGAAGAGCTAAATATGGCTCTTTGATGACTAAACGTGACAAGTCCTGTGTGACTTTTCGCTGACGAGCTGAGGCCGGATGAAAATGTTAGTAGCAATGTTATTGCTGCATATTGTATGTGTAATATTTCAGTCAAAAACTAAAACGTAGCAATACATCCTAGCTAAGTATGTGGGGCACTTCCTGCTCAACACACCAGTGGGCGGTGACCCGGACAACAGGAGGACTTTTGGTGAGGAAACAATGCTCTGATTTGTTGATATACTTTAATTATAATCCATCTGAAAGAAAAACTGATGTGATTCTCTGCTCGGCCATCTCTGTGTGGAGTTTGCATGTTCTCCCTGTGCGTGTGTGGGTTTTCTCCAGGTACTCCGGTTTCATGCATGCCAGGTTAATTGGCAACTCCGAATTGTCCATAGATATGAATGTGAGTGTGAATGGTTGTTTGTCTATATGTGCCATGTGATTGGCTGGCGATCAGTCCAGGGTGTACCCTGCCTCTCGCCCAAAGCTGCGATAGGCTCCAGCATACCTGCTACTCTTGTGAGGATAAGCGGCATAGAAAATAGATGGATAATTATTAGAAGGGTAGAACAGTGGATCTAAGAAGACAATGTTAGCATAGTTTCACCCTCATTTAGTTGGGAGTGTGGGTGTAGTTAAGCAAAAAAAAAAGTAAAAACAAAGGCTCATTGAGTGCGTTTTATGGAAAATGTGATAAATCCGCGGCATGTTGAGGCAAGTGTACACGTTGATGATCCGCAAAGCCATAGCCACGTTTCATGAAGCAGCCTGACGACACACATGGATGCTTGCTGCGTCCTCAGCGTCCGTCCATTGGCTGCCTGTGGTCGCTCGTAATGGATTGTAAAGCTCGGCACAGTCACACCCCCCCAACACACACACACACACATGCGCGCACACACACACCTACACTTACCTCCAGGCGATGCTGCATTCAGCTTGCACTCAACGCTGTGCTTTCCTCTCGCAGTGTGGCTAAATCTAACTTCTTTGGTCATTGCCCTCATCTCCAGCACCTCCCAAATTGAATGACCTACAGAAGCAGCAAATGTGTTGTTTTAGCAATGCTACAATGACTATATACACCGTAGCTACAATGTCACACAAAACAAACATGTAAGAACTTGTGAAAACTACTATACAACCAAATAACAAAAATATATCTGTTTCAAATCTGGCTTTTAGAATCATACTGTTCCGAATTTGGGATCAATTATTGTCAGAACTGGGAGGCGCCTCTTTGTAACATGACACTGGAGGTGAAAATGGTGCATGGCGTCACGATGACTGCGTTGCTACCATGACAAAGAACTGAGCTCACTGGTGCCGTGGTCACTGTTCAGGTTTTTCCACCTCCTCAGAGTTTCATGACTAGTGTTAGAAGTGGGATCAGTGGTGTGCCTGGTCGGAAGGGCTGTTGGGAGAGGTGACCCCTGTGTTGTAAACCCTGATTGATGACGTACTCAGATTACTAGAATGGTGCTCATATGTGGGACATGACCTCACTTCAGAACGAGGGAGGTAGTGTGTACAAGCCTTAAACCGGGTTTAAATCTGGGCTGCGGGTACTACACCAATGAGATCTGTAAGGTGCCCAACTGGAAAAGGCTTTGGGAGAGGCTACCAAGCCAGTGAATGAATAAAGCCCTAGATTTAGTAGAATGGGGCGTCTTTGAGGGTCATGGAGCTAACTCCGGAGTGTGTTGTCACTGTGGTTGATGACACTTTTTGGCCACCGTACAGGTTTTTCCAACCCAATGAAACCAGATGAATCCAGGTTGAGGGTATTATTATTCCTCATAGTTCTGTGATAAATGGAGTCAGAAGTGGGATGGATAGCCATGAAGCCATCCGTGGCACTTGGAATGACCCTTGGAAAAGGTCACTGCCGGGCAGTTAAAATGGTTAAGGCACTACAGGATTATTAGAATGGGGAGTCAAAGTCAGAAAGAGGGAGTTACAATCAACTTTTGACTACAATCTAGACTGTTTGCCATAACTTAAAAAAAGGATGTAATAATACAAATTACGGTACAAAAAGACTATATTTCATCACTGTGGTGTCATAAAATGGAACAAAGCCACACAAGCTCATGGATATCATCAAGCATGCATTTAGGAGAGGACATAAAAAGTAATCCCCCCAAGTGAGCCAAGAATCGGCTCAACAAGGCTGCAGAAACCGCCTGCCAACACTGACTGACTCACACAGGAAAAGATTCAAGGGTTCTCCCTTGTTGCTCCTGCCAACACCATCAACCACTTTTATTGTCCTATAGTCTCTTCTCAGCACCCCTCGCAGGAAGTCGCACTCATGTATCACAACAT
This sequence comes from Doryrhamphus excisus, assembly GCF_037039965.1. Classification (NCBI taxonomy): domain Eukaryota; kingdom Metazoa; phylum Chordata; class Actinopteri; order Syngnathiformes; family Syngnathidae; genus Doryrhamphus; species Doryrhamphus excisus. Next base: position 8,879,522 of record NC_136377.1, on the reverse strand, counting down.
AATTTATCATTGACCGACACTTTGGGGGATATGATGAATCTTGACATGCAGAGTGGCCTCGTTTCAGGTGGGTCCATTTTGTCACAAATGTTAGTATAGACAACTGATTTATAACAAATGTCCACACTACCGTACACTCGGAGTCTGTGTCGGTGTCAACAAACCCAATGTTATATTTGGAGACAAAAGACCATTTTTCAGCCCCAATTTGTCAAATTTGAGCCCGTCTGTCCTACCTGAATGAATGAGAAACCAAGAGGTCTGTTCTGGATCTGTCTGTGGATCCAACACATGCTTGTTTTCTGGTCCTACTATATTGCTGTAGTCTTGAGCAGGTCACAATATGGCCGTCTATCCAGCACCTGCCAACAGACAGATACAATAAACACACTTAACACACACATCTGTTTTGAAGCCCAGTTCACATAATGAGTAAATAGTGAAGGTCTACTATTGCATGTGATGGAAACTACCACGATACGGTAAGCTATTTGTCACACAACAATGGCAGTGCCACTAGAGATTCACTAAATTGCCATGTTTACACCAGTTTCATAAGCCTATATCCGCCTTCCCCGCAGTTTCCAATGCAGCGTTCAATCAAATTTCTCTCATGATCATCCCCATACCATTCATAGCTACTTGGGGGCATATTTACACAATATTTTGGAGATGGCCCATGTATGGTTCCAAACAAAATCGCCTTAAATCATTGCAGAGAAGTCAAAGGAATCTGTGCATGCAGAATTAAACAGTCTATTTCCTTCTGAGATGTTGTAAATCGCGGAGGATTCGATTCCAGGTGGCTGTCCATCAAAAGAAAGAAAATGTAACCTTGATCATCCTGACAGCTTCCAACGTTACTGGCATGATCCCACCTTGGGTCACTGGGCACGGCAACACATACGTCACATTCTGTTGTGGGTTTTTTTCTGCATTTTGGTCCTACGTGCTTATTTATACCATAATTTGCTCCTATGTCTTTCCCTGATACGTGTGTCGCCTCCAGTCAGCTCTCTCCTCCCTCTTGTGTCTAGGCGTGTTTTGTTGTGTAATTAGTGTGTGTGTTTAGTTCCCTGTTTTGTGTCTTGTCTTCATCTGGTCATCATCTGTCATTTATGGTGAGTCAGCTGTAATCTAGTGATTGCTCCTTGTATGCTTTTTGATTTCACAAAGTGGAACTTTCCGATTCCTTGCACTTGTGTCCACTATGCCTTGACGCCACATCCCAAGCTGAATTCTGATTGGACAAAAAAAAAATTTAACATAAAGATACAGGAATCAGTAAAGCTAAGAAGCAATCTACATAATTTAGATAATAGACTGGTGGGAACAAATATGAGAATTTAGGATGTAAATGTAGGTCAGTGCTTCTGATAGTGTTTAGGCCCTAGCAGCACACCACGGCCGAATATACGGACACACACAGGCCTTTTCAATTATATATTTCATGGTGAAGTACTAGTTTGTTGCAGTTGTGTTAGTGAGGCATGTTTTCCTGTCGTCTTTTTGCCCCCAATGTGTTGTGTTTTCTCTCTGCCGTCGCTGCATCTATAATCCCTTTTATTGAAATCCGTGTCACCTGCCGCCTGCGCAGTCCAGCACCCTGAAGCGCTCCACGTCTGGCATCGTGACGGGCACTGCGGCGTCGAGATGGAGCCAGGCGGAGACCACAGTGTCGCTCGTAATGGCGGAGGGGGCGGGTGGGGTAGTTTTTTAGCATCTCCTCATTTCTAAGCTCCTTTTTTTTTATAGCGCTTTCACGATGGCAGTGTCAAATTTCGCCACAAGCGTGACGTTCTCCTGCTGTTATTGCAACGTGCTGTCACCGGGCCTGCCAACGCTGGTGGTCATGATGATGGAGGCATGTGGGCATAGAGGCAAGGGTAGTGGTGCTGTGTGCATTGTAGCATTTCATCTTCCCTAAAAGCACACAACAGCAGACTGAGTGCTGCGTTTGGGGAAAGATTGAGACAGCGAGGTAGCCCACACTAAGGGGGAGGTGATGATGACGGCGGCGGCGGTGGTGGTGGCGGTGGAGGGGGAGAGATGGAGAGGAAAGCCAGAGGGAGAGAGGAAGAGGGGAGCGTGAGGCAATTTTGCAAACCTGTGACACATAAATTATTAACAAACTCTGGCTAAATGCGTAAACTCTCCCTCCTTGCTTGTGCGCTCTTCTTCATTCTTCACACTTACACTCCTCTGCAAAACACACACGCACATATAATGTGATGAGGTGGCATGTGATTGCTCGTAACATGAAGTGGAGCATGTCCAAGGGTTGGGAAGGTGTCAGGCGCTAGAAGGCCCGCACCTTGGCGATGTCAGATAGAAGGGCACTAAAGACAGAGATATGAACAGCAGGATGGGGGACGACGCCTGTACATACAGTATGATGCGTCTTACAGCAGCTATGCTATGCTATACCGACATGACTTTGAATAAGGTTGTTTGAGTTTAAAATGTTTCCTGCTCTTTGTTTGGAGAGCAGCAAGGCTTTACTACTAATCATGAGGCGTTCAGTCCATTTGGTATTCTCTAATCAATTGGCAATGTGTGTGTGGTGCGTTGTGCATGTGTGTGAGGCGCTGCTTGAGCGGTCACTCTGCCCCTCGGGCGATGGTGCGTGTTTGGGCCGGAATGGATCCTCCCCCAGGAGTGCAGAGATGTATGTGTGTGCGTGTGCGCATTTGTGTGTCACTATGTTACTTTTGCCGCAGTCTGTCCACTCCTGCAAAAAGTCTCGTCAACACATCTTCACAAGCCCAACATCCAAACACATGAGGCCTCTACATGGCAAACTCATTTTCCGACATAAAAGTCAGGGATTATTCACGAGATTTTAACAAAAAAAATATTAGATAAAAGATGAAAACACACAAACAAGTACTCACCCTGAAAACATTTCATTTGCATCATGTGCATCAAGTCCCACCCAGTCGAAAGTAAACTAACTACCTACTGGCGACCTGCTTATTGCATCGTCACTTGTTATCAATGGTAGAATTTTTTTAATTGATTTTTACACATGTGGCATGAGCATATTTGTCCAGCTCATATTAATATTTCATTGACTTTTTCACATGCATTTCATAAACGCCACATGTCACGAGTGTGACACGCCTCTATTTTTTTTAACACTCAACCAATCGTTGTATTGCTTTTAAACGCGCTGCTGTGAGCGACTCACCAAGCCTCCCCCCCAGTGGGTCGTCTTCCGCCATTACCTGCTCACACAGCCCAGCTGCACTTTGCCGATGGTGGCGGCCATAAGCCGTCTTGACCTTTACGCATGAGGAAACTAGCAGCGTTGGGTGCGAGCCAGTTACTGAGGCACTTTGCATCACTTGAGAGATTCAATTGCTTTTATGTGTCCCAGCTAAAAGGATGCGGGGATGCGGCAGCCTCCCCCGTAGAGCTCGGCCACCAAAACACCAGTGTCAAAGGAAATTGTTAGAGGTTTTTTTTTCTTGAGCTTTTGCAGATAACTCAAACACTTCACTGGAAAAGATACGTATCATCGATAAAAGTGTTTGAGTGTGCCTTTAAGACGAACCTGGATGTCTCTGCCGATGGACCTTTCCCGATCATTAGCATGCAAAGCTAATTGCAGCACAGAGGCTACGCTTGATCTGTTTCCCTGTAAAGTGAGAGATTGAATCAGCCTGATGATCACAACTGCCTAACAACACAGTTAGAATGACATCCCAATGCCAAACCCATCAACATCCCTTGTCACGGACACAGAAATTCCCTGTTCAATTATTCCATTGTGACTCATTTTATTAGGATGTCGTTTGTTTGTCTCTTTGCAGGATTAAGCAAAAACTACACCGTTGATTTCCGCAAATTAACCCGTTAAACATACCTGTCAACAATCCCGTTTTCACCAGGAAACTACTTTATTTTGCTATAAATAGTTATCCATATTTTAAAATTTTAAAATAAGAGCGCACACATGGGCAACACAAGCGTAACACATCAAGCAACCGGAATGTTCAAAGGTGTGCCATTAAATGTTGGTGAAAATCTAGTGAAAGACAGGTTCAGTCATGCTTTGTTACCACATCAGCCTTGGCCCAAGATAAGAAGCATGCTCGCAAACAAGTGAACAAACACAAATGCTATACTTTTTTTCCCCACTTTTCACTAATTATTTTTCTATTTTGTGTTTTACTCAAGGATGAAGTGTTTCCTCACATCGGTGTCCATGAACCAGAAAGTTGCCTGCTCACTAACAAAACAAACAAATTGAGTTCTATTTGTAACCGTTACAATGGCACCACTCCTCCAATCCCACAACCACAAATTGTATGGTCCTCTTGTCTTACGTCAGTCTCCATGAACCAGGTAGTAGCAAGCTAGCAGAGAAATCGACAAAAGAAACAAACGTATACCAAGAGTTTTTTTTGTTTTAAATGGTCATGTCACGTGACCCTCCATGAACCAGGACGCAGCCTGCTTATTAACAGATAAACAGATTATACACAATCATGCATCACAGAATGATTGTCATCTTGTACTAAAATTGTATGTCCTTTACATGTAAATAAATGCATATGTGACCATCAGCCAACGTCCTATGAAAGTGTATCCAACACGTACACACTACCACCCCCCACCAACACATGCACTCACACACACACACACACACACACACTGAGCCCCCGGTTTGTCCCCCTGCCCACTTCCTCTGCAGCCTGTGGTGTTTCCGCTGGGGTGAGACGCTGCCAGCTCCCTCCCTCTGCTCCCCAGTGGGGTCCTGCCTCCCAGCATCTGTCAGGGCAGCTGTCTCTCCTCTCCAACTCTGCACTGCACCACACTACGCCAGGCCTCCAAACTGGATCTTGAGCGACACACACACACACACACACCCTCACATTAACACGCACCGCGACACTGGAGCAATGATTGACTTAGATTCGATGGTGTGAAGGTCATAAGTTGTTTTTTTTTTTTGTATTTAGTAAAAAAGAAAGTGACTCTATCCTTACCACACCACAGCGATTCCTAACAAGTGAAAGATCTGTGAATTTTTATTATACAAGCGCTGGCCACAACATTAAGTACACTGACTAACACTAATCTAATAAGAGCCAATACAAGAGCCGTATCAAATATTGCCTTGCTGAATTGATGCTATTTCCTACATTGATATTGTTTCCGTTGGCGAGCACTGGTTTATAAATTTGATGGATAAAAAATATGAATAATGGGGTAAATTCTTTCTACTTCCGCACTTGCCGGTTTCACGTTACACAATTTCATTAGTTATTCCTGTGAATGAGCACAGGCAAAGAGCGGGCTGTTTGGCGTCCAGGTGTGCCTGGAGCTTCGGGAACAAAACATAAAGGCTCTGAGCGACACAGGTGCTGAAAAATGATCTTGTCCTCGCCAGGCCCAACAAAGTAGGGGAGGAGTGTGTGCTCATGATAGATTACAGGGTATAGTGGGGGGTTAGAACAGAGTGTTCGTGGTGGTTCTGGACTCAAGTCCGAGGGCCAGTTTGGGGTGAAACTGCGAAGCAACACACTGCACATATGCTAACAAACAACAGCAATATACAACGATGAGCGTCTGCGTGTTGTGGTAAGGAGTATTTTATTTGAGACCTTGGGCAGCAAGAAAACGGGGAGCTGTGGAAAAGTGGAGACTGTGGAGTATCATACAGGAGTTCTTTGGTTTATGAAAGAGTTCCATTCCTGCTGTGTTGATTTTTTTTGTCTTAGTCTGGACTTTTACCGCCCACTATAAGTCACTCACAATGTTACTTTCATCAACAGGGTTGCTAATTACATCGATTGCAAGCTACCGGTAAATCACCTAGGGTCGATTGCATAAACATCACTTTGTAGATGTCATATGACATCAGTCAGCTGACAATAAGCTCCCCTCCTGATTCGCTCTTGCTACCTCCCAGGGTAGCAAGAGCTATGATGCAACTTTCATCTTTATTATTCTGATTTGGATAAACTAACTTGGAGGTAAGATGCTTACATCTATAACAAAAGTTATCTGTTCACTTGTTGACTGTGGGCGTGGTCTTTTGTAAAAAAAAAAATAATATAGTAAATATATGTATTTTCTAGCTTCATAGTAGGACGTAAATCTTTGGGACTCGCAGGCTCAAAATGTGCTAGCACCCCTGCCTTCCACAGTGGAAGGGGTGTTGCAAGGGAGGGAGAGACAGGCTTGTTGGAATTAGAAGAGGCAAGAGAAGTGTAGCTAGGTATTTTTCCGCTACGCACATTTGACTAATTCTCATTGAGTCTTGTATTTATGAACCAAACGCTTCGGTCAAAAGTAAGTTTTGAAGTAATTTATGAGAGTGTGTCGTAAATACGGCACCTTGTAAACCGAGGACCCGCTGCACAGGAGAATACAGAGCTAAGAGACAACAATGTGCATATTTTGGTCATTTTGGGCCATGATTTCATTCTTGACCGACACGCAACCTGCCCTGGCTCAAAACAAGAAATTAGTGCCCGGTAGTCCGTGGTTCAAGTAAATGTATGCTAACGTGGTACCATTTACGTCATAACAACACATTTGACAACAATCTACTCGCGAGCGCACAAACACGTAAAACATGTGTATAGATGCTGACAAACACACCCACCTCCTCTTTATGTAGAGGTGCATTCAGCACAGATGTGGTCCTGATTAATTGGGCGCAACACAGGGAAAGGGGTCTGGAAACTACCTGGCAATTTCCTGCAGTAACCCCCTCCCTACACCCTTGCATCCACCCCCTCCTCCTCCTTGCGTTTGGATCACGCAAGTCAGCAGGTGGGCTGCAGGGAGGAGTGTCTGCCGTGTGGCGTTGATATTCAGCCTGCGTCCAGCATACTTGGGTTGGGCGCACTACATTGCAGGCGCTCCCTCTGGCAAAGCTTGGCTCTGAGCTGGAAACACTGACAGTTCCAAATGGTGCAGGTAGACACACACACACACACACACGAGTGGTCAATATGATAAAAATATAGACAGGCTAGAGATGGTAAAAGTGTTTGCATCGCACACAATCTGCAAAGCATGAGGATTACCCAGCGAAGAACAGTGAAGCTTTTTAATGAAAGCGCAGGAAGGGGGGAAGCAGCTGGTGGCATGTGTTTGAGCCGCGAGGATAAGACCCCGTGCGTTGGGTTCGCCAAACACCCGCCCCTCCCTCGCTCATTTTCCTCATCTCCAAACGCCTCCTTCATCCCTCCCCCTTAGAGAATGAACTCCTTTGTTCGTTCCACTACTGCCTGTCCTGGAGTTGGGCTTGAGCTGCGGGGGCCTGCTGGCCGGCCAGCATCAGAACCAGAGCAGAACCGAGTTGAGCCCCTTACAGAGCTGGCCGCCGCGGCCGAAAACACAGAGAAGTCCCCAGTCACCCCCCGAGGTGGGAAAGGAAAAAGACAAAATGAGTGCAAAAACAGAAAGAGACATCAACAACATGTCTGGCCAACACCAGGAAGAAGCATGGACAGCAAACAGACAGGCAACCACAGGTCCTCTTACAAGCCGTTTCCAACAAGCATTTTCTGTTCATTATGGTATGCATTGTTTCCCATATCGGATTCATACCCAGTCTCTTTTCGCTACCCTTCCGTTGGGGTCCAACCAATGACAAGGTCACTTTTACCCTGTATTCAGTGTTCACGCTCTATGACGTCACGTGATCTCGCCAGTCCATGGCTGCAGATTAAAAGTGCTTCATTCAGCACAAACTAATGCAGCTGATTAGTTTGCCACCTAAAGTCTCCATCGCAGCAATCATTTGTTATACGGCATATCTATTCCTATTCTACCTTATAAATATTTCACTCAGTGAATCTTTGTCAGGAAAAAAAAAAGTCAGGGTTTGAAAGAATCATACTTTCTGTTCACACTTGAATCCATTTTAAGTCACTTCAAAAGAAATTTACATTATTAGACAAAGAATAGAATGCAAATAATTGAAAAGATCATTCAGTAATTGGGTGTGTCACCTTGTTGCACCTGGAGCTCACTGTTCACTGTTCCTTTTTTACAATCACTGGTATTAATACTGGCATTAATTGATAGTAATACCGTCGAGTCAGCTGTTGTGTTACAGTTGATGCAGCACAGACGACGGTGAGCATATAGCCCTGAAAGAAGTTTGGGATGGCTCTGAACGCTCGGTTTCATACTTTTTTTTCGAACAATGGCTTTCTGTGACTTCACAGGGGACCAGACTTCCTTATATGGGCATGCAAGGATATGCCTGGCCTTCTCCCCGCTCTGCAGGACTCTTTTGTAGAAAATTTCACCATGTTAGCTCTGTGTTTATTTTGCATTTACTGTGTAGCATTATAGAGTGTGCATACAGAGAGCGTCTTACCTGCATGCATGCAAATGATAAGCTTAATGACGTCTAGAGTTGCTTATAGCCTTTTTCACCACAATCGGTGGGTCTATCCGAGCGTTTTTAAACACAGGTAGTCCTCCAAAAAACGTTTAATGACCACATTACCACGATGTGTGCCAAGATTGCAGTTAGTAAACACAGCATAGAATGCCTAATACATCATCATTTTCTATACATACTGGGAACTGTTTCTAATATTCTGTCCCATTCATATAGTAAGGAAACCTCAAATTGGACCACATTAATTTATGCCCCCAATGAAGTGTCCGCTGGGTGTACAGTATGTGTCAGTATAAAAGGCAGCGGAGTAATTGGGTTCCTAATGTAGGTTAAAATAGTAGTCATCTTTGATAATTCCCCAACTCTAAACATCTGTTTAAATATTCATCATTCCCGCGTTGTACCAGATATATCAAATTCCGGATAGAAATGTCTACCCACTTTAATGTGGAGTCCACTGAATAAGCATTTGGTTGTCATAGAAAATGTAGAGAACAAACTAATCACTTTATGATTAAAAAAAGGCTACATGTTTGAAACAAAAATGTAAGAAAATAACATGAGATAAAATGTATTTAATGTAATTAAATGTAAATGATTCAAATGAGTATGAGAAATTGATATTTGAGAGGCTGAGTATGCCCTGGACTGGTCACCAGCCAATCACAGGTCACATATAGACAAATAACCATACACACTCACATTCATACCTATGGACAATTTGGAGTCACCAATTAACCTAGCATGTTTTTGGAATGTGGGAGGAAACCGGAGTACCCGGAGAAAACCTACGCATGCACAAGGAGAACATGCAAACTCCACACAGAGATGGCTGAGGGTGGACTCAAACTCGGGTCTCCTAGCTGGGTGACCTGTGCACTAACTACTGATCCTAATTGTGCTTTGTAAAAGGAAAAACAAATGCTTCATTAATTAAATAAAACACATTTATTTAGCAATTAATGTATTTGAAATGGCATTGCTGTCATTTAAATATGTATGAAAAATGAAATAAATCATGAGTCCATGATGGGATTACGACCGGGTATTCGGGCCACATTGAAAAAAAAAATCTCAGATTTTGAGAATAAAGTCATAAATTTACAAGAATAAAATAATTAGAGAATTTCTGAGAAAAAAGTCATTTATTTATAAGAAAAAAGGCAATGCCTGTAGGGTGGAGTCCTAAACTAATCAGATATTTTGAGAATCAAGTTGCAAAAAAAATGTGTTGTAAAAAATGACAACAACGTCCTACTGTTAGGAGGAAAGACTTGTAACTTTATGTTACAGGTATTGCCTGAGACAACTATGAAAAGGGGAACTTATTTGACCGTTGGACTTGGGCATGTGGATGGATGGGCATGTGCAAATAAATATGAGTTCATATTATACATGCATTTTATTTTGATGTAACGTTAAGTTAGTCAAAAAATGAACTGATTTGGAATTAGATGTAATGTAAATTTGAAATTAAGAAAAACTCACAAATGCATAAAATAAAAAATAATGGAAGAATGGGTTAAAACCATAATACATCAGATCTATTTTTAATTGGACTGAAAATAATGAGAACGAGTGGTTAGCGTGCAGGCCACACAGCTCGGAGACCCAAGTTCGATTCACCCTTGGCCATCTCTGTGTGGAGTTTGCATGTTCTCCTTGTGCATGTGTGGGTTTTCTCCGGGTACTCTGGTTTCCCCCCACATTCCAAAAACATGCTAGGTTAATTGGCGTCTCCAAATTGTCCGTAGTTATGAATGTGAGTGTGAATGGTTGTTTGTCTATATGTGCCCTGTGATTGGCTGGGGACCAGTCCAGGGTGTACCCTGCATCTCGCCCGAAGACAGCTGGGATAGGCTCCAGCACCCCCGCGACCCTCGTGAGGAAAAAGCGGTAGAAAATGAATGAATGAATGGATGAAATAAATTTATGAATTATCAACTATAATAACTGTATTTTGTTGAATTGGTTGCAATTCATTTAGATGAAAGTGAACAACAAAAATGATAGTAATTTATCTAAGTTGATTTCAATTTCCATAATATTAGTAAATAAATAACACATTGAATTTTGTTTGTTTTTCGGAGCCACAGGAAAAACTTCAAAGCATGAAATTAAATTGAAATAAAATAAAATAAATGTTATTTTGTTTTAACGCTTGGGATCTGTGGGACCGAAAGCTTGAAGCTTAACAATAAAAATGGGAGTAATTAATCTAAACGGAGGGTCGTTCCAGTGGGAAATGATTCCACGCCAAGGCCTTAACTCACCTGACTGGTTCTATTATAGAATGAAACAATGGCTGTAAAAGTGTTATTTCTCACTCTAAGTCTGAATGTCTATAGGCGAGAACAACACTTTTATTTGTGTATGTGCACAGATGACTCTCTGTGTTGATGCTGTGATTGTGTGAAAGGGACGGATGAGGCTTGTGTATGCTTCCCTCCTTAGCAGCCGAGCCCATCAAGACAATTTATAGTGACTTGAACGTGTCTCCTCTTCCCTCTCGCCTCCTTCCAAGGCGGCCTCCTCCCTCCCGTGATGAAGCACACTTGCCCAGCACCTCCCAGGCAGCCTCGACGGTCATGTGTCTTTGTAGTCTATTCCTGGCAACCTCACATGTTTGATTGGTCACACTTCTGTGTGTGTGTGTGTGTGTGTGTGTGTGTGTGTGTGTGTGTGTGTGTGTGTGTCGAGTAAGAGGGGGCTCTGCATGTCCTGTGACTCAGGTGCTGAGGGTGCCCCCTGGAGACAGGGGAAGTCATTACTGGTCCCACATGATGACGATGATGATGATGGACAACTTTTTTTTCTCTCTCTCCCATGGTTCTTTGGTTTCTTTCGCTTCCTGGAAGAGTATTGAATTGTCCCTCGTGCACATCAGAGCATGGCAGGCAACCACATCCACCACGCATGGCAACACCGGCCCATCGCCTAGCAACGCACGTCCTCTGCCCCAGGAGGAATTCGGTGGTCTCTGCTGTAGTCACACCATGCATTTCCTGGAGGGAAATCAGCTTTTTTTTCTCCCCCTCATCTCTCTCCGGCTCCCGCGCTCTACCTCAGCTACATTCCAGCTGGCTTAGCTGTTTTTGGAAGGAGCCTTTACGAACGTGTGCAAATTTCACCAAAGTGAGAGGAGGGAGGGGCGCTGGGAAAAAAGTCAATTCTTAGAAATGAATGGTGAAAATATAAATAGGAAAGTTCGACTTTTACTCATTTGGAGGGATAATTGGCCATGAACTCGCATGACCTTTTGTTAAAAGTCCCCCCTCAATAGCACGTCTTTAACGAGCCTTTGTGTGAGAGAAGTACGTCACCGCCATCGCCTCTGCATGCAACGCAACTGCTTGCACGCGTGTTTGTTCCTCGTCCGCTTCCCTCGCCCGCAAACGCCTGTTCCCACAGTATTCCCATGACTCTCTGCTGCACCCCCCACCCCCACCGCCCCGCTCCTCCGCCCCCCCCAGGGCCCAGACTTCACCAAAAGGCAGGGCTGCGTTGGCGAGCGGCAAGCTGCTTTAGCCCACCTTCCTCACATCTGAGAACCTCTGTGAAATCCTAATCCCCAGAGCAGGGTGAAGCGCGGGCCCAGCTTGCCTGACCTCTCTGGTTGCCATGGATACAGCGCACTATAAATAAAACAGAGGGGCTTTTTTTTCCAAGCAGTTTGGCAGGGCTGCATGGCCTGCACGCTGGTGGGGTTTATTTTCTCTCTCTTCTCTCTGTCTGTATCTCTTCATTCTACCACTTCCTCCTTATCCATTGATGGCTTCCATTCACCCTTTCAAAACAATAACACATGTGCTAATAGCATACCTGCATGGCGACTCCGCGTTCATCCTCTTTAACAAGTTTTCACTCACAGCAAACATTGTAACAGAGGCCTAAAAACAAAAACAAGAGTTATTTCACGGTGGAGGCGGAGGAAATCATTTGGTCATGGCTGTGGGAGCTTGATGGGAAGGGGAGGCATGCAGGGGAGAGGGTGTGGGGCTTTGACCGTCTCGCTGCGACGCAAACATGCTTGACACTTCATTCCTTTCCAGTTAATGTGGAGCCCAGCGCAGGATGTTAACCGTCCGCCTGCCTTTTGATGCACGCCTCCTCCCATTGATGCGCTGCTCCTTGCATCACTTCCTGCTTTTCCAGCTGTTCATCCCCCAAGAACACATCTCTAACATGGCATCCACATGCATATACTGCATGTTGTAGCTCGCTAGCAAATACTAGCTAACATAGTTTTAGTTTTTGGAGCAGACAAAGGAGCTTGTTGAGTTTTCCAGTATTCCCCAGATCTTGCTAGTAGCTTCATCTGGACAGACTGCTTTGTCATTTTGGTTTTACATCAGGCTTGTGAAGCTACATACAGTGCAGCGGTTAGTTTGTTAGCATGAGCTAACTAGCAAATAGCCTATACTGTATGTTGTAGCAAACTAGGCAAGACTAGCTAACATAGTTTTACACTGGTCAGTGCCACAAGTTGAACAACAACAGCATTATTTCATAGATTTTAAGGAAATAACTTACTTTGGAGCTGACAAAAGAGCTTGTTGAGTTTTCCAGGATTTGCCAGACCTTGCTAGTAGCTTCATCTGGACAGACTGCTTTGTCATTTTGTTTTTTACATCAGGCCTGTGAAGCTACATACAGTGCAGCGGTTAGCTTGTTAGAATGAGCTAACTAGCAAATAGCCTATACTGTATGTTGTAGCAACCTAGCCAAGACTAGCTGACATAGTTTTACACTGGTTAGTGCCACAAGTTGAACAACAACAGCATTATTTCATAGATTTTAAGGAAATAACTTACTTTGGAGCTGACAAAAGAGCTTGTTGAGTTTTCCAGTATTCCCCAGATCTTGCTAGTAGCTTCATCTGGACAGACTGCTTTGTCATTTTGGTTTTACATCAGGCTTGTGAAGCTACATACAGTGCAGTGGTTAGTTTGTTAGCATGAGCTAACTAGCAAATATCCTATAGTGTCTGTTGTAGCTACCTATCCAAGACTAGCTAACATAGTTTTACACTGGTTAGCACCACAAGTTGAACAACAACAGCATTATTTCATGCATGATAAGTAAATAACTTACTTTGGAGCTGACAAAGGAGCTTGTTGAGTTTTCCAGCATTCACCAGACCTTGCTAGTAGCTTCATCTGGACAGATTGCTTTGTCATTTTGGTTTTACATCAGGCCTGTGAAGCTACATACAGTGCAGCGGTTAGCTTGTTAGAATGAGCTAACTAGCAAATAGCCTATACTGTATGTTGTAGCAACCTAGCCCAGACTAGCTAACATAGTTTTACACTGGTTAGCGCCACAAGTTGAACAACAACAGCATTATTTCATACATTTTAAGGAAATAACTTACTTTGGAGCTGACAAAAGAGCTTGTTGAGTTTTCCAGTATTCCCCAGACCTTGCTAGTAGCTTCATCTGGAAAGACCGCTTTGTCATTTTGGCTTTACATCTCTGCATAACATGTTTCACTTGCACTGGTTCCCCAGGCATATATACTATTCAAAATAGCAGAACTATATGACAAACTAGAAAACAAAGTTCATAATGATGGAGTCCTGGATGTCACCAGGAAACTTGGCATGGATAGGGCCTGTTCAGTGCTGCTCTGTGAATGGCCAGTCTTTGTTTGGGGGTGTGGCTTAGCAACAGGCATTGGATGGTTTACAATAAAGGTTTACAATAAGACACAGTAAGTGACAATAAGGTTTGTTGCTTTCAGCACAGTACAGTTTTATATCTATTGCATTGTCAGGATGGCCAAGTGGCATAACATTCAGGCGCTACATTCAGGTCATAGTCTGCTCTGGAGGTTGGTGTGAATCTCAGTGGACTTATATCCAAAGTATATATGAGCTGCACGCCTGCCTTTTTGTGAAATAATGTGTCAGCATTGCTGTCCAAGCTAGAGTATCTGTCACAATGATTTGAACATTTGGCAGTCACATTCCAAACTGAGGACCAAGCCGGCCTCATTTCCTGGACGGTCCGTTGCCGTGTATGAACGACAAGACAGCCTGGCACTCGCACACATCCATAACAAGGAAGACGGAGGTCACATGAAAGGACTGACCCTCACGTCGGGGTGCACTCGGGAGACATTCCAGAGGATTAGAGTCACGATGCTGCCTAAATGTGAGACGCCGCCCTTGGCAAAAGACAAATACAGTTAATGTGGCGGCTCATCGGGAGCACCTTGCATTAGTATGTATGTAGCCCGTGTGAAAGCGTGGGTGCACTGCGAATGTGTGTTGATGCGGCCCTGGTGAGCATGGAGTTAATGCAGCAGGGGCTGTGGCAGTCCTCCTGCCCCTCAGCCAGATTAATCATGCAGGAGAAACACAGCAGGGCCCCCGTTCGTTCCGCCTCAGGGTGAAGCTGTGCCCGCATGCTCTCCGTATCACATGGCCCTTGCCCCCAGGGGTGGGGTGGAAGGGAAGGAGCGGGGAGGCGGGGTGTGTGTGTGTGCGTGGGGGGGGGTTATTGACGGTGTGCTGGAACGCCACGGCACGCAGTGAGGCTTCTACTTCTCCTCCATGCTCGCTTTTTATTTATCCCCTCTTCCATCCCTCACTTCTTTTCTTCCTTTCACTCCCCATCTGTGAGTGTGAAAAAGAAAAATGGAGAAACAGACGTTGGTCTTCCCTGCAAGGAGACAACAACAGTCCTTTTTTTTTTAAATCTCCCTCCGGAGGGCCCTGACGACAGCAGCGGCCTGGCTCGGTGCAGGATGAAGAGGGCTAGTGTGTGGGGAAGGGATGGAGGGATGTGAAGGGAGGGCAGCCAAGGGACCGGCCACAGATATCTCCTGGAAGTAAGTCCATGGCGTCTCTCTGCACGTCAGAGAACAGCCACCGCCATTGTTTGGCGACAGACGCAGTGTCTCCGTTACTTGAGCAGTTTTCCAATGCTGCTGAGCTGCTGTAGAAGAGCATAATGTGTACTGGGTTTACTGTGGACTAGGGAATGGACTATGGGGGAGATGAACAATGTTCTGAACTCCTGTTTACATCCTTTGTTAAGAATATTGGAGGTCTACTTCCCACAGCTTTTTCTGGACAGCAAACTAGTTGAGTGAACCAACAGCGCCTCTGTTGGTTGCAGCCAAGTAGTGCACATGTTTCCTCAATTACAATACTTAACGATCCACACAATCTTAATGATGAATAAATCAATTGCTTTGTCACTGTGTCAGCAAATGCAATGCAAGTGGTTCCAAATGACTTCTCAAGTGAGCTTTTCTTCCTGGCACTCACACACCACAGAGGCCAGGTGACACTGAAACCCATTGGAAACGCAGGATGATTATGATGCTAATTTTCAGATAATGATATTCACTGATATTGAAAACATGATTTAAAAAACAGCAATATCCAAGTCAATATGTCTTTAGCTGTCGTGAACAGCTAAGGTGTGTCATTAGCACATTTTGGACTCTTAGAAAGCCATGACATCATTGAGGTCACCTTTTCACATTTACAGAAAAAGTCCATATTGTTGAATGGACAAATACAAGACACACAATTTGGTCTGTGATCAAACTATAAACAGAGGTTTATAGTCTATAAAAAGTCGCTATAAAGAACAACTGTGTTCCAGCGCTCCCCCTCCTGTACCTTAGAACCCACTGTAATAGAAGCTATTGTTCATCAATAAATACTACATGCTAAAGGGGCCTCATTAAGAACACCATCCAGAATAGTGAACATTAGAGAAATACTACAGCAACATCAGAGGTGTCCTGGCTGGACCACTAACATCATATACCACCACCATGTGATCCGAGGTTGCCATGACAGTAACAGTAATACCATTATTACTAGTTGGCGTGCCATGCAACATTCATATTAGGCTGATATTACATAAACATTGTTATGTATTTATACTGAATTGTGACCAATGGAGATAAATACATCTTTTTATTGCCTCTGATCCAAACACACAATCTTGACATCCAATGTACTGTATTGTTGTACAAGCTGTAAAATGGTCCATTACATTTTGTAAATAAGTAAAAAAAAACCAAAAAAAAACATGTACAAGTCTGGAACTGGGACATAACACTGAGCATGTTTGTTTATTTGGCAATGACCATCAAACCTGCCAGGATTTGATCCACTGGGACAGACAGAGGTGGGAATATTTGGCAACATCATTGGTCCTCAACAGGTTGCACTAAGGCAAGGTCATGTGACACACCATTATACAAAGGGTCCTTCAGTACCTTATTCCACCTGACCCCATGCTCCATCTCAGATATGAAAAGAAGACACACATGAGCCAATATAAATAATACCATCAACAGGAAGTAAATATGCGATTGGCATTGGTTGGCAAATCCAAATTTCTGTTCCCAGTGAGAATGTTTACAGTACTGTTGCATGGTGTCAATTAAGAGATAACACATTCAAGCATTTCCATTGTTGTGCTTTTGGAGTGACAGCAACATATCAATCTTCACTGGTGTCCGTCCACTGTCCACTGTCCAGTGTGGCTTCTCTTTAGAATCTTTATGTTCAGCACCTGGATTACCTGACAGAAGGAGTGCTGGCTACGCACAAGTGGCTAGGCTTAGTGGGAAGAGGGGGCTTGACGCCACGTGAGGGTGTGTGCGTGGGTGTCGGAGAGTTATCGATGCTGAAGGTTTTCATCAGTTGGGCTACTCTGCCCCGCCCTGCGTTGGATGGCGTGCTCCCTGATGATACCACCTTCAGTGAGGTCGCCCTGCTGGGCATATTGGATGTAGCGTCTGCAGAACAAGACAATATTTTGTTTATGAAGACCCTTCAAACCATAAGGTATGGAAGTATGGGTGATGTCATGGCATCGACAAAAACCCATAGCATAGCATTGTGAATGCTGTCATCTGGCTTTTAATAAAAATAGCATCCCTGTAATTGCAAGCCCTATGTCAAAAATGAATAGTGGGCCAGTCGAGACAACTCATTGGTGGTAATGCTACTGAGGCTGAAATCATTTGTATACATCCAGTGGAACCTCGTTTAGCGCACGGCCCAGTATCCGCGTTATTCGGTTAACACACAACAATTACACCGATATTTTTCCTTGGTTGGTATACATAGATTCATTCTAAGTGCATCTAAATGATGAATTAAAAGCTTAGGTTAACATTTAAGGTTACTTTTACCTTCATCCAAGTCATGACTGTTCCCAAAGACAGGATGTGGCAGCGAGACACCACACGGTCGCCACCTCCGTGTTTTCCCATGAGTTAGTTCTTGAATTCAATAGGGTTTCTCATGTTCCTTTATCAAAACGCTGGCACCTGCAATTTTTTTGGGCTCCATTTTGGGTTACTGAAGTGAGAAACGCTATTGAATTAAAAAACTGACTCATGACAAAAAAAGAAGGTGGTGTCTGTGTGCTGTCTCGCTGCCACATTGTGCCTTTGGGAACAGTCACTTCAAGACTCACGTCTTCAATGAAGGTTAAAGTAACCTTAAATGTATCCCTTTCATTCATCACTTGTATGTATTTATATACTCTTTGAATCGTAAAACCATAAAAACCTGTTTTTAAAAACATTTTTTGGCTCTCTGTAATGGATTAATGGGATTTACATGATTTCTTAAGAGACAAAGTATTTAGTTTTGGTAAAGTCTGATAAGTAATACAGTCAGACTGCATGGAGTTGCTATTTCAAGCTAACTTTTCTATCGCAAAAAAGGGGGAAACATTGTCAAAACATACACTCCTACTGTATTCTCACACCACTCAATGCTCTACAAAATAACACCGTAAAGTTACAGTGCATAAGTCAAATCACCATGAAATTTGGTACACAGAAAGATTGGTTGAAAAACATGGCCGCCATCAGGCAAAACATCTGTTTTTTACAGGCGGTTGGGACAAATAATTGTCCATTTATTGACCATTTGTCTATAAACCTTTAAGGATATCTTTATTACATGTATGCTAGCGTGTCTTCCAAAACATTTTGAGCACAACCCATAGGGGGCGCCACAAATGTAATTTACACAAAACAAAACAACTTTTACTGACAACTCCAACAGCATAGAACATTAAAAGTCGGTTAACACTACTCTATCGAATATTTTTGTGAATATGCACACTGGCTGTTCTTATAGCAATAATTGTTTCAGCAACTCTTATCATAAAATTCCCATGTATCTTTCCTCACGCTTGTGTTTTTTTTTAGGATTGCACTATGGCTAAGCAGAGGTCATCCTTCATGGAAGTGCAGCAGAGACACAGCTGGCCATAGTTTGTGTATGTGTGTGTGCTCGCTGAGGTAGTGTGTTTGGGAGAGGGTGTAATTGAGGGAGGAATGGAGGAGGAAAAGCGGGGAAGGAGGAAGCGAGTGGCAATGGAGAGCAGACAGACGCTGCTCAGACACCAGAAGGCTTGAGGAGCCACATATTTTTAGCGTCATCCCCGGGGGATGCAGATATGTGAGCGTGTGTGTGTGTGTGTGTGTGTGTGTGTGTGTGTGTGTGGCGAGCACACAAAATAGAGCGACAAGCATGCGTCTCCATCGTTGGGGATTTAAAGAGACACATTCTCACGCTACACAACAACAACACGCACTCTCACACGGCCCTCCCGCTCACTGATTCGGTTATGTGTGTGACCGATCTGACTAACATCTCGCCGTCACATCAGAGCCAAAACCACGCCAGGCAAAAACCTTCCTGTTTATTGTTGTTTACACTGCTTTTCCCTCCCCCCCTCGCCCGTACGTGTCCATCCGTCTCGCCCCTGCCTTCCTCTGACCTTTGACCCCCTCCCGGTTCCTGTGTTAATGTCCTCTCGCCGCGCTGCGTGGGCCTGCCTCTGATTGTCTCGTTGTGTTGTGCGGTCACCACGGAAACCTTGGGCAGGCTCCAGCGATTGAGGCTGACACACATTCAGGCACGCACCAAGGCGGACGCTCACGCGGATATGCACGCACGCACACACACAGAGTGGCGGTCAGAGTGTGTTTTCTGTGCTCAGAGCCTTGGTGCAGGTCTGAGTGGAATGCTTAATAAAGACCGAGAGAGAGAGGGAGAGGGAGCGACAGAAGCAGTGTGTGTGTGTGTGTTTTTGGCCTCAACTAAGGTGACAAAATAATTAAAAACACACATCCTGTATGCACAACGTAGTACGCTAGTTAACTAATGATAGAAAAAGCTAATAAAACGCCTATAAGGCGGTCACCATGCGAGGCAAATACACAAGCATTAAAGTGGACCGCAATAAATGCGTTAAATCACTCCATATTGATTATTCTCCTCCAGTTTGAAAATATGCATGGGAGACAAGGGATGGTCGTGTGAGGTGGGTGGTGGTTCTTGGTAGTGGTTCTTAGTGCCACTGACCAGACTGGCGCTGAAATTAAAGACCAATCTATCTCTTTAAAGACCCCACGTCAAGAGAGAGAGTGAGAGGACAGAGGGAGGGAGTTGGGGGGGAGGCAGAAGTGGGGCAGAGGGCAGAATTCCCGAGCAGCAGCACGTCTGTGGACAGAAGGGCAGGGTGTGTGTATGTGTGCGTTGGTGTGTGTATGTGTGTGTGTGTGTGCATGCATGCAACTGGGGCCCCTGTCACTTATCAGCACGGGGCTGAGCGTCGCCCAGGGCTAGAGTCGGGAAGCGGCGCAGGAATGTGCGTCCTTTCCCTCTGAAGGTGAGGAGAGATGGGAGGAAAGCCGACCCCGCTGATAAAGGTTTATAAACACACACACACACACACACACACACACACACACACACACACTACTCGAGATGCATACAGATGTTCCACAAGTTTAAAAAATGTATGATCACCACACAAATATAGTGGAATTTCCATGCTGTCCAACATTGAACATTGTCATACGAGCTTTCGTCATATTGTACTGAGCAGACGGGCTAACAAGACGCATGTACGGCTTTTCTACATTGTTCAAGTTCAATTTCTGGGTCTATGGTTATCATCACACATTCCTCCTTTCACAAAATAGCAAAATAAGGCCAAAACAGGCATAGTAATGCTTTGTTTATCACGGTTAATTGGTTCCAGACCCAACTGTGATAAGTGAATTTATGCAAAGTAGGATTCATTTTTTTAAAACATACAATATTTGAGATCATAAAAAGCTGTTAACGACCTTCTAAATACAATATTATTAGAGCCCTCTAGACACCTCTATTATCACTGTTACATTCATATTGTCTAATATAGTAGCTATAATCTATAATATGGGGGGCGGGGGGTAGCTTGCCATGGGTTATGGATGCAACAGTAGCCCGTGCTTATATTGGGAATTTTTATTAGGGATTATTGTGCCTGTAAGTCTGATATTTTATGTCTCCCCAGACATTACAGTAAAACTACTGACACCTAGTGACTGGTGTGGAATACTACAACATCTTTGAATGCACATTTGAATGCCTTATTTTTGTATTTTACTTCATTTTGCGGCTGCACTGTGTACAAGTGGTTAGCGCGCAGGCCACACAGCTATGAGATTTCACCCTTGGCCATCTCTGTGTGGAGTTTGCATGTTCTCCCCGTGCATGCGTGGGTTTTCTCCGAGTACTCCGGTTTCCTCCCACATTCCGAAAACATGCTAGGTTAATTGGCGACTCCAAATTGTCCATAGGTATGAATGTGAGTGTGAATGGTTGTTTGTCTATATGTGCCCTGTGATTGGCTGGCGACCGGTCCAGGGTGTACCCCGTCTCGCGCCTGAAGACAGCCGGGATAGGCTCCATCACCCCCTAAAACGCTCATGAGGATAAACGGTACAAAATGAATGAATGAATATAACATTTGCATATATTTCAACTAATAGTAGCCCAAATTCAACCACGACACTGAAAGATTGATTAACAAACAAAATTAGAGCGAGCATAATATATTACTATGCTCCAGTCATGCAAGAAGATGCCATGTCCACCAACTTTTTTGGGTTGAATTCACCCAAATTGTCCAACTTCAGATGTATCTGGCTCTG
Source organism: Doryrhamphus excisus (assembly GCF_037039965.1). NCBI lineage: Eukaryota > Metazoa > Chordata > Actinopteri > Syngnathiformes > Syngnathidae > Doryrhamphus > Doryrhamphus excisus. The sequence continues at coordinate 8,858,163 of NC_136377.1, read as the reverse complement.
ACATTTCACTGTATTTGACTAATTTCACCCATTTTTATTTTAGAGACGACTCCAAGCAGGCTTCAGTTCACACGCTAATAAGCTGCGCTGTTGACATTTTATACAGTGCTGAATACGTACCAGTAATCTTGGGTGGAGATGTTTGCTCTCAATGTTACTTAAGGTCACAGAACAGGATGAAAAAGCAGACAAGTATGCTTTGGCATGTGCCCTTTGTCAGATGATGTTCCTGGAATTATGTCGCGCTTTGGTTTCACGCTCATTTAATTGAACCATTTGTTCCCGAACATCTGCTGTTTGCATCCATATGAAAAGTCTTAACGCTGTAGAAACTGTAAAATATGGATCATGTCACGTTTTACACTTTGCAACCAAAGCTGTCAAGATGACTGCTGGGAATGAACATATCCTGGATATACAAGAATTTACATAGAAACTATGTTTTCTCCCCAAGGTATCCAGATGCTGGACGTGGCACTTATAAGAAGACAGTAGAAATAAAACTTGGATATAGCTTAGAGTCGTCACTGCACAACTTGTATAGCCGTATGGATTTATAATATCCACTGAAAACAAACACACCATTACACACCAAAATAATTGTGTCTTGTCTACAGAGTGCTGTCGGCACTGAGGTGCTGCGGTTCATTGATGGGAATATGGGTGCACAGCATGATCCTCCTTCCTGTGGAAACTACACCTCCAAGATGACAAGTGCAGTGCTGAGGAAGCTGAAGGTGATGGAGTGGCCGTCTACTCCGGACCTGAACCCAATCGAGCATTTGTGGGGCATCCTCAAGTGGAAGGAAGGTGAAGGAGCACAAGATGTCTTAACCCACACCAGTGTTGTGATTATGGAAGCGGATTCTAGGAACAACCTGCACAGTTCTGGTGAATTACATGCCTGAGAGGATTAAGGTAGTGCTAGATAACAATGTTGCTCACTAAATGCTCATTTGTGTAACCAGCCATTTAAACATGGCTGGGTGGGAGTTATTTTAGTACACAGTACTGACATTCTATATTGCTCTGCAAGCTGTACACTGGTTAGCATGTAGGACACACAGTCAGGAGATCGGGAAGACCTGGGGTCGATTCTCCGCTTGGGCATCTCTGCATGTTCTCCCTGTGCATGTGTGGGTTTTCTCCGGGGACTCCGGTTTCCTCCCACATTCCAAAAACATGCTAGGTTAATTGGTGACTCCAAATTGTCCATAGGTATGAATGTGAGTGTGAATGGTTGTTTGTCTATATGTGCCCTGTGATTGGCTGGCGACCAGTCCAGGGTGTACCCAGCCTCTCACCCGATGTCAGCTGGGATAGGCTTCAGCATACCCATGCGACTCTAGTGATAAGCGGCATATATTATATTCCAGATACATTTCAGGATGAACCTAAAATTTACTGTTGACACTAAACGTTCCTTTATAGTAGCTAAAAACACAATGTTGTGAGTTTATTCTGTCCCTCTGGTTCTGTAAAAGTATTATTAGCTAGTCACGGACCATTGAAGTGCATCTGTTGCAGTAGTGACCCATGTCACAGGTCACACTTCCTGTTCAGGGGAAACAGGAATGGTTGTCATGACCCACATGCAAAAGCAAACAGCTGAGGCACGAGCGTTTGTCGGCCACCTCTTCCCCTTTGGAACGAGCTTCCTGCCATTGTCAAGGACAGACACTCGCTCAGTATTCCCTGTCCGGACTGGAGACACATTTATCCGTCTCTATGTGTCCTGCAGCTGTTCTGCTCCTCTCTTGTTATTCATTGAGCTCCCCTAATGTGGGCACGGACACATCTCTTATAAGCTCATCTTTCCTGTGCTTCACATCCGCTCTGTGCTTGACAGAATATTGGCAATGGCGCCGTCTGTTCCGCCAGACACAGTGGAGTCAATATCACAAATATTCCAAGGAATTGTTTTTATAGGTGCCTGATATTGGACGGACGTGCAGAGCCAAGCCGCTGTGAATCACACACACAGACAAGAGTGTGTGAGAGAGAGAAATCGTTGAAGATTGATTTCTTTTCCTGTCCAAATGTCCTTTAAAGTGCTAGGAAAGATGCAGGCTTTTACGCTCAGCTCATCATGTCAAACACTAATTTTGTTTTTATGAGGTATTTTAGAGGAAAAACAACTGTAATCAATTACATTGCAGTTCAAATGTGCTTCTGTTGTTGATCAAACTTTCCATGAATGTGCTGCAAGAAAAGCATTCTTCCAGCAGAGGGATCTAACGGAAAGTGAGGCATTCTCTCCAACTGGAGAGAACCCCCCACTCCCTACAGTATCACTGTTTTCCACTGGATGGTGCTAATTTCAAACATACAACAACAAGATTGGTTTTGTTTTCACTGTAAAGCTGTGTCCCATCTATTATAATAGATGCCATATATCACATAGAATAATGTCACATTGTGGAGTGGGACAGGAGGATACAAATATTAGCAGCAGCACTGTAGCTGTGTGAGCTATTGTGCTAATATTGCAGTTGGAATTCAATGGCCTATTTTCTGAAGAAAATGACCAAACTGGACTGGTGGAGAGTTGGCAGAGCTCCAGGCTTTGTTTGAAGATGTGTAGCGAAGCCTGTGTTTTTTTGTTGAAAAGTGTTTTTTGTTTCAACTTGCTTCTAATGCACTTTTCTGGTCAAAAACACAGTGGAAACCTCACACACACTCAACAGGGGCCCCAGAAGCACACAAAAATGGCATAAAATGCTAGAGTTTGAAAATTGTTTCAGGCTTTGTTTGAAAATGTGTAGCAAAGCCTGTGTTTTTTTTTTGTAAAGAGGTCAATGACATCATCCACTTCCTATATCGCTTGTCCTCATTAGGGCCACCTATCCCAACTGACTTTGGCCAAGAGGCGGGGTACATAAAGACAATCAACCATTTACACAGATGTTCCAACTTGAGATATTTTTCACAATACCAAACTTTAAACTTCACATTTTTTGGGCATTCTCACACACACAGTAGTAAATAAAATATATGCAGCCATGACCAAAAGAGCCAAACATGTCACAAATCACAGTAGCATTCATGTTTTTCCGCCCTCCAGGCTGGCCTCATTCTTATTTTGCCACTCCATAAAGATTCCAGCGGACTGAGGTACTGAGGTACTGTTTGGCCAGCACATTAGCTGGAAAATAGGAAATAAATCCTTCTCCGGCTGCAGCACAACCAAACCTTTTTAAGCCAGAGCCGTATTGTTGCTTCAGTGGAAACGAAGCGAATAATGCCATGTATACACGTTCACACTTTTTCATGCACTTTGTGTTTTCTGTCTGTCTTTTGCCACTATGTGATGTCTAATTAGGAATGGAATGAAACTATGTTGCAGCAGACATGTTGGAAAATATGTCTTGACTATCCTAATTTGAAGAAAGAACTCATATCTGCTATCATTAGCAGGATGCCTCACATTTCATCTTATGGTACTGATGGACAATTCAGCCTTTATAGGACAAGGGACGATAATTGCTAATAAACCTGAGCCAAAATGGCCGCCACATACAGTACCTCACAAAAAGGCAGATCTCTCTGAACCAATCAGCAAATAAATGTAATAACAACAAAAATACTTTAATTAAATACAAAGAATTTTCCTCCAAAACAGTTCATATTTAATTAATTTCATATTAACTTGTTAATTTAAAATGTATGTATATAAACATATATAAAATATAAACAATTGAATACATTTAACACTAACTTTGATGAATATTTTCTTGTAAGCTGGTTAAAGAAAAATATTAATTTAAATGTTACTTTTGTACCAAAAAATGCAAATATTAATTTACATGTTAAATATGAATATAAATTATTATATTAATATATAAGTATTAAATATGGAATTAATCTAACAAAATACAATTGTGTGGAAGTGGTTGCAGTAAAATCCTAATTTCATTCATGAAGTGTAATACTGGTTTTTCTTCATGACAAGCCATGGAAAATGATGTAATATCTAAAGCACCATGTGATGTGACCCTCGTGCCCTTTCCCATGATGCAATGCCAACTCACCTTTGGCTTGCTGGGGCTCCTTCATCTTGGCAGGGCCTTGTGACTGCAAGGCCCCTTTGGAAGCTGACGTTGTCCCACAGTCTGCTTTGACCACGCCGCTGGGGAGGGGAAGAGTTGGCGCCATGATGACCTGCTTCAGATTTGCGCCCCCTTGTCTTGCGTTGATGGGGCCTGGCGCCATGTTTGCAGAGGCCGGCCTCACAATGACAGCGTTGGTTCTCCTGGGAAGCTTGGGGTTGATGGAGGGCTGGGAGACGGGCTTCTCCTCGATCTCGCTGGATGACTCCTCCTCTTGCTGCAGAGGGGTGTGGGGGTGAATAAACAAGATGACAATCAGTGGTGACAGCTAATTTACATACACGGCCACTGTCATGACTCATCATCGTATCGCCCTTCTCTAATGATGCCACACGGTGAGCACACAAACAGACCAATGACCACTGATTAAGAATTTAATTACGTGTGGGAAGAAAATTATAAGGAGACTTGGAAATCAAGCTGCCCCGCTAATCTTCCTTGCTGATCTTGTGCCAGCTTAATCAGCAATGGGCTCCCAGTTTTGCTTCCTCGTCTCTCTGAATCAGGTCGGAGCAGGCTGTAGAAGCCATTGCAACGGCAGCGCCAAGCCACTATTTTGCAGGAACTAACCCATTCTCCAATAGAAGCTGCAAATTTCAACATTATGCTGTAAATGTTGCACAATTAGAAAATTCATTGAAACCTTTGTGCTGTTTGTGCTGCAAATGGGTAGCTGTGCAATGATAGTTTTAGGCTTAGCATAATAAACGTAACCTCCCAGACACTGTAATTGATTGTGGTTGTGTGCCACAACAAAATAAAAGCCACACCTTAAGCAGGTCTCACTTTCCACTTCATCACAACATCTCCATCATCAGAGTGAGTAGTTTTAATGTAATTTTGTGTCATACGGTGCATCATAGTAATTAACTCACGTAGTTAGAATGTAGTATTCTCATGTTAAATTATGCCAAATTTTCAAATAATGAGGTTTGTGCATTTGGAAGTGAGCCCTGAAAGAAGTTTGTGATTGCTCAAAACGCTCGGTTTGAAAAGGCGTGGTAAAACTGCCACCCCTTGTGAGATCACAAAGGGGTGGGCTTCCTTGTGTGGTTCATAGCACGTTGGGCGTGTGACCAAATTAAAACAGACTGTTTTGGCAGGAACCACAAATCCAAGGAAATACAGCTGGAATAGGTGCAGATTCTGGAAAATCTAAAAGGTTTTCTGTGCGGGTTATTGTGTGTAGCTGCTCTATAGGAGAGCGCAACTCAATACAAAGGGTTGGTAGACACAGCATTAGGGCTTCTACTATAAAATTAAGCCAAGTTAAAGAAAGATGAGCGAGAAATATATTTTCACTCATACGACAATTAAGAATTTAATTTAACATTGATTCTAGGGAGAAATGTTTTGAAATTTGAACAATTTGGATGGATAGTGCTTGATCTTAAGAGTTTCCCTTGTATTAGTAGAATATCTTGGGTCTTTTGTGTTCATAGCAGCATGGGTTGCTGGGAAATGTGCTGCAGTAGGAAGGAACAAATGAGGGAGTTTGCTTATGTGGCAAAAAGCCTGAGAACAGCAAAGAGCTGGACTTGCCCAAAACCTCTGGAGACGTTCCCGCAATCCCATCCATCTGCGAATGACACGTCCCTCTAATTCCCTGATCAAGTTTATCAACCATCTGTTCGAGGGCGGCCTACATATTCTACCCTGAGTCTTGCGGTTCGGTTTCTCTTGGCTCTCTGTGTGTCACCTGCACGCATATTCGTGCACGTAAGACAGAAAAATGAGGGCGTGTGAGAGACAACCAGCCCAGACTTTAATGGGGGTGCGTGTGCAGCTATGGAGGCTCTACAAATGCATACAAATGTTGGGAGAACGATGACATGCAAAGAGGTGGCGAGTGAGGGGAAAACCCGCTTCCTGTTACTCATTAGCAAGTAGGAATGACCTGAAAAGTCCCCACTAAAAAGCCTTTATAAATGTATTTCCTGCATATGAGACAAATAAAATGTATTTCCAACATATATGAGAAATAAAACATAACAAGTGCATCTAAAAAGCTTTAAATTGTGCATATTTTATCAAAAAGGGTGCCTTCAAGTACCTTCTGAGCAGCTGAGGATGCTGATGAGTGCTCACTCACTGACACCTGTGGGTGCAACAAAGACATTACACGAAGAGTTAGCGAGCAGCCGTGACGCAATCCAAGCACTGGGCTGGCAATGACATCACGTACATACGCCAACTCACCGGTAGGGGGAGTAAAGTGCTCTGCTCCTCACATTTTGCCTGCTGGGAAGAGACAAAACAATACAAGTTAATACATACAAATATATCTTATCCTATACTGTCATTTATCTTTCTGTTCATTAAAGACAGTAACAATAGGCATACTTCAGGCATAGTTTCTAATGGCGATTAATCATGCAAAATTAATCCTTTGGCAGTCCTAACTGTATTTATTTTGAGTAGCAGCATTAGCAGTAGTTTATATTGTGCTAAACATAAATACAAATATATGTATTATTATGTTTTATGATTAAAAGTAGTAGTAGTAGACATTTACAGTTGTAGTAGTACAATAGTAATAGCAATTTCTTATTTGTTATTACTATTGTAGTACTGGTTCACAGTGTTATTATTTGTTATTACATTGTACTAGTGCTGTACTGTTCAACTACTACTACTACTTCTACTAATTAAACATCACAATAATTTTACAAAGAATAAAATAAACATTCATTCATGAATTACAGTAAAATTAAAATAATAATAATAAAGAAATAGGTCTTCTTATTGTTGTTATTAATAATCAGACTAATATTACTGGTAGTCGTAGTCGTAGTAGAGAGCCAGAATCAACACATGCCTGCTTGTGTTCACAGGTTGTCATGTCAACAAGCGGTCTCCCTTTTTTCCTGGTTATGGTGAAAAAGGAGGCACCTCCAAGTCCAAAATCAGCAACTCCACAAATGACGTGCCTTAAAATATCACAGGGCCATGTGCTTATTTGAACTACATACTGTACGTATGGGTGACTTGTACTTGTGGTTGAGTGGTTTAGCCTGGTTAAGCCCAAATATACACTTTTGCACATTAGGTCAGAGAGAAATTGTTATATTGGGAATGAGAATGTTATATTGAGAACATGAGGATATGTGGTTAAGTTCAAGCGTAAGAACTGTTTTTTTTTCCAGGGAAAAAAGTATTGCGATAGTGTGATAACTCTCGAGACTGGATTCTTTGCCTACCTTTACATTCAGAGATATTTCAGGTTGCGTCTGACAAGGCACATTTTCTCTCTCAGTCGTGACTTCTGCATTTATTTTGCTCTTCAAAATGGTTTGATTTCTGCAGCACAAAAATAAAGAAAAACAAACAAACTTAACACAGTTGCTAAAAGCTTGCATGCCGTAAATGCCTGTGAAATGATGTATGATGGTATATTACACTGTGTGGTTGTGTCCACTGGGCGCTTTCTTTTCTCCCAATCCTGAGCAGATGAATTTGGAAGTCAGTTCGTCCACTTCCCCGATCACAATGACAGCCACGTCTCCGTCACGGCCAAGCAGCCAGCTCACATTCTTGCTCTTGGCTGCCAGGAAAGACACCACGTGTGAGAAACAATTACACAGAACATGTTTGTAATTATTGTCCTTGTAAAACTCTACTGCACATGTAGCTAACCAAAACATGAACTAGGCAATATTGTTTTTTGTTAATACTACATTTGTATGTTATGTTGTAATTCTAGGACATGGAGCGTAAAACACACATTCAGGCAGGGAAGACTACAGTATTGTATGTGGTGCCTCATTACTGTTACTTTACATTACAGCAACAGTGATAATTTAATGGGATATCATTTATATTGCATGTTTCTACAATGCGTCGCAGGAAGTCAATTATTTTCAATCACGCAGAAATAGTTTTACGAATGTATGTTTATTTGTGCCTAATTATTTTGCATATTTGGATGTGTTCAAAATCACCATGTAAATCGCTAATGCTAATCTGTAGCACATATATGGGATTTGCAATGTAATTTACCATCGCGCTAGCATTTGGTTTATGTTGAATGTCACAGAGAAAAAAAATTTCTGAAGTTATGATTGACATGCTTTATTTTTGTGTGTTCACTTTCATAAGTAAAGACCGAAATGGAACTCATGTGGAGTCTTTAATGCATAGCTGATATCTACAGTATCGACACACCTAGCATGTAGAGGCTAGGCTAGTTAACTGCAGCAGAACAACACTGATTTTCTACAGCTTCTCCTCACAAGGTTCGCAGGGGGTGCTGGAGCCTATCCCAGCTGTCTTTGGGCGAGAGGTGGTGTACACCCTGGACTGGTCGCCAGCCAATCACAGGGCACATATAGACAAACAACCATTCACACTCACATTCATACCTATGAATAATTTATCGTTAACATAACATGCAAGTTTTTGGAATGTGGGAGGAAACTGGAAAACATGCATGATGCCCAAGCAGAGGTTCAAACCCAGGTCTTCCCGATCTGACTGTGTGGCCTACATGCTAAACACTCGTCCACCATGCAGCCCACAACCTAATATATATGTTAAATATGATTTAAGATCATTTGGAAAATTTGGAGTCGCCACTTAACCTAGCATGTTTTTGGAATGTGGGAGGAAACCGGAGTACCCGGAGAAAACCCACGCATGCACGGGGAGAACATGCAAACTCCACACAGAGATACCCGAGGGTGGACTCAAACTCTGGTCTCCTAGCTGCGAGGCCTGCGTGCTAACCACTTTTTTTTCATTTAAATTATTTCTAATGGGAAAATGTACATGTTTAGAATCCATTTCAGTTTGAGTTGGACCTACTGGAATGAATTAAAGACACTAACCAAGGTTCTACGTAGTGTTTTATGGCCGTTTTCCTCCTGTATTTCATTTCTGAATAAGCTATCCACAATTATTAACCCCAATCTATCAATTTATTTCCTTAACCTCATTGTCAGAATTGCTGAGACAGAAAAAATAATTGATAATCTCTACTTCTCCCTGCTCCTTCCAGACATGTTGAATGGTGTGGGTGAAAATGTGATGTTCCTCAATGTAACTTCATGTTCATGTTCAAAATACAAAAAAAAAAACCCTGTTTGAACCTAGTCAAGACTTGAAGAGGGGGAAAACATACTTCTACTACTGACTAATGTATTATCTATTTGGAACTTTCATTACGACATCCTCTAAATGGTGACTTCCAGGAAAAATCCGAATGAAACAAACAAAAGCCTTAACAGAGAAATAGCTGCACTTCCTGTTGGCTTAAAAGCATCTGCGAAGCCCGCTGCTGAAGTCGGCGTCATTAATAGCGTGAGTGACATGAACTTGTGACACAAGCAGCTGACGCAGGTTGACAAGGTTAAGTGTTGGTTTGCTTCAAAATAAATGAAGTACATCATGGTGAACTGGTTTTGCCAGCCTGGCCTGTGGATCACATTCCAGTCAGGCATACCAGGAGTACTATGAAAACACAAAGCTTGATAAACAAGACACACACAATACAGCTATAAACATGATGCCTTTGACAAGAAGCAATGCAGGAAGTTTGACTTTTACTGGCCGAGTGGTTAATAGCTGATGACTGAAACAACAATTTGCCAACATGGGAACTTTCTGCAAGCGGGGAAGGAAAATGTCTTGTCTTTCCAGTACAGTAAATCTCCGGTTTGACACCACAGTTTTCCAATGATGTGTTTGACATCATCAAAAAGTGGCCTAATCTAACATGTTTCATTCATGCTGCGCTCAATAAACCCAATTGACAATTTCACCGATTGTATTGTTTCATACTTTGCACTTTACTTTGTTTTTATACAGATTATAAATATGTCATTTTTTCATTAACCTAACTTATATTGCATTATTTTCCTTTTTTGTAAAGTTTACTTGTGAAATGTATCCAGTGGCATCGCAGTGAACAAAGCATAATGCACTCATTCATTACACGGCATGTGACAACATTAGTTTGAAGAAAAAGCTGCTGCCAATATAGGTGTTGTTTGATATCAGTATCAGAAATGGAATGCAGGCCAATATGAGATATCAATAAGAAATCCATTATCGAGGATCTCTCTATTAATTAAAGATGTGTTAATAAAATGTGGATGGACGACTGCCAGCATTGGATCACACACCCAACACCAAAACATGTGGTACTTAGTTTTCACAATACTAGTATCTAATAATTTCCATCCTGGCAAAGAAAGTGAAAGTGTTCCCTCGCTATATCACAGTTCACCTTTCACCAATTTGCTCTTTCGCAATTTTGTACGTTTTCTTCTAACAGTGTATGAACCTGCATTGTGTGTTGCGTCCTTGTGGTGTATTAGAGTGATCTAAAGTTACGAGTAGAGGGTGAGTAAAGTAATGTGAGGGTTGAAGAAATATCCATACTGTGTCCAGTTAATCTCAGCCATCTAAATATAGAGCCACAACAGTCCTGATTGGCTAAGGGAGAACCCGCCAATTGTGTTTTGAGTTCTGATTGGCTGTAGACTATTGTTAATCAATTTTGTTACTGTTGCAAGATCGCTAGCTATTAGCAATCGTACATGTTGAATGAAGGCAGAAGTTAATGAATAAATCCTCAGCTCATAGAGGGCGAGGAATATGCTACAGATTAACTGTGGCAGGAGAAGCCATGATGAGAGCAGTGAATGTGTGAGTCACTTCCTTTCTTGAATCCAATCTAGCTGAAAATTGAAATTCAAACAAAATTTGAACTTTGAGAGTGTTTAAACAAGAGAAAAACAATGTTAATGTTAAATGATAAAAATGAATGCCTCTCTAAGAAGTGTATTAAGTGTATGGTACTGGGTTTTACATCCTTTAACATATATAATAATTGTACAAAAATATAGTTGGCTACTTCAGTTACCGTGGGATATTCTAGGAACCTATCCTCCACGGTAATGAGGGAACACTGTAGTGTCAAAATGAACATCTTCCAAGAATCCTGTAAGAGCTGCTTTTGCTGCTGTGTATGGTTCTGTCCTCAAGTTGCCAAGGAAACAGCACTATCACCATGACGGCAGTGCATTATCGTGCAGAGGTTCTCAACTTCATGCATATGCTGAATTGAGCGTTATTATTTAGTCCACTGACAAAAATCCAAGTGTGAACACGAATCAGACAGCACGAAAGTGACCATCAAGTATCGTTTGTAACAGTTTATCAACATCCAAAAAGCTGTTCATAGCAGAACTAAACTTTAAATTGTTTGTTTCAATTTGGACAGGAGATACTGATAAAGGTACTGTCTGAGTCACTAGGAGAGTCACACCATCCTCTATGAACCAGGAAGTAGCTGATAACTTAACAGACAGTTAACAGACACTTAACATCACTACTTGTGGATCATGCGGCCACAACACCAACATGGCCTGCATCGAGTAACCTAGACAGTACTCAAGTCCCATGACCAGAATCGGCCAAAGGCTACACCTGACAGTTTCTTTCTGTGCAAAGAAAACACGCTCATCTCCCCCACAAGGCCACACATATCAAATCTAACTCTTCGTGTTCATACACATACATTTCCTGGCTACTTCCTGTTTAGCCGCTTACTAATTGTTTCAAGGTTTGACTCACTTCCTGTTTTAGGCAGAAAAATGAACCATCCACATTTTGCACAACCTCATGATGATAGCCTGGAGTTTTCATCCAGCCTGCTGAGAGCAACATTAGCCATTACAGAGAGACAGAAATGAACTCTCCTCTTTATTCTCACAGCTGATAGGAACGCTTTTGTTATTGGCCCCAAAGAGACAGCTCACATTGCTGTATCAGTCACAGTTCATGCACCACTTGAGCATTTGAACCACATGCATTGTGAGTGCAAAGCTCCACTTTGCGTACAAGTGTCACACCACCACACATTTTAGAAAAAGCAGACGGGTGAGATTCTGCAGTGTGTCAAACCAGTTTGAGAGCAAGTCATGGAGCCTCATCGGTTTCTGCCTTTTCCACCGCGACTGTTGCGTCGAGAAAAAAAAATCCAGGTGACGTCATTCACTATGATTGCAGGATACCTCCCTCCCCCACCTTGTCATCATTATTATCAGATATGTGACAAGAAAAACAACATGAATACTGTGAGGAAAGCCTGGAATGTGCTTGTGAATGTTACATTAGAATTGGGCAGAAAAGGCAGAAGTTAATGAATAAATCCTCAGCTCATAGAGGGCGAGGAGTATGCTTTTTGGGGTATTTTCCCACCTACGGATCTTGACCATAATTACAAATTTGCTTGCTGACACTACTGACTTGAGTACTGTCTGGCGGAAGCAACTAACTCCAGCTATTGTTCAAACATCATAATTGCTGACCACCATCGCAGGTAAAAAGAGCAAATGAAGAGGACGTGGAAGAGAACCGGGCAGTCTCCAAAAAGTCTCCAATAACATGGTGCAATGAAATAAAAGAAAACAGCACAATAAGTAAGTACTTAACACATTACGTAAGTGAAGCTGAGAGGGAAAGTGGTTAGGTGACAAGAGTGTAGAGGCCTGAAAGACGCTAACTGATGACAAGGATTGCATGATATCACGAATGATGAGTTGGAACAGTCTACACGCATGAACAAAGTGATTGTGATGGGGCTTCACTTTGCATTACTTTAGGTCTTATCTGAGGGAGAGAATCAATTGAAGGGCGAATGACAAAAAGCAGGGCTGCTAGTGGTTAGCGCTCAGGCCTCACAGCTAAGAGACCCGAGTTCAATCCACCCCCGGCCATCTCTGTATGGAGTTTGCACTTTCTCCTTGTGCATGCATGGTTCTTTCCGGGTACTCCGGTTTCCTCCCACATTCCAAAAACATGCTAGGTTAATTTGTGACTCCAAACTGTCCATAGATATGAATGTGAGTGTGAATGGTTGTTTGTCTATACAGTGAAGAAAATAAGTATTTGAACACCCTGCTATTTTGCTATTTCTCCCACTTAGAAATCATGGAGGGGTCTGAAATTTTCATCGTAGGTGCATGTCCACTGTGAGAGAGATAAACTAAAAAGAAAAATCCAGAAATCACAATGCATGATTTTTTAACAATTTATTTGTGTGATACAGCTGCTAATAAGTATTTGAACACCTGAGAAAATGAATGTTAATATTTGGTACAGTAGCCTTTGTTTGCTATTACAGAGGTCAAACGTTTCCTGTAGTTTTTCACCAGGTTTGCACACACTGCAGGAGGGATCTTGGCCCACTCCTCCACACAGATCTTCTCTAGATCAGTCAGGTTTCTGGGCTGTCGCTGAGAAACACGGAGTTTGAGCTCCCTCCAAAGATTTTCGATTGGGTTCAGGTCTGGAGACTGGCTGGGCCATGCTAGAACCTTGATATGCTTCTTACGGAGCCACTCCTTGGTTTTCCTGGCTGTATGCTTCGGGTCGTTGTCGTGTTGGAAGACCCAGCCACGACCCATCTTCAATGCTCTGACAGAGGGAAGGAGGTTGTTCCCCAAAATCTCACAATACACGGCCCCAGTCATCCTCTCTTTAATGCAGTGCACTCGTCCTGTCCCATGTGCAGAAAAACACCCCCAAAGCATGATGCTACCACCCCCATGCTTCACAGTAGGGATGGTGTTCTTCGGATTGTACTCTTCATTCTTCTTCCTCCAAACACGCTTATTGGAATTATGACCAAAAAGTTCTATTTTGGTCTCATCTGACCATAAAACTTTCTCCCATGACTCCTCTGTATCATCCAAATGGTCATATGCAAACTTAAGACGGGCCTTGACATGTGCTGGTTTAAGCAGGGGAACCTTTCGTGCCATGCATGATTTCACATCATGACGTCTTAGTGTATTACCTACAGTAACCTTGGAAACGGTGGTCCCAGCTCTTTTCAGGTCATTGACCAAGTCCTGTCGTGTAGTTCTGGGCTGATTCCTCACCTTTCTTAGAATCATTGAGACCCCACGAGGTGATATCTTGCATGGGGCTCCACTCCGATTGAGATTGACCGTCATGTTTAGCTTCTTCCATTTTCTAATGATAGCTCCAACAGTGGACCTTTTTTCACCAAGCTGCTTGGTAATTGCTCCGTAGCCCTTTCCAGCCTTGTGGAGGTGTACAATTTTGTCTCTGGTGTCTTTGGACAGCTCTTTGGTCTTCGCCATGTTACAAGTTAAAGTCTTACTGATTGTATGGGGTGGACAGGTGTCTTTATGCAGCTAACGACCTCAAACAGGTGCATCTGATTCAGGATGATACATGGAGTGCAGGTGGACTTCTAATGGGCAGACTAACAGGTCTTTCAGGGTCAGAATTCTAGATGATACACAGGTGTTCAAATACTTATTTGCAGCTGTATCACACAAATAAATTGTTAAAAAATCATGCATTGTGATTTCTGGATTTTTCTTTTTAGTTTATCTCTCTCACAGTGGACATGCACCTACGATGAAAATTTCAGACCCCTCCATGATTTCTAAGTGGGAGAAATAGCAAAATAGCAGGGTGTTCAAATACTTATTTTCTTCACTGTATGTGCCCTTTGATTGGCTGGCAACCAGTCCAAGGTGTACCCCGCCTCTCTTGCCCTAAGACAGCTGGGATAGGCTCCAGCACCCCCGTGACCCTCGTGAGGATAAGCGGTAGAAAATGAATGAATGAATTGACACCAAGAAAGCACAGCACGTCAAGTGCTATCTGCAAAATCGACATCATGTTAAATCAATGACCAGCAGAAGCCAATATACCTGTTGTCAAAGATGGCAATCAACTGGACAAATACATCTCGACTACAACAAAAAACAACTCACAAAAAACTTGAAGTTATTCTAACAATTTAGAATAATAACCTAGATTATGACCAATAGTTATTACTTAATCTATATCCAAATGTTGACTACTTTGAGGTAAACCCGTAAGATAATATTCACAGAGGTGCCATGTTTAATGCTGATCCTACATTCGTCATGTGCCTCCACTGTCTAGGGACAACCCTGAAAGTCAACTTCATGATGATTTCAGCTTGTTTTTACAAGGTATGTACATTGGCGGACATATCTGTCCTTCAAAATACTTCAGAGCACACCGCCCCCATTCACTTTATTTTGATGACGAGCCAAGAATCACAAAAAAACCCTTACTTTTACAACCTTGGATAATAAACTACTAAATGATTGATAATAAAAAGGGTTATTTTTTCTTACTCAATTAATTAGCCATTAAACTATGAATGATGCTGATTTTACTGAAATGTATCAATGTGATGCTTTGATGACATTATGAGCTTTATGGCTCTGGAGTTACATCATACGTTCAAAAAAATGAAAACATGCATATGTAATTTCTGATGCTAAAGCAACGCGTTGAAAAGAAGACTACCAAAAAGTGGTACATCTACACTACTACACTATTTCATGTCATTTTTTAGTCAATCCTCATCCTTTCCAACGTGGCCATGTCTCAAATGAGACGGCCCGATCTCATTTAATAAAGAGCAGCTGGAGTGTATCAAGCTCAACTAAGGCTGTCTTTTAGGAAACTTTAAACCATCCAAATGGACTGAGGGATAAACGCGGTGTCTGTGTTGGCAAACAGCTGCATGAGATGACGGCGACCATGAGCTCCATGCATTAAACCTGTCATGGCTGATGCAAGCATGTCCATTGCTCACAGGCTGATTTCTATTAGTGGTGATTCAAAACAACTATGTAAACATTGTCATGAGAACTATGTGGATTGTAAACCTCACACGGATGTTTTCAGGAAGAATTGGTTCTGCTTTAACCCTGTCCAGGGTAGGTTTTAGTGGGTTTACATATGTTTATACTGTATTTCACTTTAAAAACAGATTCTTACCTAGGTTGTTTTCCTTTTTTCCAGTTATGGTATGAATGAATTATCCGTAATAGACATAGAGCAGGGGTAAGATTAAATAAGTTCCATTCATCTGACTCCTTTCCCAACATGTGTAACCACTTGATGTTTCTTAAAGGAAAAGTTCTATAACATCCCCATCAGCAGGTCCATGAAAAGTGACTTATCTGGCACTGTGACCCGTGATGAGAAACGTAGTAAGTTAATAGGTTTACTTAAGTTTGGATTCTCAAAACAATATGCGCTCAAAAGAGTAGATAATATATTTCAATGACAAAAATGCCTCCTCAAAAACAATCAGAAGTTTGGATTCTCAAAACAATATGCGCTCAAAAGAGTAGATAATATATTTCAATGACAAGAATACCTCCTCAAAAATAACCGGAAGTTTGGATTCTCAAAACAATATTCGCTCAAAAGAGTAGATAATATATTTCAATGACAAAAATGCCTCCTCAAAAAAATCGGAACTTCCAAATGGCTTGGCTTTACTTTCCCTGACATCGTATTAATGCACGCTATCGTGCATTCACATGACCGAGTGGGAGGTACTAAGTCATGGCTGACAGACTACATTACTGATAGGGATGTCATGTCAACAAATCCAAATATCCCTTCAATGTAACTTGTTTAAAGGAAAACGGCACGTTTTATGTAGAAGGCTTTAGGTTTCTCATTACATGCATTCATAGTCCCTTTCCAAATATTGTACAATGTTTGTAGAAAGCTGAATAATCAAATGTCTTGCCTGTGTTGGAATTTCAAAGCCATCATGTTTGCCACTTGACAGCAGTGTTGGCTAACCCCCCTAATCCTATGCTTTTATTGAATAAGGAACTTTTTTTCACTAGTATGAACTTCGGTGTCATGTTTCATTGCATTCTTATTTTCGCTCTCAAAGTGGGTACCTCCCTGCACCGTAAGTATACAAATGACAACGTGACGAGACAATCTACACAAAATTAAAGACTTGTACACACTTTCATGAGTTGAAACAGCGTCTGTGTCATCATGCTGCGTCTGCATTTTAACGTCCTGAGAGTCAAGCAGAAGCAGAAGAGACAAAGTGGTGGGTGAGTTGTTACCTTTTTTTGGCTTTGTTCGCTTGTACTCTGCATCCCCGCCTTCTTTCTCCACTTTCTCCTCACGTTCTTTCCAGCGTCGCACTTGCTCCTGGCGCATCTTCAGAAAAAGAGTCTTTTTCTGGTCGTCATTGAGGGCCTCCAGCACATCGGGGTCGATGTACATGTCATTAAGGATCTGCTGCAGCATGGTGATGGCCTCCTTCCTCCTGAAGGATGCTCGTCTGGATCACAAGTCAAGGCGAGTGGACATCCTCATACATGAGAAGATAAGCTAAATCTTCTTTACTGTCGGCTTCTCCCACGCGCTGAGACGTCAGTTTCCTGTCATCATTGGCAGCGTCTATGTACAAAAAAAACAAGACAGCTGGCGTCTTTCAATTCTGTCAGTTGTCAGCTTGAGCCTGGTAGAGCCTACATCCAGACTGCCCAGAATGGGAGGAGATTCTTAAGGAATGGGACTGCTTCTGTCATGATCTTAAAACCACCCCCCACCCCTAACCAAGCCTCCTCCTCTTTCTTCCCCTTCTTTCCTAAACCCTGATTCAATTTATACACAAACTCCCACAAAAAGCAACTTTTTAAATTACATTTTAGCTTGCAAACAGTACTCAGAGGGGTACTTACTTTTAACAAGGGCGCTATACCCCTCCCCAAATCACAGCAGGGAAACAATGGCTACCACACAGCCAACAACACACTTGGAGGGAAAGGAAGCTCAAGACTGCAAACCGGTAAAGTCCTGATGGTGTTCAGTTATGAACTGGTTTAGTGTACGGACAAAGGCATCCAAGAAATGGAGAGAAGAAAGGAGAAAAGTGGTAGAAAGAAGCATCAAAAAGAGGACTTTGTTGAGGGTACTCACAGCAGGATGTAGACAGCTGCTCTACAACAGAGTATGCGAAGTAAGCTGAGAGGCTCCTTGTCTTTGTGTGTATGACTGGGCTGATGACATCACAGCATTCCATGATGGCCCTCCCCTCCTCAGTTTGCAACTGCCTTTCTCTGCCGCAAACCGTCTCTCTCTCTCTTTGTTACTACCCTGTTACTGTCTTTGTAGGTGCTTTTCAAAACACGCTGCTTTCCATACAAAGACAGTCATTGATATCATACATCAAAGAGATTGACGACAAAAACAAGAAATCTGGCTTGAGCTTTCGAGAAGCACCACACCTCACCATGGAGGACATTGGTAGTAGAGTACCAGTAGCTGTTTTCATCATTTACAAAAAAAAGCAAAAGTTGTAACGAACACTCTCACAGCCTCGCCCCACCCATACCCGCTTAGCATCTCCCTCCCCAACCCGAGTTCTCATCGCTATGGCTGCGATCAGCAAAGTCCGGAAACTGCCAGCTTTTTCCAACCACCGATTTACTTTTATGGGTGCATTTCTGCATCAGTAAACATTCGGTTTCACAAAACCGCTAACAAAGGTAATACCGCTGGTACATGTATTCAGACCGACTCGGACTTGTTTTGATTCACTTCCGCATTGCCTTCTCAAAACTACGGTGGCCTTGAGAGAACAAGAGGCACTGTAAAGGCCATTACAAACGAATGAGTTGGTATCGCGATATATTTAAATCACACTATATAAATTCAATAGAATCAATCATTAATGAAAATAGTGTTGAGGACATATTTGTTTAAATATTTTAATAGTCTATAATGTGAAAATACACTGAACAGGCAACTGTGCCATACGTGGCAAATGTTTTAACGCCAAGGACACTAAAGTTATTCAGGATATCAATTCGCATCGCCTTTGTAGTATGCCCTGTCCGGGTTTGGACGCCATGATGGTGAGCAGAATCCAGAAAATTGCACTGTAAACATGTTCTCGGCATGCTACTCAGCCATGAATTGCTCTAATAGACGATCCAAAAGACCAGATTAGTCATTTTCCCCAAAACAAAGATAGGCATGTTTTGTAGAAGTATATGTTATGTGGGAGTCCCACGGAATATAGCTTAAAGGGGACCTATCTTTCGACTCTTTGCATTGAGTTGCGGTCTCTTATAGAGCAGCTACACATAATAACTCGCGCAGAAAACCGTTTAGATTTTGCAGATTCTGCACCTATTCCAGCTGTATTTGGATTTACAGCTTTGGATTTATGCTTCCTGCCTACAGGCATGCCCACTCCGCTGTGATTGGTCACAGTGCTTCCTAACTATGAACCATATATGAAAGTCCACCCCTCTGTGACATCACAGAGGGTCACTTTTACCACGCCTTTTGAAACGAGGGTTTTGAGCCATCCCAAATTTCTTTCATGTCTCACTTCCAAATGCGCAAACCTTATTATTGGAAACACAAGAATACAACAAACCACTGTAGGCCCCTTTAAAGAATATGTTTCTCTGATTAATTGCATTCATGACAAGTCAGTGATGATTTAACAGTCATGACTGAAATAAACGTTAAATCGTGTAAATACTCCCAGTTAATTTTCCCATACAAGTATCATTTTATAGTGTACTCCCACGCCAATTGTCATGCCTGTCATTTATAAACAAACACCCCCCTCTAGTGGCCACCGCTATAGAGGTAATGAATTACGTCATCACACAAACAAAGCATGGATAATGGTGAGCTCTTTGAGGCGGAACATGTGCTGTCATACACGCGTTACTACAAATGTGGTGGCGTGTGGGTTTTGATGGTACTTCCATTTGTGTAGCTGTGAACAAAATGACACCTTACAGAAATTCAGGTTCTGTTAGGTCTTCATCATCGTCTTTTAACTGCAATGGCTGCATTGGAATGAAAGTGGCAACATCATGATGATCAGAGAACAAAGTAATGCTTTATTTTACAGCCTATTATGATACATACAGTACTAGAATGCAGAATCCTCTAGAAGACACGGCTATCTGTCAGGCGTTTCGATTTTGCATTTTTTTTAAGGCTGTAAAATTAAGCTTTAGTCATTAGTACCAATTGCAAATGTCAGACAGTGTGGAAAAATTACATCAAAATTAAACATACTTTTTCATCAATAGCCGACATTTTGGTATTTTTCTTGAAACATGAAAACAAAATCATTTTGAATATAGCTTCTCTGTATAGGGCAAAAAATTAAATTGATTGGTCAAAATATACACAAGTTATATTCCATGTAAGAAAACAAAAATGAGATAATGACATTCTTGAGATAGTCTTAAAGTATTGGGTCAGGTGTTTTAGAACCTGCACGGGAAAGCAAAGTGCTACACATACAACAACCACTGAAGACAGTTCACCAAACAACTTCAATGAAGACCGGACTCAAGCACCTTTCTTAGCTTAAAGTGTTTCTGATGTTCCTTCATTGTTCTGTTTCAAGTTATCGTGAACTTGACCCAGCTGCTGCCATCTCCTTCCATTTCCCTCCATTTCTTTTTTAAGTGCAAATAAACATGGATTCAGCCACATGCTTTGAAATAGTACTCATATATTTTAATTGATATACATACATGGCCACCATTGGCACATACGGATATTGCACACAGTCATGAAATGTTGCACATAAAAAATAGATATATTTTTTGTGGGCGAAAACATTCCAATAGTTAAAGTGGAATAACGCATAGAAGGTAAAAACCAAGAAAAAGAAATGAACCAGACATGCGTGCTACTCCGTAATTGAGCGACTGACAACATACATGACTACCCAAAAGCCAGAGCATATCAGTAAGAGGAGGGGCGGCAATGGAGGCTTGTCAACAACTATTTCCAATCATTTCAGCCCACTGCTTTCTCCCAGCTATTTAATGTGCTTGGCGCTAACTCCTCTGCATCATCTTGCATCGAGGTGACCTCCCCTCCCCTTCCATGTTTACATGTAGGCCGATACCTGGATGGCAGGGGATAATGACAATGAGGAATCATGAAGGGAGGGCAAACCCTTTTTTTTAGCACCACGAGTTGGGGCTGAGAGACAAGAAAATGGAAGAAAACGGTCGTTAAAAAGAAGCCAAACGTTGCGATCCAAAGCACCAGGCCAGCGTGTAAGCATGCGGAGTGTGTAAGGCACCAGGTTGTTTTATATGCTGAAGAGAACGCTCCCAGTAAGCTTTTACCATATAGGCTCCAAAAATAGGTGGTCAAGGACAAGTCTAGTTTGCTGGTTTCCAGTCAACTCTAAACATAATGGAAGCAAACACTGAACTCAATGCTGAGGTAAAATTGATCTGATTGTTGCCAGTTTCTCTCAACTCGACTGGCAAGAGTTTATAAAACTGCTATCACACATCTATGAGATGCGACAGAATTGGACCAGAGCCAGTTGTTTTCCGTGTGGCAGCCCAAATATTTACACAATACTATCTAGTCACACCCCAACAAACGGCACCCGAATGACTTCACAAAACCAGACCCTGAAGACCCCAGGTGTGCTAAGGAAGTGTGATGGTGACGCTTTTAAAGACTTCCACGACAACACCAAGCCTTTGGGTGGATGTCACTCAGTCAAGACTGAGCGCGGTGCAGTACAGGCAGAAACATATGGAAGGGTCCTTGAGCCAATATTTTGGGAGACCATCGAAATCCAACTTTTTAAGTGCAGACAAACATGCAGCAACAGCACGCCTTACTTGGCACCATTGAGACATTTCGCACCATGTTCTGACCAACAACACTTCATCTGTATTTAGTGGCGTTTGCTACATGTTGTCATTACTATGGTTTGTTTTTTTTTTAGTACCTTTTAACTCAACACATTGCATTAACGACGACACACAAAGGTAGTCCATAATATATCCATTTGCATGGCAACAATTTCAACTGAAACAAGATTTACAATGTCTTTGAATGCCTCGGGCAAATGTCAACACGTCAAGAACCACTGACCAGTTCAATATTGATTTGTATGCGATGCATATTGCACAACATATAGAGAGCACTTGATCCTATTTTTATACTGCATGGTTTCTAACCATTTTCCAAATCAGGCCTAGCCCTCATTTAATTGATGTGTAAACACATTTCTAGTCACAAGTATAAGGTAAATAAGATGGCGAGTACATGTGACAACCTTTTTTTTGTTTATAAACTTTCTGGATTTTGGTTTCAAAAAATTAGAATCTGATTTGTGCTGAAGTTATTAGCTTACACGAAAAGGAAATGCTTACTCTTTAGATGTCAGCAATTCCATTTGAACATTGCAAACACTTTTTTTTTAGCTTTTAAGTGGTAGAAAAAGTTGTATCTCTGTTAATAAGGGAAATAAACACTCAGTTCAATAGTCAAGTAGGAAAACAATGTTCAAATATGTTATTACTTGGTTTTAGCAGCCAGTTACTGTATTAATGGTGGGTAAGTGGGGTAACATCCAGCGATGAGTGACAACATGTCAGAACTGTCAGTTTGTGGAGGTTTTCTTATATTGTGGGTGATGCTTCCGTGGAGTTAAACCATTAACAGTTAGATTTCTTTTTATACAGTAGAGTTCAATAGATTTGTTATTCTCACGACTTGTACATCAATCCTCGTCTCCATCATCCGCCTGCACCTCCTCTTGCTGTTGTTGCTGCTGCTGCAGCTCGCACGCTCGCTTCTCCCGCTGCTTCTCCTGGATCTTCTTCATCTCGTCGGCGTATTTGCAGAACGTATTCCCGAATTTGGACCACACTTTGTAGGGAACCGTGATGGAGTTGCGGTACGTGGGCTTCACCTCGCTTACCCTCATGAACACGCCGTACTTGTTGGAGCCCACGTCGAAGAAGAAGCGCTTGTTGTCCACAGTCAATGACGAGCCCTCCGGCAGCTCTGCGGGCTCCTCTTCCACGCCGTAATCGTCAATAAGTTTAGCCAAAGCGTCGCGGAACTCAATAAGTCCCTGGGCCGGGAGTGCGATGGTCTGGCCCTGCGTGGATCCCAAACCGGGCCCCCGGTTGACGGTCTGCCGGATCCTCAAGAACCGCCCCCTCTGGTTCTCTTTCAGGTCCATGTAATACTTCCGATTCTCCCGCACTAGGAACTCGCTTTTGAGCGCCCGCCGCGGCTCATCCTGCACCATACCGGGGTTGCTGGGACCCAGCTGGGCGTAGTGTTCGATGAAGTCCCCCAAGTAGTCGCGGAACTCCACCGCCACCGACATGGACAGAGTGAGACGGCTCTTGTTGCCACCGGCCCCGACTTCTGCTATCTTCAAGAAGCGGCCTTTGGCGTTCTGCTTTACGTCCAAATAGAAGCGTTTGTTTTGGATGTCAACTCGCTTGGACGCCAGTTCCTGAGTCTCATGCTGGAGGCCGGAAGCCGAGCCCGCCCCTCCTGTTGCCAAGTGCATGGAACCGAAGCCTGGGCCCGTGGCCGCTCCTCCCTGCTCACTTCCACTGTCTCTGTCCGCCATGATGCTGCCTGCCTTCTCCCTCAGTCTACCGCAAAGCCTCCTCCAGTCACAGTCGGCGACGCTGCTCTCGCGAGATCTGCCGAGAGGTATACAAACATGAGGGGGGGGATTAGCATTAGCATCCGCGGGGAGAACTTTGCCTTTAAAAATGGCTACCAACAGTAAGTGATGTACTTGCTTGTCAGGAACGTTGACTGTTATATCCGCACTATCCTACACTGAACTACAGACGTGTTGTCCCCGTGTTTGTGAGCTTTTATACGTAAAAAGACGTTGCTAGCTAGCCAGCTACTGCTTCGTGTCATCTGTCATTTGCAACTGACTGACTCGGTCACGTGAAGCTAAAACAAGCAACCGCTGCGAGCTACATGTGTTACTTGTCTTTAAACGTACCATACAGGACATGAACTATGGAGTTCGACGCTATTTAAGTCAAAAAACAATTTAATTGTATAACACTGCTGACGGTCGCTAAAGAGCAAAGTGAAGCAGCGTACCTCCATTGGCGAGCTAGCAAGCTAGCTAAAGGCCGGTAACACGTAGATGGCAATAATGTGCATTTGACGTTCCACGTGAATACAAGGCAGCACATTCATCGAAGAGCATGTTGGCCTTGCATGGTTATCGTGTATGTGACGTTAGCGCAACGTGGGCTTTGTTACACGAATGAGGAGCACAACGTGGACCCACAGAAGAGCTCTTCTACAGCACTGACTCCTTCTCTCAATAAGGACTCTTGCCTTTAATATATCTTACACCTGTCTCCATCTCGCAATGACAGTACAGTTATGTTATATTAATTGACATATGAGGAATATGTTTAAATACAATCTGAAGCACAATTCCACCAGCAAAGCCCATTGTCAATTAACATGCACCAGTTATTGTAATGATCACATTTAATGTAGCACAAATCAGTTTACTAAATATACACGCTTTTATTATACTTGTCACAGTTGGATTTGTACGTAGGACAAATAAATGGAACAACTGGTACTGAATATGGCTACAAAGTAGCAAATAGCCAATAATCTCTCTATGTTAAATGATAGAAAAACGTAAATAAATGCAAATGTACTGCAGGTATGTCTAAAATCAAGCTAGTCAATGATAACGAAGATTTATGTACCTAAAACCACAGGAAAACATAAGTAAATATATACTGCAGTTATACTTTCTGTATCTCAAACAATAGGAAAAGTATACACAATGGTGTCTACAATTTATAGTAAATAAGCTAGAGTTTCTGTACCTCAAATTATATTATTAAAAGTAGATAAGCCTTAAATGATAGGAAACCGTAAGTAAATGCGTACTGCAGTTGTATCATTAATAGACAAAAATAGGCTATTTGAGAGGCCCAAATTAAAGAAAATGTTATTGAAATGCCATAAAAAAATACAATAATAAATATAAAAAATGCTTCCACGGCAAGTAAATAGAAAGCAACCTGCCAAGTTCAATGTCTGAGGTAACTGTGACATTTGAAGTCATATTATGAAACTCCGTTTCTTTCAATGACAGCAATGTTAAAACGAATCAAATTCTGCTCCTTTGAAGGACTATTCTAAAGCAGTGACATTTTTATTGCACAGGTCTCCTCATGTTCAACGCTGCAGGTTGGAAGAAAAATGACAAAAAATGTTTATTCACTTTATTTAACTATTTAATTGTCCAGATCAAATGAAACAATAATCAACATATTTTGATTAACGGGATTGAAGATCCTGTCAACCATAGCTTATTTATGTTATTTTGATATTTTTCGGGATTAAACTGTATTTAAATGATATCCACATTGTTTACATTTGTTAAAAATGTGATCACAAGCGTACGATCTGAATTATTGTTTTAAAAATAGGACCTCAGTGATTAAAAAGAAGGGAATACCGTTAGGCCTTATGAATTAATCTCCAACAGGTTCACAAAGCTTAACGGATAGTTTTCTGCTTTTGTGCACACATAATAACAAATGAAAGATCGAAACACGTTTCGGCTTTTATGCGCCACTGTGGCGTTTTAATAATGATTTATATGGAATATATTTCCCCCTCGTATTCACCGCGGAAACAGGCCTCCCAAGATGTACATTAACCCTATCATGGAAGCATGTTGTATGATAATAGTAGCCGGCATTCATTCCTCCGCCCCCACATGCTATGAAGATTGCCTTGTTAGGTAGTTAGCGGTTTTCCTTTGAAAATAAAGGAAAGCCAGTTGTACATGACAATTTAATCCACGCGGGTGTGTGGGTGTGTGTTTTGCAGGTTCATTTCAGTATGTACTATGCACTGAAGAAAAACGAAATAAACGTCATGATGGAATAAAACGCATTGTATTGTATTTGCATGCAGTTTCACCCCACCCCCCAAAAAATCCAATCCACTTATCGATCATTATAAATCATAATGGTTATTCCTGCTTTCTTATTTATTTTGTATTAAGCAGTCTGTTTTGTGCAAAAGCGAGTATACAACATTTTCGTTCATGTCGTTCCCCACCTTACCCCCACATATATTTTAATAAACTACATTTGTTGTTTTGCCCATGTGATCAATTTATAATTAATTTATCGATTGGACTACATATTTATTTCATACAAATATAGGAGGATGATGCTTAATTTCATTGCACATTGCTACGAGGCCTTAGCAAAGACTCATCACGTTTGTAAAAGCTTAGTATACGACATACATAAGAGCATACAATACAAATTTAAATGATATTAAAATTGGAGCGGTTAATGTTAACCAAATCATTACATAATGTAGTTTTTGTGTGTCTATTATTGATGAAAGCAAAACTAAAACAGCTCTTACTGATGTATGATATTGGACTTTTTTTACCTACTAAAAGCGGCCCTTTTAAAGGTTTATTAATCTCGTTGCACATTTTCGATGCTATTTAGTTAAGTTTTTTTTACTGCAATGACAAAGCAGAAAGTATATCCCATAAGAGTATGTCCCTTCTCTCTCGTCGCATAATCTACAAGAAATAGAACCCTAGAGGATATCAAAAGTTGTAATAAATTGCATTTTAAGGCTTAAAAAAATAATTAAATAGAAATAATGCTTCTACTATTTCAGTGATTGGTTTATTAAATCAGTAAAATGAGGCAGCAGACGTATAGATATATAATAGCACTTCCATGACTGCTAAATTCTACTTTTAATCGCAGCAGCACAAACTTTTGTCCTAAATATCGCACAGAAATGCTGCGTGTGAGACGGAAACCCCTCCAAGTGCAACAATGGCTGGTGTGCTTGAACTCTGCAAAGCCCAACATGCTACATGCACGTTAAAAGGCCCACTATGCACTTCCAATGACACTAACACTGCAACAAAGCGTCTTTTCTTCCAGGCTGGCGCCTTTAAACAAAACCTACCTTACGCTGATTTCGCCCTTTTTAAAGCATTGGCGTGCAGCGAACAAGCCAACGGGACAAGCCGCGCATGAGGGCCTCTGCTCCGGGATCGTCTAGTCCAACGCGTCGGTGTGCTGCTGGCGCTCCCTTCCAAAGATGGACCAGGCAGAAACGGCGAGTCGTGGCACAGAGGAGACCCAGACACTCACCAAGCAGGCGCCGTACGCTCCACCTGTGATGTCAACACGCACTAGCTGTGATCTACAGGCTCTGGCTTCCTCTCCTGGCCATGTGGAGGAACTGCAGCGTCGCCTCCTGGACTCACAGGCACGACAACTCACTTTCTTTCATTATCCTGGTTCATTTTACATCACTTGACAATTTCTCAGACAACCAAATACAACATGATGTTTTCTTATCTCAAAGCAATGATATTACATCACCAGAAGATCATATAATTTATTGAGATTATATTCTCCATATGCATTTTTGTCCTCTATGATGGATAGATAAAATCTCTACAAGCAGGGACATCCTGAGCTTTCCAGTGATTTGTCCAATAAAATAGAACCAGCCTTCCAAAATGTCTTTCATACTGACCAGTATGACCAAAACATAAATGATCAGTTGAATATTTTTAAAGCAGTGAATATGAGGTTGTTGAGTTAGTATTTAAAACAAGATGCAGACATGTATGAGGTGTAACCCGGAAGAAAACTGCTTCTTGCAGTACAGCATATCCATGGTATAACCAAAAGCATGTAGCTTGAAATTGAGAAAATGTGACAACCAAAAAAAAGTTTAAAAGTGACAGTTTTCAATGTTTTTCAATGTCTAATGTTAAAAATAACTGTAAAAATATAGGCAAGGGGACTATAAACTGCTTTACATTGTAAAGCTTGTATAGTTTAAGAATGATGGGACATTGTTCATGGCCTGCAGCTCTTGGAAAGTAAAGTTTATTTTCGTTAAGAAGCAGTAGGCTACTTTAAATGTTAGATTTTAGAGGCCTATCAGGTGTCCATACATGTGACAATAAGAGCTTTTTATTAGGTACACCTGCACCATCAGACCAAATGGTAATGCCCGGAACACCTCAGATGCCTGAGCCACCATGCGGCTACCCTACCGAGGAAACTCATTTCAGCCCCTTGCATCCGTGATCTCGTTCTTTCGATCATAACCCAAAACTCGTGAGCATAGGTTAGGGCAGGAACATGGATTGACCGGTAAATTGAGAGCTTTGCCTTCCGGCTCAGTTCTCTACCACACCACAACGGTCCGGTATAGCGACCGTATTACTGCAGACGCTGCACCGATCCTCCTACCGACCTCATACTCCCACCTTCCCGGAGATATTGAACTCCTCCACCTGGGGCAGGACCTCATTCCCAACCAAGAGGGAGCACTCCACCCTTTTCCGACTTAGAACAATGGCCTCTCATTTGGAGATGCCGAGTCTCATTCTAGAAGCTTCCCATAAACGCTGATGGCCACAGCCCGAAGACGCCATCTGGACCACATTGTCCGCAAATAGCAGTGATGAGATCATAAGGCCCCCGAACCGGAATCTCTCACCACCTTGGCCGCAGAAACAAATTCTGTCCATGAAGATTATGAACAGAATTGGTGACAAAGGACAGCCTCGGCGGAGGCCAACGTGTACCGGAAACAGGCCCGACTTACTACTAGCAATGCAAACCAAGCTCCTGCTCCAGTTGTACATGGACCGAATGGTATGTAAGTAGCGTGCCACCAATCCCGTAGCCCCTTTTCCAAGTCCACAAAGCACATGTAGACTGGTTGTGCAAACCCCTCAGCACCTTTGCGAGGGTATACAGATAGAGCTGGTCGAGTGTTCCACGACCGGGATGAAAACCGCATTAAACCTCTTGTAGAGACCAACGGTTGTACCCTTCTCTCCAGCACCCTGGAATAGACTTTCCCAGGGAGGCTGAGGAGTGGAACACACCCCGGTCCCCCCCGGTCTGCCAATCCAAAGTTACTATTCCCAACTTCCACGCAGTCATCGCAGTACCTCTGTGCATTCAAAGTGCCACCAATAAAATACATCTGCGTTTTTTGTCCATAACATACACCTGCCTGTACTGTACCATAACACTGCCACCATGGGTCACCCAATCCACAGTGAATCACATCAGCAACCCTCCCCACGCACAACACTATACATGCTGTCTACCAATAGCCCTGCACAGTGAAAACTGCAATGATTAATCGTGATGAGAACACCTTTCAAAAGTGCCAGATGCCATGAAATGTTAGCATTCGCCCACTCAAGTTGGTTACGACGACGAGTCGAGATACCGATGAAGATGACAAGCATGCAGATGAGCTTCCCTGAGATGGTTTCTGACAGTTTGTGCAGAAAATATTGGTTATGCAAACTCATTGTTGCAGAAACTATCTGGGTGGTTGGTCTTAGACAATGTTGGAGGTGATGGTGCTGGATGTGGTGGTGTTACACGTGATCAGTTTTGAGGCCTGTTGGCCAAATTCTCTGAAACACTTTTGGGAACATCTTACGGTTCATGGACAACACTTCTGTTGCACGTTCCTGCAGTTAGCATACCTATTGTATGCTTCCTTGACGCTTGTCACGTCTGTTGCATTACGCTGTATGATAAAAGTGTCCTTTTATTGTGACCAGGCTGTTTCATTAGCGTCTTGACATGCCACACCTGTGATGTGGATGGATCAACATAATTTGTTAACAATATTTGAGAAATGATTTACATCTTTGAGCTCAGCTCATGAAAGATGGAAGCAAAAACACAAGTGTTGCATTTATATTTTTGTTTAGGGATGTCCAACTTTTTCGAGATATCGGTGTTTGTATCGGCTGATATCGTTATCGGAAATTGAGAGTTGGACAATATCGGTATATTGGTTTTCGGCATAAAAGCCAATATCCAACATGCCTAATATTTATCACTATAACGGTGGCCTGCAGTAGTAGAACTGCACTGCAATACCGACATTTGTTTGTAATATTTCGCCGCTCTCCTGTGGCTAAACCCTAAACCAAAATTAACAAAAACAGTCACTCTCATTGCATTAAAATATGCCATACATCTTCAAACATAAGCACATTCTTAGGAATTTCAAATTAGACTCGGGTAAGATTTATGAAACATGAGAGACCCAAGTACGACATTTAGAATCCTGACAGTTTTGTATGATTGTGTGAGGCTAATTGCATTATCGTTATTGAATTCATTGCAAATGTATCTTCAGCTCTTCTGCAGTTTTGAGCCTTTTACCTTTAAGGTGTCATATGCATTGTGGCCAGCAGATGTCCCTGTTGGGAAAATGCTGACGGTACCGCATTCAGTTATCCAGGATCTGTACTGTATTTCCACTGCAACTATAACTTGACTATGACTTAAAAATTCCATCCAGTGTGCCATTTTCCCTCCATGTTGGAGTACTTTGTGGCTGTTGAAATATATAAACGTGTTTATAAGAACGTCTTGAAAGTGTGAGCTGAAAAGTAAGTTTCTTGAACCGGTTTTAGCATACTTTTGGTCTTAGAGGAGATGCAAGTTGTGGTCCATCATCAGCTGCATGCACACCTGCCAGCCAGAATTTTTTTGGTGTGACGCCCCCCTCCTCCTCCTCCTGCTTTTGGCAATCTGCTCTATTTTCTGTCGGTCTGTGCGTGGAGTGTGGGGAGGAGGAGAGAGCCGCGGTGGAAGGCGGCGAGCAGGACCACGATCATGTTTTAATCCTCGGAATCAAAACTGTGCTCTTTTCCCATGCCGGTGAGACTCGGATGAGCAGAACTTGTCGGCCACTGCAGCATTTTCGGCGTCTTTTCTTGCTTGTGCATCCGAGGCTCTCACCCCCCACACCCACCCACCCTTACTGCAATATTTGGGCAAAGATAAGAGAGTCAAGGCTACCATGGCAGCATAGGAGGGGGGCATCCTCAGACAATTCCTCGCTCCTCCTATATCTACGATGCCTTATTGCTCTTATTAGATTGGAGAGCCAGCATCCTTCCAGCGCCTTCTATGTCGCAACGCTGCATGCCAACCCGTTGGAATTAAGCGGGAATCAAGCAGCGGATCCCGATGGCATGGACACTTATGCGAGGTCCGCCGCGCTGCCGAGCCACTGGAGCCACCTCGCCGTCTCCTCCACCTCCTCACCTAGCCCAGCTCCATCGCCATCGCCCCGCAGCCCCGCCGCACCTCCAGCAGCCACAAGCGAGCCACAACAGGCGGCATGAGGCTTGAGTCGCTCGCACCTTTATCCATGCTGCTCATCGGGGTCTCAATCGCCTGCTACCCCCCGTCTTCGAATTCCCTGCAGGACCGGGCGTACAGGTCGGCCGTGGTGATCGAGGGCAAGGTGCAATCTACGCCGGGGAACGCCTCCGCCGAGCCGCCGTCTCAGCAGCGTGTGCACGTTAAGGTGCTGGACGTGTGGCCCCTCCACAGTGGTGGGCTGGAGCCCGAGCAGCTCGTCACCGTGCTGGGAGAGTTCGGGTCGGAGGCTCCGTGCGCCGACGTCCAAAAGAACCGCCAGTACATATTTTTCATGGAGCCCACCGAGGCACCGCTAGTCTTCAAGGCGTCATTCGCGCCCCTGGACACAAGCGGGAAGAACCTGAAGAAGGATGTGGGGAAGATCTTGTGTGAGGACTGCGGTAAGTAGGATCATGTATTGTGGATTTACCGGTGAACCCGGAAGAATACCGTGCCATACACTTCACGGTGCACTCATGAAACGTGTCTCCTATATTGTTTGGAGTCAATGTGTTGCACATATATGCCTTTGGGGCCTCTATGCAGCAAATTTCGACAACTCTTGCAGGCTCCCATAGCCCACATGATCAATCAAACTCTCTTTCTCTCTGCTCAGCTGCATCACACATGCGCCTCGCACTGTTGCTTGTGTGCAATTGCACTTCGTGTGACTCAAACTATCTACATCCTGCCCCCACTTCACTACATGAAGCATCAACTGCATCTTTGAAACACCCCAAATGTCCTTATGCACACTGCTGCTATCTAACCTTGCAATGCTATAGGACACATTCATATCATAATAGGGCTTGGCTTCTGTTTCAGGACCAGGGACAGCAGCCAGTGTCACATATATGGGGGGGAGAAGTCACGTTGCTCCAAGTAAATTGCTTTTTAGGCTGTGTGCTGTCTATATATGTGCAGGGTATACTTCCATGCTTGCATAAGCTCAGTGTTTATGGTTTTTGGCTTTCTTGATATAAAAAAGTGCCAACACAGGTCATGGTCCTGTGTTGTGTTGTCCTTACAACAAAAGTAACCTGCTGGCATTTGTATAGGCGGTCACTTGTGCAATTTAAGTGTTTCAGGAATGGCTCGGCTTGTCTTTACAAGAGAAAATCACTTGTTCATTTGTGTAGGTTAGGCGGCCTATTGATTAAATGCAACCCACCGCTGTTGGTTGTGGGAGGAAACACATAAATAGATGAATCTATATGCATGTAGAACAGACGCACACTATTGTTTGTTTATTTTCCGTTATATTGTGTCAACATGTTAGAATTGGGATTCAACACAGTGGAGATCATATTGCTTGGCAAGGTAAAGCGATCGTGTCCGCTGCTCAAATTATAGTGACAGGTCCTGTAACTGGATCTCAAGCAGCTCCTAGTGCTTGTCACAGTGACACCTGCAGAAGCCTATACTACACTCCTCCCTCTACTTCTTGAAGCTCCCAGGCAATTTAAAAGCACACATGTCACTTGCTGACATCATCTTGCGT
This sequence comes from Doryrhamphus excisus, assembly GCF_037039965.1. Taxonomy (NCBI): domain Eukaryota; kingdom Metazoa; phylum Chordata; class Actinopteri; order Syngnathiformes; family Syngnathidae; genus Doryrhamphus; species Doryrhamphus excisus. The sequence goes on along the minus strand of NC_136377.1, from coordinate 8,825,677 downwards.
AGTCATTTTAACTGCCTAAGAACATAATGTGCCCTGTCCTGCTGCTTTTTAAAATTCTTAAATCCTCTTAGCTGGTACCCGCGAGACATAAATTCACTTCTCTTTTCTCCCTTTTGCCACTTTCACTCTGTTTCCATGCCTTTTTTACTCCTCTCCCAATTAGAGAGGTAACACCAAATGGACCTTATTATCTCTTAAACAGCCCTCCACCGTCTTTTGCTAGCCTGTGACTACTGTCGATAATGTGCTCCAACTGTCCCCTAATTACCGTATTTTGTCCTGTAGCGGCCAGTGGCTTTTATTTATTCAACAACAGAGAGTACCAGGCATCTATTAAGGGTAAGGAATTTTCAAGTAGGGAGGCTTTTATTTATACAAATATATTTGTATGCTTATGTTGCTATGTTCTCCTATCAGGGGTCACCTCACCTCATAAATACGATAAATAGTCATACTGTATATAATATGGTGTAATAGTAGAACACAAATAATAGATGCACCCATGAAATTCCCATTTTTGATACTCTGAAGCCTATGTAGTCGTCCCTCGCCACATCACGGTTCAAATTTCGCTGCTTCACTCGATCACGTTTTTTCCAAAATATTTAACTTAATAAATCATGCTATTTTGTGTAACATAATACAACCTATTATTAGTCAAAACTATGCATATTTGAACAAATTGTACCTATTTTGTGCCTAAATGAAACATTTTTAAGCATAAAATTGGCTAAAGGTGACGTCGTATTCTACACACAATCCCCAGACGTGACTGGAGGAGCAACAGGCTTTTATGGCAGGTTTGAATTATCGCACATCAGGCACATCCCGAATAAAAACTCTACGCTATTGTTGCGTCCGTAACCCACAGCAAGATGAAACTCAATTTTGAACTCCCGACGTCACTTCCTGTCTCTTCTTTCAACTCATTCTGCTCCCCTCGGCAACCCATTTACAGCAACACACACAAGCACGAGTCTTACTTATGTCTTACATGGCTTATTTACTTTTATTATGTCTATTATAGTGAGTAATATGAGTGTAAATATGACTATAAGCGTATTAGTTCACATCTAGAGGATGCTAATAATGTAAAAAACATACAGTGCATCCAGAAAGTATTCACAGCGCTTCACTTTTTCCACATTTTGTCATGTTACAGCCTCATTCCAAATTGTATTAATTTAATCTCTTACCTCAAAATTCTACACAAAATACTCCATTATGACAATGTGAAAAAGTTTTTTTTTGGACTTTTTCTGAATTTATTAAAAATAGAAAACTAAGAAATCACATTTACATAAGTATTCACAGCCTTTGCCATGAAGCTGAAAATTGAGCTCAGGTGCATCTTTTTTCCACTGATCATCCTTGAGATCTTTCTACAGCTTAATTGGAGTCCACCTGCAGTAAATTCAGTTGATTGGACATGATTTGGAAATATAATAACTGTCTATATAAGGTCCCACAGTTGACTGTGCATGTCAGAGCACAAACACCAAGCATGAAGTCAAAAGAACTGTCTGTAGACCTGCGAGACAGGATTGTCTTGAGGCACAAATCTGGGGAAGGGTACAGAAAAATTTCTGCTGCTTTGAAGGTCCCAATGAGCACAGTGGCCTCCATTATTCGTAAATGGAAGACCTTTGGAACCACCAGGACTCTTCCTAGAGCTGGCCGGCCTTCTAAACTGAGCGATCGGGGGAAGAAGGGCCTTAGTCAGGGAGGTGACCAAGGCCCCGATGGTCACTCTGTCAGAGCTCCAGCGTTCCTCTGTGGAGAGAGGAGAGCCTTCCAGAAGGACAACCATCTCTGCAGCAATCCACCAATCAGGCCTGTATGGTAGAGTGGCCAGACGAAAGCCACTCCTTAGTAAAAGGAACATGGCAGCCCGTCTGGAATTTGCCAAAAAGCACCTGAATGACTCTCAGACCATGAGAAACAAAATTCTCTGGTCTGATGAGACAAAGATTGAACTCTTTGGTGTGAATGCCAGGCGCCATGTTTGGAGGAAACCAGGTACTGCTCATCACCAGGCCAATACCATCCCTACAGTGAAGCATGGTGGTGGCAGCATCATGCTGTGGTGATGTTTTTCAGCAGCAGGAACTGGCAGACTAGTCAGGATAGAAGGAAAAATGAATGCAGCAATACATGAGATATCCTGGATGAAAACCTGCTCCAGAGCGCTCTTGACCTCAGGTTGGGGCGAAGGTTCATTTTTCAGCAGGACAACGACCCGAAGCACACAGCCAAGATCTCAAAAGATTGGCTTCAGAACCACTCCGTGAATGTCCTGGAGTGGCCCAGCCAGAGTCCAGACTTGAATCCGAGCCAACATCTCTGGAGAGATCTGAAAATGGCTGTGCACAGACGTCTCCCATCCAACCTGATGGAGCTTGAGACTTATTGCAAAGAAGAATGGGCAAAACTGCCTAAAGATAGGTGTGCTAAACTTGTGGGGTCATATTCAAAAAGACATGAGGCTGTAATTGCTGCCAAAGGTGTATCAACAAAGAATTAAGCAAAGGCTGTGAATACTTATGTAAATGTGATTTTTTTGTTTTCTATTTTTAATAAATTCAAAACATGTCAAAAAAACCTTTTTTCACATTGTCATAATGGAGTATTTTGTGTAGAATTTTGAGGTAAGAGATTAATTTAATTCAGTTTGGAATGAGGCTGTAACTTGACAAAATGTAGAAAAAGTGAAGCGCTGTGAATACTTTCCGAATGCACTGTATTGGTTGTAAACAGGTGTTCCATGCTCTAACTATGACAATATTCCATTCATAAAATAAGGAACCCTGCTTTTTGGAATTTCAGTCATCATAGTCGAGTATGGAACCAATTAAGTGTGATAAACAAGTAATATTCCTCTCACGGTTCTTAACTATAGGCATTTTAAAAATCAGTTTTACACTTAAAGGAACAATTACAGGCATAGTCTGGAGTTTTGCGGTTGTCATTTTTCTGCTTTAAACTGTAAATTATGCTAACTAGAAAGTGGTTGGATGACACTTTGTGCAGTGGGTATCGAGTGCTTCCACGATGAATCAAGTAGGGGGTGCTGTCTCACAAGTCAATTCAGTCAACATTATCCAGCAGAAAGAGACTTTGACAGGATTTGATGTTGCTTTTATTTGAACATGCATCCTGTTACAGTGGCATACATTACATGAATTAATTCACAGTTCCACATGTCCAAAAGGAGTAGGAAGAAGCAAAACTTATTGACACTATACAAATCCAGATTTTTACCATACCCAAATCAGAAAACAATGTAAAGGTTGAGTCATTGAGGAGTTTTTTTCGCAGTGCAAGTCATCCCCATACACCCCATACAGCTCTTGTCTTCTCCTTCGCCAGAACAACTCATAACAAAGTCAGTCCCAAAGCTAGACAATCAGTCCCCTGACATGCACTTAACACACGCTCCTTTATTCATGATAAAGTCAGACCCATCAAAACTTTCTCTCGCTCTTCTACACTTCCCAACATTTTAGAGCAAAGGAACCAACCATCATTTCTTGGTTATTCACATGCAGTATTTAACCCAGACATTGAGTCCAAACCTCACTTTCATCCTGAGCCCTGCCTTATGCATGGTTAAAAGACAAGCTCCCCGGTGTACTAACCATGGGACTGCACGCACTGTGCAGCACTCAGTGTGATGCTTGTTGTCGTCTGGTTCCTAAGGGCTGCCGAGATGCAGGCTGTCTGCTCTCTTTGAACCACCATGCAATATTGTAAACATCTGTTATTGTGGCCTATTCATATATTATATACTGTATGACTACTTGTAATATAATTCTATTAATTAAACAATGTTTATTATTGTGGTTTTAGTGGTGTAGAATTGCATTGTATTACAATAATGTAGTGCAATTCTCTTCCACCGCACTCCACTATACCATTTGCTGTTAACTGATCATAATGATCTTAAATCATATTTAACATATATATTAGGTTGTGGGCTGCATGGTGGACGAGTGGTTAGCATGTAGGCCACACAGTCAGATCGGGAAGACCTGGGTTTGAACCTCTGCTTGGGCATCATGTTTTCCTGGGTTCTCCAGTTTCCTCCCACATTCCAAAAACATGCATGTTATTCATTCATTCATTCATTTTCTACCGCTTTTTCCTCACTAGGTTCGCAGGGGTGCTGGAGCCTATCCCAGCTGTCTTCGGGCGTGAGGCAGGGTACACCCCGGACTGGTCGCCAGCCAATCACAGGGCACATATAGACAAACAACCATTCACACTCACATTCATACCTATGGACAATTTGGAGTCGCCAATTAACCTAGCATGTTTTTGGAATGTGGGAGGAAACCGGAGTACTCGGAGAAAACCCACGCATGGACGGGGAGAACATGCAAACTCCACACAGAGATGGCCGAGGGTGAGAATTGAACCCTGGTCTCCTAGCTGTGAGGTCCATGCATGTTATGTTAACGATAAATTGTCCATAGGTATGAATGTGAGTGTGAATGGTTGTTTGTCTAAATGTGCCCTGTGATTGGCTGGTGACCAGTCCAGGGTGTACCCTGCCTCTCACCCGAAGACAGCTAGGATAGGCTCCAGCATACCCGCGACCCCAGTGAGGATAAGCAGCGTATTGGTTTATTTCTAAATACTATCTGAAGACACAGATTTCATAGGAAAAATGTTCAAAAACTGAACGATACAGGAACCTATGGTCAAATCCCAAGATTTGTAATATAACCAATATTTTATGAATAAAAATGTGCTCTCTAAAGTCGCAAGAACTTGAGAATTTGAAGCACCATTGTGCGCGATGTCCCCAATTTTATGAGACTTCAACTTGGCAAGGATTAACTCATTGGTTTTGCTTTTTCTTTGGCTATTTGTGGCATTGAGTGCCCTAATGTCAGTCATTTTAATAACCAAATCAAACTCAACCAAAACCAGGACGTCACGGTCATCCTGTATAACAGTAATATGTTTATGACCACCAACACACACTTCCGATATGTGTTTGCCGGACCTCTGAGACCTATTTAACATTGTTGAATACAATACTGGCTGCACGACGGACGAGTGGTTAGCGCACAGGCGCCACAGCTAGGAGACCCGAGTTCAATTCCACCCTCGGCCATCTCTTTGTGGAGACATATGTTCTCCCCGTGCATGTGTGGGGGTACTCTGGTTTCCTCCAACATTCCAGGTTAACGGATGAGTGGTTAGCCACACAGCTAGGACACCCGAGTTCGATTCCAACCATGGCCATATCTGTGTGGAGTTTGCATGTTCTCCCCGTGCATGCGTGGGTTTTCTCCGGGTACTCCGGTTTCCTCCCACATTCCAAAAACATGCTAGGTTAATTGGTGACTCCAAATTGTCCATAGGTATGAATGTGAATGTGAATGGTTGTTTGTCTATATGTGCCCTGTGATTGGCTGATGACCAGTCCAGGGTGTACCCCGCCTCTCGCCCGAGGACAGCTGGGATAGGCTCCAGCACATCCGCGACCCTCGTGAGGATAAGCGGTAGAAAATGAATGAACGAATGAGTACAATACTAAAACTATGGCATTCAAAATAACATTTATAGTGAGTGTCACACCAAGTTAGAAGTCCGCCTAATGACATTAATGCAGTGTAACACCCATTCTTTTCCTCTCTAGACATACATTTTGCATTTTGTGTGTGTGCGTGTGTGTGTTTGAGCGTGTGTCTGCAGACAGGTGGAAGCACTGATTTGGGAAATATTAGTGGAACATTTCTGCACAAAAATAGCACTCATAAACCAGGAGTCATGCACACATTAACAAACGTGCAAAGTCATCCTCATTACAATTTGTTCCATCATTAAGTCCGCTTCTTTCCAGGGAGTAGTTGCATGTAAAATTGTTGCACCCTCCGTCATTACAAATCTGTCCAAACTGGTCACAGCTGCACGGTCCGAGGTGGTAGACGAGCAGACGCTTGCCCCCGAGCTGTGTATGTTTCTGTGAATTGAGAGCATTCCTCAGAAAAGCTAGACATGGAAGATGAGTAACGGTGACGTTGCGCTGTTGCCTCCTGGGCTCTCCTCCTGGCCTACAAGGTTGTCTGGCAGCAGTATGAATCAACACGCCTCTACAGATTGCCCATTATCCTCTAAATATTACACTGAAGGGCAATTTAGCCAACATTGCTTGATGGTGACAAAGGTGCTCATTTAGTGGATTTCACCTCGGAGATTGTGCCCCCAGCACAGGATGTTTGCTGAGATAAGAATGATTGAAATGTTTATGACCGCCAGTGCTGCAGTGTCTCTTGTCCAGGCCAGAGATGGAGGCAAATGGGAGTGAGCATCTGGATTTAGGTTGATACTATAGCTTTGTGTGGGTTGTTTATGTTCATTTGTGTACAATCTCTGTCCTCCTAAATCTTTGCTTCTTTGCTGCTGTTGCAAGATAGCTTGATGTATTAAAAAAAAAAGGCTTGGGGCATTTTAAATAATTACCCTCCTCATTTTCCTATCCGGTGCCCATTTCAAAAGAGTGATTTTTAAAAGCTACTATTATTATATAGTGAGCAGCTTAAGTGTCTCAAGAGCTTTTTCAGATAAAGTTAAGGTTTACAATTCCAGATGATAGGTGTTGGCAGAGCACAGCTGTCAAAAAGGAAATAGGTGCTGAGAATATAAGCACTTTGCCTGGATCAGTCACTGTGATTTAATAACACTTGAAATGTATCGCTAGAAGTTGTCAAGTCGCCTTTGTGATCACAGCTGTCATGTATTATACTGTTTTGTTTTAGCTGGAAGTTATAATAATACTAAAACAATCTAATAATATTAATAATATTTAAAAATAATATATTAAAATATAAAAAATTGGAATTCTCCTTTAGCAACATCTAGCCCAGTGGTTCCCAAATTTTTTACAGTCACGCACCCTTCAGACATTTGACCTGAAGCCATATTAACCCCTACTCCTGCACACTTAAAAAAACCTTAGTAATGTTATTCATTCATTTATTTTCTACTACTTATCCTCACAAGGGTCGCAGGGGTGCTGGAGCCTATCCCAGCTGTCTTTGGCCAAGAGGCGGTGTACACCCTGGACTGGTCGCCAGCCAATCACAGGGCACATATAGACAAACAACCATTCACACTCACATTCATACCTATGGACAATTTGGAGTCGCCAATTAACCTAGCATGTTTTTGGAATGACGGAAAAAAACGGAGTACCCGGAGAAAACCCACACATGCACGGGGAGAACATGCAAACTCCACACAGAGATGGCCAAGGGTGGGATCGAACTTGGGTGTCCTAGCTGTGAGGCCTGCACGCTAACTTATTATTGTTAATGAAATATTGAAGATATATTATATTTTCCTTGTGAACATTTTTTTTTACATGAGGATAAAGTTTAACATGAGCACATGATAACATGCTAAATAGATGAATTATCATCCTACATATCTTTTATTCCACTCTGATGTTGGCATCTTTCCCTTTTGAATCCATTTTAATTTGAGTAGACTTAATTTAACAAGTTAGTTTTACAATCCTGATAAAGCAGTATCCATCCAAAGATTTATTTAACACTGATATCTTTTATAAAGTTGCATGTGTGGGTGTGTTTTCTGTGATTTACAAGTGTCCCTGAATGCAGCGGCAACTTGTGTTCGAGGAGTTATGTGATGCACATGGATTTTTCCCAATTATTGGCTGGAGACCAGTCCAGCATGTACCCCTCCTCTCGGCTGAAGTCAGCTGGGATAGGCTCTAAACTGTATTTTGCTTGTTTTCTGCATGTAAAACTGTAATTATTCTCTATAAAATGTGTTTTGTGTTAATATCTTTGGGTGACTGGAACTGATTAATTGGATTTGCAATACATTTAATACATATTGGGTTTGTGTATGTTTCATTCATTTGAATGAAGAGCAGAGGCTCCACTCTTGGGATCATCTCGGAGTTGTTGTTTATTGTCTAGGAGTTGGGCATTTCAACGGACACTCTTGTGTATCGCACTTACGGATTGTTGCCCGATGTCAAAACAACCACTTTTCAAGGCAGTCCACCCCAAGATGTGGTTCCGGTCAAGGGTCAGATTGCTAAGTACATGTTTTTTGTCAGTCAAGCCCCAATTGTCAACTTGTCGTCTTCATACTTTGGGGAGGTTTGTTTCTCTTTGTCAGACTAAAGGAGATCTTTGAAGTAGCTGAGGTGAAAGGTTACATGGGCACATGTTTTGTGTCAGTTCTTTACTTTTTGCTACTTCCAAACAATATGCCTCCGTTCCTGTCACACTTTAGTTGCCGTCTTCGAGTGTTTTACTTTTTGGAGGCTTTAATTAGTTTAACAGTAATGTTTGCGCTCACTAAAAGCAATTTTAGATGCTCTCAATGCTAGATTCTGGACAACACACTATGGTTGAAAATGGTACAGGCCAACATCTGTTTTTGATCGCCCCAGGTTTTGCATTTAAATTTTGTTCCAGTTCTTTTACATTGTCTCAATTATTGAACTATATTGTGCTTATATTGTGCCATTTCAACCTGTTGAGGTCGGGAGGTGTTTGTATCCGCCATGATTGAGCCATACCGTGGGGAAATACCCCCCATCTTCACACACGCCAACATTCATTCACATTATGTCAATTTCCTGAAAATTCTGTGTTAAACAGTAAAGTCCGTTTTTGTTGGCCTATTCTGTGATTCATAAGGCCCTACATGGGGTCAAAGAAACTTTGATGGAGATCGTTTGTAGAGTTAATTAATTCTTTATGGTTAATTTGTGTTGTTAAAACTATAATTATTTTTGTTAATATGTGGGTATCTGCAAATTGGATGAATTGAATTTACATTATTTTTTACGAGAAAAATGACTTTGGGTTTTGGGCATTTTAGTCTTTCTCTGACCTTTTGGAACAATTGGATAACAAAAAGTTAAAAAAGTACCACCGGAAAATGGACCTTTGATTCCAGGCAATCTTCATGGAAAGGTTTATGCACTGTGAACCTCCTATAAAGTTGCTAAGATTGGCCCCAAAGTGCCAATGGTGGAAAACCACCCATTTAAATCAAACAAGCGGAACCAATCATACTGAGATTTCAAAAATTCCAACTTCAAGAAGACTATTTGGATTTGATTCAACACAGAGCAATTAGCAGCATAATAAAAGCTTTGGACATCACACAAACCATAAGTTAACACCCCCTAATACACCTCTTAGTCACCGCACCATGCATGGACCTTAAGTACTTCCACTTTAGTTCTACATGAGTGATTTAACAAGTCTTCTGTGGATATTTCCCACCCGCTTGAATGTCTGTTAACATGCCCTTTGGTTTCACACACAGCAAAGCAATGCTTTTGAATGATTATACATTTCCATGCTATAATACAGACATAATGTCTGGGATTGAGGAAAATAATGGGCTTACTGGAGATTCAGCCGGATAAGAACTATGAGAACAAGGATGAAATGCCAAGCAGTTTAAAGGCTGTAATTTAATATTAATGTAATCGCAGGCAGCACGATGTGTTAACTGGAAAACTGTGAAGCTTTTAGGAAGTAGAACACATTTGTTAAAGAGTGACAAGCAGGTCTGCTCAACAAATATTCTGCATTTGGAGCATGTAGGGAGACATTGTTCTGAATGATGCAGCGGGGGGGGGGGGGGGGGGGAGCTGATCGGCAGAGGGGATCTGCGTCTTAAAGCACATATCGGACAATATTGATACCGTGTTTTTTCGCTGATATCGGTGGCTGATCAATCAGAGCACCCCTAATTCTGTAATATCATTCATTCATGTCTTGTCTTTGCCTGCAGTTTGTAAACAGCTGGCAGAATCAGCCATTGTAACAGAAGAAAAGGATAGTGATGGTGTGAAGGCAGATTAGTGTTCCAATTACTGCATAATGCCCTGATTCATAATCTCCTACTAATCTCTATATTGAATTAAGGATGAAAGCTGCTTTTGGATTTTTCAAAACTATTTATTCAATGGCATTTTTATTTCACGTATAGTAACTCCTTGTGGGAATATTTGACATATTTTTAATTTTGTCACCTGATTTTGCTGCTCATTTCATGCAAAATATTAAAAGCATCTAAAAGCTAATATGACACAATGCAGTTCTATACAATTGTATGAACCGCTGCACACAAAAACATGGTGAATTTGTCACATAATGCACCCCTACTGTTGCCTGTGCTATTATTAATTATTATTACAAATAAACTACATGGCAATGCTGTTAATAAACCGTAAAGTTTGACTTAAACTCAAAATTTCTCACACGGCTCAATGCACTCAATAGAACATTCACTGTAATGGCAGGATATTTAGGCCAATCACCACGAAATTTGGTACACACCTCAAGGGGACTGACTAGCACTAGCACAAATTTGAGCAAGATTAACTGAAAAACATGGCCGACCTGTAGTAGAATATACTTGCAAGGGCATGGGTGGACTGAGCAACTAATTGCTCATCAGCCATTGACTATTGCCCTTCTATTGGCTGGTGCCCAGCCCAGGGTGTACCCCGCCTCTTGCCCGAAGTTAGCTGGGATAGGCTCCAGCATCCCTCCCGCGACCCTCGTGAGGATAAGCGGCATAGAAAATAGATAGATGGAAAGATCTTGTGTCTTGCAAGATTAAAACTTACAATATTTCTTATTTGTGAAAAATGAACGAGCTAATTTTGACTCAATATATTGGCGTGCTTGGTCCATACAACAACAGTATGAATGGAGTAAGCCGTTTTGGTCAACCATACTGTCTCTATTGGGGCATACACACAAAGTGCAGAAGAGTGTCATAGAAATTTAATCGGTAGATATTTTTTCATTGTACTTTTCTCAAAAGTAATCAAAAATCACCTCTCGTCTTGTTCTTGTAGACCCAATCTTGTATATCCTGACACCCCTTAAAGGTATCATTTTTGAATGAAATTAAATGTATCTGAATGGTTGTTTGTCAATATGTGCCCTGTGATTGGCTGGCGCCCAGTCCAGGGTGTACCCCACCTCTCGCCTGAAGACAGCTGGGATAGGTTCCAGCACCCCCTGCGACCCTTGTGAGGATAAGCGGTAGATAATGAATGAATGAATGGTTGTTTGTCTATATTTGCCCTGTGAATGGCTGGCGCCCAGTCCAGGGTGTACCTGAAGACAGCTAGGATAGGCTCCGGCACCCACAATGACGCCTTGTGAGGATAAGCGGTAGAAAATGAATGAATGAATGAATGAATGAATTAAATGTATCTGGTGCAGCTATACTCATACTTATCATTTAGAAACATATGAAACAAAAACCGAAATTTGTCGAAAAAAATACATTTACAAGAAATAAAATCGAATAAATAATTTACAATTCAATGCAACATGGCAAAAAAAATCATTATACATAATTCCTAAAGAATACTGTAGTATTTCGATTAAACTGTGTTGCTTTTGTTATTTCCACAGTTCATACACACATCTAGTTTGCTATTGAACATTACAGTTATACAATAAACAAAAACAATTATTGAAATGACAATATAGCCAAAGTCAAAGCAATAGATAAAAAAACTTAAGCAATAAGAAGATTTTTCAATTCATCCTAAAGTAATAGCAACGACAACAACTAAGTGTAGAAAGACACCATTTTTGTAATGGAGTTCACAATTGACTTTTGACTTAAATTTGTCATGGTTTTGCATGGAACTACCTGCTATAAATGCAATGAGGACTTTTATTGTATGTACAGTATGTGCATCTTATGGCTGAGTAACAGTTCAATACCGACACATGTATTGTTGCACCCCCTAAATTTTATAAAAAAAGAGCTATATATATAATGCAGTACTTATATCTAAAATACTACACAATTCATTTGTGTTTTTTTTTTACATTGCGTGTTCTGCCAACCCAAACTCATTATGATTACTAGCCATGACACTTAAGATAAGATGGTGCAAGTGTATAACAACACATAAAGCAAAACAATAGAAATAAAAGTTTGCTAATGCAATAACAATCTATTCTATGTATCCTATAAAGCAACTTATTTCCTTCCCAGTCATGGTTGTGCTAAACCAATAAGCTACTAATGACAAATAGTGAAATACGTTACTGCTGCAGCAAGGAGTGAGTCTTCCAGTTGTTGAAGAATGTTGCCTTCACCACCATGAGGCAGTATATGATCAGGATCACGGTGCGCTAAAAAGTTGCAAAGGATGGGCCTGTTGGGAACGTCAGCAGTTGTTTGACTCACACTGGAGAGGTCACAGTCACTGCACACTCCGGGAGATATGCAGGGGATAAGAACTGTGAAATTTATGGCTGTTTGGATGTTTTCTTTGTTCGTCAAAAAGGAAGACATATTATCACTTTCAGAGCCCACGCTGTTAGCACTGCATTGGGCTATAAACATAATATGCTTGTGTGACCCAACTTAATGCCTAATGGTGTCCCTTAGGGATCAACAACCCTGGACACTTTTGGAGCATTGCCAAAAAGATCCACGTTGTTAAGTTTGAGAGTCAGATGTAAATGTCAGTGGTTTAACCCATGTCTGCATTTCACCATAGCACAAAACTACTGTACCCTGCTGTAGTCCTTTTCGGACATGTTGATTGTTGTAAACACACAAAATGCATACTGTATATGATGAACAAATGAAAATCCAATTCCAGTAAGGACTTTTACTCCATCCCATCTCTCTTTGTGTTTAGATCTTTACAAATGGTGTCCTCCTTGCTTTGTGAAAGCGGTTAAGTTTATCCCCATCTTTTGAATCATTCAGTAATTTGCAGCTATCTTGGGCTGCAATACTCTTCCTTCACAGACTGCAGCTAGTGCATGTAATTAAATATTGAAAGCGTTTTTTTTTGTTTTTTTTCCTCTCTCTCTGTTTGCTACCGGAGAGGTTGTTGATAAAATTAACCCTTTTAATCACAAGCATCGGCATTTGAGGTAAAAAAAAAAGGGGGAGAAGAAAAGGTGGCTGCAGTGTAAAAGATGTCCAGGTACTGAAGTTCACACATAATTTGACATAACATTTGGGAAGGTCCCGAGGGTCATAGGTATGCTGGAGCCTATCCCAGCTGACTTTGGGTGAGAGGTGGGTACACCCTGGACCAAAACCGCAGAGCTACTTAATATGTTTTACTAATTACTTTTTTAACCTAGCATTTTGCCATAAGACAAGCAAGGTATTAAGCCAGTATTACTAACTCTTATTTTCACGACTCATTGATTATTAGTAATTCTAGTAATTTCTATGAAATATCATGCTTTATGTTTGTTTGACACTGTATTCACACTGCTTTGTGCCACAATGTAGACGTTACAAGCTAATTTAAAGTATTTAAAGACAGCATTGTTGGCAAAACACTGCATTTAATTTAGAATATCTAAAGCCAATATAATCAAAATATTTTTTCATTTGATTCATTGATTAACAATTGTCAACAAAAGTCTGTTTTCTACAAAATATCAAGAAATGAAATCCTACTAAAGCAACATTTTGATGCAAATCATGACATTGTACCATAGTTTCATAATTTAAAATGTACAAAGTCAGTATTTTTGATTAAGAGTAATAGCGATGCCAAACATAGTCATTTTTTCTACTAAATCCCTTAACTTTGTTTTATTTTTGGTATGAAATAGTACTACACTGCATTGTGCCATAATTCCAACTTTATCAGCCATAACCGAAACTTAATGTCAGTATTGTTACAGTACATTTGCATTTGATTCATAGATTAAGTCTTACTTTTTGTATAAAAACTACTAAACAGTTGCCTTAATTTCAAGTTTTAAGACTGTTTAAAGTATTTAAACACAGTATGATAGGACATAAAGGATATAAATCATTTTCTAACATATATTAATGCCAAAAATAGTCTGTTTTCTACTAAATATCATGCCTATATCTATTTCTATAAAATACTTGTAAATTTGTATTCATGATATCATTTCATAAGAGGACGCTCATCTTTGCATGCCAAATCATGAGACGGAATCTGCCAATCATTTATTCAACGTTGTTTTGGGTACATTTGGATCTGCGTACCTGTATGGACGGCTCTATTAATAACCCCACATACCGTATTTTTGCTATGATATTCTTACTCAAATGCCTTTATACACAAACGACATCCAATTATTACTTTTAAAAATGACATCGGCCTACCTTGTGGGACTGACCTGCACAGTGTCCTGACCTCAACCCGAGGTCCTGACCTTCCTTTTGGGATGAATTAGAGTCAGGATTACAAGCCAAACCTTCTTGTCCAACATCTGTGTCTGACCTCACAAATGCGCTTCTGTAACATTGATGAAAAATTCCCATCATCACACCTCTATAACTTATGGTACGCCTTCCCAGAAGAGTTGAAGCTCTTATGGCTGCAAAGGGGGGGTGACATCATATTAAACCCTATGGCTTTACTTTAGCCTGTATTCTACACACTTTTTGTCTGTCTGTGTGGACTGATCTTTTTTTTTTTTTTTTTTATGATGTTGTCAGATATGTCACTGTCAACATAGTTTTAGCACGTAAAATTAGCTTACTACTACACAGTCCCAAGAGGACGGTTGTATTCTCAGTTTCATGTAAATCGTTTTAGCTGTCGGCATAACAAAAAGCACATTCCATAATCTCTCACAAACTGGTTTATAGGAAACAGCGGGCCTCTTCAACCACAGTTCAACCAGAGCTGTCAACCAGCTTTGGATATTTAGTTCATTTCTTGGACAATTTGGAATGTAATATCTTATTGTTAATGTGTAATAATGTAGTAAAAAAACTTTTTCCCCCCGTGTAACACAAAATGTCGATGTTAATGTGGTGAAAAGCAAAATGGCATGACTTACCTCATGTGTTCTTTAATTTATGACTAAAGAATTCCTCATTTAGCCAGAAGGTGAAAGGCTGGTCATGAATCAACCTGAAATTCCAACATGGCTTTTGTGACATATAGTATCAACAATGGCTCAGATGTTGTATACACCTTTGTGTTGTTGTTGTTGTGTTTACTGAACATTTGTGTGGAATGATATCTTCTGAGTGACACTCAAAGTCTAATGGAAGGAAGCTCTTGCATTATTGCACTCATGTGGTTATAAAACATCCCTGGAATCGGAATCGGCAGCATGAAACCCTGAGTGGATCATCCCTACCATAGGGGTGCTAGTTCATGTCTAGAGGGCTTTAATAATGTTAATAAAATGTATTTAGAAGGTTATTAGCAGGTTTTATATGTTGTAACTACAAACATTTGATGTATCACGAAGGAATCCTACTTTGTGGGAAGCGGTCGGGTACCAATTAACCACGATAATTAAGAGTTTACGAATATGGATAAATGGTAACCCTCAACAGGATAAGAGGTAAAATTAATTCCTTTAAAACTATATAAGGCTGCGAGTGGCCACACAGCTATAAAACCCGAGTTCGATTCCACCCTCGGCCATCTCTGTGTGGTGTTTGCATGCGTGGGTTTTCTCCGGGTACTCCGGTTTCCTCCCAAATTCCAAAAACATGCTAGGTTAATTGGTGACTCCAAATTGTCCATAGGTATGAATGTGAGTGTTTATGGTTGTTTGTCTATATGTGCCCTGTGATTGGCTGGCGACCAGTCCAGGGTGTACCCCGCCTCTTGCCTGAAGACAGCTGGGATAGGCTCCAGCACCTTGCAACCCTCGTGAGGGTAAGTGGTAGAAAATGAATGAATGAATGAATAAAACTATATACAAAACATGATCATAACAGTTCCATGCCATTAAACTTCACTTTGTTTATTTTTTTTTAAACTGAGATTTCTATTGAATTGATGTTATTTGATGTCCCACCAGCAACAATGATGTCAACCAATGGTGTCTGAGTCAGATACCAAGGTTTACGTGTTGCTTCCAGGTTACTTGCGTCACCCTCTTTGTGCACCAGTTTCATCCGGTGCCAGTTTCAGTTTAAAGACGATGACTTGTTATTAGGTGGTGGAATTTGCCCTAAATCAAACTGTTTTTAGGTCAAGTGGAGACTGTAGAAAAACTAACATTGGCTGATCCATATATGCATTGTAGTTCCTCTCTGCATCCTCATCAAAATAGTTTCTAAATAGTTTCATAAGGAATGTAAGCTTCTTGCTGGTGCTTGTGACTGTGAATGAGTGTGATTAGTCGTATTAACTATACATTTGCTATCATTGTTTTTTTGGCAAGCGTATGCTTGTTTTTCAGGTGCTTGTCTCGTGTGTTGTGCTGTGAGTGAAGCGCCACTCTACGCCTAATTTGGCAAAATATCACACACAAACAGAATTTTGTTACATAAAAGTGTAACTCAAGTTGTAAATGTCCGGAGAAAGGTGATAGTGTACACGATAGCAACTTCAACAAAACGCATGGGAACAAAAGGAGCATGGGAAGGGCAAACTGTGTTTGTGTGCAGCGTGACAAAGTGTTGAAAAGAGGGTCTGCCGGCACCCCCGCTATGGGCGCCTCCCGGTGTGTTTAAGGGACGTGTCCGGCCATGTTCCTCCCACACATACACACGCGCATACACACACACACAGTACATATTCTGCGAGATTTGTTTCCTCAGGTATGTTGTAGGTGTGGATTGATGTGTGTCTAAACATGAAA
Organism: Doryrhamphus excisus; assembly: GCF_037039965.1. Lineage (NCBI taxonomy): Eukaryota > Metazoa > Chordata > Actinopteri > Syngnathiformes > Syngnathidae > Doryrhamphus > Doryrhamphus excisus. The sequence continues at coordinate 8,809,067 of NC_136377.1, read as the reverse complement.
AGACTTTAAACAGAATGGAATGGCTTGTTAGCTGTGCTTGGAGTCTCACTTGGAGTCTCACCAAGAGACAACCACCATTCCCTCCACGGTGAAGGGGGTCTCCTGCTTTTGAGAGTTGAGATGAAACATGCACTCGCTACTCAAATGGAGAGTTGCCTAACTTTCTGGCGTGTGTGGGATTGAGTTAATGTAGCACAGAGGAGGAGCGAATAATGCTGACTCATTGAAGGATATCTGTAAACAACTTGACGCACTCATTCCTAAGATTTTGTGGACTTCTAACTAAAAGGATTAAATGGACACCTGTCATTAACACTGTGACATCACAATGTCACACTTCCTGGGTTATTCAAGACAGACAACAATGGGTGACATGACCAACAGAAAATATGATTAATAATTTTTTCACAGGCTGCACGGCACAGTGGTTAGCACGCAGGCCTCACAGCGAGGAGACCCGAGTTCAATTCCACCCTCTGTGTGGAGTTTGCATGTTCTCCTCGTGCATGCGTGGGTTTTCTCCGGGTACTCCGGTTTCCTCCCACATTCCAAAAACATGCTAGGTTAATTTGTGACTCACCCAAAGACAGCTGGGATAGGCTCCCGCACCCACTGTGACCCTCATGAGGATAAACGGTAGAAAATGAATGAATTCATAATATTTTGATGGATGGCGGCCATCTTTTTCAACCAATCTTGCAGAATTTTTCTACACATGTGCTTGTCAGTCCCCTAAAGGTGTGTACCAAATTTCATACTGTTTTGGCTTAGCACCCTAAAGTTACAGTAGGTGTTTTGTAGAGCTTATTGAACTGTTTGAGTTATGGTGTGTAAAAAAAGAGTGCCATCGTGTGGTGTATCTGTCAGGAAAATAATAGCACAGGTAACACGTTCAGAGTGAATGTTTTGACAAATTCTCACCGCTTTGTGTACAGCGGTAGAGTAGCTTACACAAACAAATGCATGCTCTCTCCAGCCCACTTGTATACTTGTACATAACACTGTTGTGGCAAAAGTATGAATACACCATTAAATACACACACGTACAAGAAGCAACATAGTGAACTTTCTGTATAAAGTAGCAGTGCTTTCATGTTCTTTTTTTTTATACCAAAGGTGGTAGGGGTTCTATTCCATTCTCAACAGTAAATCAGTAGTCATGGCCAAACAGTACCAAACACAAAGTCATCAAACTGCATGGAAAACGTTTGTTTGTGGGAGTTATCTTAATAGGTTTAAAAAATATATGTTTTCTTTGTTTTTCTCAAGCTGCTGTGCCTCCTTTGACACATTCTGTCACCTCCCACCCCTTTTTAGATGATTCTATGCTTCCAAATTTGTGGAAGCATCTCTGTGCTCCTGGACATGTACAGGTATGCTTGCATGAGTGTTCGTGTGGATGAACACCATCAAAAACAGGGGATCCGGGCATCACTGACCTCTGACCTCACCAAAATTGTCATCAACACACTTCATGAACAGAACATGCATGTATGCATATCCTTTAGTCTGTGTCTTGTGCCCTTCCACCATTATTGTGTTGCTCTAATCTGGAGGGGACAGCACTGGCTGCAGGAGTGTATTTATCTTCCTGCACAAATAGGACCTCTTTCCGTCTGCTCCCTGCTCAGCTTGTTGTTGAAAGATAGTGAGCAGCGAAGAGCAAGCTTCACTGTGGGCATGTGCAAGGGTATTTATGTGTGTGTGTGTGTGCACGAATGAAACGAGATGTGTCCCAGCTGGCCCGGACACAAGCGAGCTAGCCATCACCTCACTGCAGCAAATGCAGACAAAAAGAAACTGACATTGATATGGATACCCCTTAACTGTGGGGGGGTTCTACCCTAAATGAGAAGGCAGCATTCTTCACAGAAGTCTGTTATACTTGTAAAAGCCAATAAGATCAGCGTTACACAAAGTCCCTCAAGTGTTAGCTCTGTAGCTCCATTTCCGCCCCCCCCATCACATCACATCTGTTGAGATGTGTGCTTTTGCTTCACATTGTCTAGGCATGTTTCTTTTCATTCCCGTGTTGTCTCCATGACATTAGGCTCGCAAGTAGGCAGTTATCATACTACGTGAGTGGCGATGGGCCAGGAAAGCACTGCAAGCAAGCCAGCATTACAAAACAACTCAAGACATACCATGTAAAATAGCACAGCACTCGATTTCTCCTTGTGATCCCTGTCAAAATGTGTCAACGCCTTTCACATAAAACTGTCAGGGGGTTGACGGCTAACCTCATGTTTGTTGACAACAACATGGCTGACGACCATGTGGATTTTTGTCGCATGTGTTCATTTTCGCACGATCGAGAACAGAGATGGATGGTGGCTAACCTGCCATTTTCGAGTGTTTCACTGAAATACCTGTTAAATGACTTTTGAACTGCTTGTACGATATACATACACATACAGTCATCTCTTGTTTATCATGGTTAATTGGTTCTGGACCTGACCGTGGCAAGTGAAGTATGATTCCTTATTTTTGTGTAGTTAGAGCATAGAAAACCTGTTCATGATTTAACATTATTACCGCACTGTAGACATGAAATAGCACCCTTAGAGTCATGATGTGCTATACATATCACTATATTGTGATATAGTGATATGTACATAGTTACTATGTTACATAGTTATTATGGTACTGATTATGCCATTGTATGGTCATATCACCTCATACTTCAGTATGTGACAAAAATTAAAAAAACTATATTAGGAAAGCAGCAAGTGAACAAATGCAACAGTTACTGATTGTAAAAGTACCAGATGGAGGGGTAGGATTTAATAAGCTTTGCTTCTTCCTACTCCTTTTGGACATGAAGAACTGTGAACTGATTATGTGATGCACGCAATTGTAATCTGATGCATGTTCAAATGAAATAAAACCATTACCATGTTTACACTCGAGAATAAGACATAATATCAACTTAGTCTTACGTTAGTATTGGGAGAGTTCCTTGTTGTTATTTCTAGTTCTACTTCTGGTACTTCCTGTGGTGGCTACTGTCTCATCAATGTACCCTAATGTAACATTACTGACACCTAGTGACCAGTGTAGGATCCTACTTACCACAACATGCCTTTTAATCCGTTTTCTGTAGAAATGAGACTGTAGTTTTCTGGTATACCACGCCCTCCATCACTTGTAACTCGCTCATTTGCCCCTTAAAGGGCCTGCACGTCAGATGCAATGTTTAAACTGTCACAATTGTAAGCATATAAACTGTACCGGAAATCATGGAAGTGGAAAAATATCCACTCTCACACTGTCATAGTAAAAGCATCACTTAACGGTGATTCACGTTGCAGATGAGCCTCATGCATAATATTTGTACTTTGAATGACTATCCTCTTATGTCATGTAACTTCCGGGATATAGTATTGTTCTTTCTTGATGCCTCTTGTTGTGACTGGTCCTTCTATCACAATTAGCGTTTGTCATTTGGATTTGTCTACGGAGAACAATTGAATGCAAATAGGTTTTCCTAAAAATCCCTTCTTTTTTTCTAATAGGTCTTTTGTTGACTGTGACACATCCTCTTTCTGAAATCATTGTCCGCTCTAACTGTATTGCATCGGTGTGATGTCACAGTGTTTACGTACATAGCAGACACAGCTATCGTCATCCCACCTACACATCATCCCACCCCAGTGGAAACACAAGCCAGATTAGGGGTTAATGGTCCAAACTACAGTATACCACCGTGAGCTGTTAGCCTTGCCTAGCAGCGTGCCAAAGGACAGCCTGAGGGGAGGAGGGTGCTCTCCAGCTCCACTTATCAATCTTAGTGGGCTTGAGACCGCCTTGATCCAGGCCTGTGTCGTCAAAGGATGATCTAAGCATACACACATGCGTAGTGGCCTGTTTTCCAGGAAAAGCCTTCCACTGATGAAAACAAACAAGAAGATAAGAGAGAGGCTCTTGATAAGCTCATGTACGGCTACAAGACGGAACAAACAGAAATGCAAATGATTTGAGCTGAGAAGCTGCTTTCACTCTGTGTGAACCTTCTCTCCGTGTCCTCACTGTGACATGTTTGTGCTGTTCTAAAAGCACATTGTGGAGATAAAGGACAAGTGCAGGGCACACAAGGAATTTGATTTGATGTCAAGAATGCAAAGCAGAAAACGGATATGCGTACATTTATGTGTGTGTGTGTGGGGGGGGGGGGCACTTGCTGATAAGACCTCAACCTTCACGTGTTTTTTGTGCATTTTTTTGCTGTTTGAAGTTGATTTTAATCATGCATGACCAACAGGTTTGTCTATGTCACGAATTACAATCAAATGCATGGATGAAAAATTAATTAATTCATTTTCTACCGCTTTTTCTCACGAGGCTCGCGGGGGTGCTGGAGCCTATCACAGCTGTCTCCGGGCGAGAGGCGGGGTACACCCTGTTTTTGGAATGTAGGAGGAAACCGGAGAAAACCCACGCATGCACGGGCAGAACATGCAAACTCCACACAGCGATGGCAGAGGGTGGAATTGAACCCTGGTCTCCTAGCTGTGAGGTCTACGCGCTAACCACTTTTCCACCAGTGGGATGCAAAATTGGTTTTGGTTATTGTTCCGTGAAAGTGTATGAATTTATCTCAAAGTGTCAACACACTGGAATTCATCATCACATGAACACCAAAATAAAGCTTTCTAGGTCTTCCCGTGTCTGCACCTATTCCAGTTTTCCCTTTTATATTTTCCGTTTTAATTTTAAAAGATCCTTGAACTTCTCCACCTGGGGTCGGACCTCATTCCCAACCCAGAGGGAGCACTCCGCCCTTTTCTGACTGAGAACCATGCCTCGGATTCGGAGGTGCTGAGTCTCATCCCAGAAGCTTCACACTGAGATTCAAACTGTCCCAGTAAATGTCACAGCCTGAAGAGGCCATCAGGGCCAGAGATGTGGCGAAGAGGTCCCAAGGCCCACGAATTGGACTCCCTTGATACCTTGGCTTCACCTAGAAATGAACAGAATCGGTGACAAAGGGCAGCCTTGGCAGAGGAAACAGGCTTGACTTACTGCTGACAATGCCAACCAAGCCCCTGCTACGGTTGTACAAGGACTGAATGGCACGTAGTAGCGTGCCACCAATCTTGTACTCCTGGAGCGCCCCGCCTCATAGGACGCCACACATACCTGTTGGGCAAACTCCCATGTACCTTCCAGCACCCTTGTGAGGGTGTAGAGCTGGTCCAGTATTTCATGACCATGACGAAAACCGTATTGAACGTCTCGCAAAGGTATTCAGTGGAAATGGCAGTACTTCATTCACAATAATATTACATGGCATTCTTTTGCACAGAAGGCAGCTATCATATTAACAAATAAAAAGCCAACGCTAACTGAGAATAGCACTCATTAGACTCCAGACCTACTAAGGCTGAACAATCCTAATTCTTTCTGATACCCATTCTTTTTGAGTAATATCACTCGATTGATCCCCAATAGTACAAAGTCTGTATTTATATATATATTGATCCTAACCTGTAACCTGTATACCAGGAATATAACCTGTGATGGCATTTATTCCATGTTGGCCCATTTAATTTTACAACAGATGTGTGTGTTTGTGAGAGTAACAGAAAAAACAGTGGCGTAACGCCGTGATTCAGATACAGCGTCTTAAAAATGTCATTTTTTGTTTTTGGAAGCCTTTCGTTTGAGCCACACTCGGAGTGGAAAACAGGCCCACGTCCAGCACATCAATGACCCATGTGCTTCTTCTATATACATGTGGATGCACCTGTGTGTTTGTACGTCCGTGTGGATGTGCGTGTTCAAGGGTGTATGTTTGTGTTTGAGTGTGACAGTGTATACTTTTTTGGCCCAGGGACACTTAGATTGAGTGTGTGTTGTACGCTAGTGATGAGAGTGCGCATATGTGTTTGCGTGAAGACCAGGTTCCATGTGGGTGTGTGTTTGATAAACTGTGAGAGCATGTGGGAGACTGTTTGTCTCTTCAGCGGGGTGAGCGCGGGAGAGAAAGAGCAGAATGAGGAGGTGGACGGGATCTGCTTCCAGCGTCTATCACGAAGTCAATCTGCTCACAGTCACAAAAACCTCTTTATCGCTCCCTTAGACAGAAAGGAGGGAGACAGAGAGAGAGACAGGCGAAAGAGACAGAGAGCGAGACAAGGGACTACAAAAAATGTCATAAATGGAAAAAACACAAAGAGGAAAAATGGAGAGGGATTCAATCAGGCAGCCTTAAGAAGATAGAGCGGATTTTTCTGTGTAAGAGGATCATCAGAGGTCATCAAAGTCCAAAGTCCAGACAGCATCTGCCGTCAAGAATATTTGTGCAATTATGTTCCTGCCCGTCACTTTATTAGGCACACTGAATAGTGTCAATCTAATAATGTGAAGTCAGATAAGTTTTACAATAATCTCATCATTTCTAATCTCCTCTAATCTACGCACATCAGTATCTTTCTTTTTGATATTTGTTATTTGTTATCTTTTTGTTAGCATCCAAGTGCTGATGTTCGCTTAACTTTCTTTGGCCCTATGGTATGGTGGGTTATTTTATTTGCTCGCTAAATAAATTGACTTGTGGTGTAACTGTGTTAGTTTGTATAGAACTACAGAGTCAACTGGTGACGATGTCATTGACGGGTGACAAAGCTGGCGAGCATGACTTCAAGGTGGGAGTTGATATGCTAATAGGCACAGCATTGCACTGTTGGACTATAAGACATAAGAGTTGCAATTTGATGAAATGAATGTGAAATTCAATTCACTTGCCAAGTTGTTTGGAGGATTGTCCATGTTATTTTGAGAATTTAATTCCTGTTTCAAGAAATGAGCCAAACCAATGGAGAAAAACTATAATAACACAAAAAGACTGAGTCACCAATGCTTGGCATTTTTTGTTTGGGTATCAGAGAAGGTAGAATGAAACCGATTAGTTTGTGTAATATTCTCATCTGAGTTTGCGAAACATTATGTTAAATATGGCGTTGGGTGTTTGATCCAAGATGGCTGAATTAACAAGCAATGCTGGGAGTATTAATAGCACAAGCTTCAACGTGCAAAAGGGCAAAATGCAAGTCTGTTACGATGTACTTTAACCAAGACAGCATATGATAACTGAGGCAACATACCGGCAAAAAATATCAGAAAAACATCGCAGTAAACTGAAAAATTAAATATGGAAAAACAAGGTTCCATTGTATTGAATAAACACATGTATGTAAGGAGGTTGCACGGCGGGCGAATGTTTAGCGCGCAGGCCACACAGCGAGGAGACCCGAGTTTGATTCCACTATTTTGGCGACTCCAAATTGTCCATAGGAATGGTTGTTTGTCTATATGTGCCCTGTGATTGGCTGGTGACCAGTCCAGGGTGTACCCCGCCTCTCGATTGAAGACAGCTGGGATAGGCTCCAGCATCCCCGCGACCCTAAGCGGTAGAAAATGAATGAATAAATGCCTTGATTTTTCTGTATATTTATTTCATGAGTTTCTAACCAAAACTTTAGCAACATCTCTCAGTATGATACATGCTGGGCTCCACTGCGAACCATAGTAACAAACATACTGTTAAATGAATTAACCAAACCAAGCATTATTATGTTTGTAAAGGTATAATCTTTGCAAAATCTCAATAGCTTCTCGGTGGGTGAAAACAATGTCTACTGTGAAAGTTGCAAGGAAATTGCTCTACAGGAAATGATGTGCTTGCATGCCGCCTCTTGTGTCACAAAATCATGAACTGGCAATTTAGCGGTCGTAAAAAATGGAAAAGCACTAAATGTGGTATTTTGGCAAAGGGTGCATCTGTTATGTCGATGTGCCTGAACTTGTGTATGGACCCAAAAAAAATGACATAGAATATCAGCCCGTTTGCATTATGGATTTAAATTACAGTGCACATGATGAGGACAGTGATCAAGTACATCCCAGCTGTCTAGGAACACGTAATTCCCTGCCATGTCCGATTGGCTGATGAGTTGCTATGCTCCTCTTTTGCTCCTCTCCATCACAATATGAGTCAACATCAGCAAACTGATGCAGGCAAGTGCAGAAAAAAGGGCACAGTCAGGGATGGAATATAACAGGAGAGTAGGATAAAGTGACGGGCTAAAGAGCTCCACTGTCATGGCGGGTGGAGCATGCTCAGTGCTGATGTTTGTCTCTCCTCTGTGAGATGCTACTGCAGTGTTTCCCAGCAGGCTTGGCACAGCGGACTCTAACAGGAGCACCTTCTCCGCACTGTGTCAACCTTTCTCACGTTTCCCTCCCTCCTTGTTGTATCCTCACACTTTCTTGCTCACATCTTGTCTTGCTGCCTTCCACCCGCCCCCACCCCCCGTCTGCCTCATCTTTGCTCCGCCCTTATCCACATCTCACGCGCTCCCGTTGCTTCCCTTAAGACTGCCGTTGCCATGGTGACAGCAATGTGCTGCTCAAACGTCAAAGAGCGTGAATCCACCCAGGATGACTTCCTTGTTTTTTTTTTTTTTTTACACTTACATTCCTCCTTGCTCCCTTTCATTTCCATGTGCCACACAGCCACGCTTGGTTTGGAGTCGTCCATCCATCTGCTGCTTTCAAAACCAGGCTCTGGGTTTCATTTTGCTAGTCTTTTTTTTCGTTTTTTTTTTTTTTTGTGTGTGTGTGTGTTTCCGTGTCCCTGATCTCAGCTGTTGCCGTGCAGAGTTCTTTCAGATGTGGAATCCCAGTTGACCTTGGCACCGCTGACCTTGACAAACGAGCCACTTCCTGGGGCCTCAACCTGTCACTGACATTCATTTATGTCACGTCTTCAGTGACACAAGTCTTACACTCCTCTTTTTGTCATTCATGCCGAGAGATGCTTGTAGTAGGAAGGAAACACGTGGAAGGCAACAAAACTGGCGGCATCAAGTAGATGATTATACTGCTCAGAGATTTATGTTTTATGCACCTCCTTGGGCAATACTTACTACTAATAGAGGAGCAGCTGGAGCGGCAGGTTTTTTTTTGTTTTTTTGTAATCACAGCCTGCTTGTGCATGATGTTCCGCCAACTTGCCTCAGTACAGTCAGCTCAGGTGACTTTTTAAGTGGCTTCATCACCTGAACTTCATCAGGTGGCGATCTGTCATTTTTTATGTACAGTAGGTCAATGTAGTGGTTTACGTAGCTGTCTTTCCTTCTCCCTAAGTCAACTATAGGCTCTCGCCTCCTTGACAGGATAAGTGAAGATGATTGATGATTGGTTCATTGGTAAAGTAGTGGTTCACAGAGATAATTACAATTGTCCCATTCACAATCACTCTTATTTCTCAGCAGACGGTCTAGAGCAGGGGTCTCAAACACGCGGCCCGCGGGCCAAATGTGTCCTGCAAGACAGCAGTTTGAGGCCCCCGCCTTGATATGAAAGTTTAATGTTAGTGCGGCCCGCGCAAGTTTGATATGGATGCTTTTTGGTATCATGTACCCAGAAAAAATTATTACGTTTGATTAATGTTCATGTTCAACGTTAAATAACTGTTAATAGTTATCCTCCCTATCTGTGTGGAAGTGGTAAGTTTTTGGCTATTTAAGTTTAAAGGAAATAACTTGAAGGCTACCGTTTAGGTCGCTAGCTCTCTAGTTTGCGAGTTAGCATGTGTCTCAAGACCCTGCAGTTGCGCAATACATATATTGTAAATAAAAAAAAGTATAAATGTGACTATAATCGTGTTTTGTCATGTCTACAGGGCTCTAATAATGCTTTGTTAATTTTAATCTGAAAAAAATAATTTGTCTACCCACCAACTATATGTGGTTTCTTAAGTTTTTATTATTTGTTTTATTATTATTATTATATTTATTTATTACTGATTGATTTATTTTCTTTATTCTTGATTTGTTTATTTTTCATCTTATTTATAAATTAAGATATTTGAGAACAGTGGAATGTTTTATCAGAGCTTTTATTGTAGAAAATCAGAACCAAAGCACTGAAAAAGTTTGTATATTTTATTTATTAATTAATTTATTATTGTATTTATTATATTTATTTATTATATTTTAATAAAGGTGGTTTTTTTTTTTTGAAAACCTGATGCGGCCCAGCCTTGCCCAGACCCTAGCTCCAGTGGCCCCCAGGTAAATTGAGTTTGAGACCACTGGTCTAGATTGTCTCCCCAGGATTAGCAGTATAGAAAATAATTGGTGCAATTGACCAATTATTATAGTCCAAAGTGTATTCTGCCTTTCCCCCAAAGTCAGGTGGGATAGGCTTCTACCACCCCTCAACCGTGATGGTATGCGGTATTAAAAATGTATAGATGGATCATTGATAGTGTAGTGGTTCACATAGCTGATTTTGTAAGTAAATTAATAAAAATTGTAAATAATTTAGGTTGTGAACCGGTCATTATTGGGACCCTGGACTGAATAAACGGTATAAAAGATGGATTGTTGGATGGGCTATTAGTAGTAGTAGAAGTCCACTACTTAGATTGAAGACTGCCATGTAGTTGGTTCAGTGAATGCCCCATTCACCATTTACATTTCAATGCAATTTTCTGGCATGAAATCTATATGGTGTAGTATTCCTTTTGCATCAATTCAACTTAGATATGTCCCAGCTTCTCCTGCAACAGAGTATTTGGTGTAGAAAGTAGATCTTTGGAACACTGGTAGTATAGTTGTTCATGTATCTCAATCATCCTGCCACCCCGACGTGAGACAATGATGCAAAGATGGGTCAGTAGTAATGTAGTGGATTTCATAGCTGACTTTCCTCTGCTCTCCATTTCCATTCTTGTTTATTCCTGTGTCTCTTCAATCCCTCTCTTTATACATCGCTCCCCAAAACCCATATGCACTTTGTTGGCAAGAAGCAGACTGACTTAAACAACATAGGCTAATGGCTGTTTAAAGTCATTATGTCTGCAAAGATAAACTAGGATGTCTGTGAAAGAGCATCACTGTGATGATGTGCAGGTATGCTGCTGCTGCCGCTCGCCTCTATCGCACTGGAGAACTCTCTCTCCTTTTCTGGGAGGAATTAGGAGGCAGCGGCGATGGGGCCTGTGAAGCATTTATGAGCAGGACGTACAATGGATCCATGGCAGAACATGTAGGGCTTGACTCTTCTTTTTTTTTTATTATTTTTTAGAATTTGCTCTACAAGTCCAAGTCGTACCCCTCCTATGCTGGCCCACTGTGCCCTTCAACCTCTACACCCTGATCCAAGGACAGCCCACGGCTGATTAAAAAAAAACAACAAAAATACATATTTTGTTATTACAGACTACGTGTCATCATGATAACTCAGTAGGAAATTATATGAAAATGATTTTGGTAATGGTAATGGTTTTATTTCATTTGAACATGCATCAGATTACAATTGTGTGCATCCCATAATCAGTTCACAGTTCCACATGTCCAAAAGGAGTAGGAAGAAGCAAAGCTTATTAAATCCTTTTACAATCAGTAACTATTACATTTGTTCACTTCCTGCTTTCCTAATATAGTTAACGTTTTTATTTTTTAATTATTTTTTTATGTTTTGTTATTTATTTATTTATTTATTTATTTGTTTTATTTTTGTCACGTACTGAAGTACGAGGTGGATATTTTGGATGACACATTTGACAGAAACCTTTCTCTTGACAGCCACAAACGTGTGTGTCAAGAATTTGCTTAGGGAACAAGAACACAATCAGTCTTACTTGTAATGATGACAGAAGTTGATCACAGATTACCTCATGTATCGAAAGGCTTTTTCCTATAATGCTGTTTAACCATTCCGTCTCCATCTGTGTCGGTCTAAATATTTACGTCTTACGTATAATACAAGACATACACATGTAAAAATGTTTGGCCATGGCAGGGAGATATACCAGCATTAGTAAGAAATATGAAAAAAAGTCATCTTGAGTATGAATGATGTCTTTATTGATCCCAGCTTATGGAACATGAGATGCTTAAGTAACATCTACTTATGTATGAGAGACGTGAATTGAAACAGCTGAAAAATGTCTAGGACTGCACTTCGGGGAGTGGTTAGTGTGCAGGCCTCACAGTTAGGAGACCTAAGTTCAATTCCACCCTTGGCCATCTCTGTGTGGAGTTTGCATGCTCTCCCCGTCCATGCGTGGGTTTTCTCCGGGTACTCCGGTTTCCTCCCACATTCCAAAAACATGCTAGGTTAATTGGCGACTCCAAATTGTCCATAGGTATGAATGTGAGTGTGAATGGTTGTTTGTCTATATGTGACCTGTGATTGGCTGGCGACCAATCCAGGTTGTACCCCGCCTCTCGCCCGATGTCAGCTGGGATAGGCATTACCCCTGTGACTCTAGTGAGGATAAGCGGTATAGAATGGATGGATGGATATCAATATCAATGCTAGTATGTTGAGTACATTTTTTGCTAATTTTCCCCAAAGTTTTAACCTACTGTATTGATATCATTTTAATATGTACACTATTCATACAGGGTCAGGCAAAATGATCTGACACATTTGCAGGTTAAATAAAAGGCAAATAAAGTAAAGAAACAAAAAAGTGTTTTCATTTTTTAAAAGTGCATATAATGCATCCTTTTTAATTATGTTTTAAAAATGAATTAAATTCTGGCGGTGCGAGGTTGGCTGGTTGATTTTCGTTTCAACGCAGAAGTCGGTAACCCATAACGAGATGGTGTTTGGAGCTGGTACGGGATCAGCTCTACCAAGATTGAAGTGCAAATGGAACGCTCGTTGTGTTGCAGTTACAGATTGGTTTGTTTTGATAAACGTTTCCACAATGAAAGAAGTCCAATTCATGGCAGCAACTGAAAAAGTAAAACGAAAAAAATGGTATTATAAAGAAACAAAGCAAAATGGCATTCTATGACAAAAAAAATACGTTTTTCAAAAATAACACTTTACTTCTTTACTTTCTTTACTTTATTTGCCTTTTATTTAACCTACAAATGTGTCAGATCATTTTCCCTAACCCTGTATAATTTTAAAGGGATTGTATTTTCATAAAATCAACAAAAATAACCAAAATATGTCAGATTTTTTTACCCAGGATGTTTGCATATATTTTGTTCAGGAAGCCTCACTATTTGATATCCAAACCACATCAACACAGACAACTGGCCTCTTCCTTTAAATCTACACAACATTGTGTCACTATAATGCTGACATCACTAATACTCATATTTGTGACACATTCTAAACCACATGCCCACCCACATGCACGCAGACACAGCAATGGTCTCATCCTGTAGAATGTAGGAGGAAGTGAGTGTTGATATTGGGGAGGAGGGCGAGATAGTGTGGGAGGGCAGCGCCCCCCCCCCCGCCAGTACTCGTTACCTCTGCTGACAGATTAGATCATGCACCACAACCACAAAAGAGGAGAGACCAATTAGGTTTGTGGAGTTTAGGGAAACACCACGTCGGGGATCAGACTAGCGTGTCAAAACTTGACCACGTTTGTGACCTTTTGGAGTTCTCTTGCGCCGCAGATGAGGCGTGCGCTATTAAGTGTGCTGACCTGTTAAGACATGACACCCTCGGCTGCCCCCTTACAAACCACAGCGCTGCTCCTGAGACACGTTAAGAATTCTCTGGAGTCAGACAAAACCTGGGAGAGCCCTGGAGATGACTCATCCACACTTTTTTTTGTGTGTTTTGACTTTCAATGGCTTGGTTTCATCGAGAGTCACACGATTCCTCTCTTCACTCAGCAGCGACAAGCCAAAGAAAACCTTTCACTGACCTTTGACCCTCCTTAGAAGCCAGACATTTTCAGGACACAGACATGAGTAATGAAGATAAACAGATGAGCAACCATTATTATTTTTAAAACACAAATCTGAGCAAGGGATGCATGGTGGAGGAATGGTTACGGCGCAGGCCACACAGCTAGGAGACACGAGTTCGATTCCACCCTCAGCCATTTCTGTGTGAAACTTGCATGTTCTCCCCGTTCATGCGTGGGTTTTCTCCGGGTACTCTGGTTTCCTCCCACATTCCAAAAACATGCTAGGTTAATTGGTGACTCCAAATTGTCCATAGGTATGAATGTGGGTGTGAATGGTTGTTTGTCTATATGTGCCCTGTGATTGGCTGGCAACCAGTCCAGGGTGTACTCCGCCTCTTGCCCGAAGACAGCTGGGATAGGCTCCAGCATGCCGGTGACCCTCGTGAGGATAAGCGGTAGAAAATGAATGAATGAATGAAATCTGAGCAAGGTGAAATACCTAAAATCAAGGTAGACGATTATTATTTTTTGATTAACAATACATATATATTTTCTTATCACACACTTTCCATGTTAGACCAACTTGCTTATCTAATATGGACTCCAAACTGTCAGCAAAATTAGATGTGACTTGCCGAAATGCCTTTTTACTTGTTTCAATCTTTTCCATGGTAGCTTGCAAGCTACTTTCTGCTTCAGAGTGGATGACATACAGCAGGCGTCTCAAACTCAACTGACCCGGGGGCCACTGGAGGTAGAGTCTGGGTAGTACTGCACATAAAGGTGTACCAATAAGGCCAAAAAAAATTGTATATTGAAGCAAATTATATGTATTTTTTGCCTAAATGAAGCATTTTCAAGCATAAAAATGGCAATGTGAATGATACGTAGTATTCTACACTTGTCACTAGGTGTCAGTAATGTTAATTTAAGGCATGATCGCCATAACAACAGGCTTTAATTGCGGGGTTGGACAAGTTACGATAATCGCTAATAAAAAAATCCCAAATAAAAACATGGGCTACTGATTCGGCTGTAACCCACGCCGAGCTAAAACTCAACCCTGAGCCCCCCATCGTCACTTCCTGTCCACCCATCACTGTTCCCTAGGGAACAGATTTATAGCAACAAACGAGTCTTTGTTTTAAATGGCTTATTTTCTATTATGACTCCTACATTGGGTAATGCATGTACTATACAGGCGGTGTTAATTCATCGGTCCAATACATGGTAATATAAAAATCCAAGTGCATGTGGACCACACTAACACTAAACTTTGATGTCAAGTAAGATCCAAAAATGCAGAGTACCTTTGTAAACATATATGTTCATGCAGAGGTAGGGAACCTATGGCTCGGGAGCCAGGTAGGGCTCTTTTGATGACTGTATCTGGCTCTCAAGCATTTCTTACCACAATAAAAATTTATTTTTGCTAACATTTTAAAGTAAACCATCACAGAAATATGTTAAAAATAATATTCAAAATCAACAACTTTCTTATGCATTTTAATTCGTCCATCTATATTCTGCTGCAATACGGCCAACCATATCTATCTTTCCTGATGATATTTTCCAGGTCAAACACCAAAACTTGATTATTACTGGGTAATGCTGTAGTCTACCTCGGTCATTGAGATGTCAAAAAAACATGTAAATGTAAACTTTCCTCCTTTAGTCAAATAGCTAAAGCTGCAGAACCAAGCCTTCTGACGAAGATGGCCAAAAGAATGAAATACGTCTACGGAGTACGGTGCAAAACTATGCAGCAGCAGAAGTTGTATTAATGGCAACAAGTATTTGATTTATTATTAGACACTGCGCTGCTCACGAAAGTGTGCTGGCCACACCCCATTGGCGTGGGGTAGTGTGCCTGGTCTACGTAATTAGAGCCCATTATCTAAAACTGTTGGTCTTACATAAAAATGCACACATTTTATTGCATTCAATGTTTAAAAAAATGTATATGGCTCTCACAGATACACATTTTAAAATATCTGGCCTTCATGGCTCTCTTCGCTAAAAAGGTTCCCGACCCCTGTGTTCATGTGACATTGTTTACATTATTACACACTAAAGGGAGTAAAAATAAAAATAAACCGATGTTCTTCACATCCACCTCCTGTCCTAACGTTACATATACATAGACAAGGCTTACGGGGGGGGGGGGGGGGGGGGCGCTTTTGCAGAAGGGTCTGTCCTGTCTAATATTACACGACATTTCAAAGATACGATCTTGTTTAATGAATCTGAATTCTTTCCTCTGCGTGGGTATCGGTGACACCTGGCTGTAATGTGGACTGTGAGAGACAGAGAGGGAGACGTGCATCCACGGGCGTGCTGAAACTCGCCCTGCAGCCAAGTGGGAATGGGGGGGTTGGAGCTAACAGACAAGAAGGGGGTTGTGTTGGAAGAGAAGCCAAGATGATTTGATGTCATTTTGTAAGAAGCAGTCTGTCACTGATTGGGATCTGACTTTTGGCACCTCACAAGAAGACCCCCCCCCCAAAAAAAAAAAATTCTCTCCTCCATTTCTCTCACACATATCTTCTGAATCTGAGCACGGAAAATCGGACCCAGATGTGAAGTGGCTTGTGACCCTGACAACAAATTGGCAAGGGTAGATCCCCACCCCCTGGCTTGGGTGGTGTCAGCTGTGCAAAGCACAACTTGGGTTATCACTGAAGATGCTTTTTGCAAGACCATATAGGACTTCTCCATGGGTCGCCGTGGAGGGGGGGTCCTCTAAGTCCTCATAGTCCTCATTTATAGTTGCAGGGTCTGGAAGACTCAGTGCTTATCTCCAAGATCCAGTCAGGGAAGACTTGATTGCCTTACAGGGATGGGAAATGCCTTCCTCTGCCTCCTCCCTTCTTCTGTATTCTCTCACTTTTCTTCCCCACCTATTCTCTTTCCTATTTTGCTTCTCCGTTCCCTCCCCTCTTTGCTCCCTTTCCTCTCTCTCTCTTCTGTCTCTCCCACTGCCCTGCTGTGAGGAGTAGGTGGTTCCTCGCTGTACTTGATTGGTGTGAGTCTATATAGGAGGAGAGACGCTCTAACTGGACTCAGAGTCTGCTGGTGCCACACGCTCCCCCACAGGACTACCTACTTTTTCCAAATTATTTTATTTTGGGGCTCTTTTACGGAGAGGATTTACTTCATTGTGACAGCATGACGGAGAATAAGAGGAAAGATAAGAAAGGGAGAAAGAAGGGCGGTAAGAAGGGGCAGAAAGAGAAGGAGGGTGACCCCACTCAAGGTAAGAAGACATGAAAGGTGTATAATATGATGTATTATATGTACAGATACAGAGAAGTAGTACGCATTTGCAAAAGTATTGCCCTTGGCTTGTCAAAGCTTGCCGCCAGATTGTCACATGGATGTGTATCCTAACGTGGACAGTGTGGAGAAGCACATCTGGTTTGGCAGCGGGCTGGAATTATAGGGAAGTCAAATGGTGTGATTTGTGTACTCAACTTTTTGGATGCACATTCCCAAATTTGGATTTGAAATATTACTCTTTTTACAGATGTTCTTTGATAGCACTAGGATTTTTTTTTTACAAGTATTTTGTACAACACAGCGCTATACACTCAGTACACATTTGAACAGGGTTAATAATTTAGTTTCTTCAGTCTTTTTTGGATGAGCGGTGATGAGTCACCGTACATAAAAGTGTGTCTTTTTAGCTTGCATGCTAGGGTATCACTATATAGAGAAGCTTGGCAGTGGCAAATGTAGCAATGTGCTTGCTCACTGGTGCTTGCTTGCAAGCTGCAGCATGTCACTGTAGATTGACCTCAGGTCATGGGGAAGCCCAACCCCCCCTGTTTTAGTGACAATTCTTTAATTATGGCTCATCATGTTTGCTTCCTGGTGTCTTCAGCTTTCACCTTTAGCATCTCAACTGTTTTTTTTTAAATAATGTTTCATATATTTTATTCCACCTTAAGACTGTGATTTAAGGGCCTATGCACATATTTAGTACACCACATAGCTCCGCTCAATGTGCTCAGCAAAACACCCATTGAAACCTTATCGTGTTTAGCTGAATCATCACCAAATTTGGTACACCCCTAACTAAGCATGTGTGAAAAATTTCAGCAAGGTTGGTTGAAAATGACCACCATCAACAGAAAACATCATTGTCCATAAGTCATTGACCATTTAATCTAATGATTATAAAACATCATCTGTATTACACGTATGCCAGCACATATTCCAAAGCATTCCAACCACAACCCATAATGGGCACCACAAATGTCTTTTCCTGGGGGAGGTATCTTCATGAATTAACCATTGCAAGAGTGTATGCTGTATATGCGGATTTCCCAAACTGAGGGCCCAGACTCAAAATGAGTCACAGGTCATTTGTCAAAGGAAAATGTTTCAAAGTTGCTTTATTGATAGCCTTTTGAAATGTTTTAAATTCATACTAAATTCATTTCTTGTCATGAATTTATCATTAGCTTATGTAAATTTGATTTTCAAGATATGGCACTGCACAATATGTTTTTTTTTGGTCCCAAAGGTGTGCTTTCTAGTGATATTAAGGCTGTCAATTGATTAAAATATTTAATTTTGATTAATCACAGGTTTTTTGATAATTAACTTGTAATTAATCATAATTAATCACAGATAGAATTAAGTTTTCATCTATAATAACTAGGGATGTAAATCTTTTTGTTGTAAATTATGTAATAAGATACACAGGTTAAGATTAAATATGATTAATAACGATCCATCCATCCATCCCTCCATCCGTTTTCAATGTCGCTTATCGTCACTAGGGTTGCAGGTGTATGCTGAAGCCTATCCCAGCAAACCTCGGGCGAGAGACGGGGTACACCCTGGACTGGTCGCCAGCCCATTGCAGTTTTTAAAAACGGAACGATGCAATACGATTTGATACAATGTCCAAATGATTCAACGGTTACATTGGTTAATGTACACATTAGCTATTCTATAAAAGTGTCTGTAAGGCAGGGGTCCCTGACCACTGGAATGCGGGACAAAAACAACTAAAAATTCAACTTTGTTCAACTATCCTTGAATGCACCATATTTGGTTTGAAATGCTGATATTTGACGATGTAGTAATGCATAAAGGTAAGAATTGAAGATCTTATTGAGCGCCAATTCAGGCTTGTACTGTCACGGCGCGGCATGTCGATGTTGCGGTGCGACCCCAGGATGCAGAGAGCAGGACCAAATGCAGGTAAATTAAATTTATTTAATGCGATAATTGCAGCAGCAGCGAAAACACAACTCGACTTGCTGACGGACAAACCAACAATGATCCCACACCGGGAGAAGCGCACACCTGAACTAAATAAGGACAAATTAGGGACAGGTGTGAATGATTAAGGAAACAAAGGCAGAGGCGGCAAAACAGGAAGTCAAGTACAAAATAAGAGTGTTCAAAAGGGAAATCAAAGGCCAAACGGGGAACATAAACAAACTGTCACCTGGAAACCCACACAGGACGTGACAGTACACCCCCCTCAAGGACGGATCCCAGACGTCCAAAACAGAAGTCAAAGAGGGATGGGTGGTGGGGGGACCGGAGGTGGGTCGCCGACGGGACCCTTCTGGGGGCCGGCCGGGGCGGCAGGCCCGGCGGAGCCAGCAAGACCCCTCCAAGTGATGGAGGGAATGGTTGGGTCGGCGGAGGTGGTAAGCACTCTCCGGGGGACGCCCTCGACTATGCGCGGGGTAGGCCTCCTCAGGGGGGCGCCCTGGGTGCAGAACCTGAGCCCCGGCAGAGAGTCTAGAGGTAGGCGGCGCCCGGCCCTGACACGGATAAGCAGCAGGCGCCCGGCCCTGACGCGGAGACGGCGAAGAAGCAGGCGCCCGGCCCTGACGCGGAGACGGCGAAGAAGCAGGCGCCCGGCCCTGACGCGGAGACGGCGAAGAAGCAGGCGCCCGGCCCTGACGCGGAGACGGCGAAGAAGCAGGCGCCCGGCCCTGACGCGGAGACGGCGAAGAAGCAGGCGCCCGGCCCTGACGCGGAGACGGCGAAGAAGCAGGTGTCTCTGCCAGAGCCTCTCCATCTGCTCCAGCAGGCCCTGCTCCTCGTCTTGCCGGTGGAGTGGGCTGTGCCTCCTCACTCCCCCCACAGGTGGCGCCATCCTCCCTTGCTATTGGCAGGCTGGGCTGTGCCTCCAGCGTAGCCCAGCAGGTGGTACTAGCCCCCCCTCTCGTAGGCGGATCCCAGACGCCGTCATCAGAGGGAGCCGAAACCAGGGAAGGGAGGAGGGAGGCTTGGAGGAGGGTCACTGGCTCCTCCAGGTCAGCAGTCCCGGCCGCAGCCACTTGCGTAGGCTTGAAGCCGCGCGGCTTGGGCACAGGCGGGATCAGGGATGCCACGCAGCTTGGCACGGGAGCTGGGTCTTGGGAACCCCAGTGGCTGCGCGGCTTGGGCACAGGCGGAATCCGGGATGCCACGCAGCTTGGTGCGAGAGCCGGGGTTTGAGGAACCTTGAAGCTGCGTGGCTTGGGGACTGGAGGAATCTGTGAGGCCACGCAGCTTGGCACGGGAGCCGGGTCTTGGAAACCCCAGGGGCTGCGTGGCTTGGGAACTGGAGGAATCTGAGAGGCCACGCAGCTTGGCACGGGAGCCGGGTCTTGAAAACCCCTGGGGCTGCGTGGTTTGGGCACAGGGGGAATCCGTGGCGTCACACAGCTTGGCGTGGGAGCCGGGTCTTGAGAAACCCTGGAGCTGCGGGGTTTGGCCACTGGAGGAAACAGTGGCATCACACAGCTTGGCGTGGGAGCCGGGTCTTGAGAAACCCTGGAGCTGCGGGGTTTGGCCACTGGAGGGGAACGTGTGCCGTGGTCCTCTTCGTATTGTGCGAGAGGCAACAGGGATGTGGAAGAGGTGGTCGGCTGGAGTTCGGCGTGCTGACGTGCTGCGGGGGCCATCAATAGTGGCGTGATGGGCCGGCACTCAGCGACGGTGTGGGGGGTTAATGCCGCCTCGGCATGGTGTGGCGAGGAGAAATTGATTGGCTTCACCCTTTGACGCTGTGAAGCCTTCGGCACTAGCGTGCAGTCCGGCCCCCATTCCATGGTCTCCAGCTCCTCCGGCGTGTACCTCGCACGCGCCTGCTCCAACGTCTTGAAAAAGTGCCGGGTCCACTCGGCGAACTCGAGATCTCCGTCGGGTTCATCGAAGCCGGCATGGCAGGAGGGCGGGTGCGCCTTGGCTTGGCGTGGAGGGGAGAACGAGCGTGGCTTCGCCTTCCGGCACCGCGGCTTGCGTCGCCGTCGCGGCCGGTCTGGGGTGTCGTCGGTCGGTCCGGGATAGAACCACGCCATTGAGACGAGCGTGTCGTCCGGCCCGCGCACCACATCCTCCAGTTCCCATGGCGGTCTCGCCGTCTCCTCGTCTTCCATGGATTTGAAAAGCTGCCAGGTCCAAAAATCGCTCTCTGCGAGGTCGCCTTCATTTGGTGGGATCATTCTGTCACGGCGCGGCATGTCGATGTTGCGGTGCGACCCCAGGATGCAGAGAGCAGGACCAAATGCAGGTAAATTAAATTTATTTAATGCGATAATTGCAGCAGCAGCGAAACACAACTCGACTTGCTGACGGACAAACCAACAATGATCCCACACCGGGAGAAGCGCACACCTGAACTAAATAAGAGGACAAATTAGGGACAGGTGTGAATGATTATGGAAACAAAGGCAGAGGCGGCAAAACAGGAAGTCAAGTACAAAATAAGAGTGTTCAAAAGGGAAATCAAAGCCCAAACGGGGAACATAAACAAACTGTCACCTGGAAACCCACACAGGACGTGACATGTACTGGTGGATAGTGGGGCTGTATTCAATTAATTCTTTTAATTTGGTCTTGTTCCTGTTATAGTTTTACATAAAGTAGATTGCTATAATGTTCCTATGTTAAAAATCTTTATTTAATCTTTATTTTGGGGGGCACTGCACTGTCAGTCGGGGGTCATTAGAATTGCCCCCCCATAGGACGCCCCTGTTCACTTGAAATCAATGCAATAACTTTATAATGCCTTTCCCCCAGACTGATTATAAACACAATACATGATATGTAATATTATACTTATTAATATTGTAATAGATAGTCTAGCAGTGATTATTTCGGACTTCCTCGGGCACTGAGTTTCCTAGTCTTGGTAAAGAGTATATTGTATGTGGAAATAATGGAATTTATAATTCACATTTGATGACATAAAATATCACTTTGTGATGTTAAAACAACCTAAAGTGACAATATTTGTATTTAAATTTGGTGAGTTTTTAGGTAGGTTATGGCAATTTGTACGAATACTTAAAAGAAGAACAAGAAGAAACATTGCAATTGAATACATGAAACGTATGCTGACATGTTGTGCCCACGTTGATGCTACACTGAACATCATGTTGCAAGTTCAGACTCTCAGATGCGCCGCAACATAAAAAAGATAGCAAGTCTTTTAAAGCTCTGTAATAAAAGTTGCCACCTTGTAATTATTCATGAGTAAGAGTCACTCTGCTCACTAAATCACGTTTAAAATACGATGGCGGCATTTTATTGTGCAAAAATTGCATGGTAGCATTCAGTGTGTCATAGCGGTGTTGTTTTAAAATAGGTGGTGCTGATGCGTGACGTTGATTGTATAAATGGAATGTGTATACAGTGTGTTTTTTTTTTCTAGTTCTAACAATATGCTGCCCTTTGTTTAATGCACACGGTGCATCGTCCAGCATGTGCTTGCATGTGCACATGTTCTTGTGTGTCAAATGGAATTGTATGTTCAGTAATCTGGCCAATGAACGGCGTGTCCGACATCTCAAGAATATGACAGCCTTGTTCCCTCTTCACTCATAACTTCAGATTACTTTCACATTTTTTTGAAAGTATGTCATTTTCAGCACATAATATGATGACAGAGTACCTATATGGGCAAAAATGGGATTGTGAAGATGGTGTGGGTTTGATTCCTGGCCAGTGTCCTAATGCTTTGCCATTGGAGGTGCCCGGTGCTGTTTCCAATCCTGGATATTTTGGAAGGGCTGCATCATAAAGGGGATCCGGTGTAGAAAATCCGGTCGCAAATCAAATCATGTGATTGATTCACTGTGTAACTCTGATGGGAAATGCAGAAAGGAAAAAAACTGAGAAAAAAAACATTATTCTTGTACAATTATTATAATTTTTTACAGATACAAAGATTCCCAATATTGAGTGATGATACTTAACATTTATTTTTTTCCATATAATATTGCAATTGTACTCTCATAAAAATCCATTACTTTCTTATAATATTTCTTGTAATATTTTTCCACTTAATATTGCAATTGCATTTTCTGAATTTTTTTTTTGAAATATGAACTTTTTTCTTGCATTATTAAAACTTTTTTTGGGGGTAATATTTCAACCTGGTTGGCGTAAAATTCTCTCAGAAAGCTAAATCAAAATATGACAAGTTTATTTTTGTAAATTGGAAACCCCTGATAATATTAGTCAATATTACAACTTTTTTCTCATTATGGTGACATTTTTCTTTTAATATTTATTAGTATTTTGTCTTTTCAGTGAGACAATTAACACACCAAAAGTTTGGAGGCAGTGAAGCAGGTTGTTTTGGGGCTTTTTGCAGAAGTGGAGTAACTTGTGGATTTTCTTGCTGGCTCAAGTGTGTGTGTGTGTGTGTGTGTGTGTGTTTTGTGGTTGAAAGCTGACACTCTCATGAGAATGCTAAGAAACCTGCCAAAATGTTAAGTTCTTATTGAAGAACAAAAGACACCTGAGGGGGTGTATAACTGGGGAACTTTGTTCTCATTCTGACGTTGAAGAGGAGGAGGAGGAGGCCAGAGGCGCTCCATCAACTTTGACGTGAACAGAGGCGGACGATGTGAGCTTACAGAACATTCTGGCTGACCTACATAAATATGTATTTACTATCATTGCAGCTCACTGACCATCCATCATCTGCCAAGACAAAACAGAAGTACCGTGCACACTGGCTGCTAATAAGTGCTTACGGAAGTGAAGAGCCGGCTCCTTCACTTTGTGCCAAATCCCTCTTATCATGTTCAAACACCTACCTTGCCTTTCACGCTGGAAACGGGAGCTGTTTGGACAAAGTCAAAACAAAATGTAACTGTAATCACCAGAGTTGGCGACATGTCAGAAAATTTGGTAACGTGCGTGTTTTCATGCCCTTAGGAAATCACAAAAAAGCAACTCACCTTCATGCATACTTGTTTTTTGCAATTTGCTGTGGCACCGAGTGTCGCCACAGCAAAGGTGCCTAATGGCGTGCAGTGGCTCAAACTACCTCCCAACTGGCTCGTGGTGGCCCGTAACGGCGGTAAAAAATTTAGTTTGGCGGCAAGAAAATGTCAAAATGTTTAAAATTTTCATCAAGCAATCAGCGCGAAGTGTCCACTAAGTGGAAACAAATGTCACAAACAATCCGCCTCTTGGAATCCACTGGAATGTAATGGCCACAGCGAGCCACTACGCGCCAATCACATCATCTTTGGCGCAAACTGGCACCAACTGGTGCCGGCCCAGTGGACTCCCTAGCATTAGGAGCGCCATCATCCATGAGGAACTTGGAATAGAGCCGCTGCTCCTCCACATTGAAAGTAGCCAAATGATACGGCATGTGCATCCGGTTAGGATGCGTCCCGGACGGCTCCTTGGGGAGGTATTCAGGGCACGTCCAACTGGTAGGAAGCCTCGGGGTACACCTCGGGATCCCCTGAGAGGAGCTGGACAAAAAAGCTGGGCAGAGGGGTTCTCTACTTAGGCTGCAGCCCCCCGCAACCAAACCCTGGATCAGTCTCAATTAGGGGGGTCTATTTCTGTTCTTAACTCATACATAAGTCACATGATAAAACACATTTACTTCTTCATGCATGGCTTTATCTACAATGTAGTGGCTAGGAATAATGTAGCGAGGTTTGCGGTGATCAATAAACCTGACATTACTCACCATTGACAGGGGCTCGCTCGTCCCATGAGAGTTTTCCATGTGATGGCTTCATATGCGCAACAAAATTGCTTGCATTAAACTTCCCCAGTTCTGTGCCACCATGAGAAACTTGTGATTGACATGATTTGCACTCAGCTGCAACGTCTTTTTATATCATTGTTTGCATGCTGTTGTTGTGATGACATGGGCTATGCTGGCGAGTTGTGCTGGGGAGGAGTCTGGAATTGAATGCTTGTGTTGGAGTACTGGTATCGGAGATTTGAGATGCAGGCAGTTTTATAATCTGATATTGGTTTTTTTTTTTACTGATATTGGCCCGATAGCCGATATCAATATCATATCGTAAAATCTCTAGTAATAATACAACTTTATTTGTTTAGTTTTGTAAACGTTAAATTTTTTCTTGTTACACCATTTTTTTTTGGTAATTTTGTTTTTTTTTCATTCAACAAAATCGTGACCTTCCTTTTAAATGTAACAACTCCTTGATGTAAAATTACAACTTTTTGGTCATAGCAAAAAGTTCACAGTAAATGCCTTTAAAATGACAGCTTATGGTAAACATTACATTATTATTTTAATCACCTATTGGGGGTCTCTGTGTGGAATTTGCGTGTTTTCCCGGTGCATGCGTAGGTTTTCTCCGGGTACTCCAGTTTCCTCCCACATTCCAAAAACATGCTAGGTTAGTTGGTGACACTAAATTGTCCATAGGTATGAATCATTGTTTGTCTAAATGTGCCCTGTGATTGGCTGGCGACCAGTCCAGGGTGCACCCCCCCCCCCCCTCTGGAGTAGGCTCCAGCATCCCCTTGCAATCCTAGTGAGGAATAGCGGCATAGAAAATGGATGCATGGATGAATATTTTTATCTTTGTAGGCAGATGTTTAATATAACTTAAGTGTATCTCATCAAAGTGTCTGGTTTGTGCATCTAATGTAACCTGCCTTAATCTTGCACCGTTTGGTGTATCAATTGGTGCTTGAATATATTTTATTGTTCATCCTTTCTCTTCCCCATTTTATGTATCTGTGTATAAGAGATGGATTCCACACAATAAAACATAAATATGTTGTATTAGGCTCGTAAACGGATGGCTGTTGACTGGTGTCCAAAGGTGCTTGAGTGAGCTCATCTTGGATCACAGTTTTTGCAGTTATAAATCTTTAAGCTCTTTTTTATATTATTGAAATTGGTTTCATAACTGTAGAGCATCATACATTTTACCGATGCCACCCAGACTTCAAGTATTGGCCAATGTCAGTGGAATAATCCTTCTTATTCAGCATTTTTTTTTGTGGCACAATAAGTGCTTTGAACACAGCCATGGTCGAAAATAGTGCGCACACTTCCTGCACACAAGTCATTTACATGAGCTGCGACACAAAGTGATGTTGTTAGAGTCCAGTCAGTCCATAAAACACATCAGTCATAGTCCTACACAGGGGCTCATTTCATAAATGATTAGTATTGAATTACGAGCCAATTTGATAAGACGGTGGCTGCGTGACAAGAACATGTTGTCACTTTGTCACATAAACAACCATTTGGACTAAGACCATATCGCTAAATAATGGCAAATGCAGAAATGGTATTATTTCTACCTACCAAGACTATTAAAAACACATTATTGTAGACATAATCTGGTCTTCGTTTGAACTCACTAAGTCATCCAGGCATCCATATGATTGTTTCTGCACAGGCATGCAAATTGTAATCTTATTTTACAGGTTGTAGGTAAAATAATATAATAAGACATTTTCACCAATCCGTACGAACATGTTTAGGTCGCATCCCAAGCATTCTGAATGGTAAGACTACCGAAAAGTGATGTGATTAGGATTATAATTCTTATTAATCTGTACCAAATGGTACATCATGATGGAAACAAAACAATACTTATTGCCAACTTGCACTGCCTTATGGGATATGTCACTATCAAATACTGTATTGTAATGTACATGCTATAAACATGCTTTGTACATCCTCTGTTACAAAAAAATATACAATTAGCCATTTAAAAGTGATATTATTCAAGCGTGATCCCTACATTTACTACTTTATTTCATCCTTGGGTAACATGTTGATAGAATAAATTGTTACTGTAGTGGTTCACATAGCCTTTTACCCTATATCAGCTGGAATAGACTATAGTTACTCCATGTGGTATATAGTAATCCCTTGTTTGTTGCGGTTAATTGGTTGAAGACCCGACCATGATAGGTACATTATGTGAAGAACGAGTCCTAATTCATAAATGGAACATTTTCCTACAGCATATACAGTTTAAAGCCCTCTAGAGATGAACTAGCACCCCTATAGTCACCTTTTATTACCCAATAGTGTAGGCAGTGATGTCAGGCGTTCAGAGTTCAGTTTCAGCTTGGGTTACGGCCACAACAGTACCTTGTGATATTATTATTATTACGATTATTATGGTTTTGTCTGTTGTGAGATCATTCAAACCTGCAATAAAAACCTGTTGTTGTGGCGGTACAATTATTATAAAGCCCTCTAGACATGAACTAGAACCCCTATAGTCACCTTTGTATTACCCAATAGTGTAGGCAGTGATGCCAGGAGTTCAGTCCTACAAAGGCATGCCTTGGATTCCTATTCTAAGCTCCTGGAAGTAAATGAGAAATGTTGACTCAATCGTTTGAGTGATTGTTAATTCATCAAGCGGCTTTAGCGTGGAAGCGGGGCTGACTTTTTACAACTGTTGCCCCCCCGAGCATGGGCTGTCGACACGCCACGTAGGCCCTCGGCTTTCCCGTATTCGTTTGCCTTTTATTGTCCATGTCTGCAGCTGCCCCTCCACTTCAAAAGGAGACAATCAGGCGCTTGCAGAGGCCTCGAGTTTATCTTTGCTGCCTGACACTTTTTCCACAGGTGTCACGGAAAATGAGACAACCTTTAAAAAAAAAAAAAAAATCACGTTTTGGGATTTTATGTGAGCACGGTTGGTTCGTTGTGTACTTCAAGTGTGTCCAGCAAACATCTCCTGTATGATGGTTTCCTCATCAGGCGACCCACAGAGGAGCATCCACTGTATATCACGCTGTGTGCATGCTGCCAAAAGGTTCACCAATGTCATGTTGGGGAGACGAAAGAGCCTTGAAGATAGACATGAATATGAATCTCTACGGACAACTTTGTGGAACATCTGTGTCTTCAAGGTAGAGCTAAGTGACGGCGCCCTGTGTCTTCATTACATGGACCTTCTTGCACATCTGGCTTAGCGATAAGTCCTGTAACTCTTCCAGGCAAAGAGAAAACTTGTTTAATTTACTTGGCAAGGACAGACCTGTGTCGAGGCAAAGTACTAAACATTTTTTTATTTTTTATTTTATGGAGCAACCTCATTCCCGCTGTTCTCCACGCCGATGACAGGATGACAGGCTTTCCTCAGGCGCTGTGATGGGCCAAGTCTGGCATGGAGCATGTAAAGCCATATAGCACCGTCATGTTGACGCACACTATTCTCTATACACAGCAAAGACATGGGACATGGACTTAGTTCCATTTGGACACTGGAACTGAATCCAAAGTTTCCCAGCCAAACGACATTAGGAGGTAAAGCCCATTTGATGAAAATGTGTGATGAAACCTCTTGTCAAACATGACCCATGTTTGAGTATTCATGAATGCAGGTTCTTTTTAAACATCACATCCCGTATGGAGCATTATTGCTGCTAAAATACAGAAAATGGTTTTAATGTGAAACATCTGGACTTTTAAAGTTCTGCATGTGACGTACTCGAGAATGGGGGGTATTCAACAGGCAGGCCGCCGGCCAACTTTGGCCTACCAAGGCTATTCATTTGGCCCACCAAACATCACCCCAATAATGTAAAGGTTCTCAAAGTGGGGTATGCCAAATGTTGTAGGGGGTAAGTGGTTAGCATGTTGGCCGCACAGTCAGGAGATCAGGAAGACCTGGGTTCGAATCTCTGTTAGGCATCTCTGCTGGAGTTTGCATGTTCTCCCCCAGCATGCATACCAAAAACATGCTAGGTTAATTGGCGACTCCAAATTGTCCATAGGTATGAATGTGAGTGTGAATGGTTGTTTGTCTATATGTGCCCTGTGATTGGCTGTGCTTTGACCAGTCCAGGGTGTACCCCGCCTCTTGTCCGAAGACAGCTGGGATAGGCTCCAGCATACCGACGGCCCTTGTGAGGATAAGCGGCATAGAAAATGGATGGATAGATGTCTGAAGGGGCATTCAGGACTATTCAGTCTAAGTCCTGGTTCATGCAGTACACCCTCCACTCTGCAGGAGGCAACAGTGAGTTGTATGCATCACAATGAAGCAACAGTAGAAGACACTATCCTACTTTTTAGCCTTTGCCAGTATCCACTGCAATATTTAGTGTCTAAAAAATCTTTAGTTAATTACATGATCACCTCCATGTTGCCATATTAAAGTGGAACCCAACGTATTTTTCCCATAGTAAATAACAAACAACTTCTGCTGTATCAATTAGCACCGAGTAAAAGAAAATTTAAAAAATTGGTATTAACATCTGCGATTGTCGAAAGTAGCTGCACTTGAAGTGCTCAACATCTGCCCTCTTCATCTACAAATACAAGTACTTGAAAATAAAATGTTTCACATAGTATTCATGTAGTTTGCTCCTTCCAGCTAGTCCAACATTGGTTTGGTGCCAACCTTCCTTTGCGTGTATTGTGCATAAAACAGTAAAAAGAATATACAGCAAAAGTGTAGTGTATAATACATGTATTTATGTCAATATCTTCTTGGTGAAATTCATTTGCATGGAGGAAATGGATTTATTATATTGCTCGTTTTGTTGCAGTAAGTTTCATTTGTGGTTCTATGGTTATTAACACACTTGTAGAGTCAATTCTTTCAATGACAGTGACATTTGAGGCATATTTTTTTTTACAGGAAATGCACCAAATTCTACTATGTTCCAATGTTGAAGACAAGTCCAACAGCCTTATTTCAGAAGCTTTACTTCAACGACGGCTTGACTATGAAGCTGCTCACAGATAAAGGCCAGAAATAGCTGCCACTGATCTAAAAATAGAGGCTTTTGCATTTACCTTTCTTTGAGCTATTTTAATTTTGACATTTCTTTTTTTCTTGTGGTCACAAAGTTGATGCCTGTAGGATTTTTTTTTTTTTGTTTACATCAAGACATATTTTTTACTTGTTTGGTTTAGTAATGTAGTCATTTAGTTGCTCATGTTTCTCAACTTAATGTCATAAATACTTCATTATAATTACAGCCACTACCTGCAAGGAGACTCGGGAGCCTAGTGGTTGACATTCTGGATTTTGGAGCATATGCCTCGGGTTCGAATCTCCACTAGTAAGCACCATGGGTATTCTTTAGGAAGGACATCTGGAATATAAAGGGCTCAAGCCAAAAATCGCGGGCAGTTATGGAAAGCAGGTGATAATTCATTTATCCACTTTCCCGTTTGTCCTGACTAGGTTGGCGGGGATATGCTGAAGCCTATCCCGGCTGACTTTAGGCGATAGTTGGGGTACACCCCAAACTGGGTCAGCCAATCAGCCAATTGCAATAGGGTGATAATTGTAATTAGTTTATTCCAAACAACAAAATCATTCATTCATTCAATCATTTTCTACTGCTTTTTCTCACGAGGGTCGCGGGGCTGCTGGAGCCTATCCCAGCTGTCTTCGGGTGAGAGGCGGGGTACACCCTGGACTGGTCGCCAGCCAATCACAGGGCACATATAGACAAACAACCATTCACACTCACATTCATACCTATGGACAATTTGGAGTCACCAATTAACCTAGCATGTTTTTGGAATGTGGGAGGAAACCGGAGTACCTGGAGAAAACCCACACATGCACGGGGAGAACATGCAAACTCCACACAGAGATGGCCATAACTCTCCTCCCCATTGACACATTTCCACTGGAAAAGGCAATACTACGTCTAGTACGTAGTCGGAGGCCATACAAGTGAACCACTTAGATCACATTGATCCTGTGCCTTATACTCCACAGCTACGCCACTTTGCTGCAGCGCTCTATTCTCTGGCAGCCTGCAGCATCCTCTTGACCGTAGTCAACTGTGATAGGCTGAGAAGCAAATGCAGGAGACACTCATTGTCCTCCATTGTTGTTGTTGTGGTTCAATGCTGCATGTCTTTTGCAGTATAATTGTGGTACTATTTGGTGGGCTGAGCCGGTACTTTAATATGAAAAAATAAATACAGATGCTTTATATTTTTATTTGACTATTCAAGGGTTGGAAAAAAATCCTATATAGTAAATCTTTGTTTATTACCCTTAATTGGTGGTATGCTGGAGCCTATTCCAGCTGTCTTCAGGGCGACACCCCGGACTTGTCACCAGCCAATCACAGGGCACATATAGACAAACAACCATTCACACTCATATTCATACCTATGGACAATTTGGAGTCGCCAATTAACCTAATTTGCATATTTTTAACAGATAACAGAGATTCGAACCCAGATCGAACCCAGATCTCCTAACTGTGCGGCCAACATGCTAACCCCTGGATTCATCGCTTAATATATTTTGGAAAAAGCGTAACAGAGTGCAGTTCGTGAAATACGAACTGCAATGGTCAAAACATTGCGTAACCCTGCAGGGAAGCGTGCATATTTCCTCAATAATCACACATCACATAGAATATAAATATTAGCCACTGTATTGCACCTTATTTACATGCTTTTTTTCTTGTCCAATGGCATTAATGCAACATCTCCATACACTCCATATTCACTGTGGACAATTTTGGTGTATTTATGTAAGTTAATGACTCAAATTCATCATATCCTGCAAAAAATGCATAATCATTGACACTTTTCCTCTCCTTGTGGACTTTATCAGGTCAGGGAAGTGGGCCACTTTCTCCAAAAACAGGACAAGAAGGGGGCGGGTAGGGGTAATTTTGGTACACCTTTGTTTGAAGTTGCTTCAACGATATCACATTTTTTTTACATCCTTCACAGCTGGAATTGTATTATTCAGCGAAGCATCCACATAATATTGTGAATGGAGAAAGTTTCTGTGTAAGGGGGATTTGTAGGGGTGGGTGCATCTTGGCCATCCCCTGATTGACCCTCGTTCACCCCTGTTCACCCCCCCACCCTGTGAATGAGTCTTCCCTTAAACGTGTGTGCAGCTGTCAGCTGGCAAGTGTTTGTGTAACTGTGTGTTCTGCATGTACTGTACCGTGTGGATGTGTGTCACTTTTCATTAATAGAAATCCACGGCTTATTTGGCAGCCGTGGATCGTATACATGCAGTTTGTACGATGACGATGGATCGTTTGCTGTCATAGCTTCAGGTGATTGTGTGCTAGCTAGAAAAGCAGATTGCTGCTCCACCTGTTTTTGTCAGTTTGACGTCAACTTGATAATGCCTCTGGTGACAACATCTGCTGGTCACATGAGAGAGTTGTTCTAGTTGTCCATTGAGGGACAATT
Source organism: Doryrhamphus excisus (assembly GCF_037039965.1). NCBI lineage: Eukaryota > Metazoa > Chordata > Actinopteri > Syngnathiformes > Syngnathidae > Doryrhamphus > Doryrhamphus excisus. The sequence goes on along the minus strand of NC_136377.1, from coordinate 8,776,959 downwards.
GGCTGCATTACTGCCTTGATGTCTTCTTTTGTTTTTACACATACACACAATGGTGCATGAATTGTGCAAACCAAAACACATGTGCTGGGAATGCTCAATAACACCTTTTGTCCCTTTTTTTAAATTCTGTGCAGCTTTGGCTCCAAAGTTAAAACCAATGAAGAATCCATCAGTTGTGGACGAGGGAACCAAGCTCACAGTCAAGTGCGAGGCCACGGGGAACCCTCTCCCCACCTACCGCTGGTTCAAAGACGGCAACGAGCTCAAGAAAGACAAAAAAATACGAATAAAGACCAGCCAGTGAGTACAACACCACCATTATGATTATATTTTTGTATTTTATGAACATATAAGGGCTGCACTGTGGATGTGTGGTTTGTATGCAGACCTCACAGCTAGGAGACCAAAGTTCAATTACACCCTCGGCCATCTCTGTGTGGAGTTTGCATGTTCTCCCCGTGCATGCGTGGGTTTTCTCCGGGTACTCCGGTTTCCTCCCACATTCCAAAAACATGCTAGGTTAATTGGCGACTCCAAATTGTCCATAGGTATGAATGTGAGTGTGAATGGTTGTTTGTCTATATGTGCCCTGTGATTGGCTGGCAACCAGTCCAGGGTGGTACCCCGCCTCTCGCCCAAAGACAACTGGGATAGGCTCCAGCACCCTAACCCCCCTCGTGAGGATAAGCGGTAGAAAATGAATGAATGAATGAACATATAAGTGAATAGTTACAGTACTTAAATTCTATATTAGTAATACAATTTCATTGTTTTTCCAACATGAGCATGTAAAATCAGTGATCAAAATGATAACAAAATCAATATTTAGCCCTTTTTACTTAACTGTCTTTTCTTGGAGGATAGTTTTGGGCATTTTCTGCTCATCTCAGACTGTTTACTTGCTCGCTGGAGGAGCTAAACATTAATAAATTTTGTCGTTAAACATCGCTGAACTGACCACGATCAGGGAATTTCCAAAAAGTAGGATTCAATATTAATAAATTGAAAGAACCGTCTCTCCTTTATCATGGGGGATAGGTTCCCAAAATAGCCTGCAATAAGTTTTTTTTTTTTTTTTTTTTTGTCCCGTCCAGCCATTGGGGCAGATAGTATTGTTGATCTAAATGCCCTTACATGCTAGACAGATTTGCTCTGTGTCAGGAAAGGTGTTGGCTACAACTTTCCTGTACCATGAAATTTTATTTGCCGTTATTTGATGTTTTTGTTATGCCATTTGGAGCGACTGGACCGGAGCAAGAAGAAGAACAGAAAAGAAGAAGAGAAAGGTGGGGTGGGGGGGGCAGTTGAGGGAGAGACAAAAACAGCAGCAACAAGAATTCCCATAACAACAACAGAGACAAACAGAACAGTTAAATGTCAATGATGGCTAAGGGTCATAATGGAGATGATATCAGTGAAATGAAACAGTCCAACTTACCAGTAGCAATAGTAACAATAAAGACATGACCCATGATAGTAAACACAATTACAGCCATACGATTACAGTAATTAAAATCTCACTGCTTGACATCATTTTTACTGTAATAATAGCATACCAATAGCATATAAACATCAGGGATAAGATGGTAGATTGTATAGAGAAGCACCCATGTGCTGTGAGTGTCCATATGGAGGTGTGTTGTGTATGTGAATGCGAGTGTGTGAATGTGTAATTGTCACTGAGAATGACAAAAGGAGAGAGACTGCCTTCTACCACCCAGCAAGCCCCGCCCCGCGCAGCCAGGCCAAGCCCCCACCGCCAGAGATGCTCCAGCCCCGTGGGTGTGGGCAAAGCCAGGGCCGACTCCCCAAGACCCGCCCCCAAAGCAACTCCCCGAAGAGACCAGCAAGAGGCCATAGAGGAGCAATCCCAACCGGCAACAGGGCGCCAGCAGGCCGGAGGAGAGCCGCACCCCCGAGACCAGCGGGAGACCATACCCCACTAGGGCAGAAGGGCATCGAAGGCCACACACCCGTGGGCACAGGGGCACCCCCGCCAGCCGGAAGGGAGCCCGTCCACGGCCGGAGGCACCGCCCCCCGCCCCCCACACACCCCCAGGAAGCAGAACCCGGCCCGCCCCAGGTAACCCCAGGCCTGACCACCGACATAGGACCGCCCCGGCCAGGACAGGAGAGGCCCGGGCACACCGCCCCATGGAGGACCGGGCGGTATAGATGGAATGCCCTGCGCCAGACCCCCGCAGAGCCCCCCCCCCGTATATCCACATGGCCATATACACGCACACACACCCACACATATATATATATATATATATATATATATATATATAATTATAATAAAACTAATCATTATTTATCTAAGTATTTAAAAGAATAAATACATAAAATAATAATAATACACACGCGCACACCCCATCCACTCAATACACACACACACAAGCACACACTGTGGACGTCCCCGGGTGGGGCGTCCGGGGCATCACAGGGCGGGGGACCCAGGGGTCCCAGACCCACAACCAGGCCCCGAGCCCAGGGAGGTACGGACCGCCAAGGCATAGCACCCCCAGACTCCCCTCGACCACGGCATCAGGGCTACGGCAGTGTGGCAGACAAAGGAGCGGGCGAGGGGAGAAGGCCCGCACATGAGCAAGCGGAGGGTGCGAGCAGGCGAGTGGTGAGGCGCTCCACCGCGCCGGCCAACACCCGCCGGGCAGCTCACCCCCGTGAGGGAGAGCCATAGCTCCAAGTCATGGGGAGGCCAGGCACCACAGCCGAGGAGTTAAGACCAGCGCAAGGCCACCGACGGACCCCACCATCCACCGGGAGGGCCAACCGCCCCCAGAACCAGCAGCGCTCCACCCACGTACCGGAGAACCATCCCCGACGAGCCCTAAGGAAAGACTGGGGATGGGCAAAGACAGGGAGAGCGATGCAGCAGAGCATAGGACCAGTGGCAGCAGACACCCAAACGCCCGGAAGAGCACCACCCAGCCTGCAATAAGTTCAACTTTATTTGTTTACAATTATCATATATGTTGTAAGGCTGTAAATTCTCTCACAATATACTTATACACGATATACACGATTCTCAGAAAGGCATTAACATTTTCTCACATTTTTAACACCCTCAAAGTTCAAATTTAATTTGGATTATGTAGATCAATTTACTAGATTGGACACAATAAGATATTAAATGTCTCACCATATTAACTGGTCTGACCGCGCCGGACACGGCATGCTAGCGAACGAACTAGTTAGCCTCCAATTTATGGCAAGAAGGACAAATATGGGACATGACTGACTCCATGCATTCTGAAGGTAATGTTTTATGTCGTTACTGATACCTCGTGCCCAAAAATACTACACATCACTTTCATAATTTCTTCACTAATTTCCTCAGGTTTTGAAGGGTTGCAGTACCACAGTTCACCACCAAGTAAAAGTGGCAGCACTGATGCCTGCTTTCTGAATAATTCATGTTCCTTTTTCATTCTGTCTGTGCTTGGCTAATAATGATCATGTAATTAAAATGGCTGGCTTGAGAGGAGCATGTGAGTTATGTCCAAGAAAAAGACACGTAGATACATTAACTCCTTCTTCAGCTTAATTAGAAGCAGTATTATTAAAAAAAGAAAAAAACGTACAAAGATGGAAGCCATTTTAAATGGAACCTCAGCGACCTCCATGCTCTGTGCTAAGTATTATCCTAGCCCGCTTTTACTTCCTAATCAGCACATAAGCATCCCTATCAAAGCAGAGGCCCGTTGCCATGCGGCCACTTGTCCTGTTGTCTGCCTCGCTACGTTTCCATGTCGCTTCCTCCCTGTCCGGATTCCCCTGACTCAGCTGTGCGAGTGTTGTCTCCCACAGGAAAAACTCCAGACTCCAGATCAACAGAGCGAAACTGGAGGATTCTGGGAATTACACATGTGTGGTGGAGAACCTGCTGGGAAAGGACAACTCCACTGGCACTATAAACGTCCAAAGTAGTAAGTACCGGCATTGCTCTTCATTGCTTGTGACGGTTCTCGTGCCAATCCAAAGTGGGCATCACAAACAGACACACCCTCATTAGTACACAGTACACTATCAAAAACACACACCTGGGAGCCGTAAAAATGTTTTTGATGTGTGATCGTGCTGCAGACGTTAAAAGACTATTAATAACAGCTGATTTGGGATTGGGATGAACATTTTGTGTAGTAGTGTGTTGGTATCAGCTGCACACTTGGCATTGGACACAGCGCATATAAAAGTCTTTTGTGTGCTTTTGCTGCTTACCAATCAATCATGTGTCATTATTTGGTGTATGTGTGGCAATCCACATGACAGCTTGTGTGAAGTCCTCATCGTGACTAGAACATCCGTCCACGAGGGTGTTTTTGCTCAAATATATCTCCACTCCAAATGTAAACACTTCTTATGATAGCCTACATTTATGGAGCTTGGAACTCACATAATATAGCTAACTTTTTTTCTCATTATTTCAAACTTTCTAACTTTATTCTTGTGAAATTCCAACTTTACTTCTGATAGAATGACGGCTTTTATTGTTGGAATGATGCAGATTTATGTTATTTTCATGACATCACTGCGTTTCTTCCTAAAATATTAAGCATCCATCTATCCATTTTATACCGCTTATTCACACTAGGGTCGCAGGCATGATGGAGCCTATCCCAGCTGTCTTTGGGTGAGAGGCAGGGTACACCCTGGACTGGTCAAACATTTTAATTTTCTCAATACATTTTTATTTTTGACGTGAATTTGCAACTTTCTAATCATAAAAATGACTATTTGAATATTTATGGGCCGCACGGTGGACAAATGGTTAGCATGTTGGCCCCACAGCCTGGGATTCGATTCTCCGGTTGGACATCTCTGTGTGGAGTTTGCGTGTTCTTCCCGTGCATGCGTGGGTTTTCTCCGGGTACTCCGGTTTCCTCCCACATTCCAAAAACATGCTAGGTTAATTGGTGACTCCAAATTGTCCATAGGTATGAATGTGAGTGTGAATGGTTGTTTGTCTATATGTGCCCTGTGATTGGCTGGCGACCAGTCCAGGGTGTACCCCACCTCTCACTGGAAGACAGCTGGGATAGGCTCCAGCATACCCCCGCAACCCTATGAGGACAAGTGGCATAGAAAATGGATGGATGAACTTTAGTCATGCAAAAGTGTAACTACTGCAGACTTATTTTCATAAAATTATGAATGTAGTCTCATAAAAGTTACAGTTGTTATTCTGATAGTCTAACAACTTTCTTTCTTTAACAATACAGCGCTACTTTTTTCTTTTTATTACTGTAAAAATGACAATGTTATAGATGTAAAACTCTGACTTTACTCGTAAACCAATTTTTCCTGTAAAAATACATTATTTTTGCAATAACATGACTTCAAAATTACAATTTTATTGCCAGCTTGTTGTTTTATTGTGACTTTTATTTGTATTCACTGGTTTTTTTTTACCTTTCATTCTTTTCCTCCTAAAATAGCACAGCTGTACTGTGTTAAATATGACTTAAAGTGCGGTAATACAATGCCTTTATCTTTGCAACATCACATCCTTTTTCTTGTAAAAATTCTTACATTGTTGTTTTTCCTCCTAATGTTATGATGTTATTGTTATCAAACTTTTCAGGTTTTTAACTTTGACCTGACTATAATCTCTGGACTTTGATGCAGTAGAATACAGAGAGGAAGTGATGTTATTATTATATGATGTTTTTTATTTTTTCAATTGAGCATACGTGATGACATATCCGTGCTACTGCTGACAAAACATACAAAACATCATGTTACTCTTTTTGAGGAGATAGAATGAGCGGATTCCTCTTTCCACACCACAGTGTAGATATCGTCACTCTCATTGCTGACCTTGGCAGCGAGCTCATTTCTGTAGACATCCCACTCCGACACGAGAGGCGAACTGTGGCCGCCGAGGAGGAGGGGGGGAAAAAGGAAGCGAATGGAGTCTAGCCGTCACTCAGTGCCCTTGTATGCTCATTGAGGCAGAGCGCTCACTCTGTCGTCTTCTCTTTTTATCCGACCTGTTATTGTTTACAGTTGGCAGCGCCACTGGAGTAGCAGATCTTTGCAAATAATGAAAAGGCCCTTTGTGCTAGAAAAACCAACATGCTGGTCTCATTGCCAGCAAACAGATAAGAAGCCAACCGCATCCCAGTTGAGATTCCTATCCGAGATTGTATGCCTTGTGCTGACACGGAAACGTTACACAGCTTTTTATGCAACATTCGGAGATGATGACAGCTTTTGTGTTTAATTGCAGTCACTGAAATAAAATATGGCAGTGAAGAGGTCAGGGGAATCCCTTGTCATACAGCACCTGTTTGCCAAAATGTTCTCTGAAGGCATAGCGACATGCCATGGTGAAATCCTATATAATGACGTGTGCATGCAGAGGTGCACCGCATTCAACGGTATCACAGTAAATATCCTATTACAAAGCATGCGGGCTCAGCCTCGTTGCATAGTCGCAAAGCATTACAAGGAGACATGAGCCTGAACCCCTTTGAAATTCAAACATGATTGTAAGAGGCCATTTCCTGCCCTTATGGTACAGTCTGCACTAAGGTACAACACAGCTATAACAGGGAAATTAATGTATCCCACAGGAAATAATGGAATTTGAAATATCACAAACAATACAGGCAATGTTTTACATTTATACATTGACTGTTACATAAAAACGTAAGAAGATAAAAACGTACGTAAAAAGATGTTAACCATTAAGGCAATTCATGCTTTAAAGCATTTCAAACACTTATAATATAAATAGCAGTTGGGGGTCATCAACTCTAACCACTGTGTCACTCATGATCAACACAATGCTGGGAAGCCTGCACGAACACTTCTAAAACACCACACAGTCAAGACAAGGGGAGGCTCTTGAGGTTAAATCTAATCTAATAATACAAGACTTACTTTTATTGCAAATGTTGATCAGAAATCAGACTCAATCCAGCCTTTTTGCTTGTAAAAATGTAAAATTTTTACTGTAGTTTTGCAGTATTATTCCTTGTGATGCCAATACAAATCTTTTAGATCGGGGTGGGCAAACTTTTTGACTTGCAGGCCACATTGGGTTCAGAAATCTGGCCGTGGGGCCGAATATATATAGGTGGCATCAAACAGAGTAACATCCCTGCTCACGGTGCAACGAAACAAATAACACAACACATCCACACTAAGTTAATGCATCACATACATCAACTACTGGGTGATAAACAACAACCAAGCACTAAACATAACAAGTAACTTCAAACTATTATTTTTAAATGCCCGCAAGGCCTGCTGGGTACTCCAGCTGGAACAACAATATGAACTATGAACAATAAAATATTGGCTATCAAAACAACTTTTCCTTGCTAGCTTTGACAGCCTCCTGAACATATTTTGCAATCAAGCAAAAATATGACAAATGCAAGACAAATGAGACAAAAGACAAAAGTGTGCCTTGTGTACCCAGCATGCCTTGTGGTAGGAATATATGGGTGTTTCCGGGGTTGAATATTGTGTGTAGATATTTGTTTGTATGCCCACATGGTTGGTTACTTTGTGTGTTGTGTGTATTGACATGTTATGTTGTTTGGATGGCTTTTTTTGTGTATCGCATGATATACGTTTGAAGGTTTTAATTTTAGGTCTTGAATTGAAAGATTTCAGGAAATCCTGCCTTTTTCTTGTGGGCAATGGGCAAATATTCTTTACTTTATGCACATAATTGCACATTTCCGCCCACGTAAGCACACGTGTGTGGAGAAAGAGTGAAGTGTTAGCATTGAAATTGCTCTTGGTTTTCCCAAACAATGGCTTCTCTGTATGGCCCGTCATATGCAGTGACCCCAGGGTGTTTGTCTGTCTATGTGTGTGTGTTTGTTTGCTGTTCTTTAACAAAAAAAAAAAAGAAAAGTTTCATGTGTTACAGTGGCATGTCTTGTTTCGTCATGCTTCAGGGAAGAAGGCAAGACGGGGCGAATCAGGGTGGTATGTCCATAGGCGTGGGGAGGAAAGGCGAGGGCTTCACTGAAACCATATCGTCCAATAAAAATGTATTCTACTTTTGCCACCACTGCATTGTGCTGGCGACATGTTTTTGCAACTTCCCCTCATCAGGTGACATTAAAGGTCTGCAGTGGCGCGCTGCAGTGTGTTGTCAAAGCGGTATGTAGCTGCAGTATGATCAGTGTCAGAGTGAATGAGAAGGGGAGGGGTGCAGATGGAGAGAGAGAGAGAGAGAGAAGGCAGAAAGGAGTGTGGATGACGACGGTGGGGTCAAAAGAAGGGAATGCGTGACAGTAAGCAGACTGAGGCATTATACAATAGAAGCGGATATACAGTGTATAGAGGAGAAGGAAGACAAGACTTTGATGCGTTGCAGAGGAGAGTTGAACGCTCTTTCTAGGAAAAAGCTTTGTCCGTCCAAAACTGAATCAGATGTTTATAAATGAGGAACTTGTTTGTTTTTTCAAATAAATGACTGCTAAAACACACTGAGTACACCCCTCACATTTCACCAAGCATTCTATAATAGCTTCTCAAGTGGTAATACTATGTCCTGATTCGATACTGATATCGGATATCGGGTTGATAACTGCAAAAACCCAGTATAGAATTAAACTGGTCTGCATCTAAAATCTCCAATATTGGCAGTCTGATACAAGCAGACTTCGCCCTGGCATGTCTATGCAGCAACAGCAGGATAGAGCCCATGTGATCACAACAACAGCGTGTGCTAACGTGTTATAAAGTAGGCGTGATGTTGGCCATGTGTATTTTTCCCTTAAAGTCCGAAATACACTTTGCACCTGAGTGCAACACAAGTTTTCCGTGGTGGCACGACCAAACTCATTATGCATTTGGAACGGTGTTATTTGTTAGGTATTGTGCATAAAACAAAGACACAACATCAAATTGGAAGTACAGGCACAGTGGTGTAGTGGGTAGCGCAGTGGCCACACAGCTAGGAGACCCCCTCGGGTATCTCTGTATGGAGTTTGCATGTTCACCCCGTGCATGTGTGGGTTTTCACCGGCTCCAAAAACATGCTAGGTTAATTGGCGACTCCAAATTGTCCATAGGTATGAATGTGAGTGTGAATGGTTGTTTGTCTATATGTGCCCTGTGATTGGCTGGCCAACAGTCCAGGGTGTACCCCACCTCTCGCCCGAAGACAGCTGGGATAGGCTCCAACATGCCCCGCGACCCTTATGAGTATAAGCAGTAGAAGACTATAACATTATTGATTGATGTGTGGGTGACATAGCCTTTATATGACTATACCTATACATTTAAAATCTATGTTTATCAATGTAATGTGAGCTTAAATAGAGGTCATTTAAATTGATAGGCATAGCATCAATTTCACAAGGAGTGCAAGACTCATCCAACACTTTACCCAGAGGGGTTATAAAATGGGAATTACCTGAATGTTCCTCGGATACCAATTTTACTTCCACGTATAAAAGAAAGATGGGACGTATCACTGCTTGGCTGCCATAAAAAAAGAGCAAGATAGATTAACCTCTATTAATAATGCACATTACATTTGGTCATTACTCCAGCTCTGCCAACACCTATTTGTATTTCTGCAGCGGGGAAAAAGAAACTTAGCACGCTAGTTCCCTCGGGTGTTCATGTGGGAAGAACCCGAACCTTAAGTGAACCCCTTTATGCAACATGGAGTGTGTGGTGGTGCCATGCCGGGGGATTTTATACATGGTTCTTTGTTGGAGGAGCGGAGGAGAAAGACAAACGAGGAGCTCAATTATCTTCAGTACCATTACCATTATTCAGCGGCGACATTCCGCACTGCTTGCTGTACTTTAACTATAACATTGGCAAGTCTTTCCGGGGCCTCCTTGTTTTATTGTTTACATACTGCCATTGCTGACCTCAACGCAGCTTGTGTTTGTGTTTGAGTGTGTGCGGATATCTCCAAGGGGTGCAATGGAAATTGCCAGTGCTGGGGGTAAAACTGTCCCCCCCGTCTATCCATTCCTCCAATCCTTTTCCTTCCCAAGTCTGTTCCACCAGTCTAATATTGAATTGTCATTGTCAAATATCAATGCAATGCTTTGACAACATGGTGAGCTTTGCGGAAGCCTGTTGTTTTATGAGGTGAAAGCAACATGCAGACAGCTCATATGTATCCCCGTTACTGGTGTCATTGGTAAATAAACAAGTGTGAAACAGGAGAGAAATGAAGTGGTGATTTTGACACGTTTGACACGATGATGACATGTCCATCCAATGAGTTTTCTAAACCGTTCTGGGAACCGGATTCAAACACATTGTACATATGAACTCACAGCAAAGCCAAGAAAGTGACTTATTTACAACAATAACACAATAATAACATTCACCGATAATGTGTTTTTTTACTGTCTGTAAGTGACACTGACAGCTGCCAAATAAAGACCAGTGAGCATTTATTTAGCCCTGGAATGAAACCCCCTATTATTATTCTCAGATTCCTCGAATATTCATATTCATTTTCTACCGCTTTTTCCTCACGAGGGCCGCGGGGGGTGCTATCCCAGCTGTCTTTGGGCAAGAGGCGGGGTACACCCTGGACTGGTCGCCAACCAATCACGGGGCTCATATAGACAAACAACCATTCACACTCACATTCATACCTATGGACAATTTGGAGTGGCCAATTAACCTAGCATGTTTTTGGAATGTGGGAGGAAACCGGAGTACCCGGTGAAAACCCACGCATGCACAGGGAGAACATGCAAACTCCACACAGAGATGGCCGAGGGTGGAATTGAACCCTGGTTTCCTAGCTGTGAGGTCTGCGCGCTAACCACTAGATCGCCGTGCCGCCCTTCCTAGAATATATCTAATAAAAAATATGGATTTACTTACTGAAACTGACAGAACAACTCTGAGATAAGCTAGAAAAACGAGTGACGACAATCCCGTGTGTGTGACACCGGCAACCAGGTAATGAACGCCTGCAAAGAAAGTGATATACTGTATTTACAACAATAATAACATTCACTAATATTGGATATGTTTTACTGGCAGTAATATTTCATAGAAACGATTGGGTCTGAATGAGGTTCGAGCTACAATATGCAAAAAGAAGAAGGGGGAGTATGACAAAAAGTAGTGGTGAAGTTGTCTTCATGAAGGGCATCAACAATCTGGAACTGATGGCCATTTTTATAAACGTCCCTTAGCATCCATCCCCAAATGTTATCTATAGGATTTTTTTCAGGGGAACATGCAGGATGGTCCAAAAGACTGATGTTATTCCCCCTGAAGAAGTCCTGGGTCAAGCCAGAATTGTGAACTGCAGCGTAAAACCCAGCTGTTACCACACAGACGAGGGCCCTCAGTTATGAAGGATGCCCACTGCAACAGACTGCCGTTTGACAACCCTGCACCAGTGTTCCACTGAATGAAAAAGCACCTCAGATCATGATGGAAGGTGGGATCTCCTTGTCATGCCAGTAACGTTGGAAGCATTACGTTACATTTGTTCTCATCAGAGAATACAATTTTTTTCCATCTTTCAATGTCCCATGTTTGATGCTCCGTGGCAACGTCTAAACGTGCACTTTTGTGGAGTCGAAGGAGACGAGTTCGATTCCCGCAGATGCCGTCTGATGGTGGAGTCGGCACCAGTAAGGGCCTTCATTTGGGTCGAGGACCACTATGTGTCTTGACGGACAGCCAATCGAATTCTGCGGCTTACTGCAGGTGTCATTTTTTTGGGTCTACCACTTTTGTCCTCCGTAATGCTCAGGATCTTTCCAAAAATGTAGAATGACTGTAGCTCTACTTAAGGTTGGTCTTAGGATTTAGATCAGGGTTGTATTACTGTATACACAGTATAATATGTAGTATAATACACACATATTGCAGCTGTTATCTACACAAATGACTTTGGTAATTGTATGTGTATGTTGGATGTACCGTGGAGTGAAACCCCCGCCTCCATAGTACAATATCAGGGAGTTAGTGCTGTAGAAGATACACAGAAATGCTGCTATTACTGTAATATTTATATTCCTTACGATGACGACCCAACAACTTTGCCCCCGAGGCTGCTCCCATCACACACCCCTCATCAACCCCGCTCTCCGATGACAACACCGGTTGTCTCTTGGTGGTCTAGATATGACATGTCCTTTTAACAGTCGTTTTTCCCGAGTGCTTTTCTTATGCACAAGACCCCCAAAGGGCCATTTGTTGTCCATGTGGTCGGTAGCCTGTAATCAGTCTGGCATGGTCAGACCTGCTGGCCCTGTGCAAAACGGTGTCTCATATCATCCTCTGTTTTCTAGACCCAAGGATTGACCGTGGTCAGGTTCGCGGGGCTCCATGTGGCTTCAGATTAAGGCCTCCCCATTATCCTTCAGGCTGCCGTGTTGTGATAAGCGCTTGTGAGGCAGCCATGTGTCCACGGGCTGTAGGTCACATCCTTGGGGGGTGCTGTGCGCAGCTCCGCCGAGAGAGTGTGTGAGCGTCCAGGAATGTGTTGATGGAAATCACAGCTGAACATATGATTGCTCCAACCTCAGCAGTCATGCTGGGGCCCACCAGCAACAATTTCACGCATGCATGCACTCACGCAGGCCCACACACACACATGCACGCACACACACATGCGCACGTACATACCTTTACATGTTTTCACTCTTCATCTTGAAGCCAACCACAGTGACCCTTGTCAGAAAAAAGCTAATGCTAAACATCCTAGCCAACACCTTCATATCATTGATTGAGTCTCTCTGCTCATCTGTATCATCAATAATATATACATTGCTTTCACAATTATAACTAGTATAGCGTCTCACTTGGTTTCTCGTACCTTTAGATCAGGGGTCTCAAACACACGGCCCGCGGGCCAAATGTGGCCCGCAGGACACTAGTTTGAGGCCCCCGCCTTGATATGAAAGTTTAATGTTAGTGCGGCCCACGCAAGTTTGATATGGATGCTGTATGGTATCATGTCCCCAGAAAAAATTATTACGTTTGATTAATGTTGAAGGTTAAATAACTGTTAATAGTTATCCTCCCTATCCGTGTGGAAGTGGTAAGTTTTTGGCTATTTAAGTTTAAAGGAAATAATTTGAAGGCTACCGTTTAGGTCACTAGCTCTCTAGTTTGCGAGTTAGCATGTGTCTCAAGACCCATGTTGTAAATAAAAAGAGTATAAATGTGACTATAGTCGTGTTTTGTCATGTCTACAGGGCTCTAATAATGCTTTGTTAATTATAATCTGAAAAAAATAATTTGTCTACCCACCAACTATATGTGGTTTCTTAAGTTTTTATTATTTTCCGTTGTATTATTATTATTATATTTATTTATTACTGATTGATTGCTTTTCTTTGTTCTTGATTTATTTATTTATTTTTCATCTTAATTTGTGCAGAAAAATAAAAATAAAGATATTTGAGAACAGTGGAATGTTTTATCAGAGCTTTTATTGTAGAAAATCAGCACCAAAGCACTGAAAAAGTTTGTATATTTTTCTGTTTTTAATAAATGCGTTTTGTTTTTTTGGAAAACCTGATGCGGCCCAGCCTTGCCCAGACCCTAGCTCCAGTGGCCCCCAGGTAAATTGAGTTTGAGACCCCTGCTTTAGATTATTCGATAATCGCTTGACTAATAATTTCAGCAGTGGTTGCTTTATAGGATGCCTGCTTGAGCATATCTGTGTGGAGTTTGCATGTTCTCCCGGTGCATGCGTGGGTTTTTCCCGGTACTCCGGTTTCCTCCCATATTATATTGTAATCCCTCATTTATCACTGTGAATTGGTTCCGGACCCAACCGTGATAAGTGAATTCCCACGAAGTAGGACCCTTTTTTTCATTTCCAATTGAAACTAGATAAGAAATTGCTAAAGGAAATATGACTTTTATCTGTTGTTGTGCCTTAGCTACTCCACAGTGTCCACTTTGCTGCATGGATCAGTTTTCTTGATGCCCTCAATCTCCTCTCAAATACAACTTGTCGTATTACCATGGCCAATATAATGTAGTAAGACCTTTCTTCATATCCACTGTTCCTTCCAATTGATAATGTAATGAAATGTGTTTCTCATCGCTGTGATTGGCTGGCCACCAGTCCAGGGTGTACCCCGCCTCTCGCCCGAAGACAGCTGTGATAGGCTCCAGCACCCCCGCGACCCTCGTGAGGAAAAGCGGTAGAAAATGAATGAATCTTTCACCTCGTTTTTATTGAAGTGCTCTCACAAGCAACTCTTTTTGCCCCCATAGCGAATTATTTAGTTCTCCTAGTAAATAAAAAGTCCACGGATGGTGAATCGGCAATGCACACCAAAGTACTGTGCCAATCTGGCACTACACAGTTGCAGTACCATGAAGACAAAGGCTTGCTGTGACTTGGTACAGACAGCTGAAAGCACACATTTCCTTTTGTTATGTACAAAAAAACAGTGTACTTGCAACCTTTTGCGGTGTCCTGTCATACCTTGTTAGCATGAGTTGTTTCAAACGTGTTTTTAGCATGTTTAAGGTATGTGAAAATGACAGAGAGCATCAGTCACAATCATTGTAAACCGCAGAGTAAAGTTTCGGTTTTCCTCCCACGGGCTAATGCTCTCCTGCGTAAATGAAACATTACGCTAAGTGCTACTTTGTAGTAGATAAACAACAACTGGCCTCATTCCTTCTACGTCTCACCAAAACAAACCTTTACTCCAACGACATCAGAAACAAGATAAACATCATCCTTAGTGATGCTGAAGGATGCTGCTTGGAGATTTTTTTTTGTAGGTAAGCTGCAGCCATGTCTGTATTTGCCAAGTGTTGAGTATTTACAGGCCACTGGAGAACTGCTTGGCAGCTTGTATGGATTTAGCTGCTATGCTATCAATCATGCCCGCTACACTAGCTAGCTTTGTGGTGGCAGACGGCGTCACTGGTGTTACACGCTTCTTCAGGCACTGTTCGCTCCAGGTTGTATCACTTGGCCACTGGATGCATTTGTTTGAAAAGCATTTCATTTGCTGTTTAATATAATATATATATACATCTACCTACATCCTAGCTCTTTTCTTCTTTGGAGGGTCAAACTTAGTATTATAATATAATTCATTCATTCATTCATTCATTCATTCATTCATTCATTTTCTACCGCCTTTTCCTCACAAGGGTCGCGGGGGATGCTGGAGCCTATCCCAGCTGTCTTCGGGCGAGAGGCGGGGTACACCCTGGACTGGTGGCCAGCCAATCACAGGGCACATATAGACAAACAACCATTCACACTCACGTTCATACCTATGAACAATTTGGAGTGGCCAATTAACCTAGCATGTTTTTGCAATGTGGGAGGAAATGATGTGGAATTGAACCCTGGTCTTCTAGCTGGGGTTCGCTAACCACTAGAACGCCGTGCCGCCCATTATAATATAATAATAGTATATAATTTATAATAATATAATAATAATAATACTCCAATAAAAATGCTATAATAATGAAAATGAGGAAAAGGGGACGTATAGAAAAAAAAAGTATAATGTAACCATGTAATGGTTAAAAGTCACATTTTTATGCCAAAATGTTATTAATATTGCTGCTCCAGGAGTTTTGAAATTGCCCGTTACTTTCGGTCAAAATGACTATTTAGATGTTATTTTCAGTCTAATATGCTAAAATGCTAAGAACTGCATATATTATGGAAATATATTGGTCAGACAAGGAGGTATGTAGCCCATCTTGTAGTTGTGACATCACATCTTGTTGCAAACTATCCATCTATCCATTTTCTATATTGGTTATCCTCACTGGGGTCGTGGGTATGCTGGAGCGGACAGCAAACTAGTTGATGCAAAATCATCAGCCCTTCTGGTTTCCACCAAGTGCTGCACACCATTTTTATTTAAATGGCTTCAAGATATGATTAATAAACAATCAATATCCCAAAATTGTATATCCCTAATGGAGATGCACTGACTGCTAGAGCTGGTAGTAAATAAGTACTTACCATCTATCCATCCTTAGCGTAAATATTGTGTGCATTGGGCTGGACTCTTGTGTTTATGCTGTTGGATGCCGTGGAAAAGTGGTCAGTCCACTCTGGTGTGTTTGCATGATGGGTGCAAAAACCTCAAAATAGTCAGATGATGGAAAACTTGATGAAAAACTACTGTACATAACCACGTTGGACCCCCATACATTGGCGATTCAGCATTCAGATTTTTACTACGCATTCACCCTAACTTGATACAAATTTACAAACACATGATAGTGAAGCATAAAATGAACATAAAACATCTAAAATGTACACACAGTATGCGCTTGGTTAGCGTCATGAAGCTGTTTCAGAATATACAAAACTGAAACATGCGCTCACCAGTAAGAAATAATGTAAATTCAATGAACACAATTGAATGTTTTACAATTCACCACAAGTTATTTCTTAAATCAGATAGTGTGTCTCCCCTTATTTATCAAAATGCTGGCACCTGGAACTTCCACTGGTTCCATTTTGGGCTATGAAGAAGAGAAACACAATTTAATTCAAGAACTAACTCATGGCAAAACAAGAAGGTGGCATTGAAAAGGAAGGTGTCCTATGTGTTTGGGACCAGCCTCATCAAGAATCGCCTCTTCAGTGAATGTAAAATACATTCATTCATTTTCTACCGCTTATCCTCACGAGGGTCTCAGAGGCGGGGTACACCCTGGACTGGTCGCCAGCCAATCACAGGGCACATATAGACAAACAACCATTCACACTCACATTCATACCTATGGACAATTTGGAGTCACCAATTAACCTAGCATGTTTTTGGAATGTGGGAGGAAACCTGAGTACCCGGAGAAAACCCACGCATGCACGGGGAGAACATGCAAATTCCACACAGAGATGGAATTGAACTCGAGTCTCCTAGCTGTGAGACCTGTGCGCGATAACCACTCGATCACCGTGCAGCCCCTGTATGAAAACTATAATGTCAAAACTACAAAAATGTGTTTTGTGTTAACATTTTTGGCCTTTTGTAACAGATGAATTTGATTTACATTATTTCTTATGGGAAAACTTCATTTGTTCAGCATCCGTTTCAGTTACAGTCTGATCTTCTGGAATGCATTTATGACGCTAACCAAGGTTCCACTGTATATATTTATGCCAGGGAGTCTTAGGGCGAGAAAAACAAAACAAACCAAAAAAATATGAACAATATCTGCCCGCCACTTAACAAAATGGAACCCAAATTTCCATATGTCGTCATCTTCCGGGCCCATGACAGCTGCAGTGTGTCACACATTTGTTTTGAAGTGCACCCACAATCATGTTTAGTTCTTGAAGCATTAACATAATTACCACTTCACCCACTCAGACATTTTCTTACTACGTTTTTTTGGGGGGGGTTTATTGCTCCAGCCCTTCTGTATCACATCGGAAGTTCTGGGAAAGTTGAGAATGTTTATGTCGCAAGTAGAAAGACAGTCACAGTTATTGTAAATTGAACTAAAAAGAGGAGGAAACTACTTATCCAGGAGTGTAATCTAATAGGATACTTGGCATAAATTACACTGAGAAACATGAAAGTGAATTGCTACTTGAAATGCCTTTCAGGGGAATTCCATATTCTGGTTTATCTTCTGGCATAGGTGAGCATATTTTCTCTAGGAATTAGCTCGGGCATGTGTTTCAATTAGACATGCAATCATTTCATTTGGCTTCACTTTGCATGTAACAAAGCCCCAGAAATAACATGCTAGCAAAAGTTATATGAGAGTATATATTTTGGAGGTATGCCACATCATCGGAACATTTGTAGTTACTGTGGCGGGAGACCAAGAGACGCTGGATTGTTGAAGCAGAAAACAATAAATCAGTTCCCTAATATGTCAGCTATGGTTCTGTATGGGGGGGGGGAGCTATGCGTGGTATGGTGCATTCACTGTGCTGCATTCATGTGCCAAGATATTGCAAAAAGAGGCATCTGTTGAATCATGTCATCCCATCAAATTCTCACACATTATTGAACTAGAACTGACCTCCGCCAAGGCAGAACGGTCCTATTTGGGATAAATTAGGATACCAATTAATATACAGTTGAGTGAATACCTCAGCGAGGTGGAAAGATTGTGGTCTGCATTACACAAAGGATTCAGTTTGAAATAAATATGTTCATTCACATTCTTACATAAATAAAAGTAAAAATATATGGGCGTTATTAAGAGGAATGATATGAAGGTGCTGTGCCAAACCTCAATGGGGGTTATGGAGGCAAACGCTAAGGTACCACTAAAGGAAATTACCTGGAACAGTTTGCGGTCCATGCAGCAATTCTTTGTGGCTGACTTGTGTGCTCCATGTAGAGTCAATAGAAGGCTGTACCAACTTGAGGGGGGGGGGGCATATTGTGAAAAAAGGGAGGGATACTATGCAAAGCAATCATGAGAAGATTATTTCCCTTTATACTATATCCTCTATGCACATTTTTATTCCAATGGAAACCAGAGGAAAATACACCTTTATCCAGATCTGCACCAAAACGTATTATTTATTTATTGATCCATGTTCAAAATGTTTGATAAAAATGCTTCACTGGGTTTGATAAAAATATTGAGTAAATTGAAGACCTTCACCAAGGCTTAATTTGATGACAATGATATATATATATTGGGGATTGGTGTTTTACAGCAAATACCGTCCGATATCAAAACTCATTATCACTGATATCAGCCAATACCAATCGGTGGCTGATTGATCGGCGCACCCCTACTCTTGAGTTTCATAGAAAATGCTACGCTGGTGTTTGCACACGTACAAACAGCTTTACATGTGCCTACTACATGTACATGTGATATTTTTTCATTAAGATTCATTCAATATTCTGTGAGACATTATAAATGCTTACAAATCCTGCACCTATATCCATATCTGCAGTAAAATATCATGGCTCCATGCCCCACCCCTCCATTGAGTTCATGCAATACTGCAACAAGCGAGCAAACAGCAATCTAATACACAACTTCCTTGACTTAATAGTCTGTGCCGGAATAGCCGCTGAAGCAGGAAGCTTGTTTCGCTTGTTGTATTTACTAATCCAGTTAAAAGCCAAGATGTGAGAAGTGCAATAAAACCTTTTGAAAAATCCAAACCCATCTTTCCTCATAGGAGATCCAGGCAGCTCTAAGACGTGTCATACAGGACAGTTAAGCCTCAGTGTGAATGAGTGAGGATACTGCTATGTGTGTGTGTGTGTGTAAAGAGGAAGCAGCTGTTCCACTGGAAGAAGCTGAGTGATGTGAGCAGGAGGTAACACCAGGTTGTGCTGTGTGTGAGGCTTTGTTAACTCTTCCTGGGTCCGACACAAAACTTATCTGTGACTTCATTTGATAGCTCGATTAAGCATCTCCCAGCTGTCCTGGTGGTCTTCCCCTCTCTCCTAGTGTGACCTGGACTAAAAGGCTGCCAGCCTCTTCTTTGGGATTAACCAAATCACTGACAAGCACCATCATGTTTGGTTAATGCTTTCAAATAATAAAATGATTGATTGCATCATGGAGGCTGGAAAATGGCCTGTTATATCTCTGCTGCTCGCACTGTGTTATTATTAATTCTTCCATTTTTACCTTATCCTATCCCCCCCATGCATCTTTGTTGTCTTTGTCTTCATTGTCGATTCATTCATGGTCGATTCCCTGTCCGTGGAGTTTTTATTTACTATGAGAACTAAATAACTTGCCATGGGGCCAAAAAGTGTTGCTAGTGCGAGCATTTTGAAAAAAAGATGAGAAACATTCATTCATTCATTCATTTTCTACCGCTTCAGGGCTCGACAATAACGATGTACCGATGGCCCGGGGCAAGTTAAAACAAAATTCGGGCAAGTAAATCTAATCAGTGATATTCCCGTCGGGCAAGTGCACTTTGGCATGCCAAACTGCCAAGTGTTTTTTTTTAAAGCGGTTCTTGTTGGGTGTTGGTAAAACACGGACTGCGTAATTCCGGTGGTAATATGCAAAGCAATCCTTGCAATGGACCAATCAGAATCGTTTATTTAGACCGCGGTCCGTAATCAACAGTCCGCGTTTTACCCACACCCGTTGTTCACGATCAACCAATCAGCGATCGTTTGACTACGAAAACATCCATCATGGCGTCGCTGCCAACATGGTCTAATTCTGAAGGAAACAGCAAAAAGTGATGAACCAGTGCCTCCTAAACAAGTATTTTATTAGCGGCAGCAAATCAAATGATGGCACAGGTGAGTGAATCACATTGCTGTGACAATTTGAAGTGGTCACAATGAAACACCACCGATTAGATCCAATACCAAGTGCTGATTTTGCACAAGCTACAAAATCTAGCGCTTCCATTTCTCTGTGTATTTTTCTCACCTTTGCAAATTATTGTTTGACCATTGAGCTTTTTTTTCTGGATTAAAAACACATTACTAGTACACAAATGTGTCTATTCAATAATGTTTCATTGTGGTGCACAACTTATAAATATCACTGCATACTACGACTACGATGTGTAAGGTATTATTTATTTTATTAATTTGAGATTCTCATGTGATGCCACAAAAAATTACATGATATCATTATGGCAGTCTTTTCATTTTACATGGGGCAAGTTCGGGCAAGTACTTCTCACCTTAAGGATTCCCTATGGGCAAGTCATTTTGGTTTTTAATGTAGAGCCCTGCGCTTATCGCGGGGGTGCTGGAGCCTATCCCAGCTGTCTTCGGGCGAGAGGTGGGGTACACCCTGGACCGGTCCCCAGCCAATCACAGCGATAAGAAACACTAATTCAATTAAGTATTCATTGCATTCCTGTTCTTTGCCATCTTCAGTAAACATGAAACAGTTGTCCATTCTGACAAATATTTCACTTTGTTTTATTGATGTAAAACTGCAATTATTCTTCATAAAAAGTATTTTCCTCTGTATTTTTGGTGTCTGGAATGGCTTCATTGCTTTGGTTTCTGTACATTTTGGTTTTGGTCACCTGAGGGTGCCACTCTACATGTTACCAATACATTAGTCATCATTTTATCCTACAAGGATTACGCAAAAATGACATGACGCATAGATGTTGTAGCAACAACTGATTAAATAATGTCAGATAAAAGTCAGCTTGTCGGATTATGAGACCAGGACATTTTTGGACCTTTATTTGTCAGTGAGTTCACTGCATGAATCATAAAGAGAACATTCAGAACCATGCAGGAGGTTACTGATCCAAATGCCGGTTGTTCAACCTTGGAGGAGGTCTGTCCTGAACAGTTTGTTCATTAATTGGTTTCCTGGGTTATGCAAAATCTACGTAAGAGATTTTCACAGAACTTCGGGGCAGGGTGGGGTCATGGAAAAAAGGAGTGATGAGTGTTGTGGTGTGTGTCTATGAAAATGAACGATTTGGTAACAGTTGTTCAGCCTTGGTGGAGGTTAGAACTTCTTAACAGTGGACAGATGATTGAAGTGTTAGGACTTCCTTGCTATTGTCATTTTGTTAAGCATATTCACAGTAAACTGAACCATTGCTAGTATTGTGTAATGCATTAATCCTAACAACAACCCTCAGGTACATACTGTAGTACTGTAAGCTGTACAATGTGGCCTTGATGGAGTTCTTCTACTTCAGAATTGGGCCCTTCAAGGTGTCTTCCCACTGTCCAGTGTATCTTTATGGAACATATACTTACCATTCCATAGCTTAAAGCTCATGGACACGGTACTGTAGTACACAGCTGTCCCTCATCCCAAACCTCCCATTATTCCATCGCACTGCCTCCTCTGTTGTTGGCTTTTTTTTGTGTGTGTGTGTGTGTGTGTATGCGTTGTTGCTGCATCACTATCACCAACAGTGACATTTCCCGAGTGCGTAGGTGTGAAATTTAGCTGGAATTAACGCCACCACTATCACTGACTCACACACACACACTTTTAGTATACAGAGGAGTTTATAGAATGCCTGGATGTACAGCGAGTGTAGGTGTGTGTGTTTGTAAGCGTGTAAAATGTTTCAGGGAATAGCGGAGGGGAAAACCTCTCGTCTTCGCAGCTGGTCCCAAACTGTTGAGTGCAAGGTCCAAATATGGAGCTGTGGTATATGTCTTGTGTTTCTGGTACAAGGCTGCAAAGTCTGCCCTTCCTCCAGAAATGAGAGCCAGCTGTGACGGCCAATGAAGACATGATACCTCCCAAGCGATGAGATCCCCTTTATAGCGTGTTAGTGTTATCATAGCTTTGACATCTTTGCCGAAATGGCTATTTTTACGACACTTTAAGTACCTGTGAGTTTTTTTTATCCGTTTTGTTTTCTTGTAATGGCTGCAAAAGCATAGCAATCCATAAAAAATAATTTGCTAAAGTGAGAACACATGTTCCAACATCTGGTCTAAGAACCTGTCCCTTGGAGGTGTGCGATGGATTTCAAGCCATCAGAGCTACTAATTTAAATTTCACACACTGTCTTTCAACCTGTGTGTGTGTGTTTGCTTGTGTATGTTTCCACCTAATGGGACTAAAACTGAGGGACGAGGTACTTCCTTCCTATGATAGAAGCTTGTGAGAATTTACTGTATCATGTGTACCTAATGTTGTTCCACTAATAAGTGTACAATTCCAGCCAGCAATCCCGCCTCTCAAACGGAGCTTATCAGAAGACAAATGACACCTTTTCCTGACACTGAGCGGCTCGGACTGAGCAAAGGCATCCTTACATCTGTCAGAAACTGGCACTTTTGCAGGAAGTGCTTTAGGAATACAAGAGTATTAGTATCCACCCACCACTGCCGCCGCTGCCGCCGCTGCTGCTGTCTGTCAGAGTGTGGACACAGGTTGGCATGAGGTTGAGTGGAGCATCATGTTGACTATATATATATATATATATATATATATATATATATATATATATATATATATATATATATATATGTTGGGGGAATCCCCCAACTTAGAGTTGGAAGTATTGTACATGCACGCTGTGGATTTGATGGTCAGCTGCAGTACTTGTCTGGAAGCAGCAGAGGCGCTGTTTATTCAGCCTCGGTATCTTGCAAAAGTGCTACACCCTTCATATTTCAGGAAGTGTTTTTACTACAGTATATGTTCCCAAGGGATAATACTATAGTAATGTACAGTATACAGCTTGCAGGGCTTTACTTTATCTGCTGAAAATGGGTCAACGCACAGCCACTGTCGGTGGTGGTAACGTCATGGCCCCGGGGCTGCATCAGTGCTGATGGCGCTGGGGAGCTATGGTTCACATGAATGACAACATGTACTGTGACAATGTGAAACAAAGCATGATGCCCTCCCTTGGGACCTTGGGCTGCATGGCAGTTTTCCAACATGATAAGGAACCCAAACAGAAGATGACAAGTGCCTTTCTCAGGAAGGTGACGGTGATGGAATGGTCAAGTATGTCTCTTCCTGACCCTGACCTCAACTGAACCCACTGAATTGAGTGCCACTGAGGCACCCTGGTGTGGAAGATGTCTGACATCCACCAGCTCCATGATGTCATTCTGGAGGATTCCAGTTCTAAAGAATTCCATGCCCAAGAGGATGAAGCAATATTCAGATTGACTACTCTAAAGTATAAGTACTGAGTATCTATTGTGTTATCCCATATTAAGATATATTAAAATGGTTGCTAAAATATGAACAGTCACAACAATATCCCTGAGCCCGGTGCAAACATGGCTGTAGTTTTGCAGACGTTAGAATGACAACAAGGAAGTAGCAGCACCCACTGAGCTGCCGATGCCTTGTGTCATGACAAAGTGCGGAAACAGATGTGCTGTTGGAATTCAACCAGAAATCCACCACGTGTTGCCAACTGTCATCCACCAGCGGGCATACTGGCAGTCGTACCGTAGTCCACTGTTGAGTCCATTGTGCGAACGCACTGCGTGGCTCTGTTTTGGAAGCAGCTGTTGTGCAATCGCACACTGGGACGCTCTTTGATTTGACTTGCGCACCGGCATGATTGAGGCAGGCAAGACCAGGCATATCAGCTATGTAACTATGAGACATGGCAACCGGAGTCACAAGTATAAAAGAAGACATAATGGTTGTGGTTCTGTTGAGGAGTGGGCGTTAGATTAACGTAACTGGTAGGCTCCACTTCATTTCTAAGAAAGATTGAATTGTGGATCTAGTTTTCCATTGGGCAAAAGTTCACACATTCATAATGGCCTCATCCAACCGAGAGTAAATAGTCATCTAATTCCTCTTTGGCTATTTGGGTGCTATTTTTGATGTGTGTATCATAAGTGAAGGCTAGGATATTAGTGTTGATTGGGTGTGCCTATGTTATTTGTCTTCAAGTAGGTGTGTGCTTGTTTTTTTATGTTAGATCTTGTAATGTTTTCCACTTTAAGATCCTGTAAACAAACCTCATTTCACACCATGTTTGGTGCACTACATTAATCGCTTGGCAAAATAGAAGAAAAAATACAACTTTTTTTTGACAGTAATGGGCTAAGCAGTGATTACACTATTTTCACAATCCATGAACTACACTTTTTCATAACTTATTTTTACTCAGTAATCCCTCATTTATCGTATTTACTTGGTTCCAGACCTGACTGTGATAAGTGGATTTCAGTGAAGTAGGAGTCCTTATTTAAAAATTCTATATATTTGTAGTAAGAGCATAGAAAACCTGTTTACGTCTTTCTAAATGAGTTTTTTTACCTTATTAAAGCCATATAGAAATGACATACCACCCCTATGATCTAATTAGCACTTGTATTATGCAATATAGTAGACATAATAAATGATAGTAAATAAGCCATTTAAAGCTAGGAGACCCGGGTTCGATTCCCCGCTCTGGTACCTCTGTGTGGAGTTTTCATGTTCTCCTCGTGCATGCATGGGTTTTCTCCATTTCTCCATGGAAGCCATTTAAGACATGAAAAAGTCTGTTCCGGTGCTCGCGGAGTTGAGTGAGGGACGTACAGGAAGTGACATCAAGGGTTCAAAGTTGAGTTTCAGCTTGGCCTGGGAGATGGCATGTGTTTTTATTATGGATTTTTATTAGGATTTTTAAGGATTAGCGAGTTTTGTACCTGTTGTTCCGGTGATCAAGTCTGGTGCTTGTGTGTCTCACCAAACATTACAATAGGGTGTAGTGTACTACATACCATGTCATTGATTGTGTGTTCTAAATGGCTTATATTTGTATTTTAGTTCATTTAGCCAGCCTGAAATAAAAATATATAACATTTGCTTAAATATGCATATTTTAATATGCATATTTTAGACTAATAGTCAAAAGCAGCAACTTCTCCAGATACCATGTGGCATTCTAGCATTATAAATACCTTGAAACCCACATTGTTTGCTTATTTCTCTCTCTCATCTTTCATGCGTGCATGATACATCCTCTTTCAACACATCATACCTGTCATCAACGGGACTTTTGTGCCTAATCCCTATGTGGTTATCCTATGCATTCCATTTCAGCAATTGCAGACAGGAAAGGTCACTTAGCATACAAGTGATATGTGGAAAAGCATGTCTGGGTGGCTTACCACCCTGCTAAAAGGTCTTCCGTTATAGACATTTATCTCTTTACCATCAGGTTTTCGTGGCCCGAGTAAAAAGATTTATTGTTGTTTTTATTAGTGGAAGCTACTGTGTGCTACCTATTGATGTGCTACTGCCCAAATAACTCTTTTATTTTGGGCATTTATTGGGGAGTTTGCATGACCCCAAGGTTTGAGAAAGACATTTATATGAATTTTAGACTTGTAGTTCTTACATGTGTCAGCAAACGATGCAGTCGGCCCACTGTTCTCTTGCGCATACCTCCTCTTGACCAGGGCACATGATTTATACTTTTTATCCTGATAACATTGCTTTTGCGAGTGAAAACATAAAATCATAACGAAGTCCAGATGTAAGCGAGGCAGCTTTGGCCTGTTCCCGACACCGACGCACATTCTGTCTTGTGTTTTGGAGATTGCGCCGCGTTCAACAAACGTCCTTTTTCATAAATTGACCAGACGTGTGGGTAATTCAGCACCTCGGACTTGCCAATCAAAAGTGTTTTCATTATACAATTCACCATTTCATGATGGCTGGTGAGGTGGAGTGCAGGTTTCGGACTCGCCGCTGTGTTTGCTGCATGTATGCAGAGGGTGCCTCAAAAGGAAATAAGTGTCCAATGGGGACCCCTCTTTTCATTTTTACGATTTTCCTAGAATTCTTTGGAGAGCGTGGAAAGACAGGCATGTTTATGAAGGTTTCCAGATGGTCCTGCTTGCACCCCCAGCTTTTCTTTTCAGTTCTTGGGCCATAAAGGATTAATCAAAGTCAGTGGTAAGGGCTGATGGCTAAACACTGTGGCGCTTTGCACCCCTCCACCGCTCCAACTCGGATTCGGCCCCTGGGCTACAAGTCCCGGTGAAAGGTGAAACCTGAGCTTCAAAACCAATCAAACTTGGTGAAATAATAAGTGCAGATAAATAAGCTGTGCCCTCCCCTCCTCCCTCGCTCTCTTTTACAAAGGCACCTGATCACCTCACTGGAAATTTTTTTGTCCAGGATCCAGCCGGAGGATCCGAGTAAACTCCATTTTTGGTTTTTCAGCCTCTTGGGAATAAATAAAAGACAGCATCTCCGGAAAGAGTATGACAACCCAAAAAAACCACACACAAGATGATTGTTCGAACAAAGCTCTTAATTTCCCACTATGACAGCTCTATTATTGTTAGCACAGTGTAGCCCACCCTTGTCCTTTCCATAATTATCACTTCTAACAGGAAAGGGAACAATGCTGTTGACAGCACTAACTGGAGCAGCTCCAAAGTGGCAGCTTGTTTGCTTGCTTTGGGAGATAGATGGCTCGCAATTAAGATTTGTGGCTGTTTTGCAGCATCTGCAGCAACACGACATGTACTTTTTTTTTTGGACACGTGCAAAGGATCAGGCAAACAGCTGCTCGACACGGCAAGGACGCGGATGGATCACTTGTATTCTAGCAACTGTCTGCGTCTGTTCACGAGAGCCTCTCTATAGCTCAGATAAAACAATTCATTACCGAAGCTAAGTGACTCATATTATTACTCTTTACGTGCACACTTCACCATCACTTGACCACAATGTGACCGCAATGATAAGCCCAATGACATGGAAACACTGAGCAAGTTGCCAGAGAGCATACGGTACATCGTGTAACATAAGTGTATAAGGAAAGCTGGCGGCGAATCAAGTTTCCTCACTGTCAAACACGGCGTCAACATAAAAACCTTTATAAGGAAATAACTATGGATACATTTATTTTGAAGGTTATGTAATTGAGCCACTGTATAAAAAACAAACCTTCTTGTTGGTTGTAGTTGTATTTATATCTAACCGTGAAATAAAAGTTTTTAAGCCTTGTCATTAATTCTACTTTAAAGTAAACATGTAGAGCAGTTGGCATAAACACTAGTTAGTCCTCAAAGGGAATGTGAACTCTATGTCAACTTTGCTAAGTTTGTTGTTGAAAAATGAGCTCAAGGGAGAGATTACTTCTGCGAATCAAACAGCAGGGAAGAATTATTTACATACAATGATCAAAATATCAAAATGTGATGTTGTTTCTCACTGTGATGCTGTTGAAAGAAATGACCATATTGACCCAATTATAAGGCAAGACACATGTTTGTCTCAAGAAAACATTTGGAATAACAGAAACCGTCCTGTATTCAGGGGTCTGAAAAATGACACATGTAATCCAGCAGGTGGGGCCAAACAACTTTTCCTCAAGCACAGTAAATGACAGCTTTTCTTCCTGTCACTCCGCCACACACCAGTTACCTGGAGAGCTGCAGGACATTCAATGTAACAAAGTACTTATGATGTCAGATTTAAGATAATGTTGATGTTTAAATTTTTTTTATTACTGAGATTCAACATTTTTAAAGACACATTATGTTCTAAAAAAAATATGTATCTTGAAAAGGAGAGGTCATCTAAAATTTGGGTCAGTATGGTAATCAGAGGACACAAGAGAGTGAAATGAGACATCAGACTATGGACTTTTACCATGCAGTGAATTTTGCGGCTTCACTCTATCATGATTTTTTGCATAAATATTCATAGGTAGATCAGGTCGTTTGTAAGAAGATGACACTTGTTAAAAATTGCATCAAACTATGTACACCTTTAAAAAATATCAAAAAGTTGTATTAAAGGACAAGGTACCAAAAGACATGATGTGGAGATTTTACTGTTGCACAAAAGGTGATGACGTTTGTTAAGATAAAAAGAAAAACAACAATGGTGTGCGTTTATTCATAAATATTCATATTTAAGCAAGTTTCACTTAATTTGGGCCTAAATTAGGAATTTCCAAGCATAAAAATAGCTACATGAACTAAAATATATATAAGACACTCAGAAGACGCATTCAAATAAAGACGTCATCACAGTGTAGGTTGAACAGTTTTGTTCCCAGTATTGACCCCTGGGGTACGCCGCACGATATATTTAAGTTTGCAGATGTACGTATATTCCTGAGCTTCACTTATTGCTTAAAGGGGACCTACGTATTATGCTAATTTTTCTGCCCTTTGTATTGAGTTGTGGACTCCTATAGAGCAGCTACTCACGACAACCAGCACAGAAAGCTTTCTAGATCTTCCAGAATCTTGTCATGTTCATTAAACAGTCCAGTGTCAAATGCAGTTACAGAGAAGAGGTAGGTAATGAGGAACTCCAACCACTCGTGCCTGATGCGTCGTTAGGACTTGTAAACAAATGTAGCTTCCCCTTACAACCCAAGAAACACTTCCTGGGAGCCGTTGCTAACAATGTAAACACAGAAGCAGAGCTTGGAGACAGGCAGTGAGTGTATCTGGTCTACAGTGCACGCCCATATAAGGAAGTCTGCCTATGTGTGACATCACAAACCTCCAGTTTTACAACACCCCCGGAAACCGATTGTTTTGAGCCATCCCAAACTTCCGTTAGGGCTCACTTTCAAATACACAAACCTCATTATCTGAAACTTTGGCATCGTTTAACACGAGAATACAACATTCTAACTACATTTATAGGTCAGAAAAGAGGAAAAAGCATAATAGGTTTCCTTTAATATTTGTTCAGTAGCAGTTCAAAACTAACCCTCTGATTCTATACCTTTCTAGTTTTGTATTGTGATTAATTATATCATAAACTTTTGTCAAATCCTACAAATAATACTGGTCTATAGCGTTGGTAATTTCCTTTGTTATTGTGATTAGTGTCACAAAAGTTGAACTGTTAGCTCAGTATACATATTGGGTGTTCGTGAGCGATGCATATCATTCATAAATCTGTTCAACCTGTTATCAAATAGCTTTTCATTGATTTTAGAAAATTGTTTTGATAAGGAAACTGGTTTCTTAGGTTCGGGACAGCTTTATTTTTGTAGCCCATATGTTTTCTTTAATTCTTCAATTTATTTTGGACATTATGCAGTAAAAAGAGTCATTTGTCTTGGTTTAAGATCTTATTGATATCTACTGCTGCAATACAGGATGCATCACAAGAGCATTTCAGGCTTGGAACATGGAAGTTATTTGCTGGAAGACAAAGGTCTAATGTTGTTTAATATTGTTTGTTGTGCCACTGAGAAATCTTCCTGTCTGATACAGATAATGCTGCCATTGAACATGTTCCATTATGTTTACACAGAAATGCTTTGTATCTAAGGGTGAACCGATGCTGTGAATGTATTGGTACAAGGTCTGAGCGATTTTGGAGGTCATATACTACAGACACAGCACACTGAAGGTCACCTAACCTTGTAGAAGTTACATGCTAAGATTTACTTATGTTGTGTTGACTGATGGTGTTGTTGATGCATAGAGTGGAACCTTCACATTTCTGTGAAGAGAGGTTCACCACTGTATTATAAAACTAAAATAAAGTAAAACTCCTCACCTTTTGAAGATGCCTGACAGACACATAAGACAAAGTTATGTTTTTTTTTTACTTTAATAATGATTGGGAGGCTGGACGGCGGCTGAGTGCTTATGTGGAGTTTGCATGTTCTCCCCGTGCATGCGTGGGTTTTCTCCAGGTACTCCGGTTTCCTCCCACATTCCAAAAACATGCTAGGTTAATTGGCGACAAATTGTCCATAGGTATGAATGTGAGTGTGAATGGTTGTTTGTCTATATGTGCCCTGTGATTGGCTGGCGACCAGTCCAGGGTGTACCCCGCCTCTCGCCCGAATAGGCTCCAGCACCCCCGCAACCCTTGTGAGGAAAAGCGGTAGAAAATGAATGAATGAGTTTCACATTTATTAACAAGGATCTATAGCAGTTACACCGGAGCAGGAGGGGATAGAAAAGGAGGTTATTTTTATTTATTCATTATTGCATTTTATAGGCCACACACTTACAGTGCATGAACTCGGATAAAGATCTCCTTAATTTCTCAACGAATGCAGCATCTTAATGGCCCTCCATAAATTCAGGATTTACATGAAAATGTAGGTTTGTAGTTTTGCAAAATATATTTTCCCCTCAAGACAGCCATGCTGTTTATGTTGAAGCAAATGATCTGAGGGACAAGGGGCAGGTTCTTCACCTATTGAGTGTTTCTGCTGGGTGGCAACACCAAACAAGCTTGGGAAAAAAAAAACAAACAAAAAAAAAAACAAAGTCTACCCTGAGGTTTTTGCAAGACTGTGCAGAGGTTTTATTAGCCTCTATTGATGTGCATGCCAACGTGTCATCATCCAAACATGGCAGGAAGTCATTCTTTTCAGTGTTGACGAGGGGAATGTGATTAATTTGCCCTCGGCCCAGTTTGCTTAAGGGGAGGGTAGGCGGAGCTCAATGAGTGATGCGCTCATTCATGATATTACCCATAATTCTCAGTGTGTCATCACTTGTCATAAATGTGGTGGGTTCAAGCAGGAAAAGACATCCACTAGACAATATGTTCAGTACACGTCGATGCTGTTACTCAAGGTGATGCAACAGCCTGCTGATTAATAATCATTCTTTTCTTGTTTAGTATGCTTTTCTGCGTCATTGTGACATAACAGGATCAAAGCTGTACAATTTGGAGTTTGTGTCCAACACTACAATATACAAAGTATTTACAATCAATTAAATAAGAATTCTATACATAAATAATTAAGCAGAAATACACTACCAAACCTATCAAAAGTACCTATCAAACACCACTAGGTGACAGCATCGCTCTGCCAACATCATCAGTGGTCTTACTTTATTTTAGTTTTATTATACAGTGGTTATTATACACAATTAGGTAATAGTACGACTCTATAAACATCTTGTTCCCTCTCCATTATGTCTGTTAGAAAGCGGCCATAAAAGTATTTATTTATTGCTACGCCTTGACTTGGTAACTACGGTAACTAACTCTCCCAGGTTGACACGGGAACATGCTTCTGCAGACACAACACAACAGATGGGGCGCGTTAGTTGTTGGCACAGTCAGGTCCGCCCCTCCCAATACGTAGAACACGCGTCGTGCGTAGAGCGCCATGATCCACCCTGTTTGCACAAAGGGGCACATGATCAGCAAAAGACAAATTCGTACATGTTGGTGGGTCTGCACTAATATTGAAAGTCATCCCTGCCTCTCACACCCTCCCTTGACAGTTCACCGCGCTCCCCCAGGGGGACCCGCCCCACTATTTGAGAAGCACTGGTCTAAACCAGTTCACCCCAAAAGCATATGTATTTTTACTTTTGTTTTATTATACAGTGATTACCCAGGGCTCTACATTAAAAAACAAAATGACTTGCCCATGGGGAATCCTTAAGGTGAGAACTACTTGCCCGAACTTGCCCCATGTAAAATGAAAAGACTGCCATAATGATATCATATATCGATATACTATGCTGATAATTCATCAGATAATAGTACTGATGCATTGTATTTGGAGGATGTATGTTAACATGGCATGCCATACTACCTTACACATCGTAGTCGTAATAAGCAGTGATATTTATTATATTTATAAGTTGTGCACCACAATGAAACATTATTGAATAGACACATTTGTGTACTAGTAAAGTGTTTTTAATCCAGAAAAAAAAGCTCAATGGTCAAACAATAATTTGTGAAGCAAAGGTGAGAAAAATACACAGAGAAATGGAAGCGCTAGATTTTGTAGCTTGTGCAAAATCAGCACTTGGTATTGGATCTAATCGGTGGTGTTTCATTGTGACCACTTCAAATTGTCACAGCAATGTGATTCACTCACCTGTGCCATCATTTGATTTGCTGCCGCTAATAAAATACTTGTTTAGGAGGCACTGGTTCATCACTTTTTGCTGTTTGCCTTCAGAAGTTGTTGAAGAATTAGACGATGTTGGCAGCGACGCCATGATGGATGTTTTCTTAGTCAAACGATCGCTGATTGGTTGATCGCGAACAAGAACGGGTGTGGGTAAAACGCGGACTGTGGATTACGGACCGCGGTCTAAATAAACGATTCTGATTGGTCCATTTCAAGATTTGCAAGGATTGCTTTGCAAATTACCACCGGAATTACGCAGTCCGTGTTTTACCAACAAGAACCGCTTATAAAAAACTCTTGGCAGTATGGCATGCCAAAGTGCACTTGCCTGACGGTAATATCACTGATTGGATTTACTTGCCCCAATTTTGTTTTAACTTGCCCCGGGCCATCGGTACATCGTTATTGTCGAGCCCTGTTACCTTATTTTGACTGCAAAAAAAACACTAAACAGAAAATATCCAACATTTTAACATAAATAATTTTGTAAAAGTCTGACTAATTTAAAGACGAAGAAGAGTGATGTAGAAGTAGACTTGGTCCGTCTGACATGAGGCCAAATAGGTTGTGACAGCAGAACATGACGAGGGTTCAAATACAGGCCTTGATCCTTTCTGTGTGAAGTTTACATCTTCTCCGTCTCCATGTGTGGGATTTTTCCAGCTCGTCTGCTTTTTTTTTTTTTTTTTTTGTCACCCATGGTACACACCACATGTAAGCTAGGTTGATGATGATGTGGGTGTCTCAGTCCAGACTGTTTCCCTCATATGGCTCGGATAGAGACGCCCGATGGGATGTCATGTCGCTTATTCCTCAACATTTTTTTTTTGTGTGTGTGTTTGCATCTTTTAGCTTTTCTATTTTGAGCTTAAGAGTGCTTTACAATGTTTTCAGGTTCCCCTCTCTCTGTCTCTCTCTCTCTGCTTGCTCTGTCTGATCTTTTTATGAGGCATTTTACAAGCCAGTGCTCCAGTCAGAGGTCAGTTGTGAGTGGCAGTGAGGTAGTCGTTAGTAGCTGCTGGACTACATGCTTTTTATGCATTTCTTTTTTTTTTTGCATTCTTTTTGATTCTCCTATCAGCAGTGTGAAATTTAATTTTATGCACAAGACACAATGTCTTGTGCAGGTTATTCTATGATTCTGTTCCTCGACTATGATATGTCGGGTTTTAGTGTAAATTGGAAATTATAACTAAATTATTCCAATAATGATACACTTGGGCTGAAAGAGTTTCAAATTTAAAAGGTTTTTATCATGTTCATTTTCACTTCTGTGGTGATGGCTTTCTTTTTCTTTGGCGCACAGCTTCTTGGGAGATGTAATGAAGTGCGAAAAGTTAACTAATAAGGAGGGATGCTACAATACCAATCAATTGACCACCAGATTAACTACATTTTTCAATAATACTGTATGTGCAATTGACGAGAGATGCTGTATAAAGGGGGACGCATTAGGACAACTCCAATGTCTACTTACTTACTGCCAGGAGGCCCAAACAAAAGGGAAATATAAAACAATAAAAACGTGATTTGTTCCTGGTTGCACCGCTGCTTTTATTATCTGTGTTGAAAGTCATAAACCAAGGACCTCCTGTACAAGCAATATGAACATTATTGTCAAAATTGGACATTTATAACAGATTTTGGGGGGAGCAGAATGCAAAAAAAAAATCATCTTGAATATGCTAGCATCGCTTGTGTCTTGCAACATTTTTGGAAACGTTGATATTTTTTTAATTTACCATCATCCCCATTCCCCTCCTCAGCTTTCATCCATTTATAAAACAGTATGTACTGGAAGGCACGAGGAAATCTAGAAGATGTCCATGGAGATACATTGTGGTTGTTTATGACCCTGCATGTTAAGTTTTGATGTTGACTTCAAACTTTAACATGGAAATCAATGAATAGAATCAATGAACTATATGAATAGAAAAATAATGTCTCAACGGTCATAAATATAATATTGTATAGAACTTGAGAGGCATAGTACTATTGCTAATATTACAATAAATGAATATGGACACCGAGTCCAAATTATCCATAGGTATGAATGTGAGTGTGAATGGTTGTTTGTGTATATGTGCCCTGCTCTCGCTCGAAGACAGCTGGGATAGGCTCCGGGATACCCTGACAACCCTTGTGAGGATATGTGGTAGAAAATGGATGGAATATGGACAGTGGGCAGTGTATGGTACATATCATGACATACATATAATTAGTTGCACATAATGCAATATGCCTAATATTTATTGCACATTAATTGGAATTTAAACATTTGAAGCAAATAAACTTTTTTTTCGCATTTTTATGAATGTACAATGTGCAAAAAAAAGGACCTGCTTCTGTTGTAATGTTGCTGATGAGAATTCTGCTGTTTGTGAATGCACCCTGCTCGCCGTGAATGTCGTGGGTGGATGATAAGGAAGTGTTGCTATTGTGGCGCTATGGCGAAGTGTGTTTGTGGTATTGGCATGTTAAGGTAATGTAATAAAGTTTCTGGGCCTCTGTCTAGACTAACAAGATATTTCTTGCACAATCAAGCACTCGCTGCAGGTGGCTCAGTCTGCATTCATTTAGCTTGGATTGCTACCTTTTTCAGGGCTACTACCGTTTATATTGCTATAGATTATGATGTATATTTGCTTAATAACCACTCAACCACTTAACCACTCAAGTTAGACAGAATGAGCGCCAGAGAAAGCAGTGCAAGAGAAAAGAGTTGATGTGTCTTACAGTATGTAACAAATGCGATCTTATGACATCTCATCGTGATGGTAAAAGAATACACATCACCGGTCCAACAAACACACTTCCCAGCTGTTGAATTTGATTTATTGTGCTCGTAGAGAACCCGCTGTCGGAAATTCTCCACATCCCACCAACACAAACTGTCACACTCTTCTTCGGTGCTAACAGCACCTGACAGCAGGTAAACAGTCGTGGTCATGTGTCAGAACCTTCCACGAGCCTCTCAAGCCTGATCCTGCCAACACCCCCATCCCCCCCCCCCCACCCACCCATTTTCCCTCCAAACCACGCAGCTCTTGGCCTGATTAGCAGCCTTCACCTCAAACATAATCTATCTGTTCAGCCGGGGGGATTAAGTGCAAATACATGACATTTTGAGCCATTCCAAGGATCTGACTCAGCGCATAAACAACTCCTACGCCATGTCAGGGAAATATTTATCTTTGCGCGTACAACTTCTTCAGATAGTGTCAACACTGCTGAGAGACACAATTACACTCGTGGACTGGGGGGGGGGCTGCAGTAATGGCCCTCCTGGATACACATGGGCCATGCGAGTAGAGGAAATGTGTACACTACTACTGAAATGATAAATGATCAAATACAAGTCATGCATGTGACCTGACAAACGGGGACGATGAAAGGCCTTTTTTGGAGTTTTGTCGAACAGATTTATGTTTTATTAAGGAGATAATATTAATACAATAATCCCTCGTTTACTGCGGTAATTGATCCACAGAGAAGGATTTCTTATTTAGAGCACAGAAAAACTGTTCACAACCATCTAAATACATGTTTTAATATTATTAGAGCTCTCTCGACATGAAATAGCATCCCTATAATCACTTTTTTTTTAGTCACACCCACTAAATTTAAAGCGATCTCATCTCCGTCTCTCTTCTGTTGGCGCCCTCTTCATCTTGTAGTAGTCCACCTTTCGAAATCTGTTTCAAACCCGTTTAAGCAGAAGCCCAGACGTCCCTCTCCCCAGCTACTTTGTTTGAGGCATTCCCAGGCCACTTAGGAGACATAGTCTCTCCAACGTGTTGTGGGTCTTCCTGGGTCTGGCTTTTTGTTAGTTAATGGCTGCCATTATGATTGTGGGTGGCGCCCTGTTCCTATGATGCCTTTGTGACTCCAATTGGAATAAACAATTCCTGTTTTAGACCCTTTATCCAGATCCTTACCAACATGGAATTGTCTGTACTTTTTGTGTAATTCTAATTGTTTCTGAGTTAAATTTCCGTGATAGAGTGCATTACAACAAGAAAAGGAATGGCCATGCATATAATTAATAAAAGCATTAGAACCAGTCATATGTCTTCTATTATTCCCTCAAGTCTCATACATTTTACAAAGTGATAATAGTCATGATAATAATCATGATAATAATAATTGTGCTAATTTTTTTCTGTTTTTCTCCCTACTGGAACCACAACACTATCTCCAGGCTCAGGCCACGCCAGAAGATGCAATGACACAGAGAAGGCCTTCTGTGTGAATGGCGGCGACTGTTACTTCATACATGGTATAAACCGGCTTTCCTGCAAGTAAGTTATCTACTTTTGGGGCCATATTTGGATATGTATATCTTTTTGACTTCTTTACCTGGTTTTCCTGTCCACCGGCAAAACTCCCATGACACGTATGGGTTTTATCCTCGTGTTTTTGTTTTGATTTTTGAGAGTACTTGATTCCTGTTGTTCTTTCTTTCAGCAGCAGAAACCCATCAGAGGAAAACGCTGCCTAACTGCCCACCTGTTGTGTATTCCAGTGCTCATAATGGAGCGAGGCGTTGGCGTGCTCATCCTTTTAAGTCCCGTTTAGTGTACAATAGGATGGCCGCACATTAAAAGCCCTTTCAAAATGTCATGAGTCACTGCTGTAGTAGGGAGCAAATATTTATGCCTATTAGGGGCCCCCAATGAGGTAAATAGAGTCATTGCTTACATTGAAGGTCCTTGGCCAAGGGGATCGTGGCCCGCACGCCAAAGTGGGAAGGATCCAGTTGACATTATCATAAAAACAACTTGTTTTTTATTTAATGTAGAGATGTTACTTTGCGTTAGAGTCACGGCCGTGAGACATGCATGGAAAGTTTTCTATATTACGGTGGACCTTTTTACAGATGTAGTATTTTTTTTTTCCAGTAGGAAATATTAATAAATAATTAATAAAAAATAAAATAATGAATAAATAATTATAAAATTATATAATATATTATATAATATGATAAATATTATGTAGAATTATAAGATTTGCAAAAAGACCCAAAAAGCATCCCCCTTCAGCCAGAATTAATTCTTAATTTTTGACTGGGTTCAAATTGTGTATGACTTTGACAGTAGAAAATGTGGTTAAATTAATTAATATCCATCTTTTGAGACATTCTACTTATGAGGTTCCACTCTTAATTCAGAATCCATTCAATGTATCGCTATAGAAATAATCTGTTCCAGCACATAAAACTTCTATTATTATAGTTCCAACACAAACCGTCTTGTCATGGCTGTTAAATATCGGGCTTCAGAGCCACTATATCACGACTACTTTGGCCAGCGTGATGTACAAGCAGCAACACTGGTGCAGCTTCAGCCCCCCCCCAAACAAAAGAAGACGGCTCAGCGAGCAATGCGGATATGGCCGTAACAGCCGTTCAATACGCTATGTACAAATTGGAGGCAGCAATAACTCAATTGATGTAGCTAATTCACTCACAGCCCCGGGGCATGGCTCCAGAAGACTTGGATAATGCAGTGAAGGCCCGCGGGGGATTTGTTGTCCCCACTGCCATCTCATTCAATATAGGCCAGGCATCAGTAGGTATTACTCACCGGCTAAACAAGTGGTGCAGACAGCTTGCCCCTGTGTTTGTCCCCGACTCATTCACTCTCATTTTTGGAAGCGGAGCAAAGGTTAAGACATGATCAGCCAACAGGCATTGTTTTGGTTGTTTCCACCCAAGTCAATGAATTTCAAATTGGACTTTAGCCTTGTATCATTAAGGTCTCATGAGGGTTGGTATTATGCAGTATTGACACAATATACAGGAATTTTCTCCCTGAAAGAAAAAGGTGTGTCGTCTTATATGCGGGGTGAAGAGTACTGCTTTGCTGCAGGATCCACCATCACCCGTTAATGACAAAAAGCGACCCAAATTGCATAAATTCTGCCTCAAATGTATTATATTGTATATATAATGTATTATATATATATATATATATATATATATATATATATACAGCAGCAAGAGTACAGAGTCAGTTAAGCAGTACAAAATACACAATATAGAAAAATAAACTATATAAACAACCCAAGTATTAACAAAATCAACAGTTTTTCCCAGAGTTATATACAATACAGTATGTAGATAATATGAAACGAGATGAGATATATGACCAGCCTATACACTGAGATCTTGTTAGAGAGTTAATATGAGGCATTGTGGAAATACTTCACATAGAACTTAGTATATTGCATTTAGAGCCCTTAATATTGCACATGGAGGTTGATCAGATATTGCACAGTGAATGGGGTCTGGAGTAACTATACTGACTACTTAATGAAAAGTGAATAAGACTGTGCAGTGTTTAAGGAACAATACATGTTGATTGTTGGTTGAGTTGTTGATCAATGAGGTGGCTTCCCTCGTGAGGTGTTCTGAGCATGCCCAGCCCTGGGCCAGACCTCGGACACACTGGCCTGGGAATGCCTTTGTGTGCTCCCAGTGAAACTGGATGAACTGGAGAAGGTGGCCGGGGACCAGGGGGTCTAGACTTCCCTACTGAGACTGTTGCCCCCACTATCCAAACCCGGATAAGCGGAACAAAATGGAATAGAATGTGGAACCTCCTCACTGTGGTTGCGGGGTATGCTGGAGCCTATCCCAGCTGGACCGGTCACCAGCCAATCACAGGGCACATATAGACAAATTATTCAGACAATAATATACGTACATGTGGCCCAAAAAATGTGACACAACAGTAAGTCACAAAATAGCAGATGTTATGATATGAATTTTGAAATAATTGCAATGCAAAGTCATTAAAAAACTGTCCATCAGCCAAAAAGATTTGTTTAGGAATTAGCATGTTAATATACATATACATGTTAATCGAATGAGTGGTTAGGAGCTCTGAGACCTGAGTTCGAGTCCACCCTCGGGCATCCTTGTGTGGAGTTTGCATGTTCTCCCCGTGCATGCGTGGGTTTTCTCCAGGTACTCCGGTTTCCTCCCACATTCCAAAAACATGCTAGGTTAATTGGCGACTCCAAATTGTCAGGTATGAATGTGAGTGTGAATGGTTGTTTGTCTATATGTGCCCTGTGATTGGCTGGCAATCAGTCCAGGGTTCACCGCGCGTCTTGCCCGAAGACAGCTGGGGTAGGCTCCAGCACCCCCGTGACTCTTGTGAGGATAAGCGGTAGAAAATGAATGAATAATTAGGATGCACTGTATAGCAAATGACAGTGTATTAAAATAATACCATTATTGCTATAATATATATAATTCCCTCCAGGTATAGAAAAAGGATGTGATTGGATGACGCAGGTGTACCCTAATGTTGTGGTTGGTGAGTGTATACATAAACACTGTGACATTTTATCTGATCTTCCACATCCATTAGCTTCAGTCCACTGGTTTTGTATATTTTGAAACATAGGGCCTCACACAGATGGATTTATGTGTGTTTATTTTAGTCCAAAGACTAAATGTCTGACAACGACCATTACTATAAAAGCGTGACAATATTATACACAGCTGCACCACATTGATTTTTATTAGATTATATCCTTCTAGCTGACTTGTGTCATTCCTATGCCAAGTTCCCATCATCTCATCAGTCCGGGTGAATAATTAAATGTTCACCGTTAACGGTTCTCCCGGGAGGCGTTTTTGTGAAACCAGTAAATTGCCGGCCAGTGACCTTTTTGTCGGACTGGTGGCCTTGTTGTGAATCCAAGCGGAATGCTGGTGCTCCTAAAAGAGCAACCGTTCATCCTAACGGCACTTTAATGAGGAAATACTGCTCCGTGGTCCAAACATACAGACATAATGGTAATCATGAATGTCACAAAACTCCACATTGGGATTGATATACATCGGGAAAGATTTAGCATGGCAGCGTTTTAGGATTTATCATACAACACAACTTTTAAGCATGGAACAGATACCCAGGGAGGAAAATGCATTATTACCTCACATCGCATTTTGCTGCACAGGCTTTCAATTGATTGATTGAGATCACCTCTGAAGCACTGCAATGATCACTTCCCAGGATAGCGGGGAATATATTTTTGGCAAGGAGGTCATATTTTCAGTGGAGTGGCATATTCCAATTCATGAATTCTTTTTAGTATATCATTCTTCTTTTCCCAATGGTATTCTCCCAAAGATGCTGTTGTTTGTTGTTGTGATGATGTGCGATTGGCTCTTATTTATACTCAACATGGAAACATCCCCATTTAACCTCTTGAGCTAGTACTTATATCTCTGTCACATCCTATCACGTCAGGATCTAATTTATTGTGCTCATGTCGCTGAAAAAGGAGTTCAGGTTTCTTCCACATCCACAATTTTTCTTTTTGTGTCCAAGGGAACAAAATGTCAATACCACACATTTGTTCACTCATTGATTTCACAGATGACAAATGTTTCAACTTCTGGCAGTAATTTTTTTTTTTTTTTTGTAGGTTCTTTCTGCAGTCACATGAGCTGTGTGTGAGCTCATGTGCTTTTTGAATAACTGCATTTGAACTATTTTTAAAATATGATTTGTATGTACTTATTATAAACTCATAAAGTTGACTTCAGTTAATATTTTATGCATTTTTATTTACTTTTTAATATATATTTTTAACCTATACAGTAATCACTCATTTATCGCCGTTCATTCCTTACAGACCCAACAGTGATAAGTGAATTTCTGCTATGATTTGGAATTTTTTTTGTTAGAACATAGAAAATCTGTATACAGCCTTTTAAATATTTTTTTTTACATTATTAGAGCCCTGTTAGCATAGTACTTGTTGTGTTTTTTTCCCAGACTTCTGCAGGAAGTTCCATCCATGTAATTTAATGGTGGCTGAACGACGCCTGTTCATTATTTGGCCTTTTTAGTTGGAATAGACATTAAGACATTAAACGCATTATGTCTTACAGTTTCAACCATGAAACTATGATAATTTCTTCATTTATTGTAAAAAAAACATGAGAATGAGGCCGCAAAATTGGAACTGCAAAGTGGCGAGGGATGACTGTACACCAATTTTAAGGTATTTTGAAATGACTGATAGTGATTTTTGGGTGTGTTTAAGGAAGTACAATTATTTATACACCAGCTGAGTCAAGTGGCTTTTGTATGAACATGACAAAAATGCAATAGGCTGGACATAAAAATATGACTTAAGTCAACTTTTTGTGTTTTTAGTAGGTAAAATGACCCTTGTTTTGACCGTATGCCGCGGTAACTGACATTATGTTTGCATCTGTGAATGTTCTGTGTATTTTTTGTCCTGTCTATAACACTTGTGTGCTCCTTCCCAGATGTCCTGATGGATACTATGGCCAGCGATGCTTAAACACTGAACCTCTGCGGTTGCACATGCCCAATCCTTTCAAAAGTATGTTCACTTGATATGAGCAGCTGAGAACAGAGACACAGTTGTCACTGGATTACCTCTGTGGACACCCCCCCCTACCCCCACACCCCAGAAACACCCGGTGCTCTTCATCTGTCTCTTCCTCTTCCTCCCCCCCCCCCCCCCCATCTCCCTCTCAGGTCAACACGCACAAGGGCCGTGCACAGTGGGGTCACCCATGGGAACGCTCTGCCTCAGCTGTCTGTTAGCTGAGCTGTTGGTCTAATTATCTGCCTCTTTGTCCCCCCCCTTCCCTCCCTCCCTCCCTCCCTCCCCATCTCCCTCCACACCTTTCCTCTATCGCACCACCCTTCTCCTCCCTCCTTTTGTGGCTTTCAGGTGTCCAAATGACTTTACTGGTGATCGCTGTCAAACCTACGTTATGGCACGTTTTTACCGTATGTCAACTTCCTCTTTAGTCCGACTCTGCTTGAGTCATGTGTGCATGTCTAGTATAGTATAGATTTGTGTAGTACATGTGTGCGTCTTTTGTGTTGTGTTTGTGTTCTGCATGTAAGTTGGTGTGTGTGCGTGTTTAGCCCTGTTTTCCAGCCAGCAGTACAGTCTATCTAGCGTGATACATTATTGTGGTACCCCCCCCCCCCCCCCCCCAACATTTTACCTAGATTAGATGACAAAGAACGCTCGCTTCCTTACAAGAACAGAAACGGAATAGATAGAACACAGAACACGCCCATTATTTATGGCTTATGTCATCACACAGGTCTGTACTGTATCATGTTCCTATTCAATATTTACCGTACTGGAAACACATGAGAGATCAGGGATTACTGTTACAAACCGTGCCATGGTGAACCCTACTGAACCTGACCGTCATATTAGAACCGATTCATACTGTTAGTATCCGTTATCAGTTACAAATCGTACTTCACCGAAGGCTGTAATCAGATGACGTCAATGACGGTGTACACAGATTCACTATTTGTTGGTTATACAAGATATTATCCTTTTATTGCATAGAAAATAGTGGCGATATCAGTGATATAATAAAGTATTATGTATTACATTGTGTCATACATTGACTAATCTTATACTCTAGATCAGGGGTCTCAAACTCACTTTACTTGGGGGCCACTGGAGCTCGGGTCTGGGTGAGACTGGGCCGCGTCAGGTTTTCCAAAAAAAAACAAAAAAATTTAAAAAAACTTCGCTTTGGTTCCAATTTTCTACAAGAAAAGCTCTGATAAAACATTCAACTGTTCTCAAATATCTTACTTTTTATTTTTCTACACAAAATAAGATGAAAAAGAAATAAACAAATCAAGAATAAAGAAAATCAATCAGTAATGAATAAATAAATATAATAATAATAAAACGGCAAATAAAAACTTAATAAACCACATATGATGGGTAGACAAATTATTTTTTTCAGATTAAAATTAACAAAGCATTCTTAGAGCCCTGTAGACATGACAAAACACGACTATAGTCACATTTATACTCTTTTTATTTACAACATATTGCGCAACTGCTAACTCGCAAACCAGAGAGCTAGCGACCTAAACGGTAGCCTTCAAGTTATTTCCTTTAAACTTAAATAGCCAAAAACTTACCACTTCCACACGGATAGGGAGGATAACTATTAACAGTTATTTAACCTTTAACATGAACATTAATCAAACGTAATAATTTTTTCTGGGTACATGATACCATACAGCATCCATATCAAACTTGTGCGACCGCACTAACATTAAACTTACATATCAAGGTGGGGGCCTCAAACTAGTGTCCTGCGGGCCACATTTGGCCCTCGGGTTGTGTGTTTGAGACCACTGCTCAAGATTGATAGCATTTATTGTATGCTAACCAGATGTTGTCTTTCCCTGCACATGTCCATATTTTCGGACCGGTTTGGATTTTAAAACATATTGTCAATATATATTTTCATTTTATTGTGACTCTTTTAACTGGGCTCAGAGGACCAAGTGGGGGGTAAGTCATTGTTTATGGACTACAATACTGATAGGGGACGTCATGCAAATTCATGTGAAAAAATCAAAGCAAAAGTGCAAAGTAAAGTATGAAACTCTGGACTAATACAATGAGTGAAATTATAAACTGACACTTATTGATGTCCTAAATATGACATAAATGACATATTTACAATGCAAAGGCCAAACTTGGACATCATTCCAGATGGCGGACGTCTGAGCTAGCGATCTTGCTTACGCGTGGAGAAAGACGATATCATCTCAACATACTAATATGAACCAATATCTCATTTCTGTGCCAATATCATTGTTTCCATACTTCTTTGAACATGTTTTCTTAGCAATAATTAAACAGTAATACAGTAACAAAGACAGTCATTGTCTTATGTAATATACTGCCATTATATTTTTTACATGAGTCATGTAGAAAGAAGATATTTCCAACTTCTGAGCAGCCTCGAATGCAGCATGAGAGCCAAGTCACGTGTTCTGAAAGCATGACTTATTATTGCAGTCTTCCTGCGCATCATTCAGTCAAGTTAAACTAGTTAAGCCTTTATTAATAACTAGTGCACAGTCAGGAACAATTATGTCTTTTTTTATTTCTGTCTGAGATTACCATACGTTGAGTCCGTGTCCTGTCCTCACATGTCCATGTGGCTTCAATTCAACTTTCCAAATTGACCATTTGACATAAAACTGACCATTTCTGTAGTGTCCACACACATCCATTGTTTGCCGTATGATAGCCGTCCTTGGTCCTTTGTTCATTCTCATCTTATTTTAAATAGTAATGCACTCTGCTTAACATTCTAGTTTTTTTTGGCAGAGGAAAACGTGGTGTGTGGGAGAACACGGCGCTCTCTGCATTCAATTTAACTTTGCTGCAGCTGTGCGACGGCATCAAGGACAGAATTTATTTCTGGTTCTCATCCAGCTGCATGAGCACACACACACACACACACACACGGTAA
Organism: Doryrhamphus excisus; assembly: GCF_037039965.1. Taxonomy (NCBI): domain Eukaryota; kingdom Metazoa; phylum Chordata; class Actinopteri; order Syngnathiformes; family Syngnathidae; genus Doryrhamphus; species Doryrhamphus excisus. The sequence continues at coordinate 8,732,437 of NC_136377.1, read as the reverse complement.
CAACTTGGAACTTGGGAATGATGAAAAACATCATGTTTAATTAAGCATCAAGCGTTAGTATGATCTTTCAGCAGCAAATATGCATGGCTATCTCACTTTTATGCAGAAAAAATCCACTCTTTTAATCAGTGCATTGACTATATGACTATTAACCTGGGGTTCTTCAAACATGCTGATCCACAGTAAAAATCCAGCCCGGCAAAGTCCCATTCAAACATGATCGATGCAGCGATTAGCCTACCAAGTGAACTTTAAAACACTGTTGATATTTCACATTTTCCACTCTGAATTATGACAATAAATCACTACTTCTCCCGGCGAGCATGCAGCCAACAGGCACACACAAGCACATGTGCACACGCATATCCATTCCGTACTTTAAGACCTGCTTCCTGCAGGGGCACCTCCCATCCCCGCGAGAATGGCTTTTGATCCTTTCGGACTAACGAGAGCGTGTCGTAGGAAAAGATGGGACTGGCTTGGGGACCGGAGATATGAACCCAGCTGATTGGTGCCGCCCTCTGATGTAACAACAGACTTGAACATTCGCTTGTTTTGACCTGCCTCTTCATGGGATGGGTGTGCTCGGAAACTGATTTTTTTTTTTTTTAGCAAGGTAGCAGGTAAACTAAATGCGTGTTTGTTGTTCCCGTTGCAAATGAATTGATATAAAGTGAATTAATTTGGTCCGTGCTCAGGCTGTCACCATCAAAAAAGCTATAATATCTAAATAACTCAAGATACGTAATAGAGAGCACAATCAACATTTAAAGAGCCTGCAGTGCTAGAAATGATGCTTCAAATTGTGTGGCGGTTGTCCATCACCATAACTGTTAATGCCAATGTTTTTTTGAGCAGGCACTAAATTGAAACCCTTCTGTTTTGCAGACCACGCACCCCATGACCATCGTATAATCAACTGTTTATTGAATTGAGATGTTAATTGGAGCATTTACGCACCATATCCTATGTCGCGTTTGTGTCAGTTCTATGGTTATCATCACATGTGTACCCGGTTCTGATTTTTTTGGCACTTCTTTAATAACTGGTGTTGACTGTGTTGTCACGTTCAGTAGTAGATAGAAAGAAGAACACTCAATCTAAATATGGTAGCCTATGTGTGTGTGTTTGTGTTTGTGTGTGTTGCATGATGCAGTGGCAATGTCCTGTCTTTAGATGTCACTAGCATTGTTGTCTGACTGTTACTAATTCAAATGTGTGTTGACTTTGTCCCACTACGTACGTATATGTCAGGAGGTGCCTCTTTTCATAATCTGCTCTTTTGTTTCTCTTTTGTTCTTCAACTTTCTGCAATGGCAGATCATCTTGGGATTGAATTTATGGGTATGGAACAACACATTTTGATTCTCCGTCCTGCATAGATATACTAAAAAAAAACAAACAAACAAACAAAAAAACTGACTGACCTGCATCCGTTCCATCTGTGGCGTGACCTGTGAATCATACCGTCCCCTCCATTAACCAATCAGTGGTCAGCCATACTGTAACTTGAAAGAATGTAAAAACCCTGCTATCCATCAAATATGATTAACATGGATGCCATCAGCTGCACCTCTCATACATGTGCATTGACTCCACTGTTTGACTCACAGTAGCGTATTTTCCACTTTTTCATTTCCTCATTCCATCTTTAACAAGCATGATATATCATGTTTGTGGCTGCCAGATGCCTTTCAACTCTCTGCTTTCGCTTTGCATATGCCATCCTTTTTCGTTACTCGCAAGATTTAGAACCCGTGTCTTGCCTCACCCCGTCATTAGTACAGCTGAAATGTGCCTATGAGGTATAAGACGTCTGCACTGATTGATTTATTTTTCAAGTGAGTGGATGCTGATAAGAGCATGCATAGCTATATTTAGATCCTACGTTCATGATTCCCTTCTGTTTGCCACTATTTCCATCCTGCTTTTGACAGCTCTAATTCTCTTCCAGCTTTTCCAGAAAAGTGTTTCAGTGACTTGGGGCTACAGTGTGTTCTCACAAGAATTTAGTAGGGGATTGCATTATATTATGTTTTAACGGAACTACTGTAGTCTTCTAATAAGACCATCTAGTGTATGCTGTGATAGAATGTCTCAACATCCATTCCGGTATCACAGTGCACTGCAAACACTGAAATCTACGCAAGATTGGAAAGTACTACAGTGAAAGTAGATAGAAGTAGTAGATAAAAGTAGATAAAAATGCAGGCCATTAAAATTCAACTGCTAAAACTCAACTGTGACTACCTGAAATCAATTCAACTGTTTTCCTAGCACCGGAACACATTTATAGCACTACACACAAGTACAAGTCTTAAATGGCTTATTTACTGTGATTATGCCTACTTATTGGGTAATGTGAGTTTAAAAGTGACTATAGGGGTGTTAGATCATATCTATAGGGCTCTAATAATGTTGAAAAAACAGATTTAGAAGGTTGTAAACAGGTTTGCTATGCACTAGCTATAAAAATATGTTTTTATAAATAGGGAATCTTACTTTACAGACATTAATGATTGTGTGGTTCCAAGTGTGGAACTAATTAACTGCAATAAACGTGGGATTGAAAAAGTATTTTTCATGATATCCAGGCATTTTAAGCTTGCATTACTGTTACTATTTTCCAGTCATCCCCACCAAAATGTACATTTTGTAACACAAAGTGTCTCAATGTATATACTTTAAATAAATATACCCGTATATATTTTCTCGTTATTATTTCAGGTTGTCTGCAGGTTTCAACAAATTCAATTCAACTTTTTAAGACTATAATGACATGAAGAACCCTGTGGATACCCCGTGTTTATGTATTTTTATTCATATTTCCTTTTAATCCTACTGTATAATTATACACAATTTTACTTACATCAGAATATTTTAGAAATATTATATACTATTTATTTTTATTGAGCACAAATCACTATTCTGACTTCCAGAAGCAATTTAGTTATTATTTTTTAATTTTTAATTCTGAGAAGGTTTAATACTAAATAGAAATATCCATGAGTTACTTTGTATACATTTTTGGGACACACATTATTTAAAATACAATTTTTTGTGAAATTTTGTGAGAACAGGCTCACCGATGTTGCCCCCCAAAATATTATTATTTCAAAATCATTTATTGCCCAGAATGATGATGTTCATTGGAGGTCAAAACTCATGCAAACTCTTTTCTGGAAAAGCTTCCTGGTTTAAATGTGGTATTTATGATGATGTAACACATGTATAATATGGTCAGGGAAGGTAAGAAGAAGTATACTTCACTGAGGAGATGTACTGTAGATATTTAGTGGAATGGAATGAAGAGACCGACTCACTGTCTTCTCTTTCCTCTGTCATTGTGCGTGTGCGTGTGTGTGTGTGTGCGGCATGATCAGAGGCAGAAGAACTCTACCAGAAGAGAGTCTTGACAATCACGGGTATTTGTGTGGCTTTGTTGTTGGTGGGCATCGTGTGTATGGTGGCCTACTGTAAAACCAAGTAAGTTCTCTTCATGGATGCATAACAAACACACAAAAGCAAAACAAAACAGCCACCAATGACTTTCGTAACAGGAAACAAAGAAAGAAGATGCACAATCATCTGCGACAGAACATGTGTCCAGAGCACCCCAATCGGAACCTAGCTAATGGACCCAATCACCCAGGACCAGGACCAGAGGAAATCCCCATGGTAGATGTGAGTTTAAAAAAGATATAAACTTTTGGTTATGCGATTTGTCATTTAAAGATACAAAAGCCAGGGTATATTAACTTAAAGCAAAACATTCTCTCCTCTTATTATTGTAATTAACTGGCTTTTGTGGCGGTGACACAATTGGTATTGCAGGAAACTCTGTTTTTGTTATTAATCAGTTCCAAAAAGTCACATGAAAAACCAAACATACAAAAACTAAGACAATTTTTCCCACAGGAAACATTGTAAATCCAATTAACCAGTTCCAGACACCAAAAATATACAAATACATAAATGACAAATACCGAGATTGAATTCAACATTATACGTATTTCAGATTCTTTATCAACGTTCTCACTTGCAAACATTTTTAGCCCCATGGAGGGTTATTTAGCGGTCACACTTTAAAAAGAGGCCCCAACTGTATTACAGTAGACACCCTTCTAACATGTACACATTTTAATCTTATAGGATTATATGCAAACTGCATAATGCAGCCGAATGAAAGTGTACTGTACTGTATGTATCTTGACTTAGTACTTATCAAAGAATGTACCAGCCACTGAACGAGTCATACGGCCTGCGACGGAAGGATCCTTCCCTGCCAGCCACACCTCTTCCAGATCTCACAATTCTTCCACGCGAGCCCATTCATCAACTCACAGGTAAGATTGTGTCAAGTGTGTATAATTTATAGAGGAGAGAAAATAAACATTATTATTATTATTTTTGTGTATTATTGTGCATTGTCCCAGACCCGAGGAGCGGACGTGGAGCCTGGAACATTCGGATAGCGTCCTCTCTGATTCGCCGGGGATGATGTCATCATCAGTGGGGACCAGTAAATGCAGCAGCCCCGCCTGCATGGAGGCACGGGCCCGGCGGGCCGCACACTGTGCTTACAATGACTCCCATCGGCCGCCACTCCAATATGGGGACTCCTTTGACTCCCTGGGAGACTCTCCACACAGCGACAGGTGGGACTTAGGCTCTTGGAAGCCCTCTGCAGTTTGTCATGCTAATTTGGGTGCTACATAAAATAAATTAAATGCAATAAAAATTTGATCTGTGTAAAGATAAAACAAGCTACCTGAGTCATAGGCGAGTATTAGCAACTTTTTTGTGTACGATTACGCTATTTTTTTCCAGTAATATAACATTTTTTAAGAGACTCGAGTTCAATTCCATCATTGTCCATGATGAGGAGTTTGCTTGTTCTCCCCGTGCATGCGTGGGTTTTCTCCGGGTACTCCGGTTTCCTCCCACATTCCAAAAACATGCTAGGTTAATTGGCCACTCCAAATTGTCCATAGGTATGAATGTGAGTGTGAATGGTTGTTTGTCTATATGTGCCCTGTGATTGGCTGGCCACCAGTCCAGAGTGGACCCCGCCTCTCACCCGAAGACAGCTGGGATAGGCTCCAGCACCCCCACGTGATCCTTATGAGGATAAGCGGTAAAAAATGAATGAATGAACATCACCAGCTATTTCTGTGTCATTTTCTGTTACTGTTCTTGAGTATTGTGAGTTTACCTTGTTGACTGGCTTGATCCCAAACATCTCACACATCTCACATCTCACGTGCATGCATAGCATCCAAATCAAATGAACAAGTGCCAAGCTGACAAGCTAAGTCTTGCATTTTCTACCTTTGTGCTCTTACTTCAGTCGTATACAGTATATGTATGACAACAGGACAGCCTACAGAAATGATATCACAACACAGCGTATAAACAAAACATGTAATGTGGGCTAATTTTTTATTCATAGTTGTTCATATGCTTCTTCTTGTTTCCTAGTCAGTACAAATTGGTGTCCTATCGTATTGTTTAGGAGTGGACCTGTTAGGTCTCAGTAGTTGCGTGTGGCACTGTGTCACTGCACCAGGAAAATAGTTCTTTGTCTTAACTGCTACAATAATAATGTTGCTGTCGAGTCAAATTGCATGGTGAGTACAATAAATGTGTGCTACATGCTACATGCTACATGCTACAGCTTCACTACGCTGCTGAATTTTAAGACCATAGGTCTGAATTCAAATGAAAGCCTCTCGCAAACCCCCAGGCAGTTCTATGTGCCCTGCGGGGGGGGGCCCGCCCCACTATTTGAGTGTGTCATTGTTAGCTCCGACATGGTACGTGTTTTTTATCTGTTTTCCTCTCTTCAGAATGCACAGAAAGAAAGACCTGTGGGGTCTTTATGGATGATGGGCAACATTGAACAAAAGTCTTATCTTATTCCAATAAGGTTGTGTCAAAGGTTTGATTTTAGTGTTTAAAAGGGTTATTGCCAGGTGCCGAATATCATCTGAAATACCTCCTCTGCCTTAGGACATCGTTTTTTGTGTGTTTTTACTACTCACAGATTAATGTTAAGATGACATTCTTGGCCACATTTGGAATGTATTTACATAGTACTGTGTTTTAATATTAACCACCATAATTGCTGTTTTTGTCATCTGCATCCCATCAGCATCACCTACAAATATATAAAAATACTTAATTTAAAAACACAAAAACGGACCTTTAATAGACCCCTGGGGAACACCAGAGGAAGGTGGTGTTCACACAGCTGGATCACATCTGCGGTATACAACTGAAAGAGTTTTCAATTAAGCAACATCATCAACAGAGAATCATCTGTTCATGGTTACTTACACGAGGAATCCATGCCAGACTCGGGCACTCGATACTGAAATGTCAACACTTTATGCTTTAAATTAATTAATAATTATTGATACTTTTGATACTTCAGTCATTTGAATGTATATCATTAACGGGAACACAGTGAAAAGTCACTAAATGATTGTCTAAATGGTGGAATGTTGGTGAGGACTTTCTACTGCTTTCATCAAGTGTGCAGTGGCAGAGTTACGGGGTGGCCATGGCCACCCTTGGTCACTCTCTGGCCACCCTCACGGCTGGGGGACAATTTTGACAACCGTGGCTCTGTGGTGCAGAACATTAGTTCAGCATATCCGTCGTTTCCGCTTGGACACATTTCACTGCAGCACACAACAACTGGACAGCTGGCTATTTAGTAGCGGAGCTGTCAATAAAAGCGCTAGGTAAGATGTTCATGATTACGTTGGTCAGATTCCGTTCCACTATGCCAGGGGTCGGGAACCTTTTTGGCGAAGAGAGCCATGAAGGCCCGATATTTTAAAATGTGTATCTGTGAGAGCCATATACATTTTTTTAAAACATTGAATGCAATAAAATGTGTGCATTTTTATGTAAGACCAACAGTTTTAGATAATGGGCTCTAATTACGTAGACCAGGCACACTACCCCACGCCAATGGGGTGTGGCCAGCACACTTTCGTGAGCAGCGCAGTGTCTAATAATAAATCAAATACTTGTTGCCATTAATACAACTTCTGCTGCTGCATAGTTTTGCACCGTACTCCGTAGACGTATTTCATTCTTTTGGCCATCTTCGTCAGAAGGCTTGGTTCTGCAGCTTTAGCTATTTGACTAAAGGAGGAAAGTTTACATTTACATGTTTTTTTGACATCTCAATGACCGAGGTAGACTACAGCATTACCCAGTAATAATCAAGTTTTGGTGTTTGACCTGGAAAATATCACCAGGAAAGATAGATATGCTTGGCCGTATTGCAGCAGAATATAGATGGACGAATTAAAATGCATAAGAAAGTTGTTGATTTTGAATATTATTTTAACAGTCATTTCTGTGATGGTTTACTTTAAAATGTTAGCAAAAATAAATTTTTATTGTGGTAAGAAATGCTTGAGAGCCAGATACAGTCATCAAAAGAGCCCTACCTGGCTCCCGAGCCATAGGTTCCCTACCTCTGCACTATGCTGTTTTCGGACGAGAGGCGGGGTACACTCTGGACCGGTCGCCAGCCAATCACAGGGCACATATAGACAAACAACCATTCACACTCACATTCATACCTATGGACAATTTGTTAATTCACCAATTAAGCTAGCATGTTTTTGGAATATCTTTAACAATTTCTTCCCCTGTTTTTCCGTCCTGCAGATATGTGTCAGCCCTAACGACACCAGCGCGCCTCTCGCCAGTGGATTTCCATTATTCATTGCCCCCGCAGGTGCCTACCTTCCAGATCACTTCGCCCAATGCCAGCCATGCCATGTCCCTCCCTCCAGCTGTCCACAACCCCTACCCTCTGGAAGACGACCAGCCACTGCTGCGCCGCTACCAAGTGCCCCTCCACGACGCCCAGTGCCAGGAGGCCTACCGGCAGCAGCGGCGCTCCTATCTCAACGACAGCAGAGGCAGCCTGACCTCCAGCCCCTACAGGCTGGCGGACGACGAAGACTATGAGACCACCCAGGAGTATCTCTCCTCCAGGGAGCAACCAAAGAGAAGCGGGTCCAGCGCACCCGATAGCCGGCGCTGGAGGAGATCCAGACTGAACGGCCACGTGGCCCCCCGCGGATACGAGGCCTCTCGGGAATACGGCTCCCGGAGCTGCCTAACAGGAAGTGAGTCTGAGGAGGACGGCGAGAGCACGCCCTTCCTCAGTATGCAGAACATGAACGCTGAGCCCTCCACCATCTACAGGCCGGTGGACAGTCGGACTCCTCACTCGTCGGGGCGGCACAGTGGGCATGGCAACATGCAAACAAGACTCACACACTCCCGCTCCAAACCGGACACTACACCCCATTAGAGAGTGACCATGAACCAACAAAAAAAATCAATATAGTATAGACCTGCATCTATAAGAAATATTTTTATTTTATATAACTGACAGATATTCTAAACAAATGAAATATTTATTTTCATTTTAGCAAAAGTTGTCTACTAGTTAACAGCAAAGACTTTTTTATAGGGAAAACTCTATTTATATGTACATTTTGATTTACAGCATAAAAAGATGTGCCGGTTTTTTCACGTTTAAAAAAAAAAAAAAGTAATATTGTGGTGCCTTTTGCTGTTTGCAGATGCCAGAGGGCCAATGGAGGTTTTTGTAGCCTTTCTTATACGGACGCCTCATTTTTTTATACACATTAATTTGTGTTGGTTTTTTTTTCCCCTATCTGGTTGATCTTTTCCTTTCTTTCCGAGTTGCATCCTTTGAGGAGCCCACTTCCATTATCACGCAATATAAACCACTTTCATCACAAAGTGTATGTTTACATCAATGTAACTCACCTGTAGGGTTGATCATTTGGGATCCAATAGAATGCCTGATTCATTAATACAATGTAGATCCTTTTTCTTTCTTTTGTTTTGCCATCTGATTTTTTGTGTGTGTGGAGCGAGTGTGCGCGCATGTCACTCCGCTTGCATGTGGTTGTTGATGCAGTGGCGCGTGCCGGTGCAGAGATATACAGAACCAGTGCTTTATCAGAACCCCCTCCACCCACCGACCTCCCTCCAAGCAGACGCAGGTGAAGCTGCGGTAGGTTGTGTTATGTTACGCAGGTCATTGCTTGATGTGTTTACAGCTAGCCCCCCCACCCCCACCCCCCTCATCTATTCCCAGCCTGCACCATAAAGCCCCCTCTGCTCCACCTCCTTGCCTTCTCTGCAGGCTTCCCTCATGTGAGAGCCTTTTTTTACGAGGCCCACAAACACCGAGCCGCTTGGCACAAGGTGACCCCTGCCATCGGAGGTGGTAGGCCAAACCAAAACACCGCATCTGTTTTCACTCAACTCCCCATACCTCATTTTTCTGTGTCCGTTCTGGTTTTTTGTGGTCTCTCTGTTAAAGGCCACACAGTGTCTCAGGATTTCCACCTCTCATGTTAACATGTCATACATACAAGTACAAAGTCAAGTACGGAAAAAAACAAACAAAAAAACACGTGGAGTAGCTGTGAAAGGGATCATAAAATGCAAAAATATGCAAACTTTCTATTTTGCTGTTTGATGACGTCATTTTCTAAGAGGTGACTGTGGTGTGTGTGTGTGTGTGTAGTGTCGAATGAAAACGATGATCATATGCATATTTACACCAGTTATTTTACTTCTTAAAAAAAGCCATCTAACAAATTTGATTGTTTTTTTTAATCACTCGGTTTAGAGCGCTTTCACTTTTCCGTGCACACTTCCAGTAAACGTAAAGTAGCATCCAAATAATGTCTCCTCCGATAGTACTGTGTACCTGCCGCTTTGTCTTATTGACAGATTTAGTCATGTCGAATCCAGTCTGATACTTTTGCAAGGAATCCAAACCATTAAAGCGCCCCCCAACTACCCCCCCCCCCAAGATAATTCATGTTTATTACTGTTAATCATTACAAATAGATGATAAAGATTTGTTCTGCACTTCTAACTGCTATGTGGTAAATGCACAGTGTGGTCATGTTATAGAGAATGGTCTTTGGTCACATGTCATTTGCAGACCCCCCCCCCCCCCCCCAAAAAAAAAATAAGCCACCAAGTTGAGGTCCTACCAGGCACTCCCTGCTAGTCTCCTCTATTTCCATTTTAAAAAGTCCACCTGACCCCTCTTGGCTTGAAACTCCTCTCCTCTGCATGTCCTCGTGTCAAGGTTAGATGGGTGCATGGTTTTAAAAAAGGAACAAAAAAAATAAAGAAAAAAAGAGAAAAGCAGCAGACTATTCTTTTCCAGACATTGGAAGTGTATTTCATTTAACATTCAGCAATAAAAAATAAGACCCTTTCCCCTCCCTTTTCCTCCTCCCATGTCATTCCTGGAATATGCTAGAAATAAAAGAAACAATGCGAGATTGTCATAGATTGTAAAATAAAATGAAAAATGATTCCACCTGTTCATATGAGAAAAATAAATCTTTATTCATATCATTTTATGATGGAGTTATTTCTGCAAACGTGTGTGCTCTGCAACGGAATTGAATGAATAGGACTGTGCACAAAATGACACTTAATGAAAGAACACACGCATTTTATTATTAGATTATTTCCCTGCTAATGAATATTGCTTCACCGGAAAGATTACCGTCATAAAAACAAGCATGTCGCACTGGCTTAAAGTCACCACTAGATGGCGCCGCACTTCCAAGACCATACCGCAATTTGTGGGAGGAAGTGACGTGCTTGCTGAGGGCACAGTTATGAGGAAAAACAGTGGATGTTATTGAAGTATCGTTTAAATATATACAGGGAGGTAGCAGGTTGAACAGGAGTGAAAGTGAAACCAGTATTACTGTATAATTCAAATCAAAACCAAATAGGAATAGTAGAATATGTGCACATGGATTACAGTGGCAATGCCATCCACCCTGCAGTCAGACATTAACTTGCAGCAAATGTATGTGAGACGCCATGTGAGACGTATGTGAGTTCATGTTTACCATAGAAAGTGGAAAGCTGTGTCAAAATATAACTGCAATGGAGCTTTGAGGCATAAATGATTTGAAAAGTTGTGACATAAAGAAGGTTTATTGGGTGATTTATTAGCTCTGAGCAGCGTGAATTAACCCAAGAGTAAGCCGGTAGTGTGCGCGTTGCTTTGAGTTTTAATATATCAAGTGACCGCTGGATGTCGTTGTTCTGCTACATTCAATTTCTAAACAGTGACTGTTGTTGAAATGGGGACTTTTTACACCAATTTGGGGGGATACGAGCATCAGATTGATTGATTTTGTAATGAAAATACACTTATTAGATAAATTACAACTATTTAATGTATAATCTTTGTATAAGGTGACCAGTTTTACCAATCTCAACCAAGGTTACTGCCCAAAATAAAAATGACATCATGTTTACCAGGTGACCCTAAATGCACCATGCACCAATCATACCTCAAAGGTGTCAAAACTTCAAAGGGCCGTTATTGAAAGAACAATGGATGAGAGATGTTGTCAACATAAAAACAGGATCATTTCGATCCGTTTATGTTAACATTGTGGTATTGTCAAGTCACCATAAGCGTTTTTGCAAAAGCAAATGTTTGTTTGTGTCAAAATCAATTAAAAAAAACAACAACAAAGGATGGCGGGGGAGAGGTGCTTTAAAGGCGGGAAAGTGAGGACAATTCCAAAGGCATTCCCTGAAAATGGATAAAATAATTTTGCTGTCTGGGGGGAAATCTAGACAACAATTAAAACAGTAGTAACAGTTAAATATCTTCACGGACCAGAGGTCAGTTTTATATCATAATTTCGACTTGTATCTCACAATTCTGACTTTGAACCTCAATTTTGACTTTTTACCTCATCATTTTGATGTTTTATTTCAAAATTCTGACTTTATCTCAGAACTCTGACTTGTCATCTCATAATTTTGACTTTTTATTACATAATTGTGAGGATTTATGACTTTATTTACTTAACTTTGACTTTTTAATTTAATTTTTTTTTACTTTTTTATCACATTGTTGACATTTCATTTCATAATTATGACTTTTTATCTCTTAATTTCAATGTTGTAACTCAGAATTATGACCTTTTATCTCATAATTTCAACTTGTATCTCACATTTTGATGTTTTATTGACTTTGACTTATATGACTTTGTTATCTCAGAATTATGACTTGCCATCTCATAATTTTGATGTTTTATTTCATAGCTATGGCTTTTTACCTCGTAATTTTGTCCTTTTCTATCTATGGGCTGTGCTGTGGGCTCGAACCAAGGTCCTGAGATTGGAGAGCCCAAGTTTTTGAGCGAAAAGCCCGGCCTGCCAACTTGACCTTTAAGGTTTAGGGAATGAGAAGAGACCATAGACACGTAGGAGCATTTTACTGTACAAAGTACAAAACATTGTGAGTCCATAATATGTGATTGTCTTCATTGTGTTCACCTGTCTACAACAAGCATCGCAGTCTCCAAATTCCAGCAGTCACTCAGGAAAAGAAACTCTTACGTACATGACAGCAATAAAAGAAAAAAAAGCAGCACTCACTCTATTTCCATTAACATGCAATCCAATACAGTATCCAATATCATGATGCCTTCAGGTGATTTGCTTCAGGAGATTTGCCTGGGTGTCTTGCAGAATGACTGCTTCCTTTGGGGATGTTTTGCAGCTTCTCCCAGAACCCCTGACAATGCATACATTAACATTAACTTAGTATCTATTTTTGTTATGTGAAATAATAAAGTCCACTTACCTGTCCTCCACATCCTGTATCGTGTCAGGGAGTGGTGACCCGAGTGTCTCTGGGAGGAATATGGCAGCCACGCCACTGATGACGGGAGCTCCTCCGTAGATCAAGCCAGGCAACCAAGGTGTGTAGTCGCCGCTCAGAAGCACCATGGGGGCCACCATCGCTCCCACACGGGCCATCATTGATACCCAGCCCATTCCATTCTGCCTGAGGTGTAAAGACATTTACTTGACATTGTGCCTATTGATCAGGGCTGTTTATTGGACATGTAATATTTATAGTTTTCTCTAATCTGATTTATGATATTATTGGATTTACTCTTTGTCCGCACTGTTTATTCCGAAGAGTGATCAGATAAAGGTGTAATAATCTGAGTTTTACCAGGAGCTGTAAAAGGGGCCATAAGTTACTAAACATGGTTTCTCCCAGCAGAGGCATATTTAGGCTTGGCTTATGTTCCTCAATGTAAACACTTTTTGGTTCCAAAATATACACTTTTATAGCTGCATGGTATCTGGGAATTGCCATAATAGGATGTGACGCGTTTGTTTGTATAAGATAAATCTTATCCTCCTGACAGCACAGTTTAAAATGTGTTGCCTGCGCTGTTATTTTTCTAACAAATACACCACCTGGTGCCGCTGTTTTTAAACCCCAATGTTTGACCCCATATATCAAATTGACTTGAACTTTCTCACATACTCACTCCTGTTGTAAGAGACCAGCCATGTTGTTTGGTCTAGAGACAGTGCCACTGAGGAAAAAAACAGGAAGCAGAACTGGAGGTAGCAGAGATGAGGATGCTGAGGTTCTCATTGGGAGTGACCAGGATGGATAGGATCAGGAACGAGTACATCAGAGGGACATTAGAGGTTTATGGATGTAGTGAAGGAGGACATGAGGGTAGTTGGTGTGAGAGAGACAGATGCAGAAGACAGGGTTGGATGAAGGTTGGATGGAGGAGATTGATTTGCAATGGCGACCCCTGAAGCGAAAAGCCCAAAGAGAAAGATGAAAAAGCTCCTGTTGTAAATTCAATCAAAAATTGAGCATTATTATGAGTAAAGTAAAACCAAAACTAACTAAATGCATCTATTTTAGCATAAAAGGTAATTATAGTGTGATTATATATTTTACTTATTCCAGTGATACCAAGCTCTCTTTTACTTGGTATTGTATCAGTAAGGAAACCGGTTCAACCACTTTGTTCAACCCTCATCTCCTAGGCCATAAAGGGAATCTTTTGCTAGTTAATCTTTATCTCATGATTTGACCTCTAACCTGTAGCGGCACCCCCCCCCACCCCCACCCCACCCTGTTCCGACAATTTGTATACCATATTGAAATAATAGATACTGATTGCAGTTTTCCACAAGGAGTCAGAGTCTGCGTGTTGGAGCTATTTTATATTCAGAGTGAGACATAATATAATTTGAGACATTATGTAAGCAGTCAGAGTGGCCTGTCAGTCTGATTATCCGGCTCACATAGTCAAGGAGAAAAGTCCTCAACTGGGGTTGTGATTGCCTTAATGAGCTTAAGTTCAGGCATACTTTGTGCACTAACGTAAATAAATTTTTTTTTTCCAAACTAGCATTTGACTTACCGAATAATGGTAGGGAAGAGCTCTCCAGCATAAAGGTAACAGCAGTTGAAGGAAGCGGCGAGGCAGCCTTTACCCATCACAGCCAGAGAGGTACGCACCGTCTGTTGGTCTGTGTACGAGTGCAATGACAGTCAAGTCACTTAACATCTTATTAGTAATACATACAGTACAGTATTACCACTCAATCATTTGTCGATGAACAGCATTGGTTGTTTGGAGCTGGGGGGTTGGGGGGGGCGAAGGTGTGTTTATTCACCTCTGTGGTCTTGGGAGGATTCTCATTCTGTTTTTTTATGGTGCAATGGTTGCGCAATGGGTTGGTCATGTTGAAGTTCCCTGATTCTTTGCCACCACGTTGGACTTGTGCATGGCAGGTTTTACACTCAGCTTTTTTGGACTGCATGCTGGATTCATCCAACATAGTTGGATATAAGTCCTGAAGAAGACTTTGGAATGGACTTCTTGTATCAGTGTGATTCTATCAGAGATTTTAAACGCACTCTGATATAATCAGATACTCATTACTATCAGATATTGATATCTGATTCGGACACCTGTAGCCGTTCACTCCAATCTGAATGAAGTCATCAAAACTAGAAGTAAGCAACTAAATTAGCTTTTAGTGCAACCATACGAAAACATTAGATTGATTCATTCACTCATTATTTGTGAGGGGAGACTATGTATATGTGTATTTGAATGTTCTAAACTCCTGTTTCAATGC
The DNA here is from genome assembly GCF_037039965.1 of Doryrhamphus excisus. Taxonomy (NCBI): domain Eukaryota; kingdom Metazoa; phylum Chordata; class Actinopteri; order Syngnathiformes; family Syngnathidae; genus Doryrhamphus; species Doryrhamphus excisus. The sequence continues at coordinate 8,717,389 of NC_136377.1, read as the reverse complement.
CAGTGCTGCTGCCCTGAGTTATTGTCATCAGAGCATAGGACTATGTCCGGGGTGTCCGAAATGTGGAATATTAAAAAAAAAAAAAACGAAATAAACAAAATAATAAAATAAAATGAATAAATAATAAATAAATACGAAATAAACAAAAAAAATAATAATTGAAAAAAATTTTTTTTTTAAATATTAGAAGAAATCATTTATAATGTTACTAAAAAAGGGGGAATTTGAAGGCATTGCTTCTATTATATAAGAAAATGTAGATATGTAATGTAATATAATATATATATCTACAGTGCATCCGGAAAGTATTCACAGCTCTTCACTTTTTCTACATTTTGTCATGTTACAGCCTCATTCCAAACTGTATTAAATTAATCTGTTACCTCAAAATTCTACACAAAATACTCCATTATGACAATGTGAAAAAGGTTTTTTTTTACTTTTTTTGAATTTATTAAAAATAGAAAACAAAAAAATCACATTTACATAAGTATTCACAGCCTTTGCCATGAAGCTCAAAATTGAGTTCAGGTGCATCTTTTCTCCACTGATCATCCTTGAGATCTTTCTACAGCTTAATTGGAGTCCACCTGCAGTAAATTCAGTTGATTGGACATGATTTGGAAATATAATAACTGTCTATATAAGGTCCCACAGTTGACTGTGCATGTCAGAGCACAAACACCAAGCATGAAGTCAAAAGAACTGTCTGTAGACCTGCGAGACAGGATTGTCTTGAGGCACAAATCTGGGGAAGGATACAGAAAAATTTCTGCTGCTTTGAAGGTCCCAATGAGCACAGTGGCCTCCATTATTCGTAAATGGAAGACGTTTGGAACCACCAGGACTCTTCCTAGAGCTGGCCGGCCTTCTAAACTGAGCGATCGGGGAAGAAGGGCCTTAGTCAGGGAGGTGACCAAGGCCCCGATGGTCACTCTGTCAGAGCTCAGAGAGTGGCCAGACGAAAGCCATCAGACCAGAGAATTTTGTTTCTCATGGTCAGAGAGTCATTCAGGTGCTTTTTGGCAAATTCCAGACGGGCTGCCATGTTCCTTTTACTAAGGAGTGGCTTTCGTCTGGCCACTCTACCATACAGGCCTGATTGGTGGAGTGCTGCAGAGATGGTTGTCCTTCTGGAAGGCTCTCCTCTCTCCACAGAGGAACGCTGGAGCTCTGACAGAGTGACCATCGGGGCCTTGGTCACCTCCCTGACTAAGGCCCTTCTTCCCCGATCGCTCAGTTTAGAAGGCCGGCCAGCTCTAGGAAGAGTCCTGGTGGTTCCAAAGGTCTTCCATTTACGAATAATGGAGGCCACTGTGCTCATTGGGACCTTCAAAGCAGCAGAAATTTTTCTGTATCCTTCCCCAGATTTGTGCCTCAAGACAATCCTGTCTCGCAGGTCTACAGACAGTTCTTTTGACTTCATGCTTGGTGTTTGTGCTCTGACATGCACAGTCAACTGTGGGACCTTATATAGACAGTTATTATATTTCCAAATCATGTCCAATCAACTGAATTTACTGCAGGTGGACTCCAATTAAGCTGTAGAAAGATCTCAAGGATGATCAGTGGAAAAAAGATGCACCTGAGCTCAATTTAGAGCTTCATGGCAAAGGCTGTGAATACTTATGTAAATGTGATTTTCTTGTTTTCTATTTTTAATAAATTCAAAACATGTCAAAAAAACCTTTTTTCACATTGTCATAATGGAGTATTTTGTGTAGAATTTTGAGGTAAGAGATTAATTTAATTCAGTTTGGAATGAGGCTGTAACATGACAAAATGTGGAAAAAGTGAATACTTTCCGGATGCACTGTATATATATAATGTAGAATATATATAAGAAAATGTTTTGCAATAGCAATTAAATAATAAATACATTGAAATATTAAAGACATTTTTTTCCAAAGTTTTCTAAAATTGCATTAATGAGAAAAATAGGTCAGGAAAAAGTTATTACATGAGGAGAATTAAGTCAAAATGTTATCGTAATAAAACCAAAATGATGAAATATCTAAAAAAACGATAGAAATGAAAAAAACAAGCAAAAAATTGCATAATTAAAGATTAATTGCTGAACTGCAAGCTGTTTTTTTCTGGAAATATAAAGTACATCTACATGGGTTGGTGTACAATATGGTGTACAAAGAATGTACACCTAGAATGCTGAAGTTAGCATGTCATTACCATTGAATCCCTTCAAGTGGGCTACTTTTACAGTGACAGTTGGATTTGAATGTGAACTGAGCCTGAGGTCACACCGCTTTTCCACCATTTTGCTCCTTTTCTTTGTATTGGACTAGTCATGCTTGCATGCATCCAGATTGATTTCCATACCATAAGGTACCAGCAGGTTGGCCATGATGGTGACTCCGGCAATGATTAGAGCACCACTTTGGGATGGACGACGTCCAATAAAACTCATGGACACGGTTATAACAACCTTGGCGGGAATGTCCACGGCACCAAAGATCACTTGGATTAAGTAGATATCCACCCCAAATTTCTGGAGATCCATAGCTAGTCCATAGTAAGCAAAGCTTGTCGATAGCCTGTGGAAGTAAAGAAGCAAGTTCAGGTTTATAACCTTTTTTGGCTTGAATTTTACATTAAGCCACATAAAGTGCTTGAATACCAGACAGCACTGAGGCAGACTGTCATCTTCCTCATGGTGGGAGTGCGGAACAGATCCAAGACTGTGTAGGTACCCTGTGAGCATGACATCTCTTTCTTCATTGACTCCTGCAGCATCTAAACTCAACGAGAAAATCTTCCATACTGATATTCATTTGAAATATTCACCAAAGAAATATATAGTGGGTTTTTTTCTTACTTGAATGTCAATTTTGTCTCCTTCTTCATGACGTCCGTTAATTTTTGCCACACTTTTAAGGTTCTTGATGGCCTGGTCGTAGTTGCTGCTGATGACCAACCATCTTGAAGATTCATGAAACCACCTGAGTGACAATTTGTTCGTATTTTTACAGGATCATTTTGATGTCATTCACAAGCCAGGTTAGGTTCAAAATGAGTTGAAGTACAGTGATCCCTCGTTTATCGTGGCTAATTGATTCCACACGCGACCGTTGAAGTCAATTTCACAAAGTAGGATTCCTTCTTTATAAATGTAACATTTTTGTAGTTATGGCATACTTTATGATGTTCTCAATATGTTTTTGAAACATTATTAGAACCATCAAGACCTTTACATTCATATTATCCAATATGATACTATATCCATCCATTTATTTTCTATACCGCTTATCCTCATTAGGGTTACGGGTATGCTGGAGCCTATCCCAGCTGTCATAGAAGACAGTTTATCTTGTTTCAGAGCAGAATCTATGACAGACAGGAAGTGACGTTGAGAGTTCAGTGTTGAGTTTTAGCTTGTTTTGGGCTAAGGCGGCAAAAGTAACAATTATGATTATTATGATTACTATGATTATGATTATGATTATGATTATGATTATGATTAGGATTAGGATTATGAATATGAATATGAATATGAATATGATTATGATTATGATTATGATTATGATTATGATTATGATTATGATTATGATGATGATGATGATGATGATGATTATTATTATTATTATTATTATTATTATTATTATTATTATTATTATTATTATTATTGTTATTGTTGTTATTGTTGTTGTTATTATTATTATTATGCCTGGCCACTCCAAATTGTCCATAGGTATGAATGTGAGTGTGAATGGTTGTTTGTTTATATGTGCCCTGTGATTGGCTGGCAACCAGTCCAGGGTGTACCCCGCCTCTCGCCCGAAGACAGCTGGGATAGGCTCCAGCACCCCCGTGACCCTCGTGAGGATGAGCGGTAGAAAATGAATGAATATAAGAATTGTTGTGTTTACTGAATCTATGTAAGTTTCTGAGTTGCTCATCTCTATATGGCTCACCATGCATAAATGAAGAAGACATAGAAGGGCGAAGACACAGCCAAGGTCAACCACCTCCAGTCTCGAACAAAGTAAGCAATGAGCGCCAGGATTAACTGTCCCACCGTGTAACAGTAACCGGTGAGGGTCCCCACTGCAGTCCTCACATGGGTCGGTATCCACTCCACAACTTTTTCGGAGAAAAGCCAATCATTTCATGTTAGATGAAGAAATAGAATTTGTATTTTTCACAGCCAAACTTACTGAGTGAGAAGGTGTTGAGGCCCACGCCTGACAGAGCCATTCCGCAGACAAAGCGACACAGGCAGAAGACGGGGAAGGATGTGGCGAAAGCAGCACACGTCCCAGACACCGCCATCAGCAAGTGAGCAATGAGCAGCAGGATGCGTCGGCCAAATCTAACATGGGGAGTCAGCATAGATCACTATCGTATGTAAACAGGCTGCTCTTTCTTGTGTAATGGTACAATCGTAAAGTAAGATTCATGTTTACTTGTCTGCAGGACTTCCCAAGACAATGGATCCCACAAGAACACCACCCATGTAGACGGTTTGGCCCATTTGCTTTAAAGAGCGTAGATCACACACCAAATCCCACTGTACACACAATATAACACACAACTTTTAAGAACCCCTGAAATAATCCAATCCAGCCAAGAACTGTAGCCATACCTCATTTATGATAGTGGAGGTCATTTCAGTCATATTATAGGACCATCCATCAGTACATCCCTGCAGGCCAACGTCAGCATCAAATTCTTCCTCCTCCTGTGATTTTAAGGTACCATTCCTCCCCAGAAGGTGCCACTGTGGAGCAGCGTAGCGTCGACAACGCTGATGCTTGCCAGCTTGGTCCAACGGCACTGTGATTGCCAGCGCTTCTTGTGGAGTGAGCTGGTATCGAGAGAGGTTTGCGTGCGCCCTGCAGTAGTGAGGAGGCACGGCCGCCACAAAGTTCTGCAGCAGGTTGTGACTGGCCATCAGCAGCACCGGAATACAGAGCAGGGTCACATGCAGGACCTGAAAGCGGCCCGTACTGCCTACCCGCTCCAGGAGGTCACCAAACGCCATTTTTAAGAAATTAGGAATTAATTCTATGTTTACAGGCCTCCACAAGTTGCACCGGGGAGTTCTAGTCTAGTCTGATGAGCATTCCCCAAAGCACCTGTGAAAATATTTGCATAAACAGTTTTATACTAAAACAATGTAACATTCAAATGTATTAAATTCAAAAATACACAGCTAAAGTCACATAATAATCCAGAGGCTAAACTCTTGTCCTGCATGATGCATTCACACATTGTACATGGCTCAGCCCACTTGGTACCTCAAAAGGGGAGCTAATCTAAATTAGCTCCACAAGAGTGATTTGTATTTGTCTTTTTGTGAAGGTACCACAAAAGGATACGAGTGATGACAACAAGGAGAAAGGTGATGACACCAGTAGGAAACTAGAAACTCACACAGGTATGGGAAAGTGATACATGACTCTCTGTCCTGGCACCTCAGTATACTATTTTTTTCCTTTACTTGCAAGTACAGTATGTTACGAGTGATACCTGATGTCCTTCTACACATGTACCATCCAAGCTACTGCTATAAACTGATGTAAAAACGAGAGGCATTAACTTAAATCTCTTTGTAGAAAAGCACTTAAAGAAAGTAAGTACTTTTAGTATTTCCTTACAGTCCAGCTTTGCCACATCCAATATGGCGGCGATGTTGATTTTACGTATATGATTTTTTTCAACAGCACTTCCTGTTTTCCATACCGTGAGTAAGAATGGTATGTGGAATATTAACCTTACTGCGATTAGTAAGTTTGTTATTTGTTTGTTGCTATGCTTACTAAGTAAGTTACTTATTTCTCACAGAACTTTTGAGTGACACATCACTAATTAGTGATGTTTGTGGTACATGGACTTTCATTTAAGGGAAGATCCTGATACTGATATAACATTTTTCATGATGATATCAAGCAAATAAGTAAAGAGTAAGTACATAATTTATGGTTTTAACTTCTTTTTACACTTGCATGACAGATAAGACTGTTATAAAACATTATGGATGCTATAATTAAAGTACCTACTTTTTGCACTTGTAAGACCTGAATGTTACTTAATTGTAATAGGAAGAGGCTGACCTTGGAACTGAAATATGGTCTACAATGTATTCCCAAGCAACAGCACGGTTCCTGGTGCTGATTCCATTTCATCTATGCTGGAAGTACTTACCTGCAAAAATCCAGAGGAATGCTGTCTCAGTGTCCCAACACCTTCAAATCACTCACAGCCGCATCAAGTCAAGTAAAATAGCTGAAAGGGCCAAAACAATGAAAAGGAAGTTGCTGCTGCATGTTCATGCAAATAATCTGCTTTCAAATTTTCTCCCCCTGAACTTTGGATTATTGAAAATGCTATGGAGGGCGGCTGCACGAGGTATTAGCAGCTCACTCGGTTAACACTGAGGTATAATGCAGAGACTTAGTTTAGGAGCAAAGTCTCAAAGAGGGATCTGGTGGGCAGATACTGCACGTTAGTTTGGCCCATTCCCACTCCATGCTCCTCATTGGTTACTTAATGTGTGTGTGTGCACAAAAAACATTGTCTTGAAATGTATTATTTATCATTGATTCCACCAATAAGATGCCTTTTTAATCATGTAATGTTTTAATAGGAAAAGAGATACTAACTAAATATATTTCTCACTGTAATAGATAACTGAGGACTAACTGCCATGTCAAATATGTGCAAATCTGCATAATATTAACCGTCATTTTTGTAGATAAACGTTTTTGACTTTTTGTCCTGCTAAATAGTTCTGAGGAATGCATGCACTTGTGTAATGATCAGCATGAGATGTCAGGCTGAATAAAGCAGCAGGTGCACCAAACCAAATCAAAGCAGAACAAAAAAATATGTTGTTTCAGCTGTGAGAATCACATCCAGTACCGATTCGTCCTTTTAAACTGCTTTGGAGTGGCCTTTGAGTCCCTAGAAGTAAATAAAAACCTTCGTTATCTTTTACGATTGTGGTTTGTAAATCTGAGTGGCATCATACTGAGAGGTGCTGAAGTTGATATAATAAATAATAGATCAATAATACATGGTCACAAGGTGCAGGATGGCTAAATGACTTTTGTTTGTTTTGTTTGTTGACTTTGGTTTGTTTTCTGTTCCTTTAGCTCATGCAATCATGATACGGGTATTGTAAAACGTGAGTTTGAACTTTAAACTTGTAAAATCAGCCATTAGTCTCAAAGAAGACATGCTGTTATGCATTTTATCACAGCGGTCAAAAGCTATGTTGTCGTTGCATTAGCAATAGTGATACATTACTTAAGTCCTCTTCTTGTACCTGTCGCTCTGTTAATAGTTACAGACACAAGTGTGCTCATACTGTATAACTTTAACTCATTGTCTGGAATGGAAGTCAAGCACCATACACATACAATTTGATATAACACTGCTCTCAAAGCACAAAACATATTTTATTCCCAGACAGCCACATATTATTATCAAATAAATGACATAATTTTATTGTAATTTCCAGTGTTGTATGTACCAATGATTGACAGGATTTGTTGACGTTTTCCTAACTTTTGCTGACTGGATCACATGCAGTAAACGCACATCTGAATTCAAGTTTGGTTGATTGTGTGAATACAGCTGTCCCTTGTCACATCACGGTTTGAATTTTGCAGCTTATATATCATGGTTTTCATATATGAATATATATATATACATTAATATAGATATATACATGAATATATTAAATAATAATATATAAATTGATTAATTAATCATGCTGTTTTGGAGCTGAAGCACAAATAGATGAGAAAATTCGCAGGTTATATATCATGGTTTTTCACATATTAATATATGAATATATATATATATACATTAAGATATATATACATTAATATATTAAATAATAATATATCAATTCATTAATTAATCATGCTGTTTTGGGGCTGAAACCAAAAATAGACAAGAAAAAAAGCAAAAAAGCAAAAAAGCAAATATGAGTAAATGAACTAAAATGTAAATACAAAGCATTCAAAAGACGTTGATATTTTTATTACGGGTTTCATGTTTGAATACCGCTAATCAATTCGTTAAAGTTAGCCGAGTGGTTAGCACGCAGGCCTCACAGCTAGGAGACCCGAGTTCAATTACCCCCTCAGCCATCTCTGTGTGGTTTTTGCATGTTGCATGCGTGGGTTTTCTCCGGGTACTCCGGTTTCCTCCCACATTCCAAAAACATGCTAGGTTAATTGGTGAGTCCAAATTGTCCATAGGTATGAATGTGAGTGTGAATGGTTGTTTGTCTATATGTGCCCTGTGATTGGCTGGCCACCAGTCCAGGGTGTACTCTGCCTCTTGTCCGAAGACAGCTGGGATAGGCTCCAGCACCCCCTGCAACCCTCGTGAGGATAAGCAGTAGAAAATGAATGAATGAATAACTTTTGCTTTAATATGTTTCTGCCGCTTCCCGAAGAGCCAAACCTTTCATCACCAAAACACATGACACACACTTTCTATACTGTTTCTTGCCATACTGTACTCAATTTACACATTTGTAGGGAATAGATGTCAGGAATAGATCTTCTCCTTTCGCAGTCTCCTGTCACCTGAAAACAGTTCCTAAGCTGGCTGTATGTGACACTCACATGTAACAAGTATTGTTAGGTTTCAATATAGTAGATAGCAGCAAGTGACAGATTCTTGAAAAGGCTGTTCATTAATATATATATATTTATATATAAAATACATATATTAATATATTTTTCCTTTTCTGCTCAGTCCCTCTGATATGGTCTATATCAAACCTAAAAAGTGGCGCGATCCAAAACACTTTTCATTGAAATGAAAATAGCTAAAAGTGTTCACACAGGCTGTTGTGGTATTTTGACAGGTTTTATTCAGAATGGGTTTGAGTGCAAGTGCAAGTTGGGATTTTTGCATTAACAAAAAAAAATCACAAAGCCCCAACACAACGCTCCTTGATCCACTTCACAGCAGCTAAATTGCAATCTCTGCATCTTTTAAACACGGCTGCAAGCTGTGCTTTTGTTTATATATGCAAATGACACATGCCGTGCATGTCGCTTATGGCTTTTGTTTGTAACGCTGTGTAGTGATGCAGGTAGAATTTAATTTTGAAACTCTGCGAATGAACCTTTTCAACACCATACAGAGACTCCATTTTGGCAGCCATTTCCATGTTGAGGAAGATGTCGACAGTTTATTGTAGGCTATCAGGGTTAGGGAGTTTCTCAAGTGTGGGCTCCATCCCCCAGATCTCACGGGCATACTGGGCAATAGTGCGGTCACTGGAGAACTTGCCACATCCAGCAATGTTGTAGATCACCTTCTTGGTCCATTCCTTGGGGTTCTGGTGTGAGGATATTCATAGAAGCGGTGATTAATAAGAAGACGCATCAGTATTAGTCGTGATTGAAATACCGGTTGTAATTAAAATCATGACATTTTGCTTTGTACACACCTTATAAAGCGCATTGACTTTCTCTTGGCATTTAATATAATCTTCATAGTCAGCGAAGACCTTAAATCTGCAGAAAAATAACGCAATCAACTCCATGGTGAAACATGAAAAAAATGCATTTGCATTTGACACATTCACCTAATCTACTCAATAAAAACCTGGCAAGGGAGTCCAAATTTAAAGTTTAGGTGCACGCAAAACCTTGCCCTCCCCAAAATGTATGCCAGTGAAAACTTAAAGGGGACCTATGCTCTTTTCCCTTTGTTTTTAGTTGTGGACTCCTATAGAGCAGCTACACACAATAACCAGCAATAGAAAGCTTTCTAGATCTTCCAGAATCTACACCTATTCCAGTCGTATTTCCTTGGTCTAGATTGGCCACCATGATTGGTCACACTCCCAAGCGCTCCCAAGGACTTCTGGACTACTGCTGAACCCCACTTTCTAATGTTGTCTAATGTTGAATTGATAATAATTGAATAAACCCTGTGGAGAGCTACTGGGAAAATGGTTAGGAGATACTAGTAGTTCATGAGGTACTGGTTGGATACCCCTTAACTCAAAAACTCTTAGATTAGCTCCCCCTTTTAGGTATCAACTGAGCTGAGCCATGCACAATGTGTGGATGCATCATGCAGGACAAGAGTTTAGCCTCAAAAACTCTGAATTCAAAGAGTGGTAACGTAGGTCCGCATTTATTGAGCGCTGATAATCTTGGCATAGCATTGGTAGTCGAAATATGGTCACTACACGTCGCGTCGACCAAATGATTGTGGCGGAAAAAGGTTATAAAAGGCAAGGACATCGGTGAGCTTGTAATTTGCATGCATACCCTCAAATGCTACACAGACAAACTGCTTACTTACACAAAATAAACACAGGCTCACTTCCAAATGTGCAGATCTCATGAAACTTTGGCATCGGTTAACATGAGAATACATTCTAACTACGTTTTTGGGGACGGAAAAATTGAAAAAGCATAATAGATCTCCTTTAATGTTTTAGTCAAAAGGAGTACTTTGGCTCTGTAACTACATGCTTTTTAGCTGGTGTTACACTTCATATCAGAGACACAGAATAAAAACATGATGTTCCTATCAGGTTTTTCCCCAATATCAACGATTAAATCACCAATCAAAGACCAAAGGTTATCAAAGATTAATTTTTATCATCACTATACCTCTTTGATTGATTGAAATGTTAATTAAATAGGAAATATTTTCAACCATGGAATTTCAATTTCAACAACGACTAACAATGTCAAACTATACAGAGGCTAGAAGATCCTTCTAGTCATGTTTGTGTAAGGTTGTTGTTCATATAATTTTACCTGTCGTGATGCATCAGCATGTTGACAATTTCTTTGAATAGGTCGGGCTGCTTTGGGCTGAAGAAGCCTCCAGCAATCTGGTCAATAGCTTGTTTCAGCTCAGGCAGGCGGTTGTAGTACTCTTCAGCATGGTATCTATGGGCACAGTCACAGAGAATAATAACCTTATGTTGGACAAAACATGGCATTTGTTACTCTAGTTACATATTTAATCCTATATTATGTATGTATAATATGGTTTTTATTAATATATGTGCACACAGGACTAACCCTTTCTTGTCCATGGCATCAACGTCATTCACCCTCATGCCGAAGATGAAGAGATTTTCCTCGCCTGCCTCCTCAGCCATTTCCACGTTGGCTCCATCCATAGTCCCGATGGTCAGAGCGCCGTTGAGCATGAACTTCATGTTTCCTGTGCCAGAGGCCTCTGTGCCTGCTGTGGAGATCTGCTCTGACAGGTCAGCAGCAGGGATACCTAGAAAGATAACAGAGGTAAGCGGTCAGCGCCTCTCCAAGCATCTTATGTTGGTGGTTATACCGCGTGTAAACACAGATTTCCAACATCTGCTGGAGGCCGTAAGAATAACACAATCAGCAAGAAAGCAGATGGGGACAGAAGGTGGGATGTGAATGCACCTTTCTCAGCGAGTGTGACTCTGTAGTTCTCCAAAAAGATGACTTTGAGACGGTCTCCAACCACAGGATCATTGTTGACCACTTCGCCGATAGCTGTGATCAGACGAATAATCATCTTGGCAGTGTGGTAGCCAGGAGCAGCCTGCGATAAATGACATGTCACGCTAGCAGTGTTTAAAAATGGCAAACACTTAAAGTGGAGCCTCTAACATCGAACACAATGTGTTCCCGGACAATCACTGACCTTCAATTTGTTTCACTGAATCACTATTTCCCATAGGGAATAAGGGACATAAAGGGTAAGTATAATCATTTTGGTCAAACTTCCATCATAAAATGTATTACCTGTCCTACCAGCCACTGCTAATATAACAATAAACATAATAATTAATGTAATGCTCATCATACTTCTTCTTTCTCTTTGGGCTCAACCCTGTCTTCTGCATCTGTCTCTCTCACACCAACTACCCTCATGTCTTCCTTCACTACATCCATAAACCTCCTCGTTGGTCTTCCTCTACGCCTCCTACCTGGCAGCTCTAAACGCAGCATCCTTCTACCAATATATTCGCTATCTCTCCTCTGGACATGTCCCAACCATCTCAGTCTGGTCTCTCTGACTTTATCTCCAAGGCTTCTAACATGTACTCGTTCCTGATCCTATCCATCCTGGTCACTCCCAGTGAGAACCTCAACATCCTCATCTCTGCTACCTCCAGTTCTGCTTCCTGTCTTTTCCTCAGTGGTACTGTCTCTAGACCAAACAACATGGCTGGTCTCACCACAGTTTTGTATACCTTTCCTTTCATTTTAGCTGAAACTCTTCTATCACGCATGACACATCCTGCCTGCACACACTTCTTCACCTCCTTTTCACAATATCCATTGTTCTGAACTGTTGACCCTTGTTGTTGACTCTCATATATTTTGATTAAATTACAAATTACATAACATATACCTTTCCTCCAATCATGACGGTTCTGGGAGTCCACTGCTTGTTGGGTTCTCTCTTGATTCCTGGCAGTAATGGGAAGATATTAAAAAAATAAGCTGAAATATTTCACAGGAAACAAATCTGAAAAACACAGGTCATCTTATATTTGGTGTCCAGAGACCAACCAACAGGCAACACCAACCAAGTCAGAGCTTTTCTTCCTGTCACTCACACACACACACACACCATGCAAACGAGACACAAGAGAAGTTATGGTGCTAATTTGAATATAAGTGAATTCAAATGAATGGACAATGCTTACGGTTGTAATAGGTGATGATGTGTAGACAGTTAAGCAGCTGCCTCTTGTACTCGTGGATCCTCTTGACTTGAACGTCAAACATGGAGTTCGGATTGATCTTCACCTTATAGTGCTCCTCCAAGTGCACAGAAAACTTCAGCTTGTTTTCCTGGTTGTACATAAACGATAACAAGATTGACATCAGCTCATCTTGCTGCTTGCAGTGTAGTCGCTTTCGTAAGCTTTATAGTCACAGATTGAGCAAAACAATTCCTGAAGTATCAAGAAAAGTTGAATGTTTGACTAACAAAAGGCGACCCCGCTGAAGCAAAAACTGTAAAAATCTCCATACGTAGGTTTGTATATTGAACCCAGAGGAACAAACAGTTGTGTAGATTTGACAGTCAAAGAGCTGAACTCGGTTTCACCTGCTTCACTTTAGCAACATCGCGGATGAAAGCGTCGTCGTTCACAAACTTGCGAAGAAGCTTCAGCTGGTCGAGGTCGCGGATAAAGTCCTCGCCGATTCTCTTGAAGAAACAAAAGTGGAGAACGTGTGAAGATGTGCTCTGTCTGTTCCCACGGGACAGTACAAGATAAAGCAAAGGTGATATACTGTATCTGTGTATGTGTGTTTAAAACGCCACTAACCTCGGCGATGACCTCAGCCAGGCCAGGGTTACACATCACCAGCCAGCGGCGAGGAGTGATGCCGTTAGTCTTGTTCTGGAACTTATGCGGCTCCATTTCATAGAAGTCCTTGAAGCTGTGAGGCGGACATAAATCAGGACACAGCAATAACAAAATGGCTCATGCGGAACCACAGGGGCCGAAGGTGCATGCATGTGTGACAACATACACCGTGGCTTTGAGGATGTCTGAGTGGATCTGGGCCACGCCATTGACTGCGTGCGACCCCACAATGCACAAATGGGCCATGTTGATCCTCTTCTGTCCTCCTTCCTCAATGAGGGACATACGGCGCAGACGATCGACATCACCAGGAAACTTTGCAGCAACATTCTGGTGAATAAAATACACACAAATAGATGATCTTTCTTTCAATTTCAACCTTTGTTTCTCTGTTATCCGTATCTGTGCAGCGTTGTCCTTGAAGGTGGTCTGCTCCCCGACTATCCCAACCTTCCTTGGAGATTCTGTGCAGTTGAATGAAAGCAGCTTTCACATCACTTTTCACCTTTAATCCATATTTTGGCGCATAGGTCCCGGAGCGACTGTCTGCAGCTCTATAGTGAAACCAGACTGACAGAGAGGACAGTTGTGCACCAGAGACAGAGGCTGGTCTCAAACCTTGTTTTTTCCTCCTGAAATTGTGTGTCGGAAAAATGCAGTCTTTGATTCAGATGGCTGGAATATTTGTGGCTGATGGGAAATGGGCGCAGTGGTTGGTTTGGTGGCTGTAGGGGCCGAAGAATCAGTCGCATTCATTCCATCTACTGAAGTATATAAAGCCGGGACCTGTCGTTTAGTCCCCCAAAGGGCTCAGGCGGAGAATCAAGCCATGTGAAACAGAGATAGGAAATGACTCTTATGTTTGTATTCTCATTTTGGAAAACAGATGCCCTCGGGCCCCCCTTTATGTTTAAATCAAACTGTATTTTACCTGTGGATATAACACAATTTTGATTAATTTTTTTTGTGTATTCTAATTTTCTCTCACTTTCTTTTCCTTACTATATACACTGCCACACACGTGCGTGAGAAATACAGCATGCACTGCAACCTCCCTCAATGTCATTGATTAGAAATCTTTCAGCATTACAAGCATGTGCCTTCCTGAACCAGATCAATAAACAGGCCAATAACTGCACTGGTGTTATTCCTCAGCTCTATTAAGTAAGTAGGGGCTATAAGACACAGTGTGTGCAGGGGATAACAAATACCAGCACATTGCAATACACAGTACTAACCTCCAGGTGGCGACGATTGATCTCAAAGACAATTTCCAAATGGCGGGGCAACAGATGGGCAAACAGGTCCACTGGCCATCTCTCCAGGGCCTCTGGGAGGACTGTGTGATTGGTGTAGGCACAAGTACGCACGCACACATCCCAGGCCTGTACACAGCACATCATTTGAGTAAATTGAAAGCTTTTCACTGTTGCAGATCAGTTTTTAAACAGAAATATATTATTTTTCTCCTCACCTTATCCCATTCAAGTTTCTCATCATCCACCAGAACCCTCATCAGCTCAGGAATAGCCATAGCCGGGTGAGTGTCATTTAACTGAATCGCAACCTATAATATAAAAAACATAATTAAATGTCATTAGCAAGCCAATTTGAAGAGAAAAAAATGCTTATGAAGTGCTTAACTCAAGTGCTGTGATAATGAGCCTGCAAATGCATTAAACACGTTAACAGAGGCAATGAAATAAGTTACAAAGCCTTGTAGGGGTGTATTTTAAAATTGACAGAAAGTCCTGTGTTGATTTTTTTTTTCTCTGTTCACCTTGTCAGGCAGTTTGCTGAAATCCGTGCGAACAATTTCCCTGGAGCCAAACTTGGAGACCTTGAAACGGCGGATGATATCTTGCAGGGTGGCAGAAACCACAAAGTATTCCTGCTTCAGACGCAGCTCCTTGCCCTCAAAAAACTGAGGAGTAAGAGAAACATGTGAGTATGTTATTAATTCAAACTGGACACAGGTGTAAACATGTGTAGTCTCATAACTTATTACCAATTTGTATTGATTTGTGGACTCCTATAGAGCAGCTGCACAATAACAGAAAACATTTGAGATCTTCCAGAATCTGCACCTATTCCAGCTATATTTCCTTGCTTTTCCGGTTTATGTGATTCTGCACATGTCCCTATCAAATAAACTCAATAAATAAATACATAAATCAACATACAGTAACTAACAGCAGCGCATGCTGTCTAATTTTAATCTAATATCAAATTAAAGCTGAAATATAAAGCCCACCTGTTTCTGCCCTCACTTACACAGGCATAAATTACCAGTCTTGATTTGAGTTTGAGCAAAAGCTTGAGGGTTATCACCCAAATCCTCCATCTGGAGCCTGTAGGGAGTCTACGCATGGTGGTCAGGTCTTACATGAGATAAAAGGCAGCTGAAGACAAAGACCCTGGGGTCCTTTGAGGTCCAGATTATGGAAAATCTATCTTTAACGTTTCATAGGAGCCATACTGCATGCCACCCCTATATCTTTGCAGATAAAAAGGCTAATTAGGCCTCCTTTCTTACATTGTCATTGGGATATAGCACACGGGAGATGTTCTCAGCCAAGTTACGGTCCAAAACAGCCTGGATGTAGCCACCGACGTTGACTGAGAAGAAAAAACATTGCCTTTTTTTCAAGTTAATTAATATATTGTATAATACAAAATGCCTGCAAGGTACATACAGTCTTTAAGGTTAAATTCACATGGTGCCTTTGCAGACCACAGCCTCATAGTGTTGACAATGTTGTTTCTGTAGCCAGGGACTGGGGTGTCATACGGCAGAGCCAGAACTACCTGCCAACACATTACAGGAAGGGAGAGACATTTTAGATTCATGGATTTGCTCTCTGCTAGCTCTATAAATATCTGTTATATCTTTTTTTTTTCCACCTGAGTGTCAACCCATTTGACACCGTCGGTGTGATGCTCAGTCCTTCCGTAGAAGTGCACAGGACGCATGTACTCAGGACGTGCCTTCTCCCAGGCGTTGCCATAGCGCAGCCAATCATCAGCCTCTTCAACCTTCATAATGACATTGACAGAGAAAAACACTCATTAGGTGAGTACGTTGTGAGATGACTCAGACCCAGTAACTGACAAGGACAATCAAGACAAGATAATGATAACACATAATTGTGGATATTATTCAATTTATGCTATTACGTTGCCTGAACCCACATCTGCCCTGGAAAAGACACAAGAATATCTTTCTTTTTCTTTTTCTTTTTTTTAGAACTGACCTGCCAGCCGTTCATTATTTTTTGATTGAAGATTCCAAATTCATAGCGAATACCGTAACCATAGGCAGCCAGGCCGAGCGACGCCATGGAGTCCAGGAAACAGGCTGGAAGCCAAATCATGTGGGGAAACACAATTATTCTTCCACAAGCTGAGCACATTCAAGCCATTAAACAGGTGCAAAACACCATTTAAACTGTTCAAATCTGAAAGCGCAAAAAGAGAGCACACCGGCTAGTCGGCCAAGGCCACCGTTTCCCAAACCAGCATCTTCCTCCATATCCTCCAGTTCCTCCATGTCCAGACCCAACTAAAGAAAACAACACACGCACATACTGAAATAAAAACAACAGTTTTACGATTTAGATGCTGATATACATTATAAGGGATAAATCTGCCTTGGTATCACCTGGTAGGTGGCTTCATCACAGGCATTCTCCAGGGCGAGGTTCACCATGGTGTTCTGCAGAGTGCGGCCCATGTAGAACTCCAAAGAGATGTAGTACAGGCGCTGTGTTTAAAAATAAATCAAGAAATAATTGTATATGCATATGGTATTACTGTAGACTTGAATCATCTTGTGTTTAACTTTTGCCTTTTGGGTGTTTTTTTTCCGAAATGGAGAAGAAGGATGCATGCACACTGAAGAGCAAAGGGGAGAAGTGAAGGGACGAGGGGACAAATTGCATTCTGTATTGCATAACAGTAACATTCCGGATGGGTAAAAATAGCTCCGGTAGAGGTCACAGTAAAGGTCAGCCTGACAGTGATATTCGTTCCTTGCGGAGTTCAAGTCGGGAGTGATGGGAAAAGCAGTTAACCTAGTTGTGTTTAATAGAAATAAACAGACATGACTGCGGGCATATGACAGTTTGAACTTTTGACTGTAATTCCTATTCAGCCAAATTGTTCAGTGTAATTGCATTGATACTTAAAAATATCATCACTAAATCAAACGTCTCTTTGTAGTCTCAACTCTGTTCAAGGATTCTTTTCCAGGCATCCACATTTTGACCTTTCCCCCCCCCATACAAGGTTGATACAGTCAGCGAGGTCAGCTGGTGTAGTGTGAGGTTAGATCCTAGTGTCGCTGGATTAAACCTGTTCTAAAAATGTATTTCACTCTTCAAGTAAATGTCACCCTGCTTGGGTGAACACAAAAGGCACTTAAGTGACAGAACAATGACTCTCTTGGATGTTGGAAAAGGGAGAGAAAAAAAAGTCTCCTTTGTTCTGCAGAGTGATGCATTAAAGAGCAAGGAACAATTTTGCCACCATGTAAATGTAATTGATATGGCTTTCACTTTGCCTGCAAACTATTGTTTGCATTCATGTATGTGTCTGCTTGTGAAAGTTCTCTGCATACAGTAGGTGCACCTGTGTGAGGTTGTAGATACGAACACCCATGCCCTTGCTGGCATTTGCTCATGTGAGACTAGAGGCTGTGTGCTTAGGATAGGAGCTGAAGGTCACGAGGAGGTTTAATGTTTCAACACACTATAAGAATGGAAGCTTAGCAGCAGACTGCTAAGAAGACCTTGTGGAGTTTAAATGTCATGCCCTGGCATTAGACTGAACCCATGCTGCTGCTAAGCAATGACAAACCCTGTCCAGTAAAATATCTGGGATTTGAATAGAGTTTAAATGGAAACCCTCCAACAGGCCAAGACATATTTTTAGCCATTAACAACATGGGCCTGCGATTGGCTGGTGACCTCGCACAGGGTGGACCCCGCCTCTCAAAGTCAGCTAGGATAGCTAATGAGGACAAGCCGTATAGAAAATGGATGGATGGATGTAACAAATGGGTACATTCAAGGCAGGTCACATGACTTTGTGTCTGTTTGGACTTGGACTTACTTTGGGATCCTTCTCATAGTAGTGCTGCTGGGTTCTGATCCACCTGCCGATCAAGTGGTCCCGCACAGTGTGGGCGAGAGCAAAGTAGTAATCCCTTCTTGTCGCCACATTTCTGTCTTTGGCCAGTGTGAAGTGGAGGTGCCTGTTGAAGTTCTGCTTCAGCTCGGCGACATTATCAACACCGGCCAGGCCTCGCACTGAAATCTGTTTCCTCCTGTCGTGGTCGGACAAGGGTTTGGACATGGCGGCTCAGGGTTTGGCAGCTGAGAGCCCTGGGAGTTAATGTAAATACGGTAAGCAAGTGCCACCACAGCCCCAGACACACAGAAAGAGTGGCAGCCACAGTGCAGATCGGGTTCAGCTTTTTAAAGGCCCAACTATTAATATTACCAAGAGGGCGGAGCTAATAGTGTATATTTGGTGAAGGGTGGAGCGTACACTGACTGACTTTTAAATCTCAAGCTCCACTAATACACCGCCAATAGAATTCATTACTGGCTCATCTTTGTGGGGTATGCCCTAGCCAGGCTCTGAGGCTTGTTGTCCTGTGGCACTCTGGCATCATGTTCCTGGCCGGGTTTGCCTTTCTGCGGTCTCTTGCTGTCTGCCCTGTGGGGGGCACTGCAGACTGGGTCCAGGGGGGCCTATTCCGTGTCTGCCTGGCCTCATGGGGCCTGTGGCTGTCTGCTGTCTGGTGTAAGGTTTGTTGAGTGTTGGGAATCCTCTCCTGCCCTTCACACATTCTCAATGAACACATACGTATATACATATGCATGCATATGTGCCTACATATAATGTACATACATACATGCATACAAAAGGAGCAGTACTGTCATTTAAATTATTTATTTATGCCTATAGAAGTTATCGGTGTTAGCATTGATAATATATCAATATATATTATATCATGTGCCCTGTGATTGGCTGGCGACCAGTCCAGGGTGTACCCCTCCTCTCGCCCGAAGACAGCTGGGATAGGCTCCAGCACCCCCGCGACCCTCGTGAGGAAAAAGCGGTAGAAAATGAATGAATGTATTATATCAATGATATAGCAATACACGTTATTGGGTTCCCGAGAACAATGTGAGACTATATTTTATCATTACTTAAAAGAAAACAGCAATAACAGTAATGGCTCTTCAGTCCCCTTGTTGTGGCTCCCTATGCAACTCTCGAATATTTTTTTATCAACCGAATGGGAATATATGCGTATTTAAAACATCAGACTTTCTATAAGACATTGAATGCACCATCGCTGCGTTCTGACTGGTGATTGGATGAGCGCGAGGAAGCGCGAGGAAGCTAGGGGAAGCCGGTGTTTGCCTGATTGCATTACTTTAGACTTGACAGAGACGTCTTTTCAACATACGGTAAGATATCAGTCAATCTATCCCTCCCCAAAGGAAACGTCTTAAAGAAAGAACGAGTTAGTTCTGCAGGGTGTTCTGTAGAAAGACATTTTCAAAACAAGCTCACATTTTGTGAAAAGTAGCCATTTATTTCACGGTAGACCTACACGCATAACAGTGGTCACCCAGCTCAATGACTGACTCAGGTGAGCAACTTTGCAACACTTTTTTAGGGTCTTTCACTACAGCTCTCATAATGTTTTTGTAATGAAGTGATGATGTTTTCATTGGTATACTTGTTCCACTTTGTATACCAGTTTCTTTCTTCTTCAGGTTCACATCCTACTTTTCACCAGGTTCACTGCAGATGACAGTAGATTAGTTTTATTGTTTATGCAAAAAGAACTGCAGCTCCTCCCGAACTAAACAGTTTGGAATGGTGATAAACACTGGTGAAAGCTCCTCTTACAGAGTGTCAATGGAAGGTAGTGAGGGTTAGCTTAGTTTAGCACGCTCGTGTGGTTATGTGAGACTCTGGTTCATTGAATGAGTGTTGGTGTTGTGAGGAAAATTAACGTTTGTGGCAAATACAAACACTAAACAGTCCCCTACCGACCTAAATACGGAAAAAAAATCGGAAGCTCGCGAGGATTAGCTTAGTTTAGCACGCTTGTCTGGTTGTGTGTGTGTGTGTGTGTGTGTGTGTGTGACTGGGGCTCAATGAGTACATTTTCACCATTTAAGTAAGGTTTTACAGTGCCTGATGATGACGTGTATGTTCTGTGTGAAAAAACAAGAGAAGCACGTTTATTTTTGAATGCAGCTCGTCTTAGCCGTGAACACACGGAACACAAGAACTCACTTCGGTGCCCGTCCTTCCAAATAACAGGGCTGTCTACCCCATGTCTGTGTAAAGAAAATAAACATGTCATAAAAAATATCTTACCATTTGCATTTGTGATTACATCTTCCTTCATCACAAGCACAGGCCTTACAGTTTGTTTAGGATTTAGTAGCAATGTGTGTGCAGAGGCTGACAACACATTAGAAAAGTTAGCCAAGCTGCATCCATTTCTAAATTACTGAACAAAATTGTCCATTGATGTATTGCATCAATAAATATAAGGATTTTTGCATTTAATTAACATACATTTTATTCACTAACCCAAAAAGCAGACACGCTATACTGGTAAAAATATGTGTGAAATGCAAAAAAAAATTATAAAAAAAAATAAAACAGAATTTGGGAAAAACTAGAGCGAATTTCATAGGGCCCTTTATTATTCTTTGTTTATAATACATTGCTCAACTGTAATGGGCAGGCTACAGGATCACTGCAGGGACCCTCATAGCATGATACAGAGCTACCAAACTCCAGTTAATTTATTCTAAACTTAAGGAAGTGTTTCAAACAGAATGGAGAAAAGGACAAAGCAAGAAGCCAAAAACCTACCACTTCCACATAGAGGGAGGAGAACTGTCATGACAAACATGCCACGGCTGAATCCATGCAGTGTGAAGGTAATCCAATCTAATATAATGTCTCATCAATGTAACATTACTGACACTTAGTGGCCAGTATAGTAGATATAACTTGTCTTTTAATATTTTCTTTTTACTTTAATAGGCCATAGTCAACCACAAAACAGCTGCCATTTGTTGTTTGAGTTTTTGTTGTTGTGTCTTTCTGTCTTGTCCCCACAACATTCAAAGTAAAACCGATACTAATGACATGTGACGAATACTTTATGGTTCTGCTTATTTTTACCTCCTGTGCTCAGGTAAACTCTTACTTTAGGGAGACACGCTGTTGATGAGGACGTCTGGCAGCAACAGTGGCTAACTCATTTTCCCTCTCATGGTTGGCAGGGATGTCTAAGCTAGCAGATGGTATATTAAATCTGCAACCAATGTTTTTTTTTTTTTTTTTACAGAATCAAAGCACTGCAAAAGCCGAACAATTATCGTATTGTCGGGTGATGCTATATTTGCAAGATTCTGCACAGCATTGGAGGTATCTGCATTGCAGACAAGCATTGCAGTCTCGGTTATGAGCCAGCACGTTTTACATTGTCTTGCTGGCTCTCAGCAGTACCGTAACAAGTGATTGCGAAATGGTGATTCAGTGTATGTGTATAGATCATATTTATTCAACAGCCCGCAGCCATATCAGACTCCAAATCATCTGCAGCAGAAGACTAAAGCTCAGTCTATTTTGAGTTATTGCACTCACAAGCCAAACTATCGTAAGTCTTGACCTTCTATAAATAGTAACTTTGACCCAGTCCCAAAGGCCATGATATTTGAAAGGCATATCTCGTTAATGTCAGCAAGCTCTGGTAGAAAACACTTGTGTATTGCAAGCACTTGTGTCTGGAAGACGCTGTTGTCAGTGAGCTGCGAGACCTGTGGACTGAAATTGGTTCAGGCTGTTATTTTACTGTCATCATGCACTGGATTTCATTACGAGTTGACAGTAAAAAATATAGGGGGAGGAATTAACGCCTCTTTTCAACCATTTGCGCACTGGACAGGATGAGAAGGGCTGACAAACAGGGATGCTGTTGCCAAGTGCCACCACAACACACACACACACAGAACACATTAATTCAATTGCAAATGTTTTCTAATGGCAAAGACTGTCAAGATATTTTATGCGGTTTAATAAGTCCGTCCACAGCATGTTCCATCTAATGTCCCTGCATCCCCAATGACCCCTACAACGACGGAACCATCACACAACAGATGACAGAGATTGAAGCTGGCGTGTCCCTGATTTGTCCATTATGATGAGCAAATTATGTTCCTACATGTCTACTGGCTGTTCTGTCAAATAGTGCATCAAGCATTTATAGACCACACACAGTTTCCAGCCTGATAGACACCGGAAATGGTGTATTTATATAGTTTAAAACTGAATATTCTGCTCATCAAAGTGTTAGAAGTTGAAATTGCCAACAATAACATTTCTAAACCCATTCATCTGTATGTAGTTTTTTTTTTTAAACCATTTGACTCAAGGGTTAATAAAGGTTCTGAGGAGCTAATGATAATTATAGTTATTAGCCCATTCCAATCCACTGGTAATCGCCAGTGCTTAAAGTAGATTAATAGCATCTATGCTTCAATAATACAATAATGTGCACACACAAAAGAGGTAAATAACTTTAACGCAATGCACTATTTTGTACTTTATGTATGAATTATTCGTAATGAAAACGTT
Organism: Doryrhamphus excisus; assembly: GCF_037039965.1. Taxonomy (NCBI): domain Eukaryota; kingdom Metazoa; phylum Chordata; class Actinopteri; order Syngnathiformes; family Syngnathidae; genus Doryrhamphus; species Doryrhamphus excisus. The sequence goes on along the minus strand of NC_136377.1, from coordinate 8,694,372 downwards.
TGATCTATCTAGCTATCCATGTTGTCTATCAGGTACATGTCGATTTCATTGGTTAGGTTATACTGAGAGCTCAAAAACATATTAGGAAATATCTCTTCAATTCACCCCATTGCAGTCTGAAATAAGCACCTTCTGCTCCGCCATCCCATGAAAGATCTCAGCACCCACATGCCATAAATGTATCTGAAAGCTGTCTCGCACAATAATGTGTTACATATGCAGGGGGCGGGATTGGCCTACGTCTCAAATGTTCACTTTTTGTGGAAGATAGTTTATGTCTATGTCACTTGAAATTAAGGCACAATGTTATGTGTTGCATTACAGTGCATATATGCAGTTGTGGTCAGATGTTTACATACACTCATGGGCAGGGCTGTCACGTGTATTTTTAGTCCTGCTTGATTTATTTGAACCGTTCCTTTTGCGAGCTGGAATGGTTATACTATGTACATCTTCAGTGATGTTTGAACACTAGACTTTGATGCACGTTTAAATTACATTGGATTACAGAGACAGTAATACATGACACCTCCCAACCTGTAGAGATCTGTACAAGGATCTTCTGTTCTGTGTATATTTGGAATTTGGTAGTCTGAGGTGAAAGTGACATTCCATGGTTGTAATTGTTACATTATGGCGGTATGGTGATCTTATGTCGGACAATGTTTGGGGGAAAAGGGGTACACAAAAGTTTCTACAAACATTTTTTGCAATCCAATTTCTGCTACACAGATAATATTGACCAAGTACAGGAGCTCTGGAAATCCAATAAAAAACAGTTACCTTTAGTGTCCACCTCTGTCACCACTGTTATTTAACATGGGAAGCACCTTGAAACGCCTTGTTTTGATTCTAGCACACAATATCTGCAAAGCAAGAAGTTGGGCTGTAGTTATCGGGGCAAAAATGGGTCGGAACATTTGCATAATAGGTTCCCATTAAAGTCTTCCAACACTTAATGTAGAAGGGCATCTGCAAACTTCAGATCACCTTGAAGGAGGAGCAGCTTCTTATGTAAATTTCTGACCACAACATATTTAATATGTCAATGCTTTTTAGTCATATTTTTACCTTTTACTCACAGATCTTTGTTTGTTGTAGTTTTTATATTAGGGGCCGACAAGATATCTTTGAACTGAATGTTTAGCAGTTGTGTGTAGCGTTAAAATGACCATGTGAGTGTAGAATACTACTGTGATCATTTCCTCTTACTGTTTTTTCCAAGCACAATATCTTATCCAAAATAGTTTTTCATTGTTATGTTTAAGTCCTGTGGTTTCATTTAGTTGTTTTTTCCTGTGAGTCGCACCAAAGAAACAATGTCATCCGGTGGCAAACCTGACGTTTCCTGGAGCACCGGGACAAGGACATGCATTCAGGTAGACCCAACTCTGACCTTCACTTTAACAAGCACATATAATCAGGTCACAGGAGTCATGTGCGGTAAGGCGAGGCAAAGCTTTGTCAGTTATGATGGGAAAATACAAAAACAAATATTGAATATTAACATATTTAATGTTCTAACATCAATTCTGAACATTTAATTAAGTAAACATAACTGATATTGCAGAGTTCCTGATCAAATACATGGAAGACATGGCTTACTGCACAAAAACATTTGATGCTAGAAACATTTAATATGCACCATACACTTCTACATTATTCTCTTTTTTTGGTTATCCAAAAAGTGATGATACACTGGGTCACACAGTATGGAAGATTTTTCATCACAGTGATGAATACTTCACCATCCAACAATTGATGTGTCTGCTCTCTGTTTTGGCAAACGTTTACTTAAATGTCGGCGTATACTGTTCACTTCATTGCGATGCTCATTATGTTGCCATTCTCTTGGCTGTAGTTTCTACAGTATGTTGCTTGGCGTACAATGCTTAGAAAGCTTGGAAGTGACTGCCAGTCAACATGAAGTAACAATCCACCTTTCTGTGGTTGGATATCGCACAATGTTTTTAGTTGGGAAATAAATGTCTGCTGTAAACGCAACAGGGCGAACTAAGTTAGCTTTGTTGGAGTTTTTTTGAAGCTTACAAGAAAAGTCCTCAATTATTTATACATACACTTGATATTTTAGTAACCATTTTATCTTCTCAAGGGGCAATACTATAGAAGTGAGAATTCCATTCCAATTTATAATCCATTGTACAACTTGTATAGAAGGATAGATTCAACACCTCACTGTCTTAATCCTCTTGGGCATGGAATTTACCAGATCTCTACAGGTTCTATGCTCTTCCATTTAGACACCTTGTGGTCCTCCACCTTCCTCCCTTCCTCTTGAGGATGCCCCCACAGATGCTCAATTGGGTTCAAGGCTGGTGACACACTTTATCACTCCATCACCTTCACCTTTGGCTTCCACAGCATTTGTCATCTTGGAGGTGTGTTTGTGCTTGTTATATTAGAGAACAGCTGTGTGACCCAGTATCCCATGGGAAGGTATTGTGATCTGCTTCAGAATGTGACTACATGTTGAAATTCATATTTCTGTGAGTGAACCGTAGCTCTTCAGTGCCGACAGCATTCATGCAACAACAGACCGTGATGCTAGATTAAGCCTGCTTGAGTTTTTTTTTAAACACTGGTAGTCCTGCAAAACACATTAGACGTTACAAATGCTGTAGAAAACGTAATGCTAAAATGCTAAAGCTACTTACTGTGGGTGGAATACATTAATACGGACTGTTTTCGCAGGAAACATGAATTCCAAAGAAATGCAGCTGAATAGGTGCAGATTCTGGAAGAACTGGAAAGCTTTCTGTGCTGGTTATCGTGTGTAGCTTCTCTACAGGAGTCCACAACTCAATACACAGTGCTGAAAAATGAGCATACTAAGTATCCTTTAAGATAAGTTATGCCTTATTAGTCCCACAAGGGGGAATTTCATTTTTACAGCATTGAAAGTAGAGCAGATAAAGTGCAAAAAATAGAATAGTACAAATCAGAAGTTTTATACACTATATACATGTAGATTAAGTCACAGGTTTACAGTATTTCATGTTTATTGCATGCTTAGTTGCACAGGATATTTGGAGCAGTTTTTATTATACAGTCTGACAGCTGTAGGAAAGAAAGACCTGCGATATCTCCCCTTCACACACTTTGGATGTATCATCCTGTCACTAATGGAGCTCCTTAGTGCAGTGAGTGTGTGTTGGAGAGGGTAAACAGTAAAGGCAATATTTTCACATTAGTAAACACTGCTTAATTTGACTCTTTCTGTATTATTGTACAGTAGCATGTTTAGGCTGTCAACTAGTTGGGTCTGTATTAGCTACACCCTTTGTTGGTTGTTTCCAATAAGGGAAATCCATTATGCCTCGAAGACAAACATAACCAAATTTGAAAAGATCAACAAAAGCAATCAAAAGTCCGTACATAGGATTTATAACGCCCATTCTCTTGGCGTGTTTCTTTCTTTAACAGCACACTAACAGTTAGAAAGGCAATGTAACTTTGTCGTTTTTATTGGCCTGAGAGTGATAGCATCCCAGGGGGAGGAAAAATGGATAACAGCCTGATTGACTGAGCACAATTGTAATTATGTGCAAGGAAATAAAACACAGACTTGCATTATCTGTACTTGGCTGCATGAGGGTTCAGTATATGATAGTTCCGCCTGACCGCTTTCATTTAAAACATATCTGATGATGCGAAAGTTGGCAGTGTTGGGCAAAGTGGAGCTTTGATTAGAAATGCTGTTATGCTCATTATTGTTATGCTCATTATCACTTTGACAATGACGTTTTTCCAGTGTTAGCTGGTCCATGTGTGTGGCATTCTCAACCTGAGGCTGATGTTAAGTGTTAACTGGGAACTTATCATTTTTAAAGATAGCGATCACGTCTTGACCACCAGACTGGTACTAATACTTCTGCTCAGCTGCCTTGACGGTCTCAAGCTGTCGCTGTAAACTGTAAATCCCACATTTAATGTAACATTTTCCAAGTACCACTGAAAAACAGTACAGCCACATAAGTATGCTATATGTCAGCTGTGCCCTCAATGCGTTTCAACTTTTCTCCAAGCCATGTGCGTATTTGTGATGATTCTTATCTTGGTGCAAAAAAAAAAAAAGCCCTTGACGGTTTAATCCATTTGGAAGATTGAAAGTTTAAGTGTGATCGTATTCCAGATCGTGTGAGAAGGCGAGGAAGAAAAACAATTTACACAGGTTTTCTAGAATGGCCCAGTATATCGAGAAATAGTAATACAGTAATCTCTTGTTTATCGTTAATTAGGTCCAGACCTGCAAAGTTATTTATACACAGAATAATTTCCTAGTTATAGCACAGAAAATCTGTTTACAACCTTCCAAATATGTTATTTTTGGAACATTTTTAGAGCCCTCAAGACACAAAATAACACCCCTATAGTCATATTTATGCTCGTATTACCCAATACAGTAGACATAATAAGAGTCAATAAACCATTTCAGACATAAATAAGACTTATGCATGTATGTGTTACATATGTTCCCCAGGGGAGCAGAGTGAGTGGCAGACAGGAAGTGATGTCGTGGATTCAGAGTGGAGTTTCATCCGGCTGTGAGGTATGACCGCAAGAGGAGGCTGTGTTTTTATGAGGGATTTTTATGAGGCGTTATTGCGCCTGTTGTGAAATAATAACAGTCTAGTGATTGTGTGTGTCACTGATCATTACGGTAACATTTTAGCATAAAAATGCACATGTTTTGACTAATAGTAGCACATATTCAAGCACAGGACAGCATGATTTAATCAATATATTTTTGAAAAATAATCTAAAAACTCACAATGTATGACATTACAGTATATTACAATAGATATCTAAAATGTATATATTACATATCATTTGGATTTAGAAATATATTTTAAACATGTATATTCAATAATGTATCTTAATTTTCAGATGTGGTTGCCAAAGTATCCACCCCATTTACCCACTCATGCTGAATTGTTTTTCAAGAGGGGAAAAAGAAGACGCATTTGAACACATTCATAATTCATACGTCATCCACAAAATGCGAGACAGCTTTGACTTTATATCTCGCAGGGAAGGCTCAGGCCCTTAAAAGCACACCTCGGCAGGCTTCAGGGGGTTGTGCTGTCACTTAAAAGGTAAAATATTCTGCTAAAATAAAACACCAAAAATCTCCCATCTGTAGCCAGCTACCATAGGGTGGTTGTTGTATTGTGTTATCATGTTAGAGCACCGTTTGCTCTACTGTATTTACCAATGTTCTTTTTACCCTTATCTGTGCTTTGGTTGGTGTGTTTGTTGGTGTTTCTGTGTAAATCTCATGTGAAAAACTGCACTGCAGTCCCCCTAGATGCTCTTAATGGAAATGTGTATATGCTTAGCCCTGAAGGGGATGGATGTGACTTTACAGAGTAATTCCAATAGCATACTTCATAATTACATTTGAAGTGGTTTCCATCTACACAAATTTTCTACGTTCAACCTTGGTGGCATTTCTCACCTGGCATGTCATTTGGGACGCTGTATAAATCTAATTAGCGCCAACAAGAGCTTTATCCAAAATTCTGCCTTTGCAACAATATAAAAGAGAACAGGCATTCTCCAAGGTTTCTATCACCTGGGCATCAATAAATATATGAAATATGAAATATGTCACTGGGATTTTCTGTGTTAAAAGTGAAATGGTTGCCAAATGCACAATTTACAGAGGATGTGTTTGAAACATGGGTTCACATTGCTGCTCAAGTCTCGGTATATAAGTGACATCCCTCGCGCACAAGCAACCTTTTTTTATTACAGTATATCTTCTCAAGAGACAATACTGTACAAATGAAACTCAGGTTAATTTTAGAGTAGTCACTGCGCAGCTTGTATAGCAGTATCCACTGAAAATGACTCTAAATAGCTAGCAGCACAATAATTGTTCCTTGCCTCCGGTCAAGTACAGAGACAATGATGCTAGCATTGCACAAGTTACAGTTCATTGAGAGAAACAGGAATTCCAAATCCGAATTTTGGGAAACTGGATTGCATGTGAGTTTCCCAACATGGCCGAACCTCCAAGATAACAATAACAGTCTTGCTGAGGAAGGTGAATGTGATGTGGTGGCCAGGTATGCCCAATCAAGCAGAAAACTGTTGGAGTGCATGATGTCATCATAGAAGATGGAAGTGGACTTTGGTCGCAGTTCTGTTGAGTTTGGTAATGTTGCTCACACTAAATATTGACAATTTTGACACAATTTCAACATGTGTTGCCAGCTATTTAGGCAATAATGGTGACTCTATACTGTCATACAAGCTGTACACTGACTACCCTTAAGTTGGAACAGAGTACATTTCTCAAGTATTATCCCATGATGCATTATCTCTACCAGACGACCCATCTAATAGGCTGGAAGGTAAACATACACCCTATGCTTGCACGCCTGTCGAATCCCTCAGTACCGACGGTCCTGCTTGTTGGTACTATAACAGCCAGCTGAGCTCCATTGGTCCACAACGGCTGACCGCGCCCTCAACCCAGCTGAGCTACCTCGCCAACTATTAGCATCAAGTGTCAGGGGAGAGGCGGCCCCCGATGCTGAGGCTGATGATGAGGATGGGGAGGAGGATGCTGCGGAGGAGAGGAAGCATCTTTGTCTGCACGGAGCGGCTCAGGGCTTCCCTTGCTCTCGCCTTCCTCCACACAGAGCAGATAAGAAAGAACGCTATGCCAGTCTGAAGATTAACATCACGTTTTTTTCCATGTCTGCCGCTTTTATCTCATCTTGATACAGGATTTTTCTTCTTTTGTGCTCAGTTTGGCTGGCCGGAATACAAAAAGAAAAACAAAAAACCTCGCTTATGTGTCGGATCGCCGGATGATGCACAGGTAAATGACACCGCACACCTCCCACACTCAAGCCGCACAATGAGCCTTCTTAATGAGCTCTCGATGACAAAAACACTGCCGGTTATTTTATGGGGAAATGTGTGTTTTTTCAAAGTCACCAGTCCGGAGTTGTTGTTATTGTTGAGGGCTATTCCAATTCCGCTAATTATTTGCACTTTTTTTCCTATGAGATGTCTCCTTGGCGGGGAACTCGTGTCAAAAAAGCGATACATTGTCCAGTTTTAACTACAAGGCAGATGTTTTCTTATCAGTGATGCCGGAGAGGCACACTCCCCCCCACCCCCCCACTCCCCTAAAAATTGAGCACAAACAAGGCTGAGGTCGCTTATTAATTGCATGCCGGAAGACATGCAGTCAGTGCACGGTGGTGGTGCTGCTGGATGATGATTTGCATCAAGGCTGCAGCCACCAGCAAAAACTGGAGCCAATCACTCCCATTGTGTGCTGATTGTGTTACTATAGCTTCATTTGGCCTAAAAGTGAGGTGAAGGTGCTGCATGCACCCCCCTTCAAATGCTGCTGGGAGCATATTTATTATTAAGAGGACCGACCACCTCCAAGATATGTAGATAAAGATCCAACCTGTGTTTTTTTTATAGCTAAAATTAGGAAAACTTCTGTGTGGTAAGAATGAGACAGCTGCAGGCCAGCATGTACGCCCCCATAGGACGCTTCTGCTGCCTCCATAGTGTCAGTTCAGCAGGGTGGGCCACTTGAGGAGGCGTGCTGTGGAGTTTGAACACATCCAAATAATTTTTTTTTTTGAAAAACATCACATGTCAATCTGCAGCTGACAAGTGTGGGTGGATGTAACAGGCTAAACTTCCTGATTTTATAAGAAGCTGTGTATGCGAAGCTTTGTATGTTGCTCACTAGCCACTAAACCCAAAGCTAATAGAGCAAATATAAGACAACCAGTGTATTATCTGTTTTTTAATGTTTTCAATATTGAAATAGGAGTGGATGCCTGTATCATATTTTTTTTTTGGCTGCTCAACATTGTGAGAACTCTGGTTTCTTAAATTCATCATCATTACCCCCCCCGTCACCCGTGCATCTCCCTAGATCACGTGCGTCTCTGTGAGTGACAGGAAAAAAAGCTCCATCTCATTTGAAGGGAAGTTGCTTGGCGCCACTTGTTGTTTTGCACATATATATCTCCAGATCGCGAATATAAAAGGATGTCTTATATTCAGGTCAATTCAGTAATTCTGTTTGTAGTTTACTATCATACTGTGTGTTGTGTCTAAAATTTTGATCTTCTCACGTCACCACAATATTAAACACTCCGGGTGCTACACAAGCCGCAATTGTATTTTTAAGTGCTCATTGGTAGTGTAGTGTTTCACATCGCTAACTTACTATATCTCCATGTCCCATTCACAATCACCCTATGATTGACTGGTGACCATAGTGCATCGTTCACCCTCACTTAGCTGGGATAGACTCCACCCCTGAAGAGGACAAGCTCTACAGAAAACTGATAGACATGTTATTAAATGAGTTGTTACTTAATATCTCTCTGAGAGTCAATCAGACTGTGTATGCTATGTGTTAAGTATTTTTTTTTTGTGGTCATCAATCATAAGGCTTACATCCCTCACATGATTCCCCGATGCACCCCCCTACCCCCCGCTGCTGCGGCAGCTCCTCTGATATTTGCTTTGCAAATTCTAGTCCCAACGACAGCACATTGCATTTCATGAGAGTGAGGGAGAATTATTCACAGGGCCGCGCTGATTTCCTGTCCACCTGAATCGGGTTACAGGAGCAAGCCGGCACATTCCTTCATCGTCTTGCCTCTCTGTGTAGTTGAATTGTATTTTGCATCTCAGATCTGTTGCTGAGTACAGTATATCGATATTGCTTGTCTGAAATGTTGATTGTCTACCGGGTGTGCTCAGACACTTGTTTAAAAGCTATTCTGCTCCTAAGTGTGCTCCCCCCCCTTAAACGAGAGCATTCTTAACAGTGAAGCAAATTCCTGCAATGCTGAGAGTGTGAGCATGTAGTATTGTTGTATTTTTAGCTGGCAGTATAACAATCGGCGTTTCTTTTTGTTGAACTGCATGTTTTCTTCCCAACAGTCATGCTCATGTATATTTTCAGCTCACAACAAGGGCTGTGTTTGTTGTTTTTGCTCATGTCAGCCCTAATCTGGCACAAATACAGGATTTTACCAGTGCAGTGGCACCTTTAACACTCCTGTCATCTGATTCACCAGACAACTGTCATCATAGATGCTTCCTATGACATTTTTGGAGATGTGTTAGTAATTTTGATGATAACAGTTAAAAAAATAAGGTCAGAACTAAGAGTGTTTATAACACAACAACCTTGTGAAAGTCTACTAAAACATCTACTTAGCGGTACCTTGGTTTTAGAACACACCAGTTTTTGTATGATTGAAAAATGTAGCAACATTTTTTGCTGAAATTTTGCCTTGTTTCTGGTACACTGTCTTGGTTGTCGTACAATATCGTTCATAACAATTACATAACAATCGTATTTTATGTTTTGGCGTGTTGAATTATCCATCCTTTTTCTATACCGCTTATCCACACTAGGGTTGCGGGCATGCTGGAGCCTACACCCTGGTCTGGTCGTCAGCCAATCGCAGGGTACATACAGACAAACAACCATTCATGCAGTTTTAAAAACAATGTAGATGTTTATTCAGCCGTCTTGAATCACACATCCAACACCAAAACTCGGAGTGTCCAATATTACGGCGTCCTGGAAGGCTCATTCATTTGGCTAACTCAAATGAGGATGTTGCACAAAGTAGTTCATTTCCCCAGACTTGAGTGCCCTAAAAATTAATCGGTCTTGTCATGTTTAAATTAATACACAGCGTGAGTCCAATTGTGTTCCTATCATGTATTTTTTTACAAAACGTGCCTGTTAGCTCAAGGTCCACCCAGAAGTTATCCTCCCCTAGCTCTGTCGCCCCTCTATGACATCATCACTGGTTGACTGTGTAGTTTTTTGCTAACTAACACAGTTATGCCACATGGCTCTTCTGTTTTTATCGAGTACGGCTGCAAAATAACCAACAGTGACACAAAATAAAGATAAATACGGTAAAACATTTTTTAAATTTAAGAAGCAGGTGTCGTCAGTGTGGTTCTCGCTTCATTTTGTCAACGAGTCTTCAGTCAAGGAAATAGTGAGCTTCCATCCATCCATTTTCTATGCCGCTTGTCCTCACTAGGGTCATGGGAGTAAAATTAGCTTGTTTATTTATCCCGTTTATTCATAATTTATTATTATTTCTGGGTGTCTGGAATGGACTCATTGGATTTGCATTGTTTCCTATGGGAATTTCAGAAACCCTGTAATGAATTGAAATGAAAAACGAGGTCCCACTGTGTCCGTAACATTTTTTTCCCCCTGTTTGTTCTTAGGAGGGTTCTTTAATGTGGGATTTATGGATTCTTCAATTGTGCATTATTTTTATGGCATGTACAAAACTCAACAGTTTGCCATCTGGTCCTTATTTGCATGGGTAAGAAAATAAATCCAAATAAAGCAGAGTTTTGTGAAAACATGAGAAATAGGCAGAAAAGGCATTAAACAAGTATTGTGCTGAATCATAAGCATCCTGTGTAGTGTTTTTAGAAAAGATACATTGACGGATGTCACTTCATTCTTAAAATGCATATGTGGCAAAACAAAGCAAAAACAACTGGAAATGCTGCAGTGGGCATGCCAGGCCAGTAGTAAAGTATACCACTTTAAGAAAGAATCTCTATTCACATTTTTTTTTTCAGTAAAAAAAAAAAGTAGCATGCAAGTCTAACCTCTAAATCGCAAGCCTTCTTGGATACTCTCCGCCTGCGTATTGCTGCATTTTTCATCAAGCAATGCATTATTCACAGAGGAATTAGGCAAAATGATGAAAAATGTAACGTTAACAAGAGTGGAAATCCTGAATCTGCGTCATTATCCGTGACGCAAATTTTAATAGCTTGTTGCCTGGCATGTTCAAAGAAGGGGTGACAATTGGAGTAGTCATCTTTTGTGTAATCCTACTAACTAACAAAAAACAAGAGATATTACTATAGAGTGGTGATAAAGAGAAGAATAAAATAAGGTAATGAATTGTGTTACTTCTAATTTACTTTGCTGAATAGAATTTGGGTGTATGGTACATGGTTACTCTTCATTCAGCTGGGTATTTGGACTCTCTTTAAGCCACTATCTCTTTTAAATTAGCATAGCAGCTGCTGAGCATGAAAAGCAAATCATATTTGAAATTAAGATACCTCACACAAAGGCAGCAGCCAATATGCAAAGAGAGATGGATGATTGGATGGCATGGGGCAGGAGACTGTTGGAATTAATCGCGGACCAGAGTTGACATAGTGTTTGTGTGTGTGTGTGTGTGTGTGTGTGTGTGTGTGTGTGTGTGGTGTGTTAGTCAGTGACTTGTGCATGTATAGTGGCGAAGTAGAAGGTTAAAGATATTGTGTGGCATTGCGAATTGTGTCGCTTCCTCTCTATCATAGCCCAGCAAGGTCACATCCACAGACTGAATGTGGTGGCCCTGGCCTTTTCCCTCTCCTGGCTCTGGCAGAGGAATGGGGCCCGCGGACCACTGCTGCTTCTAATCAGGGCTGACGCGTGACTCAATTGCATGCCAGCTGCACAGCCAAACAGGGATTATGTCCCTGGATGGTGAAGACACAAAAAAAAAGGTCACCGTTGAGATCTTTGTCTCTCTACACCTTGGGCTAGTTCAGGATGTGTACTTTATTTCTAAGGGGCGTTGCTGCAATAAAATAGCCCCATCCACAAAATGAAACACATAGCCAGGAGCCCTGAAGTCAGAGCTGTGACACCCGCAGCGTGCGCTAGGTTACGTCGCAATCTGGGTCATTATGCCACTTGTTTTCCGGAGTGGCTCCGAGCGGCCACTGTTTTGTACAGGCCTCGTCTGATATCACCATATATCTGCGGACTAGACGCTGAAATTGCCCGTTATTTTCACCACAGGTGTTCCAGTAGGCGGAATGGAGCGAGGTCTGTAATTTTCTGTTAGCTCGATCCTACTCAGGATTCAGCCAAAGTTGGCACATTGCGGCCTGTCAGACAGGGAGACGCGATGATGGCAATGTTGCTGAAAAGCTCCAGTGTTAGTCACTGAATTTAGGCTCGGCAAACACCATCAGACTTCTGATTTGTACCAGGCATTATAAAGAACATATTGTGAGATTGAAATGGATGTTTTGGCCTGTGCATGAATTATTAAGGAGCAATAATATTCTGCTTAACTAAAGGTATGTTGTGTTATTTCGGTACATCTGACAGCCCAGGAAGTAGAATGAGGAAGAAGGGTAACCTGAACCTTCCCATATCATCAAGCCTGGTTTCAGCTCGCATGTAAATTGCTGCACTTCCATCGTCCTGCTGTTCAGGAAACTGGAATATTCAATGCCAGTGTAACTGCTCTAGTGAAAGCTGATTGGCTGTAACAGAAACACATGTAGTCTCCCACCAGGAGCAGATGCAGCTACGGGGCCAAGTCTAACACCTGGTACTAGGATGTCCCTGCTAGTTTACTGGCTGATTTGTTTGCCCTTTTCTTGCACCTGCCTTTCTTCTTGCTGGTTAGGCTCTGTTTACATACTTGCTAGCATCAGTGCACTCGTGGGTGTGCTGCTCCGAGAGTGAGGTGCGGTCAGGGGCATTGCGGGTGTGTTTGTCTTGCAGCCATTGTCTCACAAAGGTATTACATTCCTAAATGAAGATAAAGAGGAAATTTGAATACAATATCATGTAGTTAACATATAATTATGTGAATTTACTGGTTTATTTATTTTGAAATATCGTTACAAACAAGGACCTGAATAATTCAGTTTTCCCATTTTGTATTTATGTAATTAATTAAAAAAACCTTCCTATATTTATGAAAATCATGCAGCCCAACTTTCCATTCTAATGTATTTGAAACGGTAAAATGTAGCAGTTGGCAAAGTGATGCCCATGCTTGTGAAATCGTACCATTCCATACAATTTCCTACTAAATTCCCATGAGAACACAAGTCATCAATCCTGGTTCAGTTCAGCGAGCATCGGGCCAATTCCTGCATCTCCTGTTGACAGCTCTGCCTCCATAGTGTCAAGTCTGGATGCCCTTCTTCCACATTTCAAGACAAGATAAGCAAATGCATTTCACTTAAATACGAAAATACTAAATTCATCCCTTCATTAGGCGAAGTAGCATATTGTCATCGCTTACATCCAGACATAAAATCTGTGGACATGCCAACAAGTGTTAATGTTGTGTGTTCTCCGAAGGTCACATGCTGTTACAGTGACACTATTTGGACTAAAGGTGCCCCCCTCATTTCCTTACAGGCTGTTAAAGAGGCTCTTTTCATCCGCATTTGAACATCTTAGAGACTATTATCATACTTGTAGTAAATATCAAGAGACATCTAAGGGTGAAACAGAGTTAAAACACACCACAGAATGAAAGACAATATTGTACTACTTCTAAGTAAGTCAAACAATGCGGTGAAGACTGACATTAATAATTAATTTATGCAATAATTGCAATTATTAATTCGAATGCACTTCCAGACCAATGGATTATTGAATATACTGTACCTAATAATGGACTTCCACTCATTCAGTCACTGCCATTTTTCAAAAGCAACAATTTTTGATGATTGGTATATTGTGTCTAGGGCTATATATACATACATGGTGTATATACCAAAATAAATATTAGACTCTCTTCTTTCATCTTTCTACTGTTTTCTGTTCTTTACTAATCAGCAGTAGAACATAGGGAAGTTTCAGCAAAATACCAGTTCTCAACCAAAATAGGGACAAAAAATTATTTCTGTGAAAAGATACATTTCCAGCATAACTTTGACTTTGACACAAATGCCGTCATATATTTAGCCACAATGTATAATCAACTGCCTCCATCCAACCCCGTCTTCTGCATCTGTCTCTCTCACACCAACTACCCTCATGTCCTCCTTCACGACATCCATAAACCTCCTCTTTGGTCTTCCTCTACTCCTCCTACCTGGCAGCTCTAAACGCAGCATCCTTCTACCAATATATTCACTATCTCTCCTCTGGACATGTCCCAACCATCTCTAACTTCTAACATGTAATGTCCCTCTGATGTACTCGTTCCTGATCCTATCCATCCTGGTCACTCCCAATGAGAACCTCAGCATCCTCATCTTTGCTACCTCCAGTTCTACTTACTGTCTTTTACTCAGTGGCGCTGTCTCTAAAACAACATGGCTGGTCTCACCACAGTTCTCCTTTCCTTTTGCTTTCCTTACCTTTCCTTTCATTTTAGCTGAAACTCTTCTATCACACATCACGCCTGGAAAAAAAAATCAAGAAGATGGATAGATGGGTGGATTTGAAATGTTTTTCTTCATTAGGTCTAACTGATTTAAAACAGGACCATTGTGTCTTATACTGATTCAGACAAATTAAAAAATGTAATCCAAGCTAACCCTGCATATGCAGCTGAAAAGCAAAACATCTACTGTGTGTGTCCACTAAAATCCTAAATTCCACATTTCTGTTGGTGCTGAACCCATACAATATTTATAGTAAGATTGTTTCTAAATAAATCCCCTTTAGTCCCTTTTTAAAGCAAGCCTATATAAAACAAGCACACCTTATTAAACTTAACATATGTGACTTGGCAGTTAATGAAAGCACGTTAAAGCTTCCAGCTGCCTTCAGGTTGCACCATTCTATCATGTGTGGCATCACGTTCCCTCTCAGCTTCATCCATCGTTGTTATTGTGTGACAGCTTGAGGAAAGGAAGCCGGAAAAAACCTGCACCGTGAACCAAAATGTGCTCCGGCAGCATTATCAGTGCCCGTAGAGACATAAAACACAATATTACCTGCCCGGCATATACATTATGCAGTTACAAGACTCAGAAGGCGGCGAGAAAACAGGGCTCAAATCTACTACACAGCAAGAAATAGATAGATAGATGCAGTAACCACTGTTTGCTCTAGTTTTTGGCTGTCTGTCTGTCACTGTGTGTTGTTCATAGTGAATGGGGGCCAGATTTGTGAGGAACTAATTACTATTAGATTCGTTTAGATTGACCTTAATTTGTCCCTCAGTCGGGAAATTTACATTACATTTTTTTTTAGATTATTACTATTAATTACCATTCCATGTGTCGCACCAATATCTGACATACCAACGTTATGTCGCAATACTTCATTACCGATACTGATATTAGCAGCAGCTCCTTTCTTTCTGGCACAATCATCCAAAGTAACAAAGCAAACAGTAAAATATGAAACTCACAATCAGTGAAATTATAAACTAGCCTCTTTCAGACCGCCCCTGGTTGCTTATTATTTTGCTGCAGGCATGCTGTGTGTGACTCAGGGTGATTTTTTTTCCCCGAGGTGTGATATTAGAATATAATAAATATTCAAGAAAGAGGCCTTGCTCCCCCTTTGCAAATTGAGTATTTACAATCCGAGGGCGGATATACTGCGCAAATAAGCTTGTTGCGGTGTGGAACACGACGTCATCACTCATGCACCGATGTCTACTGTACATTGGCAAAAGAAACAATACCGATGGTGTTGTTTGACTGCTACTACAAAGTTTGTACGTATTTTCAAAAAAGTACTTAATCTCCCTGGTAACTAATTACATTTATGAATGAGTAAGTCTGTTACTAATTCAATTACTTTTGATTCAGTTACTTGACTCTAGCCGTGAGCTAAAACACAAGGAAGGCAAGTAAATGCACCTTGACAGACTCGGTCAGATAAAAGCCTTTATCTATGTCACATGACACAACATACAGCAGCAAGTGACAGCTAACTTTGAAACAATAAATAAATAATAAATACCCCGACTACAGCCAGGCCAGTAGATTTGGATTTACATCAAATCAGTGGTGCTTCCGAGGTCTCTTGCTATCTGTATTGCATATCTTTCAATGAATCTTTCGCTTTTATTCCAGACGCCTCTGTCTCAGACACAGGCATTCATCTCTCCCTAATATCCACACAGCTCTCCCAGGGGAGCAATGGCAGCATGATGTAGTATGCAGCTATGTAAAGGTACGTTTACATGACAACAATGTTCTAAAAAAAAAAAAAAAAGGACAGTTGCTTTTGTATCACGTACAGATGACAGTATTGTGAAACAGCAGTGTCATTATCACTCCACACCAGTAGTTGGCAATGCCATTGCACATAGACCTACCAACTGCTTGTTCCAGTGCTCTCTCTGTTGGTGTATGGGTTTAGAATTTGATGTATGGTATATTTCCCTGAGGTATTCCCTCCTCCATGTTGTTGAAGTGCACTAGAAAGGCTGAGGTTGCAGCAGACAGCAATGTTGTTCCTTCTTTCTAAATTAGGTTTTATTGAGCAGGGATTCAATTGAGAAATTATGTACACAGTCGTCTCTCGTTCCAGATCGGATAAATTAATTTAGTAGGGGTAAGGGCCATTGTTAATACATGGAATTAGAGCTGCAATGACGATTAATCAATGATCAGATTAATTGATTATTCAATTAATCAACAACTCTTTTTGTAATCGAATAATCATTTTGGGCTGCACGGCGGAACGAGTGGTTAGCGCGCAGACCTCATAGCTAGAAGACCAGGGTTCAATTCCACCCTTGGCCATCTCTGTGTGGAGTTTGCATGTTCTCCCCGTGCATGCGTGGGTTTTCTCCGGGTACTCCGGTTTCCTCCCACATTCCAAAAACATGCTAGGCTAATTGGTGACTCCAAATTGTCCATAGGTATGAATGTGAGTGTGAATGGTTGTTTGTCTATATGTGCCCTGTGATTGGCTGGCGACCAGTCTAAGGTGTACTCCGCCTCTTGCCCAAAGACAGCTGGGATAGGCTCCAGCACCCCACGACCCTCAAGAGGAAAAATGGTAGAAAATGAATGAATGAATGAATGATTATGTTATTTAAAAATGTAGTGTTAATCTCCTGATGTCAGCTTCTCAAAATGTGACTTTTTTGATTTCCTTAGTCATCCAAAGACCTACAATCTTTGTGTTCTGATATTTTACAAAGTTCCAATCCGATCTTCAGGATCTGCCGACCCACTGTATTTTGAAGATTGGATAATATCGGCTTGCCCCACGAAATCGGGCTGACCGGTTGCCGTGTCATGTTCGTGACAAAAGCCACACACTAGCATGCTAGATGTGTTAATGTGCAAGAAAGCTGATTGCTACTCGACCCCTGCCCCTCTCATGAAGAAGAAAACTCAACACCACCATGCAGACATGTCCTGTGAAGTTTCACTATGGACGTTGGATATTAGGTTCCGTAGCTACATTTTAAAAATAATTGTCCAATTAATCGGTTATTTAAATAAATCATAGCTAGAGCATAAAAAACATGTTTATGACTTTTAAAATACGTTTTTTGCCATTGTTAAAGCCCTGTTGACATGAACTAACACCCCTATAGTCACTATAGTCCTGTTCTCTGGTTACACCACATTGCTAATGCGCAGACTACAGGATCACTGCATGGCCACAACAGACGGCCACTGATGTAAATATAAATATTCACCAAGCAGCGGTCAATTCAGATTCACTGATTTACTTTTTAATGTCATTGGCTGAAGCAGAAAGATACAATGCTGGAGTGGCCACGCCCAGAAAAGTAGACATCCTTTTTCTTCATGGCTTCTTGGCGTCTCCCTCCGTTTTACTTCCAAGAATACTTATACTGTCCCTGCCCACCTCAGGTCAAAAAGGTAGTCTTTGATGTCTCCATCCGGCTTGGTGTTACCATAGCAACTCATTCTGTTCTGGTTTGCTGTGGTCTTTTTCCACTCGTAAATACTGCTTAGCATCCTTGTGTGACTTTGACAGTATAGTGGGATTGTGTGTAATATCTATTTGATACTGAATATATACAGTTGCATCCTATTATAATCAATATACAGTGGAACTTTGGTTAGTGTACACCACGGTTAGCCTGTTTTTTGGTTAATGTAAAAAATGTATGCCAAAATTTTGCCTTGGTTTGCACACATTTTCCGGTTAGTGTACAATATGGCGCGTGTCCTGTCATTATACATACACTGCGTGGGTCCA
This sequence comes from Doryrhamphus excisus, assembly GCF_037039965.1. Taxonomy (NCBI): domain Eukaryota; kingdom Metazoa; phylum Chordata; class Actinopteri; order Syngnathiformes; family Syngnathidae; genus Doryrhamphus; species Doryrhamphus excisus. The sequence continues at coordinate 8,676,395 of NC_136377.1, read as the reverse complement.
ACAGTGTTTTTAATGAATTTTTAATACCAAATGGCCTTTTTAGCTGCCTATTAGCGTCCTAATACATGGACACAGGAGCCGGAAGTCAGCTCTGTCGCTTGTCTATAGTGTTATTAGCGGCTGACTCTGTACTTCTTTGCTTAGACATAAGTGTTAGTTACATATAGATGATTGATTTTAGCTGTTACATAACAGTAGCATTAAATAATTGCACAAACAGAGCAGCTTTTAATGGTTTGAAGGTTCCAGATTCTTGTTTTCAGTCAAAAGCAATGCGGTAATCCTCCTTAAGACAAGAGGTTAAAGGTGCCAAGTCCCCCCCCTTCCTTCCTTCTTTCACCTGTCACTTTAAGGTGGATGGCAGTTTCACACGGATGCAATTGATCATTGAGTGGCATACCAGTCTGGGTTTGAATCAAGAGATTTTAACAGCTGCCTGGCCATCCATCCGTCACGCTGATCTCCACTGTGCCCGACGCGGGCCTGTCACACAAAGATGGCCGAGTGACGGCGGCGCAGGAGATGTGTCGTAAATAGTGCGGCGGCCATTTATTTCCACCCTTCCTCCTGTCTGCAGGCATCAGTCACGGGGAACAGATTCCTGCTAATTCATTATTGTATATGCATCACAAGTCTCATCTAAGCAAACTCAATCTTATCCTTGCCTGAGGCGGCTTTGTCCATAAAGTCTCCAGCATCTTACCTGCGTCAGGAGGCTGCACGTCAGCATCCGTGTCAACTCTCAATGGGTCCATGTGGAGTGGGTAGCACAGGTTGTGGAAATTGAACTCAAGTCTTTGTGGTGCCCTCTGAAGTGCATGCACACATAACTGTGTGTGTCTGTGTGTACATGTGTGAAGGAAGGCAGAGGCAGCGAGGACGCTCGCTCGCGCCCACTCCCGGTTTTGTCTGGTGGCATTCTCCTCAGGATGAGATGTGACAGCGCTGGATGATCTAATTGTGTATGTCATAGCATAGCCGCTTATTAACTGGGATTTCAAGGGCAAACATTCCCATCACTAGCGGTATACTCCATGAAAGGGAAAGAAAGCTTAAGCAAGCGTGTTGCCCAAATGATGGATCCCATGCATGCACAGGAGGAATCGCTTGTCTCCCCTCATTTTTCCCTGTACACATTTTAGGAATATTTTTGAGGATGTTCTTTATGGAACATGGATTGATGCAGATTATTCTTCTGGAGGATGACATCACAGCAGTAATTTTAGTCCTCTTTCTGAGTTGAGTGGGAAGGAAGTGTCACACGTAGTCAAACTCAGCTGAGCTTGCGTTCAACATGGGTACATTTTACACCATTTGCATGCTGGCAATTGTGAAGAGGCACTTTCCAATAAGTACAAGTTGATCTTTGCTACACATCCCTACTGTGTATGTTTTTAGAGTTTTAATTCAGTACAGTTGTATAATTCCAGCTCCAAAACGTTCCCTTCAGGTTTAAATTGACATCATCTCTTCTCAAAGAAACTCAACCCCTATGGGCTTTTCCTAGTGGCATTAAGTAGGCGGTTTAGGATTTTTGTCAAACAATTTTCTACAAAAGAGAGAAAATCGGGGGTTAGTTTATTCTTGATGCATGATATTAAACCTAATGTACCCAAAAGGCAATCTGCATCGTGACCATCATGAGCAAGGATGTTGCATTATTTATTAATTCATTCATTCATTTTCTAACGCGTATCCTCACAAGGGTCGCGGGGGTGCTGGAGCCTATCCCAGATGTCTTCAGGCGAGCGATACACCCTGGATTTGTCACCAGCCAATCATATAGACAATATATAGACAGGGCACATAGACAAACAACCATTCACACTCACATTCATACCTATGGACAATTTGGAGTCACCAATTAACCTAGCATGTTTTTGGAATGTGGGAGGAAACTGGAGTACCCGGAGAAAACCGAAGCATGCACGAGGAGAACATGCAAACTCCACACAGAGATGGCTGAGGGTGGAATCGAACTCGGGTCTCCTCGCTGTGTGGCCTGCGCAATAACCATTTGTCCGCCGTGTAGCCGATGTTGCATTAATTGTTCTTTTTTATTTTTAAGAGCAGAGTTGTATTTAGCAGATTGGTTTTCCCAAGAAGAGTTCTGACAGACACACTTTTCTAAGTCCTGCTTGCATCATCAGGCAGTGACTAAAACTCTGAGGTGGCTAAGCTCATACCTGCGCATGAGTCACGCCCACGCAGGGGCGTGTACTCCTTCCTGATTGGATCAGTGTGTAATTATTTGTTGGCATTCAAATGGTTCCAGCTTGTGTCAGTCATGAGTGCATGGGTGTATAGTACTGTGCAGGCGTGCAGTGGGCGTGATAAGGTTGCCAGGCAACCTGTCTGTGCAAAAGTGCAAATGAAAACAGTGCTCTAGACAAAGCAATCATGGAACAATTCCACATTATCTAGTACATTATCTAATTCTAGCAACTCTAACAAGATTCAGCAGCTTGGACAGCAATTTTTTAAACACTCCATTTATAGAAAACCACTTCATGTGCAGACAAGTTTGTTGTTTCACAGGTACTGTTGAATGTTTTTAAACAAAATAACATTGGAACATGTCATCATTCATTCATTCATTCAGTTTCTACCGCTTATCCTCACGAGGGTCGCAAGGGGTGCTGGAGCCCAGCCAATCACAGGGCACATATAGACAAACAACCATTCACACTCACATTCATACCTATGGACATTGACAGGTAAATTCTGTCTCTTCTTAAAAAAAATGACGGCCAACACAGAAACCTTTCTAGATCTTCCAGAATCTGCACATATTCCAGCTGTATTGGTTTTCCAAAATGTATTATTTATCCCACCCATGGCCTGCCTCTGGCATGCTCACTAGCTGTGAGCAGCTGATAGCTTGTACAGCTTGTACTCAGGCATGCCCATATAAGAAAGCGTCACTGTTTCACTGAAAAAACTGTCTGAAACCGAGCCCTAAATGTCACTCAGGGCTCACTTCCCAATGTGCAAACCTAAACTTTGTTTACGTTCAACACGAGGATACAATATTCCAACTACATTTAGACATACAGCTTTTAGAGGTTAGAAAAGTGGAAAAAGCATAATAGGTCCCCGTCTAAAATCAATGCATAAATTACTCATGTCCTATATTCTTTATTTTATGAGCTGTGCTATGATTTAAATACACTACTATTTAAAATTTACCTGACACTTTTGTGTATTTGTAAGTATTGGTATCGGCTAGAGATCGCTGATACCTGCTGTATATTTTACTCAGTGTTGAATCAGAAAATAAATCAATGGTATCACACATGAATAATGATGAGGGCACACGCACCAAGCACAAAACCACGAGACGAGAACGCAACCACAAATTATTCTTACCACTGTATGAACCGCAGGGTTGAAAGTGCGAGGTTTATATATTGACAGTAATTATAAATTATAAATGACTTTTTGATGATGGCGAGATGGAATTCAATGGTGTTGTTCACCTTGTTTAGCAAATTGCTGGCACCATGACGAGTTTGTTATGTGTAATATTGCATAAAAACTGAAGCAAAATGTTTTGCAAAAACTGAATCATATGGAAACTGGGGCTTACGAAGGTTACCAAGTCTGCTAGGCACAGTGAAGTTGTAGTAATGTTGGTGGTACTACTCAGTTGATGTTACACTTGCTGTACTGTTGTTTGCAATGAACTCACCAGCGCTAGCTGGCTTGCAAAGCTCCTCATTGCAACTTTGGTTCTCTTGCTGCCAAGTTAATAGCTGTTAATAAATAGAGACATTTTCTTTTCCACTTTTGCATAATCATTATTAAAGTAAAGAATACATTTGTTATTACATTTTTCAGAAATAACAATCAATGGTAGCTTTGCAATGAGCATGGACGATTCATTTGTATTGCTTTGTAGCCTTTGTATCTTGTATGCTTTTAGTATTAGTGCTATCAAAGGTATGGACCCTGACAGATGAATTTCAATAGCTACAAAAAATAATGGCAATGAAAGAAAAGAGTGCAACTGTGGTGCACCCAAGGGGAGTGGGGGATGACTCTGAGTCTGAGATGTGGCACTGTGGCAGCCTCACAGAGGGGAAACTAGTTTGACATAGCATCTCCTCTGGTGCCACCTCGGGCCAAGCTTTTATGTTTTTTTTTGCCCCACTGGTTGTGAGGAAAGTAATCCATCTATCTATTTCATCGAGTGATTCATACTATACAGTATATGTATATGTATATGTATATGTATATGTACGCATATGTATGTATGTATATATATATATGTATATATATATATATATATATATATGTACGTGTATAGTGGTGTGAAAAAGTGATTTCCCCCTCCCTGATTTCTTTTTTTGTGAGAAAATGATTGCCTCCTAAACCTAATAACTACTTGGGCCACCCTTAGCAGCAACAACTGCTACCAAGTATTTACGATAACTTGCAACGAGTTTCAACATTGGAGGGTTTTTCCACCATGAAGCGCCTTTTGAAGAATCTTTTTAAGATTCAGGTCAGGAATTTGCGTAGGGAACTCCAAAGTTTTCATTTAGTTTTTCCTCTGCCATTTAGAGGTGGACTCTCTGGGACCGGATATTCTCCTTTAGGATTTTTTGGTACACTGTAAACCCGTAGAACTAAAAAAAAAAAAAAAAAGTGAGGCAATCAATTGCCACATTTTTTTCGAGTTCATAAACTCAAACATTTGAGTATATCAGAGCTTTAATATTTGGAGTTGATATTAGATATAGTTTTTAAATTTTGGGGTGAAGAGAGAAAAAGCTTTCTTTTTCGCATTCTCTCCGCCATGCTTTCTCCATTCTTTAATTTTCGTTCTCATTTCAACTCTTTCCATAGGAAGAACCTACACAGTACAAATCTGATGCAATGGATTTATTCTTAATTGATTCTTGGTTTGATTTATTCATGTTTAATAGATACTTTTTTTTTTTTTACAAGTAACTACGAATTCTAAGTCGGTTACACAAATCTTCATATTCATCATAATCATCAATCATATTAATCAACAATTACAAGTTAAATAAACTGAAAAGACAGATAATGCAACTGGCAATCAACATTTATAAGTAGAACTTTTAAGAAAATTTACACCAATTAATTATTTTGAGCATTCCGATTTACAGTGTCTTAAGTTGTATGTAAACTATGTTTTTAAGTTAATCTTACTTAATATAGCCATAGTTCAATTTCATCAAAACATATTAGTTAAAAGTACTCAAAATGGAACAACATGTTAAATGAACTTGACGTAATTAAGTTATTAGAACTTTTTTTAAGAACGTTGAGTAGGCATAACTTCATTTATTTAAGTACTTTGAACATTCGGGTTTACAGTGTAGACAGGTAGAATGGTAAAACCTTTTAAGACACAAATGGAACAGCTAGTTTAGCAGCAGAAGCCGGAGGTGCTGCTCCTCACTATTGCCTGTTCGCCATTATTAGTATCATAACATGCACTAGCTAAATAGGGCGCTCTTTGAACTAAATAGTAAAGACAAATTCTTCTGACACAGAGAGCGAGGGCTGAGTGAATTTTGATGATGGATACGTATGGGCTGAGTTCCTTTCTTAATGAAGCCTTTGTGGCCCAGCCTCATAGCGACCGTCTTAGCTGATAAGGACGGCGATGCTGAGCCACCGATAACAGCAGGTTGACTGTGCATTCAGCACAGATATAGACATACTTGATGACGCCTGCTTGTCTTCTCCAAATCTCTTTTTTTTCAAAGGCAACCACAGTAAAGTGCATCTCTGTTTTTATGGTGCAATGTAGTGAGCAGACGTGCATTGTATTTGCTCCTGTACTACACCTACAGAACATTTGCATTTACTTAATGAGGTAGTGTGTGCACAAGTCTGTTTATGCTTGTAGCAAGTGTTGTGCACTTAGCTACTCAATTACCTGGCTTACTGGTTTGTGAAAATGTCAGCTGTTCCAATGCCCCGTGCCACTTACTTCCAGCACACATTGAGACTTTTTAAAATGTATTCTTATGCTAGCCCGTCGTGTTTTTAGTACTGTGCCCCAGAAATAAACAAGCTGACTGTGGCTGTAATTGGTAGTTATTTTTATGAAGTTAATGTTTTTATTTATCAGCGGTTACGTACCCTACACAGGCCACAGCATGAGGCACATTTGTACAATGTAAACAGGCGGGTTGAAACTACAGCTGGGCATAATAACTGACTAAATGTTTACTTCTATGGTTCTCATACATTTTACAGTATGTACCACCAGTCTAAAGTAGTTTGTTTTGTAAGTACCAAACTCCATATTGCGTCACTATGTAGCTTCAAATACAGTATTTGACTTGTACTCACAGGTGACTTGTACCGTACAATATTAGTTCAGCGTAGTATTGTATGATAGCTGTGCTGAAATTTTGCCGAACAACTGAAAACCAAATCAAGTTCTGGGATCAAATATTCAAAAACCACCCAGATTTTACTGATAAAAATATGAGAATGCACAATATGACTGACACTGTTTGTTTGTTGTCATGTTTGTATTTATTATGGTTGTAATTTGCAGTTGTGAAACAAAGATAAGAGTCCTGAGTATTACAAAATGCAATAATATACAAATAATATACAACCATAAATCATACTAAACCATGATAATATACATATTGTTGAATGAATTGTTTGTTATTATTGTTGTTAAGATCGAATTTTGACAGCTCTTGTGGTGGATCATCATTAGATCAACCAGCAGAATATGATCTGATGATGTGAGTTAAATGGTGAAGTGGGTGAAGAAGATGAGAATAATGACAGTTGTGTTCATGATTAAGGCGGGCTATGCCTGACAGCGGCAGTGACTCGGCGGCTGTTGATGAGCATGGTGATTATAACGCTTAAGCTTCCAGCTGAAATAATAAATAAAAAAAATCACAACTTTTGAGAGCATGGAGGGGGAGGGGATCCATAGATAGAAATCACAATAACGTTGATCATGTTTTTTTTTCCCTCTTGCTTGTCACCCAAACTTCATTCATTCTCAATTCACGAGTCGGTAGGATACTGTATTGATGACATCCGTGTAGCCAACCATTTGATTGACATCACTGTAAAAAAAAAAAAAAAAAAAGAGGAGGGGGTGCATTTGCAAGAGCTGTTATTGACACCACAATTGTCGTCAAAACCAAAATAACCCTTCTGTCATCTGACAGCCACTTGTGTTTTGACACAAAAAAAAAACCAACATCCTTGGATAATTGAAGTCATGCCACAAAACCCGAGATGACTACATAGCCCGTCATAAAAGATTGAGTTGTATGGATGAGGTGTCCTCTCAACCCTGCAAAAAAAAAGGATGGAGGGAAAGATGGAGGGATGGAGGGGATAACATGTAAGATTCATAGAGCTGGTAGAAGGAGAAAGGGAATGTTCTTTGCAACATGACATACATTTGGAATCAGACGCAGTCATGCACTCGCTGCTTGAAATGCAAGCTACATGTATCTGAGAGTTATCAGTTTGCTGCTAGTTTGCACAGTTTAAAATAAATATTACATTTGCAGAACATTGTACTTAATATCCTTTGTCTGCTTAAAAATACTTAAAAAATGCTTTGATTATCATTTTAAAGTTTGACAAGTGCTTAAATGTCCTCCTTCTGTCACGCCCTGTGTGGGTTTGCACGTGACAGTTTATGTTTGAGTTCTCGGTCTGGGTTTTGGTTTCCGTTTTGAACTCTTTTTGTATTGGACTTCCTCTTTTGCCTTGTCTGCCTTAGTTGCCGTAGTTACCCACACCTGTCCCTAATTTGAGGATCTATTTAGTTCAGGTGTGTGCATCTCCCCTTTGTGGGATCATTGTTAGTTTGTCCTTCTGCTGTCTGAGTTGCCTTTTTCCCGCTGCTACAATTATAGCTAAAATAAATATTATTTACCTGCTATTGGTCCTGCTCTCTGCATCCTGGGGTCGCACCGCAACATTGACATGCCGCATCGTGACAGAATGATCCCACCATGTGACGACGACCTCGCGGAGAGCGATTTTCGGACCTGGCAGCTCCTCAAGGCCATGGAGGACGAGGAGATGGCGATGCCGCCATGGGAGATGGACTTGGCGCGCGGTCCGGACGACATGTTCGTCGCTACGGCGTGGCTGTATCCCGGACCCACCGACGACGCTCCAAACCCTCCACGACGCCGACGCAAGCCGCGGTGCCACAGAGCGGCGCCTGAGGTTCCCAAGACCCGGCTCCCGTGCCAGGCTGCGTGGCATCCCGGATTCCGCCTGTGCCCAAGCCGCGCAGCCCCAGGGGTTCCCAAGACCCGGCTCCCGTGCCAAGCTGCGTGGCATCCCTGATCCCGCCCGTGCCCAAGCCGCGCGGCTTCAAGCCTAAACAAGTGGCTGCGGCCGGGACTGCTGACCTGGAGGAGCCAGTGACCCTCCTCCAAGCCTCCCTCCTCCCTTCCCTGGTTTCGGCTCCCTCTGATGACGGCGTCTGGGATCCGCCTATGAGAGGGGGGGGCTAGTACCACCTGCTGGGCTACGCTGGAAGCACAGCCCAGCCTGCCAATAGAAAGGGAGGATGGCGCCACCTGCGGGGGGAGTGAGGAGGCACAGCCCACTCCACCTGCAAGACGAGGAGCAGGGCTTGCTGGAGCAGATGGAGAGGCTCTGGCAGGGACGACACCTGCTGCTTCGCCGTCTCCGCGTCAGGGCCGGAAACCTGCCGCTTCGCCGTCTCCGCGTCAGGGCCGGACGCCTGCTGCTTCGCCGTCTCCGCGTCAGGGCCGGACGCCTGCTGCTTCGCCGTCTCCGCGTCAGGGCCGGACGCCTGCTGCTTCGCCGTCTCCGCGTCAGGGCCGGACGCCTGCTGCTTCGCCGTCTCCGCGTCAGGGCCGGACGCCTGCTGCTTCGCCGTCTCCGCGTCAGGGCCGGACGCCTGCTGCTTCGCCGTCTCCGCGTCAAGGCCGGACGCCTGCTGCTTCGCCGTCTCCGCGTCAGGGCCGAACGCCTGCTGCTTCGCCGTCTCCGCGTCAGGGCCGGACGCCTGCTGCTTCGCCGTCTCCGCGTCAGGGCCGGACGCCTGCTGCTTCGCCGTCTCCGCGTCAGGGCCGGACGCCTGCTGCTTCGCCGTCTCCGCGTCAGGGCCGGACGCCTGCTGCTTCGCCGTCTCCGCGTCAGGGCCGGACGCCTGCTGCTTCGCCGTCTCCGCGTCACGGCCGGACGCCTGCTGCTTCGCCGTCTCCGCGTCACGGCCGGACGCATGCTGCTTCGCCGCCTCCGCGTCAGGGCCGGACGCCGCCTGCCTCTAGACTTTCTGCCGCAGCCCAGGTTCTGCACCCAGGGCGCCCCCCTGAGGAGGCCTACCCCGCGCATAGTCGAGGGCGCCCCCCAGAGAGTGCTTGCCACCTCCGCCGACCCAACCATTCCCTCCATCACTTGGAGGGGTCTTGCTGGCTCCGCCGGGCCTGCCGCCCTGGCCGGCCCCCAGAAGGGTCCCGTCGGCGACCCACCTCCGGTCCCCCCACCACCCTTCCCTCTGAACTGTTTCGAACGTCTGGGATCCGTCCTTGAGGGGGGTGTACTGTCATGCCCTGTGTGGGTTTGCACGTGACAGTTTATGTTTGAGTTCTCGGTCTGGGTTTTGGTTTCCGTTTTGAACTCTTTTTGTATTGGACTTCCTTTTTTGCCTTGTCTGCCTTAGTTGCCGTAGTTACCCACACCTGTCCCTAATTTGAGGATCAATTTAGTTCAGGTGTGTGCATCTCCCCTTTGTGGGATCATTGTTAGTTTGTCCTTCTGCTGTCTGAGTTGCCTTTTTCCCGCTGCTACAATTATAGCTAAAATAAATATTATTTACCTGCTCTCTGCATCCTGGGGTCGCACCGCAACATTGACATGCCGCATCGTGACACCTTCACTACATCCATAAACCTCCTCTTTGGTCTTCCTCTACACCTCCTACCTGGCAGCTCTAAAAGCAGCTTCTACCAATATATTCACTATCTCTCCTCTGGACATGTCCCAACCATCTCAGTCTAGTCTCTCTGACTTTATCTCTAAGGCCTCTAACATGTAATGTCCCTTTGATGTACTCATTCCTGATCCTATCCATCCTGGTCACTCCCAATGAGAGCCTGAGCATCCTCATCTCTGCTACCTCCAGCTCTGCTTCCTGTCTTTTCCTCAGTGGTACTGTCTCTACACCAAACAACATGGCTGGGCTCACCACAGTTGTATACCTTTCTTTTCATTTTAGCTGAAACTCTTCTATCACACATCACGCCTGATACTTTTTCCACTCGTTCCATCCTGCCTGCACACGCTTCTTCACCTCCTTTTCACAATCTCCATTGTTCTGGACTGTTGACTCCAAGTAGTTAAAATTCTCCACCTTCTGTATCTCTTCTCCCTGTAACCTCACTTTTCCACTTGGGTCCCTCTCATTCACACACATATACTCTGTCTTGCTGCGGCTAATGTTTATTCCTCTCCTTTCCAGGGCAAACCTCCACTCTTCTAGCATCTCCTCCTCTTGCTCCCTAATCTCACTACACAATGTCAGTGTGGTAATATTAAAGTTAGTTACTGACACTTTCCAAAAGCCCTTATTTTCATGTGCAGTTGATTTTGAATCAACTTTTGCAAAGAACAATGTGAACAATGTCTGTTTATTATTACTTGTAGATAGCCTGAAATGACCACTATTTGTTTTCCATTGCAAGCCTCAAACTGCTGTAATTAGGGAAATCAACACAATAAAAGAAAATGAAAAGGCCAACTGCAAATCTCTTAGGTGTCGCCAACAGAATTTGTTCCAAACCAAAACTCTGCAATAATGCTTTTTATAAGCACTTAGTTTGCCATTGTAAGAAGGCTTCAGCTGGGCGCGAGCGAGCTAGCAGCTTGTCGGAGCAATGGCACACAGCTGAGCAGCCTTCTGTGGCTTCATCCTGTGTGCTGCAGGGTGGAGGGCGGGTGCTGTCCTTGTAGCTGAGCTGCATCACCCCAGGCACGAGCACGGCCTGAGTGACAACCCCATGCTGCCTTTCGCCTGCTTATATTTGCATGCATGTCCTATTTATATACGCTACTTTCATTACAGCAGAATTTGTACTGCAGTTTCTTTTATTTTTCCACTCACAGAAATAATTGCAAATATATCCATCATGTTTAAACATCAGAATTTCATGATGTCCATGGGCTTCATTGACTGCAACGGATTTTCAAAATGGTGCACGCATTTATAGTGTGTGTTTGGACAAAATGCTATAGCCTTAGGATCTTTAGTATTAAGAATTGTGGTTAAATTTACATTAACAGTCAAATGTTTGGACACACTTCCTCACAGCTGCTATAAATGAGGTGTGAGTTTTACTTGTTATAACATAATACCGTCTCATTGGAATGTGACAAAATGAAATGTCTGTTATATTATATAGATATTATCTATAATTTATACCTTTGTAAGCTTGATAATACCTTGATAAAGTCTATTGAAAACACTGAAAGCACTTGACGTTGACCTTTGGAAAATGCATGACTCCTTAATGGAATCTAGTGCAAAGTTGCATTCTAAATACCAACCTATATACGAAGATAATAATGTTCATGTTTTGAGAGGTATAATACATGTTTGCAGTGGCCTACATAAAAGAGTAGACCCCTGTCATATACAATCCTGGTCAAAATTTTAAGAATAATTAAAACATTGCAACAAATTATATTTTTGTTGGTTTTTAAGGACAACCAGTCCAGGGTGTACCCCGCCTCTCACCTCTAGACAGCTGGGATAGGCTCCAGCATCTCTGGGTACTCTGGTTTCCTGCCACATTCGAAAAACATGCATGTTAGGTTAATTCAGTGCTTCTCAAATAGTGGGACGGTGAACTGTTGTGGGGGACGTAATACGCTTGTATGCGCTCCATTTTGTTGCATTTACCCGGTTTCAGTTTCAAGTTCAGTCTGTACAGTAGAGATAAATGAATAGATATCAGTTGATGGTGTGAAATCATGTTTCAGAAAATTGAGAACAGCTGGGTTAATTGGAGACTCTAAATTGTCTATACACACTATGAATGTGAGTGTGAATGTTTTTTTGTCTATATGTGCCCTGTGATTGGCTGGCCACCAGTCCAGGGTGTAACCCCCCTCTTGTCCAAACAGTCAGCTGGAATAGGCTCCAGCGTACCCCTGCACTCTGCAGTGAAAATAAGCAGCATAGATAATGGATAATGGATAAAACCCTCCATCTCATAGGAGTTATTTTTTAATGTAATAAAGCCCCATCTAATGCGTATAACTAAAAATGTAAGAATATAACCTGAACATATAGTAAGAAAAAGTACTAATTGCACTGCGCTTGTTTTTGTTGAAAATCCGACTAAATTCTCCCGAGAATATGCTCTGTCAAGAACAAGAAAGAATAAGGAAAGGATTAGTGAACAGTATCATCCAGGGTACCTTCTATCTTTGTAGTTATCTCTGTTTATTACAAGACTGCCTGATGAAAACCACTTTGACTTTGAAAAGTAGCTTGATAGATCCTCAGTGTTCCAGTGATACGCTTCACTGCATCCTTCTCAATTATCTGGAACGATATTGCTCTCAAAAGGCACAATCCTGACAATGTTTGGACTTTGAAGCAGAGAAACCTCGTGGTCACGCTTTGTCTCTTTCACATGCAAACATCCATACTAATTAAAGATTATCTACGTTCACAGAAAGTTACATCAGGCCCATGTTTAAAAATATCCAGTAATGCATACGCTTGCACTTTGTGTCCATCTGATAAGTTTGTGTAAGCAGCTATTGTTGGCCTCTTGGGAGAGCAACTTTGCTGCATGCACAGTGTCTCGCTAAGACGCCTGGTTAAATATGAGTAAATATAGTCAGTGCTGTAGACCTGCAGGCTGGGGGTTTGTTTGCAGAACCAACGGAATGGACGGACCCACTCTCAAACTTGGATGAAGCAATCAATTCCCAGTTGCACTTGATTACTTAAACAATTAGAAAGATGTGTAAATTATTCACTGTGAGACAGTAATCAAAGGAAAAACGTTGTCGCTTTAATGAAATCACCAGCCGAAACAATAGAAAGAGCGGCAAATCATGGTGTAGAAAATGTAATTAGAGCATATTTGATCTTGGAGACAGAAACATTTACGTATGATATATTTAATTCAAAGAAAATACTACGCTCTATGTAGGTCAGCCCTGACTTTGTTCCATATCACTTAATATGGATGATTAAAAGTGTGTGTCATTGTTGTATGTCATTGTTTCCATCAATTATTCATGGTGGGGATGCTTAAAGCTCTCTTCTTGTTTGACATGCAGTGCTTTAAAGTTGTGTGCAATGTCTTGGAGGCTGTACTACAATCCAAAGTGTACAATAGAGATGTTGCTGTTAAGTCAATGTTTGCAACTAGCTTAAAGCATACATATACTGTATCTAGCACAGGCAGCTGTTTGAAGACTAAATTCCAATTAACTTCATACATAACTGATGCAGCAATCAGGATAGCTTTAATCACAATCTGGATAACTTTAAGTAAGAGGGAAGACTGTTGTCAGTCTGTGAGGACTCGGGATGAGCATATGTAGAAACGGCAATCATCTATGAAAGGAAAATTAATTAGCATTTTATTCATGTGGTAGCAAATTAATTGTATTAAATTTAGATAGCATTAAATAATGCAATCTTAACTCCGATCAGAAACTGCAATCCAATACAGTTATTGTGGTTCTTTGGTTCCGTACCAATTGTACATTGACATTATTAGAGTTTTCTAGACATGAAATAGCACCCCTACAGTCACTTTTACACTTGTATTAGCCAATATAGTAGATAGATAGATAGATAGATAGACTCCCTTTATTGTCATTGCACAAAAACACAGTAGTGAAATTGCCAACGAAATGTCATTGCCTGGCTCCCATATAATAACAGACACAAAAGAAGATAAGTAATAAATAATAATAATAATAATAATGTGGAGAATAAATAGATAGAATAGACACCAAATATGAACAACATAATGTAAAGTGCAGCGTGAACAGTAAATTGCCCAAATAATTTAAATAATTTAAATAAATAATAATAATGTAAGTAAAGGTAGAGGGGCTTATTTGGCATTCAGCAGTCTGATGGCCAGGGGGAAGTAGCTGTCTCTGAACCTGGTCGTCCTACAGCGGATGCTGCAGAGCCTTCTCCCCGATGCCAGGCGAGAGAACAGTCCATGCTGGGGGTGTGTGGGGTCAGAGCAGATCCGATGGGCTCTAGATACACACCGGCTGTTTGCTATGTCCTTAATGGGGGGGAGCTGGGTCCCGATGATCTTCTCCGCTGTCCTCACCACTCTCTGCAGTAACGTCCAGTCTGAGGCCTTACAGCTCCCAGACCAGACGGAGATGCAGTTGGTCAGCAGGCTCTCGATGGTCCCTCTGTAGAAGGTGGTAAGGATAGGAGGGGAGAGGGAGGCTCTTCTCATCCGCCGCAGGAAGTGCAGTCATAATGGTTGATGTGAGTGCAACGGGCCGAAAGTCGTTCAGACATGTAATAGATGGTTTCTTTCTTGTGGCGGTCTTGAAACACGGGGGGACTACAGCTTGGTCCAGTGAGGTGTTGAAGATGTCTGTGAGCACGTGGGCCAGCTGGTCTGCACATTCCTTGATCACCCCGTCCTGGAATGGCATCTGTGCCTGCAGCTTTCCGCACGTTGACCTTCCTCAGGACTCTCCACACAGCAGCAGTATCAAACTTGACTGCCTGTTCATCGGGGTGGGGGGTAGCCTTCCTCGCAGGGTTATTGTTCAGAGCCTCAAACCTTCCGAAGAAGTTATTTAGCTCATTGAGGAAGCTGATGTCATTCTGGCAGGGTGCAGGTCTGGCTTTGTAGTCAGTGACAGTCTGGATGCCCTGCCACAGTTGTCTGGTGTTGCCGGGGTCCTGGAAGAAGCTTTGGATCTTCCGGCTGTGGCACGGTTCAGATTTGCCCTTGCTGATCTGAGTGCCATCACATTACCAGATTTAAACGCAGCATTGCGTTCTCTTAGTCTTTCACGCACCTCCTGAGTCATCCAAGGTTTCTGGTTGGCCTGTGTGATGGTTGTCTTGGTGACTGTAACCTCCTCCATGCACCACTGTATGTAGCCTGTTACAGATGCAGCATACTCCCCCACATTGGTGTGTTGGTTGTATGTTGCAGCTTCTCTGAACATGTCCCATTCGGTGCACTCAAAACAGTCTTGCAGTGCAGACATAGCTCCCTCTGGCCACACCCTCACCTTCTTCACAGCAGGCTTTCCCCTGGTGAGCAGGGGCTGGTATGCTGGGATTAGCATAACAGATCTGTGATCTGAGGAGCCAAGGTGTGGGCGGGGGACAGCTTTGAATGCTTCCTTGATGTTTGTGTAAGCCAAGTCCAAAGTATTCTCACCTCTAGTAGCAAAATCCACATGTTGGTAGAAATTCAGAAGCACCGTCTTCATGTTAGCCTGGTTAAAGTCTCCAGCAACAATAAACACGCTGTCCGGGTGTGTGGTTTGCATGTCGCAGATGGCAAGGTAGAGTACATTCAGGGCTTGCTTGCAGTTAGCATCAGGTGGAATGTAGACGGCAACAATGGTGACGCTGGTGAATTCTCGGGGAAGGTAGAAAGGTCTGCATCTCACAATCATGAACTCAATGTCCACACAACAGTGACTGGAGACCAGGGTAGCGTTGTTACACCAACTGTTATTAGTATAGATGCAAACACCGCTCCCCCGGGTTTTACCCGTGAGTGCATGGCTCCTGTCAGACCTGAATGTTGTGAGCCCGTCCAGGCTAATGGCGGAATCCGGGACAGATGAGTTGAGCCATTTCTCGGTGAGGATGAGGATGCAGCAGTTTCTTGTCTCCCGTTTGGTGCTTAAGTCCAATTTCAGGTAGTCCAATTTGTTTTCCAGGGAGCGTACGTTGGCGCGCAAGACTGATGGAAGCGCTGGTCGGAACGGGTTCGCTTTTAGCTTAGCTGTAAGTCCACCACGACAACCCCGCTTCTGCTTCCTCTCGCATCGCCTTCGATGTCTCCACGGGCGGTCTGTACTGTGATCTGTTATTCCTAACTGCCGTAGCAGATCAAGGCTTTCAAAGTTTATGTGCTTCAAATTGCTGATTTTTCTCAGACGAAGGATAGCCTGTCTGTCGTATACTATTCTTGTACTGTTACGCTGGGCATTTGATGCTGAAAACGCTGTCGTGAAATTATTGATGAAGTGTCTGTATTACCAGGATCCAAAGCAGCCGCAGCCGGACAGGGCGCCGCCATCTTGGAAAAAAAAAAAAAAAAAAAAGTAGTAGTAGTAGTAGACATAATAAATGAAAATAAGACTCACACATTAGCATTGAGGTTCGATTCTCCGCTTGGATATCCCTTTGTGGAGTTTGCATGTTCTCCCTGTGCGTGCATGAGTTTTCTCTGGGTACTCCGGTTTCCTTCCACATTCCAAAAACATGCTAGGTTAATTGGTGACTCCAAATTGTTCATAGGTATGAATGTGAGTGTGAATGGTTGTTTGTCTATATGTGCCCTGTGATTGGCTGGCGACCAGCAGGAAATGCCCCTGTTTGTGGGTAAGGAGAGACTCACATTTCTGATGCACTTCAGTCACTTTATTAACAAGAAAGAAGGCAGGAGACATATGCAGTGAACATTAAAACAGGAGCTGCTGTCGGCCACAACTCATGGTAGTCACTGGCACGCTCAACAATATTAGAACACCGAAACACATTTTGGGCAATAATTTTTGTAGAAATCCGGTGTGTATGAAAACCAAGTTGCCACTGTATAAATCTCTAGATACCTTTCAGATGTTTAACAAGGCAAAAAAGTATTTAAGTCTTATATTCCAGTCAGTACGGTAATTGCTTAGCCGGAGGCTGCGAGCTAAATCTCTTTAGATTTAAATGTGCAAGCGAATGGTAACAAACTACCGTAATGCCTGCCTAGTGATTCTTGTTGAGAAATACGAGCATATCAACACGCTCCCAAAGGTGCCAAAGAAGGATTGGACAACAGATTTTTAGGAATGAAAAAGCCGGTCCTAATCATGGCACAAATATTGTCCCTCTCTGGACCATTTGTATCAATGCATGCAAATCCTCTCTACCCATGCGAGCCTCTGTTTTGGTTTGATTGCACACTGAATAGATTGCTGAATAGGAGCTAAGAGTTTGCAGGTGTGTGGCGAGATCACTTTCACTTAAGACCTTGACGAGCTCTCGCGCCTCGGCTTATGTCATTACCAAGTGTGCTCCTCTGCTCGTTTCACATCTATAGGCGCATTGTAATTGCTTTCATAGTCTTGCAGGCTCTATTTAAAGGACGGCGGCGTAATCAACCTCTGCCGCTCATCTATAGGAAAATTGATGAGTGAAAAGAGTCGAGAGCTAAACTGTTTGGGCCCAATAACCGTGCGGTTGGAATGATGCACTCTTAAAATATTGCACCACAAGCTGCACATTAGAAGAAAAGAAGTGTTCACGGCTCAGATGCGTCTTGAAAGACAGCGCCTTATTCATCACTAAATACACAGGCTGCTGTAGTGGGTCATAAGAGCACTATTCATCCTGGTGAAATTGTGACAAGAAGGGGATTAATTCATCAAAAGCCTGCACTTTTAAGTACATTCATTCACATACGGTATATATGTATGTCTATGCACTCACAGAAGGTTTCATGAGGTGCACCTGTAGAAGAACATTTTGCTTTTGCAATGGTGTGTGTTATTGAAAAGTTACAATTTGACTATGTTTATTAAGGTGGTTATAATTTCTGGTGGTATATAACTGTATTGGATTACATTCTGCTCTTCTTAGATTTAATATAATCACATTATGATTGTGTATCTGTGGTAAGTGAGTGTAAAATCATATTTTTTGTCATTGGTCGCATCTTACTTCCATCCTCTTTTGCTGTCTCACTGAATAATCCTATTGATTTTTACAGAGGGGTGCTTCTAGATCACCATTATGTTTGCTGAAGTGTTATTAAAACTCCCAATGAAGGTGGTTTGATTCATGCAGTAATGTGCTTAGTGTGGCTGCCCTGTAGAATTACATCACACTGTCTTAGGGCACCGCTTTATAACGGCTACACATGCGCAATCACTGAATGTTGGACCTCTGACCCCTCTGCCTGACCCCCTGGCGCTCCCTTGGGTAGCATGGGGGTTCTTAGTACAACTAAAAAAATTAGCAGCCAAGATCCTGATTGTAAGGAGCAGGAATTCCCGAATTTTTGAATCCGACAAAATCTTCCAGCATTTGATTATTGAAACAATGGGCAAGCAACCCATTTTGAACCCCATGAAACCTGTACTGGAGGGTTTAAGCTATTCTATATCAAGCCTGTAACCCCTCCACTTGTAGCCAGGCCATTCATTGCGTTGTTATTTCTGAAACTTTAAAACTCATGATACATAACAACTTCATTTTTAAACATTAATAATGATTTGGAGGGCATGAGAAAGTACAACAACAACACAGCACAGCGGCAACAGAACCACTGCTGCAATAGTGCTGATGAGTTCATTGTAAAGCAACAGTATGGCAAGTGCAACATGTCAACGGCTGAATTGCGTTTTCAACATTTTACAGCACATGCAGAGGTCCATACAGCTGCTCACCACTCATGATACTTCATAGGTAGCTACTGCCATCTTGTGGAGGGAATAAGTACATCTGGAGGTTGCCTACAGCCACATGTGGTGATTATTTGCTTTGTAGACCCAGCAACTATCAGAGACTGCAGTTCATTGAAGAGAGGTGTTCATTGGAGCATTTATGCTTGTACCCTTATTGTATTGTATTACTATATTTTTTATGTATGTTGAATATCAAAGCAGCTCTTGCTCAGACTATCACTATGAAAAGTATTGAATTTGTGAATTTCAATGTAAAAATGGATGTCTGAAATGTCACATTATATTTATGGTGATGTCACTGTCCGTCATTCATTATCTGGTGTTATGTAAGGTAGATAATGTTGCATAATGTAGCATAATGCAGCAGTGTTAGTGCAATAGCCTTCAATTGTAGTTATACTGCGTTTTTTGCAGTGAAATGATTCCTTGAGCTCATACTCTATGTCATGAATGATTAAGGACAAAAACATCTGCGCTCGGGTGTCATGCAATTTTACATTTTATGTGTTTTGACCAGAGTATTGTCATATACTGTACTCATCTAAGTGATCTCAGTGTTCTAAAAAGAAGTGATGTCTGAGCATTTGTTCTCATTTGACAGCTTTTGCAAAAAATCAAATTGACACATTCGATATCAGCCTAAGGCATACTTCTTCAAATAACACCCTGAGTGGGTGTTTCTTTCTTCTCTTGAAATCATGTGTGGCTGTGTGACTAGTGCTAGAATGAAGTGTACAAAGTGCCTGGATAACTGAAATAACACAACATCGTTGATTTCCAAAATGGGCCTTTTTGTCTCCACCAAATCCATACAACTTTAATTGAAGTAAATAGTCGTTTATAACCAAGCACAACAGCAGGAAGGCCACATACTGTTTTGATTTCAGTTGGTGTTCACAAAAACGTAATTTTCGATGAAACTATGTGGAGGGGTGGAGTGTTTTCTGTGTTTTCTCTAAGTTTAGTACTAGTTGCTTTTATTTAGAACATACTATAAATAGAAGTTGACATTGAATCCCTTCTCATTAGTGATATTAGCATTAATATCATTTCACATCATTATTTCTTTCGATCATTTTGAGCGATGATGTAAGTATTTCCATAGTCTGGAATGCTATCGGATTGTAAATATGCAATTATCAAAACACTGCAAGGGGGGGAGAAACTTGAGAATTAGGGATGGTCCAACCAGGGTTAAATGCTGCCGATTCTGATTATTCAGGACTGAAATCATCTGATACCGATAGCAAAGATTAATTATACATTTTTCAACTTACTTATGGTGATACTGTTGTAAGTCAGGTCATCTTTGCGGGTTATTTCAGCATATTATTCACATAGAATATGCCATCAAATGCGGAGATGTTATTCAGAATGAGACAGGAGTCGAGTCAAGTGGTGGAACCGTTAACTCTCTACTGAAAAACAACCACTTAACGTCTCAGTTGCTAACAACAATCATATGACCTGGAAACTGAAGTTTGAACTTCACATAACACATTTTAGAGCTGTAATTATTAATTCTATGAAACCATGATTTTTTTTCCCCCAAGGTTATCATACCTCCGTGAACCAGGAATCGGCATGCTAACATGCATACAGACATACATATGCACACATGGTGAAATTCAGTCTTGGTGTAGGTCTGCACACTACTTATTGTTTTGTAGGTGCTGCACGGTGTTTGAGTGGTTAGCACGTAGGCCACACAGATTGGAGACCCAAGTTCGATTCCACCCTCAGGCATCTCTGTGTGGAGTTTGCATGCATGGGTTTTCTCCGGGTACTCCGGTTTCCTCCCACGTTCCAAAAACATGCTAGGTTAATTGGTGACTCCAAATTGTCCATAGGTATGAATGTGAGTGTGAATGGTTGTTTGTCTATATGTGCCCTGTGATTGGCTGGCGACCAGTCCAGGATGTACCCCGCCTCTCGCCTGAAGACAGCTGGGATAGGCTCTTGAGGATAAGCGGTAGAAAATGAATGAATGAATGAATGAATGTTTTGTAGGCAAAAAGCCCAAGGCAGTGACTTTTGTTTGGCAAAGGAAAATAACAAATAACTTTCACTTTCTCTCTGGTCATGTAGCACCAATTAAGATAATATTTACACCTTCCTACAACAAGGACGGCCCAGTTCTTGGTGGTGAAATACGCCCTGTCCTTGTTTGTTTGGTATGATTATAACCTGCTGGAGAACAGCCCGACCCACATTATGATGCTCACTGTGACATATCGCTCAAGATGTTATGTCTCTCCAATGAAGTTATTGTTAAAGCCACTGCATAGAGTAACACAAATGTGTTCTTTGTCTAAATCAAAACAAGGTGAAGTCCGACCACGTATATACAACTGGGACACGCTCTCATTTCATACTCCATAACGGACCCCGGCCAATTGCAATTCATCCTGTGCGGAGAGAGTCAGTTTGTATGACCTTCCAAGATGCAGCTATTCCCATGATAAACCCATCTATCTGAAGGGTTTTCTTCCTGCCTCCAGCTTTCATGAGCAACTTTGATTTGCCTCCTATGATATGCTATTTCTTGCAACCCCGCCAAAAGTGAGCAAACCCAAATGTGGCAGTTCCTCATCTGCCGGCGCCCCAACAGACGCCATGATTCCCTGCTGACTCAAACATATAATATATTTCCTTTTGTGCTGAGATGAAAATGGGCCAGCCCTGCAGGAGATGCCTTTACTAATGCACCCTGTAGAGGGAAAATCACAGTTTAACATACAATAACGATATTTCTTACTTTGAAATAAATCATGTTGTGTATGCAACCTCCCCTCCTCAATTTTCTGAGGGCAGTTGATTTGAATTTATCTTGCCGAGCGACAAGTTAGAATGATTGAGCCCATTCATAACAGAAAAAAAAATCACTGAACCAATCGGCGTCTTGTCAGGGTTTGTTAGTGCGACCAAGTGCAGAAAGATTAACCAAAAACTACACAAACAATTTTCATGGATATTTATGGAAATATGGAACATGTGCAGTCCGAAAACCTATTACATTTTAGGAACATATTCAGATGGCAACTAAGTCACAATGCATATGTCATCTTAATTCATGACTAATTTCCAAACTAAAGTTGAATGTTTCTGCTATGTCAGAAATATGTTCTCCCCTGACAGTTGAAGGGTGTTGTCACATGTCTTTATGCACCTCTGTCACCTTTTTGGCACATCAAGCACACCCAAGTAAGAGACCTAAGGTACTTTGTTGTTGTTGGCATTAGCATTTAGAATCCGGGCATTCCGAGTAGAAACGTTGTCATGGTCTTGATTACTTTTACTATTCGACCTTACTATACCTTTGACACCTACAGGATTTAATTGACTAAACTTTATCTTAACATCACAGCAACACACCTAATCTAAGGCCCTGTCCACACAGGAACGCTCCTGGGATTAGTAAATACGTACAGTGGAACCTTGGTTAGCATCTGCCCCAGTTAGCATGTTTTTTTTTGGTTAAAGTACAACATTTCCGCCCCAATTTTTTCCTGTGCATTCTCAAGTTAGCATACAATATATGCTGCATGTCTTGTCATGTTATTAATTCACTGCATGATTCCATGTGTTGTTTTTATATCAAAAAGCATCCCTCTTTGTTAGCATCCTATTAGCTAGAAAACAAATGTAAACCAAAAGCGAAAGCCTGTTTACGATGTCATCAGTGTTTGATAAAAGTTTGTTTCTACCATTTTCCGTTCTTTAGTATTCAGCAGTAGAACGTTGGTAAGTTTCAGGAAAATATCAGTTCTCAACCAAAAAAGGGAGATAACAGGCTTTTTGTGAAAAGATACATTACAAGCATAACTTTCACTTTGACACAAATGTAGCCATATATATTTAGCCAAAATGTCAAAACAACGAACATAACATAATCAACACAAAACAATAGTTGTTTTACATAAAATAACCATTTATTTACAAATATAACACAGTGGACTATTTACAATTTTCACATTTGGAACTGAACTTTGTGTGTGCACTTTCCCTTCGCGGTTTTTAAGCTCCCTCGTGTAAAAACGGCTTCAAGCCTTTTAAATTTGTAGTTGCGGCATGGGTTTTTTTTACAAGGCAAAGATGCAGGCTGTGCTTTTATCAAATTTACTTCTGCCACCTTGTGGCCGTTTTTTCGGCTTAAAACTGCATCGAACGTGGAGTTGCATCATCACCTCTTTGTGTCTCCTGTGTTGAGGAGCTTATACCTCTAATCAGATGAGGATGTTGTGCTTATGTACGATCTGGTGTTTGCAGTACATTTACATTTATATTTTAATAATTCATTTCATGATGGTTTAGTGGATGTTTCATGTTATTTGAAGCTGGATGGGAGAATGTTTTAATGAGAAAAATAATGCTGCCATGAGTTGGTGTAATATGGTGTAGGTCCGCACTGAAACTACTTGAGACTGAATGAACAGCTCCTCTATTGGTTGCAACTAAGAAGTGCACTGCATTGTGTTGCTTTAAGATCCCTAACATTCTGAATGAAGATAAGTTTTAAGATGAGTTTTGCATATGATTTTTTTGCATTAATTCTGGATAATTCATTCACGTTCTTCTTTTTTTGGCTTTGTCCTATAGGCTGTTGTGTGGCTGAGAAGGCAAGGTGCTGCACCTAGGCTTGGTGCCTAGTTGACACATGGAGTAGTGACTGGAGCCGTGCTGGATGGAGGCCAAGACACTGGATGGCGAAGACGAGGAAGCACACAGTCTTGTGGATCGCTTGTAATGTTTGTTCTCTTTCTGTCACGTGTGGAACGATGGCACAGAGAATCCGGATAGACAGTCAAGGCTAAAGAAACATTTGTGAAGAGAATCTCGGTTTTGTTTCGAAGAGATTGTAGGGCTCGGGTAGACACAACGCTCCAATTCCTTCGTGTTATTGTGTTGGATTGGCAAGCAGACCACCATGGCCAGGTATCATAACAAAGCCTCCTGGTTATTGTTGTTCGTTCATCTGGTGCGAACAGGAATAGCATTGGAATATGAAGGTGTTCCTGGTCAGTGGACTCGCTATGGACAATGGGATGCAAAAACAACAGGAGAACTAAGCTTCATCCTCAATACCAACATCAGCAAAGCTCTGGTGCTCTACCTGGATGATGGCGGCGACTGTGACTTCCTAGAACTGCTCATATTGGACGGGAGACTCAATTTGCGCTTCGCAATCCACTGTGCAGAGCCAGCATCCCTGCACACGGAAACACGCATCAACGACCTGCGCTGGCACCGGGTGGTCCTCTCGCGGAATTACCGAGAGACCAAGCTAACAGTGGACAATGAAGAGAAGGCGGCAGAGGTCAAGTCCAAGAGGAAAGAGATGGTCGTGGCCAGTGACCTCTACGTGGGCGGGATCTCGCCTGATGTGCGCCTCTCCGCCCTGACATCCAGCAACGTAAAGTACGAGCCGCCTTTTCAGGGCCTCATCGCAAATCTGAAAGTAGGGGAGGCCCTGCCTTTGCTTTTGGACGGCCAAGCTGTCCACAGCGACTTGGACTACATATGTGCTGCACACCCGCCCTGCAGCAATGGAGGACTGTGCTCCGTCAGCCAGGGCGAGGTCCTCTGTGACTGCATCAACACCAGCTACGTGGGAAGCTACTGCCATGAAGGTGAGGCAAATCACACCTTTGTGTTTGCAGCAAAACACTGTTTTGTGTCTCGGTGAATAATCAACAAAGCCCATGGAACTGATTGAAGTGAAATCTATGAGACTACAGTCAGTTATCTATGCAGAACAACTTCTAATGTGACAGCAGCTTGATGCCATGTGTTTACTCAGGAACCACTCCAAAATACACAGGAGATCATTTAAAAGCCTCTCTTAACTTTTAACCATACGACTGAAAACTTCCAACACAAGTCAAGCTTATCTTTCATTAGCAAATATTTGTCTTTAATATGCTTATTTAGCCACAAATCAAACAAAAGAATAAATAAAAAATTTAAATGTAGGATCCCAGTAGTGGCTACAATAGCAGACCTGCCTCCGATTTTCTATAAAAAATGATAAAAAAATAACTGTTGTAACACATTGATTTTTTTAATTAACGTCATTCCCTCGCCGCGATTGAAGTTAAGCTAGTCGACCAGAGTTTTTCATCCCGTCACACGTACAACCCTGTCAAAGAGCTCTAAAAGCAGCAGGGTCCAAAGTGTGACCCAGCAGCCATTTGCAGCCCAAGGCACATTTTTTTATTGGCCTGTGGCACTTTGGAGGAAAAATAAAGCGTAATTTTTGGGGGAAAGTGTGACTATTATGTCTACTACTACTAATAATAATGCAGTAATAATGCAGAGTTTTGTCTTTAAATATATGTAAAAAAAATCGCCTCCAGTAAAAAAAAATCTACAATAATCTTAAATGCTAAAAGATTGCCGGGCTAACATATTATTTATCATTTTCTCAATATGAATTATAGTCAATACCATATTTCATTTTGGGACATTTTTAAAACATTTATTCACACTCTCATTCATACCCGGAGAATGGTTGTTTGTCTATATGTGCCCTGTGATTGGCTGACAGCCAGTCCAGGGTGGACCCTGCCTCTCGCCCGAAGACAGCTGGGATAGGCTCCAGCACGCTCGGTAGGGATGCGACTGTAGCATGCAACATATTCATTTATAAACAACTTTGATCCTCCTCCATCTACTGCTATAGAAAGTATGTCAGAGAGAATCATAGCCTGACTTTATTCTGCCATTCATGTGCCAGTCTTGTAGCAAAGTCTTTGGAATAACAATACTGTATGTATGATACATCATAGTATCATCATAATCATCCCAACAGGGAATACAGTGGAATGAATGCAGCTTAAAGATAATATTAGACTATTTGCAATATTCAATCAGAAAAATTTTAAAAGAAAGACTAGAATTATCCAGTGGGGACAGGCTGGTATTTAATTTGTTCCACAGTCATTAATTTAAGTAAACAGTCCAATTTAGAAATGGATTTGTGAGTGAAATATTCAACAAACACAAGGTATTTAGCAGCTGTGTTAGCTTTGTAGACTGGAAGCAGCTTCCACTGTCAACAAAATAATTTTGTCTGCTTTTCTTCCTATTGCAGCAGGTGTCCAGAAAGAAGTAGAAGGTAAGCCACTGCATTATAAAAATGAGAATAATGACGACGATGCCTAGTCTTTGCAAAGGCTTTTAGCGCAGCCTTAGCGTGTTTGCTCTAATCAGCTTGTTATTGTCAGTTTGGACTGCAGTTCTGACATCCCACAAATTAGCCTGGAAGGACACATGATCATAAGTAGGAAGTTCTTTGTGTTGCTCTTTTTACATGAAATCAGTGCACTCTAGGTGACTGGTGAGGTGTGAAGAGTATGTGGGTGTCGCACAACATGGGAGAGTTTGCATACTGCGTCACGGGGGGGGGGGAACCAACAACTGCAACTGCAATGAGACTTATTGTTTTATGACTTCCCCTCTTGTAAGTTTCGCATTTTGGATGATTTGTTTACCAGCCATGAATGACATTTTAGCTCCCAGCTTGACACATGGAGTCAAACATGACTGCAGAAATCTGCTGGCTGATTTCTGAGGACATTCATCAATTTGTTTTGTTATTTTGCACAATGTGACTTCCCAGAGATATTTTGTTCTCTCTGAGAGGAAGGCACTGTCTCATTACTGTGTCATTATCTGAAACAAAGCCGAGCAAACTGGCCGGTTTTCTAATAACATACAGAATGTTAACTGAAAAGTGCAAGGAGGACATTTGTTTAGTAACTATATGAGACTTATACGTCACGTCAGCAAAGTCGGGGGTTGTGTGGAAGTGGCGGCCAGCAGGCTCTGGAGAGATGCACTGAACCATACACATTATCAATCATTGTTATGCAGCAAGCTATGCACACCTGCTCTCCAAAAATCCATGAATTTGCTTGGTGTATTTGCGTCAAAAACACAGCAAAAACATGACATGGATGCAAATAGTGTGGAATGTTGTGTTGTTAATGATACATATTTAGTATGCTGTGTGTATGTTTTATAAGCAATAATGGCTTACACACGTAAAGGTGACATGAGCCCCTGCTTGCAGCAAAACGGCAGCCATTATTGGATGACATACTGCAAAGAGAGCGCATCACAATGTTTATTGGATTAGAGCTTGACATGGAGACACTCCCCTGTGCAGAAGGCATGAAAACAACAATGCCTTGTTTTTGCAATCTAGCTTCCCGTACAGCAGCAAGGCTGGTGTCCTTGCACTGACTGAGTTTTTTTTTTTTTTTAATAGACTGCATCAATGCTCGTCCATATGCTTTATTCGATCTTGACTGTGGGTTTGAAGTGCTCTAGGAGTAATCCCTATTGGACAGTGGAATTGCTTAGAGGCAACGGAACAGTTTGGCACAGCAGGTGGCACTTGCCAGTTGTTCATCTACAGTATGCGGCATGTGGGATCCCGTTGATCTGTGTGGACAAAGGCCATGCTGGGGCACGCTCTAATGCCAAAAGCACCCTCTGATGTTTTGAGAGTAGAAAAGCAGGTCTGCAAGCGAGAGATAAGCACAACCACCTCACATCGCACAAGCGGACCGCAGAGGATTCACTCAAAGTCCAACACATTGTCATTGCTTTGTTGGATTTTTTTTTTTCCTCTTGGTTCACCATGTTTTTATTTCTTTTTTTCAGAATTTTATGCACAAGTACACTCAGTAATTGCACTCTAGGAACTACAGGAATGACAAAGCAAACATAGACATCCTTAAAAGAAGGACACAGTTGGTCTGAGTGGATGGATCTTCCAGTAGCAATGACCTTGGTCTAATCCCTCATTACAACAGGCTGCATAATACTGTACTTTTCATGCAAAACAAATTTGGCAAATCCTAATCCTTATGCAATGGCTCTTTCTTCCTCGTCGCTTGCTAATTAATGTCTCAATAATGAAGTCATGTTTTTCTAAGCATGTAATTGTATAGTTCCCCACTCTATTCCAAATAATCTTACTTTTTTAAGGGACCGTATGCAATATTCCCAGTTGCATTAAGGGCTGCTCCGCGCACATAAAGTATACCCCACGTGACACACACGGAGTTATGTTTGCTGTCAGCTAATGATAGTGATTTGGCAAAGTTTACCTTCTCAGGTTAGTTTTCATTGAAACAATCTGCTGTTTTAAACATGTTTTGTTCACGTATACTGTCTTATATGTTTTAGTTGAAAAAATGACATCTTTTGACATTTGCATACAACCCCTTTTGTCATGGTTGAAGAATGAGAACTGAAGAAATAGTGAAAACTTTTTTGGGGTTAAACCCGTCCCTGCAGAACCCAGTCAACCTAGAAAGTTTGAAATAGAACAAGCTCCAACTGGCTATAAAAAAAAAACAAAACAACACAGACTGGCTCAGAGATGTGGATTCCGTATAAAGATAGATCCTAAGTGCCATAGACACAATGTTTTCAAAAAATGCTAATTAACATGTTTAGAATCTCAGCGTTATTAACACACCAAGTCCACATGGAAATGAAGCTGCCGGCTGCCAAGTACAATTTAGCCAATCAGACGACTAAAAAAAATCAACACCAATTGCCTTTTTCATGCACTGTGACATTTATATTCCTTTTATTCAGTGAGCCGGCATTTAAAATGAAGTTTAAAAACAGCGCAAGACAATAAGAAGATCAATTGTAATACAAGGATGTTATAACATGAAAAATAGCATTTAAAAAGAAGACAATGTACTGAAGTGATGGCATTTAAAAAATGTGAAGCTGAATATCAACATACTAACTATAACACTGTTTGCATGTGAACAAAAGGCCAGGAATTATTGAAAAAATATATGTGTTTTTAAGGAAATGTGCTTATTATTTTTTACATCCATACCAACAATACCGGAGTGCCTTCATGAGACTGTAAGCCCAATCAGAAAAGCTCAAAGCAAAATGCCAACATATAAATTACCGAAGCTTCCATTGCCTGCTGTTTTAGTTGCCTTTCTGCCATTTTAAAATAGCAAACCGAAGAGTATGAGGAAGGGAGGGAAAGGCAGTTTATGTTCATATATATGCTCCTGGGACTCTATCTCTGCATTTCCACGCTGAGATTTGGCTGTAAGGCTCAGCCAAGTAGGATAAGAATATTCAATGCGGTGACTGCCTGACTACGATATTTTACTAGGCCAGGCTACGACAGATCTCATCCACTTTGCTTCCAATCCTACTACAGAAGTCACAGAAGTCAAAGCTTGGTCGGTCAGAGTTTTTGTCACATTCCGCCTGTGACGCTTTGACCTGCATGGGTCACATGGTTTGCTGTGCATTGTTTAGATGCACAAGATGTGTTCTCATGGGAATTTTAGTTGGCGAGTGTACTACGCAGCACCGTTCCTTGGGGTTGCATTGAATTGCAAAGCATAGAAATAGAACTACCACACACAAAAAGTCATAACTTTACTCATAACATATATATCAACTGCACACATAACATATAAAGATTCACTGGGTAGCATTTAATTGGCATATTGGTATACAGTACAAGGGCAAAGGTAAGTTGTGTAAGTAACTCCTGTTAAAAAACAGACAACCAGTAGAACGGTCGTTGATTTTATTTAGCTCTTTTTTTTGCCATTATCATCAGCAATTTATTATCATAACTTACCACCGCTATCCTTTTTAGTGTAAGCTGGAACTTATAATTAAATTTAGCCTTGAAATATTAATTGCAAAATGAAATGATTGGCCAAAGAGAGCAGGGGGCAGCGTTGTCCTTACTCAGTGAAGCGACAGTATGTGCGGTTACGTATTGTCGATCTCAAACGAGTCTTATATTTACCAAACAAACAGCTTAGGTCAAAATTCAAGTTATTTAAGTCATTTATGTGAGTGTGTCCTAATCATTGGGTTAAAAGAGTGTAGTTATTTGACTATGAAATGGTATACTTTGTCATTACAATTACCATTATTGTCTAAATAGTGTGAGTACCAAGATAATTGTGTCTTGCCTACAGTCAAACATGGTGGTGGTAGTGTCAGGGTCTGCATGAGTTCTGCCAGAAGCTGGGGAGCTGTGGTCTATTGAATTCCAACCTGCACTGTGACATTCTGAGGGAGAATATGATCCTTTCATGGCAGTTTTCTAACATAATGATCTAAAGATGACTATGTATTGTCCCCTGAGAAGATATAATTCAATGGTTGCTGACAGGGTGTACTGTTTGTCAGTAGTTTTTGTCCAAATCCTGCTAAATTCTTTTGAGAACAGACCCAAAAATGGATGGTTAGGTTGCCACCCAGACGTTTCCACTCCTGACTGAGTGGTGTTTTGCAGTTTGGTGCTGCTGGGTGTGTCTTTTGTCTCTGCCTCGCCACAGTCGTGATGAGCGATACACACCCTCCCCTACGTAGCTGGAGGATGACAGACACCTTAAGGTGGTGATGGTCCTCGAACTGCTGTCCGGTTGAATCTCAACACTGCTGGTGAAAATGAGGTGGCCTGAGGGGTGAGGGGAGCAGAAAGAGGAGGTGGTCGTGTTTTTATGTCGAGTACGATGTATTGGTATGTTGTCTCGGAGCAACAGCCTCTGTGGGAGTGTATATAGCTGTGTGCCGTTCAAACGGCATCTTGTGTGTGTGTGTGTGTGTGTGTGTGTGTGGTGCAACATACAGTACCTGTTCCCTTGGGTGAATGTGTTTTGCACACGTAGACATACTCTGACCTGCATCTTTATAATATTCCCTAGTGACTTAACCTGAAGGCATGTTTCTTCTTAGCGCTACAATTCAATTCAGTTTGTCAAGTACAGTTCATACATTTAAACCCTGATCTGCCTCATGTCTCTAGGTAGGATACTAGGTAGAAATACTCCAATATGCAATACTAAGTTCCAGAAAAATACCATATTTATTTGAAATCCTATGTTTCAACAAAAGTCAGCTGGGATAGGCTCCATCATGCCTGCGACGTTTGTGAGGATAAGGATCCACTAAAACAACCTGTCAACTCTTATCAACAAGTATGACAAGTAAACCTTTTCAAAAATCACAAATAGGATTCCATGGAATAATGCTAGTAATCTGGCATTAGCCACATACGTATACATGGACCCAAATATTCCAATTCCATTTGGGTTATTTGCTCAAACGGAAAGAATCTAACCTTTGTGTACACCTAATTCCGAAAGAAAAGTGCCAATCCGAATGAATATATAATCGGATTCACAGGGGTGGAATATTCCTTTCCCCAATCCGATTGAGGTATCTTGTACCAGCTCAAACGGAGAGTTGTCAGGTTGCGTTTTACTTCGTGGTGTTTTTTCTGTCTTTTTCTGTTGTTTATTGCCGGTTGGCAAGCAGCTTTCGTGTGCATTACCGCCATCTGTGGAACAGAATCTAAACCCTTGTATACGCCATTCACAAGTCCAGTTTTATTAAAAAAGAAAATACATATCGATATAAAACATGTGCCGAGCTTAATTATGAAATATTAGCAAGATTGAATTTTATCTTTTTCTGTTCCCGGGTGCGTTCTTTCAGCGAATGCTGAGTTATGACGTAACACGCAGCTTGAGATGTTCTTCGATTTAAAAAAAAAATGGAGGCGAACAATATGCACTGGACTGCTGCGGAAAGTTTGTTTTTGATTTAAACTAAATTTCAAGACTGGACGAACGAAAAACTGGCAATACGGAGTTATTCCAACAAGTGAAAGAAAAACTCGCGGAAGTCTGTATCACGTGATGTTGGTGTTTACGTTTTACTGCGCATGCCCCATTGACTATTTTGGTTGATTATAGCGGCGCATGTAGACACGCGATTGGAATATTCCTTTCCATTCGGAAAGAGAAAAACTCCTCATATAAACGTTGCTATTGATACAATTTGGAAGCTGCACATTTCTATGTGGCACAAACATCAGTATCAGAAAAAAATTAAAAAATGCAAACCACATCTCCCATCGCTCATTTTTCTGTTGCAAGTACACCAGCTGCACGTGTCTCCTTCCTTAAAGTATTAAACACAGCGCTTTACACTCATTGCAAATTGGATATAGACCTACCAAATTAACTGATCCTCATCTTCACTGCTTGTAAACTGAAGTGAACCGCTTCAACAATATGCAATATTGTTTTACCACAATAGCATTTTGGTACCATCAATCTATGTTGTTACCGTAACGGTTAACAACAGCACCCCAGAAACAAAGCACATAGTATGGCACTGAATTGAATTGTAATTTTGGATGAGTCTTAACGGTGACAAAGGGGGCGCGTGGTCCTGTGGGAGCGTTATGTAGAATGCTGATGCAATGAACAGAGTTGTTTGTGCTGGCTGGCACAGTGGGGCTCATGTGCTCAGCAGAAGTGTTATGTTTTGTCATGCCCATCTCCTTTCTGGCGCAAAAGGCGGTTGAAGTATGCCACATATACTCCCTGCCAGGCTGCATATTGATGTGTGTATGTGCCTGCGTGCGTGCGTGTGTGTGTGTGCCCGTGCGCAGAGGAAATAGATGTAGGAGTGAACAACTTGGCGCCCGCTGCTCCTTTCTCCTTTCTTTCTTTCTTTTTTTTTTTCTTCTTCGCTGGCTGATGTGTTACATGATGATTGGTGAGTGATGTCATTGTATGAGTGCTGCAGCAGCAGAGCTGTGTACTCCTTAGTGCTAAAACCTGTAAATCCACTATTCGGGTTGGCATAATATGCTTGGTAAGATTCTGTTATCGTCACTTACAATTTAATGGATGAGGATGAATGTCAGCGTTGCCCTTTTCCAGCATCCTGTTCGGTAGGGTATGCGGCTTGACTGAGCATTTAGATGGAAATAAAAGTGCACAAGTAGAAAGTGTTGATTGGGACATTTCAAACACTGTCTGCATTAAGATATGTGTTCCATTTGGGGAAAAAAAGCATCTTTGTGAGCAACTATGACGAGGGTTGCGCCAATCAAGATGTTTTTTTTTCTTTCCTTTACCTCCCTCCCTTTTGAGATGTCTGTCTCTCTTTTACTTTGAGTCCCCCTCCTTTCCACGTTTTGAATTTTGACATCCGTGCCTACCCCAGGATGTCTGTCACAAACTGCAGTCCAACATTGTGACAATGCTTTTGTTTTTCCCGATCCTCTTTATGAAATTCCTGTTTTTCCGTATCCTTTTTTCTGTTCTTTCCCTCAAGGTCTGGCGCACCTGATGTTAAATCGCCAAGGTATGGGGTCTATTGGTTTGCTTTTCCCTCCCAGCCACTTGATCACAACATCCCCACCCTTCTGTAGATATCATTCCAGTTAACTGTGCTGCACTAATATCTCCTCTCCTCCTCTTTGATTTTCCATATATATACTTACATATTCATTTTTGCTCGCTGTCATGTTACCATGGTCATCGCTCACTCAATTCCTGTCCATCAAACCTTTGTCCTGACCACTGACTGAGCCACTGGAACATCACCTATGACCTCTGCAGTTTTACGTCCAGGTAATACACCAATGCTCATAGCATCTTTTTGGTTTGCTCTCAAGCCAAAAATGTGTCTTGGGTTGTCAGCAGCTCACTGACTTTCTTCCTGCCAAGATAATGGGAAGAATACATGAATATATTCTGACAATAATTTACTGTTATAAGCATGATTTGCCATTCAGATGTAGCAGTCAGTTAAAACGATGTTAGTTTTGGTATCGGTGATAGGTTGCAAATGATACACTTTAAATTCTGTACGCCACATACTTCAAGTAATAATTATTCCCCTGCACATTGCATCAAAGTTGCTCCATACATTAAGGAAAAACCTTCACTTGCTGCAATGTTGGACCAATTCTATGGACTGCATTCAGCAACTCTGCCCTATATATTTACGCTTTTTTTTTTTCTTCCTTTGGAGATTCAGATAAAAATTCACCATCCCCGTCTCCATGGCAATCATTTCCCTCTAAACACAGACCTGCCTTTGATGACCTACTCCGGCAGTAAAATACACAGCTCGTGTCCTCCATTTTCTCATTTGCAAAATGTCATTTCGAAGAGAGATAAAACTGATCTTTGCGATATTCTAATGAGACAAAACCTTTTTATTGGAAGTCACAGACTTCTCTGCTCTCTCTTTGTTTTCTCCCCTCCACAGGTTCGTAGATTGCATTCTTATTTTGTTTTCAGCACACCTACAGTTTTAAGTATACATGTATTTAGGAATAGTGGAATATTTAATGTTCTTCCGGGACGCCAGCCAATATAATTGATTTTTTTCCCTCCCATAGAACATTAATGTTTTTGATACAATTTTTACATGCAATTGCAAAAATATGTTAACCACTGCCAGTAGTACCTTATTGACATTGTGACACAGAAGAAAAAGTGTTTGGCACTAAAAAATATGATACCCCAATCAAACAGTTCATTCACCGAAATTATTTTTACAATATAGGAAAAGATTGAACTGTCTTTGATCACCTTTTTCTAAAATAATCTTCTATTTATTGGTCATATATTTGGGTCCATAGTGTAACTTTGATGGCATCGTGAATATGCATCCTAAAACACATATCAGTGTAAAAAGTACTTAACCCCTGTCAAAATTAACAAAAAAATCCCTGTTTTGCTACTACTATTTAGCAACCAGGGCAGAGTGCTAGTGTACCATTTTCCGGGATTGATCTATGATATCACAGGTTTCCCTATACATCAAATTTGGTTTTCTCTTCATTATACGTGTTAAAATACTCCAAATTGTACCACCTCATTCAACTTTCGGGGTTCCACGGTTAGTGCAGTGTACCGTTTGCCTGTGAACATTCTCATTCATCCAGATCTTTGTATATTGAATCTGGCCAGTCTAGACGCCACCGATTCAAAGCAATATCATTTTATATTTACACTCAACAAAAACATGAATGCAACACTACATCTACATCAAAGATCTAAAATGTTAGTATGTACACAAAAGGCCCATTTATCTGTCTAAATCAGTGTGAGTAAGCACTTCTTCTTTGCTGAGATAAACAATCCACCACACATGTGGGGCATATCAAGCTGCTGACTTGACTGTATGATTATTACACACGTGTGCCTTAGGTTGGTCACTATACCACAGATGCTGCAAGTGTTGCAATATGCATACCAACAGAGTGTCTTGAATGTTCTTTTCTCTATAATAAACCATTTGTACAGGTGTTTCAGAGAATTTGATCACATGTAACCACACCAGTCCAACTCCTCCACAACCAGCATTGTTACCCCCAAGATTGTGAGACCATCCACCCAGGCTGTAGGGTTATATAGACATGGTTCATATCAAAAGAAAAATTAGACTCTCATCTTTCATCAGAAAAAAGTTTCTACCTTTTACGATCTTCAGTAATTAGCAGTAGAACAAAAAAAACACAAAACACAAAAAATGTTGTTTTCCATAAAAATGTACAAAATTCACAAACATAACACCATAAACTACTTACAATGTTCACATTTGAACAAATGAACTGTATGTGTGCACACGTGAGAATGCATTCAAATTTACCCAACAATCTCTTCAACGCTGCAAGACTCCACACATGCCTTTTCACTTCCTGGTTGCTGTACACTGTTTATTTCTATGGGAAAGATGCCGCGCTCTTATAAAATGCACTTCTGTGGCAGTTTTTTCTGGCTTAAAATGGCACCATATGTACTCTCTTTTATGGTGCAATTGTGCCATCACCTCTTTTTGCCTCTAGTGCAAAAAACCTTTGGGTTGAAAAACGTATAAGACGTATAAATACGTCTTTGGTAAGTTAATAACACAGTACGGACTCGCGCGGTGCATTAATAACACAACAAGACACCATATTGTACTCTAACTGGAAAACGTACACAAACCAAGGAAAAATGTTGACAATTGTTTTGTGAAAAATACACTAACCAAGGTTTTACTGTGTAACAATATATTCCCATAATCATTGAACCTCTTGAGTTGAATAACACTGAGGTGGTACAATTTGGAATACAGTGGACTGCCCTGGTTAGCGTGTTTTTCAGTTAATTAGTTCATTAATATTAGTTAATTAATCGCTGCATTAGTCCAACTGCGTTCACCAAACATCCTTCCTTTTTGGCATCCTTATTAGCGAACCTAAAAAAACGCAAACCGGTAATGAAAGTTAATTCGCCCGTCTATGACATCATCAGCAGTTGACTCTCTAAAATGTCGACACAAAGCAAGTTTTTATAGTTTACAATTATAGTTTACATGCTTACAACAATACTAAATGCATATAACTTACAAATGAAAAGGATCAATGAACATTTAAAGCTACTTTTACCTTCATTAAAGACATGACTGGCCAGTTTTCAGTCACGTCAAGAAACTTCAATGAAGGTAAAAGGAAGCTTAAATGAATTGAATTGAATTTACATTATTTCTTACAGGTAATTTTGCTTTGGTTAAATATCCATTTTGGTTAGAGTTGGACCTTCTGGAACAAATAATAACACTAACCAAGGTGTGATAGCACCACAGAAAAAGAGAAAACTGTGATATGATAGAACCAGAGATGGTACGCTCATCTTTTGTTGAGTGCATGTGAAGTAACTTTATATCTCGTCTGTGAAATATTTTTATTTAGATGCAACACAAACAGTGTGGAATTACCCAGCTGGGTGATTTTGTGTGCATTTAGGGTAAAACTGACTGCATAAACAAAGTGTCAAAGTCGGTTACACTAGATGGGGGGGAGCTCGAAGTCTATAGATGGTTTTCACCCACTATAAAGTGTTGCCTTCGGGCTGTGGATGACTTTGCCATCATAGATTCAGTGCTTATTCCCTTTTGCTCAGACAGATCTCATGATGATGATATCGTGCTACAGTAAATGCTATCACTGCCTCTACAGTGTATAGACAAACAATGACTCGTGCATTATAATAGCTCTGCAGTATCAAATATTTACTGAGTCACACCATAAGTGGGTCCTAAAGGTCAACCATACTGCGATTTGTCCTGAAATGAGGCCTGAATGTAATTGCTCCATTTCATGCATCAATA
The DNA here is from genome assembly GCF_037039965.1 of Doryrhamphus excisus. Lineage (NCBI taxonomy): Eukaryota > Metazoa > Chordata > Actinopteri > Syngnathiformes > Syngnathidae > Doryrhamphus > Doryrhamphus excisus. The sequence goes on along the minus strand of NC_136377.1, from coordinate 8,639,741 downwards.
AGAAGACATTTTGGAGATAATTACCCCCCAGGCAATACTAGCACACTTTCAATTTGTAGCAAAGCAGTGTACATCTAATTGCAAGAGAAATACTGTACGTGAGATGGAAAAGTTTGACCGCACATTTGTTATTAACAGTGGCACTTGTCAAACTGTTAGCCCCGAGGCTTGTGTTTTTTGTTGAGCTGTTTTGTTTTGGATTTGATAACAAATTACTTCAAATCAAATATACAACATAATGTTGATACCCCCCCCCCCCCCCCCCCGTGGGACTAGCCACACAGTCTAGAAATGAATTTAAATGGTTGTTTTTATGCTCAGATAATGTTTGAAAGTGACACGCCTGTGTGTGCGTGTGTGTGTATGTTTGTGTGTTGCTTATGTATCCCCCAATGGACTCAGTGGTCAACAGCTACCCATATGCCAATGCCACTTGACTTATGCTGGGGTGCTCACAGATGAACCCCCCCCCCCCCCAAAGACTAAACCACCACTTGTGCCCCCAGGCTTTAAATTGGTAAATGTGAGAAGCCTCATAATAATAACCAATCCACATGTTATCATTTTAATGTGACTGCACGACGTCAGTGTAACAGGTGGGCTCGTAAGATGAATGAGCAGGTGATGGCCACATGGTGGTACAACCCCGTTTTTCTCTTTCTGTATTTAATGTGCTTCACGCTGTGACAGTCAGCGGCAAATGCATAGCTTATGAGCATGGGGACAATAATTAGCCAAGTGAAAATACATGGCTAAGAGGAACCTTGGAAGCTCCAGGCTCCTCTGAGAAATCCATAGCCACAAGGAGCATCACCGTAATCCCCTTGGATGTAAGCCTTGTGGACCCTCGGAAGTTTTAATCAATCTACGATAGGAATCTGTTAGAGCTTCGTACATTGACATTGTATGATTTTTAGCATGGTTAAAAGAAAATTCCACTTTATTTTTCAATTTTGCCCGTCATCCACAATCCGTATGTGAGACAAGAACAGTCTTTCCATTTTCTGTGCATTCTAGATAGTCGCCTCCTGCTGGTAGTTTTTCATATAAAGCCATCTGAAAAGCATCCAAAATCCTCAGCTACAATTTATACAGAATACATGCAGTACCCACATTGATGAAAACATGTAGCTTACAGTATTATGGTCCCGGTGAGCATTACTATAGCTTCTTTCCGAGATACATTGATTTGACATAGCAACTACTGCTACTTTCAGTCAATAACAGCAGATCAAATTATGGCGGACTACTTTTGGACAAATGATGATATTTCAGCCTTAATATATGGACGATGAGCTACGGGTTTAGAAGCCGAACGGGCAAGAAGATACATCAGAGTAGAGTCAGGTCTGGTTTGACTTGGTGATGTAAAGTGGATCACATTGTCACCACTGTGAAACGCTTTGTATATTTAACGACTAGGACACTTCTCCAAGAGACCGTATCACAAACGAAGAAATGTTAGCAATAGAAAACCCTGCAGAAAAATGTTTCCACCTACTCAAAATCAACTGGAAAAGACGCCCCAGGCAAAGCTGGACCAGACGGTCCATCGAGTAAGTCACCACGATATTGATTGTGATATACGGAGCACATCGTGCTCATATCACACGTCTAAGCATTGTGTCACTACGCAAGAAAAAGGAGTTCGTCCGTGTTAGTAGGCTAGCTAGAACTCACAGAAAAGGCAAAGCCGTGTGTTCTTGTGGATGATGGGCAAATGTCCGAAAAAACCTTCAGATTCTGAAGACTTATTAGCTTTTTAATTGGAAGGGAGGGATAATACCACAGTATTTATACTGGTAACCTCACCTCGTAATGATAGGTTGTCCTTACTCATGCAACCTGAACCAGATTCCAAATTGTTAGTTCTTGTCTCAGAGCAGTAATTAATCTTGAATCCTGAAATTATGCATGGTTCTTCTGATTAGAGGGGATCCTCTCACCCAATTGGAGAGTCATGAGACAGCAAATTGGCTCATGTACTGTCTCTCAGTACGTCCGACATAGGGAGGGGAATATGAGCAGAAAGGTCGCTGTCGTGTAGAAATTTCTAGCCATGCCGGTATATTCTGCTGAGCTTCATTTTCCGCAGCAGTCCTCCACAATGGTCTAATAGCTGCCGCCAAGGTAAACGGTGATGAATTTGCCCACAGTGACAGCAGTTACAAGGTGCTGAATTGCCCCATCAGCATCGGCCGTTTGACTGCAGCCTTGAGCAGCCTGTGCCTCTGAGTTAGTGTCCAAGACTGAGTGGTGTCAGGGCAAACACAGCCGCTACTGCCCTTCCCCGCCGGCCAGTCAATATTGTAGCTGCAAACAATGGAGCAAATCCTGAATAAGAAGAAACACAGAGACGTGGTTTCCTGTTTTTCCAACCGCCCATACACAATATGATGATAATCATCTTTATTTATACATGAAGTTGAAGACCTATTAATAAGATTAGAGATGCTCTACATAGGCTTTTTAGCTATATACCATATTTGTATATTTGCAGTGAATAAGCCTATTAGTCATTGGTCATTTGTGTAATGATTATAAAACGTTGTATTTCGTGTTTGTATCAGTATTGCATGTACAGTATGTTAGCATGTCTTCCAAAGTAGAGGACGCCGAAAATGGAATTTAAAATTACATTCCATGGTGTATTTATTTTTTGGGGAAAAGTTAGTCTCTTAGTCTGTACACACATACTAATACACAGATGACAATATTATACAGAAGTCTTCATAAAACCTAGATTTTGTAGGTCTCAATCATAATTGCCAGAAACTGCAACAATGGATAGACATTGATGTATGTATGTACATATGTATATGTATATATATATATATATATATATATGTATGTATGTATGTATGTATGTATATATATATATATACAGTAAAGTCTCGTTATATCGATATCGGTTATAACAAATTACTACTTATTACGATACTATTTTCATTGGCAAATTTCTAGTCTTTTATGATATAATTAGTTCCGTTAGTACAATACCCGGTTATTATGATAATCCGGTTACTACGATGCCCTTTTCATCTCCCGCCAGCCAATTTGGTCTGCTTATATCGATACAAAAGCAGATTAAATCAATCTTTGCTTAAGGATTTCAATACCAAAAAAGAACACGGCGAACGGCTGCTTCCAGTCAACTTTATTTTTCACACTTCCACCACCAGAGCGCAGCACACACACCGATTCCCGCACTTCCTGGTTCACAGGTCATGCTCAACCCGCCCCACATAGCTGGCCAAACACATGCCTGCAACAGAAGAACCAACTGACATAGCATACACACCTATTCCAACGAAGACACAAGCGTACAAATACATGTATTTAATTGTATTGTATTCAGATATCTTTTTATCGCTTGCAATAATCACTGTTTTTCATATGTACATGCTGGCGTTCGTGGTTTCTCGCAGGCATGTGTTTGGCCAGCTATGTGGGGCGGGTTGAGCATGACCTGTGAACCAGGAAGTGCGGGAATCGGTGTGTGTGCTGTGCTCTGGTGGTGGAAGTGTGACTGGAAGCAGCCATTCGCCGTGTTCTTTTTGGTATTGAAATCCTTAAGCAAAGATTGATTTAAGCTGCTCGACATTGTTCTATACTATAGAACAATGTCGAGTGCATTATTGCCCACTTTTAATGCAGTTCGGCGCAGGATCGGATATATGGAGTCCGGTTATATCTGTATTTTTTCCGACTCCCGAGAATATCGATATAACGAGACTTTACTGTATGTATGTATGTATATATATATATATATATATATACATATATATATAAAATAGCGCACAATTGGCTATTTTGTGATACAAAACGTCAAAGTGAATAACCTCTTCTATCAGTTCCTTAGACTTTTTTTTTCCCTGTAGTGGAAGTTTCGTCAAACTGACACGTTCGTACTGACATTTTAAAAATGCCATTCATGAATCAAAGGCTTAGGCACAATTAGCTCCTTTGTTGCTGTCAACAAATTGTATGGTAAAGGGGAAAAAACTGTCTCTGTGCCTCCTGTCTGCCTTGTCTTGTCTCTTAGATCTCACCACTACAACACATTTCTCACAGAGATATATGAATTTTTAAACACTACTCAGAATTTCTTTTTTTTTTATATTTGTAGCATTGCAATGGAGGTCTGAGAACTCGAGTTGACACTTGGTTCTGTATTGTTTGTAGGTTTATCATTGTGGTATTTCAATAGTCTGGAGTACTTACTGTGTAGACCTGAAAATGATTAAACTATTAGCTAACAAATGCTACTATTCTCTGTTCATAGGGCAAGGGGAGTCATTGGCCACCTTTAAAGGAAACGAGTACTTCAGTTACAACCTGTCCCAGACGCCCATTCAGAGCAGCTTGGATGAGATCACATTGTCCTTCCGCACCCTGCAGAGGAACGGCCTGTTGCTTCATACAGGGAAGTCGGGTGATTATGTCAACCTCTCCCTGAGGGATGGAGCCTTGTGGCTGGTCATCAACCTGGGCTCTGGTGCCTTTGAGGCCCTGGTGGAACCAGCCAGCGGAAAGTTCAATGACGAAGTCTGGCATGACGTTCGAGTGACCCGCAACCTCAGACAGGTGAGGATACTTTTAAACTATTTGGAAAACTACTGTTTGACTAAAAAAGGTAATTGAAAATATGCTCTAAGAATCAAGAATCAGTGTTTTCCTCAGGTTTTGGCTTTTCTGGGTTTTTCGTGCTCCCACAAGCTTAATTATAGTCCTTAAAAACGTGACTCACGCAAGAACAAGCTACAGCAAAAGAATAAACAGTGTACGGCTCACATACAGCCACACTCCTCTCAACACTCAATTGTCACAACAATCATTAACGATAAAGCATTGAAACTTTTACCCCCACGTTGGCGGCAACCTCATTATTGCTAAAACCAAACAAGCAAGCTCTTTAACACAACCCATAACTGCTAGTTTGCTGATCTGATGAAAGTGACAGTAATAACTTTGCAGAGTAGTGGTCTTATTATTGCGATGGAAAGTTTGCTAGTACTTTGTTTACTTTGCTTTTTAGTACTCTTTTATTCATTCAATTCTTGTATTCTTTTATTACTGTGTTTTAAGTCCTTCATGTGTTTTGTATCACACACTTTAGCTTAGTTTAGTTAGTTTAATTTAGTTATAAATTAGGTATAAGATCTGACTAAAACTCAACTTAAATCACAATCTACGGACAGAACTTGTACATAACTCATGGTCTTCTTCTATATAGTTTACTTTCTTTTTTTTAAGTTTCAGAAGGGGTACCAATGACGATGAGCCAAAGACAAACAGGATAATGAAGATAGAACTTTAAAATATTACCGCCATATCCCACAAGGGTGACGTTTAGTACAAATGTCGTTTTGAAGGAAAATTTTATTTGCTCATGCACAAGGTCCTTACCTGGACGTGTAATAGAGGATGTAGTTATCGTTTTGCATAATAGCGGAATAACTTGAAGTAATTGGATTATATTTATAGCATTCTTAACAAAGTAAGGTTAAAAGAGCCTTTTATACAGTTAATGTAGTGGCATTTTTTATATTGTAGAAAGTCTCCCGTCTCCCACACTGAAGTGGCAGCTTGTTGCTAGGCAGAATTCATGAAGCACAATCTTTTATGCTCCCAGGCCAGTGAAAGAGATGATTATATGCCGCTCATTCCTGCTCGTAGGTCAATCAGGCTCACTTCATTTTTGTCTGTAACACATGAGTCCCATTCTTTAGAAGTTCAGGTAATTCTAAATCCCTTGAGGAAATATTTTTTAGGTAATACAGTCTTCCGTGAGTGAAAATTCTTGCAAACAAGTGTTGCTTCTAATGAATGTTAAATATGTCTGCTCTGCAGGAGACCCGCTCTTTGTGTTACTATGCTCCGCTAGAGATTACTGGCTCATAGGTCATTTCCCTCGTTCTCATGAAACAGATTGCTTTGGTGGAAATAATCAACATCTTGTTTTATACGCAACCAAGATTACTGTATGTTGTTCTTTCCCCCCCATTCCTAATCTGTATTATATCGACAAATCCCATCACCGTGGATACCTTTAAACCATAACTGTCACATAGGCAACACATTTGAAATACATTTTTATCTGCAGATGATGCAACGTTGCAGAGGTCATGCAAGCAACAGCAGAGCTTGTATAATGAATACAGGCAGTGCATGCCAAGTACAACTCAGCCCTAAGGTTTCATATTCATTTGCGCTGTCCAGAGAATAAGGCATGACGCTGAATCCCCCCAACCGATTGCCTGGATGTGTCTTTTATATTAAATGTGACTCCATTGCTATTCATTTGACTGTGGTCTTTCTATTGAAGCCACTTAACAGCACACTAAACCTTCACTAAATTGACAGATCATGTGATCATACTGCCTATATGCTTTTTACAACAGCACTTCCTTGTTTCCCAGCGTGCTTTGCTGTATTGTTGTTGTAAATGACTAATAAGGTAGTTGTTGGTTATTCTGCATTATTTGTTAGTTGTATGTTGTTATTGACATATTACTTTGGAATATTAACCCCCCTGCAATTTCTACTGCTAGTAAGTTCAATGTGAGGTGTGTTGTTACTCTAAAGAGTTGGCTCTTACTCACAGAACTTTTGAGGGGCTCAGTATTATCTGCGTTATGCCTCAATTGCATCAAATTGTCTATTTACCCACGTCTCTACAGCATCGACTTTGATTAAAAGATCCTGATACCGATATAACATTTTTATGCTGATATTGGGCTGATAATTATAGGTGACCAATAATATCGGACAACCCTAATTATGACCTGGATGTACTAAAATCCAATGTTCAAAATTCAGATACAACTCACTAACATGGAACAATTTTTCTGATTTACTTGTTGATTTTTGTGCAAGACTGATCCCAAATGCAGAGACTTTAGGCACTGGACTAGCAAAGGAGAGAAAACTAAGTACAAACTACACAGACAATGCAAACTAATGGCGATAGTGCCAGGCAAGATGAGTACAAATAAATAACAAAAAACAAGAACTTAAGTCGAGCAACTCGGCAAAAACAGGGAGAAACCTGTCATGTATTTCCTCGTATTTGTTGTAGTATTATCCCAGAAAGCAAAGACATGGTGGCAGGCGCAGTCAGAAAGGTCTTAAATAAGGGAAAAAGGGGGAGGCTCGCTAGGAGCGGCATGTCTAATGAAAACAGTTGCAAAAAAAAAAAAATACATAAGTGCTCAAACTAAGGCTCACCGGAATGCAAATGAAAATGCAAAGAACTGACAGGAAGCAGAGTGCATGGAAAAATACAAATGTCTAATGAAAAGCAAACAAGCAAAAGAAGGAATAAACTTGATCTTCAAACCACCTCTATGCAACTCAACGATCCGACAACTTAAAGAGCCAACTGAGCGAAATGGTCCTCAGATTTTTATTAGCACCAGGTGCGCTCCGAGTACCCTCAAACAGAAAGTGCAGATATGGAGCCAAGACAGGAAGCTGAAACACAAAGTAAGAACACCAAACAGGAAATGTATTGATTTTTTTTATTAACTGGAAAACATTTTCCAGTTCTTATGTTTTATCTTTATATGAAGTCGAAGAAGCCTTTCTTTCTCGAGGAAATGTTCTGATACATTGTTGTAAAATGCTGACCACCTCCTGGTGAGCTTTGGTATAAAAACCTCAATTTTGGCAGTTAAATTCAGTCGTTTAATCAGCAGAGCATAAAACCATCCTGGATGCATTAGACTTTCTGCTAGCTGGTGGTGCTGCTGTTTTTCCTTTCCTTCTATGGAAGATTGCCAGTGACAAGCACCTTACAGCTCATGCACAAGTGACCCCTTCTGGATGCAGTGGTTCTGCTGGGGCCTCTTGTATGACATTTGCCGAAATGATGACATCACACATACATTAAAGACTTAACACGGGTTGTAGAAAGACATGCTGTATAATGGATGAATTTTTTTATTATTGGTGACATACTGACAGACAGAAACTGACAAACACAAACAGGCGGGTGGTGAGATACAACGGTGTGACGGTAGATGCTTGAAGGAGCCTCACTTGATCAAGAAATGCGCAAATTTTGTTAGATTACACTTGAATCGACAAATATTAATATCAGTTATATTGTTTTCATGGTATCATTATTCTTTTTATCATCATAATCATGCCAAATATTTATATCTGTCAATAATTTCACTTCCTGTAATGTTCGCATGTCCCACTAATTTTGTACATGCAATGTATTTTTTGAGAGACTATATTTGTACCGTCAACATGCTGTTCCGGCAAGTTTTCCTGAATTACTTTTGCCTTTTTTTATGCCAACGCTCTGGGCACATATAGCGGGGAGCGTGTGCGACACGTTCAGGCACATAAATTGTGTCAATTCATGCAGAACTTCCTTTGGGCTGAGCTGCCAAGTTATATTCTTACCTCAGCTTATAAAACATCTGCAACCCAAAAGTCTCACCCCTGTGATCATTTCCGCCACATTGAAACTTTATGGAATTGTGCATCTCTGATAACACTTTATTAATTCCAAGGGAGACATTCAGGGAGTAAGAAATATGTTGAGAAAAAAATAAAGTCAATGTTCACTTTCAGTATAATTTGACTAATCTTGTAGTGCATTTCAAAAGAAGGCCTTCCTGTGTATCTAATTCTCCATCAGCAGTATATTATAGAGCCTGCCACATTAATCACAATGTAAACGTACATTCTCCTCCATGCCCGGCTCACTTCCCTAGACTTCCACAGCAAAGGAGATTCAATGCTTGCCACGTCACTTATGCTTTCAGCCATGCATTTGATCCCTGTGTAAATTGCCTTCGCCTCAGATAAGTTACCTCCCTGACATGTAGATATGGAGAACTTTAACTCCCAAGAGAATGCCGGTGGAAACATTTTATTAGATCCGCGAGTGCATTTCAGGCAAGAATTCCTCCAATTACCACCTCCCGCCCTCTCCCCTCGCCCGTCTCCTCTTTTACTGAGGCAGACAAAATCATTTTATTCCTTTTCTGACCCTCATTAATGACGCTGCTGCATATTGATGTGCATGCGCAACACACATGCAGTGCTCTCAGCCCGCTTTCCTGATTTATTATTTTTTGGCATGTTGGTCACACTTAAATATTTCAGATCATCAAACAAATTTAAATATTATAATATATTATGAAAACAGTTATTATTAAGAGAGGAAGAAGAGGGGAAGACTCACCCAAGAGGTCACAAAAGACCCCACAACAACATCCATAGCACAACAGGCCTCACTTAAAGGTTAGTGTTTGACTCCACCGTAAGAAAGACACTGGGCAAAAACAGCCTGCATGGTAGCGTTCTCTCAATTTTGCCAGAAAACATCTTGATGATGATCAAGATGATCCCAAAGTCCTTTAGGAAAACACTCTGTGAGACATAATAATGCTACATTTAATGCCACATTTCAGAAAAAGAACATCATACCAAGAGTAAAATATGGTGGTGGTAGTGTGATGGTCTGGGGCTGGTTTGCTTTTTCAGGACCCGGAAGACTTGCTGTGATAAATAGGACCATGAAATATGCTGTCTACCAAAAAATTCTGAGGGAGAATATCCGGCCATCTGTTTGTGACCTCAAACTGAAACCAACTTCTAAACAACATCACACAACTAGTAATCTGCAAAATATGGTTTTGTATTGGGGGGCATTTGTGATCCGTGTTTCTCCATTGATTGATTTTCACAAGCCTAGAGCGCCCTCTCACGGCTGTCAGTGTGGAAAAAAAAAACATATATAGGTCACTCTGGAGTATAAATCGCAGGACCAGCCAAACCATGAAAAAAGGGAACTTATAGTCAGGAAAATACGGTATATATATTTTTTCTGACAAGCAGCCCAAATTGCAAGGTGAAGTATATTTGTTGTGCATATATCTGTTTGAAATGTTCCCAGTATTGACGAGAAAGTCGCATTTATCAATTTAGAGACATAAAAGCCCGTTTGCTTGATGGGCACTATCCATCAAGCCAAAGCCAGACTAGCCCATTTTCCAGAGTCAAAGCTAAAGATACTCAAGGTTTTACCACAAGACGGACAAAAAAATCAATAGCTGTCACTACAAGAGAATGGCCAGCAAGAACTGACACCTGAACGTGTCACATCACTGCTTTAGCTTTTATCCTCCTAGCTTTCAACATTGAGGGGATTTATGGCATGAAATCCGTGTAAAGGTGTGATTTATTACTGCGTTATATGTTTACTAAGACCCCCACCGAAAACGCTGCAACGTTGCTATCCTATGAAATCAACTTCTCCTTCGCTCAAAAAACCGCTACCATACAAGTCCCTGTTTTTAAAGAGGCCCTTTATCACGGTGGAGTCACCTAATCAAAATGATAATTAACCGTGAAGAATTGTAAATCAGTCGCTGTAGATCATTAGACCTCAACACTGGCAGGCGGCTTTAATTTGGTACACCAATGAGATGCAGAAACTGCTTCTTTTCAAGTCATATAAAGTCTGAGATACTTTACAAACATCATGTTGCGAATATTTGAAATGATTGCACTTCCAGCATCATTTAAGTTGAACTTTAATACAGTATCTATCAACTCAGATTGCCTGGAAATTGAAAGTATTTTAACTAAATGTGATAGCGGGAGCTATTCCATCAGTGAAGAAATACATGTTAAGACAGGGCTGATTGTCATGGCAACAATAATACACTTCTTCCCTGTTTTTACAATTTATCCCTGCTGTCTGTTGTGATGTGACTGATATGGCAGTGGGCCAGTGGGCAAAAGCAGTAATTGAGCCCACCATTTCATTATTCTTGAGCCCCAAATTAATTGAGTTTGCTAACATGAGCAGCATCCACATTGCTTTTGGTGCCAAACTATGATTGGAAGAGTCGTTTATGGCGTTTTGACTTCACTGCCATCTGAGAGAGGAATCAGCAGAGATTTTTGAAGCTGTAATAGCTTCCCAGATCTAACATATGATATGAGAAAATAAACCATATTTGGAAACTTGCATAGGTAACACATCGCTAACAACTAGAACTATGGCTGAGTCATAACAAAAATCTATAAGTGATCATATGATATTACAAGAACATCACATTCTAATTACAGATGCTTAATGGCTTTTTACTGATATATGATATACCGAAATTGTCCAGCACTCTATTACCCATACGGATATCAACCAATACCAATATTGGTGGCAGCTTTTCCCTCAAACTAATGTTAGGTCACATCATATGTAGGTTTTTTTTCAACATTTTGTCTCAACAAAAGCCATTAAAACATCATAACCAATTAAAGGAAGACACTTTATTTCCTCTTTATTATCTCAGCGCTTTCATTCCAAGACCCTTATTTTGTCAGATTCCTTGTTGGCAGGATGTAACACATAGTGTTTGTATAGTGAAGGATGGAAGTGTGTTGTTTGGTTTTTGTACTCTTGACCGCTGTGTATTGTGATGGTGAGATGAAACTGCATGCAAAATAAAAAGTGCCTGCCGTGCTCCACGGCTGCCGTCCTTTTGTCGTGTTGAGCTTGCACAATGTCAGCGAATATCTTATTAAGAACCTTGGTTACATATATTTACAACCCGAAGACCAAACTTGGAAATAATCCCAGACGGTGGCCACACTTTCCAGATTGTTGCTCTGCCCCGGAGCAGCTTTAAGGCGCATTAGCACCTAGCATGACGGTGTTTAGCCCTTAGCTACGAAAGTGATAGAGCAACCAGATCGGCTTGATCGCGTGCAGAAGCCGATATTAAAATATAAATATAAAATACATCGGATCGGAAGCTGATTCCGATCTTTAAGATCGAATCGAGACATCCCAGTTACTAATGCATTTGTTTATTTATTAAACATGCACCAAATCTAAAGTTATGTAAAAAAAATCAAAATGTGTTGCATTAGCAGCTTACCTTACTGGAAGAAAACACTACGGAAACTGTTACCTGTAAGTAAGAATAACAATAAACAAGGTCATGAACTGTGGATTTCCCTGGCATTTCAACAGAACTAAATGGATGGAATAATTGTTGGTGTTCTTCAGTCTAAAAATGCCTAACTTTCAGGTCACCATCTTGGTGGACGGGATACTGACCACCACAGGCTACACCCAAGAGGACTACACCATGTTGGGCTCGGACGACCTCTTTTACATCGGAGGGAGCTTGAACACAGCAGACCTGCCAGGCTCACCGGTCAGCAACAACTTCATGGGATGCCTCAAAGATGTAAGTCCTGTTTGACCTCTGCAAGACCACTTGAAATTCTATCCTGCTCTTTTGAGATAACTCCGCCCCCTTTCTATGTTGTCACGGCATGATCTTCTTATAGAAAGTAAGCCTTCACATTAATATTGACTGTCCTGTTGGAGGGTGTTTCAAGGAGAAGCATTTAGCAGAGATGCTGCAATGTGTGTGTGTGTAGAATCCGGTGGGAACCCCTTGGAGAGAAAGTAGCACCAGTATACATAAGTAATGTAGCCATCTTCTTATTACTGGAACTTCTCTCAGAGATCACTTTTATTTCCTCCTTCCTCTTTTTTAATCTTTACATAAAGCCTCAGCCTGCACGTGTCACTTTGATGATCTCCACATAGCGCTTTAACATCATGTACTTGCGTATTAGAATTATGTCAGGTGGAAAATGACGCATGTGGTAATGCCCAATTTCATCTGTTTCGTACATTATTTTAATGGGGAGCAAAGTGTCATTAAAACGTCAGTGTCGTTGAAGCCAACTCTCAACTCAAATAAGTCGTATGTGCAAGTATATGCAAGTGTATTTTTTTGCATACATGGCAATAAAGTTTATTATTTGTCTCTGCTCTTGCTTTCCATTGAAGCACTCAGGGTAGAACAAACAGCTAATCCGAATTACAGCCTGCACAGAATTCATACTGCAAATAAGGTGGAGAGGATGAACACAAGCAGCAGCATGATATGTGACTGAGAGCTTGGCAGATTATAAAGAATTTCATATTGTATTGTTAAAGGCAGACGGGAGGCTTTTTTTTTTTTAAACTCTGCCAAAACTAGTGCAAAGCTTCATAGCTGCATGAGATTTTGCTCCTTTTTGGGTTATTTTTTTTAGTCACTCTCAACAGAAAAACAACATAGTTTATAACAGACCTACTCATCATCCTGTTCATTTTTTATGGCCAAACATTCCCAATAACCTCTGATTTGCAATCACACATACCATACATAACACCGCAAGTAAAGTTCAAATGTTTGGAGTTGCTCAATGAGGTTGGTCGTATTAAACTTCCCCGGTTCTGTGGCACCACAGGAAACATGTATAATGACTTTCACACTCAGCTGCAACTTGTTTTTCTGAAAAAAGCGCATAAGCCAGGAGCCAGTCAGGAGATCGGGAAGACCTGGTTTCAATTCTCCGCTTGGGCATCTCCCCCGTGCATGCGTGGGTTTTCTCTGCTTACTCTGGTTTCCTCCCACATTCCAAAAACACGCTAGGTTAATTGGCGACTCCAAATTGTCCATAGGTATGAATGTGAGTGTGAATGGTTGTTTGTCTATATGTGCCCTGTGATTGGCTGGTGACCAGTCCAGAGTGACTGGGTGTGTCCGGGGTGTGTGACATTATGTGTTCGGTGTATGGTGAGTTTTTAAGGCTCATGTTGTGATCATCAGTCAAACGGCAGCTGACTCAGCCATTTGGACAACATTCGCCTGTATGTGTGTGACAGACAGAAGGCTAATCAAATGACCCCTGAAAAATAATGAAATTGATCGGACAAGTTGACCAGCCTTTTGCAGAGGTGGAAGACACCAGGTTTGCCGAGTGCTCTCTCAATTACCTAAAAGTTTTGCCAGAGCATGTCCTCTCACATGCAAAGTGTCTTTTTTGTCTAAATTAAGGTGATTTTATGGTTACTTTTTCATATCACATAGTCAGGAATCCAGGGTCCCATTGGAATTGTCCTGACTTTTCCCATTTATGTGGCACCGCTGGCCAACAGCAATCATTATAAATACATTGAAAAATGTGTAATTAATCAATGTGATCGATATCAGCTGATTTCAGTCCTGGATGATCAGAATCGGTAGCATAAAACCTTATCAAAGCATCCCTAATATACTTGTATTATATGTTTTTTCCCCTCGTAACCGGTCTGTTTTACCTTTCTTATTAGCAAACAGAATAATAATGGCCGGTTTGGCCTTGTGCTTTATCTGCAGTACATAGCAAGCTGAAATAGCATTGCAGTCAATTTCATTGTCTTTGGTTGCAAGGAAGCTCAGCACTTCCAGGGAAATGAAACAATAAATAAATCATGCTGCAAGCAAAATACAAATCAGCCGTGCTGCAAGTGTAATTTTGTATCGGAAGCTTTTTAGCTTTGGAGAGCTTAATCTTGTCTTGACTTACTATTGGAGCTTGCCATCTTTGTCCGTTTTCTCCAGGTAGGGGTGTCCTTACATATGCATTTTTTACAAACAACCCTGGAGGTCTCCCTCAAATGAGCACCCGGTACTCTCTGCAGTTGATTACCTAACTGCCCCAGCCACTATATGAGGAATACTGTACATCCCTGCTATTTGTGAGGGTGCCACAACATGCCATAAAAAGCACATCATGAAAAGTGAAAAGTGAAGCTTCTTAATCTAAAAAAATTAGATACTGTATGCTATATGCCTCTTACTGTTATTATGATGGAATCAATTTCACTCAGCCTTTATTAAGATATGTTGAGTGGTTATTTTACCTTGACATGTTTCGACTGTCATCTGCAGTCCTCTTCAGAAGGGAAAAACTCCACTCAATATTTTTAAAAAGGTCATCTGAACATAAGAAATTGAACATTCAAACACAAAATGAATATAATCCAACGACTGTACATCTGAAATTCAGTTTTCCACATTATGAGATGATTACAGGCATACACTTTCAAAATGTTGTTACACAACAATGTCTTGTCAAAGCATCTTCCTGCCGGAAAATGTTGAGTGAATTGACTTTTTTTGGACAGTACCCCCTGCTGGATTCATAATTGCAGCACACTTTTTCCCCTGACAATAAGCACCACTCTGTTTCAGTTACCATAATAGAACTTTTGATTTAAGTTGTAGTTATTTACAATATACAAAGCTGCAAATATGTCTCCCTGTGAATAGGCCAGAATCTACGCTAGCGTTCTTGTCCATTTTTCTGTTTTATTTTCGCCATCATAGACACAGTTGCACTCAAACTGATTTAACCTGATACCGTAAATAAAATGTTTACGTATATGATTGCAGTAATTTGCAAGGACCAACAAAACCATTTAAATAGCTCTTTGCTGCAATTGGATTTCTTGTAAAAGTGTGTAAGTCAAACCTTGGTTTTCATATTCATCGGTTTTGGTATGTAAATGTAAATGTGGTAAATCTAAATACATCTATTTCCCAAACAAACACCCTACATATTGCTGACTCACTGTCACTGCATTTTTTTAGTGAGTGCAATAAGATATTTGCTATACCTACACAATATATAAAAAAAAAGCTGCAATTTAACAATATCATACTGCCCCAATCCAAGTGAGTCACAAATTATGAGAAAAATCCCCAAGTACAACCACAATAATAAACATAATGCTACATTAATATGTGTCAATCCAAAGCTATTGGCAAGATTTGCATGGTATCATATTAATGTGGTTGTATCAGTTAAAAATTGCTCATCTCTCCTAAATAGCAATGCATTTTTAGAATTTTCTTGTACCGCTGATACAATTTCTATGTTGATATTTAGAGTAGAACATATTTTTAAGCGCAATGGATGATATGGTGCGGATATTTCCTCTGCAGCGTGAAGGCGCTGAAATGAAGATGAGATGTTATTTATGGGCAGGTTATTGTCCCGGCATTACTGCAACCTCCGCTCTGTGGGCGGCATGGCTGGTGGTGGTGTTTGCGGCCCGCGCTGCTGATGTGCCTAAGTAGAACATATTGAAGGCACGCTGGCAGGATGCGATGTGCACCAGAGTCATGAAGACAGGATGACAAACAGGAGAAGAAGGAAAAAAAAAAAAAACCCTGCTAATGAGGCCGAGTGGTGGACGAGGCAAAGCTGATCAAATGGGATCAGTTTGCCAGGAAATGCTGAGGCGAGGTTCAGCGACGGGTCAGTCCCGCCTGGAGCTTTGTAACTAGACTGATACAGCTCCATGCTGAAAGCAGAGAATTGTCACATTTACATTATTCTTAATCCCGGTGGGAACTCAAAGTAAGCGCCGGATGAAATATGTATTTTAAAGGCACAAATGACAACTATTTAGCCGTATAAATGTCATGTATTTTATGTCATTGAAAAGATAGGAACTCTTTGGAGATGATAATAGATGCCAAGCAGAGGCCATCGGGTTCACCGGCTGAAAGGGAAAATAAAAGGCACTTTGAGGAAAAATGTATCAACCGCAGCACCAAGCTGGAAGAGATACATTTATCTAGGAGGTCACCAGAGGTCAACAACCAACACTACATCATCAGCCTCCAATCATTTCCTGCTTCAACGACTAGAGCCAATTTGAAGACAGATTTTCCTTATGGTCCTATCCATAATAATATTCTACTTTGCACTGTAAAAAAAAAAACACGACAGATAATTGACATAATTGATTTAATTGTCTACTTACACAACTGCTGTTCTGACAATTTTTACTCTTTTCTCATGTAATGACATCGTTAATGGCATCGTATCCACTTTACACCCACTAGTTGCTCGAATGCATCATTTTCTCTGCCACACGCTTCGACTCAGTCAGTGATACAGGGCATTCACAGATAGCTTATTTAGATAATGATGCAGCACAATGTGTTACTGTGGAGACCGTTCTCGTGAGAATATATTGGGATTTTGTACAAAACATAATTCATAAAAAGGGTTTTGGGGTGTCTTGGAAATGGTTGGGGTTTTTGTTTATTTATGTATATGATCAAAATGTCTTAAGCTTGGTTTACTGATAATTGATACTGACAACATCCCGCTTCTCAAAATACTGATTACCGTAAATGATAACTTTTTATTTATTGTTGTTTAAATTTAGATGGAACAGCAGTTTGGATTTGACAAATATCATGACATCACTGACATTTAAAAAACAAAACAAAAAAACAGTGCCAGCTCATAAAAGGGGGTTAAGCTGACAAAAGGCGGTATCTTTAACAAAGCCATCATTTCCATGATGAAAGCACAGATCGCTTTAGCCCTCAGCTTGTCTCTTGCATTTTATTTTTGTTTTTTTTACAATTTTCAAATAAAAGCCATCCCTGTGCCCCAGCGTCGTAGCAATGCTGGTGTTTCAGGTTTGATGTGTTGAAGCTCAATGATTTTGTTTCCCCCCCCTCATTGCAGAATGTTTGCAGAGCATTTGGTGGAACATCTTCCTCTGAAACAGTGAGAAGTCCCACACGATCAACATGTTTGTTTACAAGTGAGCTCAGGGAAAACTTCCAACACGTCACAGAAAAGCAGCGCTTGATTTGCTCACGCTAAATCACCTACTGCTCAGTACGAGTCATCTCGTACTGTACTGTAATCTTTGTACCTTATCTGAATTAGATTTAGAATTTTATGGAATGTATGTATCTATGATAATGATAATGATATTGTAATAATGACATTGGTTCCATAATTAACCCCATATTAACCCCCTTTGTTGACGAGCACCACTCCCTGCAATAACTTTTGTTTTAGTTAATACAGTCGTCCCTTGTTTGATAAACAGATGAAAAGGACGGTGTGAAGAATGCACATAATGGGAAAAACACAAGCGACAACAATGCTCCATTTTCATATAATGTGCTACAACCAAGCTACAACGACATTGCTATTTTTATTGTTATTATTAACAATGTTATGCTGATGAAATTATGTTACTGTCGCATTGACTCCTTGACGCCACAGATGTGACTCTTTTATCTGTTTTGGTATCTTTAAAAAGCATAAGAGAAAGACATGTATTGATATCTCACATAAAGATTGGGGATGATGTCCAAAACTCTCACAAGTCATGCTGTTACCTTTGAATTTAAACGATACTACGAGATACACAGTCTGCACGATGTTCTAGTGGTTAGTGCACAGGCTGTACAGCTAGGAGACCCATGTTCGATTCCTCCCACATTCCAAAAACATGCTAGGTTAATTGGCCACTCCAAATTGTCCATAGGTATGAATGTGAGTGTGTATGGATGTTTGTCTATATGTGCCCTGTGATTGGCTGGCGACCAATCTAGGGTGTACACCAGCTGGGATAGACTCCAGCACCCCTGTGACCCTCATGGGGATGAGCAGTAGAAAATGAATGAGTGAATGAACTACGAGTTACAACCTGTGCTATATTGAATTGAGATTGAGCTGAGTTATGAAAAAAACACTTTTTGGTGACAAAAAAGTGACTATTATTTTTAGAAGGGGATATTACAGACATTTTAGGCCACATTCAGTGGGGTATTCAGTCATGTATTGACTGATGCTTTGACAGCTGTGAAAGATGTCTCTTACATGTGGTGCAGTGACAAAACACCAAAGCTGACTTTGGCATTGACTTGTCCTTGGCCTTACGTAACAGCCTTTTGCAGGCCACAGGGTGCATTTTGTTGACATCTGTGCACCTTTCTCCGCTTTGATCCCCTTCGTCATAAAAAAAGCCCAATTGATCAATCGCCAATGAAAAAACATGATGACTTTCCCTCATTTCTAAATGGTCAGTTTCACCATCTGATTCCGGCTTAGCTTAATTAGTCACGGCGAGGCAGTGTGAAGTGTGATATTGGCTCATATCGCCGTACAGCCAGTCTGTAAGTCCTCTGTTCAGCGTGGTGTGTCACCTCCGGCGCTGACTGGTGGCACAGTGATGTGGCAGATAACACACCGGGTGACTTCAAGTGAAATGAGACAAGGTTTTTTTGTTATCCTGCTGTGCATATTGATGAGGCCTAAACACAAAGCAATAACAACACAGGAGAAAGTCACACAGGGATGCTGCAGCAATGACATGCTTTCATTGGCGCTCTGCTATTGAATTTATGTCTGTTTTGCCTTAATATGTTTTCCACCTTTTCCTGTCATTAGATATGAAAGTAAAAATAAAATAGAGGGAGTCTGCAGGCACTGCTGAGAAATCAACTACCCTTCTGCTTTGTGAGCTCGGCTGTGATTCTAAATACTTGTTAATTATTGAATTGTGTGCTGACCTTGAAAAGTCTACCTATTTTACGGTAGATTTAACCTCTATTCCATTTGGGAGTTGCTACATATTTGTCATGTGCAAACGTACAGCTTACCTTACTGAAATTAACCTCTTAAATCAATGAAATACCCCTAATTAAGAACCCTGGCACAGTGTAATGAGATCCAATTCAAACATTTTTTTTTGTAAAATAGTAGTTGTACCGAATCACACTGACTGGGCTTTTTAATACTTGATGCATTTAATAGCTCCTTGCTTTCTTGTTTTTTTGGAGAAAATTTAAAATGCACAGTTTTTTAGTACTCCTTCATCCTATTTGAGCTAAGTAAAGATGCCGTCTTCATGGTGTCCTTGTGAATATTGCAAGGATGTGTGTGTGTTTGCCTGTGTACGTGTTTTATTCATTGTTTTATTTATTGATGAGTAATATCTAAACTTTGTGAGCGGATGAATTGCCGGGGCGCAGCTGTCACCTCACCACGACATCTCTCTCATTTATCAGGTGGTCTACAAGAATAATGAATTCCGACTGGAGCTGTCACGGCTGGCTGAGCAGCGGGACCCAAAAATAAGTATCCATGGCGACTTGACGTTCAGCTGCGAGAGCGTGGACGCCCTGGAGCCGGTCACCTTTGACACGCCGTCTGCCTACCTGACACTGCCCAGGTGGAACACAAAGAAGACAGGCACCATATCGCTGGACTTCCGCACCACAGAGCCCAGCGGTTTGCTGCTGTTCAGCCACGGCAGCCTGCTGGGGGCGCTGCCTGAGAGCACGCCCAGGGCCGACTTCTTCGCCATGGAGCTGATGGATGGCTTTCTCTACCTGGTCATGGATATGGGCTCTGGCAGCATCAAGATGAAAGCCAGCAACAAGAGGCTGGATGATGGCGAGTGGTGCCACGTGGACTTCCAGAGAAAAGGGCGCAATGGTAAGAAAAAAAAAAATCAAGATAATGTGTATTTGAGGAGGCAGGGGAGGCTCTCTGTCTGCTTCTGTTACTGTGTTTCTCTGCTCTTAGCGGCCGCATACAAAGATTTCCAAGCTGTGAAGTCACCATATGCCAGCTCGGATACAGTCACCGTGCTGTGCCCTTGCCATTTTTTCCCCCCACTGCAGTGAAACATGCATGCATATGCAGTGGGATTTTTAATTACTTTGATATTTTTAGCTACTGTAATATATGTATGACGGTTTCACATTTGTTTTTTTTTTGTTTTTTTTGCACAAACGACCATATAATCATATTATTACTTCCTATATATATAATATTACTGTACGTGCATATCCACAATTTAAAGGTTCCTTATTATGTGCTAAATGTACATTTTAATAATGTTCTAATCATAGTATGTGTCCCTCGAACCTGTTTATGATCACCAAACATCACCCTCAAATTTTTTTGTTCCGCTGTTGAGAAATGATGTTTCAAACGTTTGCTTTTGGAGTTCTGGGTTTTCATGACGTCATAAAGAAAAAAAACCTTCTTCCTCGTGGATATGATACTGCTTTGTACCACATCACGGAGGACAGCTTTGTTAAAAAAATTATTTTAAAAATACAGGCTTCACTACACATCTTAAAAATAAAGCCTGGCGCATTGCTTTCAGCAAATAGGCTAACCTATTGTGACTATCTTCATTTTATCAAATTATACTGGCATTTGAAGATGTTTTATCAATTCAATAATTTTAAAGTATAGAAAATTGTTATATTATTGAAAAAAACGGCATGAAAATGAGGACTTGGGCATTTCAGGTGCCGTTGCAAGCGTGTTTTTCTTTGGCCTTTTGGCAACACTAATTAAAAATGCTACTGAATTTAATGGCCCAATAAAAACAGTGAAAAACAGGACATTTTCTTTTCTTTTGTTTAGTATGGCTGATCTAGTAGATGCCCCTTACATGTAAGTGCAAGATACTCTTCTCCTGTTACATGATATTTTATTATGATGCATATTCGTGTCCCACTGTCCCGCTCCTTAATGTCGCATTGCTGTATGTGGTATATGGCATCGTTACATTGGACAAGTGCATACCTTTGGGATTTGAAAGTCCCACAAACCCCCCCACCACAACGCATATGCATTTCAAATACACTTGGACCTCTGAGACTTTTTGGTTTGATTTGTTGAGAAATAGGACGTACGATATACCAACTGCAAAACATAGCCACAATAATAAACCTGGTGTGTATGTATTATATTTTTATTTCAAATGACACACTTACTCTCTACTACTGTTTCTATTCAAGTTCAAGAAAAAAAATCAAGAGCAAAATTTGGTTTACATCCCCCTGAGACGGGACAGAACACTTTATTTACACTTGAGGGGAAAAAAAGAAGAGTAAAGACGAGTGCCCACTTCCTCAATCCTACGTCTTCCTTGCTTTGCACAGCCCACACACACCTGCCGTCATTTCCCACATGTAAAACATTGCATAAGTGTAAGTTGACTCATGCTGTAATTCCATCCCCGCAGGCTTTATTTCAGTGAACAGCAAGAGCATCCCGTTTGCTACAAATGAAGGCAGCGAGATCCTTGACCTGAATGGTGACATGTACCTCGGGGGTCTACCGGACGACCGCCAAGGCCTCATGCTCCCTCCTGAGGTGTGGACTGCCACCCTGGGCCTCGGCTACGTGGGCTGCGTGCGGGATCTCTTTATTGACGGCCAGAGCCGCAACCTGTGGAGGCTGGCCGAGGTTCAGGGCACCACAGGTGTCAGCAGCTTGTGTACCAGGGAGACTCACGTCAGGTGTGGCCGAGACACGTGCGCTAACGGCGGCCACTGCAGGGAGGGCTGGAACCGCCATGTTTGTGACTGTAATGGCACCGGCTACCTGGGGCCCAACTGTGAGAAAGGTAAGAGCGTCTGAGAGGGGAGAAATGGATGAATAAGTGCACACAAAAAATACCTCTGCAAAGCTTTTATCACACTTTGGCTTGTATTTTATTCATCACCTTTGCTATGCAGTGGCTGGGAAGTGCCTAGAAAGAAGAAAACAGTCTTAAAACACAGCCCCCCCGCACATATTTCTATTAATAGTAACAGAGGGGGGTATAACAAGTTGATTTGTCATTTGATAACTTTAACGCATTCCAGTTAGCCTTGAAGCAAAATGTTCAATGAACTGATTTAAACACATCCAGAAGATTGTTGAAGTCATTCAGGTCCAGTTCATTTGTTTCCTAAAAGGGCAGCAGGAGAAATCTGTACGGCCTAGTTCTGTTTTGTAGTGCTTCTGAAAATGCTGCATTCCATAAAACCATGCTTTTGGACATTCCTGTGGTGCGTACCGGGCTGACTGAGAATTGGCGCTTACAAAGTATAAGGTCAACAAAAACATGGCAGACAGTATCTCAACAAACTAATGAGAGAATGTGTAAAAAAAAAAATGCAGACAAATAATGTTTTTTTTATTTCACCTAAATACAGATATTTATTTATAAACACATTTTTTTTCGCCAGACATCGTGAGAGCAAGTATTAAAAACCAAAACAATAATGATCGTAATAATATGCCATGTCAGTGTTTGGCACCACAGTCCCCCCACATAGGGCAATGTTAGCATTTACATTAAATAAGATAGCTGCGATTCCTGTAAGATTTCTGCTATACCAATACCGTCAATAATAATACAACTCCCCATCAAGTTTTCACATACAATTACCATATTTTCTGGGCTATAGGTCGCTCCGGAGTATAAGTCGCACAAGGCCAAAAATGCATATTAACATACATAAGTCGTACTGGACGGCGGTCTAGTGGTTAGCGCGCAGACCTCACAGCTAGGAGACCAGGGTTCAATTCCCACCCTCGGCCATCTCTGTGTGGGGTTTGCATGTTCTCCCCGTGCATGCGTGGGTTTTCACATTCCAAAAACATGCTAGGTTAATTGGTGACTCCAAATTGTCCATAGGTATGAATGTGAGTGTGAATGGTTGTTTGTCTATATGTGCCCTGTGATTGGCTGGCGACTAGTCCAGGGTGTACCCCGCCTCTCGCCCGAAGACAGCTGGGATAGGCTCCAGCACCCCCCGCGACCCTCGTGAGGAAAAGCGGTAGAAAATGAATGAGTACTGGAGTATAAGCCGCATTTTTTGCGGGTAATTTATTTTACAAACTACTTCACCAAAACAGCCAAACAGCCATTACATCCTCTTAGAACGCAAGTTCTAACATTAACACAATACACAAAAAACAAACATGAACAGAAAAGGTGCCCAGTGTTTATGTAACATAAACAGTTTTTTCATTTAGAAGTCGTTCTGGAGTATAAGTCGCAGAAACAGCCAACCTATGAAAAAAAGAGACTTATAGTCCGGAAAATAGGGTATACGACTAATTGCCACACTACAACATCATCTGAAGCAGTTCACGATCAATATTTATCTAATGATATGACAAACTAATCAGTAGTTATACTAAACTTTGCAATGTAACAATACCCACGTATACATGGACCCAAATATTCCAATTGCATTCGGTTTATTTGCTCAAACAGAAAGAATGTAACCTTTGTATACGTCTCATTCCGAAAGAAAAGTAACAATCCGAATGAACATAAAATCGGATTCACATGGGTGGAATATTCCTTTCCTCAATCGGATTGAGGTACCTTGTACCCACAGGGTGCCGTTCTTCTTCGGGTTTTTCTTCTTCTGTGGTTTATTGGCGGCTGGCAAGCAGCTTTCGGTGTGCATTACCGCAATCTGTGGAACAGCATCTAAACCCTTCTATACTTTATTCACAAGTCCAGTTTTTATGAAAATATATATCTATATAAAACATGTCTTGAGTTTAATTATAAAATATTAGCAAGATTGAATTTGATCTTTTCCTGTTTAAATTTATCCCGGGTGTGTTCTTTCAGGGCATGCTCAGATATGACGTAACACGCAGCTCGAGACATTCTTCAGTTTTAAAAATGGACATGGACTGCTGCGAAAAGTTTGTCTTTGATCCAAAGTAAATTTCAAGACTGAACGGACGAAAAACTTGCAATACCGAGTTATTCTAATAAATGAAAGAAAAACTCGGGGTATCACGTAATGTTGATGTTTACGTTTTACTGGGCATGCCCTATTAACTATTCTGTTTGATTATAGCAGCGCAAGAGATTGGAATATTCCTTTCCATGTATACCATTGTTTTCGGAAAAGTCATTCGGAATGGTTCATTTGGAAATTACATATGTAAACGTAGCTACTTTGTGGCAAATGCTTTATTTACCAGGTCAAACATTGATCAAACATGTGACCGGCATATGCCGATAAATGCCTTTCAAAGCCCATCCCAAAAACCCAATAGGCGTGCGGCGGCATACCCTCCATGTGTGCTGTGTCACATAGGGTTACCAACACCCGTATTGAGCTGAGAAGAGACATACTTTGTCCAGTATTGCCGCGAGAATCAACACTAGTTTGTAAAACCTCAGTGGCTTCAGATTGACAGCTTGACACCTCTTCCAGGTGACATCACACACACATGGGCTTTAGTTATGTTTGCTGGCAGCTAATGATAGCAATTTGGACTGAATATATAGTGGAACAACAACAACATGAATGCAGTATACAGTACACAAAATGTTCAAGTTATGGAATATTAAATATAAATGTAATTTAATTTTAAAATGTTCACAAAGGGAAAAAAAAACCCAAATGGTGAATACAAAGTAATTTTGTATATTACCACATCCTCATGCACAAGGCAGGAGCAGACCCCATTTCACCACAGCCGTTTATACCTAAAATTCCCAGCTCAAGTGGTTTATTAAAGAATTATCAGTATCATGCGGTTGCCAGGGCTTTTGAGTGTCTTATAATGGGAACAGTGCTGCTTCATTGGCGTGAATCACTCTTCATTTTCATGCAGATTGTTTCCGCACAGAGGGGCCAAATTGCACTGCAGTGACTAGTATGAGGGATATATAGAAACCCCCCCCTTCACCACCCCCATGTCTTCTTGTATCACTTGGTGATGATGACTTTTCAGACTGTCAGAAATCTGATTGCATGCTGTTTGTGCTTACTGTCTAAAAATGCATCAGACCTCTTCTGCCATCTGCTGCACATGAGGAAAACTGCAATGTAAATTTGAAATCATGCATTTACCTAATCCCCACATTGTTTGAATTTTGAGGGTGTGTTTTGGGGTTTGAAAAGTGCTTGTATTTTGGGAAAAGGGTTTGGTGATGGGGTTGGATCATTACTCAGGCATCTGCTCTTACAAAAACTCTAATAATAAATACATATGTGTTGTGAGTTGCTCAAAAATGATCAAGAAAATGGTTGAAAAGGTCTTAAACTGGACCTTGGAATTAATGTGAAACAAAATTGGGATAGTTTCCCTTCTATAGACCATGCAGGCACATTCAAATTGTGTTTGAAATTATTGTAGTTTATTAAAAGACTCTTCTTCACTACAGTTATGTGCAGGAATAAGTATGGAAACACTAGCCACTGAAAGTCAAGGCATAGCCATTATTGTGTGAATAATATATGGTTGCTGAATGTGAGGGGTGTACTGTAGTTATTTTTGTGACTTACTACTTAACCAAAATATGGTCGCTTACCCCCCTGCTTTGTTTTCATGCTTAAACCCCTGTGTTGTCACTGCACAGACGCCACAGTGGTGAGCTACGACGGTAGCATGTACCTGAAGGTGATGCTGCCCAGGTCGCTGCACACAGAGGCCGAGGACGTGTCCCTGCGTTTCATGTCCCAGAGGGCCTTTGGGCTGCTGATGGCCACCACGTCTCAGCAGTCAGCAGACACCCTGCGCGTGGAGCTGGACGCAGGCCGACTCAAGCTGACGGTCAACTTGGGTAATGCTGCATCAGCAGATACGCCAGCAGATAATATCTCAGCTGACCTTTTTGCAGGAAGAGTCACTCCAGCCAGTGGTCTCTTGATATTAGTCTGCTGTCACACTCTCCCATTCCATCCTCATACTGTACAGCTACAGTTGATTTAAATGGGACACACATCCCTTCTTATTTTTTCTCTTAAATTGACCTTCAGTAATGAATCACAGCACACAGAGATTGGGGCTTTTATTGATAAATAGGGATGATGATAGCCATGAGTATGTTGCGCTTCAAGTATTTCTGTTTCACTCTAGCATGCTTTTTCCAAAATATATTTATGAATAAATAATTAAAGGTTAAATATGATTATATAAAATACAGAACAAAAAATATATTTAAGCAAACTTTATGTACCTTTTGCTTAAATTAAGCATTTTCAAGCATAAAAATGCCTAAATGACCCAATTGTTATTAATGTGTTCTGGAATGTCCAACTCAAACCAAAACGGACTCTAACCAAAGCAAATTTTCCCATAAAAAAAAAAGCAAATGCAATGATTCTGTTCCAGACCCACAAAACACATTTTATAGACAACACTTATAGTTCCATGCAGAAATTGATGCAAAAGTATTTACAAATGACAAATGTTGACATCCAACTGAACATCACGTTTGGCAAAGAGGAAGGCAGAGGCGATTATGCTTGGAGGGCAATCCATTTTAATTTTTATATATTTATTATATATATATATTATATATTTATTATATATTTTTATATATTTTTTTACCCTCGTGAGGAAAAAGCGGTAGAAAATGAATGAATGAATGAATATATTTTGCTAATAATCTATGCAGAGAGCCCTGTTCAAGGCTTTTTTAAGTTCATAGAACAAAGCCACAAGCATGTCATCTAAAATGGAAAAAATAACATTTAACATCATCATACCTTCCCAAAGTTTATCTGCATGCCTGAAAACGAAAAATCTGGGTGCCTGACAATTGTAGAACAAGCCTAAGCTTGCTTTAAATTCATCAACAGACTCAATCAATGCAGACGTTGCATCCTCGCCGCTGAAACAGGCTAGCTCTTGCAAGCAGTTGATCCATCACAGCAACGGCTTCTGAACACCTTCCATGCTTTGTGATCACTGTTTTGCAACATTAGCTCACTTGATTACATTGCTATTCTTCAGGATGGTACTTGTTTGATTGTTGATGAGGGCTTCCAGGCAATATGCTACTGAGAGCGGGAACATGGAAGCCATCTTCGAACTTTGCGATGACTTCTTTTCTTGAATTCAAAAGTGGCCTTTGAATGTCACTGTCGTTCGCCACCTTCTTTGGACTCATAGCGGCTTATTTAGAGTTCTGTACAATAATAAAATCATTGTAGCTTGGTTAATATACAAGTGAGTTATATAAATGGATCAAAATAGGTATTGATGATGTCCGTTGTTAGCTAACTCATATTCCTTTTTAAGGAATCCAACTCATCATAGGTGGGTCTGGAACAATTTAACCGTGATAAATGAAGAATTACTGTGGCTGAATTTGAAGTATCATTGGTGGTCAGCGTCCATTAGCTTTATATACCTTTGCATGCGCTTTAAAATGTAAGTTGCACTGCTCAGCCGTTTCACATTTCACATTTTTTAATAAATAAAAAAAATAATAGTTGTTTGTCTCAGCATTCATGCAATCAAAATTGTGTCCAAAAAAATTGGAGTGCAGCACTTAAGCTGTTAAATATTTTAGTGTTATGATGTAGTTATAATAACACAAGGGATTGTTGCCTTTTTAAGCAACTGTGGTCTCCTCTCTATCTCTGCCTGTCTCACGCTCACTTGTCTGTCTCTCTCTATCTTTCTGAGTTCATGCAGTGGTCAGATCCGTGTGGGTCTGACCGTCTCTCAGCTCTTTCAGCCCTTCAATGGCTTGTCTGCAGTTCAAGGAGAAGGCAGTCAGAGACCACATTCATCATCACGCACCACATATTACTTTTAAAACGCACATCTGGCCATCGTACGTACTCAGCTGTTTCACATATAGAGGCCTGTCAAGTTTAGAGTCGCCAAGCTGGGCTCATGGTGCCACACACACACACACACACACACACACACACACACACACACACACACACACACAAAGGCATACATATTAAAATAAAGCCCTGTGGTCTCTGGCTGTCTGTATCCACTGCTCTGTGATGGTTGACAGCTCGAGAGCACTCCTCAGCCACGTGACGTAACATATTCATGCACTTTGCATCGGTTTCATTATTCACAACATGCAAATAATTAGTGAGTGGGTCTATTTCCAGCCCGGGTGAATTATATATAGGATTTTAGATGACATTAAGCGCTTCTAGGCTCAAGCAAATGGCAGCTGACCACGGTGTCAGGTTCAGCGTGGCTGCAGGTGGTGCAAATCGCCTCTTTCCTCTGCATTTAATGTGCAAAACTGCTTCAGCGCAGGAGACATCTCAGCTCACTTGAGTGCAAGGGTGAAGAAGGAGCTCGGTTGATTTAAGAGAACATTTTGGAAAAAAGAAATATATATATATGCAATAATGTGTGCTTGCTTGATTTCAATTTACAAATATGGACATCATCAAACATGTCAAATTGAGTTTAATTAATTTGAATTTAATTTAATTTTAATTTATTAGGTACACCTGCACAATGTAATGAGATCTACAGCCAATCAAATATGCTCAGTGGTTATTATTACCAACAACAATACTGTATATTCACTATTGTGGTTGTAGTTCCCCGTGGGAGACCCGGAGCAGTTCAGCAGAGACACAGAAGCTTGTGAAAAATAAAGAAAAACCTCACTTCAGTTTAAAGGCCAGATGAATTGATTTTTAGGTTCTACTCTGAGCAAGCTCCAGAAAACCTGTATATCATGTAGTAGGGGGGCCCAGGATGTATTATGATCTCTGAGTAGAGGGCATACATTTGCAGCTGAGATGTATTGCATAGTAATAAATGAATATAAATACTAATTTATAAATACAATTAACACATATATGCAAGGAAAAGACAGGAAGAGGAACTGGAGGTAGCAGAAATGAGGATGCTGAGGTTTTCATTGGGAGTGACCAGGATGGATATGATCAGGAACAAGTACATCAGAGGGACATTACATATTTAGAGGCCTTGGAGATAAAGTCAGAGAGGCCAGACTGAGATGGTTGGGACATGTCCAGAGGAGAGATAGTGAATATATTGGTAGAAGGATGCTGCGTTTAGAGCTGCCAGTTAGGAGGCGTAGAGGAAGACCAAAGAGGAGGTTATGGATGTAGTGAAGGAGGACATGAGGGTAGTTGGTGTGAGAGAGACAGATGCAGAAGACAGGGTTGGATGGAGGAGAAGAATAAGAATGCAAGACTAGAAATATATACACAATAAAGGCAAGGTACATCATTATTCAGCAAACTGAACCACCCCCAACAATAAGATATCAATGCTAAATTATTATATATCTTGCATTGGATCTCATGACATTATACAGAGCTAACTAATAAAGGGCCCAATGAGTGTACAAGAAGGACCGGAGACACATGACCTCTGACAAGGTCTGTGATGTCTGGAGTTTATGGGGGTGTTTTATTTGTTTTGACTATTACCTCCACACAGACTCTTATCTGCTTCCAATTTAGGCTTTTGTGATCAGCCTCATACATTTTGCTCACCAAAATGTGTAGCCGCTCTATACTGCGCCATCCCCACAGCGAGTATCGTCATGGTAACTGCAATCCACTCCCTGAATCTAAGCGACCCAATCAGAGGCGGTCACAACAAGAGCGTCTCACCTCTTCTTTCAAAGCGCTCATTGATCGGCTCCATTCCGCCGCGTGCACGCTGAGATGTTTCTTTTCACTCACTGTTTCTTCTCTTAATGCCATTTGCACAGCGGGGAGGGAGGAAAGTGGCGCTTTAGACTCTCGACGCTGTCCCCGGATGGTGGGCTCTGAGAAGCACTGACGTGTTCTGCAGAATTGTACCATGAAGGATGTGAAATATGCTCTCCTCCCTTTTTTGATTTCCTTCTGTTAACCTCACCATCTCACTCTCTCTCTCACCAGATTGTATCAGGATAGACTGTAATCTCAGTAAGTGTCTCTTACCATTATCTACACTATTGTGATTCACAACAAATACACATCTGGTCTTATGTGAAGCTAACATCATTGTGCCCTGCAGTTTATTTGATGCTCTCACCATACAGAATATTAGGTACAACTGCAATAATATTAATTAAATATTATACTAATATTTTGTCCCTGTAATGCAGCTAAATAGTGTTATATAGAAACATAACATGTCAACATAAATTAAAACCATTATTATTAATGATAATAATACTATTAAAATGTGCCCTACAGTTTAATAATAATAATAATAAATGTGTACCTCTGCCACAATACTCAGTACAAGTATTATTACCAATTGTAGTAGTAGTATGATTGATTATTTAGTATTTTTTCATTTGTTTATTTATTATTATAATTTAGCGCGCAGGCCACACAGCTAGGAGACCCGAGTTTGATTCCACCCTCGCGCATCTCTGTGTGTAGTTTGCATGTTCTCCCCGTGCATGCGTGGATTTTGTCCGGGTACTCCGGTTTCCTCCCACATTCCAAAAACATGCTAGGTTAATTGGTGACTCCAAATTGTCTATAGGTATGAATTTGAGTGGGTGTACCCCGCATTTCGCCTGAAGACAGCTGGGATAGGCTCCAGCACGTCCACGACCCTCTGGCGGTATAGAAAATGAATGAATGAATTATTATAATTTACTTTCTTGCTATAATGTTTTTTTAGACATTAAACATGGAAGCGTACCTAATTTTGTGGACGTTTCTGTGGCAAGCTATGCTGTTCCCTTTATCTGCACTACATTTTAGTGTAAAAAAAAAAAAATCAAATATAGCCACGCATGGCATCCAATATACTCCTGTGACTAATTAGCTCCCATTACTGATGTCTGACAATAATAGCATCAGTAAAAGGCATTTAATTTATCTTTTGTGACAAAAGCCCGACTTATCCTCAGTTTAGACATGCAGCCGTGTTACTAATCCCACTCCAGCAGAAGAGCTGGAGATTATAATGCTGTGCGTCTGATCAATAGATGAGTATGAGACAAGATTATCGGGGCCATCAGGAGGAAGATAGCAGTGCTTGCTGCCAATTCATTCCATTTAAAGCCGTCTCTCTCAGTGGTGAAAGACGATCTATTTATAGCTGCTTAAATCATGATATGTCGAGTTGAATACTATTATGCAAATCCAAATGAATACGTGTTTGAATCTAAGCAGTCATTCTGCATCACCAGACATTTACTTGCAAGAGTCTGCCTGTTTCGTCAGTAACTCTTAAAGATAAGATGTGTTTCAAAACTACACTGCATATTATCTTGGAAGATAAGCATCATTTCATTCATCATAGTTTTTGTCTGTTTAAAATAAATGACTTTATTGTATGTTTTATTGAAATGGGATTGGAATGGGAAATGGGACCTCAAATATGAATGAGACTATGGTGTAATTGTTGGGCTCACCTGAGAGACACAAGGTCTAGACTCCAGCATAAAAAATACATAACAACAAGACTCTCTGATGTATAAACATGCAAACTGATTCTGATTAAAGGCGTCATAATAATAATAGAGCCTTGGCCTCAAGCTATTCATGTGAGATTTATGAAAACAATAGGATCACGCCTTCTATTGTGTATTTTCAATATTTATGTTGATTTATTGAGCTGCATGAGCAACCTCAAAGAAATCGTAGCTTTAGAGCATACCAGTGGAATCCTATACGGAAATAACTTGGATGACAAGCGACAGATGTGGAGAGAGAGGGCCAGGGAGACACCACATATTCAATTACATCACAATTCTTAACATTCATTCATTTTCTACCTCTTATCTTCACGAGGGTCTTCGGGCAAGAGGCGGGGTACACCCTGCCAGCCAATCACAGGGCACATACAGTGAAGAAAATAAGTATTTGAACACCCTGCTATTTTGCTATTTCTCCCACTTAGAAATCATGGAGGGGTCTGAAATTTTCATCGTAGGTGCATGTCCACTGTGAGAGAGATAAACTAAAAAGAAAAATCCAGAAATCACAATGCATGATTTTTTAACAATTTATTTGTGTGATACAGCTGCAAATAAGTATTTGAACACCTGTGTATCATCTAGAATTCTGACCCTGAAAGACCTGTTAGTCTGCCCATTAGAAGTCCACCTGCACTCCATGTATCATCCTGAATCAGATGCACCTGTTTGAGGTCGTTAGCTGCATAAAGACACCTGTCCACCCCATACAATCAGTAAGACTTTAACTTGTAACATGGCGAAGACCAAAGAGCTGTCCAAAGACACCAGAGACAAAATTGTACACCTCCACAAGGCTGGAAAGGGCTACGGAGCAATTACCAAGCAGCTTGGTGAAAAAAGGTCCACTGTTGGAGCTATCATTAGAAAATGGAAGAAGCTAAACATGACGGTCAATCTCAATCGGAGTGGAGCCCCATGCAAGATATCACCTCGTGGGGTCTCAATGATTCTAAG
Organism: Doryrhamphus excisus; assembly: GCF_037039965.1. Taxonomy (NCBI): domain Eukaryota; kingdom Metazoa; phylum Chordata; class Actinopteri; order Syngnathiformes; family Syngnathidae; genus Doryrhamphus; species Doryrhamphus excisus. The sequence goes on along the minus strand of NC_136377.1, from coordinate 8,607,145 downwards.
AAAGGTGAGGAATCAGCCCAGAACTACACGACAGGACTTGGTCAATGACCTGAAAAGAGCTGGGACCACCGTTTCCAAGGTTACTGTAGGTAATACACTAAGACGTCATGATGTGAAATCATGCATGGCACGAAAGGTTCCCCTGCTTAAACCAGCACATGTCAAGGCCCGTCTTAAGTTTGCATATGACCATTTGGATGATACAGAGGAGTCATGGGAGAAAGTTTTATGGTCAGATGAGACCAAAATAGAACTTTTTGGTCATAATTCCAATAAGCGTGTTTGGAGGAAGAAGAATGAAGAGTACAATCCGAAGAACACCATCCCTACTGTGAAGCATGGAGGTGGTAGCATCATGCTTTGGGGGTGTTTTTCTGCACATGGGACAGGACGAGTGCACTGCATTAAAGAGAGGATGACTGGGGCCGTGTATTGTGAGATTTTGGGGAACAACCTCCTTCCCTCTGTCAGAGCATTGAAGATGGGTCGTGGCTGGGTCTTCCAACACGACAACGACCCGAAGCACACAGCCAGGAAAACCAAGGAGTGGCTCCGTAAGAAGCATATCAAGGTTCTAGCATGGCCCAGCCAGTCTCCAGACCTGAACCCAATCGAAAATCTTTGGAGGGAGCTCAAACTCCGTGTTTCTCAGCGACAGCCCAGAAACCTGACTGATCTAGAGAAGATCTGTGTGGAGGAGTGGGCCAAGATCCCTCCTGCAGTGTGTGCAAACCTGGTGAAAAACTACAGGAAACGTTTGACCTCTGTAATAGCAAACAAAGGCTACTGTACCAAATATTAACATTCATTTTCTCAGGTGTTCAAATACTTATTAGCAGCTGTATCACACAAATAAATTGTTAAAAAATCATGCATTGTGATTTCTGGATTTTTCTTTTTAGTTTATTTCTCTCACAGTGGACATGCACCTACGATGAAAATTTCAGACCCCTCCATGATTTCTAAGTGGGAGAAATAGCAAAATAGCAGGGTGTTCAAATACTTATTTTCTTCACTGTATAGACAAACAACCATTCACACTCACATTCATACCTATGGACAATTTGGAGTCACCAATTAACCTAGCATGTTTTTGGAATGTGGGAGGAAACCGGAGTACCCGGAGAAAACGCGTGCACGGCCCGGGGAGAACATGCAAACTCCACACAGAGATGGCCGATGGTGGGAATTGAACCCTGGTCTCCTAGCTGTGAGGTCTGCGTGCTAACCACTAGACCGCCGTGCCGCCCCCAAAATGAAACTATAATACAAAAATAAATAAATAAACACCAAAGCGCTAGTAACCTTTCCATCTCAGTAAGACCACTACACTGCACAGTGATTATTGTTATTCATATTCTTTTATTTTTTTATTTTATTTTTAAAATATAAAATTTTTATTTTTTAATTATTTTTTTTTTTTAATATTTATTTAATTTTATTTTAAAGAAATTGATTCACCACCTTCTCATCATCCCGTCATGAGAGTAGTGTATCCTTGTGCTGTAACTACTTCTCGGATGAGTCTTGTGTTCACAGACCAAAATGACTTATTATTTAGTTGATGGGAGAACATACATAACCACAAAACGCTGTAACCCGAGGACTACCTGTATGATAATAAAATGTGCACTCGCCATTTGATGAGGCATGACAGACAAGGGTAGCGTTTAATTATTTGCTTGTGTCCTTGGGAGGTGAGTCTCACCTGACACAGCTGACTTTGCGGTGCTTTTTTTTTTTTTCCACTGTTTTCAAGTTATTGCCAGTTCAGAGATAAGCCAGGACAGAGATAAGTTGCACATTATTTCATATCCTGTTCTATGGTTTATCAGTGCATGTTTCCTCTTTGACATCTTCAATGGCAGCATCATAAAAAAGCCAAATAAAAAGCAAAGCATTTATAAAGTATACATTGAAGTTCAACACCTTTTCCCCGCAGAAAATGTTAGTAAAATTTTGAATTGTACCATCTTAAAAGGCGTCGACACAAGACGTTCCACTGTATTGCACATTGCACCTCTCATCATTTTGTCTCATGATGGTTTATTGATTTAATCAGAATGATGTTTATTGGCTAAAGATAGATGATTGAGTGTTACCTTGGGACCCCTTTGGGTGTAAACATCAATCTATTGGATTGTATTGTTTTCTTTCAATGCAGGTAAGTCGTGTGTGTGTGTGCGCATGATAGTATACAGAATAATAAAAAATACAGAAATGTGATAGAAAAAAAAAATATATAAAAAAATATTAAAAAATTAGCGCCTCAGTCCAGTTACATGCCGCTCTCCTCCAGCAGGTGGCACTGTACCAACATGTAAAGAATGCATGAGCACTCATCATGTGCACCACAGCTTTTTTTCTCCAAAGGAGCTTATTAACCCAGTAGTCCTAATGATGGATGGTTGATTGTTGAAGAATTTAATGAGGGGGAAAAAAAATAGAGACAAATGTAAATCACGCAATTAGCAGCTTAAATTATTTAGCAGATATAATTTACTGTGGGAATTATAGTTTACACAAACTTGATTACAGAATGAAGTCTTCACATCCACTAAGCGGGGGTCTAGACAATTGGAGGAATTGGGGACGCAGCCCATCTAAGGCATCGAGATTCCACTGGAGACAGTAGGCGCACATTGTTGGAAGAACCACTACCTCATTTGAATCGGAGGACTTGTTTTTACAGAATTACATAATCAGCACACTTTGATTTTTATACCAATCTAAGCGCCTTCTTAAAGCTGACCTACAAAACTGCACACCATCTTTTTTCCCCCCCACGCTATAAGTGGAGATCAAAAAGGACAAAATGTCTCTTTTTACTGCTCTCGTGTGCAACAAAGGCACTTACGTTTCAAAGGCGTGCTAATTCTACCCTAAAGTCTATTTATCGATCTCTAGCAAAACTCAAGATGATAAATCGTATTATCATTCACCTCCACAGTGAGAAGCAAACATAAATAAATAGCTGGGCGCTGCACTCCATCATCACTTCCCTCATTAAAGCCAGTCATATTGTGTTCATGATGGAGATTTACACCGTCTTTCAGTATTTGTGGTTGCTTTCGAACATAGAAGATAATCCATTAAATACAGAGGGAGCAGTCACTAATGCGATCAATACTGCTATGTATGTGCAACAATGGTCAAAAGCTCTCCCTGCTTTTGTCTCCCTGGGGATAAAACAGCAAAGTGCTGGGAAACTGGTTGATGTTTCGCCATTTATTGTCCTCTGTGCGTCCCCTGTAATTGTGCACCCAGAGCTCAATTAGACAGACAAACCCCTCAAGGCCCAGTCAAGCTTAGGCATGGCCAATTAGTTACCCAAGCGATGTCAGAACTCCTTTGAACTGGCGTGTTGGCCTGTTGCGCAGCCACTGATTCGGGATGACGGTGCTGCAGTGGCAAGCTTCTGCGCCATGACCTATTTTGCAAGCGGCGAGTAAGCCATAGAACGGAGACGAATATCTGAGACTAAAACTGAGCCTTTGCATGTTCTCCTTTGGGGGGAGGGGGGGTTGCAAAATAAAAGTAGAGCTCAAGCCTCCAACAAGGTATTAACAAATAATTTGTATACAGTTGTCCGTGCATTAGCAGGTCAGAAGACTGAGGATTGTGGTTTGTACCATTTTTTTCACATCCGGGTTAGTGGTCTTGAATACAAATGACTATAAGAAATCTGATGTCAGTAGTTTGTTACACAGCAGTCATAGAGGATGATGAAACATTGTGTGCACAGGTACAAGGAAATGGTTCCATTGTCACCCAAATTCCATCCATTCTCTGTACCGCTTATCCTCACGAGGGTCGCAGGCATGCTGGAGTCTATCCCAGCTGCCTTTGAGCGAGAGGCGGGGTACACCCTGGACTGGTCGCCAGCCAATCACAGGGCACATATAGACAAACAACCATTCACACTCACATTCATACCTATGGACAATTTGGAGTCACCAATTAACCTAGCATGTTTTTGGAATGTGGGAGGAAACCGGAGTACCCGGAGAAAAACACACGCACGCACGGGGAGAACATGCAAACTCCACACAGAGATGGGCGAGTGTGGAATCGAACTCGGGTTTCCTAGCTGTGTGGCCTAACCACTTGTCCACCATGAAGCCCAAAATGAAACTATAATACAAAAATAAATAAATAAACACCAAAGCACTAGTAACGTTTACATCTCAGTAAGACCACTACACTGCACAGTGATTATTGTTATTCATATTCTGTTTGGAGAATAGAGCGTGGAATTGAACCCAGGTCTCCTATCTATGTGGCATGCTCGCTAACCATAAAAAAACGCACAATGTTCCATGTCGCATTTCTGTCCATCCATCCTTTGTTTTTGTTCATTCAGTTACTTATTGGGTCATGGCAAATCTAAAACTGTTATAAAATGGCTGCAACCATGTGACCTAGAAGCAGTTCGCATCACTACCATAGTTGGCAGATTGATACCGATAACGGTGCATGCCGCTGAAATGATTTGAGTGTGCATGGTGTGTTGCATAAAGACATGAAATAGTTGACAACAAGGGCAATCAAACAACGGTGAAAGCGTATCTTCCGTGTCAGACTTAATGAATGCAGCAGATGAAAATAGCGGCTCTAACATGTCTTATCTTCCTTCTTACACCAACTCAAGTCTGCATGAATCCATTCTTATCTGCGTCTTCATTGTTTCATTGCACTATTCCTCCATGGGGGTGTAGCGTATGAACTTTAATTTGTTGGAAACAAACGTGATTGTGTCACGGGTACTATGGCTCGTGCAGACTTTTTCACTCTTTTTATGTACTTTTCCACTTTATTTTCTGGTAACAGAACAGGCTTTTTGTACATTTATGGTGTTTATGGAATAATTGGGGACTTTTACAGTAGGAACATTTGGATGAAGCAGGATGAGGGAATGATACCCGTGGCTTTCTGTCGCTTATTTAAATGAACGTATACTTTTTTTGGACATTGAAGACACGATGGGCTGCGTGCATGCATGGGTTTTCTCCGGGTACTCCGGTTTCCTCCCACATTCCAAAAACATGCTAGGTTAATTGGCGACTCCAAATTATCCATAGGTACGAATGTGAGTGTGAATGGTTGTTTGTCTATATGTGCCCTGTGATTGGCTGGCGACCAGTCCAGGGTGTACCCCGCCTCTCAGCTGGACAGTTGGGATAGGCTCCAGCAAGCCCGCGACCCTTGTGAGGATAAGCGGTAGAAAATGAATGAATGAATTTAGACAAAAAAGGGAATCAGTTTAGGAGGACATGCTCATCTGTAAAGATTTCCTTCCCAAAAAATAAGAGAAATGTTGTTTCTCACTGAAAATACCACAAATGAATAACAAATCAAACTGGTGAGAAATGATTCAGACTTAAACATTTGATTCTGTGCTTACAGACGCTGATTTATGCTGTTTCAGTGTGCAGGAGTCTGAAGGGGTACAGTTTGAGAATCACTGACATAAAACTAAAAAAAGACAACAAAACAAAAACAAATCATCTGACAAAGTAGAACATATGGTAGAGAGTCATATGTGCGGGACAGATGGAACTTTTTTATTGGGTTGAGTAAAACGTTCATGAATCAAATTCAAAAATGATGTTTATTTGGACAAATAAAATACATTTCAGTGTATTTTAACTGCATTTGCATTATAATATAATGGGCTCTTCTTTCAAAAGTTTTTGCATAATTGTGCTAAATAGCAATCATGACAATAGAGTGTCTCTCACCTTTGTGTTTGTCAGAGGCCAAAAAAAAAAAAGCTTTTCCTTCACCAGCTTTGAACTGAAGTTGAGACCAAATTATAGGTTGCAGGCCTGTGGTTGCGTGAATGATATATGAATGAATGCACCCCACATTGTGCCGCAGCGTTGTTCACTTTAAAAGTGTTGTGTGATGAGAGAGGACGCCGTGCTCAATTGCTGTGATTGTCACCTGACGCTCTCCACCTCTTAGGCAAAGGACCTGAGGTACTCCTGCTGGGCGACAAGCTGAATGACAATGAGTGGCACTCAGTGAAGGTGGTGCGGCGGGGGAAACATTTGCATCTCTCCGTGGACAATGCCACCACAGAAGGTAAAAGCGGGTCAAGCAAAGGTTGAAGTGTGTTTGGTGTGGACATTTAAATGACATTATCTTCTTATGCTGTTCCCTAGGCTTCATGAGTGGTGCCCACACTCGCTTGGAGTTCAACAACATCGAGACAGGGATCATGACAGAGCGCCGCTTCACCTCAGTCATCCCTTCCAACTTCATCGGCCACCTGCAGGCCCTCTCCTTTAACGGGATGCTTTACCTGGACCAGTGCAAAAACGGAGACATTTCATACTGCGAGCTGAACGCACGATTCGGCATGAGACACATTGTAGCCAATCCTGTGGCCTTTGTGACCCAAGCTAGCTATCTGGCATTCTCCACCTTGCAGGCCTACGCATCCATGCACCTTTTCTTCCAGTTCAAGACTACCAGCCCTGATGGCCTCATACTGTACAACTCTGGCGATGGTAGCGACTTCATTGTGGTGGAGCTGGTCAAAGGGTGAGCTCAAGAGCACAAACTTTGATGCAGACTCTGACTCATTAATTATGCAGAATTATCCCTTGGTATCCCTTTGTGGTTTGTTTTTATTAGTATGTATTATTTTTAGTGTGTGCTATGGAGACGTCGTGGAAGTAAAGATCGCTCCATCTTGCAGGTTCATCCATTACGTCTTTGACTTGGGAAATGGACCATCGCTGATGAAGGGAAACTCCGACAAGCCACTCAATGACAACCAGTGGCACAACGTGGTCATCTCCCGTGACAACAACAACGTGCACACACTAAAGATTGATGTCCACACCGTCACCCAACACGCCAATGGTGCCCGCAACCTTGATTTAAAAGGTGCATTAAACAGTCTTCCTGCGATGTTATGGTTTATGTCCTTCTCTACAAGAGAATTATCTTGAGCACGCCCTGTCGTCTGTTTCACAGGAGAGCTGTACATTGGAGGTGTGGGGAAGAGCATGTACAGCAGCTTGCCTCGACTGATAGCATCACGAGAGGGGTACAAGGGCTGCCTGGCATCAGTGGACTTGAACGGGAGACTCCCTGACCTGCTGGCAGACGCCCTTCAGAAGGTGGGCGAAGTGGATCGCGGCTGTGGAGGTGAGGTGTTAAAAACAAAAAATAACTGTGAATCCCAACTGTGCACAATATTCCATTTTCCATCAGAATGCATTGATATAAAGAGGACTTATTGTGCTTTTTCCACTAATCTGACCTATAAATGTAGTTAGAATTTTGTATTCTCATATTAAACGATGCCAAGTTACAGATAATGAGGTTTGCGCATTTGGAATTGAGCCCTGAAAGAAGTTTAGGATGGCTCAAAACGCTCGGTTTCAGAGAGCGTTGCTAAACTGTTCTTTTGTGATGTCACAGGCTTCTTTATGGGTGTGCTCTGCTTCCCCAAGCTCTGTTTTTGTGAACATGAATGTGGAATATCTGTGAAACTGTTGCTGAAGCCAGAAGCAGCGCACCTTCGCAGAGAAAGCTACATTAATGCCGGGTACGCTATGTGGACAGAACCGCAGCGCTCACTGTGTGGAACACGATATTCCCGCAAAAGAATGTGTAATGATCACATTTCCACTACCAATGTTGTGCCAAGATTGTCTGCGGTTAGTAAATGCGCCGCCCTCACGTCCGACTTCTGAGCTCCATGGCACTAGCGGTGGCTCTGACAATGTGTGTCCGACAATGAGTGCTCCCCCTCAGGCAGGTGAGGTGGACACACCGCCATCGCGTCCTGGTACTCCTGAGCTTCTCTGCACCAGCCGTGCCTTTGACAGCCTGTGTCCGACAATGAGTACTCCTCCTCAGGGAGGCGAGGTTGGAGGAGCACAAGTAGCTCCTAAACACTTTTTCAATTAGCTCTCCAAATACTTTATTATTCAACTCCTATAACCACTAAATTAGAAAGTGTTGTTCGCAGTAGTCATGAAATAGTTTTTGTACTGTGACCAATCACAGCGGAGTGGGTGTGCCCGGAGGCAGGCCATGGGTGGAATAAATGAAAACAGACCGTTTTGGCGGGAAGCACAAATCCAAGGAAGTACAGCTTAGGTGCAGATACTGGAACATCTAGAAAGTTTTCAGTGAGGGTTATTGTGTGTAGCTGTTCTATAGGAGTCCACAACTCAACAAAAAGGGTCGGAAAATGAGCATAATAGGAAATAGGACATGATGGTGCATCTTTTTCAACCCTTTGTATAACCCCTTGTATAATGACGAGGCCCATATGTTGCTGTTGTCAACATCGTGCAGGTCCCAGCACCACCTGCACTGAGGACTCCTGCCACCATCAGGGAGTGTGTCTGCAGCTGTGGGAGGGCTTCTCCTGTGACTGCACCATGACGACCTACGGGGGGCCGTTCTGCAGTGACCGTGAGTAGGCTTTTTGTTTCCTTCCTGATTGGTCACCACAAGGTACAATACCACCACAGATATCCTCCTCGATTAATTGTTTCCCTCACAGTGGGTGTCATGGACCCTGGTGAGAGAAATAAATATAAATGGTGACTTTTTCCAGTGGTCGCACGGTGTGGTTAGCTTGTAGGCCACACAGTCAGGAGATTGGGCAAGACCTAGGTTCATTTGCATGTTCTCCCCGTGCATAGGCTTTCTCCGGGTACCTCTGTTTCCTCCCACATTCCAAAAAATGCTAGGTTAATTGCAGACTTCAAATTGTCCATAGGTATGAATGTGAGTGTGAATGGTTGTTTGTCTACGTATATGTGCCCTGTGATTGGCTGGTGATCAGTCCAGGGTGTACCCTACCCTGCTCCTGAAAGCAGCTGGGATAGTCTCCAGCTCACCCATGACCCAAATGAGGCCAAGGAGAAAAAAGACATTAAATGAATGAATGATAATGTCCAAGAATTAAATCAAACATACGTATTGTTCTTTTTCATATAGCATGCAGTAGGAAGAGCCTAACTAACAGCTGAGTGTAAGAAAACAGGTCATGCAAAAGCAGCATGTTGTAAGACACCAGGTGATAACACTTTGCGCTTCAAATCATTTAAGCACAGTAGGAAAAGTACTGGTGACACACGCCAGAGAATGATGGGAAATTGCTGGATAAATTGCTCTGCTTGCAGGCGTGCACAATTTCAATACACACAAGAAAAAAGCGGTGTTAGTGCAAGTGTGAGGACAAAAGGTACAAAAAGGCAGAGCACATTGTTAATTTTAAAAAATGTAGAAAAGGTACAATATTGCACTCTAGCAGGACTTGTTCCAGCCAAATGTCCTGAAATCAACTGTGAGTCCAAAAACTCAAAACACAATCATTTACTGACTTGAATGAGATTGGGAACTTAGACTGCATTTACCACATGGTTTTGTCGGGTAAAGACTCTGTTTAGGAGGGTTTCTCACAGTTTGGGCAGTAGTTCTGCTGTCGCTGTCCAGGGTGCTGGTTTCAAACAATCTTGGAAGTGAAACTACTGGATGTGGAGGTCCGAAGTCTGCAGTTGTGAGACTGGTTGGCTGTACTGTCGCTCCTCACCACACTTCAAATTTCACGACTTTGCTCTATCATGTTTTTTTTTTAGCCCGGGATAGGCTGGCTCCAGCATACCCACGACCCTATTGAGGATAAGCGGCATAGAAAATATATGGGTTGATAAATAATAGGCATTATGCATCCAAATTGTGATAGGACAACATACAAGCACCAGACTTGATCACCAGAACAACAGGCTTTTATTGCAGGTTTGAATTACCTCACACCAGGAACAATGATAATCGTCATAATAATAACATCACATACATTTACTATATGGGGTAATATGAATGTAATGGTGACTCCAGGGGTGTTATTCCATGTCTAGAGGGCTCTAATAGTGTTAAATACCATAATTCAAAGGTTGTAAACAAGTTTTCTAGTATACAAAACTACAAAATTTTATTTATAAATAAGAAATCCTACATTGCAGAAGTTCAAATCAGAGAATTTATGAGTTTACAGATGCTGAATCGTGCCTATTCTGGGATCCAACCCGGCATCTTCCTAATGTGGATAGCTATTATATGAATGGGATCTCTGTCAATGGGCTGCAGTGGACAGATCAATAACGGTGTCAATGTGAGTCTGAAGACTCTGAAAACCCATATGCAGTAAAAAAAAACAAAAAAACAAAACAAGTATTAAATATGGTGCTTAAAGATGCACAAACCATTCAGTAAGGAATACACTTGCTAATGGCGCCAGTTGATAAATACCATCATTTAAGCTAATAGCAGGGGCAGACAACCCAGCTCAACTTAAAATGTGTAAATAGACTCTAAAAAAAATCAGATATAGGTATTAAATGGCAATAGTGCACTTAAACCTTCAGTCTAAATCCATGGTAAGAGGCTAAACACATCTAAAAGAAAGAATCCAAAAGAGTCTTTATACCTGCAGTCCTTTTCATTTAATTAGCCACTTAAACAACTTCCTCTCTCTCCCTTTTGTTTGTTTTTGTCTCAGTCTTCTTCATTGATCCTAACTGAAAATCAATAGCCTGATCTCTCTTTTCTTTTGTGTTTATCGACCGTATCTCGATGTTGCCCGAAAAAGCAGCTCCACTAGCAAAACACTGGTATTTGAAGGGAAAATTGCATTTAGCTTTGTATTAATAAAATGTTAGTAATACTATATGAATACCTCTGAGGTTATGCAATTTAGAAAGCAATATAAATGGGGAAAAAAGTAGGTCTGAGGAGTTTGAATTGGTGTCATGCGCGTTACGTCATACCTTTTGCTTTGATTACATTTTCGGTAATGTATGCACTACATTATCTGTGTTGTTTGCGCTATGACATCAGTCGGAGTGAATCGGATCTGTCCGCAGATATCAGATTCACATCAGGAAGATATCTGATTGTATGCTGATTGCTGCTCGATGCTGATCGTATTATATTGGATGATGTTCTCTTGGGACTGTCAACTTTGGATCAAGATATCCGAATCATGTCTTATGAATGTAACATTAGCCATGATGACTCTTATTCGAAGCAGTTTCCATTCATGATGGCAGTACAGGTTTGTGAGGGAATTTATTAGTGTTATTATTTATCAGCGTTTCAGCTTGGACTGCTGTTTATCAAAGATGACAGACTAAAATTGAATGTTTAAAGACCCGCGGTGTCATACTTCCACGGTTGCTAAACTGAGAAAAGTATGACAAAATGTGTGTAAAAGAGTGTTTGACATTGAAGTATAAGCTCTAGCACTAAAGTATATGGGTGCAGTCCTGGTTCTGTAAACTACTGACTGTTCTTGAGCGAACACAATGCTTTCATTTCACTGCAAAGGTAATATTGTGTTAGTCACAATTATTTTGTGAGATTATTTTTTTAAGAGAATGATATTTGAGTGATGGACAGTTTACTTTACCAATGTCTACTTGTTATTAGGGATGGTCCGATCAGGATTTTATGCTGCCAATACTGATCCTGATAATTCATGAGTGAAATCGGCCGATACCGATACCAACACTGATTACAAACATACAAAGTAAATGTTTAAATGTACTACTATATTAAGGATCACAAAGCATTTATTTCTAGTCTTTTCACATTATTAATTGAAAACCTGAATGAAAGGCAATTGTATCCACCTCTGCTGAGTCTCCAATCGCCTGTTCAACAAATGGGAGATGACCTGCACTGCTATTGTGTTTAACCTGAGAGATTCCACAGTTTGTGCATGTGCCAATGACCTGTTTCCATAATACGCAAAAAAAAAATAATTACAAGGACGCTTTGCCATCTGGCAAACTGGACTGACATGATGCCATTATGTCAGCCTGAGGATGGCTTTGGAATCCTGGCAGTGCGTGGTTGAATACCAATACTCCTCAATGAAGCAGTCATCGTCTGGTCATGTGCTGCCAAATTCAGAAAGACATTGAAATGAATCTGCATCATAATCTATGACTAAATGAGAAGACCTAAAAGATCGTATTGATCTATAATAAGCGAAGTGAGCTCTTCATCATACTGCTTGGAAATGAGTCATGCCTTCATGAAAAAGGCACATTTTTTGTGCATGTATTTCCGTGTCACGTAGGCGTCATATTCATTTTCAATTAGCTGGCATCTACATTTGTAAAGTCAACACCTTATCTCTGCTTGTGACCCAATCTGAGCGGGAGGGCGTTGAACCGAGTAAATCACGTCGATTCTTGGCATCGGAATTCTATTGCGCTGCCTGCTCTCTCCACCTCACCTCTCATCATGCTGTGGGACTGGCTGATGCAACATTCAAGGCCTGGTCTACTAAGATCCCAAATAGCAAGTGTTCTGTCGAAATTGGCTTGTTTGAGAATATATGATGACATGACGTGTTGTCACCAAAAGGTATGACAATTCTTATGACGATTATGACAAAAATGTTGTCTTTCAAATCCCCATGATTATAATGGAAAATTGCCTTAATATATTGGGTATATTGGTCGAGTGTTTAGCGCGCAGGCCACACAGTTAGGAGAATTGAGTTTGATTCCACCCTCGTCCATCTCTGTGTGGAGTTTGCATGTTCTCCCCGTGCATGCGTGGGTTTTCTCCGGGTACTCCGGTTTCCTCCCACATTCCAAAAACATGCTAGGTTAATTGGCGACTCCAAATTGTCCATTGGCATGTGCCCTGTGATTGGCTGGCGACCAGTCCAGGGTGTACCCTGCCTCTCGCCCGAAGACAGCTGGGATAGGCTCCAGCACCCCCAGCGACCCTCGTGAGGAAAAAGCGGTAGAAAATGAATGAATGAATGAATGAATGAATGAATGACGGGTTTTCGCCAAAAGGTATGACAATTATTATGACGATTATGACAAAAATGTTGTCTTTCAAATCCCCATGATTATAATGGAAAAATTGCCTTAATATATTGGGTGGCGGCTGCACGGTGAACCAGTGTTTAGCGTACAGGCCACACAGTTAGGAGAACCGAGTTCGATTCCACCCTCTGTCATTTCTGTGTGGAATTTGCATGTTCTCCTTGTGCATGCGTGGGTTTTCTCCGGGTACTCCGGTTTCCTCCCACATTCCAAAAACATGCTAGGTTAATAAGTGACTCCAAATGCCCATAGGTATGAATGTGAGTGTGAATGGTTGTTTGTCTATATGTGCCCTGTGATTGGCTGGCGACCAGTCCAGGGTGTACCCCGCCTCTCGCCCGAAGACAGCTGGGATAGGCTCCAGCACCCCCCGCGACCCCGCGGGAGAACATGCAAACTTCACACAGAGATGGCCGAGAATGGAATCGAAATCTGGTCTCCTAGCTGTGTGGCCTGTTGTCATTTAATATGTAGTAAAAAAAAAAAAGACTCCAAAAAGCACCAACGCGAGCATTCAGTTCTATGTTGCTATGTGCATGGAATGTGGTATCAGCTCGACATTAGAGCATGGCTCCTCATTACTCCTGCAATCATGCGACGCTGCGCTGGAATGATCCAAATGCAAGGCTCAGAAATGCTTTGCTGTACAGACGGTGTGTGTCTTTACTGATTTTCTAAATTTCTGACAGTCCAAATATGTTGACAAGTACACCAAAGAGTCTCTCACGCTCTCCATCGTCTGTCATTGCACCTGCCTCCTCCTCGTGACGATGACCCCAGCCGTGCGTACGTGCCACTTTGCACCTACTATTTGCATCTCATCTTCCCAATATTTTTTTGTGTTGTGATAATCTACATATATTCTGCATATTCATGAAGGCTGCTACAGACATAATTCTCAGTTTTTTGATATGCAAACCTTTCTTAAATCTTACTAACTGTAAGACACCTTGTGCTTTATTACTAGTGTATGACGTATACAAAGAAGCAAGCTGCTCATTGATATAGGATGCAGTGCACTTCCACTTCCAAGCCCAACCCAGTCAGAGGTTCCAAGGGCATACCATTAATGTGCTACCAACATCTGATTATCTGTAATTGGCGCAACTCTGACGCACACACACATACACACACACACACATGCGTACATATCATCGAAGCTGGAATTTGAATTGGCAGCCTAAGGCTAAACCATCAGAGCACTCGCCCCAGCAGGTTCTATAAACATGAATGTATTTACATGAATATTGGATTTCTTTGCAGAGCCGAGATGTGACTGAGTTGAAGGATATCAACCACATACTGTCTTGTCAATTTCAATGATGTTCAACATGCTTCAGAGAACCGGGTGCTTTTAATTGCCAGATGAAGATATTTCTCTGGACCACAAAATAATTTGAGATGTTCATTTCTGTTTGCTCAAAACACAATGTTTCCAAAACGGTAACATTATGCATCTGCTTCAGTTTCATTTTGAATATGAAGGCATGCAATAGGCAACAACCTGCCAGATGTTACTCCAGATGTAAACTGTATTACACGATGCACAATTATATGCACCAGCGTCTTATACTTTATATTACCCTGAATGTACAAGGCTGCAAAATTCAGTTTTTTTTGTCTAGTTATCCATTTTGTTGGGGTGAAAGGTCAACAAAGGTCAAAGCAAATTCACAGCAAGTAACAAGTCTACTGAGTGTCATTGAACCATCATTTTATATTTTGAGACATATGCAGAAACTAACGATCGGGTTTGTATGGTGCCAAAAGTTTAAAGCAAGTATTGGCCGTTATCGATACCATCCTTTTTGCACTGATATCGGTCAATACTGATCGGAGTAACAATGAACTGCGTGATTTACACTTTCCTAAGTCAATACTTGAATGTTCTGTTGTTTAATAAGCTTTAAAAACATGATAATGTCATACATTTCTTATGCCACAAACCAAACAACTGTGCTGTGAAAGCACTGGTGTCCAAAATGTGGTTACAGGGGCAATTTATGGAACGGCGCTTGTTTTTCTTGGCTCACAGCACATTGCACAAAGACATGGTATAGAAAAACAAGTATAGAAAACAAGTCAAATCTGTATCAGGATTGTTTTTACCGTACTATATTATTTACATATTATTTACATATTTACACCGACCAATATTAAGTCTAGCATTATTATTATTACATTGTTAATTAAAATGGCATGGCGGTTGAGTGGTTAGCGCGCAGACCTCACAGCTTGGAGACCAGGGTTCAATTCCACCCTCGGCCATTTCTCTGTGGAGTTTGCATGTTCTCCCCGTGCATGCGTGGGTTTTCTCCGGGTACTCCGGTTTCCTCCCACATTCCAAAAACATGCTAGGTTAATTGGCGACTCCAAATTGTCCATAAGTATGAATGTGAGTGTGAATGGTTGTTTGTCTATATGTGCCCTGTGATTGGCTGGTGACCAATCCAGGGTGTAGCCCGCCTCTCGACCGAGGACAGCTGGGATAGGCTCCAGCACCCCTACGACCCTCGTGAGGATAAGCGGTAGAAAATGAATGAATGAATGAATTAAAATGTGAGAGTCAATTAAGAATTATTACTGTGTTTTTATGCATAATTAGTGTTAATGGTAGTGTTAGCAACAAGATATGCCTTTATTAGTCCCACAAGGGGAAATTTCAAATCATATAATTGCTGTAATTAATAATAATTGAAGGCATTCAAGTTCTATATTCTGGTTTCTGGCAGTCCAGGCACAATTGTCCATGCAGCTCTTGTACCGAATGTCATTATATTGTGCAGGTGGAGCTAAAATGAAGTGTCCAATGATTGTAAATCACTTCATATTTGGTGTCTCACCACATGCAACATTTGAATCCATAATGTTCAGTCCAGACAAGAAATTGCATCTGATATAGCTTTAATGTAACTTCCAATGATAGCAGCCATCCACCACCTGAACAATGGAGCCTACCTTTGCTGTTCATTTATAAGTCTACATTTCTTTTTGATTGTTTTATTCCCATGGAAGGCAAGACAGACGTAAATTGTACTTCTAGCCCGAAGGCATGAAGCCAAGCTACATGAGCGTGGTGGGACTGCTGCTGTCGTCCTTTCCTATTTTAGATGCCAGTTAGCGTGCTTTCATTTCATTTATGTCAAAACTACAATAGTGTCATTTATCCACAGGAATGTACTCTCTCGGTGTGTTCAAAGAAATCCCTTTTTTTGTGCTTTTAACTGGAACTGTGCAGGTCTTCCAGGCCACAAGGATAATCTGGGATAGAGTTTCAGCCTTAATCTTGTGCTTTGAGACTGAAGCTGAAAAATATGTTTCCTTAAGATCTTAAAGATGTTAAAAGGAAAAACATATCATACTTTCAAGCCAAGGAGACTTTGTCCCCCATGGAATTCTATCACAATAGAAAATCAGGTGAGCTGGGATCAAACCGCACAGATTTGGCTCAATTTCAATGCAATAGTCTCTTTTTCTTGTAACTTGTCCGTCGTTGGCTCACTTGATTGGATCTACGGGGTGCCCTTACCTTTGTATCAGAGTTACCGTAACCATAACAACAGAGACAACCTGATCCTTAATCTAAATTGGAAAAAGTGTATATTGGTGTTGTGGGAAAAATTCTATCTGAAAATAGAGAATGCCCGAAAATAAAGACAGAGAACTTGAGCAGTTTTATTACCTTTGCAAAGGAGCGGTCTGCAGATGTCTGACCAAGACTGGCTTCTGACTGAAACATTTATACCTCATCACATGCACATCAATTACATCACAAAAGAATCCAATTTCCACAATGTCCCGGTGTGTCTTGAGAAAGATATTACAACAAAAGAAGAAACAGTGGTACCTCGGTTTTTGTTATTAATCTGGCCCAAAGGCTCCATCAAAATTCGTTTTTGCTATAAGAAATAAGGTAAATCCAATTAATCCGTTCAACACACCCAAAAATATTAACACAAAACACATTTTGTAGGGAATAATTTGAGTTTTAATTCAGAAAATAATGCGCAATATAAATACAGCAGGGTGGCACAGTAGTCGAGTGGTTAGCGCGTAGACCTCACAGCTAGGAGACCAGGGTTCAATTCCACCCTCGGCCATCTCTGTGTGGAGTTTGCATGTTCTCCCCGTGCATGCGTGGGTTTTCTCCAGGTACTCCGGTTTCCTCCCACATTCCAAAAACATGCTAGGTTAATTGGCGACTCCAAATTGTCCATAGGTATGAATGTGAGTGTGAATGGTTGTTTGTCTATGTATATGTGCCCTGTGATTGGCTGGCGACCAGTCCAGGGTGTAGCCCGCCTCTCGCCCGCAGTCAGCTGGGATAGGCTCCAGCACCCCCGCGACCCTCGTGAGGAAAAAGCGGTAGAAAATGAATGAATGAATAATAAATGCAGCAACCGTTTATTGCAGTTGATTGGTTCCAGAACTGAGGGTGATAAATGAATTTCTGTGAGGTAGCAAATATTTTCAAAGTTAGAGCATAGAAAACCTGTTCAAAACCTCAAATACCTGTTTTATAACATTAATAGAGCCCTCTAAACATGCAATAACACCCCTATAGTCACATTTACACTCATAACCCAATATAGTCAACATAAAAAGAGAAAATAATCAATTTAAGACATAAATAAGACTCATGTTTGTGTTCTTGTGTTCTGATTTATTTTTCCTCCGGGGAGATGATTGATGGGAGGACAGGAAGTGACATCATGAATTCAGGGTTGAGTTTTAGTTTGGTTTAGATTATGGGAGGAACCATAGCCAATGTTTATTAGGGTTATTATGCCTTGTGTGTACAGTGCCTTGTACTGTGTTGTTAGTTTTGAAAAGTTAATGCTGGGTTATACATAAATCATGCTTCACACGTGTATTATTGAAGGTTGCGGCAATAAGCCGAATAGTTGGTCAACTTTGAGCTCATATGCTACCAACAAAACAAGACAGATTGAAGAATACCAGACTCAGCAAGATGCTTGTTTGTTCTGAGCGTTTCTTTTTTAACCTGAGGATTATTTTAAACTTACCAACTCAACAGGGAACACACGTGTTGTGCTGAAAGATATTATTGATGCTATTCCACCAGTTGACATCCCATTGAGAGCGGACATTGAAAGTAATTGTTTTCTGTGTGTGTGTGTATGTGTTTCACTATTTTCTGATTTGCCTAGCACGCAGCAAAATGATTGTCTGCCTGGGGGGACGGAACATTTTACATTGTTGACTGAAGTAGTGTTAGTTCCAATCAATGCGCCTAAGAATGTTAGCATCAATGTACCTGTTCATGTGTATAGAAAACAACAACACATTGTTAGAGGGTTTATTTTTTGTCACAATGACGTGCATTGTTAGGTAGCTCATATTAACTAATTTTCTGGCATTATAATGCACAGAAAATTGAAAAGAAAATATGTGTTCATGTTTCACATATGGATTTTTGATGTCAATTCACCAAAAAGTGCAGTTCTTTAACTGGTCTCAGACACAAATAAATGAATTCCCGCAAAAATTGGATTCCTTATTAAAAATATAATATTTTCATAGAACAAACAAAACTGTTTACGACCGCCTAAATATGTTTTTTTTTGTACATGATTAAGGTGAGCCAACACCCCTATAGTCACTTTTACAATCGCCCAATATAGTGGACATGATAAGAGAATTTTTGACAAATTATGAGCCATATTGTTAGAGGGTTTATTTTTTGTGTCACAATGACGTGCATTCTTAGCTAGCTCATATTAACTAATTTTCTGGCATTATAATGCACAGAAATGCAAAAGAAATATGTGTTCATGTTTCACGCATGGATTTTAAATGTAAATTTTCCAAAAAGTGCAGTTCTTTAACTGGTCTCAGACACAAATAAATGAATTTCCGCAAAATAGGATTCCTTATTAAAAATATGATATTTTCATAGAACAAACAAACCTGTTTACGACCGCCTAAATATGTTTTTTTACATGATTAAGGTGAGCCAACACCCCTATAGTCACTTTTACAATCGTCCAATATAGTAGACATGATAAGAGAATTTTTGACAAATAATGAGCCATATTTAACATGAAACAGCATGATTTATTAATGAATATATTTTTCAAAAAACACAATAAGAGTGAAACAGAGAAATTTGAACCGCAAAGTGTCGAGGGATGACCGTATGTAGCGTTACCTTCAAGTGTCAAATAGGTTTTGTGGCTCCAAGTGGGTTTTAATTTGGTGGAAACGAGTCCAAATTGCTCTTTTAATGCAAAAGGTTTTTGACCCCTGCTCTAAACTAACTTGACAATACATTGCACTTTGTGTCTTAGAGCCCATTTAAAGGATTTGCCATCAAGAGTGATTGCTGTTAAGGAGAGCATACTGTGTGTGACATGGAAAGTCTGGCTCTCTCAGCGGTATCATTTCACGCTCTCCAGCATCAGCTTTACTGCAGCATGCAAATTGCTGTATTAATTGAACCTTTTTATACCTGGACAGACGTCAGTAGAAATAATTGTCAGCACTTAGACATTCAAGTAAAAGGGGATTAATTCTTTTTATTATTGATTTTCGGCTATTTTTCTGGTTCAAATCCTGCTTGCTTAATATCCCATAATGATATGTCTAAGCTTACAGTAGTTACACATCCCATGAGAAATCCCAACCCCCAGTGATACACTAAACACACAAAAAGACCTCTGATAGTAAATCAAATGAATTGTGTACTTACTGGCTGGTCCTTGTTGTAAAAGGTCATCTTCTAACTGATACCTCATTTATTAGTATTTACTTTTCACTACGCTAAGAACCCCTTCTGTCCTGGCAGAGGCTGTGCTCACAGCATGTTCCGGTAATCACCTCCAAAGTTAATTAAAAGCTCTGCATTTATTTGGCACCCATGCATTACAGTGTGCATACTTCAATGCTCGTATTGCTTGAGGGCACATAAGCATAGTAGGGAGTAGTAGAGTTTCTATCTTCCAACTATGCTACTCTATATTGGCAATTAAACAGACAGAATGCCTTTTTTTAAATTGAACGTACTATAACACTCACCTGATACCATATGCTTTTTCAATTCTGTCACTTGAAATTCATGTTCTCCTCTACAGTGCTGGCAGCACTCATGCAGCCCCAGGCCATGACATCTTGCTAGCTATTTGGACAATGGAAGTGTCAATTTTTCATTTCATATTTTCCTTGGAGAAGATATAATAAAAATGGATACCAAAATGTGAGGAGCGACCTCGGTCCAGATACAGACCTCATGATGGGCTTTTACTGACCAGTTACCAATTTAAAAGGGAAATTTAATATAACAATATTAACATATCATCATGCTCACAGAGAGATCACAGTGGTGTTTCGCTGCATACCGTAATTTCCGGCGTGTAAGCCACACACACTAAGTTTAGGGAGGAAAAATAGTTAGTGGTGTAAAAAAGTGTTTGGGCCTTCCTGATGCATTGTTTTGCATGTTTGTCACTCCATTTCAAATTATCAAACAAATGTAAATTAATTGTCAGTGACAACACAACAGAACACAAAATGCATGGGATAATTGAGATCCATCAGTCTGGAAAAGTTTTAAAGTCATTTCTCAAGCTTTTGGGCTTCAGTGAACCACAGTGAGAGCCATTATCCACAAATGACAAAAAAATTAACCTTTCCAGGTGCCAAAATTATCCCAAGAGTGTAGCAACTCATCCAAGGGGTCACAAAAGACTCCACATACATTACATCTGGCGTATAAGTAACACCGCATTTCAGAAAACGAACATCATACCAATAGTAAAATATAGTGGTAGTAATGTGATGGTCTGGGGCTGTTTTGCTGCATCAGGACCAGAAAGACTCGCTGTGATAAATGGAACCATAACTTCTGTTGTGTACCAAAAAATCCTGAAGAATACCCGGCCATCTGTCTGTGACCTGAAGCAAATTATGCAGAAGAAAAACAAATTGAAGACTTTTGACCTAGTCAAAATCCTGACCTGAATCCTATTGAAGGGGTCTAAAACACGCGGCCCGCGGGCCAAATGTGGCCCGCAGGACACTAGTTTGAGGCCCGCGCCTTGATATGAAAATATGAAAGTTTAATGTTAGTGCGGCCCGCGCAAGTTTGATATGGATGCTGTATGGTATCATGTGCCCAGAAAAAATTATTACATTTGATTAATGTTCATGTTAAAGGTTAAATAACTGTTAATAGTTATCCTCCCTATCCGTGTGGAAGTGGTAAGTTTTTGGCTTATTTAAGTTTAAAGGAAATAACTTGGAGGCATCCGTTTAGGTCACTAGCTCTCTAGTTTGCGAGTTAGCATGAGTCTCAAGACCCTGCAGTTGCGCAATATGTTGTAAATAAAAAGAGTATAAATGTGACTATAGTCGTGGTTTGTCATGTCTACAGGGCTCTAATAATGCTTTGTTCATTTTAATCTGAAAAAAAATAATTTGTCCACCCACCAACTATATGTGGTTTCTTAAGGTTTTATTATTTGCTGTTTTATTATTATTATTATTATATTTATTTATTACTGATTGATTGATTTTCTTTATTCTTGATTTGTTTATTTTTCATCTTATTTTGTGCAGAAAAATAAAAATTAAGATTATAGTTAATAGTTAAAAATTAAGAGAATAGTGGAATGTTTTATCAGAGCTTTTATTGTAGAAAATCGGAACCAAAGCACTGAAAAAAAAATTCTGTTTTTAATAAATGCGTTATTTTTTTTTATTTTGGAAAACCTGATGTGGCCCAGTCTCAGCCAAACCCTAGCTCCAGTGGTCCCCAAGTAAATTGAGTTTGAGACCCCTGCTGTAGATTGACCTTAAAAAGACGGTTCTTGCTGTAAAACCCTCCAATGTGGCTGAATTACAACAATTCTGCAAAGATGAGTGGGCCAAAATTCCTACACAGCGCTGTTAGAGACTCATTGCAAGGTGTTGCAAATGCTTGATTGCGGTTGTTGCCCAACCAGTTATTAGAAATTGGTCACAATTGGTCCCGAGCCACACTACGGATACTCTTGGTCTATGAGGGCATGAATATGTACAGGAGTCGTCCATGTTGAGTTGCATGTTGAGAAGACATTTAAGTCTGCAGATGTTATTTGGCATGGTTGCTACTAACGGTAAATTGTTTCTTCCAATAAAGCGATTGTTAACTGGCCATCTCCTCTCATCCTTTTAACAGCCAGGTAGACACCACAATAGTAATTAACAATTTAGCGCCAAAATGAGGCACTTAAATGTGTTTTTCGGTCTGGTTTCTACAGTTCACGTGTTCACCGGTGCTTTAATGCCATCAGCACCAGCATATTATTATCCCTACTTGCCCTGCGGTAAAACACCACCCAATAACACATAATCCAGCACAGGTCAACATCTCCCAGCACTTTTACAGCTTCCCAGCCTGTTAGGCAGGAGAGGAAAAGTTGTGACATTTACATACATGTGAAAAGAGAAGAAGTACCTGAGGCAAATCATGTCTCTTTGACTTACTTTTACCGGCTTGTCCTCGCTGCTCACATTAAAAATGTCTCTCCTATATGTTGAACTTTTGAGGCTTTAAGGAATAGGTTGCGTGTGTTTTCTACAAAACAGGTTGTGTTTAATTCTAGTGTGCCCATAAGAATTTGGATTTTGGTTCATGTGGCCCAGTTCTCTTTTTTTGTGTGTGTAAGTAGCAGTGGGAGGGTGCTATAATGGAGAAAAGGATTAATGGGGAAAAAAAAGTCCCATCAATTTACTCAAAGCGAATTATCCAATTCACTGGCATGTGTGCTTGATTGAAATAACACCACGTTCCTCGCTTTTTTGTCAGCTGATAAAACTCTAAAAGTGAATGATGACAATGTTATATAATTAGACGTTGATGTAACAGAATTAAAAGAAGCACCTCAGACCGGATGAAGTATATTTAAACCCCACTCATGCATTCATCTTGTTATTCTTTAGAATGAACCACATTTGGCGAATTGAACCATGGGAACTCCACATGCTCAAGAATGACAAGGTTAACTTTCCAATGTGTATATCCCGCCCTCTTCCTGCTCTGACATGTTTGTTGTCACCTAATGATAGTGATTTGGCAAAGTTTAGCTGCTAATGTTGGCTATCTTTGAATATATAATGAATGTGAATCTCTGAGACGACGTACGTGTATGTGTACGTGTGACCGAAATATAAGCATTGTGAATTTTTCATTTTATTCAGCTGGAACATTTTTACAAAGTATAACTTCAAATTGTGACAAATATTTTGTTCATCAATCTTAAGTAAATATAAAGTAAACTCATAATTAATTTCAATAGTTAGTGTTGTTGTTTTTTTTTTACTTTTGGGTCACCACAAAGAGGCAATTGCCTGCATAGTTTTGACTTCGGTTTCTTTGACTTATTGCAACCTTTTGGGTTTCATGTTTTATATCATCGCAGACTGATAGCTCACTATGTAAAGCAAACAGCACACAGCGGGAGGTGCCATGCATGTTTAATACATTGATAAATACCAGTCACGGCAGCGCTCAGATATGCAACAGGTTATCTAATGATTAGTCACGCTGTTACGTGATTGAGCCTGCAAACATGGACAGATGGAGTGGGAGTCTTTAAACAGTGCTTGAAGAAATATCCAAACTCTTCTGCTTAAGCTACACCGTCATTCAAGGTGGCATTGTCTAAGATTAGATACACACTGACGTCAGTTGGTGATCATTTTTTGATTTTCGCAGAAATGCAGCGTCAGTCCTCTTCATAATTTTGTTTAAGAATAGTTTTTTGACTCAAATATATTTTAGTTTTTTGCCATATTACAATGGAGTATCAAAAATAATCTGAGATTTTGAGAAAAAAGTTCATGCATGCAGAATAAAATCTGATTTTTTTTTTTCAAAACTAAAACTATCCTATATTTTAGTCAGAAGTTGTAAATTTACCAGAAAAAAGGTAATATTAACCTAAGGTCACATAATTCACATAACTGTCTCAAGCAATTTCCTGTTATGAGTATTGAAATAATCTGAGATTTTGTTGTACATTTACCATAATCTTGTCATAAATTTACAAGACACAATTTGTACATTTTATTAAGTTCCCATGATGCTTAGAGTGCCAAACCAGAAAGTAGAAGATCCTACTACGACACCTTGTGATAGAAGTCTTATGCAGCAATCATATTGTAATCTGACAAATCTTAAGTAAATTTAATCAAGTGTAGAATTACGGCAGCTAATGCTTGGTTGGACATTTATACCAGAGCAAGCTATTGAACTTTGACGGGGGGGGGGAGCAGCCACCCACCGCGCGGATAAGTGACACTGTGAACGCCGAGTCCAGGGTGGATTGCAAGGTCCTCGCATTGCCACTTTCATAATACTGTATGTGTACAACGTATATGGATGTGATTCTTCTGTCGCATCCTCACGTTGCACAATGCAGCTTGAAGACCTACACAAAAATTCTCCATCCTGCAAGGAGGCGTGAGAACAATCTCTGAGCCTTGAAAGAGACTCCTATTGAGAGCACTAATTAAAAGACTTGCTCATTTCGCGCCTGCAATTTGAGTGTCACATTCGCTCATCAGACGAAACGCTCGAGTTGCTGAATGTAACTGACTGCTATGCGAGTATAACATGATTTATTGTCAACATCCATGCTGAAAATACTTCTTATGATAAAGCTGAGCCTGTGTAATTACCTTGGCAAACACAAGGTGCTCTATCTGCATTCCCATAGAAGACTCTCCAGGATTTTGCAATGTTGCAGCCTCGCAAATTTGCATATTTTGGCCAATCATTGTCATTTTTTGCAAATGAAATTTATCCCTGAGCAGAGCTCAAACGCCAAGTCAACTGTCTAGCCAATTAAATGGAACCTGCATCAACCATAGACTGCTACGCTCAGGCAACAGTATCCCTCTTTCAGCCTTTTGGGTGTTATAGAAACATTTACCAACATAACCACTTCCTCACTTCCTTGTTACACGGACAGGGATGTTGACGTGTGATGATCAATTCTCATTTTCTCTCATTTAACAACAAAAGTTCGCAGCTACAAATTGCGCTGAACGGTCACACAATGTTCTCAATGACAGGCAGACATGCAGTTGACTAAATGCTTAATTTAGGAAAAAAATACTTAAGATGTGCTGAAATATGCTAACTAGTATTTAGTCATCGGCGTTATTCAACCCTGAACCAGCATGATTTATTTTTCAATGGATTTTTGAGGCCTGAATGGTTAGCATGATTCCCTGTGTGGAGTTTGCATGTTCTCCCCTTGCATGCGTGGGTTTTCTCCGGGTACTCCGGTTTCCTCCCACATTCCAAAAACATGCTAGGTTAATTGGTGACTCCAAATTGTCCATAGGTATGAATGTGAGTGTGAATTGTTGTTTGTCTATATGTGCCCTGTGATTGGCTGGCAACTAGTCCAGGGTGTACAACGTTTCTCCCACAAAGACAGCTGGGATAGGCTCCAGCACCCCCACGACACTTGTAGGATAAGCGGTAGAAAATGAGTGAATGAATGAATTATAGTTTTCTTTAGCGAGGAGCGTTTATCACCAAGTTCTGGCGCGTTCCACCCGTAGTGGCTTATTGGATGGAATCTGTCTGTAGTGTCTCAACTGAAATACATTCACCAATGGACTATGGATGGATGTATTTTTGTGTAACCATGACATACAAAGCTGCAAAATTCACACTGGGATGTCATGATGGATTTGTATTTGTTTTGTAAAATGGGCACATGTTTGTGTACAAATGTGCTATTCGTGCTATTTAACTCACAAGTAGATGCAATGTTATTGAACAAAGCTGCATGGAAATCAGGCATTTTTAGGCCCCAACAATCAGTTTTTCATCATTCATCATTCTTACATTTTAAAAATATTTTTTAAATTATTTAACAGAGGAAAATCCCTGACATACAAAGCTATACCTCTGTTAATGTGTTAAGTAAATAATGTATTCAAAAGCCATTAAAAACACGTCCATTTGCAAAGTGGACTCAGTTTATGGCATGCACACGAGACAGTTGCGTGCTACTAAAATGCAGGAATGAGGAGATGGTGTTTGTAGTGTTTATTCTCCTCCGTCTTCATCTATCTTTCTTCCTCTGTTCTTCAGGTATTACCTCTTGTCTTATTATTTCTTTGCACTCCTATTGTTTTTTTTTACGTGCTCTTTTCATTTTGGATCTTACACAAATAATCTCTGTATCAGCATCCCTTATAAGTACCACAAAGGAAAGATGTTAAAAATTATCTTAATCGTTCAGATAGGGCTTCTTGTATTTATTCGTCTCTTCATTGTACATTCATGTTCATCTCTTATTATGATAAAAGGCCTCCATTGGAGTGTTAGAATCCAAACCATACTGTACCTATCCACTGATCCAGTATGTCTCTATAGCGTATTTATCTGTCAAGGGGAGCATGTGGTCTTCATTTATCTTTTTGCCCCCGATGTTTCCAGTCAACATGATTTATCGGCCTTCCTCTTCTTTTCCAATACAAATGAACTCAACAGGATAAGAACACAATTTTTTTTTTGTCTTTTTTTTTTTTTAGTACGGCATCAATTTTAAATATTCAAGATTCATATTTAGTGTAAGATTATTAATGTAATTGTATTATTTATCGTTTATTTATAAATCATTTTTTGCTCATCTCGTTTTTTTGTTATGGTCCTGCTTGTGGCGCAACGCACCCACTCACTGAATATTAATTTCCCTTTGGGGGAACAATTGTTTTACTAAAAAAAAGTCAAATGTATTTATCGCTCACCATTTGAGCAGTAAATACAGTATCATTATTTTTAGTGTTAGAAGTAATAGCAGTACTCTTTGTACAGCAATATTACTTTCAGTTACATTCATTAAACTTAAATATATCCTCCATCAACATTGCACCCTGTATTATGTACGAAAAAAAACCTTCACAGCATATATTTTATAGTTATATAAACAGTTTGATATTAATAATGCAATAGTGCAGCTGAAAGTAGAGTGGTGACATTGTTCACAAATGCTTGACAGCACAACAACAACATGGGACTGCGGCGGACAGCAATGTATAAAAGCTTTCCAAATGAATCTCTGATATTTAGTTCAAAATGCAAGCCAAAGCAATTTTTTTTAACAAGGCTTGGCAAACTCCATCTCCCTGCTCAAAGACGCCCCTGGTATTTTGTGATTGAAAAGCACCTTTTTTTTTTTTTAAGTATTCCAAGAAGAATATGTGAATTCATAATGTAGGCTTTGATAAATGTACACACTTACTGTAACTTTGGCTTTCCACTGTTTCTCTATTGGATTGGTGGAATACCATCACATGAATGCTCATCTCTCAGCATTCATGTATAAAGTATTATTGTCACATACTGCAGTGGAGTGGATGCTTGTCTCGCAGCGTTCATGCAGTGCATGTAATTGATATACTCCAGCATTAGTGTGAATGAGGGCTGTCGACATTGGCCTAATCGGAAATATCGGATCATATCGGTATTGGTTTTTCTGACAATATTGAGTAAGACCTCATTAAACTGCACCGTGCGCCACAGAGTGTCCGGATTGTAAATATGCAATTTGCATTGATTGTGAAGTGCTTTTTATGCAAGGGGGGTAAGGTATGTTCCGTTAATATTTCTAATTTAATATCGCACCTCAAGAAAATCACTCAGAGTCACGCAGTGTAATAATAACAATCTTTCAAATGTACAGGAAGAAAAAACGATTTCACTGATTGAGTTTCCTACTTTGCACTTTACTTTACGGATATGGATGTTTGTGCCACATAGAAATGTGCAACTTTCCAAATTGTATAGTTGCTGTTGATTGTCGGAGGATGTTATTTTAGATGAATGATTTGAGACGTAGTATATTACAAATAAATGTGGTACCTTTTGTGGTATTAAGGCGTGTTCCATTAATATTTCTAATCTAATATCGCACCTCAGGAAAATCACTCAGAGTCAGCAGCTTAATAATAACAATCTTCCAAATGTACAGGAAGAAAAAACGATTTCACTGATTGAGTTTCCTACTTTGCACTTTGTTCGTATATGGATTTGTGCCACATAGAAATGTGCAACTTTCCAAATTGTATAGTTGCTGTTGATTGTAGGAGGACGATGTCAGCCTATCATCCATCCCCGTTACTTGATTGACATACAGGACAACCAGTCAGATGACAACTGAATTTTGACCTTTAGGTCACCACTCATGCGTAAACAACGATGCAAAGTGCTAAGCTAGTCTGCGAATAGCGTCAGATTTTAAGCCCTCGCTAAAGTTTATGGTCGCTAAAATGAGTGAAGTAGCTGGTCCAAGTAAAAAGGCAAAAACATATCACTTCCATACGGAATGGGAGGTGGACTTTTTTTTTTCACAATGTCTTTTTCGAAGTGCGTTTGCCTGGCTAACCTGGCTATCAGCAGCTACTGTCCGGACTATGCATCCCTGGCTGATTCAATTCAGTGCAAGTCATCAAAGTAAACTCAGGTAATTACAAAAAATGTTAATAGTTAATTATGTGTGTTTTGCAATATTGGCTCATTTGGTTATGTAAGGTACATCAACATACATTGTACGTACAAATAATCCTCAATACATTTGAAAATATATAGATGTTTTGCATTTTTGTAGTGGGTAGATCATTTTGACTCGGTCATTTTAAAAGTAGCTCGCATGCTGAAAAAGTGTGAGCACCTCTGTATTAAGGCGTGTTCCATTAATACTTCTAATCTAATATCACACCTCAGGAAAATCACTCAGAGTCACGCAGCGTAATAATAGGAAGCTTCCAAATGTACAGAAAAAAAAACAATTTCACTGATTGAGTTTGCTACTTTGCACTTTACTTCGTTCATATATGGATGTTTGTGCCACATAGAAATGTGCAACTTTCTAAATTGTATAGTTGCTGTTGATAGTAGGAGGATATGTTATTTTCGAATAATGATTTGAGGCATAGTATATTACAAATAAATGTGGTACTTTTTGTGGTATTAAGTGGTTCTATTAATACAAATACTAATCTAATATCACACCTCAGGAAAATCACTCGGAGTCATGCAGTGTAATAATAAGAAACTTCCAAATCTACTGAAAAAAGAAATAATTTCACTAATTGAGTTTCCCACTTTGCACTTTACTTTGTTCTTATACGGATGTTTGTGCCACATAGAAATGTGCAAAATTGTATAGTTGCTGTTGATAGTAGGAGGGCGTTATTTTAGATGAATGATTTGAGACGTGGGTCTCATATTAATGTGGTACTTTATAACTTTTTTGCATTTGTTCTTATTTTGCACAAACAGTGTTTATTTGTGAAATTCCTTCAGTGACATCAAAATAAAAGAAGCATAATGCGGATGTTTGTGCCACATAGAAATGTGCAACTTTCCAAATTGTATAGTTGCTGTTGATAGTAGGAGGACATGTTATTTTAGATGAATGATTTGAGACGTATATTACAAATAAATGTGGTACTTTTTGTGGTATTAAGTAGTTCCATTAATACTAATACTAATCTAATATCACACCTCAGGAAAATCACTCGGAGTCGTGCAGCGTAATAATAAGAATCTTCCAAATCTACTGAAAAATAAATAATTTCACTAATTGAGTTTCCCACTTTGCACTTTACTTTGTTCTTATACGGATGTTTGTGCCACATAGAAATGTGCAAAATTGTATAGTTGCTGTTGATAGTAGGAGGGCGTTATTTTAGATGAATGATTTGAGACGTGGGTTTCATATTAATGTGGTACTTCATAACTTTTTTGCATTTGTTCTTATTTTGCACAAACAGTGTTTATTTGTGAAATTCCTTCAGTGACATCAAAATAAAAGAAGCATAATGTGATGGTAAAATGTGACCTGACAATTTGAGGTAAGAGCTGCTGCGTTTATTGATACCACATGAGTATGAACCTCTTTTCTTTCAGCATTTACAGTACATATGCATAAACATGTTTTTCACCATACAATAGCATGAATATGAAAGCTTAACATTGAAACAATGGTGCTTGTTGGATAATTGTTCTCTCGCAGCACTTGCAGATGAAAGTACATTTTTTTCAACATATGCTTGTCTCTCAGCATGCTCATAACAGCGTGACAAATATACATTAGCATGAATACGAATGCTTGCCGCTCAGCATTTGGGCACTGTTGCATTATAGTCGTCAATGTGAAGGCTCGTCTCTCATCGTTCCCAAAGCGTTCCCGCATTAGCACGTCTGAATGTCTGAATGTTTTGTAGCACTCCTATATTAATACAAATATGTCTTGTCTCTCAGCCGTCGCATAACAAAATTATACACACATGTCTCATGCACAGTCACCGGCATAATACATTGTTTACACACAATAGCATCAGTGTGAAAGCTTGTGTCTCAGCAGTAAATACATAAATATAGTCGACGCACAAGTAGCCCGAGTGTAATTGAGTGTCTCTCAGCATTCACACAACGATGTCAACTTAAACGAATGGGGTCAAGCATCACCACAAGGCTCAGTGAGTACTGTGGATGTTTAGAAATACAAAATAAGCTAAAAACTGTCTCGCCGTAGGCAGTAATTGCCTCGGTTCACTCTCCCGTGTCCTAAATAAGATCCAGCAATTCCTTCCCCAAATAACCGCTTTGCGGTTGAAGAAGCACTAACCAGGTGGATGAACCCTCCACCCTGCTCTGACTTCTCCCTCTGTGCATCCATCTCTGTGGGAACATGGCGCTTTTTTACTTGACACCCAAACCACGCAACGGCAGAACCTCAGATAAATGGCGGTCTGTGCCAAAACCTTGCCACCGCCGTCCCCCGCCCCCCCGGGGAGACCAGGGCTTCCTAGTCGCTCCTGCAGGGACCGCGCGGAAGGGGAGAAAGGTTACATTCAGTTTACATCATAAAGAGCAGACAGTGTTGCACACACAGAGACCCTCAGATTCCCAGTCTCGCATCTGCTCGTCCGTCTGTCCGTCCATCTTCGTCCCAATGCTGGCAAGACACACCAGACGCACGCTTATATATCATTTACTCGCTGTTTTCGCTTGCATCCTCAAAGCTCTGCTCAGTGTATAAAATTATAAATACAGTTCTCTTGATGAAGAATTTAGGCATGCGATGCAGCAACACTCCACAGTATCACCTTTTGTTTCAAATGTAGTGGATTATACAGGACATAAAGCTGTACATCTTTATCCAAATACAAACCAAACCCCACAATGAGAGTCTCTTTTCAGGCAACCTAGTTTCCCCCTCATTGCCATGGCAACCCTAACTGAGGCTCTGCATACCTTCCATTATTGCAAATCAAACATGTTGCTTTTAGGCTAGCATGTGATCTCACAACCTCAAATTCCTGCTAAATCTACACGAAGCCCTTTTTTTAAAGTATTGTTTAGAACAAATGGAGTTTCCGTGACCGCTTTTGTGAACCAGCAGAGGTGAAAAGGTAACCTCCTCTCGAGGTATAAAACATTTACACACTGTATTAAGATTTTATAAGTAGCAGCAGCATAGAGCGTATAGTATCCTTTTTTGTCGGTGTCACCTTGCGTTTATTGCTTTACAAACAAAGGGTGTCCAAAAAAAGACTCTCTTGCTTGTCGATACAAAGGGAGTATGCTGGCTGGACTATTCATCACTTTTGAAATGATGGATTTCTGTGCAGGAGGTCACAGCTGTCAATTTTTCCTACAGCCAGTTCAGCTTACAGGCGAGCACGTAGCCTACTCACCTTTGTATACTAAACACACAAAAGATGTGCTGTATGAAAGTCTATTTATGCAGGGTATGAGGGAAAAAAATCATTTAGCTCCAAGGTCAGCACTAATGAAGGCAGCTAATAATGGACTTGTTGCTAGAACACATGTCCTCTCTCCAGATTCTATAAAATATACCGAACCCACGGTTTTCATCACAAAAAACAAACAAACCGCATATTTTTTTCTTTCCAGAAGAATACCAATCAGTTTAATCACCCCAAATATCAACACAAAATACATTCATTCATTCATTTTCTACCGCTTTTCCTCACGAGGGTTGCGGGGGGTGCTGGAGCCTATCCCAGCTGTCTTCGGGCGAGAGGCGGGGTGCACCCTGCCAATCACAGGGCACATATAGACAAACATTCACACTCACATTCATACCTATGGACATTTGGAGTCGCCAATTAACCTAGCATGTTTTTTGGAATGTGGGAGGAAACCGGAGTACCTGGAGAAAACCGACGCATGCACGGGGAGAACATGCAAACTCCTGGAAATGAACCCTGGTCTCCTAGCTGTGAGGTCTGCGCACTAACCACTCGACCGCTGTGCCGCACAAAATACATTTGGCCAAAAATGATACATATAAATGACGAATGGAGTGCATAAATTAACATTAATATTATTGTTATCGGGCTGCATGGCGGACAAGTGGTTGCGAGTATGCCTCACAGCCAGGAGACCCCAGTTCAATTGGTTTTCTCCAGGTACTCCGATTTACTCCCAAATTCCAAAAACATGCTAGGTTAATTAGCGACTCCAAATTGTCCATAGGTATGAATGTGAGTGTGAATGGTTGTTTGTCTATATGTGCTCTGTGATTGGCTGGTGACCAGTCCAGGGCGTACTCCGCCTCCTGCCTGAAGATAGCTGGGATAGGCTCCAGCACCCCCACGACACGACAAGCGGTAAAAAATGAATGAATGAATTATAGTTACCTTTAGCGAGGAGCGTTTATCACCAAGTTCTGGCACTTTCCACCTATTAGTGGCTTGTTGGATGCAATCTGTCTGTAGTGTCTCAACTACAATCCATTCACCAATGTACGGATGCTTTTTTCGGCATTCGATTCCATGGCAACGT
The DNA here is from genome assembly GCF_037039965.1 of Doryrhamphus excisus. Taxonomy (NCBI): domain Eukaryota; kingdom Metazoa; phylum Chordata; class Actinopteri; order Syngnathiformes; family Syngnathidae; genus Doryrhamphus; species Doryrhamphus excisus. The sequence continues at coordinate 8,574,418 of NC_136377.1, read as the reverse complement.
GTCATTAAAACTCTAAACTGCCAAAAAGATCTTTGTTTATCACATGTACATTGTACAGTGTAATTTGTCTCTGAATTCCACCCATCCTCTTGAGGAGCAGCAGGCCGCTATCGTCAGCGCCCAGGGACCAGATGTGGGTCATAGGTCAGCATCTTGTTCAGTGAAGCATCCATTTATTGCTGACACATGCAAACCTCCTGAAAAATCACTACAACTCCCACCGGGGGCCATGTACTATGGCCATTGACTTATCCTGTGGCACATTGTAAAAAAATTTAATTTTTGAAAAATGCCAAAATAAGCTACAATGTAAAGAGAAAAAAATATATACTGTGAAAACAAAGTTTTTACATTTTGAAACTATAGAAAAATACCAAAGTTCTTCCCAGCATTCTTTAATTTTTCAATATGTGGCCCTCAGTGGAAAAACTCTGGACACTTCTGACCTAAAAGATCCTTCTGTTTTTCCAATGAGAATCCGCCTTTTCTTCTCTTTTTTGTGTTCTATCACCACAACGAGTGCATCAGGACAAACAAACAAAGAGCCTAAACCGTGTTTGCAAAAGACAGCATTTTGTGGACCTTTAGAAAAAAAACTGTGAGGCATTGGAAAATTCTTATTTTTGCAAAAGCCCAATGCTAAAAGCTACAGTGATAATATTGCATGTACACTGTACACATGGCCTCTCTGGTTCCTGTTTCACTGACCAAAAAAAAGCTAGACACTGTGCTTGCTTCTCAGCATTTGTGCGATAAATCCAATGGCCGTTTAAATCTGAACAAAAGTCACAACAAAACCACAGTATGTAAGCAAGACAACAAGCTTTGCGTTTTAATATATAGCCCAATATAACAAGCTTCGTTGAATCTTCGTTTTTGGTCCTGTTCCCATCTCTCCTTTCCTCTCTATTTATCATCCCTACTCCCCCTCTCTGTCCCGCCCCCCCTCCCTGGCCATCTTACAACAAATACACAGCAAAGCCGAGCTCCTATTTCTTTTTGATCCGCTCACATTCGGCTGTGTTCAAAGAATCATATAACATAATAACTTTTTATTCATGTCTGACTTAATCTCATTTCCAGTCGTCCCCGAAAAACAATGAGAGCTTTTGTTGACTGAGGACCGATACTTGATTTAACATCTTCCAAAAGGCAGCTGGGTTAACAAACAGTAAAGATAGCAAACCTTTTATGGGAGGCTTCCCTCATAAACACTTAAATTTGTGGATTTCTTTTCTATTTTCAGCCATGCTGTTTATGCAGGGCATCATTACGACTCGTATTGAAATGATGTCCACGGAGTGTTTGGACATCTGGCCAAGAAGAACCGCCTCGGTGCTTTTTTCCTCTGCACACTGAAGACAGTGTTTGTCGATACTGCTGCAATTGAAACCATACGCTGATGCTGGCCAGCTGCCACCACTCGTATTCATACCGAGCTTGTTGCGGGATATTCATCTCTCAGGGCTCATATGACCATGTGTAGGTAGTAAACATGCACAACAACCTTTCTCAAGGCCGTATCGGTCACGAGTGTGCTTTGAAAGTACAGATATACTCTAGGTACCTATACTGTGTTGGGGTGTTGGAGGTAGTGTGTTCTTCCATGGTGGAGGTTCTGGCCTCACTTTTCACAGCTGTGAGTTTGTTGAGTTTGTGACACATGCATGTTTTAAAATAGACACTTCTCGGCCACCAACAAATAACGATTGGTAATGTACCAAATCCCTGTATTGGATTTTTCGAAAGAATATAAAAATGACTTTTCCATTCAGCTTTTCCCTTCGGGGGTCGCCACTGCAAATCAATCTCCTCCATCCAACCCTGTCGTCTGCATCTGTCTCTCTCACACCAACTACCCTCATGTCCTCCTTCACTACATCCATAAACCTCCTCTTGGGTCTTCCTCTACAGCTCTAAACGCAGCATCCTTCTACCAATGTATTCACTATCTCTCCTCTGGACATGTCCCAACCATCTCAGTCTGGCCTCTCTGACTTTATCTCCAAGGCCTCTAACATGTAATGTCCTTCTGATGTACTCCTTCCTGATCCTATCTATCCTGGTCACTCCCAATGAGAAGTTTAAGGGATTAAAGTCGGGATGTCGGATATCGGCCTTTTTGCCCAAAAAAAACAGATTTGCCGATATTGCCCAACTCTCAATTTCTGATACCGACTTCAGCCGATACTGATATGTGTAACATGACATACGAACACCTATGTGTTGTATACAGCATTTTTTAAATGTTGGGGAAAAAATCTATCAATCGATATCACATTTTTATGCTGATATCGGGCCAATAATTATCGGATGTCCCTAGATTAAAGTTAATGAACTGTGGAACCCTAGGTATCACAGGTAACACATATCAATAACACAATCACCGTCAACAACAACTATTACAGGTTTGAATTATCTCAGAACTGGCACCATAATAACAATAATTATCATAACATAACATCATAACAATAAAACGAGGTACTGTTGTGGCCATACTCCATCTAAAACTCAACTCTGAATCCTCAAAATCACTTCCATTTGGGTGTGAATGTGACTAAAGGGGTTTATTCCATATCTAGAGGGCTCGAATAATATTAAAAACCATATCTCAGAGGTCGTAAACAGGTTTTCTTTGCTTTAACTACCAAAATAATTGACTTATAACTAAGGAATCCTAATTAATCTCACAGTCACAATTAATTGCAATAAAGGAGGTATAGCCTATCGTGACAACACCAAAGAAGTCGTTCGTCATAATATAGCTCAGCGACAATATAACATTATGCTACAAAAGCTTTATTTTACTCAGCGGTTGAACAGGAAAAACAACTCTGATATTTCCTATTGACTTTCTTTTATGCCACTCATGTTAACATACGGTAGTCAATGGTGTTTTTTTTTTGGTTAAAAAAAAAAAAAGAACATTCAGCTTTAAGTCCAAAAACAAGCTTTCTCAGTAGTTTAGCGCGGCTGTCTTTTCTATGAGACATGCTGAGGCTGGGCGATTCAAATTAAAAAGCAAATGGAGTCTATTCATGTGCGGCCAACAATGCAGTGTGCTGTCACATGCAGTGCCTTTTTAAGTCGAAATCTGGGCGATGCGAGGGGAAAGGCGAAATATCCTTTTAATTAAGGTGGAGTGGAGAGCATAATATTGTGCATTCAGAGATCGACTCTAAACATTTCATATTGATCGTTGGAAGTGCTGCCTTCCTTACTGTTTATTTATATGATGCAACTTTTTTGTGTACATGTGTTCAACCTCATACTACAAGATTGTTACACATGTGGAATTGACTTGCTCCTCGGCATTTTCACGTGCACCCCCCTCCCCCCAGCCCCCACCCCCTCTCAGCACGGCTTATTTTAGGTGTTGTCGCTTTGAGCCTAATGAAATCAACCAAACATCACAACTGCGGGCTATGCCTTTCAGAGCGTGCTCGCATTATGAGTAATTAATCTGAAAGTGCTATGATTAATCCTGCTACTTTACCGCCTCGGGTAAGGCTGTATGTCTCCGAAAAATCTTTTCTAACATATCCTCCTGAGAACAAACAGCGCAATTTAGGTTCCCTGAGTCTGTGTTACACGTCGTCTCACATTATTTCATTTGCATGTTTGCAAAAGAGGATCTGTTTATTGTTTATACGCACCTCCTATTTATTTATACTGCAGCTGCAGAAGACATATACTGACCGACTGCTAGATTTTATTTTTTATTTATTGGTTGTTTGTATATGTGTATGTATATAAGCATATGTAGTTATAGTAATACCGTAGGTTATTTCATTGGCCAGCGGCTAAACTCATATTGGAACTTGCCTTGTACATTTCCTTGCTATATTTCAAGTGTTAAGTTGCTGTGTGATGATTTTAGAGTTCTTTGTAGGATGACAGAGAGAGTCAGACTGATATATTAAGTCATATTCCTGCGATTTCTGATGGGTTGACAAGTCATGAGTCATGAGTTCCCTTATAGTTTGTGATTGGCTCCTGTTAAAGAAAGGGCTACTGTGTCCTCACTGACTGAAAAAAGTAGCGGCTTTTACACTGGAAATTACATTAGAAGTGTCATATTTTTAACATGCTGGTGCGTTGGCGTAAAGAGACCAGAGGGAGAATTACAAAATAAGAGCATGGAAACCGGAACTAATGGCAGACTGACACACAGGGCATGACAAGATCCTCGTAAAGATGTCTGCATGTTGGAAGAACGAGTCATGTATGCATAAAGAAAAATGCATTTTTCCAATTTGAATGTACAGTTTCTATACATTCCTTATATGTGTGAATAATTTGATTATGTAAATTATCAAGCACCTGCCAAGCTGTTTTATTTGTACAGCTTTCAGGATGAATTCTATTCAAAATGGTTTTACTATGTGGAAGTGCAATCTCTCACGTTCATCAGTGATCAATGGGAATTCCTTGGAAAAATCACACATCGAGTAAGTGTTGATTCACGAGTGCGTACGGCGTGTGTTGATTGGCTGCTTTGGTGAGAATATTAAAAACCCAATGACGACACAAGGTTAAACTCAGCACTGCTTTAACCAAGCCCTCCCCACCTTGTCGTACAGATAGCTGCGGCTTCCATCGCCTCGCTCTGGCCTGGAGCGCATCCACTGATTAATGCAAACCTCTCATGCTAGACAGCTCTCACCAAGATATCATCGCTGCCTAGAAAGATGCTCATGAGCTTGGAGAGCAGTCCATGTTGCGGCCCATAAATCATCTCACGCAACTTCTGCAACACAGCCCTGCTGAAAACATTGTCAAGGCATTGTTTTATTTTGTGGTAAAGAATTTCCAGTTCAATCCAGTCACAGTGTCTGCAGCAGGGACTTTGATGAAGAAGAAGTTGAAGCTTTGGTTGTAATTGACACTGACTTTTCCCTTGACGCCATTAGAGGATTATTCTCTATGCTTGTGTCGTTACAATTGCACACTAAAAAGTGTTAGTCGACTGCTTCTTGTTCAGAAAGCATAATGCATTCCAGAAACCAACTTCGCAGGTTTAATTTCATGGCAGCGTCCATGTTGACACACTACTGTAAATGCACTAATTATTGCTGAGCATTTATTTATCTACCGAAACAAGACGGGTCATTACCATACCATTGGAATCACATGGTATTTGGAGAAAGGCCGTCCTTTCCATAACCACAGCAGTGCCTGGCAACTTTCACTACTTGATGCTATGTTGCTAGGTGCTATCATGCTAATTGCTAGCATGTTAGCATTTAAGCTAATTTACTCATATCTAAAGGCAAATACACACATGGCATTATGCAGGGAGGACCGCCTTGGCGCTTTCTGTACTTGAGGCTCTCTTGCTAATTGCTCGCATGTTAGCATTGAAGCTAATTTACTCATGTGTAAAGGCAAATACACATATGGCATTATGCAGGGAGGACCGCCTTGGCACTTTCTGTACTTGAGGCTCTCTTGCTAGGTGCTAGCATGGTGACCATTAGCATGTTAGCATTTTAGCTAATTTACTCATGTCTAAAGGCAAATACAGACATGGCACTATGGAACTGCCTGAACACTTTTCCCGTTTTTTCTCAATTTTCACATTTTTCTCATTTTTGTAATCTTTCCCATTTTGTTATTTTTGTCATTTTCACCCCAAAATAATTTAATTTTAACTTTAATAATAATATGTGGTGCATGAGAAAGTAAAACATACTATAGCTCTCTTTGAGCTACACATGTGCTAAATGAATTCATTAAGGACATGCATATGTAACCATGAAACTGTGAAATCCAATAAGCTGTCACCTGACTAGCACCTATATTCACAAACTAAACTACTAGATACAAGCTTAACATGGTCTTCGGTAATCTTTTGCTTATATTTGACTGGAACATTTTAAGGTCAGACTGCATAAGCTCAAAAACTCCAACCTCCGAGCAGTCACAAATGCAGCCGTCATGGAGAGTGGTCTTATGATAAATGACAAATACTAAAAACGCAAAGCGTTGCATTTGTGTCAGTTTGTTTGGTGAGCAGGCCGTTCAGTTCTTCGTGGAGAACATAGGCGGACAGAAACTCTACTGTTTGGGGAATGCTTCCATGCAGAGATCCCTCAAAATTGCCATATCAAAGTCATAACAGAAGATTTCATAACAACATGCAGAAGGAATTCATGTCCGGTGTTAAACCACACACATCTGTCATTGCGGAATTCCCTTATATTCTTGTTACTGCAAAACAATTGACAGGTTGACCTTGTCCTCCCATTTAATGTCGGTGACAAGCCGTTAACGCCTCCACAGTACTTCACGAAATTGTCTTTTGTAGTTCATTGTTTAATCCTGCTCACTAACCAAACGGCGGAGATCAAGACACATTTTTACAGACAAATGTGTTCAAAATCAAGCCTTGATTCAAATGATCTGTGGTAGTAATGGAAGCAGATGAATTGGAGACAGGCTCTTGTCATTACATAGTGTGAAGCGCATACCCCTCCTTGTTTCTTTTTTTGTTCAATCCGCCTCTCCAGCTCACAACGCCCCACCCCCTACCCAGCGTGAGTAATGGCCTGCGTCGACTCGGTGTCACCGCAAGAGGAGGTGCCGCATGGCTCGCCTCTGTCCTCCTGTTTCCATGCGTGTCCTTTCAAGCGACTAGGCAATCCCAAGCTGATATCTATATCGACCGTGATTTAGCTGATACAGCTGCAGTCCCCGCTTCCCTCTCTCAATCCATCCTGCCTCCATCTCCTACTCTCCATTTTGTCCTTTTCTCGATAATGTTCATCTTCTCCGTTGTCATCGTCTTCCAATTCTTTCTATCTTCACATTCTTCACTCCCCGCATTGAAACCCAAAACAAAACTGGCTCCTAAAAGTGTCTGGATCTGTCTGAACCGGGATCAGTCATTGCTAAGAATACGTTGTGCATGGTTGAGCAGCATGAGAGCTGCTGAGCTCTCTTTCAGAGGGCTGACTTGTACTGATAGGAGGTGAACATGAGGGGAAACGTTTGCAGCTAATTTATTTGGAGAGCGCAGGCAGCAAACGTGTGGTGAACACAATACAAGGAAAATATTTGCACTGCTGTCACCAAAAGGGGAAGAAATGGACGTGTATTTCCGTCCCTCAGGTTATACACACGTATCGCACTGGGATAATTAGTGGACTCCAAGAACACTCTATGAACCTTTTTTTTGCAAATGTATATATGAACCAATTGGGATAAGTGGCCATTTGTGTTTCAAGACTGTCTGGGAAGACTTTCTACAAGCTGATGGAGCGCGGTTGTGGGAAGTTTATCCATGTGTGTTGGCTCGCTCATCTCTGTTTCATTTGTCCGAAAAGTCCTTGATGGCGTTGTGATGAAGTCTTACGCAAATTCTTCCCACCAAATACATTTAACTATGCTTTTAAGTACAGAAAATGTCCTTCTTTGAACTGTTAGGTTGGAAGCATATGGTTGTCCAAAATGTCCATTCATACATTTTCTATACCGCTTATCCTCACAAGGGCTACAGGCATGCTGGAGCCTATCCCAGCTGTTTTTGGGCGAGAGGCGGGGTACACCCTGGACTGGTCGCCAGCCAATCACAGGGAACATATAGACAAACAACCATTCACACTCACATTCATCATTTATCATAAAAAAGATGTCCAGCTGATGGCACTGTGGTAAAACTTTCTTGCTGCTATTTTGCTTGAAAGTGTATTTGACACAGAATAGCAGTTACATTATTACATTAATGTTTTATAATACGGTATTTGCTTTGTGTTATGGTCTCTCTGTCCTTCTTCTGCTGTGTAGTGTGGTCAGGGTTGTTGACAGCTTTGGTTGGGCCCGGAACAAAATAATCAGAGTATTTGAGCATAAGCAATGGTAGGAGGATTCTTGACTCTATTTTCAAAGACAATCAAGGCTAAATAACCAGAAATCATTTTATACATGTAAATATGGCACAATTTCTCCCCCAAATCAACACATTTTGAAATGAAACAAAATCATTAATCACATTTTCATGAATGACCAGTTCTGGGCCCACCCTCATGCCTGGGCCCGGGACAAGACAAGATACCCGTTTGTACCCCCCTGTCAACAGCCCTAGGTGTGGTGGGGCCCCATTTTTCCAAGGTATCAGCGTAATAATGGATACTATTAATTCATTTTCTACCTCTTACGAGGGTCGTGGGGATGCTGGAGCCTATCCCAGCTGTCTTCAGGCAAGAGGCGGGGTACACCCTGGACTGGTCGCCAGCCAATCACGGGGCACATATAGACAAACAACCATTCACACTCACATTCATACCTATGGACAAATGGAGTCGCCAATTAACCTAGCATGTTTTTTGGAATGTGGGAGGAACCCACGTGTGCACGGGGGGAACATGCAAACTCCGCAAAATCACCGCTGTGCAGCCATAATGGATACCAAATGACCCACAATTCTTGTGCCCTACGAATTCTGCTTAGCAACAAAAGATGCAACCAAGAACAATAATTAATTATGTTAATGCATGTCACTTCAAACGCAAAGGTACTATGATTTTTGGGGAATCTTGCAGAAATTGACGTAATGTGTGTGTTACATAAATAATACAATGAGAATTGCATGGGTGACTACATCTTCCTTAATCACAAGCATGGGAGTTTGTTGATGATTTTGTAGCAATGTGTGCAAAAGCTAACATACTGAATATATATACTGTGTATATACTGTATATTTAAAACATGGATAAAGTGCACAGTGGCACTTTTTGGAACTACACACTCTATCGGAGACAGTAGTTAACACAAAGAGCTTATTAGCTTTAAAGCTACAAACATACTGTATATAACAGTGTGTTCCCAGTGGCATTAAAGCACTAAAACTTATTTAAAATCATAAATAAGTAATAAATACACCAGTAGGAGAGGGGAAACCACCTCCTAAGAGTTGATGCTTTTCAGAAATCACCACAGATGATTTTGAACCCCCCTGGTATGCTTTATATGTTGTATTGTGATACATCGTCAGGCCCATTGTATCTCTTGATGTTAGCAGCGTGTCCATATCAGTAGCCTCGTGTTGGTTTCTGTAACAGCACTGACAGCTCACCTAAATCAAGCTCCTCCTCTGCAGTATGATTCCTGCGTGTTACTGCCAGGACCTGCCAGCTGTGTATTTATTCACACAACCCATTTTCTTGCTTCACTATCCTCTACCCTCCCTCCTCCCTGCCTTTCACCCAATATTGGCGCTGTGGCCGCCCCGTCTCTTCCTGCCTCTCCCTCCCCTCTTGCTATATCGCTCATCCTTTGCCCCCCCCACTCCTAGGGGCCCATCCCTCCCTCCCATCCTCTGCTCATTTGCTCACAGACACGCTTTCTCAGACACACACACACACACACACACACACTGACAACAGTATGCCTCAAGAAGACGCTCTTGTGTGACGTTATTATTAGAGCAGAGCGCAGCTCCACACAGTTTTTTTTGTGTGTGTGTGGTTGAAGCTTCAGGCTGTCCTGGAGTTTGGTTCTTGTTGGATTGCCGATGATACATCAGTGATTTGAATGAGTAGCATCGTATCGGGTGTGCTACAGCAGCGTTGGGGGAGGCTAACGCTAAGGCACATGCAGTTGTCAGGTTAAACGCGAGGCAGCGCCGCAGAACCTGCATGCTGGATGAGGTAACGGTAGAGGGAAGCGGAGCAGCAGCATCATCTTGAGGGGAATGCAGCAGTAATCTTGCTGCATGAGCAGGTGGAGCGCCACAGCAGGAAGGGAAAAAGCAGCATCACCACCACGAATCTCGTTGGGAATTCCATCGCATCCTCAGAGGAAGCCGCGAAGAGAGAGCGATAGGAGATCGTTTATTTAATTTTCTGGATTTTGCTTCCTTTGCTGCAGACGCTGCTTGCTGTCTCGCAGCCCTCCCCTCCCTACTCCTCCTCCTCCTCCCCAGCCTCCTCCCTCCCTCGCTCTTCCCCATCCCTGGCTAAAGGGGAGCAAAAGCGCTGATTCCTGCATCGCCTCTAATCGCCAGCATCTTCTTCACTCATGCACTTATTTTTATCCACTTGTCCATTCGGCTTAGTGAAATGATCAGTTTTCCCACGGACGCGTGTGATGTCTGCAGCGGAGCGGCGCTCGTCTTAGTGGGCAGGCTCAACTGCCCTCCAGCTCTACCTGTGGGTGTTGGAGACTTTAATCACAATTCTCATCACACGAAGCACCGTCCTGCTGCCACCATTCATGCCTAAATGCTCCTTTTTCCAAGGCGGCGTGCCTCTCTGAAGTTGGATCCGTTTTTACTTGTATTTGGATATGCACCTTCCCGACGCCGTGGATCGCCACTCTTTAAAAGATCCTCTTGGATGCTTTTTCATGCTGCGCAGAAGACACCTTGCTGTGCGGAAATGTTAGGATAAGTTTGCAGTCAGTTGGATGTGCTTTGATTCCATTCATTTTTTCGGTTATTCTATCACATGCTCAAGGGATTTTTTCTGTTTTGCCAAGCAACGGGATTATAAAAGCAATGTCCTCGATTCACTGAGATGCCCTGTGGTCTTCCAGTGGAAATCCAAGAAACACAATCTTGGTTGAGTAGTCCGTGTCATTCAGCCCATGTGGAAGTGATGGGTAGACTCTCCGCAGCCAGCCTTGGGAGGACCTGGGAAGGCTGGAGTCTCAGCATGGGCCTGAGTTACTGTTCAAGACTCGCCCTTTGGCTCGCCTTGATTATAGTGCTGCCTATCCAAACCGGAACGGCACGAGTATCTTCTAGTCTCAGCACCACACACCATGTCCACCATTTCCACAACAAACATGGCACTGTTCCTATTGCCATCAACAGGATGCCTTTTCTCACCAGAGGGGGCCATGGTAAGAGCAAATTGATACTCTTGTGAATGCATCTACGCTTACAATTAGCTCATTTAGCGTGAATTTTCAGCATTCCAAGTCCTGAAATGTTGTTGTCTCCTTGTCTTACTATGCATGTGCTGCAGCTAGTGCATCATTAAACACCGTAAGCACATCAGCATCACATCAGTCGTGCTTCCCCTTCTCCCTATGCTGCCTTTCACCACAGCATAATCAGACGCACACTCTGTATTCATTTGAGAAATTTACCAAAGCTAGGGTATGTTGCTGAAGGATGGAAAGTAACGACGACTCCTCGACAATTAACACCAATTCTTCTTAAACCCTCGTTTCAAAACGCTGTCGCCAGAGCTCCCTTTGAAATTCCAGTCCTAACCCTCACTCTTATGTCCCATAAAATAAGACCCTGGTGGATTTGTCGTCTTTTTCAACACAGCAGTTTTGTGAGCCTTAAAAAAAAATGTTATGAATTACATCAGCGCTATTCTAGCCGGGACAGAGTTTTTACAGTGCAAGGGGACCAAACAGGCGTATTAAAAAACACACTTCAAAGAACGTGCTGATAAATTTTCAATTAGCCTTATAGTAGCGTTGGTGTGCTGCTGCTTGCTCTGAAGTGCACGCTTCATGGCTAAGATTTTGACATAAATGCCTTACTTAGAATTCACAGCCCATCATGTTGTGGCGATGTTTATGTACATGCAGAGTTTTTAAACATGTGCATGACGGATAAGCCTGCTGCTGCACATTTTTCGATGTATTGCTTACACTTTAGACACAATACGAAGATGACTATGTATGATAATTCTCAGTTTATGGGGTCAATGAACACAGACAAGATTTGACTGAATGTCACAGTACTGAGCTGTTCTACTGCAGTTGTAGATTACCTTTAAAAATTCACATAAGTGTTTAAATTATTCTTGGCAAAAGGTTTTAGTCACTGGAAGGAGCCTGACGGTTTGATGGAAGCACTAAAGGGTTATACAATAGGACAATTACTTTCAAATGGCCTGAAGTTGAACAAAACTGTAGCTAAAGCCAGATATCCTTTCACCATGCACCGACCATTAGAAGCTGCTGTATATTGTTGGTCTATAAAGGTTAAAACGCCATAGCTGGCTGGTAATTATGGATGAGAAATAAACCTCCATTTGTACAAAAAGTGCACTACTTAAGTGAACCAGATAATAAAAGGTCCATTAAGAAGGTTACCATGATAACTCAAAATGTAAGCCAATTTTCCCTTTGTGAGAATAGAGATATGTCATCCCAATGATTCATTTTGATATTGTCGTAGTTACCCAGTAATAATGGAAGCATTCACCGTTATTTGAGGAGATACAGGTAACAAAAGCAAAAATGGATGCTTCTTCTTCTTGCACTCATTCAATACCAGACAGAACACAAAATATTGTGTTCTACGGCGATAAAAACATGGTAAGAATTTGCCATTCTTTCGTAATCAGCAGGACAACATAGGTAAGTTTCAGTAAAATTTCAGTTTCCAACAAAAAAAGGGAGGAAAAACGGCTTTTCATGAACAGAAGTTGTGGTAATGATCAAAAGGACTATAAGGCTTTTGTTGATGGAAGTCACATTCACATTCACTCTCCTTGTGATGGTTTTAAATGCTGAACCTTTTTAGTCAGATCTCTTAAATCAGAGCTCTTCATTTCTAACAATCCGGGTGGAGGTCGTGTCATCCATAAGGTAGATCTAGCTTCTTTAGTTTTTCTCTATTTTTCACTTGTATGAAGATCATGTTTTCATAGCTATTTAAACGAAAATGATTGAATAATATCTCGACTATAAGGTTTTCTTGTTTCCATACAGTGTGTCAGGTCTGCAGGGCTGCAATAATGGTTAAGAAAATTTATTTAGAAAGTCATAAATAGGTTTTGTATTCTTTAATTGCAAAAATATTAAATTTATTAATATTGAATTCTATTTCTCAGAAAGGGACTTATTGTACGTAGGTCTGGAACCAATTAACTTTGATAAACAACGATTTTTAGAAGACGGCTAAAATCATCACACAGCAACTTACCACATAACAATCTACAAGTCAAGTACCAATACAAGATTTTAACTTTGTACCATAATGCATTTCTTTTGGAGCCATGGCCAATGAACTGCTCTGCCGGGAAGACATGCATTATGGGATATAGTTACTACTTAACAACTACTTGTTTTCTTTTCAGATAATTCGATAATTTAGTTTGAAATTTGAAAGCCCTAAATAAATGACAAGTACTTAAAAATAGGGAGTTACTTTTCTATCACCCTGTGTATAGTAGTCGCTAATATTTATTGGGAATATTCTAGAATGTTTGCACTTAACATTGTAGGCTATTTAGGGAGGTATCTCTGAATGTCTTCAGTTGATTTTGGATCCAGATGACGATTGTTTGTTTTGGCTGAGGTCTTTTCCCAACTGACTGCTATTCTAGTTTGGTTTTCCCATGCTCCAGTAGTTGTTACCCAGCTGTTGTTATTATGCAGTGGTCAGCTGATCTAACCCCTTCCTTCTTCGACTGTGAGAGACTTGGCCGTGCTATGACCCCCTGTGCTGCAGACCTTGTACGCACTCAAGAAGGATTGGCCTGTAGCTGACCTCATCTTCATGCCTTCAACACCCCCAATTCTCAACACATTCTGTGGAATTATTCTCCACTTCATTCTCCTATGTTGCTCAACTGTCTAGTTGTGGTTGACTCGGGGGGGGGGGGGGGTTGGCTTTTTGAGAGCTTTTCGGTGTTCGCTACATGTGTCGTCCGTTTACAATTGGGTATCACAAACTGAATTGAACAGAAAGCATGCCATGCTATTTATTTTCTTGTCGCAGTGAGATGCGGAAAACAAAATCAATTGTGGACAAGGGTGGTAAAAGCTCTGTCAAAAAGAGTTAAGTTTCCAGCAGGTCATATTTTACATTGCCCTGAGGGGAGGCACACATACACCATCATCTGTACTCATGATCACTGCAGCAATACATGCCAACTTTGCAATTGGTAACTGCAAAATATCACATTTTGTCATCATCCCCATTGCAAACAGCTTGATGTTCTTGAAGATAAATATGGAGCAGAAATAATAGGTGTTATGATGTGCACCAGTACAGTGGAAAAACGTGGGGGTAGTGGGGTTCAGTGGGGTCAGGCGAGAGGCGGGATACACCCTGGACTGGTCGCCAGCCAATCACAGGGCACATATAGTCAAACAACCATTCACACTCACATTCATACCTATGGACAATTTGGAGTCGCCAATTAACCTAGCATGTTTTTGGGAGGAAACCGGAGTACCCGGAGAAAACCCATGCATGCACGGGGGGAGAACATGCAAACTCTACACAGAAATGCCCGAGGGGGGAATCGAACCCAGGTCTCCTAGCTGCGTGTCCTGCGTGCTAACCACTTGTCCTAATTTCAGAATGATGTTGGACCACATTTTACCAGAATAAAATCGCACATTCGGTTTACTGGATAAGAAGTCAAGTTAAAACAAAGCCAGAACTGTGTTCCATAAAACCATATCACTTATAAACAACAAGCTTGGAATTTATAGGACTTCCTGCCACCGTGCAATAGCTCTTAAGTGTGAAATGAGTTCCTTCAAAAGAAAATGAATGATAATGACAACCCATTGTGGAAAAAAAAAGCATCTGCAAATTGGTTGGAAAGACTTGACAAGGTCATTAGAAACAAAGGCGACACCATCTCGTGTTTTTTATTGTCAGGGTTATGTTTTGTTTTCTCAAGAATGATAGGTTGCATCTAACTGCCTTGCAGGCTTCACCCTCTCGGCGGATGTGTGGGGGATGGCTTTAAAACTGCCTGTATGAACATATCTGAACACGTGTACAACTGCCTGGAGATGTGTTGCATATACAGACAATAATGTACACCATTTATGGGGGTTTATTTAAAGAAGTGTGGGCATGTTGCGTGGGCAAGATTCAGGTCCAATTTGTTCCACAATTTCCTCAATCAATAAAGAGCCAACAAACTATTTCTTATTTAAGAGAGGCTGTTATTTCCAAAATGTAAAAAACACATTTTAGAGTATAACAGCTTATAGGAACTTTAACTATGACTTGGAGTACATTAGAAAGTAATGGTAATGGTTTTATTTCATTTGAACATGCATCAGATTACAATTGAGTGCATCCCATAATCAGTTCAAAGTTCCACATGTCCAAAAGGAGTAGGATTTAGCAAACATCAACTGCTTGTATTGTTTCTTGTATTGGCTCATCAATGAAGTGAAATGGAAAACATGGCTCTTTTTGACCATAGGATAATTAATGAACAGGTATACTGCACAACACACGATTTTTAGCACATGTTTTAGGTACACCTGCATATTCAATACATTTATTATTCCTTCTCGAAAAACGATTATGATATATTTGAATTTTTACTTTGATTTTGAGAGTCGTGACTCTCAATCAATCTTATTCCAGCTTTTAGAGATTATAGTTGGACAGTAAGTATGGAATCAAAGATACCTGAGGGGAACAAGCTTATCTAAAGCTTCAAAAACGCAAATTCTTACAAACCATCTCCAAACCTTTCCTTCAAACTGTTTTTCTACAATATAAAACCTGTGTGGCTCAGGTCAATGGTCAGTGTGGTAGTTATGTATTTCTTTTACAGTTTGTCTGCTGGGCAATTCGAAAGCAATTTTTATTTGATATTTGGTTCTTTGTTAAGAACCCTACTGATCACAAATTGATTTTTAGTGCAATATACTGAAGACACTGTTACACTATTAATAAGGGAGTTAGTGATGTTGTGTGATGGAGATATATATATCCTTTAGAGTATTCCATGTACCGTGCAGCTTGTATAGTTTTTGTCAGCTGTTTGTCAGTATTGACTGGGTGTAGAACCGTTAGTCGTCGAACGTCAGCTACAGGAAGGTGCAATGTGGTTTTCACCCCGGTCAAAGAACACTGGACCAGCTCTACACCCTTTTAAGGATGCTGGAGGGTACATGGGAGTTTGCCCAAATGGTCTCCATGTGCTTGTGGACTTGGAAAAGGCATTCGACCATAGAGTGTGGGATTGGTAGCACGCTGCTACGTGTCATTCAGGTTCTTGTACAACCAGAGCAGGAGCCTGGTCAGCATTGTCAACAGTAAGTTGAGCCAGTTTCCGGTGAATGCTGACTCTTTGTCCCCGATTTTGTGTCTTTTTCGATGTCTTTGCTATTTATAGACAACGTGGTCCTGATGGCCCCATCGGGCTGTGAACTTCAGCGTTTATTGGAGTTCTGACTGTGAAGCTTTAAGATGAGACTCAGCAACTCCAAATTCGAGGGCAGTAGTTGTCAGTCGGAAAATGGTGGAATGCACACTCTGGGTTGGGTTTGAAGTCTTACCCCAGGTGGAGGAGTCCAATTATCATGGGGTCTTATTGTGAGGAGTGAGGAAAGGTAGGAGTGTGAGGTCGACAGGTGGATCGGAATCATCGGAATGCGGTCCGGTACAGTAAGGGCATTAATGCGGACTCTGTGCCGGTCCGTCGTGGTGAAGAGATAACCGAACCAGAAGGGATAGCGCTCAATTTGCCAGTCTATGTTTACACCCTCACCTGTGGTCAGGACCTTTTAGGTCATGGCCGAAAGAACAAGATCGCAGATACAAGCTGTGGAAATCAGTTTCATTGGGTTGGTTAGACTCACCCGAACAGATCAGTCAGTAGAGCCGCTAGAGCCGCTGCTCCTTCACATGGAGAAGTGGCTGGGGCATCAAGTCCGGATGCCTCCCTCGTGAGGTGTTCCCAGCATGCCCATTCCGGAGAAGCCCCCAGGGCGGACTGAAAACACACAGGAGAGATTACGGGCTCTATTTTTGTGGCGCAGCATGGCGCACCCCATGCAGTTGTAATTTCATCTAGCGCAGCCAATTTGGTAATCTGGTAGACCAGGCTGCGCCAAAATAGGCATGGCGGCTTACCACGGTGAGGTGTCCACATTTTCCGTTTCCCACAGTGAAAATTTTGTGACAAAAAAATGCGCCGAAGGTGCGCTGAGACCAGAAAGTCTGAAACTGCTGCCCCTGTGACCCATACAGGCAGAAGAAAATGAATGGATGTGTGTGGATTTATTTTCAGTGGATAATAAATCTATACTGCTATACACGCTATAAACTGACTAAACTATGTCTGTGTTTCACCTCTCTACTCCCTTAGGAAGATATAAAAAAAAAAAGTGCTGACGTTGTGAGGGCTGTCGTCAGTTTTGTGAGCTATTGTATATGAAAAATGAGTAAATATTTTGCAGTAAAGCATGCTTTCATGTAAAGACAATAAAATATGAGACCCAAATGGACTTTATCAATTCCAACACATCTTCTTCAAACTGAAAGTTAATGGAGGAAGCATGTTAATGTGATTATAGAAATAGAGATCATTCGAGGGGCACCTATTCCTTTCGAGACCTCACAGTCTGAATGATATAAACACAAACAATTATCATGAGCACTTCCTTGATAGAAAACATCTACTGTATGCTCAAAGTCACCGCTCTCTTACTTGGACATCATTATTTAAAGCGAAAAGCATACGTCCTTTCAGTCAAGCTTCAGGCTAAACTATTCATTTTCATCATTTCACTGAGTGCAATTCAATAGAGCGTGGAAGGAGTGGGCTTCAAATGTCATAAGTCAGACGACAAATACAGACTTAATATCTCTCCATAAAACTCAGCGGCAGGCAAAATTGCTCACAGTTTTGGTGCTTAATGTGGGTTGATGTTCTTAATCGATCAGATTCGTATTTTCCTGTTAATGTGTGTGTGTTGCTGGGTTTTTTTTTTTTTTGCATAATGATTCCACGGCATACCGTAAGTTCTTCTATCATTCTAACCCTGCTGACGGCTGGCAGGTCATTAGAGGATTTATCGAGTGGCAGAACGAATGTCTTTTTAAACCTTAGTGCACTGTGATAGGAATATACAGTGGAACCTCCACATCTTATAACTGTGATGCTGGTCAGCTTCAAGATTTGTCTATATGTGTCCTCTTGCTCAAAGACAGCTGGGATAGCCTCCAGCATACCCGCGATCCCAGTGAGGATCAGCAGCATAGAAAATGATGGATGGATGGATGGTTGAATCACACTTTAATCGTGTTGTTATTCATTCATTCATTTTCTACCGCTTATCCTCACGAGGGTCGCGGGGCATGCTGGAGCCTATCCCAGCTGGCTTCAGGTGAGAGGCGGGGTACACCCTGGACTGGTCGCTAGCCAATCACAGGGCACATATAGACAAACAACCATTCACACTCACATCCATACCTATGGACAATTTGGAGTCACCAATGAACCTAGCATGTTTTTGGAATGTGGGAGGAATCGTGTTATTACGTGATACACAATTAGGGTTTGTGTTCATAGAACTCATGTAATTTAAGATGCATTCATGTATTGTCTGGGATTTTCGAATGTCCACTTTCTTGATCTTTGTATTCAGACCACACATACCAACATAATAAATACGTTGTTTGGAGTTCTGAATGTCAGTGAATGCACCTCGCAATAGATGTGTTCATTCTGTGTGGCTCTTTGGAGATGCTACACTCTGACATCATAACTGATGGTGGCTTGCAATGATATGCCATTTGTTCATTCATTCATTTTCTACCGCTTATCATCACAGGGGTCGCGGGCATGCTGGAGCCTATCCCAGCTGTCTTTAGGCAAGAGGCGGGGTACACCCTGGACTGGTTGCCAGCCAATCACAGGGCACATGTGTTCATTATGCTAAAAATGCTAACATAATTCATGGCAGTGAGAAATAAGTGAGTTACAGCAATGTTTTTGGCATCCCTTAAAAAAAACATGATTTGGGGGATTTATTCATGGCACATGTGTTTGCCAACTGAATATTTAAGAAAATAATTTAGCTGAGCTTTTGGCTTGGATTTATGTATGGTTAAGATGTTTAAGATGTACAGTATAAGTATAGTGACAATGATTATTGATTATTATTGATATAACAAAATAGCCAGAGCCTCGTTGTTCAAGTACCAGGGTATTTAGTATTTCAATTCTGATTACATAAAATGTTAGCTCCCCAAAAACCTCATCATATTTTATCATTGCTTCCATAAATGATATTACACACAATATTGTTTATTATCGACCTGCATGCGGTGATGCAGTCACTCTTCAGATTGATTCTGATCATTTTTCCTGTGGTGAGCAGACCTGTATTTATATTTGGTAACATATATGTGCAAACATGGCTGAAAATGGGTATGACTAGCACCCTAGGAACAAACCTCAGGTGCAGTTAATTAATCATCATCCTTGAATCAGCCCCTCCCCTCTGGTACTTGACACACTTTTTGAAAGTATCTTTATTGAATTCAGCATGTTTACATATAAAATGTTACATACAATAGCTGTGTCCTAATTCAGGGACTGTATTCTTCAGAGAGTCCTTCATCCACGGCTGGAGCGAGTGTGAATTGGGATGGTCTGGCCTTCAGAACACTTCCTGGTTGTATCACATGCTCATATCCCCACGCCTATAACGATACTGCTGTCAGGTTTGCAAGGTTGAGAAAATGGAGAAGGAAAACCCTTACAAAAATATGAAACATTTCCAATCCAATCCAAAATTTGTTTTGGGGTTGTGTGTTGCTGGAAAGAGAAGAGAAGCCATCTGACAACAGATTTATCTCCAGCTCTGAGAAAAGAGAATGTGTGAAATTTTGCTGCATGCTGGTAATAGCAAAACGAAGCACCATCTGATGGATAAAGGACTGGTTTCTGCTAGGGTTGAACGGTGGGCTACTGGTTAACCTCGGGTCCACACGGAATACGTCATGGCTGCGTTGCGGCCGCCGGAAGCATTCAGCAAGATTGAAACCCACCCATGCAGTGCAGCTCCGGCTTTTTTTCAACATATCAATACAACAAATTGATAATAGTTACAGTGATGCTTTCTATCAACATTGTACCTTCAAAGAACCAACAACAATATGAAGGAATTGAACGCTATTAGATAATAATAAACATGAAAAAGCTTGCCACAGTCCCTACCGGAGTCAATGTGAGTATCCAGACTGGATTAGGACCGGAACCTCAATAGATTGATTGTGAGCCCGGGGCCACACGGTTATGAGGTCTGGGTTCGTATCTGCTCATGCATGGGTTTCCTCTGGGTACTTTGGCTCAGGTTGTCTGTGTCAGTTTAAATAGGCCTCGGCTTACCTACGACCCTGACAAGTTATATGTGGATGGATGGATAAAAAATGGCATTTTCTGTTGTTTTCAATAGGATATTGTCTGTTATTCCAGACAAATCTGTCAATTTTTCTATAGCAAGTTTGACCTACCGGTGTATTAATTTTTTTACACAGTCTGAGTGGCTTGAAAATAAAACCAAAATGTCCCTGAGATGTACAATCCAAATCCGCTTAAAGTTAATGCATTCTGGAATAGGAACAAAGAAATAAAGCCATGAACACAACACTTCACTTCATGGCTTGCAGAACAGTCACAAAATCAAGATCTATTTTCTTCTACTCCTTCGACATAAAAATGCAGTTCTTTTTTCTTTTTTTTCTTTTTTTTTTAACCCCTCTCCCCCGGCACAACCAGTTGCAGATCACCCCCCAAGGTCCTACATGTATGTGAGGTGGTGCAGTGCAGCAGGGAGGACCGGGGGCCCCACACACGCCCACTCCGCACTACCGACCAACCAAAAATGCAATTCTTAATGTTGTCATACATTTTTGACATCTTAGTCTTTTTGTTTAAGAACCAGCACTTCTCAAATCGTCTGACTCTTTACTTTTGCCGTCTTGACTTTTCTTTTATTGAAACCAGTTCACGACGGTAAGGCGTGATGCAAATTACTAGCAGCGTACACGCAGCTTATCGCTGGTTGCCTGCATCTGCTGTGCACTCAGTAGGCTGAGAGCACAAAGGAAAAAAAAACAGAATGTTTTTGAGTGGGTAGTCAATGCATCGTGGCACAGAAAAATATCCATAATGCTACACTGGATACGCACGTAGCCACCAAGACGTACATTAGCAGCCGTGCGGGGTTGGAAGGATTCATTTTAGACCGTGGAAATGCAGTTGAATGTATCACTTGATGAGTCTTCTGACCTCTATGACGTAGTCTATGACAGTAATGAAAACATGTTCAGCGGCTCGCACAAGCATTACACAACCCATTTCAATGCAACATACATATAAATGCCAGTAGAAGGAGTTTATTTGGGGTTTATTTTCAAACCAGAAAATGTTCAGGAAATAGTCTGCTACCTAACATACGTAAAACAAACACTCATATCAGTGCTGCAAGTTTTAGTTCAGGTTCAAGTACTGGACTGGGTGTACTGGTTGCCAGCCAATCACAGGGCACATATAGACAAACAACCATTCACACTCACATCCATACCTATGGACAATTTGGAGTTGCCAATTAACCTAGCATGTTTTTGGAATGTGGGAGGAAACCGGAGTACCTGGAGAAAACCCATGCATGGGTGGAATTGAACTCGGGGCTCCTAGCTGTGAGGCCTGCTCGCTAACCACTATCTACCGTGCAGCCAGAAAATAACATATTAGACATTAAGCTCACAAATGAGCAGTTCCTTGTTGTATTTGTTCTGGACAGCGTACCTCCCTCGATGGTTATTTCTCATCCAAATACTGTAATGGTGGCTTTACGCTCATACAGTAGTACGCAATGCACTCAACCTAATAAGAGTAAACAAGACATTTAAGGTGTAAATTGGACTCCTGTTCGTTTGTCACAGTAAATGTGCTCCCTAGCGGACCTTCATGGCAAGCAGATAGATGTATAGAGCAGAGAAAGTGATGTCATAGTTCAGTTTTAGCTTTAGCGTTATCATGTCTGACCCTTGTCTCACTGAACAGCGACACCTGGTGGCCAGTGTAGCATCTGGTGGATGGAGGTAGCTGAATGAATCAGCTTTGGGGTGCTTTCAATTAAATACTTGGGACAAAATGCATTTTGGGAAGACTGTATTGGGTTTTGTCTTCTATATTACTTTAGCTACCTTTTCAGTGTTAAGTTGCTGTGTGATGAGTTTAGCGTTGTTTGTGAGATGAGTCACCTCCTGCGATTTTCAGTGGGCTGACGTGATGTGAGTATTATAGTCCATTGAGTTTTAAGTTTTTCTCTGGAAATGTAGTGGGTGTGGGTTAAACACTGATGCATCTTCCATCCATTCATTTTCTATACCGCTTATCCTCATTAGCGTCGCGGGGTAGACCCTGGACTGGTAGAGACAAACAACCATTTACACTCACATTTATACCCCATGTATGTTTTTGGAATGTGGGAGGAAACCGGAGTACCCGGACAAAAACCTAAATGGAGATTCAAAACCAGGTCTTCCTAATCTGACTGTGTGGCCGAGGTGTTATCCACTCAAGCACCGTGCGGCCCCCAGTGCATCTTCATTAAATGATTACATTTAAAAATTGTCATTTCTGTGTTACTTTTCTAGAAAAATATGTTTCATTAGTTACTGACAACGGACACATTGACACGTTAAGTACACTCTGCATGTAAGTTCTTGCCTTTCACATCCATTATGTTGAAGTATTGCCTGAAAACACTAGTTTTAACTCGACAGACTCATCATTGTTGCATCATCTCTTGTGTAGCTGTGATTCTTTCAAGTATGTAACAACAGCACCCACCTACCTCACCTCTGTCATTGATTGGCTTACCATGAAATCATGATTATGTATGTGTCTGTCAGCCCCCCACACCCCCACCTCACCATTTATTTGCAGCTCCTGTTTTGTGTCTGGCTGAGTGAAGCTGTTAGATACAGTACATAAGAACGCACCACATTTCACTTTTCACTTTCACTGAAATAGTGATAAATGACATGACCTGTTAATGGAAAACGATAACAGCATGAGTAACGCTGTTATTTTTAACACTGAGTGTCATTCTATATGTACAATAGCATTACAATGTGCCATCAATACCAAAAGTGCTGCGTCATTGTCTGCAAATTGCCATAGACATCCGTCCTCCTTCTTAACCACTTATCCTCTGCATGAATTCACATTTCCAATACATGACTAGAATGGTCGTAATTTAGTGGACGTTTACCGGCAAATGTCAGAGTGACAATAAGCCATACGTTACAGTTTGCAGGTGCATCATTTTCAATTTTAAGATCCAGTGTGCAGCTTCTACAAAACATTAATTCATTCATTTTCTACCGCTTTTTCCTCACAAGGGTCGCGGGGGTGCTGGAGCCTATCCCAGCTGTTTTTGGGCGAGAGGCAGGGTACACCCTGGACTGGTCGCCAGCCAATCACAGGGCACATATAGACAAACAACCATTCACACTCACATTCATACCTATGGACAATTTGGAGTCGCCAATTAACCTAGTATGTTTTTGGAATGTGGGAGGAAACCGGAGTACCCGGAGAAAACCCACGCATGCACGGGGAGAACATGCAAACTCCACACAGAGATGGCCGAGGGTGGAATTGAACCCTGGTCTCCTAGCTCTACAGAACATAAGAGTATTAAATAAAATTTTGGATCCGATGATAGAAAATGGCAAAGTGGACATAGTTATTCCGAAGTATGAAGCAGGAACTGCTTGAGTTTGCACTACTGTTGGCTTCAGGGTTCTGGGTATGGGAATTTCCGTTTTAAGGCATCTGAATTGATGTAGTATTATAGTAGAAGGAAATTTAATACATCTGTTTTTTGTTTTTTTTTCATAGTTTCATAGTTTCATAGGGAATTTGACAGATGTCCGTAGGTGGGAATACTTACTGTATTTCAAGAAAAGTGCATCTCTGCTTTGTGATACAGCTAAAGAAGCATATCATCAGTATGAACTTTGGTCTCTGCTCATTTTTGCTGTTTTTCTTTTACAAAATATTTCATCATCTTTGCAAATTTTGGACTTCATTCTTGTAAAATAGATAGATAGATAGATAGACAGATAGATAGATAGATAGATAGATAGATAGATAGATAGATAGATAGATAGATAGATAGATAGACTCCCTTTATTGTCATTGCACAAAAACACAGTAGTGAAATTGCCAACGAAATGTCGTTGCAAAACTTAATTCTCATCAAATTCTAACTTTTCCCCCAACCTAATTGAAGCGTATCTCCTCGTCTTACGTCCATGGCATAGTGAATAATAGAGTATCTTCCCCAGACAAAATGTGAGGTTGTGTAAATTGAAAGAAGTATGAAGTGGAAAAAGGGTGAAAAGTGATTTGAGTGAATAGAAAAGGAGGTCAGAGCGAGGGCAGATAGAGATAACATTCAGTCCATGAAAGAAAGCAATAAAGCTCACTTACTGTGACTTCGTCATGTAACTAATGTCATAGACTCACATTTGACTGCAAATCCCTGATATTAATTAAGATTAGCATAGCAAGAAAAAAAGTCCACACAGTCTGAGAACCTGCCCTTTAATTAAATTCAAAGTCAGCACAAAGTAATTCCGAGCCTTTGGAGGTCTTTAAGCATCATTCAGCAGTTAGCTGCTATCAATAAGGAACCTCTGTGGCGAGTGGCCATTACACCGTACTGAATGCTACTTAACTCTTCTTACGGGCTATGAATTGAGGCTTCAATTAGGTCTGGAGTGTTCCTCCGTGCCTGGCTTTATTGATTCACGTGTTGAAAGACAACTGTCCTACAGGCACAAATACTTGGATTAAGAGCAGCATCGTAATAGCAAACATCTCGGCTGTACTATCAGAGGTAATTGTTGTTTCTGCACTGCACTGCTTTTCACATCACACCGCCACAGTGAGGACATACATGTCGCTCCGTGTTTGCCGCCCGTCGCTCAAATCTGAACTCTCCCGAAAGTGCCTCGCTCCTCCGCCTGACTATCTATCCTCCTGAAAAAAAATCACATCATTCTACCGAGCAAAAGTTTGGACTGTCTTTAAAAGTGTCATTTTAGCAGCGCTCCAATGACCACAAATGACCGTTCGTCAGTGTCTTTATTGTAATAGAATAAGATAACAATAAAAAAATGAAGAAAATCATCAAAGTGGAACGTTTTCAGTGTCCTTCCCCTTACACGATACTGGTATTAGTAACAGCTAAATTCCTTACAACCATATCTCATTAAAAAACCCACAGGTGTGGCACAGGCGTTTCTCTAAAGATTTGATTATTTTATGGGTCCCAAACATTCATTCATACATTTTCTATACCGCTTATCCTCACAAGGGTCGCAGGGGTGCTGGAGCCTATCCCAGCTGTCTTCAGGCGAGAGGCAGGGTACACCCTGGACTGGTGGCCAGCCAATCACAGGGCACATATAGACAAACAACCATTCACACTCACATTCATACCTATGGACAATTTGGTGTCACCAATTAATCTAGCATGTTTTTGGAATGTGGGAGGAAACTGGAGTACCCGGAGAAAACCCACGAATGCATGGGGAGAACATGTTCAGGTGACCGAGGGGTGGAATTGAACTCCGGTCTCTTAGCTGTGAGGCCTGTGCGCTCGACCACCGTGCAGCCGTCCCAAACACAATGTTGCAAAATTGACTCAATAGCACCACCTTTCAGTTCTAAAAAAAAAATGAGTCCATCAGTTTCATGGATCGTCATGATACTTGGTGGAGACTATCATGACAGGACGCACCAAAAAGTCTCAAGAACCCATATTACAAAACAAACAGGAAGTCGGGTATTTTGGTTGGTGGCACCAATTTTGGGGGTGAAAACTAAGGATTGTATCTTAACAAACTCGGCCTAGGGGGTTTGACCAAATGAGCCCAATGTACCATCAACGGACACTAGACGGATGGGCAATGTTAAATTGCGAAGGATTTTAGTTGGTCCATAAGATGTGGGCGGGGCATGGCACCAAACTTTGATGTTTGGATTGTGACGTTGCTTTGAACGCTAAGCGAAACTGTAAATGTTAATAAGTTGTAATTTGCATGACGACAATAAGAGTCCTGTTGAGTGTGAAGGAATAGTTTTCATGGTGACAGGTGTTTGGTTGTTTTTTTGTCTTGTCTTCATGGATGGATGTAACATTCATATTCTTAAGTTGCATCCATATGTGATACTTTGTAATTAATAGTTTGTAATACTTTGTAATTCTAGCACATTTTTGCTAGTATGACACCATACAAAAAAGAGCATCAGCGTTACATTAATACTTACTGTTAGTGTCTCTGTATTATGCTTTTGTTTTGCAAGAATCCCAAAATGCACAAATAGATGTCCTCGAGCATGTCAGACTGAAGTACACAAACAAAGCCAAAGCGATCGTGTTCAGAAAAAAAAAATTGTGTTTACACGTCTCTTTTTCCCCCTGCAGCTGGAACCACATACATCTTTGGGAAAGGAGGCGCTCTCATCACGTTCACCTGGGCCCCCAATGAGCGGCCGAGCACCCGAGCCGACCGGTTGGCCGTGGGCTTCAGCAGTCTGCAGAGGGACGCCATCTTGGTACGGGTGGAGAGCACCCACGGGCTCGGAGACTATCTTCAGCTGCACATAGTGAGTATTTGAATAAGATTCTTTCTCTGCAAGGTCGGATTTATTTTCTGTTGTACATAATTGTGTACAGAAGTAGTCAACAGACAAGTTACTCACATTTGTGGTTAAAAATGTAGTAAAAACATTCTTTAGATTTACAATGGAAGCACCTCATCTACAAGTGAAAGCATTAAAATATCCTACTATACACAGGAAATACTGTTATGTAATGTGAAATTACGTGGCACTTGAAACAGCGGAATTAGCAGTGAGCCCAGACTGAGCAATAATGCCTTGGAGTGTTTTGTTTATTACTTCTTTGTCCTTTATAATTTAATAATATAATTTTATAATTTCATCGTGTTGCTCTAACTTCATTTGGACTAATCATGTGTATTGTACTCTATATAATCAATTTTAGCCATTCTGTGTGAGACACCGTGTGCTCCTTGACCTTCCTTTTTGCTGGAGGATGCCCCACATGTGATCAATTTGCAGCTAGCTGGCTTCTCAGTTTTCCAAGAGACGAGATCATGCTGTGCTTCAGAATATCACAACTCCATTTCTGGCATCAGTTGTCCCGATCCACATTTTTTGACTTCGGATCCGATTCGATTTTTTTAGTAGTCTCACTGATCGAATCCCTTACCAATCCCAATATATTTTTTAAATAATAATAATAATAGTCTGCACGGTGATTGAGTGGTTAGAACAAAGGCCTCACAGCTAGGAGACCCAAGTTCAATTCCAGCCTCTGCCATCTCTGTGTGGAGTTTGCATGTTCTCCCCGTGCATGTGTGGGTTTTCTCCGGGTAGTCCGGTTTCCTCCCACATTCCACCAGTCCAGACAGACCTCACAGCTAGGAGACCAGTGTTCAATTCCACCCTCGGCCATCGACCATGCATGCATGGGTTTTCTCCGGGTACTCCGGTTTCTTCCCACATTCCAAAAACATGCTAGGTTAATTCATTCATACTGTCTGTCAAACATTTGCAGCATTTCTTGAAATTAATTCTTTATTTTTAGACTATTAGCCACTGGTTAATTGGCGACTCCAAATTGTCCATAGGTATGAATGTGAGTGTGAATGGTTGTTTGTCTATATGTGCCCTGTGATTGGCTGGCGACCAGTCCAGCGTGTACCCCGCCTGGGATAGGCTCCAACACCCCCCGCGACCCTCGTGAGGAAAGCGGTAGAAAATGAATGAATGAATGAATAATAATAAGTTTTTGTAACTCAGCTCTCTCATCCAATAAAAAATAACATTTGAAAAAATAGGAGTACAAAATACCTTTAGGCTAGGACTGATCATCTAACATTGTTATAGATCCAACTGTGGTGTGATTTAGAATATATTACTTTTTTCAAACAAACTAGTCTCTTCAACACAATAGTCATTTATTGACACTCCATAGTATTAAGAACCACCAGTTACAGCTCTACTGCTCGTACAAGCTCACCACACCATGACACAGCTGTCTGGGCACAGTGAGAGGGAAAAAACCACTGTAGCTACACAGCCTAATATCCAAAACAAATAATATTGCAATCATTATAGATATGTTGCACTCCAGTGTTATCAGTGGAAGTAGTGTAAAATCAACCTAATGTGCTACACAAACACGTAGAAAAACCCTGCACATGGGAGCTGATGAGCAACCAGTGAGCGATACGCTCACACCCAGAGCAAATTATAAGTGTCCGACGGGAATTCTGGAGTATCAAAGTAGTTCAGAGGAGAAAAACAGACGTGTAAATGAATGGAAACTTACTTCATACAGCATGTTTAGTCTGGCACCAACAAGTTTTTTTTGTTTATATTGCTGTATTCTTTTTAGAAATGTCAAATAGCTCCATGTTTACCTGCCAGAGACGACTGAATAGCTTCCTGTCCGCTCATTGATCAGTTAATGAAACTCCCGCTGACTGGTCCTTATTTCTGTGACATTTTCGACAAGTCGGCGATGACATGCATGAGTACAAAATTAAATCAGAGAAAACACATAAACAAATAAGCAACCCAAGTATTGGGACAAAATATTGATATTACGATATGTTGCATCGTCATCAGTCTCGATGAACCAATACAAACACGTTCCTGTGCTTATTACGTGAAGAAACGTGGTGAAGCAGTGAGCGTTCTCTCAAGATAAAGTGATGCGTCTGTTGGCAAAAGAAGCGACACCTCAGCAGCTGCCATCAAGTGTGTCTGTTCTGGGGGGAAATCAGCCTTTTTAGTACATAGCTGCAGGACAGATGTGCCGTGATGAAAAGCAGAGCTGTCAAATGTCTGTGAGTGGTGTAATAATTAAAATCACAGCTGCTTAATGTGTCTTTCAGTCCGGTGCATATTTTTAATATTGGATGTTGTTATTGAGTCCCCTTCACACTTTCATGTTCTGTGTTTTACGACACCAATTTGTGGTCCAGAAACGAGTAGGAAAAAATCTCCGTAATGTTCTCAAATAGTTGTGAACTGAGAGTTAAAAGTGTTGCACTTGACGTGATGTTCTCACTTGGATGTTTTTCAAGAGTGTATTTTTATTATTCTTTTTTTTTTTCGTGCCAGGAATTAGATCTCTCTTCTCAGCGACATGCACGGCTTACAGCTTGTATTTTTTTTTCTCCCCTTGTGGCTGACAACTTGCTGCACAGTTTGACACATTGACACATTATGAATGCTCAGACATGAGTTCACAGGGTGTGGATGGCTCTTTCTGGGATTCTCTCACATAACAGTCAGTTACATTAGATGGTCTTAGTTAGTTTGCTCTCAGTAAATCAGCTTAGGAGCAAATGAAACTTATATGAGATACAATTCAGCCCAGAATGATTCATACTGTGCTCAAATTTTGCATTCATTCATTCATTTTCTACCGCTTATCCTCATGAGGGTCACGGGGGTGCTGGAGCCTATCCCAGCTGTCTTCGGGCGAGAGGCAGTGGGGTACACCCTGGACTGGTCGCCAGCCAATCACAGGGCACATATAGACAAACAACCATTCACACTCACATTCATACCTATGGACAATTTGGAGTCACCAATTAACCTAGCATGTTTTTGGAATGTGGGAAGAAACTGGTGTACCCGGGGAAAACCCATGCATGCACCGGGAGAACATGCAAACTCCACACAGAGATCGCCGAGGGTGGAATTGAACTCGGGTGAGGCCTGCTCGCTAACAACTCGGCTGCTGTACTCAAATTTGCATCAAAATCGCAATTGCAGCATCCTAAGACAAGAAGCCCAGGCTTCCCTCTCCCTTTTCCCATACCAGCTAGTCTCTCCAACGTGTCCTGGGTCTTCCGACCAGTCCAGCAAGCCCCGAACACATCCCTCGGCATCCTGACCAAATATCCGAGCCATCTCAGGGAGGAAATTTATTTCGGCTCCTTGTACAGTATCTGTGATCTTGTCTTTTGGGTCACTCCCCAAAGCTCATGACCATAGGTGGAACGTAGAATATAGAGTTCAGCTCCCCCTTCATGACAACGGACCGATGCAGAGTCCGCATCACTGCAGACGCCGCACCAATAACCCCTGTCAATCTCCTGTTCCATCCATCTCTCACTCGTGAACAAGATAGCGTGATACTTCCTCCTCTACTTGATGCAGGATCTAAACATAAACCTCAATATAAAATATGCTCCAGAAAATATTATATTTCTGGGAGTAGGGGAAGTCCCTAACTGTAGTATATACTCTCTGAGGGAACACTCACTGTGCCATCCTTGGAGCCTGCTCTACTTTATGGGCGATGCTACCACAATCCTGTGTTACATCAAGGATGTCATTCATTTTCAATAATGATGGTAGATATTTTCTATATATTTTCCTCTCTATACAAAAGCATGAGGCCATATTTCTGAAGTGCATCACTTACTATTTTTGTTATTTCCATACAAATTTGCATGCTGAGTATGTGTCCGATCATGAATGTGATACAGTACACATATATTTTATGTATCATGTTGGGATGGTAGGTTGCACGGCAACCCAGTGGTTTGCATGCAGGCCACACAGCTAGGAGAAACTGAATGAATGACTGTTGGGATGGTAATATTAATACATGGATGCAATTCAATGACCACTTTCTGTACCTAAATTGTAGAATAGATATTTCGTAGGAGAGGCTTTGAGTGCTCTCCACTTGTCATTTTTAGTGAACAAAAGTTTAAAATAGTGTGAGCTAAAACACAAGGTGAAGTGATTAAAAAAGGAGTACACTTTGAGGTTCATTGTTGGTGAGACCCTTTTTTAATGTTAATAGTGGTTGCTCATTAAAAGCATAACAAGGAAAAGTCAAATACTTCAAATAGTCTTATTAACTGAGAAACATGTGTGGTCTTACCTTTTGTATATGAAGTACAAGCTGGAAAAACTTTGGATACTTGGGTTTCTGTCCTGTATTCTATGAGTGAATTTTACTTCAGAAGATATTAAAAACAATAGGAAAATAATATAAATATAATAAAGCTCAATGGTGGGCGGCACGGTGGTCTAGTGGTTAGTGCGCAGACCTCACAGCTAGGAGACCAGGTTTCAATTCCACCCTCGGGCATCTCTCTGTGGAGTTTGCATGTTCTCCCCGTGCACGCGTGGGTTTTCTCCGGATACTCCGGTTTCCTCCCACATTCCAAAAACATGCTAGGTTAATTGGTGACTCCAAATTGACCATAGATATGAATGTGAGTGTGAATGGTTGTTTGTCTATATGTGCCCTGTGATTGGCTGGCGACCAGTCCAGGGTGTACCCCGCCTCTCGCCCGAAGACAGCTGGGATAGGCTCCAGCACCCCCCGCGACCCTCGTGAGGAAAAAGCGGTAGAAAATGAATGAATGAAGCTCAATGGTCAAGGCTCACCTTCTTCCCATGACCATACGTCACTATATTTTCCATACATGCAGGAGCGTGAAAAAAGACATTGTCCTAACTTTCCCCCCAATATGGCATCCTTACGTACACAGTATGCACTTTGACCTTTGAATACGCTCCTACATTACGCTACGGTGCACTTTGTGTTGCATTTTAGAAGTTTCAGTTGCGGTCAGTCTACACGAAACGTGACTTGCACCTCCAAAGAAATCCTCGAGCTTCATTGACATGGATCGTTAAGGCTTTAATTGGTCGGCTTGCAGTACATTATTTCCTGTGTGTAGACGACTCGTTAAGAGCGTGGACACCCCCCCCCCCACCTCTGTGAACACTTTCTCCTCATATTTCGGTTGAACATCTATAATAAAAATGCCTGTATCAATTAGTTCAAACTGAAATAACGCTCCCGTATTTTCGCTTTAGCCATCGTATATACACAACACAGGAAGCTAACAAGTTTAGTAGTCAAGGAGAGTCATGGTTTTCTCCCAGATTTTGACCCATGGCTCATATGTTATTGGCCCATAACCCAAATATAGTAATGCAGACATAAACTGCATTATGTGAAATGCATAATGAGGAAAACAACATGTCTATAATATTAATAATAATAAATAATAAAGCACTACTTACAGTATAATAAACGATAAAAGGCCCCACACAGTGAATAGTGCACAGTGGACCTCCTCACTTATTTAGATTTGATATTTCCAACTGAAGAAGCGACAGTATGTAGCAATGCAATGTTACGTAAAAGCTAATGAGACAGAAATAAATGTTACACTGTGGAACATAATATCTTCAGATAGAAGTCTCTGTAGAGGACGTCGACTGCTTTGATCATTTGGGAGACGAGTGACAGCACAAAGATATTAGAACAGAGTGGTGCATGTGGAATTTTGTATTTTTAAAGTTTTACATTGAGCTGCCATTTCCTCCGAGAAATGAGCTTTGGATTGCTTCACAATTGGGATTAGAAGAACATTTTCACTTGCTTTTATTTACCGGCTCCCCTGCCATATTATCACAATGTTGGGTATGAAGAGTTATTTTAGCGGACCATTGGGATTAAAGATAAGACGGCTATGAATTGCCTCCACCACTGATGCAAAGTCCCACTTGGCTTTAAATATGCACTAAGAAAGATAGTCGCTGGCCTTCTGTTTTAGTCCTGACAAATGCTCTGTACCATATCAACGGCGGGCCAATGACTAGGCTGTTGGCAAGGTGAGCTTTTCAGAGGAAAGGACGTACCACAAGAGCCAACGTCCTTGTGGAGACATCACATGGTTGTCATACCTCCTATCGGCTGACACGAGCAGCTTCCTGAATTGAGCAAATTGAAGGAGTTTCATCGAAAAAGGAACTGAAGTGTGGTCGTTTGCTTTGCCAGTGCTGAAAAGGTCCTCAGGGTCATGTTTTATAATCATGTTGTATGAAGCAGAACAGAAAAATGTTGATTCCGTGCGAAGCCTTTGGCAGTCTACTCGGACTTAGGAGATATTATTATGGGCTGAATTTGACCATGAGCTAAATGAATACACACCAATTTGCTTCTTGACTCACGTAAACAGACCGATATTTGCATATTCCTCACTAGAGCACGGACCTCCACCAACGCTGTTTTAGTGGGAAATGATATTTTGCACATCTTAATGTTCAGCTCCTGCTGGATCTTGTTGTTGACTGTCTCACTCGGCCCCCAATACAAGTGGACTGTAATAACCCACATTGTGAGAGACAAAAGAATCGAGACATTCTGTATGTGTTTACTTTATATATGAATTTCCATGTCTATTCATCTTCTCTTCTGCTCTTGAAGTAGTGCTTTGGTGCAGAAAAAAGCCAAAGAAAAAGCAAATAAAACAATGCACAGTTGATACTTTGATATTCACCGACATGAGCTCCAGTGTATATGCAACAATGGTAATGGTAATGGTTTTATTTCATTTGAACATGCATCAGATTAGAATTGAATGCATCACATAATCAGTTCACAGTTCCACATGTCCAAAAGGAGTAGGAAGAAGCAAAGCTTATTAAATCCTACCCCTCCATCTGGTACTTTTACAATCAGTAACTGTTACATTTGTTCACTTCCTGCTTTCCTAATATAGTTTAAGTTTTGTTTTTTTTTCATCACGTACCGAAGTACAAGGTGATATGATCATACAATGCCATAATGGGTACCATAGTAAGTGTCAATATAGTGATATATATAGCACATCATGACTGGTTCAAGACTCTTCATCCTTGTATTTAGCAAACATCAACTGCTTGTATTGTTTCTTGAATTGGCTCATCGTTGAGGGTCTCATTGTTTGAGGGTCTTACTCAATCCATTACTGGTGATGTCATTCATGATACAGGTTTAGATACAGGTTTAGCCTTGTGGTGTTGAAATGAAGACAAAGAAAAAGCAAAATACAACCCCGAAGGTTAAGATTTTTCATGTGTCTTGAAAATATTCTTAAAATAGTTACCCCCTGTCTATATGTGCCCTGTGATTGGCTGGCGAGTCCAGGGTGTACCCCGTCTCTCGCCCGAAGACAGCTGGGATAGGCTCCAGCATACCCGCGACCCTAGTGAGGATAAGCATGATAGAAAATGGATGGATAGTTACTCCCAAGTTTTGAACTAAACTTGCCAGCCGGTCTGATGGGATTCCAGGGCAGGATTTGACCCGCTGGCTTTTGAGGTTTGCATGGTTGTATAATATATGTATAATAATATAATATAATATAACATAACATAACATAACATAACATAACATAACATAATATATAAATATAATATAATGGATCCCCTAGATTCATGATATAGCATTCACAGACCCATTTTGGTCTGATTTTTCACCCTCTCAGTCACCATAAGTCGATAATAAATATATAACTATGTGATAATACAGGTCAAATGTATAGCATAGTGTTAAAATAAGCACACAATGTTGTACATTGTACACAATGTACATGTTTGTATTTTAATACTTCACTATTAATGATTATCAAGCGTTGAAATTTCACACTCTGTTTGGTGGTCCTCCAATGCACCATACTTGCTGTGAGATGCAAAAGTGAAACATGCAATTTATTACAATCCGGTCTCAAAACATGCAGCAAAACATTAATATAGGATGGTAAGTAGTTACTGGAATGATGTAGGCTTGGATGCATAGTAAAGGAGCCTCGTACTATTGCTAGTGGCTTCAGAGTGAAGTGGAGACGGCCCCACAAGCACGGTTGTTACACTAGACCGCAACCCAATAACCCAAAAAGAAATCTTGTAATGTACTTTCAAATGCAGGCACCAAAAGGGTGTTAAATGGATGTCAGTGCCTTTAAATCTTTTTTTATGACATGTATTGAGCCAATGTTAATACCACATCGTTGGACAGAGCAAATGGCCTCTCATGCAGACTTCCTTATATGGAATAAGCTTGGAGTCGACTGTTCCAGCTTTAAAAATCCTTAGTTTCATGTTGGAGGTCTCTGAACACTTCCATATGTAACACCAACCGTGTCAGCATGAATAATTATTTCACATCCAAAAGGATTCCAGCAGGATTTTACATATGATTATAGGGTGAGTGCAAAGCTCTGAGACAGCTTTTACATCACACAGCAGCAGCCACCTTGGAGGCAGGATGAGGCACATTTCTGTCTACATAGTCAGCTTGTCATTCAATTTTGGGGCGTTTGAGGGAGGGGGAGTGATCTAATATGGCACAAATCAAGGAATAAGCTGTGGAAGAAGTGCACAAGCTTGGCACTATGCAGTGTTTAAGATATTTACACCTTGTCTGTAAAAGCTGTAAATATTGTGCTCTTTATGTGCCACAGAGGACTAGCGCATTCTTATTTCAAGTCAACGCTACACCCACCCTCTTTGCCTGTACTTTCAACTGCCTTGTTGAAGGTGCCATGCTGCAGCTGGAGTTGGGATAAAAACCCTGCAGTTTCTGCATATCTTACTTCACTCTGCATAAGAGACAAAAGACTTATGCGCGCTGAAACTTCCATATTATAATGCCTATCAAACATATGCACCGCAGCTGACATTCTTTTTATAGTCACGCCTGTCAAAGATCGCCTGTCATTGAATTTGTCATATGCAACAAACACAACCAATGGACACTTTATTAGGTACACTTGACCTGTTTTTCCTACCAGTGTGCAAATGTGTTCATCATTACTGTACAGGCAATGTGTTAAGTAACATTGTTTGTTTTGATGACTCTTCATTCCCTATTGTGCTAAAATTAGCATCATAACACCTCTGATGTTTCCTAACTTTCAGACACTTTTTCTGCCTATCTGCCTGTGTTTGAGTGACAGGAAGCAAACCTCTGGCTTGCATGTGGAGCAGTCATTAGGCACCCTCTTCCAGTGAACATCTAGAAGTCTCTCAACCCTTAATAGTGTCGAAATAGCAAACTCCTTTGTAGTCTGGTCGAATATGATAATAAGTGTATATACTATAGTGCATATATTGTTTTCATTTCTTGTTCTATGGTTATCATCACACTTTTCCTATTTGCCATTGCTGGTACCTCTATGCGGTGCCATCACCAAAAAAGCCAAAGAAAAACCAAAACACATATGTGTGACAATATATACTGACTCCACATGCCAGTTTCCAGCTTCCACCTGTATATGTGTGGACTGGGGACTCCAAATTGTCCATAGGTATGAATGTGAGTGTGAATGGTTGTTTGTCTATATGTGCCCAGTGATTGGCTGGCGACCAGTCCAGGGTGTACCCTGCCTCTCGCCCGAAGACAGCTGGGATAGGCTCCAGCATGCCCGCGACCCTCATGAGGATAAGCGGTACAGAAAATGGATGCATGGATAATATGAATATTTTTATATCAATACCTCTCTGACAATCAAAAGTGAGCATTACCATGTTTAGATGCACAAGTCGCAATGAGAACAGCCATCTAATTAGGATGCAGTTTCCCCGCCTCGTCTGCAGTTTCTTGTACAGCCATCAATAGTTTGACCTTGTGTGGCAGTCAGAGGATGCACAGGACACAAGCCACAAAGACTTGTTACCAGTGCCCCCCAAAGGCTATCGAGGGAAGCAGCTTTGACCTTTGTGGAAGGTTGTCAGCATCAGACAGGAGCAGACATAGAGAGGGTGGGTGTGGGAGAAGTTGGTCAAGCAAAGGAACAGCAGGATTGTGTCAGGAGTGATCCACATCAGGCAACTTGAGCTGGCGGCTTAGAGGAAATGATGCTGAACCCTAAAGAAAGAGCTTAACATCCTGGCCATGTCACAAAAGATCTACTTTCATTGGGCAAACAAGGTTTTGGTCTTGGCACCCTTGATGTACCCAAAGGTAGCTTTTCCCTTGTACAAATTATCTCATCTGCTATTTTGGAGCTAAAAAGGATAGAAAATATCCAACAGGGCTGTCGTCACATTTCAGGTTTACACAAAAAACATTGGACCAACTTGGATTAGAGTGCTTGGAATGATGCATTGTAGCTTAAAGTCAGGAGCAATTGTGGATTTTGCTCTAGGGCTCCCCTAGTAGATGTGAGGTGTAATTAACCTGAAGAAACTGCTGTGAAGAAAAATGTGCTAAATCAGTTAACAAAGACATGGGTAGAAGCTAAAGAAGCTTAGACGTGCAGCGGAACCTCAGGTTTTGTAATTGACCTGTTTTAGAGTATCCGTCAAACAGTAAAAATGAAAGTATTTTTCCCTTAGGAAAGATTGTTAATCCAATTAATCTAAATGTTAACATAAAACACTTTTCAAACACTTCAGTTAACCTATATCGAAGACTTGATTGTTGACAAAAACAGTGATGTGGCTCCATGGCAGGTTATTTTGGAGCCATGATCCATAAAAAGGCAAAGACTTGTTAGATTAGATTAGATTAGATTAGATTCAACTTTATTGTTATTGCTCATGTACCTTAGTAGTAAGTAAATGTAGAAAAAAATGGACAGATCTATGTAAAAAACTATAACAGGCTATGACTATAATACAGTGAGGATATGTACAGGGATATAAATGACTATAATATGGCTATTGTAGATTATACAGATTATAAACAGTATGGATGTGACAATATATAATAACAGTAATATGTACAGTATTGCAATGAAGTGACTAGAGTATGGCTATTGCAGATTATATAAATTATAAACAGTATGATCTATGAATGCAACAAGATATTACAGTAATATGTACAACAGTGCAATATGTACAATAGTGCAATGAAGTAGTGCAATGAAGTGAACTACAGAGTCAACCGGGGATGATGTCACGGCAGGGTGACCGATCTGGGCGACAATGACTTCCGGCTACGGTTTCTAGTTGAGAGCATGCTAATAGGCACATTTTGTAATAAAGATTGTTTTGGCGGCCATTTCATCCACCTTGCTGTCGGAGAGAAATTGGCAGCTATGTTTCTGTCAGTCTACCCCAAGGCAGCTGTGACTACAGATATAGATGACCGTACTCCTCACTATTAGTGTGTGACTGAGGAGTGAACCGAGGCAGTGTAAAGAACCGAAGCAACAATTTGGCGAAAACTGGGGTGTTTGAAAACCAAGGTTCCGGTGCGGGGATGGGAAAGGCCCCAGCGCACTTGTTAAGGATAAGCATCAGACAATGAATGAATGATACAATATGTGTTTTGGCGACGGTGGTGTTCATTACTCACTCGTTGTCATCTGCAGGATGAAGGCAAAATTGGCGTCATCTTCAATGTAGGCACCGATGACATCACCATTGACGAGCCAGCTGTCATAGTCAATGACGGCAAGTACCACGTTGTACGCTTCACACGCAGCGGGGGCAACGCCACCCTCCAGGTGGATAACCATCCAGTCATTGAACGCTACCCTCCAGGTAAGACTACTGCCTGCGAATGTCTGCCGTTTGGAAGCCTGTTTACTTCACATCAGTCTCTGAATGACTGGATGTTGTAATTCACCGTTGTCACTTGTGTGTCACGCTCTAAAGCTATCTATTAAGTTGCCACCCACATACCCATTATGGACTTTCCATGTTGCATAAACAATTTAATAATGTGATACTGATACACTTGCCTAAAGCTGTCTGGCTAGGTACAGTATATGGACTTTCATCAGTTGCTCTCATTCCTGCAAAATGCAAACATCCTTATGTGCAGTACATTGTAAAAAAAAAAAACAGTTAATATTGACAATTATGCCGAAATTTTGCCTCGGTTTGCGTACATTTAACGTTTAGCATACAATATGCCGCCCATCTTGTGGTGTTATCAATATACTGCATTAGCCTAACTGTTTTCTTAATGTACTTTGATCACAAAATGTCCTTAGCTTGCAAAATTGCAACGTCATCAGTGGTTGACTGTTAAAAATGTCCACACATTACCCACAATATGCTTAAAACAATTCTAAATTCAGTTTCAATGGGACTCTTGCACAGGCTGGGTCTGTGTGCTTGGGCCTTAAAAAAGACGAATGAAAGCACCAAATGGACATTTAAGGTTACTTTTACCTTCACTGAAGATGTGACTGTTCCCAAAGGCATGACAGCAAGTAGCGGCGAGTTCAACTCTCCTCCAATTCCTGTCTTGTCATGAGTTATTTCTTGAATTAAATAGTGTTTCTTACCTTCTTTATCAAATGTTAGCTTTCTTGGGCTCCACTTTAGCCTTATTGAGGTGAAGTCAACAAATAACTCACGGCAAAACAAGAAGGTGGCCTGGAAGAGGTCTTTAGTGAAGGTAAAAATGAGCTTAAATGTTCATTAATCACTTTCATTCATTATTAATATGTATTTAAATGCATTTTGAATTAATTTCTGCTTATAAACAATAATTTTGTGTTGACATTTGGTGTTGACACAACCTTCTGGAAAAAAAATAATGATGCTAATCAAGGTTCCTCAGTATTCTAAAAATGAACACCAACGCCGTCTACTACTGTTTGTGCACAAAAGGAAAACTTCTTAAATAAATTGATATTCTCACAAAGACTTAAGGGCATTGAGAAGAAATAATGTGATGAGTGGCACTGCACATTGTTATTGACCCGCGCTGCCGCTCCATTCAAACACAGGCAAAAAAAACCCCGAACTTGTCGAAACCTCATTTTAAACCCAAAAGGGATGAAGGCTCGCCCGCTTGTGTACTCGTGTACCTAATTTTCATGCAGATTGGAAAAGAAAAAGTCAAGCTACCATTGTGTAATCACGATGGGCTGCTCTTCAACCTCCTCTGACCCCAACCGACCCCCCTACTGAGCAGGTGCAGCGGCATGCACGGCTGCAGGAAGTTCCCACTCCTGCCTCCAGCTGCAAACAAAATTCTTTTACGATCTCTTTATCACATCATTGGAAGGAGTCTAGAATATAAAGGCAATATTCATCGCTTGCTGTAAAGCTTGAACATGGTCTAAGCGATTTAAGGTGTCATGTATGCTGCCTCCTCTTCCATGTTCCAGCATAATCCTAATCCTATTTATATATGCATTACTAGCCCACCACCAACCAACCCACCGCCAACACTGTCTGACATTGGGATGTTTACTTTGACTTTATTAGATACATGCATGTATTCATTCATGTATGGGTGCCATGCATTCCTGTGTTAACCAACACAAATATTTAATATATGGACTTTTCATTGGGCAGAGACAGGGTGTCCCAAAAAATGCATACATACTTTAAATAATTGTAAACGAGCTTGAGTCCAAACACCGCTGTGGAATCATGTATACATTTTTTGGGACAGCCTGTATATGTATCAATTGTTGGACTTTATTAGCTCAATTATTAACACTTCATTCGTTATTCGCACGTCATGATTCTAACATGTAATGTGAGTAATGTGAATTTAGTAGGATTTTGTACAAAAACATATGCTGTAATTGGTAGAAAACTCTTCAAATGTTATTATGTATTAAGTATTTTTTTCATAAAGAATGTGCATGTTTCTGCATGATTTCCAACTAAATATGAAGTGTCAGCAATAATGTTTCTGTTTCTGCATTTGGTATATTTAAATGTCTGACTGTCCTGATTGCTTTGTTTTTCATGCTGCTAACTGAATTAACCTTATTCTTTTTTGTATGAAGTACAAAGTATAAACCAGCTATAATAATACTAACTAGTGTAGCTATAAATAGCCTAAACTTGCCATCTCTCATTATAAAAACATAAATAACCCTAAGTAAGGATTTAATATTCAACTGTAAGATGATAACTTGTTAAAGCTGTTAGCCGTTATTATAACTCTGTTTCTAACTCTGTGATCTTTCAGCTTGCAGACTTTTAACCTTTAACCTGTCTCTCCAAATTCTCTGAAGGACACTTTGATAATGAGCGACTGGCTATTGCTAGGCAAAGAATCCCGTACCGACTCGGTCGGGTAGTTGACGAGTGGCTACTCGATAAAGGTAAAAACCAAAATAATTGATTGGTTAATTAATCCTTGAACTAACTAGTGAATAACCTTTCCCCACCACCAGAGGTGCAGCACCACAAGACAAGTATAACAAGGATGGCTTTATACAAATGTACACCACCCACCATTTTAATTGGACTTTATACTGCCTGTCACTGACCCAGTCACCCAGTACTAAAAAAAAAAACACACACAAAAATTGTCACCAATTTCTAGACGTTTTTCTTCCTTGTCACCCTTGCCCCTTGTGGACCAGCTGCACTCTTAACAAGATTTTAAACAAATGAACTAAAAACACATAACCCATGCCTAACCCCCCCCCCCCCCCCCCCCCCCATAGCCCCTCTTAACCACTGATTTAACTTACGAGGGAGTATTAGGGCCACATTGAAGAGAAAATAATAATAGTAATAGAACTTTTGAGAAAAAAGGTTATATTTTTTCTTGAAAAAAGTGGTAATATTACAAGGATATGTACTTAAAAGTCATAAGTCATTTCACAAGAAGAGAGTCATAATATAATAGAAGAATTTGTTTATTTCTTAGAAAACAGACATTCTGATAGAATAGGAAATAATCACAATTGTACAGAGTACAGAATAAGACAAAAAGTCATATTCTTACATTAACAAGCTAACAAACATTTTTATTTATTTTTGTCTTAATGGTATAAAGTTGATATATTATGGAGAAAAATATATACAGTTCAGTTGTAGGAGTGGTTAGCATGCAGGCCAAACATGGGTTTGATTCCTCGGGCATCTCCGTGTGGAGTTGACCCAGTGTGGAGGCATGTTCTCCCCGTGCGTGTGTGGGTTTTCTCCAGGTTTTCTTCCTCCCACATACCCCGCCTCTCACCCAAACGCAACTGGGATAGGCTACCTTAGTGGCATAGAAAATGGATGGATGGATAATTGTAAGGCAATAAAATCGTAATATTACATGAAAGATAAAAAATCAGTTTTACATTAGTATTATTAGAATACTTATTAGTTTGCAAGAATACAATATATTACATCAGTTTTCCTCCCACATTCCAAAAACATGCTAGGTTAATTGGCGACTCCAAATTGTCCATAGGTATGAATGTGAGTGTGAATGGTTGTTTGTCTATATGTGCCCTGTGATTGGCTGGCGACCAGTCCAGGGTGTACCCCACCTCTCGCCCGAAGACAGCTGGGATAGGCTCCAGCACCCCCCACGACCCTTGTGAGGAAAAGCGGTAGAAAATGAATGAATGAATGAATGAATGAACGTACATTTTCCTCCCACATTCCAAAAACATGCTAGGTTAATTGGTGACTCCAAATTGTCCATAGGTATGAATGTGAGTGTGAATGGTTGTCTGTCTATATGTGCCCTGTGATTGGCTGGCAACCAGTCCAGAGTGTACCCTGCTGCTCGCCCAAAGTCAGCTGGGATAGGCTCCAGCATGCCCGTGACCCTCATGAAAATGAATAAATGAATGAATTTTGTAATTTTACGTGAATAATATGTAGCAAAAGAGTAATATTATATATGAACATTTTGTGTGTTTGAACAAAATGCACTGAAATCACCTGAATTTTAAACATACTTGTTACTTGTTGATTAATATATAGCATGACTTTTTACTGTGTTTTGAAAAGGCATACAGTATGAAAATAACAACATTGTTCTCATGATATTACAACTTCTTCTTGTTATTTTAAGAATTTTTTCCCGTTTCAATGTGGCCATAATACTCCTCCGTATTAACTAGATGTGTAACTGTGTGTAATAAATTGTTTTCTAATCTTTTAAAAATGCTGTGCTAACTCTTTGACTCGTGACAGTAAAATGTGAAATAAACTCCCGATGAAATGCAAACTTCTGGATGTGATCGCCCTAAGTGATGAGCGTTCCCCTCCCCGTGTTCCCAGAGGCCTCGTGTTGTTGGCTTCCTGTGTGACCATGTCACAATCCCCCAGCTCCACTAGAGCCTGTGACAAAAGAGCCCTGACAGGCTGCTGAAATGGATCACTGTTTGCAGCCCCTTTGCTAATAAGTATTCTCCTGAAACGGGCCCATTACTGCGGTCCTCTCTCTGATGTAGCTTATCAGTGTAGCTGCTGTCAGCGGTGCTGTTACAAGACATTGTCCCTCTCTGGAGGTAAAACAATCGGACTGGAGGGGAACTCACAGCGCTGCGTGTTTTTAATAGCTGCTGAAGTCACTAGTCAGTGGAGTTTAGCCTCCATTATTTGGCTTTTTCACTGTGCTAAAGTCTATAAAATGACTTCTTCATTGTAAAGGTTACATAAATACCCTGCTCTTTACATACAGTAAGAACTATAAATGTGCATTATCAAAACACATAAATAGGGATTTAAACATAACCCGTTTATTGTGACCTGCATGATTCAAGTTAGAAACCCTAAATCACTAAATATCACTAACCTTCGGGGTGCAACTCTCACATGACTTTTTCATATCTGCTTTACCTATTTCTGTCCCTTTCTATCAACCTCTCTCTGCCTGGCTTGTAGGGAGACAGCTGACCATCTTTAACAGCCAAGCCGCCATTAAAATTGGCGGCCAGGACAAGGGTCGGCCCTTCCAGGGTCAGATCTCCGGCCTGTACTACAACGGGCTGCAGGTGCTCAAACTGGCGGCTGAGAACGACCCCAGCGTGGAGGTGGAAGGCAACCTTCGTCTGGTGGGCGAT
Source organism: Doryrhamphus excisus (assembly GCF_037039965.1). Taxonomy (NCBI): domain Eukaryota; kingdom Metazoa; phylum Chordata; class Actinopteri; order Syngnathiformes; family Syngnathidae; genus Doryrhamphus; species Doryrhamphus excisus. The sequence continues at coordinate 8,531,082 of NC_136377.1, read as the reverse complement.
GCGCTCTCCGTGTTGACCACCGACACCACGTCCGCCACACCGTTGGCGGTCTCTGACATGTCCACCACCATCATGGAGACCACCACTACAATGGCGACCACCACCACCCGTAGGCAGCGGTCACCCAGCTTGAGGGAGAGCATCTCTAAGGTCAGACTTCCAGTAGTTCGAACCTGCCAAACGACATTTGAGAAAACACAACAAGAAACAGTCAAACTAAACAGGCACATGCTAATGCTCCGCAGTGTCCACTTCTTTCCGCCCACGAGTTGCTAGGTAGCATTCATGATGTGTCATCATAGTGTGCCCAGTAAAACAATACAAAAAAAATGGCACACGAATCAAGCCCACTACTGTATGTTGTTTCTTTGGCGACAGGGGAGCAAAATCAGCAGAAAACAGACAAGGAGATGTGATAGAAACAAATTCAGATTGTTTAGTTCAAAGACAGCGGTATGAGACACATTTTTTTCATTCATTCATTCATTTTCTACCGCTTATCCTCACGAGGGTTGCGGAGGTGCTGGGGCCTATCCCAGCTGTCTTTGGGCGAGAGGCAGGGTCCACCCTGGACTGGTCACCAGCCAATCACAGGGCACATATAGACAAACAACCATTCACACTCACATTCATCCATCCATCCATCCATCCATTTTCCTCCGCTTGTCCAGGTCCGGGTCACAGGGGCAGCAGTCTTAGTAGGGAAGCCCAGACTTCACACTCACATTCATCCATCCATCCATCCATTTTCCTCCGCTTGTCCGGGTCCGGGTCACAGGGGCAGCAGTCTTAGTAGGGAAGCCCAGACTTCCCGGTCCCCGGCCACCTCCTCCAGCTCCACCGGGAGGACACCAAGGCTTTCCCAGGCCAGCTGTGAGACATAGTCCCTCCAGCGTGTCCTAGGTCTGCCCCGGGGCCTTCTCCCGGCTGGGCATGCCCGGAACACCTCACCAGGGAGATGCCCAAGCCACCTCAACTGACTCCCCTGAAGGAGAAGCGGCTCTACTCTGAGCCCCTCCCGGATGGCTGAGCTCCTCACCCTATCTCTTAGGGTGAGTACTCACATTCATACCTATGGACAATTTGGAGTCACCAATTAACCTAGCATGTTTTTGGAATGTGGGAGGAAACCGGAGTACCCGGAGAAAACCCACGCATGCACGGGGAGAACATGCAAACTCCACACAGAGATGGCCGAGTGTGGAATTGAACTCCAAGCTGTGTGGCCTGCTTGTTAACCACTCATCCGCCATGCAGCCACACATTTTTTTTACTACTACATATAACTAGTTTGTTTCGGTGTTATTTATGTATATTTTTATAAACATTACTCTGTTTTCAATGTCCCTTTTTATGCTGTGCACTTAGACATTCCTTTGTGCTGCTGCAGAAATTCATGGAAACACAATGGAGTCGTTATACTGTGAGGTTTTAGAATCAATGGCACATTATGCAGCGAAATATTCAGAGGGAAAGTCAAATTTAAAAAAAAGAAATCCCTCATTGTGGGGCTCAAGTATTATGACTAATTCAAATTTCAGGGTCTGAGACTCACAGGAGGATTAACGGTGATGTCTATTGTGTTTGGGTTCCACTGCATATGAAAGCTTGCAGTGTTTAACTGGTGCTGAAGGCCAAAGGTGCCCTTAGAGCTTGAAATTGGCCTCAAAGTTACAACTAATAACTCCAGCGCTAATAACATTACAGTTGTCCAGCATCTATTACGTGTCTGCGCTGCAGTATGGTGACCAAACATCCTGTTTTCGCAGGACATGTCTCGTTTTCACATCCTGTCCTGGCTCTCGTAGGGTTTTGAACGGTACTAGTGCCCCTGAGAGACGGCTTTTTAGGTTAGTGTTAGCAAAAGCAGTAAAAGGTTAAAGAAAAAGCAAAACCTATGGCATACTGTAAATTAGAAAAAAAATCATCAGTATGACCCAAAGTTTGTGATGGAAATAAAGTTGTGCATATTACCTGGGTTCGATTTCCCCCTCGGGCATCTCTGTGTGGAGTTTGCATGTTCTCCCCGTGCATGCGTGGGTTTTCTCCGGGTACTCCGGTTTCCTCCCACATTCCAAAAACATGCTAGGTTAATTGGTGACTCCAAATTGTCCATAGGTATGAATGTGAGTGTGAATGGTTGTTTGTCTATATGTGCCCTGTGACTTGCTGGCGACCAGTCCAGGGTGAGGCGGGGTACACCCTGGTCTTGTCTGAAGACAGCTGGGATAGGCTCCAGCATGCCACCGACCCTTGTGAGTATAGAAAATGAATGAATGAATAACCAGGGAAAATTTAAGACATAAATAAAAATGCATCTGGTGTGTTTTGCAATCAGTGTGTTCCAGTAGTAGGGGGGAGCAGAGGTGGCGGACAGGAAGTGGAACATGAACGTTCAGACTTGAGTGTTAGCTTGTTGTGTGTTGTAGCCACAACAATAGTCTGTCTTGTTGTTGTTGTTATTATTGTGTCTGTTGTGAGATCATTTAAACCTGCAATATAAAGCTGTTGTTCCTGCGATCATTTTTATGCTTAGAAAGTAAATTTGCTAAAACATGCATGTTCACAACAGCATGATTTATTTATGAATATACATTTGAAAAGTTGTGACAGACAAACAGCAAAATTCATCTCCTATGATGTGAGGGACGACTGTATGATATTTTTCTATCCATACAGAGAAAGCATACTTTAAATGTATTGAAATTATAAGGCATCTTTGAGTTAACTTCATTACCGGGCCAGGTGTCATCAAAATATGGTCACCCTACGCTACAGTAAAGACATACCCATCTCGAATATGCAATGGAATAGAATATAGTATATTTACCTGAACAGTAAATATGTTTGTAGTCATTATTGGATTAACGTTTTTCAGCATATTTTGACAACAAGATTTGAAGTAATGCTTCAAAGCTGCTGCTACTGGATTTCAGCAGGTTTCATTTGCATTTTTCTTGTCTGGTGCCCCTTTTACCTTTTAAATTGCCTTTCATATATTTTCAATTTATCCAAGTGAACCGGCAATTCGCTGCTCAGCTCAGGTTTATACTCAGTCTCTGTGCAACCCTAAGCCTCTTTCTGCACAAAACGAAAAACATCGATTTAGCGTGAGGTAATTTGTTATTGCGGTATTGTATGTACAGATGTACAGATGCAGGCTTCATAATGATAAACTCTGTTTAGCTGGGCACTCATTTTCTTTCGTGGAGCTCTTCCTTTGTTTATGGACACAAAATGTCCACCAAGGGGGCAAAGAATGAAAAGCAGCTGAATATGCGAACATTATCTATTTGTTCTCTCACCAGCATCGCTCCCAGCTAAAAACACTGAAGTGGCACATTCTAAGACACTGCAGTGTTTCTTCTTCATAAGCCACACACCCGCAGAGTGCAGCTATCAGTGGCACTGAGAGTTTGTTAAATCAGCTTTTTTTTTTTTTTCACACACAGCCTCAAAACTCTGATGATATTCTGGTGGCATCAGCCGAGTGTCCAAGTGATGATGAAGACCTGGAAGAATGTGAACCAGGAACAGGTGGGTCTTCTATGGTAATAATAGAGGTGTTAAAGTGAGGGACTTACACATGGGCACACATTCTTTAAAGGTTTTGAAACGATGTGTTTTTGCATGTTGCTGTCGGGTGCGTCGTCTGCAGAACCAAATAACCAAAAACATTGGCATCAGCATCTGGAGCCATTAAGAGTTAATGATAAGATAGCAGAGCAACATATTTTTTTTTTTGCAATATTTTGTTGTTGACAGCATAAAAGCACCTCAAAGACTGAAATACAACAACTGAGATGGTGGTACCCGTGCATAGCGAAGCACCGCATGCTCTTTGTGTATAATAAAACATCTATTTACATACAGCAGATCAGTTGCATGGGGTACACTAGCTTTATTTTTGGTGCATTTTGGATTTTTTTTTTTAATGAGATGGGTTCCTCCTTAGTGTCAATGATGTTGACATAAATGGTCCTCCCATTTATGTGTATAAAACCTGTCCTGTCCTGTGTTTGTTACTTGCTTCCAGGGGCTGTCTTGTGTGTTTGTGTCCTTACTGCACACCCACACATGTACTCTGCATAAGGCCCACAGACTTATATGGCCAAGTGGTGGCTTTCATTTGTTGCAGTAAATGTTGAATAGCCTCGTAATGTCAAATGATCATTATAAAGAAACTATCACTTAATGGTAATTTATTCTTGGTTGATATTCTACTTAATGAACAGATTGTGCCTCAAACATAATGAGCACAACTGTTCAGGCAGAATTTGAATGCTGTTCTAATTTAGGATCCCCCTACCTTTTCTGTTTCCCTTTTAGGAGGTGAATTAGTGTTGCCTATTATAACAGTGGATTCCCTTGAGCCCCCATCCATCGCCACCCGTTACCCTGTCATCCCTCCTCCCCCTACCCTCCTATCCCCCTTCGAAACCACCAAAGAGTCCATGATACTACCCCCTCACCCCTCCTGCCCCCCGGACCAGGAGGACTGTGGCGAGCCGGTGGAGGTCTCGGCCTTCGGCTCCGGGGAGATGACGGAATCAGATGACGAGGACTTTTACAATAATAACAACTCCCCTTTGGTCACTGACAGGACAGTCCTTCCGCCACCTCCCTCCGCAGGCGAGGGCGGCGTCCAGAAACCCCGCCCCTTACCCCCTTATGTTCCCACCACCAACCCTGACCAGCTCCACATCCCCGCAGGCAAAATGAACACCCGTGACCAGGTGCTTCTGCCCCCTGCTCCCCCATCCTCCCGAAACACACCGGGACTAACTTACCCCCCCAATTTTCCCCATGTGCCCACAGCCGACCCCACAGCCTCCGACGAAAAGAGCCAACCGGGCGCCGTGGAGGTGATCAGGGAGTCGAGTAGCACCACGGGGATGGTGGTTGGTATCGTGGCTGCTGCTGCTCTCTGCATTCTAATCCTCCTCTATGCCATGTACAAGTACCGCAACCGGGACGAGGGCTCCTACCCAGCAGACCAGAGCCACAATTTTGCCAACAATTTTGCGGTGGAAGGCAACGGCACGGTGGTCAAAGACAAAAGCACAGCAACGGCCTCTGTGGCCAAGGCAATCACAAAGGGCAAAAAGAACAAGGACAAAGAATATTACGTATGAATAGGCGGGCGAGGACTGAGAGGATAAGAGGGTACTCCACTTTCAACTCACATGTATTTCTTTTTTTTTTATTATTCTGGTTGACCATCAAAGACATTTCACAGGTCACTTAAGGCAACCGTGCAATGTAGGCTGCAGCTCACACTAACATTTCCCTCACAGCTCCACTAATGCTCTCATTCGGCATCCAGCTCTTGCTAGTACATCATTTTTATGTGTTAACAAGCTAGACGGAGACGTATATCTGGTGGTGCTGTCTGTACTAGTATGCAGTAGCAGATATGACGCCATGAAAGGAAGCAAGCTAGATTTGCCTCAGTGTTCTGTCAACTGTCTTAAGTCTTAATATCCCCCATTATCATACAGTGGAAAGTGAACACAGCCCTGTTAAAATAGCAATTTTATTTTTTATATGTGCAATATGCGTGAAAAATCAGAATGGCACATTTTGATTTAACAAAAGTGCTCCTAATCTTTTAGATCAGTGGTTGTCAACTGGTTTGGCTGTGGGACCAACCAACACCCACAATAAAAAGCAGTGATCCAAATTGCAGAGATTTTGTTAAACTAATTTTTTAACTTATTTTGAAGAGGCAAGAATCATTACATTACAATTAATTTTATTTGTTTCTAAGGCAAGGCTCTGTGAGCCACTTTTGGGTCTTGACCCACCGGTTGAGAATCCTGTTGTAGATGACGCCGGCATCCTATTGGATTTAGGTCTGAGCTTTGGTTTTAATTTTCTTTAAAAATGTGACATTCCTCTTCAGCTTCACCTTTGCAGTACAATTCTGAGAAGTGAACATATAGTAATTACATACTACTCAACTGATTTGGTTTTGCGAGCAATTGGCCTTGACCTTAAGGAGGTAACAAGGTGAAAAATCTATTTGCGGCAAACCACATTGAGTCGTATGTCAAATTAAAGCTTTCTAGATATGCAGTCACTTTGGAGCTTTGGAGCTTTTTACGTGTTATCATGTTTAGGACAAGAATCAGGTCTGCCCCTGGCCAAACTTGGGCCCAAAGCAGAATTTTAGTTTTTTTCTCTACTGCCTTGGGCTGGCTAGGCACTCGATGCCTCACGGCAGAGATGCACATGCTTTATACATTTGCCAAGAATACACCTCCTTGTCCCCAGTGCAATATTCTGCGTGTTGAAGGAGTGGCCCGAATCAAATGTCAATTTGGATTTTGGATCATTTTCATCACATGGTCTCCAAACTTACTGGACATATGGTAACTAGATAGCTCATCTGATTTATTTTGGCCTTAAAGAGGACCTATTATACTCATTTTCAGGACTTTGTATTGAGTTATGGATTCCTGTAGAGCAGCTACACACAATAACCCGCACAGAAAGCTTTCTAGATCTTCCAGACTCTGGCATTTTCTTGGATTTCCTGCCTCCCTCCCAAACGGTCTGTGTAGTTTACTCCAACCCGGGCCCTCATTCGAGCCCACAGCGCTGTGATTGGTCACACTCCCAGGGACTTCTGGAACAGTAGGGCCCCGTCCACCTCGAGTGCAGGCAATCTGCAGCCCATATAAGGAAGTCCTGGTTCAGTAGAACTCTGCGTCAAATGCAGAGCCTTCCAAAACTAATTTCAGGGCTCACTTCCAAATGTGCAAATCTCATTATCTGAAGCTTTGGCATGGTGTAACACAGGAATACAACATTGTAACAATATTTAGAGGCCAGAAAAGAGGAAAAACATAATAGGTCCCCTTTAAGGAGTTGCCTATGTTTAACGTTTACCAATAACTAAACAAAAATGTACTGAAGGCAACCCACGTCAAATGATACTTCAAATGAAACCCCTAGATGAGGGCTTTTCAAATCTGTAATTATTATGTCAAATGCCCTCATATGATGACACAATAAGCAAAAAACATGTCACTAAACTCCCTCGCTTAGTAAACTCACTCACTTTTTCTACTTGAAAGAAACCTGGTATTATAACAGGAGGGTGTTCACTTTCTATATCCACTGTACATGAAGCAGAACAGTCACAGTTGCTGACTTTCTGTCGTAGAAGAGCAAAGGACACTGCATTTGTGACCAGACTCCAAAAAAGGGAAGCCTTTTATTAAAAAAGACATCATCAGACATCTTCAGCCTCCATGTTGCATAATGTGTGTCTAAAGCCCTCCCCAGCCTGCCCTGCCTCTGTCCGCAAGAGATGATACTTGGATGAAAAATAGAGGATTTTTTTTAAAAAAGGAAGTGAACATGCACTCTGGCTGGTGAGCCTTACACTACGACGGATGGAAACCATTTATTTGTGTGTGGTCGATGTCGCGTTTCATTCCAATTAGGGGTAAATGTGGCAGGTATATCTCTGTAAACATTGCTTGTATGTATATATAGAGCCTAACACACTCGAGAGGAGTCGCGGATGCAAAGGTATGGAGAAGAATCAGCATCCGAGATGCTTCCCCCCACCCCCGTTCCCTCACAGCTTTCATAAAACGATGTGGCCCACAAATTCGGGGCTGCGTGGGAGAACATTTTCCCATCCTGGCTTATCGGAAAGTGACAGTGAAGCCAGCTCACTCTCCACCTTCCTTAAAAAAACTGTCAAGAGATGATCCAAAAGCACACAGGAAATGTAAACATATCGTGGAGACATAGATATTCCTTGTAAAGCAGCCAAACATGTATTGTTTTCTTTTCTATCAGTGACTTCAAGACTATTACATGAGATAAATAATGAAATGTGTGAACTGTATTGATATTTCTCTGATATTTCGATGTACCTTGTCACTGCTCCTCCTAACACGTTCCATCTTAGATTGCCTTTGACTCAGACAAAAAGCACACTCTCCTCTGATAGCTGCAAACATCTCATGTCCCTGCATTATTCATGGCTTCGATTAAGCTGAGAAAACACAAGGATGGGACAAACAGATTTTTTGGGGGGGTTTTGTTTTATTGCATTGTGCATTTTATATGTGCTGAATCTGTTACTCAATGGATCGAATAATATAAAGCCATCTCCTCTGTTGGGTTCTGTCTACACTGACTTATTATTCATGCTCTGTGGTTACCTGTTACTTTTTTATGAAAAGTGCCATTCGACGTGAGCTGCTCTGTGCTCTGAAGATACTCCATTCCTCACTCATTGCTATTGTATAGTGTTCATGTGAAATGGGTCTCAATATGTGTACAGAACGTGCATAAAGATACAAAAAAAATACACTTGATGATATACTTTGTACACACTTGTGTTACGTGTGCTGCTTCTTGGATGTCATTGATGGTAATGTTATTGTCTTATAAGTTATTTATATCAAACATGGGCTGCACGGCGGTTGAGTGGTTAGCACACACAGCTAGGAGACCCGAGTTTGATTCCACCCTCGGCCATCTCTGTGTGGAGTTTGCATGTTCTCCCCGTGCATGCGTCGGTTTTCTCCGGGTACTCCAGTTTCCTCCCACATTCCAAAAACATGCTAGGTTACTTGACTCCAAATTGTCCATAGGTATGAATGTGAGTGTGAATGGTTGTTTGTCTATATGTGCCCTGTGATTGGCTCGCGACCAGTCCAGGGTGTACCCCGCCTCTCGCCCCAAGACAGCTAGGGATAGGCTCCAGCACTCCCCGCGACCCTCGTGAGGATAAGCGGTAGAAAATGAATGAATGAAGAAATACGGAAACATTGAATAATGTATACAGGATATAGCAGTAGACTAAGCAATAACTTGTGTAATAATGATAAATGAATGAAATTGGGATGCATTAATGAATGCATAGCCCTTCAAAGAACTAAAACATATGATTTAGGAGTGGAATATCTGAAGCAATTATGGTTTTAATTAAAGCATAAATCATGTGACAACTACATAGTACATCATGCGTGCTAAAAGGTTCCACTCTCTCTACAAGCAGGATAAATCCATTCAATGAATTCCCACTAGTCATCTTCCAGCGTCCTCACAGTTTGGCAGCAAGGCGTTAAACACAGAAGAACAGCATTTCACACGAGTTGCAGGTCATGATATCTTTCACAAATGTCTCTTACACTTGAGTTTCATCATCATCCTCTCTCGCTCTTTTCCTCCTCCTCCTCCTCCTCCCCTCTGCTTCAGGCGACGCCTCAGTCTGCCTGGTTAATGCTGTGATGTCCAATATTTATTATACGATTGAAATGCTGTAGTAGAGTTTTTTGTTGTCCCTAATGCAAGCACAAAACAGAAAATAGATGGAAACATGCATATTTAAATAATATATTATTAATATATTATCATCTTAAAACAGCTGGGATAGGCTCCAGCATACCCCTGTGATCCTGGGGAGGATAAGTGTGATTGAAAATGGATAGATGGATGCATAATCAAAAATATATTGCATAATATATGATGGCTACATTCTACATGTAACAAAGTACATATCATACAATAATGTCTGTTGGATCTATGAATCCTAGATATGATGTAGAAATCTGACACATCTACATGACACACTGAATGAGAAAAACATCTAAACCGTCAAAAGTAGAGTAATAATTAATTCATCCTGTCTTCTGTCATTCTTATATGGAAGCCTGCTATATGAGTTTCACCTCCTGTGAGGGGTGGTGTTCATCTTTGTGTTCAGCAGCAGTGATGGCTTTGGTGTTGTTGGACTACCCCCTGCTGAAAAAAACAAAGAACTGTAGGATGAAGAGCCATCTTATTAGCTCCAAAAATGAGCTTGTTTTCTAAACTGTTTATTATTTTTTTTTAGCAAAGGCAAGCATGGAACTCTGATGGATTGTTTGTTTGTCTTATTTAAAATCTCACCCATGGCCCTGTAAAGTCATTTTGCACCATGGCAATTTTACTTCCAATCTTTGCTCAAATTTTGTAAGTAAATTTAAGTAGAAAGCGTTGAATAACAGCACCATTTGTGCAAAAAAACAATAACACAGATAATACCGTAGGGGTGGGTGTTGTAAAAAAAAAAAAAGAGTAGGATATTTTGTTTATGCAAACCATTTGTTTCTTCCACATCACAGTAATGCAGTATATCCATCCTTCCATTTTCTATACCCCTTATGCTGAAGCCTGTCCCAGTAAATACAAATATATGATCGTGGTCAAAGGTCAAAGACCATAGAACAACTATTTTCCCACCCTATAAAACACTTTGAATTACCTTGCGTACAAATGGTGCTCTATAAATAAATAAACATGCCTTGCCTTGCCCCCAAGCTACCTGGTGCAGATCCAGCATGTTCCCTATATTTTGTAACAGTGAAAGGGTGTATTTTTTGGCATTTTTTCTGGATTGCAATGGTGTAGCTTAGCAACATGGGTGAGGCAGATTATTAAACTCCAGCCATATTAATAAACATATTGTTAAATTGCATTAAATAAAACATAATAATTAAACATTGTTACCATCCAGCCATCCATTTTCTTACCAGGCAAGCTGTGAGACACAATCCCTCCAGCATGTTCCAAGTCTGCCCCGGGGCCTCCTCCGGCTGGGCATGCCCGGAGCACCTCATAGGGAGGCATCCAGGACGCATCAGGATGAGATGCCTGAGCTACCTCAACTGACAACTCTACACTGGAGGGGAAGGAGGCAGAGCAGCATATTGTTATAATACATTGTATTTTCATTATGTCAATTAAATTCTGGTTATAGCAATATAGGAGGGGGGAAATATTAAACGGCAGCCCCTTATGAAACATATGGTGAAATTAAATAAAACACAAAAAAAATTCTAAATTGTTAAATTTAATTTAATTGTAAAAGTTGGATAGTTAAATTAAAAATAAGTCAAAAACAATTGTGGTTAAATCTAAAGTAATACATGTATTGTTAAATAAAAAAATAAATGTAATGTAAATTAAATGTAATTAATACTGTACAGATTTTAAATTATATTTTGTTTATGTTAGCAACAAGGAAGGAGTCACATCAGTAACCATATTGTTTTTTTAAAAAAACAACATCCCATGTACAGAATTTAGATACAGTCCAACGCTCTCAAATCAACTTGTGGTGCATTTTAAATGCAAGGCGTGAAGCCCCGCCCAGTGACGTCATCTCGTGCGTCCAATCAACACCACGGAAATACTTCGCAGATTACTCACTTGAGCGTGTGTGCGTGCGCGCGCATGTGTGAGCCAACTAGTTGTTGGCTAGTAGCATTAGCTTCCACAGTTAGCACTGCTTTTGGAAACATTGTCAAACACATTCTTACCAAAGTTGCTCACCATGAGACGAGGTCCCCGTTAAAGAAGCACTTCTGTCCGTCTGAAATGTCAAAGAAGACCCTCGGGAAATGACAATTTAGCCCCTCGTCAGTGGGGGCAAGTCGGGCTACATCTTTTGGCCATCGCCTACTGCTTGCTAGCATCCTGGGAAGGAAAGCTCTGAGATTTTGCAAGGACTGGATGCGGAAGAAGGATATGAGGCAAGCTGGACGGCTAAAGCTAATTGATCGCTGTGCTTGGATCAAAGTGTGAGTACAATTACCCAGTACGGTTCTTATCTAACTCTAACAACTAAGCGTTTATGTGGCGATCATGTTTTTACTTGGTGTTTACCCAGCACACGAGCTTGACAGCGAGCAGCTACAGCAGGCAGGCCTAGCATTAGCCTACCATCTACTTACCTTTTTATATCATCTAATGTTAACACACAATGTCAGCGCTTGTGCTGCGTTTTACCGCCACTAATGATTATGTCTACACACACACACCGAGAGTGTGTTTCGATCTGCTGCAGGTTTTCCCGATCATAATCATGTATCACAAGCTAGGCCAAATTGTTTGTTAGCCTGCTAATGCTTGTTGGAAAATGTCATCTAGTTGAGAGAACACCATAATCGGCCGTGAAACATATACTACTTTGTATCATGTGGCAGCATCATTTAACATGGGAAAGCTTAGTTAATGTTATTGTATATTAATTGAATTTGCAGTGGGCTGGTACTGCACTGAGAGATGTTGCTTACATATTGGTCTTCTATTTTATTATGTATATTTCCCTTAATAGAAAAGGGAGCTTGCAGAAAACCCACAGTCTAGCATTAAGACCTCATACATATTACTTTTTTTATATGTTTATATACAGTCTACTGATTGGAAACTTTGGTCAAACTTATTTAAAGTGTTCCCAAAAATAAACAACAAAATTAATTTTTATATCTAACTCTGTGCTGCCAAAATAGATAGAAATCTCTTAACGTGAGTTTTAATCTCTCCTACAGATGAGTGTTTTCTCACACACTCTAAGGGTTGCCAATGTGCCGCAAAGTCTCTCACCTGATTACCCATCAAGGATTAAGCTGGAGCGTGGCATCGTTTGTGCAGGGGGGGAGCACACACCAGTGCCAGGATGTGCAAAGACTCCTGACCTTTACTGAAGTGTACACACACCCGAGACACAGAACTGTTGTCCTCTATGAGACAGTCCTGCTTGATCTGCCATCCCCAATGGAAGTGCCATCATAGACTGAAGACACTGTGGCTCCAACTCCACAGTTTTGTCGGCGACAGTGTTGGAGCGACTATTTCAGCTGTGGGTTCCCCCTGAAGGCGGAGAGATGGGCTCCCAAGCGCTTCAGATATTGCGACAGGGCGTGTGGGCCTCTCTCACTGGAGGGTGGTATGTGGACCCTCATCAGAGCACCTTCTCCAACTGCTTCCATCTCTACCTGTGGATATTTCTGCTGGCCTTCCCCTTTCTGCTGTACATGGTGAGTGTTTTTTCACCAAGGTCTAATGTCTGGACACTGTAAAATGATGGGAAATTATTATTAATAATAATAATAATAATAAAGGAAATTGAATGACTGTTCCAGGGTAAAATTGCGACCCGACCATCATAAAGCCACTAAATGTACAGACAACAATTTAACATTCTTAATTGTCATACAAGTGTACAAAGAAGTTAACCATGATATAGTAAAACTTAAAAACAACAAATGTGCCTCATCACAATTTGATGATTAGAGAATTTGCATTACAGAGAATCAGGTAGAAACCCACAGCGTAGGTCACCGTCTTACATTGGGAAGTGTCATACGTTGCTGTGAGAATCAACACTAGTCTGTAAAACCTCAATGGTTTCCGTTTAACACAGATTTTAGTTTTCATGATATGTTTGTGAAATAGTTTCTCCTAATGTTCTTTCACTCCCCCACAGGCTCTCCCCGCCAGCTTGGTGGTAGCAGGCTTGTACTCTGCCGCAGTGGCCATCTTTTTCACCGCCATCAAAGTGGTCAACTACCGTCTTCACGCCATGTTTGACCTTGGGGAGATTATCGAGAAGAAGCAGGCCTCGCTCACCGCCGATGCTCCAAGGACAGAAGAGGGGGATGAAGGCTCGGGCGCCCATGATGGGAATCAACCCAGGTGAGGACCTTGTGCTTTTTCTAAAGTGGAATTAGTGTTAATTAGTGTACATAACGCTAATTCCAGTTTTGTCAAAAATGATCAACTTTTAATTTGTGTCTTCCTCACAGGGATATCCATGCTGGTGTGGAGATGACTGTGTTTAGGAAGGTCAACTCAACACCTCCAGTGCGATGCAGCTCTCAGCACTCGCTGTTTGGACTCAACCAGGTGTCGGTGAGGGACATCCTCCAAAGCTGATGACCAAGCCTTTTGACCTCATCTTTGATTCATCTTTTTTGTTTTTTATTGTCTAGGAGTTCTTACCACAGCTTGAGGATACAGGGGGAACAAAGGGTCGGTGTTTTTATCCTTCCATTGATACCTCAATTATTTATGTATGCCGTGTAGTTAAACCATGTTTGCTGACTTTAGATATCAAAGAGTTATTGCGGGAACAGGGAAGCAATAATGTAATTGTTACCTCGGCTCATCGGGAGATGCTGCGGCAGAGTTCTCAGGACACCATCAGTAAGTCAGCTCATGCCTGTATAGTCCCAGTTTGTCCTCATTGTGCCTACCAGCACCATGACTGGGTGTTGGATTAGTGTTTAATGCAGTATAATTTTATATATAACTCATGCATCTCTGTCAGGAGCTCCCAGCATGGTCCATTCCTGCATTGCTGCTGCTCTGGGAGGTAACTTCCCAGGTCTCATGGGACTCTCCGGAATGGCCTCCGGATTTGGAGAACCAGGAGAATATCTGTCTGTACCCCCTTCACCTTCCAGTCAAGAAGACGGAGGCGAGAAAGAGCCATTGCAGGAGGTGGAGGCGCCTCAAAAGATCCCCAAGGACAATGGGTTAGCTTATTCTCCACTTGCCCCCTCTGCTGAGTCTGAGAGCCTTGGGGAGACCCCCCTTAGCCCTCTTATAAAGAGTAGCTTAAGTGAGGAGCTGAGTGAAAATCTTTTGGGTTTGGGCCTTGATCCAGTGGTCTTTGTGCCTGGGACTGAGCACCCGGGATGCCGTAGTGGGGTGGCACTAGCTGCTGGATCCACAGACAGCTGCTTCAGTGGAGGTGGAGCCACCACTGACCGTGAGACGCTGAGCACAGTAAGCAGCTATCGCAGTGAAAAGACAGACTCCACTCAGCTTGAAAGTCCATCATTCAGCCAACCCAAACTTTCAGATGGACAGATGTCGGCGCTTGCGGCGGGGGATAATATCCCCAAGGCTGCAGAAGTCTCAGCAGGACAGGATGGCAGTGACACAGATAACCTGTCTGACAGTGTGCTGCTGCGCTCCCCTTCCAAAGATCTCTCCCCCAGCCAGGCTCTCGACAGGACACTTGTTGAAGGAGACGATTTACCACCTGCACCTTCTGACATTGCACAAGCCCCCATTTTCCACAACTCTTCCCCTTCGAGTAGCGGTCACTCAGATGTTTGTGATTTAGACAGAACCGCCCCTGTGCCTCCCCTACCTCCACCAAGGCAAGCTACTTCTGTGCCCTCAGGGCTGGCCCTGGGTTCAGTGAGCTCCGAGCCCGCTTTGCCCATATCCTCAACCCCCTTCCTGCTGTCGGATCAATCTGCTCAGCAGGTTGTGCGACCCAAAGACTTAAAGCTACTGCGGGCCAGTGGCAGCAGTGTGGGCCACAGGCCAGGCCGACGGAAAGCTCCTCGAAGGCGAGCCGGGGCAGGAAGTAGTAGTTTTGACTGCGCTTCTTACAGGCGTCACCACAATCATAGACAACATAGAGATTACATCCCCGTGCGCAACCGGCTTGGCGCTAAGGCTTACAGTGAAAGTCTCTTTGAGGATTCCAGCGATGAGGATGATGGTAGCGACATGAGCGCCGCATCCAGTCTGGGCTCTCAGCGCCGCTACAGCTCAGATGAAGACGACTCCAGCTCCTCTACCTCCTGCTACTCCCCAGAACTCGCTAATGCCGGCGCTGCATTACCACTCGCCGCAGCCGCTTTACCACCCACTCCAATTGAGAAGGATTTAGCAGAACCTGGTGGCCCCTCACATTCCCATGCTGCTCAGCGCTCATCGAGTACGGCCAGCGCTAAGACTCACGCGAGGGTGCTCAGTATGGACGGAGCAGGTTCAAGTCAAAACAATGCAACAGCTCCGCTTTCTAATCTACATACCATGCCTTCCACGTCCACCCCTGCACCTCACACTCTCACTATGTCCAAGTCTGACTTGGAGGCTCGCACCATTCACATGGACAGCTTCCCAGGACCTCATCATCATCGCCTGGATTCTCTTGGTGGCTCTTGGACTGGCAACCAGATGGGTTGGCGAGCAGGGGAATTGACTGAGGAGGGGGCAGTAGGAGGAGGTAAGCTGATGTAACTTATGTTTTGCCTCATGTTGTCGAATAAAGATAAAAAATGTATAAGACTTGTTTCCACTAGGGGTGTCACGATGCATTATTGATATTGGCTATTGGGCCGATATCAGTAAAATAACGAGTCTTGGATTACAGTTTAACTGCATCTAAAATTACAAATATTGGCAGTTAACAAGCAGTTTAATACAAGCAAACTCATTGTGTGTTTTGAAACTCTCAAGGGGTGAGAAGAATAACTATTCCAGAAAAGCATAAGAAGAAGTCGGTGGTGAATAAGTCTGGTTTAAACACTTAATTGATCACTTATATTACACCCCAGATGCATAAAGGTGGTCAGTTTTTGTCGTCTTGTTGCACCCGTATTTTCCACCAAGCATTACACTTCCAATCACCATATAGCAGTCAACCTTGATCTGGCAAAAGCTTCATCTCCATCACACCTTTGTAACACAGTGTAAGCCACCAATGTTTTGCCTGCTACTGAACGTTACAATTGGGTCCTTTGCAGCCCTGGCACCAGAGGAAGGAGGCAAGCACGACTCTGTCAGCAGTGTCAAGAGGACCCAGGCCATCCGCAGGCGACACAATGCTGGGACCAACCCAACACCACCTCCCTCCACCATGGGATCCCCTCCCAGGTCAGCCCCAGTAATTAAAAAGTTGCTTGTGTGTGTTTATCATAGCACACATAATTGCCAAGTGATGCTTAAGAGTGCTTAAGAGGTGTGAAGGCTGCAAATATTTAATCATTTTCTCATCCTATTTCTTTTTTAAACTGGTTCTATTAGCCTCCAGGACCTACAAAGGGCTCGGACCTCCTCCCATTCACGGACCCGCACCCTTCCATCCGCCTTACAATTTGCCTCATCACTCCTGCTCCCCCGCAGCGGTATCCACGAGGCCTCCACCTTTGACGACACATCAGAGGGTGCTGTGCACTACTTTTTTGATGAGAGCGGTGAGTCTGGTAGTCAAGGAATAAGCGCAACAGTTTCCGAATAAAAGTAGCTCTGCTAATTTTATATGAGGAGTTAAATGAGAGGATCCATGCAGCTCTCATGTCTCATTTAAAAAGGAAGAGAGGATCACTACCTTGTTAAGAATTCAAGCAGGGTCAAGAGCTGGAAATGGAATTAAATGTTTCTGCATTAGGAGTGAAGAGATCTTACACATTTGGACCTGCTGGAGGAGGTTACGAGGATCCCGTTCAGTAAGTTGAGTTTATTTGTCCTACTTTGAAAATTAGCATTGCTGAAAGCTAAAGCGCTTGCTTGCAGGGAAAGGGAGAGGCAGTCCCAGTCCTCAAGCTTCACCTCCACAGAGGTCCAGGAAGGAGCACCTGTCCTGTCCATGCTGCAGCCCAGACCAGTGGTCCTACAGGGCATGCAGGTGCGGAGGGTGCCTCTGGAAATGCCTGAGGTTAGCGCTCATTTTCTTGCCATTAGTTGGACTTATCCTTCAGTGTTTGCACCTTTTTAAAATCCATCTCAACATGTCTGCAGTTTGACCTGGATCACGAGTCTCTGCAGGAGTCCCAAGAGAACACACTGATGATTGAAGAGAAGGTTAAACCCAAACAGTACTATCGTTTTTGGGTATTGCCTGGGAAGTGGTTAAGGGTTCGCTATGATAGATTAGCTCTTCTGGCCTTGTTGGACAGGTAAGCCAGACCAGTACCACATACACGCTAGCACATTTGACACCTTGGTTTTTGGTAATTTGTTAATGTATAGAAACTTATTATACTGTGTCGCCAGGAACCGACGTGTGGGAGAAAATGTGTTTGCTGTGGTACTTGCCAGTTTGGTGGCCTTTCTGGGGTTCCAACTGCTTCTCCAGGGCTTTTTCAGGGACATCTGGGTTTTCCAGTTCTGCCTGGTCATTGCAAGCTGCCAGTACTCCTTACTCAAGGTATAAACTATGTCACACATGCAGGCAGTTTGTACACAACCCATGTGGCATTTACGTATAAAGCTTCTAAGCGTTCCTTCTCTATTTCAGAGCGTACAACCAGATGCAGCCTCTCCCATGCACGTGAGTTCCATGCTCACCCTCATGTGTTGAGGCATCTTGCTTTATAATAACTTTATGTAACAATCAGTTGTACCCCTTTATTGTGAACAGGGTCATAACTGGATCATCGTGTACAGTCGGCCTGTTTACTTCTGCTTGTGCTGCGTGTTGATCTGGGTCTTTGACTTGTCCGGCCGCTCAGGCAGCCTGCAACCTGTCTCCTTGTATGGAGTCACCTTTTTCTCCGCACACTTCCTGCTCTGTGTCAGAGATATGCTCCTGGGTAAATCTGCACATTTGCATTAAATGTCCAATTAACTTTATTATTACATGATTTGCATCACATATTGTCTTTTTATCACCCTGACAGTGTTGGCCTTGTGTTTCCCGGTCATCTTCCTGTTTGGCTTGCTGCCTCAGGTCAATACATTTGTCATGTGTCTGTTGGAACAGATCGACATGCACGTTTTTGGTGGAACGGGTAAGAGCGCGTGCGGCATGTGTAGTTGGTTATTAAAAGCATACTTGCATCTTGTTGGCACTGTATTGATTCGCTCTCCTTTTTTCTCCCCAGCTACCACCAGCCCCCTCTCATCTCTGTTTAGCCTCATACGCAGCGTGCTGGTGGCCGCTCTGCTGTATGGATTTTGCCTGGGTGCCATCACTGTAAGTGCAGCACTTTGCCGCGGTTGAAGAAGCTTCATGGTTTAAAGCTGCATGTGTGTTTTTCTTGCCTCAAAGGCACCGTGGGGGGATGCCCATGTGCCAGTACTGTTCTCTGTCTTTTGCGGCTTGCTGCTGGCCTTGTCCTACCACCTGAGCCGTCAAAGCAGCGATCCCACCATCCTGTGGTCAGTATATTGCTTCATGGGGTAATTGAAGGGCCCACATTATATCTTTTTTCAACAATTTTAAATACGTCTCAGCAGTCGCACTATAGCATATTCAGATTTGTTGATATTAAGTTGTATGACATCCCTATCAGCAGTGTAGTGACTGTCCGCTAACAAAATTTGACTTGTCTCACATGTGAGTTGTCCTTATTCCTAAATTCTCTTATTCAGGTCATTGGTGCGGTCCAAGTTATTCCCCGAGTTGGAGAACCGTACACCAGAAGAACCCCCTGTGGAGATCAAGGACCCGCTGCCAGAGAAGCTGCGTAACTCTGTGGTACAAATCAAAACCGACACACCTGTTCTTTGAAATATTTTGACATTTTTAAAACCCCTTTTCCTTCTCAAACGTAGAAAGAGATTCTTCATTCAGACCTTGTCATGTGTCCCCTCATGGCCGTGATCACATTTGCCATCAGTGCCAGCACAGTGTTCATTGCACTACAAGTTAGTATTAGTTTAGGGTGTGACTTTGGACACTTTCTCTCCAAAAGGTATTTTGTTGCAAATGATCACTTATCCTCTTTTGTGCTCTTGCCCCACAGCCTGCTCTCAGCTTTGTCCTGTACATCCTTGCGGGAGTTGTCGGCTTCATTACCCACTATCTTTTGCCTCAGCTCCGCAAACAGCTGCCTTGGTTCTGCCTGGCTCACCCTGTGCTCCGGTCCAAAGAGTACAGTCAGTTTGAGGTCCGAGGTGAGTGTCTCATTGTTCTCGTTATCCGCTCTCACTCGAGTCACTGGAAAATATAAGGAGCTTTATCAGCTTCTCCCCCTGGAAGCATCACTGTGGATTAAATGAAAACCAGCAAGGTCTCAAGTTGAAGTGCTGCTGAGAAATGCATTTAACCTCCATCATCTCTAAGGGATTTTCACACAGTGTGCCAGCACCACATTCTGATAATCTTTTTTTTTTCTGTTGAACAGCGTCACATTTTTAGCAGATATGCTAGAGCTTACTGTGTTGGACCAGTTGAAATTTGTAAGTCTAAAATAGCATCACAATGTTTATTTAACATTATAACATTTAACATTATAACATTTAACATTATTTTATTGATAATCGGCTTTGCTGTGCTGTAGAACTGCACTGCATTATTACTGAGGGGTGTTTTTAATATTTTTTGATACAGGTATTGGATTGCATATACAATATTTAGTCACTTTTGTTATTTTTTTATAATACCATTAGGATTGTTTTTTTTAACATACATTTTACAAGTTATTTTTGTTTGTCACCAGATGCTGCTCAGCTGATGTGGTTTGAGAAGCTATATGCATGGCTTCAGTGTGTGGAGAAATACTTCATCTACCCGGCTGTCGTGCTCAACTCCCTCACGACGGAGGCACGCGCTGTCGGCCAGAACCATAAAGACTTGGATATCTAGTAAGTCACGACAAAGTTCCGCACCACTGTTCTGAAAAAAAAATGTGTGGTTTGTGTTGGCCAAAGATGTGAACAGCATCATACTAATTAGTTATTTAGCCATGAAAGGGGCAAGATATGTGAAAATGGTGTGTGTTGTACCCCATGAAGTGTCTTTCTTGACTCCTTCAGCAGCCGAGCACTCTTCATCTCAGTGGCTGGCATGAAGTTGCTGCGCTCGTCCTTCTGTGCCCCGTCACAGCAGTACGTCACGCTGTGCTTCACCACACTCTTCTTCCACTTCGACTACCCACACTTTTCAGAGACCTTCCTGATTGACTACTACTTCATGTCTATTCTTTTCAGCAAGGTCAGGACACACATCGTCGGTCATGTCAGACATTTTTTTGTCATGAGTAGTGTAGTGACGATAATGCAACTTCTCTTCTCAGATGTGGGACCTGCTATATAAATTACGATTTGTTTTGACATACATCGCTCCCTGGCAGATCACATGGGGCTCAGCCTTCCATGCCTTCGCTCAGCCCTTTGCTGTGCCACGTATCCTTTAACAATTATGTGATACACTTCGATGATTGTTCTGTTATATCATGACATGCCCTTAACTCAATTTCTCTGCAGATTCTGCTGTGCTGTTTGTACAGGCTATCTTTTCTGCCATTGTTTCCACCCCACTCAACCCTGTCCTTGGTAGTGCTGTGTTTGTCACCTCTTACACCAGACCTGTTAAGTTCTGGGAGCGGGACTACAAGTATGTTTATTTTTTTCTACATATGCAGCGATAACACACAATTTGTGCTAATGCTAGTCTATGTTCCTAACAGCACCAAGCGAGTTGACCACTCCAACACCAGACTTGCCACTCAGCTTGATCGTAATCCAGGTATGCTTTTTTATTTACCCTCATCTTGTATGCATTAACATGGCTGTTGTGATGTGTAACTGTTTCTCTGGTGCCTTCTTATCATCCAAGGTGCCGATGACAACAACCTGAACTCCATCTTCTACGAGCATCTGACACGCTCGCTGCAGCACAGCCTGTGTGGAGACCTGCTGCTCGGCCGTTGGGGCAACTACAACACTGGCGACTGCTTCATCCTTGCCTCCGACTACCTCAACGCTCTGGTGCACATCATTGAGATCGGCAACGGCCTGGTTACCTTCCAGCTCAGGGGTCTGGAGTTCAGAGGTGTGTTCTCAAATTGAAGGAATAGGAATAGCTATGAAAAGCTAGATAAGTTATAAAAATAAATGATTTCCCTGAACCTCTCACGGGAATCAACCCAGTTGAATCGTTGCCAAGCAGTATGTTCTGGCACCGCTTGTATTTATGAAGTGCTCTCATCCAAACACAACTATTTAGAGAAACCAGGCCATGTCATGTTAGTTATTAATGAGCTTCAGTTTTGCATTTTTTTTTAGAAGAGAGGCCAGTGTATACATATGGATTTTTGGAAATTTTATTTTATTTTGCTTTAAAAAATATGCATTTACATTTTGATACCTCAGTTTTTGTTATTTATTTGGTCTAAAAGTTCAGACAAAAACTAAATGTAATTGTAAATCCAACTAATCTCTTCCAAACATGCAAAAATCGTAACCTAAATATATATTTAGTGAGTGGTTATAGTAGACAGTGAGTCAGCAAACCATAGAGAGCTTTGTTTGGTATACAGTACAGGGCAAATGGACTAGAATGTTAGGTGCAAAATTTTATAATGGAGACATAATTTTCACAAAAATGAAAACTGGGTCATACAAGGACTGGGGCGTACCGAAGCCAAGGTTGGACTGCATTTTAAATTTAGATTTCCAATCCATCATATTGAGGTGTTTCTAATATTTTTTCCGTGTCAACAACTTACTATACAGAGGACTACAAAATAAACTTTTTGCTACATCTATATCATAATTTCCCCTCCCCACAGGAACCTACTGTCAGCAGAGGGAGGTAGAGGCCATTACGGAGGGCGTGGAAGAGGATGAGGGATGCTGCTGCTGCGAGCCCGGTCATTTGCCTCATATGCTGTCGTTCAATGCCGCCTTCGGACAGCGCTGGCTCGCTTGGGAGGTGGCGGCCACCAAGTACGTGTTGGAGGGTTATAGCATCAGCGACAACAATGCCGCCTCCATGTTACAAGTGTTTGACCTCCGCAAGATCCTCATCACGTACTACGTCAAGGTGAGATGTCCACTTTGGCCACAAGGAAAAATCCTTTGAAGAAAAAAAGCTTGTACAAATACTCCGTGTGTTGGCTTTGTTTCAGTTAAAAGTATGTCCTCATCAGACTTGATTCCTTACTTGTCGATTTCCTGTTTTGATTTCTACATGAATTGAAATGAAATTGGTTGTTGCCAAGTCATGATATCCATTATATAAAGTTTACCAGGAAACATAACCTCAAATAATGCCGCAAATAACAGAATCCTCATGCATGCAAACATTTGCTTTGTTGAACAGAGCATCATTTACTATGTGAGCCGGTCACCCAAATTGGAGGAGTGGTTGGCCAACGAGACCATTCAGGAGGCACTGCGGCCATGTCTCGGGCCCAACTATGTCGACAGCGACCCCACTTTCAATTTGAATATAGATGAGGACTACGACCACAGGGCTTCCGGCATCACTCCCTCCTCTTTTTGCATGGTTTACGTGGACTGGATTCAGTATTGCAACAGCAGGCGTCAAACAGTATGACTTCACACCACAATATTTGTACTGCCAAATGAAATGCATAGTTTTAGACCTCTACTTCCTTTGTCTTGCAGCCTGTGACAAGTGAAAAAGATTCTCCACTCGTCAGTTTGTGTTTTGGGTTGTGTATTCTGGGAAGGAGAGCGCTGGGCACTGCCTCCCACAGCATGTCTGCAAGGTGAGACCACCAACTCATGCTGGTATACACTTGGTTTTTTATGCTTCTAACATGCAAGAGTTTCTTGTCTATACCTTATTTTGTTTTGTTCAGCTTGGAGCCGTTTCTTTACGGCCTCCACGCACTTTTCAAGGGAGACTTTCGTATTACGTCTCCTCGGGACGAGTGGGTCTTTGCAGATATGGACCTGTTGAATCGAGTCGTGGCACCCGGAGTACGGATGTCCCTCAAATTACATCAGGTATCACTCCTCTGACCGGCAGGAAATATCTTCACAAGAGGCAAACCCCCGCAACTGAGAATAATGCCCCCTGTCTGGCCTCCTTCAGGACCACTTTACATCTCCGGATGAGTACGAGGACCCCACAGTGCTGTATGATGCCATCACCGCCAATGAGGAGAAGATGTTGATATCGCACGAGGGTGACCCCGTTTGGCGCAGCGCTATCCTAGCAAACATGCCCTCGCTGCTGGCGCTGCGTCACATCATGGACGATGGCAGCGACGAGTACAAGATCATCATGTTGAACAAGAGGTTCCTCAGCTTCCGGGTCATCAAGGTAACCACCTCCTCCATCTTTCAGTGGTTGTTTATTCTCAGGCTCTGTCGCAACAAATCTGACCTCCTATGTGCTCTTTCCACAGG
The DNA here is from genome assembly GCF_037039965.1 of Doryrhamphus excisus. Classification (NCBI taxonomy): domain Eukaryota; kingdom Metazoa; phylum Chordata; class Actinopteri; order Syngnathiformes; family Syngnathidae; genus Doryrhamphus; species Doryrhamphus excisus. Next base: position 8,507,433 of record NC_136377.1, on the reverse strand, counting down.
TCAACAGAGAGTGCGTGCGTGGGCTGTGGGCGGGCCAACAGCAGGAGCTGGTCTTCCTGCGAAACCGCAACCCAGAGCGCGGCAGCATTCAGAACGCAAAGCAGGCTCTGAGAAATATGATCAACTCATCGTGTGACCAGCCGATTGGCTACCCCATCTACGTGTCCCCCCTCACCACATCTTACGCAGGGAGTCATGGTCAGCTGCGTGCCGTGTGGGGTGGGCCTGTGAGCCCGCACAACATTTACAACTGGCTCATCAGCAGCTGGGACAGGTACAAAGTCTTGGAAATGGGCTTCTCATGTCCAGGGGTTACAACTGTGACAGTTTGCCTCTCTGCAGGATGCAAAAAGGATGTGGCGCCGGTTGCAACAGCGGAGGAAACATTGAAGACTCGGACTGCGGCGGCGGCTCAACATCCATCAATACCAACACGGCCATCCACACCACACAGAGCACGCCGGCCTCCAGCCTTCCCCAGCCACACATCACCACGCTGCAGCCCTCTTTGGGTATGCTCTCTACTCTCTCTGCTTCACAACAGTTTAGTTCAGCTGGCTTTGGTATGTTGCTGTTTAGAAAACAAATACTATAAAATCAAAATGTAAAACTAAATAAATGCATGCAATTATTCAAATTATTGTTACTTTATATTGTTTTTATTAGTGGACAGCAGTGTGTCTAGCCCATAACAAGGGTTGGTATCCAAACAAATGGGTTTTGGTATCCTTTAAAACTAATGCAAAAAAGGGCATAAGTGTTATTTTTTTTTTGCCTCTCAGGTACAGACAACCCAGTTGGCCCAACCCAGAACTGGCCTCACCACCCCCAACCACTCCCACTGGCTCTGCTCAGCCAATCAGAGGGCAGGATGGAAGCAGGGCTGCTGTCATCCCTCCAGCATACATCCTCCATCCAGGGCTTGCTGGGTCAACAACTGTCCAACTCCTTGCTTTCCTTCAGTGGCTCAGTGGCCCCGCCCCCTCTGCCGGTGCCTGAACGTTTCTGCGCTGCCAGCTTCCTGGAGAACTCGGGTCACAGAGCAGGCCAGCGGGCTGGCCTCACCCAGGGCAACGTTCTCCACTTTGAGAGCCATTTTGGGAAGTGGAGTTTTTCTGGCAGGAAGGGCTTTAATGGGCCGGCAGCAACGGAGGGTGATGGAGGAAGCGTCCACGCTATACGCACACAGGTGATGAGCACAAACACGCATTGACGCACTCTCGTCATCTAAAATTCAATGGAGCTGAACTATTGGTGGTGACATTCTCCGGCAAAAATCCCTCATTCATTTTCCTACTAAAATCCTACTTGCTAGAAGCTACACTCCAATGTAGGTGGAACATAGCAGCCCGCAGTCTCCCGCTAAAATCCCAAGTAGCTACAACACTGTTAGCCCACAACATAGCTACCCCATGTTCTCCTGTTAAAATCTTGAGTAGCTAGAACATTGTTAGCCCACATCCTCCTATTGAAATCCCACACATATGGAACATGGTTGGCCCACATTCTCCTGCTAAAATTCCACTGTAATACCAATGTAGATGGAACATTGTTAGCCCACATTCCCCTACCAAAATCCCACAGAGATGGAACATTGTTAGCCCACATTCTCCTACTGAAATCCCACAGAGATGGAACATTTTTAGCCCACATTCTCCTACTAACATGCCGCTAAAACACCACATACATTGAACATTGTTAGTCCACATTCTCCTGCTAAAACACCACATACATTGAACATTGTTAGCCCACATTCTCCTGCTAAAACACCACATACATTGAACATTGTTAGCCCACATTCTCCTGCTAAAATACCACATACATTGAACATTGTTAGCCCACATTCTCCTGCTAAAATACCACATAGATGGAACATTGTTAGCCCACATTCCCCTACTAACATGCCACCAAAATCAAATGTAAATGGAACATTGTTAGCCCACATTCTCCTGCTAAAATACCACATAGATGGAACATTGTTCGCCCACATTCCCCTACCAAAATCCCACATAGATTGAACATTGTTAGCCCACATTCTCCTACTGAAATCCCACAGAGATGGAACATTGTTAGCCCACATTCTCCTACTAACATGCCACCAAAATCAAATGTAAATGGAACATTGTTAGCCCACATTCTCCTGCTAAAATACCACATAGATGGAACATTGTTAGCCCACATTCTCCTACTACAATCCCAAGTGCCTTTGCTGTTTTGCTTCATATTTGCTTCACATATTCTTTTGGCAGCCGCCTCCAGCCGCCCCCCCACAGGAAGCCAGCCCCACACAAGATCCACTCGGAGCAACTCGGACGGTGGAGTCCTGCCTGCTGAGTGCAGGAGATGCCCCTGCCCCGCCAGATGAATCCACAGAGCTGCCTTTACTTGAGCACCTGCGCTGATGATTGACCCCCACTCCCCCACACACTGGACGCCCCCCCCACCACCATTTTCAGGACTCATTCCATAAAACCTTGTAGATCCAAAGGAGAACCAATACACAGGGATTTTTTTCCAATCCTCCTACTAAACTACACTTTTCCTCCCCAGTCTGAAAGCATGTTGCACGTCTAATCATGACACAAAGTCATCTTCACCAGGATCTTGTGAGGCGCTGTGTGTGAGTGAGTGTGTGTCTGTGTGTGTGAGTGAGTGTGTGTCTGTGTGTGTGAGTGAGTGTGTGTGCTTACAGGCCAGGAAGGCCAGTGCAATTATAAGGGATCTTTTTTTTTGGGCCTGAGGATTGTTTATTTTTCTAAACTGGAAGATCTCCTCCACTCAGCCCCCCCCCCCTCCTTTCTTTCAGTAGGCAAATGTCACCCAACCATCATGTGGTGCTTGTTTACAATGTATCCATGGATGCAGCAAGTCCAGTCGGGGACAAATTGGGAGTGAAGAAATTATTTTTTTCTATTCCTTTTTTCTTTTTTACTTGAATATCAATCACATTCAACGTGGGGGGGCGAGGGGGTCTGCTTTCTGCTCACTCCTCACTACTACTGCTGCTGCATCCCCCGCTATGCTAACTAGCAAACAAACTGACTTGTACTATTAACTACTACTGCTTCAATCCAGCGTTTTAGTTGGAATACTGAAAAGGAACGTGGAATATTTATTGGAGGACTTTGGTCATAGTGGGATTTCTTTCGTGTGTGATAGTTCGCTTTGTTTTTGTCAACCCCTCCTTTTCAATACGTGTTGGCATCATCTCACCAGGGGCTCCCTCGTGTGTGCGTGTGCACAACTGGAAATACTCAAGTCACTTCTAAGTTGGTTGGTTTGCTTAACGAGTGCACTCTTATTTTTGTTCTGGAGGTACCAATTCACCAATTAGGCTTTGAAACCTCAGTACTCCCAAATAAGGCCCGCCCACAACTCTGAAGATGCTTTTTTGGGGGGGGGGGGTTGAAGAATTGGAAGCAAGTTCTCTATAAGAGTGGCTTTCTCCTTCTCAAGTCCAAAGCTAGAACAATGGGGGGGCCCGTATTGTCCTGATAAAAATCTCTGGAACCTAGAATATTACAGCCCATATTTTCCTGCTAAAGTCCTTATAAAATTAGAAGAAGGTGGAATTTCTTGCGGAAATGCCTCTAAAATTGTAAGTAGCTCAAACATTGAGTGTCCGTAGTCTCCTGCTAAAACCCCTTAATATTGGTGGCCCTCCAGCTAAAAGCCGTCTTAAATCTTAATCAATGATGGGGGGGCATGTATTTTCCCATTAAGAATCTCAGGAAGTTGGAACCTTACGGCCCGCATTCTCCCTCTAAAATCCCAAATAGCCAGAACTTCCACTAACATCTGTTTAAAATGTGTTTGTGGGATTTTGGAGGCCCACGTTCTCCCATAGAAATCCTTCTAAACTCTCAAGTAGATGGAACACAGAGTGTCCGCATTCTCAATTTAATGTTGTTCCATATTCTCCATCTAAAACCGATCTTAAATCCCAGGTAGCTGTGGTGGGCCCACATTCTCCCATTAAAGCACCAAGGAACTGCAACACTGGAGGTCAGTAATTTTGTATTTATGCCCGCATTCTCTCTCAAAAATCCCACATGGCTAAAATGTAAAGGCCCCTGTATTCGCCTTTTAAATTAATCCCAAATAACTTACTTCCGGCACGGCGGTATAGTGGTTAGCGCGTAGATCTCACAGCTAGGAGACCAGGGTTCAATTCTACCCTCGGCCATCTCTGTGTGGAGTTTGCATGTTCTCCCCGTGCATGCGTGGGTTTTCTCCGGGTACTCCGGTTTCCTCCCACATTCCAAAAACATGCTAGGTTAATTGGCGACTCCAAATTGTCCATAGGTATGAATGTGAGTGTGAATGGTTGTTTGTCTATATGTGCCCTGTGATTGGCTGGCGACCAGTCCAGGGTGTACCCCGCCTCACGTCCGAAGACAGCTGGGATAGGCTCCAGCAACCCCCGCGACCCTCGTGAGGAAAAGTGGTAGAAAATGAATGAATGAACTTAGTTCCTGGTATCCTGCATTTTCAAGCTAACGTCTCAAGTAGCCCAACACTGACGACCCATATTCTCCTGCTACCACACCCCTCAACGCTGAAACTTTAGCAGCCCACATTATCCTGCCCCCACTATACTGTCAGTCCAAAACCTCAAGTTGTGAGGCCTGCATCCCCCCGCTAGGATCCCAGATAGAGTTTTGATGACCTGCGTTCTCTCTCTTAAACGGCTCCTAAAATCCCAAGTGGCCTCTCCCCCTTCAGTCCCAAGTAAACCCCCCCCATGTCGTTCTTTCTGAAACTGACGCCAGTCAAACTTCCTGTTCGTTCTTTTGTTTACTTTGCCTGCAGGAAGCAAAGCGCAAGTTAGAGTGTCAATTTAAATCAACTTAAAAAGGGATTTCATCATCTTTGCAATTATGTACAGCATGTTTCATATTATACATATATATTTAAAATATAAATCTATTTTATTATGATTGGAAGTCCTGGGTTGTTTTCCATTTAAAACACTAAGTTGGAGGGTCTGTTTGAGGTGAGCGAAGGGGAGAAAAGCTTTGCATTTGAAATGTGCAGGGGTTTTTGTTTTTTTGTTTTTTTTTTTTGGTTTGTTTGTTTTTGCACCATGCCACCACCCGCTTTTGTTTTTGTTCTGGGTCTGGAAGGGGCGGGGTCTTTTATTTAAGAACTTTAAAGTCAATGTTCAATGTTCTGTACAGTTTTTTAAAGCGATTTTTCTTTCTTTCTTCTATTTAAATTAAAGGTTTTTGTGTCTTTGTTTGCAAATGTGCTGCTGTGGCTGATTTCATTCCTTTTTCTTGTCTTTAGTCAACTGTCAGCAAACCGACGTAAAGATGCTAAATTATGCCAACTGTGCTGCAGATTTCAATCAATTTAGAAATAAGAAAGGAACTAAAGATAAATAGCATGTAATGAGGGACGAATGAGTAACTCGTCCTCATTTTCTATGCCTTATTGTAAAATATGACCGGAAATATTAGGGCTGTCAAAAATAACGCCTCAACGGTGGTAAGTCATTTATTTCATTAAGTTTTTTTTATGTTTTATGTACTTTTTCTTATTTAAAATCAATACATTGTTCAAATACATACTACCCCTAATATATGCCTGGCATTCTCTGTAGTTGAGTAACTCACCCATTGCCACTAATACTGTGTGAATCATTTAGAGTTTTTATTTAAAACCAAAAACCTTAATACGGCGTCTTTCTACTCGGTCAAACAAAGGAACGTTTTATCAGTGACGGAGTGTAGCGGATCTCATTATAACCTTCATCCCCCTCCTCCTCCTCCTGTTTGGAGGGCCTCCATCGTCCGTCCTGACCGGTGTGATGAAGCCACAGGATGAGCACCAGCAGGGCCAGCAGCGTCAGAGCCATGGACAGCGTCAACAGCACCCCCTGCAGGATCCCTGAGGAATTGCCTGCCACTGCTAACAGTCAAATGAAAAGAACAGTCAGCGAGTTAAGCAAGGAGACCGGGAGGATGATAGGAGTTACAAAAAAAAAAAAAAAAGACGCTCACCGCTGTAGACGGACAGGTTGATGTAGCAGTTCTCTGTTCCCAGGAGGTTGGAAGCGGAGCAGCGATACAGGCCAGACGTCTGCGTGGACACGTTGACAATTTGGACCCAGCCGGACAGATCATCTGAGGAAGGACGATTTCCAATACGCTTATTACCAACGCAAAACTTGTCTAAATGACCTTTGACCCATGTCTCCTTGAGGTATTTTAGGTCATTTTTAGACCACAAGGTTCTCTAACCCTCCATGTTGATGGGAAGAGAAATCTCCTCAGGATTGAGTTTATCCCAGCGGATCTCCGGCGTCGGAATGCCCTCGGACACAGCGCAGGACAACCTCACACTCCCTCCCGTGTCCATGTCTCCGTCCCAGTGGCATGCCGGCAGCGAGGGCGCCACTGTCATCACAATGAGGGGATCCACGTCACACAGCTGCATTGATTGCCATGCAGACCACCACAGTGTTCCTGGTGATCATGATGATGATGATGATGGACAGTGTAGAGTATTTACCCAGCACACTGAGGACCAGTTCCCCGATGCCAGCATCAGCCGTCTCTGGAGGATTGTTGACCATGCAGCGATAAGTCCCAGCATCAGACACACGTGTGTCATTCATGATGATGTCTGCACTCCAAGGGAGACCTAACATGGAATACATCACAGGTACTCCTATGTATTCATATTATGACTTATATTGTATATTTTTATGATTTGTATACCTGTGAAAGCCACCCTGCCAATGAGAGAGGGGTCCTCTATAACCTGACCATGGTCATACACGATCACCTGAAAGGTCAGAGATTTGGGTGTGAAAACTAAGAAGAGGAAGCCTTCATTGGTAAGGGGGGTGGGGAGACCTGAATGGGGGCCTGTGGACTGGAGAAAGGGGCGAGTGTCCAGATGATGTTGAGTCTGGAGAGGGGACTGGAGGTGAAGAAGGAGCAGGGCAGGACGACAAAATCCCCTCGGACCACCTCGATGGCGGACTCCCTCATGGTCACCATCACGGCACCTGTGTTGATGAAACAAAGGAAATAAAAACTACATGTACGTACATGTATGAATTTAAACGTTTAAACTTCCTTGATGCTGCTGGCGCACCAACGTCCATGCTGTTTTACTAGAAGTTGTGCCTTCAATATTCAATGTGCCTGGGGAACGTCATATGGGGCGAGGTTTAACATTACTAAAACGCTGCTTGCATCGGATTTTACCGATACCAACAAACGCACCGAGGTGAATCTGGATTTCACCCGTCAATTGCATCCATACCCACTGAATGTGCCGATGCACTCGCATTGCGCACATGCGCACATGCGCATCAATGCATCGGTTAGTATCGATTATTATGCACGCCCTTTGTTCGTATGTCATTTTTTTCAGTTTTTTCAACTTGCTTCTAATGCACTTTTCTGGTCAAAAATAAAGAGGAAACCTCACACACGCTCAACAGGGACCCCAGAGACATCCAAAAATGGCATAAAATGCCAACGTTTGAGGGCGGTGATTTTTTACAAAATGTTGACAAAATTCTGTTTTGTCAAAATGTTGTTTTTTTCAACTTGCTTCAAATGCAACTTTCTGGTAAAAAAAAAAACAGGGGAAACATCTCACACACTCAACAGGGACCCCAGAAGCACCCAAAAAGAGCATAAAATGCCAATGTTCGAGGGCGGGGATTTTTTACGAAAAACGTAAGGGGTTTGTATGTCATTTTTTTCTGTTTTTTCAACTTTCTTCTAATGCACTTTTCTGGTCAAAAAAAAAAAACAAGAGAAACCTCACACATACTAAACAGCTCAATTAATGTATGTATGTATGTATGTATGTATTTTTGTATAGCTTAATGAATGTATGTATGAATGTAGAGTTCGATGAATGTATGTGTATATATATTTAAACATATATATACATATATAGTATATTCAAGCATGTGTGTACGTAGAGCTCAATAAATTCATGCATGTATGTATGTTAGCATGTAGAGCTCAATTAATATATATATATATAGCATTTATAATGTATGTATGTATGTATGTATGTATGTATGTATGTATATGTATGTATGTATGTATATGTATGTCAAAGCCACCTCCTGGCATAAACTCGGTGCACGTTTGATGTGCACTGTTTAACTGTTTATACTTTCAATAACAATAGAATGTGGCATTTGGATATATGTATATATCATGACATGTATAACTTTGAAAGTCATTTTGTTAGTAAATGATCATTTTCATCAAATCCATTTGCCTGTCATTAATCCACGTCCTTATTTCCAGTGCCTCCATGATCCTGAAATAATGAACCCCCTCACTGCCACCCCCCCTCCCACTTTATCTATGCTTTGTGCCGTGTGTGTGCGCGCGCATTTGAGTTGTTAATTAAAGCTGACAGCCCTGAAGCTGAGCCAAAACCAATATCAGACAACAAACGTTTACTTTGAATCAAAAATATACTGTACACATTTATGGTTGTGCTGTACTTACAGTGTACTATTCTGTTCCGGAACAAATACCTATTTCCACTTATTTACAGATACGTAGATAATCGTAGAAACAGCCTTGTCGATGATGGACTTGTGCGCTACTATAACCTCCAGCAAAGTAATGTAACGACCCATTGGTGTTGTAATGCAGATGTTCTAAATTCTGATGTTCGTGAACGCACCTGGCTGTTAATGTTATTGGTGGATAAGGAGGATGTGTTGTGGGCGAGAGAGCGAGGAGGAGAGCAGTATGCTCTTTGACGGCATTGAGTACTCCTACTGGCCTTAAGCTTGTCAATAAAACTTTAGAAGTGCGTCAGACTCCGTGTGACTCAATACGAACGCTAATTACTTGAAAAGTAGATCATTCCTGGCAGGTACTCACTTGTGTGCAGGGCTGTGAAGCACACACACAGGGTGGTCCAGAGCGTGCATTCCCCGGAGGTAGCCATGGAAGCAGTGTGAAGAACAAGCTTCCCTCCTGTCTCCTAACTAACTAACTAGTGGCCAAAAAAGCCAGGCATGCATGATTAATGTATCGAGCCACACAGCCAACCTCAGCTCACCTCGCACTGCCAGCGTGGGAGACAAAACAAAAGCAGGCGCTTATATATTGTGGATGGGGACGATGTTATTAGTCCCATTGTTAGTTTATATTTGTTCCACAATGGTGCGTATGCTAACATACAATAAGTAGTTCACAATACGGCAGGTGTTACCATGGAAACAACACTGTCACGTGCCCCTCATTTTTTTGTACATCTTCTTATAAATCTCCAAATATTAATTTCTTCCCTTGACTCACACATTAATTGTGCAATTGTTTTCGACGAACATGTCTTTCTTTTCCTTGTCAGGTTTCCTCTGTAGTTTTTACCGTTCAAAAAACGGTGTTATGCTGCAGACTATTAAAAGGAGACCTGTCAAGCAATACCTGTATGGGACCAAGCGTAAAAACGGCCCCTCAAGTTAAACTGCTTACATTTAGACCGCCCAAAAGCTCATCGATTGGTTCAAGCCCATTCTTTGCTGGCATGTGATTGGCCGACCCTGCTGTCGCTCAAGAGCGCCTCGCACACCGGTGTTTATCATGAGTGCCACTGCAAGTTGTTAAAATTGCAATTATTCATTCATTCATTCATTCATTCATTCATTTTCTACCGCTTTTTCCTCACGAGGGTCTCGTCTCCTAAATTAAAGTCCTTAATTTTATCTTTGTGTTTATATGATAATACCCTAACAAGTGCATAATTTCAAAGCGTTTACTGTAATTGATAAGAACATTAAGTAACATTTACCACTTTGATACTCACACGTGCATGACTCCCAGCTTCATCCCCAAAACGTCTGCTTTCTTCAGCTGTGCTTCTGCCAAGAGCATCTGTCCGTCTATCTCCCGTAGTTTTTATTAAAAAACTAATTTCCCCTCTCACCATCTCCACTCCACTGAGGTAACTCCGCATCAGATTTCTCCAAAACAAATATAAACACGTTTGTTTCGCTTGCTTCTTCCGTAATCAACATGCACATGCGTAGTAACATCGAATAGTCCATTGCATGAGAAGAGGGGGTCAGTCGAAACCATCATAATATAGTTCACATTTTGATGTGGTTTTAATCACATAAATTAAGACTAAAACAGTAATGCGTACTTGAAATTAAATCAAATAAATCCATACTCACTTTAAGACAGGTTTGGGGGCCCCTGGAAATCTTGGGGACCCAAACAATTTCCTGTTTTTGCCTAATGATAAGTCTCACAGTGGTAAGTTTCACCTATGTGTAATGGACGTTTATAATTGATGTTTCCATTTCTTATTTAAATGCAGAAATGTTGAACTTTGTCATGATATTCTACACATGTATGTATTTTAAATAACTGCCATTACTCTTATAAGCTCCCACTCAAAAAAGTCCTTGGCACACGGTTCTTCTCTCAGTTTATTTAAAAGAGACTTCCAGCGGCAGCTTTGTGCCTTTCAGCTGCATGAAGGACAGATTATTATTGGACTGTGAGACTACAAACTGAACATGGAGCAGAAAGGGATTGGCAAACCTGTTTGGTCTTTTCTAGAGGTCGGGGGCTGTACAGATATATTAAATTGGATTTTGTTTACTGTGTTGTCAGCGCTCCAGGTGCCAATCATATATAATCTATATAGTAGTATCCACAGTGGTGTAGAGCCACAACAATGACAACATGATGCTGTTTATCTGCGTAGACACAAAGACACACAATGTGCACAGTATGCATCCATCATTTTTTTCCCCATCCTTTTGTGTGATAAGAAGTCACACACAGAGAGCTTCACTTCCTGTTTGCCTTTATAACACAAACTCATTTAAGAACTAAATTTGATCTCTGATTGAACAAGTGTAACATTTCCCTTTGCACATCATTACTTTTTAGAGGCCAGACTCTTTGCTAGGATAAAATCTTGTTATGGAGTTTTAATAAATAGAATTAGAGAGCGAGAGAGGAGAGTAAGACAGAGAGAAAAAGTGGAGTGAGTGCTGCCCCTCCCTCCCACTTTGCTCCCCCTCGTTGCCTTGTGTTCAGGGTAACAGAGGGAGTGACCTGGTGGCCAGAGGTCACCGTATTGCAGTTTGCAGTCCGCTCACAAGAGCATGGTGACGGGCTTCTCCAGGAACTTGCGAAATTCAGTGAGCCACTGGGCGCCCACAGCGCCATCTACCACCCGGTGGTCACAGCTCAGCGTCACAGACATCATGCTGGCCACATCAAAACTGGAATAGAACAAAACCGTGAGTGTTATACAGAGGGTGCGGTGCAGGTTTATCACCTACCCTCTCTCGTTGTCAGAAGGCATCAGGCGTTTTTCAGAGCCTCCCACAGCGAGGATGCAGGACTGTGGAGGGTTGATGATGGCAGAGAAGTTTTTGACGCCAAACATCCCCAAGTTGGAGATGGTGAAAGTGCCTCCCTGGTAGGAAAGAATTTAAATCAAGTATACGGTCACTGATAGGATTTCCACTGGTGGGATTCTACCTGAAATTCATGTGGCTGCAGTTTGCCGTCCCGTGCTTTGGCGGCAAGGGACGACACGTCGCTGCTGATGGCGGCCAGTCCTTTGGTGTGGGCGTTAAAGATGATGGGAGTGATGAGGCCGTTGGCGGTGCTCACTGCCACGCTCATGTCCACCACATGGTTCCTGGAAGAGGAAGCAAACACTCCGGTCATCATGAGGACACAAACACCACCAACAAGACATGGGCTGGATAACTGGGGATGTTTGTAGAGATACTACAGACAGACATGAATGTTGTCGGTCTTTTATGTTTTTTTATTTCAACATACAGTAGGTGGTAATACTTTAATACCTTGTGGGAAATTAAGAATCCATTTACTAAATTGATGTATTTATTTTTTATTGAAAGGAATTGTGGGAAAATCTCCAATAAAAATAAGCTATTAAAGTATGATTAAATAGAGTCTTTGAATGTAGATGTTTAATGACTACTCACTGGCGGATGACTGTGTCCATCCAGGAGGAGTTACACTCTGGAACCTTGAGGCAGGCCAGAGCACTAGCTTTGATGATGAAGTCGTTCACACTCAGCTTGAGATTTCTGGCTTTCACCTCCTGTAACAGTAGACAATAAAAACTGACTGACTTTCATTTTGGTCTAACGCCAAACAAAACAAACATACCTCGTTGAGTTCTTTCCTAAGCTCCAGCACTTGGTCCATGTTGACATCTACAGAGAGGTAGTAGTGGGGGATGGTTTGCTTTGACTGCATCAATCTCTGAGCGATGACCTGTGCAGGACACCCAAACTCCAGTTTTCATCCAAAATCCTTCTATTTAAATTTGACTGGTCTGTGATGAGTTTATAAGCAGCATGAAAACGAGTGGCTGTGAAGAACATCAGGGCCCACTGAACTTGGGAGCTTCTACACATCAGCTGCGTTTGCTCTCACCTTGCGGATATTGCTGATAGGGATGTCTGTGTAGGTCCCAGCTGCTGCAGCAGGAACTGCAGCAGGTGCGGGAGCAGCTGGAGCTGCACTTGGAGCGGGAGCAGCCTGTCAAAAGTAACACTTTTAATTACATCAATGACACCAACGTGTAAAAAAAAAAAAAAAAAGGAACACTTTGAAGACCACATAGTGGTACTGGAACAGTTACTTTAATTTTGTGCATTATAAGGTACACTTAAAAGCCTTTCATCTTATCAAAAATCAACGGTACGCAGGGATGTAAAACGTATGCTGGTAGCGATAAACCAATCAAAGAACATGCCGTAATACGTACGCTTAACCTCTGCCCGCCTCCAGTATGTATACTCCCGATATGCTGCAAAATATCATTGCGGCCATCTCTCGACTATTGTGAACAACCTACTGAAGCAAATGAATTCGGAGCTTGCCATCATTGTAGGAGGATTAACAAAGAACTCTAACAACAAGGATATTGGTGTAAACAGGGTGTTCAAAGTGAAGTTGCAAGGGGCGTGAGAATGATGGATAAAAGACGATAAAAGCCACCATATGTGAATGGATTGTGGCATTGCTGAAGCATGCACATTATAATACGGTGCACCTTATATATGAGTTAAGTACAGAAATAGACCCCATAGTTGAGACTTTGCCTTATAATCCAGTGCCAAAAAAAATACAGTAACTGCTTAGGTCAATAACACCAAATACACATGCACAATATTGCCATTGTGCTCACCTATGCTGTGCAAAAACAAGAGAGTAGAAGTATAACTTACTGGTGCGGTCTTTGGTGGAACAAAACTCTCAATGTCTTTCCTGGTAATGCGTCCATCGGGGCCCGAACCTGAGCAAATAAATGTTTACATGATATGCATGGTTTTACTTTGTAGGGCTCATTATTTCTTGATGACTCACCGCTGATCTGCGCCAGGTCAAAGCCTTTCTCTGCAGCGAGTTTCTTGGCCAGTGGACTGGCAAACACGCGTCCCTTCCTCGGCCCCACGGCTGCAGGGGGCGCTGCAGCAGGGGTGGGAGCAGGAGTGGGTGCTGCTACCTGGAAAAAAGTAAACAGAGGGTTACATCATCAGAACAGAGATGAATATGTGCATATGCATGACTTACTGGTGCTGGAGCAGGAGGAGGTGTTGAAATATCTGCCACGCCCGTTTCCACATAGTCTTTAAATGCAGCAATGTCACTCTCCTTCTCTACAATGATACAAAGTGGCGTTCCCAACGGGACATCGCGTGTGCCCTCTGCTATCATGATTTTGGCCAGATATCCCTCCTCCTGCACTTCAAAGCCTAGATGTGACACCATGGGGACGCAGTGAGAACAGGCTACAATGCACAAACAAAAGCAAGAAGGACTGACACGTTTAAGGGCGCTCAAGCTTACCGATTGTTGCCTTGTCCGTCTCAATCTCAGCCAGTAGATCTCCCTCACTGAGCTTCTCTCCTACCTTCTTCTCCCAGCGTTGCACCGTGCCCATTGTCATTGTTGGAGAAAGAGCGGGAAGTGTGATCTGCAACACACACAATCATTTTTCAAGCAAGATCCACCTGCATTGCAAAAAGCTGCACCATACTAGCATCAAAGCTAGTTTAAAAAAGGTTTGGACATTTTGCCTTTAGTTTTTTATGTGATACAAAACTACACAAACTGTACACGAACTATTGGCTATTGGTAAACTGCAACTTGGATTATTATTATTTTTAATTAATCGTGCACCCCTAATTTATATGGATAAAAACATGTGAAAGGCTAGGCCCACCTTCATGTGTGTCGGGTAGGAGCTGCCCGGGACTGCAGGAGGTGCAGAAGCGGCCGCTGCAGCTGGAGCAGCAGGAGTGGGGGCAGTTGATGAAGCAGCAGCCCCAGCTGAAGAAAGTGAGTCCAATGTAACATCTTTAAAGGCTGGGATGAGATCTGGGCTGCAGAAAGGACAGAGATTAGAAAACAAAAAAAACACACAGAGGAGGCAAGACGTGAGACTAAATTGTATTGGCAAGCTTTGTTTACCTATCAACAGTGATGCAAATTATTGCTCCAATGTTCACATCTCTGGTCCCTTCAGGAACAAGGATTTTGGCAAGATAGCACTCTTCCAGCATCTCAAAACCCACAGTGGCCTTGTCAGTTTCCACCTACAAAAAAAAAACATAATTTTACACAATGTACCATTTTTCAACAATACTTCCTGCATAAAATAAACACAAACATTTCCTAACCTCAGCTATAAGGTCGCCCTCGCTGATTTTATCTCCCTCCTTCTTTTCCCAGCGAGCAATGGTTCCAGTCTGCATGGTGGGTGATAGTGCAGGCAGCTCCACCTGTTTAATATACATTACATCATAAATGTTGTCATGATCCACAGCATGTACTTCACAACATATAGGATGATTTAAAGCCGCTCTCAAGCATTTCATATTCACTACTTTATGTATCTATTTATAAGCAACAAGCCAATCAGGGTGAGAATTGTTAAAGGTTTTCCAATAAAGTGTAGAAATTAAGGCTTTATATTGATGCCAGCCAATGGCAAAACATTAGGGAGTCAAATTTCTAACCAATGACGTAGACTTTTGCAGGTGTTACTAATGTTGTGGTCCATGAGTGTAGTGGAGTGGAAGGTTGAAATATATTGCTAGGTCACCCGGAAGTGTCACAATTGGAGAATGTTAACATGATGAACAGCCACATAGATAACCAGAATTTGGGTGCAAAAGTAAAGAGAATTGGAACAAAAATCCTGTTGCATATGATTAAAGAAAAGGTAATACTACAAGGCTACCATTAAAGGTTTGCATGAAACTGGGTGTAACAAGCTAATTTAGTCATCCACACGCTCATGCCATATACTTTTGTTTTGCAGCAAAGCTTATTAAATCATTTATCAAATGTGTTTACTGACACAAACGGGGTTGATTTTATAGGCCAAATTGTTATTTGAGACATGTAACAAGCGGCATATTTAGCATCATCTCAGCAGTGGTAGCTACGGAGGTCATGCTAACATCAAGTTAACCGGGTGCTATAGCAACCGGAAACCCGGTAAGGATACCTTTTGGTGCGGCGGCAGGCTGTAGAAACGCGTGCCCTGACAGGTCATAGCAAGCTGGGGACACCGCAGCAGAGCTCCCCTGTGACTGAAGCATAACGCCCTGGATCCAGCGACGCGGTGTAGCCGCCTCACACACCCGGTTCCAGGCACGCAAAGAGAGCCATTGGCAGAAGCAGCAGGCCCGGTTGGGAGGACACGGGGACGCGAGAGTCCGGCGGACGGCCTGAGCCGCAGGATTAGGCGAAGCATATCGTAGCAATCAACACAATCTACACAGAGCTATAAATAATGGAACTATCTTACACCTGCATCAGGAAAAACCTCTTATAACCGTACCGGGGACGAGCCTCACTTTCTAATGACCTCCTCCTGTCCAAAACACACGACTTTCCGGCACTTTCCACACACTGCCGTCTCTCTGCAAGAAGTGTCGTAAAACCTGTTGAGACGCAAGATACTAAAATAGAGGATTTTTTTAAATTCAGATTTCACTGTGGCATGGACCGTAATTTCAATCGATCACAAGATCATCATCATATTTTTTCTCGATACTAATTAGAAAAACTAATTAATTAGAAAAAAAATTAAAAAAAAATGGTGCAATAAAAAACATTATAAATAGTATTGTTTATTTTACCTTTCTGAAACGTTTTGCACTAATTGCAAAGCTGTAAAATTATTAGGGGTTTACTCTGAATATACCTGCCCTCCTCAAAACCGTTTGCCTATGATTTTTTAAATTGTTAGTTACATTTTCCTCATGTTGATAATGTATTTTATATGTTTATGAAAGGGTAGTTTTTCATTTATTGCCATTGTTTGTTTTTTGTTGTTTGTTTTTTTATGCGCCCAAACATCCCAACAAAGACATTTAATATTTCTTAAACAACAGGTTTTATTTTGTAAAACAAGACTATCACACAAAAAACATAGACCAACTTCTTTCTAACTTGTCAGTATCAATGCATAGAATATACAAAAACTGTACATTTGACAGGCAGTTATGGCATCCAATAAGTACAAAACATGAGATAATGCATATTTCTATTAGCTTGTTAGAAACGGCAAAACAATCCCAAATGGTGAGGACACACGTGCACGCACGCACACACACACACACACAATAAATTATTTATGGGATAGCTCATATATCAGCTACAGTAGGTCCCACATGCTTTCCATGTCAAATTCATAATACATCAAATGAAAGGTTGAATTCCCAGCTCCAAAATGTCAGAAGGTACACGCCAGCATACCAAGAATATGGTAAAAATATGGTAAAAATACTTTATACAAAAACTACTTATTGTATTTCACAAACAATTCAAATGAGCCTGACATTTTCTAATGAACATGACAACAACAGCATTATGATTAAATTATGATAATGAAAGGTGGTAAAGTGGTGTCACTGCAATGGTGGATAATACTGAAGAATCTCATATAGTATGAGATGAAAAAACAATGAACAGATAGATTGTATGAAAGTTGATTAAAAAAAACAATTCTAATGACATTTTCCAGAGGTGAACATTAAATGCTAAATTTGTAGGGTTTTTAGTCTTCTATAGACACTTCCGGTTAAGGCTTGGCAATATCAAGCACATCGTGGCAAGGCACTGACTTCTATGATATTATCAACATTAGTAGCACAACAGTGAGTCCAGTTCCAATATATAGAATCCTCAATTCTTCTTCTTGAGATGTTTAATGGCTATGAAGGTCTAAGCATGCCAAGCAAACAAAAAAAGTTTAGAATTTAGACAGTAAGGAGAAATGTGAGAATATTAGGAGGGCCATGTAAATACTTTCACCTTTCTTCACCGTGGTCTTCCTCCACCCAGGCCACAATTTTGCCTTCCCAACCAGGAACAATGGCTCCGTCTAAGAAAACCTTCTCTCACACACAGGGACATACATACAGTATCATTTACTACTATGTGCACTGTACATTACAAATTCTATTGCTGTCCGTCTGTTCTGCTGTACTACAAAAGTTCTGTTCTTACCTCCTCTTTCACAGTACCAAATTCAGGGTCCATGGCCTTAAAGTGATACCTGTAGTTTCCCTCTTGATCCACAGCTGCTTTCACATCCTTGAGAGTGACCTCTCCCAGCCTGTAATAATATCCACCATCATTGCGTTCTGTAAATATTAACCCTCCTGCATATCATGTATCCTGCAAACGCTGACATAAACATTACAAACGCTTCCTACTTTTTGGGTATGTTGATCATAGAAGGTGTAGGGGATCTTCCAGTGAAATAGAGTATCTTTGTGGAGGTGGTGGCGGTGCTGTTAGACTGGCAAACCTCTGCAATGAAACAAAAAAACATAGTGAATTTACACAAATGTGCTGTATGTGTAAAAGTGTCAGAAAGGAGGACATCTTACTTGGCCAAGAATCAGAGTCGCTGTTCAAGCCTTTGCGTCTGGGAGATTTCCCTCTGGACTGCAGTAGGATAATAAATGTTGAAAAAAAAGACTAAATCTTTTGACTTCCCAAAAAGACATAAAATAAACACACCCTGTGTGACTGAAGAGCATGTAGTCTATCAATGAGTGACATGATGCCCTGCTCCAGGGTGTCTAGAGTGTGGTGCTGGGGGTCGTGGGCTCTGAAGTCGTTCCTTAAACTTCTGAGTGCATCTCGGAGAAGCTGGACCTCCTCTGCCTGCAAACAAACACACCAATTTGTTTTCATAATTTATCACCTTTACAAAGATGTTATGTTGTTCAAATTCTGTATAGTTAGTGCTATATGATGTTAGTGTCTGCATTAAGTCATATGTAAGACAATACATGAAGTGTACTTGTTCAGGAAAGTAAAATAATATCAACGGACACAAAAACAGAAGATAAGGAGCAACACAAAACAATACAAATAAAAAATACTGGATGTTTTTCCAAGACAGTACACTAAAACGTCAAAAAAACACTTACACTTGATATGGAGGGAGCAGGGTTTCCAGTGTAATAGTAGCCATTGTTATCAGTGCATGGGGAAATCTACAAATATATATACAGTATATTCATTCTCAAGTAAGTCTAATAACCCAAAATTAGAAAAGGAATAAGCAAAATCAGTACTACCTGTTGAAGATCTCTATTCATAAGATCTTGCATCATACTGTTTTTATGGTCCAGTTCTTTTTGCAACACTTTCTGTCAACAACAACGAAAAATGAGAACATATTGCAAACTGGACAAGTGGACTGTTTTACTGATGCTAATATCTAAAGTGAAAAAAGTACCTGTTGTTTTTCGCTTTCCTCAAGCTTGTATTTGAGTTGTTGCACAAGTCTGTCCCTCTGCCCAACTTCCTTCTTCACAGATACATTGTAGTAATAGAAAGAATAGTCAAGTTTTGGCAAAGTTTTGACTCAATATAAAGCCCAATTTTTGCCATGTTTACCCGAAACCCACAACAATTTCTATGTCTCTATATTCCTTCATTTCCATAGCAGTACTATTTATATATTTGTATTTGTATCATATCTAGGCTAAGTAAACAGGCATTTAGGACAAGGAGGCTGATATTGGAGCTGGAATAATGACCAATGTTGTCATTGTCGCTGACATTACGCTCACCTCCTGATTCACTGTTGTCCCTCTGCGGAAAAGATTAAGTGGTGAGCAGACCACGACTCAATCAGCGCCACATGAGAATGATAATTTCATCTTTATTATACTGATCACTCATCGGTAAGATACCCGTATCTATAACAAAGGTTATGCTTTCACTTATAGTGACTAGTAGCTATTTTGACTGACATACTACTCAGGTTATATACAGAACTATTGAGGAATTTTGTGTACAACACATTTTTTATGCTAAAAGACTACAGTTCCAATGATGCTTACAGTGCCGCACAAGAAAGTAGTTTTTTTCATGTTTTGAGAGAAGTCATATGTAGAGATTGACAAATCTTATTAACACTGTCGCAGCTGTTGAACTGTGATGAAAAAAGCACCCGCTGATTGATGGTGTGAACACCGAGATTGCAAGATTTATAGTGTGCTTATAGCACTTCATGCTCGGTTCCAATTATGCCTATATAATATATATGCAGTAAATATATATTCTCTCTGTTCAAAGAAGGAGTTAGCTCTTTGGGACTTGGGTCTTTTTAAAACCAGCTCGCAGACTGAAATATTGTGGGCTCGCCTGTACTACTTTATAGACCAGGGGTCGGGAACCTTTTTGGCTAAGAGAGCCATAAAGGCCAGATATTTTAAAATGTGTATCTGTGAGAGCCATATACATTTTTTTAAACATTGAATGCAATAAAATGTGTGCATTTTTATGTAAGACCAACAGTTTTAGATATAATGGGCTCTAATTGTGTAGACCAGGCACACTACCGCACGCCAATGGGGTGTGGCCAGCACACTTTCGTGAGCAGCGCAGTGTCTAATAATAAATCAAATACTTGTTGCCATTAATACAACTTCTGCTGCTGCATAGTTTTGCACCATACTCCATAGACGTATTTCATTCTTTTGGCCATCTTTGCCAGAAGGCTTGGTTCTGCAGCTTTAGCTAGGTGACTATTTGACTAAAGGAGAAAAGTTTATATTTACATGTTGACATCTCAATGACCAAGGTAGACTACCGCATTACCCAGTAATAATCGAGTTTTGGTGTTTGACCTGGAAAATATCAGGAAAGATGGATATGGTCGGCCGAAAATAGATGGACGAATTAAAATGCATAAAAAAGTTGTTGATTTTTAATATTATTTTTAACAGTCATTTCTGTGATGTTTACTTTAAAATGTTAGCAAAAATACATTTTTATTGTGGTAAGAAATGTTTGAGAGCCAGATACAGTCATCAAAAGAGCCCTACCTGGCTCCCGAGCCATAGGTTCCCTACCTCTGTTATAGACAGTGATGTCTCCCCCTGCTGGCCGTTACAAATAATGCACATTGAATAAAATGTGGTTATCAACACGATACCTTGCAGTCACTCCAGAGGCGCGTACATTCCTCCAGTTTCCATTGCAGCTCAGTCTAGGGAAAATAACATATTATAACACTAATAACATAACATACGTACATAACAATACTTCCAATCAAGCAAAATGGTTATCATAGACCAGCTTTGTATTTTCTACCTTTTGATTGTTAAGTTCATCTTTAGTCATGCTGGCTCGTAAAAGTTCTTGCTTCAGCTGAAGTATGGATGCCTCCTGCGTGCACAGCCTCTGCTGCTGGGCCTCCTGGATGTTTATAAAATTCCCCAACAGTCTTTGTGTACTGTAGGTTAACAGGTAATTAAGCTCCGTAAATAAACTCTATGCAGCTTACCTTGACTCCCTGTAGGTTTCTCATCTCTTGCTTACAGCGCAATAGTTCCCTCTAATTAAATATTAATAAGAGTTAGAGATCAAATTAATGGCTTATCTTCCTGGTGGTAAAAATGGATTTTGTACAGTAAGTACCTTCAGTTCTCGAGCCTCCTCCATGCTCTGATCCAAACGGCTGCGGATGATGACCTGGGAAGACGGCAAACAAGGAACGAGTGTGAGAATGAGCAGAAACTGATATCTGAGTTACCCTCCAGCACACCTACACATAGCTGCACATACACACACACACACATTGTCAAGAGGAAGAAATGTGATCTGAGTGGCACACAAAGAGGTTGGGTAAGAAGGGAAACAGACAGCGAAAAAGGAGAGAGAGACAGAAAATAAGATCATCTAAAAAGTCAAATGATAGAAGGTGAGGATGCGTACAAGTTGCTGCTCAGGGTGACCTTCATCCAAAGTCAAAGACAGATCTTGTCCATCCTCTGGCAGAGAGCCTTGTAGCAGCAGGGCCTTAAAAGGGAAGAGGACATGACATTGACAGGTTGTGAGTCTAAAGATCAGTCTAAAGATTGTATTATATTTAGACTCTGTGGTTATAGCTAACAATGCACATCATTGGGACACATCTATTTCGACTATTAAGCCTTCTACAAAAAATTGCCCGCCATATAAAAGGTTTTTCATGTTAGCTGCTACAATAATAATATTGCCCTGCTTGGCAGATGGTGTATTGTAGTAATATTGTTTACTATCATAAATCAGTCATAGTAAAAGGTAATTACAATCACACAAGGCCATAACAAACATACATACAGCCGCCTTGCAGTAATCATTTTTCATACAAGGAAATCACTTGAGGCTAACATTTAAGTCCCAACCCCAAATTCAGCAAAAACACATTGTAGCACGTAAGCCATCACAACAATTGTACCTGCAAAGCAGACACCATTTTACGCGTCTCCTCCACTTCCTTCTCCAAACTTTCACTGATGGAATCCTCCCACGCTGTCGCTGCTACAGCAATAGATGACTCCACCATGGCTGCACACACAGGTACACGGCCATTATAGGACAGATGATGCACAAATCAAAGCTAATATGTAGAACTCACCGCTGGTCTCTGACTTTGCATGGTCTTCTTGCTGTGCGTCTACATGATTGCTGGGTAAAGCTCTTGGAGATGGTGGCGGACTTGCTGAGCTGAGACTCATGGGGGGGAAAAAAGAAAAGTACTGATTACTTCATTTGTTCTAAAAAGGCGAGTTATAAAGTGCATGTAAGCAAAAGCATGAACAAATACAAACAGTGTACCCTACTCCATTTAACAGGATATGTTGCGAAAGTTATTTTGTATTAGTTTTAGTGTAATTACATGCAAATCAGGTTTACACCCCCCCCCCCCACACACATATATATATACATAAATATACACTGCCTGCTCTTACCATTTAATCTGCGTCCCGCCCATCATACACTGCAGACTGTTTGAACTGTGCTATGTTTCTCCAGACTCATGATAGTTTGTCTGTTTCCACACACACGCCCTCTGCCTCGAAGCTGGCCACGTGCTACCATGGCAACCAGCACAGCATGTCTTATTAAAGCATCTTCGTCTTAATTTAGTTTCATAAACTTTTGGTACACCAGCTCAATAAAAAGGAACATGCAAAATGTATTTGATTTTACGTGTTCAATTACAACAAAAAGAACGATTAAAGACTCAGCAAGTTTTTGCAATTGATTTTTTGATGACAACATTGAGGTTTTTATTAGCTGTAAACTGTAATCATCAAAATTATTATGAAATTCCTGAATATATTCGTGAAATATCTCACTGTGTATGTAGAGAAAGAGTTTCACTTTTTGAATTGAATTAATGATACAAATTGATACCTAGGTACACTAGGTAACAAAATCCCAATACAATCGGTGTGTCAGAAGTCGACCTTTACAAAGTAAAGGTCACAGTACTGATGAGTTTTGAGAAGTATTAATTCATTATTATTGTGGAACCAGAACATCAAACATAACCCTCAATATGATGCGGTGTACTTGTGAAAAAAACCCACAAGCTAATAGCACATGTGACTGGAGAGAATAAAGGCTGGTTAGTTCTTTTCTCTGCCATCTGCTTTTGCACACACACACACACACACACACACACACACCATTGGTATGTTACCAACACGTCACTGTTGGGCATCACAAATAGTCAGAGAATGCGGTCTACTGTTCAAGATGGCAAATTAAGCATTTACCAAAAGTTGGTGCTTTCTTATCATGTTGGAAAATTGCTTGGCAGCCTCGGAAGGGGATCATGTTCTGCTTCAGAATGTCACATTACATGTTGGAATTCATGTTTCCTTCAGTTAATAAAGGTTATATGATGGCAATGGTGGGACATTATTTCCAATGGGAAAAAATGTATTAAAATCAGCATCACAGAACTCTTTTTAAGATTGGAGGTTCCGCTGTAAGACTGTGAGAAGTTGTCAATACTAAATTGCAGTACTAGACCAGAAAATTGAAGCTATCTGTGTCTCTCAATAAGCAAATTTCCAATTTTACATGCAGCATTTAAGAAATTGCTGCAGGCAAGTCAAGCACTGAAGTTTTGATGTCTACATGAATCCCATCTGCAATTTTAAAAGCTCATTTAGGGATAAGAAGATTAAAACGTTACTTCTTGTGCAAACATATGCTGACGAATTTAAAATAAACGTCTCTCCGAGGTGTTCAAATGTGTTGTTGTAAATCACAGCACATGCTAAAATCAAAATATATTCAAGTTCATGCTTTCAAAATTTAAGCACCACTTGAGAAACCTTGGAGATTATAATAACAAATATTTGAAATTACCTCATCATTTGTGCGTTATTGTCCTGCTCATCTGGGTTTCCCCTCTCATATTGCTTCACCAGGGCACGCACACACACGCTCTTCTCCACTTCAGACCTCCAGCAACTATAATTATAAGATAATTTATATATCATTATTGTAGTTGTAGCTTACTGTAGTATGAAACTGCCCTGCATTATATAAAGTGTGTTTGTAATATGTTGCCCCTTTCATGTAGATAATTAAGGTAAACAAAGTGTTAGAATCACCTCTCAGTAGGATGCAGTGCAGTTCTACAGTGTCAGAAAAAAATATCTTCAATGCATCTGATTTGCAATATTTGCACCCACTGTACCTGTGAATGCGTGAGGAGCCTGCATGCAGTGAGGCGTCATATCGAGCTGACGCCAGCGCAGCAGCAGCGCCTTGTGCAAGCGCCACAGTGGACAGGGGGTTGTGACTGGATGGACATGCTGCCAAGGCCCTCCCACTTCCTGAAGCCACCCTGTGATTGGCTGAAGGCTTGAAGTGTGCAGCCAGTGCCAGAATAACCCTCATCAAAGATTTTAGGTTACCTTCAACAATGTCTGCAGAAAGCACATACAGTATGTCTTATGAATGAATGTATACTATATTTACTGTGCATTTCAGCAATTGTGGATGCCTACAAAATGATTTACCTCTTGCTGAGATGTGCGGCATGCGTATGTGTCTGGAGGAAATGAACTGCAACACTTGTTCCACATTCTTCCTGCTTTCGTCTTTGCTCTGAGGATTCACGTAAACACCCTCAAGCAGCTCCCCGGCTGTAACATAGAAAAAGATTGAGAGAGGAAAAACAAGTATTTAGGAAATGACAGGATACAACAGATTAGACTTCCAATATTCTCTATATCAACATGTTCTCATCAGCATAGTGCCAACTATGGTCAACTGGCAGCAAGTTTAGAGAATTTTGGGGGGGACAGAAGCAACGTCTTGGCATTGGTCCCATCTTAGCCTTAAATTTAACTGTGAACTTGACAACAATGTGTGTAAAAAAATTTTAAAAATAAAATAAAAAAAAAGTACAGTGCACCCTGTATTCCTGAAATAGTGGCAGAGGCATTTATTTACACAACTACAGAGAGTACCTGGTGTTCATTTGAGAAGAAGCCACTATTTGATTATATATGATTAGTTAAAAAAAAACAGCTCCAGGAATGAATTTAATATGAAACATGTGGAAACAATATGCTTAACCTTAAATCAAATTTCCATTACTTTTTTTTAATGTTAACAATTCAGAATTTGTTTATAGTCGGCTGATTTCAATTATTCTCCCCATTTCATGATTAAAATGCACAGCTTAGATGCTTTACCTGAGTAATAAATCGTTTGCCACATCTATCCATGCTGGAGCCTATCTCAGCTGTCTTCGGGCGAGAGGCAGGGTACACCCTGGACTGGTCACCAGCCAATCACAGTCGCTTGCCACAAGTTTATTTTAATTTTAGACAGTGAGTTTTGGTGTACTGGGTTTACCCCACCTCTCGTCCAAAGTCAGCTGGGATAGGCTCCGGCTACCCCAGCAACCCTGGTAAGGACATAGAAAAGGAATGGATGGACAGTGGGCTTTGCAGGTGTACAGTCGCCCCCTGCTGGAGATTTGCAGATTGCAGGTTTACTCTTGGCATTTGGTCTTAATACTTGTCCATGACACAAAGATGCATGTTCTTTTTCCTGTGCATAATAACCTTGAAATGCATATGTCCGAATATGTGCTTGAATGTTGACATATTTAGCCTTTTTTTTTTACATTTTTCTCTGCAGAAAAATCCTGTCAGAATGAAGGAGGAAGTGACGTCACTTTGAGAATCCTTCCTCTTTGGAGCCCCACATTAAATACACAGGTTCTATACTGTGCATTTCTTGATTTTCTGTTATGTATATATTTGTATATTATGCCCCCTAAGTATGCTATTGCCGCAAAACTCTAGAAGACGGAGTAAACCTGTTCACATTTCCAAAAGATTCCACCAGCCACCAACTCATCACAACACACTATCAGTCAATATTATTATTGTTGGAAATGTTTTTCTTTTATTGCTTTGCTGTGCATTAATGGCTGTGTTTTGTTGAGTCTGGTTGCCGGAACTCGTATTTAGGAGTTGTTTTCTGGCAGATCAGAGCAGTATAATAAAAATGTTTTATTACATGAATATCTTTTATAAATTCGCTTTTTTCAAACATCTGTTGGTGTCATGGGTACTTAAACTTAACGGCTGAGCAAATTTGCCAATAAAACATGAAAACAATTATGTACAGCTACAGAATTTACTCAAATAGTGGCACAGGAATTCTGTGAATAGCAATAGCAGGAATGTTACATCACTGCAAATGACATACTTTATAGAGTAATAATAACCTATTATATACATACAATGTTTTAGTGTGTACCTACAGTAAATTAATATGCCTCAATTGGCATTCTCCCGATTATATCACCAGCGCATACCGATAAACAAAAAGGAATATGACAATATATGCGTATTTATTTACCAACAATCTCTATTAGTTGTATGAGAACAACCCCATCCTGCAGATCCCGCCGGAGGTCAGTGATGGGCCTCAGTCCGGGTTTCCTCTTCAACTGAGAATTGACCCAGGAAGTGTAGGTGGTCAATTGATGCTGTGTTTTTTTTGGAAGAAACACACAAACAGGCCACGTTTTAATAAAAAATATGCACAAAAGGCTGAGACAATAGCAAAACAAACGAGATCCTTTGTTTATTATACTAGGACAAAGGGGGGTGGGGCGGGGTCGCCCAGTTAATAATACATTGAAATACAGAAATCAGTTATAGACAACATTTCGATTTGACTAATTTATATTATTAATATATTGTTTTGTGGTATATATTAGGCAATGTCATTATATTTTACCACTGCTGTTCCGTCACGTGACTCACCGTTGTCCAGGATACACAGTCACAAACCCACTCATTGACAATACAAGTATACTAATCTTGTACATTTTAATATTAGTATTTGTTCTAATTTCTTTTCATTTAGCAACTTGACAATCAGAAACCAACGTCAGCTACTGTTAAAAATGACGACAGTTGTTCACAGTTTGGAACTAGCTAGCTAGTGCATGTTGGGGTTAGCATGTTGTACCTTTATGCACCGCACATCTTGCCATCTGTTTAAACTGTCTCGTTATCTTATTTTATCCTCGTCGACCAATTTGAGGTTTTCTACAGCTGAGCTAGTAATAAACAGGAAGCAAAAACTACCTCGTTAAAGCCTCCGTGCAGCACCTCATCCAGCAAACTTCCCCGAGAAAGTGAGGCGATCATCTTTTCACTCGAAAACCCATTAAGCTAGCTAACTAGCGACTGGAATGTAATCTCATGGTGTTCGGCCGTAATAAAATAGGCTAACTAAACACTGCTGTAGAGCTCCAAACGTCAATCATTTGATGGACGGGAGGAGGAAGCGACATCCGTTAGTCAAGCTCAGACACCGGAGTCAAGTAAATGTTCCCGCACATCTTAATTTCCGATTGGTTCTTTCAGAATAGCAGCAAAAATTATTCACTTCCGGTATCATCTGAGCCACGTTTTATCTTAAGAATGAAATATCATTTTCTAATTTCCTTAAATTTAAATGTGCTTCAGCGACTAGCCGTTTTGTGTAAAGGTGGTATGAAACATAAGCTTAAATCAGGCATTGGGATTTATGGTTTGCAGTTGTCATCTTTCTTGATTGGATTCAGAAAAAAATACAACAATGTCATTATTTTCACACAATTTTATTCAAAAGGAATGTCATAATAGTCAATACTCAATCATAATTTATAATATATTATTGTCATAATAGTCAATACTCAATCATAATTGAGTCTGTTTTTTTTTAAAACAAACAATAAGCATAGCTTGGTTGAACAAAATAGCTTGCTTGCTATGCTGTTTGATTTAACATGTGGAGGTAAGGGAGGTATATGTTTTTAGGTCCAGAAGAAATGAGCATTTCCCCATCTTCAAAAATAACACTCTCACCAAAATCACTCAGCTGAAACAAATAGAGAAATAGTTTTGTTGAATGAATGCAGACCGGAATAATTTTTATGTGCGTGGTGGTTACTTTTTTTTTTTTTACCTGTTTTTGCAAAAGCTTATGTGCCAGCTTTACAAGTTTGGGACTCTGTGTTCCTTTCAGTTTGTTGAGGAGCAAAGTGGCTCTAATTAGAGTCACATTAGATGCTGGTGGCAAGCGAGGCCACCCTGACAGGAGGCTTACCGCTTCCTACAAACATTTATACATGGTGTTATTTTTTTGAGACTCGTTCTCATGACATTGTAGAGATATTTAAACGACTAATTTGCTAAAATATCACAACAAGATGCTGGTTGTTTTGTTACCTGAAGCAGTGCCATGCTCTCATCCACTCTGCCTCTCTGTGCTTTTAATTGTGCACCTTCCACCATCAAAAGCGCTTGAATGTTGACATCTCCAAAAAGAGTACAGTCGTCCAGACACTGCTTTAGCACCTGAGCTGTCTTGTCGTGAATCTTAGCTTTGAAAGGTAATACGCCATCAATGTATTTGAACACATGAGCCTGAAAGTAAAAGAAAGCACAACCAAACATACCTGTATGAGGAGTTGCGACATCAGAGGCCTGTGCTGCGAGGCAGCGGAATAGAGCCACACGGCAACGTAGCCACAAAAGGCCACTGACCCGCTCACTGGCCTCGACTGCTCTGGGGCAGTCTTCATGCCGTATGCCATCATCGGTGTCCTGTTGACAGAATAAAACACAAATATCCACATGCATTCATGCATGCCTTGACAGATTAAGCAGTTATTGTGTATAATTGTACATTTCATGTAATCACAGGGCATTTAAATATTGTTTCCCTGGGTAAATAATTCTACCTGTTCATGGTCACTCCCAACAAATGGGGGATCAAGTGTTGATTTTTCATGATCAAGCACTTTGAGGTCTTGCAGCAGCAACAGTGATGCAACTGCCATCTCCAAACTGAAGATGTTAACATGCAACAGATATTAAATGTGATATTAAAGAAAAAAGACGACACAAACGAGGCTGTCATACCTTAGTGCAATATGTCCTTGCTGCATGTATAGATTGGCCTTGAGTAGATTGGCCTCTATTTTCAATTCCAGGTTCTCAATTTCACTACAGGAGGAAGATGGGAGCTTTTTCAATATGGATTCCAATAGGAGGTTAGTTTCTTCCAGGAGGAGGTACTAAAGCAGAGGAGATGGCAGATAAGGATGTGATAATGCAGTGGAAAGTAAAGATCTGTTAAAGGGGACCTATTATGCTTTTTCCACTCTTCTAACATATAAATGTAGTATAAATGTAAAGTGTAGTCATGTCAAGGAGTCAGAAGATCAAGTAGTAACAATGTATCAATGTATCATCAACTGTGTTTATTTTGTGTAAGCAATGAAACAAAAGCAGTTGTCTGTGTAGCATTATAGAGTGTGCATACAGGGAGCGAGGTTGCCAATAGCCATTTCCCACCACAATCAGTGGGTCGATCTGCCAAAAACTTGTATGACCACATTAGATGCTAAAATGCGAAGAATAAATTAAAACAGACCATTTTCACAGGAAGTACAAAATCCAAAGAAATATAACTGAATAGGGGCAGATTCTGGAAGATCTAGAAAGCTTTCTGTGCTGGTTATCGTGTGTACCTGCTCTATAGGAGTCCACAACCTGAAAAATGAGCATAATAGGTCCCCTTGAAATTACCTTAATCCTTTCTGGTGTGAGATTTTCCTGCGAAGCAAATAACTTTGTTTTTTTATTCTGCAGGACAGAGTTCTCAGAATGTGTTTGCTCCTTTTTGTGTTCTTCTGTGTCTTCTGTGTAGCTTAATTTTGTAAATGTTCTTTCTTGTGGACCTGGTTCAGGAGGGCTTTGTACGGTGTTACTGACAGCCACGGCGCATTGAACAAGTGCAAGGTTAAATCGGAGCCTCAGTGTGGATCCGGAAAGTGCACTGACCTCTGGAGAAAGGTCACAGTTGACAAGTTCCTCACATGCCTAAGAAAGAGTCACAAACAGAAATCGTACTAAAAAGAACAAGTTTTTTCGGTTAAATGCACTGTATGTACCTGAACATTGTCGAGGAGCACCTTATCATTATGAAACATCTTCTGAGGCTGCAGAACAAGTGCAAAGCATTATTAGTATTGCTAAGCTCAGTTAACTAAAGTCATAAGTTCAAGGTGCATCTGACTACATTAACCATATGACTTAAATACTGGCTCATAGACAAAAAAAGTGTGTGTGTATGTGTGCATGTCCATACTTGGAGGAACTCATTAGTGATGTAGCGTCCATTAGGGAGAAGAATCCCCACTCCTTGTGACAGCTGCAGTGCATCTTTGATGGCCTCGGAGAAGAGGCACAGTTCAGCCAGAGTGCGGATCTGCAGAAACACCTCCTAAATATTTTTAAAAATCCCACTGGAGTATTGTAGAAAGGGCTAAAAAATGCTGACCTTTAGTATTTTACTCTCAATATTGCGTTCAACGTCTCTGCAGACAGTCCCCACAAAATGCTGATAAAGGGCAAGCATGGGCAGAAGCTGAAATTAAATTACAAACTTTATTCAACACTATATATACTCCCTGGACACTTAGTTGAGTAAACTTAAATGTAATGTAATAATTGACTTGTCAAGTCAACATTTGGTGTGCATACTGCTATGTAGTAGCCTGTGATGAATAGCCAATGGCAGATAAAATTCAGGCTGGCGACAGTAGTCCCAAGGTCAGCCCTGTGATGTTCTGAGAAAAGGTCAACCCCAGGGAGAAGTTCATCTCCGATGCTGTATGAAGCATACTGGAGGTCATCGAGGGGATGAGCCAGGGAGCAGCACAGCACACACTATATGGCGGATGGAGATTATACATACAGCACATATGGTCAAAATGTTGGGAATTAACAAAATAATCACTCCTTGAATATTTACCTTAAAAAGGTGAGTAGATAAAAGAGAGCACATGGTTCTCTGGTTGATATCAGAAGTTAGAATATACCTGTAGATGCATGAATAAACAAACACAGCATCTCACAGTGTGTACCCTTCACATTTCAGCAACCTATTTTCTACACTATATCTTCTAAAGGCACAATACTATAGAGGCTAACTTTGCTATACTTTAGAGTAGATCTACTCAGTGTACAGCTTGTACAGCAGTGTAGATTTACCTTTACTGAAAATGACAGGGAAAATGTATTACATTTTCAATAGCTTTTGGCCACGACGGTAGTTCAACATAAACAAAAAAAGCAACAGATAATAATAAATAAACATCAACCTACTGTGCAATCTTAGCAGCAAGCACCGCCGCCTGTAGACATCCCCAAATGCCAGCATGTTTTAAAGTTTGTTGCAGTGTGCCACCGCCAAATGTCATCCCATCCCATTTATCAATCACTCCCGAGCTCTGTAGAGCAGCATCAACAGCTTTACTCCAGCAAGTGTGCGCCATCCTACAGGTAAAAAAAGAAGAAAAAAAAATGCAGTGCAATAATGAAAAGCTTGGTAACGTAGTTATGGCTGTGTAATTACAGGAAAGAGGAAGGATACAATGAAGGGTTTGTTTCAAAAGGCACACATTCATAGACTTTGCAGAAAAAAGATTCAGACCGTGTGTTTCCGTCGTAGAAATGCAGGTTTCCCATTTCATGCAGTGCATATACTATGAGGGATTCTTGGCTCTTGCTCTGGAGATATTCTGGTTGAAGTTGGCAAGGAACAATTCATGAAGTTTTCAGCATCTTTAGGAATTTTCATGTATTTTGTGGCCCTTACTTGTGGATGTAGCATATGTAGAGATGACTTTTGGCAAGTGGTCAGGGCTGATCGGGAGATTGTAAAGTGTGTCTGGAGTGATGTTGTAGTTATCAATCAGGTTCCAAGGCTGGATGTTTGGTGTGGCCGTAAGTATGGGATTGAAATCAATCTCTGCTTGTATGCGTTGCTCACTTTCCAAACCTGCTTGCGTATGGGCAAGGAGCAGCAGCAGTAATGATCGGCTATAGCGGAAAACTTGGAGACAATGCGGTACTCTTTCGAGAGATTGACGGTAAAAGTGCAGCGTGTTTTCCACATCCAGAGGAACACACACAAGGGCCTGGGAGCGCTTGATCTCTGCATCTTATGACGAACAAGTAAATGTAAGAAAACATTACTTATGTAATTAAATGTGTAATGCTTCAGTGTTCTAACCTATGAGCTCCCTTTTTGTAGGATGCATGACGAGGTGAGGATTCTTGTGGCTTGACGGGCGCTGAGCAGGTTGAGGTATCCATCCACTGAGCACCTGGCAGCCTGCATAACTCTTGTATGTGACCTAAAACATAATCATACTTTAGATTCATTCATTCATTCATTTTCTACCGCTTTTCCTCACCAGGGGTGCTGGAGCCTATCCCAGCTGTCTTTGGGCGAGAGGCGGGGTACACCCTGGACTGGTCGCCAGCCAATCACAGGGCACATATAATAGACAAACAACCATTCACACTCACATTCATACCTATGGACAATTTGGAGTCGCCAATTAACCTAGCATGTTTTTGGAATGTGGGGGGAAATAGTATTGGAATAAAATAATATTTACTGTAATATAATGATTAATTTCTACGTATTTCAATGTGTTTTAAAAGAGAAATGAAATGACATTAGGTTTGCAATATGGATGATATGTTTTATGACTATTGCCCTATGTTTTAGGTATTTTCATTTGTACATTTCATGAAGGAAAGGTGCATTGAGGCAATTCTTTAAAAATAATCCTTTCTGAATGTTCCTAAATAGGCTTTTTACTCACAAACATTTAGAATCTAAAAACCAGTATCATAAAACAAACAAATCTTTTTGAGCTGACACAAATAATCAAAAACATGTTAATGTGAGAGGTCTCACTTGCTCACATTTTGTATTTGCTGAACGTTTGAGGACGAGTTTAAGAGTTGATATGGTAATAATAAAGAAAAAGAGTAATACAAAAATATGCTTGCTGACTGTATTTTTTAAAAAAATGTCCCAAAGTTTAGAAATTGATATCCCTTTACATAAAAACAACCATTCACACTCACATTCATACCTATGGACAATTTGGAGTGGCCAATTAACCTAGCATGTTTTTGGAATGTGGGAGGAAACCGGAGTACCCGGAGAAAACCCACACATGCACGGGGAGAACATGCAAACTCCACACAGAGATGGCCGAGGGTGGAATTGAACCCCAGTCTCCTAGCTGTGAAGTCTGCGCGCTAACCACGAGACCGCCGTGCAGCCCTACTTTCGATTACATGCTAAAAAAACAATTACTTCAAATTGATGATGTTCTACCTCTTTTCCAGTGACCCATTCGGTTTTCAGATGGTGCGGTTGTGGGACATTTGGCCCTGCATTAGTACTAATTCTTTCAAGCAGCTTCCTCTGGGCCAGGATCAAGAGGGGCGTTACTGTCAAGGCGTATCGGTCACTAGGATGACACAGGTCAGATTCACATTTATGTGTCGCTCTTCAGTTCACATGGTTTTGTGACCGCAAAGTGGCCAAAATTAAGTACTATAGCAAAGAAAATTCAAGAAAAACGTCCTTTTCAAACCTTCTGCATGTTTTTAATACAGCTCATGGTATGGTGCTAAAAGATTGACATCCATTTACCGGGTGTACGAGTTGAAAAGTAAGCCGAAGTGTGCCAGGTTTTCCCATTTGCCCCCATCATGGAGCAGCTCAAGAGTGTGCAACACCAATGTGCGGACCCAACGCATATCCACCTGGGTGCAGTCATCCAGTGGGACTGAGAAACAAAGATTGAACTCTTCTTCCTCTTCAGTTACGCTGTCATACACACGCCACAGCTTGAGGTGACAACAAATAAATGATTAAAATAGAATGAAACAATATTTTCATGTATTCGCAAGCTACTTACTCCCAGTCTGCTGAGCATGTCTAGAATCAGATCTGTTGTGTACACCAATAGAGGGGTGAAGATCTTGTGCAATTCCACTGATGTAACCAAGAAGGGAGGTCGAAGCTGAGCAGCCGTCTGTTGCAATGCGGTAATTCTGCTGCTTTCTTCCCACACGGTGTGACAGACTTTCTGCAGAGTTGTCCAGTGACCTCCGCGATGGGCCAAGACCTAAAAACAAAAATCAAAATACTCAAATTAGACAAAGATACAATTATAGTATATGATTAACGATCTATACCATGGCCTTGCGCAGATGTAAGGCAGCTTTCCCCAGTGAGTCCATTAGCATTCTAGAAGCAGTTTTCTGCTCCTCTCGCTGTTGAAAGTGGTCTTGGTCCTCTTCACCACTGCCCCCAGAACCATCATATACTGCAAGATAGCAGTAGCAACATGATTTCCTTTTTTCAAATATTGCCCATTTTGTTATCTTACCTACTTTCGTTTTTATTCCAGTCTTTGTTGAAAGTATCATTTGACTGATCAGAGTCTGAAAAGTGTCTCCCATAAGTAAGTAGCGGTTTGAAGGCTAGCTGTTCCTTTGAGTGTCTCTGTATCAAGAAACCTGAGTTGGCCAGAAAGAATCTTGATGGATTTAAGTGGTTGTATCTGAAACACATTGGATATTATTTATTAGGAGCTCTCATAGGAGATCTCATTTAAATGGTGTACAAAGGTGCGGACTACACTTCACATGGAGAGGTGTTTCTTTTAACAAGGTAAGCAACAATGATTTATGGGAAGTAAACAGTTTGTGAACAGGCTTCCCCAATCCTGACACAGTGAGCTTAGCTGTAACATTTGGAGCAGATCATGTAGCTGCCTCATAGGCAAGAAGAAGAAGCAGTATGTGTGAACCTGGATTGAAGGGATTCTTCATGGAACTCATGTAAGTCCCACTCAAATAGCGTCAGATGTGCCTGAGCGATGCAGTAGTTGAGCTGAGACCTCCACGCTCTCTCTTCAGAGCACGTTTTCCTCAGTTGAAGCCTCCTCTGTTGGACTTTAAAGACAGACTTCAGCGCGGACAGAAGCCTCTCCACAGCTTGAAGCTCTCTACACAAAAAAGAGCAATTACAGCAATACATTTATAATACATTTTCATTCATTAATTTTCTACCGCTTATCGTCACGAGGGTCGCGGGCATACTGGAGCCTACCCCAGCTGTCTTCGGGCGAGAGTCGTGGTACACCCTGGACTGGTCGCCAGCCAATCACAGGGTACATATACAGACAAACAACCATTCACACTCATATTCATACCTATGGGCAATTTGGAGTTGCCAATTAACCTAGCATGTTTTTGGAACATGGGAGGAAATAGTATTGTAATAAAATAATATTTATTGTAATATAATGATTAATTTCTACGTATTTCAATGTGTTTTAAAAAGAAATGAAATTACATTAGGTTTGCAATATGGATGAAATGTTTTATGACTATTTTCATTTGTACATTTCATGAAGGAAAGGTGCATTGAGGCAATTCTTTAAAAATAATCCTTTCTGAATGTTCCTAAATAGGCTTTTTACTCACAAACATTTAGAATTTAAAAACCAGTATCATAAAACAAACAAATCTTACTTTGAGCTGACACAAGTAAACGAAAACCTGTTAGTGTGAGAGGTCTCACTTGCTCACATTTTGTATTTGCTGAACGTTTGCGGGCGAGTTTAAGAGTTGATATGGTAATAATAAAGAATAAGAGTAATATAAAAATATGCTTGCTGACTGTATTTTTTAAAATAATGTCCCAAAGTTCAGAAATTGATATCCCTTTACATAAAATTTGATGTGATTATCATTATAATCGTTTACCACAAAGAGATTTCCCCTACTTATTATAGATAAAAACGTATTTCCATAAGCAATTAAATGAGATTAATTTGAGTTAACTATGGAGAGTGCGCTTAATCGCAATCAAATATTTTAATCAATTGACAGCCCTTATATACATACATACATACATACACTATACCTGACAGTTCTAGCTTTCAGAAGTGCACCACGACGAAGTTTAAACTTCCGTTTCTTTGTAGTACTTTTCTGAGATCTCCTTGGAGTACTTTTCTGAGACAATAAGTTCTGCAATTAAAAAAAAGCTTCATTTATTTATGCTTTACAGAAGATTAAAAATGTTATTGACCATTTAATTTGAATAGAAAATATAAGAATAATTGTACAATGGAACCTCTGTGTCGATTTCCGTTTTGGCTGATTTGCTGCCACCTGTCTGCTGTCTTTTGCAGTGCACTGCTGGTCCTGCCGGGGTGGAGCCACCTGTGCACACCTGAGAACAAATAGTCATCAAGCCTTCATAAACCATGTTGTGAAGCTCACTCATTGCCAGATTATTTCCTTGGACTTCTGCAGCTTATGCTTCTCCTAGCACACTTTTGTACAAAAACTAAAGTTTGTATATTGTGAGGATAAGCAGCATAGAAAATGGATGGATGCATTATTTTCAAGTCTATCTTTGCAGTTTTACCTGTGATGATGGCGTGTCTGTCGGGGTGGGTTCATTAGCTTCTTCTTTATCACACTGACTGTTCCTCTCCAAACATTCTGTGGATGTTTCAGTTACCTCATCTCTCCTGATGAAGATACACACATGAAGCTATGTATGTATTTATTTTTAGATTATGCAAACCATGGGTGGGATTAATTTATACTTGGCCAGAAAGTCAAATATTGCTTGACCCCATTGTATCACAAGTTCTGGGTGTCCTTCTTCCAAGGCTCTCTGAAGTAGCAGTGCCGAAAACTCAATGAAATTTGAATGGTTCCTGAGATGCATAACTACAAAAAAAGCATAACCATAAATGCCAGAATGTAATTGATTTAAAATAAAATGTGATGCACACCACTTACCGTCTTCATAAGTGTTCTTTAGAGCTCTGCTGAAGAGCCGCTCGCGGAGTACAGCAACAGCCTCAGAACCAGTCAGCGAGGGTAAAATCTCTATGGAAATGAAATGTTATCGCATGACAGAATTTACTACTCTGTAATATCATATAGATTTTAATAATGTTTAATAAATGTAAAGTATTACTATTCACTGGACCAGGAGGTGCGTCTATTGTGATTGTTTCTCTGTACTTCCCATAAAGTTCTTTCAGCTGCAGACTTGTTTTTAGTTCCTCCTTCATTGTAGCAGAATTTTCCGTCTTTGACTAAGAACAGACATACACAAAACACAAACTGTGTAATACAGTATTTATGATTTATACCAGGAAAGAATAACAAATCAACACGCATCTTTACCGCCACATGTTTGTTGGGAAGTCTACCGAGTCGCTCTTGGGCATCAAAAATGTCTTGGAGAAGAGCACGACCGCTGTCAATCACCATGCCCGCCTTAGGATGCTCCTTCGCTGCACGCAATGCCTGGCCATAGAGGAAATTACACAATACAACTTTGTTATTCAGGACTTTTTTTTAAGATTACATTCATATTTTGTGACAAACATGCACACACACCTTAGACAGATAGTTGGTGATACAGGCGATCATGTGCATAAGGGACTCTACTGTGTTTCTGGACCATTTTTGTTTGAGATAAGGTCCATTCTGTTTCAAAACCGTCAAGCATTTGGTGAGCAACTGAAAAACAATAGTTTGGGGAAATTTTTCATACAATATCAGAAAAACAATCCCATTGAGAAAACATGTTTTACCTCAATTGCAGGATCACAAGGGATCTGATGGAAGACGAAGGGAACCAAAAGGGCATAACAGCTTACTACAGCTTGAACGACAAAGCTGCTGTCATTTAACCACATGGCTAAGTCCATGGCCACGAGTAACCGTTCACATTCATGAAGTCTGGCTTCCTATATATATATAGACACATGTGCATATTTCATGTTTAGCAGATCTTAAACATGTTCATAATAATACATGTAAAAAAGCACATTATGGTCAGTCGTCTGCTAGCACTTTGAGTAACACTGTATGACACTTATCAAAAATGACCTGTTTCCAGACAAAGAGTCCGCATATGCTGCCTGAGTCACACAGGAGTGAGTGCTGCTGAATGTTGATGTCAATCTCAATGAAGATGGACGTCAGGAAGAGCTGACACAGGAGAGGAGATGAGTTTTGTAGGGCCTTCAAATGCAGCCTTCAACAGGGACAGGAGACAAATGAGTTGAGCTAGGACCAAACGATACTGTAGATATTTATGGGCTTTCATCCTTACGCAGTTGAAGCAAGTCTATCCTGTGTGCTTTGTGGCCCACTCTCAGGAAGGGTATAGTGATTCCACAATTCCTTGCAGGCTCTCTTTGCGATGATGTATTGCTTGGTTTGGAATGCCACCTGAGCATGGAGCCAAAAAAACTTAAGGTAATACTATGACCAGTAGGTGGATATTGGGAGGTTCTAAGTAAAGCTTCAAAAAACGTACCTGTGCCAAGTGAGCCCATGTGGAGAGCAATGACTGCGGCATGGATGCCATTAGTGGGATGCTGGTTCCTCCTATGCTGTTGCCCAGCAACTTCCCTTGACTGTTGTATGCTGCGAGAGCAAACGCATACTTCTGGTTTGGTTCAAGCCCTTCCACCTTCAGCTCCCACTCACCAGAAACTGCTGGTACCTGGAAACATTTTTTTAGTGTAACATTCGTCTAACAAGTTGACATTATGTGCAAAAAATGGCATACAAAATTTCCAGTTCCTGCTAGGCTGCAGTCTCCAAGGCGAACTTTAAGGTTGATACCCTCAGCTGCACGGCCACAGAGTTGATACCAGAAAACCTTAATTGACGCAGGAAGGGATTTATGAGATCCTGAAACATGATGTTTAAATTGACAAAAAAAAAACAAAAGGGATACTCACTTGTTCCTCCATATGGTACGGAGCAGGAGCAAAGGTTAAAGAGTGGTCAGTGCGGTAGATTAAAATGGGAGGAGGCGGAGGGCTTTCCTGTTCCTCTTCCCTCACAACTTTGCCTTCATTTTCAAGCGTGTACTTTGGGTTGTTAGCCGTGTACAGTTTTCTCTCTTCCATTCCTGCCTTCTCTACTAAAGTGCAGGCTTCCTAGTGGGGGTGATATGCATTTATCAATCATGCTATTTTGTGGTTGAAAACGGCCTAAAATGTGTTTGCCTAAATTAAGCATTTTCTACCTAAAAACAGTACAAATACAAGCCATTTACTGCGATTGACTGGAAATCATTCCAGGGTGTACCCCGCCTCCCACTCATAGTCCATTGGGATAGGCTCCAGCATACCCCTGCCACCCATATGAATATTAAGCAGCATAGACAATGAATGAATGAGTATAAGGTATTCAGAAATTGCATTATAAGATGTGATGCTATGCAGTATTCTACATTGGTCACTAGGTGTCAGTATATTACTGTTATGTAAGTATTAGACTTGATCGCCAAAACAACAGGCATACAACAACATAATAATAATTAAAATAATCATCAAATCATCATCATAATAACTACTGTTGCGGCTGTTGACAGAAGGGGACAAATGGGTATTTTGTCCCGGGCCAAGGCCTGAAGGGGGGGCCCAGAACTGGTGTGTATGTGGTGTGGCGAGGGGTGTTGGGGGGCACACCATTTGTCCAGAGTCAAGGCAAAACTGTCAACAGCCCTGACTCTACACTACAAGAATATTTGATTTATACATAAGAAATCCAACATCATGGAAATCCGCATGTCATGGTTGGGTCTGAAACCAATTATCTGAGATAAACGAGGGAATGATATTTGTGCATACAACCTCTAGTAGACTCCTGATTTCACTGGAATCCTTTGACGTCATGTTGTCATACAACAGCAAGGCTTTCTGGGACAGAAAAAGTGCTTTGGACACTTTGTTCTTCTTGATCTTGTTCAACAGATCAGACTCTGTACCTGCAAACAAAAAAACTATATACGTAGCAATGGCAAATGCACACAAAGAAATGTGTATAAGGCTCACCTGATTTTAGCTGAATTAACTTGAGTGAAGCCCGATGGTGGACAATGTTCAACTCAAGAAGAAGGTCTATGACAAGCGAGCACATTTGTGGAGACTGACAGTATCGAGACTGTTTCACATCTAATTCTTCTTTTTCCTTCTCGTTCATTTCATCGTCTCGATTTCCCTCCTCTCTCTTCTGAAATGACAATTGCAACGTTCTACCGTGACATAAGGAGACATTACTGATGCAACATAATGTCATAAACGATACGTACCAGCAAGTAAGCAGTGTCAGTGGCTGCAGAGCCATCTTGGGGCATCAGCATGACCACACGCTTGACCAGAGCCTGGAAACCCTTTGTCACTACCTCACACACTTTCTCAAGGAGCTCTTTACGTGACCCCTGTGAATGCACACATTGTACGCTTTTCACCTGCAGGGCTTTTAGGAGGTGATTAAAAGGTTATGCAAATAGTTGGCAACTTCAAAATCCCAGCCAACGAACAACAATGCAATGCAAAAACATCAGTTACCTGAAGAAGAGAAAATGTCTTTTCACCATCATCTTTGACTTCACATGCAATTATAGAGAAAACATTGTGGTATTATACTGAAGCATATATACTGCATGTGGATGTGATATAAAGCTTAACAATCTTTACTGCGATCAGCTGCGCTCTCGAGCAGTAAGACCAAGCTGTGAATCATCTCTGCTGTCTTTAAGCAGTCAATTGTTGACAGGTCACAAGCGAAGGCCACATCACACTGCATGGATAAACACCATGTCCACTACATAGTAGGATATAAAGAGAGTATATATTAAGTCATGGCTAAATCAAACAATGGTTACATTTTTAAGTGCGACCTTGTCATGGTCTTGTGTAAGATCTGGGTTTGCCAGCTGATCCATCACTATAAGCAACTTCAGCTTTCCCCACAGAAACAGCAAAACATCCCAAACTAGTTCAGCATCTGGCTGTGCATTCTACAAAACACACACATGTTGTATGACACTTTCTGTCAAACTGCAGACATCTTTCCAAGCATCTTCTATACAATGATTCTATGTGTTATGAAAGTGTTGGAAAATGTTCTTTATTGATGATTTAGTCCTGGAAATTGAAAAAAAGAAAACAAACAAAAACCTGGCAGGAGTATCATGGTTTTATTGAGTGGCTGATACTAACTGCAAATTGAGCCTTTAAAATACTGTCGTATGGATATTTCGTTGGAGGGCAACACTTGCAATGAGTTGCCCGTGGTGGCACAGAACCGGGGAGGTTTAATACAACCAAACTCAGCATTACAAGATTGATGATCAGAGGACTAGCCCCCCCATCAGTGGTGAGTAAAGTCAGGTTCAAATGCTTAACTGAGCACGTCGAACCTTGCTTTATTATGCCGCCACAACATTGTGGATAAAACTATTCCTTAGATGCATAAAGAAGTTTTTCTCTGTTTTTCTCCTGCAACTACTGTTGCTGATTATTGGTCTCTGTTTAATTGAAGCCTTTTCCAACATTTTCCACTACAAATTAAGTAATAAAACTATGTATGATTCAAGTGGATTGTTATCAGTATTGGATGATATTGAAGGCTGCAATATTGATATTGGAGAAATATTTATTTTATTAAAAATCTGCTAATTTACGGGCTAATTTCCATTTCCACAATTTACAGCTGAGTGCAAAAAGGCATAAAAACTACAACAGTTATCCACTATTATATATACTTACAGGGACAGAACCACAAACAGCCTTGTGCAGAGTCTCCGTCAGACTTATGAGCCCATCAATGCACCACTTGTGTCTTTCTGTTCATGAACAAGACCATGTTATGATTTGAAATGAAATATCAGATAGGAGCTTGCTATAAAAACATAGACATTCTAGATAAACATTTAGGTGGAAGGTATGAACAATCACAGTGAGTACCAGTGCTGACGTCCTCTCGAAGCCGTTTTCTGTGGGAGGACTTCAGTGTGTTGAAACCATTGATTAAGGCAAGCTCATGTTCTGCCTTCCTGAATGAAGGGCCCTCCACCGCCTGATATACACGACCAGAATTTATAACACTATTTTTTTCCTCATGCAAAGAACGCTAGTACTTACAGACAAGATCTGCAGCATCGCTTGGGCGTGTTCAGCCAAAGCATCGGGTTGCTTGTACTGCATCATGAACTTAATGAACCTCACGGCAGCAGTGATGGGTACTTTGTTTTCTCCTGTAGCAAGACAATGAACAATGACTTCATGGAGATAAAACACT
The DNA here is from genome assembly GCF_037039965.1 of Doryrhamphus excisus. Lineage (NCBI taxonomy): Eukaryota > Metazoa > Chordata > Actinopteri > Syngnathiformes > Syngnathidae > Doryrhamphus > Doryrhamphus excisus. Next base: position 8,465,549 of record NC_136377.1, on the reverse strand, counting down.
CAAGACACCATTCCCCGGCTGTAGTCTTTATTGTGCGAGACATGAAATGACATACCTGCAATAGCTACTTCCATTAGAGTCGATGTCATGGTCAGCGCACTGAGAGGCACACAGCACTGATCGCTACGCTTTTGATCACTCGTACTAGCCACGCCTTGATTTTAAATATGTGTATGCAAGCATATTCAAAGTCACTCTTCTATTATATGTAATGGCCAAACACTATCCTACAGGCATGTATTTGTACTGACCGGATAATATACCAATGCCCGCAGAAAAGAGTTCCAGGACCACCTCTTGCAACTCCGGTTCATCCGGTATCCTCGTCTGCAGCGGACGCAGAGAGCTGTCCCAGAGAGCTTCAGAGATGGCCAAGAACTGGGCTGCACTGCTGTCAAAGAGGCCCATAAGCATCCGCTCCGTAGCATTACGAGGCCATGGTATCTACGGCACATATAGAGCTTTTTCGTTAAAATGTCAAAGATTAACAAAGCCAGGATTGGATTTAACAGATTTTCTATACATTTGGAAAGTCCTGCAGGGTAGTTTTGGTCTTGATTATAATAATATGCTTGGGTTTCCTCCTGGTCTCAAACACAGCCCGCTTGAACATCAAGGCAGCAAGCTGAAAGAAAAATAATGCTATTTATGTTTATTGGCTGAAATTGAAGCATATTGGAGCAAAATGCTATATTGGAATAATAGTTAGTCTAGTGCCTTGATAGAGGCCTCTCTATAAGCCATCTGAGTCTCTTGATTGGCAGGACCATCACTCTGCTTCTCCTGCTCTGCAAGGTCGTTGATTCTTCCAAGGGCTCTCCTGGCAAATTCCTGTTAGCATTTACAAACAAATGAATATAAAATGAAGCGGTAAGCAGCACAAATGGTATTAGCAGATAATTAAGGTCAGGTCAATCCAAGATTGATATCACTCACCTCCGCCTGCAGAGAAGCCTGGTTGGCATAGTAACAGTGGCATATGGCGCAGTAGAGTGTGACAATCCATGGAAGATGTTTAGTGGTCATGATGTGCATATATGGCTCTAAACTGAGGCTTGCCCACAGAAGGTACTCCAGTGCCTTGAAGAGAATGGGATATTGATATATTAGAAAAAACATATTTCTCTAAATCATAACATTACATAGCATTACATTACAGAAGAGAGGGACATACAGTGACTTATTGTCCCCCAAAGTCACAGAGTCTAACGCTCTTTTAAACCTTCATTCTGACCTGAACACAGTACAATGCCATCACCATTCTTCATCCTCATTACAAGGACGGCAAGATGCATAAAAATAATAAAGATAAAGAAAAACATGAAGTGCATATTATTATCACTCACTTGGTAATATGGATGTACAATTTGCTGGATTTAAGTATGCTGGAAAATAAAATGAAATTACATGATGTCTTTGAACGCAACCCCTCACTGTTCCTAATAATTCAAATGTTCTGATACTATTAAAGAGCCTGGTGTTAGACAAATATTGGTAGATATTAGATAATGGTGATTTATCATGATTAATTAATTTAAAAACTGTGATTAATCTGATTTTTTTACATTTTATACTTTCACAGTTGTAGTGAAAACTTGAAATATTTAACTTACGGTGAGCAGAACGGGGATTAAAGCGAATAATGGTGTATGTCGTTGAAATTATTTGCCTCAATTGTGTGAGTGTACATTGTGTAATGCATGAAGACATATAAAATACATCACAACAAGAGAGTTGAAGTGTCAGACATCATGAAAATAATGCTTGTTATATGTCAATTTGCATTCTTATACCCCATCAGTGTGCATGAACTTCTTTTATATGTCCTTTGTTAATGCACTGCACTGTTTGAGCTCCATAACCAATTTTCTGACAGATTTTAGGCACTATTTACAGGCTGCTAGCATGTAGCTAGCAAGCAAGCCTAACTTCCAAGCCCTCTGTGGAGCGTGGCTGGACATTCTTCCAGGTGCGTGCATTTAAAATTATGTAAATTACGCATGAGTATGGGAATTAAATTTCGAAGGTTGCACTGTACCATCCTACTAGCAATACTTACTTGTGAATTATGATTCACTTTCATCAGGTAGCGGCAAATGTTGTAGATGTGCAAAGTACCTGTAAAATACAATTTTGATGTTTCATTTCAAGATAGAGTGGTATCTTTTGTTGTAATAGTGTACCATTATAAATTTGCCAACAGAGGTGCGCATGCGGCTGAAAAGCCTGCATCATTATCCTGATGAAGTTCAGCACATGCAGCAGTTTCGAAAGCCCCTTCTGGCTGAGAACCATTGGCCTTTTCTCCAACTCAAATATGCACACTGCACACCCCAGCATTGAACGAACCTACACGCACACACACAAAAACCAGCAGTCAAAAATGTACATTATCAACAGTGATTCAGATTTTTTACTTAGAAGTTTAATTATAGCATGCACAAAAAGCATTGTGCACGTTATACCTTCATACTAAAGATATCTTGGTCTGAGTCAAAACCTTCAGGGAAGAAGCAGGTCATTAAGTGGTCCACATCTTTAACATCACTTATACTGGTGGAGCAGAACTGAAACAGGAGCAGACTGTACCCTTGTGATAGAGCCAGCTGGTACAACTGCAAACATATCAAACTCATCACACAAAAAACAATGTATAAACTGTAATAATACAAAAATATACCATAGTCACATCATCCGCCATTTCTCTATTATACCTTTGATCCAGCAAGAAAATCTCCAATCTGTAACATGCGCTCCTGGTACAATGTAGAGGGCAGACGTTGTTTATAGTTTCGCCAAATCTCTGCCAGTAATGTACTCCTAAAAAGAAACACGTATCAATTCACATAATAATACATAGATAAGGTAAATCATGCATGTAATAATATGATTACTGTAGCAACCAGGTAGAATATTGGTTTTACTTCCTCGTATAAATGTATCTCAGATTTCTGTGTAAATATTAGTTAAAACAATTCAACAAAAACTAAAGCAAATAAACTAGAAAGCACTTTTCACAGTGACCTCCAAAGATATATCAATATTATTGAGGAACTAACCACAGCAGATGTATTCTGTTTAACAGAGAAGGGAATCAATAGAACTTGAAAAGTATCCACATCTGAATGTTTACATCGAAGCCTCCTGGAGAATAAAGTAGTTAGCTAACAAGCTAACTTACCCTTTAGCATACGAGACGTTGTCCTTGCTGGGAGCCGACGCTACTCGTTTCATCATTGTCATAAACGAGCTAATATCTCGCTCAAAAGATACAATAACTGGGTTTCTTTTGTCAAGTTTCCCATAATAGGTAGCGGGTAATTCAACGGTGGCCATTTTATAATGATTTTAAGATGCAAAAAAACAAATCCGTAGAAAGGCATATCACCATGGTAACGTCCCAGTGGTAACGACGCTAACTAGACTGACGTCATCGATAGTGACGTGAGATGCGTTTCAGTGGTAAGAACAAAGTCGGAATTCATGGACTCTATACTGGTCTTTTTATGGACACTATACTATGATTGCATACATTATATAAACTTAACTAGTGCAGTATGTAGAGAATGGATGGGAACAACGGTTTTGTACACTATTACTTTTTTTCTCTCTACATATAAAAAGCTTCATAAAATATGCATAATATGCCAAATTGTTATAATTTGTAGAAACCATTTCCATTGTAAGAGTTCACAGTAATAACTAGTTTTGATATAATTATATTGAAGGTGATGTGTTCCTCTATATTTTGGCGCCCCCTAGAGGCCATGGCATCCGTCTATATAGCCCAATGGGCCAGCAGGCTTCACATACTAAGTACTACTTTAGTACTATGGCTTTTGTTAAGGTATCTTCCAACAGTTTGCTCTTTCTACCGCCTGTAGACTAACAATGTGGAGAAGGGGAACATTTAAATGTGTTATGTGATAATTAATGGCATTCTGAGATCCCAGCATACTTTTTAGAGAGAAGATATTTGACATCTGAGCCCACAGCAAAACGGTACACGCTTTAGATGCCACCTAATGCTGCACCATACAAACTCATCACTTCCCATTCAAGCCCCACATCCACTTTGCTCGCAGTCCTAAAGCTTCTGGCACTGGCAAGCCAGCAGGCTAATGCTCTGGCAGCTCGTACTCATACAAACATGTGCACTGGGATCCAGACGGGGGCATTTCCTGGGTAGAGAACACAGGCAACATCAGCAGTATTCCCAGCCAATGTCACCTCATGAGGGAGAGCGAGAGAGAGAGAGAGAGAGACAGCCAGCCACCGTTGGGGAGATGAAACAATGAGGGTAATGGTGGGATAAACAGTTGACATCATTGTTCTAGAAAGATCAGCACTGCAAGTGGGGTGTAATGGGGCGGAGGGAAAGATGTGGACACTCAGGATGAGATGGGAGGGGAAAGCACTATAAATGTGCTGCAGGAAGGCCCACCTGAGATCAAATCTGACAAAGAGTCGGCCTCAGACACCTCATCGTTGTTTCATCTCCTCCGGATACTCATCATGGATATTCCCATCCAGTACCCCTGGTACCGCCGGGCCTTCCCGTACAGACGTCCCGACTTGTCTTTTGTTGAATCTCTCACAGATTGGCCTCTCATTTGGCCTTTCCCGTGGTCCTTCGCTTTGATGCGTCCCACTCTCATGCGCTGGTTAAACTGGCCTGAGAATGGACACAGTGAGGTAATTCATGTTTGGGACATTGATAGCAGCAGAAGTATTGTTTCTAAAAAGTGTACTCTCTATACAGATGCACATGGAAAAGGACCGCTATGTGATTTACCTGGATGTGAAGCATTTCTCTCCGGATGAGCTGAGTGTCAATGTCAGTGATGAGTTCATCACAATCCACGCCAAACATGAAGATAGACAGGTAGGTGAGCACCTTTAAAAAGTATTGAAAAAAAACAACATGCATAAAAAAATTTTTTGTCTTTCCAGGATGACCATGGATTTGTGTCCAGAGAGTTCCTGAGGAAGTACAGGCTCCCCTCTGGAGTGTCATGTGCTGACATCACCTCCAGCTTGTCATTTGACGGCGTGCTGACAATCACCGCACCCAGGTCTTCACCTGGCCCCGAGCGCAACATTCCAATATCGTGTGAGGATGGATCAGCCAAACAGAAAATGTAGAACCGAGCTGGAGGTCTGACGCAGCTTCATTATACTAATCCTCACAATACTAAAATCCTGTTTGTATTTAACCTGTTTTGTAAGCAGGTGAGTGCATGTATAGGTGGGGCAGCCATGATGACGGTAGATTTCTGCAAAGAGCCTTCTAATAAACTAGTATCTAATTTACTATTGTCACGTAACTGCAAAACATAGATTGATAGGTTAGGGTATCAGAAAAACACAGCCAATATTGAAATATTCACACCACCTTGAATGTAAAAGCGATCATATTTTTCAATTGGACTTCAACTAAAATGCATCAACTCCAAAAGAATGATAATTTTAGAGCCTGGATCAGTGGGAGTCCATGTTTTTGTATGTGTGAGTTCTCTGTAGGTGTCATGTGTGCATTAACTTGGGACCAGGCGTGTGCTCCACTGAGAAGGGGTGAGCAGGTGCTGGATGAAGAAGAACGACTGTAACTCTTATATAACCTGTATTTATGTATGTGTGTTGCCAGAGTGAGAATGTGCTCAATGATGACCCCCTTAGCAAATGATAAATATCCCCTGGTGTATATTAACAGAAAATACATAGAATAAATGTTGAAATATAAAATGAACGACTGTATTTTGTGTGTTTACATCAACCAAAGTCCTATTTTTACAAAGCTACCGTACAATAATAACCTCACAATAGTGTTTATTTTCTTTCTTCTTCAATACCAAAATACACACAGGAGTCAAAAATACATGCAAACTAGATTATGATGAAGAATTATGTAATACTATGTTACGGAGTTGGTTCATATCCTTCACAATACAGATATTGGGTGGCATGGGTATTTTTGCAAACATATACTGTCCACTCAGTGGTCACCATAAACCATAGACCTGCGCATTCAAAAAGAATCTAATACAAGTCAATTTTTGTGTGCAGCCCGGTTTTTGAATGACAACTTTCATAGAGTTTGTACGTTATATAATATACAATATTGCCCATAAACAAGTCAGTTTGTCCTTATCGTTCTGCGAAATTGAGTGTCTAAACAAAACGTTGCCGACTCACAGTCCGTGCTTTTCTATTGTGTGTAACTGCTAAATAACCCACCATGGGGCCAAAGAAAGTTGCGAGTATAAAATTCATTGTCGGAAATATTTTTGGGTATTTGGAATGGATTGATTGGATTTACATTAATCTTTTGGGGAAAAACTGTTTTGATTTTCCTAAGGTCCAGTTTTTGTCAAACTTTTTGGACCAAATTAATAACAACAACGGAGGTACCAGTGTACTGTGTTAAATGCGTTTCAATAATAATAGTTAATATGTGTATTATTATGATTAAGGTTTGCACATAGAGATGCAGTATAAGGTGATGAAATAAGAATTAGCTCTCAGTATGATCTTGTAGTATCGTGTAATATAAAATAGTAATGTTATTGGTAATGGTAAAATAACAGTTGAGCTCTTCCTTTTTGGATGCCAGTTCAGTTACAGTAGAAGTCCCATTTCTGTAAGCAAAATAATACATTAAAAGAATTAGCATTAGCTTTTTTTCTGTGAATTTAGTTGTGTGCTATACAGTATGTACGTGTTCACCCACAGTTGTCTTCACTTCTGTGTTAGCTGGCATGAGAGGATGCACCTCCTCCACCACAGTGCTGGGAAAGTAACCAAGACGAGCTCCCTGTTCTCCATCTTGGACCTGTGAACGTGTCAGTCAGGACATTTCTTGTGAGCATTAACTTCCATAGCTGAGGGTCCAGTACCTACACCCATAATTAAAAATGATTGGGACTACCTTAATCAATTGTTTAATGAATCAGAGGCTTGATTAGGATGATTTATTGTACTGAATCAAAAGCAGTTGTTTTTTCAGTCATTTTGGACAATTCTATAATGTTTGGACATTTTTTGTTCTCGAATGACAGTCTTAAATTGTATGAAGCTTAAAAATCTATTGTCGGAACTGCAGTCTCTTTTTCAACATACTTCTACACTCATTTAAAAATGGATTCATTCATTCATTTTCTACCGCTTATCCTCACGAGGGTCACGTGGATGCTGGGGCCTATCCCAGCTGTCTTCAGGCGAGAGGCGGGGTACACCCTGGACTGGTCGCCAGCCAATCACAGGGAACATATAGACAAACAACCATTCACACTCACATTCATACCTATGGACAATTTGGAGTCGTCAATTAACCTGGAGAAAACCCACGCATGCACGGGGAGAACATGCAGAACATGCCAAGGGTGGAATCAAACTCGAAATCGGGTCTCGTAGCTGTGAGGCCTGCGTGCTAACCACTCGTCCGCTATGCAGCCATCATTAAAATATATTTAAAGATATATAGTCAGCTTTGTATTATAGGTGGCACTAGTCCTAATAACAATAATAATAATAATAATAATAGTAATAATAATACACCGCCAGCCAACAAACAATGAGCAGTGGGTCGCAAAATGGCCAACTTTGGACACTCCTGGTTGTACAGTATTCAATTAGTTTTACTCACACTTCCAGCCCAGAAGAGGTTGCCTGTGTCCTGCAGCATGGCATAGACATAAACAAGCTGCCCCTGTCTGATGGAGATGAACCTGCAGTCTTCTGGGTTGTAGTCTTGTGTAGCACGAGCTATCAGGATGGCATCTGTACAGCAATATGGTAAAATAGTGAAATAGTGAAAAATGTCTGTCAGTACTTTCATGTATAGGTACTTACAGCTGCAATCCGAGTCTGCACAGAGTTTCCGGGTAGAGAGTTTAGTCATCTGTCTTCCAGCATCAGAGGTCGGAAAGAACAAAAGGCCAAGTAAGACAAACATAATTTTTTTGCAAAAAGGCATGTTTGCACCCACTGATTCACGATGCTCTTCTACTTCAGAACTCTACAAACTCCTTTTGTAGAGGTGTTGTGACGGTGCACACTATTTGTAGATCCCCCTCACTCCCTCTTCTCCGTGCTTACACAGAAGTCCTTTGAAAGTGGGTAAACAGGATGGAGGGATGAGGAGGAGGGGGTGCAAATTTGACAACCTTATGCTTGTGTTCCGACCTCAACCCGCCCCCCTTTTTTCCCCCCATCCCAATCTGGCCCACTGTGCTCACACTAGATTGAGCATTCAGTCCTCTGAGGCCATCCCTGTTTTTTTTTTATAATTTCCCTTTTCAGCCACTAGGTGTCCTCTTGCCACTCACACTTTTATCTCCCTTTTTTCCTTCCCTCTCTGTAGTCCAAGAGGTGGAGCTTCCATGTGTATTTACATTCTGTATGGTTCCACTGCCAAGGGAACCAGCTCAACCTCTCCTGCGCAAACACACACACACACACACTCACCAAACAGGAAGACTATTACACTTTAGCGTGAGTTGGACTTTCAGGTAAGACTGACTCTCTGTTTTATTGCTAATTTGCTCATATCTATCACAATTTCAGAATATTTAAAATTTACTTTAACATGACAATATTGTAGCAATATTCAGAAGACAATATACCATTCATGTTGAATTCATTATTAGTTATAATGTATCCAACTATTCACGACAATATTCCTTTGAGTCCTGTAATATAGACCTATGGATTGTAATTCTGTACTTATCTTTACTCTTTTTATTATTATTGTTACTCATTTACTTATTTATCGCTGAATACACTATCGATAGAGTACATGAGCTTCACTATTACACATTCTTTATTATCCCCCCGCCTGCCATAAGAAAAGGGGGCAACACAAGAACAGAACAAACTATCAGTAACAGCTGAGATGTTAAGAAGATTATTAAATAAGCTCTGCTTCTTCTTACTCTTTTAAGACACACAAACTTGTGTAACCAAGCGTAACACGTGTCAACATGTGATGTACTTTAGGGTAACTTTGTTAAGCACATATTCTGGAATAACATAAACGGCGACCATCACCAAATATAATGGCAGAAATTGTAGGTGTGTGTTAACTTCATAAGACAACTACTGTATTTCTAAATCTTTTCTAAATCATTTCTAATCATCAGCCACAACATAGGCCACAAATTGTCGAAGTGCACCTAATGTTATGTCCGATGATTATCTGTTTAATTCATAAACAGTAGTCAGAAACACCTTACTGTATTTTGTTATCCTTAATGGAACAATACAGATACTGAGGGAATTTTTGTTGACTTTTTGTGACGTGTTTGGAGGACAATAAACGTGGAATTCAGGGGTGCGGGGGCGGAGACAAAACATTGGTAATAGTGAAGCTGGAATTTCGGTCAGAACACAACAAAAGCACCAAAAGCAGTCAGACAAAGGAGGAGATTAGATTACGAGAAAACAGCTAATGGGATACCCTCATAATCTTGTCTGTCCTGTATTTACAGTTGGTTCATTATCTGCTGTGTGTGTGTGTGCTTGCCCACACAGGAAGGATTGAATGATACCAGCATCAGCACCACAGGGAAGGACATGGATTAATTGGATTACACACCATTCAAAGCCTTTCAGGAAATAAATGAGAGTTATTCCTTGGACCTGTGACGATGTCCTGCGACTGACTCCTGACTCCTGACTGACCATGTTCACCCCCAAGAACAGTCTTCCTTCCCCCAGTTTGGAGGATCCCTTTTTCCCTCTCTCGTCATCCTCTTCCATCTCTCTCTCCTTCGCACTCCCCACATCCAAGTTGGCTAAAGGTGGCATCGACACTGGAGGAGACATAGAGACAGACCTGATTCTGGCAGCAGAGCTGGGACAGGCACTGCTGGAGAAGAATGAGGAACTGGCCGCCGCTCTGACGGAGAAAGAGAGGGAGGTGGAGGTAAGATTTATGTCTATTTTACTGTACTGTATAGTTATACAGTTCTTTGTTGGAAATGTTAATACAGCTCTTGCATAGAATCTCTTGAAATTGTGTATACGTACCTTACGCAGCCGTTAAGTGTACATTATTAGTACACAACGAGTTCAAATCATTAGAAGGCAATTATAATTTCCATCCTCCCTCTTAAAAACAACTCATTGACACGTTGCATAATCACCAAGCCTAAAGTAGTATCACATATAAAAGTAACTACTCACTAAAAGTCAATATAAGAAAGTCATTAAATGCATCATTTAATTTAATAAGTTATGTTAATGTCTTTGGTATTTAAGTATCACTAACAAGATTTCTCACTGAAACAACAAATCACAATTTATTTTTTTTTGTTTAGACTTTTAACTAAATTTTATTAATGGGCAAGTATAAAAACATTTAAATGGTAAAATTTTCACCTTTCATCATTAATTCCAAATAACTTTAAAATGTACAATTATTAATTGAATGTAAAAACTTATTTTTGCACAAAATAATATATTTACTATAGTGGCAAATACATGAATGCATGATTTTAATTTGATTCAATTTTGCTTTGTTATTTATTATATTGCTTAAAAATATTTTTAGATATTACAATAATGCTATGGTCCATGTTTCAGACGTTACAGCAGCAGAAGCATGTTCTGCAAAGAAGGATGGAGATGAACGAACTAGCATCCGGACAGAAGGAGGCCGAACTGAACGGAGATTTGACCGCCTTACGGGCCGAGCTCGAGCGTCATCAGTGTCTCGGTCGAGATCGGAGAAGAGATGAGAGCGAACAGCTGACCCAGTTAGCCAATCACAACCAGCGCCTGGTGGAGCAACTATCAGAGGTTGGTTTACATAATCACCCATCTGGCAGGTTTTCGATCCTTGAGTCTCGGTGAGAATGTTTCGACGATGCAGTCACACTGCTAAACATAGCACCGGGACGTTCAGAAGCAGAAGCAATGCAGGCAAACAGGTTCGGGGAGTCTCTATTTCTTTTGAAGATTCTTTCAACTTTTCCCTCTCCCACTCATCTATAGGCTGTGACGCTGGAACATAACTTGAGGACTGAGATTCGTACCCTGAGAGACGAGATGGACGAGTTCTCTTTCAGCCGGAATATCAGCTCCACACAATTAGAAAACACACAAGCAGAGGTACTTTGACATCTTCTGAAGGGACAACATAACAGAAAGTAAACTTGTATACGTAGTCTATGTACAACATTAAAGAGTTACTATACAATGAAAATGTCAACACACAGCCATTATTATCTAAATAGCTGCCACTAAACATGAGTAGCAAGATAATGTCTTGCGTCATAGTCTGGGCTGCATGCGTGCTGCCAGCAATCAGGAACTGTGTTTCATTTGATAGAAACATTAATTCCAACATTCATTCATTTTCTACCGCTTATCCTCACGAGGGTCGCGGTGGGTGCTGGAGCCTATCCCTGCTGTCTTCGGGCAAGAGGCGGGGGACACCCTGGACTGGTCGCCAGCCAATCACAGGGCACATATAGACAAACAACCATTCACACTCACATTCATACCTATGGACAATTTGGAGTCACCAATTAACCTAGCATGTTTTTGGAATATGGGAGGAAACCGAAGTACCCGGAGAAAACCCATGCATGCACGGGGAGAACATGCAAACTCCACACAGAGGTGGCCGAGGGTGGAATTGAACCCGGGTCCCCTTGCTGTGAGGCCTGCGCGCTAACCACTTGCAGCCTAATTCCAACAAATGCTGTGAAATTGCGAAACAGAGCATGATCCCATCCCCAGGTGGAAATTTTCCAACATTATAAGGAGGCCAAACACCTCTAACATGACAAGTACCTTGCTGAGGGAGCTAAAGGTGTGTAACATTCACAATCTCCACCAGTGATGTGATCATAGAGGAATGGAAGAGGATTCCAGTAACAATCTGTGCAGCTCTGGTGAATGTCATGCCCACGAGACTCATTTTCAGTGGCGAGTGAAGCTTTACCGCTATACAAGCTGTACACTGACTACTCTAAAGTATAACCAGGTTTCATTTCTATAGTATTGTCCCTTGAGACGTTATACTGAAATGGTTGCTGAAATGCCTGGTTCCTATCACTCAACTCATTTTAAATGGGGCTTATTATGCCGTTCCTCTTACTCTGTTTTAACACTGAGTTCTACTGACGTCAACACAACATGGACATCCTTATATGGGCATGCCCAGGGACAATCTCTGTGTGCATACAGCATCGCACACACAGTGTTCATACAGCGAGCAAAGGGAGTGTGACCAATCAGGGCCGGCGTGGAGTAAATTACACAGACCATTTGGGCGGGAGGCAGGAAACCCAGGTAAACACTGCAGGAAGAGGTGCAGAGTCTGGAGGATCTAGAAAGCTTTCCGTGCAGGTTGTCGTGTGTAGCTGTTGTATAGGAGTCCAGAACTCAATACAAATGCCTGAAAATTAGTATACTATGTCCCCTTTACTGGTATTATTTTGTATATACAGCACTGTTTCCAAATAAGGCTGTTAATATGTGAAAAGTGAACTTTCAATGGGAATTCATGGGAATCAATGGGCATTTATGGTAATTTACCGGAATAAAGTCAAACTTTGCAATGCTACAGCTAGTTTATAGGAGTTTAAAACCATATTCATGCAAACTGAATGGAGTTAACTGTGGTAATGTTTTGTGATCACATTGATACATTACTCAAGTAGTATTTATAAATAAACCAGAAAGTAATAATAACAACACATTTTCCATCATTACAATGGAAAGTTCCTACGTTTGAACATTTCACAAACTGCAGCTACTTCTCTGAAATAAAGTTTCCATAAATTTCATGGAAATAATTTTCTGCCCTTGCAACCAAACTATGACCATAACCTCCTATTGTAATAGTATTTGTGCCAATGGCAGTCCAGTTGCCATATTGATTACCTCTCAGTCAGTTGTTTTCAATCTTGACCTCGTCTTTCCATACAGAACCGCATTTTGAAGGAGCGTCTGACACACATGGAAGCCCAGCTGAAGGCCTCCCAAGAGGACAGCGACAGGCTGCGCTCTGAGCGAGATGTCCTGAGGGACAGAGTGTCAGATCTGCAGGTCCAGCTGAAGGAGAAAGAGGCGGAGGTTAGCGTCTGGGTGGCCATGGGTGGTCTCTCAACTGCTTACTAACAACAATCCACTAACACACCAAGCCAGTGATTGCAGTGATAGATCTTTGAGTGTCTCTGTGTCACTTTGTGTGTGTGTGTTTGTGTAGATAGAGCAGGAGCAAGGGGTGGTGTTTGAGTTGCGTACCATGAATCGCTCTCTGCAGCAAAATGCCCTAAGCCTGGGAGAAGATAGCATCCTGGACATTACACACACACAACCTTTGTCACTGCTTAGTGAAATACAGCAATCCCAGGTACAAACTATCCACACATACACAGAGTGCCAACTGCTGGACACAACTAATGAATGTGCTTGTGTGTACTAACCACTAATGACCCTGCTCTTGCTGATTTTAAGCTAACCCATAAATAAATTCACTTCTAATAATATTTGTTGCAGCTCATGTAATATGAAGTCATACTCTACTGTAACCGCAACTTCCCTCTAACCAGGCCAAAGATGCACTCCTGGCACACTCTGTGGTGCTGCAAGCAAGAGATGATGAGATAACAGCCCTGAAAGAAGAGGTCTGTTGGAACTGTGTACATTACAACCGCCTTATGAATACAAACACGACACAATTTGTACACACAGGTCCGCTTGTGCATCTTAACTCCACCCATCCACCCTCAATACAACCTATCCTGTGTTGTGTTAAAGCGCCAGGCACTACACTACCAATGGCCTGTCGACAAACAACAAGTTCCAATTCCAATTCCAATTATTTGTGTATCGTTTTAGAGGTTTGAGGTATGAATTTTAAATTAATTTTTATTCATAATATTTATCTATCAAGCAACAAATTCCAGGTTTGAGGTTTCAGTTTCAGCCCAATATTTTTGCAGTATGCACATCATTGCAAATGTAGTACAGTACTGGCTCTTTGTCAAGTTTATGCAGGGAAACGTCGACTGGTTCAGATAAGATTGTCATCAGCAGCTCTACTTCGATGTGTGTCACAGACGACTCAAATGTTCCATGACTTTTATCTTCACATTTGTCAGTTGAAACGGCAACAAGAAGAGCTGGACTTACTGAGGAAGGAAATGGAGCCGTTTCACAGCAATCCGGGACAGCCGAGTTACAGGTGATGCTTTGCCACGTTTTTCCTTAAGAATCACAGTGAATTAAATTAATCATCACATGAATTCACAGTTCCTTAGAGAATGAGCTGACCACAGTGAGACAGGAGAAAGACTTACTGAACCATCAGCTTCTCAACACCATCCAACATAAGGTGGCGCTGTCTCAAGAGCTGGATGCTTGGCAGGTACTCTGAAATAAACTCATTTACTCACATTACAAGAGCTGTATTAGAACTTCTGTTTTCACAAACATATAGAAAGGGAGCAACAGCCACAATGCATCCTACCAGGCATCCCATGGATGTTGTCATGCATTACTCTCTGTGATCCAAATTGTTTAATATATTAATATATAAATTAAATATTGAATTTCACTGAGACTGCTGCCTAATTTTTTATGATAGCAATTTTCATATATGCCAGAATGTTACGATGATAATTCCCTGTCATGAATAGGAACTTAATCCCAAAACAAACATTTCCACTGCATTTCAGCCCTGCCACAAATGTTAGTGATTCTCTGGTTAACAATAGAAGAAAGTCTTGACAAGTACAAAGGCTTAAAATGACTCTCATCCTCATTGGTGTTTGAAATGTTTGTTTTTCCTCTGTTAACCATGGTTACCTGCCATCATCATTGTTTAGCACAAAAAGGGCTAAGCAGGGGAAAAGCAAGTTCTCCCAACCATCCAAGAACCGTTTGGTGAAGAACAATGCCTTTTCCATAGGCAAAAGTGGCTTGGGGAACATACAGTGAAGAAAATAAGTATTTGAACACCCTGCTATTTTGCTATTTCTCCCACTTAGAAATCATGGAGGGGTCTGAAATTTTCATCGTAGGTGCATGTCCACTGTGAGAGAGATAAACTAAAAAGAAAAATCCAGAAATCACAATGCATGATTTTTTAACAATTTATTTGTGTGATACAGCTGCTAATAAGTATTTGAACACCTGAGAAAATGAATGTTAATATTTGGTACAGTAGCCTTTGTTTGCTATTACAGAGGTCAAACGTTTCCTGTAGTTTTTCACCAGGTTTGCACACACTGCAGGAGGGATCTTGGCCCACTCCTCCACACAGATCTTCTCTAGATCAGTCAGGTTTCTGGGCTGTCGCTGAGAAACACGGAGTTTGAGCTCCCTCCAAAGATTTTCGATTGGGTTCAGGTCTGGAGACTGGCTGGGCCATGCTAGAACCTTGATATGCTTCTTACGGAGCCACTCCTTGGTTTTCCTGGCTGTGTGCTTCGGGTCGTTGTCGTGTTGGAAGACCCAGCCACGACCCATCTTCAATGCTCTGACAGAGGGAAGGAGGTTGTTCCCCAAAATCTCACAATACACGGCCCCAGTCATCCTCTCTTTAATGCAGTGCACTGGTCCTGTCCCATGTGCAGAAAAACACCCCCAAAGCATGATGCTACCACCCCCATGCTTCACAGTAGGGATGGTGTTCTTCGGATTGTACTCTTCATTCTTCTTCCTCCAAACACGCTTATTGGAATTATGACCAAAAAGTTCTATTTTGGTCTCATCTGACCATAAAACTTTCTCCCATGACTCCTCTGTATCATCCAAATGGTCATATGCAAACTTAAGACGGGCCTTGACATGTGCTGGTTTAAGCAGGGGAACCTTTCGTGCCATGCATGATTTCACATCATGACGTCTTAGTGTATTACCTACAGTAACCTTGGAAACGGTGGTCCCAGCTCTTTTCAGGTCATTGACCAAGTCCTGTCGTGTAGTTCTGGGCTGATTCCTCACCTTTCTTAGAATCATTGAGACCCCACGAGGTGATATCTTGCATGGGGCTCCACTCCGATTGAGATTGACCGTCATGTTTAGCTTCTTCCATTTTCTAATGATAGCTCCAACAGTGGACCTTTTTTCACCAAGCTGCTTGGTAATTGCTCCGTAGCCCTTTCCAGCCTTGTGGAGGTGTACAATTTTGTCTCTGGTGTCTTTGGACAGCTCTTTGGTCTTCGCCATGTTACAAGTTAAAGTCTTACTGATTGTATGGGGTGGACAGGTGTCTTTATGCAGCTAACGACCTCAAACAGGTGCATCTGATTCAGGATGATACATGGAGTGCAGGTGGACTTCTAATGGGCAGACTAACAGGTCTTTCAGGGTCAGAATTCTAGATGATACACAGGTGTTCAAATACTTATTTGCAGCTGTATCACACAAATAAATTGTTAAAAAATCATGCATTGTGATTTCTGGATTTTTCTTTTTAGTTTATCTCTCTCACAGTGGACATGCACCTACGATGAAAATTTCAGACCCCTCCATGATTTCTAAGTGGGAGAAATAGCAAAATAGCAGGGTGTTCAAATACTTATTTTCTTCACTGTAATAACATCTGAAAAAAGGATCTAAAACACAGAAGCAGCAAACTTTGTGAAAACCAATACTTGTATCACTCCATAAACTTTAAGCCGTGACAGTAAATGCACAAATTGAATACCTCTCCTCCACTGCTGTGTCTCATTAGACTGTGTACCTAATGAAGTGACCATATTTTTCCCCACTATCTGTACAATTTGTGTGCCAGGAGGACATGCGCTTAGTGATCAATCAGCAGGTGCTGCAAAAGGAGGAGGACCGAATAAAACAAATGCAGCGGGAGCAAATGAGCACAGGAGGACTCCAAAGAAGCAAGTCTTTAAAATTGAAAGGCGAAGCAGGAAAAGGATTCTTCTCCTCTCTTTTCAGAGACAAATAACACAGAACGGTTGCCATTGTACAGTGACAAAATATCACCAACAAGAAAATGTTTATATATGTTTGTATTTATGAATGTACAGTACAGAAATATGTTCCGTTATTATGGCTTTATATTAAAAATGTTGAACTGGATGTCGTGGACAACTTTTTTTAACCTGTTTCTAAATCTTATTACAAACCTTGCGGGCTTATGTTTTGCCTCGGTTTTCAGACAATATTGCACTTACAAACTAGTCAGTTTGTCCTGTCCAGTATCATATTCATTTTGAAAGCCGAGATTCCACTGTATTTTAAACATATTTCAACACTTTGAATTGAATTTAAATGGACATTTCCGCAAACCACTTCCAACAACCAGGAGTGTTGTCAGACATTCCCGCATAAACTGTATCAGATGTATCAATAGTTTACATACGTAGATAATGCTCAATGGTGTAGAACTGTATGGCAACATTATGAAAGCTGTTTAAAAAAAGACTCAGTTACTGTAATATAAATAACATAGTTTATTAAAGTATTTCCAAATATGCAGTTAATCCCTTCAATGTCGCTCTGTTAAATAACATACAAATAAGCAAATAACACATAATCCGAGCGTGCAGTAGTGCAGGTTGCATCATACTGTATGATACAGTATTGCCATTATCGTAATTGCTCCAATTAACGCCTCTTGTCTATCTACCACAGAGTTGCCTGTTGTGTGTTCTACTAACGGAAAAAAAAATATCGCAGGGGTGTTTAATTACCACCGCGTCAATAAACAATGGTATTGAATGCATTTGAAGTCATCATTTAGCAGCTTTATCTCGCTCTGTGTGCACTTTAAAATGTCGTTTGCGCTTCTCATCTGTTGGTATGAAACTCATTCATCTTACACTTGAATTCACCAATGGTAATAATGCTGGCTGAGCAGTTCGCCCCTTACCACTATTATAACATTGGTTTTGTTACTGCTGTTGTATACTTGTGAATAAATGGCAATATGGTCAAAGAGAGAGAACTAATTATCCCCACTAAATTGGACGACAACCAAAAAAAAAAACAATAATAAAATAACACTCCTCCTTTTTTTTTAGAGGTAGATTGCAAGACAAGAATTCAGGAATTGTTCTCGGACTCAAGACGCAAACGATCTGACAATCTGGTACTCAGCTCCCAAGAGTCCCAGGATGAAGACCTGGAAGCAGGTATCTTGGTGTTTTTTTTCCCTGACAAGTCAACCACTAGGAAAAAGTGGACTATTGTCCCACATTGACACCAAGACCTACTTGCAGCTTGTCACCGCGGTGGTTTACAAATGCACCCATGATCAGAGTGGCAGGGAGCGGGCTCAGGCGCTTCTCCAGTACGCCTCCTATGATGCACCGACTGTTAATCATACCTGCAGGCATACAACAGGCATTTTAAGTTATGTTTATGAGAATTTAAAAAATAGAATATTTTTTTTTATCTAGCATACCTCGAAAAACCATGTTGGCCTCTGGGAGTTCCATCTGATAGCCAAATGAGGTTGTGGTCTCCTGAGTCCTGGTACTAGCTTCAAACTCCACCCCTACTTGGATCTGTTGAGAACATGTAGGCAAAAATTCTTCATTAATTCAAATACTTCCATTATATTATTGATCTGCAGATAAGAGGATTTTCCCTAACAGCTATTTTTTTAAATATGCAATTAACATGTGCATGTACAGTTTGGCCCTACTGTCACGTGCCTATTTGTGATTAATCAAGAGTTAACTGTGGATAAAATGCATTAATCACGATTAAAAAAAACCTTAAGCCATATCATGAAATACACAAATTGTCAAGCACATTTGTGTATTGGTAACAAAGTGGCTAACTCTTCATGGCTAACGAGATGTCAGCCTTTGCACACATTGCAACTAAATCTTCAACAAACCAATGCCTGTGCTTGTGATTAAGGAAGATGTCACCCATGCAAGTCCAACTGCATACGTAACGGCGCACTTATTTTGAAGGACGGTCATGGAAGTGTGTTCCGTGTGTATGGAGGATGTGTATTTACGGGTAAGATGAGCTATTTTCAAAAATGAACATGCTTCTCGTATATGTTCACTAAAAACGTCCACCAGGCACTATAAAATGTTACTTACATTTCAAGCTGTAAAACACAACGTGGTGAAAATATATATATATATCCGAACATATTTGGGTCAGTCTGGTAATGTAGGTACTAGATATGAGTAAGTCAGTCAGGTATTGTAGGTACTAGATATAAGTACATGTTTGTTGGCTCTGTGATAGTAGCTAGCATGGGCTCCTCCTTTCCCAGCATTCAGTGTTGCCACCCACGTTGGGCCTGAAAACAAAACGGGATGAACAAGTACTGTGAGTTCCACCAAATATTTAAAAAAATACATTCAAACATTCAATTAAATGAAAGAATCCCCACTTGAATACTGTCCTGCCAGTGTAAGGATTCCACCCTCCTCTGCTCTGCCTCTGTGGTAGACAAGCTCCCCTCCCAACACCAGATTAGATGACACACTCTGGAGGAAGTGAGCCACAAGGATAACTGTCCCAAAAAACACATCCACAAACAAAATACATTTAATGACTTGTTATCGCAAGACAAAATTATGTACACCTGCACAAAATACTAAGCCTACGATTGTGCATGTGTACGTAATAAAGTGTCTGGCGAGTGGCACTGCTATTTTGTCACCTGATTCTCTAAGAACATCTGGGTTAGCCACCGTGACAGCAGCAGTGAAGTCACTCCCTCTGTATTCGGTTTCAAACTGCCACGTTACAAACTGTGACTGCTGGGTCTAAAGTAAATTAGACTTTTTAGTCACATGTGGGAAATCACTTCATGTTCTGTGACAGGAGAAAAATAAAGATGGAAAGATTTTTACCTGGAACACGGATCTGGCTCGCACACGCTCAGTGAGATGCAGCAGAGCGTGAGCATTCAGACTGCCTGAGGAATCCATCTCGCCAATTAATGCAGGTGCATCCTACAGGCAGAAGAAGATAGACAATGTTAAACAAAGCAAAGCACAGAAATGACAACACAGTGGTGACTTGTACCAGACCTTGTCCTTGCTGTAGTCGTCAGATTGCAGATGTTCCACATGGAATCGATAGTATGAAGGACTGACGGCACTGAGATGGAGAGTATGACTGACCTACAAACATAGGCATGTATGCCAGTTAAGATAAGGCTACAATATATATAAACACATTGTATCATGCAGTCCAAGATCAGCAGTAAGTACACAATCTACAGTACTGACCTGAATGCAAATTTTGAATTTTTGGTGAAAAAATAAACTCTCAAAAAGGCAGGTTTGATTTTTCATGCTATGTAAGTCTCTTATTTTCAGGTAATTAAACCTATTATCAACCTACAGTGTATAAAAAATGGTGCCTTTACAAATATGACAATCTACATACGGCTCATCGATAGGGCTGGTGTACCTACTGTTGTGGCTGCATGCGGTAAATATGAAAGGCAAGCATCACCTTGAAGAAGCTGCTCAGAGTTTTGTTGACAATCATCTTGACTCCCTCAATCTGTTGAGGAAATACATCTGGAGGCATAGAAGGGAAAACTGGTCATAAAGGATATTTTGAACATACAAATATGCTTTATAATTCACTGACTATTCTGCAAAAAAATATCAACAACAATTTCCTTGCTTATAATTGAGATCACTTTGTTTTTCGAAATTATTATGATCATTACTACTCAATTTTGTACAAGAAATACCTTTGCAACTCCTGTGTAGGGAGTGAAAGCTGCCTGGGTTAGGTAGCCGTCCATCTCTCCTCTCCCAGCGTGGTGGGCTGTACCAATGAGCAGGATGCGCATCCCAGCGGGAAGGAGGGTGGTCCGTGGAAAATGGCCAGTTCTGGTGGCCCGGACCGGAAGACAAAGCCAGAACACTGCCCATGGGGCTGGAAAACTTCCTATGGAAAACACGGGATATATTTTATTTATATTACATGTATTTTCCAAACACAACCTCTCATATACAAATTAAGACACGGCAGGATGATGTAATGATTTCCTTTACAAGACCGAAATAGATAGGATAGGGTAACGGAATAAAGGAAAGAATTAAGGTCCTAACTTCATTGTGCAGGCATCTTTCTGCTTAATGTGTAGGACGAGCAACATGACAACAAAATGCCAGTTCATTTAAGCATTCAGATTTAAAAATACTGTCTATGTAAACACATTATATGAACATATTTGTAGCAATTACAGGGATGACGAGTGTAACATCAGTACCGCTAGCTTGCACGACCTTAGCATCATCAAAGGCGCCGTCTAAGTATTATTTTTGTTCTGCTGTCCTACTTCAACTTGCTAAATAAATACCTTATATTCCTGGGATAATTTGGCTGCCATACATTGGGAAGTCTGTCAGGTGAATTAATATGACGAGCTGCTGCTAAAAAAAATGGAAAGAGGTTGGTCCTTTAGCTGTTGTGTGTCACTCGATAATGTGTCCTGTTAGAAACATAGCCACGTGAAAACTTGTTTCTGAAATACAGTATTTACGGGTAAGCATAAATTAAAGTGATGTTATTGAATATATTTCAATGCTTAAAATTAAGGTTTAATAAAGTACATATATCTATATATTTATAAATGTTATTTATTTTTTAGAAGTGCAGAAAAAACATTTACTGTTTTGATTCCTGTCCGGACTCCTACAACTGAAACACGGCATACCAACACAGGCGCTGTAGGTGAGATTATTCCCCGTAAATCACGAAAAAGGTCAAGTGGATTTTAATCTCACAAGACAGACAAAAACGAATTACTCATACTAAAATATGGCGATAGAACATATGTGAATTAATTCTGTATATGTACTAATACTCGCCCTTGTTCTGTTGCTTTTGAGGACGAAGGAGATTACTTAAAAAAAAAAAACAACCTGATGTCTCGTTCAATGTCAGTATTGCTGGTGGGAGAAGGGAACTTCTCCTTTTCCGCTGCTTTGTGTAGCTTGCATGCTCCATCGCAGATGAGCGTCACGGCCACTTGTCTGCAGTCCCAAGAGGAGGCACTGCGGCAGGAGGGAGCATCTAATAACATTCAGACCATCAAGGACTCCGGTGAGGGTTGGCGTCAATGAGCATTTCGATTTATTGTGTGTTTTCCCCTGCACATTCTGCACCTTTTTCGTGTGTCTTGCAGGTGGAAGGGTGCTGTTCGAGGTGGACAGCACAAAGCTTGAGGAAAGTGTGCCCTTGCAGGGTCATGTATTTGACCGTGTGGTATTTAACTTCCCACACTGCGGGAGGAAGAGTGGTGTTAAAAAGAACCGTCAACTTCTTAAAGACTTCTTCCTCAGGTATAATTAACAGGGATTTACGAGTCCAATATTGTTATGATATTTACGTTATCCAAAGTAAAATGTACAATCAACACAGAATCAGAAATCAAATTTCTGTTGTGTCACTATCGTTCCAGTTGCATTCAAGTCCTGACTAAAGACGGGGAGGTCCATATTTCCCTGTGTAACGGACAAGGCGGGACACTGGCTGACCAGCCGAAGCGAGAGTGGCACAACAGCTGGCAGGTGGTAGCCATGGCAGCAGAGGCGCAACTCATCCTTAGTGACGTCCGCCCTTTCCAGAGTGAGAAATACCACAGCTACAAGTGCACCGGATACAGGTAAGATGTTAAGGTGAGTGTTAAAACAGCCTAGATGACAGTTTATTAAATATGTGGTTGGATGTTTTTTTTTAATTAGTGGTAGTTAATATTGAATTCCATTTTGTACAGGAGCCAGGATAAAGGCTTTCATTTGGAGAACGCGTTGATCCATGTATTCACTCGCAGCATTCCCTTCAGCTGCCCTCAAGTGTGTAAAGTGGAGGAAGTGGTTGAAGGACAGAAGGTCCAGTACAACATACCAGCAGAGCTCAGTGATTTCATGTCCAGGTATCGTAACCTCCTGTTAGCAGGATTATGGATTATGTATTATTATTCATTTATAAACTGAAAAACATTTGTGGTTTTATGTTTTACTTTGAAGCTGCACGGCAGATGAGTGGTTAGCACGCAGACCTCACAGCTAGGACACCAGGGTTCAATTCCACCCTCGGCCATCTCTGTGTGGAGTTTGCATGTTCTCCTCGTGCACGCGTGGGTTTTCCCAATGTATGGCAGCCAAATTATCCCAGGAATATAAGGTTTCCTCCCACATTCCAAAACATGCTGGGTTAATTGGAGACTCCAAATTGTCCATAGGTATGAATGTGAGTGTGAATGGTTGTTTGTCTATATGTGCCCAGTGATTGGCTGGCGACCAGTCCAGGGTATACCCCGCCTCTCGCCTGAAGACAGCTGGGATAGGCTCCAGCACCCCCCGTGACCCTCGTGAGGAAAAGCGGTAGAAAATGAATGAATGAATGAATGAATGAATATGAAGTACAGTACATGCATGCTATATTTCTCTGGGAAGAGTTACTGTTACTTTGTAGAGTTTGGATGTGTAATCGTCCATTTTGGACAATTGGACAGAAAATACATTTACAATACAGTTCAATTGAGAGGTATTCATATTGGTTTCATGTTATAATTTTTGGGGGTTGTTGGCCTCCCCTGATCGCATGTCACTGGTCCACTCATGAACTAAAACAAATTTTGAGGTTTGAGTATATGTTGTCAAGTAGATGTTGATCTGAATTAGGATTGTTCAGCCTTGGCCTTCACTACACACGGTACCCTTCTAGTTGGTTACTCTGTTGTTCTGCTCCTTCCGCAGGGAGTTCCTTTCATCAGATTCTGGCCATCCTGTCAAACTGGTGCAAGACTTTCTACTCGAAACACTACAGGAAAAGTGGGAGGTGTCCATGGCGAAACAGACTCCTGCTTTCCTCCTCACGGTTAAACAGCTGCATACATGCTGCCCTGATATTAAAAACACACTCTGCTACTGGATTCATGCCTGTCAGAAAGAGCTGGACTGTGAGGCTTGTAGCTCCACAGATCAAGAAGAGGGTAAGGAGTGTTCTGACATCAGGAAGAATTGTGCTAGCTCAGAGCGAATGGACAAGGTGAGGACTTGTAAGGTATTAGATGGGAGAAAGTCCCTGTGCTCACCTGACCCTGAGGGGGAGAATGCTGGTTATGTGCTGCGTCCGTCACTGCGCCCCCACATGGAGGAGCTCCTATATTATGGTGAGACAGAAGTGGAAGATGAACAGAGATTGAATGGTGTGAAAAGCTTGCTGTTTGGCATCAGTGGTTTGGTGTTCTACAATGTTCCCATCAACCATTGGGCTCAGCCTGTCTTTCACGAGCTCCTCCTAAGTGGTGTTTTCCCTAAAAAATACGAGCCAGCAAAGGTTCTTGAGGAAACTTTGGAGAAGCTGCTAGCTCCCTATGGTATCTCCATGGTTAGCAAAGAGGAAGGCATGCATCTGATGGCCCAGCCAATGGGAGTGATTGGTAAAGTGCTCACAAGTGGCACAAGTAGCCAACTTAGCTTGACTGTGTCTTTGAATTTGGACTTTCTCGCTGTGCTCATGTTCACACTCCCAGACTGGCGGCTACTTTGGTCATGTGACCCGCGTTTCTCGAAACAGTTTGAGCTCCGCCCATCGCCTGGAACACCTTTCACCCCTTTCTCTCTCTTCCCTGAGCTCTTCATTTTTGATATCAGTTTCTGGACCGGCACGACGTTGGACGAGAAGAAGTTCCATGCATTGGTCCGAGAGGTCACCTGTGGGACAGTAGAACATGTTAAACTCATTGACAGATTCTCACATCCGGACCTGTGCCAGACCAGTTACTGCTACAGACTCATCTATCGCTCACACACACACGCACTGTCTCATACTCAAGCCCTCCAGTTTCACAAACGCTTGGAGTCATTCCTTTCCTCCTGCTTGGAAGTCACAATCAGGTAGCTGCTAAATATTTATTATTAGAATTGTAAATTACATCATAAAACTAGTCAAATGTTGTGAAACTGTGTTTACAATATGTTTAATTCAGGCTGAATATTTCAAATGGGACCTGTTATACCAGTGAATTATGTAATCTCATTAGAAGTACTGTAATTGCAATATGCAAAGGATATGCTATAATCTATAGCCAAAATTACAAAGATAAGCAACTGTATTCAGTATACTGTTCAATATATGCAAGACTCCTGTAGTATATCATATGTATTTACAAATAAACAATTGTATTTATTTTGAATATTTCATAGATTGTCTTCAACTAAATTATTCTAGGAGCCACACTTCTCTGTGTGGATAAGTCATTGGGGGCCGAACTTCTCCCGCGAGTTCAGTAGATTCTCATGTGACCTGTTAGCAGCCGAACACTGGCGGAAATAAACGAGGGCTGACGCTGGAGGCTCGCCTTTAAACATGGCGGCCAAGGCGCTCCGTCAGCGAGCCAGACGAGGCAGCAGACAAGATGCGAACAATGTCAACGTGTCCACCGAGGCTCGGTTGCCGAAAGAGGAGAAAGGAGCCGATGAGAGCAAAGCTACAGACACTCGGCAAGAGTGAGTACGAGCCGGGAGGAGAGACAGTAGACACGCCGGTGCTGACATGCCCGTCCCAAGCTGTCTGGCACCTCGAGAAGCTAGCTAGCTATTGAGTTATTTCCAATTTCCTAACGACAGCTATTTTAAAAACTCAGTGAAATAGTGTTTACAGTATTTAAAATGTAACCTACTCTATGCCTTGCTTCTGCTTCATAGCCATTTGCATTGTTGGCCTCAGTTGGTCATTAATTCTCCCGTACTTAGCATTTATAATATGTTGGCTATAAAGTAAGACGTAGTCAACATGTACTGCATTCATCAAACACTGCAAAGGGTTGTTTTTATTGAGTGTGTAGCTTAGCTATCGCAGAAACATGGTTGTTTGAGATGTTTATGTGTACTGTTGGCAACCTTTCAGTAAGAAAGGTACCTATTGGCCGTCGTAGAAGTCTCTGGATGACGTCACAATTTTGCATATAATTAGCATGATGTACGATGCTGCAGGGAAAAAAAGCACACCCTTCTGGTGAGTATATGTAATAGCATTTGAGCTTCACAAATTCTAAGCTTATACCTGAAAACTGCTTTATAAAAAAAATTATAATAAACTTCGTAACTTTAAAATAACAACTTTATTATTAATATATACGTATTTCCTTTAAGCACGATATCAAAAACAAACATCGTTCATATTGATAAAGAATGGATTTGCACTATAACTCTTGGTATTTTGATGCAGAAATCTCACTTGTCACTCTGTACTATGTATGAGCCAATGAAATGGGCTCCTGCCCCTCCTCCCTACCCGACCTCCGTGCATGGAGGTAAATGGATGGTGCAGAAGTCCCCCTCAGTCTTCAACAAACGTGAAGGAAGCGACACGGGAGCTGGCCAGAGAATTAAAAACAGTGGCTTAATAATTTGTAGATTTGTAGATTGAGCATTAAAACAAAGTGACTGTCAAGTGCGGAAGCATTACAGTCCAGTACTGTACCTCTGCCCTTCAAAGGAGAAAGCCAGAAGATCTTGAACAAGGAAGTGCCTACTTTGTTATACTATTCCAGAGTCCCACCCACGCAGCGGTGTGACCCTTTCCTGAATGGATCAGTGTCTGCATCTAACTGTCTCAAACTTGGGTCAATCAACTTGTGTGGGAGTGTGTTTTCTAAATGTGCAAGCAGCGGCGTTGCCAGGCAACCTTTTTGTGCAAAATTCAAGTATGCTGCATCCATTGTTTAAAATGCCTGCATAAGATCCTTGTTGATTGCTCAGGACAGGAACAATGCTGTTTTTAAGGGTCTACTGCAAACTATGCTACTCAAATATCTTCTATATAACAGATCTGACATATTAAGTATAACAAATCAGCTGCAAACATGTTTTGAACTGAATTCATAGCCCAATGTGATGTCATTCCAGGGTCAGGTTTTTGATTGACACTGTGATGTGATTGACCTCTTGATGGTGCACCAAATGTTGTGGCTGGCAAAAGTTATTTAGCAATTTGTATGTTCTTCTTCTTCAATAAGTCGCGGTGGTCAGGTATGGGCACCGGAAGGTTCGACTGCCTTTAAATGTCTGCTCTTAGCACGGTTCTGTGCAGCATTGCTCAGCAACATCTCAGACTGCGATGAGACCTTCAACTACTGGGAACCGGTGAGTGCAAAATAAAACACCTAAAGTGATGCTTAAATATAATGTCATGTTTGGTACTTGAGCTTTTAATGCCTGTAATAGTTGTGATAACTTTTTTCTGACAGATGCACTACCTGCTTTATGGCACAGGGATGCAAACTTGGGAATATTCTCCATTGTATGCAATCAGGTCCTACGCTTACCTGTGGCTGCATGCTCTCCCGGCTTGTTTGCCCGCCCATGTACTACAGACAAACAAGGTATGCATCTACACAGGCCCATCGCTTATGACATCAATCAGTAATAATGTTGTGTTGTTACAATTGTGTTGCAGGTTTTGGTGTTCTACATTGTGCGGTGTGTCCTTGCTTTCTCCTGCTGCGTCTGTGAGCTCTATTTTTACAAGTGAGTTGACCATCTCAGTGAAAGATGTTTCAAATATTTCAGTCTCCTTACTTAGCTACAGTATATGAGTGTGAGCAACATATGATGAAAAGCTAAGCATCATTTTTGAACTTTCAGAATTTCTGATACAGCTCTAGTATTTGACCTAATCAAGTTTGTCTGTGACACAGGGCCGTTTGTAAGAAGTTTGGTTTGCACGTCGGCCGCTTGATGTTTGCTTTTCTCTTCCTGAGCTCTGGAATGTTCTGCTCATCTGCAGGTTGGTCAAATTCATCCACAAATTCTTCCATTTTATTTGGCACAAGAGTAGAAATCCCATGTTTTCTGTTTGTGATGACTCTTCTTTCTTTGCAGCATTTCTGCCATCTTCTTTCTGCATGTACACCACGCTGGTCGCCATGACAGGATGGTTCCGGGACTCCACACCGTTGGCCATAATGGGTGTAGCTGCTGGTGCTATTGTTGCCTGGCCATTCTCTGCTCTGATTGGGTGCCGTGATCAATTTTTCTCAGCTGACTCTTCCAAATTAATATAATAAATAATGTTATAATAAATAGTTTAACCACTTTTCATTTACAGGTTGCCAATTGCCTTTGACCTGCTGGTGTTAAAGCAGCAATGGAAGAGTTTTATCACCTGGTCAGCTGTCGCTGTGTTGGTTTTACTGGTAAGAGAACGCAACGTTGTAAGAGTAGAGTTCAACCTGAATGTATGCAAAATTCAAATATTTTTTAAAATGTCTTTTTCAGGGTCCCTTGGTAGCAGTGGACTCTTTCTTTTATGGCAAACTGGTGATCGCCCCTCTCAATATTCTACTCTATAATGTCTTCACACCACATGGGCCCGATCTCTATGGTAATTAACACGCACCTCTAATGTCATATTTTATATCATGTTGGCACAAGTACTAGACATAAGAGTCAGAAGTGGCATAGTGCCCATTGAAAGAACTAATTATACATCCATAACACTTCAGTTGAGCTTAAAGATTAATTTTTGTCGTTAAATACATTTTACACTATGAACTAAAAAGTACTGAAAGGAGAGAAAGCTTTTCTTCTTAAAGCTGCATTACCTGTTTTGACCTGTAGAGGAAGCCTCAAGCCAACTTAATGTATTTGTTTTGATTTACTAATACACAACGTTTATATTTTCTTACAGAAGCATGATTTAGTGTTTTTGTCTCACACTGATCAGTCACTTCATTCGATACACATGCAACCTAATTTTTAAAAGATGATAATGATGCTCAATTTTGATTGGCAGTCACTGCTGTTAGTTTACACGTGTTAATTCCTGTGCTCGCTTAAGAGTCTATCCCTCTGCACGAGCTACTGTGGTTTGAACCCCGCAATGGCAAATATTTACTATCTTTATTTTTGATATTGGCTGTCACAGTGTCTGACCAAAAAAAATATAGCCGGCCCACTGAAGGCCCAGCTACCAAATGCACTAACTGGTATTTAACTGGTGTTTTTACTTTCAGGAACAGAGCCGTGGCACTTCTACTTTATGAACGGGGCTTTGAACCTCAACCTGGTGTTTGTTCTGGCACTGTTTTCCCTGCCACTCACTGTTCTCATGGAAACACTCCTCCACAAGTTTAATGGTGAGCAGCTAGCGCATAAATTTAGATTATCTGAGTTTTCTCAGTCCCCTTTTATCCTAATAGCTGCTCCTGTGATTCCATGTGTAGCACTTGTATACACCGATATACTAATAATGGTACTGGATCCGGGTTCGGAAAAGAGTGGAATGAAAATGTGCAAATAGATCAAGGACAAGTTGTATAAGTTGCCAGTTTACTAACAAGTGTAATTAAACAAAACATTCAATAATACAAACTCCCTCAAATACCCCAGAGAAAAAGGTAAGCAAATCAGGAGAGGACCCTAATGTCAGCTGATTGATGTCATATGATGTAGATGTCACATGTGACTGGCCCAATCAACCTTTGCGATGGACCGGTAGATTACGATCAACATAATGGGCACCCCTGCTCTAGACCACATTAGACCAGGTGTATCTAATACATGTAATCCGGCTAGTTAAAGAGTAGCCTACCAGAAAAGTCATTATGTCACCGCTATCCTCCTCCTCCTGGAAACTAAAACCACTGAAGTCATCCTCTTCTTCACAATTGAATTCCTTCATCACACATGTTGTCAGTCTCTCTGTCTTTTGTTGTTGCTCTCGGCATCTCCGTGTTGAAGCTGTTGTCTTTATCACGCAGTAGTCCAGCCTTTCGAAACCCATCGATGGTTGGCAGACCAAGCAGAAGTTGTAGTATTTTTACAGTTGATGAAACTTACTTAAGATGTGTCAGATCAAAATATGATCAAGACTTTAAAATGAGATATTAGCGTCCACTTCACAGCTGAAGCTGCACTATCTAACATTTATTAATTTTAAGGGTCATTTTTCAAGTCATAATTCAAGGACATTTTACTAATTTTTAACAATTTTTTGGTAAGATGTCTTGTCTTGTGTGTTTCCTGCAGTGCAGAACCTGGGCCGTCCATACTGGTTGACTCTGTCCCCCATGTATTTGTGGATGTTTATTTTCTTTACCCAACCTCACAAAGAAGAACGCTTTCTCTTTCCCATCTACCCTCTGATTTGCCTCAGTGGCGCAGTGGCCCTCTCGTCTTTACAGGTGTGTTTCCATCATAACGTTGAGCATTGGGCGACCATCAGAGCTGCATTTTGTCATTTATTGTCCTTCCTACAGAAATGCTACCACTTCCTGTTCCACCGGTACCGACTGGAGCACTACACAGTCTCCTCCAATTGGCTGGCACTAAGCGCAGTTGTGGTCTTCGGTGTGATGTCACTTTCTCGCTCTGTCGCTCTCTTCAGAGGTATGTGTGTGAGGACGCAGTCATCTCTGTACCCTGACTTGACGTATTTTCTTCCCACGATACAGGCTACCACGCTCCTCTGGACTTATACCCAGAGTTTCACCGCATTGCCAAGGCTACCAATCTGCACTCCGTCCCCGAAGGCAGACCAGTTAGTGTGTGTGTGGGCAAGGAGTGGCACCGCTTCCCGAGCAGCTTCCTTCTCCCACACAAGTCAGTAGCCATGATTCCTACACTATATAACTTATTTATATTGTAATACCACAAATAAACTACAACACCAACTGGTGGAAACTGAATGGATTGACGTTCCCCAATCTGAAAAATTATCCCATAGCAACATGCATATTCCTCAACAAGATTCAGATTCATCAGACTCATGTTCATTGTGGCATGTCAGGAATGATGTCGGAATACAGTATACAGGAATACAGTGTTTTATTACACACTTTAATAAAATGTTATTGTTTATTTTCACAATTAAGGACATTTTTGTTAATTGAATTATGTATGTATTATGATACAGTAAACTGATACTTTCTTGATCTCCAGCTGGCAACTACACTTCATCCAAAGTGAGTTCAAAGGTCAGCTCCCTCAACCGTATGCGTCTGATTCTCTGGCCACACAGATCATCCCTGCTAATATGAACGACCAGAACCTGGAGGAGCCCAGCAGATATGTAAGTGACACACACAAACTTTTTTTTTTCCTGTATTAGCAGCAACAATTACTGACCAATGAGTCGCTCCATGCAGGTAGATGTGCGGCAGTGCCACTACCTGGTAGACCTCGATACAGAAGAAGAAACGCCACATGAGCCACGTTACGCAGCCAATAAAGAGGAGTGGAGCGTCATTGCTTATAAGCCTTTCCTACAAGCCTCCAGGTATTCCACATTCCACACAATATATGCATCCATCCATTTTCTTGAAATGTTCCCGCTTATGCAGCACTCAATAACATCCATCATAAATTAATTGAAAAAATGTGCTGTTTAGTTAATCCATGTGATCGGTATTAGTATTAGCCAATTTCAGTCCTGGATCATGGCTGTTGGAATTGGCAGCATAAAGCCCGGAGCATCCCTCATAAACACATTTTATATATTTCATTTTTTTTTAATATAAATTACCCAATAATGGCAAACATAAAAGGACAACTGAGATGATCAATTAAATAAAAAGAGGAAATAAAATCAGAAAATGTGAAAAGCACCCATTTATTGATACAGTCTAAAAGCCGCAGAAGAAATAATAAAACAAATACAAACGGAAACTCAAAATGGCCACTTTTATGTATTTTTAGGTCCTCTCCATTCTTCAGAGCGTTCTACATCCCGTTCCTATCTGAGCGCTACACCAGCTATCGGCACTACGTCATCTTGAAACCGCGGCGGCAAAAGCAGCCTCGTATGCGCAGCCACGGCTGATCTTTGAACTTCAAATACAACAAAAAAAAAATCAATGACTTCCTCCTTTGACACAGTTGGAGTGTGCGGTTTATGTGTTTGCTGGCTGGGTTTAGAAATGTTTGTCTCAAGGAATGAAGATGCGGACCATTTAAGGACTGCGTGGATTGGTGTGCTTGTGCATTTGAACACAAATTCACACTTGACACTAATAAGGGACACAAATTGTGTTTTTGTGTGCATCGTTCCTCAGGTGTGCTTATTTGAATGTCTATGTTTCACTACATACTGGACATCAAACTGTGGCCTGAATGGAAGAATTGAATCATGTCATAAAAAATGTTTACTGTTGTGCTTGGTGTGAGTGAGGAGAATGAATGGAAATGGTTTATTTAATTTGGATGGGTAATGAAAAAAATGTGACTGTGAATGCAGCATTGTGTTTTTTTTTTTTTTTAATCTGGAAAATAAAAAACAAAACAGTATTACAATCTGATTTATTTATTTACCTAAACATACAAACCACAGAAGACATATCAAGACATAACACATCATTACAAATATCAATGTAATTTATTGAACATTCTCTTTGATAACATGCTGGGTTGCCATTAATGTGCTACCTCAACACTTGGGAGGATCATGAATCAAAACAAATTGATTCACTGAGAAAGAGGAAGCCATGAATGAATTCTTGCTTTATTGTCGTGTCAATTCGGTTATAAAACATAAACGGTATTTACCCAATCTGTCACCAAATGAACATTTTCAGACGTCAAACAGTGAGACATCAATAGTTAAATGTCCATGCAAATGCCATGCACACTTACTATAGTCATATTACTAGTATATTAGCAGAGATCAAGATGCTAATTGTGTGCAAGATCAAGGTGATGATGTTGGGGTATCTGCGCATTATTTTGAAGTGGTTTATTGATATCAAAAGCAAAATTAACAGGTCTCAATGAAGCTTCTTTAGTGCATGCAACACTGCAGACTTCAATGTAAAAGACCCATCCAATGATTAGCTTATCCAGAAAGCTGCTACATAGTGTACTCTATGTGGTTTACACAAACATTATTCAACGACCAATTTCTCCCCAATGAACAAAAAACATATTTTTGAAGTATACAGCTTCTTTATCATCCTGTTGCTTATAATCGGACACACACATACGTACCTCCCAAACATACACATCAGTACTTTTCACTGTCCAGCCAGTGTTGTTCATTGAAGTATCTTCTTCCTCCATCAAAATTCAGAGCACTTCTGTAACTATCCAGAGTGGCCTGGTAGGCTTTTCGGCTTCCGTAGTTTCCCAGGATGCTTTGGTAAGAATCCATCTTGCCATTGGTGGTGTACGTCTGATACATGTCCGCTTTCACCGTGTGACTCCCAGGCTTCACTTTGAGGTCATAGAGGTCACTCTTTGCTGTCACGTTGTCTTCATACAACTCGTGGTCCCCATAGGGCCTGCTGCTGCCAAAATGCTCACTCTTGGTTGTTCGGCGGCCGAGACTCCTATCGTAAAACTGTCCGGGGTGACCCAGACTCCCGTCAGTCAAGTCCCTCTTTGCTTGTCTCCCCAAGCTACTGTTGTAGAGGTCACGACTACCTCGGTGGCCCAAGCTGAGGTCACTGAGGTCAAAATTGAGGAAGCCGCTCTCGGTGCTGGCGAGAGTCACAAATCCGCTTTCAGTGTCGCGACCACCTAGGTTGTCGTAGTCCCCTGTGGGGGTGTCAGGAGAGGAGCACAAAAAGGATGAGTTCTTAGTATGCGGGCGTGCCGACACCAAGTCATCGTCCTTCTGGGAGCGGATCACGTTGTATACATCGGTCGGGGTAGGGCTGGGTTGGGGGCCCTGATCTGGCTGGGGTACCTCCGATTTCTGCTCTTTCCTTCGTCTGTTGGAAGTACAACATATTTTAAAGCTGCGGTATGTCATACCAGGAAACTGTCACTGTACTGCGTTCCTATTTACATTTGACAACAACTGGTAAAATGATGCAAATGGGAATACATTGGAATTGTGACTGGTAAACCACATTAAGGAATTTGATCTTTGACATTAGCTACCTTCAATACGTACAACTCTTCAAATCAATACAGAATTTGATTGGCAGGAATGATGTTGATGATGATGCCAGTCAGGATATTAACACACATCCATTTAGCACATCGCTTTGTTTTTCTTTAGCGGAACGTGGATCATCTGCTCGGTGATCGATGCTCATACAGTATTGACGTTTGAATTAAGGTAGAAGACTTTACGTGCTCTGTCTGAAAGCAGTCCACTATAAAAGATTCTAATCATTACTTGAGGGGTCAAAGCTATCTGATTCTCACCGCGTGACCAGCATTTTGAAGCAGCAGACCCCCGTCACCGTCAGTAGCAGCAGTATAAGCGGGATGGTGGGAATGATGATGTAGATAACATTTAGAGCTAAGAGAGAGAGAGACGTTACAACACGCGATTAGACTTTAAAGGTTAAATTCGTGGACTTGTGAATATAGATTCATCAGTTCGTTAACCGGTGCTCCTCTTTGCATTGTGGTCACTTGGATTCCACGGCACAGATGAAGGGAAGACGTCTGTAATGAAATAAATACATGATAAAAGGTTTGTCAAAAATCACCATGCTTCCATTAACGGCTATTTTTATCCAATCCAATCCACTTTATTTATATAGCACATTTTATAAACAGAGTTTCCAAAGTGCTGCACAGTCTAGTAAAATAAAAAGTAAAAATAAAATACAATAAATCAAGGCACAGATTGAATTTAATCCAAAACTAAAAGATCAAATAAGAAATAAAATAGTAAAATAGATATTAAAATAATAAAAACAAGAAGCAAAGCAATACAAATATAAAAAATAAAAACAATTAAAATAAAAGCTAGAACTAAAAGACACAGGACCATATGACTCACTCGGCGTTAAAAGAGAATAGAAGAGAATAAAAGAGGGTTTTAAGACGAGACTTTTAGTCAAAAAATATTGAAAAACAAATTATATGTAGTATTCTGGTCACTAGGTGTCAAGAGTGTTACACTGATGACATTATATCATTATTATATTACCCTAACACTGCAAGTAATGTAGTTATCCATGGCATGTCCAACATGAAAAAAGTTCTCCCCCTTCTTGTGGAAGTGGTAATTTTTTTTTATTTTTTTGTTCGTACTTATCCCCCACTTCGTTTGAAACCCTCAAATTTAGATTAAATGAATTGAATTGTTAGCTTCCTAGCTTGCTATGCTAGCAGCGACCGTCTCTTGTGTCCCTGCAGTGTAAACAAAGAATAATAGTAGTGTAAAGGTGAATATAGGGGTGTTATTTAATGTTTACAGAGCTCTAATAATGTTAAAACCCCTATTTAGAAAGTCAGGTTTTCTATGCTCTTAGTAGGAAAATATTCTGCTTATTAATATTGAATCCTGCTTTGCATCTTACCTGCATGTGTGGAGTTTGGTGGAGAAGGGTCAGCTGACTTCTCTGGCGAAAATAAAAACAATGAATGTGGAAGCACATTTGAAATGATTTCAATGTTTGCACGCATGCGGCGGCTGTACCTGCGGTGTATTTG
The DNA here is from genome assembly GCF_037039965.1 of Doryrhamphus excisus. Lineage (NCBI taxonomy): Eukaryota > Metazoa > Chordata > Actinopteri > Syngnathiformes > Syngnathidae > Doryrhamphus > Doryrhamphus excisus. The sequence goes on along the minus strand of NC_136377.1, from coordinate 8,430,225 downwards.
CAGATAAAGTTGTGTTTAGTTTCGCAGTTGTCGTCATTCCACTGGAACATGTAGAGGCCTCCCATCCCGGGTGGTGCAGACGGCTGGTGATACATCACCACACACACCTCATAGCCGCAGGATGGCTCATCCCAGTGCCAGTTCCTGCAAACCAGAAGCCACAGTCATTTATCTCAATGCTGCCTCCACTAAATATACGGTACCATTTATTGCGCTCACTTAGATAAAAACCAATGCAGCCACGTTATAAATCTTTCCCTCGCGAGGATTATAATGTTCACTGTTACTGTAATTGTTTAAGAGAGAGCGGTATCGATCTTTTTCAAACAGCATTTTGGAGGCTGCCATAATCGCTTATACTGAGAAGTCTGTTTAAAAGTAGGAATTGCAATTCCCTTAGGCACTATGTGAATGCTGAAAAAAGAAATTCATGGAGGGCTGTAATGGTCCATCACATGGTCCAATCCATCACAACCTACCATAGCTAAAGATCTAACCGTCTAAAAAGCGGCATAGTGAATGACATCAGGACTGGATTCCTAATAAGTACTGTATTATGATCTGATTCTTGCCAATAAATATGTCATAATGATGCATTTTCATAAAACAAGGTATCCTATAATAAACTGATGTAACTGTATATATCAAGGCTGCCTAGAAAATAGCTTTAAAAAGATGAGTTGTCTTATATTCGGGATCTGTCCATGCACACCAACAGGTGGAACCAAACAACTGGGCATTAAGTCTGAGCTTTTCTTCTCGTCACACACATTAAAAAAAACCCAAACAGAGTATCTGTAATGCTAATGTTTTGAAAATGTAAGTATGCATTTTTGGCTTAAAGGGGCCTAAAGTATTTCTTAATAGTATTATGTTATGTACGGCACGGCGAACTAGCTAGGAGACCAGGGTTCAATTCCACCCTCGGCCATCTCTGTGTGGAGTCCCACATTCCAAAAACATGCTAGGTTAATTGGCGACTCCAAATTGTCCATAGGTATGAATGTGAGTGTGAATGGTTGTTTGTCTATATGTGCCCTGTGATTGGCTGGCCACCAGTCCAGGGTGTACCCCGCCTCTCGACCGAGGACAGCTGGGATAGACTCCAGCACCCCCGCGACCCTCGTGAGGAAAAAGCAGTAGAAAATGAATGAATGAATTATATTATGTATATAATATTTACATTCTTTTATGATTGCATTTGCTGCTAATCCACCGACTGTATGAAGAATTCTGATGTAGTCTGTGTTTTTTAGGAAAAAAAAAAAACAAGCGGTCTATGCATGTGATCATCTTTAACGCCATCCCACCACCACCCACCTAAAAGTGGACTTGCTGCCATCCAACCAGCGGTACTGCGCCGAACAGTCGCTGCTGCTGCTGCTGTCCTCATCTCCGTGGTTACGCCTCAGTCCGATCCAGAAGTCTCCATCGGTCGGACGCAGTTCCGTGATGAGCTGCTCAATGATCTTCTGCTCGGACGCAGACGCCACGCTCAGCAGCTGCCCACCATCCCGGCGACACGCCAGCTCGGCTTCCCCAAAGTTCAACCTCCGGCGCAGGTCAGAGAAATAGGCCAGTTTGTAACACGGCCTGCCTTTGTCCGTCTTGCACACACGCTGACCTGCACGCAGGTACACAATTGACCTCTCAGTGGTTGCAATCAATGACAAAACATGCTTGACAACATAATATTGCTCTGGTTTCTGTCACAAATGTATTTATTTTATGTATTTAATATTGTGGCTGTCGTTGGGGAAGGAAAAAATATCAGATTTCAGATTCATCCGAATGGTAAAAAACGACTAATACTAATAATGTACTCCCTTTTTTCCCCACTAAGTATAATTACCATATGCTAATTAGAATTTTGGACTTTTGAGCACTGTAAAGGCCAGTGTGTTTACATAATTCAACAATACCCTTGCAAAACAGTCAAAATTTGCTGCATGCTTTCATTGGGAAAAAGTTGAAAATCAGAAGTCCAAATTAAAATGTTAACATAATTCATAAATTCGGCACTATAATGGACTAAATTCCATAAATGTGCATGGGATCTGTCTGTTTGTCTTTAGCTTTACCATTTTTGGCCAGTTTAAGGAACAAATGAAAATACTACATTCATGTACTCTGTTAAGGGTTTTAATATCACTGATAGTGTGATAGTGTGACTGATTATTAGAAAACAAAAGAGTTCTTAAAATAAACATAACACTGTATAATAAAACACATTCACACTTACCTCTAGCTTCAAATACGTCCGCTTTAGGAGTAGGAGCCCAACATTCGGAATGGAGTCAGTCAAAAAGAACCCCCCAAAAAAAGATCCACATGGGAGTTTTTGCAGAAGCTGAAGTACTTTTGTATAAGTGTATGATGAAGCTTACCTGTAATGAGGCTGGTGGCTGCCGTTGGATTAAAACACAAAAACAGGAGCTGACAAAAGATGGTAAAGCGGTCCATCGTGTGTCAGTTGCTGCCTGAGTGACTTTGACTGGAGTTTAGTGGCTCATGTCACTGTCACAGTCAGGAACGTTGATGAAAATGTTGTTGAAATGAAGAAATAAAGAGCTCTTTCCTGTATGTGTTGCACACTGGGAGAGAGAGAGTGTGTGTGTGTGTGTGTGTGATAGAGCAAGAAGAAAAAGAAGGTGGGGTATGGGCCATGTGTTTGGATGGGGGGCTGTAATCTGTTAAGAGCAAGTCTTAATGATCGGCAGAAGAGGCGGCATTGATCGCAGAGACATCTAATCACGCGAGTGCTTCTTATTGTAAACGCTGACACGAGGCAGATTTCAATCCTGGCTTTATGACTGCCGATTTAGGGGATTATCATTACAAAGGTGTTACATGAAAATGATCTGCTATAACTTAATTAGTATTTTTTTTGCAGTGTTCTACCAGTAATGTGTTTTAGTACCAATGACATGATGTATTTTCATTTTCCCTTATTGATATACAGTTAGGACAGTGTTGGATTGTTTCTGTTTTAGTACTGTCAAATGATTACAGATTTTAACCTACCAACTTGTACTTTTAGTTAAATTAACATTTTTTAGTGTAGATGTATGTTTTAGGATTTTTGAGTATTTAAATATGCAGCAAATTGTACTTCTGCACTGCAGTTTATTGTACTTAAAACATTACGTCAAGGGATTGCCTCTAATAGTTTAAGTTATTGATGATGGAGAAAATTATTGTTTTTTTAAGTACAGTCTAATCAAAAGTACACTTTGTTGAATTTTAATTTTATAGTTATAATACTTAGATGATTTAGGTTGTTAGCAATTTTAAAAAAAAACACTGTTGAATTTACTTAAAAGTATATATTTTAAGTCAATAGCAATTAAAATCTTTTGGCAAGGACCACACAGTGTAGTATATTTTATGTTTTGTTGAAAAACACATGGGGCTGCACGGCGGTCGAGTGGTTAGCGCAGCTAACAGCTAGGACACCGGAGTTCGATTCCACTCATATCTGTGTGGATTTTGCGTGTTCTCTCCGTGTATGCGTGGGTTTTCTCCGGGTACTCCGGTTTCCTCCCACATTCCAAAAACATGCTAGGTTAATTGGCGACTCCAAATTGTCCATAGGTATGAATGTGAGTGTGAATGGTTGTTTGTCTATATGTGCCCTGTGATTGGCTGGCGACCAGTCCAGAGTGTACCCTGCCTCTCGCCCGAAGACAGCTGGGATAGGCTCCAGCACCCCCTTGTGAGGATAAGCGGTAGAAAATGAATGAACGAATGCAATTTTTTTAGAAAATGAATGAATAATATATATAAAAATATATATTTAAAATATATATATATTTAACTTTTTATTGAAGGTTAATTTAGTCCTTTTTGTGTTTGATTTTGTTAAAAAAATATTTTTTTAAAAATGATAAAATAGATTTGTTCCAAAAATGATCATATTAAAGCGAGTGTTCAAGGTCCAGGAAGAAAACTAACCCAAGCACAAATTTTGCCCTCCCATTCATCATTACGATTTTGCCCGTTTCCTCTCTTTAACCTGACGCCCAGTTATAACCAGAATCAGCATCTTTACTGATGCACGCTTTCAGTAAAACCACGAATGGAAGAAAAGTGAATGTATGCACTTCCTGATGGTAGTAATTTCTAAAATGGCCCATAAGGTTGATTTAGGATTTGCGGACGGACAGATCAGGGAATTTGAGCAGCGGGATGCTGCATCAGGAAATATGCAGTGTAGGCTACAGCAAGGTAGAGGAGGAGCGAGGGTAGATTGTTGTCTAATCCCGTTATTTTTGACTGATTGATTAGGATTTAGCTGGAGCTTACATGGGAGGTGTAATGTTGAGGTTAGCAGGTGGACAAGTGAGGCTAACTGAATCCTGCTTGTTTACAGCATCTGAGAGCAGGAGGAGCTTTCATTCAATTAGAGCTCCCATTCGTCCCGCTCTGTCTTGGCCATCCCGCTGACCTCCTCCCGCTATCCCAATTAGTTAAAGGGAATCCAGATGAATGCTCCCATGGGATGCCCGTACATCACTGATCACACACACACACACAGCATGTGGGCGGTGCAGAATGTCAAAGAAACTCAGCAAGACAATTCACCATAGTGGTCCACATGAAGAATTGCCCAGTGGACTTTTTTTTTGGTAAGTAATGGTCAGCTGATCAGAGCAAATAAGCTCATCTGAGGCCATAAACCGGCCTCGTCAACCACCATGCATCCTTTTGTAATGCAATAGGGAGCACAACAACAAATGGCAACTTGTGCTGACTTGCACTGAGAGAGACAGGATGAACTTTACTGCGCACTTTCCACTAAACTGGATTTGAATAATGCGAGCTGGCACACCACCAGATGTGATTGTCCGCATTGCGCCGACAAACCTCTACTTGGTGACCCGAAAGGAGAGTTGTAGCGCTCCATCAGCAGACGTTAAAAGGCTTTTAATGGAACCTTTTAGTAGCTCTATGAGGCATTCATGTTTGCAGGTTGACAAACGATCAGGGGAAATTGTTAAATATGATGACCACAATGTATCCCACCTGACCGTAAAGAGATCTTGCATTGCAAATGCTCTGTTTAAAAAGGTGACCGTTTTTTATCGCGGTTATTTGCTTCCAGACCCAAACTCTATAAGTGAATTTCCGCAAAATAGAATTCCTTATTTTCAGAATTAGAGGATAGGAACACCTGTTTACAGCCTTCTAAATACAGGTTTGGAGCCTGGTTGGAGCCCTCTAGACATGAAATAACACTCCTATAGTCATGCATACACTTGTACCACCCAATATCCATCCATTTTCTGTACCGCTTATCCTCATGAGGGTCAGGGGCACGCTGGAGCCTATCCAAGCTGTTTTTGGTCGAGAGGCGGGGTACACTGTGGACTATTTGCCAGCCAATCACAGGGCACACATAGACAAACAACCATTCACACTCACATTCATACCTATGGACAAATATAATGAACATAATAAGAATACCGTAATTTCTGGTGTATAAGTCAAGTTTATTTATATAGCTCATATATACGCTAAGATAAGAACAACAATGAACTATTGATCTATTGAACAACATCTCCTGTTGTATAAACTGAATATAAACTGCAATTTTTTTCTTAAACTTTGAACGTTGCGTCATATATAGCAGTGCGGCTAATTTCTGACCACGTTCTAATCTCGTGGCATGTTCTGTACCTCAAAGCTACTACCAATTGTTTAAATATTGTGCCGTTTGCGAATCAGTAGCTCTTTTTTTAGCAGGAGCCAATCACGAGCTATAAGTCACGACAAACTTGTCAACCCTTCAAAAATGGCAGGTAGTCATTACTCAATATAAGAGTCTGACTCTCTGTCATTTTACAAAGGACGCTAAAATCATCACACATCAACTTAACACTCAAAAGGTAGCTAGGAAATATACACGGTAAGTACCAATACTAGTTTAAAAAAACAAACCATTTTTTAATGTCTATTCATAATACATTACTTCCAGAAGAGGATTTCATTGGCCAATGACTGCCATGAATGGAAGAAGCTCATGAGCTCCCTCTGGTGGCCCGGCAGCTAATGGTTTAAAAAGTCTTCTAAAATGCAATTTGGACATGTGATTCTGAGTATGTATGTATGCTGTAAATAAAAGTGAGTCATGACTTAATGGCCATTGAAAAATGTAGGTACCAGGTTGAGACCACTGACAACTAGAACCAACCAAATGTTATTACGTTTGTTGTTTATTACCTCCTTAACTCCACCCAATCGACCCCTGGCTCCACCCACAGTGAATGATCTCTGCTGGTTTGACAGCAAATAATGGAGGTTTACACATCGAAAACAGCATTTTCACTTTAATCCTTTTTTCTGCCACAGTGTTTACATCAGCATCATGTTTAAAAAAATACATGCAAATGTGTTTTGTTTGATGAACATAGCATATTCCATTTATTATACAGGCATTTAGTTCTTCAAGAACTCCAGCGGTGCATAGTCATCCTGTTGGTCGTTTCCAAGGATGGATTTAAGGAAAGGTACAACACTGAAGAGGTTGAGGTGGAAGTCTCTGGACTTCTTTGTAGACTCGACGACACCGCCGCCTTTGCACAGATTTTGACTACCCCAGCTGACCACTGCAATCTGAGGGAGGGAGGGAGAAAACTCATATATAAACACTTAACTCATATACTAGGAATGTTCCAATAGATCTGACGATTTCTGTAAAAAATGTAATATGCCGATAAATGCCTTTCAACGACAACCACAAAAACCGATCGCCATGTGGTGGTGACATGACATGAGTGTGCTGTGTCACGTATGGTTCCCAACACCCGTATTGACAAGGAACGCACTTGGTTCCGTATTGGCGCGAGAATCAACACTAGTATTGGTGTTGGACTTCTCTTGCATCTTTCGTTACGCACTTTGCCGAGCTGTTGACGGCTGTGGCTAACTAGCTAGCTGGATAGAATTGTCTGCCGAGTTTCACAGTGACACTTTGTTTTTAATACAAGCAAGCAATGTGGTTAGTCAGAGGCTTAACATAATAACAACAACGATAATCCTCATCATCATAACACGGGGGGCCGTAATCCACACTTCCTGTCCACATGTCCAGAACACATTTATAGCAACACACGAGCACAAGATTTAGTTGTCTTAAATGTCCTATTTTCTTTGATTATACCTACTGTACTGTGTAATATGAATTTAAAGGTGACTCTGTGGGTGTTATTTCATGTCCAGAGGGCTCTAATATTATTCTCTACTATAGAAAATATTTATAAAGAAAGAATCCTACTTCGTGGACCCTTTGTCAGGTCTGGAACCAATTAACTGTGTTAAATGAGGGAATATTGTAGTCTTTTAATACAAATTAATTAAAAATATGTAAAAATATCAAAGTGGCCCCGTGCATCTTTTGACTTTTCAGATCTGGGTGCCAATGGCAAAAATGTAAATGTCAAACACCTTTGAAGGGTTTTGTATATTTACTGTAGCTCTTTTATGTGGGCAACACAAGAACAAGAGATGTCACCTGCACGGTGCGATGTTCGAAGTTTTTGAACACAGCTCCTCCGGAGTCACCTGCCATCCAAAAAAAAACACATCTCAGTGGAAAATACAGCTTCCAAATAATGCTTTATAATGATGAGAAAGGCATAAAGGGAACCTACCTGTACATGCTATATGATCTCTGAAGGGAGTCAGACCACCGGTGCACAGGAAGTTGTCAGTCACAGGAACTTTGGGGTCTTTTGTGGTAATGCCCGGCGCCTCCAATGCATGTGCAATGCATTCATCCCTCTGCGTTTTTCCATCAGAAAAGTAAATAAGAGCTCAACGGGATGTTTTCATAAACAGAGTGAAAAGTAACTTACATTATCGCCAAGTTTAGCATGTACGTCTTTATCATCGACCAAGTTGTCGGTCCGTGTCAGGAAAGTCAGCCTCTCAAGATGATCTTTTAACAGGAGCTGCTCTGTTCGTTGAGATGAGAGAATTGTTAATTTGAGTGCAATTACGAGTGCCTTAGTACACAATCAGAGCAGAAAGAAGGAAGGAAAAACTTCAAAAGTTCATGTTGTTGAATATGACCTACTATTAGTCAGAAAATATGCATTTTTAAGTACATTTGACATCTTTTGTGATTAAATTATGCAAGTCCCAGCCTATCCCAGCTGTCTTCGGGCGAGAGGCAGGGTACACCCTGGACTGGTCGCCAGCCAATCACAGGGCACATATAGACAAACAACCATTCACACTCACATTCATACCTATGGACAATTTGGAGTCGCCAATTAACCTAGCATGTTTTTGGAATGTGGGAGGAAACCGGAGTACCCGGAGAAAAACCCACGCATGCACAGGGAGAACATGCAAACTCCACACAGAGATGACCGAAGGTGGAATTGAACCCTCCTCTCTTAGCTGTGAGGTCTGCGCGCTAACCACTCATCCGCTGTGCAGCCCCGCTAAATGAACTAAAAAACAAATATAAGTAGATATGTAGTATTCCACACTGGTCACTTGGTGTCAGTATTGTTACTGTAATGTCTGGTGAGACACACAAACACAGACTTCATGTCACCGGGACACATTTGCAGCAACACACACGTCTATTGTCTTAAATGGCTTATTTTCTGGTATTATATCTACAATAATAAGACATTCAAGGTGACTATAGGGGTGCTATTGCATGTCTAGAGGGCTCTAATAAAGTAAACAACTTAGAAGGTTATAACAGGTTTTCTATACTCACTTGGAGTCTGTAACCAATTAATCATAATACACAATGGGTAACTAATGTAAATTAATAAATGACCATGTGGTCAAGGAGAGATAAATATTCCTTTACCCTGTCATGCACTCCAAATCATTAACTTTGAAAAAAATTAAGACGTGAAGTCGACTATATTTTCTAATTTAGGGGGTACAAGTCACCGGTTGCCACTGGATGTTAAAGGTAAAATTAAAATGTGAAAAAGCAGAAAGTAATAACAATAATAATAATAATACAATAATATATAGTCTAAAATAATTTAAGACTCACCTTGTTTCTTGCAGGTGGATTCACCCACCAGTTTTAGAGCATCACTGGTCTCCTGGGTGCAAGGTATGCAAATAGGTCTGAACGGGGTAGAGGAGCAAATAGTTTTTGTTATTTTAACCAAATGAGTTGAATCTAAATGTTGTGGAGTACCTGGCGAACGAGGAGATTTTCACATAGTCCACCAATTGAATGAGAGCCACATCGTAGTCATAGAACTCTTCCACACCCTCACTAACTTTAGCCTTGACATTGAATTTTGGGTGCGGAAAGAAGTTCTTGACCTTTTTGGCTGTCGGACAGAGATTAGAAAAGTCAGTTAATAGTTAAACACAAAAAGACAAATAATAGCGGTCAACTTTGGACTCTGGCAACTCTTACTTCTTCTGCCGTTCTGATCGTTAATGTCAACTGTGACATGCCGAGGTAGATCCCCAAAAGTGAAGCAGTGAGCGGCGGTCAGGACAAACTTGGGCGTCACCAGAGAGCCCAGACATTTCATGACTCTTCCCTCGTTCTTAAAGAGTCAAAGGGAAACAAATGATTCATTCAATGAAGGCACCGTGGAATGTCACGACAAGCAAAAAACGGGAAATATTCACCTGAATGACAATAAATACCACCCATGGATAGTTTTCCCTTCTATCTCTGGTTCTGTATCCCTTGTGAAGACCACATAAACCTTTTACTTCTTCTTCATCTGGAAGAGGAAAGCCACATAACTCTGCATTTAATAACTATCTTGGATGGTCTAACCCAGGGGTCGGCAACCTTTACTATGAAAAGAGCCATTTTACCCAATGCCCACTGAAGAAAAATAGCCTGGAGCCGCAAAACATATAGTATGTTTAAAACAACATTGGAGGGAATTTGGGGGTATCAAAGTAGTTCAGATAAGAAAGGACGAGTTGGAGTACTCTTGCTAGTTTTGGAGATAAACTTACATAAATGTATGTGTAAACTACTGTAAACGTAAAAACAAGTTCCCATGCCGCTGTTTTTAAATTATCTCGAATTTATTTTTTAGATTTGTAGGTAAGTATTACCTGTTTTTCTTCATGTACTGAACTGGATAGCAGTCAGAACTCACTCAGGATGCATTCATGGTCTCAGACAAAGTTGGATTTTTTAAAACTCATTACAAAAGATGTGCATTTTCCCCACTCGGGTGTTAAAAATATTCAAGCATCGCAAAGGGAGCCACAATAAAGAGTCTGAAGAGCCACATGCGGCTCTGGAGCCGCAGGTTGCTGACCCCTGGTCTAACCTGTTTAAGTCAGATAATTCAACCCTGCAATAAAAGCCTGTTGTTCTGGCAATCAAATCTGGTGATTTTATAAACAAACTCACCAATAATATCATCAAACGTCTTCTGCAAACTACGAATATCACTCATCCTGAAGTAATGGTCCCCACCCGTCCCCACGGCAAGAGGAATTAAGTCATCATCGAAGATCTGGGCGCCAATGGCAAAAATATAAATGTCTGAAATTAAGAAGTAACAGTTAAGAACAGCCCCTAACATAATATTATATTCAACAAACTCACCCAGGTAGTCTTCTCTTAATGGTTTTTGGTTGTCAGTAGTATGGTCCATGTAGACCATGTTCTTTATTTTCTGCACCGTAGGCTCAGGTGTACCACCCATGTTGTAAGCACCTGCAATCAAAAAACTTGTGAACCAAAATGGCTTCCACAACACATGTGGAACACACAATATAACTGTATAACTATGCGGGCATTGAAATAGATGCTCACACATATAATATACATGCTAAGCAATACTGTTTCATATAGCCGCAAGGCATGCTGGGAAGACCACTCACACATTTTCACAACAGGAAGTTACCCAGCATCCCTTGTGGTTTATATATTAGGATAAAATAGCACGAGTGGTCTGAGAACACACCTAACATATATTCATTCATTCATTTTCTACTGCTTATCCTCACGAGAGTTACGGGGGTGCTGGAGCCTATCCCAGCTGTCTTCGGGGCGAGAGGCGACTGGACTGGTTGCCAGCCAATCACAGGGCACATATAGACAAACAACCATTCACACTCACATTCATACCTATGGACAATTTGGAGTCGCCAATTAACCTAGCATGTTTTTGGAATGAAATGGCAAAGGTGAATAAAGTTACCATCTGTAAAAAGAATAATTGCGTGACGGTGCTCCTTAAAGCCATCCTCCCCTGTCCGTTGCTTTATAAATGCCATGCGCTCCAAGATGGTCATAAATACGAGATTGAGGTTCGTTCCGGCGGTGTCTCTGTCTGTCGATGGAGAGCAGCAAACCCGGTTAAATTAAAACTCAAAATCAGGCAGCATTTCCAATAATATGAACTCACTGTCGATTTTAAAATTTTCCAGATCAGTCTTCACTGTGCTCAGTTGGGCCTTGCCATCCAAAAAATCAACAATGTTGACAACTTCGTACACATTAGAAGAGAAAAACAGGATCTCATAATTTGGAGTCACGGAAAAAGATGAAATCTGTGGGGAGGGAAGGAGAAAAAAAAGCACATATATTTCATAATGAGCATAAAAGCACATGCAAATTGCAGAGAAATTTCTTCCACAGAGTGCTTATGCCTGTTATTTTGTAAATGAGTCATTTATCAGCCAAAACAACATCCGCCATCTGCATTGAAAACATGCCAAGGAACTCGGGCCAAGCAAAGAGCATCAGGAGTATGATGTGTAATTCATAATGAAATGCACTTGTACTAGGATGCTGCCATGACAGCTAAATGGTATGAGACCCTGATTGCGCATGTTGTTTTGGGCCAAATGTTCTCCTGAAGGTGTGCCAAACACTTCAATGCCGCACAGGAAATATACTGTACAATGTTACTGTACATACACTTCATTCTATCGATTAAGGAAAAGTCTTACTCAGGTCTTAATTTACATTGATTTCTTTTATTTTGTTATTGTAGTATATAAGGAAAAAAGTGAATGGTACGACATGTCTATTGGATGGTGCTAAAGGTGGAAAACTATTCATCAGAAAAGTTCAAAAGCTCCATTCGAGTGAATGATGAGATGTCAAGCCTAATAAGAGTCAACCGTATCTTTTTATTCTTCATAACATTGATTGATTGATTAAATGTGGTCATTCTACCCACTAAATCATTTTTATAAGTCAGCATATTTGTGGCCAGGGTCCATCAGCAAACCATCTCCATTTCAACAACAGTCAGCCGAGCCAGTTACAGTCCAACTTGCATCTCTTAAACCGGCAGCACATTTGCTGACTCTTCAAGTTTAACATATTAAAAGAGTCGTCCTTCTCTATTAAAAAAAAAATACTGTAAAACTTTTTCATTATGGACTATGTAGTTCAGTGTTTCCAAACTTCAATTGAGTCAATGTACATAGTGGTGTGAAAAAGTGAGCTTGAAAATCCAAAAAAGTGAGTGCCCTCTAAACCCAATAAGTCGTTAGGCCACCCTTAGCAGTAACAACTGCAATCAAGCATTTGAGAGAACTTGCAATGAGTCTCTGTGAAGAAATTTTGGCTCACTCGTCTTTGCAGAATTGTTGTAATTTAGCCACATTGGAGATTTTTCCAACATGAAGCTCCTTTTTAAGGTCACGCAATAGGATTCAGATCAGGACTTTGTCTTCAGTCTTCACTTTGTTTTTCTTCAGCCATTCAGAGGTGGACTTGTTGGTGTGTTTTGGATCATTGTCCTGCTGCAGAACCTAAGTTGGTTTCAGCTTGAGGTCACAAACAGATGGGCGGACATTCTTCTTCTGGGATTTTTTTTAGTAGACGGCAGAATTTGTGGTTCCATTTACGTATGTCTTCCGAGTCCTGAAGCAGCAAACCATCCCCAGACCATCACACTACCACCACCATATTTTACTGTTGGTATGATGTTCTTTTTCTGAAATGCGGCGTTATTTTTACGCCACATGTCGTGGTTCCAAAAAGTTAAACTTTTGCTAGAAACGCTTGTTTTTTAGCAAAATTGAGACAAACCTTTTTGTTCAGCAATGGCTTTGGTCTTGGAAATCTGCCATGCAAGCAGTGTTTTCCTGTTGTCTGTCTTATGGTGGAGTCATGAACGCTGACCTTAACTGAGGCAAGTGATACCTGCATTTCTGTGGATGTTTTTGTGGGGTCTGACTTCTTGGATGAGTCGTCGCTGTGCTCTTAGGGTCATATTGATTAGCCAGCCACTCCTGGGAAGGTTCACCACTGTTCCATGTTTTTGCTATTTGTGGATAATGGCTCTCACTGTGGTTTGCTGGAGTCCCGACTTTACAACCTTTTTCACACCACTATATTTGACATTATAAAAATCTCACAGCATCCCACCAAGCATGCCATGACTAATTCTGTTCTGTGAATGGCAAAAGGTCGATACACAGGTCAATTATGCACCCTCTCCCATTAAGTGGAACAGCATGTAATTGTTCTGCCTGTCAAAATACTGTACATCACTGGCAAATATATATGAACAAAGTAGATAAATAATAACCCTTTAACCAATCAAGTGAAACTGTATAATTTCCCATGGCACACTAATGAGCTGTGTCACAGTGGTTGAGAATCTGGTGTCGTTGGTGGAGACTTTTGTAGTGTTTCACTTATTTGCCTTGAGGACTAATGTATTTGTGTGTTACCTTGGCGATGAGTTGGATGACAGCATCTCTGGCATCAATGAAATGTTGTTCTTCAATACTCTCAGAAATGTCCACCGCAATGTAGATGTTGAGCTTGTCGGTTTTTGATATTTTGATTTTTCTTCCCTCCTGTGTATCATCTGTTTAAAACAAAAAAAGTTAGTGTAATGTTTTCTATCACAGAGCATGAACTGGGTGTAATTGGCATATTGCAATTTCACGATGATGTATCATCAAATCATTCCTTTTGGGACATGTTGTCATGTCCAAGTGTAAACATGTGACTTACCAGTTGGCTCCAAAGTGGTGAGGCTGGCTTTGAGTGCACCACCAAAGGCCTCTGAAACCTCCAGCGGAGTATCGTAGGTGTATTTGTCTGAGGAGACAAAAAGACTTCATTATTGAAAGAAATGTTACAAAAAAGTAACAAAAAAAGACAAAAGTTTGGATGACAAATACTAACCGATGTAACTAACGAGCACATGACTCACTTGATGACTCCCTAAAAACTGTTAAAACAGTGCCCTCTAAAGTAAACATTATGTAAAAAAAAAACAGGCTTTTAATGGCTGGGAATTACACAAGAAAATAATTTATACAGTAAAAGCCAACAGGGCGTTAGTTGGGAGCAGTTATTTCCAAAATGTGAAAACCACTTCATTTTTTAAACAATGATCCACGTTAACGAGCACATTACACACAGTAGTCATAAGATTACCAAAATATTGAATGGCAAACACAACTGAGACCGCCTCCCACAAAAAAACGGATGTCCAGCATGCAGAACATGACCCTGAAATTGGCATCGAACCACCAACAAAAGTAGAAACTATCTCAGCTATTAACTCCCTAAAAAAGGAAACACTATGGGCCTTGATAACATGAATGCAGACCCAGACCTCGCCTCCGAACTTCATTCATTCATTCATTTTCTACCGCTTATCCTCACGAGGGTCGCAGGGGGTACTGGAGCCTATCCCAGCTGTCTTGGGGCGAGAGGCGGGATACACTCTGGACTGGTCGCCAGCCAATCACAGGGCACATATAGACAAACAACCATTCACACCTATGGGCAATTTGGAGTCGCCAATTAACCTAGGAGGGGGAAGCCGGAGTACCCGGAGAAAACCCACGCATGCACAGGGAGAACATGCAAACTCCACACAGAGATGGCCGAGGGTGGCACTGAACGGCTCCGAACTTCTTTAACCACAATTCAAATCATCTGGGAGAACAAAGAAATACCTGGTGTCCGCTCAGAAGGAATTATCATCAACATTTTGTCAACTTATGTCAAACTTAAGGTCTGGAATATCTTCAATGACAACTTCCTGAGTGGGAACGGTAAAGAGAAGAATCAGAAAAGGATGTATGATGTCACCCTGATGGTTATTATCTTTTGTAGACCACATATCTGGCGACTTCAGGAGACTCAGCAGTTTGATAGAGCCGATAATTGGAGAGTTTACGGTGTTCCTGGTGTTATCAGACAGTTTTGAGGAATGGATCATTCTAAAGGATCCCATGTAACTTCTAGAATGAGTGAATTAAGTGTGAGTGTTCTACAGGAGGTTTCTGGCTTACAGTAGCACGCTGGCTCTGTGCCAGTCCACTGGCCGTTCTCCAGGCACGTTCTCTCGCTGGAGCCCACTAGAAACAGACCGCTCTTGCAGCTGTATTTCACTTTGTCGTCAATTCGGAATGAATTCCCCCTTCTATAGGCGCCAGCTGGGATGCCGGGATCAGCACAATCGTTTCCTGCTGTGGTAGGTATAAATACAAAAAGTCAAACAAAGAACAGTAAACATGGATAAATTAAATAAAGGGTAGACTCACAGTCTCGGCTGCAAATTGGAGTGGAACCACTCCACTTGCCATTTGGAAAGCAGACTCTCCTGGAAGAGCCTCGCATTGTGTATCCAGAGTAGCACTCATATGTAGTCTCATTGTCAACAAAGTATCTCTCCTGAGGAGGGGAGACGATTCCATGCATCAGGACATGGGGGTCCGGGCATTCCACCACTGTAGCAACAAAAAAAAAGGCTTGGAATGTATCATGGAGCAGTTCAGGAAAGATCACCAGCTTCAAGATTCTACTCACTCCTGCATTTCTGAGGAGCAGAACTTGTGGAGTCTTGGCTCCAGCTGTCATCGAACTGGCATTCACGCTTCTGGGCGGGGTATGGAAAGTAACCCTCGGGACAGTGGTAGATCAGCAGGCTGCCTGTCTCTAGTCCCTTGGTCAGATTGTAATAACCCCCCTCTATATGCACATTGTCCTCTGTACAATCACACCACACTTGTCCACCTTAAAAAAAAAAAGTCACACAAGTTGGCTTCCAGTATGCAGCAATTTGTGTATTTAGAAGCTTTTGACAGTAGTGATGACAAGTAAATACAAATCTATTTTTTTAAATCCACACTCATTTGTCCCTAATAAGAAAAAAATGTCAACTGCTGTGAAAATAATATTTTTTTTAATCTGTAAAACTGCTTTAGCCTGAAATAAATATATAAAATATAAAGTATCATATTTTTTCACTATTTATGTTAATTCATTTTTTAAATAAAAAACAACAATTTCTATAAAATACAGGATGGGACATGTCAATGAGTATTTACTAATTTTATAATCAGGCCATTTCATGCAATTTCATGCATTGTTTTCAACATCAAGGAATATTTTGCTGCTTATTTTGAATGGGGAAAAAGTAGCCCCATTTGGTGAAAAAAAAATGAAAACCAGTAGTAAATTAAGATATGAAAGGATTGTTTTATTTTACGATGTGATAAAAAAATGACATTTTCAGTGGTTTTCAATGGGAAAACTTATCGTATGGGAGCAAATGTGTGTCTTATTAAATTTAATATCTTTTGTCAAAGTTGACCTACGTACATTTATTTTAACAAAGCCCAAATGTAATTTGTGAACTCACCCATTAGGAGACATGAAAGTACGACAGCCAGACCAATCCATTTGACAGAAAGTAGCATGTTTGAAACTTGAGCTGAAGAAACAAATGAACTGAGAGCTTTAGCAGGGGATGGCTTTTTATCAACTCACGCAATGATGCTCATAGAGAAAGGCATCGGACAACCCCAAATCAAAATGTTATTTATTAACTTGTGGACAAATAAAAAGAGATCAATAGTATGCGTCTAAAAAACAGAAAACACGTTGAAATACATCTTCTGGTTACGATATATTGGGTACAACAGAAATGAAAGTAAAACCTTTAGTCATTGTTGATGGGATAGTGATCAGTTGAAAAGCTTTCTTCATCATACATAACATAACAAACAGTATAATCCACTGTTCAAATCAATTGTTTTAATAGTGTAAGACATCATTTAATTGTATATATGATTATCATATTAATTAGGTGAATTTCCCACCTTGTGATCACTTGCCCAAGCAATACAAAAAGTACACTTGCCTCATCATTTCCCACACATGGAGGCACAATTGTTGACACATTGCCTTGGGTATTGATCGTCCTTCCCACAGGTTCAGCTGACCCTGCAGGAACTTCCCATGCATCTCCTCCAAAAGTGGATGCCAAAATAAAACATGTACAAGACAATGCCCCTATTCAAATGACTAAAAGGTAAGCAATCCGTAGGATACTTATGTGTTATTATTGTTCATTGTGTATTATTACACTACAAATTTGACCAGATCTCTTCCATAATTATGTGTTTATCAATTCTTATTCTATTTTCCATTTATTCTTCTCTCTCATGTCTTGCCCTGGTTGTTTTATTTTGTGATTAAGTTTGTTATTATGATTAAAATGACAATAAAACACAGGACAAAAACATTACGCTACAAAAATGTATTGTATTTATACGTTCATTTTTAAATAATACCACTACTTTTTGATGTATTTTAAATTTAATTAAATAAAATTTAAATAAAATTTAAATTTAATGATGTGTTTTAAGTTAATTAGTACAGTTTTAATTTTTAAATCGTATGTCAAACGTAACAGAAAGTACACCGGAAATACGCTAAAAGCGGAAGCGGAAGTGACCAAAAACCGGAAAAAACAGCAACGCGCCAATTTTATTTATGCGTTAAAATAGTTGCTGTTTGAAGACACATGCAAGAGATTAAACATTTGGAAAAACCTGCCGTGAATGACAGTTTGCAGGTACGTGACTACTTGGAAGAAGACATTTTTGTTGCCTTTTCGAGTTACTGATCACTTTTGGCAAGCGAAGTCTTTCACGTTGCTGCCCAGATTACGTTGACGCTTTTTGATCTAGATTACTGGAGTTATAATAAGGGAGAGTGATTCTTGTCCGTTATAAAGCGTGCTTCTGTTTTTAGCATGGCAGTGCCGTTTGTACAGGACTGGGACCTCGTTCAGACACTGGGTGAAGGAGCTTATGGAGAGTATGTATATTTTATTGTTTCACATCTTCAGCAATTTCCAATTCAAATATTTATGTTGGATACTTAAAAAGAAGCTTAACAGTGCATGGATGGCTGTTATCCTTTTATTACATACATACAGTCATGGGAAAATTATTACACCAGTTTATTTTATTTTATTTAATTTTTTGTTATTTGGGCAAAAATATGAAACATTACAGTGCATTTCTTACATCAATCAAAATATAACTTTCCATTATTTACATTTGTATTCCGTTTTCTGATCACAAGCCCAAAAGGACTTATTTCCCTTTAATGCCTGGTACAACTCAAGGTACATTTGTTTTTAAAATTTTAATGATGCCAGCTAAAATGGCTCATAAGAGTGTAATTTAAGAACATATATCTAACCATTTGATAATAACCATAATAACCCACTATCACTTAAATTCTTGCATCAATAGCTATGGCATTTAGGTTTTTCATGTTGTCATGTCCATTGTATTGTTTAGATAACATACTTGAAGTGGGAGCCAGCCATTAAAATTAACAATAAATTGAAGAAACAAAGCTATACACTTCTTCTATACTTCTGTAATTGTTTACAAGGTCATGTATTTCCCCTTAATCAAATCAGATATACAGTATATAAATATGCTCTCCAGGGACAACTGTGTAACTGTTTTTTTCCAGCCGAGCCCTCTTTCAGTTATTTCTGTGTCTTTTGATGCTGATCTTTGTTTTTCTTTCATGTGGTCAGAGTGAGACTGCTGGTAAATAGACAGACTGAAGAGGCAGTTGCAGTCAAAGTGATTGACACCTCTCAAGCCAAAGAATGTGCAGAGAATGTCAAGAAGGAAGTCTGCGTACACAAGGCAAGATGTCATCTTTGATTTGAATAGATTTACTATCCATTGAAAATAAGTCAACACACAACCGTCTGTCTAAATAGCTGTGAAGTGGCTGAAATACTGTAAATAACATTGTGCACTATTTTGTTTAGATGCTGAACCACCAAAACATAGTCCGTTTTTTTGGCCATCGCAAGGAAGGACCTACTGTGTACCTCTTTCTGGAGTACTGCACAGGAGGCGAACTGTTCGACCGAATTGGTGAGACATACATATGACGAATGACAAATGTATTGAGATCCAATGCTTAATGCTAATGCTTAAAATGACCTTTTTTCAAAGATAATATTGACACTTGATACTAATATACTGTATAATATGTTTTATTATTGGTTGTAGTTTGCAGACTACATCAATAGCCGTTCCTTTGTTTAGTTTAGTGTGCCTAATGAAGTGACCATGGAGTCATTAATATGACTTTACAACTTTTCTTCTGTCTTTAGAGCCTGACGTTGGAATGGCTGCAAAAGACGCTCACAGATTTTTTCAGCAGCTCATAGCCGCAGTGGTAAGAGAAGCAAAAGAAAGTCTTAGTGTTTGCCTGTATTACACATTAGTCACATCATGCATCTTACAGGAGTACCTCCACAGTATGGGCATCACTCATAGAGACATAAAGCCGGAAAACATTTTGCTGGATGACAAAGGTAAGATTACATTCATATGTGGAATTATTATGTATTATTATTATTATGTATTAAAACTTTTACTGTGCTATAACTTCACAGACAACCTCAAACTGACTGATTTTGGCCTAGCAACCATGTTTCGCTTCAAAGGACGAGAGCGACCACTGAACCGACTCTGCGGGACTCTTCCTTATGTTGCCCCTGAGCTGCTGAGCCAAACCGAGTACAAAGCTCAGCCAGCAGACATCTGGGCTTGTGGGATTGTGTTGACTGCAATGCTGGCTGGAGGTAAAGAACCACTGGACAGGATCACACCCTTATGCTGCTCTTATGCAGTTTATACAAAAAAATGAGATTTTACTCCCAAGAAAATAGTCTGGTAGTCTTATATTTGGGGTCTAGAGACAACAGGTGAGATCAAATTACCTCTCCCCAAGCAAGTTAGAGCTTTTCTTCCTGTCACACACACACACACACACAAGTGACCAGGAGAAATACAGCAGCAACACAGACACTTGTTAGAAAAAATAGTCCCAAACGTTAGTATCTATTTAGCACACAGCAAAGAATCTTGGAGAAAAGAGATTTTTGAAGCGTCGAAGAACTGGAGTCTGAGGCGTTCACATCGGGGTCACCAGTGAAGCGCCGAAGAACTGGAGTCTGAGGCGTTCACATCGGGGTCACCTGTGAAGCGCCGAAAAACTCTTCGCTACATGAGACATGAAAGCCCCGTCTCACAACCACAACAGGAAGCCGAAAAACCCCCGTCCCTTGCGCCCACGCCTCCCTGTGGCAACCCCTCCCCTATCGATCGTTCCGGGGTGACTTATGTCCCGGTAACTTACCACTACATTGTCTTGTATTCGGGTTAGTATAGTAAAAATCATACCAAAGAATGGTACTCTATCAGGTAAATACTGTACCAAAAGTGTTTGGGTCGGTGCCTTACTGACATGCTGAGTCATCATCTTGCATAATGCCTTTATTCTGCCACCGGGAAGTAGTTGATATCATTGGTAGTTACTGAATTGACATCACAGTTTGGTTGCATAATACATATCAGCAATGGTTTTTTTCTAGATGTTTGTCTCTCATGTCTTGTCCAGAGTTGCCATGGGACCAGCCCTCTGAAATCTGTCAGGAATATTCGGATTGGCTCCAGAAGAAAACATACCTGCCTCCTTGGAAGAAAATACAGCCAATGCCTCTTTGTAAGTCCTCAATATGGAAATGGAATGAACCGTGCTACCGTGTTTATTTGCCACATGTTTCTGTTAGGTTTGTTGTCAAAGTTACTGCTAGCCAAACCAGAAGCACGCATCACCATTGCAGACATTAAGAAAGACCGCTGGTTCACTCAAGGCAAGTCCCCATCAGTCGTAAGTCAACATGAATGTTGTATAGATATTAATTAATATGTTTTTTGTGCAGGTGTGAAGCAGCCATCAGGTTCCCTGAGCTCAGGTGCCAGTCAACGCTTTCGAAACGATGGTGCAGTCATATCTCGAGCTAACAGGTGTATTTCTAATATTTGTTGCTTTTTTGAAGCATCCATGTATGTTTCTGGAATGACAGCATTACATGTCTGGATCTCTCCCTACAGTGATGACAAGATGCAGTTCTCCAGCTCCCAGCCGGACCTGGCAGCAGGAGGCAGGGAAGCCACGCTGCTCAGCAGCCAGATGGACGGTCAGGTCAGCTTCTCCCAGCCAACCAAACCTGAGCACATGTTGCTGGGGAGTCAGCTGCTGGGGACACCGGGAGCAAGTCAGGTGACACGGACTGTCTTAAAATATTTCTTTGAATTTCGATGTCTGAATTAGGTAACAATAATATATTGATACGGACATCGGGTGAAACTAATTTCATAGTTTGTATTTTGCAGCATAATTTAACCAGCGTTGTAACCAACCTGCTTCTAGTCTGAAGAGAATGGACAATGTTAAAATCTCTTCAACCTGTGAATACAGACACCATGGCAGAGATTAGTGCGCAGATTGACACGTTTCTTCACGACTGTGAGTGCTGACGCCTCGCTGGCTTCCTTAAAGGATGCATGTGAGGGCCTCGCCCTTGGCTACAAACTCACTTGCACCAAACAGGTATGTTTTTTTTTTTATACAGGACCTTCATCATATTAATTCACAATTTTAGTCATGTGGACTTCAATTCTAAAGTGCTGCCAGCTATATAGGAACCAGCAGAGGGTGTAATAGACTGTTGCTTAATTATCAGGTCTTAAGCCAGTTCCCTGCTTCTTCTTGGCTGTTTTACCTCAAAACTGTCATTTTACTTTGCATTTTTAAGGCCTGATTGTTAGTTGTTTTTTTTTTAATAATGCCACTACTGAATAATACCAGTGACTGCAACCAGGGAAAGTGTGATGATGACCATAGAACAGGAAGTAAATCCTATTGCAACAGGAAAGCATCTAGTGTCTTATATAAGCTTTATATTCACTTATTATACAGTAATGTTTACTATGTTTTTCCATTTTATTGCACAGCCCTTTCTGTGTATTTATGTGGAGTATTTGAGAAAGTTATAGGCTGAAACATTACCACTCCATTCCTGTGGTTGTATGAAAGTGGGACCCCAAATTTAAATTTAGAATTGAAACACCTTTCCCCCCTCTGTTTGTTCCTCAGGTGACAGTGAGCACCCTGGACAAGCGCAACAACAAACTCATCTTCAAAGTTCATTTGCTGGAAATGAATCACAGAGTGCTGTTAGACTTCAGACTGTCCAAGGTGGCTTCTTAGTAAGGATGTCCCGATCTGATTTTTTTGGCCGCAGATCCGATCCAATATTATTATTGGTATTGAATTCAGCTCTGCTAGTACCACCCCTTGAAATGGTAAACATTGCAAGTGGTAGCAGTACTTCCGCACTGCTAACATGGCTTTGTTTACTTTCCGACCTGCTGCAAAAACAGAGCACTTTATTGGTGGGATCTCCGATCAAAAACAAAACAAACACATCATCGGACATCTCTACTTTTTAGTATAATTTTTAGTATTTAAATAATTCCATTAATACAATATCTTCCTGTTTATCCTCTATCACGGTCACTGTGTCAGCATATTGTGTGTGTTTCTTTAGGGCGACGGTCTGGAGTTCAAGCGGCTCTTCGTGAAGATAAAGCAGAAGCTGTGTGACATCATCAGCACGCAGAAGGTTTCACATCCTGTCATATAACCTCTCTGGTGAATATAAACAAACATGAACTGACACCGAGAATGTGAACATGTATATATTTAGCTGTTCTTGTTACGTTTTTATTGTGTTCTCGTCAAGCCGTTTGCTTGTACTGTTTTTTGCGTGTGTGTTCCACGTTGTCATTAATTTAACACACTATTATTGATCCAATGTGGGTCAAGATGTGACACCTCTGATTAGTTCTTTTGTCACGTAACATAGTACTGAAATAAAAGATTCAAAAAGGATGTTTACTGTATATGCCAGACAGTTAGTGGTAAATAAATAAATTAGACACTTGAATTGTCGCAGTCTTGGAAACTACTAGGCGGCCTTGCCAGTAGTACCGTGCTTTAGGAGCCGGTTGCCTTGACAGTAATGGTGACATTGACGGGTTCGTCGTCTCCTGTGGGAGGGGCTTGGCCGGCAGTAGGGGAGGTGGTTAAGGGTGACGACGCCCTGGGTAAAGCCAGTGTTGGACCTGAGGGAGGAAATAGCATCAATGAGTGAACCAAAGGAAAGTGTAGTGTCAGGAAATAGCATTTCCAGCCATTGTGTGGCAATCTTGCCTGGGCTAGATGAACCGCCCATTTCCCCCTCCGTCCCGTTGACGATCTCATCCTCAGGGAAGTTGATGTTCTCTCTGGACTGGCTGTGTTGCCTTGAAAAGAAATAATTTGGAGCCCTCAATACACCTCTAACGAAAAGGGACTATTTTGTTTACAGTGTCTTGCAAGAATGACTATAGCCCTCGCAGTAGCCATTTTTATTATAGTGTATTTCTGATGGGATAATAGCAAATAAATCAAACGTGGATATACTTTAGAGTTTTCAGTGTTGAAATTGTTGCTTATATGTGAGGGACATACTGTCATATACTGTAATTTATACTTACAGGCCAAACAGCATGTCATGTAGTCCTGTGTGAAAGCAATAGGGAACCATTTAATGCAGTGTGTTCACAAAAAAAATGTGTGTGTGTGGTGTGTAGGACTCACGAGGGTTGTTGTTGCGATTGCGGATTATATAGACGAGCAGCAGCACTGTGACAATAGCTGCAAAGAGCATCCCCCCTATTGCTGCTCCGATCACAGCAGGGTAGTTAGTAGAGCGCGGCTCGGCTGCAACACATCACAGTTACACCATCGCAACAAAGCTACATATGATAGTATATACCATAAATATATTTTCTTGAAATTTACTGTCCTGTCCTGACTAGTGTGAATTTTCCAAGTTGGACACTTTCCATGGAAAACAACAGCAGCTACCTTGTACTGTTGTTCTTTGCAGAAATGATGTGATGCATGCCATGCAGTAATGCACTGCGCATTGCATTTCTGCATGCCGTGTATCACATTTCTAAAATTTTACATGCAACTGCATACAGAAAAAATAATTCCATCAACAAACATTAAAAAATTCTAATTAATTTAATTAACAGTTAATTAATAATTGATATTTATTGTATAAATGGCCTCATATCGATAGCTAATTCCCATACAATGTCTTGTAGGCTTATCTATGTCCAATATTTCCTTAATTCCCTCAGGTATCTATGACTCAAGCTTCTATCACATGATAAATTTGCTCCGTATGCAAGGAAAAAGGAGCACACAGGGAAAGTGGAAAGAAAGCAGGCAGGGAAGGATGTGAGTGGGATGTGTGATTGTGTGTAATTTAGGGTTGGGTCTTTTCACCTGAGTAGATAACAAGAAAGAACCAACGTTAAGCCATTGCCACAGTAATCACATTGATAGTTGGTACTTTTAGCAAATTAAAAGTATGTACTCTATTTTGTACCATTCTAGTGTATTTCATCAGATTCTTTAATTTGTACCTGGCATTATTGCAGCAGAGGGGTGCCCGATGGTTCTGTGGTTGAAAGGAGTGACACGGAACTGGTATCTAGCTGTGGGTGTCAGCCTCCCCACTGTTTGAATCCTGACATCTGGGTCCTGGATGATACTATGATGCCAAACTGAGGGACCAACCCTGTCTTCTTTTGAATCGTTGCCGCTTAATCTCCTCCCCGGGAGCTCGTTCACCCATTTGTGCTGCACAATGAAACCGGTCCAGCCTTGTTGGGCCTCACCCTCGATCTTCCACTGCAGCTCGACTTCATTGCGGTGCCGGCTGATGTAGGTCACCCTGAGCAGGGTGGCGTTGGGTGGCATTGGGTGTTCTGAGAAAGAGACCAATTTTTTTTTAGGATCAGCTAAGCAAGCTGCTGTATATATTCTTTAGAATCTTACTCTTGACCACTAATGTGATGTTGAGGTCAGCTCCTCCCACAGCATTGGAGGAGGAACACCTGTACTCGCCACTGTCTTGAATCTGATCTGTGTCTCTCACGGTCAGGTTGGCCCACGCTGATGTTCGAAGTAGCGTATACTTGGACGTGTCCTGAACGTCCAAACCGTGATTGTTGAACCAAGTTATTTCACTAGTGGGCAAGTAGTTGGCCCTCAGGTTGCAGGAGAGTTGCACGTCGGCCCCCTCATACACAGACACAACACTCCGCTGCGTTAGCAACATAGGAGCCTCTGCAAGCGAAATGAAGAGTACATACTGTATTTCTTTATATTGTAGTATTTATTTACTTACCTGTAAAATGTACCAGGTTATATTTCAATTATTTAAATGCACTGACCCAGTGTGAGCCTGCAGATCTTAGTTTGAACCAGAAGTGGATGTTTTGCGTGGCAGGTGTAGGGTTTCCCACTACGAGCTGTTCCATAGCGAAGGATCAAAACGTTAGAATTCTCTTCCCCTGGTTTTCCATGGCCACCAGGGCCTTCCCACCACACCAGAGCGTTCGGGGTCCCTCCGTCCCAAGAGCAGGACAACATGAGATACTGCCTGTTGGTTGTCACGTAGGCTAAACACGCCGGTTCTGAAGCAGGGAGATCTAATGGAGGAGAAGTGGTTCAATGCTTCAATAGCAAACATGTTCCCAGTAATGTGCACTCACATGCACGTGTGCTGCACTCCACTGGTTGTTTCAATACAGGGTGAGAACCCATGCACTTAAACAAGCTCCTGTTGGAAACAAGGCCTTCAGAGGGCAGCAAGATGCCGCTGGTGTGCCCCCTGTCGTCCTCGACTTGCCCTGCACGTCTCAGGTGTTCGGCCCAGTGAACAGAAGCGGTCGGGAAACCGCCCGTCCAGGAACAGAGCAGTCTCAGGGAGGTGTGATTCAGGGCTGGCTCCATGGAGCAGGAAGGAGAACCATCTGGTGGATCTGTTGAGGAGAAAATGCAGCGTAACAAGGCAATGATATTCCCCCTGGGGTCATGGGTGGTGAGCAAGGCAGGAACTTGTTAAGGTGTGCACCCATGTTGGGCAGGTTGTTATAATGGTAAAACTAACCAGGAAGTACTAAGAACAAGTCTTTACATCTGTAAAAGCCTCTTTGCAATTACCCACCTCTGGTCCCCAGATTGAATCTATGCATACTCCTGATGTGGTTTATATTAACACCACTAGAGGGTAGTAGCTGCATTTGAATTATAATAAGTGGTCAGCATCCAGCAGCTTTCACTACCTCTGCCTGTGCATCAAACACATTAAGGACAACTGGACCAACAGTGAGAGCACCCGAAATGAAGAAGCAGAAAAACCAATAGAATGCCAAGCGCTAGTCTTTGTAACTGACCATTGCTTGCCATGGCTGTGACACGACAGCAAGTACCTGCCAGAGAGTCCCATCAAGTTCCCCCGATGGTCCAAACGGAAGAATCTGTCTGGAGGGCCTCCACACTCGGGTTTGTGTTTGTGTTTATTTGTGTTTAACAAGGAAAAACAGATGAAAGATGTTTTCCAATCAAGACAGAGAATAGAATTGGAACTGCAGGGTTCTGAAGATCGTGTCATGAACTGTAAATGGTGATTATCCATTTACAGTTCCAAGACAGAAGTCCCAAGGCGAAGTTGCCAAGAAACACTGAAAGTGTTGACCGTGTCATCCAAGAAGGTTGTCACAAAGTTCAGACTCACAGTAGACAGTCAGGCTGATGGTCTTTTTGGAGCGTGTGTTGAGGTAGGTGTTCTGCGCCAGGCAGGCGTAGTCACCCGTGTGCATGCGGAGGACCTTGGTGATTGTGAACTGCGGCCCGCTGTACACCTGAGAGTTGTTGTAGAACCAGACGTACTGACTGGGTGGGTTGGAATGAGCTTGACACTGCAGAGACACTGTCTCTCGCTCCAGAGCCGAGTAACCCCGCTCGGTGAGAGTGTACGGCGTCACTTCGATCTGAGGGATATCTGGACCAACTGGGGAAGACAATTTTTACAGCTATGATACAACCGTGATGTGAATATGCAATTTTATTCTGGTCAACTAGCAAGTGAACCAACCCATGACTTCAGCCCACAATGCATTGCTCCCTTGCAAGACGTCTCTCAAAGTGTGGACTACATATTTTTTAAGATTTTCCATATTCATAGTACAAACCACTCACAGATAATATCCAGCCATATCCGATCCGAGGCCTCACTGTTGACGGCGTTACTAGCAAGACAGCGGTACCACCCTGTATGGTTGCGGTTCACATCTGTCATGTTGACCACGCTGGTGTTGCTCTGTGCGGACGCTGAGATGTTTCCATGGTGGCTTTCTTGTTGCCACATGTACTGTATCGGCCCTGTGCCATTGTCCAGATTACATTGCATCCATATTGTCGTACCTTCCACTGGAGACACATCGCTCACCAGGAGGCGCGGCTTTGTGACTGGGACTGAGGTCAAAGGTAAGCAAAATTGGTATTTTTCCAATCAAATTAAAAATATTGTGTCATATTTGTTTTTTCTTCCAGGACTTACTTCTGACGTTGAGGTGCACGTAGTAGTAGTAGACCTTAGGCGTGTCTTCTAGGTCATAGAACGCCTGGCAAGTGTAGAGGCCATGTGCTGCCACAGGGAGCTTGTCGATGCTGATGTCGGCACTTTTGGAAATGACTGTCAGCTCCCCAAGCGTCTGGGCCAGCTTCTGGATCTTGGGACCTTGGCCCAAGTCATACACCACCGCTTTGATGGCTTCAGTGCCGGGTCTGGTGAAGCTCCATATGTACATGTCAGGTATGGTGGTACCACACTCTAGGATGACAGCTTTGTTCACCACACCATACATAGTGTTGTCACGGTACACCACCTCGCCATTGATGTTCTGCGCTGGAGTAAGAGGGGACACGCGGACATCCAAATGTGTGTGTGTGTGCAGGAAAAAGAGACAGTGGTGTCGCATATCACTCTTGTGTTCAGTTACAGGATGAATTGCATTGTAGGTCACTGTACAGTTCATATCATATCAGTTTATATCATAAAGGTTGAATCTTGTTTGTTTACTTCTTAATTTTTAAGTGTGTACTCTCCCTATTTATTTTTCCATTGTTGTCCTTAAAGAAATGTTCCTTCTTTTTGAGATGCATATGAACTGCTGACTGTGAGACTGAAAATATCCTGACATCTCTCCCCCAACGATTGTCTCATTCCACAGAAAGAGTGGCCACTACCAAGGCAAGGAAAGTTTATGTATAGAGCCCCAATCATCAACAAGGTCATTCCAAATAATTTCCAATCAAACAAACAAAAATAGAATTTAAAATGAAGAGTTTTAATCAAATACTTTGAGTTGTAATATGCACAGTTGAATAGAAACACTTTCAGTCTGGATTTGAACATTGCCAATGTTGAGGATTGTCGCATATCTTCTGGAAGACTGTTCCAGATTTTGGCAACATTAAACCGCTGAGCTTCCCAGACATAAATCTGAGCGTCGTCTGCATAGTTGTAGTAGGACACTTTGCAGCTGTGTATTAGCTGGCCTAAAAGCAATAGGGGTCCCAGGATTGACCCCTGGGGAACCCCACAGGTCATAGCCATCAGTTACCAATTCCAACAAATTAATTTCTGTCCTCCAGATAGCACTTGAACCAGTTTAGAGCAGTTTACTGAGACTGCATCTGTGTTTAGACGGTTATAGAGCTGTCTCAGTGCTGCGGTGGGGCCGAAAACCGGATTGGAAATGATCAGACGCATTGCCAGAGAGGAGAAATTCACTAAGCTGTCGGCAAAAATGAGCTGTTTCCCCAGCAGACAGATGAATTATGTTATACAGGTCGGTCGTTCACAAGCCACAGTGGGCATCAACAACCCTATTGCGACCACCCCATGGGGACACACCCACCAGAACCATAAATAGGAAGAATCCTCACTTAAAAATTGTCACAGTATAGCCTACCTCTTTGATATAGTATAAATGTACAGTATCTGTCAATGAAGTGTTGAATTTAGCTTTGCTCATACATTTCTATATAAATAACCAAGTACTTGAACACTCAAAGCATGCAAGTCAAACTCATTCAAATATCATATTGAGCAATGATGAATGGACGGCTACTCAGTACGCGTTTGTCACATTTGATGTAGAATTGCATGTGTTTTAACTGCAAGTCAATGTACTTACAGCCTGCAGAGTGAAGTAGGAGTAGAAAGACCGGCCCTAGCAGTTGGGCCACCATGGTATCATCATGATTTTCAACCCCTTCTTCCAAAAAAAGAAGGTTAAAAAATTGATTTAAAAGCCACTAAAAGGAAAACTCCCTGCTCCCTACGATCCAGAAGTTTCCTACAGAATCCAATTGCAGGCACTGACTTTGAATAGCCTGAGACTAGGAAGGGGATGAAGTCAACTGATTTGGCCTCCATTATTCATGCCTTTCTCTCCATCCTTCTTTCTTTCTCCAGCAGGGTTAGAATAACATCACTGATACTTTTTGCTCATTCATTATACAAGACAAGCCTGGGAGTGGACAGGTTAGCACGACTTGCGAGAATGGCTGCCATGCGCGGTCTTATCAGTGTGGATGCTCTACAACAGAGACATCCCAGTGGGTTATTGCAACCCCAATCTGATGCAGATGATGCAGACAATCAGGATTAGAGGGGATTTATATGTTTGATTGTCTTTGCTCTTTTTTCGTTTCAGGACAAAAGGGGGGGGGGGCATAAAATTGACGTTAGAGCTCATAGAAAGAGAGCAGTAATCGACTCAATGGGATCACTTTTCATGACCTTTAATCCCCTCACGTTTCGGAGATTTTGATTTCAAGGGTCTTTAGTGCTTGTTTGCAATATTTGTTCTTCGTTTTGCATTTGGCAGCAATGCAGGATCGGGAGGGGACTATTAAGTGGAAGCAGGAGTACGTAACAGGAGACGAGTGCCTTGAGTCAATGTAGGCCGCTGATCAGTTTCAGCCACTTGGCAAAGTACGGCACAGACACTGGACACGTCAGGAACACTTCACAGACTTCCAGATCCAATACAAGACATCAGTACTATCAGTACTAGTATAAAAATATATAATAACTTTGGGTTGTCAGTGTTACCAAAAATGGTTCCCTTATATGAAACATGCAAATAGTAAATTATTTCCCAATGTAAAATATAATTAATAAAAAAATGTAATATTGCTGTATTTATGTTGGATTATTTTTGTATTTTTCTACTTTTTATATTTACATATATTTTTTAGTTTAAAAATATTTTTTTTGTATTTCCCAATTTCAAATATTTTAAATGTTTTCATGATTTAAATGTTCAACTGAATTATTAGTAATAAAAAATGTTATTCAAAACTTTTTAGTCCCCAAACTGAAAATGTGACAACAGATACAAGCTTCATTTTTTAT
The DNA here is from genome assembly GCF_037039965.1 of Doryrhamphus excisus. NCBI lineage: Eukaryota > Metazoa > Chordata > Actinopteri > Syngnathiformes > Syngnathidae > Doryrhamphus > Doryrhamphus excisus. The sequence goes on along the minus strand of NC_136377.1, from coordinate 8,399,755 downwards.
TTAAATGCTAAAAATTCCAAGTTCATCCAACAACCAGTGTCAATGAATACTAGAACAGATACCACACTATTAAATTTCAACAACAACAACAAAACCACCAGTAAATAAAAATGTCATGTCAAAATACAAACACAATACATAGGACAAAAAAGGTCAAATATGATGAGTCATGAGTGCAGGATAAAACAGTGATTACTAGACAGAAAATTAATATAATATTTTTTTTCCTTACAAAATTATAATTCACTGTTATTGATGGATATCCTACAATAAATTAGGCTGAGCATAGTCCCTTTAAAAAAAGAAAGACAATCAAACATAGGACACAAAAGGGGTGAAAATGTGCTTTAAAAGTCCAGAGCTGCATTGTCCTATGAGAGTAGTCCAAAAAATAAAAAGTATTCCAGAGTGAGACGCCTTATTCCTCTTGGGAAAAGTTTCAACTGAATTGCCATAAGCAGCCTGCTCCTTCAGACGTACTGCTCTTTGGGGAAAGTGTACGCCCCGACCCCGGGGGGAGGAGAGGACAGGCCTGATACTGACGGGTACTTAAAGATGGCCGAGGTGTGTGAGTGTGGAGAGCAGGTGTTTTTGGAAGTGTTGGTGCTGCTGATGCTGGTGCCCGTGGTGGGTTGTGGGGAGTGGTAAGGGTGCTGAGGAAGAAAGGACAAGGGGGGGTTGATGGGGGGCGAGTAGGGCTCTGGGTAGTCCTCCTTGTTACATGCTAATCTGTAGCTCACGTAGTCAGCTGTGTTTGGAAGCTCCTCATAGAAACGACCGGAATGCTGTGGAGAGATTCAGATATATTTAGTATATTATTGTGGGGATAAATTATATTCAATGAATACCTCTGACTGTGTTATTGTCAACTGCTACAAGTAGAACATTTACTGTATTATATACCTGAATATCTTCTGCAGGTCTTTTCCGTATTGCCTGAGACAGTTTTCTTGATGGAGAGTCGTCTCTGAGCAAAAGGAAATAGAAGAATGAATTTAAATGGAAAAAACATACGTATGTGACGAGAAGGTGGAAGTGGAAGAACGTGGAGGAGTGTAGCATGCAGAAGGTTACGCATTGTAGGGAAACGGTTCAGTTCCAAATGTGAAAATTGTAAATAGATGATGGTGTTGTATTTGTAAGTAAACTATTAGTTTGATGTATGTTGGTTTATGTTGTAGCATAGTGAAAAGTTGTGCTTGAAGTTTTCTCCCTTTTTTAGTCTGCAACTGATATTTTCCTGAAACTTATCACTAAAGAACGGAAAAAGGTAGAAACAAACTTTTTTTAGTCTTTCTTTTATCAGGTTCTATATCACTTGTGCTTAGAAAAATAAGTCAAAATTGTCTTTTGAAAAATCTTCTATTTCACTTTCAAAGAAGTGTTTACATACGAGCGATCATCTTTCCTGCTCCTGATCTTGAGTACCAACACCGTAATGGTTATTCCCATCAACACTCCTGCCGCCAGCAACAGGGCCACCACACTGATGACATCACCAGTCGCTATCTGCGGTAAAGGCTTCTCTGCAAAGACAGCATCGACATCAGGGTGACTTTGGACCGGATGTCCTCCATGCTGGGCTGTCACCTTACCTATAACGCTGACCTCCACATAGCCTGACCTGGTCCCGATGCTGTTGGTGGCATCGCACACATAAGTCCCCTGAAGGTCATACGTGACCGGCCCTTTAAAGATGAGGACGTTATCTCGGATCTCGGTGTTGCTTGGGATGGAGCCATTAATCCTGAGGAAGAGACGCTTAACAACTGCAGAGGGTTTACTGAATAATTGTTCCTCTTGACTTACAGCCTCCACTGGTAGAGGGAGACGGCTGGGTTGGCGTCGGTTTGGCAGCTCAGCTGGACGTTCTCTCTGTTCAGGTACCAGTTTCCATCGTAGCCATCCACTAGAACATCTGGCTCATCTTGCGCACACAGAAAGGAGCATCCTCAAGCTACTACATAAGCTGCACAACATCTTATCTGAGGACTTACATTGAATATCCAGGGTGACACTGTCAGTGAACACCTCATCATTGTATGAGGTGACACAAGTGAGCGTCTCCTTGTGTGTTTCTCTGCTGGGCACCAGAATGTAGTCACTCTGAATAGTGAATGTTCCGTCTGAGTTTCTGTACTCACGGGTGCTCACTTCACCCGGTACCCGTGTCTCCCACCTGTACACAGAATATAGATACATCAGTGCATATTCTCAAAACACGGGCTAAAGTTTTGTAATAACACTTTTTTTCCCACTAGGGTTCAGCAATGTTTGTGTAGCAACAATAAGGAGTAACCGTGCAAAAACTAGAGAAAGGAACACATTACAGATGGTCTATATCGGCTTTCTTACCAATATTGTCCAAGCGTCATTAAGATTAAGATTAAGATTAAGATATGCCTTTATTCGTCCCTCAGTGGGGACATTTGTATTGCACAGCAGCAAGAGTACAGAGTCAGGTAAGCAGTATAAGCAGTAACCCAAGTATTAACAAAAATCAACAGTTTTTCCCAGAGTTATATACAATACAGTCTGTAGATAATACGAACAAGATGAGATATATGTATTACCAATGTCAATCGATATCAGAAACAGGTCTTCCCTAAAACTAATGCATTAATCGGGTTAAGAGCGTGTATGTAAACACACCTGATGACGCCAGGTGGTTTTCCGTTGGCAGAGATGCAGGTAGCCACCGGTGTCTTCAGGTTGGACGCACGAGCCACCAAAGTGGGTGTAGACAGAGTCATCTGTGTGGTAGGACGAACTAAACATGGGGGTAAAAAATCAAAAACCCAACATATTTACATGCTGACACAACTTTGGCCCCGTGGTAGGTTATTTAGCAGTATGGACAGTGAGTCAGCCATATCTAGTGTGCTTTGTTTGGGTACCCAATATCATACAACGCTTAAGGCACTGAGACAGTGTACGAAAACTGAATTATACAAAACTTGGGTGGTTGAAAATCCTAGGTTTGACTGGCTAGTGACTCAGGTACAGTAAAAGTTTGGACACATACATACAATATTCTTTGTCTGGGAGATGGTTTGAATGAACCTTCCCAGCTATGTCTTTTTTATTTATTGGACAGACATGATCATCTTACCGTAGACGGTCAGATTGACTGCGTTCTCTCTGTTGCCCGCAGGGAAGGTGGTGTATTCACAGATGTAGGAGGCCTCGTCGGACAGACGCAGTGAGGAGAAGGTGATGGTGGTGTCTTCGAGACTAGGGATGCGACGCCTCACCGCACCGTTCTTGAAGGTAACACGGTCTTTGTAGGGAGGGGCCACGGACACCCCAAGGGAGGGGTTGGCGATGGCCACGTTCTGCTTGGTGCCGTTCACCAGTTTCTGCCACGTCACCTTGTGGAGGATTCAAAGAGTTGGCCTACTGAGATTTACCTTATTACTGTAGATACACAAATATTAATACTCCACTTTTAATGATAATTCGACAACATGCTTATTTATAAGCAGGTACGGTATCCCTACTATTGGGGCAAGCGAAGTATGTATTCAAGGCCACTACTACTAAAGTGGAGCAGTACCTGGGAGATTTTGACAGGCGGCGAACTGTTGATGAACCGACAGCGGAGATCCACCTTGGATCCCATGTACCCTGATTTCCCATCATCCATCTCTACAGTTTGGCCGTTCCCTCCTGTGTCGTACAAAAGAAAAATTATTTGTGGCGTACATTTCATGCATCCGTGTATAACTAATCCAAACTGAAAACAGGAAGCACCATCGTTAATACAGTTTAAAGCAAAATAATTCTAAGTAAAAGTAAAATGTTTTCAAATTAGCATGGATAAGTTAGCACCCCATGCAGTGGTAATCTGTTCCAGCACACATACTGAGCGCAGCCAATCTAGTAGACTGCGCCGAGATGGGCGTGGTGGCGCACCAGGATGAGGTGTCCACATTTTCAGTTTGGTGCAGTGCCAATTTTGTGACAAAACAGTGCGCCGCAGGTGCACTGAAGCTCACCAGCTCTGACCTGGTCTACTCTCGGCGCAGGCGAAGCGCACCATGCGCAGTGGTAAATTGGCTGACAGGTGCACGGTGGACACACGTCACATGACGGTTTTGTGTCAGGCACATTTCAATGCAATAAACAATCACAGCAACTACTATTTAGTATAACCGTCTGAACCAGCATGTACATTTTTATATTCATTGTCCCATCACATCTGATGTCAGATCAGAGACGTGTTTTAACTTGTATTGCAGACAATATTTGTATCAAAGGATTTACGTGTCTGGCTCCATGTTGTTAATACGCAGAGCTTATGAAGTGAACCGTCAAAAGCGATACAGTTGAACAGCGTGAGAGGTGAGCTGAGGTCAAAGGTCGGGGATTACAGCGAGGTATAAATAAGTGCGATTTGTTTGGCTACTCTTCCCCACTACCTTACTGATCCTCTGCAACAAATCCACAACAGAGCCCTTCCCGTGTCCGCAGTCTTCAGTCACGTGTGTTTACTGTGCTGGAGTAGACACTGAGAGACATTGAGAGGTTCCATTTAAGCGGCTAGGCACGTACAGAACACTAGCCTACACAGCTCTAATTAGTCTTAAAGCTGCAACTATAATGGGACACTGGACAAAACAATCACTGCTCTCATTCTCATACACTTACCCATCATACACTAATTAACATGACAAAATTTACAGTACATGTCGGTATCAGAAAAAAAAACAGCTAGGATGTTGGAGCTAAAAATGCACGTAACAGGACACACCTATTTCAAGTACAAAGCCTATAAAAAACGTCAACAATGTTCTCTTTACATCACTGACCTGGATATCAACTAAACTACAGCAACGTTGTTATTGGAGCAGCAAGCACGAAGAACTATTTTCCTGGTGTAGTGACAACACAACACCTCACTCCGCTAACAAGATCATTCCAAAACAATATGATATGAACATGAAGAACAAGCATATGAACAACTACAAATGGACAACCAAATTATCTGTAAAGTATTAGCCCACATTTAAATGGACTGTGTTTTGATATCATGTGCTATGTGTGCCACAGTCAATATCATTTTGGGAAGGTGCAAAAAAGTTTGTACGGCAAAATACTGTACATATTACATATCATGAATGTACCTCTTACTGTATGGTCACAGCATGTATATAAATACATCATAAAACCTTGTTGAGGGCTTTACAGTCAAAGTAGTAGAGGCAGTATACACCCTGTTATTATTCAATAAAATAAACATTTACAGGACAACTCTATTATTTCTATCATATTAATGGGCGAATATTGATGGCAACATCATATTTTTTTTGCTCCTATCTCTCTGACACACTGTAGCCATTAAAAAAAAACACCCCAGGCTGACATTGCAGACATACTACTGTGTAACCACCAGTGTACTTCTCCAGAAAAATGTCATTTTCACAAACCACAATGTCATTTTAGTTTTTTTATTATCTACATGAGAGCAAAATATTGTAAACAGCTCTCAGTATGATGCATAATATGTTACATTAATAATGTTAAGTGTATTGCAGTCTGCTTATTGTGTCCAAGTGGACCATATGGAGGGAAAGAAGTACAGTAGATTACAGCCTTTAGGAATATTAAAATGCATCTGTGTCAGCTAAGAGAATTTCAGCTAAATAATATGATTGTAGTCTAATTCCGCAACTGGCATGAGGTTGAAACTAGAAACGAAATCAGTTTAGTACCTCATCCGGGTAAGTGAATATTCACAGAAAGCAAAACACACAATAAGAAGTTTAAGTGCTTCCTGACACAACCAAAACCAACCACACACACACACACACACACACAAACACTGTGTGTTGCTGAGCTGATGAGAGGTTTAGATGAAGAGCAGTGAGTCTATCTCTGCTCTGCATTTGTCTCTCCATCACCTTCCTGTTCTCCAAGCCCCATTCATTCATTCTTCCATTGTTTAAAAACGATGGGAAATGACCTCATCATTGTATGCCACATTGACCTAAAAACAGCAGCAGCATGGGAAACAACTTAACAATGGCAATGTTGTTTTACGCATGTGAACAGGTCGTCTTAAAATAAGTGCTGAATTCATCATCCAGTTAAAACGCGATTTTTGGCTATAGAGTTGCGGTTTGAGATTTGTGTCTATACTCCATCTCCGTTTTTCCACACATATATTAATTAATAAATCATGCTGTATTGTGTTTGGTTGAATAAAACATTTTAAAATTATGCAAGTTTAAGCAAATTGTATGTGGGTTTTGCAAAAACTAATGGGTAAATGAATTCAAATAATAATAAAAAGGAAATAAAATAAGCGGCACGGCGGTCGAGTGGTTAGCGCGCAGACCTCACAGCTAGGAGACCAGGGTTCAATTCCATCTCTGTCTGGCGTTTGCATGTTCTCCCTGTGCATGCGTGGGTTTTCTCCCACATTCCAAAAACATGACTCCAAATTGTCCATAGGTATGAATGTGAGTGTGAATGGTTGTTTGTCTATATGTGCCCTGTGATTGGCTGGCCACCAGTCCAGGGTGTACCACGCCTCTCGCCCGAAGACAACTGGGATAGGCTCCAGCACCCCCTGCGACCCCCGTGAGGAAAAGCGGTAGAAAATGAATGAATGATTGAAATAAAATAATTCAGAAGATGCATTCAAAGACGTGATGCTATTCCACACTGGTCACTAGGTGTCGGTAATCTTGGCTGAGATACACAAGCACCAGACTTGATTGCTGGAACAACATCAATTAGATTTATCTCAGATAAATAAGACAGACAATAAGAACAAAACAATCATAATAATAAGAGAGGATTCTGTTGCGGCTGTAATCCATTCCAACCCTTGACGTCACTTCCTGCCCTCCACACGTCCAGAACACATTTACTGCAACACCTGTTTATATCGGGCTACACGGTGTTCATGTGGTTAGCACGCAGACCTCACAGCTAGGAGACCAGGGTTCAATTCCACCCTCGGCCATCTCTGTGTGGCGTTTGCATGTTCTCCCCGTGCATGCGTGGGTTTTCTCCGGGTACTCCGGTTTCCTCCCACATTCCATGCTAGGTTAATTGGCGACTCCAAATTGTCCATAGGTATGAATGTGAGTGTGAATGGTTGTTTGTCTATATGTGCCCTGTGATTGGCTGGCGACCAGTCCAGGGTGTACCCCGCCTCTCGCCCCCAAAAAACAGCTGGGATAGGCTCCAGCACCCCCTGCGACCCTCGTGAGGAAAAGCGGTAGAAAATGAATGAATGAATGACCTGTTTATATCAACTACTGTATATTGGGTAAAAAAAAAAAAGTGCAAAGGTGACTATAGGGGTGTTATTTCATGTCAAGGGGACTCTCATAATGTTTAAAACTGTATTAAGAAGGACATAAACAGGCTGCTCGGGGAACCGGGCTGAGTGTTGGGGTGGGGTTTGGGCCCCCCTCGCGGGTACCGGGGGCCTGAGTGGCGGGCGGGGGTTGGGGTGGCGTGCACCTCAGGAAAAATATGTTTAGCATGTAAGGGCATTTGTGGGTGGTGCCCCGATGGCTGGACGGGACAAAAGGAAAAAGAAATGATGTGAATGCTGACAGGTTTGATTGAACGTCGAGTAAAGGCAATGTCATGATATCATTATGACATCATCACTTCTACGCATAAACAAAGTACAATAATCTCTCACCAAAATCCCAGCATTCCCCTGTATTTTTTTTCCCCCCTGTATTTTTTTTTTCGACACAACAGTCTTCCTCACTCACTTCAAAATGACCTCCTGAAACCCAGCAAGAGGGCAGATTAACTGTTTAATCTCAGCGACATCAAATCTGTGATTGATCAGGGATTACGTGTGTGTGTAATTTACGGTGGAGAAATTTGACACACAATAAATGCCATCTGACACACACAACTCCCACACAGGAACACACACACACACACACACCACTTCCAGGATGTTTAGTTAGTCACATTACTACGCTACGCTTTCATGTGCTGCTCCATTGATCCCTAAAAGCAACAGATTGCACGTCTTTCCCAACAATGGAAATGAATTCCTGACATCCACTCAGCAAAATAACATCCTTGTTTTAACAGATTGAAATGCAAGTTCCTTTAAAAAAAAAAAAATAATATAATCTGACATTGTTTGTGAGTGCCTGGGTGTGTGCATGTTTGCATGTAATCTGTGCAGCAGCGTGGACTGTGCACTTGGCCTCCATTCAGCGGGCGGCTCACAGGATTATCATGACTCTTTTTGCTGCTGTTTGGGGACACGAGGAAACGAGAGCAGATGAGGGGACATGGGGAGTATATAGAATGTGCACGGCAGAACATCGAGAAGTAGTCAATCATACAAGAGACTATGGAAGAGGACTAGATTATTTCAATCTGGGTGCTCCATTTGCACAGTTAGCATGAGTGTGCACCAAGCAGGTGAAGACATGGTAGTTTGGGATTTGGCAGCAATTGTGTTGTCTCACCCTCAGATCTAATCCCCTGTCCTTCACACACACACACACACACACACACACACACACACACACACACAGGAGCATGTACATATGTAAGGGCACCAGCAAATTACTGCTCAGCTGGCATGGAGAGGGCTTTATCGGTGTCTGAGTGAAAAAAGCAATCATCAGAGCAGATGTCAGGAGCGGCTCAACACATCCGTATGCTGCCACTATTGTCGTTATGTAACAGGCTCCGCCTCCTTGGCCCCCTTCCTTCTTTTTCTGGACCCGGACACAAGTTTGACACTAGCTGGTCATCTGTTGGGGCAGCTATTATTCATTCCACAACTGGACTTAAAGGGGTGACGGTCCCACAGCAATGAAACACCAATTAGGACTAGAACTACAACTGTGAGGGGCAACAATGGTTAATCGATTACCCAATTCATCAACAACTATTTTGGTAATCAATTAATCGTTTCCTTAGTCATGCATGAAAGCAGCCCTACTATATTATTGTTATGTTTTAGCCAAAACAAGATATCCACGCATTCATTTTCTACCACTTATCTTCACATGGGTCGCAAGGGGTGCTGGAGCCTATCCCAGCTGTCTTCGGGCGAGACACCCTGGACTGGTCGCCAGCCAATCACAGGGCACATATAGACAAACAACCATTCACACCCACATTCATACCTATGGACAAATTGGAGTCGCCAATTAACCTAGCATGTTTTTGGAATGTGGGAGGAAACCGGAGTACCCAGAGAAAACCCAAGCATCCACGGGGGTGGAATCGAACTCGGGTCTCCTAGCTGTGAGACCTGCGCGCTAACCACTCGTTTGCCATGAAGCACAATCGACCGATTAAAGGGAACCTATTATGCTCATTTTTCCACCCTTTGTATTGAGTTGTGGTCTCCTATAGAGCAGCTCCACACAATAACCCGCACAGAAAACTTTAGATTTTCCAGAATCTGCACCTATTCCAGTTGTATTTGTTATGATTTGTGCTCCCTGCCAAAACGGTCTGTTTTCATTTATTCCACTCACAGCCTGCCTCTGGGCATGCCCACTCCACTCTGATTGGTCCTAATTATGAACCATATAAAGAAATCCGCCCCTATGTGACATCACAAAGGGGCAGTTTTACCACACCTTTTGAAACAAACTTCTTTCAGGGCTCACTTCCAAATGTGCAAACCTCATTATCTGAATTTTTGGCATTGTTTAACACGACAATACAACATTCTAACTACATTTATTGGTCAGAAAAGTGCAAAAAGGATAATGGGCCCCCTTTAAAATAATCATTAGTTGCAGCCCCAGTTGGGACCACAATGGAAAGGAATCAATGTGTTACGAAAAACAGACTGCATTACTCCTGTACTTTTATTCTCACAATTTAATCAGTGGTCCTCAAATACTGGGGCTGTTGTTTGTTTGTGAATACTGGTGCCCACAACTCATACTGTGGTTTGTACAGATAAATAAATAAGTAAAGATTACCAGGTTCTCAATAGAATATCAATTCAGGGAGGGTGTGAAGATATATCCTCACCGAGAGTATGTATCCTTTATTTATTAGTTTATTTAATAAGGAGAATTCCAATTGATGAACATGTGACAATAAAAATGCCTGAATTAGCGGCAATAGTTAAATTTCATCTGTTGTCCTAAGGCAGGCACCATAAAAGACACACATACAACACACATAAAACCATAAAAGTACAAATATATAGTACATTTACAGACATTACCGGAAACGGCTGGGATAGGCTCCAGCACGCCCGCAACCCTCGTGAGGACAAGTGGTATAGAAAATGAATGAACGAATGATATATATATGACTTATAATAATCATTCAACAGTCATAATTTTAATGTAATAATTGTAATATTAAAACACAATTGTTTTTAATCTCAAAACATTCATGACTGTCCATTTTTTGACGGCTTAATTTATTTATTTATTAATTTCTACAAACTTGATTAACTTTACTATTAAGTGTTGATGTTCTGTTCTTTCCCGATTAAAAAAAAGGGGGGTAACATGCTAAACACAGGAAGTGAACAAACTATTAGTAATTGCTGATATGCTTCTTCCTACTCCTTTTCGGACAGTTGTAGAACTGTAATCGTGTTGTCATTTTGTATAGCATGTTCAAACAAAACAAATGCAATAAGTGCAAGTGTTTGGGAATTAAACAGTATGGACACTCAGACTGACAAGTGTGTCCCTGAAGTGTCTAAAAAAAGAATCACCTCAAAAATGTGCAAATGTACACATTAATAAGTTGTAGAAAAAAACAAAAACAAAACAGGAGCACTTACCTGGCAAAACGTAAGTAGTTATCAAGAATATCCAAAGTGTAATATGTTCCATGCCCAGACCACCGTTGCCAGTTTCCCACCGTTGTTCAAGTCCCAGTGTGCACTTGTGTTGTGTTCTGCTTCAATCAACAGCAAGTTGTGGTTCTGGTGGAGCGTTTTCCCTTCCCACTTGTATTCCACAAAGTGATGAATTAGCCAACTTTGCACACCGACATTGTGTTATTTCTTCTTCCCACGTGTGCTGGGGTCTGGTCTGCCAGTGGACCGGTGGTGCAGCAGTCTGTCCCGGTTCAGGCTCAGCTAGGCGGAGATAAAGCAGCTTAACGCAGATTATTTCCCAGATAGCCTTCCACCAGTCCTGACCGGCGACAGCTATCTGTCACTGCCGTGTGGCAACATAATAAAAGCGTGATAAATAATACTCAAACGAGAAGTGGTCGTGTTTTTATGAGAATGGGGGGTGGGGGGGGAGTTGATGTCGTCATTTGATTGACATATTAAAGAAAATGGGCGTTGTTTTATTAAAGTTGTAAAATGAAAAACAAACAAAACAAATAATAAAGTTGCACTCGAAAAGATTGGAGCAATAATATTGGGAAAATTAAATTGATAAAAAAGTTGAAAAATTAAAAGAAAAAAACTGCAAAAATGAGGGGAAAAAGCAGTTATCTTAAGAGAATAACGCTAAATATTAGAGAAAAAAGTTGTAGTCTAATGAGAAAAAAAAGTAATTTCATGAGAATAAAATAGTAATATTAGGAGGAAAAGTCATATTTTAGCCAGATGAAGATCCATCCATCCATTTTCCATACCACTTACCCTCATTGGGGTCGCAGGTATGCTGCAGCCTATCCCAGCTGACTTCGGGCGGAGGCAGGGTACACCCTGATGAATTTTTAATCATTTAAAAATTATTTTAGAACATTCTGAGAATAGAGACTTTAGAATAAAGAGAATAAAGAATGTTTTCATGTCATTTAATTTTTGCAAAATAGGGGACCTTTTGCAAAAATGACTAAGGACTAATGACATAAAACAGTTTTATATGCAATATATATATAATAAAACACTGTAGACTTTAGTGTATTATTCTAATGAAGACTAACTAGGTTTACTGTGAATGTGAAAGTGCCACTGTAATGTGTACCACAGGTTGCGAGAGGTAAACAAAGGGTTGAATATGTTTGAATTCAGCAACATTCAACCATTTTAAAAATATATATAATGATCATTGTCATTATAAAATCATGAAAACAACTGCAAGATTCTGTTAGATTATGATATGGAGGGCTGAGCCCCCTTTAAAGGTCGTAGCTCCACCCCTTGTGGGCGTAATGACGACTATGACCACTCGAGGGCATGTGTCACTTCTTTGTCATGTCGATTCTTTAAGGGTATAAAGACAATACAGTCCATTTTTAACACGTAATAGTGAGGGTGACGATTTTTAAAACAAATTAACACTTAGTAAATAATATTGATAAAAAGGTTAAAGAACTACGCCTTAATGAAAACAAATGGGTTTCACGTGCCGCTCACGTGACCAACCAGCTGACAGTCTGACTTCCTTAAAGAGACGGCGGGACTCAGTTGACCTAGCAGAGGATCACAAAATAGCAGCTTCTTCCACGACGCCTTTTGGGGACTCGTCACTGGGTTGCAAACCGAGGACGAGTGGGTTCTTACCCGGCAGGGAAAGGACTAGGCACGGTCGTCTGCATTGACCCAGGTACCGGATAAAAGTTTGCTAGCTTGACGTTTATACACGTTTGTTTTCTCTTTGACCCCATTTTTTTCTTGTCACGACATTTAATTAAAGACTGCCACTGGGACAATGACACAGCTGCCGACACTACAGCTCTCCTATGGGCTACTGCTGGCCTCAGCGCTGTTGTTTGTGCTGCCGCAGTCCGGCTCGTGTGAACCGGCACAGATCTCAGGTCAGCCCCAACTGGTCATGGAGCGCCTCAGTTTGCCAAGGTTTAGATTCAACTGGACCAACGTCTCCTGCCGTGTGTGCCAAGTAGTCTTCACCATCCTGGATGTGGCTCTGCTGGTAAATCTATACACATCTGTATATTTTGACAGGAGGTTCATTCTGCCATATTTTGAGAACTATTGAATTCGGCCTTAATCATTTACAAGCTTGTCAAACAAAACAAACTATACACCACCATATTTGTCATCTACTTTGCCCTTTCTTGTCTGTGTAAAACAGTCAAGTGTCATCTTCCACTCGGGTAACTTTAGGTTGTAAATGGTTCCTGTTGTGGATTTTATAGCTGATTGTTGCACCAAAAATCACATGATCTCTTTGCTTGACCTCAGTAGTTTTGATCAGGTAGTTTGGGTGGATTGCAAATGTCAGCCATGGTACAAACGTCACAATATAATATTAAGCGCCCCTCCTGATTTTCATTCAATCCATCCATCCCTTCATATACAGTAAAGTCTCGTTATATCGATATCGGTTAAAACGAATTACTACTTATTACGATACTATTTTAATTTCCCAGCAAATTTCTAGTCTTTTATGATATAATTAGTTCCGATACCCGGTTATTATGATAATCCGATTACTACGATGCCCTTTTCATCTCCCGCCAGCCAATTTGGTCTGCTTATATCGATACAAAAGCATCTTAAATCAATCTTTGCTTAAGGATTTCAATACCAAAAAAGAACACGGCGAACAGCTGCTTCCACCACCAGAGCACAGCACACACCGATTCCCGCACTTCCTGGTTCATAGGTCATGCTCAACCCGCCCCACATAGCTGGCCAAACACATGCCTGCAACAGAAGAACCAACTGACATAGCATACACACCTATTCCAACGAAGACACAAGTGTACAAATACATGTATTTAATTGTGTTGTATTCAGATATCTTTTTATCGCTTGCAATAATCACTGTTTTTCATATGTACATGCTGCCGTTCGTTGGTTCTTCTGTTGCAGGCATGTGTTTGGCCAGCTATGTGGGGCGGGTTGAGCATGACTTGTGAACCAGGAAGTGCGGGAATCGGTGTGTGTGCTGTGCTCTGGTGGTGGAAGTGTGAAAAATAAAGTTGACTGGAAGCAGCCGTTCGCCGTGTTCTTTTTTGGTATTGAAATCCTTAAGCAAAGATTGATTTAAGCTGCTCGACATTGTTCTATACTATAGAACATATAGAACAATGTCGAGTGCATTATTGCCCACTTTTAATGCAGTTCGGCGCAGGATCGGATATATCGACAGTCCGGTTATATCGATATTTTTTCCGACTCCCGACAATATCGATATAACGAGACTTTACTGTAGATCCAAATGAGAATATTTGGTTCCTTTTCCAGAGCGACGCAAATGAAGAGCGAGTCGCGCGTGCTGTCGGCGAAGCCTGCATCCGCCTCCACCTGGCCGACGAGCAGGTCTGTCATGAAATAACCGAACTCTTCCGGGATGATTTCATCCGGGCTCTACAAGAGTCCCTGCTGTGGCCCACGGAAGCGTGTGCCCTGGTGGTGGGGCCCTCCTGCGGCAAGTTTGACATCTACGCGTCGTGGAACATCACTTTGCCCAAGAGCCCCAAGCCTCCTGTCACGCCACCTGTAACTCCTAAACCTGGTTCTCCACAGAGCAGGGTGCTGTTTCTGACTGACATCCACTGGGACAAAGTAAGCAATTGGATCACAGTCCATATAATCCTGTTGTAGTATTAAAAATCCCCCCCCCTTCAATGCCAGGAGTATGTCACTGGCACGGCAGCTGACTGTAAGGAGCCTCTGTGCTGCCGTAAGGATTCCATTTCCCCCTTGTGGCGACGGAGGGAGGCAGGCTACTGGGGAACATACAGTAAGTGTGACCTGCCACTCAGGACGGTGGAGAACCTTCTGGAAAATGTGGCCAAGGCGGGACCTTGGGACTGGGTCTACTGGACTGGAGACATACCTGCGCACAACGTGTGGTCCCAAACCAGGAAACAGCAGCTGTCGGAACTTACAGTGATCACCAGACTCATCCAGAAGTAATGGGGATAAGATTCTGATCAAATATTTATTGGTAGCTGTTCATTGATTGCTTTTATTGTTCTCGCAGACATCTGGGCCCCAATGTGACCGTCTATCCTGCTGTTGGGAACCACGAGAGCACGCCAGTGAACAGCTTCCCTCCGCCTTTTGTTCACGGAAACAGATCTTCCGCCTGGCTCTATGACACCATGGCAGATGAGTGGGCACCATGGCTGCCAGAGCAAGCTTTGAAGACTCTGAGGTGGCCAGTGTTTGAGTTTCTTAAATACACTGCTAAGAGCTCAATAATAATTATGGATTATGTAATATGTTGCAGATATGGAGGATTTTACACCATGGAGGTCCAGCCGGGCTTGCGGGTGGTCTCTCTCAACATGAACTTCTGTGCTCGTGAAAACTTCTGGCTTATGGTGAACTCCACCGACCCTGCCAACCAGCTGCAGTGGCTGGTCCATGTTCTTCAGGCCAGTGAAGACAAAGGAGAGAAGGTGAACACGTAGACGTTACACAAGTGCTTTGTCAAGAGTATCTATTATTTACTAGTATTATTTCTCAATGAATTTTAGGGCTGCAACTAGCAATTGTTTACTTGGTTGATTAATGGAGTAGGCCCTTAGACGGACCAAATCAGTATGAATCAAAGTTGCTGTTAAGTCAAAGCTGATTGCGTTTTAGGCAAAACAAGACAATCGCATAAGATTGAGTCTGCTTTCATGGCTGACTATGGAAATTTAAAACATATTCATGTTTGACAGGCTGAAATCTGAGTATATTTACATTTTCAAATCAAAACCACAAGTCGAATGATTGCTCATTGATTTAATTGTGTGTGTGTGTGTGTGTGTGTACAGGTACATATCATTGGTCACATTCCACCAGGTCTGTGTCTGGGTAGCTGGAGCTGGAACTACTATCACATTCTCAACAGGTATATTGATTTGAAAAGTCAACATCTGATACATTTTTGTTGCATATGAAATGTTTAACATTAAACTGAAACAATTAGTCATGTAAACAAAGAATTTAGCATTCAGCCATTTGATTTAAGTGGCCTGGTAGGACATTATCTACACTAAGACTGGGTTCACAGATTTTTTTTTTCATTAGGTGCCTCCTGTTGGTTTGCAAGTATAAATGAATATAATATTTGTCATTTGTATTTATTTTTCCCCAGATATGAGAGCACAATTACTGGTCAGTTTTTTGGCCACACCCACTTTGATGAGTTCCAGATGTTTTATGACGAACAGACCATGACCCGCCCACTGGGGGTTGCCTTTATTGCTCCCAGTGTGACCACCTATGTCAATTTAAACCCAGGTGAGCCCATCAGGTAGTCTAGCTGACAGTAAAATGAAGAACCGATTTTTAAATCCATTCGTCTTCCCAGGTTACCGTATTTACTACGTTGACGGGAACTACGAAGGCAGTTCTCGTCTGGTTCTGGACCACGAGACTTACATCCTCAACCTGACTGAGGCCAACCACAAAGCAGGAGAGCCTGTCACACCAGAACAGAACCCCAAGTGGACTCTGCTGTATCGTGCCACAGAGGCTTACGGCCTTTCCAGTCTGTTCCCCTCAGACTGGAACGGCCTCATGCGCACCTTCCTCGGCGACGACCGCCTCTTCCAGAAGTTCTGGTACTTCCGACACAAGGGGCACGTTTCTGAGCCGTGCAAGGAGACTTGCAAGACCACAGTGTTGTGTTTTTTGCAAAGCGGCAGATACGATGTCCTGCAGCAGTGCGACCTCCTCAATGGCGTCAAGGTGAGAAAAACGCTGTGTTGATGGTTTGGTGATCCACGCCATCCCAACAGGAACTGTTTGTTTCTTGCTGCTCGTTTTTCATGCACATTTCCCCTGACCAATTGGCGGTGTAGGGTTTTCATCCCCCCCCCCCCCAGTTAAATTCTGTTTACATTAAATGGCAGGTTTGCTGTCAGTCAATCCCCTTTTTTTTTTTTTTACTGTCAGCACTTTAATGGTTTTTGTAGCAAATCTCAACCATATCTGCACACAGTTTAGTTATGGGAGCGTGGGGTTCATCTACATGACAAATGTAGCTTGTTGACTGCTTGTATAAAAGTGTGAATAAAATATTTGAATTTAACAGTTTGGTCCTTTTTGGATCACTTATAGTTCCATCTGAACTGAAACTAAATTGTCCATATTGTGACTGGAATTGAGCATAGATAATTTTAATGTGAACTACTCAAACCAGGCAGTGTATCTTTCCAAAGAGCATTTATTATTTATAAGAATTAGTTGTCTGAGAAGGACAATGTGACCCCAAAGTCCTCCTTGTACAGGCCCCATGTTTTAGGTTTGTGTGGGTTGTCCAGTTCCTCTCTGGGTAAGAAGAGCCTACAGAGACACGATCACACACTAAGTTCCTTTGACACTCAATATGAATAGAAACATTTCTGGAGGTGAGGAGACTTACTTGTTGTCCACTATGAAGGACGTATTGAACCAAAAGTAGAAGGGGACATCTTCGTATCCTTTAGGAATACCCTGAGGAGGAAACGGGAGATACTGTAATACTATTTCTACTGTTCCACATTACATCTAATTGATCACATTTTTACCACTACATAATGTCATTTATCTCAAAATGTACTCACAGCACTGGACTCAAACATGACCTTGACATCCCCTTGAACCACAGGTCCATTGGGGAGGCTGATGATTGCTGCATTGTTGCCCACATCAGGGAAGACCTCAGGGGAAAAAAAAGCAAAGGTTGTTTCTCTTAGCCCGTTTGTAAGCCATCCACTTTGACTTGAGCAGGCTGAGACTTACTGAGCAGTTGTGCTGTGTGGCGCACACACACTCAAACACAAGCTCTTTCCTCACGATAATCTTCACCTTTAGGTCACTGCCGTCACCTCTTCCCACACCTGATGTGGGGGGGAAAGGCACAATGAAAAATACAAGATAACTTTCTGACAGTGAGCATTATCTTTGTAAATGACCTGCTATGGAGTGGATGCGGATGCTCTTCATCCTCAGGCTTTTTGGAGGAGGGAGCTGCCTGTTGAATTTAGTCTTCATCACCTCGTAATAGCCCACGTACCTGCTCTGTGGTTCACCCATAATACAGCATATTGTTTGTAAATGCATTTCAATTTTGCACTACGGTGACAGAACCAATGTTGTAATAGCGGCAACGGGCAAACTGCTGATGAGTTCACTGAAAACTGTATGGCAAGTTAAAGCCCTTGCAGAGGTAGATGAAGCTGCTGTGCTGACCGCTCATGTCAGGACAGTATATCAGGATGTCGCCTACAGCCACAGGGCTGCCCATGTTTTTTGAACCAGCGCTAATTCGAGACCTTAGTGGATATTTGCTTTTGTAGACAACTCAATGAGAGGCATTAATCAGACCATTTACTGTACAGTGAAACCTCAGTGTTTGTATGCCCCATTTTTGTACAACATCGTACGATACAAGCTAGTCTGTTTGCCTTGTAATGTACTAGTCAGAGAAAACAAGTGTAGACTCAATAGCCGTGAGGTCTGTATTGAGTGCGACTGCTAAACATCTTAGTTGCTAGTCTGGAGCAATAACATACCGCATAAAACATGTAATGTTCAATGCAGTTGTCTGCAGTCAGGGCCAGTAAAGCCTTCTCTGCTGGCCTAAACACCATCGCTGACCTTTTTTTGTCCAATCAGGTTTTAGTTGTGTGTCCCATATCAATATTAAAATATTCTAGTCAGTTAAGTCTCTAGTGAAGGACCAGGTAGCAAATGCACCGTACATAACTGGTACAATGTAAATAGGATGGCTCCAGTGTACACATTGTGCACAGTCTGGCTTCAAATGTAAACAACAGTTGTCTAAAGCTAAACAATACCAGTCCATTTCTTACTTGAGAGGGCGTCTCGACTCCTTGAAACTTGGAGCTTTGACTCTTGTCCGTCCTCCTCTCCCCAAAGTACTCCAGGCTATCCTGGTAAAGAATGAAAAGACCTCACTGGATTAAATCTCTTACTTTCTTGTCTTTTTAAGATGCGAGTCTTTACCTGTGCGTTCTCAAACTGGTCGCTGTCAATAAGCCAGGTGCACACCAGAGTGCCGGTACGACCTACAAAGCAGAGTTAGCACTGCTTTAGTTTGGTAATTGCACATAAAAAATATCCATAAATGAGGAATTACCTTTCCCTCCTTTGCAGTGAATAGCAATGACGTTTTTGGGATCGGCAGACATCCACTCTCTTACGCTAGCTGTGTATTTCAGCATGTCCCTGAAGCACACACAGGGTCAAAACGAGAACCTCCACCGATGGAGATAGTATCGTAACTTTTTCCAACAAACTCCCAAACTGATGCAGTTAAAAAAAAAAAAAGTTTCTCACTCTAAAGAAGGTACGTTGTGGTCGTCTATGAACACCCGTTCGACTCTGTAGTGGAAGAACTGGGGGTCGTAGCCTTTCTCACCTGCCAAAATACAACATCAAAATAGTTAGTGTCTGTCCGACTTGTATATAGAACATTTGTGTGTTTTGATGACAAATAATTGGAAGATGCCTGGTGGGGATACACTGGTGGTCTACAACCAAGCATTCCTAGTTGTGTCTCTGTAGCAGGGAGCGAGGAGACAACTTACTGCAAAGGTTGTAAACTCTGTAATGGCCTTCATGTTTGGTGTCCAGAAACCTTGCCACTTCCTGTGATCAAACCGTATACAGTAGTGTTATTTTGGACCACTTTTCTACAATGCGATACAGTTTGGTTCATCTGCTTATAAAATCCAGTAGCGGTAGGTTATGGGTTGGTTTGTACCCTTGGCCCCTTTTGATCATGACCTTGATGGAAACTATCAAGACGTACCCTGATTGGGTTCCTGTAGAAGGACTGCTTCCCAGATGAAGGGAAAGACATGGCGATGACTCGGTCTGAGACAGCAAGATGAAGTGAAAACAGAGAACGTCAACACGCTGCATGTTATGTCATGTTATATTGGTCCTACCTGTGACATAGGTGAGGTCAAGGTCAAAGCCATCCTTCTGATAGCGCCGTTTGTTCTCAGACACCTAAAGAAGAACACACACAATGTTTCCCTTGGGTCTACCAACTCTAGGTCTGCACATCCGCTTACCATCCTCCTGGTGACCTTCTCCAGCACTTTCTTCTGGGCCGCCAACCTGAACACTCTCACCAGAATTATAATCCTCAAGAAGCGCAGGAAGGTCACCACCCTAGGAGAGGAAATGACAACATACGAAATGTAGAAGTACAGGAAATTTCCTTTTGACAAATTGTCTCAGAGGAAAATCCCATCTAAATCTACCACCAAAAAAAAAGAAAAAACTCTGGTCATGGGTGTATGTGAATGACAGGAAGAAAAGCTCTGACTCTTTTGGGGAAAATCGCCACCATATAAATTTGTAGGCCCAGACTTTTTTCTCAAAAATACAAACCTATGAATTTTACTGTGATGTATTCCAAAGTAACATATGTATGTTCGAAATAAATTCACCATTAATATGATTTCCATGTTTTACCCCCATCGCTGATCTCACCAGCCAGTTTTCCAAGTTTTTCAACAGCTACTCAAGTTACAATTGTGTTGAAAGTCAACATTTTCTTTATCATGGCAGGTGGAAGTGTCAGGGATTTTTGCAGAAATATATATTTTACTTCAACAATTAATTCAGGTAGTGATGATTTTTATGTGTGTTTGTATTGTTATTTTAGATTTATTTGGTTCATAAAGTTTATGAAATGTCAACCTCTTCAAAGTGCTTAAAATTCCATCCTTTTAGCACTCGCAGGAACCCCATTAAAAAAAAGTAGGCTATCTAGTATATATTAGGATCGACCGGTATTTGCTTTCTTTACTTGAATAGGTATCGGCCGATACGCGCGTGGGTTCGCCGATGTATTTTTCCGCGGCATGATTTACAGGCAGGCATCCGCCGGGCAGCTTCGTGTTGCCGGAGGACCCTGCAACACACGCAGTCGCGGTAACCCTCCTCTACTGCAGGAGTGATGAATCACAACAAGGGTAAGCTTTCAACTTTTAATTAGCCTCTAAAGAGTTAAACCTAGTTGAAATATTGTCACCTGCTTTGGAATGGGAAACATGAACGCCAAGTGTATGCTAATATGGCTAATATGTACAGCTGTTACCAACACCGCTTTAATGTCAACGTTGGCAATTCAGTCCCATGGTGTTTGGAGGAGTTTCAATCAGCGAACGCCGGGCTGAGGTTAAACGCGTGTCGTTATGTAGGTGCGCGCGCACACACACACACAGAAGGAAATGGAGCAGCCGTGTCTGCTATCAGTGGTCTTTAGCGTGCACAACACGAACTTTATTGATGAGAGAAATGTTTTATATATCGTACTTGTGTCAGTGTGATGTGTTTGTTTGTGTGTGTGGAGGCGGGGGGTCATCACATCGATGCTCGATAAAACTTCAACTACGACAGAAATGTTTTGCACATGGTTTTTATTTATTATAAAATAAAACATGGTTTTTATTTATTATAAAAACCATGTATTTATTCCTTTTAAAGTTGATGTCATTTAAATGTGTGTTTAAGAAAGCTGAATCCTACTGTGTTCAGTGTTTACATTTCAATAAATATTTGATTAAACTGTAATATTTGTTATCATTGTCATTTTTTCATGTAAATTGAGGGATCAAAAGCGGTATCGGCCACAAATATCGGCACAAGCCAAAAAAAATGCATCGGCCTGAAAAAAATCCATATCTGTCGATCCCTAAGTATATGTGTATGTTACGCGCTAACGATGGATCTGCGCGATCGATCGATAGCGCTGCGCCCGAGATGGATCCATTGTTAGTGCACAAATCGATCGATTTCTGCGCTCACAATCGATGGTATATTACTGCCCCCGGGATGGATGTGTGTAGTTCGTTTAGATGCCAACAGATGGCAGCGCTGAGAATTGTTACTTAGAAGAATCAACAAGAAGTCCATGCATGCAAATTTAAAATCTTTGATTAATTGTCAAGCAGTTTGATTGATCCATCTCGGGTGCAGCGCTATCAATCGATCGCGCAGATCCATCGTTAGCGTGTAATATATATAAATATAGCACAAAGGCTACATTTCTTACATATGAAACCCTACAGATTACTGTAGTATGTTGAAAAAACTTTCTAAGTTAAAGTTTCTAACGGCAGACTCGTACAGAATTTGGCACAAATGTATATTTTATTTAAACAAGAGAACAGGTAGCAATTTTTTCAGTCATATTTTATATGACTGTTTTTCTTTTCCCCTTTTCTTATAAATTTGAATTTGATATTTGTTTATTTTTAATAGTTTATTTACTGGGAAGGAGCTGTAGAAAAAGATCCACACATTGTCTATTAAAAATACAAATATACATTTTTTTTTTTACATTTTAGATTACTTTAGAAACAAATTCCAAGTCAAAGTGCATATTATCAAATTTGAATCATTATTCAAATGATTTATTATCATTGTAAATTGAACACATTAAAATGCACCTTTAGCACCTGCAGGAGCCCCTAAAAACAACATTAATTATTTATGAAGGCTAAATGTACTATAAAAATAAAAATAATTCAATTTCTCGTATTGTGAGGGGCTTCATTCAACATTCAGGGTCAAAATTTTAGAAACAGCTCTCATTATGATCTGCAATATGATAATAAATATACCGAATTAAAACGGATCAGGTATACGTATATGTAAAGGCAGATGTTTTTTTTTTAATCAAAACCAATAAAGTATCCTGGGAATGTATTGAGGATGATTATAAGATCAGTCAATGAAGATGGCCTGTTGGTGTGGTGTACCTGGGAATGAGGCTGGCTCCTGATAGGTCAGTGAAGGTGTAGCTCATGGTGACCACCAGCGTGACGACCACAACGCAGGCGTCGATGATGTTCAGCTTGGAGCCAAAATACACTTTAAAACTTTACAAAAAAAGAAAAGAAATGTGTTTTGAAAGTATAGTCGTGGAAGCCATTTCATTTCCTGCACAACTTCCTTCTTTGGAACTTCCTCTCACACAGTGAGTTCTTCTCGACTACTTTACCCTTCCACGTAGATCCTGAGGAGAACGTCGGCCAGGAAGAAGAAGGAGATGATGAGGGACACAGTCTCCAGAGAATTGCCGACCTCTCTGCTCCTGGCTGGAAGGGAAATGTCCACGATGACGAGTACGATGTCAACCAGGATCAGTACCACTCCAAATACACTGAGGAAAAAATAAAATAGCAAATAGGATCCTGCAAAATACACGAGTACTAATACTTGCAGAATTCCAAAAGACACTGACCGGAATCCAAAGGACATAACAAAGGGGGTAATCTTCTTCCGGATGTTTCTGGAAAGAGATTTTTAAATTTTTTTTAAAAGAAAGCGAGGAAGTCTTTTTTCATGCATTTACTCATCAACAACCAGGTGGCCGGAGCGCGCCTCCACAAGCCCGGTGTGTGTGCACTGCTGTGGAAGCCTGCAGCCAGTCTCTGCCTGATAATACCACAAAAACACAGCATGGACACATTCATTTCTTATCACTGCCCTATCCCTGTGAAATATGTAAACCAGTTATTTCCAAAGTGCGGCCCGCAGGCCATTTGTGGACGCATTTTTTATGGCCCTGTGAATGGCACATTGTTGAAACAAAATAAAACAAAAAAAATTAAAGTGAAGTGAATTAAAACTAAAGAAAATGAATTTTTTCCAAACCTGACACCAGCAAAATGTACCAAGACACTTCCTGGCCATGTACAGGATGTAGTATGTCTATCTAAAAGCCTGTTACCATGTACGTTGTTTGACTTAATAAAATTGTCATTTGAGAAATTCCACATTGCTCCTACATTTCTCCTGTGCTCCTAAATGCCATCCATCCATTTTTTATACTGCTTATCCTCATTAAGGTCGCGGGGGTAAGCTGGAGCCTATCCCAGCTGTCTTTGAGTGAGAGGCGGGGTACACCCTGGACTGGTCGGTGCTCCTAAATGTTCAAATGTTGCTTGAGCTCCAAATTGTGGCACATTCTTTCCTAGCATGAAGACATTGTACTCACTGGTAGAGGGTGTCTGCTTCCACAGCATCATCCCTCCCATCATCAATCTCCACTTTGGCATCATCCATCTTTGCAACACTTCTAAAAAAAACAAAAACAAAAAACAATCACGTGATGACTAAGAAGTGGCACATAAAACGGTTGAAACATTAAACAGTGCAGTAAAAACACACAGACATGCATGAATAAAAAGGTTAATGTTTTCCGTGGAAGTCATGTGTTCTCACCCATTCACACCTGAATCCGAACCCGGGCTGAAGTGGACCGAGGACATGACTTAAAAAGTAGTTTGCTATGGACGTCAAGTGTCTACGTGAGGCAAGAGCAGCGTGCAAAGAGTTATTCCCAAAGTCAAACTAAGTAGCAGCAAGGAAACAAGGAGTACAGAGGTGCGTAAAAGTACAAAAATATTCCTTAATTGCCAGAAAAAAAAAGAGCAGAAAGCATGCAGGATTCTTCTTCTTCCTTCTCTGCTTACCGTTGGCCCTGACATTCGGGACAAGAACCGGGGATCGATCTTGTGACTTTTCACGGACACAAAGGAGGGTGGTTCAAAGGTTAAACGGACGGTTTCTGTTCTTGTCATCCACTCCGCCTTTTTTTTGCAAACGTAGCGTTTTTTTTGTTCTTGGGACTTCCTGGATTTTTTTTTTCTATCCTCACGTGCCTCCCCCTTCCCCTGCCCCTCCCCCTTGGCACATCTGGTTCTGATTAAAAGTACGCACGTGACCAGTTTTTACTAATCCTTCAATTAAGCATTCCAATGCACTTACTATTGTAATTGTGTCTTGTTATGTAAGCAGAATTTTTAAAAATATATTCATTTCTCAGATAAGAACAAATATGTTCTTATGTGTCAATGTTTGTATTTATTTAATAGCAGTGGTCACTGGTTGTAGGTGTGGACACACCATTAAAAAAACTGTATTTATTTATTTATTGTCAGATACAGTTCTCCCTACGGTGTGTGGGTTTCCTCCCACATTCCAAAAACATGCTAGGTTAATTAGTGACTCCAAATTGTCCATAGGTATGAATGTGAGTGTGAATGATTGTTCGTTTCTATGTTCCCAACCCAGCTGGGATAGGCTCCAGCATACCCCTGCCACTTTGGTGAGAATAAGTGGCATAGGGAATGGATGGATAGAAATTAATTGATGAATTTTTCTAATATTTATTTTATTTTTCCACAAATCTGTCTATACATGGGAATAGGAAGTCATATATTTTCATGGTAAGTCAATGATTTGCAAATATATATTTTTTAAAGGCAAGTTACATGAACTTTAAAAACAATTCTACCTGTTTTGCAATACTTGATAAAAAAAATAGTTTGGGTTCAGAATTTGGCATGGTGTTTCTTCTAATGTGGACCATGCAGAACCAGCCCAACCCCGCTATAAATAAATACTGCCAAAACCTTTAGAGGAACAGAACACAGAGCCTGGAGACAACAAGGGAACATTGCACAATGAAGGTCAAACATTTTCTATTCAGTCCGGAATTGTTGTAACTGTATGGAATACCATGTTTTTGATGATTTCAGATTTACAGTGGTTTAATCCTAGAAAGCATCTTGGTGTTTCTCCTGTTCTTGGGTTTCCCAAGCAAGACTTGCTCATCACATCAGCTCTCAGTAGGTATAATCTTACAGGTATCTCAACAAGTTACATTCTAAAATCAACCCTGTGTTTCCTTATTCAAAGGAATGTGGTCCAGAAGTAGCAGTTCTCAAGCGGAGTATCAAGAAACTGGAAAACAAACTCATCATTGGAGCTTGGCAGGTGGAATATTTGCAGAGGCACAAACACTTCCGTCTGAAAACACCTGCTCAGATGATGTCAACATCTGCGCCACACACTGATTCCAACAACAACAGCAGCAGCAGTGTTGGAACGTTGGCCAGCTCCAACATGACAACACTTCCACTAGCAGGAAGCTTGATCGTCCATGACAGAGGTACAAACACTCTATTGCAGGGGTCGGGAACCTTTTTGGCGAAGAGAGCCATGAAGGCCAGATATTTTAAAATGTGTATCTGTGAGAGCCATATACATTTTTTTAAACATTGAATGCAATAAAATGTGTGCATTTTTATGTAAGACCAACAGTTTTAGATAATGGGCTCTAATTACGTAGACCAGGCACACTACCCCACGCCAATGGGGTGTGGCCAGCACACTTTCGTGAGCAGCGCAGTGTCTAATAATAAATCAAATACTTGTTGCCATTAATACAACTTCTGCTGCTGCATAGTTTTGCACCGTACTCCGTAGACGTATTTCATTCTTTTGGCCATCTTCGTCAGAAGGCTTGGTTCTGCAGCTTTAGCTATTTGACTAAAGGAGGAAAGTTTACATTTACATGTTTTTTTGACATCTCAATGACCGAGGTAGACTACAGCATTACCCAGTAATAATCAAGTTTTGGTGTTTGACCTGGAAAATATCATCAGGAAAGATAGATATGGTTGGCCGTATTGCAGCAGAATATAGATGGACGAATTAAAATGCATAAGAAAGTTGTTGATTTTGAATATTATTTTTAACAGTCATTTCTGTGATGGTTTACTTTAAAATGTTAGCAAAAATAAATTTTTATTGTGGTAAGAAATGCTTGAGAGCCAGATACAGTCATCAAAAGAGCCCTACCTGGCTCCCGAGCCATAGGTTCTCTACCTCTGCTCTATTGGATCAATAGCTAGATATCAATCATAATCAGCTGTATTTCATGTTTTTAGACTGTTCCGAGTTGTTTGACAGAATGAAACCACCCAGTGGTTTTTACCGCATAAGACCCAAATCTCACCAGGAGCCCTTTTTGGTCTACTGCGACATGGACGACGGAGGAGGATGGACTGTTTTCCAGAGACGGCGACATGGAAAAGTTGACTTTGACAGGTGCTAAAAGAACAATCATTATGAGCATCATGATAGTGATAATAATATTAATAATAACAGCCATCATTTGTTCTCCAGGGACTGGGTAGACTACAGAGACGGATTTGGAGACTTCAAACTGTGGAATGACGAGTTCTGGTTGGGAAACGAGCACATGTATTCTCTGCTCTCCGAAGGTAAGCCATAACAGTGTAGTATGCTGACACCGTATGGACAAAAGTATTGGAACACCTGGCCATTGTATTGTTTGATGGATTGTGGTTAGGACATCCAACACACATAAAGGGCTTTCCAAAAACTGTTTCTACAATAGGAATTGCCTTAAATATCTTCATTTAAGACTGGAATTTGAACTAAGAATAAAAAGACCAGAATTAAATGAGATGTCTAGTCCCAAGTCTGATTGCCTAACAATCATTTAAGAGGTGTGTCTTCATACGTTTGTGCATTTTTGTGTCCACAAGGTAAGAACCTGATGAAGATCGACCTAATGGACTGGGAAGGAAAGAGAAGTCATGCTTTTTATGACCACTTCCACATCACCAACGAGGCCGTATGTAACACCATTCTACTCTATTTGATACAAGTGGAATGCTACGTGTTGTCAATAATTAGTCACAACCACGGAGTCAGATTATTATTTTTTTTGTCTCCTGCCTCGGTCTGACTTGGTTCTGTATCCATCACAGCAGCAAAGCACCACCCTTGGACAAAACGAGCCCCCTGCCCTGTTGTGTTACTGTGGATCTCTGTAAAAGAGGTTTTAAATTCCCATTCCAGGATCGATATCGCCTCCAGTACGGGATGTACAGCGGTCAAGCTGGGGATGCCCTGGCAGGTGGCGGGGGCATGGTGGAGCAGTGGTCCGCCTGCCTCAGTGGCATGCAGTTCAGCACCAGGGATCAGGTTAGCGTACAGCTTTAAAGTGGTGCTTTAATCCTATAATGTGTAGAAGTTTATACTGTCTTTAACAGGACAATGATCGATATACTCAAGGCAGCTGTGCTCAGGAGAATAATGCTGGTTGGTGGTACAACAGGTGAGACCTGATTATGCATTATGCATGTGACTATTTGAGGAAATATAGTTCTATGGTATTGCATTATACCACCCAGCACAAAAATAATCCAAATGATGCTTGTCAAGCCATTATCGTCCAATAAATGCTGTTGTTTGTTTTCATTAACAGATGCCATGTTGCCAACCTGAATGGGAAGTTCTACCGCAGAGGGAGGTATAAGGGTCAGTTTGACAATGGTGTGGTGTGGGGCACCTGGAGGGGCCTTTGGTATTCGCTTCGTCACACCACCATGAAGGTGCGCCCTCTGCTTTTCTTGGACGCCATGGGCAGTGGTGGCGGGGATATTTAAATACACAAAGCATCGCATATGTCATTCATCTCGAAGACAGACGACTGTTTCATTATTCTCTGACAATATCTCTTTTCTTTTTTGCAAATAATCACTCAATACCAAAATGTATGTAATGTAACTCTGAATAAAAACAACTTGCATCTCATTTAGAACTTACGTTGATGCACTCTAAACCCATTTATAGCACAGCATTATTGATGTCAATGCTCACAATGCTTCCCTGAGGAGAGGTCGAGGTCCATCATCCTCCCCTCCACCCCACTCAACCTGTAAGCAGAACGCTCAGCACTGGCGCAGCCTGCAGAACCAGGCAGTGAGTGGCACTGGTCTTTCCTGTGCTCTAATGACGACACACTGAAGGTGGAGCTGCGCTGACGCCCTTTAGCTCCAGAGCAGGACTGAGCCTCCTTCAGTTTTCTTGCCAGCATGTTCCTCTGGATAGGTGATGGACCACGGCGGTTCCAGTTTTGCTCGGCCCGTTCCACACTGAGCAGGTTCACTCCGTGAGGACTGGTAAGACTTGTGGCTGGACCACCAATTCCTGAGATTCCCATCTGCCCCTCTGTGGTGCCACTGCAGTCCAGATGTTCCTCAGAAGTGTTGGTTCCTGTATGCTTCATTTCATTAGTGTGAGAAGGAATGGAGGATTCTATCCAGGGCTTCCTTTGGTTGCATCCCTGGGCTCTGGGATGGGTCCATTTTGGGGTGTCGTGCTCTGGAATGGGGTAGGACCTAAATGACGGCCTCTCTCTTCTCTCTTTGGTCCAAGAGTTTCCTTCAGGGAGAGTCCGAGATCCCACCTGAACAGCAAATAAGAATGTAATGTGACAAACCAGTCAAGATGTATATCAAGGTAATCTGCATAATTAACCTGAGTCATGCTCCGCTCTCTGAATGCTCCGCAGTGTCCTGGAGAGGAAATTTGGGGTTTTGCGTCTGTAAAACTGGAAGTCCTACGGAAATGTGGTTTCTTCTGAGAAGAGTTTCCCACTAATCCACTCTTCTGTACCATCTCCACCCAGTCAGCAGTTCGGTTGAGCCACCTGGAGCTGCCCTCATTTATGTGACCAGAAACCGGGGGCCCCAAGATGAGCTCCACCCTCGGCGTCAGTGGCTCCCGTGTGATTCTGGAAGCCTGGAACGGTATCTCAGAAAAGGACTGGTTTTGTTCGCCGTGGAGGCCTGGCAGCCCGGTGGATGTCGGAATA
Organism: Doryrhamphus excisus; assembly: GCF_037039965.1. Lineage (NCBI taxonomy): Eukaryota > Metazoa > Chordata > Actinopteri > Syngnathiformes > Syngnathidae > Doryrhamphus > Doryrhamphus excisus. The sequence continues at coordinate 8,370,446 of NC_136377.1, read as the reverse complement.
ACAGAGCTGCTGGGTGAAGTGGACGTCCCTACCATGGTGTCATGAACTGGGCTTGAGGAGACGTGGTAGACCTGTGTGGCCTCCTTTAATCCCTTCTTCTTCATTTCTTTTAACTGCTGCTGAGCTAAGCGATACCTGGGGAGACACTGCATATTTCACACCAATACATCAACAAAGTGCAACAAAGTAACACATGATTCTAATACCTACCCAAAAATGGGTGGCAACACCTTCTGACCTGTGGGAGACAGCCTCTCTGGGTCCTGAGAAAGATGTGTGATTGTCTGTGGAACAGATCCCCTGTCCACGCCAGCCGGCACTGCCTGTCCTGGGCTATCAACAAAACTCGGCCTCTGAAGGCTGTTACCGCAAATGGAAGCCTCGTCCGAGAGTTTGCGCCCGCCAGGGGAATGCATAGAGCCCCTGCGGACGGAGCTACACTGAGGGGTCCGGCAGAGCTTCCTCCACACGGTTATGACGATAGTGGCTAGAATGACAGCAAGGCACAGGGATATACCAGCCACCACCACCATGTTACCACCGAGGGGTACAACTCCAGCAAGAACAGGGGGGAGTGATGGGGAAGGTCCTGGAAACACTGAAGGGGAAGAAAGCAGACAACAGTAATTAGCATGTGTTGCTTTTTCTTTGGCTTTTTTGTAAACACACACAGAATAGAATACAGTGTTGCCAAATAAAAGAAAGTGTGGTCATGACCTGAAAATGAAATGGAATGCAACATAAAGTGGAAGAGTAGTGTTGTGTTGTGAGTTTTTTGGGGTTTTTTTCCCACAAGAATCACCTTGTTTGTTAGGAGCAAGTGGAAGCACCTGTGGTGTCCACTACCAGCTGAAGGTCTGAGTAATCAGCAGGGCTGGGCGGGTATATAAGGAGCATTTGCTGCTCAGTTTTGTTTTGTTTTTTTTATTTCTTTGTTGTGTGTGTGAGATTCAACACCCTCAGTTGACTCTCTTTGTATTTGTGAGAATAAATTGTGCTGTGTGGGGATTTTGTGTTTAGGTCTTCATCTTTTCTTTAACTGTTATTTTTTTGTTCATTGTTGATTTTGATAGACTTAGTGGGTGGCAGGAAGTTTTGATTTACATGCAGTTTTGGTTGGTTTACCCCTTAGCAACCTTTATTTCACCAGTTTGTGTTCTACTTGTTGTAAATGTTGAAAAATCGATAACAATAACCCTAATAATTATAATAATTCCCTTTTCACCGTTAAAACACACAAAACATTAGATTTTTCAGTATGTGTCACTCATATGATATGCCTGATCTCGCTAGTGAAATGCTATGTGCAAAAGAGACTTACCTGCACAGTCTTCCAGCGAGCAGATAGACTGTTCCTTCACCATGCCCGTGCAGTGCTTGCCTTCAACACCAGAGGGCAGCAAACACTCCCTCACACGTTCCCTGACCCCCTCGCCACAGCTCACACTGCACACACTCCACTGCTTCCAGGGCCCCCAGAACTCTTCAAAATAAAAAAAAATGTTCTAAATTGAGAATTTGCAACACAACAATATAAAGCTGTACCATTACCCACCTTCACTCCTGTGCACCACCAGGCAAGTCTGAGCTGGACTTGGGGAGCGGCTGTAGTTGAACACAAAGCGGAAGCAGTACTTACTCCTTCCAGGGTAAAACAAAGAGCAGTTGAATTCTGTCTCATTCTCTCCCTGTGTGAGCCAGTTAAAAGCCAGCGGAGGAGATGACGGCTCCTCCTGCCCGAATCCTAGCACTGCTGTTCCACCTGCTCCCATCCCAGAGGAAACAGCAACCCCTCTTCCAACGACGGCGTCTTTATAGAGCAACACTTTCCCATTAATGTGTGCACAAGGTGGCGTTACAAGTGTAACACTCACTGTGCCCTCACAACCGCTCCTGTAGGCATTCACGTTTCCCACGAGCAGCTTATAGGAGAAGATTTGGGACAAGTAGAGAGGCCCGGAGCTCTTTACCTCCTGTGAGGAGTGAACAGAGCGTAGGGCCACTTGGATGAAGTCTCGCTCCATAAAAGGAAAGGCACAGGGCAGCTTGATCATTTGGGAACGAAGAAGTTGGATTGGATGTTGTGTGCGGGCTTGCACCTTGTTGATGCCTTTTCGTCCTATCTGGTTGTACTCCATATAGCTGACTTCTAAGAGGAGAGCGGGATCAAGGATTACTGAACAAGGCTGGAAGTATTCATTGGTGGTGATTCCAATCTGGAGAGAGAAAGAGGAATGTAACATTTGCATTGAAAACTTAAGTTTTACTTAGTTTGTGCTGACCTGAAAAGACCCTGTGTTGTTTGCATCCCGCTCAACAGCGATGTGAAATGTAGGCCACTGCACCTGCAGTTCAGAACTCCACCACCAGGTGTTCTCCAAAAGCCCCGTCGCATTGGAGTCCATCTCCTCCAGGGTGCTGCTCTGCCTCAACAGGAAGCGGAACGTTCCCGCATACAGGAAGCAAGAACAGTTGAACTCCACCCGACCTGCAGACTGGTTGTTGGGAAGAGTCCTCGTCAGGAGGGTGGAGTTGGTGTCCATGTTGATGAGCGACAGGCTCATTTGGCGGATGAGGCTGCTGTTGCTTTTTGTGCTGAAGTCCACAAACACGCTGGCATTGCTAAGGGCAACATGGAAGGAGGGCCAGATGTTGAGCCCCGCCAAAGCTAGACGTGGATGAAATAGCAGGTTATTGAGGAATGTCTGTTGTATTTTAACCACTATAGCAAACATGAGACGTTGCTGTTTCGCTGTTGTTCAGCCATTTTTGTTCCATCGAGTTACCAGAAAAAAAGATCAGACTTTTGTGATACAAGTTGTAATATAACATCATAAATGTATACCTAATACCTCAAGATTCATAATCTATCCAACTCACAGGTATGGCATATCAACATGCTGATGAGACAGTATGAAGGTTGGCCACAATAAAAGGCCACTCCAAATGTGCACTCTGTTGGGGGACGCGGGGGTCCGAAAACCAGTCAGTGTCCGTTATGGCCACCATTTTCCTCAAATACTGTATACCAGAGCATCAAAATGATGCTCCGTGTATTCAAAATGCCATCACACCAATGCACCTATGTTGGTTACCCACTGCCAATCCTGCCACTCCATCCACAACACAGGTACATTTTACTGCATAGATGACGTTATGAATGCACATAAATGCAATGACGAGAGCCTGAGGCCCGTTGTTGTGTCATTCATTCACAAGCATCACCTCATCTTGCAGTATGATAAAGCACGGCCTCATCTGTATACACAATTCCTAGAAGCTGAAAACATTTCAGTACTTGCATGGCCAGCATACTCAATTGAGCATGTTTGAGCATGTTTGAGATGCTATGGATTAGCATATACGGTATTTGAGGAGGTCATTGGTGGTCACAGCAGATACTGGCTGGTTTTCGGAGCCCTCCGGACCATCCCCAATACAGTTAAACTGTGCATTGTATAGTGGACTTTTATTGGGGCCTGCCTACTTTCCTCAAACCTCTTCCTATCCCAATTCTTCTTCTGTACATTCTTTGACATCTTTGTTCCACCACCATGTTTCCTTGTCACCTTCCCTCTGTCTAGATGACACACCTAGCACCTTCCTTCCTGTATCCCTGATCACTTTTGCTTTGTTTGCCCAATCATCTGGTAGATAGATCATCATGACCGAGCCTCTCTCAGCTTTCCCCAATGTAATTCTTTACCAATGTGACATAATTTATTCAATTTCTTAATTTTTATAGACCTTATTTTCTTTTACAATTGTTTTTGTCCTATTTTTGTCCTAATACTCCACTGCAGGCTTCTACTGTAACCCCGAACCTCCAAAAAACAAGTCACTATGGTAGTATGGTATTTTCTATGTCACTATTCTCACAAGGGCCGCAGGTATGCTGGAGCCTATGGCACTATCAATTCAAGAGCAATACATACATATATGCTTTTCCTCCTCCAGTATATCAACATGACAGCCACTCTAGAGTTCACAGAGTGTGCATTATCCTGTATTATCTTTATTATCATCATAATACACATATTACTGTAATTTTATAATTCTTGTAGACTGTGTGAGACATACCGCATCCCATGAGCCCCAACAACAACGACAGCAGGGAGACAGCCTGTAGCATTCCGATGTTTTGTTTTGCTCCTACACTTCATGTCCGCCTTCTACCATCCTTGACCTCTACAAATCAAGATATACATCACAGTTACAATCATCATAAAAAAGGCAATTGACAAACACTCCTAGTTTGTTTTAATTATTCCCCATACAATTAAAAAAAGGAGGAATAAAGGTGTAATGTAAGAAGAAAAGTTTAAATGTGAATGCTAATTCAATACCCCAAACCCCTAGCAATACAATAACAATGCTTCCCAGAATTCAAACAAACATAATGCTACATTATTATATCTCACTGAAACAAATTTCAGGTAAATGGTTACTAATTGTAGCTTTGGTTTATTAGTTATTAAATAAAAGTTAATTCATCAAAAACATCAGAATAAACCTTCCTTTACGTGTACTCGTGCACACGCTAATTGTGTAGCAAAACAATAATTTCACATTAACAATACGTGTGTATTAAAACTTGGTATACTCACGTTTCCTGACTCATTTCGGACACATTCCTCCGCTTTCCTCGGTGTTTTTTGGTCCATTTTGAGATTAAATGTATTGTTTAAAGTCGGTCTTTAATCCACTGTGTGTTTCTGGAGTGGAGATGTTCTCGCACACGCAGTGTCGCGCGCTGCTGCTGTGCGCGTGGTTGACAAAGGTGACGTCACTCGTCTATTCCAATTGCTTTAGTTTGTAGTTCCTACAGCACAGTTAGCGTAGTTGCTAAGTATAGGGAAATGACATAGACTTTTTAACATTACATTACTCTTCAAGTTGTGAAATGTGGAATCAATTATTGAAATGTATTGCTTATTATTGCTGAATTTGGCATAATCTATGTTATTGTATGGTTATTGTCGCTTGATGTCTTCCAGCTGCATCAAGTCGTTGTTGATGTTTATCAAGCATATATTATAATTGTATATAATTAAATATGAATTAGTTACATTCTCACTGTAAATTATTCATTCATTCATTTTCTACCTCTTATCCTCACGAGGTTGTGAGGGTCAATGTAAATTATCTTTAATAAATTGCAATAGTTTGTAATAAACCATTTCAAACACCTCAACATGAGTAATATTACAAATGTCCACTTACAAATATCATTTGAAAGTTTGTATAGTTCAAGGAAGAATGCAATTTGAATAATTTCTACAACTGTAATTAATTTCAACAAACAGTAAATAGCATATTAGCTTAGCATAAGAATGATCTGTTAAATTTTCCACATACGGTTAATTAAGGTTTTTTCTTTTAACGTTTCCTGCATGTAAAAAGCTGAAGAACTGGACGATACTCACAAAGGACAAGTTTGTAAAATATGCAGTGATAATCATATTCATTCCCGAGTCATGCTGGTTAAAGTGGATTGGATTGGATTATGCACTACAGTACTAACCAAAGTGTGGCCTCCAGATTTTTTAATTTACCTCCAAATCCTGAACGCTTCTCTTGAGATGCATTTGTCTATCACATGTTTATTGTAAATTCCAGCAGGAGGAACAGTCAGTCTGCATTAGAGTTCTGATACATTTCTCTATCTAATAATCCATGATTGATGCAGACACCTCAAAAGAGGTTTGGGTAGAACCTCAAACCCTCCACAGAGTCATCTCGACACAGGTGGCCCATTTTCTCGGCCAGCAGCAACCTACAATAAAAACAACGAGGAGAATAAAGTGAACAAAGGGCACAATATGGAACAAACAATAAGAAAAGAAACACCCTGAAGGTCATAATGTAAATTAATCTGTTCCGCTGTTCCACTGTAATATGAATATGTCAAAACACAATTTTAACGCATGAAGAGGACTTCCTTGCTGTCATATAAGTGTAGAAATTACCTAAGGTTAGCAGTCCCTTTGCAAGGTTGGTCCTTCTTTTGGAATAAGTGTGGCAAACAAGCCCAAGAAATAGCAAAACACACACATGGTGGTAATATTATATTTATATTTTTATAATATTTTGATGCTTGCTGAACAGAAGTCTTGGGGTTTATTCTTCCCTGAATTGTATGACCACTGAGTTGTACATTAGACGCTTACCGCTCTTTGGACAGAAGAACTGATAGACCCAACAGTTTTGCAAACTCCTCTGCTGTTAAAGAACCTTTCTCTGACACCTGATGAGTGAAAAGCAACGTGAGGCGTAGTGAATGTGCAGCTTGACTCCTTTCCACATATACTTTTCAAGGATGTGTGGACTATCTGGGACAACAGTGGAGCTTACATTGTCCAGTGCTGAGGCGATCATTTCCTCTTCGCTGTGAGATTGCAGCTGCACCACCATCACACCACTGTCAAACACACGCAGCCTACAAAGACCACAAGCATGCGTCTCAAGCTAGAAATGATTTAAGACCTTTTGTCATACTTGTAGTAAAAAGGTAGCAATTTAAGTGTGGAAGACAAACAAAGGGAGTCTTTGAGGCAAAATCCTGAGCGGTAACAGGAAGTGTCCAACACTTTCAAAAACAGGAAGCGAGGCAGGAAAAGCCCGGCGGGTTCTCTAACCCCGCCCCTATATTCTGTTAATACACATCCTGTAAAACACACAGCATGCAAAGCAATATTTTTTAATTGAACTCACCTCAACGGGAGATTCAAGGATTCAAACATCTTGCATGCATTCAACAAATCTTCCGGGGATAAAAGCTAAAGAAATGGAGATGAAGCACAATCTCTATTGAATTCAAACGTCATAATTGGTTGTATTGATAGCATTACCTCCATGCCTCGAGCTCTGTTGACCAGACAGTACACCTCGGTGAGCGCCATCATGCCTCCACGCTCCTGAGATGGTAATGTGATAAATGAAGTAAAGATAGAGATAAGAGTAGTATCTAATGCTTACCTCCAGAGGGGCCTGGAGCATATCTCCTAGTTGTTTAGCCAGCTGCATGTGGTAATGTGTGCCAGAGCCGTGTGTTTCCCTGGTGACAGGGTTAGCAATACCCATGCTCAGCAGGTAGGACTTGAAGCGGATTGTCTATAAAGCAGGAAATAATATTAAATGATTGTGTGTGTCTACATCATGTTCAACTTGTTCAACAATCTCCAGTTCGCACCTCATCCTCTGTTATGTCCCCTTGTTTGTCTTTTATTTTGTTTGCTATAGATTTAGACAGCTCCACCATCTCTTTGGCCTGAAATCATCAAAAGAGGCCATTATCATGAGTGGGGGAAAATCTAAATAAAAACTGAGTCAACAAACAGCCAGTATAGTCTAAATAGCTAGCAACGCAGGCGAGTACCTCACAGTGAACATTTCCTAATACTGCAAATATTGAGTCACTTTTGTAAAATACTGTATGTTATCCAAATAGGAATAAGAAAAAGACAAATGTAGTATTCTTTACCTTCACCATAAGCTTACTGAGATCCTCAAATGCCTAAAACAAAAGAAAACAAACAACAAACACAAAACAGCCATAATAAAAAAAAATCTTAAATAGTACTGTTTTTTCTGTGCCAATATTTGTTTATATTGGTAATATTAAGAAGAATTCACATCCAATGTATTTCTTTACATTTGGACGTAGCCCTTTCATTTTACAATACCTCTGAGATGTTTTTGTCCGTTTCTTTCCTCCTCTCCTCTATCTTACGCTCAATGCCTACAATCCCCACCGCGCGCGTTCTTCCTGACTGTAAGGATCACAATGGAAGGGAAACAAAACAAAACAGTGAGCAGGGAACAAGTTGTAGTCAGCAATTAGACGTGTGCAAATACATTTTCTGCTAAATTACTGTTGATGAATGTCATCACTGTATTTGTCTGGAAATATTGGCCGAATTCCAACCAGGCCATGCTTCATATGTCAAGAACTAAACATATGACTGGTACTGACACCGAGTTTTGTGGTACAAGTAATTCAACAGTAGAAGCAATACTGCCATCCTGTGGGACATCATTTGAATTGAATGTCAGGACATCACTGCACACCTACTGTACACCGACATTTAATTGTACTGTAGAAAATGATAAAAAGGAATGGGAAAGACAAGGAGTCCTAACCTGTGACGAGATTCCTGTTGAGATGGATTGTGAAACAGGAGTGTTCTCCCATCTTTTCTGAGTCATTTCCTCTGTTAGCCTCCTGAAAAACTGTAAATAAACAGCACTGTTGCTGTTCTCAGTGGCAAAGGGTAAAATAAAACACTGTGGCATTACCTCAATCTGACCATGTTCTTTAAAAGACAGCTTGATGTAAGAAAACTTGCTGTGTTGGTAAGGACCTTGCTCCTTGTTGGATGGTGCAGGGTGCAGATGAATAACAATTTTTGCACTACAACAAATGGTAGTAAAGTATACAGTTGTAAACAAAATAAATGCTTGTCATTATTAATACTAATTTACTTCACTGACCTCTTCCCTATCCCTGCAGCCTGTTCCTCAAAGAAGATGATCTGCGATAGTGGCATGGAAATGCAGCATTCCTGAGAAATGTAAGCAGTCTGTAGTATACGTATGTTGACGTACAAACAAGTTAATGAACAGACAAGTACTCACGTGATTTTTTGCGTCCCTCCAAATCAAGTGATGGGTACTCAATAAGACAATTCCAACATCCAGTTTAGCCTAGGGTAAAGCAGAAAAAAATCATAACACGCCAAATTTGACATATTGCTAGAGCTACACGTATCATAGGGCGAACAGACAAAATTATACCTTTTCGTCACCGTCATACAATCTGACGCCTCGTTGTTGTATTACCAACGTCTCGTTAATTTCTAAAAGACCATTTGACCACGAAAAGCGATCCATTTTAGTGGCATTGAGAACAGATTGTTCTCAACGAAGAAACACTACGGCGTCTCTGCCTATGTTTACTTCCTATATGTTGCTTTAAAATGGCCAAGGCGTTGCCTGTCGAAAAAAAATATGTTTTAGAGTAAAATTAGCTCATAAAAATCGTTATCGCGTGAATAAACAAAAAATGTGTACCTATTAATATTTTTTCAACAAACAGTGTACATTTTCTTACGTTATTTACATTTTGTTACAATAACACATATGGCGTTCTTCAGCGATACTCTTAAGGGGTCCTCTACTGTGTTGACGTTACGAGCGCCAGCTGTCAGTGCAGCTAGCATCGGCGCTATCATTACCGTCGCATTTTTGGTGTTAATTTAATCATCATTTAGTTATTTTAACGGCCATTGATGTCTGTTTTAGAAGGACACCGATGGAACTGATAGACAAAGCATTTTTTCGGACATCGTAGCGCCTTTTACTTCAAATGTGGTCGTTATCGAGGCAGCTACATTTTACTAGCTTGTTGTTAGCGATGTGATGCAGGCAGGCAGGCTGTGCACTCTGCAGTCTCATTGTGGCTTCTTTTTGGAAGTCATTGTTCAAATGGTTAATACTTTGTCGCGCCAGATTATTGTAAAGAGCGACTATTGACTGCTTTACAATATGCTTTCTATTAATAGTGTATTCAGGCCAGAATTGCGTGGCCTTACATACTTTAAGTCATCTTAAGGCAGGTTTTTGCTAATCACAGTGTAACTTGTACTGTGTGGCTGCTGGAACTACCACTAGTGTGGTACATTTAAAGACAAAGATAAGACTTGTTTGAATTATCATCATGGATAAGAAATCATTTGACATCGTATTGGATGAAATTAGGAAGGTAAGGCTTGCTTACACTTGATTATGAGAAGTTCTTTTCTTTCCGGTTTCTGATTTCGCATCGTGTTTCAGTGTGTCTTGACTGATCAGCGCATAAAAGCAATCGAGCAGGTTCATGGCTATTTCTCCAGTGAGCAGGTAATTAGAAGCACCATGTAAAGTTAAGGCAGATTATTGTATGTTATGGAAGCACCATACCATCATTGGCGGTACTGTACTGCTAAGCAGCATAAATTGTCACTTGCAGGTGATGGAGATACTGAAATACTTTTCATGGGCAGAACCTCAGATTAAAGCAGTAAAAGCTCTGCAGCATGTAAGTAATACACCCACTGATTGCATGAAATATTGTGTTGTTGATATGTTTAATAGTGTTTTCTGCTTTTAGAAAATGGTTGCAATCCCCACAACCAAAGTCGCAAACATTCTGAATTGCTTCACCTTTTCAAAGGACAGACTGATTGTCTTGGAGCTGATTGCTTTGTGAGTGTGCTTTAAAAACTCAATATGCTGGGCGTATTGTAACATCATCTTTGGTGGTTCATTCAGGGGTGAAATTGCTTGGTGTGTTTGGTTTCTCTGTAAGCCGTTTGTCTATATGCAATTACAGAAACATTTCAGATGCCCAGAATTACCGCCCTGTGGAAGATTTGTTTCGCATACACTTGTCGGAGAAGAAACGTGCTCGCAGGATCCTGGAGCAGGTATTTTTAGCTGACAACACAAACAGAAGTGGAACCTGCTAAATAATGCAAATTTGTGTCTTTGACGTTCCCTGTAAATGCTGTAATTATAGCCAGGGAGTTCATGTACCTGAACTGAAAACTGGGCATTAATTGTGCAATTGAAGAGCGGTTATTATTTCAGAAATTTGACAACTCATCATTTTTAACACCAAGTAGAAGGAAAAGCATCTCTCTCATAGAATACATAGTCACTTATTACAAGTATATTACACAACACAGCTTAAACAGAACCATTGTTGTAGTAAAGATTAGATGCAAACTGCTCAGCCAGCATTAATGAGCTTATTGTAAACAACACAATGGCAAGTGTACCGCACAGTAGTTTCACAGTTTGCACAACCAACATTTAGAAGTACATGCAGAGGTAGATAAAGCTGCTGGATGGTGATCAATCGTGATACTTGAAATGCAACTACCGCTCTATTGTGCAGTTAATAACAGGTTAAGATAAGAGGTTACCCACAGCCACAGCTGTAATCACCAATTATTTTTCACTCTGTGCTAATTAGAGACGCTTGGGTTTTGCTTTTGGAGCCCACACACCCGTTGAGTATTGAAGACCCCCCCCCCCCCAGTCATTTTAAATAGAGGCGTGAATTTGCATTTGCAGTAGACTGTATTGTGTTTTATTTATTTATTTATTGTGTTTTAGGTATGCAAGGTGGGTTGCAAGGCACCTGTCGCCATGATTTCGTCCTGTGGTATAATACCAGGGAATCCATACCCAAAAGGGAGACCCAGTCTCGTTGCTGGCTCATTTCCAGTAAGTATATAAGAGCAACATCTAAAATAAAATAAGTATGACTGCTCAAGTTTATCATTTGGAACCCAACTGATTCTGACTTGCATGTGTGTAACTAATGCTCACAGGGAATCCCTCCCATAAAAAAGGAAGGGGAGAAGAAAGATGACACTGCTAACAGTATGGAGGGGAAAGGAATTGCCGCTCGGATAATTGGACCTTTCAAACCAGTAAGGCCTTTCTAGTTATGGGATGGTGATGCAGTGTGGCCTGTCTTGTGTTTCAACAGTCACTTCAGACAGCATCGTTTTTAGTGGCTTCATTTTAGTGTGATTTCTCTTCCAGTTTCCTTCAAGCTACAACCCTCATCGCCCTGTGCCCTACCCTATACCCCCGTGCAGACCCCACGCTACCATTGCACCAAGTAAGAAACACCAAACACATTTAGACATGTACTGCAACACACAAGATAAAAACACATACAGACTGTTGTGGGTTTGATTAAAGTATAGTTCTGACAGGTACCACGTCTGCGTGTAAATGTGTGTGTGTCTGTGAGAGAGGGACTGTATGGTGGACATTGACAATATTTGCAACTGCTACTCAGGTGCGTACAACAACGCAGGCCTTGTTTCTGTGGGAGGGGTCATAACGGCCAATGTGCCCCCTCCTCCCTACAACTCCACCCACAAAGTAGCAGGTATGGTTCCACATAGATGCAAGCGTGTGTGAGCAAATAGAAATCTCTTGGAGCTTGTCGCCTTAAGAAGTTGGCATGCTGCTTACTTGTGCCCTCTGCAGCTTTAATGGTGCAGAATAAGCTTCCTTTTTTTTACCTTGTGGTGCACTGAATGACCAGAAAATGACATCTCCTGGTACATTCAAGACTTACATTTTCACTTTAGAGTTTTGCTTATACAGTATAGTGGCTGGTGTGTATTTCCTCACCTGCAGAGGAAGGACCACAAATGTGCTGAATACAGATGGACTTTCATTTCTAAAGACCATCATAAACCTCAGCTTTACAGATGCCATGTCTGCTGTGTGCAGGTAGTGTGTTGTTATGGTAAAGACATCCACAGACTATACATTTTGGTGTTAATCATAATAAAGGTAATTAAAAGCTCCAGAGCTGGACAAATGGCGGTCTAGTATTTGTAATGCAGCATTACTATTGCTAGGAAATACACTAATTGCACTGTTTTCTGGTCAGTTGGTGTAGATGTTATTTTTTTTTTTCAAGTGAGCAATGGGTCTTTTGTTGCCTATTCTGCAGACTAATGCTCTTACTGGTACTCATACTGATGCTTGCAGCTCATGAGGGGAAAAACTTGCATCGCTTTGATTGCTTACTTGAAGTTCAGGGCCTTTGGGGGCGGTAGGTGGTCAAACACAAACAAATTTTCTATTTTCATTGGCTCTCGAAATAGCACAGAAAATTAACAACAAAGTATAAGATGGTAAGACAATCCCCCCCAAAGGTAAAGATGCACGCGGGGAAGCTTTCTGGCTAGTCCACCTCTTCCTACTTCCTCTTTCTTTGTGCTGGGGGCCATCTTCAACTGAGTGTGATCATGTCAGGTGACAAAAGAATGACAGTCTTCCTGATGTCTTTCTACCGCTAGGCTATACCAAACCAGGCAACCCCCAGAACGCTACACCAGGAGTCAACAGTGGGCCGCTGCTGATCCCTCATGGCTCCACACCGTCCACCCCCCTCCAACCCCAGGCTTCCCCCGCCCAGCCACCTCCTACAACTCCCGTCACACCTGTTTTTCCAGGCATGGTGCCCTCTCACAACCCCAACGCTCCATCTCCGTCCCCGGCACCATCTCCATCCGTTATCAAAGCAGGTCCACAGACCCCCACCGGCCATGCCACACCTACACCATCATCTGTCATTAAAGCCCACACACCCTCAGGAACCCCTTGCGGAACTCCTGTTCCTGGCAGCGGGGGATTCCCTTCTTCCCCTTTCCATTCCGTTTCCCGACCAGGCACCCCTGCCACCTCCCGTAATGGCGCCGATGTCCTGTCTCAGGTTAACTCCATGGCATCGACTCAGCAGAGGACGTTCTCCCAGTCTACAGACCATCAGGCAGGACTTGCCTTCCATAGCATACCCCCACAAACAGGTAACCACTCTGGCTCGGTGATCCGTAGCTACACCCCCTCTGGCACGCCATCTACCACCCCAGGGATTTCAAGTTGTTCCACCCCAGGCCCCAGCCCCAAACCCCCCCATGGCCATCCTGCCCAGGCTCAGGCTGCCATGGGCCCACGTGGAGTCCTTACACACGAGCAGCAGCGTGCAGCTCTCAGCAGACACACAGGGGGGAGCAGTAGTGGCAGTAACAGCCCCGTGCCTTCTGCTTTCAAGGGGACATCTCATTCTGGAACGCCATCTGCGAGCCCTCTGTTGGTACCCGGATCAGCACAGGCTGCCTTAGCCCGTTCTTTAGGGCTGGCACACCCATCAGGCTCTCCTCAAGTCTCCCTCCCCAGTCCTGTTGCCATCTCCAGCCTCCAGGCTTTGTCCGGGAGCCCAGGACCACCTCACTATCCAGGCCTGTCCCCTTTCCCCGCACTGTCTTCCTCCATTCCTCCTACCTCCATCCCCTCATCAATATCCGCCATGCCCCCCTCTGCCAACATCTCTAATCCCCCGCCAACCTCCATCTACCCCGGCCTGACTCCTAGTGCTGCACCTAACGCAGCCGCTCCCTTTGGCTTAGGCCTCACGTCTGCTCCCTCTATATTCCCAGGCCTACCGCCTGGTCCAAGCCCTGCTGCTTTCCCAGGTTTGGCCGTTTCAGGAGGCCACGGTGCTGGGAGCCCAGTGTTGCCTTCTTTCATAGGACTATCAGGAGCGACTCCGTCGTCTGTTGCATCAGTGGCACCACTGCAGGCGGCTGCTGTGGCGGCAGCAGCTGCAGCTGGCGTACCAGCTTCATCACCGGTTTTACCCGGTTTTGCATCTGCCTTCAGCTCCAACTTCCAGCCTGGGTATGTCGGAGAACATTTTCTACTGCTCAACAAATTCCTTTATTGGAATTAGACCTACTGGGAGCACGCTATTTTCTGTACATAGCTTGAATGCTGATGCATATTCACTGCCACTTTGCACTTGTACAATGTAATAGTGGAGATGATATCGTTTCAGATAGAACCGACTCTAGTGACACATAGTAGTATGATACACCTAATATTGGAAACAGTGGCTATTGTACTAGACCAGTTGTCAGTTACCTTAGGTCAACAAGATCACGGGTTTTCTCCTGATATGGAAAATAGCTGTGATTAAAAAGGCATTACTCCGTTAGTCATTAGTTCATTGTTGCTTCTATCTCAAGTGTAACCTCATACCGAGTGTACTCTGCTCAGAGTGCAGCATGTGGACTTTGCCTCAAACAGCCCTACCCTGCAGTTAATGTGAGCTATGTACTTTATCTTCTCAGTAAACGTGTCTCACAAACCACACCCTAATGTTGACATTCACGGTAGACTTTTGTCTTGTATACCGTGTACCATCTGTATGTTCCCATGGTGTAGTGGTACAATACAATTTGTATTTATTCCAGCTTGAGCACCGGCCTCCAGGCTCCAGCAGGCGGCGGGTTCCCTGGATTGCTGTCCTTCCCGGGTGTCCCTGGCTTCTCACCCGCCGCCTCCCCTGCTGCTCTTGGTGGTCTACACAATCCTACCATGCAGCCTGGTTTGCTGCAGGTACACAACACACACACACACATATGCACACGCGCCTACATGCATTGTGTCACGTATACAGTACTATTTGAGGCATGCGTATGTTAGTGTGATAAAAGCTTCTTATGTTCCAGGCTCATCCCACATCTGCTTTGGAAAGGTTCCCCCCTCAGCCTAACTCTTTCACCAACTACCCTGCAGGCCCAGGAAATCCCTTCCCCCTCCAACCTGGCCTGCATCCCCAGCTGGGTTGGCAGTGAAACGTGCCGTACATCGAGGCACTGTTAATCTCCTACAATTCCATTCTGTTAAATGCCTTTACTGACGCTTATATGAAATATTTTTGTCCGGAAGACAAAAGACTGTGAATTCAACCATGAAATCAGTAAGAAATAGTATGTGTGTGTGTGTGTTATTCTTAGATGTAAATATTAGTATTAGTGGTGAGTAGTTTTAATGTTAGCGTCGTCTTTTACTGAAAATGAATTGCCAACCTATACATGATGTGATGTAATGAAATGACCATATCATGGAGTAGTCTTATTGTGATCATAGTACCAATTCCTTGATGAAATAAATGAAATACTGTAATGTCATTTTCAACTGACACATGAGTTCTCTGGTCATACAGTATTTTTGTAGGCCATTGAGTGTAGCAATAACAATTGTATAAAAGACTCTTTACTGCCATTTGTAGTTTTCCTACTGTTACATTCAGACCTTTTGTTACACCGGCTTTGTTTAATTGTGTTTGATTATCCTTCAGTAAACTGCTTGTTTTTTTTCTGTATTTGTTTTTATGACATGTCATGACCGCCAAGCCCATACCATGAAATGACTCCCCCATATATGGACTAAATAAAAGGAAATGCCCAGTACAAACAACTGGACATACAAAGCACCTACCAGCGGATCTTTCAATTTGTTAGATAACATTTATTTACACAATGTGACAAGTAATAAATTTACCCCATGAGACCAAATTTTGCTCATATTTGACAGTGGATTGTAACAGTGAGGGATAGGCAGTGCTACTTCCTTGACCTCATTTGTCTTAACCACTGACAGGTTTCACCACACTTGATGCTGTGCTTATCAGCGTCATTGAGATTGTCATCAGACATATGACTATTAACCACAAGACTAAAACACAGTCATCACACAATGGAAATAAATGTGGTCCACCTTAACTGTATGAATCTATCCATTTTCTACTGCTTACCCTGATCAGGGTTGCAGGAAAACTGGAGCCTCTTCGAGAAATGAGTTCTAGGAGGAGCTATCATTACGTTATTATTTATTAATATTTTGAGTGAGGGAGCGATGTTGGAATGGTGATGTAGCAAGGGATGACTTTACTACATACATCCATCCATTTTCTGTACCGCTTATCTATCAAAACAAAAATCACAGCACAACATGTAACAGGAATGTAAACACCCATAGGGAAACTACTACTACCGCTATGAGGACTCGGGGGGTAGGTTCCCAAAATAGATAGTGATTAGCAATCACTAATCACGATCATGTAATCATAATGATCAATCTCTTGGATACAAGAAATTATGGAGTGACTCACCGCATTCAGTCTTCTGTTGTCCACTGTTCAGCTGTAACGTTTTTATATTCTTGTTAAAACCTATCATTACAAGTTACTGTTTTACTCCTCCTTGTAGTCTTTTACAGTATTCCACTAGCAATCATAATGCTATGATCACTAGCAAACAGGAAATACAGCAGTGGAGCACAAAGGCGATTGATTGACAATGGTATACAGCCAATCAGAACGCAGAACACAATGGGAGGGTTCTCTCTTAGCCAATCAGAACTCTTGTGGCTCCATATTTCGCCTTGAGGGATGGCGGGACGCCATCTTTACTCCAGCAGCAATGGCTAGTGTCTTCAACTTTGTAACTTCTAATACACCACAAGGATGTAGAACACGAGGTATGTTCAAACAGTGTTAAAAAATTGAGAACTTTTAGTCATAAAGATTCAGAAGATGGGATTAGTTGTACTGAAGGAACCCTTCATGTCCTGACTGTGCGGCTAACATGCTAACCACCATGCGGCCCATCATTCTGTTTATGTCTAATTCTTGTTTTAGTGGAATAAATCAATCAATTTTGATATGAAATAATATCACCTCTTATCTTGGAGGTGTTTGGTTTCTGCTTGGGGAGTCGTTTCAGCGGTTTGTTGTTTTGGAACTTTCATTTCCTCTATTGATTGTGGTTGAAGTACATGCACCGCACTTCTAACAGTCTCTCAAATATTGTGATATTGTGATATATTTTGTATATATATACTGCTATTTTCCGTAGTTACAATCCAAAACGTTGATGCTGCCACCGCTAGAATGCAACCTGAAGGGAAAATGGTACTTTCTAAGGATCTGCCTGGAAGGTTACTGATTACACTCTGTTGAGCAACATAAAGAAGCCACGCCTTCACCACCTTCCAGCTTCACATTTAGACTGCAGCTTTAAAAGGCTGGATGCCTTCCTGCCCATTAGTAACGCTTCTCCTCCTAACTCTCAGTCAAGTGACTTCCTGTCTTCACTTTCACCCAGCGAATGGAAATGGAGGACCAAATGGAAAGCCAGAAGAGACGAGACACGAGCAAAGACAATTTAATATGTAAGCTAAAACATCTTTTTCTTTCTATTTTGTGGGATGTTATGAACACTTAGGGAAGCTCGTGTTGGCTTAGTTAAACAAACATTCCCTAGTGTACATGGTGTGTGTTTGTAAGTTCACCTGGGCAGGTGCAATGCCGCAAGGTAGTCTTTGTCAAGCTCCATCGTCATAGTGACAGAGTGAAATAAAGAGTCCCAAAAGCATGTGACTGGGGACTGCTTTGCATTCATATCTACTGAGTTTTTTAAAAATCATTTAAATGCTTCTTTTGTGAGAAAAAGACCATATGGGGTTAGTCACTTTAATTTATTATTTTATTTATATTATTTATTTTAGATATTTTATTTATAAAACAATAATATGTGAGATATGGTGTACTGAATTATGATGTTTAAATACACAATATGGCATTGTGTAAGTAGTAGTATTACAGTCATATGTGCTGCTACTAGTACAACTACTACTACAAATTAATTTACAAAATATAATACATAAAATCCTTAATTTCAGGCAATATAATACACAAATATAATTCAGAATTTATTAAATTATAATAAAAAAAGTGAAACAGCAAAAATGATAAAAATAGCAATATTTATACAATAATTAACATAATCTATTTTCTAAACCGCTTATAGTCAGAGCTTATCCCATCTGACTTTCAGGCGAGAGGCGGGGTACACACTGGGCGATCGCAACACACATATATACAAACAACCATTCACACTCACATTTTGGATTTTCGATAATTATCGGGGTCGATAATTATCTGATATCAGCATAAAAATGCGATATCGGTATCCAATTTTTTTCCCGATCACGAAAACCAATATTAAACAAATGCTGTATACCAAACGTTAAAATACCAAACAGGAGATATGTCATGTTACACATATCGGTACGAGAAATTAGAGCTCCGTGACCACTAGGTGTCCTCAAGAGCGATTAACTTTAAAAAAGAAACAAGTATCATTTTTTTTCCAGGAAATGGTGGGAATGATGGCTGCAAGGTGGTTGTGTGGTTAGCGTGCAGGAGACCCGGGTTCGATTCGTCTCCGTGGAGTTTGCATGTTCTCCCTGTACATGCGTGGGTTTTCTCCGGGTACTCCGGTTTCCTCCCACATTCCAAAAACATGCTAGGTTAATTGGCGATTCCAAATTGTCCATAGGTATGAATGTGAGTGTGAATGGTTGTTTGTCTATATGTGCCCTGTGATTGGCTGGCGATCAGTCCAGAGTGTACCCTGCCTCTCGCCCAAAGACAGCTGGGATAGGCTCCAGCACCCCTCTGTGACCCTCGTGAGGATAAGCGGTAGAAAATGAATGATGTGAATGATCAATATTGGCAACAATAGAGGGCACAAAAATGAAATTTTGCTGAGGGCCCCATGGAGGCTTGGGCTGGCCCTGATCGGCACATCGGTTTTTGGCAAAAAAGTCAATATTGGACATCCCTACCTAAAATATGAATAGAAGAAAGGAATAAATAACATCCATAATAATAACAACAATCATAATCCTTTATTGCTGTTACACAACCCCTCTAAAAATACAGTTAATACAAAACAAATGACAACACAACACACATAAGGAATGAAATAGTGCTCTTGAGCTCCACTTTGACTTTCCCCCAGTGACTCTGATCAGTCATGTGAACCAGTTGTGCAATGACATGGTGTAATCTGCAATCATGTCCTCCTTTTAGTGCAACAGTAAAAAAAAATCTCTTTAGTTCAACAACAGGGAACTACAATTGTGCGATATGACCGCTAAAAAGAGAATAATGCACGGCTAAAAATCACATGATCTGTAAAATGCGGAGAAAGGATTGGATAAGGATATTTTGAATTGTGGACGTGTAAACATGTGATGTACTTCAGTATAAATGTTATAAACCATTACCATGTCGGAAACTATGACGCACAAGTTTCTTTCAAGAGAAGAGAGAAGAGATCACGTTGCTTGTGTCAACATTTTACTGTTTGCGTCGTCTTTTGTGTCGTGTTGCTGTGTGAGTGAAGGTGGAGCGGGTATAACAATGCATTATATTAGATTAGCCCGTTTTAATTAAGTCGTCAACAACCATACTATTGTCCCACCAATCAGGTTATTTGACAAAGCACTCCAATATACATCATTTTTCTTCTAACAACATAAAAATAAAAAGGGTGGCACGGCGGTCTAGTGGTTAGCGCGCAGACCTCACAGCTAGGAGACCAGGGTTCAATTCCACCGTCGGCCATCTCTGTGTGGAGTTTGCATGTTCTCCCCGTGCATGCGTGGGTTTTCTCCGGGTACTCCGGTTTCCTCCCACATTCCAAAAACATGCTGGGTTAATTGGTGACTCCAAATTGTCCATAATTATGAATGTGAGTGTGAATGGTTGTTTGTCTATATGTTCCCTGTGATTGGCTGGCCACCAGTCCAGGTTCACCTCTCGCCCGAAGACAGCTGGGATAGGCTCCAGCAACCCCCGCGACCCTCGTGAGGAAAAAGCGGTAGAAAATGAATGAATGAATGAACATAAAAATGACCCGTTGTCTCTTCTTGCAGCTGAGCGGACCGGATCTTTAGGATGTGCAGGGTGGTTCATCGTCATAATTGTTGGAATCTTTACCATTTGCCTTTTTCCGATTACCATTTGGTTCTGTTTGAAGGTGGGTTGATATAAAAACAAGTGGTTTAGTGGTCTGGAACATGCATTTCCTGTTATTGTGGCTTTTCTTCTTGCAGATAGTGCAGGAGTATGAGCGTGCAGTCATCTTCAGACTAGGCCGCATCACAGACAGGAAGGCCAAAGGACCAGGTACATATAATAATGCTACGTTTTTTTTATATATATATTTTTTACTTTCCTCATTTTGGGGATTTCACTGACTGACAAATTCTGTGACTTTTTAGGAATCTTCTTTATTTTGCCCTGCACTGATTCGTTTGTCAAAGTGGATCTGAGAACAGTTTCATTTGACATCCCTCCACAAGAGGTATGTTTTTATGTATCATAATAAAACCTGAGAATACTAAAATTCTATCTTCACAAATGTAATAAACTTTAAAATTTGTGCCTGAATCTGTATATACAGTGGTGTGAAAAAGTGATTTATTCATTTTTTTTTGCATGTCACCACTTAAATGTTTCAGATCATCAAACAAATTTAAATATTAGCCAATAATGCAGCTATGCAGAAGTCTTTATTATGAAGCTAACCAAACCAACCTTATAACTGCCCGGGCCTCAAATTATCCTTCAGGATTTTTTGGTTGACAGCAGAATTTGTGGTTCCGTTTATGACAGCAAGCAGTAAGACAGCCCCAGACCATCACACTACCACCACCATATTTTATTGTTGGTATGATGTTCCTTTTTGGAAATGCGGCGATATTTTTACGCCAGATGTAATGAGACACACACAAAATTATTTTGTCTGGTGAGACCACACAGTATTTTCTCAAAAGTCATGTGGAACATCAAGTTGTTTTCTGCCAAAATTGAGCCTTATGTTCTTTTTGTTGGTGGTTTTGTTCTTGGATCTCTGCCATGCAGGCCGTTTTTGCCCAGTGTCTTTCTTATGGTGGATTCATGAGCACTAACTGAGGCAAGTGAGGCCTGCAGTTGGATGTTGTTGTGGGGTCTTTTGTGACCTCTTGGATGAGCGAGAAGGTTCACCACTGTTCCATGTTTTCACCATTTCTGGATAATGGCTCTCATTGTGGATTGCTGGAGTCCCAAAAAATTGCTTTTTAACCTTTTCTTGACTGATAGATCTGAATTAATCTCATGTTGGTTTAGATTTTATTTCTCAGTCAGTTTTTGCAGTTGTGTTGTCGCTGACTCATACTGAAATTTCACATTTAAGTGTGACAAAAATAAGAAATCAGGAAGGGGGCAATCCCTTTTTCACACCACTTTAGTAACAAAAATGTCTTCTGACCCACAGTGGTGTGTATGTGTTGTTGTTGCATCCAGATATTGACTAAGGACTCAGTGACAGTGAGCGTGGACGGTGTGGTGTATTTCCGCGTCAACGACCCCATCGCCTCTGTGGCCAATGTGTCCAATGCTGACTTCGCAACCCGTTTGCTTGCTCAGACCACACTCAGGAACGTCTTGGGGACCAAGAACCTGGCTGAGGTCTTATCTGACCGTGAGGGCATCGCTCACAGCATGCAGGTATAAGTGTAGCTAAGGAGTATAGCACCCCCTGTGGCTTGTGTTACAAATGCTTTGGAATACCATGAGGGTAAAATGCTTACATGAGTGAAGAAAACTCTTTTTTCATTTCATTGAAAATATATACAAATTAAAAACACCCTTTAATTAATTTATCAGCAGTTTTTGAAGAATTATATTGTCACCAGTTGGCACAATGAATAAGCATCACCTGGTATATCATCACCGTGGGTTGCACACCATATTCACTGCAAAATGTTGTTTTTAGTCCAGCCTGGATGAAGCTACAGATAACTGGGGTATCAAAGTGGAGCGGGTGGAAATTAAAGACGTGAAGCTGCCCCTTCAGCTCCAAAGAGCCATGGCTGCTGAGGCAGAGGCTGCACGAGAGGCCAGGGCAAAGGTATCGCATAGTCACGCATGTAAAAACCAACACGTCACGCTAACCACCTCTTCCTGATTTCCTGGTATAGGTCATAGCTGCTGAGGGTGAGATGAACGCTTCTCGCGCCCTCAAAGAAGCCTCCCTCGTCATCGCCGAGTCGCCATCAGCTCTGCAGCTTCGTTACCTGCAGACCCTTAACACCATCGCAGCTGAGAAGAACTCCACAATCATCTTCCCCTTGCCGATGGACGTCATATCACATTTCATTCGGAAGTGATCGCTGTTTGCATAACACATCATTTCAATGCCCATATACATTTCATCTACAATTTAAGGACAGATATTTTACAAAGAATTATTGGTTGATGTAATCAAATAATAATTAATCCATTGCATGCTTTGACTCATCAAATGTATAAACTTGCGCATTAACTGTTGCAACCAAAGACGTTTCTCTGGGAATGTTTGTACCTTACAAATTCATTAATAAACCTATACTTAGTCAGCAATGTGATCATTCATGCACAGTTATCCATATTATAGTACATATATAGTACACTGACCTTAACTGAGGGAAGTGAAGCCTGCGGTTCCTTTGGATGTTGTTGTGGGGTCTTTTGTGACCTCTTGATTAGTTGTCGCTGCTCTCTTGGGGTCATTTTGGTTGGCTGGCCACTCTTGGGAAACTTCACCAGTTTAATTTTTTTTGTCATTTGTTGATAATGGCTCTCATTGTGGTTTGCTGGAGTCCCAAAAGTTTAGAAATGCTGCATTTTGTATTCAGTTGTGTTGTTATTGACTTTTTTTATGATCAGTGAAAAACATGCAAAAAAAGTCATGATAAAAAGACAGTCATGATACTCAAGTAGACTTTAATGTTTGTGATGAAAATCTACTATATAGCCTAACACAAGTGATAAGTGGAGGAGCAGCACCATTTCCCAAGATTGGCCATTTCCATAGCACACATGTTAGCATCTTGACAAAGACGTTGATGTCATTTATCATTGTCAAACGCCTTGGTCTGCCTGCCACACTGCACAACTACATGTTTGACCATCACGATGCAGGTTCAACAAAGAGAAACAGCAAAGACATGACAAAACATGCTTCTATTACTTTGTCGCTGCACTATAAGACACAACTTGTGTACAGAGAATATATTTACATTCAGACATACAATAATACAATCAGTGCCAGAACAAACACATTCATTCCCTCTGGACCAAATCCATACAGGGGGGTGGTAATTATGTCACAAGAGTCAATTTAAAAAATGGATTTGTAACGGCATAATTTACAATGTCAATTCCGGTGTTTTGTAGGGAGGAAGTGCTACATATTGACATTAAATGGCCGCCTGCTACAAGACGAGAGGTCCTTGATGTTTCATCATATCACAGGAATGATAGAAAATACAGTCAGTACATTTTTCACATTCAACGCAGAGTGAAACGCAGATGTCCACAGGACACATTGACATGGTCGTTATTGTGTTATTGTCATTAATGTACCTGTACTGTTATGTATTGTGTTGCATCATTGTAAACTGTGTTATTGTACACCTGAATTGACCCTGAAGTAAAAGTCTAAACATTTGAAAACACAGTGACTGAGTGACTGGCAGTTGGATTTTTTGTTTTGTTTAGTTTTTATTTTACAATTGACATTCTGAAAATCATTTTTAAAAAAATCATATAAACTGCTTTCAAACTTGCAAATACTTGACATTCCTTTTGTTTACGAGCATTTAACCCTGTCTACCACCTGTAGAAATACAAACAGTTCCATGTTTACTTATCACGTCGATCATTAAAAGTGCTGGTTATTAACTTTAAAGTTTCGGAGGAGAAAAAAAAAAAAAGCAACTTGGAAATAACATCATGTTGCTAAATGCTGTAACAGAACCCCCTACTCTAACTGCCCTCCCCTCTCTCTATAACTCTAACTGTACAACATAACCTTTTGTATCATATTGTTTATTTACATTTGTTTGTTTTCATGCAAAGACTAAGTACCTGTTGCGTTCTTCAGCAGGACACCGTTCACGTAAACTGACTCGAGATCAGGATGCCAACATGGTCAAAGCATCCCCGTTCGAACCCTGAGTCAGTACCTTACAATATTAGCTGGTTTCTATTGCTTTTTAATATAATCGAGGAAAACTGAGAGTGAGTTGTACAGAAACGATACTGTTACATTTGCAGGAGCAATTCCCTGAATGTTATTTGAAGACGTTTTGACCACACAAACAATGTGTCGATACGAAGAAAGCTTTAGCCAAAGTGATTCCTTTCTGAAGGACTTGAAAATGCTCTATACGTCTTTAAGAGGTAAACTGAAGGTCATTTTCAGTGTCTGACAAAAGTCAGCACACCCATCACATTTCAGAATTTGTATTACAGTATGTCTTCTCAATTCACAATACTATAGAAATGAAACTTGGATATAGTAATACTGCACATATAGTAGCATGTAATATGTAGGAAATAGATTTTCGTTCGTTTCCCTGCATATATAAAATATAAATAGTACATTTTTATGGTAACTTATATGGAAAGTTTAGTTTTTTTCCCACAAGAATCACCTTGTTGGTTAGGAGCAAGTGGAATCACCTGTGGTGTCCACTCCCAGCTGAAGGTCTGAGTAATCAGAAGGGCTGGCCTCGGCTTTTTTTTTTTCTTTCTTTGTTGTGTGTGTGATAGTCAACACCCTCAGTTGACTCTCTTGGTACTTAGTGAGAATAAACTGCTGTGTAGGGATTTTGTGTTTCGGCCTCCCAAGTGGGGGTTGTAACAAAGGACTCCAAATTGAATGTCATTGTACATGCAGTGTTCGATTTTCAGAACTTTAGAGCAACCAACATAAAGATATTTCCCCTCTCAAGTAGAACACAAACTGGTGAAATAAAGGTTGCTAAGGGGGGAACTAACCTAAACTGCATGTAAATCAAAACTGGGTCTTGGGTTCTAAAAGGTGGATTCTAAAAGTATATCAAAAAGTGGAAATCAGTAGACCAGGGGAAGGCAAAAACCCAAAATCCAAAAAAATACAGAGCGTCAACTGAGGGTGTTGACTCTCACACACCCACAAAAAAAATCATGAATCAATTCACTTAACATTTTCCAGCAGGAAAATACCTCGACAAGACGTTATATTTTTGTAACTGCACGCCAACTGTATGCCTGTATTTGTTTCTTAATATTTTTAATAACTGTGCAAAACATTATTGTGTCCTATGAATGGAATCAAAGACAGAATGGGCTAATAAAAATAAAATATACTGTAAAAATTTGAGTTAATTAATTGTGTAGACATTTACATAATGTTTTCTGACCTATAAATGTAATTAGAATGTTGTATTCTTGTGTTAAATGATGCCAAAGTTTCTGATAATAATGTTTGCGCATTTGTAAGTGAGCCCTGAAAGAAGTTTGGGATGGCTCAAAATGCTGTGTTTGAAAAGGCGTGGTAAAACTGTTCCTTTGTGATGTCACAGAGGAGGACTTCCTTATATGGTTCATAGCTAGGAAGAACTTTGTGTCAATCACAGCGGCGGGCGAATGCCGTGGGTGGAATAAATTTAAAACAGACAGTTTTGGCAGGAAATACAGCTGGAATAGGCACAGGTTCTGCAAAATCTAAAAGGTTTTCTGTGCGGGTTATTGTGTGTAGCTGCTCTATAGGAGACCACAACTCAATATATAGGCTCGAAAGGTCTGTGGCTGCATGAGTGCTTTCGTCCATAGCATAAATCTGTACTCTGACTACATTGAGTTACGTATATCCAGGTTTAGTTTCGATACTCTTGTCCCTTGAGAAGATATAATATGTTTGCTGAAAAGTGAAGGGGGTACCCAGCTTTTGTGAGATCCTGTAAATAGCTTATAGACCCTTGTATCACAAGACTGTCCTCTGTACCATCCATTTCCATAATATATATCTAAATAAAGTGGCAAACCACAGCGATAAGACTGGAAGACATTCACAGTGCATGCGTGCTTAAATAGCAAAACAATTGTAGAACAAATAAGTTTGGAAGTAAACAATCACATAGTAAAGAGCTGCTGTCGGTTGTTGCCCTCCAGTGTTGTAGTTTTGTGTTGTAGATGTTTGTTGTTTTTTTTAAAACTCTGGATTAGAAACAAATTAAAAATTACAAGTCCTTCATAAAATTGTTTGACCTCTGCTGGTGAGATAGCAGAAGTAAGGCGCTTTACACTTTGTTGTGGGGGGGGGGGGGGGGTTATGCTTTGTAAAACATAATTTACGAACTAATCCCTGTGGTAGAGTGTGTAACAGTGTGTGTTCTGAACACAAGCGAGGGTTCCAATGTGCTGAAGTGACTTCATGCTGGCACTATATGTGTCACTAACTAGTGTATTGTGAATATATACTTTATATATTTAAGTTTTTAAGGCTTCGTCATGCTTCAGCGTCTTCGCCTCATTCCAGCTCCAACATTGTTTAGTGGTATGACAAAGGAAGTGGTATGTGGTATGACAAAGGAAGTGGTAGTCAACAAGAGTTGTGTTTGGTCGCGCTCAGGAAAACACTGCCCCTTGTGTTTTGGCAGTTTTGGCAGAGGATTTCAAGTCTGATGAAGATAACCGAATCGAGATACCGTAAAGTAGGCCGGCATAGTGACTACACTGGAGCATAACGAAGCCTGAAGCAGGTACTCATTAAAGGAACCAAAGAAATTTAAAAAGAGTTTTTATCTCTGTAAAGCGAGACAAGCTGCCGAATTCCGATTGGCTGTTTCCCTATGAGTGGGTGTGCATGGACCAGGGGAGTAATTCTGATTAGTTGCTGCTGCCCTGT
This sequence comes from Doryrhamphus excisus, assembly GCF_037039965.1. Taxonomy (NCBI): domain Eukaryota; kingdom Metazoa; phylum Chordata; class Actinopteri; order Syngnathiformes; family Syngnathidae; genus Doryrhamphus; species Doryrhamphus excisus. Next base: position 8,343,471 of record NC_136377.1, on the reverse strand, counting down.
GATTGGGTGTCGCTGGACCAGGGGAGTAATTCTGATTAGTTGTCGCCTGGTGAGTGGGTGTGGCCGGGCCAGGGGAGTAATAGTGGTTTGCTGTGTGGAACGGGGATGATGACTGTAGCTGTTGGGGGCAGCCTTGGCAGTGGCTGGGAGAGTGGCATCCCGCTGGAGGAACAGGGGAGGATGATGGGATAGGGGACGTGGAGAAGGAGCGGTGCAAGGGGGAGGATGAGGGAGACATGAGGGGGCTGGTCTGAAGACGCCACAGCAGCTCCTCGTTGTTTCGACTGAGTCGCTTCTTCTCTGTGCTCTCCTTTTCGACCGATTCCTGGAGGTTCGCGTTCTCCTCTGACAGTTGCCTGTAACGGGGAGACGTTTGTCTCAGTTTTTACATGTGGTTCACTGAACCCTATTTATGGTGTCTACATTTCCGATCTGAGGTCATCCATCTTTGGCTTGAATGTCATAATCATCATTTATCACTTATTAGTGCGACCAATACTCAAAACAATTGGAGAGTCCTTTGTCTTGATAAATGTTTTACCTAGATAAGGCGAGGTTCATTTCAATACGAGCCTTCAGATCTTCATTCTGCTGCCGTAGGACCTGCACCTTCTCCTCCAGGAAGACATTCTTTTGGGCCTGCTCAAAAGTAAAAAAAAACCAACCGAAGCAAAGTCATTCATTCGTCTTATTTGTAACAAAATGGATATTGTTAAGGGTGGTTGGTGAAGCGGTGTATTTGGAACCTACCACTTTCTGTAGGTCGGAGATCTTTAGATCTTGCTGGTGTATTTGCTGGTTCTTCATTTCCACAACCTCCTTTAAACTCTTTAGATCCTTGTCAATGTGCTGGTAGGGAGCTAAGGCATCCTGTTGTTGACATAAACAGAAACAGAACATTGATTCACACCACAGATCGGGCAATTTGTTTCATAGAACAACGGCATGAGGTGGCACGGTGGTCTAGTGGTTAGCGCGCAGACCTCACAGCTAGGAGACCAGGGTTCAATTCCACCCTCGGCCATCTCTTTGTGGAGTTTGCATGTTTTCCCTGTGCATGCGTGGGTTTTCTCCGGGTACTCCGGTTTCCTCCCACATTCCAAAAACATGCTAGGTTAATTGGTGACTCCAAATTGTCCATAGGTATGAATGTGAGTGTGAATGGTTGTTTGTCTATATGTGCCCTGTGATTGGCTGGCGACCAGTCCAGGGTGTACCCCGCCTCTCGCCCAAAGACAGCTGGGATTGACTCCAGCACCCTCAGCGACCCTCGTGAGGAAAAAGCGGTAGAAAATGAATGAATGAACAACAGCATGAATGGAGTGAGCCCTTTTGTCAGTCATACAGTCTATTTGTCTCCCATTTTACCTTCCACTAACAACTATTTAGTGAGAAAAGTTTCAAAACCATTGATTTGTTAACCAGTGGCAAGAGTATTAATTTGATCTACATGGTGTGAACCGTTTCTTAAAGGTACAGTAAACTCACAACTATCTGTTCGTCCGTACTCTTCCTCAAAGCCTCTTCAAAGCGCTTGGCTTTGTCCTGCAGACTGTGGTTTTGGAACGTCAGCGTGTCCACTTGGTCCTGGATGACATGAAGAAACGCATCATATACCTATAGGTTCACCAGCATTGCTGCATCATACCTGTAGCGATAGCCTTAGCTTCTCAAAATCCTCCTCCAGGAGCATCTTCTGTTGTTCGTGAGCTTTCCTTAAGTCTACGCACAAGTTTGTCAATGAGTTATTAGGAAAGTGTGTCATCTTAATGTCATCTACAATTGTACCTCTCATGGTTCGTGCATGCTCCTCATGCAGTGTTGCCATGGTTATATTATGCATGTCTCGGAGCTCTTGAATAGCTGCCTGGTGGTGGGCTGTCATCTCCTCCACCTGACACACACAAAAGATATTCTAATGATTAATCACATACATTAAACATTCATATGCAATATGATGTGACCTGCTCTTGCTGCTGGGTCCTCAGCTCCTCCATGTCCGACTGATGCTCGGCCTTCAGGTTTTCCGTCTCCGCCAAGTGACACTTCCGAAGGCTCTCCTCCACAGCGGCCAGCTCGGCTTCCTGCTGTACTTGCAGCTCTTGTAGCTCTCGCTCGAATGCTGCTTCCACCGTAGACTTTTCCAGCTTGAGTCTCTCCCAGTGTGTGGAGTTGGACACTGTGCATCAGGAAGAAACACTCCATTTGGATTCATTTTCATTTCCAGTCAACACTTATATAAGATGGACATGGATGGACATCTATTTTAAAAGGAGCACCCCCCGCCCCCATAGGGGTTGTTAAGACATGAGAACATGAGTAGAGAAGAAGAAACCTATACTCACCTAGTTGTTCTTTTATCATTTGTATTTCCAAGAACAATTTAGTTTCATTATCTTCTGCGGTTTCATTCTAAAATAAATAAAGAAATAAATAATACATATTAATGTAGTGCACATTCATTTTAGCAAATTTTAGTAAGTGACCATAAGTGAAAATGCTAACACAGTGGCCGTGAGAAATAGTCAGGTGTGCCCTCAGTTTTTAAAAAAAATTTAACATTTATTAATTATTTTCTTTAAATATTATGCCATTGTCGAGTGCCGGTGGTTTAAAGACTGGCAGAGCAATGTAATATTCGTCCGTGTGGCAACACGTAGCCGATTGCTTCGTTCCTCCAATAGACTTAGTGATGCACGTGCCGTGGTTAGTGGTATGCCGCAATATTTTTCCAATGTAAAAAAAAACGTGCCGTGGCTCAAAAAAGGTTTAAAAACACAGTGCTAACACTTGTACTTGTTATCTCTTATGTCGGACAGCAGGGGGCGCCGAATACTCCCCTAATAATAATAAGCTCAAGCTTCAACTACTGTTGTATTTATATGCGCTGTGGGGCCAGTGATTGCAGCACTCAGACAGCAGCCATAAAGACGTCTGGCCATCTTGGGTTAAATCATTGCTGCTGCCTCAGGAGGCTGCAGGAGAGAAGCTCAGTGACACACTGAACTCTCCCACTACCTCCCACGCAGCCACCCTCATTGCATCTGGGACGATGCTGCGAATCTCACCTCCATGCTGTTAAATAGTGCATGTCTTCTTGAGTGCATCTGCGGCCTACATTTCAATATAGGCTGCTGTCTTATGAGTTATGTTGATTAGGAGAAAAAAGACAATGAAAATCACTAATGACTCTTGGCACAACACTTGAACGCTGAGTGTAATCGTGTCACCTTGAGGCAGTAATGTTGAGTCGTGACGATGAAGACTTCGAGACCCAAAGAGGTCTTCCTCAGTTCTTCTCTAAGGGCTCTCAGCTGCCTCTCCTGGTCCTCACAGCGTCCACGCAGCCTCTCCATCTGATGTGACAAAGACCGCTATCAAGTATAATTCAGAGCCCTCCGACAGATTTCCTTCCAGAAATCTTGCCTCCTGTCGCTGCTCCTCTTTCTCCCTCTCCTCCGCTTTCCTTGCTTCATCTCTCTGCTGAGCGTCCTCCTTCTCCTGCTGCAGCTTCAAGGGGGGCACACGGCGAGGGGAGGCAGGGGGGCCCGTCACCCTTGTGGTCGGGCCTCCTGCTGGTCGCTGTACCGTCTGGACTATTGGGTGACACAAACATAAGCATTGTATATATTTTTTCTGTACAGTCTGAAGCCTGGTTTTCCTACGCCGAAGGCAAAACATTTTTCCTCAATTTTTTGTACAGCTAACAAACTAGCCCTGTGCTGTATCGGTCCATTAAACCTAAACAAAGCACCCTATGACTATCACTTTCTGTGCGTTGTTTTGAGTGCAACTGCAAAATAATCCACCATGGGGCCAAGAAAGTTGTGAGTGCCAGAAAGTGAAAAACACCTCACCAGGATGTACGGGAAGTCGGAATCAACAATAAATTCCATCCATTCAGAATTTAGAAATTACGTTGTATTGTTTTCTGTGGGTAAAATGTTCTATAAAATGTATTTTTGTTAATATTTTGGGGTGTCTGGAATGTTTAATTGGATTATTTCCAGTAACATTAAACATTGTTTTTCTAGCATAGTAGTAAAAATGTACATTATTGAAAAAACAGTACATAATTTCATTTTTATGCATAAAATTATAATACATTTATGCATTATGTTTAACCTTGCACTAAATCAAATGAAAAATGAATCAAAACGCACCGTTAAAATTAACAATCCTACACATACTGCAGCACACTTTGACTGCCTCGACCTTATCATTCAGGCCTATTGAAGCATGGGGAGCCGTCGCCATGACAACGCTGGGCTGGGGCTGGGTTGCAGGGTCCCAGATAATGAGTGGGAAAATCAGTTTGAGGGAGGTGGGGCGATAAGATGAAGAGAGGAGGTGGGGGTGGGGGGGGGGTACCTGAGCCACTGAATGCATGGAAAGGGGAATGGGCATTTGGAAGAATGCTGTGTATGAATTATTATTATCATTATTATTATTATCATTTGGGCTGATGGTGAAGTAACAATAATGCAAGGAACAATGAGAGAGTTATGTTGCACTATCCACACAGGCAGCTTCGATATGTTCTGTCAATATCTGCAAAAAACAGTAAACAAAAAACAATGGCGTATGAAAGAATGCGTCAGCAAACTTCCAGAGAAGTGTAGGCACAAGCAACTTTAGCAAAAAAAAGGAAAAGAAAAGTTCACCGAGTTCAAACTACAGCTTACATTAAGGAAACATTGTCATTTTCAGGCAATAGTGAAGCCAAAAAGCTTCTGTTGACCTTTTCCCTTTTCGCATGCATTGTCACAACCATAGAAATAGAAAATACATGACTACATTCCCTGTCTTTTATTGTTTTACGCTTTTAAGAGTCAAGTTGAGACTTTTGAAAGGATAGGACAGAGCTCTTTAGCGGCCATTTCCACAGTTAGAAGATGCATAACCAACCTGGGGATTGTGGTTTGGGAGGAACCACCGCCAGCCTTTTTGGGGAGGACGGGAGGGAGCGTGTGACCTCTGAACTTCTCTGAAACTCCTTCCTGCCAGCTGTTAAACAACAAGGATTTCACTTATTGGTTAAGTTGCTATGACTGAAGAAGTTCTGCAAGTAATGTGTATGTTGTATTGATAAATGAGATGGTTGCAGCAGCCTGTTCAAAAAGTCAATCCAAAACCCAGTCAAAGTGGTAGGCCATTCATTTTCATCATTTTCTACCGCTTATCCTACGAGGGTCGCGGGGGGTGCTGGAGCCTATCCCAGCTGTATTCGGGCGAGAGGCGGGGTACACCCTGGACTGGTCAGTGCTCCTAAATATTGTTCAAATGTTGCTTGAGCTCCAAACATTCATACCTATGGACAATTTGGAGTCGCCAATTAACCTAGCATGTTTTTGGAATGTGGGAGAAAACCGGAGTACATGCAAACTCCACATAGAGATGGCCGAGGGTGGAATTGAACTCAAGTCTCCTAGTTGTCAGACCTGCGCACTAACCACTTCAAAATACATTGGTTGACGGGATTTCCTGGTGTCATGATTCAATATCAATATCAGATAATGGGTCCGATATTAGCAAAAACTGCATTTAAATTTTCCGATATAAGCGAACTATTGTTTTCTGTTTGATTAATATCATTTAATCAAGACTTTCCACACTACAAAATAAGTAAACATGATTCGTGCTGATGTAGGATGGATATCGCTTTTGGACAATACGCAAGGCTGCAATATCGGTATTGTATCTGGAGTGAAAAATCAAAGCACACCTATACAAAAGTAAGATTTCATAAATTCTTGGGAGAACATCCCCCAACGTATGGACAAACAATGGTTAAACTTCCTGTTCATAGAACAATTATACTTAAATTGCTCTACTTAACCCATTTAATCCCAGATAGTTTTCTGACTTAATGGGCTGCCATAGAAATCAAAACCAAGTTAAAAGTTTTCATCAGTGACAGTTTGTTGTTAATTATTGAAATATTGTGTTCCTTCTGTATACAGTATACCTCCAAAAATACAGTATTTGCTCAGCTTTCCTGTTCTCTATGACTACACGTACTCAGCGTCCTGTGGGATTCAATCTCAAAGAAAAAACAAACTCCAGCACACTCTGAGGTTGAGCAAGCGCTCGTCTGCTCTCCGTGACATTACAAACTTTGCAGACAAGACTGAGAACAATCCTATAGTTAGAATGGCACTCGGGATGACTCTTCCTGTCTCACGTCTTCTGTTGGGTGTCACATTAGACCTGCTGCACACAGAGTGGGTGGGATTTGTACAAAAGATGGATTTGGAACAGTCTCTGAACGGTTCTACATAGGAGCTTTAAAATGGAGAATAGTGGAAGGGGGCGGAGGGATGATGCGGAGTTCAGTGTGGAATCTTCTGCTGATGTCTAGATGGACAGGGGCTTTGAAAAGAAACTAATTGGACCTCTAAAGTGAGAGAAGCCTCTGATCTCTATTTAAAGCATCGTTTGAGTAATGCTTAAAAATGACCAAAATTCTATAAGTATTACATTTTATAATGTACTACATGGTCACCTAAAACAATGGAGGGTTTGGAGGTGGAACAGTAACTAGTATGTTTTACAGATAGACGCCCACTGATTGGTCTACAGGGTTATCACGGACGGAGGTGGTTCTACTGACCTCCAGGCGAGCTTCTTGGCTGGGCAGGCAGGTATCGGCGGGGCAGCGCCGGGGTGGATGGCGGCTGAAGGCTGCTGCTGCGACACGGCACGCTTCTCTGGTGATCCGAAGATGAAGGCCCACCCGTCACTCTGTGAGGAGGGGGCTCCTCGCTCACACTCAGACCTAGGAAACACATCACCGCTGTTGCCAAATTTCTCCGAATGAAAAGTAGCTATTTGCTTTCGCATTGGATGATTTGCATATTATTTGCATATGATGTAAGAGATGCTGTAGGAAAAACACATACCCTTGTAGAAGAGACAAAAAAGTGAGTAAAACACCTTAATTACCTTTTAGAACTACAAATAAACTTGAGTTGTGGTTTAATTTAAAATTGGCCATCACTTCCTTAAAGTCAATCATTGTAATCATTTCACATGCTTTCACTGTTACATCCCCAAATGCCTAGATTTGAAGCTAGTTGCTTCTGCGATGTCGCCAAGAGGGTTTGAAATTGGATTTAGTGAAATTGCTGCCAAGTTGCCAACACCGCAGTTGACCTTGCATCATATACTTAATTTTATTTACTCCCAGGAAGATGTTTTTATTTTCTAAATGCAGACACGCATGACATTCCCTGGCCTGTGCAATCTATTACATAGATAAACATTCTCCAACACTACGTATATCCTCTTTATCTCACCGTACTCGATCGATACTGACACCTGTACTTCTACTCTGTCCTTGTGCTTGACAATGTCGAAGTAAACAAGCAGCAGTGAGTTGATGATTAAGCCACAACCCTTACTGTTTCATTTTAGTGCCAAGTAGCAGACACTCAGCATATAATGATCATGAAATGATGATACAGGAAGTGACTGTTTATATTTTACATTTATTGTTTATATGTACATTCAAATTGTAATTCAATACACCAAACCAGCCTGCTAGCTTGGCTTGTGAGGTGAATCTGAAATCTGATTGGAAACAGCCCCATTGCTAACAGTGCATAAGTGACATGGGCCAGCGATCTTGATTCTGAAGGCCCTGGGAAATTTACATTGACATGGCAACATGAAAAGCTGATTGGACATACATGTACTTGTACTTGAAGCCGTGCAGCTTAGAGACATACTACAAAATGAAGAAAATATACTGTTGGAGGTAAATTCATAGAGTTTTAATAATAGAGAATTTATTTGTAAACTGACATAGGTCAGTGCTTCTGATAATGTTTAGGCCAGCAGAGAAGGCCTAAAGGTTTGGTCTATTTTGAACATGCATATAAATAGACTTCCTTAATTGTCATTGCACAATAACACAGCAGTGAAATTGCCAATGAAATGTCGTTGCCTGGCTCCCGTATAATAATAATAATAAATAATAATAATAATATTACTGTATATGCAATGATTGAAATTTCAAATAGGTTTTAGTGCAGAAAAGTATCAAATATATGCAATGAAAACTAAACGAGGGGTTATATAAACAAATGGATTCGATGAACAATAAAGGCAAGTTGATCGAGTACATCGCCACTTGGAAAAATGGCAGCCGATGATGGATAAAAGTGCACGAGGAGGATAATAAGTCAGAAGGAAGATACCAGCTGGCATCAGGGGGAAGCAAACAAAGCGATGTAAAAAAAAAAAAAAAAAGAGAGATATGAAGATGAATCGGATGCTGATCTAGTGGCGTTATGAAGACAAATGAAAAATACCAAAGATCACTTGATATCACAACACTAAAGGTTTAAAGTGAGACTTTCTAAACTCCACGCTTTATGTGAGACACAGCAGGATTTTTCAGACAGACGTCAGCTGCACTCTGTCATGTTCGCCACACAAGACAGTTTGTGTAATTAAGCCAGGAGATTGAATTCATCAGAGCCTGTAATTCGTTCTGCCTGTTAGTCAGCGCTTCCTGTCATTTCTTGGACGTTTTAAATCATCTGTCAGTCTTCATGTGTTGCATATGTTGACTTTAGTATCAAGTTACGATGTGACTGATGCAGCAATCATATGCAAAATGTTACTGTTCTGATGTAATGCATTTTATAAAGGGACACATGCCACTTATCTGCAGCAGAAAGACTGAAAACTTCATGAGCATATCGCCACCAAGCAACATAAAAAGAGCTGTATCACAGCAGTCGTGTGAGGGGATGTGTGTGTTGGGGGCGGTCAAGGTTAAAGCTGCATACATAAAGCACAAAGTAATAGCCCTGCAGACCTGAGTGGAAGTATGAGCCAAAGATTAGATGATGAGACGAAGAGCTCCAATCCATGGCCACATGACAGGAGATTCAGTCCACTCAGAAAGAAACATAAAGTCATAAAGCATGATGCAACTCTGTGCCGCAAAGATCAGTGATTCACAACTGGTGGGTCGTGTCCCAAAAGTGGTCACTTTTGGATTTGCGGTGCATCCTTTATGAGAGGTTTGTGCTGAGATGTGTAAATATGATATAAAATGTGCATACAAATTTACAAATTCCACAGTTGAATCACTTTGAATCAATTAATTTGGTAATTTTGCAATTTGGTAGACTGGACTGCACCGAGATGGGCGTGGCAGCGCATACAAAGGGGGTATCCACATTTTCAGCTTGACGCAGTGACAATTCGGTGCGCCAAAGGTGCGCTAAAAGCTCGCCAGCTTCCCACCTGGTCTATTCTTGGCGCAGGCGAAGCGCAGCCTGGGCAGTGTTAAATTGACAGGCACACAGTGCGCACACTCCCTACTCCCCTTTTAGTAACCATCCAATCACAAATTGGATTAGCCTGCTGCTGTGTTTAATGTAACTGTCAGGAACAGGTGACATGTCCCACAAGGTGGCGTACGGAGCATGACTCGCATTGTGGCCTCTGATGTGCATTCAAAGGCAATGAGAGGTGTTCATTTCATTGGTTAAGATTACACTCGGCTGTGTTAAACACTGTCACACCTTCTCTGCGCACTCTTTGCCAGTGGGAGGAATGGAGGCAGACTGCGCCGCGCGAGACTGCGCCGCGCACAAAATTTGCAAAGTGCCACACCCCTTTGCCGCAGGTGTGCCGCGCCTCTACGAAATTAGAGCCCATTAAGTTTACTATTTAAATATTAACCGTCCGCTATTTATTTTTATTGCTGGATTACATGTCAATGAAATGGAAACTGTTGTGTATGGACATTCCAATGCTACTACTTATTACTAAATATAAAGTAATATTAATAGTAATATAAAAAGTAATATAAAGTATAACTAAAGATGTTGGATGTGAATGTGAATGTTCCTTCTCACATACTTATACATATCTACCAACCTGTTCTATGCTTTCCACACATGTCGGTGTGGTCCGACGTTTTGTGAGATACAGTTTTGTGATGCAAATTTATTACTCTCTTGAACGCACATTGGTTTGAGACACTGAAAACCGACCAGCTTAGTTACTGCAGTCACTTTCATAGGAATAGATCCATTAAAATGCTCAAGGATACAAAAGTGCTGCCAATATTGGTGGGTGTTTCTCCTCTCTTGGGAGCTTTTTATGATTTTCACCTCCACAGTAATGGCTTTTCTTTTCCTTGGCACATTTCCGCCAGGAAAGCCTGCTTTACACTTGGGAGGATGAATGAAGTTCAAAAAGTTAATTAATAAGCAATGTTATCCACTCGTGAATGAGGTAAACGCTGTTTTCATCAGCTGTGCACAAGGTGAGATATACTATACAGGATCCTTGGAGCGTTACACCGTGTATTCATCCACTGTGCTGAAAGTTGCTTTTGGGCGAGTCGAGTGTTCATCGATCAAAATTAGGTTTTTAATTAATTTATGGGAGTGTGTTCATAACCACGGAAAGGACCATGTTTAGTTTGTACTGGAACACATTAGTCAGTGTAGGCATACCTATTATTTTGGATGATGTGAACGAAAACAAGAACGATATGAAAAGTGATGAACATGAAGATGGATGAAATAGTGTGAGTATATGCGTCAACGTTGTCACGGCTGCCATGATAGTTTTCCTCCCTTTCCGTTGCCAAGTGGCATCCATATCTAATTGGCCCATCTGATTTGCTTTCTCCACTAGTGTGTGTGTGTGTGTGTGTGTGTATCTACGATACTGTATGCGCACATAGAAACCATCTGTTCACGGCGAGCTAAGCGTGAGTCACACACCAAATCTGAAAGCCGAGCCGTGGCGTCTGGGGTGCAGCATCCACTCCCACTCTCTTTTTTCTCCTCTCACACACTTCCTGCCTACTCTACAGTATATCTACTTCCCTTATACAATACTATCATCAAATAAGACCAATTTGCTGTGATAATGCTGAGTTTGTTTTGGCTATTGAGTTTCCATCATGCAAATAGGCTTCCCTCGGCAGGGTTCACACCCCCCTTAGCTATGTAATGGAACCTGTCAGTCACAGCGGAATACGTATTCCCGATGTACTTGACATGCATGGATGCTATCACTCTCAGATACACATTGAAACACCGTCAGCCAGAGGATGATGTTAATGGCTAATCAATAGTTTATATGGTAATCTATACACACCCAGATACTAGAAGTTAATACTTACATACAGCTTTATAGGTAAACACGTACTTTATCACCTGTATCTGATTGCTTTCCCTGCCAGTGATTTATAATATATGCTACAAATTTTGGCGCCTGAGGGTTGCCTATGGCTGAGCGTTCAGCCCACATACGACAAAATGACAACAAAACGATTTTGCGACAACACCAATAAAGCGTAGCATTGTGATGAAAGTTCAAATGTAAACACAGAGTGTATTTTGCATTATGGATGGCCTATTTTTCCACCAGTAACCTTTACGTCGCCTTTCCTTCACAGAATGGCTGCTCATTGATCACAGCAGGTTGATGTGCTATGACAGTGGGGGGGTTTAACCTCAAGGGATCTCCCACTAACCTCCCCCTAATTTATACAGCAACTTGGCATCCCTTGTTTCTCTATCGCTCTGTTCCTTAATGATCTTTATATGTATCATCTGCAGTCGAAAGAGTGCCTTTTCCCCAGCTGGTTTCCTCTTTTTTTATTTCAGAGGCTAGAAGGATGTGCAAGAACTCATCTGTCAATCTGACTGCTCTTTGATCGGATGTTGAAGTATGCCAAGAGGGGAAACATCCCTGCGGTGATGCAGTCAGAGAAAAAAAAAAAAAAAGCACCACAAACACTCATCCTCTCATGCACACACAAATAAATCCAGTGTCAAGAGACCTACAACTCTTGTTAGTTAGAAACTGGGCTGTTTTGCCTGATTACAAGCGCGGTGTTCTCGCAGTAATCGTCAAGTTACCATCTTGCTGTGAAGCAAACTTGTGTTTTCACCCAGAAGGATCTCATTATTTCCAGTAACACCTTGGGCTACATGCAGACAATGCAATTATTTATAGGCTGAAGTGGCAGTATCTAAAATTCAAATCAGTACCAGGCTTGAATTTCGGGATGTTTATCGTATGTCTCCTAATTGCTTCTTGTAGTAAAAAAAAAAAAAAAAGCTGCGCTTGGCTTATAATGTGTTTTCCAACAAATACAAAAAACATGCAGTATCTCATAATAGTGAGTACAGACATACTATTCAGTGATAAATAAACACACGGCCATTATTGTTTAAATAGCTGGCAACACCGGTGATTGTTGCCTACAGTCAAGCATGCAGGCTGCATGAGTGCTCCCAATATTGAGGAACTGTGGTTTACTGAGTGAAGCATGAATTCTAACATGTACTGTAAATGTACTATACTGCTTTCCAAGTTGTACACTAACTCCTCTTAAGTAGTGAATAGCCAAGTTTAATGTATATAGTATTGTTCCCTAAGAAGATGGTAAAATACTCTACTTAATTTGGTAATTTCGTAATTTGGTAGACTGGACTGCACCGAGATGGGCGTGGCAGCGCATACAAAGGAGGGGTATCCACAGCTTGTGACAATTCGGTGTGGCAAAGGTGCGCTGAAAGCTCGCCAGCTTCCGACCTGGTCTATTCTTGGCGCAGGCGAAGCGCAGCTTGCGCAGTGTTAAATTGGCTGACAGGCACACCTTTAGTAACCATCCAATCATAAATTGGATTAGCCTGCTGCTGTGTTTAATGTAACTGTCAAGAACAGATGACATGTCTGATGTGCAATGAGAGGCATTCATTTCATTGGTTAAAATTACACTCGGCTGTGTTAAACACTGCCACATCTTCTCTCCGCGCTCTTTGCCAGTTGTGGCGGTGGCAGGGATGGAAGCGTGGGTGCGCTAGACTGCGCTGCGCTAGACTGGAAATGTTTATCAAAACAAACCTATCTGTAACTGCAACACAACGATTGTTCCGTTTGCACTTCAAACTTGATCCAGGTCCAAACACCATCTTGTTATGGATTACCAACTTCGGAGCTACTGGATCTGCATTGAAACAAAAATCAACCACCCGACCTCTTACCACCAAAACTCATTTAATATTTAAAACATAATGAAACAGAATGGCATTATATGTACTTATATGTAACGTTTGGAAACTAAAAACACTTTTTTGTTTCTTTACTTTATTCGCCCTTTATTTAACCTACAAACATGTCAGATCATTTTGCCTGACCCTGTACATACAATAAAACTGTAGTTTACTTTTGATCATTATCGGACCATTATTTTAAATATGTATGATTAAGAAGCCATCTTCTGGTATGGAGATGCATGCAGACTTCCTCCCCAGTTCCACGGTTGCTAAGACGTGTTACCTCCCCCACGGTGCCACACAGCTCGTACTCAAGGATCAACCAATGGGAGGCCGAAAGGGGGAGATGAAAGAAGTACACAGGGGAAAAAGAGGGATGACATAACAGGGAACGTGACATACACCAAAGCTGAGAAGCTTACGTCAGCTGTAACTGGGAGAGAAACAGCAAGCTATGTAGGTCACATTAAAAACGCATGCGGTCCCCCCCCCCCCCCCCAAATACAGCCAACTAACCCGGCAGTGTTATTACAACTGTGTGTACACTTTTCAAGGCTGTGTACAGTTATTCGCATTTCTGACTAGGCGGTTATCTCATATGAATTACTGGTGTATACAGAAGACAAAAAGTTGTGCATCATAATGAACGTGGGTGGGGAGTGTTTATGTAAATGATATGAGGGCGGTGGATAAAACAAGGTAATAAAAAAGAATGGTGATGATAATGATGCTCTCATCATACAGCACAACTGCAATTGAAATCGGTTTGTCATCAAGCAGTTTTCGGGATATTAAGACTTACGGTGAGCCGTTCTGCTTGGGTCCCTTTGCGCGCTGTCTGCAGGGACGGAGGACACGCTAGAACTTCTGACGAAGCCAAACGCTGCCAAGCGGCCCACGGGGAGACGGGTGGAGCTGAAGCCAGGTGGACGTAGGCCTGACTGGTTTGCTGCTTTGGGAAGCAGAGACCTGCTGGAAGTCTGTTCTAATACCGTAGCTTCAGGGAGTGGATGGTTGAAAACCTCATCGTCAGCTAGAATAACAACAAAACAACATTTCTTTCAAATCGTAGGAAAGAGAAGATAATGCCAACAAATACACAACATCTCACATCATCACATATGTTATGTGTTAAAAAATACTTGGGACACTTCTACTGAAATGGACATTACTTGGTGCTTATTTGGGAGCATGACTTTCAACAATTCTGCATAGCTACAATGTTTGTTTCCCAGGGAATCGTTCATCATCCGGTGCTGACTGTGCTGACTGTGCTTTCTGACTCCCAACTGCTTCGGTACTCAGATTTAAGAACTATCAGCACAACAGTCTGCTAATAACTGCTTTTGGCTCCCTGTGTGACCTAATGTCCGGGTCTTTATGTAATACTAACACTGTCACAGGGTTTAAAATGCATAGACCAAATTGAGCTGAGCTTTTTTCTCTAATAAATCACATAGACAGTCAATCAATCAGGATGAGTGGGCAGAAAGTCTTTTTTTCCCCTGAAGCAAAACAGTGAAATAAACATCACATTGCAAGGTGTGTATCTGGGGTAAAAAACATTATCCCCTGCTGGCTGGAGAGATAAGGTTGGAAGCCCCCGTTTCCTCTCCAGTTGGCACAAATGTGTTCTCAACTGGGAACTACAGAGCCCCTGTCACATCAATCCAAGAATAAAAGCATTTTATGTGGGGAAAATAGGAGCTGCGTTTGGTAGGTAGGAGGGGGAAAAAAAAAGTGTGGAACCGAAAGTGCTATCATTGCTCCTGCTTCCATCTTTACTAGTGTGAGCCTGTGAGCCATTTTGTCTGAGTATTAGATTGGAACTCGGTATTCTCGAGTTCGAAGCTTGAGATTATTAAAGATAAATGGCCCAATTTCCTTCCTCTTCCCTGTTCGGTTTCTCCCCTTTGAGGGTGGAACCAGAGGGAAGATTCAGACAAATATCCCGTTAAACCTCAACATCACAGGCTTCTCTTCCTTCGGAATGAAAACACACATTATTCAACTGAATCTAAAGGGGACACGAGCGCTAGCCTATAAACCAGGGGGTTTCAAACGGTGGCACAGTGAGCCTCAATATGGTCCTCCAAAAACTGAGACTATTTACTCTGTCACGATCAAAAATTTATTTTGCTTTTGACATAACTGAAGGTAGGGTGGCAGGTTTTTTCTATTTATCTCAAGCTGTGATGAGTGGTTAGCACGCAAGCCAACACAGTTAGGAGACCCAAGTTCGATTCTACCCTGATGTTCTCCCCGTGCATGCATGGGTTTTCTCCGGGTACTCCGGTTTCTTCCCACATTCTAAAAACATGCTAGGTTAATTGGCGACTCCCTGCGACCCTCGTGAGGATAAATGGTAGAAAATGAATGAATAAATTAATCTCAAGCTGGTATTTCCCAGAGTAGGCCCTTGCTAGATTTATAAACTCTTGGTACTTCATACCAAATTTGCTGATCTCACTGATTACTATTGCAATGCAATATTTTCGTTTGTAAAACTGGCAGCGACAGTGTGGAGATGGAAGGTTTCAGTAGGAAGAACGTGACATTAATTAAGAGTTAATTGGAGTTTACTTCAAAATCTGCAGGTCCCAGAAGGACATTGAGCAATAATATGTATCAGAGATTATAATAAGGAAGCTGGGGGGACGCTCTGGGCTGATTAAATCGGTATGTATAAACATGATACATAGAGCATATGGCAAATGCACTACATGCATATGTTTATCAGATCCAGGGAGATTAAGATTAAGTATTCAGATTAAGTATGTATAGGGCTGATAAATCAAATTTGTGGTAGGATGATGAGCATATTCCTAGCTTGGTAGCCCCCCCTTTGTAGCAGAAATGGAAATCTGAGGTGGTAATTGAATTGTGCCACTTGAAACTTTGACTCAGGCAGAAGCGAAGGGAAATGGAGAGGTTATATATTAATTTATGTTTCATAGATACTGCCTTCTGGAGCAGGAAAATGTAACCTAAGAGCAGAGTGCATTTTAAAATCCTCGCTTCGGATCATCCAGAATTTGAGCGAATGCATTTTAATGAGCTACTTTCATGTCGGGCCAAATTGTCAGAGCAGTCCCACAGCCAGCAGAGAGATAACATAGCACATCGGTGTGTAAAATGTCTGGTAAATCAAATGAAATTGGATTTTTTTTTTTTTTTACCTGTAGTATCTTGGCTTTTCTGGCTCGCTGCTGAGATGACAGGTTGAATTGCTTGGCTTATTGCTGACCTCTGACTTTGACTCGGTCCTTTGCCCTTGACTGAGCCTGAAGCCGTCCTGGTGACAGCGCCCAGACCTAATCGCAGACCTCGGCCGGAACGCAGAAGACTGCCGCTGCCTCCAGCTTGAGCAGCTGTCCGAAGCGGCAGTGGGTCTTCTTCAGAGGTTTCTTTAAAACTGGCAGCTCTCCCGTCCTAACAATGGATGCATGTACGTTAATGAATACGAAATGACCTAAATGAACAGAACGCTTACCTCAGGCTGAGCTCCATAAGAGTCCCCTGCTTTGCCGGCCAGCTTTGAGGGTGCTGTATAACTGTGGGTGTGTGTAGGAGGGACAGTGTTTGTATGACCCGGGGCGTGGATACTCCTGCTCATTAATCCTGATGGGAAGATGCTGGTTTGAATCTCCTTACGGTACTTGTCATAAAGCAAATTGGAGGCACTGAGCACTGGTAGTCCTCTGCTTTCTTTGTCAAGCTTGGAAGGGTATTTAGATGTGTCTTTGAAGGTACCGGGTGTTGCACCATGCGGGTATGCTGATAACCTTGCTGGTAGTGAAGATACCTGATAAGGTCCGTCAGCAGCCTGAGGCTTGAAGTGAGGATTTTTTCGAACGTAGGTGATGATTTTAGGGCGAACTCCTTTAGGTTTAAGTGAAGGAGAGCTCTCTTTGGGGTTTGAGTTATGGCTTGAGTTGGGGTTGCTTTGCTGGTTGTTAAGATTCGCTTTTGGGATTCCAGTCAGGGTTATATTGGTTTTTACTGGTACTCTCACGCCTTCATTGCCCTGAGCTGGTGTCTTTACAGCAGGGCTGCTTTGAACTCCTCTACGTGTATCCTTAGAGATGAGGTACATGGAGGCTTGCCGATGTGGTGAGCCCTGGGGTGTCCTGAGAGGGGAGTGAGGAGGTGTGAACGTCCTTTTGGGACTAGAGCAGTTACGTCTGTAGGTGAACTGAGTCTGGGGTCGCTTGTCTATGTTGGATGGCTTGGAGGGATTTGAAGTAGACGGCGCAGCTGGGCTTGGCTGCCTCTCCAGCAGTGAAACCTGGTTCTGCACTGCCTGGTTGGGCTGTCTGGATTGGAGGACTCCGCATGTATTGTACAGATGTGAGAAATCTGATGGTTCACGTAAAGATGATCTTGCAAGCTTTCTGTTTGACCCATTGTGGCTGTGACTGGGTGAGACCGTGGTGGTATTGTTGGAGGGCGATCGTCCGATTTCAGCACCCTGAGCACTGGACTCTAAGCTTTGGGCTCTTACCATCTCTGTCTGACAGAGAGGTCTGACAAGCTGTTGCCGTCTCGGTGGTAGCACCCTTTCCTCAAAGCCAGTCCTCCTCCTTTGGCCTAGACCTCCTTCAGAAGTTGATCCGTTTCTGAACTGGATCCTCTCTTCCTCATGTCTTTCCTGATGACGCAACAGCGGAGTATTGTGGTCTGGAGGACCTGTCCTTCTCAAACTCTGGGCTGAGGTAGTGTTGTTGGCATTTAAATACGGGTTGGTCTTGGAGTTGGGCAGGCAAATGAAAGTGTCTGCACTACAGTCCAGCGCACTGGATAGACTTCCACTGAGGTTAATGGTGGACAGATTCGACACAAACACATTTGTCTCAGACTTGGACTGCTTGAGTCCTCCTTTGCCTGTCTTGGTGTTTCTTTCCTTGGATAAACCTGTCACACAAGTGTCCAGCTCTTCGGTACTATGACTGGTAATGTTTCCCCTCATCGCTGTGTCCTTCTGTACTCTGCTGTCCACCTTGTTGCTGTCGTTGTCGTTCCTCTTTACCCCAGTAGAAGCAGAGCTGGCAGTTGAACTGGATGATATCGACATAGGACCCTCGTCTTTTCCGTCTCTCATGCTCCCTCCATCGTCCTCATCATCGTACTCCTCACCTGGGCTTCTCAAGAACGTACGTATGTCTTGACACTCCACAAGCTCTATCTCTCTGAGCCCAGGCTCTGAGCATTGCTGCTCAGAACCCCAGATCATCATCTTGTCATGGGACTCACTTTGAGATACCAAAGGTGGGAGCGAGGTTATGTAACAGTCCTGTAACAGTCCTCCTTCATCACTTAAAGAAGACAGTTGATTGGCGTTGTCATCTCCAGTGTGTGTGAACTGGATCTGAACTTTGTTTGTGATTTTGTCCGCCGCTCTGTCAACATTAACTTCAAGTCCTGTTAAACTTTTTGGAATGCTCATTTTGGACCGCTTCTCTTTTGGCGTTCTCAAAGACACAAGCCCGAGGCCATTGATTAGAAACCTTTCTTTCTTCTCTGTTTATTTTCTTCAAAGTCTTTGTAGTAATGGTGCTTCATGAATATCATTTCAATGAATTTCACCTCAGCTCACCACTCGACTTGCGTTTTCTGCGAACAAAGCCGTTTGTAAAGACTCTTCATTGAGATTCTTGCAATCTGAAATGACAAAAGAAACAGTAAAAGACCGCTGTAATACACCATAATGACCTGAATATAGGAAAGTACAGAATGTGGATTTCCTTTCCGATCCAATACTGAGTAAAATTCAGGCTATCCAATACCGATACTTTGTCAACAGCCAGGGTTCTGTGCTTTGTTCAGAATCATCGCCTGTTTAATGTGTTCACAGTGGTAAGACAAGAGTGCTACATGTAACAGGTTCAGCAATTACAACGGGAGGTAATTATGTGATGATGGATGTCCACGAAGCAGCATATAAAATAAGGAAATGAGCAAGGAGGACAGGAGAGGAGTAAGGAGGTGATAGCACACTGCTTGTTAGATGAAAATCGCTCCAGGGCTGACTCAGAGAGGTGCAGAGAAATAAAGGGAAGGGTGTGAACTGTTTTGTAATATGCTTTTCCCCTCAAGAGATCCCCCAAAATAGAAGCCAGTGTGTTTGTGTACACTCGTACGCTGCATGTCAGTGGCTAGTGAGTGTTTGCATGCTTCTAGCAGGGAGAAAACATCCTGGTGTTGAGGAACAGAAGTAGCAGCTCTGTGAGGATCAATCCATACTGTGGGCCTGATCTCTACAGGAGGTTTAACACTCTCCTCAAGTGCACCATATGGCTGATTCTAGCACAAGGCGCTCGTGTACAACAACAGCAAACCCTGCTACTCACAAGATCTGCTACAGTTGGATCTGAGGTTATGCTCAAAGTAACAGTATTTACACTAATATTTAAAACAAATGCATAAGCAGGAGGGCACAGGAAAGTTGAAGTCATTATGTGTGACCCACACAGTGTGTAATTATGCTTGAGCTTCAGCGGGCTGCAATATTAGTCTGTCATTATTAACTGCATTCAGCCACCTGTCTGTGCAATACATCACAGATGTTAGCAGCTGTGACTGAAGTTCAAACTAATGAATATTACAGTAGAATCCAAGTTTGCAAACAGAAATCCTACCCTATAATTACACATGCAGCAGGGATACTCAGGTGGTTTTGCACTGTGTGTTGCTGATAGAGCCGCAAAGACAGGAGCACCTGCTGCCTTGTGGCAAGAGCAAAATGCGTATAGTTTGTTTTGCAGAAGGTCATGTTA
The DNA here is from genome assembly GCF_037039965.1 of Doryrhamphus excisus. Classification (NCBI taxonomy): domain Eukaryota; kingdom Metazoa; phylum Chordata; class Actinopteri; order Syngnathiformes; family Syngnathidae; genus Doryrhamphus; species Doryrhamphus excisus. The sequence continues at coordinate 8,323,649 of NC_136377.1, read as the reverse complement.
GAAGCCTTTTCCTTAGAGTAAAAATGAAATTTGAAGTGTGGTAATTGACATTTACCTAGACTTAGGACTGAGTTTATTTTTCTGTGATGTCGGTGCTATTATTTTTTGACAACACCAAATTATGGCACTGTTAAATTATTACATTAATTACAACCCATCATATGTGCCACACAGTCAGGAGATTGGGAAGACCTGGGTTCAAGTCTCCGGGTACTCCAGTTCTCTCCCTCATTCCAAAAACATGCTAGGTTAACTGGCGACTCCAAATTGTCCATAGGTATGAATGTGAGTGTGAATGGTTGTTTGTCTATATGTGCCCTGTGATTGGCTGGCGACCAGTCCAGGGTGTACCCCGCCTTTCGCCCAAAGACAACTGGGATAGGCTCCAGCATGCCTGTGACACTCGTGAGGATAAGCGGCATAAAATAGATGGATGGATAGATAACCCAAAAGTTTAACCCCATTAGTTATATTCACTTTGGACAAACACTACAAAACCCCCTCTGTAACTTCAGAGCGTTTTGCCAAATTTCCATGAAATTTTGTACACACCTTAAGGGGTCTGACAAGTAGGTGTTTCTAAAATCTGAGAAAGATTGGTTAGAAACATGGCTTCCATTAAGCAAAACATTTTTGCAGGGACACAGGCTGACGTTAACAACTAATGGCCTATAAATCATTGGCCATTTTTTCGATATCTGTCTTACATACAAAGCATTTAAGTTCCAGCCTAATTACAGCCACTAATTCTTCCATATGACTTTAGGACCCTTCTGTTGAGGTACAGTGGTAAAGTGTATACTTGTCACTAAAGAACTGTCCCCTCCAGTCAATGTAATGTAAAAAAAAAAGTGTAAGTCTCGTATTTGTTTAAGCCATTTCAGTCATGACAGTTGTGGGTTGCGTTTGGAATAAATTATGCCAGGAGACAAACAAATTGTAGCGCTTATCAGCACACTATCTGCTCCCACTCTGCCCTAAATTGGCGCTCACCAACAAATGATTAACTAATTACGAGAGCAGAAATAAGATAGGGCAGGGTGAGGGTGTGCAAGCAAATGAGTTAGAATTTCCTGAGATGGCATTGTGGCTGATCAATTGGAGCATTGATGCAACGCTGGCGGCAGTGCTGATGACAGCAGTCACTGGGACGGTTGCAGCTGAAGGAGAACAAGGAAAGAGCAGGCTGCATCAATCTGGCAAAAACCACGAATGGACAGACAGCAAGAATAAGTCTCTTTGAATAAATTATATTGTTGCCAAATTACAGGAGCTGAAAATGAAATTAATGCTGGACCTGCTATCTCTGTTGTAGGTTCTTGGGAGGGTTGAGGTCAGGGCTCATAGGTTTTTCCCCAGCAAGACATGGAAGCATGCCTTTATGGATTTTGCTTTGTGTACTATCATGTTGGAAGAGAAAGTGGTCTTCCTCAAATTCATTCATTCATTCATTTCCTACCGCGGGGGGTCGTGGAGCCTATCCCAACCACTCGACAGCCGTGCCACCTTTACATTATCATAACATGTAAAAATAATGATAGCATACATGTTTCACAACGCCCACCATTCTTACATGCTTATGTTTTGATGAGAATATTTTTCCCTGCAGCACTGAGAGATTTTGCATTTTTTCAACAGTCCTTGAATGCACCATAATTCTTAAGTCCTTGATTGACAAAATGATCTTGGTAAAGTGAAGAACAGGTTTGTCTTGACTTTTGTCTGTACTGTTAAATAACACCGAATATATTATTTTTTCGAGTTAAAAGTCTGAAAAAGATGGGTCATTATATTCGTAGTGTAGAGATTCATACATGCAAACTAGCAGCACCCAGACGTCACCCCAAAGTGAGTCAGAGCTTTTCTTCCTGTCACTCACACACTCCCGTGACAGAGAGAAAATGCAGCTGTGACTAACCCGCTCAAAAAAATGTCTCAAAAGTACAGTATATTACTCTTCTGGGTTGAAGAAACACGTTGTTGACTAGTTTGCGCACTCGTTCCACCTAGCTGGGTGCTTGTGTATCATTCAATTATGCAGTCTATGCACGAAGACACCGATACTGAATCCCCCTCCTGCCTCTGCCTCTAGATACATACACTGGCTATAAAGAACATCTTCTGACTCTGAATTATTCCTGGTATGAGAATGTGTAGTTGAACTAGACTAGGGATACGTAAGAAAGGCTTTCTTTGCTTTACGTGACATCTGATCTTCCCTGGGAGAAATATGGCATGCAAACACCAAGGCAAAAAAAAAGAGCAGTCCTACTTCTGTTGTCATGGCAATGCCATTCCTGAATGACAGAATCCACGTTTGAATCTATTGGTCTTCCCTGAGCATAAAAAAGGTCAGCATCAGAATGAAACTGTGAAACAGGTAACTAATCCATTCTGTGCAGTCTGTTGTGCGTATTAACACATCTCACCGTTGCACAAATCGACAGGATCGTTTAGCAGCGGGTCCACTCAGTCTGTGTAGGATTCATGATGAAAACCAGAAGTGAGAAAATAAAAAGTCCCATTTTAGCCTTTCAATGTTTGTTTTTAAATCAAAGCAGAAATGGTTTTGCGGGAATGATGATGCACAGTATGTACACATACGTATATAATTGCAGTCGAGTGTTACCACAGGATCACTCCAGCTACTAATGGATAACGTTAATAGAGGAACTATAGGAAGAGCTATATAGGCCTTTTTGAAGTGGCATATTGGAAAGCTCACAAGAGTTGAGTGAGAGAATTACTGAAAGCCCTTTCTCGTATATACTGCTAATGAGCACATAATCACTTTCATTGACTGAACAACACAAAGCCGTATTATATTGTGCAATAGGAGCTTAGTTGTTTTTTTTAATAGCCATGACTCACAGATAAGCAAATTAGAGAGACGGTATCATGTTTTGACAAACTGAAAAAATAGCGGTATCGAGCAACATGTATGTAAGTATGTTTACGACCTACTACAAATGGGAAACAATTACACACACAGATGACAATGTCGGACCAGCAAAAATCGTCCGAAGAAGCTATGCCCGTCATGTATTTAGCACCATAAACACTCTAATTACATCCAGGCAAGTCATTGAAAAGAATCAGGCAATACTTTTACTATACTATTATAAAAACAAAAAAGTCAATACAGTCCAGACCTGACTGCAAGAAATAAATTTCCGTGATACAGGATGTTAACGAATGGAATATATTCATAGTTATAACATAAAAAATATGTTTATGACTTTCTGAATACAATTGCACACATTAATAGAGCCTTTCAACATAAAATAACACCCCTATAGTCACCATTCCACACAGATTACACAACTATTATGCTGCAGGAACTCCCAACTGTCGCTCGCTGGTAAGCTTGTGAGCTAACTAGTTAGCCTCAAATGTATTTCTTCTAAACTTAAGAAAGATCTTCAAATGGAATGGGGAAGACCACTTCCACACAGAATGAGAGGACTAAAATAAGGATGGATATCTCATCCATGTAACATTACTGCTGCATAGTGGCCGAAATACTACATGAAACAGCCACCATTAATTAATTGATATTACAAGGAATAACTGTAAATCATAACCCATGCCAAGCTAAAACTCAACTCTGAAGCCCCAACGTCACTTCCTGTCGCCCTGCCACTCAGTTCCCCGAGGATCCCTACATTTATAGCAACATACACATGTCTTATTTATGTCTTAATGGCTTATTTATTCTTATTATGTCTACTATAGTGGGTAATACAAATGTAAATGATGTCCTTTTAATGTGTAGAGGGCTGCATTTATAAAGTTGTAAACGGGTTTATTCAATAAGGAATCCTACATTGCAAAGATATACTTATTGCAATTTTACAAGCGTACACTTCAAGACTCGTCGCAACATTCTCTTGTCAAGTGAACATGATTACGACACATTCCTTAAATTATGACTTGATGAGGATGGATGCAGTGTGTACACGGAGTCCCATTGCTCCACACAAAGCCAAGACAGCCACCTGCATGCATTGTCACATGCCTGCTCTCAGCGCCTTTGTTGTCGGTCCAGTAGCACATGTGGGTATTACAGAAGCCATTTGTCTTTGGCACTTTGCTTTATTGCTATCCCCCCACCCCCGGAGTGAAGACATGTTCTATAGACCGTGGTCCCAAGAGGGAAAACCCCCTCCACACTCTTGTCGCATCTTCTCTTTCTTCCACACTCTGCATGTGTGAATTCCAGTGGAGGAAGCAAAAGAGAGGACACAAATGGACATGGAGTGACAACATGAGCGTAACTGTAATCTATGGCTGCGGAGTGACATAATTCGATTTAGTGCTGCGCTCACATAAAAATGCAGTGTAGCACTTATGCTTCGACTTGAACGTCCTCTCCTTTGCTTCAGCACATACACTACAGTGTTGTAATTAATCTCTCATGGCACCGTTTTCATCCATGCATATTTTTAGACTGCTCCCAAAGGCTTGATGGTGTTTGAAATGTGTGTTTCTGTGACAGCAATTCAACTCTAATAGACTGTAATGGAATCCTACACAATAAAACATGCTTGTCTTGTCATCAATTCCAAGGTTGACAACTTGGAAAATGACCAAAACATATCAGAAAATATGCAACCTGTATCATTCATCTCAAAATGCAAAATGAGAACCAAGGGCGCTAGCCATCGAGCTAAAAGCCGGACAAGGAATGTTATTAAAACATTGCCTGTACAGTTATTGCCCAACATCTTGACCTTAAAATGTAAGGTAAAGGTAAAGGTAAAATGTTGCTACTTATATGCTATATATATGGTGTAATAATGCAGAGTTAATGTAGAGTTAATAAGGCAGGCTGACATAATCAATCCAATTTCACCCATAAAGGCGCCCCAATAATCCACCATATCCTTCCCCTCTTTGTCATCGTCCCCACTTCCCTCACACACACACACACACACATTCTGATGCCTCGTTTTTGTACCCCTGGAGAATTCATTCTTCATAACTAGGCGGGCTCTAACCGGATTTCAGGTCGGAGTGGGTGTTCATACCTTCATGAATAAAGAGAAAGTGGAAATCGGATCACCTTCAATAAAAGCTGATTTATTTCCACCGTCGTCGAATGTAGGCTATCCGCTAAGAATCCATCAGAAAGCAATATAATAGGATTTATTTGCCAAGTGAGATGAAGCGCGGATCTTGCTTGTTAACAAAGAGGACTAGGACTGCCTCATGCACAAGGTTTGACTCTTTGCTAGTCACACGTCTATTAAAAATGGGATCCTCAATAACACAACTAACACCTCCGAACACCTATATATGTATGTCGAGACAGGGCTACAACAAGGGTTTGGATATCGCTTACATATCTGATACTGGTGCTGAATCGGTACGAATCTGAGTTCAGGTTGGATTTTAATTTTGTTGAGCTGCAAGGATTTGCTATGTGCTGAGAACACAAGATCAGTGCACCATTTCGTAAGCACGCAAGTTAAGGGGAAGGCTGGACGGGAGTAACTATAACTTATCCTTGTCTCATTTCAGTGCCACTGGTAGCAGCGAAATGAGACACCAATATCAACTTTGCTATTTGGTTTTTAGTTTCAGTTTGCATCCATAGATGCCACCTATGAACACAGTTGTTGACCAGCAGGAACAGAAACAAACAGACTGTTTTTTAGAAAACTGCACAAATGTTTCTCTGATGAAAAGGTCCTTGATTGGTTTTGTTAAGTGTTGTTTTTGATGACTGCTGGCAATTATTCCACTGTGCACCTTGTGAGAATGGACTGGTTAGATTGAATAAACGGAAAAAACAAAGCAAACAAAAAAGAACAACACATGCATGCAAATAAAAGTATGTGGTTTAGTGATTTATTCAAGCCTGCAGACATATTAAAGCCCGACAGGGGTGCTACGGACGGTTATTAGCAAAGCCCCTCGGCCTCCCTCTCTCTCTCTCTCTCTCTTGTGTCGCCAGTCAAGCCATTAACTCTCACAACGTGGCTGTGAGCGGAGACAAAGAGAAGAGGGTTAAACATGCAAAGCTGATTCAGACAAAGAATCCATAAAATGTGCAACATTCGCTTTGGGACTGCAAGGAAGCTGGCCTTTGCCCACACACAACAGAAAGTCAAGTAACATGCAGACAACCTACAGAACTGAGTCACGTCTGTTTTATTATTATATTTTGTTTGAACAAGTGTAAATGAATGATGCTGCAGACAGAAACTGAGGTGAAAGATTTCCTTTTTTAGCCTTGAAATGCGGAAGTGGGTGTGTATATATACAGTATATATATAAGCATATATATATATATGCAATGAGCAAGTGGCAATAAAGCACCATGGGCTGTGGAGGGGGGGAGGGAGATCTGGCAAAGGATCAGTGAGAGGTGAAGGAAAGCCGAGTGAGTTTTTCTTTTGTGGTACGGTGGAGGAAAAAATATGGTAATGGTTGGAGAATAGATTGTTTGCATTCACTGAAAGGTGGAGGAGCTGCTGGTACACAGAATTGGGCAGCAACAGCCTCCACTAGGTACAAGCAACCCTAATTTGTCTTCATAAGGTATACACTTATTGCATATGCATGAATTGTAGCTTACATGGAGGTCCTGCAAAGTAGCTGCATCCGAGCAGCTGCAACAGTAGATGTGGCCCATTTAAAGACTGATTTTTTGTGCACTTTCAGAAAAACACACAGCATCCGGCAATCAGCAACAATTGCTTTGTATACAACAGAGCGGGAGAAGTCTGTGTCGGGTGTTAAATACCACAACCCTGTCCTGATATTGCTGAATACCCTTACACGCTGGTACCATTCCACCTCTTTTTTTTGCTTTCAGATGCAATGTCATGTGTGATGTACAATACATGGTTCTCATTCATGCATTATTTACTGCAGAAATATCAGCGGTTGCACCTTTATCGGGATCTGCACCTATATTTCTTGAACCATATGCTCCCCTGCCCATAAACTATAGCGGTTACGTAATCCTACAAACACACTAAAAGCTTCCTGCTCTAGGTTGTGATTGACATGAGATAGGCACTGCTGTAACGGACATGCTGTTCACACTTGTGAGTTGGTGCTAAAAGCATTCATTGGCATGGGTGTAAATAGCGTTCACGTGCATGTGTGTACTGTATATGTATGTGTGAGGCATGGCTCTGTGTTCAACCTCAGCATCCAATGTGCTGCCTGGAAATGTGGGGAGGAGCCAACAAGCCACCTTGCAGACAAAGGCACTTTTTGGACTGTGTGCCATGTGTCTTTCTTTGTACCTTTTTTCCACACTCAAATGTCATGTGGCTGTCATTCTTATACTTTGCTAAACTCACATAGTATTAATGCTGACCTATGCATTTGAATATGTATCAACAAAGATTTACAGTATTTCATATTTTGTTTAAATCTGTCCAGCCTTCCATTTTCAGCAGCCTAAGCAGTGAAGCCCAGACTTGCCTCTCTCCCCTTTTACTTAGCCCAGTTCCTCCACTGGCCTGGGTCTTCCTTGAGGCCTCCTACCGGTCGGATGTACCCTGAACACCTCCCCTGGGAAGTCAGAATTTTTAAAAAGAATTATTTTCCCCTATGAATCGCTAATACTCTCTGCCCTTCACTAAGTGGAAAGCCTCTAGTTTTTGTTCTATACCCATCTCCTCCTCCCCTCTTCTTGTCCTATAAATTGACCTTGAAGGTCTCACCACCTGACATGTCCTACCTGCACACACACACACACGGTGTACACTGTAAGACAGTCTCAGCTATACAGCATTGAAACACATTCCCTAGCCCTGGGGGTGATTTTACTGGCAGAGATCTGCTGAATTGATCGCTGTTCAGACATTGCAGAGGTCAGATGTAATGAATCAATCACGCATGCATCAGCACCCTAGCAGCACACACACCAAGGCCACAGGCGACCATGCTTTGATGGCGTGTCAAATCACACATCAACGTCCTATGGAGGACTGAGAGATACATGTAAACGTCTCTGAGATAGAGTATCATAGCACAGAGTTCCAACAACACACAAAAAACACACTTTAGGAGCTACATATTACTGTAAAGTTCATTGTGAAGACACACTATATAATAGACTAACTTTGTATGAGAATATACCGAAATAAAAGTGTGAATATTTTCATTTGTGTGTGCATGAGTGCAGCTCAAGGACAAGCTGACGATCAGACAGCACTCAATCAACATATAGGAGACAGCTGGCGTGTCCTCTATGCTCACCTAAAGTTGACCCAATCGCTTCCCTCTCTCTCTTCACGGACCAGTATTGTAGCGTAACAAATGCAAATGACTTAAAGAAGTTGCACTGGCAAGCTTTTTATCTTGCAAGAGCAGTGATGCTTCATGCTTTTGACCAATAATGGCTGCAGCTCAAAATAGAAAGACGTTCCCAAACGGGAGCTAAATTATTTATGCCTGATGCATTCTACTTTAAAAACACAGTAACATTTTAAAAGATTTGTTTGTATGTCGACAATGATGCCAGAGTTAAACATAACCCCTTCGGTGTGTGATCCCTCTGAGCGCAGTGGATCATCACAGGAGTTGGCCCTAAAGCTCTGATAATCTACGCGTGATCATTAGCGACACCGCAGAGACTTGACCCGCTGCATCCATCACGGTGGCAGTCTGACCTCAACATTGCTCCCGCTTTACAGTCCGGTCTGCGGCTCATTTGCTGGTATCAACACAAATAAACACCCCGCCCCCACTTTTAAAAGCACATATAACATTGTATAAGAAATAAACGCAGAACAGGTAGCTACAAGAATAAAATATTAATACATGAAAATCCTATAGTGGTAGCATAGCAAACATATACACTGGCTTACCGTCAAATGCATGAATCGCCACCATGAAACACGCGTGTGCCTTCCACTCCTCTTTCTGGAGGAAATGCTGTGAAAATAGAGAGAGGGATGCTGCGGACAGAAGGGGAGGAGGAGCTGCTGGTGCTGATGCTGCAGCCGACTCCTGGCAATGTATCAGACTCGAGGATTTTCTCTATAAACACAACAGTGCACCCTGCTGGATCTTCTGGTTTCTTGTACGTTACTGCACTCCGTTACTGTGACTACTGACAATTTAATTAATTAAATTTTCCCAACGGAGAACTGGAAGAATCAAACCAGTAAGAAAATACATGCACAGTTCATGGAATTTATTACTGTACAATGTTACATGTTTATTTTATGACCCAGTCACACAACTGCCACCATTCATAGTGAGTATATATATAAGTGAAGTTGAACAATCCTGTATATATACACACATAAAGTATATACTGTATATTAAACACAGGCATAACTGTGCAACACAATACAGTCGTCCGTCGTTTATTGCGGTTAACTTGTTCCACGCGCGCCGCTTTAAATTGTCCGCAATTTAGGCTTCAATGTTAATAAAATTTATATTTTCGTACTTAGGACAAATAATTGCTGTTTATGACTTTTAACATTATAGATATCATGTAGACATGAAATAACACCCACAGACACATTTACACTACATTGTAACTCTTAGTTTGACGAACGCTAGCTAGCAAGCTAACCAGTTAGCCTCGAATTTATTTCTTCTAAAACGTCCAAAAACTCTAAGCTTCGACGAGAGGAGGTCTTTTTCACCCCTCGCTATCATATCGGACATGCTAGCTTCATACAATGCTAAGGTAATATACTGTAATGTAACTTCTCCATGTTTGGTGTCATTGCTGCCGCCTCGCAGTGGCGGAGCTAGGGGTGACTCCACCGGCCATCAAATGCGAGACAACTCAGCTATCGACTCATTGCCACCCGTATGTGAGTAATGGGCTAACCTTACCCACCCCAGTGAACCCAACAAAACATTTCTAGCTCCGCCACTGCCGCCTAGTGACCAGAATACTACATATCACTTGTATGTCAATATGCTTTGGCTAAAAATAGACCATAGTCTACTGCGAAATAGCAAACATATCTGAATGCTACTGTATACACAGAAGGAGCAATAATCAACCCGCAATATTGCAAGGGGACGACTGTACTGTAAACAAATCACCCATAGACAAATTATTCACAAAACATTCCAAATAACACACCTTTCCCCACATTTACAAATAATTTACTTAACGGAATATAAACAAAATTTTATGTACATATTTTAATGGATTCTATATATGGTCACATGACTTTTGTACTGTGACTGCCCATAAATCCCACACAGTAAATACCTAGTCTTAAAAATAAGACAAGAACTCATAAATAGTTCTGGCTAATGTCAATATAGAAGGCACTTGGACGCATACAAACATTATAGGTGGCCATATTAAATTTGTATCAAATTCCCTTAAAATCTGAGGATGTATATAAAGTGGGTGAGAAAAACAAAACGTAATTATTTTTTTATAAGCCACAGATGCGAAAAGACACAGCAGCCAGCACTGTGAGAATGTTCACGCAATGCTCAACACTCGTCATATATTTGCTAATAATATCCCAAAAATCGTCATGGTTACACGATATTCCTCTTTTACACATAGATCCTGCAAAATTGAAACAGTAGAGCTGGCATTTTTCATACTGTTCATTCCACTTATAGAACCCAACAAAGGGGGATACTGTGCACTTCCACACAGTAACATCCCGTATTCAAATAATTTGGTATATTTGCAGACTTTATACCCCCATTGCATGCAGTTCACACAGAACAGACACTGCACGAAGGTGGAAAAATTAAAGGGGTCTATAGTCACAACAGGTGCAGCCATTTGACCCCATTTGTTCTGCCAAGAGAAGGACGGTAATAACATCATACTAGATGAGGTATTTGTGTTGGGAGTGTCCTGCCAGAAGTCAGCACATTTCAACATCACTTACATAAGAGCTGGCAATTAGAGAATGCAATGCTGTGGCCGCTATTTTCATCAGTGGCTGGGTGAGTTACTGCATGTTTCGAAATATGTCAATACAAAGTTGATGGAAAGGTTTAAAAAAAGACATCATCGGATGTTGACGCAAATATGCTCAGCCAGTTTCCTGTCAGCGGTGAGAAACACAGCTGAACCCTCATGCAACTCACTCAACACAGCTGTGCGTAGCTTCAAAAGTCCTGTGTTGGAGTCTGATCACTCAACGTCCCGTTAACTGTTACTTGTTAGGGGGATACACAGTCCAAATGGCACAGACCGACGAACGCGAGGGAAGGTTGTCCCTTCCCTACAAGTCTCTGTCATCGTCTTCGTCCCTGACCTCTATGCCATTGTGAAGGAAGGCCTCCTTTTCCGGTGTCATGGACTCGGAGCTGTGGGTGCGCTTGAAGCTGTCCATCTCCATGTCAGGAGTCGAGCGGGCTGTTGTCGCCTCGGCACTGTGATGGATGCCGTAGCAGAAGTAGATTGCAAAACCTGAAGAAAAGAAGTGACAGATTGGCATTATCAACAATGCACATTTTCTATACTCAATCTGAATTGCATTAATAAAAACATTGTTTTTTTGCATGATGAAATCCTTAATAAAGTGGCAAAAATGTATTCCAACAAATATTTTTACACTGTTGCGTTGATTGTGTTTTCCACAATAAGAAAAAAATAATAAAACCTCATAATTTAGAAAGAAAGAATTCAGAACAGCCAGGCACCTCAGCCTGAGGCTCAAAGCTAAACTCTTCATATTCAATCATAATACAAATCTAACATCCAACAATACGATCTAACATTGGTCTTGCAGAGAGAAAAAAAAAACAATGCTAACTTTGCCAGCTTTGGGAACCCCACTCTATTCACTTACTAGCTATATTGTATGTATTTGTTGCAATATTTACAAGCAATTTTGATGTTCAACCATTGAATTTATAGTTTAGACAGAATGCATAAAAGGAAAAGGCCCAAGGCTCCAAGCTAAAGTCTTCATAGTCAACTATTGAACTCCAGCAGGATTTACTCTAATATTGGTCTAGTAGAGAGGAAAAAAAACAAACAAGCAATGCTAACTTTGCCAGCCTAGGGAACCTCACTCAATTTGCTTTCTAGCTGTATTGTACGTATTTGTTGCAATATTTGCAAGCAGCTTTGATGTTCAACCATTTTAACTATTTACAGTCAACATCAGAGCCTTTAGTTGAAGAAAATGTGTTATGCAATAATTTTCATAGTTTAGACAGAATGCATACAAGGAAAAGACCTCAGCCTGAGGCTCAGAGCTAACTGTCTTCACATTCAAATATAGCAAACTCCAACTGTCTGAGTGCTGTTAAGAAATATGAGCATGTCAACATGTAAAAGCAATGTAGTCTGTCAAACAGATGACAACAGTCCGGGGAACCCAACTCCATTCATTGTCTCATTATTTGTTGTGTCCACCACAGCCTGTTCAAGCACCAGCCTACTATAATAAAATTTATTTAAAATTCCCATCCCAACACCAACGTTTGACTCTACAAGCCTGCTCTTTACCTAAAGCCATCCAGATGGCAAACCGTATCCAAGTGCCTCGGTCCAACTGCATCATCAGGTAAACGTTGATAAACATGCTGATCACTGGAATGAAGGGCAGCAGTGGAACCTGCAAAAGTACAAGAATACGTAGAAATGAAGTGGAGGTTTATTTCAGTGGGTTTGTGTAACCAGGCCAGGCGAGGATTCAAACCTTAAAGGAGAGCTTTGTTTTGCTCTCTGGCTGTCTCCAGATAATAAATAGGAGGAGGAGGCACATGATAAAGATGACACAGAGTACTGCAATGTTCCACAGAGCGGAGCCTCCCTGGACTGCCAGTGCACTGAACACCAATATCAGAAGGCCTGCATGTATTTGAAAGAACTGTTATAAATTTTGCATGAAAAAAGTTTGCATGATAGTAGCTCAGGTGTGTTCACATACCCATAATAGAGGCACATATATTGACAGTGAAGCCTGAAAGGGAGGTGGGCTCAAGGCTGTCTGGGAAGAGCAGCGTCTTCAAGCTGAACCTCTCCTCCACACCAGGTAGGATGCCCATACTGCCATCATTTAGCTCCACCTCCTCCTGGGTATTGGCCATCTGATACACTGCACTGGGCTGCTCGGGCTGATACCTGACAATCAAACATGCACACGAAGCAGACCTAAAATAATTGCTGCAAGACCTCAGGTTTGTAGTACATTGCAACATCAGCATGCTTATGAGTATTGTCAATCACAATGTCTCCAACAGCACTTCAAGTCAGTCATAATCTGTGCTGCGGGATAAAAGATGATGAGGTGTGAAATTACATTCAATATGGAAGCAGGGCTGCATTTCAATGGTTGCCTGAGAGGCAAGATCGCAGTGCGTGGATGCTAACTGATGTCATGTCGATGTTATTTTTACCCATTACTCAGGGAAAAAAATACGGAAGACTGACTTCAAGTAAAACTGTCCAGCTCATATGACAATTGTAGCTGAATATACTGACACACAGCTGACTGTTGCATGAGAATTCTTGCACTGACCTTAGAACTAGGACACAGGCAGCCACTAATGTATAAGCCAGCAGCGTCCCTATGGACATCAAGTCCACCAGGTCCTTCAGGTCAAACAGAAATGCCATGATAGCTTGAAGGGGAGAACAGGAAGAACAATAATTGTTAGAAACATGATTGCGGCTCTGGTCCAGACTAAGGCAGAAAATAGTATGGCAGGTTTTGATTTGCATTGACTGTATGGTGCATCTGTGTTGCATCACCAAACCATTCACAGCATCTTTGAATGCCTTATTTGTATTTTAGTTCATTATGCAATTTTTAAGGTTGAAAATGATTGATTTAGGCAAAAGAAATACATTAAATAGGCTGTATTCAACCATGAGATAGAATAATTTAACATTAGAATTAACATTTTTACACTTACAAAATCCATGCCTATGAGATAAACTGTGGTAATTCACGTCTTTCCTGAAGGCTGATAAGCCTCCCTCTTAACTCACAAAGGTCACAGACATTTTTGGCATTTAGACAAAAAACCTTTTCTGCAAAGCTTCTCAGGGCCAAAAACTATTTCTACATACTTATAGATGGAAGTAATCATTCATCTATCTCCAAAACAACACGTGTCCCCAATTCATCTTACCAGATAGGACCCCGGCAGTCATTGTGGATGTTATGGGAGCTTTCCTCTCACTGACGCGGGCCAGGAAGGAGAAGAGCAGGCCATCACGAGCCATGGCAAAGATGATGCGAGGCAGGGGGAACATGGAACCCAACAGACTGGGTAGGCGTGGGTGGAGGTAAACAACAAATTGGGGAGGGGTGACAGGCATCAGAACAGAGACGTCAGTAGAGGTCAAGAAAGAATTTGTTGAAACAAACACAATTGGTCAGTTAAGAGTTTGGCCGCGCGGGAAAGAAGAAGTAGGATACAGGACTGCACTCGAGCAGCAGGGTGGACATGATGGTGGACTTTGCTACAATAACAACTCATTCCACATGAAGATTGTAACAAAAATATGTACAATACTGGCACCTTGAATTTAGTTATCTTAGCAATAGAAAGTAATACCACCGTTCACATGACGTAAAGAGAGGATTAGTAACTGCCTTTTCATGCTTTGGTACTGATTCCCATCAGGGCATGAAAAAACATAAAAAAACAAACAAAAAACATGCGTGTTAGTGTCTCACCTGCCCCTACGCCACAGGTGAGGGTTGCAGTTAGCAGGGTTTTGGTGCGCGGGCTGATCGTGGCCAAGACCTTGAAAAGCAACCAGTCGGCAGCGATAGCCCAGATGACACGGGGCATAGGAAACATAATGCCACAGGAGGAACGAAGACACCAGGAAATATAGTATCCACACACCCGGTGAGAAGGCAGTGCATAGACGAGAGGAATATGACATAGCATTTATTTTACACAGCGTAATGCGTATGCATGGGGTGAGAATGACACAGTGGCATGCAATTTCAAACCCTCTTCACACATTGAAGTGCTTGTAATGGCCTGTATTGGCTATATACAGCCACAGCACAATCAGTAAGATATCACAATGAACCCACAGAAGTTGCATAACAACCTTCAATTTGCTTGGTTTTGAATACATTTCCCTATAAAAAAGAATTAGCTAGAAATGCATGGTTGCAGATGACCACAAAATGTCCCAACCAGGCATATTCTCCAGTTGTTTATGATAAAAGCATACTGTAAATGCTTCAGTTAACACCTCGATTAATTCCCATGTGTCCACTAGTGAGTCCACTGCAATTATCTAACATGCTCCGTGCAGGAACATGTTCCAAGCGGCTGCCATACAACCACCCGTGCAGACTAATGGCGCTGAAATCTTCTTTGTAAGTCTTTACACAAGTACAGAAATAGACCTATACATGTTTCAGAAAGAAAGTGTATGAGTATCAACCTACCTTGTGGACAGTGCACAAAGGGAGCCGACAGCCACAGCATATTTGGCACCTTCCCATCCCACGTACTTAAAGGCAACGGGAAGGGGGCTTTTGCTGTCCAGCAGGTAGTATGGCATCATGAGGGTGAGGGCTGCGGACACGCAGAAGTAGGCTACAAAACAGATGAGCAGCGAGGACACGATGCCGATAGGTATGGCTCTCTGGGGGTTTTTCACCTCTTCACCTGAGGAGAGCACAAATTATCATGTTTAGCACAACATTAGGTTCAACTGTTCCACACTTTTCTGACCGATACGTTGTTAGAGTACTATATTCTCCGTTAAATGATACCATAGTTTCGGATAATGAGGTTTGTGCACCACTCTGACATCACAGTGAGTCTGACTTCCTTATATGGGCGTGCCCAGGTATGAGCTGTTCCTGTACAAGCTGAGTGGGCCCAATCACAGCGGAGTGGATGTGCCCGGAGGTGGGCCGTGGGTGGATAAAATTCAAATAGATTGTTCCAAGGAAAAACAGCTGGAATAGGTGCAGGTTCTGAAAGATCTAGAAAGCTTTCTGTGCAGTGTTATCGTGTGGAGCTGCTCTATGGGAGTCCACATTATGGGAATAAAGTCGTAATTACAAGAAGAAAAGTCACAAGAAGAATGTTGAAATAGTTAAAAAATAAATTTAAAAAATTGAAAAAAATAACAGATATAATGTTACAGGAATACTGTCAAAATATAATTTTTAAAAGCTGTTAATAAAAGAGAAACATCTTTTCAAGAATACATTAATTCTTTTTACATGCTTACTAATATAGAGAAACAAAACAAAATAAAGACGTTGCAAAAAAGTTACGATATTATAGGGATAAAGGCGTAATATTATGAGAAGCAAAATTATGAAAGTTATTCAAGAGGAACGTATTTTTTGGGAAAAAAAAAGCCATTGTATACTTTCATTTTTCAGTATATGTGTCCCTTGGTGTAAAAAGTTTAAACACCCTTTAAATGGTTAATCTAACCTGTCCAGAAGGGTTACCAGTACTTATTAGAGCAAAAATATTTACTCAAAAATGCCAGTTGCCCATCTTAACTGGTAATTCACTTCAATTTGTTAGTAGCACTTTGCAATGCATCAACCTTAGCAGAATATTTCGTACAGGACATCCTGTATGGGTGTGTTGACAGAAACCAGTAAAAGTGATGGGGGTGGGGGGGCTAAGTGATTGATATAGTAATTTTTTCCGCTGCATTTTGTAACAGAATTGAACAAGGAGTTTATTTTGCATCCGTTAGACTCAAACACCCAACTCTTTAACTGCAGGCCATTATGCAACAGCGCACTGGATACACTCAGGACTTGTGCAGTTAAGAAGACATTGCAACGATGTAGTGTGTATAAGTCTGGATCATTTGGCTGTTTTTGACAGGTCAAAGCCACTGAATGACCTAGATAAACACTAAAGTCTGTCTGGGCTCAAACTCAAATAATTGCTTTCGATTACGCGAGCCAATTAGAATTCAAGGAGAGGGGAGAGTGCAGCCAAGTGGCAGGACACTTTTACAAGCTTTCTACAGAGTGTACAGATTAGAAGCTACAGTTCATAAAACGATGTTCGCCTGAACCTGCGTCATACTTCCAAGTGGGCCAAGCACTCTAAAACTTGATCTTTTCTTTTTGCTCTGCCACTGCTTATGTAAGAGCACCAAATGTTTGGACAAGCTTTGGATAGATGATCTCTGCTCCATATCCAGTTACACTCCCACAAAAAGTATGTCCATGGGGTGATATTAAGGATGTGGAAATTACAGTAAGACTAGACTCGGGCCAGATGAAGTAGCACTGACCTGTGGTTGCTATGCAGTCGAATCCCACAAAGGCATAGAAACAGGTAGCGGCTCCAGACAGAACGCCGGCAAAACCAAATGGCATGAAGCCACCAACACCTAACTCCTCTCTGGTTGGTAGGATGTCTGTCAGGCTAGACACAAGGGAAGAAGAAGCATGAAAACAACCTTTTTATTTTGTAATTTTGTACTGCACTATTTTGCTTTTTTTGGAAGGTTGTTGGTTATCAAACAACCACAGCCATTCAGTTTATGAACAGGCATAACAATCAATAATTTCACAATTATTGCCATATAGATCTGCATAAAATGGAATCAGCTGCTATCACACCCCGACATGGTTTTTGGGAGTAGCTTTCGAGTTGTGCGAGTAGCATACAGTACAACTTACTTGAGGCTGGAGTTGCTGCTATTGCTGACATGTAGGATTTCATCAGGATCCAAGTACCAGTTCTTCAAAGAACCCCTGACCAAGCCAGAGATCACCATGAACAATAAGACAAGGATATTGATGCCTGTAAAAACTTTGTTGACCATCGCTGACTCTTTCACCCCAAATGCCAGCAGACCTTTGACACGGATAAAACATGGTAGAAAATATGAGGAGGCCAGATGATAAAATGCAAATCTCTCAGGAGATGCATGTGAAATTACCTGTGAGGATGATGATAATGACAACAGCAAACATATCCGGGTATTCTGCCAGTATTCCTGGTGCGTTCATGGACATGTAGTCTCGGCAGAAGTGCTCTATTCGCTTCCCTATCAACTCATCGAAGGTGGCGCTCCACGCTCGAGCCACACTGGAGGTACCTAAATTGCAGGAAGATTAGTTGAGGCTTCAGACACATCAATCTCTTCAAATCAGGTTATATACCGTAAATGCTCCAGTTAATGCCTATATTTATTTATACATAAATATGATAACCTCAATGATAGTTATGATAAACTATGAGGGCTTGGACCTCCCTTTTCTCTCAGAGAAACTGTGACTTTTTCATACTGTAGTATGCGTATGAAACTGGTAACTCGCCCATGTTTAGCTCTAATTAATTGTGGCTGTAGGCAACCTCCTGCACATGATAGCAGTAGCTGAATTTGAGTGTGTGAGTGATCAGCATCCAACATCCTACCTCTGTTACTGCTAGTGTGCAGCTGTTACCCATGCCGTATTGTTTACCGTTTATCTGTGGTTTTAATTCTCCTAACCACTATTACATCATGCTAGCTCGTGCACCCCAAATCATTATTGAAGAATTTAAGTTATGAGAATGAGTTTTGACATTTAAAAAACAATGTATCCAATTATTGCCTTCTTCCAATTAATATCCCCTTTGTTGTTTGGGTACACAAACGCTCCCGCTATAATTACATTTTATTTAATTACATTTTATTTAATTACATTTAATTACATAACATTTAAAGTATTGTGTTGTGCAGGTTTTTATTGGCAATGTGGGGGATGCAATTAAAACAGAACCTGAATATCTGCCCACTCTACATGAGTGCTCTTGTTGGTATTTATTACCGCGGGACATGTAGACTCACCGATGATATAAGCGAGGATGAGGTTCCATCCGGTGATGAAGGCCCAGAGCTCTCCAACAGTCACATAAGAGTACAGATAAGCTGAGCCTGTCTTGGGAACACGAGCTCCGAATTCAGCATAGCACAAGCCAGCTAACACTGACGCTAAAGCGGCTATCAGGAAAGACAGCACAATGGCAGGACCTAGAAGGACAGCACAAAGTCTTGGAATTAAGAGGCTTTAAACAGCATTGGACATAAGGCATAAATCATGGATAGCGATTACCTGAATCCTCCCGTGCAACAGCACCGGCTAGCACATAGACGCCGGCCCCCAACGTGCTCCCGACTCCCAGGGCCACCAGGTCTAAAGTGTTCAGACATCGCGACAGATGAGAATCCTCCGTGTTACAGTCCACCACTTTGACCCTCAGCAACCGCTTCCCGAAACTCAGAAGCTTTTCCAGCCCCATTGGTCGGACTGCAGGGTAGGCTCACAGGGGAGAGGCAGCACACACCTTTGGAGGACGTCAAGAAGGATTATAAATCAAAGACAATGACAGAGTAATGGGCGCGAGTTTGAAGCATACAGTTATATACAGAAGTTAGCCGCAGAAGCTTGAACCAATGGCAGAGAGGAACATTGTTGGGTGAACGCTTCTAGCGGCCAAGCTTGCAATCAGATCTACAGTATGGTGCAACAGATTTAGCACTTGACAAACTTATTTTAACTAGAACACAGTTTCCTGGAGTGTTGCATAATACAGACCAAATCCACATTGGAGTGGCCAAAAAGAAGAAAAAAAGTCGGGGGGGACTATAGGGATAATCCATCATATTGTTGAATGTGTTGCTGACATAGACTATGTTATGTAACAACTCAAAAGGAGTGGAAGCAAAGCCCCGTGAACTGGGGCTTTAACACAAAGACAATCAAAACTCACAGCGGATCTTTAAGTGTTAATAAGGACACCCTGTGCTTTGGGGGGGGGGGGGGGGGGAATATAACACTGTTTATATAGTGGGGCCATACCATTTCAGGGAAAACTAGAAATGCATGATTGTTTGATGAAGACGTGCTACAATAGTTTACATGTAAAACATATCATACCATGCCATTAAATGACAGGTCAGCTGATATACACATCATCAATTGGCCCTGATTACTTATGTAGCGTCAAAAGTCTTACACCTCAAGACAAAGCACAACAGATGGCCCTTCAATTCCCAAAGTACCACAGCTGTTGGAGAATATTCTCCGGACGATAAGAAGTGGTCCAACATCCACATTCCTTAGTGCTGAACTCACATAATGGGAGCACATTCAGGACTAGAGATGGGACAGGGAAATAAACAGTGATTCTGGAGTGACTGGGCAGAAATCCATACAGATAATGGTGCCTTTCCAGGACCTACTGACATGGGGACATGAAGTCTGAAAGGTCATGCAGACAGTGATACGGTCATGTCACACCACATGGAAAGTTCCTACGGAGGGTAACTTAAGGTTATACCCCACCCCCACCCACCCACCTTCCAGAGAAAGACTGACAAATGTTCCAGGTAATAAATTATGCACGGACTTCAAAGAGCCTCAGACTTGGAAATTGCTATTTAGCATTCCGAACACTAAGAGAGAATTACAGTAGGTCGAAGTATCATAAACAGTACCAGTAGCCGAATGACTGCAAGTAGATGCGGGTGGATGGCATCAACCCTGAATCATATCATCTGGTAAATGAATGTAAGATACTGCATGGCATCTAATGCATACCCTCAGCAAATTGCTGCTTTTCGCAACATAAAAATTAAATCATAGCCCCTGACTAGTGAAGAGATAAGTTCATTTAAAAAAAAAAAAGACATAGTAAAAATAGTATGACTGGTACAGTACTTGCGGATGCATACACCGAGACACGCTCACACAGACAGTAAATCAAAGCTGCTGTAATGAACTGCATGACCCCCTCAGTCACTGAGTTTTAAGTTCCAAGTGCAGAGTCAAAAGCGGCCTGTTAGTATCATTACAGTAGGTAGCACGAATGATGGCACTTTAATGGAAGAGAGAAAAAAAAAACGAACAGCCAACACCGTTGTATGCAAAATCAACGTCAACATTTGGAAATAACATCTTGTTGCATTGAGCGGTAACTTACTTGAAAGCGCCTTATCTGTTTCTAGATAGTGTAGGACATACAATAGGATTAAACACTGCGTTTGTTTGCTATTCTTCCAGCCGATGCGAGGAGCGTGCATAGACTTAACAGGCTCCAAAATAGGATCCGCAGGAATCACATGGCTCAGCTATTCCAAGCAGCCAGCGACTTGGCGCACTCAATATACATCCTGCAGCATGGTCGCGTCATGCAGAAGTGAAAACCGAGGAATGGAACAGCTTGCTTACCTTGGAAGGTCGAACTAGTTAATGCTGTCAAATATGTTTGTTTTGTCATTGAGGTAAGTTGTGGTGCCCTTCAGTGGGGGGGGGGGTGTTGGGTGAGAAACAAGGGTGTGTTCTTAGAGAGCCAATGAAACTTAAGCAATGAGAAGACACAACTTGGCATTGACTTGGGTACTTTTTTCAGCCCTGTGACCAAATAACTGGATTGATGATGCCAAGGAGAGGACAATGAGTAGGAAGGTCAGCCGGGACAGTTACGTTAAATAAATATGAATATACAACTATAGCAATTCACAAATGTTGTGTAGCATAATACTATAATTACAGTACATATAAATATTGCGTAAAACTGCAGAATTAAAGTTGTAATGTTGTGAAGTCACTTTTTGACATGAAGGGTCATAATTATCGGTACCGATTATAATGAGAAAAATGCAATATCTGGATCAGACTTCTTCCCGATCATGAAAAACCCGATATTTAAAAAAAAAAATGCTTCACACATTCACACATACGCATTCACGCATACGAGCACACTTACGCACACATATATGAATATGCACACAGAAGTACACACCTCCATATGGACACTCACAGCACATGGGTGCTTCTCTACACAATCTACCATCTTATCCCCGATGTCTTTATGCTATTGGTATGCTATTATTACAGTAATAATGATGTCAAGCAGTGAGATTTTAATTACTGCAACTGTATGGCTGTAATTTTGTTTACTATCACGGTTCATGTCATTGTTACTATTGCTACTGGTAAGTTTAACTGTTTCATTTCAGTGATTTCATCTCCATTGTGACCCTTAGCCATCATTGACATTTAACTGATGCAGTCCTGTTTGTCACAATTGTTGTTGCTGCCGTTTTTGTCTCTCTCTCGCAACTGCCTCCGGTTTATTTGAATGGCAGGCAAATCTCTTCAAACTGACTCTTCATGCAAAGTCATTTTGTCCAACAATCGTGTGCCGCTGTCAGAAGACCTATCACTCTTTGCTGAACCTTTGTATCAACTATGTGATTTATAGTGAATGAGCTAATTTAACACCAAGTTGTAAATATGACGATGCGGTATGAACTGTATGTGTGGAAAAGGTGTTGAGTTGGACTTGGAAGGTAGTTTTTCATGAAATGCAACAGTATGATAATGGTAAAAAATGGTAGAAAAGTTTCATATGGAGGCTAACCCCCCCCCCAAAAATGCTACACATATCTGGATAGGGGGCGGCACGGCGGTCTAGTGGTTAGCGCACAGACCTCACAGCTAGGAGACCAGGGTTCAATTCCCACCCTCGGCCATCTCTGTGTGGAGTTTGCATGTTCTCCCCGTGCATGCGTGGGTTTTCTCCGGGTACTCCGGTTTCCTCCCACATTCCAAAAACATGCTAGGTTAATTGGCCACTCCAAATTGTCCATAGGTATGAATGTGAGTGTGAATGGTTGTTTGTCTATACAGTGAAGAAAATAAGTATTTGAACACCCTGCTATTTTGCTATTTCTCCCACTTAGAAATCATGGAGGGGTCTGAAATTTTCATCGTAGGTGCATGTCCACTGTGAGAGAGATAAACTAAAAAGAAAAATCCAGAAATCACAATGCATGATTTTTTAACAATTTATTTGTGTGATACAGCTGCAAATAAGTATTTGAACACCTGTGTATCATCTAGAATTCTGACCCTGAAAGACCTGTTAGTCTGCCCATTAGAAGTCCACCTGCACTCCATGTATCATCCTGAATCAGATGCACCTGTTTGAGGTCGTTAGCTGCATAAGGACACCTGTCCACCCCATACAATCAGTAAGACTTTAACTTGTAACATGGCGAAGACCAAAGAGCTGTCCAAAGACACCAGAGACAAAATTGTACACCTCCACAAGGCTGGAAAGGGCTACGGAGCAATTACCAAGCAGCTTGGTGAAAAAAGGTCCACTGTTGGAGCTATCATTAGAAAATGGAAGAAGCTAAACATGACGGTCAATCTCAATCGGAGTGGAGCCCCATGCAAGATATCACCTCGTGGGGTCTCAATGATTCTAAGAAAGGTGAGGAATCAGCCCAGAACTACACGACAGGACTTGGTCAATGACCTGAAAAGAGCTGGGACCACCGTTTCCAAGGTTACTGTAGGTAATACACTAAGACGTCATGATGTGAAATCATGCATGGCACGAAAGGTTCCCCTGCTTAAACCAGCACATGTCAAGGCCCGTCTTAAGTTTGCATATGACCATTTGGATGATACAGAGGAGTCATGGGAGAAAGTTTTATGGTCAGATGAGACCAAAATAGAACTTTTTGGTCATAATTCCAATAAGCGTGTTTGGAGGAAGAAGAATGAAGAGTACAATCCGAAGAACACCATCCCTACTGTGAAGCATGGGGGTGGTAGCATCATGCTTTGGGGGTGTTTTTCTGCACATGGGACAGGACGAGTGCACTGCATTAAAGAGAGGATGACTGGGGCCGTGTATTGTGAGATTTTGGGGAACAACCTCCTTCCCTCTGTCAGAGCATTGAAGATGGGTCGTGGCTGGGTCTTCCAACACGACAACGACCCGAAGCACACAGCCAGGAAAACCAAGGAGTGGCTCCGTAAGAAGCATATCAAGGTTCTAGCATGGCCCAGCCAGTCTCCAGACCTGAACCCAATCGAAAATCTTTGGAGGGAGCTCAAACTCCGTGTTTCTCAGCGACAGCCCAGAAACCTGACTGATCTAGAGAAGATCTGTGTGGAGGAGTGGGCCAAGATCCCTCCTGCAGTGTGTGCAAACCTGGTGAAAAACTACAGGAAACGTTTGACCTCTGTAATAGCAAACAAAGGCTACTGTACCAAATATTAACATTCATTTTCTCAGGTGTTCAAATACTTATTTGCAGCTGTATCACACAAATAAATTGTTAAAAAAATCATGCATTGTGATTTCTGGATTTTTCTTTTTAGTTTATCTCTCTCACAGTGGACATGCACCTACGATGAAAATTTCAGACCCCTCCATGATTTCTAAGTGGGAGAAATAGCAAAATAGCAGGGTGTTCAAATACTTATTTTCTTCACTGTATGTGCCCTGTGATTGGCTGGCGACCAGTCTAGGGTGTACCCCGCCTCTCGCCCGAAGACAGCTGGGATAGGCTCCAGCACCCCCCGCGACCCTCGTGAGGAAAAAGCGGTAGAAAATGAATGAATGAATATCTGGATAGGCAGATATCAGTATCGAAAATTGAGAGTTGAGCAATATCAGCATTTCGGTTTTCAGCAAAAAAGCCAATATCGGACATCCTTAGTGGTAATATAATGAGTGAATGCCAAAATGTGCCATATAAACTTAAACACAACAAAAAGGGATTTCCGCGTGTGTCCTTTAGTGTAGTATTTTCTGTTAGTATTTTCTATTAACTGTTCATTTTGTACTTATGTTGGTTTGCTAAGTACAGTATTTTACTAACATTAGAACTAAAAGAGGCTGCACGTTGCAAGTGGTTAACATGCAGGCCACACAAGGTTCGATTCGCCGTCCGGGCATCTCTGTCTGAAGTTTGCATGTTCTCGTGTGTGGGTTTTCACTTTCCAAAAACATGCTAGGTTAATTGGCGACTCCAAATTGTCCATAGGTATGAATGTGAGTGTGAATGGTTGTTTGTCTATATGTGCTCTGTGATTGGCGACCAGTCCAGGGTGTACCTCGCCTCTCGCCCAAGGACAGCTGGGATAAGCACCAGCATGCCCGCGACCCTCGTGAAGAAAAGCGGTATAGAAAATGAATGAATAGAACTCAGAGTGCTGGTATGTGGTTGAGCAAGACCAGGCTTCTCCTGTCTGTCAATAATAACAACAGGGCTATAGCGGCCACGTGCTGGCTATGTCCTTGTTTTGGCATCTAAAGGAGCATGCAGATGGAAAGAGGTCAAACTCCTCATAAACCAGATGAGAGGGACAATTGAGAATAAGTTGCGCCTCGGTTATCACCTGCTTAAAATAGATGTACTGAAGCCGGGCTCACTGCCCTTCTCATCACTATAATAGTCGCCATGACGTAATGTGTTTCAAGATCCTGGTTAAACTCTAACTTGTTTGGATTTTGACTACATTTTTCCTGCAGAAAATGATCTAAATAGTAAGTCTATATACTGAAACCAAGATTTGCACTACAGTTATTAGTGTCATGTTATGTGCTAACAGTGTTAAAGCGCTACACCAGTGAAAGACCGTTTACCATTACACACGAGCTTGCATAAGATATGCACAGCTGTACATCCAGGATACCTCCTATTCCTGCAGCCAGACCATTGGTGACCCACTTTCACAGCAGCTAAAGTTAGACTCCCTGGATACAATTGAGATATGATTTGCAACGCTTATAAACATATACCAGAATCCCAACTTAAAACAAAAGTTAGTGTAGGAGCTCTGACCTAAATTGAGCTGTAATTTTCATGTGGTGCACAGGGATACGTTAATTCTTAGTCAGGTGATGTTTACGTTAATTACTTTTGATTTGTTGTTTATAGCATGTCGGCTGCGCAACCACTTGTTGCTTTCACTCAAGACACACCCCTTCGGAATCATGTACAGTTACATCCATAATGTTAGGACTTTTTCCTCATCATTTTATCTTTATATCCTTCATATTTTTAATATACCCTTCATACTAAGCATCCATTCAGACAGCAGTGACAGATCAACAGTCAAGGACTTATTGCAGGGGTGTCCAAAATTTTTCCACCGAGGGTTGCTGAAAAATGAAAGGGATTATGAAAGGGATTATTATATATTTAATAGGGATTAATAATCATTTTGGTTTACTATAGCATGGTTATCTTACCTTTACCCTTGTTTACCCTTGTTTAACTGGTTAAAATTGCATATATAGTTTAATAAAGGGTTTTATGATGACAGTTTGACCCTGTAACGGATTAATTCACTTATTATTCACTTATAAAATGAGCAAAAAGGCACAATGTCAAGAGAAAAAACACAAAGCATTGTCTTTGTGTTATCTTAAATCAAAATTGAAAATTATATTATAATATCAAACCCCCCCACTGAAAAACATGAAAATCATTATGTACATTAATTTGCTGTACTAATTTTCTTTGCATTTCTTTGCATTCTACTTGTGTATTAAGTGCAGCACAATACATTGCAGGCACATCTAAAGTGTGCAAACAAATTGAAACGATGTAAACTCCATAAAGTTTATGAAAAGTATACCCAAAGAGCTGACTAGTAAATAACGTTAAAGAACAAACAGAAGCCTTGTGTGCAAGTAGGAACATTGTCGTGGTTGTTCAGCTCCATGCTTGCATGGGCGTCCGCATTGTGGAGCCCACAAGAAGCACTTATTAGTGCACTTTAAAGTAATTAACCTCTAGCGTTATTTATCTTGGTAGATAATTGACTGCTATAATGCAAAAAAAGCAAAACTTGGATGTATTAAGTAGCGTCACGGCGCTGGTGTGTACAGTATAGAGTAGTCGGCGTGCACATGGTTACTACTAGTGAAGCACCACGTAGCTTACCTTGTACAAAGCAGCACCAGGAGCATCAGCGGCTAATTCAAGCTAGCTTGCCCTCAAAACTCACCAGCGACGGATGGGAGGGAAAAAAAGTCCAAATTGCGTTTGTTTGTTTGTAAGAAAGAAGTGATTGAAAGTTTTAGCGTGACTTGGTTTAAACGTGGTCACACATACAGTCACAAGTATTTATACTTAAGAAGCCACGCCTGCCGCTCACTCTTGCAGTTGCGTAATAACCATTAAGGGGAACTCGCGCTGGTAACAAGTCACTATAGAGTATCCACTTGACTTTGTTCAAAGTCTTTACAAAGGCAAAGTGTTCAGTCTTGATTCATTGAATTATATTGTGGTATATACACATACATATACAGTAACACATCATGTTACTGTACTTATACAGGGACATGCCAATGATATCTGACCCATCTACAGGTTCAATTCAGTTCAAACTTAACTTTTTGAGTCCTAAATATAGACGATCTCCGACCATTTTTTTGCAGTGAGTCCTTAAAAACAATGATGTTCCTGTCATTTAGCGAAGTGGTTCTGAACTGGTTTGTCCGTGGGAGCCACCATCACCATGTCCTTTTTCAACTCAAATTTGAGGTTACCCAGCATGCTCTGCAGATTGTAAGTGTGGGTTTAGTTCTGCAGATAGACACCTACCTTAAATGTTGGTGGCACCATAAAGAGTATCCTTCTAGAATAAACGTAAGGTGAGAATGTCCTTAAAAACAGCAGCATTGTCATCATGAAGGATCTCGGAGTATAATTTTTGCAGATGATCCTAAAAAAAAAAGAAGTGCACTTCTGTCCTACAGATGATCTTTGACTATTGTTCCAGTAGGTCCCTAACGGCAGCGTTCCTGTCAATTCTCTCAGAAGGTCCGTAAAAACAGCGGACTGCTCCTGCCACAGATGATCTTTACCTTGCGTCTTTTGGATAGTATGTTCTTCAAAATAGAAGTCGGTGTCAATCAAAACTGAGCATTGTTGTGTTTGTGAAGTCAGTTTAGATCTTAAATACAGTACAGCACAATACATAAGAACCAATAAACTTGTTTCAAAAGGCACAAACACTTTCAACTGTATATTTTATTCACAAGCAAACAAGAAATGATAAAACATGAAACATGGCCCTGCTATTTCTAACTACCGGTCAGCGTCAAGTCAGAATGGAAAGAAAATCAAGGAGTGTATGTGAGAGGAGTAGAAGCAAAGACAGATGGGCAGTTTTAACAATTAGCAGTGTGTTGAACTCTGTTTTGGTACTGTATTTTGAAAAATGTCAATAAAAGTCCAAATGCATTAAGAAGGCAAGTGGACTTGACAAGAAGAGTGTTAAACAAGTGCACGGAGGAGGTATGGAACACTTCTATACATTATTCACAGTATTTACACTTCACTTCTGTGGGGAAAACTGACTGCAGAGATTGTAGAGTCCATTCGTGAGAGGTTGAACATGACTACAAATGTTTGTGGTCTATGACTTGGCTTCCAAAAGAGGCTTGATGTCCTTGATACCTTGCTCTGCCGCCACAGCAATTATGTGATCCACTGCTTTCATGTGTGCCAGCATCTTTACGATCTCTTTCACTTGCTCCCTGTTGGCACAAGTTAGTATGTTTAAAAGTCAGCCTAATGGCATGACAATACCAGTTAATTATTGTAGCTGCTAAATCTGTGGCACAGTTGGAGCGGTGAACCCTCATTCTCATGTTTTTTCACTATAGGATGTGAAGGCAGGAGAGTGATTGCTGTCCACCAGGGTTTAGAGATTTAGACTAGCAATCTATGAGGTGCTTGATGAAATCGGGTTGTCTTATATTCTGGTCAATACGGTAACCAATAAGCAAATCAAATCACACACAACGGCAATAGGCAAATAAATGCATACTGACCGAAATACACCCTAAAAAACAGATTGGATCTTAATGTCTTACCTTGTTGCCCGCCGGTCGGTATCAGATGCCGCCAAGCTGCTGCGGTACAAAGAGTTGGCCAAATGCACAAGGTATCGACAAAGAGGCTCAAGCTGAGGCAACGTTTGCTGGTCCTTTAGCCCAGAGAACCAATGCGCCGGCAAGCATTCGACCACCTGAAAAAGGGGCATGAGAGAGTAAAACACATACGAATGAACACAGCTCCTTTGTTTAATAAAGACTTACCCTCTGGGACTTATAAACATTGTCCTCGCTGATGTCAGTCGTCTGCAATGCAGAGAGGATGTACCTATTCAGAGTGCTGTCTAAAGCCAGGTCCTTCAGACAGGAAGGGGAGAGAATCCCCTCCCATTGCAGGATGTTCCCCAATAGCTACACACAGAAAGAAGCCAGAGTTAGACTCACACAGCATCCATAGCACATTCCAAGGCAATCTACAAACCTTCACACAAGTCCAGAATTGCCTCTGGTAGAATAAGTAAGGGCCACCGTTCTTGTTTTCCAGCAAACTAAACAAAAGCAAAGCGTAGTCTGTCAGACAACACCGTAGATCAAATGATTATGTTCAATGTTAGCATGACTGCAGTACTTTTTCGGGTAGAGAGGTTGGAAAACATCTTCATCCAGTGTTCGCCGCACCCGCAGGACGACGGTTTTCAGCAGCTCCTAATGGGCAAAGAAATAAGAACAGACCATTACAACGATATCAGAACATTATCCACATGGAGGTGATGAGAGAGGAGACGATACGGTACCCGTGTGTATTGGTTGTCCCCATGCAGCACAGTTGGGTAACTTTTCATCAGTCTGCGAATGAAGGCCACCAGTCTGACGCTCTGACTGTTTGACAGCGGGTCCCACACTTGTTCTGACACCACTGTTGGCATGTACACATGTAAAAGGTTCAAACAGGTGACATTACTCAAACAGAACAATAGTCAGCAACAGCAGGTATGAGAACACCTGACCCATTTACTTCTTTACCCATCTAGGGTACAGTTTTGGTGACTTATCATTGGTTTAGCCATATTGTACTGAGCAACCAGGACAGAAATGTTTCAGTTCTCTCGTCATTATCACACCAAAACACTTGAAGTTAATGCCATCTGGAGATTAAATCTGGCACACTCCTCTCCAAGTGTACCATCTTTTAGGGACAAATCTCAAGGTTTCACTGTACTTCTTAGGTGTAGATGTTTTCTTACCTGTCAGTTTGGAGAGCACAACCTTCTCCACAATAGCAGGCAGCAGGCCGATGTCGCTGTCACCTTTCTGCAATGTGCTATTCTCCTCAAAGCCGTAAAACAATAGTGACTCAAACCAGAGCATGTACTCAAAGTTTGCACACTGCGCCTGCAGAGGAGTATAAAGAAAATGTCATTTCAGATTTAGCCAATTGTATGTTTAAAAACGAAGCATCACCAGAGCTGACTTTACCTCAAGAGGGTTCCATGTGATGAGCTGCAGTCGAACTAAAGGGCTAAAGAGTTTGGGCAGGCAGAGGGCTATGTAAGCATCTTTGTAGCAGTCGGTGTAGTTCCTCCTCCAAACTTCAAACTGGGATTTGATGTAATCCAAAGAATGGAAGTCTTCCACCACATCCTCAAACACTTTCTTACATTCTCTTGCGATACGATCTGGAAGGGAGGGTGTTGTGTATATCTGTGTCAGTTGGCATTTGATCACTGCTTGTAAATCTCCTAATTGATCTCCTAATACCATGCTCCATGTCGAAGCTGGTGATGTCCGTAGATGTCTCCTCATCGTCAGACGACAAGCCTTCCTTGTGCTCAGCCCACTTTCCATTCTGCTCTCGAGCTTGACGCCGACGAGCTCTGTGAGGCGAAAGATTAACAACATGGTTGAGAATTTAGTGGCAAAGAGAAGGCATGTTCAGGCTAATTTTTTTTTTTTCCCTCAGCATACCGTCGCGCCTCTCTTTCTGCTATCCGCCTTTGGCGACTGCTCTCTTGGTACAATGCACGGTCGCGACCAAACAAGTCCAGGTTGGGAGCCATGACGGCCTTATCTACAAGAGACAGGAGCGGCGTGAGGGCAAGTAGTGTTATTTGAAGATCACCCTCACACGAACATGACTAAAAGCTACCATTTCTTATAGTATGTCCATAACAGGTACTAATCCAACTCTTTGTGTTCCCGCATTTGACCACCCCCCTTAATGATTCAATTAACTCCACATAATCAACAGAATTCTTCATTAATTGACTAGTTAGGTCCAAGTACTGTTCGTATCAAATGACTTGATTCCTATTCACTTACCGCCTGCAACATGAAACTTCTTACACAGAGACAACTGTCACCTTGTAAGTGACTTTGACTTTCCATTGAATGTGAGATTCAGCCGTACAAAACTAGATGACGTTTCCTGATGTATACATGTTCACTCACACTGACACACACACACACAAACATTCAAATGTCACTCAATCCCAACCACGCACACACGCACGCACGTAACTAACGAGGCCGTTCGAATGAATCATAAAAACCTTCAAGATGGACTGACTTGAAAGGCTTGCAAACTCCGCCGATTCATCTTTAATATCATCCTGTCTTCTCTGGACGAGTCGCAAGGCCCGTTGCCTTAGTAACTGGTGCATGGCAGCCTCCAGCTCCAGGACAGCAGGCACCTGAAAAATATGACGCCTTCTGTGACCTCTGACCCAAACAAAAGCAGGGTTCCCGAGTCACAGGAAGTGCCTTGCTGCTGCGAAAGAGGAGGATTATGAAATGGCACTGGAATATTACCAGTGTGGGGTAAAAACATAACCTTTCGATGTTCAAAGCATTGTAATTTCTTTTTTACCCAACACAAACAATATTCAGCACCGGCCGTAATTTTGAGGGACTCATTCAAATTCATCATTTAATGAAACAAGTGGCAGGGAGATGCAGCGTGCCTCATATAGTTGCTGCTGTGGAACCAAAATCATTATTACCTTTATCAAGCATGAAAAGCAAAAGCTGGAGGTATTGTTTTTTTACTACAATACTAATTTCCTTGAAACACAACACCTACTCTACAACATAGCCAATATCTATATACACATCCAATAAGATGTGTTTATGACACATGTAAACAGAACTTTCATACATATAACAATGTGAATGCCACCATTTTTAATGCGCTAGATGCTTTTGTGTTGATGGGCAGACCACAATTGCAAAGGTTTATGTCTTGTGTTTTAACACATGCAAATACTAGTATGTACAATGTGTATCGAAGTGTTACGTAGCAACCATATTGGACTCATCTTTGCTGGCATTCATTAGACATGCATCAAATATACAACTGTATCAAATCAGTGTATAGTTGACATTACTCAATGTGTACACAAAACAACAGCTAATTAAAGAGCAGGTACATTCTCCCTTACCTTTTCATTGAAACACTCAAGCAAGTCTCCAACATACCCTCGCATCTCTTGCAAGAATTTATATTGATCTGCATGGTCATTGGACGAGCCGTCCAGCTGCTGAATGGTGTTCTCTGAGGCAGTTAGCTCTTCTTGGATCTGTCTGTAGCGCTCGATGTTGGCGTTGTGGCCTGCATGCATGTGGCCGAGCCTGCAGAAACATGGCGTGAAGGAAGGAAAGGAAAAAACAAGAAGGAGGTTAAATGAAGAAAGTGGATAATTGCTTTACAGGGTATTAGTATACAACAGTGTGGTTTTAAGGCGTATAATAAGATCGAATCCATCCCACCCCCATGTGGTTAGCTCTGTATGTAGCTTTACGAGGTCTCCACGACCACAGCACACAGCAGCCGACATGACAGGGTGGCCGTTCTACTTCACCTACCTATCCTGCAGGCGTTTCTTTACCAGATCAATGGACACTGGGGCTAAGTCACTAACAGAGACGCCGAAGTGAACGGAACCGTTGTCTGCCAGGCCGGGTATCTTGCCGGCATGAGAGGCCGCAGTGCTGTATGTGAAAGGCATGCTGTAGGAAGCTCCGTAAGGCTGAGCATCATAGCTGTTCTGATAGTAGACAGTGTTGTCGTCTGGTTGACTGCTTTGGACCTGTCAAAAATGACATCATCAGCAATCACAAATATGTGTTCACTTTCAGGAGGAAGCTGAATTCTCACCTGTGGTATGCTGATTCCTTTCCTAATCTGCTCCTGCTCCCACCGGCTCACTTCCTCATCAGCACCAGCATCCAGCGCCTCGTCGTCACTCCCCTCGATACCTGTCCACGTTCAACAGACGATCATCATACCATGATGGCAACACACAGTGCACACACAGTCTCGTAGGGTGTGGTACCTATCTCCTCTGCGATCTTCTGCCTCTGCGTTTTGCTCCGTACACCGCTGAAGCGGATCCTCTTCTCATCCTCGTCTTCGTCGTCGCTACCATCTTGGTCTTCTTGCGCCAGGCGTTTCTTTGGGACTTCCGTCTCTACCAGGGGGGCATCACCGCCCAGCTCTCTGGCCAGCTGTCGCCTCTTTCTGGCAGCATGAATGAAGGCTGCGTCAGGGATCTCCCCTGGAGTGACACAAAGGTTACACTGTGAGTCTTTTGATAAGCACCACAGAGTGTGTAAACAAAGCATCAGTGTTTCCCCATACATTCATTCATGTATTTGTGGCAGCCTGCTATTAAATCTGCACCGCCATGAATGGTTTTGGTATGCATCGTAACTAAACAAGTTCCCACGCGGTACGAATTAAAAGTGAAAGCAAGGTAGTCTCTATCGCGACATGCATTTAAATGTTAATGAAATACAGGAAAGGCAAAGTGGTGGAGCACAATGAGATTGCAGTCCTGACTCGCATTACTGTTGTTTTGTGTGTATACATCTCTAGACCTTAAATTAACACAATGAGTCTTGTTTTTTTTCTTCTTTCTGATGATTTTTGGTGAAACAAAATGATGTGAAGCAATGTGGTACCAGGTCTGAGAGTGCTGAGGGAGGAGAGAGTGTTGAATGTGGTTCCGGTGTTGCTGTTGCTGCTCTTGGACACCTGACTCGTTCCTTGACTTTTCGCTTCTTCTTCGTGCTCCTCAGCACTGTCCACCTCCATTTCTTCTTCACCATGTTCACCGCCCACATTGCTGGTGGCGACTTCCTCTTTGACAGTAACAGTGGGTACAGGTGGTGCATCTATGGAACAAAACAATGTCAGTATATATTTCCCCCAAAAGGGATCAAACTGCTAGCAAAGGTTTTCCACCTGATTTAGTGCCACCCTTCTCCAAATCCTCCTTATATTCCTTTTTGAGCTGCTTGACGATTTTCTTGCTGTGATTGGACTTCTTCACTCTGAAGACATCAGAGCCTCCCTCTTCTAGGGACCATGACACAATGAAGGACAGAGATAAGAAATAGACAAGTAGAACTGCTTTACACAATAAATTGTGTTTTAGTCCTCTCATCTAAACAGTACAAAATATCATGAAGATACAATTGACAATATACAATTGACAGATAATTTGCGTACAAGATACAATTCGTGACAAAAAAATTATCGCAGCATGTTCTTTTTATCCTCATTTATTGAATGGAAAAGAGCAACTTTTATTTTTGTGGATCTCATGAAGATTTCAAGCGCCATGCATCCAGTCACGTGGTCAATGGTCGCATCCCAGCATGCAGTAGAAGAAACGACTGCGTTATATAACAGCAATTAGAGACTATCAAAGGACAAAATAAAGATAAATTAGCATTAACTGCGTGTAAAAGATGGCGCACCAGCACGCTTCTTTAGCTAGCCTAAGTGACGCCGGGCCGGTCGGTTTACCTTCTTCATCATCGAAACTCAGCAAGCTAGCTTTCGTGGGTCCGACCACCAAGGCGCCGCTTTCTTTCACCTTCTTGTCCTTCTTGGAGGGTCTACCGCTGCTAAAACTGCCCGCAAAGCCGTTACTGCTTGGGGCTAAGCT
The DNA here is from genome assembly GCF_037039965.1 of Doryrhamphus excisus. Lineage (NCBI taxonomy): Eukaryota > Metazoa > Chordata > Actinopteri > Syngnathiformes > Syngnathidae > Doryrhamphus > Doryrhamphus excisus. The sequence goes on along the minus strand of NC_136377.1, from coordinate 8,289,156 downwards.
AACGTTATGGTTGTTGTTGGAGGTCTCCAGGAACGGGACTTCCTCCAAAACAGGCCCGAACAATGTCGGCGCCAGCATCGGCTGCGTATTCTCCTCCCGCTCGTCCTCGTCGGACTCATTTCTTCGTCGGAAGTTTGCTCTTTTTGCCTTTTTAAACATTTCTTTATTAGCAATGATCAAGCATGCCGAGAAACTGCACTCAAAGATAAGGGCGATGACACCCATTCTCCAGGAGAGCCATTTTCTACCAGAGTACTTTCTACTTCGTTTGTCATATCTGTGTGCTTCTTTCCTATAATGCTCACTACTGACCCCTACGGCTCAATTACATACAGTATGCATCAGTCAGATACAGAAGGCACCCAAACAGCCATTCATTTATGTAAAAAATAAATTATATATTAAGGAAAAGGTGTAATAAAGTCATTGTAATTATATAATAATAATAATAGTAATAATAGTAACTATCAAAATAATAAGTAAATAAAATAGACAAGAGAGACAAATTATGACCTCAGTGAAAAATGTAATTAAAAACAATATAAACTTTTGGCCTATGTAAAATAAAGCTATTTTCCCTATTGAAAATGGTGAATAAAGTAATGTTAACATGTTAAACGCAGGAAATGAAGACATCATCACTGCTGAGACACGGCGAGGACTTGATAGGTTAGGACTTAATCAATTCCACTTCTTCCTCCTCCTTTTTCGTCATGTATGTTCTATGTAATTTTGTTATACATTGGAAAAATGTAACCATTTTCATTGACATAAGTTCCACATTACAAGTCACTTGTTCTGCATATTTAATAACAATAGAGAATGAAGGATGTTTGGTACAGCGTGCATGTCACCATGTTCAACACATTCTAGCCATCCAAAAGGTTGTCCCTCCCGATCAGATAATCGTGCATTCTCCACTTCTGACATTGTTCCCTTGCTTTATTAAATGCCAGACATGCAGAGATGCAGTTAACAAGGTCATTATGAAACCATTACTCAAAGCAGTGGCTGGGGATAATAACTGGCGAAATGAAAAGTGTCACCACAGAGGAAGCTGGAGTGATTTGTTGTGATTAATTACCATTAGGATGACCCCTTTGCCATTAAAACAATAATGGGGTATAAATAACTCCCTGCAATGTCTTCCAGTTAATGCTGTATTGCAGTTTTTAAGTCCCTCAGTTCCCTTTTTACCGATAACATGTTCACTGTGAGGATTAGAGCTAGCAACAGTACGTCATTATTTTTAAAATAACATTATATATGATTTTTAACTGAGTATAGTATCAATTATCAAGTCACCAACACATCATGACGTTAGTCTCTACAGCCACATGGGGGCACTGTAGCTCCTTGTAATTGAAAAGTCCATTGTGTTTAAAGGCAGGGCTGACTTTTCATTCAGTCTGGTGTGAATGCTAATGAAATACAATGACATTTCCTGATCCGGTTGGCATCTGCAGCCGGTCAGCGTGCATGTAGATTGCATCAAGAAGTTCAAATTCGAAAGTTTATAAGGGTCATCAAGTTAGACCTTGTCAACCCTCCCACTTCCCTTGAGAAACTACCGTATTTTACCCTAGTAAAATAACATGGTTGCACCACAGTGCAACAAATATTTTTCTTTTTGCAGGCGGTGCTGTTGGAATTGATGGACAGACTCAAAAACCAAAATCCCCTCATTTCCCCTCATATGTCCCTTATTTTCAAATGCAAATGATGACAGGTGTGCATCAAGTTGCAGTTGTCATTGTTACTGTAAACCCCCCCCCCCCCATGATGATGCAGTAAATGTAAAAGCAAAGTAGTGTTGGAACAAACCGGGTTGGCCACTCCGGCTTATCAAATCCACAGAGTGCATGTCAGCAGGTAATGAAGATGGAATTATTATGTTTTTTGTAAGTGGCACTATAATAGAAGGGCAACAAGCTCTGTACCTCTCACCTTTAACTAAAGACCTTCATTAATGCAAGGTTATGTTAGCGAGCTTGGAGAAAATTACGATGTCAAAATCAATTAATTAGTCTTCTTTTGTTGTTGAGGTATTAAAGCAGTCATGTTTTCCTGGCTCAGTGCTGGTTTTAGACGACTGATATGTAATATATTGGAATTATCATGTCCTACTGCTCTCAGGTAATAGCGTCTTTTGAAGCTAGAAGATTGCTGTCACGATACAAACGCCCATGTAAAAAGACATATGGCAACTGTGGATTAATTACTATTCTTATCTCTAACAGCGGAATAGAAATAGCTTAGGTGAGAGAACATTTTAGGATATTTTATTCCACCATCAGAGGAGGAATTACAAGCGCATATGACAGGCTACACAAATCACACTTCAAATAACTCTTTTACCAAGGAGTTTAGACTGAACATTCTAAAACACACCAAGACTGACTGTGATTTCCTATAGCTTATACCTTCTACTCTACATTTGATCATTGCTGTTATCTATAGCATTACCCTAATCCTTTTTCAGTCATGACTAATTAGTGGCACTCAGTGTAATGTATGTATATGATTGGCACATACACCCATGGTTGCAGCCAATGATAATTTTGCTCAAGAACGTCCTTGTAGACTGAACAATGACTGCATGAACGCTGCACTAGTAGCTGACTAGTAAAGGTAGAAAAGCTGACTAGTAAAGGTAGACACTTTCTAGTATCTGACGATGCAGGATGATGGGTCTAAAACACAAATGCAATCCACAGTTCAATGCAGACCAAGGTAGACTGGCCCATGACTGTATGAACAATGACTGAAAAGCCCTCCCATGACATAGGAAGAAGGGTGGACAAAAACAGTAACACAAGCCACAGCACAATGTAAGAATTTACTGACTGAGGTAGCCTTTTCCCTGTAGACCAGTCAATGACTGGTCTGAACAGTGACTGGGAAGCAGACCACCAGTTGTAGAAAGTGTCTGGGCAGGAAGTTGGAATTAAAACGGACACGCAAGCTACAGCGCAATGTAAGACTATACACAGACGGAGGTAGATCTTCCATGTACATTAGATGGGCCTATAACTGTATGAACAGTGACTGGAAAAGAGGATTACAGACCGTGCAGGAAAGTGGGACTGAAACAGAAACATTACTATAGAATGTAAAAATATACAGGTGGTCCTTGGGTTGCGAATAAGTTTAGTTCCTACGATCCATTGTAAGTAAAGCTGCAACAATTAATTGTGATTAATCAATTACCCAATTAATTGGCAAGTCATCCATGAAAGCAGACCTACTGTATGATCTTTATGTTGTAGGCAAAATGTTCACACACATCAGCTTTGACTTTTCATGGCCATTTTTGCCTCTTTTCAGATATGTTGCGGACCCAAGAACTAACTGTAGTTCTTCGCTTCATATTCATTTGCTTCAGATTAATTGATGAACAAATAATCCCGATTATATATTTTGTGTACATTCATTGTTTTACTGATATTATTTGACTAATATTTACATTTATTACATGCAACCTGGTGTTTGTGCACTTAGTTGCCCTGTCAGTTCCAAAAAAATCAGATTCATCAATTAATAAAAAAAAACAATCAACCGATTAATCAGTTATTAAGATAATCGCAAAAATATTGCGAACATTGTATTCCTGTCATTCAGAGCGGATGTGTGAGTTGAGACTTCAAATTAAGACCAGCACACTTTTGCATTCTCTTGCTTTCGAATGCATTTTTTTTACCCATTATTTTTTTCTCCATATCCCCTTGGGGGGCTCTGTACACAGTAATGAAGACACTAGACACAATAATTAAATGAAACAGTGATAAAAAAGAGAAAACGGTTCCTCTTGTATTTTCTGTATTTAAGTGCATGTGCATGTGTAAAAGCTATGATCAATAACAATCACTGATCCCCCCCCTCCCAAAAAAAACGTTGCTTGCAAAATGCGGCTTGTTGTGGTTATTTTGGTCTTCTGTATTGTGTATTTGCTTATTTGGGCTTGCTTTTCTGTCTGTGTGAATCCCCCCCGATAATCTCACAACTCCCCAGGATAGAGCAAAAGTGTAGTTTGTCCTTTTTCCACACCTTTTCCTGGTCATCATGCCCACCCAGTCGACTCGACACAGCCCCAAACACACTCATGGCACCATTCCTCTCAAAGAGCCGTATTAGAGCGTATTATGTTATTAAGCGTATTATGTACTTTTTTAGAAGTAAGCCGTTTTTACCGTGGAAACAATCACTGCCAATAGTTTTAAGGTAAGATGCCGATCAGAATATAGCCCTCCCTCCTTTATCGCAGATAACTGATTCCAGACCCAACTGTGATAAGCGAAGTAGGATTCTATATTAATCAATGGAATATTTTCATAGTTATGTCATAGTAAACGTGTTTATTGTCTTGTAAATACAATTTTTTATCATTACTAGAACCCTCTATGCATGAACACCCAGATGGTCACCTTCACATTTGCATTACCTAATATAGTAGATTTAATCAGAGAAAATAAGACATGTTAGACATACATAAGGACAGGATGTGACATCAGAGGTTCAGAATTGAGTTTTATTATTGTGCCTGTTGTGACATATTTTAAACCAGCAATAAATACATGTTCTGGCAATGAAGTCAGATTGCAATTACTGACACCCAGTGGCCAATTTGGAATACTACATTCACAAATGGAATGGAATGGATGGAATGGAATGGCCTTCATTGTCATTATACAAGATGTACAACGAGATTGGAGAGCTTCTCCTTTGAGTGCAGTAGTCACGTTAAAAAAAAAGTATATAAAAGTAGAGTAAAAAAGACAATTTAACAAGATATATAGAAGATATATACAAGATATCTAAAATATACACATAGTATTGCACAGGAGCATATGCAGGAGCAGACATATTGCAGATATATTAATTTTAGTGCAATGGTAAATGGGTCATAGTGCAAATAATGACTGGTGTATACAGATGAGTAAAGTCACATATGAGTGTATTGTATTGGGTTGTTAAATAAAATAAATATGATTGAGGTAGTAACAGAGGCGTGTGAATAATGCCTTTTATTTGTATTTTAGCCATGTTTATGCTTGAAAATGCTTAATTTAGGCTACGGATAAGTACAAGTTGCTTGATTATGCATATTATTTCTAATAATAGGGCATATTCAACCATGAAAAAGCAATCATTTATTAATTGATCTTTGATAACCGTGATAGTATGATGGCGAGATGTTTGAACCACGATGTAGCATTATATACTTTATTGGTGGGAATTATTCTGAAATGCTGTATGTGCAAATATAATAATTCCATTTGACTTGTGTTTTCATTGTAAATAGCTGTGTTCGGAATCACATAGCTGAGGGCCACTCAGAGAGACTTTCCTTTTCCAACTGTGCAGGCAGGCTGGATGAAAACACAGTGCAAGACTGTACAGGTATGCCTTCCTTGCAGACCGACTAGTGACTGTATGAACAGTGACTAATATCGGCATTCTAGTCAAGCCAAATAATTAAAAACCCACTTAATGCTGTAGCGGCCATAAGAGAGAGAAAGGAAATCCTAAGAAAGTATGAGAAAGTTGTTTGACTAAAGTACTGTGTCAGCAACAGCACCTCTGCTGTCCTTTAGCTCCTCACCTTCCTCCCTCAACTATCAGTCAAAGGTAGTATCAAAGTCTAATCACCAGGAGCCTCACTTCTTGCACACCTTTTCCAATGAAGGAGTCCCGCGGAAAGGGGAATATGGATCCCACAAGGACGCTGATAGCTCACACTACACAGGAGCAGAGAAAACACTGAGGGAGGAAAAAAAAAGGCTTGCACAGCAGCCTTCTTGACTATTTCCGTGTGTACTCTCTCAATGGGAAATGACCTCTAACAATGGTAGGATGTTGTGTCAGAGCTCTCGTGAACAGTGGAAAAGGACACAGAGGAGAGTGAGTCACAAAGATGGAAAACCTGTTTCAACCTGCTTGTCAGAATGCGTGCTTTATGCTGTAGCACTACACATACTTTTGCAAAGCCGTTGTGCAGATTACAATGTAAAGCAGGGGTGTCCAAACATTTTCCACCTAGGGGCCACTTTGGCATTTTGTAAAGCAAATAAGTTATGTATATATATTTTTTTCATCATTGTGATACACTGTAGGTCACATGTGTCAATCTGTTTCTCCTGCAGGTGATTTAATTGATTGAGCTCCTTCCCCCAAATTGAAGGTGTTGATGATTAAAATCACCTGCTTTAGTGACCGTCTGGAAAGAAAACCTGCAGTGTTCCAGCTCTCCATGGCACGAGTGTGACGTCCCTGCTGCAAGTGAAAAAGCTTATTATTTTTTTCCTATTGTCTCTCATAATATTTCACTTCTCATAATATTATCACTAGTTGTCCAAAAATTGTAATGGTAATGGTTTTATTTCATTTGAACATGCATCAGATTACAATTGAATGCATCACATAATCAGTTCACAGTTCCACATGTCCAAAAGGAGTAGGCAGAAGCAAAGCTTATTAAATCCTACACCTACATCTGATACTTTTACAATCAGTAATTGTTACATTTGTTCACTTCCTGCTTTCCTAATAATAGTTTAATTTTTTATTTTTATTTTGGTCACATACCGAAGTACAAGGTGATATGATCATACAATGACATAATGGGTACCATAGTAAGTGTCAATATAGTGATATATATAGCACATCATGACTGGTTCAAGAATCTTCATCCTTGTATTTAGCAAACATCAACTGCTTGTATTGTTTCTTGAATTGGCTCATCGTTGTGCATTGTTTGAGGTCCTTACTCAATCCATTCCATAGTTTGATTCCACATACTGAAATGCTATGGCTTTTTAACGTAGTCTAGCATAGAAGTGTTTCAAATTTAGTTCTTCCCTGAGATCATATTTCTCCTCTTTTGTAGAGATGTATTGGATGAAATGACAACTTCATTTGTTTTGTATGTTTCTCATAATAACTTAACTTCAAAAAAATTAAGTAGTCTTTCTTTAATATGTCATCTCTATAATGATTAAAATTACTGATTATTTTTCCTTATAATTTTGAAAGTTTATTCTAGCACAATTGTGAAAAGTTTCCTTATCAATTTATGTTTTTAGAAGCTGTCACAGGCCACAAATGACCCCTGGGCCACACTTTGGACACCTCTGATGTAATTGTTCCATAGTTAACACATGTTGCAGGGGGAACAGTTTAAGGGAGGCGCATTACAGAGAGTGAGCTGGACCAGTGTGTGTAATGATAATTGTAACTTCTGACAACATTTATAATAAAGTTGAAGTGAGCAAGCATATAGCTCTAAGCGGCCACTCTTTAAAGTAAACTTTCTAACGGATTAGGATAAAACCCCCCCTTCCTTCCCTCCATTCATCACCATGTTTACCATCAAGTCTTCAATATCCGGCGGTGTGCCTAATTTATGACCATGCTTTAATCTCCATAACTAACATCACCAATAACTACTACTAATCGTGTAAATACTGTGGCGTTCGTGTGGCTGTGACGAGGAGCTTGTCAACCCATCGGAAATTGCAGGTCATTACTCAATATAACAATCATGGCTGCCAAGAGCCATGGCCAATGAACTGCTCTGCTGGAAAGAAATGCATTAAGGGATATTATTGTACATTTCTTTTGAGTGTTAAGTTGCCATGTGATGATTTTAGCCTTTTATCTAAGATGACAATGTTAGTCAGACTGCAATTTCCAATTCAGTTTTCATTTCTTCTGGAACAGATTATTGACAAAAAATGTGGTTCCGCTATATATTTGTATAGCAATAATCAATATGGTTACTTGATATGGTCTATGTGTCCTGTGATTACCGGCACCCAGTCCAGGTTTTAGCCATAGTCAGCTCCAGAATGAGATACGTAATAGAAAATGGATTGATGGCTAGATGAATAGATGTTGACACTCGTGTTGTTGTTTTCAGGTGTTGATTAAATGTAAACACAATGATATCAGCTATGGGTCACTTGAAAATATGTGTAAACCTGTGAAGAATCAGGCTTCTTTCAAGTCTAGTAAATGGCTGCATCTGAGCTGTTAGCTTTTCTGATTTCAAAGCAGCACGCGCGACCAAAAGCACCTGCAACGAAAGCAGATGGAGTGCAGGAAATGATGTGCCTGTTTAAAGAAGAACATAGTGGAGGGGGGGGGGGGGGGGAACCCGATGACGTTTAAACTTACTTTGAAGTCTCTTGAACTTGTAAATAAATGATGTGCTCAAGAAGAAGCCTGGTGAAATGGCTGCAGCTCTCTCCACCTGCGGCTCCGTGCTTAAATATTCATTTCCTGTCATACTCAAACGTCTGTAGGAGCGTGTGATTGTGTGTAAGAGAGATTGGAGTGAATGGCAAAGAGCTGCTCGCAAACTGTTGTCGTCTTGAAGAGCAAAGATGAGAGGAGAATTTATTTTATCCTTAATGATCACCACAAACACCCTCTAAACTCCCTCATCAGCGGACTGCACAGCAAAGGGGGGGCACAAAAAAAAAAGAAGCAAAAGCCCTCCCTTGCTTTTTCATCCGCTCCCTTACCGTTCTTTCATCCCGGCAATGCTCATAATGGCCTTGAGATTAGCGCTGAATGAGTTAGCTCTCATTTGGCAGTATGGGGTAGCGGGGGCTGCTTCACTGAGAAGACACTTGTTGGAGAAAATTACTCCGGGAGAAAATGGAAAAAGAGAATTTTTAATGTGGATGCTTAGAATATGAACAAGGAGGAACACTAGCAGAGTTTCAACATGAGCCAAACTAATTAGTGTATCATTGTAGACTTTTTTTTTCAGTACACCAAGAGAAATAGTTCAATGGCTTAAATGCAAAGATTACCAACCAATGAATTCAAATTTGGCTTCATTGTCAATCATATTCAATTACATGCATTATAATACTATTCATTAATTTACTTTGTTATTGACAGAATCTTGTAGTATTGTATTGACCTAGCATAATTTCCGGTATACTGAGGAAACAGTTGCTCTTTGGCATTCACAAGCTATCAGTGCGCTCACAACGAGCTTGTCAACTCAATGGAAATTGCCATTACTCAAAAGAACAGTCTGACTGACGGTGTTAACTCATCACACAGCAACTTAATACTCAAAAGGTATACCTAAGAAATGTACAAAATACCAAATAAAAAACCTATTTAAACATTTTTGCAATGATCTGCGTCCAAAAAAAGCAGTCATTGGTACTGCGATGATGTCAGCCTCCCTCTGTGCCCCTCTGTGCCTTTCTGGTGTAAAGAGGCAGCATTGTGGTGCCACCCATCCATCCATTATCAATGCCACTTGTCCTCCAATTGAATACTTTCACAAAATTTTTGTTTCTTGATTTTTATTTTTACAATCATATTCCTAAAAATATGCCCAATTCAACAAATATAAATTCACTTTAAAAGCCAAACTTTTCCAGGGCATGCATTACTACATTAATTGTACAAACACAGCTTCACAGACAAGTGGGAGGATGTTCAGTGGGATACATTCTGGCCATCAACAACCATGCATTAGTAGTTACCAGCACTATTGATCTTTTTGTGAACTCATGGCTTTAAAATGATGCCGTTTTATAGGAAAATATAATGTGCGTAGGAGAAAATGCCTTACTATGAAGCTAATACAGTGAATAACTTTTGGAAAGATTTCCTACTTAATTCTCATGAGAGCGCATTGCACAAGATGAATGGTTTTACATGCCTTCTGTAGTTTCTTCCTTGCTGTCTTCTAATTTATCATTGCATCCGACTGCTCATTAGTCCATCACGTATAAAAAAAGCCTTGACCTTGCATTGACTTTTTCCTCGCTCTCTTCGCCCTCTTTGCCTCGCCATCTCCACACTTCCCAGTGTGGCTCCCTCTTCAGACGTTCCTTCAGGAGTTTTTCCCTTTCCAGTCATTTTAAGTTTAGATGCTTCACATGCTTGATTGCATCCAAAGAAAAATGGCAACTTGTCTTGAATGCATTTTCGCCGTTATTCAGTAAGGACCTGTGGCCCAGCAATCACTCACAGGAAGACATTGTCGTTTCCCAGAACTTACCAAAAGACTTTTCCCTCCTTGATTTAGGAGCAATTACATGAGAATAACTTCTTGAATATGTTACCCCCTTATGTCAAGCCCACTACAAAGACACCTCTGGCCCTGCAATCACTTGCTGTTGCTCAGCAGGAGTTAAAGTCCACTAAAAATGTGCACATCCCCCCCCCCCCCTCTGATGTTTTACTTGTTATGTTTTACTAAATCTCTTTACATTTTTGCAGAAGCCCCCATGCCAGCTTCTTGCACCATACTGTGGTACAATCGGCCGGATATAAAGAGCACAAGTGGAGAGTTGCCAAGAGCAACCTTATGCAAGCTCCAACAGAACAACTGGGGATTGCTCAAAAGGCTCTTCACGGAAAGGTAGAAGTTATTCCACAAATTCTCTATGAAAGCAATTTGACTCACTTATGGATGCTTTACGATTTATTTATCCTCTGAGAAATACTAAAATACATTCTCTGAAAGGTCGTTTTTATACGCAAATTTCTCCCATCTTGATGAAAAGAATTGTATGGTGTTTTTGGGTAGCAGGTTATTTTTTTGTGGCCGCACGATGGAAAGCGTGGTTAGCATGTTGGCCACACAATCAGGTAATTCAGGTCATCAGGTAATATGTAAACAATATTCAACCCTATCTGTGACACATGCAGAACATGCCTGTTTCCTGTCCCAAAACATATCATGAAAGAATAGAAAGCCATATGATATCCATCCCACCTACCAAATATATATTTTTAACAATATTAGAGCTGTCTAGACATTAAATAATAAATGAAACAAAACCCTAACATTTTTAAGTTTTCACGTTTTGTTTGAGAAAACCATTTAATTGGAGGACCATTGAAAGCATAGAAAATTGTCTGTCACTGCAATGATGCCTCTGTCCACCATAGGGAGCCAGTGAACACTGAGCCAAAAGTGCAGAGGTAAGCTGAAGTCATTGCAGCGCCCCAATGAATGTGTTGTTTAGATACAAACTATAAAATATTTTTATTTATTTTAAACTCATATTGGGGAATGTTTGTATATTTGTCAGTTACTGCTTTTGAGTGTTAAGTTGCTGTATGATGAATTTAGTGTTGCCAGTAAAGTATTCTTTGAAAGATGACACTGAGTCAGACTGTTATGTTGTTATAATGGTAAATACTGTATAATGACCCAAAATGTCAGTTGTGAGCACACAGAAAGAGCTTTTGTTTTAATGACTCACAAATGGCACTTGTGTATATATATATGACTATTTACACAATTAGTAGTAGTTCTGCAGTAAGGGAGATGTCACAGAGTTACAATTTAGCCATTAATTAGGCATACCGTTGTACAGGCTAAGAAAAAAGTAGCGGCTTATAAACAATGTAAACAATTACCTCCAAAAGGTGTTTTTTTTTTTTGGAAAAATCTGATGATTTTTGCCATATCGTGCACAGTGTGTTTCTTGTGCATGAACGCTAAAGGCTCTGTAGAAGTACACTTGTGAGGAGCATCCCGATCCATGCTGATGTTATACTTGATATGCAGCATGGCTAACAATGACTGCTTAGGATTCAGCGCAGGTATGAGATTTCTTTGAGTGATTTATTTGTCCTGCATAAGGAGAAAATGTGCCTTGGGGGTGAGTTAGAATTAAAATAGATGACATTTCATAGTCTCTCAAGAACACCTCCTGACCAACTGGGGGTCCACACAGAGTGTAGGATGAGCAGAAGGCCTCACACCAGGCCCTTGATTTAATCAGCGCCCCGCGAGAGGAGCAAGCAAGCAGGCAACAAAGCTTTCCTCAAGCCTTACACCTCCTGTCTTCAATGCTCCCTGTAGGTGGACCCAGGAGAGGCGATCCGTCACCCTCCACCCAGCTCGTTTGAAGATGAGAGGAAGCGAGCGTGAGCGGAGGGAAGGCCGAGAGGAGGAGAGGTAGATGAAACCCCCGCTTGTTCTCTTTGAACTGCTAATCGCCGTGTTTAAAGCTGACCTCGCTTCCTGTCTCCGTCTGTGCACGCCTCATTAAAATATGTACCCTGATAAAGAATCCAGCGGGGAGTTCGACCTGAGCAGCTATTCTTGCCTCAGTTATAGTCAAACACGAAATTTCCACAATGGTAAAAACTAACAAACACTTGAAAAGCATTGATACTAGACAAGAGAAACATGATGGATATTTCATACGCTGATGGCTTGTCTTTGCCTAAAAAAACAGCAGGTGCATGCTATTCACAAAGTAGAATTGCTTTCTTATCATTGTTATCACTATTGCGCAGCACAAAATGCAATCTTTTGTGCAGCCTACAACCCGTCAAGGGCATTTCATGAATTCAGACCTCAACAATTGATGCATGCCTTTAATGTTCGTTTATTCACAGTTGTGTTGTTATACAAAAAAACCTAGTCTAGGCTGTATGGAACGCCACAATACTCAGAATTTGTCTTCCAATTGCAGTGTTACAAATTGCAATGAAAATTAATTATAAAACTTTACAACTGAAATACAGTGGAATACAATTCAAGTCAAACATCACAAATGTACAATATGGAGTAAAAATACAAGGAAACCTCACTGCTGAAGTTTTATTGTGATGTCACCGCAGAAGGATACTAGGAATATCAGTCATGATAACCAAAAGATAATAGTTATCTTGCTGCTTCACAATTACTCTAAATGAAATGTAACTTGTTAAATGTTAGCATACTAACTGTCAGCAGTTGACACTGTATTCATTCTCCCATCAAACTATCAAACTCCTGTTCAACTACAGGGCAAATAAAATCCTTAAAATGTGCCTTAGGGGATATAATTTAGCATGTTAGCATTTTAACAGTTTTAAATCAAGTTTAATTACTTAGGGTCTGCTTTTTTCGTTGTGCAGTTAGCATATCAACAATTACCATGTAGCAATTTTTCACGTCTCATAATGAAAAGAATTAAAATCTTCATGTGTTTGTCTTAATGTTTTTTGTACTTAGTAGTTGCTATCTTGTTATACGTATGTTAGCATATAAATTGTTAGCATGTTAAAGGTTTACTAGCAGGGAGTGTTGTTCAATCCTCAACTGTCTGCCTATCAGTGTTTTCCCGAGTTGCTATTTTTCCCAAGCTTTTGAAATACTACCTGAATATTGATGTCATATATAATCCTTCAGGGTCTGCCTTAGCATTTCCTGTAGGGTATCGCAGGGTATCTTGTTGTTACTATTTTAGCATACATGTTAGCATGTACCCAGTTCAATCACAAGGCTTTTTACATGCTACATGTTTCAGGTTATTATGTATATAGATTTCTAAGCATTTTCTATTATCAAGTTGCTGACTTGCTACTTCATTGAACTACCACTTTAGTACTGTTAGGATACTTGAAGTTCCCAAATCAAGCACACTGGATCCATGCAGGTTGCTTGCATTCTACCTGTTTCTATAGGCATACATATGCATGACTATATACATTACATCATTTAAATGCACAAGGTTTATTGCACTTTAAGAGTTTACTGGTTTAGAGTGTAATGGATACTAAAAAAGTAAAAAAAAAAAAGAAAACCCTCCAGGGGATGGCAATCTATGCTGACTGAATCTCAATCAAATTTGGGAACATTGAGACTGCAGATACAAGCCCAAAGAGCCCACAGGGGCGAGGAGAGGTGGGCAAAGGCAACCAGGCTAGCGTAGGATCAATCAATCATGGCTCCCGTTGGCTTATATTGACTCAGCAGTCCCACTGGTGTACACGCTCGATGCGCTTTAAGGCATTTGGTGCGGGTCGATGAAGAAGCGTGCCCGGCCCAACTCTTACCATTTATTGGGATGCGTTCGGGTAACAAGGTGTCTCTCAAGCATGGTCCCGGGGACCCCGGTGCGCTGCTGGTCGCCCTGCATGTCGGCCTGCTCCAATACACCCACTCAATAGATCAGGTTGAGAAACTCTGCTGTACACAGTGATTTCATGCAGTGTGCTGGCAGCTAGGAAGAATTATTCTTATAAGAAAAGTCTGGCCATCAAGTTTGGCTTCTGGCTGACCAAGACTCTTAGATCTTGCTTCGCAAGGTGATATTGAATTGTTATTGTTTTCACCTTGAGACTTGCCTGTGTGTCATCATGGATAAACTCTGGCTCCTACACCTGCCAGCTTTGAAACAACTCCGCAAACCTCCCTGCTCAATACTGACCCCCCCGTCACGTAGCACAATTCTCCATGGCTAAAAGCATTTGTACCAGATTGAAGCCACTTGGGCAATTTAAGAGAAAAGCTCATTTTGTCGAGGCAAGTGCATTTCTTTTCTGTAACTTGAAACACACTCTGTTTTTGACTGATGTTACATGCTATGTAATGTGTCACTTCCCCTTTCCCAAGCTGTCCAAGTGTTTTCTTTCAATAAGCTTGAATGGGAAAATGAGACAACACTTTAAAAAGCCTAGTGGGACAGAAGGCATTCAGGGTGGAAAAATGGGAGGATGAAAGAAAGATAGAAAAAAAACACACACACACGAGAGTAATGTGTAGAGATAGTGATGCCTTTTGATGCAGAAACGTTCTGATCAAGAAAGTACTGTGTAGAAAACAGTCCCCAGAGCATTTAAACAGTCTTTGCGGTAAAGGATCCAATTGTCGTCAAGATTCATTAGCGACTACTTACAGTATATCACACATATTGCATTGAATAACAATTGAACAATTAGACAATACAGGCGAACCTACTTCCTTCCATGACACCAGTTGACTTCCAAGCTGTTGTCCTTTAGAAAGGAAAACATTTTTCCATAGGAATTAATGTAAACTGAATTAATCCATCCCACTCTACAGTCATGCAAATGTAATATAGATGGCAGTCGTCCCTCCCCACATTGAATTGGCATTTTGTGACTTCACTCAGTCTTGGGGTAAAAAAATATATTAATGAATAAATCATGCTGTTTCATGGTTTAATGTGGCCTATTTGTCAAAATGTTTGCCTATTTAAGCAAATTTTACATATTGTTTTGCCTAAATGTGTCACGCTCCGTGTGGGTTTGCCCGTGACAGTTTATGTTTGAGTTCCGGTCTAGGTTTTGGTTTCCGTTTTGCACTCTCATTTTGTATTTTCCTGTTTTGCCCTGTCGTCCTTGGTTGCCTTAATCATTTACACCTGTCCCTAATTTGTGGTTGTATTTAGTTCAGGTGTGTGCATCTCCCCTTTGTGGGATCATTGTTAGTTTGTCCGTCAGCAGTTGAGTTGCTTTTTCTGCCGCTGCTATAGCAAAAATAAATATCATTTACCTGCTATTGGTCCTGCTCTCTGCATCCTGGGGTCGCACCGCAACATCGACATGCCGCGCCGTGACAAAATGAATACCTTTCAAGCTTAAAAATGGCTAAATGAACTAAAATACATATAAATACAAATAAATTATGTCTTCAAATTGTTATGTTGTAGTCTACAGCGTTCGCTAGGTGTCAGGAATGTTACTTTAATGTTCGGTGAAACATACAGTTCATAGGCTTTTATTGCAGGAATTCTCACAACAGACACAAAAATAGTAATAATCATCACAGGCTACTATTGTGGCCGTGATCCACTTTTTCATTTCCTGTCCTCCACTGGTGCATATTTCTAGCCTCACACATGACTTAATTATGTTTTAAATGGGTTATTTTCTCGGATTATGTCTGATAATGAGTGTGCATGCCTATAATGGTGTTCCTTCATGCCTAGAAGGCTCTAATAATGTTAGAAAATGTAAATAGGTTATAAACAGGTTTTCTATGCTCCAACTACAAAAATATTCGAGTAATAAAGTATCCTACTTTATGGAAATTCACTCATCACAGTCAGGTCTGAACCAATGAATTGCGATAAACAAAATATTACTGTATCAAAAAATAGCATGATCATATATATTTACTTTCCTGTCACCACACCTTTTACATTTTTTGATATTATATTTTATTTATTTTTTTTTGGCATTTATATTATAGTGGCATCACTAACAACTGCTTAATGAGCGAATACCATATTTCAACATGTGCCTACATACTGGCAGCTGTAGTCATTTTGCAGTGAAGCGTCATAATAAACATTGTCCATCCTTTTGGACGGCTTGTTTTGATGCATTTTGACTAAACATTTATTTTCCTATTAGTCCTAATAAAGTCATCTTTCAGTATGAAGTTAAAAGGTTGAAAGCTCGATAGAGGTTTGCTCTCGAGACCTGGGACACCCTTCAACTCAGGTAATCATCAACTGTCAATCACCCTTCAGTCAGCTTGTCAGTGCATATTTTTAGATGATTGATGACCATCTTGGTTAGACGAGGGAAAATAAATCAGTTGTAGACAGTGAAAGTTTCAAAGTTATACGGTTGTTAGTGATGCTGCCACGGAGAGATAAGGTGTGATGATAGAGCCATAAAATCACGGCTTTACAGGAAAGTAAATGTATATAATCATGCATTTTTTATACAGTAATCCCTTGTTTATCACGATTCATTGCTTCAGACTAGACTGTGATCAGTGAATTTCTAGGATTCTTTATTTATTACTCAAATATTTTGTTGTTAGAGCATAGAAAACCTATTTACAACCTTCTAAATAATGTTTTTTTAACATTATAAGACCCATCTAGACATGAACACCCATATAGTCATGTACACTCAAATCCCCATATTTTGAATTACACAGACAGACTTACGGATACGGATAATTGACAGCTGTACTCATTTCATACAAAAATGAATTTTCTGTAATGCATACTCATTAATGATGAGTATCCGGCTCATCACAAGTAATGACCTCTTTTTGCCTTTCACGTACGACGTATTAATACGTCTTTGGGAGTGAGCCGTCAGGTTGAAAAAAACGTATAAATACATCTTAGCGGAATTTTCACACCACTATTCTTTTGACATGCGTTTACATCCTGTTTGACCCTTGACCCACACCATAATTTGCTGACCCACAAGCAGGAACAAATATTGAGCAGAAATGGACAAAGAAAAGGGTATTTTGAATAGTACTTTTAGCTTCAAATCCCTGGCTGATGGCTCTCTCGACAAAACTACGGTTGTTTGCATCTTCTGTCTCTCTAAGCTGCTTTGTCGTCCGAGTACGTTGAGTCTCAAACCACTTGCTGGGTTCAACTGAAGAACTGAATTACCTAGAGTATGTGCTGCAGGTATTTTTATTGCCATCCATAGAGTGGCACCTTGGCATACGAGTGTCCCACCTAACGAGTCTTTTTTACATACAAGCCGTCTTCGGGGCTGCAAGCTAAAATTTGGGTTACAAGCTGCTCGTTACCGGCAGGCATAGTTTGAAGAGAATAATATTTGAGTGATAGACGGTTGGTTTGAATATGAATCAAATGATACCGTAACCCAAATCACAAACATCACATGACATCACGGCAAACGAGCATCTTGTTGAGTTTTTGTAGTGAAATTGAGAGGTACGTATCCACTCTTCTGTCTGTGAATGATGCTGAGGCAAGCGGTTAGCGAGGTGTTGTTAGTTAATTAGAATAAATGTAGAAATAGGGAAAAGTTTTGGTAGTGTTTTATATACGGCAAGATACTGCAATGTTATCATCACTTTACTTGTTAATGCATGATTGCAGCATGTACTATATCAAACAATGCAATGTTGTTAGAGGGTTTTTTTTTTTTGAGGGATTAATAGTCGAAGTAGGTGTATCCCAATGGCAGCATTGTAAGCTAGCTGAAATTAACTAGTTTTCTCGTGTTATAATGCACAGCAAAAGAAGTAAATATGTGTTCATGTTTCACATAAGGATTGTGAATGATGGGCAAAATTTCCAAAAAGCGCAGTTCCCCTTTAAGAGATTTTGGATGACATCAGTGAAATTCAAATTTCTAACAAAGTTTGCATGACAAGAGTGTACTTCAGTGCAGCATGAAGAAGCAAAGTCATTTTGTGTGCTTGCATGGGAAAAGTGTTATCATATATTACCTCAGTCTTTATGGACCTCATTTACAGTAAACATTGTCTACCCACAGTCCACAAACTCTAAGGCAGGAAAATGTCAGCGGGAAAAGGCACTTGACTGAGGCAGAGTGGTGGTTTGGTTTTACAGGATTAACTTCACCCACTGTAAAGTGTGTATTTTTTTTTCCCCACTAGCCAATTTGCTGAGTATGTCTGACACCATGACCCTTCTTTTTTAAGGAGCCTGAGCAGCGTATGGTGGTGGTGACGGCGAAGAGGGTGTGTGTGTGTGTGTGTGTGTGTGTGTGTGTGTGTGTGCAATGTATCATTGGCAGGCAGGCCCACTCAATAGAGTCAAGGTAATAAAACACGTTTGAGAAGGAGCCTGAAAACAAGGAAAAAGGGGGATTGAGTTGAGCAGGTGAAAACACTTTCGATCTGACGGGCTACTGATTGTCTCAGACTTCCTAACAGGAGACTTTTTCAGGGAGAAAACAAAAAGCAACATTGTGGTCTCCATTGCTGGGTAGCAAAACCTTTTTATTTTTTAAGACTCTGGTTCCACATCTTTTATATATTAGACGGTATGTTATACTGCATTATTGCTTTCTCTCTTTATATTTGTATGTATGTGTGTGTGATGCTCAAAGAGTCTAGAAACATAAGCTGACCATTTGGACCTGCTGGTTGACTACCGATCCTTCAGAGAAAATACAATGGTCCCTCACTACATCATAGTCTGGTACTATAGACTATCGCTCCCTAACTACATTGCAATTTATCAAAAAATAATTATTAATTCATTATTTGCCATTATAAAACCACGAAACAGTGATCATTTATTAAAAATGGTCACTGTTGCGTCGACATGGTCGACTGTGGTCTATTATTAGTCAAAAATATATGTAGTATTCTGGTCATTTTATCAGACATGATGTTAGATAATATTACATTTCACACTGGATGGAGACTGGCTACTGAGCCAACAAGATCGAGTGAATAAAAGGTTCTCCTCTCATTCTGTGAGGAAGTGGTAATTTTTTTGGCATTTCAAACACTCAAGTTTTTAGAATAAGCAAATTGTAGATGCAGTTAGCTTTGTAGCTTGCTACACGAGCGGCGCCCATCTGTTAAATCCCTGCAGTGATCTTGCAGCGTGCGTTCAATGTAAAATCAATCAACCAATACAAAACAGGAAAACACTCAGAATAATGGAAGCATAACAGGAACATAAATGTGAAAAGAATTGAACCACAGTAAAACACAAAACCAATCAAAACTCTTCCTTATCTTTGATAACACGTGAGGCGTGATTGTTTTGAAGGTGAGTGCATTTACTTCAAGGTGTACAATCCTCGCCTAAAAAAAAAACTAAAGAAAAAACATAGTTAATCCTCTGATGTTCACTGAACTGAGGTCTCCTAGCTTCTCGCAGATTTGTGTTTTGTGTGACTTCAGAGGATAAATTTTGGTCTGATTTTGATTTGTACTGTAGGACCAGAAAACTACTTTTTAGGTGTATATCGTATCCCTGTTTTTGCAACCTTTTAATGCAAAATGGCATCCTTTGTATGATAATGGCCATAATTTTCAAATGCTCACTCTCACATTACTATTAAGAGCTTTTCAATTGACTGGGCTCATATACCAGTATGCCACTATTAGAGTAAACACTGCTTTTCTAATTAACTGCATTTGTATACACAGGTACTATACACAAATATATTGTTCTTGTTGTTCTTTAAAACCATTACTTCCCATCCAATTTCAGAAATGCATTTTCCTAATGACATCGTTCATTTAGTATGACTACATCATGATTCAGGATTGCCCACTTTCTTAGATTGTAAAATGATAAACACAGACGTGAAAAGGAAAAGCTGAATCTGAATCACTTTATCCTTAAAGGGCACCTGTTATGCTTTTTCCATGTTTCTGATTTTTAAATGTAATTAGAATGTTGTATTCTCGTGTTCGATGATGATGATTAATGACGTTTGTGCCCTGAAAGACGTTTGGAATGGCTCTGAATGTTCGGGTTCAGAGGGCGTTCTAACACTGCCAGTTTGTGATGTCAAAGTTTGCCAGGCTTCCTTATATGGGCGTGCACTGTAAGCCAGATACCTCTCTGCCCTCCCCGAAGCTTTGCGGTGTATCTCCCAGGAAGTGATTCTTTGGGTGGAAGTGAAAGCTACATTTGTTTACAATTCCTAGCAAGGAAAACATCAGACACAAGTGGTTGGAAGTCATGATTCCCTACCAGCAAAAGAAAAATATTTTAATCTGTCAACGGCATTTCATACTGGACTGTTTTGTGAACATGGGGCCAGTATGCAGCTGGACTGAAGCCTTTCCAATGTTACTTGGTTGTGTCCAAAAGTCAGAAGAGCAAGTACTAAGTAAGAATTTATTAGTGTCCTAACAGTTTATTTTGTCTAAGTAATGGAACAAAAGTGGTTTTCTATGTAGCACTATAGAGCGTGCATACAGAGTGGGGTCAAATTACAATCTCACAGAGTCTGGAATTGCTAGTAGCCATTTCCCGGGTCTATTCAGTTTTTGAATTTGTATTGACCACATTATCGATGCTGTAGAAAATGTAATGCTAAAATGCTAAAGCTACTTACCATTGAGAGACTTTGGACTGTCCATTCTCAACTTGCGGATCGGATTCGGGATCCAACACATATGGCTGTTTATCAACTCCGATACCGTTTAGCAACTCCTACAAAAGTTGGGAAGCACAAGCACAAAATTCTAAGAAATACAGTTGGAATGGGTGCAGATTCTGGAAGCCCTAGAAAGCTTTCCGTGACGGATATGCTGGATATACCTATGGACAATTTGGTTTTCAGTTAACTGAGCATGCATATTTTTGGAATGTGGGAGGAAGCCGGAGTACCCGTAGAAAACCGACACACGCATGAGGAGAGCATACAAACTCCACGCAGATGTTTTAACGAAGATATGAACCCATGATCTCCTGCCAGTGAATAAAATGGATATGTTATGGATATACGAGGTACAGTGACTTCATTAACATGCATCATCAAGCTCTTACTAGATGGACATTTAACGATGTGCATAGAGGATGGCTGAGTTGTAAATGCGCATGGCAGTGGTTTTCTGAGCATTTGTTTATGAAGTCTACCTTTTGATTGCTCCTTCAAAAAAAAAACATGGCCCATCTCCTCTGATTAGAGCTTTGTATGGCAGACATGCATGAGACAACCCACGCACACATGCAAACCCACCTCACAAAAACATGTCCCAACTAAACTTATCTCACACATCCATAATCAAAACTGACACTCCATCCTCCCCCCCACACCATAGCAGATACACACTCCCCGCCATCTTCTCCCACTTCCATTCTATTCTCCCAAAAATATCAGGCTGACTCCCCCAGTTAGCCCCAGGCCAATTAGTGTGCTGTTGCCGCATTGTTATCTGCCTGTCATTGTGGCTTTCTCCTGCACAAAATGCACTGTAGCAGCTCACAAGAGGAGATGGCTGAGAGGGAGAAGTGATGACTTGGGTGAGGAAAAACATTTTAATAAAAACCAAAGGTTGACTTGACCTGACAATTACTCAAATATTGATTATTATGAGTCAAAATAGTGTGTGCTTCTCTTGCCGAGACCACAATTATAGGAAAACGTGCAGAAATGCTGACAAAACAATGCTGTCCTCTCATTACACAGGCAGGGTCATAACAGGACAGAGCGGGTATGACGAATATCATGTTTACGGGAAAATTATCTCGTAAAAATGGGATTTTTGTTTTATTATGATATCCATTTACATGCAATGTAAAAACTGAAATGAGTAAAACTCCTAATTACTATTATATTCAGTAATATGTACTGAAATGTCACATATATTGTGTGTGCATATTTATCTTAATAGCCGACTTGCCAAAACAAAATGAGACTTTTTTACTTTTAATACAGTTAAAGTTACAGTTAAATCTCCATTTTTGTATGATTTTCCTCAGTTTTTGTGTCATGACTGCATTTCCCGGGATCACTCATGTGAGTGACAGAAAGAAAAGCTCCGGAGAGAAATCGTTGCATGGATGTTGCAGGTCGTGCATGTTCAGTATTAATCTCTAGACCGCAAATATAAGAGATCTTATATGGTAAATAATTTTTACTGCACCTCCATTTTACTTAGTAATTTGATATTCCACATGAAAAGTATAAACTTCAAGTGGATTTTGTTCCTGGGTTTGACGGGTGCAAAAAGCTAATTTCTGGGACGTACTCCTGGCAAAAAAAAAGAAAGAGCTTTGAGGGAACTTATAGTCTCACTGCTCTCTCCTGAACTTTACTTTGTCAAGTGGTGTTGAAGTTCATACCCAGACATTTTTGCAACATGCACAGAGGTGGAGAAAAAAAAATGTAGTTTTACCAGTGCTCGGAATCTGGGGTGACACTCATTATCACAGGATATAAGCGATATGCTCATTTTTCCCCCCCTATCTGACTTTCTTTAATAATGGAAAGACTTCTCACACACAAAAAAAACATAAGTTTTCCTGGTAATTGCATGCCTTTTGTACCAGACTTCACTGTCTACCATTCTCACAGCAGGGAGGATATCTTTTAAGTAAACAGACAATGTGATCACAATAATTCCGATTTAGAACTCAGACTGCTGCAGACTGTCTGCATGAATTCTCTCGGTCTCAACACACACCTACTCAAAAAATAAAATAAACTTCCTGACTTCAGCACAACTCCTAACACATGTTCCTTCATTATTACTGGCGGACCATTAGCTGCTGTCTATTGGTCCCCTGGACATGGAATGGAAGATTTGTGTGTTCAGCACAAAGTTTGTTCTGAGCAAATTAAAGAACAGCTTCAGGCATTTGTTTTGGGTCGGACTATCAAGGTGTGTGTTCGCATTTGTCATGTCTAGTTGAATTCTTGCTCTGTAAGTGATGATGACAATACATGCAGAAAATCCCAAAATATGGAAGACAAGATGTGATGGTGTGCTTGTGTGAATATTCTCATTCATCTGGGTCATTACAGTAAAGTCTTGTTATATCGATATCGGTTATATAGAAGTACTGCTTATTACGATACTATTTTCATTTCCTGGCAAATTTCTAGTCTTTTATGATATAATTAGTTCAGTTAGTACGATACCCGGTTATTATGATAATCCGGTTACTACGATGCCCTTTTCATCTCCCGCCAGCCAATTTGGTCTGCTTATATCGATACAAAAGCAGCTTAAATCAATCTTTGCTTAAGGATTTCAATACCAAAAAAGAACACGGCGAACGGCTGCTTCCAGTCAACTTTATTTTTCACACTTCCACCACCAGAGCACAGCACACACACACCGATTCCCGCACTTCCTGGTTCACAGGTCATGCTCAACCCGCCCCACATAGCTGGCCAAACACATGCCTGCAACAGAAGAACCAACTGACATAGCATACACACCTATTCCAACGAAGACACAAGCGTACAAATACATGTATTTAATTGTATTGTATTCAGATATCTTTTTATCGCTTGCAATAATCACTGTTTTTCATATGTACATGCTGGCGTTCGTTCAACGAACGCAGTTGGTTCTTCTGTTGCAGGCATGTGTTTGGCCAGCTATGTGGGGCGGGTTGAGCATGACCTGTGAACCAGGAAGCAGTCTGACTAGGTAGGACAGCCTTAGTCTGATAATTTGCTGCAGGATCCAAGGTATTTATCCTCTTAAGGTAGAAGCAAGAATGGTTTCACTGTTTTGTGGTAAGGAAATGCAATGGATTGGGACCTCCAGTATTGAGATAGGGATAAAAGAACAGCATGTGTCATGGAAACCTATTACAGAATGTCAAGCATCAATCACCAGTTCCACAGGAAGGAGCTTGTGGACATTTTGGGGCCTAACAGCTAAATAATGTCCTTCCTGTTTGTTTGCTGTCATCCTGGCAGGAAATGTAGGGGAGGCAGTTTTAGGATCAAGGTAAACCATAATGAACCCTAACCTACACTGACCTCTTTCCCGTTTCCTCTTGTCATAGCTAATCTTTGTGGAGTTTGCACTTTCGCTGCTCATATTCCTGAAGTACCGCATTTGCTCTGTTTTCCTCAAGCAGATTTCACCTCACGCAGTTGAGTGCAGACCCGGATACGCTGTTCTTTTAAGATCTTTCTACCTTTTATTTTTTAAAGAGAGCTAAATTGCTGTTGAGACCACTTTAATTTGCCCATATTGGAATTGGTTGTCCAAAGCTTGAGCCAAATCCGACCAGGCACTTTGCAGCACAGTGTGTGGGAGAAAATGTTGGAGCATTCAGTTTTTTTTTTCAAAGTTAAAGCAATATAGGCTGTGAATAGTAGTAAGCCTCATTACTTTGGTAAATGGGTGAATGCTACATGGCCTGTACCTCCAACCGTATTCCTGCAGGAGCAAATTGGTCTCAGGGGAGCCACTGTAGCTGTGTGTGTGTGTGTGTGTGTGTGTGTGTGTGTGTTTTCAATGCGAGTTGAGACAGAGGAAGCAGTGACAAAAGACTGCAGCCATATGAACAAATGTATTTAAGTGTTGTTTGGTCAAAAAAGTCTTTTGGGGGGATGCCATCTCGGTTCGGTTTTAAAATCTATTTTGTACCTAATATGTGCGTATTGAGCGCCATCTTTTTTGTAGTGTATTGTGTCTCCAAGTTCCTTAACTATGTGGCAGCTGTCAAAAGTTTTACAGAGTTTAAGTTGTGCTCAACTGAAAACTTAATCTGTACCCTCATCCCTGTAAAATGCTAACCCTTGTCTTAAACCTAATCAAAACCATACCCCTAAGTTTAAAACTCAAACCAACCAAAACCATAACCAAACCACCATAGTCCTAACAAACCCCCTAAACCAAATATTAATCCTAACTAAACACAAGAAAATGCTGAACCTAACTAAAATTGTAACCATAACCAAAAAATAACAAACAACCCTAACCTTAACCACAACTGTAATCATAAGCAAAACTACCCTGGTCAGAATTCTAATCAAATTCAAACCCTGCCCACAACACAACATACAGCCATATGTGTTGGATCCCGAATTCGATCCTCGGGTAGACCCATTGTGGTGACTATTAATAACTCCAGACTTGATGAGATTATAATTTGCACCCCGCTCTCTGTATGCACACTCTATAGTGCTACACAGACAACTGCTTTTGTTTCATTACTTACACAAAATAAACACAGTTAGGACACTGATAAATTGTTACTTACTGCTTGATCTGCTGACTCTTTGACACAACCAAGTAACGCTTGAAAGACATCAGCTTCAGCAACAGTTTGTCGGCTAGTCCAGCTGCATACTGGCCCATGTTCAGAAAATATTCCAGTGTGAAATGCTGTTGACAGATTTTTCTTTTGCTGGTAAGGAATCAGAAACTCCAACCACCTTTTGCCTGATGTATGCTTCATTAGAATCAACCCAAAGAAACTCTTCCTGAGAGACATTGCTAACAATGTAAACATGGAAGCAGAGCTCAGGGGAGGGCACAGAGTATATCTGGCCTACAGAGCACGCCCATATAAGGAAGCCTGGCATGCTGTGAGGTCACAGAGAGCCATTGTTGGAAAAAACTCTCTAAAACCGGGGCACCTCAAGAAAATTTGGCATCATTTAACACTACATTTATAGGTCAGAAAAGTCATCTTATGTATGTATCGTCATCTTTTGCAATATTGTGGTTTGATTATCGCAATTTTTCAGTAAGTAATAAATGATAGCTGTTTAATGGTAGACTACGGTCTAGCAGTCAAAGAATATTAAAATACAGGATGATATGTAGTACTCTAGTCACTAGGCGGCAGTAATGACATGAAACACTGGGACATTACCTTCCATACATTACATTAACACTGCATGAAGTTGTCCTCCCAATCTGTGTGGAACCGGTACGTTTTTGGCTTCTTAATTAAAAAAAAAACATATATTAATTTTAGGCTAGCCAGTCCCTGCAGCATGAGAGTTGTGCAATGTGGCATAAAAACAAGAATTTTAGGAGTGCAAAGGTGACTATAGCGGTCTTATTTCATGTCTGCAGAGCTCTAATAATGTTGAAAACAGAATTTAGAAAGTCATGACCTTTTCTGGGTTCCCTGGGGGATAAGTCGAAATGACTGGTAGTGTCATGGGACCAATGACGTGCAATTTTTAATAAATTAAATATATTCATTCATTCATTTTCTACATAGGGCACATATAGACAAACAACCATTCACACTCACATTCATACCTATGGACAATTTGGAGTCACCAATTAACCTAGCATGTTTTTGAAATGTGGGAGGAAACCGGAGTACCCGGAGAAAACCCATGCATGCACGGGGAGAACATGCAAACTCCACATAGAGATGGCCGAGGGTGGAATTGAACTCAGGTCTCCTTGCTGTGAGGCCTAAATTAAATCTAATTTTGAAAAAATAAAATATATATTATTTTAGAGCCCAACATCATCAATAGTGGAAGAGATTAAGAGAATAGTTATATTACTCAGTACAGTGCAATGAATCACACATTAACAGACAGGTGGCAGCGCACACAAGGGAGCCGATTGGCAAAAGAGCAGAACTTAGGGGGTTGATGAAACTAATGTGATACAGGTGAAAACCATCACATGTACGTCTGTTCGGACGCTGTCCAACAAACTTGGAAAAGTAGCTGTAAAACACAAAAACAGAAGAACAAAAGTTCATTTGAGGTTATATTGTATAAAAAATTCTGAAGATCCATCTGTGACTTTTAGATTGTTCCTTAAAATGGTGGACATGTCCTCCTCACTCTCAGGAACATCTTGTCACATGCGCTTACAGGAAGGAGAGTGTGTCAAATCCGCTTGATCAGATGAAAATCCATCCTAAGTTCAGCACATCGAGGGACAGAAACACAAAACTTCAGTCACACTCTGAGAATTGGATGTGTAACATTGACCAAGTCTACTTCTGATAATCACATATCTAAATGATAGACATGTGCTTTGCTTTATCTTCATCCAAAATGATTAACATAATAATAAAGGCACGATTACAGACAAAGACAGAATTGCATCTATTCATCCCTATGCTACTCATGGCTGCTTGGAATCATATTTGCATGGTATCTGGGGATTGCTATGATATGCTGTACTGTGAAACCTCAAGGCCCACAAATTTGGAGATGCTGGTCAACAAGGATGAAGAGTCTTGAAGTCAGTCATCAGTCATGATGTGCTATATATATCACTATATTGACACTTACTATGGTACCCATTATGGCATTGTATGGTCATATCACCTCGTACTTCGGTACATGACAAAAATAAAAACAACTTAAACTATATTAGGAAAGCAGGAAGTGAACAAATGTAACTGTGAACTGATGCATGTTCAAATGAAATAAAACCATTACCAATTGGCGACTTCAAACTGTCCATAGGTATGAATGTGAGTGTAAATGGCTGTTTAGCTAGGAGCCCCGGGCTCAATTCCACCCTCGGCCATCTCTGTGTGAAGTTTGCATGTTCTCCCCGTGCATGCGTGGCTTTTCTCCGGGTACTCCGGTTTCCTCCCACATTCCAAAAACATGCTAGGTTAATTGGCAACTCCAAATTGTCCATAGGTATGAATGTGAGTGTGAATGGTTGTTTGTCTATATGTGCCCTGTGATTGGCTGGCGACCAGTCCAGGGTGTAGCCCTCCTCTCGCCCAAAGTAAACTGGGATAGGCTCCAGCACCCCTGCGTGACCCTTGTGAGGGTAAACGGTAGAAAATAAATGAATGGTTAACACCAAAATTTTACACCGAAAACCTGCTGCCCATCCTTCATCTTGGAGCTCCTGCCTCCTGCTACCTGATTCTGCACAGGTGTTCCTTGTCACCTTTGATTACCTGTTCCCTATTTATACCCTCTGGTTCCTCCTGTTAGTTGCAAGTTTGTTGTACTCCCATGTCACGTTTTAGCCCTACCTGGCTTTTGACCCCTTCTCCTGCCTGCCGTTTTTGGATACCTTTGCCTTCCTGGACTGACTTCTTGTGTACTAACCCCTGCTGATGTATTGTACTGTTCTCGAACACTGTACACCACTTACTCATCATCTCACGAAATTTGCTGATATCTTGCATGAAATCCTGAACTTTTTAATCATATTTTCCCCATAAAATGATGGTTGATCTTCAGATTGGATGGAGGTTCTGCTGTATTGGAAAAAGCAACTCCACTAGCTGCAAGACAATAACAAGAGCATATCCCTGCACCATAAATGATGCATTTAAGTGTTTACGAGCATTCAACAGTGAAATTTAACAACAGCAGACTTTGTTATGGGGGGGGGGCAGACAGTGACCCTGACGCCCTCACGCACTTTCTCCACAAACACTCAACCATGCACATATTCACAAACAGATTTTACTAGCTAGTTGTCCTTGATGTGTCTCATTAAGGCCGTAGCGAAGGATGCCGGGGTTGTTTCCATGAAATTGCGACGTCTCAAGCAGATGGCGTCTTCTGCGCTATATGTGGTGGACGTGACGCAAGGAAAGGACACAAAAGGAGAACAGATTTTTTTGTGGCTCTATGCTACTCACCTGGTGGATGAGGACATGAAGCCCTGTCAAAGGCACCAGTTGAGATTGAAAGCTCTGCTCACCAGCTGCTTGTGCTGCTGCAACGTGAACAGTGAATAATATAAAGAACGATTACCTCTGCCAAAGCCAAACAATCCTGCAATTGCCATAATTTCATAGTAAAGATTAAGGTATTATGAACTGATAATGTGTAACGTTTAACACCTTGAGTTTGAGTTCATCCAAATCTGCACATTTTTGCTTTCTCCTTGGCTTTTTTGTAGTACTTACCCCAAAAGCATCTTTTGCCAAAACTTAAGTCACTTGTTATACAAGTTGGATAACGGTGGATGACTTATTTTTACACTTATTTGGCAGTTAAACTATTAAATATGAGATGTGTGTGGCACAAAGGGACTCACCTAGGTACTGTACCAGAGCCGTGCATAATGATGCAGCAAATGAGTAGCACTTGCAGTCATTTTTTGGGTGCGTTTGCCTTCATGAACATGTGGAATATATGCAGATTATACAAAACAACATACAAAATGTTGGTAAGAAGAGAAGCAAATATGATTTTGCACCGCAATGTGATTTGTGGTTTGTGTTTTTGTGTCTATTTTTCGAATGTTTGGAGGGCAGGTGCAAACCAAGTGTTATGTGCAGCTGATGTCATTGTTGGGTGAGAAGGAGGCCTTACAGTATGTGCAATGAGAGATGACAAGAGAGAGCAACATATTTGGACTGTCAGAAATAAGAGTAGTAGAAACCTATTGTCTATCCAGCAATACCATTTTTGAGCTACTGGATGGGATTCCCAAAAAGGAGCCATGCCATATCTCCTACGGGAAAAAAAACTGCTTGCAATACTGCATATTCTCATGTCTGGGTTAATTCATTCCAGTGCACCATCGGGTGCCGGTGTAATAACAAACCTAGCACCCCTGTTGTGTCCCTGAGCCCAAGAGATTTCACTCGGATATGCAGCTATCCAAGTAATGTGTGAGGACAGAATGCCATAAGGACATTTTCCACATGTTCACATGAATATCATGACCTAAAAAATGATCGTATAATAGCTTGTAGTGTAAAACATGTATATGAAATGACCCTAGTTTACACTAGCACACATTTTGTACTTGCAGTGGTACGCAATTGTTTGTAGACTGGTGTGTAGTAAAATATTATATTTATTATGTTATTAATTATAATGAATATATTATATTTGGCTGCACGGAGATAGAGTGGTTAGCGCACAAACCTCACAGCTAGGAGCCCCGGGTTCAATTGCACCCTCGGCCATCTCTGTGTGGGTTTTCTCCTGGTACTCCGGTTTCCTCCCACATTCCAAAAACATGCTAGGTTAATTGTCCATAGGTATGAATGTGAGTGTGAATGGTTGTTTGTCTATATGTGCCCTGTGATTGGCTGGCGACCAGTCCAGGGTGTACCCCGCCTCTCGCCCGAAGACAGCTGGGATAGGCTCCAGCACCACCGCGAACCTTGTGACGATAAGTGGTAGAAAATGAATGAATGAATATATTCATTGAAATATATTGAAATTAAGTGATATGCAATATTCCGTTCACTAGGCAGCAGTATGACACTGATGATAGAGTGGGAAAAAACCTGAATCCTCCCATTCTGTGTGGCAGTGGTACATTTTTGGCTTCTTAAGTTTAGAAGAAATAAATTTGAGTTTGCTAGCTAGCAGCCATCTTGAAGCCCTGCAGCATAAGAGTTGCGCAAGTGATATAAACATTGAATAATTTGAGTGTAAAGGTGACTATATGCATGTTATTTCATGTCAACAGAGCTGTAATGTTAAAAACTCTATGAAGTTGTAAAACAGGTTTTCAAAGTTCTAATTATAAAAACATCTTTATTAATACTGAATCCTATATTGTGAAAATTCAATAAATGCATAATTTCTGTGAACTAGTCGTGAACGCAATGCCTCAGCAACCAATGTGCAAACAATACGGGGGGTGCGTATCAAAGCATGTCAAAGCATGAATGGGTGAACTTTTCCAAACACCTATTGGAGCAAAATGGGAGGAATTCTCAAGTAATATCCGGCAGCAACACAAGGTTTTGGCATGAGTACTATTTTCATGAGAATTACCAGTCGATGTAATTTCCAGAATTGTGCATTGTCATTTTGGAATTTGCCATTTGCTTTAAAAAATCAATCAATGTAGAACATAATGAGAATTTCAGGGCGCCTTCAAATGTTAGATTTTTATGATGGTTCTGTTATTTGTTTAAGAGAACTGGTATCAAAACCTTCGCAGGAGGCGCAAACACGATAATAAATAAAACACCCTGCTCACAAACAATATACTGTTCTTGGCAGAGGTCATAAAATGCTTCCAGTAGGGGGTCATATGAGGAACAAGAGGGGGTTTGGTGTTGAAAATACATACAGTAAGACTGTGTCCATAAGCAAGCCAGTATACCACATTTTTATAAATGTGGATTGTACTGCTTTTATCTCCATGGCAACTTCCGTTGTTTCTATCAGTTGTACACAATGTTCTTTTAATGAAGTGGAAGAAAGTGGTATCGCCATTGTAAATGTGGTTCTTAATTTGTGCCCCCTCCAAAAAAAAACAAAAAAACATAAAAGTGGGACGACGTATGAATGGAAGTGCCAGAACTCAGCACTTCATTATCTGAAGTAAATGAAGTCTCTCATTGCTTTTGTCTTCCTCAGTGTGCTAATGGACGTTGAGGTGAGAGATGGAATCAGAATAGGGATTTTTTTTTATGGACTTATAAGAAGAAATTACCTAAGAAGTAAAGAAAAACATCCGTCCATGGATAAAGGAGAGGATGGTGTCGTTTTTGAGTTTGACAACCTCTTGGGATAAAAACGACACAAGGACATGTCTGCCTCAAGACCTCAATTATCTCATATAACCTGCATCGGATTATTAGCTCTCTTATCCTTCATTTCCCTTCTTCTCTATGGGACACTTTTTGAAGTAAATTCTTAACTGTCATGAGTATGAAGGGCCGTGAACCACTGCAAAATGATATTAAATAAAACTAAAAAAGTGTAAAACCACTCAGTCCTTGCAATGGGAAGAGCAGAGGAAGGTATTAGACTACAGTTATAGTTGTAACGGTATTAGTTTTTTACTAATTATGTAATCATAAGTAACAACAAGTAAAGATGTTACTTGCAGAATTTCACATTCTTAGTACAACCAAACTTTTTTGAGCATTTGAGCCTGAGCATTTTAGCTCGATCTTCACAGTCATCAGCGCATCACCGGCTTGTCTGCAACAATACTGAATTTCAGTACCCCTTATTTAATTTAGCACCAAAATTAGGCCCTATTACTTCTACTACTTTATGCATCTACTTGTTTATTTTGGTCTGGTTACTACCATTACCAATTCTCGCCGTGAATTGTCAAAAGGGATTCTGATGGCAGTTTTTGGCAGTCTTAACAGGCTGATTTGCTTCACCACAAAAAGTTCTGATTGAATTGTTCTCAGTGCCTCAAGGTGTTTCATGCCCCGCTCTCTTTAGTCCTTTGAACCAATGAAACCAGACAGTTGGTGCTCTTAAGGCACCATTTGTGAAACTATGCAATTAGTGCTAATGCGGCTTTGAACCCAACAGTAAACACTTCTTATCTGCATGTGAAAAATGAAAGCTAAAATCAAAGCAGGCAGATCCTCTTGGAATTTGAATTGTCTTAAACAAAACAAAGTAGATTTGCTTTGTTACTTGTCATAATGAGTGAAATTTGCTTAGTACAGTGGCTGCTTAGCATCTAGACCAGGGGTCTCAAGCTCAATTTACTTGGGGGCCACTGGAGCTCGGGTCTGGGTGAGAATGGGCCGCATAAGGTTTTCTCAAAAAAAAAAACAAAACTCATTTATTTAAAAACAAAAAAATTAAAAAAAGTTGCTTTGGTTCCAATTTTCTAAAAAAAAAAAGCTTTGATAAAACATTCAACTGTTCTCAAATATCTTACTTTTTATTTTTCTACACAAAATAAGATGAAAAATAAATAAACACATCAAGAATAAAGAAAATCAATCAGTAATAAATAAATAAATTTAATAATACAAATTATTTTTTCAGATTATAATTAACAAAGCATTATTAGAGCCCTGTAGACATGACAAAACACGACTATAGTCACATTTATACTCTTTTTATTTACAACATATTGCGCAACTGCAGGGTCTTGAGACACATGCTAACTCGCAAACTAGAGAGCTAGCGACCTAAACGGTAGCCTTTAAGTTATTTCCTTTAAACTTAAATAGCCAAAATACCCCGGCCCCGGGTGGGGCGCCTGGTAAGCTCATACGGGAGGGGGGGTCTCGTTTGTGCAGCTTGGGCTCTGGGTGGGGAGGTGCGGTGCTGGGGTGGGGCATTACCTGCTTCCCTCCCTTCGGTAGGGGGATGGCTGGGTTGTGGTGGATGTGGGGCGGGCGGGTGGTGGTGCTGGCTGTGTGTGCGTGGGTAGCGGGGCGGATAGCGGTGGGGGTGGTGCTCTGCGCGGCGCGGGCCGGGATTAGCAGGGGGCTTGCTTGGGGGTGGGGTGGTGGGCTCTGGGTCATGGGGGGGCCTCGACCAAGGGTTGGGGGGTGGGGCTGGCCGGTGGCTCACGGGCGGCCCCTGCTATTTGCCGGTGTCTGGTTGGCCCCTTCTGTCTCCGGTCTCGTGGCGGTCTTCCCGCCTCCGGGGTGTCCTACTCGGCGGGTCCGTGGGTGGATGGGAGATGTGGTGGAGACGGGTCGGCGCTGTGGTGGAGGGTGGGACTGGGGGGGCATTCACTTTTTGCGGCTGTTGGGGTGTGGTCTACCTGGTGGGCTCTGCTGCCTGGTGTGTGTGTCTCTGTCCCGCCCTGGCACTCTTGGCTCACGTGCCCAGGGGGCGGGGTTGGGCTCTTCCCCATGCGGGTCCTGGTTCTCCTGCGGTCTCTGTGGTGTCACTCCCTGGGCTGCCATGGTGACGGATGTGTTGCCGGGTCGCGGTCCCTGCTGTTCTGGTGGTTGTAGGAGCTGCCTCTGGGCGTGTGGTTTGTCCGCGGCTCCTGGTGGTCCGGGGGTGGCGTAGCTGGCACAATCTCTGGTGGGGCCCTCCGGGGGGGAGCTGGCGGGCCGGACTGGCTGCCACGATGGGCTGGGTGGGGCTCGTGGTTGGTCCTGTGGCCCGGGGCTTGCTCCGGGCGGCTGGCTTGCCCGGCTCGGTTGGCCGGTAGTGCGGGGTGGGCGTGTGGGGGGCCCCGATCCTCCCTGCTGCACTGCAGCACCTCACATACATGTAGGACTTTGGGGGGTGGCCTGCAACTGGTTTTGCCGGGGGCAAAGGGTTTCCTTGCGGATGCCCTTTTGTCCTCGGCATTCCTCTGGCTTGGTCACCCTTCAATTTTAACCGCACCTTAGACAGTTCTGGGGGGGATCTGGGCAGGCATGGGACCCACCATTGTTCAGCTTCCCTCCACACACACACACACACACACATACACATACACATACACCACACATAGGTCAGCCATACGGGGCAGGCCTATTTTTAATTGCACAATCTACACAATACCATCTTCACACACACAGGTGTAGCGGGCTGGACCGGAGAGCCTACTGCCTACCCCCGCGATTGGCCCGCTGGCTGCTGGGGCTTGGCGGCTCGCTCGGGGTGCCCTGGGCTGCAGGATATTTTGGTCTGCCTGGCCTTCCTGGGGGTCCCGCTGGAACCAGCTGACGCCGGGGCTTGCCCTGGTCTCATGGTTGGCGCTACCTCCCTGGGTCTGTCCTGGGTCGCGGGCGCCAACGTGCCCTTGGGGGGGCGTTCACCGGCCTCCAGGCGGTGGGGTCCGCGCTGCTGGTAGCCGGAAGTCTACGGTGGTGGCTTGGGGTTGTTGCGCTGTGGTGGCTGCTGCGGGGACCGGGCTGTGTGTTGGGAGGGGGCCTGATCCTGCTCATGGGGACGGGGGCCTGGGTGGTGTGTGGGGATGGGGAGCATGCTCCTCGGGGTGGGGCCTGCTGGGGGGGCGGTGCTTTTCCTGTCTTTGCCCATCCCCAGTCTTGCCTTAGGGCTCGTCGGGGATTGTTCTCTGGTACGTGGGTGGAGCGCTGCTGGTTCTGGGGGCAGGGGGGGGGGGGTTGCCCTTCCGGTGGATGGTGGGGTCCGTCGGTGGCCTTGCGCTGGTCTTAACTCCTCGGCTCTGGTGCTTGGCCTCCCTGTGACTTGGAGCTATGGCTCTCCCTCATGGGGGTGAGCTGCCCGGCGGGTGTCAGCCGGCCCAGTGGAGCGCCTCACCACTCGCCTGCTCGCCCCCTCCGCTTGCTCATATGCGGGCCTCCTCCCCTCACCCGCTCCTTTGTCTGCCACACTGCCGTAGCCCTGATGCCGTGGTCGAGGGGAGTCTGGGGGTGCTATGCCTTGGCGGTCCGTACCTCCCTGGGCTCGGGGCCTGGTTGTGGGTCTGGGACCCCTGGGTCCCCCGCCCTGTGATGCCCCGGACGCCCCACCCGGGGACGTCCACAGCATGTGCTTGCATGTGTGTGTATTGAGTGGATGGGGTGTGCATGTGTTTGAGTTTATTTTATGTATTTATTGTTTTAAATACTTAGATAAATAATGATTAGTTCTATTATAATTTTTATATATATATATATATATATGTATGTATATGTGTGTGTAGGTGTGTATGTGGGTATATGGCCATATAGATATACGGGGGGGGGGGCTCTGCGAGAGTCTGGCGTAGGGCGTTCCATCTCTACCGCCCGGTCCTCCATGGGGCGGTGTGCCCGGGCCTCTTCTGTCCTGGCCAGGGCGGTCCTATATCGGTGGTCAGGCCTGGGGTTGCCTGGGGCGGGCCTGGTTCTGCTTCCTGGGGGTGTGTGGGGGGCGGGAGGCGGTCGCCGGAAGGGAGCCCGTCCACGGCCGGAGGGGGCGCCCCTGTGCCCACGGGTGTGTGGCCTTCGATGCCCTTCTGCCCTAGTGGGGTATGGTCTCCCGCTGGTCTCGGGGGTGCGGCTCTCCTCCGGCCTGCTGGCGCCCTGTTGCCGGTTGGGATTGCTCCTCCATGGCCTCTTGCTGGTCTCTTCGGGGAGTTGCTTTGGGGGCGGGTCTTGGGGAGTCGGCCCTGGCTTTGCCCACACCCACGGGGCCGGAGGATCTCTGGCGGTGGGGGCTTGACCTGGCTGCGCGGGGCGGGGTTTGCTGGGTGGTAGAAGGCAGTCTCTATCCTTTTGTCATTCTCAGTGACAATTACACATTCACACACTCGCATTCACATACACAACACACCTCCATATGGACACTCACAGCACATGGGTGCTTCTCTATACAATCTACTATCTTATCCCTGATGTTTAGTATTTGTATGCTATTATTACAGTAATAATGATGTCAAGCAGTGAATTACTGTAACTGTATGGTTGCAATTGTGTTTACTATCATGGGTCATGTCTTCATCGTTACTATTGCTACTGGTAAGTTGGACTGTTTCATTTCACTGATATCATCTCCATTATGACCCTTAGCCATCATTGACATTTAACTGTTCTGTTTGTCACTGTTGTTTTGGGAATTCTTGTTGCTGCTGTTTTTGTCTCTCCCTCTACTGCCCCCCCCCCCCTGACCCCACCTTTCTGTTCTCTCCTCTTCTTTTCTGTTCTTCTTCTTGCTCCGGTCCAGTCGCTCCAAATGGCATAACAAAAACATCAAATAACGGCAAATAAAATTGTATGGTACAGAGCAAATCTGTCTAGCATGTAAGGGCAAACAAGGGCAAAACAAAAAAAAAAAAGCCAAAAACTTACCACTTCCACACGGATAGGGAGGATAACTATTAACAGTTATTTAACCTTTAACATGAACATTAATCAAACGTAATAATTTTTTCTGGGTACATGATACCATACAGCATCCATATCAAACTTGCGCGGGCTGCACTAACATTAAACTTTCATATCAAGGCGGGGGCCTCAAACTAGTGTCCTGCGGGCCACATTTGGCCCGCGGGCCGTGTGTTTGAGACCCCTGATCTAGACTGTGTGTAAGACTCAGGTTCATGGTTGAAAGGGGCTGATTTCTTTTGCAAAAGAAGTGGAGGCAGGTCATCTATTGAGGTTGCGGATTTGAAGATTACAATGCCTGGCTTTTTGATTTTCATATGAATGCCTACTATTCCCATCT
This sequence comes from Doryrhamphus excisus, assembly GCF_037039965.1. Classification (NCBI taxonomy): domain Eukaryota; kingdom Metazoa; phylum Chordata; class Actinopteri; order Syngnathiformes; family Syngnathidae; genus Doryrhamphus; species Doryrhamphus excisus. Next base: position 8,252,466 of record NC_136377.1, on the reverse strand, counting down.
CTTTGGGTTTGCAATATATAAAATGCTCTGATGCCACATCACACATACTTTCAACCTTAATCATGTGTCTTTATGCCAAAATATTGAGTTTTCATCTACTCGCCCTTTCTCTTGACTGCGTAGTCCTTGCTTTTCATCCTGGTTTGCTCAATGGTCAGTGCAAAACTCCATATACAATGCTAAATCTATATCTATAACCATTATTTGCCTGAACATAATTGTGTAATGTACCTTCAAGGATTTACCTGGCAAAGACCAAATGTCTGATAGCAGAATGATTGTGGTTCTATTTTCTTTTTCTTCAAGTCAGTGGCTGGAGCTGTGACAGTCTAAAGGTTGCTACAGTAACGTTACAATGGAGGCTGATGGACGGAAATGACTGCTCTAAATTGTATAATGCGCCAGAGATGATAGGATCATGATCATTGAAAAGAGACCAGGCAGTACTTGATTTTCCAACCCTTTTCCACCGTGACTGGTTCGTCGGAGCTGGTTTCAGAGTAGATTTTCAGAGCTCGGCTTTTCCATCTTCATATGGTTCCACAGGGGTGTTGTATTTTTTTATTTTTTTTGGGCTTCAGAAGCTTGCTGGGTTGAGTGCTGAACTATTTGCATAATGAAGTGGGGGAGGTGTTACCTCTGTTTCAACTCCATTGACTTATTATTTTTTTTTTTAAATATGAGAGCCATGGCAGACTTTAAACTAGTCAGTGCCAGAATTTTACTGTCATATTGAGCAACCGCAGACTACAACATCCATCAAACAATGCAGGGAATGATGCAGGAGGATTGTTACAATTTTAATTCATTCACACAATTTTTTAAATATTAAGTTACTATTTGTTATGAAGTGTTTCCCCAACACATGCACACAAAAAAATAGCTGTAGTATTATTTATTGCCTGGTAGTTTATCAACTACAGATGGAAGACCAAATTTGGTTGCAGTGGAAAAGAGGAAACCCAGCACTTTTTGTTTTGTATTGAGAATTTTTGTTGTTGTTGCTGCATTTAGGTCCTGTGGAAACTTGTTTAATTTTTTTTTTTTTTTGGCCAGGTAAAAAAAAAAAAAAGAAAAATAAAACTGTCCACACCGTATTGGATTCGTAAATAGTAAATTGGGTGCAAATACAGCCCTGCTCACGCCGGGCTCGAACCTCAGCCCACTGATGGATAGTTAAGTCGAAAAGCCTTAGCGAGCCCAACTGAGAGAAACAAGCTATCAATTCACTATGCTGTATTTTTCCTGAGGCGTCATGTTATGAGGGTTAACCAGTGCCACTACCTGGCATCCATTACCCGTACATTGTTATCACTGAGTGCAAGGTTTTATTTGCCACTAGAACTTAACATTGTTATCTTTTTGCATGTTTTTTTTTCTGGGGTAGCGGTGATTGAACACTGCAATTTAAAATTTTGACTCCCCTGTCAGGTTTCTTGTCAGCAGTTTTGAAGAATTTGTCATATAACGGTGTCAGGCTCAACCTGTCACCATCATTAAACCTTTATCAACTGTTCAGGCAATGTAACCTGGGCACCGGAATTATGCGTTGGGGAAGATTTACTTCCTTGGTTTGTTCAGTCCAAATTGAGCCTGGGTTTGTGTCACAAGTCTTTATCCGTTGAGCACATCCGAGTTTGTTACCACATCACCACTGGGACTTAGCAATTGAACCCAATCACCATCTTAATAAGCGATGCACAAAATCACATGCTCATTTTGTCTGGACTGATTTCCTTTTGTCTTCTATATTTTGCCATCTTGCCACAAGGGATTTGGAAAAGAACACTGATGGATGGCAAAATAAAGAAGAGGAGATTCCGATTCAGACTGAGGAAGATGAGTGAATAAGCAATGAGAATGGCTCCTGAATGAGTGATAGTGAAATAAAAATAGGCAGAATAATAGAAACGTCCACAGATGGAAAATTGAGGGTGAACGGGTAGAAAGTAAAAGACAGTGATGGAGGGTTATAATGCGAAGCTGGAAGGCAAAAAGAAGATGTAGGGAGAGACAAATGAGATGGAGAAGGATAATGACACAGTGCTATGAGCATATGTGCCGGGGCAGTGAGAGGGAGACGGCGCTCACAAATATCCAGGCAAACAAACGCATACGCAGGATGCCTTCCCTCCCCTTGCTTGTGTGTGTTTGTGTGTGTGTGTAAATGAGATCGACTCTTTTCCAACACATACACAAACACCCGCCCCCATCTGTTTTCAACAAACATGCTGTCATACACAAACACACACATGTATCGGCATGGCGGCGTGGAAGCAATCAATATTTTAAGCAGACATCTGAAGAGTCCGGTCTTCCCTCAGGAGGATCAGGCTCTAATTGGTCCAGACAAACAAGCAAAGGACAACAACAAAAACAAAAGGCCTACGCCGAAAAGCGTCACTTAATAGAATGTGAACAGGAGTGGTAAATTAAATCTATGCGCAAATATCGACAGGGGGCTTTGAACACGTCTCCATTATCCGCTGCCAATTATTGTTGTCTGCCGGGTTTCACAGGCCAAGTCTGCGGCATCATTTACATATCTAAATGAGAGACCACCACATCTGAGGCGTGTGCTCAGCTAGTTGATGTTCAGTCTGTCATTCTGTGTGGTTTTTTTTTTTTTTTTTTGCTTATTTGTGGCTCATTTGAATCAGTCTTGTTCGTAAACAACTCCAGCTTTCATAAGAAGCTGGGGGTTAAACGTAAAACCGGGACCGACTATTCTCGAGCCGTATTGTCTCGAGAGATCTTGTTATTCATTCCAAATATGTCAAAGGTGTATGTTTCCACCTATGTGTGTGTTCATCAGCTGTGGATGATAAAGAGATAGAAAAGCCAGTATGTAGGAAGGGGGGGTGGGGGTGGAAATGGTCCATTTAATTGATTTATTCCACCAGTATTGTTACCCAACAACACAGTGATCCTGTCTGTACGCTCTATAAACACTGATCAATACTGTCAGGTGTTCATGAGCACCAAAATGGTCTGAAATTAGGAAACAGAAGAGAACATTTGAGGGAAGTGTTCTGTGTCAAGGAGGATGATGTTTAAAGATGTTCTGTTTCAGTGTTACAAATGTAATTTGTGCAATTCTGTTGCACACACTGGACTTAAGACTTAAGCCAAACCAACTCAAAGCACGAGACGAGGCAAGATTTATACTTTTTTTTTTTTTAAAGTACGAGAGCAGCGGTATTTAACAGTCAAAAAACAATACATATATGTGTGTTTGGAAATATCGATTGTCACACAAAGATATCAATATCAGCATAGTATCTTTATTAAAAAAAAAAAAAAACGTGTCTTGCTAGGTTAATTGGCGACTCCAAATTGTCCATAGGTATGAATGTGAGTGTGAATGGTTGTTTGTCTATATGTGCCCTGTGATTGGCTGGCCACCAGTCCAGGGTGTACCCTGCCTCTCGCCTGAAGACAGCTGGGATAGGCTCCAGCATGCCCGAGACCCTCGTGGGGATAAGCGGTACATAAAATGGATGGATGGATGGTGCCTGTTAGCATAGCGTTGACTGGAAACCAGAATGGGAAGTCATTGTCCCCCAGCTCCGGGTGTCCGGAATGAATTCATTGGATTTATGTTGTTGCCTATAGGATCATTCTCTTTCAGTTTTCGTACATTTCTGTTGTAGTTTTCAGTTTCTACTATACTTTGTAAGAAACACCATAACTGATATAAAGTTATTAATCGACCACCAACTAGAATAGTTAAGAACTGAATCTACAGCGCCTCTGCTTGTTGCAACCCCTTATGGAAAAAAAAAAATTGCAGTATATCGGCAAATATAATGCAATGTATTAGGAAATATATTTCCATATATGGGATCTTATGTTTATATTTTCCAATATATTGCAATATATGCATATATGCATAGATCATATATGTATATATATATATATATATATATTGATACATATAAAAAATATCTTGCGATCAAGACCAAAAAAGGACTATATTTTTACATATATAAAATTGCATATAATTTGGGATATAGAAACTCATATATTATATATTTGGATTTAATATATTTCAATATATTGAAAGCGGCAATCATTTGTATATTCTGCAATATATTGCCATATAGTATTACATGAATATATAATATATGTACAAAAATATATTATTCCATGTATTTATAATATATAATGTATTGGAAAATATAATGGAAAAATAATATATTATAATATATTTAAAGTAATATATTGATAAATATAGGGACCTAGTGTACTCTATTTGATCTGTTCATGATGCAAGAATAGATTCCACACGACCAACCAAATTCTAAATTGGATTGACCCAAGAAGTCTGAGAAAGGGTCCAGACATACATACATGGAAAAATAGGAGATGTTATGATTTTGTCTAAGTATTTCCCCCAATAACTAAAAAAAGGTTGGTCTTATCATCAGGTCAACATGGTCCTATGGCCATTCCTAGAAAATATCTCAATATGAATTGTCCTCACTGAAGTTTAATATGAAAATCCTCAGAGAAGCATACAGGACGCTCCAGTTTGATCTATCCTAAACTGTAACCAGGAAGTTGTACCCGTTAGTTTGGATGAAAACGATAGTAAAAACATGTACATACTCCTGACCTTTCCGATTCAATTTAAGCAGAAGGTTAATCATAGAATCCTCCTCTGAGCCCTTCGGAATTATCCTGACGGCGTGCAAATATTGGGTTTATAAACCTTGTCATTATTGCTTTGATATTTGCTGTGATGTCCACCCCGGCTATAATAAATGCAGGTGAAGCAAGAGAAAGAAGACAGCTGGATATAAAGGAACTTGTGCTTTGACCTTTTTTCATCTTTGGCAAATGCTGAGCTCAAAGGAAAAAGACCATGTGCTCATGCACTGATGGAGGGGAGGCAGAGAGAAATTAATATAGACAAGTTATTTACTCATTACCCCTCCAGTGCTAAGAGCCATTTCAGGACATAACTGCCTTTTCCCCTGTCAACTTTAATCCTCCGCTTCCCATGCTTTTTTACTCGCTCTGTCAGCCTTACCTCCCACCATCCTGCCCTCTACCCACTCCTGTTTCGGTCTCGTTTGAAGAACTCATCAGAAATACTGAACTGCTTAGTTAAAAGGCTGGGGAAAAAAACAGGTAAAACAATATGTTGCTTGTTGGGCCCACATCTTAAGATGCTTCTTATCTTCCTTTTGATGGCCTTTACCGGACTCATTATCGCTCTTTTTCAAGGAAGCAAAAAACAGACCCAGTATGCAACCAATTGCAGGTACTCCACCTCCTAATGTGAAAATTTGATGTTATTTGAAGCCAAAAATACACATTCTACTTATTGAGTACTAGATGGCAAACTTGAAGGGAAAGTAGCCTTAGCCAGGAGGTTGATGTCATCAGATAGTACCCATCGTTCACTGGGTTTGAACCCTTAACCGCCACCGCTCCCGACAGTGGGCTGGCGGCTGACTTCCAGCTGAACACCCCCTTATTGGAAAAAAAATATATTGCAGTATATTGGCAAATATAATGCAATGTATTAGGAAATATATTTCCATATATGGGATCTTAAGTTTATATTTTCCAATATATTGCAATATATGCATAGATCATATATGTGTATACATTGATACATATAAAAAATATCTTGCAATCAAGACCAAAAAAGGACTATATTTTTACATATATAAAATTGCATATAATTTGGGATATAGAAACTCATATATTATATATTTGGATTTAATATATTTCAATATATTGAAAGCGGCAATCATTTGTATATTCTGCAATATATTGCCATATTACATGAATATATAATATATTGTATAATATATGTACAAAAATATATTATTCCATGTATTTATAATATATAATGTATTGGAAAATATAATGGAAAAATAATATATTTAAAGTAATATAGTGATAAATATAATTTCTTTTCGTAAGGGCCTCTTTCCTACCTCTCCCATCCCGTGCTGCTGTCTTAGTGTTCTTCCCCATCACTCCATTGGCTGTTATCATGGTCCACACTGACTGGGGCAGAGAATCCACTCCAGCCATGTTTGCCATTCGTGGAAATGGTCTCGGTATTTGGCCCTTGGCCCTTTTTCAAAGGCCTCTTCGCACTCCTTTTCACTTGGGACTGTGATCTCAAACATGATGATGTTTTTCCCCCTCATTTGATCACAGTACCACATCTGGCCTCAGGGCTGTCTGGACATTTTGGGGGGAACTGCAGCCTTCCTCCCAACTTTCATTTCCCATGATGGGCCATTTATAGCAGACTGGTTCTTGTTGTTGTTGTTGTTGTTGCTGCTGTGTTTGGTGGCTTTTCTGCATCCCTTACGAACTGGATGGCTGTTGTTTAATTCTTTTCTGCTCTAGGGTGTTAGTGAGTGAGTATAAGTGAATACCTTGTCATGGCACCACCTGTACCTTCCTTGGGTGAGTGATATTTTACATCCGGACAAGATGTGAAACTCAACACAAAGCCTGCACAATGAGTCCTCTCTCATGCCCCACTTTTGCAGGTTTGCTGGAGTTGGGAGTGTATCATTCACTGACCTCGGAAGGAAAGAGATGCTGATTGGCTCCAGGTTCTAAGTTCTGGATCGTAGCTTTTCAGTTGCTGGTTCCTGCCTTCCTTTACTGTTGGAGATGGCTCTGTCTTCCCATGCATGGAGCTCCAATGATGTCACGTAGCTTCATTGTGCTTTCGGCTTGTGCAACGGATGAGTCAGCTGCTCAGTTCCTGTCCTGCTCTTGTCATGATGCCCGTATGTCTGACTTGCTCATCCCGGGAGTCTCTCGATGTCATTACAAACTGAAATTCTTCCAGCACATTCCACTTTCTTGGATTGCCGCGTGTGTTTAAAGGTGAAATGTTGTTTTTTTTGGAATAATGGGTTGGTTTGATTTGATCCACTGGCAAATGCTTCTGCATCAACCCTCTTGAAGCTGAGCAGCGTATTGGACATGATTCCAAATGTCAGCCAGTGTACCGCTTCATTATTGAAAGTCGCTAATAACATCAAACTTCATGTTAATGTATGCATGGCGGTAATCCTGCAACATTATGAAAGGCAGTCAACAAATAATGAGCCACTTTTGAGTGCTTGTTTTTGGAAAACACAAGCATACATTTACAGAAAAATATCCTATGTGAGGGTGGTTGTGGTACTGGCTACAAGAATGGGTGGGGGGCGTGGGTGAACTGGAAGGTGCTTATTGCCGTATTTGTCACAATCTGCATCACCTCCTGTGTGACAGTTTTGTTTTTCACGTTGTTTGCCTTAGTTCCGGTTTTCATGCTCTTATTTTGTAGTTTTTCCTGTGTTCGTCTGTCCTGTGTTTCGTTACTTTTACACTTTCTTCTACGCGCACCTGTTTCCAATTTGTTTCTTGTATTTAGTTCAGCCAGGTGCGTCTAGTTTTTGTTGGGTCATTGTTTGTCGTTCACTACGTGTCGTATGCCAGTGCTGCATTCGCCGTATTTAAAGAAATAAAAGCGAAGCTTTTACCTGCACCAGCCGTCTCATCTCTGCATCCTGGGGTCGCATCGCAACACCCGCATGACGCACCGTGACAGTATTTCCGGAGTATAAGTCGCACAAGGCCATAAATGCATAATTCGGTAGAAAAAAATACATAAATCGCATTTTTTGCAGGTAATTTATTTTACAAACGACTGCTGAATAGGTGTAAGATATGCTAACACAAAAAATAAACATGAACAGAAAAGTCCAGTGTTTATGTAACATAAACACTTTTTTCATTGATAAGTCGCTCTGGAGTATAAGTTGCAGGAACAGCCAACCTATGAAAAAAAAAGTGTGATTATAGTCCGGAAAATACGGTAATCCTGTCGATAGGTTTGTTGCAGCATCATCTGGAGAGCAACAAGTCAAATGCAAGGATTACAAATTAAAGCTCACCAGAAGTTGATCAGACTTTTACAACAAAGTATCACAACTTTTCCTGCAAAACGATATGACACATGTACTTCATATACAGATAAAAGGTACTAACACAAATGTTTTTCAGTTAGTAAAAGCGCCTCAGCAGCTATGAATCTTACCGCACATTACTGAAACTGTGGTAATAATAAACAATAAATCCTAGCCACATTTCTTATGATTATACTTGAGACAGCGCTATATATTGATAATCAAAACAATCCAATACGCAGAATGTTTGTTCTCTAAGGTGCCACAAAGTTTTTAGTCGTTTCAGTAATTTCCAATGGACTGAAATATATTATTTAGGTATAAGTGGGCAGGTAGCGGGCGCTAAGAGAGAATGCTAATGTGCTAATGGATCCAGGCAGCAATAAACTGCCGGGTGCCGCTGTGCTTGCACCTACTTTTGCTCTGATGCAACAGTTTTCTTTCCGCTCAGAGTCCTCGCTCCATCCTCCATCCTCCATCCTCCACCCTCCACCCTCCACCTTAAGCTCACTGTTTTTAGAGAGACTTGTTATGTATCATCCAAGGGCTGTTTGCGTATCAGCATTAGGAGCAAATGTGTTTACAGTTAGATTAGCTGCCCTGTCACATTTACTTCCTGTGATTTAGCAGCTAACTGTGTTGCCGGGAGGGAAGGGTTCGCTGAGGGTTGCGATGTGATTTAGAAGCAGTCGGCCGGCGTACAGAACCATCCGGGGCGAGCTCAGACAATTCTACAGTGACACCAAATGATAGCCATTTAGTTAGTTGTCATGTCCTCGGCCTTCACACGGCTTTGCAGAAGAGCTGCAGCAAATTAAAGAGCTCTTTGGTTTCCACACATGAGAAGACGGAGCAAAGGGAGCGGTGTGTGAAGCACCCGCTTTGTCCCATGAGGAAGAGTAGGAGGGTGCATAGCAGGGGAGGCCATGTGCGATTGAGAGGTAACAATGATGACCCTGAGGTAATTGGCAATTAGAGAGCTGCCAGCATTGTTGTTCAAGGTTATAATTAGAACTCTCTCACATAGATGTCTGAGCTTGTGCACGGTTCATATCGGGAAGGTGCACTTTGCTCACATGAGCCATCTTTCTTTGCCTTGGCAACACGACAGCAATTTTTACTCTGGTCATTATATTGGATGAATTAACCAGAAACGGTAGCAATAGGAAAGAAACATTTATCACATTCAAAATCAATAAGCGGCGGGCTACTGTCTTAACGGCAAAAAGAAGGTGTCAGCTCGAGCCATAATTTATTCTCAATCTAAGGGAAAAAATGTCCTACATAAGCACAACAAATGAGAATCAATCACGTTAGTTGGGATATTCCATATTAAATTTAATTTTCTACCGTTATATTTATTCTTTTTACCTTGAAACTAATCAGACACTTTTTTTGACGGCATCAATGTGAGGAGTGTACTAGAAAATTTTAAGTAATTAATACAAGTTGGGGATGCACAGGCCACACAGCTAGGAGACCCGAGTTCGATTCCACCCTCGGCCATCTCTGTGTGGAGTTTGCATGTTCTCCCCGTGCATGTGTGGGTTTTCTCCGGGTACTCCGGCTTCCTCCCACATTCCAAAAACATGCTAGGTTAATTGGCGACTCCAAATTGTCCATAGGTATGAATGTGAGTGTGAATGGTTGTTTGTCTATATGTGCCCTGTGATTGGCTGGCCACCAGTCCAGGATAGCCAACAGCACCCCCGCGACCCTCGTGAGGGTAAGCGGTAGAGAATGAATGAATGAATAATTAATACAAGTTGCAGTTGACAATATTTTTAAACCTATACATGAACATCTAGACCAGGGGTCTCAAACTCAATTTACTTGGGGGCCAAAGGAGCTAGGGTCTGGGTGAGGCTGGGGCGCATCGGGTTTTTTTTTAAAAAAAACAGTTTTTCAGTGCTTTGATCTCAGTCATGGATGATGAGAGAAAAACTAAAACAGGCGGGCTCGTTCGCTTGGGTATGGGCGGGGCAAAATCGCATCAATTGTGTCCAGTGTGCACGCAGCTTTAAGCTGTAATTTCTGGGTATATGAAACCATACAGCATCCATATCAAACTATTAAAGCGGGGGCCTCAAACTAGCATCCTGCGGTCCGCATTTGACCCGCGGGCCGCGTTTTTGAGACCCCTGATCTAGACACAGCCATATCAGCGATAACATATAGTAAGTGTCATTTTAAGTTGAATATGAAATTTACTCGGAACGTACTGTTGACAAACTGAACAAGGGTGTCAATCACAGTGTTCAATCCCCGCCACATCATAACAATGTTAAATTCATGAAAACTAAAAATTTCCACTCAGAAAACATTGATAACAATTGTGATGATTGGACACCACATGATTTTTAAATATAACTATACCTACACCTTTTTAGCTCAAACCAAGGTCTTTCGGACTCTTAAGGTTCAGGGAGTGAGCCACATTGGCTAGCATGTAGCTATGTCCAATACCAGGGTCTCAGCGTTGGAAATGTAGGTGGTCTCACCTTCCCCAAACACTTCCTGGTTGTGTCACGCCTTCTCATCTTTACCCTGACATCATGATGAGGAAATACTGTATGTAGCCTACAAATGTGCACTGTGAAGGTTGCGGACTCTGACATTGGACCTTTGGGTTTTGACATCCCAGCTGTCTTTGGGCAAGAGGCGGGGTACACCCTGGACTGGTCGCCAGCCAATCACAGGGCACATATAGACAAACAACCATTCACACTCACATTCATACCTATGGTCAATTTGGAGAAAACCCATGCATGCACGGGGAGAACATGCAAACTGAGATGGTTGAGGGTGGAATTGAACCCTGGTCTCCTAGCTGTGAGGTCTGCACGCTAACCACTCGACCGCCGTGCCGCCCATTCTGTGATCAGTTGGTCATTTTGCTATCAAATACCTATTCCAATATAATCCATGTTATAAAGACGTTATAAAGGATAGAGAATTCCACCACCATACTAAGTCATTGTCTTCACTGGCATGAAAAAAAAATTCAAAGGCCCATAAATACTCGTGGCTGTAGTGAACTATGGCAGGAAGTGAAAGCGGCAAAGAAAAATCTTGAAATTCACATCACAGCTTTGTTCAGCCTCTTGCTTTCCACAGGCGCTCTCTTGCATGGCTTTTACGCTTACATGATTTTAGCAGTGCAAAATAGTAGAAAATGTTGAAAAAGCAGCCACGCTCCTGAACGTTGCCGAGCCTTTGAAGTGACCGACAAAGAAGCAGTAAAGATTTAATGTGAAAGCTTTGCATGGGCTCCAACATTTTTGCACTATGAGGAACCGGTTCCCGACCGTCACTTTTTCCACAAAGACCAGTTTGAAGGGAATGTCATCCATGATCTTTCTCCACTCTGCTGCAAGCTGGTGCAACCGCACTGATTATACTGCTTTTCAACTCCTCTCAGCAGCCCTGAAATGTTTTAGCGTGAGGACACACCAAATTTATGTCAAACGGCACAAAAGCCAACCAGCTTGACTCTTAAATGTCTCAGCCTGCGGGGCTTGAACATACCACGATAGGAGTCAATCCTAGGTAGGCCTGTTCTGAATCCAAATCCTTCGTCTTACTAAAATTAGGACTGTTTTGTGCTAGTCCTAAAACTCCAGTACCATATTTCCATATAAGAATTTTAGTATATAAGTTAGATTGCATTTTGCAGTATTTAGTCTTATTTTGCAGTGTAATAAACAGTGTTTATTTGTTAAAGGGGGCCCAATATCAGTTTTCCACTTTTCCGAGCTATTAAACAACAGTATTTAGATGTTGTATTCTTGTGTTAAACGATGCCAAAGTTTCAGTTAATGCGTTTTCCGCATTTGGAAGTGAGCCCTGAAAGAAGTTTGGGATGGCTCAAAATGCTCTGTTTCAAAAGGGGTGGTAAAGCTTCCCCTTTGTGATGTCACAGAGAGACAGGCTTCCTTATATGGGCATGGCTTTAAGTAAACCAGAAACTCTTTGCCCTCCCACAAGCTCTGCTACACACAGTCAGGAGATCGGGGTGGTTCGAATCTCCTCTTGGGTATCTCTGTGTGGAGTTTGCATGTCCTCCCTGTGCGTGGGTTTTCTCTGGGTACTCTGGTTTCCTCCCACATTCCAGGGTGTACCCCAAAGATAGCTGGGATACGCTCCACCATACCCGTGACCCTTGTGAGGATAAGCGGCATAGAAAATGAATGGATGTGTACATTGACCAGCCCACAGCAGGTGACGTACTCCTCCAGCAGTACACCATGGTTCTATCCACCTCCGTGGACACACGGCAGCATATAGCATATCAGACTCCCACTGTACACTCCCGGTCACGATAGCCGCAGGTACCATAAGAAGCCAGTACGCTCATCTTGCAATCAAAGTGGATGAGTGGACCAATGAGTGGACTGCACACATGTACGTCCTTCTCCACGAAACATCCACGCCACACTCACAATCTAAAAGCTACCAATTCTTCGATCAGGTCGATCAGAAAGGACGTGGGTGTCACTTACAACCAGTCTGACTAGCCTACTTCTTCTGCATGCTAGCCCTGGCCAACAAAACGCCCCCAAAATTAATGTTAACACGTACGTACATCAGGGTGTAACTCCCGCTTTATACTGTCTTACATCACTTTGAAAACATCACTTCTTGAACAAGTACAGGAGCGTTGCCTTAAAGTACATCTTCTGCAATCCATTAGAGTTGCACAGCCTGCAAACATACAGTAAGAGCGTACTCTCATGGTGTCAGCAATCTTTGCCACCATAGTTGCTTGCACAGCTCTCACAAGATTTCTAGTGCAAGATGCAGTATTCAGTTTATGTGTGAGATCAATTAAAGTGCAATGTTTGATGGAATAACTGACTAACCGCTGCTGTCGAGCCATGGCCGGATTTTGTTATTTTTAAAATTGAGCTTCAAACACGACGATACCGACCCTCTGCTTCAAGTACGGCAATTTATTTTATGGTATGATATACTCACGGTTAAAGTTTGTTCAAAAGATCAGTTTAGATAGAGCATACCCCCCCATCTAATCATTCAAATCCATTCCAGTACACTGCTCCATTGTGATGTTGTATCTTCCCTGTCACTCGCCACCTAATGATATTCAGTAGAGATGCTTGGAGGAATATGGTAATACTTCCCTGTTGTCAACACACACACACACACACAGTTCACCCACATCCTTAGACAATGATTGCCACGCGCACAAAGGTGGCCGTCTTTTCTCCAAGAGATTCTGTCAACATTTCCTCTTCCTTTTGCATATTTTTTCTGCTTCCATGTTCATGATTTCGAGAAAGTTCGAAATAAGGAGGAAAAACATTCGTAAAGTTTGTAGAGGGGAAGTTGGATGGGGATAGAATGGGAGGTCTATTAAGAAACCTGGATTTTCATGCAGAGACACCTCAGGGGGGCTCAAACAAGGTCTTTAGTTTGGTTATATGCCTTTCACCCCTCCCCAAAGGCACTGTGTCATACGTACCCTCTCTGCCAACTTTCATCACTGACACTGCAGCAGCAGCCAAACAGGAGAGACAACACGGTATTATGTAGCCAGGAGAGGAATAATGGAGCGAGGGTGACTTCAGGTTAGTTTGTGGATGCAATAAATGAATCTCAAATGTAGCTGGGGGAATAGTGTATACTTTACTGGGGTTTATACAGTGTTCACTTTCACCAAGGAATTGATGTTTTCATTGGCGTGGGTTTGTCTTTTTTTATATATGCAGCATACGCAGAACCGGCTGACCCATTATGAAAAATAGACAAATTTCATGTTACGGAAGTTGACCAAGTAACTAAAAATAGTGGCGATCTGAAGCCTCGCTGAACTCCTCTGGCGGTAAATAAGAGTGAATACAAAATGACCATTTTCTTAAAACACCAATACGGATAATGATGATGCATGCATACTCATCATAAACGAGTAACCGGCTCATCCCTAGTGTGTAGAATCTGGACTATGGAATTCTCAGAGACGAGGTGAAGATCGGTGATAAAAAAGCATTAACCACGTTTACAGGAAACAATGGTATACATGGAAAGGAATATTCCAATCTCTGGTCTACATGCACCGCTATATTCAAACAGACTAGTCAATGGGGCATGCCCAGTAAAACCTAAACATCAACATTAGTAGTGTGTCGGTCATGAAAGAATGAGTCAAAAGAACGTTATTTTTTGTGAATGTAATGAATGAGGTCACCACCCATAAAATACCCATTCAGTTTGTTCAGTTGTAAATGCTTTATTTTGATTGGCTGGAGAGTCAGTTCACTGTTCCTTTTGCAAGGAGGGACTATCTGCGTGTCTTACCCGATCGTCGCGCCTCGCTCTGTGGGTGGGTGGGGTTCGCTGACTGAAAGGCCGAAACCGAGAGATTGACCAACACTGTCTGTTCCGTTCCGTTCACAAAATAGAACTAGTTAGTTTTGACCAACACACCACTAGTCATCATGTGTTGTTACGCTGTTGAGTCGGAACGAACGTGAACATGAGTGAACGGACTGACTCGACTCGCCTGACCGGGTCTATGTACATGGGGAGATCACAGGCACGGTTTTGCCCACCACTAATCAACATCACATGATAGCGCCTTTTTGTTCGTACAGTCTTGAAATTTAGTTTGGATCAAAAACAAAGTTTTCGCAGCAGTCCAGTGCTGATTGCTCGCCTCCATTTTAAAAACTGAAGAACGACTCGAGCTGCGCGTTACATCATATCTGCGCATGCGCTGAAAGAACACACCCGGGATAAATTTAAACAGGAAAAGATCAAATTCAATCCTGCTAATATTTTACAATTACACTCGGGACACCGAAAGCTGCTTGCCAACCGCCAATAAATAACAGGAGAAGATGAAGAACGCACCCTGACAACTTTCCGTTTGCGTGGGTACAAGATCCCTCAATCTGTTTGGGGAACGGAATATTCCACCCATGTAAATCCGATTTTATGTTCATTAGGATTGGCACGTTTCTTTTGGAATGAGGTGTATACAAAGGTTACATTCTTTCCATTTGAGTAAATAACCCAAATGCAATTGGAATATTTGGATCCATGTATACGTGGCTAATGCCAAATCCAATGTCAATGTAAGATATTAAACCAGACCCATTCATTTTCTATACTGCTTATTCTCATTAGGGTGACAGTGGGGTGCTGGAGTCTATCCCAGTTGGACTTTGCACACCCTGGACTGGTCGCCAGCCAATCACAGGGCACATACTATAGACAAACAACCATTCACACTCACATTCATACCTATGGACAATTTGGAGTCACCAATTAGAACGTCCATGTTGGTAGTGGTTCGACCGTGGAATGGACTATTCCATCATTTCCAATAAGGAAATAAGAACAAATGGCTTGACAAGGTCTTGTGGTTGACCTTCAACGTTCCACCATGTATGACACATCAGTCTCAGCATCAAAAATCTCCATTTGTCATGTTTTGCTGCTGATTTATTCAGGTTTGTCCTCCAAATCTGTGTCTTGGCTTCTGTGTAAAGGTGTGAGTTGTGTTGATGGCGGCGTTCTGTCCAAAATGTTAACATTTCCCAGTGAAAAGGGAGGCGTGCTGAACATGGTACAAAACAAAGGTCCAGCAGCTGTCTCTTCTCATATACAGCACGTATGCAGCCAAACACTGGATGGATACCAAGAGCATTTGGACCGAACCCCAATGTTCCTTGTTAGCATACTCTAGCCTGGTATGAAAAAAAAAGCAGCTCCTCTCTCTATGTGGTATACACAGAGAAACAAAGACAGTCATGCTTTTCCTGAAAGATCTGAAACCAAGACATGTTTTAATTGGTGTGAGAAAATATTCCACTGTAATAAGCAGCCATTGATGTCTTCAATTATATTGATTCACATGGAGAATCTTGGCTATTAGTGCCAATAACCTCTGCCAATGAGTTGATGCCTGTGTCGATTTCTGCATGACCTTGTAGGAAGAACGCGCATTAGGTTACACAAACTGTTGTACAGTTAGCATCTATAAAAGTAGTATTCATTTGTGTTTCCTGCTTGTAGAGAGCAACAGTGTTGATGCTTTTTGTTTTTTTTTTTCCACATTGGGATTGTATATTGATCTTGGAACTTTGCCCTTGGAGAACGTGTCCTTTTGTTCTGCATCTTATTTGAAATTTTGAATCAATAAGACCACGGAAAGTCTCGTCTCGTGTCCGTGAATTAAAAAAAAAATGCTATGCGTGGGCACCCTGGGGGCCTTTCAATGCTCAATTATAAACAGTCCAAATGTTCCTGTTTTAACTAAATTTTTGCCATTTGGCACATTTACAAATGTTTGCCTCCCAACTTCCCAGAATGCCAGAGCGCTTGCTCACTTTCATGAGCTGCAAAATATCGCTCGTGTCGTGGGCGAGTGTGCTGGTTTTGTATGGCATATCGTCACGTGGATGGAGCTTATAACAGAATAGCTATCAGTTACCGAGGGTCCAGGGTTGGAGGACTGTAATAATTGATGCATCCATTGATCAATATTTGCGATTGCAGTATAATCAGTGACAGCAACTATCCCACAAAAGTGAGTATATTTTGTCATTTTTATTACAGTGTATCTTCTCGGCCGACAATATTATCGAAATGAAACTTGGATACAGTAATCTCTCGTTTATTGCGGTTAATTGGTTCCAGACCCAACCGTCATAAGAGGGATTCCATATTCATAAATGTCATATTTTCTGAGTTGGAGCACAGAAAAACGGTTGAATTTTTAACATTATTACAGCCCTCTAGACATGAAATACCACTTCTATCGTCACAAAAGAGACCGACAAAAAGTGATGTCGAGGGTTCAGAGTTCAGTTTTAGCTTTAGGCGGGTAGCAAAATTAGACTTATTAGTTTTTATTAGGGATTGTTGCATCTGAGATAATTCAAACCTGCAATAAAACCCTGTTGCTTTGGCGATGAAGTCTAGTGATTGTTTCTCACTGAACATTACAGTAACATTACTGACATCTTTTGACCTTTTCTTGTGAATATTTGTATTTTAGTTCAATTAGCCATCCTAAGCTTTAAAATGTTTAATTTAGGTAATACATCAAATTTGCTGAAATTTGCATTTTTAAACTAATACTAGTAGGCTGTATTCAACTACAAAACAATGTGATTTATTAATAAATTTATAGGCTGAACGGCGACCGAGTGATTAGCATGCAGGTCTCACAACTAGGAGACCCGAGTTCAATTCCACCCTCGGCCATCTGTGTGGAGTTTGCATGTTCTCCCCGTGCATGCGTGGGTTTTCTCCGGGTACTCCGGTTTCCTCCCACATTCCAAAAACATGCTAGGTTAATTGGCGACTCCAAATTGTCCATAGGTATGAATGTGAGTGTGAATGGTTGTTTGTCTATATGTGCCCTGTGACTGGCTAGCGACCAGTCCAGGGTGTACCTCGCCTCTCGTCCGAAGACAGCTGGGATAGGCTCCAGCACCCTCGTGAGGATAAGCGGTAGAAAATGAATGAATGAATAATACATATATTTTTGAAAAACAGGAACAGAGGATAGTGCCCAGGATCAATCAGGGGCCGTTGGCATCGTCCTAACTTACCCCCCTTTATGGTGCTGAAATCTGATTGGATGAAAAAATGGACACACTACAAAATGAAGACAATAGACTGATGTGAATGAATTACTACTAGTATTTGTTCATGGGACAAATACTAGAATATATGTTGTACATGTAGGCCAGCAGAGAAGGCCTTGCTGGCCCTAAGACTTGCATGGAGCTTCCTTACAGTAACAGCAGCAGGTTGCCTTACCACAGGGGGGTTCCTCTAATGAAAAAAGCATCAGCGTTCTCTCTCTGTCTTGGTAAACACTCTTGACATGAGGTGAGAGGACAGCTGATGTCTCCATAATGAAGGGCTGAACTACAACTGGGATTACACTCCAGTCGTTACCGACGTGCGGCTGAGGTGAGCTTCATCTATCAGCCTTTCCGTCCACCCCCCCATCAATGTCGTTGTCATCCATCCAATCGGCGGCTTCTCAACTCCAGGAGGGATACCTTGTTGGACTCGTCGGGGTCAGTCAGGAAAAAAACAAAAAACAAAAAAAAACTCTCACATTACTGTTACTGTTGCTACTGTACCAACAGCTAGTAGAGGCGCTGTTGAGTCAGTACTCATAAAACAGGTGTTCAGAACATTCTAACACTCTCTATTTGATTAATTAATTTGTTTTCCGGCGGCACGGCGGACAGGTGGTTCGCGCGCAGACCTCGCAGCTAGGAGGACCAGAGTTTGATTCCACCCTCGGCCATCTCTGTGTGGAGTTTGCATGTTCTCCCCGTGCATGCTTGGGTTTTCTCTGGGTACTCCGGATTCCTCCCACATTCCAAAAACATGCTAGGTTAATTGGCGACTCCAAATTGTCCATAGGCATGAATGTGAGTGTGAATGGTTGTTTGTCTATATGTGCCCTGTGATTGGCTGGCGATCAGTACGGGGTGTACCCCGTCTCTCGCCCGAAGACAGCTGGGAAAAGCGGTAGAAAATGAATGAATGAATGAATTTGTTTTCCAACAGTTGATCCTAGAATTTTGACTTCAACATTATTAATTTTTGGGTTTTTGGTCATGCTGCTGTCCATTTAGAATTCTTCATTGTCTTAGCTAAAATATGATGTCCTCCCAGAAGGATGTCTGTCCTTGGAGGCAGGGACAAAGGAAGAGCAAAGACCCCAATTATCCCCACTGATGATCTCCACTCCCATAAAAAAATCCATTCCAGCTGACTGAAATAATTCTGATAATAAGTAAGATATTGCCAACTTAACTGTCTCGGGGTGGGGGGTCCCAAGTTTGGCTGTGACTTTGCGAATGGCTGTCATTGTGGAACAAACTGGTGTTCTGCCTTCTTGCAAAAAATGTATTCATTTAAACTGAGAGCTTTTTTTGACAGACGACGTCTTTGACTTAATGGTCATTTTTTTGACACTCTTATTAAAGAGATTATATTTAATACGCAATGTTATGTTGGTTATTTTTCACCCCGGCTGGATTTAAGCTGTCAAGAGAATTTTGCCAGGAAGCTACACAAAATGTTCACTGACTTGCAGAGAACTAAGCACATAATTCATGAAATGAATTATGGAATTCAGCGCACACTTGGCTGCAGTCGCACAGATCTGTGGATGACGCAGCGTACACGGATTCTAGATTCTGAATCAGATCAAACGGTGGCGTCTTTTCCAGTGTAGTCTCTTTGCTGCTTGCACAGTTTGTACCTGACAAGAGCGGGATTTTTTTTTTTGCAGTTCACGTTTCACATTGCTTTTCCAAATCCTACGAACTTTGGTCTGGGAAAAACTTGCACTTTCCCAAAGTCGATTGGTCTCGCTTCGTCAGTTGATTCCCTTTTATTTGTACTTCCAGCATGCATTCTTTAGATCATGCTCTGTATAGGCTGCTACACTTGGTCGGCTGTACAAAAAAAAGGCCACGGTTTGCAGTTTGAGTAAACACTCGACTGTGTTTGTTATGGTTACAATAGTGTTTTCACGCTGTGAAGCAGTTCAAATGTAAAACTCACGTGGGGATTCTTGCATCGCCTTGATCTTCTGCTTCACTCCCATCAAATGAATCACATCCACTTGAGAGCTTGTGTCTCCGATGGAGAATAAATGGCATTTGGGCTGCATTACCAGTGGATAGCTCTCTTTAGCTCTATTTTAAAGACTGAAGCTGATGGAATAACATATTCTCTCTCTCACTCCCGCTGTGCACATCCCCAAAACACAATTCTTTGGAAGAGGTGTATAATCCCTTGGAGTTTCTGTTTGTGAGCGAGCACCTTCATGCACTCACGGTCTAATGGCACTCTTCACCTACAGCGTGAGCCGTGAAAACTGAAGATTGAATCATAGTACTTGTGCACTCATAGGGAATGTAAATGTGAAGTATCTATTCCACACCTATCCAAGAAAGGACATTTAACAATTTTCCACAATAGGGAAAATGTACAATTAATTCATTGTGGTGAAGGCTATGTCATTTATTCATTCATTTTCTACCGCTTATCCTCACGAGCGTCGTGCTGGAGCCTATTCCAGCTGTCTTCAGGTGAGAGGCGGAGTACACCCTGGACTGGTCGCCAGCCAATCACAGGGCACATATAGACAAACAACCATTCACACTCACATTCATACCTTTGGACAATTTGGAGTCGCCAATTAACCTAGCATGTTTTTGAAATGTGGGAGGAAACCGGAGTACCCGGAGAAAACCCATGCATGCACGGGGAGAACATGCAAACTCTACACAGAGGGTGGAATTGAACTCGGGTCTCCTAACTGTGAAGCCTGCTTGCTAACCACTCATCCACCATGCTACGTCATTGGTTCATAATTTCATCATATATGCCCATTGTTGTTTCTGTGTAGTACATACATTAGCACTTCACTAAACGCTGGGGTCCCCAGGCAAATAGCCCGGTTTGCCTGTTGGCACGCCCCCCTCTGTCTGTGTGTGTGATTGGACAAACTAGTTTGTGATACGACAAACAGGATGTGACCCTCGGCTTCATCGATAAGACCGAATGTGGAAATCTGACTAAAAGTCCGCCTATGTCAGAAAACCCCAAATGTGAGTACAGACAAAAATATTCAACCGAAAGAATGTGATGCACACATGCATTCCACCCCATGTCACGCCCTCGCCATGCCTCAAATTCACCATACATGGTGCCAATGCC
Source organism: Doryrhamphus excisus (assembly GCF_037039965.1). Lineage (NCBI taxonomy): Eukaryota > Metazoa > Chordata > Actinopteri > Syngnathiformes > Syngnathidae > Doryrhamphus > Doryrhamphus excisus. The sequence continues at coordinate 8,231,800 of NC_136377.1, read as the reverse complement.
AAGTTGGCTCATGAATGCAGCGTCCGTATGTAATGAGCCTTAATTGCATTTTGCTATGTTCTTCTGGATTATGGCTCCTGAGACCGTGAAGACGAATAAGCGGAACTTCACCGAAACTGAGGTGGAAATCCTAGTTGTTGAGCTTGAGGCCCATAAAAACATTTTTTGCGAGCGTGTTTGTACATTTTTCCTAATTGATAGCACATTTTAGATGATTATGAGTTTCATTTAAAGATGGAGGCAATGACTCAAAACAGGGAGGGAGGAAGTTGTGTTCAATAATGAATTAGTTTAAAGCGTACCTATTATCCTCATTTTTTGTTGTGGAGTTGAAAGCTTTCGAGATCTTGTGATCGAGATTTTGTGCTTCCCGCGAAAATGGTCTGTTTTAATTTATTCCACCCACGCCCTGCCTCCAAAGTCACTTTTTCAACAACACACCGCTTAAAGGGATTCCCGGGAACTGTAGAAAGCAAGCATGTTAGTACATTTGTGAGACACAGTGGTGGGAGAGTGTTCATTGTATGAGGTTATCTGGCTCTTGAACATTGTGCTTACTTCCCGGCGGGTGCATGGATGTTTGTCGGAGAGCCTCCAGCCACTGGACTCCCAACAAATGACTGCTGCCTCCTGTGGCATTCCAATTAGCTCTTTGGACACACAACGCACCTGTAGCGACAGAGACAAATACGAGTCTGATTCCGAGAGTACACTTGGTCACTGTTATGATGTCCTGGATGAATATGGATACCCAGCAGGATGGATGGAATTTTGTATTCAACCCAAATTATATCAAAAAGATGTGCTTCAAAAGGTAAACAAAACTTTTAGCTTAGTGAGCATCAAAAGGCCTTATTTGTCCCCCCCAAGCACAAAGACGGACATCTTGACCAGTAAGCAGTTGAGTGGAAGGCAGGATGGACTAACAGATCAGAGTAAGAGTGGAAGTAACAGGCGAGTGGGTCGCTGAGCGACAGAAAGCCCGCCGAATGCGAGAAAGAGGTTAAGTGCAAGCTCTTGCACCTGCAGTTAAAGCCTTCACCCTGCCATAATATCCATGGCCTCCCGTACCCCCCCTCTCCCAACACACACACACATGGATGCCAATCCGATTTGCCAACTTTGGGAAGCTGTGTGTGACAGCCAATTACTGGGGAGAGGACTCTCAGTGGAGTCACCTTCTCACCTCACAGCCCAAACATCTGCCAGTCAGACAGTCCAGGGAGGTAGGTGGATTGGAAGCGCCCGTAGAGCAAGAGCGAGTGAGCCCGAGTGGTCAAAACCTTACCCTAAGTGCACTTGCCGCCATTATTACAGAGCTGTCATCTCATTTCATGTCACATGTCGACGACAAGATGACATCCATTCTTCTCGTACCTCAAAATTCCTGATAGGTCAGAATTGTCCAGACGACAATGGCGATTAAGCACTGGTACGGCTTTACGTTTCTTCACTTATCGTTACAGATATCCAATCCGATTGATTGGCCAATAATATAGTCACGATCTCCGCAGAGCAAAATGTATGCTGGCTTAGTATGGCCAAAACCTAAAGTCCAACCTGTCATGCGGAACAAGACATAAAGCACTTGTCATTTCCTTCCTCCTTCCCTCGCCATATGGCAGTTTTTCAAACATATATTAATAAATCATGCTGTTTTGTGGTTGAATATTGGCTATTATTAGTAAAAAAATATGCATATGTAATCAAATTGTACGCATATTAAGCACAAAATGGCTAAATAAACTATCCATCCATCTATTTTCTATACCGCTTATCCTCACTAGGGTAGTAGGGGTATGCTGGAGTCTATCCCAGCTGACTTCAGTCCAAGAAGACTTCAGTCCACCCTGGACTGTGACTGGAAGATGCATTCAAATTGTGATTGTAATATTCTACATTGGTCACTAGGTGTCAGTAATTGTTCGGTAAGACAATTGCCAGACTTGATCGCTGGAATAAAAGGCTTTTATTGCAGGCTGAGATGATCAGGTAGAATTATAACATAATCATCATCATAATAACACATGCTACTGCTGTAGCCATAACCCAGGACAACACTTTGTGTCCTCCACACGAAAGCACATGCAAACTTTATTGATGTTGTTTATGTTATTAGTCACTGGCAGGATTTTGGAAATGTTTCTATAACTTGTAAAATGTACTTCAATGTAAGGAACGTTTTATAGTGCCCGGTGATGACGTGGAAGTTCTGAATGAAAAACAACAAGAAGCACATTTATTTTTTAACTTAGCTTGACTTAATACACAATCTCGTCACAGAAAAAACATCCGTGTCCGTCCTTCCAATAAGAGCGCCATTTTCCCCCATGTCTGCCTAAAGAAAATAAGTGTCTTTGAACAATATCCTCCATATGTTGGAATTGCATGGGTGACTACATCTTCCTTAATCACAAGCACAATCTCATTAGAAATCCATATCGGCCAACCCTACTAAAATGTTATTGAACATTTTTAATACAGCACGTCCTGTTGGAATAATGGTCGAAAACAGTTCTGCTCTGATTTTTTCTGCTGGAAATCCGAGCATTGTTTGCTGATTGATAGGTGTTTTGCCAGAAATCCATGTGTTTGCATTTGTGAGCATGGAGGATAATTGTGCAGGGTCATTAAACCCATGAGAACATAAACACTTTTTGTCACAATGCTACATTCTAACTCACTACAGATACAATTTGTCGTAAATGCAAACTCCATTTTTTTCTTACATCTACTCTCTCCTTCTCACCTCCCTTGCCCCTTCTCCTGTCCACTTATAGCTTAGAGGGCAGAAGAGTAAATGAATACACTGAAAAAAAATGGATGCTTTTGTCTCCACTTGTTATGCATTCTCATTTTCAACACATTATGACAGAATAAGAAAAAAAAAACGGCAAAGAAACCACGCTCCGAGGCACGCGTGGGCCCACGTTCCTCATCATGCATTGAAATTGAAGGGGAAATAATATGAGGCGTGTCGAAATGGAATATAAGCCTGTTTACCCCCCATGCAAAGGCTTGTGACTCCATCGCCTTCTAAGCTGTGTACTAAAAAGACAGGGGAGGACAACTGATCTGGATGGAGGGAGCAGCTTGGAATACAAAGCGTCTGACTGTGCGGAGGTTCCACACAAATATCACATTGCCTAACACTAATGACATCCAACACAACAACTGTATTCAAAATTTTGCCACATTACATTTGTGGGCTATCAATTGGTTAAATATTTAATCATGATTACTCACATGACCATAGTTAACTCACAATTAACTGCAATTATTTGCAGATAGAGGTTTTTATCGATAATAAGATCACTTTGTAGTAAACGATGCGCATCTACATACACTGCTTGAGATGATATTTTCATAACTATAATGATACGATTACGTAGTAGGTTTTCTCCGGGTACTCCGGTTTCCTCCCACATTCCAAAAACATGCTAGGTTAATTGGCGACTCCAAATTGTCCATAGGTATGAATGTGAGTGTGAATGATTGTTTGTCTATATATGCCCTGTGATTGGCTGGCAACCAGTCCAGGGTTTACCCTGGGACAGCTGGGATAGGCTCCAGCCTACCCCCACGACCCTAATGAGGATAAGCGGCATAGACAATGGATGGATGGATAGAAGTTTTTGCCTATTTTATGTGAGCGGCGACTTGTCCCACTTTGTTCGAAAGCCCTTGAACACACATCTCTTTTCTCCCATGCTGCACATGGTATAATGCATCACCTCCTATTTGGACCTCAATGCTGAAACATATGCACAATGATAAGTCTTGATGACCTTATTGGGTCCTAATTTGCACCTCTCTGAAAAACAAACTTCAAGTTTGTACTGGTGGATGGTGGGTGTGTATTCATTTAGTGTTGTAATTTGTTCCTGTCTTGACAAAATGTTTGTCAAATTTTTTAAATAGACTGCTTTTTCAATGCTTTTTCAGTGTTATATTGAACAGGGTAATGCTTCTCTTAAAGTAGAGGTCGTTATGAATGTAGCTGAAGACAGATGATGCTACGGGATTCTACGGGATGAACAGCGCCTCTGCTGGTTGCAGCCATATAATGCACAAAATTTTATCTCACTTGATATTAGACACGATTCAACAATTACACAAAATGGACTTTTAATACTATAATACTAAGTGTGCCTTGTCCTTCAAATAACACCATAGATAGTGCCAAAATCATGTGGTGCAGCAGCAATGTGGCACACAATGAGTGCGTTTCAATATTCTGATGGCGGAGACTCATAACTGCTTGCTGGAAAAAAACAAGTCTAGAAAACTCTAAAGCAAGCAAGTGGGTGGAAAGAACAGCGCTTCCAACTCTCCCCGATTCTGCAGGAGACTTCCAGAAATTGCCCTTGTCTTCTGACATGCCAAATGAAGTTAAAAATCTCCCAGATTGTGGTGTGTTTTTGTGTGGATATAATATGCTTTAGACTGTCAATCATATTGTGAAAAGAAGAACTAAATATGGCTGCATGATAGTCGAGTGGGTCACGCGCAGGCCTCACAGCTAGGAGACCTGAGTTCAATTCCAACATCGGCTATCTCTGTGTGGAGTTTGCATGCGTGGGTTTTCTACGTGTTTCCTCCCACATTCCAAAACCATGCTAGGTTAATTGGTGACTCCAAATAGTCCATAGGTATGAATGTGAGTGTGAATGGTTGTTTGTCTATAGTATGTGCCCTGTGATTGGCTGGCGACCAGTCCAGGGTGTACCCTCGCCTGAATACAGCTGCGATAGGTTAAATATTGAGGAAATGTGTTATGTTAACCAGATGTGCCAACATCAGGCTGGGTAATTATAAGTGATCACACAGAAGCGGCTTCCAAGAAGGAATATTACCACAGGTACTTAGGACTATCATTCCCAATGGTCATCAGTATCACACATTCTGCACAGTTTACAGCGTTGGTATTTCCATTAAAGAATAGACTCCGGCACGTGGGATCTGGTGGGGGTGTGTGGGAGGGTTCACTAGTATCCCTCTCACCCCCAGTAAGGACAAACACAAGCCTTTAAAGTAAAGTCACCTCCAGAGAAACCTCTATTTTTGTTTCCGCAAGCAGAAATGTCTTTTATTCACTGTTTTCTTCCATCACTTTTGGTCTCCTACATAGACTGTGGCATTGTGTGGTCCGTTTACAAGCACAGACACAAAAGAAAAGACACACAATTGCCTCAGCAGGTAGAAGGACACACACACACACAGCGGCTGCCTGAGGAGACGGCAAAGGTCTGAGGGTGGCCCAAGGCGGCACGATTGCGACTTAATAACTCACCTGAGGTGTCAACCTGACAACAGGATACTAAACTCACAGATGTGCACACATACAAACACGCACACACAATGAGTCGCAAGCTGTCAGAGTGTCTGACCGTCAGCGTCTTGGTGTGTGTTTGTGCGTCTCTTTCCTTCATTGTGTCACCTGCAACAGGAGATGTCTGCTCTAAGGACAGGAGCTACAGGTGCTGCAAAAGCAGCGAGTGTGGCCAACAGTTCAGTATTCATTGGTGTATATTAGTGACACATATATACTGTATGTACTGTATGTATAGCTAAAGATGGCTAAGGACCCATCATCACCCCTTCACGACAAGTGGTGACATCTTACCTTGGATATATTATTGTATTCACACATGGTAGATCCGAGGAGTTGAATCAAGCTGTCTCTCTTATCATGGCACATTCTTCTCCTGCAGATTTCTGCAGCTGTGTGTCCCTCTCCTGCTCACACCAGGCTAAGTCCCCGTTCTCCTGCTTGACAAAGTAGCCCACAAACAAAGCAAAGTGCAGACATGACTTTAACCTCGTTGAAGTGAAAGGTAAAAATGTACACGTTAAATGTACATTATGTCCCCCCCAAAAAACATTGTCCACGTCTTGTGTGAGCAACTCAAACCCACAGAAACCTAATGTGGGGGGGGTGTAGCAGGGGCGAGTAATGCAATAGTTACTTTTACTGGTAACTAGTTACTTTTGTACTGGAGTAACTCAGTTAGGAACTCACTTACTTTTTTGGAGAAGTAACTAGTAACTATAACTAATTACTTTTTTTAAGTAACGTGCCCAACACTGGTCTTGGTTTATGCGGACATGCGGACAAGTGCGGACAAGTACGGACACTCGGATGTCCACACATGGGGAAGATAGTGTTGGGATTCCAGGAGAAGTTTGTGTGTGATGTACCAGTCTATACGCTTGCTGCCGCAACGAGCACACTCCATTGGCCATCGAGAGCGTGCAGCGCGTCGTTTTAAAGGGACAGAGGGGGTCCTCTTTTCCGTCACAGAAATCTTTAACAAAAGAGTGAAGTAGAGCACATGAAGGGCAGGCCTACAGCATGTACCCAGGCGTACCCATATAAGGAAATCCGGGTTGCATTGACAGTCAGTAGAACTCGTTTAGAGTTGTCTAACCTTCTTTCAGGGCTCACTTCCAAATGCGCAAACCTCATTATCTGACGCTTTGGCATCGCTTAACACAAAAATACAACATTATAACAACATTAAAAAGTCAGAAAAGTGGAAAAGCATAAAAGGTCCCCTTTAAACTCCAAAGCGACTGGAAAACAAATGCCATCTGTCCTCAAGGTTTCATGGAAATAACTGGTGTACTTTTTGTGTACACAACATAAACCATTTACTTTCATGCTTGGGAGATGTAATAAGTACATCCATCCATCCATTTTCTACCGCTATCCTGTTCATGTTCATTGGGGATCTGGCGCCAAGCCATCTGCCAGAAATCAGAAATGAACAGTTATGCAACATGACTTGCTTACATTGCTCACCCGAGTTGTAGTACATATTGTACTGGCCTCTCGTCAGTAGTTTGTCAGTCTGTGTTGCCGGCTACAGAGAAAACTTTGTCTATGTGTCGATTCGACCTTGCCCTCCTGCTTTTTAACAGCACAAATATTGTACATGCTGTGAACTCGCTCTAATTCTTTAACATGAACACTCGCCCTGAAACAAACGCTTGTGCTACACTGTGAGTCACCTTGGGGTTTTCCATGGGAAGGATGCGGATTGAAAAGTACAAAAGACTTGTAGAGAGAGAGACAGAGAGAGACAGAGAGAGAGCGACAGAGAGGCAAAAAAAATGATGTGCCTCCTTTCATTTCAAACACAAAGACCGAAGACAAAAGTTGAACAAACTTTGCTAGAAGCCTCCGGCAAAATATATTCTAGCTTCTTCATTACATAAACTCCAGCCAGTGAACGTTTTCATATGAGCATAGATATACTATTACATCGTCTCTGTTTTTTTTGTCTGAGGGGTTTGAAGACCCATGGACTGGTACGGGACTGCGGAAAGCTTTCAGAAGAAATTATTATTTTTTTGAAGTAAAAAATATATTGTGAATAAGTACTTGGAATTGAATGTGAGCGCTTATGTTATGGTCAGTGCAGGTGGAACCAAAATGTTCGCTGCGTCGTTTGCAGCCACACATACTGTATTGATCTGCAGGCAGTAACAAAACAGCGGAATCAAAAGTTGCAACAAAAGGCAAAGCACATGGCTTGAAAAAATACCAAAGTTGAAAGAAAAGTGTGGTGCAAGGCCTGAAGCAACAAACCAAAAAATAATAAAAAGGAAAGCAGGAAGCATCTGCAAACTCACAATTGGCGGCAGAAGACTTGATGCCAAGAGACAACGAGATGTTAAAAAATCCAGGCAGCCCTACACTGTAAAATGAGACAAGGCAAATGAAAAAATACATGAAGATACACAAGCAACTGGAGGTAACAGCAGCGGGATTAAGAAGGCCTGATGACTCATCGTCAATGTGTGCTTCTTCTGGCTCCGACCTCTCATCACCAACACTAAGGCGATCTGAGAAAACAAAAACAAACACAACAATGTCAACAAATGACATAGTAAAAACACAAAATCCAGCACCTAGCAGTTTGGATTTATGGGTTTTATTTTATTGAAAAATAATCACTTTAATTTCCGCACTATAGAGCCCACTGATATGTAAACCACATTCACAAAATTAAAGGCGAACAAAAAATATACTGTATGTAAAAGTGTATACATATTTTATTTTATTGTATGTATAACTAGTTAAACAGTGCGTGTAAAATGGCTAATTAAAGTAGCCTACCAGAAAAGTCATTAATAGCTGTCCTCCTCCTCCTTCTCGGAATTAAAACCATTAGATTTGTCTTCTTCAGCATCACAATTGAACAGCCTCATGATTCCTTCATCACACACCTTGTCAGTCTCTCTCTGTGTCTCTTTCATTGTGACAGAAATTGTCACAGAGAGGGAAATTAGCCAGTTAGCTCGATGTACTTTTATCATACAGTAGTTCAGCCTTTTGAAACCCGTTGGTGATAGTGGACAGGTTGGCAGTCCGAGCAGTGCAAACATAAGCTGTAGTAAGAAGCCCCCCAATACATTAACAGCCGTGCTCAATTCCAACAGCATATACGCATCTCTAGCTCTATCTACCTCTAGCCTCTCTCGCAACATCACTTCCTCATTTTTTTCCACACAACTGTCTGATGCGTTCAAAGACACTCCAAACTCTGACATCAACATCGCTGGAGCCTCACTGAGCCATTGAGTAACAACTACTATTTCCCTAGATTCCTCAACTAACAATGTTTTGAGGCTATTTAAAATGCATGCAACGGATGCTACAAAATTAAGGTCAATGTTCAAGTATTCCAAAGTACAAACATCAAAATGGCGATTTTCTCTCTCATCTCCTGTCACAATTTGAGCCCCACTCTCAATTACAGTTGTTGTCAAGTTGTTCCACAAATATTTTCTTCTTCATTGCCTTGCCACAGTCCTTCTAGATTAGAGCAGAATTAATGAATGTGCCGTGAAGGCGAGCTGACAGGAGCTCAGCTTTCCTTTACACTCTAATTGTTCCAGTGAGACTGAAACTCACACTGGATGCTCTTCTTGAAGGGCGCTTGGTTGTGTGTGTGTGTGTGTGTGTGTGTGTGTGTGTGTTGCTCGGCTGGTCCCCACTCGATGGCCGTTTTGTGTGCCTCTTTCTTACCGGGCTGTTTTGTTCCGTTTGCTCTGGGCTTGTCTTCCAATTACTTCACAACAACAACAACTAATGTATGTTGATTGCACTATCCCTGTATGCGTTATATTTGGGTGTTTGTGGGATAACTGTGTCATGATTTGCATCCTGGTTTATCATTGCAAATGCGTGTATTAGCATTTCAACTTCGACAAGTCATTGAATGTTTTGGAATGGGGGGAATTAGCCTTGGATTTTTGTTTTTTTTTTTTTAGGATAACTAGTCCTTTGAAACTTTTATTTTCATGGGAATGTAGGGTGCACGGAAAATTCCAAAAATGGCCGTGGCGATTAATTGATTGATTAATTAGATTATTAATGAATTAGTTGATCAATTATTGAACTTATCTTTAATCTATTTTATTTCCCAGATGTCACTGCAAATTTTTAAGTATATTACTTTTTAAAACTTTAAAACAATTTAATTTCTTTAATAATTTTGAGAAATTGAAGGGGACTTTAATAATAAAAACAATCATAAATTGAAATATCAAAATTGGGTACAATTAGATGTTTTGTTTACATATTTTGCAATCAATTTTTATTTAAAAACAAATTTAAAAATTTTAATTTTGGTCTCGCTGTCTATGTCCCGACCCAATTTAAATTTTGGGTCCCGACCCAACTGTTGAGAACCATTGTTCCACAACAGTCATGGATCTGAGGTTGCCATGGCAACAGCAAAAATGCAACTCTTCTATGATAAGCACACACAGGGCAGTCACCTTGCAGAAGTACGTGTACACACACATATACGAGTAAAGTACACACAAAATCACACACGCCGTGAACATATTCAGGAGTGACAAAAAAAACAACAACAACAACAACAAAAAAACTATTTTCCTCTTGGTTAAGCAAGCGGCAACAACACTTGACTAATGGAAAGCGCTGCTTCCAAATGAGGTCGGAGGGATTCTTATACACGCTGCTGGTTGTGAATTCTTAACAAAGTCACATTTCATCTCGTATACAATAAAACGTTACGCTAGATGTGGCAGCTAGCCTGGCGACTTGGTTTAGTGCGATCAAGCAAACATTCGCCACAAGCACCTCTTTTCTTTTCATTCACTGAACGAAGAGCATCTGCTATATTGTGTATGAGCTTGGGTATATTGTGTTATTTCACAGACTTTGTAAGGAGAACGCCAACGATCCAAGCAAAGAGATTCCCATGAAACTTTCTATGTGTGTCTAATCAACAATAGCTATTTGTTGCACCCTGGCTGCACATTTTCACATCATTGGGCTCATAAATCCCCACTTGTCACCCATGGGTTCCCGATGCTGCTGATATTATGGTCCCACCCCCCTCCGCCAGTCCCACGTCCATCTCTCAGCCGCTGTCGTGCTTATCCCTGACATTTCCTGCTAGTCGTGGTGAGTTATGTCTTTGTCAAGCTTGTCAACATCAAAACGCCCTGCTGCGATGGCCTGATGTTGACCTTACGTGTAAAGTGAAGGCGATCAAAACACATGCTTCCCGTTTGATTTCAATTGGCTTTACGTTGGTATGCTCTTTGAGTTATTTCCAAACGGGAAATAATTCAAGACAGACACAGAAAATACTGCTTTATATGGAAAATTTGTCGGCTAGCGAGGGCCTGTCTTGTCTCATTATGCCATTTTGTTCACCTTGCTTACCTTTTAAAGGTGCGATTTGAAGGTAATCAGCAGAGAGCAAGCATCCTCATTATTTTGCACGAGATAATGATTCCCAATTGTCTGGGTTTTCTGTGAATGATCCTTCAAGAGCTTGACTCACTTACATTTATTTTCAGGTCATAATAGCTCCAGTAACCAGATCCTATTAAACTCCATTCAGACAACAGAGAGCAGCAGTGTCATTGCTGAACCAGATCAATTCAGAATGTTCTAAAGATACTAATACATCCTGTATGTTGCTAGTACACTGAAACTTTCAGCTCATTTACTAAAATTCACTCCCTGTAGATGAGCCATTCTGTTTTCTTTACCTATTTGTACAAACAACAACTTTTAATGCATGACTGGCCAACAATGTTCTTTCATCATCCATGAATAACAACACAGAGACGAGCAGCGACTCTGCAGTTTAATTATGCATAACACAGCATGAATTATAAAGAGCAATTCTTATTTTATTTTAAAATATTACAGATACTTGATAATGGCTTCCTTATCGACATGCGATGGACCATTGTTCTATCATCGGTATCATTGGTCAATTGGTATCAACCGATGCCAATATTAGCAACAGCTCTTCCCACAAACTGTACATCTTTTACTATGATCCCTCTGGACGTAGTTCACAGATAAAATAAGACAAACAATACTGCAATATGCAATGTAAGCTAAAGAAAAAGTGTCATGTTTATTTTTAAAAATTGTCTTAAAAAATAGGCCATTAAAAAAAAATATATATAGTCAACAGTTTACTATTATAACACGCGGCCAACAGCAGCAATGCAATTTGGAAAGTTGCACATTTCTATGTTGCACAATCACCCATATATTACTAGGGATGGGTACCTCTCACATTTGTACCTTTTTCTTAGTAATACACAGCTGCATACTCCTATGGCTTTCCTTTCCTCAATTATCTCATGCAAAATAAGCTCTCTGTTACTTACCTTCAAATTGCACCTTTTAAAGGGTAAGCAAGGTCAACAAAATGGTATAATGAGACAAGATAGACCCTCAAGATGACAAATTATCCATATAAAGCAGCGTTGCTTTTCCATTTTTTTTTCTTGATGATAACCAAAATCACTTCAGTTCTTACAATAGCTATGACTTTGTACAGGTACTACCAAAAAACACATTTTTGTTGTTGTCATTTGTCCAAACAAACGTACCCTTAATTGTACCAGGAATTAAAATGAAAAAGAAACTGAAGAAAAAAGGTGTTCCAATAATTTGTTCCATGTTTCCACCTACAGCATTTACAGACACTTTGTAGAAATAAGACATTTATACACATAAAAATGGTTGTTTTGTGTCATTGTCAGTGAATCTACACTGCTATACAAGCTGTACACTAACGAGTTGGGATGAGCCAGATACGTATATTGTAAACAAGTATCATTTTTGCCGGATGCGAGTATGAAACGAGTACATTTCATCATTTTCCGTCTTCATGTGTAAATAAAATGCATGTATTCACTCTTCACACTGTGATTGGTCAGAGCGCCCAAAGAGGAGCTCAGCTGTGTTTTTGCCATGAAGTCATCATAAAACAAGCGTGCCACCTACAATATAACAATGTTGTTAATTATCAGTTAGCACTACACAAACTGTGGCAATGGTAACATTAGGTACATTTGCACCGTAGCACAAGAGCGGCATCAGGCAATTCTGCATGTATGGCTGACATAAGCATCTTAAAATATTACACTCCTCTGAATACGTTGCAGTATGCACCTTGCAATCTTAAAATTGTTTCATAACATAAACTGTGCATTTCACAGCAGCAGGCACGATCGTGCATTAGTCACTGACGTTGGGTTAGTACTCAGAAAAATACAGTCAACATGGCTGACAGATTATTTTCCTGTTTGCCATGTTTGTGTGAATCACCAACTTCACACAACTCATTAAAAAGTAATTAAAGAATAAGTCTCAAGGACCACTTACCCACACACACAGTACACATGTAGTTGAATAATACACAATACATATACTGGAGCAACCTCTGATCAATCCAAGTCAATAATGTACAGCCCTGCACGTTTCCATGCCCACTTCCTGTTTATAGCCCGCCCACTCCAAGTACGGATACATATCATTTAGATGGGTGAACAGATACACATACAGATAGTGTACTTGCTCATCCCTACTCAGTAGTCTACAGATACACATACAGATAGTGGTGTACTCGTTCATCCCTACTCACTAGTCTAAAGTACATCATAAAGGGTACTACTCTCTTTGGGTTACTTGTTGAGCTTGTCTAGAGTACATTTCATCCCGTCCATGGTATCACCCACAAGAGTCCAATTTTTGCAGTCTACATTTGCCTATGCAGTTGTCCTAGAGTTCATGGAATACAATAGTAAACCAGTGCAAGTCTGCAGTGATTAAGCAGCAGGGCAAGTTGAGGAATAGGGACAAGAGGAGGGAGAATGGTGGGGGGGGGGGGGGGGGGGGGCTTTTGACAGCCAGCTCATTATCTATGTCGTTATCCTCCAGTAGCCAGCTCCTTTCCTCCCTCTCTCTTTCTGTCTCTCTCTATCTGTCAGTGGAAGGATAAAATCCCTCTCTCCTGAAGGCTTAGTAGAGATTATTCCGGTGTCCCGGGGGAGGGTGGAAGGGATGCTGAGATGCCACATTACAGATGTAGCAAATCTTAAAGCAAGTTTAATGGGCCTGAGGTTGCACATGGGAAAGGGGAGACGGCAGGAGCAAGCAGAAGGGAGGCTTGGTCTATTCCCATTTTCCTGATCATCCATCTCTGTAGTCATCCATTTAGTCCTTCATACCCCTTTATACAGTGGTGTGGAAAAGTGTTTGTCCCCTTCCTGATTTTTCGTTTTTTTTTCCACGTTTGTCACACTTAAATGTTTCAGATGATCAGACTAATTTAAATATTGACAACAACATATTGACAAACCTACATGGCCCTTTGTTGGGAAAAGTGATGGCCCCCTAATTCTAATAACTGGTTGCGCTACCCTTAGCAGCAACAACTTCAATCAAGCGTTTGTGATAACTTACAATGAGTCTCTTGCATCTCTGTGGAGGAATTTTGGCCCGCTCATCTTTGCAGAATTGTTGTAATTCAGCCACATTGGAGGGTTGTCCAGTGTGGACCTCTTTTTTAAGGTCATGCCACAGCATCTCAATAGGATTCAGATCAGGACTTTTTTTTCTTCATTTTGTTTTTCTTCAGCCAATCAGAGGTGGACTTGCTGGCATGTTTTCGATCACTGTCCTGCTGCAGAACCCAAGTTGGTTTCAGCTTGAGGTCACGAACAGATGGCTGGGTATTCTCCATCAGGATTTTTTGGTAGACAGCTAAATTTTGGTTCCATTTATCACAGCAGGTCTAGGTCTTGAAGCAGCCAACCAGCCCCAGACCATCACACTACCACCATCATATTTTACTGTTGGTATGATGTTCTTTTTCTAAAATCCGGTGTTACTTTTGCCCCAGATGTAATGAGGGACACACCTACTTTTGTCTCATCAGTGTTTTCCCAAAGATCTGGGGGTCATCAAGATGTTTGCTGGCAAAATTGAGACAAGCCTTAATGTTCTTTTTGTTCGTTTTCCTTGGAACTCTGCCAATGGAGGCCGTTCATGCCCAGTGTCTTTCTTATGGTCGAGTTATGAACCCTGACCTTAACTGAGTAAAGTGAAGCCTGTATGTAATGAAAGTAGCTGTGGGGCCTTTTGTGACTTCTTGGATAAGTTGTTGCTGCACCTTTTGGGGCGGCCACTCCTGAGATTGTTCATCACTGTTCCATGTTTTTGCCTTTTGTGTACAATGGCTCTCAGTGTGGTTTGCTGGGGTCCTAAAGCTTTTGAAATGGCTTTACAACCTTTTCCAGGCCGATACTGTAAGTCTCAATTTATCAGTTATGTTTTTATGCTACGTTCACACCAACGCCGAATGTCGCGCTTTGAATCGGTGACGAATTCGGCGTCATTTTTCAAAAAATCTCACGATCTCCTCAGATATGTTTATGCTCTGATAAGCTCTGATACGCTCTGATACGCTCTGATACGAAATTCGTTCCCGCTTTAGGCGACAAATTATTTCCCGAATCGCTACGGCTACTCACGCTTTGATGCCGATTGATCAGGATTTGTTACGCTTTAAATCACGCTTTGATACGCTTTAATACTCATTGATAAGCTTTGGTGCGCTTATCACGCTTTAAATAACGCTCTGATACGATTATCAAGCTCTCTTGTGCATTGATAGGCTCTGTTAAGCTCTGTTACGCAATGGAAAATTTCGAGATCCCGACTGCATCCCGCCTCAGATCCAGAGCATATATAAAGATGCAGCAGATCCATTGATCCTTTGAACCAAGCTCTGTTAAGCTTTTCTGCGCTTTGAGCAAAACTTTGATAAGCTTTGTGACGCTTTGATAAGCTTTAATACGCTCTCCCTGCTTTACGCAATTCGTGACAGATCGCCTCAAATTTTTAAAAAGTTTAAAAATTTTTGGCGCTCTTGCCGAATGTCCCAAATTGCTCAAACCTTTCTTACGCTGTAATACGGTCTTTACGCTTTCATTAAGCTTTGTTACGCTTTTCCGCCGCTTTGCTTGCCGATTTAATTCGCCATCGATTCGGCGTCGGTGTGAACGTAGCATAACAGGGAAGGGCAGTCACTTTTTGTCACAGAGCCATGAAGGTTGGGAGATTTTTTTCTCTCTTAAGGTCTATATTACAAAGTAGGGATGACCATTTCATGAAATTGTGATAAGACACTAAAAATATGCATTTAAGACTGAGACAATGTCCACTTTATCAATTCCGACTCGCCCAGTATCCAGCATCACGCTCATGAATAAAGACACATCCCAACAGCTGACTGACAGGCCAAGCATGACTGCATTTTCCTAAGCTTTAAAGCAAACCCAGAACAAGTTACATATCTTTCATTTTCTCTTCTATTCAGCCCACTCCACTTGCCTACTGAGATATGCCGCATCTTTAATTGGCTTGTTCCATCATATTCTAAATATTATCACATTGTGTTTTTCTCTCCTCCAAGCCATTAAAGCTGTGTGTTGAAACAAGCCCCTGAGACAAGACCCTTGAATAGCAATGTACCTTATCAAAAAAAAGGAAAACACTGTACAGGAAGGGCATTGTAAAGAGCACCTGAGAGCCGATGCAAGGCACAATCTGGATGTTTGCGCCATTTAATGTAGATCATTTTCTCAGGCCCTCAAAGCCATAATTGGAAAACCAATTAAGTGATGGTGTTTATGACGAAAAATTTCATAGACTTTTTCTTTAACGCACAAAACACAACAATTCCAGCAAACTTGATTGTGAACACCGTTGAATTAAAATCAAATAAGAAAAAGCAGGACTGAATAAAAATCTCACATTAGACCAGTAACCAGTAATGCTCTACCTTTTTCCAGCCAAGGACCCCAACCAGAGAAAGACTGTTTGATTGAAAAAGCCTTGTAGCATCACTCTTATGTATTACTGTCCAAAAATAAAATAACTTAAATTGAAGATCATTTTCAGTATTTATTACTTCCACCAATGACAGCATGCCTTTCAATCTCCCCGCAAGGATTGTGTTGCAAACAAATTAGTTGGATTTACATTATTTCTAGTTGGAAACTCCTGATTTGGTTGAAGTACAATTTGGTTTGTGACCTTCTGGAATGAATTAATGATGCTAACCCATTACAGTGCATAATATATATTTTTTTACCTTAAGTAAATTTACCTGAAGATTTGTCTTTCTTGTGCCCTTGGCGACTGCCCCCCCTATTACCCCCCATAAGCTGCGCCACTGCGAACGCTTGCCAGTTTGTTACAAGAAGTGCCTCACCCTGCAGCCACAGGGCGCATGGAAGATGAATAGCATAAAATGGATAATGGATTCAGGAAATAGATGGAAGCTGAATTTAAGGTTGGACTGCTGTAGGGTGGAGGCGCGCAAAGAGTGATCACAGAGTGTCTGCAAGCGGAGATGAAGCCGGCTTTTCTTCCTCATGCCTTCTCTGCTTGGTATTCCGTGGTGAAGATTGTCTCAAACAAACTCTGCCACGCTGGGAAACTTCACATGCAGCCGTACAATGGAATTCTATGCGGCATGTGTCCTCTATGTGTTTTGATTCAAAGCAGCATTTAAAAGTCATTTAGCCAATGTGACAATCAGCTGAGCCCACAGTCTTGTTTCATGGTCCATCCTTGCCTACAAATTACCTGTCCTCCGAAATGAAGATTGACGTGTTCCTAAGATACCCTGACAGAGTTGTTAAGGTGGGAAGGAGGGGCGGTGAGGACACAATACGCAGCAGATAGGATGACTGCCACAAACGAGGCATGAGGTGAAAGATTGTATCTGAGTAGAAATGTCATGCTCTCAATAATGTGTCCATCAATAACAATAAATCACAAGGCGCTAATGCAGATGTGCTTTTGATAAGACCAGCAAATTGACTAAACTGCTGTGGAGCTTTATGGATGTTGTTGTAATCATTATTTTTGGTGCATCTGTCAGCAGGATTCCTCGCTCTAAACCCCTTAAGTCACTTATCAGCATAAAAAGCAATAAATAAAATTAAATAAAATAAAATAAAATTAAACCTAAAAAAGCAACAATGGAAAAAATAGAGCATAAGTAACAAGAAAAATTTTATCACTTCCTAGAAAATAAAAGAATAGCAACAAAGTTCATTCCCTCACTCATTTTCTACCACTTATCCTCATGAGGGGTGCTGGAGCCTATCCCAGTTGTCTTCAAGCGAGATGCGGGTACAGCCAGCCAATCACAGGGCACATATAGACAAACAACCATTCACACTCACATTCATACCTATGGACAATTTGGAGTCGCCAATTAACCTAGCATGTTTTTGGAATGTGGGAGGAAACCGGAGTACCCGGAAAAAACTCACGCATGCACGGGGAGAACATGCAAACTCCACATAGAGATGGCCGAGAGTGGAATCAAACTCGGGTGTCCTAGCTGTGTGGCGTGCGTGCTAACCACTCGTTCACCGTGCAGCCCATTAACAAAGTATGGCTCAAAAATCAAAGGTGGCGTCATGATCTGCTGCCCCCTATCTGTTGCCAGGGTGGAGCCACTTGCATACACCTGAGAGCAATTATGATCAGGCCTTTTTAAGCCAGGCTTAAAGCCAGACTCACCCTTTTTTTTTTTTTTAGATTTGACTTTTTTAGATCTGACTCACCATGTCCTTGTGTTGTGCTCTCGTGTGTGTTGCTACCTTTCTGGGCTCTTTTGTTTGTACTTAGTTTTTTGTGTTTGTGTGTGTTTTCTCCCACTCGGTTGGAGTGTGCACTTTTTCCTTTTTGTTGTCTCTACATTGGGGTCCAGCCACCAGCTTAACAACAACTTGCATTATATATTGATTTGAATGTTTTGTGTGTTCACATTAATTTATACTGGTCCTATTTTGTATAGGCCAGGTTTAGATGGCGAGCTAGGAACTCTGTGGCACATCGCCTAATGCTTGAAGAAGGCGTGGCATCCATCCCTTTTCTTTCGTCCCTCTCGTTGCTCAATACTCATACACCCTTCCATATAAACTCAAGTCCCTTCCTTCACCCTTGACCCTCTGGACACTCAATTGCTGGGCCATTGAACTACTGTCGAATGCCCTGAGACTCCCTGGCCTTCTTTTGTACATTTAATGAATGCACTGCATTGTACGTATATAATATAAGGTACCGCCACAGCTTCATTCTTGTTTTGCCTCCTTACTCTCACTCCTAGAGCCGGAATTTAGAGATTATGAGTCGAGCCCAGATCTTGCAACTATCCTTATTTAGGACATAAGTCTACCTCAATAAGGCAACGTACATGCTACATATTGTTGGAGATGAAATGTTCCGCAACCTGTTTGAAGGATCACTCAATTGTTCAATAAATTCCATCTCTTTTATGTGCTTATGAGACACATACTAATGTTAACAAAATGTAATATAAATGTAAATATGTCAGACGGAATAGAATAATATGACAGTATGTCTCTTCTAATGTCCTGACCAGAAGAAGAGATTTTTTCCACTCTGCACGTGGAAGCTCCTAGCTTTTTATAGGCCTTTTTTTTCTTCAGATGACTGATGTATGCTCTCATGCCAAGATACCTTATCTAGAACCTTCCTTGTGTGTGTGTGTGAGGCAGTAACAGCTGAGAGTCGTGTTTTTTTATGACGTCGTAGTCTCTCACAGCATGCTTTTCTCTACAAAATAGAACCTGCAAGCCCAAACACAGGGAATCTTATCTTTGGCTTGTTCACTCCATTCTGTTGCCCATATCTGACTGCTGATTGTGTGAATGTCTTTTATTATTGTTTTTATAACATATTTAAAAATAAATCATTTCAGCTAATAAATTAATAAAACAATATTTATATAATCTACTTGTACTAACTAATTCGACTAACAAATTAAATGTATTCAGTCTTCACGCTCTGTGATTGGCTCGTTGTGTGTAACTGACACAACGAACGTCACTTTCGAGACGGCGGCAGCCAAAGAGGAGCTAATTGGTGCTTCACATGGCACAACTGGGAAGTCGAAAATGCCTCCAATTTATTCGGTTTTCTTCAGCGCGCCACTAATTTGGTTAGTATCTAAAGCTACTTGGTTAACTTATTCCATAACATGCAAGTTTGTGCGTTGCACAGCGCTACACTCAACTTACTCACTCACTGTATAACACAGTTACATACGTCGTTATGAACTGTGTCAACAAGTATCACAGACTGGATTGTGTTGGACTCTTGAGGTTCAGGAATCTTACAATTTTTTGTAACTCTAGTGAGTCCAAGTCTAAACTTGTACTAAGTAACTTAAGTTACCAAATATGGTTCCTTGGCACGTGTAAAACGAGACGCAGTACTGCAAAGAAAGGAGAGAATTCATAATCAAAGGATCAGTTAAAATACATGCATATTTCACACTTGATACATTGTTGGACATTTAAAGACTCTGTATAGACTCGACACTCCCGAGGCTCACAACGTCGCCCCCCCTGCCTGCTACGGCAGCCAGGAGCGAGGAGGGCTGCTGCAGCCTCTCACCTAACAGCTTGTCAGATGGATGTCTAGAGGTGAGAGAAGCTGCCTGTTAACGAGCTTGAAATAAATCACGACTTCTCTCCATATTCCTTTCCCTCTCTTGTGGCAAAACACCACGAGTCATGATTTCCCATTCAATCTAAATTTTTTTAAGTAATATGATAAATGTTGCAGCGGTGTATAGGAAAATATGTACAAAGGGACAACTCATAGGATTATGTCAAAGCAATGAAAATAGCTCCTAATCAGGTCTGAATTACCACCACCTATTGATAATCAGCCATGACATGAAGATATTAGGACTGTGACAAAACCATTTATGTCAAAACCTGTGTCTAACCCCAATTATACAGGCCACATTACCGTTCATTTGCTTCAATCAAAAGCCTTACCGTGCAAGGGTAGCGCTTGTTTTTGTATAGAAAGATGCTTTGGTTTAGTCATTTGACTTAATTTAATTTATACTTATGTGCTGTAAATACTCAATTTTAGCCGCAGAGTTTATTAACAAACACAATGGGGCGTTAATTAGAAGTTGGTGATAATTGGAAAATGGCTGTCGGAAATAACTCGTACAATATAAAGTAATCCCTCCTTTATCACTGGTGTTTGCCTCCAGACCCGACTGTGATAACTGAATTTCCAGGTTTTTGTTTTTATTAATAAATGGAATAATTTTACTGTTAAAGTATAGAAAACCTGTTTACAACCTTCTAAACATGTTTTTTCAACATTTTAGAGCTCTCTAGACATGAACCGCTATAGTCATCTTTACACGTGTATTACACAACATAGTGACATTCATTCATTTTTCTAGCGCTTATCCTCACGAGGGTGGCGGGGGTGCTGGAGCCTATCCCAGCTGTCTTTGGGTGCGAGAGGCAGGGTACACCCTGGACTGGTCGCCAGCCAATCACAGGGCACATATAGACAAACAACCATTCACACTCACATTCATACCTATGGACAATTTTGAGTCACCAATTAACCTAGCATGTTTGGAATCAAACTCGGGTCTCCTAGCTGTGTAACCATTCGTCTGCAGTGCAGCATATAGTGACATAATAAGAGTAAATAAGCCAGGCAGACAGGACGGCTTCAGAATAGTGTTGTAATTGCTGACCAACATCCAACATCGGAGGTTGCCTACAGCCACTGATGTTTTGTTTTTGTTTTTTTTTACTCAAAATTACATAATTAAAGACCCAGGAGGTGGTTTGATTTTGTAGACCACGCACACGGCGACATTATGTGACTTTGATTAATTGAAGAGTATTAAGAGTGTTTGGGAGCATGTAAGGTGTTTATTCTGTTTTATTTTTGTCTGTAGGATACTTTGACCCCGTTTCTTCAGACATTATCAATTAAAAAAAACAACTGCTATCAGTTTGGCTGAGCCATCTTTAAAAACATCAAGAAACACATGCTAATGAGCTACATCTGTGCACCCTAATGGAACTCAATGCAAGAACACAGTAGAATGTATCCGTGCCAAAACGGTCGCCATCAAGCAAAACATGTCTGCGGGGGCACAGAGAGGACTTGTCAGAAAGCACCTGTGTAATAATTAGACAACTTTTAAGGATATCTGTATCACATGTATTTTAGCACCCACAGCAACCCCCCACCCACCCCTTCACAATTTGTGCACCATTTTTTAAAACAAGCATTCATCAGACTTTAGTAGAGATGAAATGTCAGCTCCCACAATTAACACACACACACACACAAATCTACAACAATCTCAGATCACACCCACCCGGCATCAGAGCTACTCTATACAAGAGCTACTTAAGCTGCCAAATGTCAAACAATTTCCTCTAATAAACATGCAAATGTATGCAGCTAGGTGCTGTAAACCATCATCTACTCCATAAGAGGGTAGTGGCTGTTTGTGGTGTTTATTGTTGAACGTGCACGTAAATACAGAACACACACTAGATGGAAATGTTGTTAAAGATTATACACAATTACATAATCCATTATGTAATAGTTAAAAAGTCATCAGAGATGACTGCAGACATCAGCTTTTAACCCGTTGTGGGGGGAAAAAAAATGGAATTTGTCAATGCCATTTGACGGTGGAGATCAATGCCTTGAACTGTTTCATACACTGAACACCCACACAACTACTTTTTATCACATAATGGTAAAACCAACCTCCGCACAAGAGCCTGCATGAAGTCCTGTACAGTCCACCATCCTCCTCATTAAGGTGGAACTACAGCTGTGAACTTCCTGATGGGATATTGTGGGCGTCTCTATAACCATCTCCACTTAATCATTCGTCTTTTCATTGGTGTCTCACCCAGTCCCCACAATGAAATATGTCCTCGGAAAGCCATAATGGTGTTTTGGGTATTTCAGAAGTAGGTAGAAATAGTAGAAGTATCACAATAGTGTATTGTAAGGGTGTCGTACAAAATGTAGCCTTGATGGTGGTTAGATTTTTAGCATTTTGTTGTGTGTCTGTAGCTTTAATGCACCCCAGTGATGCTATAGCGCCATATCTTTATTTTCTTTCTAAATTCTTCACCTGATTGTTGTGACTTTGTCTTTTCCATGTTTTGTTGACATAAATTAAATGAATAAATGATCATCATCATCATCTCCTACCGTCGTTCCTGCTCACCTTCTGATACATTTCACTGACGTGATACTTTCTACCGTCTATAGAAGATATAATGTTCCTGTCACCACACTAACGAGGTGGCTCATTTCCTCCTCGCTTCAAAAGTGTGGGGTTTCACTTGTCGCCATGTTTACTAGTCGTTCCTGCCAAAGACACAAAATTCCTTTCAAATAGAACATGCTAAGAACACAAATCCGTCCTGATAGACTTTTACATGACTCGATATTTGGGTTTTCAAAAACGTTATTAGTGTTTACATAGCCGTGCTCAACCGGATTATTACTAGTATTCAAATTATGATAGGATTGTTTGACTGCATGTAAACTTACTCAGTGACATCAACAATCTGCAAATACGTTTTATGGACTGGCAAATTATTGAGGCTCATCTATGTTCTAATTCCATACTGGTGGTCTTCTTCTTCTTGCTGAAAAGTGAACTATGAACAGTAACTAGTGATAGCTTCACTCCTGATGTCACTAATAGTTGTTTTAGAACTCGTATTGTCGGCCATGTGAGTATTTTTTGTTGAAATCCAAAATAGATTCTGCAGCTAAGTACGAAATATATCATGCAAAACTTTCCCGTTGTAGCACATAACCCGGAAAATGTAATATGACCAACTTCATCACACATTTTGAAAGAGTGTCACATGAGGAAGTCTCCCACGGGACGGCGAAAAGTCATTAGCTATGACAGAAAAGAGCCAGCACCTGTCGGTGGTGAATAATGACGGGTCTAAACGCTTAATTGAGCACCTCAAACCTTGCTATATTATGCCTAGCTGCCACTACGCTGTTGAAAAAACTAAGAAAACGGGTCAGTTTTTTTCATACATACTGTTTGAGTAATACAACAGCTTTTTGTAGCATGCCACAGGACACAAACATTAGCAACATTAGCATAGCTATGTTAGCTACAGTGCTAACATTACACTAGTGATGGGAAACTCCTTTTACTGAATACGTTTTTTTCACTCTTTGAAGCGAATTACTTGTCATAGAGCATAGACACAAAAACATGCCTGAATCTGGTACTAAATTCACTGGAGTTCCACCCTGACATGTTATCTGACTTTCCTCAGGCGTGAGTAAGCTAACAAGCTAACACTTACGTTACGTTGGGTTACGTTCATGGCTTCTTCCACAGAGGAGGTTTTTACTTACCTCCAAGTAGGGTTTCAACTGGTCCTCTGTTTCCTTCTATAAATGTGACCATGTGTAAAGTGACGTTAAATAACCACTGTTGTGATGTGGCGCTATGCAAATAAACTGAATTGAAAAAAGACGAGTACCCGACTGAATCCTGATTCAGTCAAACGCTTGTGAGTTTTGAACAACTAATTTAATACTAACAAAGTTCACAGTTCCCTTCACTTGATTGGTTCATTAATTAAATGCTGCACCAACTTTTTGTCCCATTACCGCCCCTCCAAATGTATTTGCAAGCCTTCACATGGGTTATATCCAACAGCAGAAATCTCCTGCAATCTGTTTGCTGTGTAAGCAGTCAACAAACCACTGCGTGCACACACACACACACACACACACACACACACACGTATATGCACACACCTGGGAACCGCATTGAATAAAAGACCGTGTGACTGAATATGAAAGGCTCTCCACACCACTTTGAATCAGTGTGCATGGCAGAAGACGACCATGTTTAGCTTCTTAAGTGCTCCGTTCTCCACCAGCCTGCATTTGATCCGTGGAAAATCGTATAAGGACTTAGCCTCTGATGATTATAGTTCAACCGACAGCGCACACTTAATGGGATATTATTCAGACAGCAAGTCGGGGGGGTCAAAGCAACAAACACAAGGTGTTGAAAGCCATTGTGCAAAAAAAAAAAAGGAATATATAAAAGGCTCACATTTATGATAAAAAGTGATGAAAATGATTGAAAAAGGTGCTATAAAATCTTAATTCAGGCCCATTTTTCTCAAATATTGTTCACAAAAATCTTAAATTTGTATTAGTGAGCATTGATGCTGTGACATATTAAGATGCTGATGATACAGCGTGATTATTACCACAATTGGCCACAATAAAAGGCCACTCCTATGTAGTTTAAATTGAAGTAATACACCAATCCAGAGCATCCCAAACATATTGGGGGGGGGGGGGGTGTGCTGGCCATGCATGAACTTCAGTTTCCAGGAATTGTGTACAGACCCTTGTGTGCATTATCATGCTGCAGCATGAGGTAATAACAATAGACCTCAGGTTCTCGTCTGATATCTCTGTGGCTTTCCAGTGCCATCATCACCATGCACCTGTGTGGTGGATCAAGTGGTCCATGGTGGCGGTGGGCTATATATATATAAATGTGTATTTATATATATATAAGTAAAAAGAGCAAGACAACCATGGCTGACAAAGGCAGGATGCTGAGAGACGTTGGCGACTGGAGCAGCAGGGCGAATAGGTGGCTGACAAAGCAAGGAGGATGCCGGCTTGTGGGAGCAGCTGACGGCAGGCAGAACAAATAAGCAGAATAACTGTCAGCCCTGCAATTATTCAGGTGCACAGGCAAAGAGTAATTTAGTTGGCCAAACAATTGAGTATACAGCTTAGAATACACAATGATGTGGCCTGGATTCATCCTCCATGACACAGACTGGACTTGACCATGAAGGATGATGCTTGTTACGATGAGAGTAGTCGCATTTGATTTAAAAAAAAAACAAAACAAAACACCCAAATATGCTGTTTGCAAAATTACCATAGCATAATGTCTCAATTTGAGTTGTTTTCATTTCAGCAGTGCTTATATGTTTTTCTGATTTTCAAGTAAATTCAGGTATAATGACTCAATGGTAGGTGTGTGGGCACATCAACATTCAGAGCGAGAAAGAGAAGAGCATCTTCAAACACAGCAGAGATACACATGGAAGATACAAGATTAGGGAAATCGGGGTTTGCTATCGCTAACATTTTTTTTTCACATTTTCACCAACAATAGTCAAAGTTTAAACCCAATGCACTTTTATCGCAACTTGGTTAGTATGGCGGGATTTTCCTAAATTAAATAGGTGTAAAATGGAATATCCATCTATTTATTTTCTATGCTGCTTATCCTCAGTAGGGTCACGGGTATGCTAGAGCCTATACCAGCTGACTTTGGGCGAGAGGCGGGGTACACCCTGGACTGGTCCCCAACCAATCACAGGGTAAAACTGAATAAATAAAATGAATAGGAATACACATTTTTAACAATTTCTAAAAGTGTATCCCTAAATTTATTCTATTGTGAAGTATGATGTTTGTTAATGATCCATTTCATGATTAATTTATATTTGGAATATTTAACTTAATATAAAATTATTATATGAGCAATGAAACAATACAAATTGTGAATAAATAAATTAATGAATGCATTAAAATATTATCTATTAAATCCTTTTGAAAGACATAAAAAGGAAAAAAAATACATTAAATCAGTACAAAAATTTAATATTTTTTAAATTTCCATTATGTAGTCATTAAATTAATTATTTGCAAATAATTAATTTGAAATAATTGACAACTTTATGTAACAAGAACACACACACACACACACACACAAAAACAACCTTCCATCAGGTAGATGTTTGTTGTTGTATTTATTAAATTAGATAAAATAATGACAACCCCCCCCTACAAAAAAAAGGCATGGTAAGGGTTAAAAAAAGGACTAAAATGTGATACAGTAATATAAATGTTACAATTTTCTTTTTCAAACAGAAACATGTATAGTTATGTTATTTATGAGCACATACACTCAAGGTAAAAGTGTGAAAGGGAAAGCGACAAGCGTCCAAAGTTACAAAATATCTCTCAGCTGAGTTCATTCACATCTAGGTCAGTTGCCACCCAGAATGAACGTTCTGCTCCGCTTCACTGAGCACACAAGGTGCAGGTAGAGGTGTTTTGCTTGCAGCAAAGTAGGCTACAAGCGCTCCGTGAAAAAGTTTAAGACTGAGGTACAGTATGTCCTTAAAAGTTGCTCGGCGTTGAATAACTGCATGTATTGCCATCAGTCGGGGGTCGGCAACCTTTAGCATTATAAGAGCCCCTTTTGCCTCGTCTTCAAGGGAAGAGAAATGGTTTGGAGCCGAAAAAACTTTGAAAAGTTTTAATCTTGTACAGATTTGACCGGTTATGATGGGTAAGTCGTCGTTGTTGGCAGTGAAGGTCAAAGGAAGTACTCTCTATGAATGTGAGTGTGAATGGTTGTTTGTCTACAGTGCATCCGGAAAGTATTCACAGGGCTTCACTTTTTCTACATTTTGTCATGTTACAGCCTCATTCCAAACTGAATTAAATTAATCTCTTACCTCAAAATTCTACACAAAATCCTCCATTATGACAATGTGAAAAAAGGGTTTTTTTTTACATGTTTTGAATTTATTAAAAATAGAAAACAAAAAAAATCACATTTACATAAGTATTCACAGCCTTTGCCATGAAGCTCAAAATTGAGCTCAGGTGCATCTTTTTTCCACTGATCATCCTTGAGATCTTTCTACAGCTTAATTGGAGTCCACCTGCAGTAAATTCAGTTGGTTGGACATGATTTGGAAATATAATAACTGTCTATATAAGGTCCCACAGTTGACTGTGCATGTCAGAGCACAAACACCAAGCATGAAGTCAAAAGAACTGTCTGTAGACCTGCGAGACAGGATTGTCTTGAGGCACAAATCTGGGGAAGGATACAGAAAAATTTCTGCTGCTTTGAAGGTCCCAATGAGCACAGTGGCCTCCATTATTCGTAAATGGAAGACCTTTGGAACCACCAGGACTCTTCCTAGAGCTGGCCGGCCTTCTAAACTGAGCGATCGGGGAAGAAGGGCCTTAGTCAGGGAGCTGTAGAAAGATCTCAAGGATGATCAGTGGAG
Organism: Doryrhamphus excisus; assembly: GCF_037039965.1. Lineage (NCBI taxonomy): Eukaryota > Metazoa > Chordata > Actinopteri > Syngnathiformes > Syngnathidae > Doryrhamphus > Doryrhamphus excisus. The sequence goes on along the minus strand of NC_136377.1, from coordinate 8,204,479 downwards.
AAAAGATGCACCTGAGCTCAATTTTGAGCTTCATGGCAAAGGCTGTGAATACTTATGTAAATGTGATTTTTTTGTTTTCTATTTTTAATCAATTCAAAACATGTCAAAAAAACCTTTTTTCACATTGTCATAATGGAGTATTTTGTGTAGAATTTTGAGGTAAGAGATTAATTTAATTCAGTTTGGAATGAGGCTGTAACATGACAAAATGTAGAAAAAGTGAAGCACTGTGAATACTTTCCGGATGCACTGTATATCTGCCCTGTGATTGGTGTCGTGTTTTGGATATGATTTTTGTTCATATTGATGGTTCGTTTGTCTTGTGTTTGCATGGTTTTGCAAGCAAAATTGATCTTAAAATAGCTCTGCATCCTTCATCCCAATACCGGTCAGTTGAAATGGGCATTCCGTAGACTGCTACATCAGCCGTGAGAAAAATTCTCCCTGTAATTCTGTGTACACTGGCAAACAAACTCAAAACAAAGATGTGTTTGTGTGTCTACTGAGTTGCTAGGTTGGGAGCTCAGGTCCACAGGTCATCTCTTACATATGGCTCCCCAGCCTCCTTTCAGGGGGATGGGAGCAGACTTTGTCTCCCCCCTGATGACCCGGTGCTCAGGCTTGGAGCTGCTCATTGCGCAGATGGTAGACGGAGTGAGCTCTGGCTACTCATCCTTCCAACGACTACACACGCATACATACACACACCCTCTGAACCTGCTCCCATTTATTTTCCCGGGCTCCTGTTATGATGCTAGAACCTCATTTTGCCCTCACATAGACTTAACCACCTTCACCTTTCGGAAGTCTGAAACGTCCTTTCAGGGATGAGACAGACACCGTCTGGTCCTACAATCAGTTATCTGCCACGGGGCCCCCGGTGATGCAGCAGACTAATAACTGTCAACTAGCTTCAGACAAAGTCACAGTGGTAATTTCATTATAGACGCAGAAGCCTTTGTCCTCAATCCAATATTCCATTATTAGAACTTCATAAGGTTTTTTTTGCCCCTCAATCTTGGTGCACTTATGTTAAACATTTCTGAGAGGAGAAAAAAAAAAAAGGCCAACTTTTTTATAATTTGATCTCAGAGCGACTTTATTATTGACTTCTGCAGAAAAGCGGAACTGATTTTTATTACAGACTTCAGCAAAGGTGCAAAGGAGACTCTCACACCAAGGACACCTCATCTCGCACTCTTGATTTCCATTACTGTAAATAGAACAACACAAAGAAGCCTACTGCGAGAAGAATTCCACCCTGAGAAGTACTGAAACTTTTTCAATCATCTTCGCCCTTTTTCCATATTTATAAATGCCTTTTAGCAATGGACCCTGCATCCATCCCTTCATCACTGTTGCCAACTTGCAGACATATTGAAATCAAATCTAATGACTTTTTCTGTCGGCGTTGGAGAGCTTTCTGGTATTTGGGGACTTAACAGTGAAAGCATGCATCGATCTACAGCATTGTGGAGCTCTACACACCCATGAACCATGCACACGGGGGTCATGATGCCCGCCGATCTTGCCCTGTTTTACAGAGCAGAATCTAAAACCTGTTTTTTAATTTTTATGAATTTCCAACTCAAGCCTCATTCGGACTCAGTCATTGTGTCATAACTTGTGATGGGAGAACGTCATGTGATAAATGGTAAGGAGGGTAAATGGTAATCGGAAAGAATGAATCAGGTATACATTAGCATGCTAAATAAACACACACATGCACTTGCTGAAATTAATCTATTGATTTTTTTTACCACCATATTTCTGTATTCCAACTGTTGTGTGGTAGATGGTGGTCTTTAAACTTCAATCATACACAAAATCATCATCGAACCAGGACAGGTTGCCATGGTGACCCAGTCAAATGACGACATCAAAGCCCCCCTTTTTTCTTGACCCGAGGGGGGTTGGGACAGTATAAGGATAATTCTAAGTGGACATCTTTGGCTGGGGCGGGGGGGCACAAGAAGTTTACCATGTCTCCCTTTTTCGGACGGCCACCTGAAATATTTGCTTCTACCAATCTAAGACGGTGAATCTGATGCTTGGTGAGTTACTAAAGTTACAAATGTAGAAGGTTTGTATAATCCTGGCATTAGGATGATGAGACTAAAATGGTTGGGAAAAGTAAGTAAGTGTAAGTGTAAAAAAAAAGGGGGGGCTCAAAAGTAGAAAAGTGAGTGAAGTTGAATGTGGGAAATGTACTCTATGTGAAAGAGAGCCAAGCCAGTGTGTTCAAGGTCTGAAGGCTACAAAGATGCATTGAATAGTCCAGGTTTTGAAAGCTAAGATAAAATAAGTGGCACAACGGGAAATTCGAACAAAAGTACAAGAGCATACAATAGAAAATAGAAAGTGCAAAATCAAGGTAATACAAATCAAGTTTTATTGCATCATGATTGTACAGGATTTTTGAAGCTGTTTTTGTTATGGAGTCTTACAGCCGCACTCACTTTGGATGTATCTTCCTGAGAGCTCTATCTTCTTGTCCTTGTTGCCAACGTTATTGGCTGGGGACCAGTGAATAGTGTCAACTCTTGTTTGAAAGCAGCTGGAATAGGCTCCAGCTCACCCATGACCCAATCATGGCAATAACTACAATCATCCACATTTTTAGGTAATATATTTTTGAAATATTTCACGCTTTTTGTATTGGATTACTCAAATAAATTCCCTTTAAGATGATTTTCTGGTTTGTTGAGATGCATTAGCATACGTACTGTACATGTAGTACATCCTACCAAGTTGTTCCAGAATATTTATGATAACAGAGGAATGAGAATTAATCATTGCGTGCCAAGTTTCTCAAAGCTTCTCCAGCTTGACTTTCAGAGGCCAAAAAAAAAGAGAGACTGAAGAGCAGAGGGCAACAAGGTCGCCAAGAAACATGGGATGCTGCAGATGCACGTGACAGACTCCCCACATCATGACTCCCAGCCTTGGCAAAGTTTAGCAGCAGTACAGCTACCTTTTTTAGAGGTGAAATGGAACAGTCCAAGACACATAGTTGGATAGTAGAGAGAATGTAATCTAATGTAGATGCATTTAATCTGCAAATGTTAGTGTAGGATGTGTCTGTTGTTATATACCAGCTATATTAATAGTATTTCAAAATGCGGTTGAGTAGATTTTATTGTTAGTGGCCTGCAACCTATACCAAAAAAAAAAAAAATCAATTATTCATAAGTATTTGGCTGTATGGTATGATATGGTATGGTTTGTCTGACTGTCATCTCTGCTCTGCAATAAGAGGTAAAACAAAGAGAAGAAAAATGTTTATTACCATTTTAAACCAAAAGACAAGGTTAAGGTGTATTTTTGGTACGCTGTATGTTACACAAAATACAACCATTATGCAAAGGTTCTATTCCCAGTGTCAGCACAAATGGCTTCACATTGATTGGTGTTGAATAGGTTTAGAATTTTGGCACTAATGTGAAGTGTGGGAGCTCCTGGCTGTACATGATGCTTTCAGAGTGGGCGGTACTAGCATGGCTCTACAGATTTAGTTGACTTAGCTTCCGAAAATTGATTCACTGACATCCTGTTTTGAGGGAGTTGATCCTCCAAAAGTGAGAATAAAAGGACGCGGGTTGGGGATCAAAAAGGCTGTCAGTTTTAGTTACACGGTTTTAAATATAAAACTCAACAGGTAATCCCATTTTAATAACTTGGTTTTGTTTTGATTTATATATATATATCCTTATAGGACTTTTATCACTTGACAGTTGCTTGGACTAAATGCACTAATTAACATCTTTATTCAGTTGACTGCTGGGTTGCCTATTTCTTTTGGTCATGTCTGACGACAGAGGTCAGAATCAATCCATCCATTTTCTATGCTGGAGCCGATCCCAGCTGTCTTTGGGTGAGAGGCGGGGTACACCCTGGACTGGTCGCTAGCCAATCACAGGGCACATAGAGACAAAGAGGTTACCCGCACGCATGGGGAGAACATGTAAACTCCACACAGATGCCCTAGTGGAGAATCAAACCCAGGTCTTCCCGATCTCCTGACTGTGGCCTACATGATAACCACTCGGGCAATGCGCAGCACAGGTCATTAAGATCATGAAAGCTCCTTTTAATGCTTCGTTCAATGAACTGTTGAGTATCCCATAGTCACCGGGTGTATGTTCTACGGTGGGTGGTTAGCGCGCAGACCTCACAGCTAGGAGACCAGGGTTCAATTCCACCCTCGGCCATCTCTGTGTGGAGTTTGCATGTTCTCCCCGTGCATGCGTGGGTTTTTTCCGGGTACTCTGGTTTCCTCCCACATTCCAAAAACATGCTAGGTTAATTAGCGACTCCAAATTGTCCATAGGTATGAATGTGAGTGTGAATGGTTGTTTGTCTATATGTGCCCTGTATTTGGCTGGCGACCAGTCCAGGGTGTACCCCGCTTCTTGCCAGAAGACAGCTGGGATAGGCTCCAGCACCCCTCGTGAGGATAAGCGGTAGAAAATGAATGAATTAATTATTATTAGGTGTTGTTTACATATGATCCAATACCGGTGCCAAAACAATATTGTTGAAATAGTGCAAGTGCTTTGCCTTAATGGGGAAAAACATGTGCTGTTGGCGAGGAAGTTTAAAAAGAGTGTCGAATTATGTGTGCATCTGTCGGGATTGTACAGTATCCTTGCGTTAAAGCAGGTCCAAAACTTCTCCTGTCCCGTCGTCCGGCCACTTCAAATAAAATTGAAAACAGGACAGCCGGTCATACCAAAACAATCAAAAACCAAAAGCTAACGAAACCCAATGCTGCTGTTCGGTGTCATGTCGTAGCGGAGAGGTGGCAGTGATCGAGAGGGCGAGGCCAAAACTCCACCACTTCCTGAAAAAAATACTAACACTTACATAATATCAACTTCAAGTACTTGTTACAGTTGGCCACTTAATTTGTCAATCTGATTACTTCTGTTTATGTCGGCACAAAACTTGGTCTACCTCTGCATGCGCTTTAAAATCAGTTTGAAAAGTGTGAAACCTGTTAAACTTGCCCTTGACTCATCCGTGGGATTAATACTGGTGGAGAAGTTTGCCCCTGACTCCTATTACAACATTGGTTGTGTTGCTGCTGTGGCCAAAGAAAGCTAAGTTTTCATTTACACTTTCCCATGCACTCCAAATCATTATTAAAGTTAAAAAAAAACATTAAAAACCTATCTCTAATTACTGCCTCCTTGCAATTTAGGTCAGTAAAAGTTTCATGCTTTTTGTTTAAGAAGTTTTTGCTCTACAAACCTAGAAGCCCACATGTCCAAAAGCATTATGGTGGAGGTAATACAAAACTGCGCCATTTGAGACCTCCTCCAATCAGTTTCTACTCTACACTCTCCAAATTGTTGGGTCTAACCAATTAGAGTGGACAGCTTTCTCCCTTTGTGTCCTTTCAGATATAAACAGCTGCCTCTCAGCTGGGCAGCTGCAACGTTTACACCAATTAGCCGAGAGTGTGCTTAAACCTCAGGAAGCATATAATGGCTGAAGATAATTAATATCATTTATGCTATCAGTGCTTTATTAGTACAAAATGGTCATGTTTCCTGAATCAGAAGTAACATTTCAGAGGGAGAAATACAGAACACCCGCAACAACAGAGGGCAAAATTCTCATTTGTGTGAAAATATGCCAAGCTCGGGTAGTATGCGTATTTATTTCTGTCAGAAGTCGTCTCCATCTCAGTAAACCTCTGTAATTACATCCCAACAGAGGGAGGAATTAAAGTCACTCCCGTCTATTTGGAATGATGGATCTGACAGCCAACAGTTATATAGTTCTCATATGTGCAGACAAACACACATAAATCACCACCTGTGACTGTGCTGCTCTGAAGGCTGTGTAATTAAACATTGTTATATGAGGGAGTGAATGAATGTATAGTCTGTGAAGGTGCCATCAAGATGCGTTTGATGGCAGCCAGCGTCAGAGAGACGATGATTTAGCCGACGGGGCTTGTATAAAACCTAGAGTAGGAGGGGTGCAGTCAATAGTGAGGAGAGAATGAGAATCATTTGGAATATTCCCTAAATGATTGTGCTTTTTCCCATCGTGGTGTCACAATGATGGAGGGAAGATGGTTGCAGCGAATGAGGGAAAACACCACAAATTTCCAGAAATGTTCACAAGTGACATCTTTCATGAGATGCGGACCAGACAGCTTCCTAAAAAATGCATCATATAGTGGGACCTCTCGACTAAGAATTTGACTGAAGTTTGATGTCATGCATAACGTGAAACATCCTATAGTACATGTTCTTCAATTGTTGACGCTACACTACTTATTTATATACAGTTCCCTCGTTTATTGCAGGGGATGGGGTCCCAAAATAGCCTGTGATAAGTGTTTTATTTTTTTTTTACAATTATTATATATGTTTTAGGGGCTGCACGGCGGAAAGTGGTTAGTGCGCAGGCCACACAGCTAGGAGAAACAAGTTCGATTCCACCCTCGACCATCTCTGTGTGGAGTTTGCATGTTCTCCCCGTGCATGTGTGGGTTTTCTTCGGGTACCCCGGTTTCCTCCCACATTCCAAAAACATGCTAGGTTAATTGGCGACTCCAAATTGTCCATAGGTATGAATGTGAGTGTGAATGGTTGTTTGTCTATATGTGCCCTGTAATTGGATAGCGACCAGTCCAGGTTATACCCCGCCTCCCGCCCGAAGACAGCTGGGATAGGCTCCAGCACCCCCTCATGAGGATAAGCAGTAGAAAATGAATGAATGAATGAATGCCTCACATGTTGCATTGTAAGCTGCTGTATAATCGTTCCACGTTATATTAACATAACCCAACAACTTAAAGTGTGCTATGATTGTCATGAATGAGTTTTCACTCCAAGATGACTTGAGAGACCCAAGTTCGATTCCACCCTTGGCAATTCCTCCTACATTCCAAAAACATGCTAGGTTAATTGCCGACTCCGTATTGTCCATAGGTATGAATGTGAGTGTGAATGGTTGTTTGTCTATATGTGCCCTGTGATTGGCTGGCCACCAGTCCAGGGTGTACCACGCCTCATGCCTGAAGACAGCTGGGATAGGCTACAGCACCCCTGTGACCCTCGTGAGGATAAGCGGTAGAAAATGAATGAATGAATTATTATTATTGTTATGTTTATTTCACTGCATCAGATAGAGAGCTTTGTGTAAAATGGCAGCCCCTCTTGTGGTTTAAACTTGTGGCATTATCTTAATGTGCAGTGCGACTGTTTGTCTTGATCTTGCAAAACTTTGTCAGGATTAGGGACCCCCCCCCTCCTGCATAAGTCTTTTCTGTAAAGCACTTTGGGGGTAAAAGGGTAAAATCGCTTCATTAAATCATTCTAAAATTATCCAAATCATCCCATAAAACAAAAACAATAAAAATGAGTGCAGATAATATACTTTAAGTTTTTAAATGCACGGTTGAAGTGTTTTCAGCTTGGATTTCAACATTGCCAAAGTGGAGGATTGTTACACATCTTTTGGGTGACTGTCAGCCATATTTTGTCAGCCTAAAACTGGAACACAGCCTCGTCGTGGTTAGTCTTGACTCTGGCCGCCCGCAGAAGACCACTACATGACCTGGGTACTGGACTAGCATTGTCATATTTTGTGGTTCTAGTCAGGACCCAAGCAGGAGCATTCTGGATGTACTGCATCAGCTCATTTAGTGACCCCATTATGAAGGCCGTTACAGTAGTCCAGCCTGCTGGAGTCAAAGGCATGGATTAGTCTCTCTAAATCTGGCTTAGACATTATTCCCTTGATTTTTGGCAATGTTTTTAGGTGATAAAAAGCTGATGATGCTATTAATTTAATGTGTCTGTTATAGGTAGATCCGAGTCCATTACTACCTCTACCTCTCGATTTTTAACCTGATGATGAGGTTTTAGAGAAAGAGTCTCAACGTGGCTAATAACACTTTCACTTGTTTCCATAGTTGTGGTAAGATAAATTGGAGCTGCGTATTAGCTGGCCTAAAGGAAGCATGTACAGATTGAACAATAAGGGTCCCGAGATTGACCCCTGGGGAACCCCACAGGTTTAGTATGAGACAAAGTTACCATTTCCGACAAAGTACTTCCGGTTGTCCAGATAGGATTTGACCAGATTAGAGCAGGGCCAGAGATTCCCACCCAGTTTTCTAACCTCTGGGTGTTCATGTCAGACCGGTAGCAGGCCTCAGGGAAGACCCAGGACAAGTTGGAGAGACTGGACAAAGGGCAAAGTATCTCGGAATAGGGAAGTCTGGACTTCCCCGCAAAGGCTGCTTCCTCCGTGACCTGACCTCGGGTAAGCGGCGTAAGATGGATGGATGAGCACTTTAATAGCACACAATTTAAGTTGAAAAGTTGTAACACCAAAACTCTTTTTGCACTACAGAATTGCACTTTTTAACAATTATAATTTTGTAAGACCTAAGCATATTTCAATACAATTACCACACTTCATTGGCCTGCATGTGAATTATATGGGAGTGCATATACTTGTTTTTCAGCAGGCTGGAGAGACCTATGGGAGCCAATTAGAGAGCGTAATGTTGGATATGACAAAAGACCGTCGTTTTTTTGGTCATGCCCACCCATCTGCCTTGTACCCCCTCCCCCAACCGGCTTTTATAGCCAAACAGAGGTTTAATAAGAGAGGTGTCTGGCACTCTCATCTCCTCTCCGACACACAGGAAGCACAGTGGTCACAGAGTTTGGCTTTAGATGAGGTCAGTGGCCCCGTGGGCTCAGCTGCAGGGAGAGAAGACAGCGAAATAAACGGGCAAGAGACTTGGAGAGCTGCAACAACGTGGCGGGTCTCAAGCACATTATATACAACCCATATGAGATGAGAATACAGATAACATCACTCTTTTTTTTTCTTATACTTTCAATTTAAATTGCTTTTGAATGTTGAAACGCAGAAAAAACACACAAAGCAATGAATTGAGGTTTGTATTTGTTAGTCCAGCATTGCATATCATGGAAATCTCCATGTGCAAATTACCTCTGAAATGTCATGCGAATGCTAATGAATGTTGTTGCTGAAGGAACGAAATGAAGTACTATAATGCACCTTAATACTGTATTATATATCTAATATATATGGGTGGTTGTCCTGGAAGGGGTACTAGTGAGCGTTTGAGGAGCATGACGCACAAACTACAATCATTTGATGTTATAGCCGTATGAAAATATACTGAAAACGTTTTGAATAAGCAGGGGAAATAGTGTTCTAGTCTGTGGTGTACAAAACCCGATATGATGTGAATTTCTGTGTCACACACGGTGCCAAGTGGTTAGCACACAGGCCACACAGACCTGGGTTCGATTTCTCCCACATTCCAAAAACATGCTATGTTAATTGGCGACTCCAAATCATCCATAGGTATGAATGTGAGTGTGAATGGTTGTTTGACTATATACGCCTTGTGATTGGCTGGCATCCACGATCTTGGCATTTGAGTTTCTTACCAAAAAGGTTTTTTTTAGAGAAGCTTTGACTTAGATAATCACTCACTCGCTATGTTGTAATTGTTTTTCACTGTAATGCCTCACGGCGAGTAGCGTGCAGGCCTCACAGCTACGAGACCCGAGTTCAATTGCACTCTTGGCCATCTTTGTGCGGAGTTTGCATGTTCTCTCCGTGCATGCGTGGGTTTTCTCCGGGTACTCCGGTTTCCTCCCACATTCCAAAAACATGCTAGGTTAATTGCCGACTCAAAATTGTTAGTGTGAATGGTTGTTTGTCTATATGTGCACTGTGATTGGCTGGCGACCAGTCCAGGCTGTACTATGCCTCTCACCTGAAGACAGCTGGGATAGGCTCCAGCACCCCCTTGTGAGGATAAGCGGTAGAAAATGAATGAATGAATGAATGCCTCGCGTGTTGCATTGTAAGCTGCTGTATTAATAATTCCATGTTATATTAACATAACCCAGCAAGTCGAAGTGTGCTACGATTGTCATGAATAAGTTTCACTCCAAGATGACTTGGGTACCTTTACAACCTCTGTCAAATGCTTCCTTGCAAAGCGACAGAGAGGCTCTCAGAGAACAATTTCCAAGGTTTCAGGTGAAGATCCTGCTGTCTTGTTCAGACGACATATTGTACAAAAGGAAACCGTGGCGAAATAAGTGCAAAAAACGTCTGCACAACTTGCTGACCTTTTGGGAGAAGAATGTTCTTTTTGACTGGCTTGTTTTGGCAGGTTCAATAGAACATACACGAAAGCTTAACATTTTTCTTTTGTTTGTTTGTTATGAAATATGACCACCTTCAGTCGGCTGCTCATTTTTTAGAGTTACTTAAAAAAGATTTTTTTTATGTCTGTAAATCCTGGACATTTACAAAAGACGGCAGAATATTACATTTCCGTGGCAAAGTGGTGCATGTCCGCCTAAAATTTGAGCATGATTGGTTGCCATCATAGTAATGGTAATGGTTTTATTTCATTTGAACATGCATCAGATTACAGTTGAATGCATCACATAATCAGTTCACAGTTCCACATGTCCAAAAGGAGTAGGAAGAAGCAAAGCTTATTAAATCCTACCCCTCCATCTGGTACTTTTACAATCAGTAACTGTTACATTTGTTCACTTCCTGCTTTCCTAATATAGTTTAAGTTTTATTTATTTATTTATTTAATTTTTGTCACAAGTATGAGGTGATATGACCATCCAATGACATAATGGGTACCATAGTAAGTGTCAATATAGTGATATGTGTAGCACATCATGACATCAAGCAACTTGGCAACAAACTGGCAATAAGCTACTGACCATTTGTCAAATTGTTCAAAAACTTTGATGGACGCTTGCATGTCTTCCAAAACATTTTTAGCACAAGTAGTAGGGCTGTCCTCATTTTTTTGGACTGTATTTGAGTACATTTTCAATTGCTTTTGAACAGACACTCACTAAGCAGTAAATCACACTTGTTCAGAACATCTGCCCTGCAATGAATTCCCCCCAAATATTGTGTGTCCCTTGTTGGGAGGCAATTTTTAGCGCTTGGCCTTTTTTGTCCCATACTCCCTAAAGTATTTCGATTACCTTAAAGGCCACAAGCCGGCTCCCACGATATTTATCAATCAAGCAGGTCAACGCCAACAGAGAGAAGTGGAGTGGCACCACAAAGAACACTTAGCCTGGATAAACAGGCGGCTGGTACCATGGATCACTGCACCGCTAAGCCTGCCACTCGGCACTGGGAAGAGGGGATACAGCAAGGCGTGGGGGGAGGAATTCTGGAGTCTGTGCGACTTGGAAGCGAGGCTTTGGGGAGAAACACAGGCCTGGTCAAAATGTCATCAGCGTGCCAGCTTATAGCAGCTTGAAAGGCTTGGAGTTGTGATATTTATCCTGTGGGCTTTGCGAGGGAGGTGGACTTGGAGAGAAAATATCTATAATTTCACGGTGTCTTCAGGGGAAATCTGATTTCAGATGGCTGGCAGTCTGATAAATAGCAACTGCTGTCTGCAATCCTTTCCTGGAAAGAGCCAAGAGAGGCCACAGGTCGCCTTTATGTCCGACGCCATGAGTGGGAATTTGTGTGTGCATACATAAATCTTGTGTAAGTTTCGAAAACGGAAAAAAAAAAGCCGACTTTTCTTCTGAGTTCCTGCACTTGAGGGTTGCACTTTAGAGTTAACTGTTCTGAATGACTGGATTGGATTTGATTACCCCCTGGGCTGCACACACTGCTTGTTTCATATCCTCTAAGAACACTTGTTCAGGAGTTAAACAAGGTCAGCAATGGTTTAATCTTTGCGACTATTTCCGCCCGTCCCGCTGCGCCTGACGCTCGTCTCTTCTCGGGGAATTACTGCCAACATCCTCGGAATCTCGCCATGAATTTTTAACAAGGAAATCGTATCCTATTAATTCAATAGACCCCCTCTAAAATTCAATATGCTGTATAAACAATTTGATTTCTCTGCCATTCACCTCTCCTTTTATATTTAATGTGATTCCTTACACCGTCTAAGGGGGGGGGGGGGGGGGGGGGCAGGAGAGGACGGAAGATAGAAAGTTCTGAAGACATACTGGTTTTCATCCTTTCTTAAGAGCTTTTGAAGCATTGTTATGTTAATGGTCGACATGGAAGACCTTTAAACCTCAAGACGCTAGTCCATTTTACACAGTTTATTCAAGTCGGAATTAATATATACGAAAATATATACTGTCACCCTTCATTCATAGCGATTAATTGGTTAATTGCCCAAAAAACTTACCACTTCCACACTTTTTTTTTAACTCTATCATATCGGACATTGCCTTATGAATTAAGGTAATATCCTCAATGTTTTGTGTCATTACTGCACTGTATTACCTGTTCCTTGTATTCCAATATGTTTGACTAATAAGTAAGAAGTTACATGGGGATATTTTATTGGCATTGTTTTATATACTACTGTCATCATCCTTTTTGGCATCGCGTAGCTCAGGTAGTAGAGCCTTTGATTCTTAACCTTGCCGCTTCAATCTTACATGTCAATCCTGCTGAAGCCCTGCTGCTCCTGATGAATGCCTTAAAGGTAGAAAAATCCTATATAAGTCAAAGTCCATTTACATTCTTTGTGTTATTGGATATTTCCTCCTATCTGGTTGAAACTGCAAGATGTCAGACTAATGAGTGTTTTTAAAAAATTTGTGTATCCCCATTAAATTAATGCCATGTTTCCCCCAATGAACCACAGCTCCCCGGTGCAGACAGCACTCATGCAGCCCCAGATTGTTGTACTCGCATATTGTTGCCAGCTATTTCGATACACAGCCCTCTCTAAAGTTTCATTTCTATATTATTATCGCTTGAGAAAGTATCCTGTAAAAAATAATAGTTCTGAGTTCTGTAATCTATATCTCACATGCATTGAAAGTCTATTGAAAGTGGGTGTGGTTAGCTCATATTCAACATTAAGGCACAATAGAACACACAGTAGAATCTTGATATCACATTACACAGCAAGTCAAACATTTTCCACACACACATAACGCATCCTTTCAACTCTATTGTCATACAATTCCAGTATATCATTTGCTTTGCCGGTCAGTTACAAAGTGTGAAGTTGCCTGGACACACACACACACACACACACACACACACACACAGACAGACATATTATTATGAAGCTTTGATGTGAGCCATGGCCGTAATGATTAGTGCTTTGCTCATCTCATCTCCTTGATTGAAGCTGAAGTGCAGCATAAATAATTCATTCTCATGTATATTTCAGGGCTTCAAATCATGTTTTTTTACATTTCAGTTTGATCAGTCAATCCAAAACACATGTACACCTTTTGCCGAGCCTTCTGTTCTCATGTTAATTCTACAGTAGGTCCTCACTTTTTGTGGCGGTTACGATCCAGCACGACTAGCGAATAATTGATACACCCATAAAAATGTTTATTTTTGATATAACGACTCTACTGCTTTGGCATTCTTCTCCGATTTCAGTTCAACATTTGCAATAAGATTAGATTCGGCTCCAAAATCCTCTTATTTGCTTTTCAGTGGGGTTAAAGTTTGGGTCAAATAACACGCTATACTCATCTTTTTGACAGATTATATTTGATTTAAATTTTATTTGCAGTGGTGTAAAATCTGATCAAATGAAAGCTACCAGTCAGCATTTAAATAGTTTACATTATCACTTAGATGATGGAAAAAAGCCAAGCCGGTGCAACTGCAACATGTTTGTTTGGTTGACTGATCGCTGTTAATTAAACAAACATGATTCATGCTGCTCATCTGAACAGGGGGGTTTCCTGTGTGTGTGTGTGTGTGTGTGTGTGTGTGTGTGAGAGCTGTTCTGCCTAACTGGTCAAGTAGTCGGCTACAGAATGGTCATTCTGTCAGCACAGATGGACAGGAAAAAGCCCAGGGGGCAAGTGAGACTCCACAAGCTATACGCTTTGCATACTGTGTGTGCATGTGTTTGTGTGTAGCACATGTGTGCACAATCTTATTATATGTGTGCGTGTAGTTGACAGAAGCCATTACCCCCCGCCACCCACCCCGCCCCACCACCTTGCTCCTTACATGCAACAAATGCCATCCCTGTCTGCTTGGGTTGCCCTCTAACACACCGGATCAAATGTAGATGGTTCAAGTGCCACGGAATGCTGCCATCTCCATCATAAGTCTAATATGATATAATATGAAATGAAAGGATAAGAAGATAGCAGGGAATGCATGCGTGCATTTATGAAGAGTGCTGTCATAGTAACAGTAAAGGATGAATGAGTAACACTCTGCTGGTAATCCTGCAACAGGCAATTAGATGTGCATCATCTTAGACAGCAATTTTTTACCAAGTAGACTCGTTCTCACTCAGAGGGTTTGTTCACATTTTCCCTGTTTTGCCTCGTGTTGAATATTTAAGCGTAACTCAGGATTAAATTTTTCCTCGATACACAACGGTGCTGTTTCCGGAAACTACTTTAAATATATACAGTCACCCTTCATTCATAGCGATTAATTGGTTAATTGGCCAAAAAACTTACCACCTCCACACTTTTTTTTAAACTCTATCATGTCGGACATTACCTTATGTATTAAGGTAATATCCTCAATGTTTTGTGTCATTACTGCAATGCACTTAGTGACCAAAGTATTACCTGTTCCTTGTGTTTCAATATGTTTGACTAATAATACCATACCATGAAGCAGCGATCATTTATTAAGTAATATCTGAAAAGCCACGATACAGTGAGGAAGCGATCATCAAACTGCAATATTGCGAGGCACAACTGCATGAATTTTTGTATATATTTACAAAACTGTAGTGAGACCAGCCATGTTGTTTGGTCTAGAGACAGCGAGGAAAAGACAAGAAGCAGAGATGAGGATGCTGAGGTTCTCATTGGGAGTGACCAGGATTGATAGGATCAGGAACTAATCCATCAGAGGGAGTTAGAGATGGTTGGGACATGTCCAGAGGAGAGATAGTGAATATATTGGTAGAAGGATGCTGCATTTAGAGCTGCCAGATAGGAGGTGTAGAAGAAGACCAAAGAGGAGGTTTATGGATGTAGTGAAGGAGGACATGAGGGTAGTTGGTGTGAGACAGACAGATGCAGACCACATCGATTTGGTGTGGCGACCCCTGAAGGGAAAACCCGAAAGAGAAAGAAGTCTGTGTGTAAAGGAATGCTGCAAAACCTGAACCTGGGGCATGACTTTTCTTTTCTCCTGCTCTGTGGCGTTGAAAGAAGTTGTCACTGTCCAACAGTATTTGTAATGATCGTATTATGGTGTGAGGTTACACACAGTATCCTGGGTTCCTTTTCTGGGTTCTTTGTACAAAGCAAGGCAGATCAATGGAAGCTCTGCTGCAACAGGCTTTCATGTTGAATTACTCTTTGTAAAACAGGCTAATGTTAAAGACTGAGTGCATTGGCCGATAGACAATACATCCACTTCAAATTAAAGTGGTTTTGTTCTTTAAGAAAGTCTTCTGACCTGTGTAATGTGGATATCAACTGTGCAGCCAATTGTTTCCCAAACAAAGCAAAATCAGTGGGTAATTAAAGTGTTTTTCACATGAGCTGAAATTAAAAGCGATTTCGAGACCACACTGAGGCGCATTGTTTTGTATTCAAGGCAACCGATTCACATTTGAGCTTCCTGTGCGGTGAAATTGTCAATTGTCAGTCAAGACAGAACAATTGTCCGAAAAGATCTTGGAGTCGTGCCGTTTCGGATTATTTTGTTGGACAGTCGGCAATTAAAGTTTTAAAATACTGTAATATAGTATGTTCAATTTCAATGTCAGCCTTAACTCCTTCCATACCTCTTTACTTTTTATTACGGCTAACCTCGCTACAAGGCAAGCTCTTGACATGGAAATCACAAACACTACGAAAACTGGGAAGTTGCTTCAAAGCTTTACAATGTGTGCTTAGAATACGAAAATGTATTTTCGATAGAACACCTGCAGAAAATATTATACATAAATGACACAGGATGAGTCAACATTATGCATTTCAATTGTAATTCTCCTCAATACACTGCCTGTCACAATATCATGCACCCAAAAAGTCCAGGCTAAAATAATAGACTTACAGCAATACCTTTGAACACACAGATTTGCAAAAAAAACATAAATAATTCAACATTTTTTTATGCTTAAAACTATGTTTCTGCCAGTGAGCTGACAACCATTAAGCGGATCATGCTCGGGGGCTCTACTAGCCTGGGGCTTCTGGAGGGTTCCATTCACCATCATTTTGTGTCAAGTGTGCAGTATCAGCTTCATGACCAATTCAATTGTAAAGGCCTTTTAACTTAGTTTATATGCTGTCTGACCTGAGGGAATTGTATCAAGTTTGCCATAGTGTATAATTAATAAGGATGGCTATGGATCCATGGCTTTTAACTAGGGGGTGTCACAAGACGCTCTGTTCATGAGACGATACGTGTGATTGGGTCTACCAAAACCAGAGGCTTTGCTTGGAAGAAAAGTACAATAATACAATACTAGGATGGTAACGGCCCCGCCCCCGAGACAAAGAGATGACTGACAAAAGGGCTCACTCTGTTCGTGCTTTACATGCTTTCGCTGATGTGAGGACTGGTTTGAGGAGAGCGATAACCCGAATTGAACCCATTTAAGAATCACCTTATTTAAACCACAAGTGGGGCGGCCATTCTCAATCTGATGCAGTGCAATAAACATAACAATAATAATAATTCATTCATTCATTCATTTTCTACCGCTTTTTCCTCACGGGGGTTGTGGGGGTGCTGGAGCCTATCCCAGCTGTCTTCGGACAAGAGGCGGGGTACACCCTGGACTGGTGGCCAGCCAATCACAGGGCACATATAGACAAACAACCATTCACACTCACATTCATACCTATGGACAATTTGGAGTCACCAATTAACCTAGCATGTTTTTGGAATGTGGAAGGAATGGCCAAGGGTGGAATCAAACTCTGGTCTTCTCGCTGTGTGGCCAGCACGCTAACCACTCAACACTGTGCAGCCACAATAATATAAATAATAATAATAAACATATTGTTGATGTAATAATGCCTTGTGGGTCAGTCAATATTAATAACATTGCAAGCTTTTATGATTCTTAGAATGACCATTTATTCTTAGAAATGAGCCACAATTTTGTATCATTTTCCGCAGGCTACTTAGCTTGTCAATCCAAGAGAACTTACTGTCCATGTCACCCAGTGAGCATTTTTTCCCAGATAGCAAGGTGACATTAAAACCATGGATAATCTACGTTGAATATTCAATGTCAGATCAATGACTCAACATCAAAGTTCAGTGTCTATTTAGCATTTGCACCCACTGCTAACACTCAAAAGAACGTTTCATAACCGTAGATTAACACAATTTCAGTTGTATTTCAACTCATGTGAACATTGAAATAATTTCAACTGAACTTTTAGCATTTAGCACACTTAGCATGCCAGAGTCAAAGCCAAAGACAATTTAAAGCAACAAACAATGGCTTGTCAACACCTATACTTGTAAATACTAAAAATATATGTGATTTCAATGATAATACCTAAAAAAGTGCTGATCAATGCCAGCATTGTTATAAAAATCCTGCTTCATGTACAGTCAGATATCATAGGCTTAAAAGATATATGGTTTATCTATAGTGGGCACACACTTTCATATTAGAAATTACATTGTTTACATAGTTTACATTGTATGTTAAGGCACACCTGTGCAATAATCATGCTGTCTAATCAGCACCTTCATATGCCAGAACTGTGAGGGGCAGGAAATATATATTATGAATAATAAATGCTCACTAATACAGATTAATGAATAATATTTGGGAGAAATGTGCCTTTTGTGGGATGAATGAGTGGTTAATGCGCAGGCCACACAGCTAGGAGACCTGGGTTTGATTCTCTGTGCCGTTTGCATGTTTTTCCCGTGTGTTTTCTCCGGGTACTCCAGTTTCCTCCCACAATCCAAAAACATGCTAGGTTAATTGGCGACTCCAAATTGTCCATAGGTATGAATGTGAGTGTGAATGGTTGTTTGTCTATATGTGCCCTGTGATTGGCTGGCGACCTCTCACACAAAATCAGCTGGGATAGGCTCCAGCATGCCTGCGACCCTTGTGGGGATAAGCGGTACAGAAAATTATTAGTGGATGTGGATTAAAATGTGGATTATTAGAGCCCTCTGGACACGAAATAGCACCCCTATAGTCACTTTTACACTCATTCATTTATTTTCTACCGCTTTTTCCTCACGAGGGTCGCGGGGGTGCTGGAGCCTATCCCAGCTGTCTTCGGGCGAGAGGCGGGGTACACCCTGGACTGGTCGTCAGCCAATCACAGGGCACATATAGACAAACAACCATTCACACTCACATTCATACCTATGGACAATTTGGAGTCGCCAATTAACCTAGCATGTTTTTGGCATGTACCCGGAGAAAACCCACGCATGCACGGGGAGAACATGCAAACTCCACACAGAGATGGCCGATGGTGGGAATTGAACCCTGGTCTCCTAGCTGTGAGGTCTGCGCGCTAACCACTAGACCGCCGTGCCGCACTTTTACACTCATGTATTCCAATATAAAATAAAAATTTGACATTTAAAACATGCTGTAAAGACTTCAGTAGATCAATCCAGGGTGTTACCCCGCCTCTTGTCCGAAGACAGCTGGGATGGGCTCCAGCAATGAATGAATGCCTTTTGTGCAGGAAGAAACAGTTTTTAAATCCGTGAGGTCAAAAATGGGAGCAAAAACAAAAATGTTGCTTGTATCTGTCACATCCTTGTCAACATTTTTGTGCAAGTGTAAGCATGTGATGTTGCTCAGTATAACTTGATATGCATGTCGGAAACAACTAAAAGCATGATCATACATACAGTATAGCATATAGCATATAGTATATAATATACTGTATAGAGAATGTAAAGGGAAGGGCAGCCTTGACATGTGGACGAGCCCAGTGAAATGTGTTCTCTCTTCAACTCATTGACGCTGCCAGCTGAGCATCTCCTTCATCTCTCATCTCCGATTTTTTTTCCTTTTATTTTTTATGGGTTTTTTTTTTATTCCACAGGACCCTACAAAGCACAAAAGTCACCAGATTCCCCCGAGAGCATTTCTCACAACTTTGCAAACACACCTTGTTTTGATGTGTGAGCTCGCGTGTGTGTGTGTTTTTCGATGACGCTGTACGTTTTTGCTGATCAAGGGCACTTGCGGAGAGGACAGTAAAGGTGAACGCGCACACACCTCACACACCTCACACACCTACACACCTACACACTCGTAGACACTTTGAGTTGTGTGCCAGAACACCTGCACATTTGAAAAAGAGGGAGAAGCAGCACAAAGCTCTTCTATTCTTTCGCCATGAGGTGACACGCCATTGTTGTTTTTTATGTGTGTGTGTTTTCCTCCCTGGAGCATTTTGATACAAAATAAGGCTATTGAAGTATTATATGAGAGGTCTGGTCATTTCTGGTACTATGAAATATGACAACCCAAATGTCCTTCACACCAGTAAACTTAAAAAGTGACTAAAGATGGCCTTGTGTAGTTCATGATATTAAACCTTGCATGAGACTGACCTCGGAAGCAAAACAAAACTCATAAATGTTCACCTTAGAAACGATCGCAATAAGCTTCTCACCATTCCGACTGTGTGTGTGTGTGTACGCGTGAGAGACAAAGGGAGTGTGTTTGCACATACAGTATGAGAGCAAATCCTTCACTGTAAACATGTTGACGCATCAGCAGGGCGTCTGGTTCATTTTGTCGCTCTGCCAGTAGAGCTGACTTCCAAATTAATCACACATGATGGGATGATTAATCTGGTTGTTGTCCCGCTCTCTGTCGACCGGAGACATCCATCTGTCCTCTTCGACGTCTCGCTGCTCGCGACGGCTCACCGCCATGTTTGACTGCGGCTTTGTTTTCCTTTTTATAGATTTACAGAAACATGAGAGAAGATCCGTGATAATTGTCAGGAGGAGAAATTGCATTAATTTAACAACACTTCCATGATGTGGGCCTGTGTTTGTGCCTGAGCAGGCATAATTTGGGCTTTGTATTTGTGGATTATTTCAAGTTGTTTGGGTTATTTCTATTCTATTAATAACTGGTGGGAGGAAGGACTGAATGAGTTATTTTGCACCTGTGCATGAGCAAATGTGCTCCTGACTTTGACTTATTTTGTGAGGTTTTTGATCATTTCTATTATGCAAATTAAAGGTTGCTGTTAATATGCTTTGCAGCGTGAGGAAAAATTCAATACGATGAAATACTGAGGGCTTTGGTTTGCTTATTTCTAGTCATTTTGGTTACTTATGTTATGAAGGGGAGTGTTATCATTAACCACTGACAGGAGTTACAGTATATGACATATCTATGCATTTGTTGTTTATTTTTGTGCGGTTTCAGTTATACGTATCTATTATACAATATTCAGGTTAACATTAATAATTGACAGCTAGAAGTAACTACACAACAGCAACTGTGCCCATGAGCTTGTCTATAGGTACTGTATATATGATAATACAGTAATCCTTTATTTACTGCAGTTAGTTGGACGACGATGATGGATGAACTTCAGACAATTGTGATTCCTTATTGTAGTTGGAGCATAGAAAACCTGTTTACAACCTTCTTAATAGATTTTTTTTTTGGAGTGGTTCATCCGCAGGCCACACAGCGAGGAGACCTGGGTTCGATTTCCCACTTGGGCATCTCTGTGTGGAGTTTACATGTTCTCCCCGTGTTTGTGTGGGTTTTCTTCGGGTACTCTGGTTTCCTCCCACATTCCAAAAACACGCTAGGTTAATTGGCGACTCTGAATTGTCCATAAGTATGAATGTGAGTGTGAATGGTTGTTTGTCTGTATGTGCCCTGTGATTGGCTGGCGAACAAACTAGGGTGTAAGCTGCCTCTCGCTCGAAGACAGCTGGCATAGGCTCCAGCATGCCCTCCACCCTCGTGAGAATTAACGGTAGAGAAAATGTATGGATGGTTAGAGCCCTCTGGACACAAAATAGCAGCCCTATAGTCACTTTTATACTCATATTACCCAATATAAAATAAAAATTTGCCATTTAAAACACAATGTAAAGACTACAGTAACCCAGTTGCAGTATAAAATACACTCTTGGATTTTTTATTTTAGTTTATTTATCCGTATTTATGATTGAAAATACTTAATTTAGGTGAATTATATGTTAACTTTACTCAAAGTCTTGAAATTCTATCCATGATGTGGCAAGGAACAACTGTATATTTACATATATGTCACAGTTATGGCAGTGCGACAGATGCCAGCTCGTGTTGTTGTGCAAAAGTACTTTGGTAAAACTCACTTCCTGACTCCCTAAGAGCCGTGCTGGACTAGTAGACCGATTTAAGCTCATTGGCAATGCTCAACTATCAATCATTTGGATCTGTGGATGCAGTACATGCAGCGGTACATCATTTGAAATGTGTATTCTGCTACAAGAAGAAACCTTTACAAAACAATGATTGTTGAGGGTTTATGTGTTGGTATGAAAACTGCATGTTGAGTTTCATAACAAGCTGTGGCGAATCAATGACTATATGTTACACGACTGTCAAGTCGCTGACATCCAAGGCCAAGACGATGCAATTAAACACGGTGGCTGTCAGGGGGACTGGAACATACTCCGCTAACCTTTTCCTCTATAGCTTCTGTCAAAGTCTATACATGAACATGACTGCCTCTGATGTAATTAACTTTTCTATTAGCACACTGGCCTCAGAGGTAGACCAAACCACTTTTTAAAGAAAAAAAAAAAGTAAGGGAAAAAAGGTTCTCACATATCTTCGCTCTCATTAATGATCCAGCACTAATTCAAATGCAGACTTTGGCACGGTGATCTTTCCTAAACTGCCTGCCTTTTTGGAGCCAAATAGATGTAGTTTATTATTAACAAGCAGATGTTGTTGGCACCACAAAAAGGAATTCAAAAGTCAGTCAGTTGATTGTCAGATTGACAATCAATACACTCCTGATCAAACTTGTATTGCAAGAATATACATTTTTCACTGTTGGATCTTAAGGAGGTAGTAGGTAATGGTAATGGTTTTATTTCATTTGAACATGCATCAGATTACAATTGAATGCATCACATAATCAGTTCACAGTTCCACATGTTCGAAAGGAGTAGGAAGAAGCAAAGCTTATTAAATCCTACCCCTCCATCTGGTACTTTTACAATCAGTAACTGTTACATTTGTTCACTTCCTGCTTTCCATAATACAGTTAGGTGTTTTTGTTTTTGCATTTTGAATTTTAAAATTTGTTGTCCCATACCGAAGTACGAGGTGATATGACCATACAATGACATAATGGGTACCATAGTAACTGTCCATATCGTGATATATATAGCACATCATGGCTGGTTCAAGACTCAAGTAGTCTTTGAGTAGTAGGTTCAAGCAGTATTTCATTTATTCATTCATTTTCTACCGCTTTTCCTCACGAGAGTCGTGGGGGTTGCTGGACAGCTGGAGCCTATCCCAGCTGTCTTCGGGCGAGAGGCGGGGTACACCCTGGACTGGTCGCCAGCCAATCACAAGGCACATATAGACAAACAACCATTCACACTCACATTCATACCTATGGACAATTTGGAGTTGAGAGCAAAAATTCAGAGCAAAAATGGCCTTGTCTCTTTCAATGCCACTAAATTGCCCATTTGGAATTTGCATTAGAGCACCAAACACGGGACCGCGCCCCACCCAAAACAACTCTGCAGCCCACTGTTAGGTTGAGACCCACTAGTAAAAACGTCACTTGGATGTTCGCCTGATCTAAATCCAATTGAGAACATTTGGGTTGGGGATGGATGGCAGGGGGAGGTTGATCAGTTTCAAAGCGTGGATGCCCTGCAGTGAAGCCATCTTCGCCACCTGGACCAACATTCCCACTAGCCTACTGGAAGCACGGGCATCAAACGTGCCCAAACCAATTTTTTAGATGATTAACAAGAATGACGCACATACTCATTACTGAATCCTTTTTTGAAAATATTATTGAAGTTTCAGGGTTTTTATGAACAGCCAACTTTAGCTTAATGGTTACAATAAATTACCCACTAATTCTTGCAATTTTTCAACTGGTCTTACATACAGGATTGTATGTAAGTTTAACTATGTTTAACTCCAATTAATTAAGTTTGGAGAAAGAAGGAGGAGATGGGTGTACATACTACTAATACAACTTTAAAAACCATGCAGATGGATTGAGTCTTGAATGACTTTTCAATTATTTCCGAGGACATCTTGTCTACATCTGAATCGTCGGGGAAAAACATGACGGCTTGCAAAAGATTTTTTTTTTTAATTAATATTTCATTATTGAAGTTAGGGTAGCTTTAAATGAAAGTTGATGTCCACTACTGCAATAAAATTCAAAAATAAATTTATCATTTGTCATCGGAAAAATATGTATGATGATTATTTATTTTGGGTCCTGTTGAGGGTGCTGTGGGCTGATTGGGTGAGTTGGGGCAACTGTGGTGGCTGGGAGGTCAGAGGTCATTCTACTAGCTTTTATTTTTGGTACTTTTGTTCGCATAAGGTTTATGTACAACACTTACTCGCATGTAAACTCTACGCTATACATGTTGCTAAGTATAAGTATGTTGCTAAGTTGTACTTCTGCTGTGTCTCCTTTTGGTTGTGACCCTTGAGCAAGGCCGTAATGTGGTGATATATCTTTTTGTTTCATGCCAAAAACTCAGAATAAAGTTAGCGTCCAAAACATAAATTGTACACCACAATTCAAAGTGTTAGTAATTGTCATTTTAATTACTCGTGCGCCCATATCATTATTGGCAGATACTGTGTGATGTCATGTTCATCTTTAGCTGCTCTGTTGCCGCCTGTTTGTTGCCTGTTTCAGTGCACTGCAGGTCCTGCTGGGGCAGAGCCACCCGTGCACACCTGAGAACAATTCATCATCAGGGCTTTATAAGCCTCACTCATTGCCAGATTGTTTCCTTGGCCTTCACTCGCTCCCTGTACAACTACTACATTCCCGTGTCTTGTTACTTTCTGGTCATTTGCTCTATGAGAAGTATGTACTTTTTTCTATTTAGCTTATTCCACTAACTCTATTTTTTTGTAGTTTTCATCTGCCAGTATTTTTCAGCAGTTGTTGTTTCCATTGGAGAACTTTTTGTATTGGACTTTTTATCTACATCTGGCTTTTTGTCCTCGCTATATTGGGATCCAACTACTGGCTTACACCAGTTGTAACAAATGAACTGCCAATATGAATTTCTGCCAATATTGTCTGATATCATTGGTCGGTTGATAACATTGGACATTCCCTACTGTATAATTAAAACAAAATAAAACCCAAATAAAGCAAATCTGGTCATGCTAGACAGAGATATAATGGGTAAGGGAATGGGAAGGTGTTTGCAGACTTATACTGTCACCTTGTTTTGTTTTATAGGTATTGCATTTTCAAGTATTGACTTTGAGTATGTAAGTATTATTACATCAGTATAAATATTGTTTATTGCTTATCGGGAAGACCCTTTCTTATGTCACAATAGGCACAATTCATTCATTCATTTTCTACCGCTTTTCCTCACAAGGGTCGCGGGGGGTGCTGGAGCCTATCCCAGCTGTCTCCGGGTGAGAGGCGGGGTACACCCTGGACTGGTCGCCAGCCAATCACAGGGCACATATAGACAAACAACCATTCACACTACAATAGGCACAATTGACACACAAAATAGGCACAAAAGAATTTACAATATTCTAATTTAGATTTCAGATTGTAGTCATTTGGGACTACAATTGGAGCTTCCGCTTTTTTTTTTGTTTGTTTTTTCAAAATCCAAGCTTTTAAAAATAGCCAAGTACTTTTCTACTAATTATAGTGTATAATTTTTTTTTCTTCAAAACCCTAGCAAATTCCCGTGATAAACCAGATTGTTGATAGACACCTACTGATGTAACGCTTTCTATTCATCCCTTTTCATACAACGTAAAGCTCTTGAAAGATGCCACAATAATAACATATTGTCAAAGGATTGTGTTTGTGTTGATCAGATTGCTTGTGTCATACAATCCCACACATTTTTAATCTTCTTTGAGTTGCAATGTGTGTTATTTGTCTTCTCCTTTTTTTTGCCCATTTATGTAGCTTATACACATTGAGAATTCATCACGGACGCCCAGTGAATGGTGTGGTGTCATGTATTTGGGGCTAGGTCCATCTTACACTATCGATAGCATCAAGTCTTTCTCCACTTCTTCCTCTTCTCTTTTGCTCTTGGTAATCCTGTCATTGTTGTTGCAACTGCTTCTTGTATTTCCTGTATAATTGAATCAAGTGCTGCTGTCCAGACAGGATTGGCACCACAATTGTCAGCCGTCGCTTTCCTTTGTAGGCGACTCAACTCTGTCGGATGGCTTGGGTATCTATGAGACAAGAGAAGAAAGTAGAGGCGGATGATTCTTCAGAGAAACCATTGATCTATTGAAAAACAAAGGTTCAAATCAGTACAGTCATCCCTCGCCACTTTGTGGCTAAAATTTCACTGCTTCAAAAGGATATTAATTAATAAATCATGCTGTTTTGTGGTTAAATACAGCCTATTAATTAAAAAAAAAGTGTTGTACTCATTATCAGGGCTTGGTATTGCGATCTGGACTCCGAAATAGCAGCTCCACGCAGAAAGCTTTCTAGATCTTCCAGACTCTGCACCTCTTCCAGCAGTGTTTTCTCATATTTCCTGCTTCCTGCCCAAAACGGTCTCGGTAATTTACCCCACCACCGCCGAGCCCACTCCACTGTCATAGGTCACACTCCCGAGCGTTCCCAAGGACTTTGAGAAACGTAGGTCCCAAGTTGTACTCCGGTTTCCTCCCACATTCCAAAAACTAGGTTAATTCATTCATTCATTCATTTTCAACCGCTTTTCCTCACAAGGATCGCGGGGTTGCTGGAGCCTATCCCAGCTGTCTTTGGGCGAGAGGCGGGGTACACCCTGGACTGGTCGCCAGCCAATCACAGTGCTAGGTGAATTGGTGACTCCAAATTGTCCATAGGTATGAATGTGAGTGTGAATGGTTGTTTGTCTATATGTGCCCCGTGATTGGCTGGCGACCAGTCCAGGGTGTACCCCGCCTCTCGCCTAAAGACAGCTGGGATAGGCTCCAGCACCCCTGCGACCCTCGTGAGGATAAGCGGTAGAAAATGAATGAATGAAAATGCAGGCCATCTGCAGACCGTATAAGGAAGTCCGGGTTGCAGTGACATCACTAAATGTCGGTTTTCAAAGTGTCCAAACCTTATTGACTACACGTTGGCAACATTTATAGGTACCAAATGCCCTTCTTGACACATCTCCCCCGTTTCTTCTTAGTCAAAGCTGTAGTTAATCACATCAAATTTGATACAGTATCTCTATGTTTCCACTTCAAAACAGTACTGCAAGAAACTGCAATGGAGCTACATTGAATGCAACAGCTACTAATACTTCCTGAATACCAATGTGCTTAAGGTGGCAAGGGTCAATGTTCACAAGCCAATTTTTCGCTAATCGGATTTAGGGCTGCTTATTCTCAAATTTATATGCTAGACCTTCCAGCTCTTCTCTTTGCTGCAACTTTTTCTGCACTCCTCAAACTTCCTATTCAACTTTTCTCCTCTCTATACTTTATGCTAAGATCCCAGCTCATGAAAACCCCCCCAAACCGATACAATGACCTGTATTCCATTTCTGATTGAGTTTTTTTTCTGCACTTCTATCTATACGTCCGTAACACTCTGTATAGTGAATTTTGACGCCCACTTTGACTCATTAGCGGGAAAATAGATCATGCGAGATAAGAACATCTTGTGTAAAACTATTTGTCAGTCTGATCCCAGCCTTCATTTGCAGAGGAGCTCATTAAACAGGATCCATTTGAGCCCTGAAAGAGGAAGCCAGTTAAGGAATGTTTAGGCTTGAGGGTTTCCTGGATGGCATTTGAAATGTCAGCGCACACACACACTTACGCCTTATGAAAAGGCTCTTCATCTTTAGTAATTCAATGAATATTTACGTGGCATATTATCTGTTCCTGGCAGACAAAAACAGGCTAAATAGAAGGGCCCTCTGCATTTATCATGGACAGCCATTGTTTTACCTCTTTCCCCTCCCCCCACTCCAAATGTGACAGTTCTCTTGTTGTCGTATAAACACTTTAAAGAACAATGTGGTTATTTAGCCAACTCAAACAGAGACTTTTCTTTTTAAATGTCACCTCCAGTAGTTTTCAACTACTTTTCTATAGTGTTTACACGCAACAACTATAAAGTCTGTTTTTTTAAAATAGAACATCACGCCACCCCCAAAATGTAGTGTCGGCTGGCTGTGCCGTCTCCTGATATTATTGCTGACCTTCACCGTACATGATGATTTCAGTGTTGTTGTCCTCTAATTAATGGCATGTTTTGGATTGCAACTAATTGATATTGCGCTTGTTTTTCACTCGACACAGCCTTTGCCATTACGAAGTACGCCTTGGTAATTTGTTGCAATTCAATAGGGAAATAAAGGACTTCAATAAATCTGACCTTTACGTGTGTGTGTGTGTGTGTGTGCATGTCATAGTGTGTGTGTATGCGTTGTGTGTTGAGTGAGACCAGTGAGAACATAACTCTTGTTAGTGGTGATATTGAAGGCTTGGATGTGATATTTAAGTCCCCCTTTTTTCTTAATTTTTCCCTCAAATCAATATAATTAATGCAATCAGTGAATGCAAAGGGGTCTCAGGCTTACATACAATACATTATACATTTGTTCCTCACTGCTTTGCCCTTTGGATCTCTCCGCTTCACTCTATTATGGTTTTTGAAAAAGGTATGAATAAATACATAATGCTGTTTCCTGGTCGAATACTGGTTATTATTTCACATATTGCATCATGTTGCATATTTTTTTGCATAATTGAAGCATTTTCAAACATTAATTCATTCATTTTCTATGCTAAAAATGACTATAGGGGTGTTATTTCATGTCCAGAGGGCTCTAATAATCAATTTTTTGGACCGCTTATCCTCACAAAGGGTCACGGGCATGCTGGAGCCTATTCCAGCTGTTGAGAGGTGCAGTACACCCTGGAGTGGTTGCCAGCCAATCACAGGGCACATATAGACAAACAACCATTTACACATTCAATGATATGCAATATTCTAGACTGGTCACTAGGTGTCAGTAATGTTCCTGTATTGGTCGGGGAGAGACACTAGCCCGGAACAACATGCTTGTGTTGCAGGTTTGAATTACTAATATAAACTCTAATAAAAACCTGGAATAAAAATGTGATCAATGCCCATTTTAACTTTAAACCCCCCTATGTCACTTCCTGTCCGCCTGCTATTATTCTATAAATATATAACAATTGTAAGCCGGTATATGTACTGTATGCTGTATGTGCTGTACATGTACTGTATGGACCAAAGTTCAGTGAATCATGAATTTGAGTGTAAGATGGTAATTATTTTTTCCGGGTCAAGAGACTTTATTGTACATACATGCACCTCTCTCCAAGTCAGAGCTTTTCTTCCTGGAACTCACATGCATCAGTCTCCAGCAGAAGCATTATGATGCTGCTTTTAAGACAGTTACAAAGACAAAACAATTAGTACTTAGTGCATTTGACAGTTAGAGCAAATTATGATGAGTTAAAAAACAAACATATTGGATGTCAAGGAATCGATTTAAGGATTCAAGGTAGGCCCGTACAAGCTTGAGATGTTTTTGTGTTGTCAAGCAGCAACTCGGCAAATGACAGCCTGCGACACATGGGAATAAACACTGTGTGAATAAGTAATCACTTGAGAAGATCAGCTTCAATGAAACGAACGCTCATCCTTCCCTGCTGAGTGTCTTTCCATCCTGGAGCTGTAGCAAAATAAATAAATAAATAAATAATTAAGCAAAACGTGTGAGGCATGGGTCAGTGTGTAAATGTTTTGCATACCCCGTGATGAGAAACTGGCACCAGCACACAAGTGCTCCCTATGGAGTGACGGCTGCGTGTGACAGCTCGTACAGTGGTATATTACCACGTGTTTACATGAATGAAAACCTGACCACTCCAACGCAGCAGGATCACAGATACTTGCTTGGGATTTTTATCCTAATTAATGCCAGAGCCATCCCAGGAACACTGACAGGGAGGGCCGTGTTGGAGAGCACAGGCTTAGAAATTGATGTTTGTTTAGTGTGTGTGCTTTCGCTTAACATCCATATTTGCATGCTAATGACTCTTAATCGGGGAGATCTTTTGGAGTGCAGGTTTTATACGGTTTATGTTAAAAACCTACAAAACATTTTTGCCTCGGTTCATGTACATTTGACGGTTAGAATATAGTATGGTGCGTATCTTGTCGTGTTAGTAGTATATGCCATGTGAGTCCTTAAATAGCACAGTTATGCCACTCGTGTCTACTTTTCTAGTTGATCATGGCTGAAAAATAACCCACCATGGAGCCAACCTTGGTTTGAGTCTGAAATTCTGGGACCGAGGTTTCAAACTTCCTATTTTTCGTATGATTCCGTTTGCAATTGCAAAAATGTAGACTTGGCTTTCATACATTGTCTCAATTATCGTACAATATTGAACATAACAAACTTGTCCATGAAACTGGGTGCCCAAAACCGCTTTGATGACTCACTGTTATTCAGCGACTGCTCAATAACCCACCATGGGGCCAAAGAAAGTTGCAAGCGTCATTCATTTCATAAAGATGAAGAGAACTATTCGCAGTTTTCGTATGTTTCGTTTTTTTGGTCTGACCTTTTGGAACAAATTAATGCAAACAAGGATGCCCTGTGGGGATACTTGATGGTTGTCTACAACCATGAATTTCGAGTTAATAATAAATTAGGCCCAACACATGAGCATTCATTCATATTCTACTGCTTATCCTTATGATGGTCACGGGGGTGCTGGAGCCTATCCCAGCTGTCTTCGGGTGGGAGGCGGGGTACACCCTGGACTGGTCGCCAGCCAATCACAGGGCACATATAGACAAACAACCATTCACACTCACATTCATACCTATGGACAATTTGAAGTCGCCAATTAACCTAGCATGTTTTTGGAATGTGGGAGGAAACCGGAGTACCCGGAGAAAACCCACGCATGCACGAGGAGAACATGCAAACTCCACACAGAGATGGCCGAGGGTGGAATTGAACTTTTCTAGCTGTGAGACCTGCTCGCTAACCACTCAGCCGGCTTGGGGATTTATCATGTTAAACCAAAAAGTGACTTCAAGCTTTTCTTACTGTCACTCACATAAAGAGATTGAGGTCATTATGGTAATGCATGCCGTTATATTGCATCAGCATACATTGGCAATAGTAAATCAACCAATAGTCAACCAATAGTCTACTGTATGCGTTCTCTTTGGGTTTTTATGTGTTGCACAGTTAATATAAAATGCTAATGGTTAACCCGCTGCATAACCTCAGCCCCCCCGCCTGAGTCACGTAGCACACCACCGTTGGAATTGGCATTAATTGCTTGAGAGGGGAAAGTAATTATCTCAGGTGATTATTACTCTTGGGTAGAGTGAGAAGCAAGACACAAGGCTTCCCTGTTGACTCCCTGCGGAGCGGACGTTTCCAGATTTCTTGCCTTAAACGTGTTTTAATTGGAATGGAAGAGCCGTTAACGTTGTGAGGTCTCCTGGCTCAAGGGTTTATTACACACACACACACACACACACACACACCGTCAAACATATCCGGCTCAACACCACATTTGCTAACATATTGACACTCAGCAGACACTTTATTGGGAACAACTCAATGCACTCTAATGTACAGTGGTGAGAAAAAGTGTTCGCCTCCTTCCTGTTTTTTTTTTTTTTTGGCATGTTTGGCACACTTGAATGTTACAAATCATCAAACAAATTGAAATATTGACAACGCAACTTTGCACAAAATGCAGTTTTTAGTTTAGTTCAGGGACCTGTTATGCTTTTTCCACTTTTCTGACCTATAAATGTAGTTAGAATGTTGCATTTTTGTGTTAAACAATGCCAAAGTTTCAGATAATGAGGTTTGCACATTTGGAAGTGAGTCCTGAAAGAAGTTTGGTATGGCTCAAAACGTTCGGTCTCAAAAGGTGTGGTAAAACTGACCCTTTGTGATGTCACAGAGGGGTGGACTTCCTTATATGGTTCATAGTTAGGAAGCATTGTGACCAATCATGTGGGTGGAATAAATTAAATTAGACCTTTTTGACAGCAAGCACAAATCAAAGAAAATACAGCTGGAATAGGTGCAGATTCTGGAAAATCTAAAAGGTTTTCTGTGCGGGTTATTGTGCGTAGCTGCTCTATAGGAGACCACAACTCAATACAAAGAGTTGAGGTATTTATCAATGATAAAACAATCTTGGATAACGTTATTTCATCCTGGTTGGGGATAGGAGAAGGACACAAAAACCTAACAGGAAGATCATATCATGGTTTTATTGAGCGGCTCTGACATCAACTCTAATTGCATCCCGTAGAATGATTTGCAGTGAAAGTCGTTACTGATGTGCTGGCTGCAAAATACACACACAATTTCTACTACACAGATATATTGATAAAGTACCGTAACTTTGGAAATCCAATACCAATCGTTAGATACGTATGTTAATTAGCATTGGAAGTGCCTTGAACGCCTTCTAACACACATCAGCTGCAAAGCAAGAAGCGAGGCTGTAGTTATGGGGCCAAAGTACCCCACTTGAATAAAATGGTATTAAGTTAATTTTTGGACGTGAATGTTTTTTGAGTGCAGAGTTGAATTTGCACCGATTGAACACTGCAAAAAATAAAATAAAATAAGCACCAAAAATGATGACCTTATTGAATCTAACCTCCATTTCCATACATGCAATAGGTTACACAGATAAAAACATAAAGAGTGAAACTGAATTACCATTTGTCATTGAAGTTCTTATCATCATTCAAAGTGTAATTATGAATTTTCCTCAGTCCTCCTGAGACTCTCAGTCAACGCTCTCTTGTGTGTGTGTGTGTGTGAGAGAGAGAGAACACAAGTCGATGTGTCTGTTAAAGCTTTTTAATTGCGAGGCGGCGTCCTTCGCCATTAAACAAATGGCACTTCTGAAGAATGAACTTGGACGCAGTGAAAGGGGATGAAGGTTGTGTAATGATGCCTCTGGAGACGTGCCCACACGCTACCTGCTGTGCGGCAAACATGCCAGTCAAGCGCCAGGTGGTCAGTCGTCTGCGTGTGTGTGTGTGTGATGTCCTACCAAAGTTGGACAACAACACACATTTAAATGTCATTAAAAGTAAATAGCCATGGAAAGATGAAGGTCCGGACATGACTTATTGTGTGATTCAGAATTATGGAAGGCTAATGTGTTTTTCTCATGTCCTCGGTTGTGATCCAAGGCATAATAAGCTTAGCTTTTTATCAGGCGAGGACCCATATTTGGTAACTCAAGTGTGGTTTTTTTTCCATTGAATCCAACTCATATCCATATAAGGTAGTCACATGTGATGACTCCTCCCACCTAATAAGCAAAAAGGCTGATATTAATATGAATGAATGAAAGTTATCACCAAATACAGTATAAAATATCATACTATTGAAATGTACCAGAATAACCCACTCAGTACTCCAATATAAGTAGACACGAAAAAATTGCAATAGGAAATAAAGGAAGCTGAATTAATCCGTTCCAAGGTCCATCACCATAAACCTTTCAGTAACTGCATTTCCTGTCAACAACCGAGGACATTGTTTTTTAGCCTACAATCTCACACATTTAAAAAATAATCACAATACCTAGAAGTGGAATGTTCTTGACCGGGTGCATTTTCTACAAAAGGGATGAAGACCATTAGGTACATTATCGACCATTATGTCTAATGTCTATGTCTAAATCTAATATATGTCATATTTTCTCTGATTATATCTACTATAATGGGTAATATGAGTGTAAAGGTGACTATACGGGTGTTATTTTATGTCTTGAGGGGTCTAATAATGTTAAAGAGAGTATTTCGAACATCGGAAACAGGTTTTCAATGCCATAACGTTGAAAATATTCAATTTAAATGCAATTATTATGGCTATAAATGAGCTACGACTACACAGTATTCTCTGCATTTGACACATCTGACATTTGTCTTTGCTTGTTGTGACTGCAAAAATGGTTGGATAAAAAAAAAAAACGGTATCAATGTGCACATGGACAGTAACATGGAATAGTCCACTGCATGAGAAGAGAGGGGGAAGCAGTTGAAATGATTATGATAGATTAGGTATTTTTATGTTATTTTTTAGAACATGAATTAAGACAGTAATACTGTATGAACTTTATATCAAATAACTAAATCTATCACTTTTTATGAAATTTTTTTTTGGGAGGGGGGGCTGGAAATTGTGTATGTTTGCCTCATCCACCCCTGCAATCAGGTAAGCGTAGCTGCTTTAGGATTCATCCAACAAGCCAGCATTTTATTTATGCTGGAGAAAAAGAAATGGCAGCTTTCAGTAATGTTGCACATTTTTTCCATCCACTGCTTCTGTTTTGGAAGAAACACCGGGATTTCATTCATGTTAAATCATTCCAGCTGCCGGATGCCAGTTTTGCGTTTTAACCAATATTTGCATATGCAGGAGTTACATTTGCACATTTACATATTGTGATGTGACGTGTGTGACGTCAATGAAACAGATGTGTTTGTTTTGAGGATAATCAATAGCATAGAATTAGCTTAAAAACACCTCGCTGCTTTTAACAGATAATATCTTTCAAACGTACATATCTACTAATTTCTTAATCATGTCTTTGGTATGGACTTTGAACTATTCATTCTGAACTCTGGTTTTCACATTCTACTGTTATGTAGCTTTTTTTGCACATGTATTTGTTGGCTTTCAAGATGTCAAATGGTGATTACTCAATATAACAATCTGAAATACGGTTCCATTTTATAAAAAACACTAAACTCATCACACAGCAACTTAACATTGAAAAGATCGAACTAATAAATCTGAAAACCAATATGAGTACAAATAAAATAATGTTTTTTTAGAAAAATAAATTGTATATTATATTGGTACATGTTTTGAGTGTTAAGTTGCTGTGTGATGACTTCACTGTTCTCAGGAAGAGGACATCTCGAGTGTTGTTATACTGTATATACTGACCTATCTGTGAGGAAATGGCAGCTTTCCTCGCAGACCCGCGAGCGGCACAGTATGTAAACAATTACTAGTAGTTACGAAGTAAAGGGAATGTCACAATATTAGAACTAAGGCATAAATTAAACTAAGGCATATGAGAGTAATAGATTTTTTAAAAAGTAGCAGCTTACAGGATACGCTGGAAATTGTGGTATTATATTGCTGAAGTAGCAAGAGTCAATGATCAGATCAGTTGTAGTTGGCTCTCATAAATGTAACACCTTTTTTGAAATCTTGAACTGGGAGAAGACCCTATTCATTTTGAGCTAATTCATTATCAAAATGTTATGTCATTTCATCTGGCAGGTCCAGTAATATCAGCTAACCAATATTACAGGCCAGTGTTGGCATAAAAACAGCATAATATGTTCATTCATACACAACATGTGACCTGCCAGTTTGATGGAAGAGCTGCTGCCTGTATTGGGAATGGTGATGGAAAGCTGGACAATTATTATTATTATGTATTGACAGGTTGGAAGGGGCTCCAGCTCATCCGTGAACCTGAACAATATAATTCATGGAATAATAACCATAAAGGTTTTATTTCTCATACGCTTCCTACTAATGATATCTTGGTCAAAGGTCATGTTAGGAGTGTTTTTATTTCTTCGCTATCTCTTTAGTTGCCACTTGTTTACATGTGTATAACAATGCGTATTCACCTAATTATAATTTCTGTCCAATCAGATACGCTGTAAGGCATTGGAATCAATTTATAGCCAGTAACATATGGAGATAAGACACTGCAATGCATGCCTGAGGTTCTGCAGTTGTGGCTGATTAAACCAATTAAAAATAGCATGCAGCCTGTTTATTTATTTATTTATTTATTTATTTATTCATTTATTTATTCATTTTTTCCCGGCTCCCGCTCTCAAACGCACAAACAAATAGACTAAAAATAAAGAATGAGTAAAGTCTTCTGGCTAGTTGGAGTGGCAACGCTTGGGGTCGGTGCGCGCTTCCTTTCATCTTTCAGACGTTTTGGTGACTTACCAAGGAGAACTGAGGTCTGCCATCAGCACGGACTTTCATTTTGACGTGCCCATTAAAGCCTTTAAGTGTGTCATGAGCTATAATAGGCTCCATCTTCGTATAGAAGGCAGATGTTCATCATTTGCTCCCAGCCACTGTGCCCTGAATACATTATCTCAGATTAGAGCAATAAAGGCAAGAATGTAAATGTACCTGCACTCATCCCTTTTTAAATCAGCTATACGTTGTATGATTTGCATGGAGATTCACCACCGCTCATTGCATATTGAGGAAGTAGGCTACCTTACACTTTATAGGTGAATGAATATAAAGCGCAAGTAAACTGTACGCTACATGTGGTATTTGAACAACTCTCATACTGAATATTTTATTCACCTCCTTTATGAGGAGGGTATTGTTAATATAGATAAAAGAGGACGATGAGGGCATTTTCCTTACCATGCATTCATCTTATGGAGAGGCACTTGTTGATGCATTTACATAAGAAAGTGTTCGTTTTATTCCCCGGAATTTCACATTCAAATGCTTTTTGTGCTCCGGTTTTTAAATTGATGAAATAACATAAAATGTTAATTTAAATGCAGAGGTGAAAGATATTATATATTCATTCATTCATTTTGTATTGCTTATCCTTACGAGGGTCGGGGGGTGCTGGAGCCTATCCCAGCTGTCTTTGGGCCAATCACAGGGCACATATAGACAAACAACCATTCACACTCACATTCATACCTATGGACAATTTGGAGTCACCAATTAACCTAGCATGTTTTTGGAATGTGGGAGGAAACCGGAGTACCCGGAATCTCGCCAACATGCTAACCACTCTAAATAGTAAATAGTTCATGGTGTTATATTTGTAAATGAATTGTTATTATGATGTATAACCACCTTTTTGTGTTGCTTATGTTGTGGTATAGTTGTATTTGAGCTGTCAGAAAAAAGCAACCCCCCCAAAAAATGGTGTCAAAGTTAAAGTTATGCTTGAAATGTATCTTCTCACAAAGTCGGAACTGATATTTTCTTCAAACTTAGCTATGTTCTACTGCTGATTACTAAAGAACAGAAAAACGGTAGAAACAAGATGGGGTTTTTTTGACTGTGTGCCTGGAAAAAAAAATCGTCTAAAGTGCCTGGTACTGATGTGGTTGTCTTTCGACAAATATGGCTAAAACGATTGACAGTGTTCGCTTTGCTGAAGATATTAAATGCTTGAGCAGAATCCATTAGTTGACATTGGTCCCAGTTCATTTTGGGGAAATAAAGCGAAACATGAAAATGACTGCTGTTTTTTTTTTTCCTTGTACAAATTTGGAGTAAACCTCTCCTGTTCTCCCCTATCAATTTACAGCAAGGCAGCTTAGCTCAGGTTATTTCAAGCATGACCAGGAAAGTAGCACACAATGGAGTCAATCCTGCACAAAAAAGACAGCTGGGAATAGCCACACACACACACACACACACACTCAAGCTCAGCACATTCATTTTGGTGGAAGTTGGCTTCCATAGTAAATCATGCAGGGAGCAAATTAAAAAGGAAATCATTGTGAAGTGTCCCAAATTATTGGAGCATAAGTATCACTAATGAAGTAGTTTACTTTCAAGGCGGAACATAAACAAGCTTTACTTTCAGAAAGCTCTACTCCAACATCCATCTCATTGATTGTGTTCATATATTTATGAGCTTCTGTGCATCATTTCTTAAAGCTTACATTTATGCTCTTTTTTTTATTGGAACACCTCAAATTGGGGGAAAAAATGTAATTGGAGGGTGGATGGGTCGTTACAAGCCAACACAAAATGAGATAATTCCTGTTGGTTAAGTTTTAAAGAGGCCAATGATTAAAAAGGAATCTTGATGCTATGACTCTATTAGGATGTTTTGTTATTTAGAAGTTAATTGCTATTTGATGGTCTTTGTCTTGAAATGCATTTGCACATTAAAATATCAATGATGGGCTTAGATTAGTTTGCTGCTATTTGCATCATAAAAGCTTTTAATGGTTATGAAGCAATCTGAGTGTGTGTGTGTGTGTCTACCTTACAGTTTGAAGAAAAAATGCACCTACAAACGTTGAAAATGCAAACTCTGTATGATGTAAGCAACATGGGGACATATTCAATGCTTGTTAGCATAGTCTTTACAAATGTGATAAACTTTAATTATTGAAAAAGACACACACAGTGATGTGAGATATCACTGGTATTGATCATTTCCAATCGATATCAGACTGATGTCGGCGATAACAATCCGATACCCATACTTTGCAAATTCATCTATTTTCTATATTTATACTATACTTTTCTATACTTGCACACATGGCAGACCACAAATCACTAAAGTATTGGAATTATTGGTATTTTGATTTGAGAATCTGTTTCAGAGCTGGTATCAGAAGTATCAATATTTCAGTATCACATCACCAGCAGTCGCACATGTTGTTACTAGGGTTGTCTTACTTGGGCTTATTGTTGTGTTGCATTGTAGCAAGTTTAATTCTCTTTGTTGATAAAAGTCACCAGCCTGTGATTTTACATATACATTTGTGGTGCCCCCTATGGGTTGTGCTAAAATGCCATCATACACATCATACACATAATGTAGGTGTCTTCGAAGTTTATTGTCAAAAACAAATGGTGAATAACCTATTGCCATTGACTTGCTACGTCTAACCCGTGTCCCTGCAGGGACATTATGCTATTTGGCGGCTGTGTTTTTCAACCAGTCATGCTCAAATATTACACACATTTTGTGCTGATTTAGCTAAACACCCTATTGTTACAGTAGGTGTTTTTTCGAGTTCATTGACCTGTGTGGGAAATAAAATCCAAGTCAATTTGGTACAAAATCGCAGTTTAATAACAGTGCCAGCATGCAGTGTATTTATCAGAAAAATAATAGCACAGAGGCTGAGGAGCGAGGTCATCCAGGAGAGGCTCAGAGTAGAGATGCTTCTCCTTCACATTGAGAGGAGGTGGCTCGGGCTTCTAGTCTGGATGCCCTCTGGACGCCTCCCTGGTGAGGTGTTCTGTGCATGCCCAGCTGGGAGAAAGCCCCGGGGCAGACCTAGGACACTCTGGAAGGATTATGTCTCACAGTTGGCTTTGGGTGGAAGAGGTGGTCGGGGTCCGGGAAGTATGGACTTCCCTACTGAGACTGCTGACCTCACGGCTCAGATAAGCAGAAGAAAATGGAATGACAGCACAGGCAACACAGTCAGGGTGCTTTTTTTTTTCCAAATTTTTACCCGAGTGAATACATGCTGTACAGTCGTCCCTCGTTTATTGGTTCTAGACATGACTGTGATAAGTGAATTTCCATGAAGTAGGTTTCAATATTAATAAAAAATACTATTTTTGTAGTTGGAGCATGGAAAACCTGTTTCTGACTTTCTAGAGCCTTGGAGACATGAAATAACACCCCTATAGTCACATTTACACTTTGACTACTCTTACATTGTACTGTGCAACACAGGCTATGCGTTCACTGCAGGGACATAGGAGCATGCTACAGAGAAAACTTGTTAGCTTCCAATATATTTATATTTATATAAAATATATTTATATATATTTATATATTCAAAACTTAAAGAAAGCGATTGAAACAGGAAACATCTCTCTTCTAACCCACATTTTTCTAAACTTAACTTCCAGAAGTCCAATAAGTGCAAACTTTAATTGTAAACATAGTCCATATCCATAGTAATGTGTCGTTTATTATGAACTCACATACTGTTTATCAACTATAAAGTGAGCGGCACAACACCAGCAGTCCTCTTAAGCACTTGGGAGTGTGACCAACCACAGCAAAGTGGGTGTGGCTGAAGGCGGGCCGTGGGTGGAATTAATTAAAACAGACCATTTTAGCTGGAAGCACAAAATACAGCTGGAATAGGTGCAGATTCTGGAAGATCTAGAAAGCTTTCTGTGTTGGTTATTGTGCATAGCTGCTCTACAGAAGTCCACAACTCAATACAAAGAGACGGAAAATGAGCACAATAGGTAAAAAGTAAAATATGGCGGCGTTTTAGAAAGCCAAAGCCAAAGCTAAAATACTCCATCAAGTCAGGGAAACAATGAAATGAGATCCAAAAGAGAATAATGAGGCACTTTAACCCAAAAAGTGTTGGGTGCAGGGTATGATAGGAAAGTATGCTCTCCGCGACTTAATAGCACCGCGGGAGATGTAATTGATTACTGTTATCAGTGCGGAGGCAGTTGCAGTAATCCCGATGATGGCCATCATAATACACTGCCCTGCAACATTGTGCTGGACTGATAGAAAGTGACAGAAAGAAATGTAATGAAAGAGGAGACAAGAAATGAGGGACAAAGAAGAAGCAGCGGCGTAGCGATGATGAAGAGGTTCTACTAATATAACGTGTTCATATATCACTGTTGTCCTCTCTTAGGAGGAACATTCCATCTTAACACACATGCCATTGTATCCATCAGAAAGCTGTCCTTGTTATTGATGTTTTATTAACTATAACCACCATTCATCTCTTCTTACCTATTTTACCTTTTTTCACTGCCATGCACACCTCCTTAATCAAACCTGCCTTCATCTATCACTCATTTTATCTACAGTATCTCACAAAAGCGAGTACACGCCTCACATCATAGGGACATGACTATAGAAATGAATGACTTAGAGTAGCGTACAGCTTGGGAAGTAGTGCAGATTTACACGCCTTGCATGCCACCCCTGACCAATAGCAGTCATCGAAAATAAATTGAATATTTATAAATAATCTACATGATTGGTATCAAAATCTGCAGCACAAAACCCCAATCAGAGCATCTCTAATTGAAAGGCATATTTCCTGTGTAAGATATGTGGTCCAACCAATCGCAGGGTATGTATAAGCAAACATTCATTCATTCATTTTCTAGGATCACAGGGGTGCTGGAGCCTATCCCAGCTGTCTTTTAGGCGAGAGGTGGGGTACACCCTGGACTGGTGGCCAGCCAATCACAGGGCACATATAGACAAACAACCATTCACACTCACATTCATACCTATGGACAATTTGGAGTCACCAATTAACCTAGCATGTTTTTGGAATGTGGGAGGAAACCGGAGTACCCGGAGAAAACTCACACATGCACGGGGAGAACATGTAAACTCCACACAGAGATGACTGAGGGTGGGATTGAATTCGGGTCACTTCACTGTGAGGTCTGCGTGCTAACCACTCGACCGCCGTGCAGCATAGGCAAACAGTACATTTACCCATTTATACCTCTTACATCGTATTTGTTATTCATACAAGCCATAAACAGTTGATCGCCACAACGGAAGGGAACAAGGTTTTCAAGTTCTCTTCTTGGTCTCTACTTGGAAAACATGGAAATTAGTCGCTATTCTTATCAGCTGATACAATTTTAAAGAAAGACCTGGTTAAGATGCCTCTAATTGCAAGCTAACTCCTGATGACCTGTGATGCATGATTCAAATATAACTAAAGCAAAGTTCCAAAAGAGAACCAATTTTTGCTTGTTGAAGATCCTCGATGCCGTGCTTTAGCCTCTTTACTGCTTATTCAATCTTGTATCTCTCATGATACACGAATAATGAGAGTCATTTCAAAGTATTTTATCCTTTCAGCTAAGAACTGTAATAGTTTACTTTGAAGAAAACTTAATCTGCACTGTTTTTTTTTCCTTCCACATTTCTTGTGCTGCGCAGTAAAGCGATACAGGAAAAGTCGTGTTTTTGTACCATTTGGAAGCAGCAGCTGGTCCTCGCTGAGCAAAAAGAAGGTATTTTCCTGCCTCTGTGCACAAATGTGACTGTTAATAGTACAAAGAGGGCCTGTAAAGTCAGTGAGCCTGATGACCAGGACGTTTGCGAGCAGCACCCAAACCCTTCAAGCCTATCACGGTCATCTGGACAGCTGTCATAAACCAAAAGGTTTATGACATATTTGGGACTCAGACATGCACAGCGACACCGCTGTCTTAAAGAAATATTAGAAGTGATTTGATGAGGCATCAACATTAAAGAGTCCCCAGGGGAATCTACGTCAAAGCATGTGGAGCATTAAGTATTGTGCTGCTGATGTGAGGCCGTAAAAATGTCTCACACTTTCATGTCCACACAGCTATTTTTTTTATTGCTCACAAGGTTTTTTTAACCTTTCAGATCTGTTTTCGGACATTAAATGCAGTTTGCATGTGGACAAAAGAACGTAAAATATGAATTCATAAATAAAACACTGAACTGCTTCATCACCCACTTTAAACAAACAATGGAGATGACCTCGTCACATACACCAGCCAACAATTGCCACAGCTTCATGGTGATTAAACCCCTGGTTGGCAGGAGGACTTTACGGCATCTATGGTATGATGCTGAAGGGCTTTGCATGCCAACTCATTTCGATTTTCACTAAACTATGCAACATTTCCCTAGCATAGGTCACAGTCCCATCTCGCCTGGCCACCATCAGCCCCGTCCCAATAAAGACCTCCATCAACAGCTTAAATCACTTCCTGGTTCTCACCCTAGTCATTATGAAGTGTTTTCTGTAGATTCTGTCACTCACTTGACCCCCACCGGTTTGCATACAGGACTAACAGACTTACAGAGGATGCCATAGCCATAGCCACAGTCTTCCACACTTCCATGACCCAATTTGAACTCAAGAACAGTTCTTTTCATTGACATCAGCTCTGCATTCAATTTATTGTCCCAAACAGACAACCCTTTGCAACTGGACACCAAGGACTCTATTTTCGAAGATTCGCAGGTACACCCGCCAACACGGTGTGGCCACGACACTTTGCAATTTTCATGTATGGCGCAGTCCGGCGCACCCACACGTCCGTCCCTCCCACTGGCACAAGTGGCAAAGACAAGGCGTGAGAGGGTTTAACATAGCCGAGTGTAATCTTAACCAATCAAATGAACACCTATCATTACCTTTAAATGCGCAGGACCCACCAGGCTGACTCATAACAGGAGGATGAGGTGCAAAAATTGTCAATACGGTGCAGCAACAATAACCTTGTCCTCAACACCACAACAAGTAAATAAATAATTTTGGACGTCAGGAAAAGCAGACCTGATCCTCTACCCTTCATCATCAACCAGAACTTCAAATTCCTGAGCCTACACCTGGAGAACCAACACCACCAAGAGGACCCAGCAGCAACACCATTTCCTGAGGGATTTCAACAGCAAAGCCCATGCCAAAGAACTGCCGGTGTCCTTCTACAGGTGCTGACATACTGCATCCCAGTGTGGTTTGCCAGCTGCAATGCTCAGAAAAAAAATTAAAATCTTTTCCAGAGGGCCATCAACACAGATCAAAAAAATGACGGACTGCACTCTCCTCTCCCAGGAGGAGCTGTACAGGTTCGACTGCCACAGGAAAGCCTGCAGCATCCTGAAGGACTCTTACCCTGCACACCCTCTGTTCCAACTGCTCCCCTCGGGGAGGCGGTACAGGATGCTGAAGGCCAAAACAACTAAACTGTGAAAAAGTACATCTCACTGGGCTGTCCCAACAATAATAATAAGTTAATAATTTTAATACTCTGCATGATGAAGAGCCATTACCATACCGATGCATTTCAACCAAACTAACAGCCTCAGACAAAAGCAGGTTTACCCCAAGAAGCAAACTCAGCAATCCCAGCTGTCTTCGGGCGAGAGGCGGGGTGCACCCTGGACTGGTCGCCAGCCAATGACAGGGCACATACAGACAAACAACCATTCACACTCACATTCGTACCTATGGACAATTTGGAGTCGCCAATTAACCTAGCATGTTTTTGGAATGTGGGAGGAAACTGGAGTATCCATAGAAAACCCACGGATGCACGGGGAGAACATGCAAACTCCACACAGAGATGCCTGACGTTGGAAGTGAACTCAGGTCTCATAGCGGTGAGGCCTGTGTGCTAACCACTTGTCTGCCGTGCAGCCCTTTGAGGACATTCATTCATTCATTCATTTTCTGCTGCTTTTCCTCACGAGGGTCACGGGGGGTGCTGGAGCCTATCCCATCTGTCTTTGAGCGAGAGGCGGGGTACACCCTGGACTGGTGGCATGTTTTTGGAATGTGGGAGGAAATCGGAGTATCCGTAGGAAACCCACGCATGCACGGGAAGAACATGCAAACTCCACTCAGATGCCCGAGGGTGGAATTGAACTCGGATCTCCTAGCTGCGAGGCCTTTGCGCTAACCACCGTGCAGCCCTTTGAGGACAATGATGTCCAAATTCTGCATTGGGAGAATCATTGATTTGAAAGCAGTTTGAAAGAAGCCATCTGTGTCCAATTAGAAAGATCCTGCTAAAACAGGGGAGGAGGTTTGCGCCATCAATGTATCGTCTCCTTATAATAATGTCCAAAGATTGCCTCATTCCACTGGAATCAAGACAGACCGACAACCTATTGTTGGGGAACGCAGTCGTTCGCCAGACAACAACACCAGAACACTCTATTGACCACAAACCCATGGAACACACCCACTAGAGAAATACAGTAATACAAAGAACTGAAGGAGCTTTTTGGACTAAAGATTAAACAAGAATAGTCCAGCTGCCTTGATCCATCCTATGTGGATTACCATGACCTGGATGACTGGGAATCTACAAAGACATTTAGTCAAGGAGCGTAGCGATGCCCCTGCAGCACCCTAGAAATGTCAAAGCTGTTTCCTCTTTGTCACAAATGCAGCTCAGGAAAGTGTCCTCATTTCACACGCTACTTTATGTTTGTGTCTTTAAATGTAACGCTACTGGGTATCTGCCGGAGCAAAGCTAATGCACAAATAATTACCTTCGATCCAGGCGTGATTATAATGCAA
The DNA here is from genome assembly GCF_037039965.1 of Doryrhamphus excisus. Lineage (NCBI taxonomy): Eukaryota > Metazoa > Chordata > Actinopteri > Syngnathiformes > Syngnathidae > Doryrhamphus > Doryrhamphus excisus. The sequence continues at coordinate 8,160,437 of NC_136377.1, read as the reverse complement.
CGTGGATGCAAAACAGCCATGTTATTATGTATATAAGTATAAACACAGTGCACAAACCGGATGGGATTGAGTTTCTCAAGGTGAACACAGAGCTACCATGTCAGATGATGTTTCACTAGATGATGTTTGAGCTTGATCAACCATTTCCCACAGATAAGTTTTGGACTTAGACAGCCAAACTAGAATATAGAACAGCACAGCAGACCTTCTCATCCACAGGTCATACAGAAATAATTATTGAATAGTAAAGGAAGAGGCATTCATTTTTTAAGCCTCCTCCAGCTACCAGTTCTAGAAGCACGAGACTTAGCTTGGCTTTTTGGGGCCGTTTGCTGCAAAATAGCACAAATTTACCCAACAATTCAAAGTTTGCTGACAACAGAAAAGTTACAGGCATCCAGTTCCACTTTTGCCCTGCAGGTGCTGGTCTTTAATGCAAAAAAGTGAAAATAAATTGTTGCTTCCACGTCGATCCTCATCAAATTTTAATGGAGTCTTGCTCAGCACCGCAACCATCCATGGACATCAGTGCTGTCGTTTTTGCGCAATCAACCACAGCAAACAGCAAAGACGACCGTCTCTAGGGATCCACATTTGATTAAATTCCTGCAATCTTTTTTTTAATTACTATGTACAGAGTCACGCAAAATGATCTGACACATTTGTAGGTTAAATAAAAGGCAAATAAAGTAAAGAAACAAAAGTGTATTTTCGAAAAGTACATATAATACCATTCTGTTTCATTATGTTTTAAAAAGTAAATGAGTTCTGGCGATGCAATGTCGGCCGGTTGATTTTCGTTTACAAATCCAGTAGCTCTGAAGTTTCTTTACTTTATTTGCGTTTTATTTAACCGACAAATATGCCAGCTCATTTTGCCTGACCCTGTATAATGAACAGTAAGATTTGTGTTTATTGTTATATATAGTTATACTTTGCAAAGGTGTAGAAGTGTCATTTTGACTCTGTCTATTACTATGGTGCTACATTTTTAGTTTTTATGCTGCTTTGTTCTCTCCCCTCCTCTCCTACATTTCTCCCTTTGTGGCTTACTCCTAGGTCGTAGCATCACTACAAAAAAAATGCTGACATCGTATTGAGTGTCAGCAGGCAGCCAAGGTAGCTCTCCTGAGTTATTGTGCTTTGATCATAGAGTTGCACTGACTAGTCAACCTCCCTCTTAATTTACACACCTTATTATCTCCCCTCTTTGCTTATTTTTACAGCATCGGCTTTAACCTCCCGCCCCAACGCTCTCGACCTTAAACTTGGACCTCTGGCCTTTTCTTCATGGTCTTGTGTTTCTCACTTGACACGATTCACTCTCGAGAGACCTCAAACTTTTTATTTACTGGCATGTCAGAGTGTTCATGTTTGAAGTACTTCCCTCAAGGCATAAACAAAAGATTTATTTTTTTGAGGGGGGCTTTGTGTGGCTTGTTGCTAGGCAGAATCCACAGGGCTCAGTGAGATGTAAAAACAAGCTTATGCATACACAATTAATATAATAGGGTAGCCTTAATTTCATTGCAATTCACTTATAGCTGAATAGTATTATTAAATAACCTTGGCAAGCAGCGATAAAAATAAATACATTGAAAAATCTAAACATGCAGCAATTGAACAAAAGTTAGAAAAAAAGAATCAAGGTACAAACTCAATAATTAAAGCATATTTTTATAATATAATCTGTCATGATTAATAAATATTACTCTGAATTAGGGTGCTCCGAACGATCGGCCACAGATCAGTATCGGCTGATATCAGCGAAAAATCCACAGCATGGATTATTTGTCTTTATTCCAGTTAAAGAGCATAACAGTGTCATCTCATTTGAAAATCTGAATATTTTGCAGAAATGTGGTGAAACTGCAGAAAGTTAAGGTGATAAAATAACAGCTTAGCTCAAGTAAACATAGCATCATTACTCATTCAAGGCTGTTGGGCATTATCAGGAGACAAGGACGCATGCACATTTGAATCCATAATGAAGGAATTCCAAACAAAACATCTACATATGCGAGTGCAAATACAAAGAAATGAGAAAACTGATTTGTGTGTGTGTTGTAGAATGAAAGGCTTCTATTTAGCTCTTGCAGTTTGTGATTTTCTCAACATTTTTTTCACATTTATTATAAAAGGATGCATGTTTTTGACTTACACACATCTGACAATGCAGTCTATATACATTTGTGTTAGAGGTAGAAGTCAAGAAGGGTGAAGTCAATGAGATGTATGATCAAAATCAACATCAAGGTTTTAAGAACACATCAAATAATAATAATAATAATCATAATACTGGAGCTGGAGATCTGTCTCATACAAATATGCAACCAAAAACATCAACGGAACCATGGTTACATAGAAATGAGAACATATGATTTTAAAGGTAGCTTAGTGTTTTTTTCACAGTCTCTGATTGCTGTGGCATTTTATAAGGCAAATAATTGGTGCAATATCTGTCACTTTGTGGGTAGACGCAAATAACTTCTCACGGTTAACAAGCTAGTTAGGCCGGAGACGGCCGGACAACTCTAGCACTCGCTCCTATTCTCTTTAAATTTCAATTTTTCCTGTAAAAATTCATTCATTCATTCATTTTCTACCGCTTTTTCCTCACAAGGGTTGCGGGGGGTGCTGGAGCCTATCCCAGCTGTCTTGGGGCGAGAGGCGGGGTACACCCTGGACTGGTGGCCAGCCAATCACAGGGCACATATAGACAAACAACCATTCACACTCACATTCATACCTATGGACAATTTGGAGTCGCCAATTAACCTAGCATGTTTTTGGAATGTGGGAGGAAACCGCAGTACCCGGAGAAAACCCACGCATGCACGGGGAGAACATGCAAACTCCAAACACAGAGGTGGCCGAGGGTGGAATTGAACCCTGGTAATGACCATGTTGTATAAGATAATCCCTGTTTCACAATTTTATACATTTTTTAATTTAAGCCGATTTTTTAAATAATGTTTTCAATATCAGTGAACAGTTAGGTTGTGATTTAAAAAAATTGCCAACTGTTTGACTGACGACTTGTGTGCATGATTGACAGGAAGAAACGCTCTGACTCGCTTGGGGGAAGTAGTCATTTCATAACGCCTGTTGGTTTGCATGTACATATAAATCTCTAGACCACAAATACTTGTTTTTTTGACGACCTAGCTTTTTCCGATGTGCGATACTGAAATAATAAAGTGATGCTCATCTTCTAGCCTACATAAATCCTAGTTGTGAGTCGTAGTTCTTTGTTATATAGTGAATTTTGTGTCCAATCTTCTTTGGAAAAAGGTGTTTCCCGATTCCATTAGAATAGTAACACATCAAATGGTCCTTTGGGGCTAAAGCCGCGGTGTGAAGTGATTCCTTTTGGCAACAGCCTCAAAGTTTCACAATTGATGGTCTCTGTTTCTTAGCCGAATCATAAACTACATAAAGTGACAATACATCTTCTCCCCCTGTTGATCAAACATCTCTATTAGAGGATAAATCCAGAAAAGGCCCAATCATGATCTGTAGGAGACGTCTTATCATATTAATGACACATACATCACAATTAGATTAGATTATGCACGTGGGAGTTAATTGACCCTATTGTGCATGGATCATTACATTTCACAATAACTTCAGCAACTGATCCCAAAAACAAGGTTGACAAACTAATGAATGTATTTATTAATGAATGATATAGCACCGCTAACCCAGAGAATTGTAAGTACAGCCTTTCTTAAGGAGGAGGAGGAGGTTGGGAATTACAGCAGCACCATCAATCAGCAGAATATGTATTGCAATGAGGTGGTAATGGAACTAAATTTAACTTCCTGAGATGAATTAAAAGTAGATGATCTTTGGGGTAGAGTTGTATGAGTAAGTGTTTCACCCTCTCTGAAACATTTGCATCGACCGCAGTAATAACGTCAGCTATGGAGATTATAATGTGGAAAATGTGGGAAAAAAATCACATTTGTGACACTGTATTAGAAACCTAAATAAAGATACAGTAGAGTGAAGCTACTCACAGACATTATGCTACTGATATTACCCAGTCTTTACCATTACCATAAAGGGGGTCAAGGGTTATGGGGCTTAAGGTGAGGGATGGGGGGAAGGCATAACGTCTTTTAATGCTGGTGCCAGCTACCCATACAGTGGTTTGTACAGATGAATAATAAATATTATCAGGTTTATGATAGTTTTCCAAATTGTAGGGGGCGAGAACCCCCTGTGGTTGTCTTGCAGGCCTTTCCAACATAAAAAATATTGTCCCAGAATAACCAAAAGAGGAGGCCAATAATGGTCGGCGATGTTCATTTTCACATCCATACTGATGGCTTTCCTTTTCATTAACGCACTGCCAACTAGGAGATGAGCAAAGAGTTAGTTTAGAGTACCCATGCTCGAGACATGTACTGCGTTTTTGCTGTAACTAATTCATGCTGAGAGAACAATATGATGGTTTTAATAACAACCATGACACATTGTAACATAGAACGTCGTAAACCCAGGACCACATGTAGTTGCTTGCTTAGCAGAAAACGTTACGATCGTCAGAGGACACATGGAATGATTGATCAGCATTTGTTGTTTACTTTTGGATCATGAAGATCATGATGGCCTTTTTGCAGATACTACAACCATTAACTGTCCATGCTAACAGATGATAATGATTAGAAGGGTATGTCAAGGTAAAACCATTTACTGTATGTTGGGGGAAGAATATAACTCCAAATGTCATATCAAGCTATTCAACCTTTTTGGTAGGGCATAGAAACATTTTTTTCACCATTTGTCTATCCATATTTTCCCGCTTATCCGGGTCACAAGAGCAGCAGTCTCAGCAGGGAGTCCCGGACTTCTTGGTTTCCATCTCCAAGGGGGATCTGAGGCCTTTCCGGCCAGCTATAAGACATTATCCCTCCAGTATGCCCAGCTGGCCTTTCTGCCATATACATGTCACCAGGGAAGCAACTGGACTAGAACCCCGAGCCACCTCTCAATGTGAAGAAGCAGCGGTTCTACTCTGAGCTTTTCCAGAATGGCCAAGCTCCTCCCTAAGGCCCCTAAATTGGTCCCTCTCGACGCCAAGGGTTCTTCTTCTTTCTCTTTGGGATTTTCTCTTCAGGGGTCGCCACAGCAAATCAACCACCTCCATCCAACCCTGTCTTCTGCATCTGTCTCTCTCACACCAACTACCCTCATGTCCTCCTTCACTACATCCATAAACCTCCTCTTTGGTCTTCTTCTACGCCTCCTACCTGGCAGCTCTAAACGCAGCATCCTTCTACCTTCTACACGTCCCAACCATCTCAGTGAGGCCTCTTTGACTTTATCTCCAAGGTCTCTAACATGTAATGTTCTTCTGATGGATTTGTTCCTGATCCTATCCATCCCGGTCACTCCCAATGAGAACCTCAGCATCCGCATCGCTGCTATCTCCAGTTCTGGGCATGGTAAGCGTATGCCTAGAAATCCTGTCCTGACATATGATGAGCAGAAACTGTGGAGGACAATATTGGTAAAAGCCAACATTCACCTATTTTTTCATAGGTTCAATTAAAATTCTATACATTTGTGGTGCTTGCATGTGAGTGTGGTGTTGGGCTGAAACATCTGGATGATAATTAGTTGCCATGTTATCACTTAGCCTTTAGCTGAATAAAAAGAAAACCCTCCACACATCTCTGAATGCCTTTTAAAAGGCCACAAATTGAGTTACTCATCCCATACAACTTCATCTTGGCAGGAAGCATGAAGGGTGACATTCTGGATAGAGAGAGAGAGGTTATTTAGATTGTACATTGAGCCTGAAATGGAGCAAATTAATCATTTTGCATTGCCCCCCCCCCCCCCCCCCCCACACACACACACACACAAGGTACAAAATCTATCTGTGCCTTTTTAGGTTCTTTAATATAAGGTGATTTAGGAATAGATGTTCAGCCAAATTGTCTCTTTTACTACACTCACGTCTGCAGTGTAGTAAGAAGAAATTAATTACAACTCAAGAATTTGAAAATTATAAGGAAAGTGCTGAGAGTGGGCTTTGAAAATTGTTCTACTAATTCACCGCACACAGCCCCTCAGCTTTTTTTATGTCAGTTTTTAAATCTCAAGTTCTAAAAAGTGAAGTTGCATCAGACAGTAAAAACACTATCACTTCCATGATGTATAATCAAACTAATAATAGTAAAATTAATTATAGCAACAATAAAGTAAAAATGCTCTCCCTTGGAAAATAACGGCAAGTGAAATAAACCTATTATTATTTGCAATAAACCTATTATTAATTGCAATGTTTTGAAGTACTAGTAAACCATTGTATAATACAACTCAAATAAAGTAAAATTACTTATAAGGGAACAAGAAGGACAATACTCTGTAGTGTGTTCTATACATCATGCTGATGAGATAATAATTATTATGGCTAATTTTATAGTGGTTTCTGTTCCTTCTGTTCCATTTCCTGCTCTATGGTTACCATCACACTGTATCACTAAGCATGTTATGCAAATACGTATAATTACATTATCCAGGAAAAAAACGTAACAATAGAGAGATGTGCTACTTTTTATTTCTTATCAAGAACGGATAAAATTCTCACTTTCTGACTTTTACTTTCCCTTGCGCCTTTCTAAATGTCAGCGTTGCCAGATCAGTGTGCCGTCGTTCCACCCCGGAACACTCAGACGGAATTGAGGGGAGCCAAGAGGAACCGGAACAATTTGGCCTGATAGCACACCCTCTGCTCAACATTGCTAAGCGACCACCGTGAACTCAATTTCGTGAGCCTTCCTTACCTAGAGGCTAGAGCTTGTGTGTGTGTGTGTGTGTGTGTGTGTGTAACGCTCTAAAGGCCGACCCCTCTACTGAATCATTCCAAAATCTGCCGAAGTGCTGGTCTGCTGAGCTCCGTGCTTTCAGTCTCCAGTACAGTGTATGTCCCTGTGTGTTTATGTGCTTGTGGTTCTGCATGAGTGAGAGGTCTCTGGCTCCACTGTGGTAGCTCAGCTGTGGATTGTCACATTCATATTAAAAATAAATTACAAATGATGACGGTTGTCACTCTCTCTGTGGTGGGCGTACGGGAGCTTTCAAACCCAACTTGACCTGTATTCCAACATCACTTACTAAAGTGGCATTGAAAAAATGGCTTCAACCTCCCCTCGGTCATTACCATTATTCAGCAGAATCGACAAAATTCAACCCAAATTTTCAGGAAAATATGATTTGTAGTGGTTCTTAATTGGTTTGGCTGCGGATCCCACTATCACATTACACCCCTTAATAACAAACAGCAATCCAAATTGGACATCACTGCACACAGTAACATTTTTGAAGAATGTATTTCTTCATAATTTGGATGATTTGATGATTTCATAAGACATGTCTGTTTATCGCTGTGTGTATGTATCTTACGTATTACATATTTCCTTGCCTGGATGGGGGTTGAGATCAGGGGATGTCGTCTGTCATCTCCTGATGTCTACTGTTGCCTGCTTGTTTAACCCTTTGAGGGTCTTTTGTGATTAAGGGCTGTATAAACATGTACGTATACCATATTTTCCTATAAGTTGCACTTTTTTTCATAGGTTGGCTGTTCCTGCGACTTGTTCTCCAGAGCGACTTATAAATGAAAAAAATCTATATTTATATATAATGTCACATACAGACACTCTAGACTCTAGACAACGATATCTCCTACTCTTTAACAATTCAATATTTAAACAGTAGACGTTAGCTTATGCCAGGAATTAATGTTCGCTCGGCATGTTGCCATGTTATTGTTATTCGGCGCCACAGCGAGCCACTACGTGCCAATCACATAATCTTTGGCTCAAACTGGCACCAACTGGTGCCAGTGCCGATCCAGAGGGCATCATTGGCGCAACTTGGCTCGCGCCATTACATTCCGGTAGATTCCAATAGGTGTACTGTTTGCGACATTTGGTTCCACTTGGTGGAACAAAGATTGTAAACATTTTGAAATTTTCTTGCCGCCAAACTCAATTTTTGCCTCCGTCACGGGCCACCACGACCAAGTGGGAGGCAGTTTGAGCCACTGCACGCCACTAGGCAACTTACTGGCGACACTAGCCGCCACAGCAAATTGTACTGGCGTGAAGTGGCACCAACCGATGCCAGACCAGTAACCATTACAAAGACAACTGGTAACGACAGAACACAAATGCCCCCCCCAAAAAAAAATTATATTCAATTAATATAATTTTTAATATAATTAATAATTTTATTAAAATATATTCTGCAGACGACAAGCTGCAAATAGTGAAATTTGAGCAGCAGAGAGAAAGTTTGGAGCAAGCCATTGCGACTTAGGTATGGTTTTTTTCGACATAAATATGTCGACTTATACTCCGGATCGACTTATACTCCAGAAAATACAATATATACTAAGTGAATTTACACTAGTTCAGAAACGCAGTGGGACAAGGCCTTTAGAGGTCCAAACCATCGATCAGCCCCTTTCTGAGTTTTTCCCATAAATGAATTTCCAACCTTAGATGTTCCACTCTATTTCTCTCATTTTATGAGCACTGGCATTAAGCAATGTTCTTAAGGTGGCCTTCGCAGATAATGCCTATTAACGCCACAAGGCAATCATACTTAGTGTTTTATTTATATAAATCAGTTCATAATGAATCTCCTTCACAAGCTGGATCCATGTGCAATTTAGCATATCTACAGACTAAATTGTCCTCCCGCTTCCACAAAGATAATGCTTCAAAACACTATTTCTATTCATCTCATTTCATACAAACACCCTAACTGCTCATCATATTGCATTCAGAATTTGGTCTTTCAGCAGCCTTGAGCTTTTTTTTCCCCCCCACATCATCATAGTATGGTAGGCAAATTAAAGCAATGCAAGCCCTCTTTTTAGCACTTGATCTTAGCTTTTACTCCCACTGCTTTGGCGTCACTGGCAGCGTTTAACTGAATATGGCATTCTAAGGCGGAAATGTTACTTAAATGGACTGGCTAATCATTTATTCCTGGCTGCCAGGAAATGGCTGGCATATTCAATTCTGGCCAGATCCCTTCAGACCAGTGCTGGATGTATGATATAGTCCACACACACACGCAAGCACACAGAAAGAGGAATATAACAAGATTTTACTGATACCCAACGATCTTCACTGTGCATTCTGTGCAAACAAATTAAACAATGAGCTTCCCTTTTAAGCCGAGGAACAAAAGATGTTGCAAGGTCCCACCAGTTTTAGATGTTCTGTAATTATCATACAAACAATGACTGCAACAAACTATAAATAGTTGATAACTGCACATTCAAAATAAGTCTACCAAGTGTTGGCTGGCACACATGACTCCAAGTACTGTATATGTTGTTTAGCATAATTCCACATTACTTATTATTAGCGCTGTCAATTGACTAAAATATGGAATTGTGATTAATCACATTTTAATCCACAGTTAACTCTGAATTAATCACATTTAATCACAGAATGATAACTACATCAAGTTTTCAAGGGATATTAATTTTGGAAATATGGGCCATTATTTAATTATATATACAGTGAAGAAAATAAGTATTTGAACACCCTGCTATTTTGCTATTTCTCCCACTTAGAAATCATGGAGGGGTCTGAAATTTTCATCGTAGGTGCATGTCCACTGTGAGAGAGATAAACTAAAAAGAAAAATCCAGAAATCACAATGCATGATTTTTTAACAATTTATTTGTGTGATACAGCTGCAAATAAGTATTTGAACACCTGTGTATCATCTAGAATTCTGACCCTGAAAGACCTGTTAGTCTGCCCATTAGAAGTCCACCTGCACTCCATGTATCATCCTGAATCAGATGCACCTGTTTGAGGTCGTTAGCTGCATAAAGACACCTGTCCACCCCATACAATCAGTAAGACTTTAACTTGTAACATGGCGAAGACCAAAGAGCTGTCCAAAGACACCAGAGACAAAATTGTACACCTCCACAAGGCTGGAAAGGGCTACGGAGCAATTACCAAGCAGCTTGGTGAAAAAAGGTCCACTGTTGGAGCTATCATTAGAAAATGGAAGAAGCTAAACATGACGGTCAATCTCAATCGGAGTGGAGCCCCATGCAAGATATCACCTCGTGGGGTCTCAATGATTCTAAGAAAGGTGAGGAATCAGCCCAGAACTACACGACAGGACTTGGTCAATGACCTGAAAAGAGCTGGGACCACCGTTTCCAAGGTTACTGTAGGTAATACACTAAGACGTCATGATGTGAAATCATGCATGGCACGAAAGGTTCCCCTGCTTAAACCAGCACATGTCAAGGCCCGTCTTAAGTTTGCATATGACCATTTGGATGATACAGAGGAGTCATGGGAGAAAGTTTTATGGTCAGATGAGACCAAAATAGAACTTTTTGGTCATAATTCCAATAAGCGTGTTTGGAGGAAGAAGAATGAAGAGTACAATCCGAAGAACACCATCCCTACTGTGAAGCATGGAGGTGGTAGCATCATGCTTTGGGGGTGTTTTTCTGCACATGGGACAGGACGAGTGCACTGCATTAAAGAGAGGATGACTGGGGCCGTGTATTGTGAGATTTTGGGGAACAACCTCCTTCCCTCTGTCAGAGCATTGAAGATGGGTCGTGGCTGGGTCTTCCAACACGACAACGACCCGAAGCACACAGCCAGGAAAACCAAGGAGTGGCTCCGTAAGAAGCATATCAAGGTTCTAGCATGGCCCAGCCAGTCTCCAGACCTGAACCCAATCGAAAATCTTTGGAGGGAGCTCAAACTCCGTGTTTCTCAGCGACAGCCCAGAAACCTGACTGATCTAGAGAAGATCTGTGTGGAGGAGTGGGCCAAGATCCCTCCTGCAGTGTGTGCAAACCTGGTGAAAAACTACAGGAAACGTTTGACCTCTGTAATAGCAAACAAAGGCTACTGTACCAAATATTAACATTCATTTTCTCAGGTGTTCAAATACTTATTAGCAGCTGTATCACACAAATAAATTGTTAAAAAATCATGCATTGTGATTTCTGGATTTTTCTTTTTAGTTTATCTCTCTCACAGTGGACATGCACCTACGATGAAAATTTCAGACCCCTCCATGATTTCTAAGTGGGAGAAATAGCAAAATAGCAGGGTGTTCAAATACTTATTTTCTTCACTGTATATATATATATATATATATATATATTTACACAGTGAGAAAGAATATTTTGTATTACTTTTTTCTTTATTATTAGAATATTAGCTCTTAAACTCACCCACAGAGGTTCAGCAAATCCAAAATATGAGCAAGTAAGACCTCGCACGCTGACACAAACATCTTTATTTTGGTTTACCGTGTCAGCTCAAAGGACGATTTGTTTAGTTATGATGCTGGTTTTGCATTTGAAATTTTGTGAGTCGATTGAGGAACATTCAGAAACGATTATTATGAAATATTTGCCACAATGCAACTTTCCTTAATGAAATGTTCAAGTGAAAATACGGTAAACCTCGGATATATCAGACTCGGATATATCGGAAAATTGCTCACAACGGACAGATAAAAAAGAACCAATTTTTCTGTAATGCATTTCCAATAAAAATTCATTGCATACGTATATCTGATTTTTTATAATGGATTTCGCTTATTTCGGACAAAATCTCCAGTCCCGTTCCAATTTCCCTCGCATAAATCGGATGGCCGCATCGTGGCCTTTGATCCATCTTTGATCCATGTTCACAGCCAAAGCTGAAGATTATAACATCTTTGTATGAATTACAGACATGTACATGAACATGTACAACGAAAAAAAAAAAAACATTCTCAAATCTGTAGAAATGCCTTCTTGTTGCTATTAGGGAGGTTTAGAAACCAAACGATAAACGTAAACGCAAACGATAATGACGTCACAGGCTATTGACATGTATGGGAACTTGCTGACTTGTCAATAGCCAGTGACGTCATTATTGTTTGCGTTTACGTTTATTGTTTGGTTTCTAAACCTCCCTAATAGCAACAAGAAGGCATTTCTACAGATTTGAGATTTTTTTTTTATTTCGTTGTACATGCTCATGTACATGTCTGTAATTCATACAAAGATGTTATAATCTTCAGCTTTGGCTGTGAACATGGATCAAAGAAAGTTCCCCCATGGCATTGCGCGTCCGTGTAATGAATGTGGCGGACATTTTCCGGTATACGCATATAACGGATTTCGCTTATATCGGACAAAACCAGTGGGAACAATTGAATCCGATATATCCGAGGTTTACTGTACTTCAAGTACATGTTATATTTGAGCAGGACTCATTGTAATTTACTTTGGCCTTTAAAACCGTCATAAAATACAGTACATAGTTTTCTCTGGGTACTTCAGTTTCCTCCCACATTCCAAAAACATTTGTATACGTATGAATGTGACTGTGAATAGTTGTTTGTCTATATGTGCCCTGTGATTGGCTAGGATAGGCTCCAGCATACCCTCGCCACCTTAGTGTGGATAAGCGGCATAGAAAATGGATGGATGGACTAACAGATGTAGTTATTATTGTCTCCACAATTGCTGTGGCTATGCTGAATTACTAGACATGCATAATGTGACATTTCACCCACCGGCACCAAAACATGCAGGAAGTAGAGCTGTGACCTTTTACATTTCAAATGTATGCTTTTAAATTGTTACTTGGCTGCTCGGACACACACACGCAGATGCACACAGATACACAAAAAGGCTATGCAGTATATTAAATCGTGTTATTCATTTTTAAAACTCAGCTAGTTAACTTTATAACAAGATCTAGATCATGTTTAACATAAATTGCGGTGCAATTACATGCAATTGAATCAAGAGCATCCTCGACTTGTTTCATCCTCTGATTAAAAAAAATGCATTCGGTGCAAGCTGGCAGTGGCTACGGTGCAGGATTGGACGTGAGACGAGAGAAATCTGCGATATGGACATCTTGTTATACAATCTGTGGCTCGGTCCGTTGCCATGCTGCCGGATGCTATTTCCATGCCATTCCCATGCATCTAAACTTTAAATGGCTGTTCACTGTTAGACATGTTAGAATATATTAACTGTCCGCATCAGGGCCATAGAGGCACACATTTAATTATTATTGTAGTAATTACTTTGCAAATCCTTTTCCTTCCTATTCATTATTGACATTTAAATGCATGTCAGGCAGTTTACAAAAGAACTATTTACTATTTCCGAATGAAAATGTTATGGTGGACTAGTATGAGAGAAATGTATTTATTGCAAAAACCTTTCAATGTTACATATAGAAGTTTATTCATCCATCCATTTTGTGTCGCTTATCCTCATGAGGGTCGCGGGCATGCTGGAGCCTATCCCAGCTGTCTTTGGGCGAGAGGTGGGGTACACCCTGGACTGGTGGCCAGCCAATCACAGGGCACATATAGACAAACAACCATTCACACTCACATTCATACCTATGGACAATTTGGAGTCGCCAATTAACCTAGCATGTTTTTGGAATGTGGGAGGAAACCAGAGTAAACCCAAGCATGCACGGGGAGAACATGCAAACTCCACACAGAGATGGCCGAGGGTGGAAATAATTGGAAGTTGAAATTTGTAAAAAAAAAAAAATAATAATAATAAAAGGAAATTGATATGGCGACACTTGATATGGCGACTGACAATTTGGAGTCATTATGTGGTTATAGATTCAATGATAGCTAAACTTTGTCAAATCGCTACCAATAACTGACAAAAAAAACAAGGATAAGGGGTTGCTTGTGTATCGAACAATGTGTAACACAGTGGTCCACTTCCCGTTGATCGTGTCATTCCTCCTCCTCATCACTGTGGCGCGCGTGCTCAAACTGGCACCTACGGCAATATTGACCAGGGGAACCAGAGTGTACTACAGTGGGAGAAGCCGGCGGCGCATTAATACGGCACATTAATGTCTGATGTCCGCGTCCATGGAGGTAGAGGGAGAATCATCGTGTTGTCCGGGCGAAGCCGCCTGCTGTGCCCGGTTAAGGCGCATTAATGTCGGATACGCTGTGGCACATAGGTGGGGAGAAACACAGTGTAGAGCTGATTTCTATGATATGCATTTAAAACATATTATATGTTTTAAATGCAGAAAATATGACTTTATTTGGTAAGATTACAATCTTGTGTAATCCTGTATTTTTTTTCACTGTGGCCTGAGTAATCCTGCATCTACTTTGGCAACAGGTCGTCATTGTTGGCAAGAAGGCGAACCCGTTCAAACATGCATCCCCAGTGAAATATTTACAAAAAGGGCCTGTATGAATAAAATACTTTCATCATAGCTTTGGCCTCTTTTGACTCAACATAGAAATCATTCATGTGAATGCCTCCTTGGCAAGACAACTGGAGGGTTGCTAATTTTGGTTGATGACAGCAAATCTGCCAAAAAAAAATGCATCCCCTCCAATAAAAAAACACAGTTACTGATAAATCAGTGGCTAGTGGAAAGAATAAATAATGACACATGCTTAATTTTGCTTTTTAATTATGCCCTGACATGAACTTATGCTGCATTGGAGATTGCTGGCAATTACAGTATATCCCAAATGCGAGTACCAGTAGACATCTCACATTTCAGCAACCATTTTTATTAAAGTATATCTTCTCAAGGGATGATACTATAGAAATAATGAACTTAGATATTCTTCAGAGAAGTTTGTGTAGAGCTTTTATTGCAGTATAGATTTACCATCCAGTGAAAATGACTGAACACACAGTCATTATTATTACTTTTTTGTGAGCACCATTATTGTCATCTTGGAGGGTTTGGGGCTCCTCATCATTTCGGAAAACTGCCATTTGACCCACTTTCCCAAGGGAGGGGGTCATGATCTGCTTTACATTGTCATTGTACATGTTGGAATTCATAATTTCTATTAACAAACCACATCTCCACAGTGCTGGAAGCAGTCATGCAGCCTTCAGATTAGGACACTACCACCACCACCATGCTTGACTGTAAGCGAGACACAATTATCTTGCTACTCACTTGTGTTGCCAGCTTTTTAAACAATGGAGTAACTCCATACTGCTCCACAAGCTGTACACTGGCTACTCAAAAATAGCATATCCGAGGCATAACAAACATCATTTTACAGTCAAACTGATGTCCGTTCTGGTCTGGACACTGCTGACAACATGAATCAATGGAACCAGGCTTTCAATGGCTGCTTAGCATAGCATAGACTTTGTCTTTTAGGTATCATGGTTAAAAAAAGTCAGGTGTTCAACAAAACGTCTCCATCCAATCCACCTGTTTTTGTAAGATCTCATCAAGGAAGGATCTAACAATCAAGTCCTCTTCTTCAAAGTGTTCTCAAATACTTGGCATGACTCCCCGTATCCAAAAAATACTTCCTGAAATCTGTGAAAGACACGACCTTGAAATGTTCAAATCGAACATGAACAACATGGCTGACAACCGTGATAATCTTGGTTTTGTGAAGAGATTGTCATGACAACAAACAGTTTTAATTGAGAGCAATAATCATTTTATCATTTATTTTTTTTCCACTACTTCTTCAACTGCCTGAAATAATCATTTTATTACTCTAACTGATTGGCTAGTGACCAATTCAGAGTGTACCCCACCTCTCATCTGACGTCAGCTGGGATAGGCTCCAGTTTACCCCGCCCCCAGTGAGGATAAACAGCATAGAAAATGGATGGATGCTACATTTTGGATGTGTTCATGTTGGGTGGCCAGCATGTCTTTTCTGCAGAGCTGCTCCGTCCCTGCTCTCTGTGGCACTTAACGGTTGCCAAAATTGGAGGGAATGGTCATTTATACTACAGATGAAGTGGGAGGGTGCATACACTCAGGTGTCTGCACGAGAAGCCCCCTGTGTCATAACTGGAGCTAGAAATCCATTTGGCCTGCTGGGCTGTGAGGCCTTTTCAGCCAACTGGTGCATTCCTTCCTTAATCCATCGTTTTTTTTTTCTTTATCCCTGCATGAGAGAACGTGTTCCTTTTCTCTCTGGACTGACTCAGTCATTTCCCTGTCCATGAAGAAATGACGTTGCTACATGTGTTCACATAGATTTAACTGACACCTGAGTGGTAATCTGCAGTATCCCATCCCATCCTGGCTCTGCTTTAAAATCATTCATTTCACGCGTTTCAGCAGTTCCAGATCACATTTAAAGTCATGAGCAATGCAGGCGGTGCTTCATTGCTCAGAGCAGAACCAGGAAGGAAAAACAACAACAACAGCAAAAGATCATTACACTTCACACTCACTCTTCTGGCAACACAACGATATTTGCCCAGATGTCACATTGCAGACTTCGTAGCTTTATATCAGGACCAGATGTCATGAATCCGAAGTGTGAAAGAACTGTAATACAGAGACATAATGTGTAAATACATTTTGTCTTTTTGGTTTTGCATCTCCACATTGAACGTTGTACAATTGACTGAAGGATGTAATTGCCATTGGTGGTGTGTAAATCCTGACATAGTGTGACGATTCATCTATAAATGGGCATCTCTTTGCATATTAGCATCAAAATTGATGGTTTTTAAAGGTTAAGACGTTAGTAAATATTGTAAGGCATTGATAGCACGAACATTTTTTTGCTTTTTCTGTAGTTTTTTGTGTCATTTTCTGATGCCACCACAGAAATGTACTACTAATGGCAAATAGGATATTCATTCATTCATTCATTCATTCATTCATTCATTCATTCATTCATTCATTCATTCATTCATTCATTCATTCATTCATTCATTCATTCATTCATACATGCATGCATGCATTCATACATTCATTCATGCATTTTCTACTGCTTATCCTCACGAGGGTCGCTGGGGGTGCTGGAGCCTATCCCAGCTGTCTTCGGGCGAGAGGCGGGGTACACCCTGGACTGGTGGCCAGCCAATCACAGGGCACATATAGACAAACAACCATTCACACTCACATTCATACCTATGGACAATTTGGAGTTACCAATTAACCTAGCATGTTTTTGGAATGTGGGAGGAAACCGGAGTACTCGGAGAAAACCCACGCATGCACGGGGAGAACATGCAAACTTCACACAGAGATGGTGGAATTGAACTCAGCTCTCCTAGCTGTGAGGTCTAACCACGCAACCACTAACCACTCTGCACCGTGCAGCCCACAAATAGGATATTTATTATGATAATTAAGTTAAAAAATTGAACTTAATTTTAGTGTAAATAGAAAATGCCTCAACATCTGAACAATACAGTATATATTTTTGGTTATTACTATTACTCAGCAGTTGCTAAATGCATTTCTTATAGTGTAGATAACATCATAACAACATTCATTCAAGCAGTGCTGTTGAAGCACCAATTTCCCCATTTACCAAATTCACTGGCAGGCACTGCAAGCTGTACACTGACTACTCTAAAACACAGAGTCAGCCAAAATGATCTGACACATTTGTAGGTTAAATCAAAGGCAAATAAAGTAAAAAAAACAAAAATAATGCATTTTTTTCATTTAATGCCAGTTTGCTTTGTTTCCTTATAATGCCATTGTTTTTCGTTTCTTTTTCAGTTGCTGCCATGAATTGGACTGGTGAGCATTGTGCTTTCATTGTGGAAACGTTTATCAAAACAAACAAATCTGTAACTGCAACACAACGAGCGTTCCGTTTGCACTTCAATCTTGGTAGACATGATCCCATACCAGCACCAAACACCATCTTGTTATGGGTTCCCAACTTCAGAGCTACTGGATCTGCGTTGAAACGAAAATCAACCGGCCGACCTCTCACCACCAAAACTCATTTAATTTTTAAAACATAATGAAACAGAATGGCATTATATGTACTTTTCGAAATTGTAAAAACACTTTTTGTTTCTTTACTTTATTTACCTTTTATTTAACCTACAAATTCATTTTGCCTGACCTTGTATATCCAAGTTTCAATTTTCTGGTATCGTCCCTTGAGATGACATACTGTCATAAAACAGTTGCTGAAATGTGAGAGCTGTATTTTTGTGAGATGAAAAATGTACACTTATCTTGACTATGATTTAGCGTCTGCAAAGACTACATCGTCAAAAGGCAGATTTGTTTTTCACAATGAATATTTTTGATTGGCTCAGACCAACTATAACTCAATGTAAACACACACAGACGTAGAAGCAAGACACGTTTAGTCCAAAAGGTGAGCTGATTCATGTGTTGACCCGCCTTGTTCCATCCAAGCCTGGTGGTCTGCTTTCAGCTTGTGTCAGCCCATATTAGGTGCACCAGTGAACAATAGACTTCAAGGAACCACCAGCTGCTCTTGGCTGAACAGCTGGTGCTTACTTGAAGCACTGGGTGGAGTTCTCCCTTAGCATGTGTGTGTGCAAGTGACAGTGAGCAAAGAGGGAGTGCAGGGGGGGGGTAAGGGTTGATCGATCTGCCATCTGGATGACCAGGACCATCCCAGGTGAGGCGGAAACCTGAATGTGCTGTTTCCATCAGGCCAATTGGCTTCCATCTTGCAACCAAGCAGGTTTTTGGAAAGGACCCTCTGGTCTTGCCCCTTGTGAGGGTACACACCAATTTTGAGGGTGTGAAATGAGCCATTACAAGGTGTGCCCCCTATCCTAAAAAGCTAAGTGACCCAAATTCAGAGATGAGAAGGCCAGGTAAAGTTTATTCTTGCAGCAACAAAAAAATAACATCCATCAGACAAGTATTTTTCTTTCGTTTTTTTGCCCAATATCTCCATAAAATAAACCTTGATACACACCAATAACCTTTAAAAAACACCTCAAATGCCATTACCAAGCTTTCAAGTGAATGCCAGAGTATCAGCCTACCTTATAACCGCCAATTAAATAAGACAGTCTTAGCCAATCACTAGCCTGAAAAAGGCACAACAATAACACCCAAGCCTATATGCCACACTTTGCTTTAAGATAGAAGGTCAAAATGCCTACAGAAATATATAATAACAATAATCATATGTTTTTAAAGGCATATACAGGATGTCAAAAAACAATTAGCTGACCCTTCAACTTTTTAATGTGTGATATTTTAACAGATGCCAGAAGAAAATCATTTCCTGAGAAAGACGCAACAATAACAGTTTGCTTTAGGATAAACCGCACACAAACTAGTGTGGCGACCTTCTCTGCCAGCCAAAAAAATGTATTAATTTATTCTGAACAGTCTATAATCTACATATTATTCAATAAGATTTCAGCTTTTATGTGTTGCCATGTCAATATAATCAGCCTAGGGCCTTCAGAGTTAGGAGTGCTGGCCCATGTCACTTAAACTATTAGCAAACCAATTTCAGATTTGCCTCACAGGGCCACCAAGCAGGTGTACAGTCATGTCAGTATTTTTATTTTTTGTTCTCTGATTGTTTGATTAGAGCACAAAAACGCGAAGTTCAACCACAACAAGATGAAAAGACACCCAGAAATATATGATCATAATAATAATACCACTTTTTATTTAGAGGCACCTTTCAGGACACTCAATGTCACCTAACAGACACAACAATAAAAACCAGTGACAGTCAGTACATTACCAAAGGAAGTGCAATAAATTGTTCTGTGCGTCAAGGTCAAACACAGTGCTCCAACGTCTAAAATGTCAGGGTTTGTGCGGTGCTGACCTGAAAGAGAAACATTAATGAGACCCTGCCAAGTACCTTTAATTATAAGATTGAAAGGAATCAAGGGTGCTATCAGCATATGCATTGTACTGTATATGGGGAACTTCAAAAGAGCACGGCTAATTTGATAAATAATGCATAGGTTTCTTTTAGAGGCCATCTCCAAGTCAAGCTAATGATGCAATTAAAGCGAGATGCTTCCTATTGATTCCTCAGACATAAAGAGAGAATGTATAAGAGCATGGATAAATATACTGTATTATCATTAGCAAATGTTTACTGGACATCTAAATATATATTTTCAGTATGAATATACAGTCTTCACAGCTCTATCTATCACTAACCACACTGTTGTGCAGCCTCCTCCTAACAGTCTTTTCTAAAGGCGATCTATACTGCAACCACCCCCTTGACCCCCATCTACCTATACATCACCTTGTCCCTTCCAAGCCTGGCCCACCTCACCTGTCCACCCCCACCAATTGTCCTTGCCAGGAAATCTTCTAAGCCAGTTTGCTTGTCACCCTTAATCTTTTACAGTGCCTGGACCTGGAAGCATTGGGATCAACATAAGGTAGTAGTAGTAGTAAGCCGCCAACCATGTGACTGACTATGTACATGTTGCGCTGTTTTTCAATTCTATGCTTGGTTTACTTCTACACTGTAAATAAATAGTCGTAGCCGATACCAGTTGTAGACAGAAAAGGATGCATAATATACGTATTGTGCATCCATCATGGTACAACTACAGCAGTAGTGGGCAAACTGCGGCCCGCGGGCCACATCAGGCCTGCAAAGCTTCTTAATCTGGCCCACAGAGCATGGAAAGTGTAGGCACTGTGGACAATGTTTTTGGAATATGGGAGGAGACCCGAGTACCCGGAGAAAACCCAAGCATGCACGGGTGTTGAACCCAGGTCTTGCGGATCGCCTGACTGTGTGGTCTACATGCTAACCACTTGAAAAGCCAATGAATTAAATCTAATTAAACCACATAATCTAAATGGTAATGGTTTTATTTCATTTGAACATGAATCAGATTACAATTGAGTGCATCACAAAATCAGTCCGAAAGGAGAAGGAAGAAGCAAAGCTTATTAAATCCTACCCCTCTATCTGGTACTTTTACAATCAGTAACTGTTACATTTGTTCACTTCCTGCTTTCCTAATATAGTTAAAGTTTTTATTTTATTTTATTCTTATAAATTATAAATCAAATACACTTAGAAATAATGTACCTTTATAGAGTACATAGAAGTTTTTTTTTTTACTCAATTTGACTAAAAAGTCTAAAACTTTGACATACATTTATATTTTTTTGTAGTCTCTGATGCGCTGAACCCCTCCCTCGCCATCCTGTTGTTGCACTCCCTGATTGGTTCAAAGCTCCCGTCAGTCACAGCCAATGTGGGCGGGACTTGATCGATTCACGCTTTCTCCACACGCACAGAAGGAAGGAGCTGGGCACAAGGCGGCGGCAGTGCATCTTCAGTGCTTAGCGGAGGACGGCAGCCGTTGCTCGCTACTGTCTCCACTTGTGAAGCCCTGCTACCACCGCTGTGGCACATCGCTCTTGCAGAACAAACCAGAATAAAAGCAGCACAGTTTCCGGGACCTTTCTAAGCTAGGGACTCGGTATAAAAGTGAATCCAGTGTGGGAGATAACGAGGACAAACTACAAAACGGGAGCAAGACAAGAGGAAGACAGGATGAATCTCAAGAATCATGTCATTTTCACCCTCTACACTATTTACGGCATTCTTCTTAAAGGTAAGCATTAGGATCAGGGTGCATGTTGTGTTTATGCACCTTGCATGCTAACAAGACGAAGGGTCACGCTTTCTTGTAATGATGTTTACCTGCACGCACCCGGAAAGTGAATGCAGAACTGGGGGTGTTTTCCTCCTCTGCTGTGTCTTGAGAGTCTCTCTTTCTTGTTGTTGGGGCAGGACACACCTCAACGTGATCACTACAGCCGCCTTCTGGGTGTTTTGGACATACAGCTTTCTTGATGAGTCACTGTTGGGATGCTGCTGATTAGCTGGCAAAGCATTTGTGATCACACATGTTGTATTTGTAGTGTAAATGTTTTTATGCAGACATTTGCTGCAAAGCCTCGTTTTTGCTTGACTGAGTGTGGAGTTTGAAGAACAGGTGCACCGCCCTTCATCTTCAGTTCATACCACCCAAATTCCCATAGAGTCACCCAGACGACTACATAATATTATTATGATCTTGACCTTCTTTTGTGTTAACTGCATGATGAGTAGAGCACTAAAAGGCACAGTGACACCGGAGGTCAAGGTCACAGTGTGTGCTTTATAGATACAAATGAGGTAGTTGTCATAAATTAGGATGCCTTGCACACATCATATGAGATAAAGTGACACCTGTGCACAAATGGTGTAGTCAATGAGGAAAGGGCATTTTTTGAATGGCTTTCGTGTGTGTGACTACATAAATGGGCAGAAGTACCTACGCTGGTTATCAACTCGCCAAAAAAGCAGTGCAAAATAGGTGCGTTTTCATCAAGAGTGATGGGTTGCAGACAATCGTAGATCCTCTATTGAACAGGAGCGCTATACTGTGTTTAAGAAAAAAAACAACTCAAGGCCACCACAAAGGGATGACAGAATGAAAACGTGTGATGATAGCCATAGAACAGGAAGTGTAATGTATGTATTTCAATTAAGCAAAGTGCCTACCTACAAATTTAGGCTACCAATAAAACACCACTAGGTGACGCTATGACACTTTCAGTACCCATTCACATGTCTGTTAGTCGTATTACAGGGGTGAGTAGTTTTGCTTTATTTTAGTTTTATTATACACATAATTACAGATTTGACCAGGAACAGGATGGGCAGGTTTTTGTCCCTGGGCCTGCAGTTACCTGTTCGAGAACATACCATTCGTCATAGATCAATTAGCTTTGCAAAATCAACATAGCAGACATGCATTTATTATATATAACAAGGCCTCGACGATGATGTGAGAATGTTACTGGACAAAATCCAAGGAAGAGGATGCAAAATAAGAGTGGTACAAAATATTGCCATGTCTATCTTGCATTACAGGTGGTCCCTGGTTTGTCTGCAGCTAGACCGAGGAAGAATAATATTGCTTATTAGTTACATTTCTGCACATTGTTATGCCCCCCAAGGGGCAGAGCACTAGAGAAAAGGAAAGCAATCACTGTTGAAGTAAAAATGAGCATCATAAAAAGCTCAGAGAGGAGAAACTTTTTGGTTTGAACCGCTCGACTGTATTGACACTTCATAAAAGATAAAGATTATTCAATGCTCATGAATGCTAGAGGGGTCATGGACTCTGCACGCTGATACAAGGAGATCTGGGATGACTAGCCTGGGGCAATGTTTGTCACCAAGAAAGTATGATATATTTGGAACAATATGATACTGTAACTTTGCATGATGATAGCATGATGTATGTAAGCGCTGATTCATCATACTATCAGCTGTATTGCTATTTTGTTATTGCAAAGTCCACATCATTCCTTAGCACAGCGTTGTGGTGTATTTAAGGTCACCCAAAATACAAATGCAATCTGGTTGGTTGTCCTTGCTCACTTGCTGCTAT
Source organism: Doryrhamphus excisus (assembly GCF_037039965.1). Classification (NCBI taxonomy): domain Eukaryota; kingdom Metazoa; phylum Chordata; class Actinopteri; order Syngnathiformes; family Syngnathidae; genus Doryrhamphus; species Doryrhamphus excisus. The sequence continues at coordinate 8,137,222 of NC_136377.1, read as the reverse complement.
CTTTATCATACATGGCTCCTCAATTACACTTTTTTTTGGTTTTACACATTTACACATTTTTGGCCTGCTGGCCACCTGTTGAGGACCTCTGCTTGTGTGTGAGACATAAGCGGGCTGTTCTTAATTGCATGTACAGTATTCAGTATATATGCAACCTCTTACAATGAAAAAGTTTTTTTTTTCCTCATTCTTTATTCTCACTCTTCCTATCTTTGCACACACTTTACTCTGTGCATGTGTGTGTGTTTGAATACTGTATATCCTGGAACACGTATGCTTTATTTGCGTATGTTTGAGGAGGTATAAGGGCAGAGTGCACGAGAGACTCATTTCATGACACACACGTCACACACTCTCTGTCACCCTGGAGAGGATAATGCTAGGCTGCTTGATTTGAACAGTCATTTCCCAGTGCAAGGCCTATTATTGTATAGGTTGCACACAGCAGGCAGGTCAGCCTCCTCCTGAATGGAGTCGATCTCACAGAGACAGCTTTCTTTGCGAAAAGGGAGATCCATGCAATCCACAGCCTGTGCAGGATATAATGCAAATTTGTGTGTGTATTGTTTTTTTTTTAGATTGAGGCTGTTGTTAGCGCTTTCCTCCAGCATGTGCCCGTGAGCCAGAGAAAAGCGCCTGTTATGCAAATTGCCTCTTACGCAAGAGCCTGGGGCTGAGCGGCTGCCGAGGCAGAGGGCGTCGGAGGAAGAGGAGCTGATGTCGGTACAATATGGGAGGAGAGCTGTGGAGGAGGAATGTGCAATCTCCTCAATGATACGAGTGCAACTAATGCACTTTTTGTGTTTTTTGGACGCTTGTTTATCTTCCGTTCGCTCGCGAGAACGTCTGTTCCTCAACTCATCCCGTGTATGAGCCACTGCTGAGTCTAAGCTGCTGAAGGCTGACCCTCCATCCCTCTGCGCTTCTGTCCATTCCTCCCTCTTGCTCTCATCCTCCCATCCTGGTGTTGGAGCTTTGTAGCGCGGCAGCGTGGGAAAGCTTCTGATAACAAGTGGCCTTGTGTGTGTGTGTGTTTGTGTGTTTGTGTGTTTGCAGAGCCACTGATTACATGGGTGAAACAACTCTTTCTCATCCGCCACATTCCCCCTCCTGTTTCTGCATCCATTTTCACGGTTGTGCTTTGACAGGTAGCCCATATGAGGTGTTCTGTAACTTGTGTTGATGCCATAAAGCCTCAAAGCTGAGAATCCTTTATGGAGCAGCGCCGGACCGCTGTGCCTCGCAAGCCCGCGTGCACGCACCCGTACATGCATGGCACGGAGCTCCACTGTGGATTCACTGCTGCTCTGCCAAAGGATTTCCCCTGATCAAAGCCAGTCTTTTTGTTAGCCCAGGTGTTAAAAAAAAGTTGAAACAGAAAAGAGGATGGGGCTGGAGGGGGATTGGGGTAAGGATTGAGAAGCTACAAGCTCTTCTTGGCACAGCCTGGGCCGAGGTGCTGCAGGAACACAACCGGCGATTACACACCTATGGTTCATTCTCTCAAGTCAGATGATGAGTTTATTCATGGTTTGGTTTCCTTTTATGCCAATGAAACAAAAAAAAGGATCAACAAACTAAAAAGTTCCCTCATCTACTCTGTTTGCTTGTTAGGACAACCAGGAACAACATGGCCTCAACCCAACAACAAACCCAATTGGGCCAAGCACCAAATTACCGTATTCCTTAAATAGGGGGTTGTAATTCACTCCACTGCAGATCCTACGCTGTTCTGCTGCTATGATGTCACACACCATGTGTATTTTATGCAGATATTTTGAGTACTAGAAAATCATCATCCCTCTAGATCAAACTTGTCACAAATGTGCACCCTATATGACATCATGCATGCCATTCTTGACAGACTTTGGTGTCAGAAGTGGAGTCTCCCTGGTCGTAACCTGCTTGTTTTGCTTTGTTATTCATTTGTTTTTAATTATCAAGCATTTGGAATGGTGTTAATATAACAATCATAAGTTGTTGCTGTTGTATTTTACTTAAAGAGTGCATATTCATCTGCACAAATAAAACATTTTCAATTATACAGTATGTGAGATAAGTAACGGCATCGAACAGAGCTGTGGGTTGAGGTATAGAAACTATTTCCCCATCACAAAGGGGACCGCCTCCAACCATATATCATCTCATGAACATTGTGAGATGGCACTCTGGTACTTTTCTAAGCATAAAAAGCATACACAGACTTTATAGGTTCCCCGCTGCTTGTCACAGACCTGCCAATGTACAGTGAAGAAAATAAGTATTTGAACACCCTGCTATTTTGCTATTTCTCCCACTTAGAAATCATGGAGGGGTCTGAAATTTTCATCGTAGGTGCATGTCCACTGTGAGAGAGATAAACTAAAAAGAAAAATCCAGAAATCACAATGCATGATTTTTTAACAATTTATTTGTGTGATACAGCTGCAAATAAGTATTTGAACACCTGTGTATCATCTAGAATTCTGACCCTGAAAGACCTGTTAGTCTGCCCATTAGAAGTCCACCTGCACTCCATGTATCATCCTGAATCAGATGCACCTGTTTGAGGTCGTTAGCTGCATAAAGACACCTGTCCACCCCATACAATCAGTAAGACTTTAACTTGTAACATGGCGAAGACCAAAGAGCTGTCCAAAGACACCAGAGACAAAATTGTACACCTCCACAAGGCTGGAAAAGGCTACGGAGCAATTACCAAGCAGCTTGGTGAAAAAAGGTCCACTGTTGGAGCTATCATTAGAAAATGGAAGAAGCTAAACATGACGGTCAATCTCAATCGGAGTGGAGCCCCATGCAAGATATCACCTCGTGGGGTCTCAATGATTCTAAGAAAGGTGAGGAATCAGCCCAGAACTACACGACAGGACTTGGTCAATGACCTGAAAAGAGCTGGGACCACCGTTTCCAAGGTTACTGTAGGTAATACACTAAGACGTCATGATGTGAAATCATGCATGGCACGAAAGGTTCCCCTGCTTAAACCAGCACATGTCAAGGCCCGTCTTAAGTTTGCATATGACCATTTGGATGATACAGAGGAGTCATGGGAGAAAGTTTTATGGTCAGATGAGACCAAAATAGAACTTTTTGGTCATAATTCCAATAAGCGTGTTTGGAGGAAGAAGAATGAAGAGTACAATCCGAAGAACACCATCCCTACTGTGAAGCATGGGGGTGGTAGCATCATGCTTTGGGGGTGTTTTTCTGCACATGGGACAGGACGAGTGCACTGCATTAAAGAGAGGATGACTGGGGCCGTGTATTGTGAGATTTTGGGGAACAACCTCCTTCCCTCTGTCAGAGCATTGAAGATGGGTCGTGGCTGGGTCTTCCAACACGACAACGACCCGAAGCACACAGCCAGGAAAACCAAGGAGTGGCTCCGTAAGAAGCATATCAAGGTTCTAGCATGGCCCAGCCAGTCTCCAGACCTGAACCCAATCGAAAATCTTTGGAGGGAGCTCAAACTCCGTGTTTCTCAGCGACAGCCCAGAAACCTGACTGATCTAGAGAAGATCTGTGTGGAGGAGTGGGCCAAGATCCCTCCTGCAGTGTGTGCAAACCTGGTGAAAAACTACAGGAAACGTTTGACCTCTGTAATAGCAAACAAAGGCTACTGTACCAAATATTAACATTCATTTTCTCAGGTGTTCAAATACTTATTTGCAGCTGTATCACACAAATAAATTGTTAAAAAATCATGCATTGTGATTTCTGGATTTTTCTTTTTAGTTTATCTCTCTCACAGTGGACATGCACCTACGATGAAAATTTCAGACCCCTCCATGATTTCTAAGTGGGAGAAATAGCAAAATAGCAGGGTGTTCAAATACTTATTTTCTTCACTGTATCTACCTGTGTGTGCCTTACTGCATCTATCTTTCCATTCATTTTCTATACCGATTTTCCACCCTGTTTCCTGTTCCCCTTTTTGGTATCATATCCCAGTTGACTTACGGTAGGAAATCATCCCACACCAGCCCCAAGAAAATCTACTCGACGAAGCACTACTCAGGAAAACTGCCAGGCAGCATGTCAAGTTCAATCCAGTTTATTTTGATTTTTGTTATACAGCAGCTGCCAGAACAGAATAAAATACTTTTCTTGGGCAATTTTTTCTAAATGGTAAGGTCAGAACATTCTCTTCATAAAAAAAAAAAAACAAAAACAAACATGTGAGAACTCTGTTTTCCATTATGCTTCCTCAGTTTTGATCAGTGTTTTTTTTTCACTTGAACTCAAATGAGAGAGAGTGTTGGCAAGTGTTGCCAGAAAATACAACACTATTGAGTAATTGGTGGTATGATGGCAATGACACACTGTCATGGATGCTTATGTTAATCACTATACAATGGAAGCATGCAAGTCATCAAACATCCAATTAGGTTGTCAGGCTTGCATTCAAAACAGCATGCTGTATTTTTCGTCAAATAAATTAAATGGGATTCATTGTACATTACTAAGGCACATTGATGTTGTATTGGTTATACTGTGAACTAAGGGATCCATGACTGCAAATACATGTTATCTACAAAAAAACACATCTTTGTCGAAAATGTATTGTGCCGTAATGTATTTCCATATTGGCAGCGCAGCTCTGCTTCATATCCCATAGTTAAAGAGTATGAACAATAATGAAGTAGTGAGTTTGCAGCCAAAAGAAGCCTCCCAGAATTTGTTTATATGACCATAAACAAGCCTGCTATTCTTATATAAAGCATGAAAACCCCTATTAATACTTGTAATAATATATGTGGATTTACTTGCTGCTACCAGACTTTTGGTCATGGTCGAATATGTTCTGGACTTTTTCTTAATTTCTATCCACGACGGCGGTGCTTGTGTTTCCCCTGGTCTGGATTGAAGAAAGTTAGTTGGGACAACTAATGGTAGAAGCACCTTCCGGTAATACATATTCAGTCCCATACTTTGCTTTATCGTAGGCGCAGCATCAAAACAACTGTTCTTGAAATAAGCCCAACACAACACCGAACGGTGGTGGAGGGCGTCTTTTGGAAATTTGACCAGGCTTACCTTCTGCTTACGTGTTTGAGTAAGAGTCTGCCACACAATGAGCGGGCATACTGTAACAAAATATATTTATAACAAAAATACAACCAAAACTGCATCACAACAATATGAAGGTATGTTTCGAGTGGGAAAGTCACCTCCTCCTTAAGTCTCCATCTAGAAACTAATATAATTGCCAAAAAGGGTAAATATTAGAGATGCTCCAATCTGATTGCCAGCCAATCACAGGGCCCTCATACTTATGGACAATTTGGAGTCACCAATTAACGTGTTTTTGGAGTGTGGGAGGAACCCGGAGTACCCAGAGAAAACCCACACATGCACGGGGAGAACATGCAAACTCACAAAGATGCGGGTGGAATTGAACTCGGGTCTCCTAGCTACCACAGTGACATTTTTATTTTAAAACAAACAAGCAATGCGGTTAGTTAGGACCTTGTTTTTGTCCCACATGGAAGCGGTTATCATCACGTGTCATTACGTCAAGTGTCATTGCACAACTTTACCCTCTTGTTGTCCTTATACTAATCATGTCATACTATTTGTGTGTGAACATAAACACAAAGTGTGTTTAGCTTTATGATGGTGATACACTCACAGGGGTCTTATTTTGAGTAGCTCACCGAATGGTCAAAGAATATTTGCTTCAACTAAATAAAAAAATATCTGTATTTGGCATGTTATAATTTTCCTGTTGGTTGATCAAAGAAATGTAGTTCCTCACAGCAACTTACGTAGACAAATATGGGCATATTGTGTACAGGTCTGTGTACGCATGCATGCATGTGACGTCTCTGTTAGCGTAGAATTCCAAGGGATTAGTGTGTTGCTAATCTCCCACTCCATTCTTTGACAAGCGATGCGTCACTAATGTCGGAAGTGAAGAGGCAGACTCAGTCAGTCACTTTTTGTTTTGGTTAAAACTTCCCGAGCAACGGTTATCATCTCCTATACGGAATTGGTCTGTTTTTGCTCTCCTCCAACTTAAATAAGTAAACAAATGAAATGTGTTAATGTAGCATGCAGTTGAACCTTGCATGCTCTCCAGGTTCATGTATCACGCTCCCTCTTAACAACCCTTACACTTGATAATGTTCTTTTCATGTTATGTGCCCTTTCATCTGACAGCTTCTTTTCATACAAATCCCTGCGGGCCACAGTGGAGAGACTCGCAAGAACGTGTCACAGTAATCATTTTCTTGAGCCGAGATAAAGATACGGTCACAACGTCGCTCTTCTTCCCTCCCTCCCACTGCACTCCCTGCCCCGCCGCCAATATTGTTTGGGGACCCTGCGTCTGCTCCTGACAGAAATGAATTCAGCCAAAGCAAAGTCAGCCCCATATTGCAGCACGCAGGCAGTCATAGCCTTATGTTATGTGCAATCCGCAACGCGCACATAAATGCACATGCACACCGAGGTTGTAGACATTGCAGACAAATCCACTCTTGTTTGGAATTACATTTGCTCAGATGTTATGGACTACACGGGGCTACTGTTTGGCCTCTTCCGTCATTCCTGAGCTGACAAGAAGAATGCAATTGGAGAGAATTCATGGGCGGGAGGTAAAAATACCCAAAGAGAAGCACAGCTGTTCTTCCCACTGAAAACGAAAGACCCATAAACATGAATTTACTGCAAATTCTCACCTCTCCTCTCTCCTGTGCACCATTGTCTAAATCATTGAAGGGAGTATATCCTTTGTGTCTAAACAGGAAATGAAGCCAAATCCACACATAATCTTACCATTCCCACCGCCTCCCACCTTGATTCATCTTTACTAATCACAGCTGTAATTCAACAAAGTAATCCCTAAAATGAGAAGCATCCATCTATACGCCCATGGTAATTTACACCTTGAGGCACCTGCAATGCATTTTCAGACATATACTGTAGTTGCTGTATTTTAAGAGATGCTCAATATTAGCTTTCTTATGGATATCAATTATCCAGTATTGCCCAGCACTTTACAACTGATATACAGTGGTGTGGCAAAGCGTTTGCTCCCGTCCATTTCTTCCACATCTCCTCCTGACTGTATGGCCAACATGCTAACCACTTGCCCACTGTGCAGACAGTTTATATATGCAAATATATATATATCTAATGGGTGGGGGGGGGGCAGCCATACCTGATGTGACCCTTAATTAAAATGAGTTTGACGCTACTGTTAAATCATAAGACCATAATATCAACTCGGCAAGTGTGTTTTGCATTTTCTTTAGCTTTTTTGTATTTCCAATGAAAGCAGCCATAAAGTTTATAATGTGTTCTCATGGAGCCTGTGGACAGACTTAAAGGGGACATATTATGCTCATTTTTTGACCCTTTTGTTGCATGGTGGACTCCTATAGAACAGCGACACACAATAACCCCCACAGCTGGTGCTCCTGCAAACTCACCTGCCCAAGAAGTAGCACTCATTGTCGGACACACTTTGTCAGAAGAACGGCTGGTGCTGTGGAGCTTAGAAGCCAGACGGAGGGCGTAGTTTTACTTCTTAGCTTTGTTTTGTTTGTTTGTATGTCGTCACAGAACCAGTTGTCTGACTTTGGGTGTATGATTATCTTTCAAAAAAAGACATCAATTAATTAATTCAACTTTATACCAATTCCTTTATTTTCCATTATGTTATTGATTTTTTTTTAAATTAAGAACTATGGTAGTCAGCAAGTGCCATTGCTGGACTTCTGCTCTATCGGCAAACGTCATTATTACATATGTTAACTCCTAACTCCTTTAATATATTTCAAAATAGGGATTTAGCGCTTAATTGCCTAACATGTTCCGACATAATATTAAAATTGAGTTATGGGTATGATACTAATTGAAAAGTAGGATTTATTGCACTTGCACTGTCACTATCTGCACTTGTTTTTGTGCCTGGAAGTAGTGAAAGCTAATTGAAATATAATTCCCCCAAGACACATGTTCATGTTAATTGACTTTTTGTGCGCCCCCGTGTTTCCTTTGCTCTATGTGTGTAATAGAGGGGGTGTGTTTCTTTGTACTCGTGCTGTTGCCCGAAGTAACTTGCTCGTCACTTGTCTAATCAACAGCTGGAGCCCACCCCCACGCACTTCTTAATTTAACCTACGAAAGCAAATCTATTTTGCAGATGCCACTTTTTTGTACTCACTTGTAATGTAATAAAATTATACAGCCCAATCTGATTTTAGTAGACACTGTAGAATCCACTGAAATCACATTGACCTGATGCTTCTACTCGGCACAGTTTCAGTGCTGCTTTAGATAATGGAAATGACCAACAATACCGTCACATGGGAATTTTTTTTGCAAAGAAATGGAAGTGAAGATGAATTATATTTAAAGACCACAATTAAGGGATTATTTTTGACAAGTGTAGGTGTGATATTTCACCTTTTAATAGGTTTCCCACCCTTGAACTCTCCAGGCTTGGTATCTGTTGACCTTTGTTGGGCGACTGTTTTTGTTTTATTTGAATGGGTGGGTTTCTATTTCTGAAAAGAGCTTAAGTAGTGAGTATAAGCAGTTAAAGTATGGCACATGAGTCTCCATACAGAGAATATATTTGGGGCCTGCCAGAACCCCCGGAAAAAAGATTTTCACTTCAGACTTTGTTTGTTCCTTCATTGTAATCCCGTGTCACAAGATCTGTCCCGCATGATTAAAACATGAGATGTCTCATTCAGGGAAAAACAGTCTTGAGAAAATAAATGAATTAATGAAATCACAATAAATCCAAATGATCTTGATCATCTTCCCAGCCTCCATATATTTACCATGTGCATGCATCTGTTTTCATCGTCTCTCGCCTCCAAACAAGCAGGAAGTGGGTTCGCATTAAATCGCATTAAATTTCAAATTAAATTGCATTAAAGTTCAAGACCAGGCATTTAACATTTAAGAGACCGTTAATCTGGAAAGATAATAGCATTAATAACATGACAAGCCAAGTTACTGGTAATTGGTGTCACAAAGCTGCCGATCTAATTCCACATCACTGAATCTATTGAATTCTTCATCCTCAGTGATGAAGAAGGTGAATCCCACTGCAAAAAAAAGTGCACGAAAAGCAGGATATTAAAAGGAGTGGCAAAATTCAGGAAGAAACAATCTTACTGGAACGTTGAAGAGAGCCGGTGGTGGGCCTTTAAGGGATGTCATCAAAGATGATGCGGCGGTGATTCCATATGAATGAGAGTCTTCAAAGGAGTTAGTTATACAACAGGGTATGCAATAAAGGTAGATGAGGGGAGAAGGCATCTGTAGGAATTTCTGCAGGAATCGAGCCCCACAGAGACGCACACAAATACACACACACCTCCAGGCAACCAATCTGAATTGTCTGGAAATCATGGACAAGGTCAGGGTTTAGGAAGTAAGAGCAGGCTATCCAACAACCTTCTTTAGAGAATTAAACTTCCCAATTCGGCGGATCCTGGTCGCCCCACCCTTTATGATGAACATCAAGGATGTCAAACGGTGGCTGCCGATGGTCATCAATGAGGCAGGGACAAAGTGCTGAAGAATGGATGGATTTGAGCTTCAATTCCGAGGGATTGGCCATCTTTTCAATGAAAAATGGACCTACGTAGAAACTGTGGAGAGAGCTTGATGACGTCAGTCTTGCTGGGTATATGTTTGGATGAGTGCCAAACACACTGCCCGGGTGTGTATTGTGGGGCTATGAGATGCAGGGTCTGCCTGCCAGCCTCAGATTTTCCTCCCATGTTTTCTGCATGGCTGTGCAGGCTTCTTTCCAGACCCGCCTGGCTCATTTAAGATGGGCCTGCATTGATGGTACATCAAGTTCGGACTCTTGGGTAGGGAAGCGAGATTGCCTCAAAGGGGGGCATACCCAGTGCCGAGCTGGTGAGTTGGAACTGGAATCTGGGGGAAAAATAACAAGGACCATGTAGCTTGATGGGAGTTTAGCCTTTTATCAGAGTTGATGTATGAGAGATTCTTGTGGTTCTGATTCTGTCCATACCAGAAATGGCAGCAGTTTTTTGCCACCCACTTAGTCATTACTCTCTGCTGGGGAAAGTGCCTGGAATAAAAAGCACATGGGGGCAGTTTTTGATCTTCAGCTCATTGGGATAACACTGCTCCGACCTAGTAATGGAGGTGCCCACCCCGACGATGTACTGCCTAGGAGGGTTCGGTTAGGTCAGGACTGGGGTGGTCATAACCATCTGCTTAAGCTCCTGGAATGCTTTTTCTGAAACTGGTCCTAGGCGATGCTAATGCTCACACCGCTACTCACACTGACTCCGGTAGGCGCTGCGATGAGCAGTTTGCTTGCACAACTGTGCTGTCGTAGATTTTTTCATGTTTTTTTTATTATTGATTAGCATTTAATATCTTCATATTGTTTGTTCTTTGAGGGTACAATGTTGATAAATATGTTCCAAACCGTCACTGTAACTATAATCAGTGACTTGATATTGATATGATAATATGATACGAGAGTGCTCTGGCATCTCTGGCGTCTGGGAAAAAAAAAGCTACACTCCAAAACAGATTCTTTTCCTTGTACCGTATGACCGACGCAGCTGGAGCTGCACCTCACAGAGCTGCACCTCACGGAGCTGGTGTGAGCCTACAACAGGGACTTGAATCTTGCGGAATGCTTCCAGCAGCTGCGATAGAGCCGCGATGGATTCATTGTGAGCCCGGGGTTAGTGTGAACAAAAGACAGTTTATTGATATTGGAGTACATGAATTTGGGTAGTGCATGTGTGACTGGGCAACGAATGAAGCAACGGTGTCTGGAAGAGAGGATGACACCCACTACAGAATCCCACTGCAAAAAAAGCAGTAGGTCATAAGGAGTTAATTTCATACACATAATAAAAACTTGTATTCATCCAATATCAGTTGATGAATGATAGCCGGCACTGCCTACGCTTGTTGGTGGGTGGGTGGGGCGTGAAGGAAGTGCCGGCCGTTATGATTTAATGTAAAGATGGAGCTCGTTAAGTAAAATAAAAATAATAATGAGATGTCTTTGTGAATCAAGATCACAATGGATAAATGGCTAGAAGGATAGAAAAACTACAATTTGATTGGAGTGGACCAAAGGGGCTTAGTGTGAAAGCACCTTAAGTTTGGACTGTGGATGCCGTCCTTGTGAGCTTGCTCCTGCAGTGGGGGAGGGAAGATGGAGTCAAGTAAGACAATTTATAACGGTTAAAAAAACAAATTAACTCAGACCCTTGGCTCTGGTGAGCAAGCAACTGCATACATAATGCGCCATGGGGGGTTTCTTGTTCACCAACATTGTACTCTCTGTGTCCAAACTTGCATAGCATAGGAAACAACACAATCCCACCCCCACCCCACCCACCAAAATGTACCATCTGTCTGTGTATATGCCACATTGCAAATCCATGAAATGCTCCTCAACATTATTCCTCCCCTTCCTAAGTGCTTACTGCTATTATCCTGCTCAGTGGAATAGTGACACTTTGGGTGTTTTTGTGGATCCTGCGGCTTGTTTCCAGTGGCTATTGTTACATAGTGCCCAATTTGCAGATTTTGGGAGGTGAGCACTGGAGCCGCGGAGGACAATTTTGTGAAAAATGTAATGCACCGGAATCATCATTGTTTGCTGGTGCTCAAAATGCTTTGGAAGATATGCCTCTAAAAAAATGCAGTATAGATATCCTTCAATTCTTTGTCATATTTAGACAAATGACCTATGACCAATGACCTATGGCCAATTAGTTACTAAATCTAACCCGTGCCACTGCAAACAAAGATTGTGCTTGATGGCTGCCATGTTTTTCAACCAATACTGCTCACATTTTACACACAATGTATGGGCCAGGTTTTGTGGTGATTGAGCTAAACACTCTAAAATTACAGTGCTCTTTTCTTGATGGCGTTGAGCTGTCTGTCCGACTAATGGGGTCAAATTTTTGACTTTAGTAAGAGTGCCACCATGTGGTATTTTTGTTTGAAAAATATAAAAGAAATTCTCTCTTTTGTGTACAGTGGCTTATGAGTAAAAGAATATCTACAATTTTAGGAGGATTCAGCTCCTGAGGTTCCCTCTATTGTCAAAGCTTTCAAGCTACTTTATCCGCAACCATGTTAGAATGCAACAACACACACCCTCCTTCAAGGCCAAACACTTATTTCTTGCAGGAAATTTGTTTTCACGAAGGCAAATAAATTAAAGATTCATTTTTTTTTCTTTTACCCAGAATCTAAATGGTTTCCCATGCCGCTAAGTCATGCGTAGATACAGCCATGTAAAAATGACTCATGTTTGTGGAACCAATTCAAAAGAAAACAAGTTGCAGTTCACAAGCATATGTGTTCTTCTGTTGCACAGTGCTACTGCCTTCTGCATTACACCTCATGCAGGATTTGGGTACCTTTCGCATTCGATACTGTATCGGGCGTGGGGTGGCACTACACTCAACCGTGTGGAGCTGATATGCCGTTTGTGAGATGTAAAGTTTGCATCCAGCAACACATGCCATGAAAAAATATATCGCTGGGCTAACATGTTAAAAAACTTTGAAGAGCAAACGCCAATCAGGGCTCTACATTAAAAACCAAAATGACTTGCCCATGGGGAATCCTTAAGGTGAGAACTACTTGCCCGAACTTGCCCCATGTAAAATGAAAAGACTGCCATAATGATATCATGTAATTTTTTGTGGCGTCACATGAGAATCTCAAATAAATAAAATAATAAAATAAATAATACTGTAGCGTTGCGTGTGTGTTGTATTCCGGGCTGTAGTTTCATGCATGGTCGCTGGGGGGCAGTCATGTTCAGCTCGCGGTCTTGGAGCGGGCGTTTTGGGACCAAAGAAGAGGAACGAGAGGGAAAAAAGAAGTTCGGTTGCCGTGCCCCCAGCTAGTTAGTTAAGTCTGCAACAGGCCAGTAAGTTGTTTTTCTTGGAAATAAAAACCATGCAACGGTAGAGGTTCATCACTTTTTGCTGTTTCCTTCAGAATTAGACGATGTTGGCAGCGACGCTATGATGGGTGTTTTCGTAGTCAAACGATCGCTGATTGGTTGATCGCGAACAACGGGTGTGGGTAAAACGCGGACTGTGGATTACGGACCGCGGTCTAAATAAACGATTCTGATTGGTCCATTGCAAGGATTGCTTTGCAAATTACCACCGGAATTATGCAGTCCGTGTTTTACCAACACCCAACAAGAACCGCTTTAAAAAAAACTCTTGTCAGTATGGCATGCCGAAGTGCACTTGCTCGACGGGAATATCACTGATTAGATTTACTTGCCCGAATTTTGTTTTAACTTGCCCCGGGCCATCGGTACATCGTTATTGTCGAGCCCTGGCAATGGTGGGTTTCCGAGGCTGGAGGCCAGGCCTGACTCTGTGGCAAGTCAGTCAAACAGGAGCTAACTTTGTCACACTTGCCTCTGTGAGAGTGACAGAAGGCCAAGCAAATAACCCGATACATAATATATCATTCTTGTGTTTATATAGTGATCCTCAGAGGTATTTAAAAAAAAAATCACCATTTCGATAGATTGCTTTCACTATTTAAATTCAAACATTCTGCGACATAATTTATTTTTAATGGCTGGATTACATGTCAGTGATATTGAAATTGTTGTATATGGACATTCAAGCCTTACTTTGTGAAAGAAAGTATTATTAAAGAATTTATTTGTGAATATTCTTTCACACATATATGGTATATTAGCTCCTATTTTATCTACTTACCACTGACTAAGTAAATACACAGGTATTTTTATTTTTATTTACAGATTTTCAGTCTATTATAATTGAACTGTGAATCCAAAAGTAAAATTTTGGTTTGATAGGACTGCCCACTTTAGAGAACATTCTTACATTTCCATCCACTTAAACAAAATGACTTATTTCAACTTCTGTTTGATTTTTCTTCTTGTTGGTGTAAACATTGACTCCCTCCCTTTGGCTTTGTCTTCTTTGACAAATTGAATGTTAGGAGTGACATGACACTTCCCGGAAACTGGTGTTTCCAAAAATTGTACCATTTTTGTTTGACTTTATGTGAATCGGTGCTCAGTAATATCGTAATATCATCAGAATTCGAATGTCTTCAAATGTCAGACAAGAGTATTGTATGAACAAAATGAAGGCTGTTCACATATTTTGTCTATAATGTAATACTTTTTGTTCATTTGAATTCCTCAAAATTCCACCAAGAGAATCATTGTCGTCTTCTCTGCTTGTTGCTTTAGCTGCTTTGTCTGAACTTTCATAATCCTCGCCATCAGCAAATGATATCTCTTTTAGCACGCTGCTTGAACACAGTGAGATGCACAAACTACTGCTTGAGTCTCACCAGGGTTCGGCTCAGTAGTTTTATAGCTAACTCATCTCCAATTCTAATCAAAAAGCTTCCCCCAATCCCTAAACCCCCTGCTGTGGAAACAAATAAGCTATTATGGTTTTAAATGCTCGCCGATTACGGCTAATTTCAATGCCTGTCTTAAAGATGAGTTGCTTTTCTATCCCAATTTGCCTGAAGAATTGTGATATGGAATCAAAACTAGACAAGTTAAAGATAACAAATGCGTTCTTGTCAGAAAACAGAACGGTATCAGCTTTTCCTCATCATTAGGAACAGCACTCATTCACTGTTGGTTTCAAACCATTGCTCTGGTATAAAATCAGTGAGTGTAGGCTGAAGAAAATGATAAATAAATAAATGATGGTTAGTGTCAGAGTTGTTGCATTGATGTATGCACAGTGCTTAGTCCTGTTAAATTAGAATCCTACATGGCACTAATTCATGAATGAACTCATTTGTAGGCAGAGCCTCTAGGCAGTGACAGACAGCTATAATCAACATTTATTTAAATGGTTTTAACCCTAGCACCCTCATTGATCACAAAATAGATCTAATGGTGCAAATACGTTTTTTTGTTTAAATTCCAAATTCATTTCCATTAAGTTCAATGGATGTTTGGCTCACTGGTTGTGGAACTGGCAAGTGTACATATTCACATTTTTTTTGTTTACATATTCTAATGAATGAAATTCTTGGTGTGTATAGTAAATACTATAGTCTGAAGTACAGATGTCATACACCCACGCACAACTCATCTAGTCAGCATTATTCTGCTCAATGCAAGACTAGTATTCAAACAAGAGTTCAGAACATTTAAAGAGAGATTCTAGCGTTCTGTAAAACACATTTATTGTTAATTTTCCCCAAGGTGGATCAACAAAATGTTGTCAAATGACCAGCGCCTGTCCAGAGTTAACTATAACCGGGGTGTTTATTTACTGTACCAAAACTGCGAGAGAAAGTAGCTCATTATTAAACCGTAATGCTTTGGAGTGTATGAGAAAACAGAAAACGTACCTCTCTATGACCACATGGTCATTTATTGCACAAGAGCGGTATAATAGCGGTGTGGAGAAAGTAAAAACCTATATTAGGAGGTTGCCTACAGCTGCAGTTGAAAGGGGAACTGCCTTTTTTGGAAAGTTAATATGAGCTATCTTACAATGCTGTCATTGGGATACACCTGTATCGACTATGAAGCCCTAAAAAAAACCCTCAACCTGTGTTTTAATGCACAGAAAGGGGAAATAAATACTCTATATGTTCATATTTCATATAAGGATTGTGAATGATGTGCAAAATTCAATCAAAAAAGACGTTTTTTATCCCAATGCTAATTAGAGACCCCTGTGGGTATTTAGACTTGTAGACCACACATTGAATAAAGGCATTCATTGGAGCATTTACCGTGTTCTCATTGGTAATGATCTAATTTTAGGAATGTACGGTGTGTAAGTAAACTTATATAAAATAATTAGAGTCAATTTCACACAAATTCCTGAACAAATTAATCTGTTACTTTCTTCCCGCTTGCTTTTCTCCTTTTCCAGACAAGCCTGGTGCCATGCTAAGGCTGCTATACAGTATTCAGTTCAAATGGACCAGCAAATGCTAATCTGTGCTAATCCCCTAAGAAGCACCCTAAGAGCAACATTATTGCACCGCTCAGTAGTTGGGCTGGATCATGGACAAGAAGACGACGGGGAACATTGTGAACGTCTTTGAGACAAATGTAATCGTAATAGCTTGTACGTACAGCGGTCACCCTTTAATGCTTACACACAGTGAAGTGACGGAGCTAAAAAAAAGGGCAGTGTTTAACCACGGTTGCATTGACCTTGTAAATGGTAGTCTGAGCCTTGTTGCAAATGTAGTGGTCATCCGAAACCTGACCTAATATAAAATATAGCCACATCTTTGGGTTGTAGTAGATTATCATTGTAGCTGGTGGTAGTCCAGATTGTTTTTGAAGAGGTGACCTTCACTCCACGTAATCCTGTCATCACCTTTAACCTCCATACGAATTATCTGAGCGTACTTCATACAGTTCCTGAGTCAATGTGTTTTTATTTGTTTGAATCATCACATCCATGACAAAATGTACTAAATGTAATCAATAATTTATCCCACACAGGCCATCACACCAGACATAGAAATATTTCTGTTGGATAATTTCCGCTTCTTTCCTGTGCCATAGACAAAAGAGCTCACATGACAGCTGGGAATAACTTCCTATGACAAAGTAGGAAGTGTTCTGTCAGCGGGATTCAAATTGCACATCCACACAGGATCCTTTCCACAGATAAATTCTATCTTTGCTTTCCGTTGACCCAATATAATGTGCTATTTCCTATTACATAACACAATTTGTATTTTATGATTTATTCATTGATTTTTTTGGGGGGGGGCCAAAATACCAAAATCACTATTTTACCAATTTACTAATTTTGTGATCAACAACATTATAGATTCAATTGTAATCACAGATCAATGCTGAATGTATTTGGCTAACTTCTGCAAATTACTCCAATTATGCAAAGTGAAATAATTTTTGTAATAGGAAACAAAGAAATAAAAATGAATCATTGTAGTATATATAATGGAAGTGTAGAAATAACTGGTCACTGTACGAGCAATTCAACGTCTTGAATTATCTTCATTCATTCATTTTCTACCGCTTATCTTCACAAGGGTCACGGGTGTGCTGGAGCCTATCCCAGCTGTCTTCGGGCGAGAGGCGGGGTACACCCTGGTCGCCAGCCAATCATAATTGATAAATGTGTAATGAAGATGGTTTGAACTTGTTTTTGCCACTTTAGAGTCACATATTTGAAATGTCCAGATTCCTGAAAAATTTTAATTGGCAAAGTAATATTCCGGAAGTATTTAATGCATTTGGAGGGGGGAATTAATGATCAATTAATCATGGAAATGTTTTGAACTCCTGTTTCGAGGCTTTCGGGAGAATAACCTAGTTACCATAATGGATGTACATCGCTCAAATGTATCTTCATCAGGTTCTGTGAAACTACTGTCAAACCTCTGTTTTCATATGTTTCAGGTTTCAGTGAAAACTCTTGCTTTGGTTTCTATAGACTTCTCGGTTTTTGTACAGTATATCCGTATTTGCGCTGTACTGTGTTGTTCTGCACAATCGAGTGCCCAAACAAAGCACTCACTGTAATGCATTTTTTTTATTGGATGTGGCAAAGAAAGTTGTGAGTACCAGGAGTTTGATAAAGAACACTATGACAATGACTTCAGAACACTATTGAATTCAATCTCACCAGGACGTGCGGAAAGTCTGCATAGTCAATCATTTCCATCCAGTCATCATTTCTAATTATTTTGCATTAGTTTCTGCATGTAAAACCAAGGTACTACCGTGGTTGCAATCAGCATTGCCTATGCTAGTTACAGCTACTAATGGTGGGCTAAACCGTTCATTTTGGTCAATTGGCCGTCAGTTAGCCTGTGACGTCCCCCTGTGCATAGACCCGGTAAGCCGTGTCGAGTCAGTCCGTTCACTCATGTTCACGTTCGTTCCGACTCAACAGCGTAACAACCTGTGATGACATACCTCGAAATCTGAAGTATTATGACAGCCTTCTGGATTCGAGAATCTCAGCTCCCCGGTCCGGCGTTACGATCCCCTGTCCGACGCTGTGACCGCTGAACTTGCCACCCCCCCCCTACACTTGGCCGGACGCTGCGATTGTGCTGCATCCCTTGTTTAATGGATCGTTGTGCCTATCCCTAGCCTTTGCTTCTATCTCTCTTCCATTGTGGTGGACAAAAATAGCAGATTACCGTCGTGTGTACAGTTTTTCTGATGCATACCTGTGATGGGAATTAGTGGACAAACATCAGTGAGATAACAGCAAGGAGAAATGCATCAATTAGACAGCAGGGCGATGCATCAGGGATGTTGATAGGGATGTCTTGAGAGGTGTTGAAAGTCTCGGTTGCTTCCTGCGGCTTGTCTGGGATCCTTTTCGAGACATCGACCTGGCCGTGGCTAAAGCCATGATGAGATGTGATGAGACAGCGATGGTGCTAACAGCAAAAACATTGCATGTTGAAGTGTCATCAATGTGTAAAGGGATGAGAGATTTGAAGGCTTGTCGGGGGGGAAACAGGAGGGATTGAGGAGGTTAAGAGAAATTCACATCTGCTTCTTCGCCACAAGACATGACTTTGGAACAGAGACAGATGATTCTACAGTGTATGAAAAAATGATAGGAACAGTGACAACAAAATGGGATCTTAAAAAGAACACAAGCCGGGCATGAGATATGCCATAGACGTCGCTTCAATCTTGGTTTTAAATCATACAAACTTGCACATATAATGTCAAAAGCGTAACTAATATTTTTAAGTAGATTGAATATTTCATAATTATCACAGATGATGTAACTAAATAGAACAGGTTGGAAAACAAACATCTGTTGTCTTTTGCGTCTACCAGCATTCTTACTTCCTCTTCACTTATTCACATCATGTTGGTCTATTTTTGCCTCCGATGTCACTGTCTCTCTCCTTCCTATCTCCGTGTTTCATTTCTGCCTTTACCCCCTGACACCTCACCCCGGGGCTTTCATCTTGGCAGAGTGCTCTCCCTTTATGAGAAGCCTCCAATTGGCACACAAGCGCCCTTGTCAGACACCATTCATTGCACTTGCATAGATATGAAAAGTGTTTTAACAAGCACGGCCGAGTCTTATGGTGTGGCAGAAAGTGCATACCGATGCAAAAGCAAATCCTGTGACTAATTTGAAAGGGCAGTAAAGTTGGAAGGCAGTCGTTTTGTTGACGCAATTGCAAGCAACGTTTTATTGCACTCACACAGAGGTGGCATGTAAGTAAATTCTGTTTTGCTGCTCCATCTGTGGAATGGGTGGACAGAATTGTCCACAGGTATGAGTGTGAATGTGAATGGTTGTCTATATGTGCCCTGTGATTGGCTGGTGCAGTCCAGGGTGTCAGAATATCGCTGTTACCCCACTGAGGATAAGCGGCATAGAAAATAGATGGATGGATGTGTAGAAAAGAAAAACATACTCAGTATTGTTATGACCATTTGTTTCCATGACAGCAGGCTCAAAATAAAAGTTGTATAGAAGTGGATAAAGTGTATGGCGATGGGGTCCCTGATTGCAGGTTATTCTGGGAACACTGTGCTCCAAATATGCATAGAAATTTAGGTTTCTGTCAAATAGGAAATATATATATATATCACTGATCGAAGCATCCCTGGTTTTTACTATATCTTAATTGTTTTATTGTATTTTAACATGCACTTTCAATGAAGTATTCCCACTGCCTATAGCACTCATGCAGCCCCATGATGCTCCCTTCACCATGCTTGTCTGGAGGAAATCTTGGTACCCACTTGTGTTGCCAGGTATTTAGACAATAATGGCTGTGTGTCGAGTCACTTACTTTCAATGAATAGTAAATCTATATTGCTATTTAAACTGGACATTGACCACTCTAAGATATAGCCAACTTTCATTTCTATAGTGTCGTCCCTTGAGAAGTTTTCTTATTTTTCTTTGGTTTTTTTCTTTCAGGGGTTGCCACAGCAAATCGATGTCCTCCATCCAACCCCGTCTTCTGCATCTGTCTCTCTCACACCAACTACCCTCATGTCCTCCTTCACTACTTTCATAAACCTCCTCTTGGGTCTTCCTCTACACCTCCTACCTGGCAGCTCTAAACGCAGCATCCTTCTACCAATATATTCACCATCTCAGCCTCTCTGACTTTATCTCCAAGGCCTCTAACATGTAATGTCCCTCTGATGGATTCCTTCTTGATCCTATCCATCCTGGTCACTCCCAATGAGAACCTCAGCATCCTCATCTATGCTAGATCCAGTTCTGCTCCGTCTTTTCCTCAGTGACACTGTCTCTAGACCAAACAACATGGTACCTGATCCTGATCCTATCCATCCTGGTCACTCCCAATGAGAACCTCAGCATCCTCATCTCTGCTACCTCCAGTTCCGCTTCCTGTCTTTTCCTCAATGGCACTGTCTCTGGACCAAACAACATGGCTGGTCTCACCACAGTTTTGTATACCTTTGCTTTCATTTTAGCTGAAACTCTTCTATCACACATCACGCATGACGTTTTTCTCCACCCGTTCCATCCTGCCTGCACACGCTTCTTCACGCCTCCTTTTCACAATCTCCGTCGTATCTTCTCAAGTGTCGTCCCTTGAGAAGATATAATGAAATTGTAATTAAAGATACTTTGTATGTCAAAATGGAATCTGTTCCATTCTTTGGTGTTATACCAAGTGCTCATTTAAACACCAGAAGGTGCCGTCAATCCACTTTTAATCAGTCCCAGTGTGCCGATATACCACATGAGATATTTTTTTAAATGCTTGTGTAACTTATGCCTTCTGTTTACGTGTCAGAGTGCATACTGATAATTGCAACCCAAGCAGCTCTGAACATCAAGATTAATTATTGATGAAAACACTTGCCCTCTGTAGCCTCTGCAGCCACTTAGAAGCATTCAAAGTAACTTTCTTGAAAAAATATATCTAATCCTATTTTAAGCAAGTAGTGCAAATGCTGTACTCTAAAGTGACAGGTAGATAGCACTGACCACCAGCAGTTGACTATAATTTATTCTGCATGTTCTGAACTCCTATTTCAATGCCAGTGTTGCATTGAGCAGAATGTCCGCTTCCCTTCCAAATCCTTATACTGTGGGTAGATGTTTTAAGATGTCACAAGGCTGCTTGCACATGTCGACATGGTGATATTTCACGCTGGATTCACTTCAATTTGTGAAGAGGTTCTACTCTGAACCTCAAAATTTGCTGTTTTTTCATTCCCACATTCATTTTTTTCCTCATCTGTTTAAAATTACTGAAACTACTGTTATATGTATTCAATTTACGGATGGAAAGTGTTCTTCTTGAATGTGAGTTACTTCATGCTAAAAAGTCCACATTTACACACACTAAAGGGCCACTGTGTAGGATGGAAAAATGGCCAATCTCTTGCCTGCTGTGCACATTTGAATTATAAAAGGCTTGGTTTTAGGATTCAGAAGGATTTTGTTGTTGTTTTTTTATTTTTTATTCTTGGCAGCATTAATTAACTCTGCAGGATGTGCTACCAAGTACCAAAAAAGTGAAATATTAAAGCTGACACTTTCTTCCTGCATTCTTTCTGCTATCAGTATGATCATGATGCCTTTAATTTAAGCAACATGGTGCTTTGTGTGCCATTGTGTGCTTAATTGCTCTTTTCTAGAGGTCACTGAAACATGTTTTTAACATAATGGCTTCCTAAACCTTGACGACATACAAAGATACAAATTTTTGGAAGCTGCTGAACAGCTGCAGGCGGTCTTGTGTCCTTACTTGGCCTCGTTGCCGTCTTCTCGTCACTGAAAGGGGAAGTTGTTTACAGTGTCTGTAGCAACAACTAAATGAAATCACATTTTCCATCAGTCAAAGGGCTAATTGGGGCTAGCGCTCCCATTAGCTGTCTGCCCACATCTACTTTGCAGGGAGTCAGACGGATCAATGCTCAACCTGACTTACTGTATATAGCTAGGGTTGGGTATTGCTGATGTACAGTATTATTCAATACCGGTACTTTTGAAATGATGCTGGTGCCTAAAACCTAAACCTAAAACCTAAAAAAAGCCACCATCCCGCTTGGTGGACTGTTTTTCAGAGAGGTTGGGTACCACAAATATGAACATTACACTCAATAAAGTCATCAAATCTTACCTTAATGTATTCCCACATAATATCAGCATATGAGGTGAATGGAAACGAGGGAATTCATCTGTGCATGGGAGACCGATAGATGGTGCGTTCAAGGACCGTCAAACAAAGTAGGACAAATTGCGGCCTGCATCAAACATTCATAAACTGGGGGATTTCTAACTAATAGTTACAGTATTGTCATCAAATAATATTTACTGTAAATAATTATTAATATCTATGTATTTAAATGACTGTTTTAAAAATGGAAATGAAATTACATTGAGTTTACGATTTTGACTAAATGTTTTCTGACTATTGTCCTGCTCAAAAATTAAATATGGTTTAGGTATTTTCATTTGTACATTTCATTAAGTTGAGTTGCATTGTGGCAAATATAATAATAATAGTTTCTCAATGTTCCTAAATAGGCTTTTCTACTCACAAACATTTAGAATTTAAAACCAGCATCATAAACAAATCTTACTTGGACCTGAGACTGTAATAAAAAAAAAAATAAAAAATTCTGTCAGCGGGAGATGTCTCACTGGCTCACATTTTGTATTTTTGATTTTTTGTGGAGATTGGTTGTCTATAAGTGCCCTGTGATTGGCTGGCGACCAGTCCTGGGTGTACCCTGCCTCTCACCCAGAGACAAGCTGGGATAGGCTCCAGCACCCCCGCGAGCTTCGTGAGGATAAGTGGTAGAAAATGAATGAATGAACCGAGGTACCGCTGTATTTTTGTATTAATATTTCCATAGACTTTCACATCTACAGTAATCACCAAAGTCTCAAGTTTATTTATTTATCATTCTTGTTGTTTTGGATAAGCCTTATCTGCAAGAAAATGTCCCCGTAAGTAAGTAGTGAACCATTTTACTGCGATGTGGCATTTTAAGCACATACTACATGCTAAGCTGAATATTAAAGGTCATCGATTCCATCACGTGTAGTTACTTCACTATCACCGTTTATTGTTAAACCTGTTTGATTTATCCTAAAGTCGGAGCCAATTGATGTCAAATTTGTTTGTATCTGATAGTCTGACACCAACTGTTGATTTTGTCTAAACCTCACCAAGGGTAAAAAC
Organism: Doryrhamphus excisus; assembly: GCF_037039965.1. Classification (NCBI taxonomy): domain Eukaryota; kingdom Metazoa; phylum Chordata; class Actinopteri; order Syngnathiformes; family Syngnathidae; genus Doryrhamphus; species Doryrhamphus excisus. Next base: position 8,114,038 of record NC_136377.1, on the reverse strand, counting down.
ACAATCGAGATAGTGTGGTTTTTTACATTATCACCCTCAGGTCAGCTTTGATTAAACTCTATTTCAGATGTTTTTGAACTGTGAGGCAGGCAGAAAACTTCAAGGGAGGCTTTGGCTCCTGAGAAAGATAAAGAAAAAAGTATTTTTCAAACCTGCTAAGCTAACGTAAGTTATGGCTAAGGCAAAGTGAATTGATTTTTACCTTCTGTAGAGAAAAAGTAAACATATTCTGGGGTGAGCAGAAAACACAACAAAATATGCTCCAGAAAATCCCAAACCATATTTTGCACTCTGATCGGGGACCGCACGGTCCCACACTTTAAACCCCAGTTCTTGTTCATTTTCCCTGTCAGAACGATTCATTTTGTTCGTACGATTCATGCTCACCAAACTTGGATGCGGTCTTACCAAACATGTTTTTGTTTGCATTACCAGTATCATAGACCCACTTCTGTAGTTGTGAACTAAAGGGCACTAGTCAAAAAGCACCATTACATATGACTATTTTTCATAAATGACATAACAAGCCAGAGAGTCAAGCTGCTATTCATCCCTCTTTTTGTGGTGTAAGGAGGAATCCGTCTTTTCCCACTGTCTTGGCATCATCTTCTCAAATCCTTCTCCCACTAACTGTGTTGTCCTGCCAACGGTGAGTGAAAGCTCACAAGTGCATTACGGGCTGGTCATGCACGAGTAACAAGGGGCCCCTCTAACTGCTTTGTGTGTTTTTTCTTCCATCTACTTTTCGCCTGCGTAGAAACAGAGTGACGATGCAGTGGCCCTAAGAGGCCCTCCGCGCTGCAATTATCACGCATGCACGCTCACACCAACACACTGAGCGCACAAAAAAAGCACATTTCAGCATTCATTAGACACCAGGTACTTGCTTCTGCAGTTCAGAGTAATGAATCCACCCACTCTTTCCTGCAGCACCTTCTCCCTCACCTTCCACACCTCTGCAATTCCACAAATAACCCATCTGTTGCATTGCCGCATTAACTGTAAAACACATTTTCTTTACTTTTCTTTTTTTTTTTTTTTACGTGGGAACATGTTATGGCGTGCTTCTGCCACTCTAGACAAGCCAAGACAAACCCGTCACTGTTGGTGTAAACCAACATGTGACAATATTCCACATGCCAGCAGCCGGAGATATTATTTCTGCAGGACCACAGACAGGAGGCGCTCCAGATCCAGTCTTGTGAGGATTATTGTGATACGTTTAGTCCAATCTGTGTTGATCTAGAAAAGCGGTAGATGAACAAGCTTGTTCTTATTTAGGTTGATTTGGGATTTTCTCATGTCTGTTCTGGTTCAGGGTGTCTTGGCAGAACTAATGTAAACTTACACAGTTTTCCAGTGGAACCTCAGTTAGTGTATTTGAGCACACTGAACATTTTCGCAAGACTTTTGCTTCTGTGCGAGTACATTTTCCACTTAACATACTAGTTATGTTTAAATCGGCAACAATTCACAGATTAATCAATGGTTAACAATTTACCCAATTAATTGACAACTATTTTGGTCATCGATTAATTTTTTTTGATTGAAATATCCTCTGATTCAGCCTCTCAAATGTAAATATTTTTTAAAATGTCCTTTGTCATCCATGAATTCAGACCTATTATCTTTTAGCCGAAACAAGATATATCAACTTGAACATTGATTGGCATTTTTTTATATGTATACCTAAAGTGGGAACAGTTCATAAAAATCAGGAAAAACGTGTCACAAAAATTTGTTTCCATCATAAAGTATGGTGTCGGCATATTCACAAGGCTTCACTGATAGGAATGCGTTCTGAAACCTAATATGCCGACGTAAACGGTAGTAACCAGACAGAAAATCAAAGTACCTATCGGTGCCTCATTTCAATGCTAAATTAATGCAGACTCAGCCACCCGTAACACATGTTTTAAGGCGATATTGTGCAAGTAACGTCTTGTAAGTAATGCAATGTCATGATAGAGAAATACTTTATAATTTATACCGGTATAAGTCATTTTCATATCATTGGAAGAATCTATACCGATATATAAAAAATATCGCCCAACCTACTGAGCATCTTGACTTAACTAAGAGTATGAGGGATAAAATAGAACATGGATTGTAATTTGCGCTTATACCCTACATGCAAATTTGTGTCAAAGTCACTGAATGGATTATGTTAGATTTTTTGAGTTTTCATGTATATTTAAACGTAAAAAAACTACTGCATTTTACAAGCTAGATATGATCATGATGTGATGCACATCTTGGAAAATCATCTCGACACATAAACCTCCCCTGTCTCCCGGCCTCGTCTACTGATGACTGTCTGATCTAGATCGTACCGGTGTGTCGGTCACATGCAGGCCAGATGTAATCAGTACGTCTCTCACATTCACACGGGAAAATACTTTTAACCATGTGTCATAAGTCATGTGTATCTCATTCCGTATGGAGTTATGGTGTTTGCTGATGTTGTCATGTCATGCCGCCTCCTTTTTCTGTCCTCATGATTTGTGTGTCTGTTTTGCCTGCTTCGTCATGCTCTCGTCTTCCTTTGTGTGACACAGTTCTTAGCTTGGGGGCTGAAAGTATTTAGATTTGCTCTATTCTCATTCTATTTATGTTGGTTCTCAAACACAGCATGGATTTACACTTACTCGTCAAAACAAGGCAAGGAAACTGAACTAAGGTGCCTGGATATGCATTATGTCTATGTGAGCCTACAGTATAGCAATGGTACCGAGATCAAACACTTATATTGCTAGGACTATGCTAAAAAGCCATAGCATTTCAGTATGTGGAATCAAACTATGGAATGGATTGAGTAAGACCCTCAAACAATGCACAATGAAGAAACAATACAAGCAGTTGATGTTTGCTAAATACAAGGATGAAGAGTCTTCAACCAGTCATGATGTGCTATATATATCACTATATTGACACTTACTATGGTACCCATTATGTCATTGTATGGTCATATCACCTCGTACTTCGGTATGTGACAAAAAATAAAAAAAAAGCAGGAAGTGAACAAATATAACAGTTACTGATTGTAAAAGTAGTAGATGGAGGGGTAGGATTTAATAAGCTTTGCTTCTTCCTACTCCTTTTGGACATGTGGAACTGTGATTCTCTGGTTATGTGATGCACTCAATTGTAATCTGATACATGTTCAAATGAAATAAAACCATTACCATTACCATTACAACCTCCAATGCTAGGCCAAACAAAGAGCAAAACTTGTCAAAGTCTCATGGGATACCATATGTGGTTTGGACTTTGGGTTTTTCTGCAACTTTAGAGGTGTTTTTTTGAGGGATGCATACCAAAACACATTATTGCTATGGCACCATCCCAACCAAGATGGTAATTACCAGACTGAGAGGAGAAGCTGCATGCCAAAAATGGCCCTATGGGGCCACTTTGTGCACCCTATGGTTTACAGTGTTTGTTTTTAGGAAGGCGCAAGTTCAACAATGACGTTCAAACAGATTGTTTTATTTGGATGCACTCATCTTTGTCTGTGTATGTATTTCATGGGAGATGAAGTGTTCAAAAACAGGTGCACCGCACCTTGAGTTCAGGGTCAGGAGGCGGAGGAGATCTGTCGGATCGCCTCCATGCATCCATATAGGTGATCTAGTATTTGATTGTGGACCATTGCATCCCTAGACACTCATTTTAAACTTTCTTTCAACAGCAGTGCTCAGTTCTGACATGGTAAACCTGCTCGTCACTCCAAAACACTTCCTCTGTCCTGTCAATGAAAACTAATTCTAGCACAATTTCTATAACTTCTTCAGTATACCCATTTGTCTTCTTATATTTTTATTTTAGTTCGTTTTTCCAAGTAAAAACTGCAAGCGAAAAATGCTACACAGCAACAGAAGCGTTTGCCTCTGCATTGTTCTGTTTTTCTCTCCCTCTCAGCATGAAGCCAAGCTGAGCCAAACTGCTTGTGCAGGGTCAGCTTTGGACCCCTAACTGGCCGACAAAGCTCCAGCTTTCTATCAGGGCACAGGCCTATTAAACGATCAGAGACCATGTTCCCCTGATGCACTCCACTCTGGCTAGGAGGCCCTCGCTTCCCTAATCACCCCTCTCCTGGAGGCTAGTACACAGTGTTCATGTGCATGTAGGCATGCATGTCCAATCTGTCTTTTGACATAATGAACTTTTCAATTGCTTTTTAAGTGATTGTTTTATATGTAAAAAAAAAAAAAGTCCTTAATGTCATCATGCTGCCATCCATGCATGCTCACTCTAATAGAGTGTTAGCAACATCAGAGTGTGTGTACTGAATTAGATGTCTTCCTACAGAGCCATTTCGAGTAAAGGCCTGCGTGAGTTTGTTTTCATGCTGGGAAGCTGAGGACAACAATGTATTCCAACCATCAAGTGCTCTGTATCTGTCACCATGAGTCATTATTTGACCATTTGCCAACTGTTTCACATCAACAACGATACATGCATGCATACATCCAGCAGCACACGCAGTCACCAGATAAACAGAGTGGTATGTCAATGAAAATAGCTACATAGCGTTTATGATAGATACACTTCATGAATTACCTCAAGTTAACATTCGCTGTGAAACATTGCAGATATTGTATATGAGGAATTAAAAATTTTTCTGCAAAAAAAACAAAAACATGCAGCCGAACTCAAGGCAACATTCATTAATTCATTTTCTTCCGCTTATACTCACAAGGGTCGCGGGGGTGCTGGAGCCTATCCCAGCTGTCTTCGGGTGAGAGGCAGGGTCAAGGCAACATATTGAAAAGCTTTCAGTGATGGGCCCATTTTCTAATTCATCATGAAATAGTAGTTTGGCAAACAAACTTGGAGAATACACACATTTCTATAGTGGAGTGCTGCCGTGAAACAATTGACTTATTTTCTCCATAACTCAATCCCACTCATAACAAGTCACTCATATATACATATTTATACACACACAGGTGCACTTTTGAGGTGCACTTAAAAGGAAACTGCTATTTGCAATCCTGCTTGCACACTCTATAATGCTACACAGACAACCGGTTTTGGTCTATTACTTACACAAAATAAACACAGTTAGGAGACTAATAAATTGTTACTTCCTGCTTGCTCTTCTGACTCTTAGACACAACCAAGTGATGTTGGAAAGGCTGGAAAGGCTTTTGTCGGCTAGTCCAGCTGCATACTGACCCATGTTCACAAAACAGTCCAGCGTGAAATGCTGTTGACACATTAAAATGCATTTCTTTTGGTGGTAGGGAATCACAAACTGGAATTGGTGCGTACATATATGTGTGTGTGAATGTGTGTGCGCACATATTGAGTGTCATTAATCAAGTAGAGTTTTATTGTTTTCAGCATCTCGCCCAAGTCTACACATTACCATTTTAATGACATTACCGTCCTATTAATCTGCTTACTGCTGCTTGCAGCCATTGGTGCAACTTATAAAACTAGCAAAGAATACTTTGACGAAAAAAAAAAAAAACAAAGAAGAAAGAAAAGAGAAAACGAGGCTGTAAAAGGGAGAGTGAGGGAGCAATAATTAAAAAAGCTACTCTGGTGAAAGAAAACTCATAAACAAGAAATAAGGCTAAAAGAGTGAGGGAATAATTTGGATTCACTGCTTTGAAAGCCATACTGAATGCCTCTAGCTATGCATCCATCTATCCGTTTTCTATGCCGCTTATCCTCACTCGGATCGTGGGGGCATGCTGGAACCTATCCCGGCTGTCTTTGGGCGAGAGGTGGTATACACTCTGCACTGGTCGCTATATTTCCTATAATTCTAACAGCTGAGACTAATTAGTTAAGAGAAATAAAGCAATCAACATATTGCCGTTCTCTGCATCCAGATGTATTTTAAATGTATGCTTTTCAAAGGCACCGCAAAGCTGTGGGCCTTCATCACTGCAATATTTTGTCACACTCGTCTTTACCAAAGCATTGACCCCGGTCAACACACCTAATAAGAGTGTGAAATTCATTGATATGCCAGACTTACTTGCGTTGGTTTAGATGAAGGGCAAGTGGGGCCAATTGACTGCAATGGTACGTTTTACACCCCCCCCCCCCACCCCTTTCACTTTGTCACATGCGTTGCATATTTAAGTATCAGTATCCGTTTTAGCAGCTCTCTGTAGAGGTATTGGTTTTAAGAAGCACGTTTTACGCAGACATAATCGTGCAATAAGTGATATGAATTCTAAATGATTTGTATTAGTTTTTGTGGATGTTGAAAATCAAGTCATTTCACTAATACTGCAGTACTTCCAATTGTTTTCTTACTCTCCTGCTTGTTTTTAGCAGTGCCTTTGTTAAATGGATTGCAACTGAATCAAAGAAATAGTCTGCAGCTTGTTTACTAAGCCATAATACTAATCTAAAGAAAATAATTCTGTGGTTAGAAAACAGGTTAGGTGCTTACAGTTAACAAGTTACATATTCTGCACTGTGGGCGAGTGGTTAGAATGTTGGCCACACAGTCAGGAGATCGGGAAAACCTGGGCTTCGATTCTCAGCTTGGGCATCTCTGTGTAGAGTTTGCATGTTCTCCCGGGAGCCTGTGCGTGGGTTTTCTCTGGATACTCCAGTATGAATGTGAGTGTGAATGATTGTTTGATTGGCTGGCGAACAGTCCAGGATGTCTCGCTCAAAGTCAGCTGGGATAGGCTCCAGCATACCCCTGAGTCCCCTGTGAGGATAAGTTGCATAGAAAATGGACAGATGGGTTTTTCTATTGTAATTCTCAAAGTGTGGTCCCTGTACAACTGGACTGAAATAGGGAATTATATTAAAGAAATAAATGGATACATAGGTCAAATTATTGAAGGTTTTTGAGTGGCATGTAAATTTGCCTAACCTGCTTGTTCTTGCATCAGAGTACAAACATAAATCATTCCTTTCAGTACTTCCGTTTGACTTCTTTCACTCACCTTCACTCTCATTGTCTGTACCAGCTGCACCTTGATGGCATTCCATGCCTTCCAAGCACAGATGCTCCAATTGCCGGAAGGATTCCTAAGAGTCACGTATCGGTAGCCCCCAAACGTGTGCTGTCCAAGAAAAGCTCTTTTTGGCTTACCTTGTGCTGCTGAGAAGACCCATTCCCATAATCCTTAAGCAGCTCGAATCCAGAACATCCACCCCTGTCAGCTATTGTTCAGTGCCGGAAAATGGATAGCAGTTGCAGAGGCTGGCAGATACATATAAACGATGGCGCCTACTGGCCCAGGCTTTCATCTATCATTGTTTGTCAAGAAGTGCCGCTATCGGACTGGCTGCACGTGTGTTTAGCACCAGAGACTCAACAGTAGCCCTTGAGGAAATCATTGTTACTTCGATGTCGACGCGAGGCTTAAAGACGATTCCTGTCACTCCTTGTAGTAATTTCCCCAAACCCAGAAAATGTTGGTGCAAATTTAGCGTGAAATACTTCTGTGGCGGTCCAAATGTCATTGTGGCAGGCCAGCACAAATACATGATTGTAAGTTGGGATGTCGTGTTAGTTTTCATTAGTTGTACTCTTAATGTGAATTGTTCATGTCTTGTGTGGGAGTAGGTGAGGGGGGTGTCGGGATGTTCCCCTGGCAACCTGACCAGGGTCAGTGTGTCACACTGTTTCAGTGGGTGAGCTGGCTGCTGTATGCAAATGAGGCCAGTGCCAGCCTTTAGACATTAGCATGAGTGAGCATTTGCATAATATCAGCTATTGCCAGTGGAGGAAAAAAAAAGTAGGGCATGAGAGTGAAAGACAAAAGGAAGAAAGCTCATAAACAAGAAAAACACAAGCTTTTCCCTGTTTACATGTTGAGCAAATGATGTTGATCAGTTCCATCAATGACGCGATGAACTTGATGCGCAGAACATTTGATGTATTCAATGTCAAGTACGCAAACACAGCAGCTAAAAGAGAAATATAATCACACAATTTCTCGCCTGCATGTCTGTGTGTGTTTGTGCTGACAATTTGTCTCTAATCAGCCCCTCACACACCGAGCTGTTCTCCAGAGATCAGAAAGCCTGCTCTTCACCATCCTCCTTGTGGCTCAGGTGTTCACATTCCAGCAGGCAACTTCAACCCCCCCCCCACATCCTTCCTCTGCCTTTATCTGTGGATTGCACTGTCCCTGTAGCTCATCAATTTCTCTGTTTATGTTGCACCACTGCAGCCTGTTAATGTCTCAGACGCTGTGCACAGAGACAGTCTCCTGAAAGTGAAAATGATTTCGGATGAACACACCATATTTTCTCTTCCCCTCCATCAGTGTCTCCAACATTAGCCATTTTGAGCTGTAGCAAAAGGACACAAACACTCCACTTAAGTTGACTCGATAGCCTCCAGTTTCTTTTTGTGCTAGAACCTTGTATTAATGATTAATGTGCTTTTTTTGGTAACCTGATAACTGACATCAAAAACCACTAAACTGCGATGAAATATGTTTTTCATACCAGTAGAAAGTTGAACAAACACCATGCAATGTCACTGTAATGTTTGTCGCACAATAAGATAATGACTAATAGGAAACTATGCTCATTTGATGGCGGTGTATTTACGGCGACGCCCATATAAGGAAGTCCCCTCCTCTGTGACATCACAAAGGAGCACTTTTACCACGCCTTCTGAAACCGAGCATTTTGAGCCATACCAAACTTCTTTCAGGTCTCACCTCCTGTGCAAACCTCATTATCTGAAACTTTGTCATCGGTTAACAAGAGAATACAACATTCTAACTACATTTGTAGGTCAGAAAAGTGAAAAAAGGAATAATAATTCTCCTCTCTTTGGCAATTGTCACAACCTTTGGGACACTTTTTTTGTAGAAGGTTTGTGCCGTGGGTGCTTCTTTCCATGTCACTGGTGTATATGTGGCAGGAAAAAAAGTTCTGACCAACTGAATGAGAAATTGTTTTGTGCCACTTATTGGTTTCTATGAAGCACTAGACCCCACCTATAAATCATTTTCAGACTTTTTTTCTTGGTAGAAAATCATACCATTATATTTTTGTGTCAATGTTGATTACAATAAAATTACAATTAATAAAAACATTCAAGTAACCAATGTTGTACCAAATGATAGTAAACTGTCATGAGAACAGGCTGTGTGAGTATCACAGTACGCCACAGATAAATGTCTGACACTGTCTGTGGTTCACTTTCCCATATTGGGAGGATAGTTTTTCACTGCAACTGGATATCAACAGCAGCACGATGATGGGTCGTCGGTAGACCATACCCGCTCTCACATGGACACAAATACATCCGCACACTAGCACACAAATAGAATACATCTTGTCTGTGTGGAGTCTCAGTGATCCAGGTCATGGTGATCTGCAAAGGTTGAACTGGACTCTTTCTGTACTTTGACATTTCAAGCATAAAAATGGTTAAATGAAGTAATATATATATACACACCGTATAACGAAGGCTTCCAGAAGACACATTTAAAAGCTGTACACTGGTCTCTGGTCACTGGTGTCCGTAATGTTATGATAGTGATCGATGAGACACGCAAGCATCAGAGTTAATTATTGAATTATCTCACAACAGGCACAATATTCCCACAATATTCCTAAACAAATCCCTTAAAAATGTCTATATAAAACATGGGCTACTGTTGCAGCAGTAACCCATGCCAAGCTGAAGCTCAACCTCAACTCAGCTGCCGTAGGGAATACATGTATAGCACAAGTCTTATTTACGTATTAAATTGCTTATCTTCTGTGATTATGTCTACTCTATTGGGTAATACCAGTGTAAAATGGGATATGTAATGACTATGGGGGTGTTATTTCATGTTTAGAGCTTTCTAATACTGCTGAAACCATGTTTTCTATACTATAATTCTGAAAATATTACATTTCTAAGTAAGGAATCCTATTTTGTGGAAATTCACTTATTGTGGTTGGAATTGGAACTTGCATGTATGCGCTACTATCAATCAGCATCTTACCATCAGTGCATGTAAACAGTGACTCTATGTACACGTGTGAAAATGGAAGAGACTCATTTAGTGGATGTAAACGTATTGAGTGAGTACATTCTAAAGGCTGTTTCTCTGCTACAAAAGGAATCAGCAATAGGCAGCCATCTTTTCGATGCACTCACCCACTTCTCACCTCGCGTTTTCATTGTCTTTCCCGCTGCGTTTTCTGTCTCTCCTCGTCTTTTCAGCTCCACAGTCGATTGAACAGCTGCCTGGAGTGAAAAGCTTACGCAACATCCTCCGCTTCACACATGTACACCTACATGCACAAAAAAAGTGTGCATTTTTATGTATATGCACAAAAAGGAATGAGTAAGTTGGCCAAGTGTGTTTGCTTTATGGAATGAGGTTAAATCGTATTTGAGTCACTCAGTAATTTGCCTTAGCTTTGCCCAGCACAAAAAGAGTCCAGTTTATTTGGTAAGAAGCTAACAGTTAGTTCGCTAGTTATTTAGTTGGTTAGCACCATAACTGAAAAATAGCATTTTTAAAACGATGGTGTCTGTGCTACTACAGTCCACTTGCATTGGGGGCAACATCCAGAAGATACCGATCACATCCACACACTGGACCCAACCAAAAAAACACTTAGGGATGCAAAAGAGAAAGCTTGTTTCAATGAATAGTAAACATCAGGGGAAATTAATGTAACTTTAACAAAAATATATTATATAAATATATGAACATTAATCATTGGTCACTACGTCACATTCATATTCTGAGACTTGTCATCTTGGAGGTGTGTTTAGGTGCAGTATGTTAGAAAACTGCCATGCGGCCCAGTTTCCCAAGGAAGTGAATCATGCTCTGCTTCACAATGTCACAGTACATTTTGGAATTGAAGTTTCCCTCAAAGAGCTGCTCTATCATGTAGCCCAAACCATGACACTACCATGACCAGGCTTAATTGGAGACAAGAATTATCTTGGTACTCACTTGTGACTAGTGACTAGTTTTCCTGAGGAAAAGACAGGAAGCAGAACTGGAGGTAGCCGAGATGAGGACACTACGGTTCTCATTGGGAGTGACCAGGATGGATAGGATCAGGAATGAGTACATCAGAGGTCCATTGTTAGAGGCCTTGGAGATAAAGTCAGAGAGGCCAGACTGAGATGGTTGGGACATGTCCAGAGGAGAGATAGTGAATATATTGGTAGAAGGATGCTGCGTTTAGAGCTGCCAGGTAGGAGGCGTATTGATTTTCTGTGGCCACCCCTGAAGGGAAAAGCCCAAAGAGAAAGGAGAAGACTCACTTGTGACGAGTGACTTTAGACAATAATGCTTGCAGGTTGACGGAAAGAGCCAGTCTAGGACATAACTAAATAAATGACACCTCAAAACGCCCCCACTATTTGAGAAACACTGGTTTAGGCAAACACAGCTTGATGTTTTAGTGTTTGATGGACATGAGCTTTTTTTTGCTGGAGAGAATCATTTAATCCTGCATGGCATGACACATATTGTGACGGGGCCTGTCCCCTCCCACAGCTTTGATTTGCTGAGAGGAAAAGATAATTATTTCACCTTTAACTTGAAATTCATTATCAGAGAGAGAGGCAGAGAGACAGGTAAATGACAGGTAATTGCTTCTGAGTCAACACCACTCTGCTTTGAATGTAGCTGGGGTGAGATGTGAGGAATGAGGGGGAAAAAAAAGTAGGTGAGGAAAGCGAGACAGAGATGGAGTGGGAGGAATGAGAAGGAAGGGCTAATTTCCATAATGAAAAGGTAATAATTTGTGGTGTTAGTGTTAGTTTCGGTCGAGTGTCTATGGCGTGTCGTCAGCTCCTGGCTCTTGGTCATTGTGTGCCACCAGCCATGCATGCTAATTCATTAACAAAACCTCGCCCGCGTGGTCTGCCCCTTTTCCAGAATGTCAGTTTCACCTTGCTCTTCTCCTCTTCTCTCTCCTCCTTCCCCCCGCCCCTTCCTCCTTCTCTTTGCCCTTACTTCTCCATATGGTAATTACCAGAATACACAAATAAAGTCTTGAATCTGTCCCACACTTGTTCTATTCTTAAATCCAACCGCAACCTCTCACGCATATACAGTACATGCACGCACAACAAACACACACAGAAGCCAGCTTTATGAATGATTTAGGAGTATGCACATTGACTATCTGCCACCTGCCTTGGGCTCGGCTCAGGCCCACCTAGCGGCTGATGGACCTGCATGTTAATGGATCCTCCGGATGGGGACTTGCATGTTAACATGGCGTCGGGACACTCGGCTAGCTTGAGAGAGTGACAAGGAGCTGACACCGTGGCCCCCTGAAGGGCTAAGATAGGATACAGAGAAAGATCCCGCCTTTAAGTGGGTCCCACTGGTGATGGTGGAACGTGCTCACTTGAACTAACTGAGTAACTGTGACAATGGCCCATTGCACACAAGACGGACATGCTGTGTCCTCAAGTGTATGGGTCATTCTAAAAAAAAAGGGGTTGAAAGAAAAAATACAAATCCACCGACTGTATACATAGATATCTGATATCATTGCCATGAAAATATAATATGTATATCCGTAACAATATTGTTTTTTCTGCTAATAGTGATCTTGGCGAGTGACAATGTGCGCCACACAGCAACAAGCTCGCCAACTCAGTATGTTTGCGGTCTGGAATTATTTCCATCTTTCGCCTTTGGATTTGTAAATTTGCAATTTGTAATGAAAGTGCTGGTTATGTGAGGTGGGAGTAAGGTGTCTTCCTGTAATACTTATCATCTAATGTGTTTTGTTCATGCTGCGTTCATGCAGAAAAGTAGGTAAGCAACCAGTTATGCTGGATGAGCCTCCATAATTTCACTAATCACACTTTTCACTTTTTTCTTATATGGATGTTTGTGCCACATAGAAATGTACAGCTTTCCATATTGTATCATAACCAGCATAATCTGATTTGATTTTTATTTGTGAATTTATTAATATCTTTCCTGTCTGGAAATGGCGTAATAGTGAATGAATGTCAACAGCAATTGCACTGTCTGCACATTTATGTGACATAATTGAAACAAGTGCATTTCCACTTTTGCTGTCTAAATTGTACAATTTTTTTTCTCCTGTTGGCTTTGAGACCTAATCATACAATAAGCCCATAGTGATGTGCACCATGTGAAGCAGCAACCTTGTGTTGCTGTTGTAAACAACACGGCAATGCAGAGAGAAAGTGTGCCTGTTGGACTTTGATAGAAGAAAAATGCAGCCAATCCCCTCCCATATCTCCTGTCCCCATAGCACCAGATTATAACAGAAGTAATTTAAGGCTAGAGTAATCTCTTATTTAATGCGGTTAATTGATTCCACGAAGTAGGATTCCTTTTGTCTAAATTGAATACTTTTGTAGTGAGAGCATAAAAAACCTGTTTACGATCTTATAAATATACATGATTAAGATTATTAGAGCCCGCAGAGATGAACTAACACCCCTATAGTCACTTTTACACTCATAATACCCAATATAGTAGACAAAAAAAGAGTAAGAGTAAGGGGCACAGTTGGGAGCTGACAGGATGGGACGTCAGGGGTTCGGAGTTGAGTTTTAGCTTGGCGTGGGTTATGTTTTTTTTTGGGGGGGGGGTGTTTGTTAGGGATGATCGAGCATGTTGTAAAATAATAACATCAAACCTGCAATAAAAGCCTGTTGTTTGGAAGATCAAGTTCTGGCACTTGTGTGTCCCCGAACATTACAGTAACATTTCTGACACCTAGTGGCCAGTGCAGAATACTACACATAATTTAATCATTTTTAACATGAAGCAGTGGAATTTGAACCGCAAAGTGGCAAGGTACGACTGCAGCCTGGTTCTTGCTGGAGTTGAGAGCGTGTTCACAAGCAAATTTAGAACTGAACGCTGAATGCGATTACATTTTCATATGCCCATCGGAGTCTCATTCATATGCATTCATATAGTGCAGTTCTATAGGCATGTTATTAAATGATGGCATTCATAAATGATACATCCAAATTCTTACTTTGTAGACTAATTTGGAACCTTTCTAGCGCTTTCTATGATGAATGTTTGTCTGTGCTAGCGCATGTTTGTGTGTGTGTGGCCATTTGTACCCCTACACCCCCCAAAACTGTCAACCTAGGGGGAACACTGATGTATATTTTTTTGTGTGGATAGTGACAAAAATAAATTAATTGGAAGTTTCAGAAACTGGCATACTGCAGACATGTTGTGCTTTTGTATGTTAAAAAACAAAAAAAAAAAAAACGAGAAGAAGGAAACAGATTGTGCTTTGTCTTGGTTTCCACAGCCCGTCAGTGTGTGTTTGCAAGCTGCAGCCTCAGCTTAGACAGCGAAAGAAAGTAATTGAAATTCAGTGTTTGTGTATGGTCACTTTCTCCCCATTAATTTCTGTTTCCAAGTCACTTGCTCCACCACACAGACTTCATTCTTTTTCAATTCCGAAACACGTGCTTGAAGAATATTAATGTGTGACTTGCCAGTGATTGTAAAAGCTTTGAATACATCACAGCGTTTTTTTTTTTTTTTTGGCGAGAGTATGGTTTCTGCATGTTAATTGCTGTATTTCTTCATCGAGCTGCAACTATTTAAAACAGATACTGTAGATGTATCCTCAAAGGCAGCTTTCTTCTTGATTGCGGCCAACCTGCCTTCTGATTTAGCCCTTCTTGAAATGCTTATGCGCAAATGTCGCCCTTGAGAAAAGGTAAAATAACAACAAATAATATGTTGAAAGTGTTGCTTTTTGAGTCTGACGTGAATGTGTTCTTTCTCTTGGTGAGAATGTGCGCCGTGCATGGCTGTATAACAGGATTAACCCAGCTGGGTGGAATATCTCTCCCCACCATCTCCCACCGGCAATACAGGGAGTGTCAAGCTGAGGAGCCTGTCAGTGGGTGGGCGACATATTCTCCACAACTAGAGGGGGATTTTATGGAGTCTGGCAACTGCAACAAATAGGGCACAGCCTGGCAGCTCCCTATCCTCCATCCGACACCCTCCTCCGTCTGGACTTGTCACTGCTAAAAGGGGAACAAAGCATGAGCAGCAAAGGGATTTGTTCTTGTTTGGAGGGGAGATGTGTTGTTTTTGGTGTTTGCTATCACTTTACAGGTTGTTCGGCAACATCCCCAACATGGTTTTTTCGAGCAAAGGTGTGCAGGAGGTTAGCTGGCTCATCAGAAAATCTGCTCGCTCCACATTTCCTCCAGATAAACACCTCGAGGGTATTCCGATTTGCTTAATGTGAGGGGGGGAAATATGCTGGCTCAGTGACATGTAATCCCACGCCCCTTAAAGTAATACTGTAAATACGGAACGGTATCATTATCAAATATCAGCAATGCCATCTATGTAGATTCTTTCACACAGAAATCCTGCAAAATCGCCATAACACAAGATTCAGCATTTATTTGTCTGTGCCTTTTAGACAGGACCCTGTGGGATGTTGCTGCAAATGTGTGTGCTTTCAGACAGCGATGTGGCATTGAACGATCTGATAATTAGACACATGACAACTTCAGTGACAGCGTCTGGTGTGACATAGACACCAGACCCTTGTCTGACAGCAGCAACGGGGACAGGAGAAGTGTACCGTGCAAAACTTCAATCCCAATGTGACTTTTTTCCAACAATGCCTTTTACACACACACACACACACACCGACTTTAATACACCTCTTACACTAGCTCCAACAGAGCTCCAAGGATATTTAATTACTATTCCTAATATTTATTTCTAATAAAAATATCAGGGCTGCACAGCGGTCGAGTGGTTAGCGCGCAGACCTGAGGAGCAAGGACACCTGAGTTCAATTCCACCCTCGGCCATCTCTGTGTGGAGTTTGCATGTTCTCCCCGTGCATGCGTGGGTTTTCTCCGGGTACTCCGGTTTCCTCCCACATTCCAAAAACATGCTAGGCTAAGTTAATTGGTGAATCCAAATTGTTCATAGGTGTGAATGGTTGTTTGTCTATATGTGCCCTGTGATTGGCTGGCGACCAGTCCAGGGTCTACCCTGCCTCTCGCCCGAAGACAGCTGGGATAGGCTCCAGCACCACCCCATGGCCCTTGTGAGGATAAGCGGTAGAAAATGAATGAATGAGTGAATAAAAATATCAAATTCAGGAAAATAATAGAGTGCTTACACCTTGCAATGCAACTTACCTCGATGTTCCCAGCATCAGTGTCAGTGAGTGACATGCGGCTGTTATTTCCATCAAAGTTCTGTGTTTAATATCCAAGCAGTAGTAATTCTACATTTGATCAGAGTTACTTAAGATTTGTCCGATCCAAACATGTAAATGTTTGGACTTGTCTGCATCTTTATTCACAGAGCAGTTCTATTTACTACCGTGACATGCACCGGCGATCACCAGTTTTGCTTCATAAAACACCTCATACATAACATAGAGGAGATCCATGTTGACGATTTAGTGAAGTGATCGCTAGATTTAGCAAATTTGGGTGCACAGTAAAAGTGAAGCTCAGGAAAGTGTGTCTTGCTTGAAGTTTGATTGTGCAGAAGTAACACCGTGCAGTGCCAGTTTGACGCCGATCTGACAGCTGCATAAGCCCCTCAACACTCCTCCATCGCCTGGCAAATATTCAACTTTCTGGCAAAACCATCGCTGTCCAAAGTGTGTCCCTGATTCCATCTGTGGAACATGGCTCTTTGCGGACATAAATAAACAACCAAAACATCAAAAGTGGACAAATTGGTCGGCAATGCTTGGCTGTCATTGCAACAGGAGTTCCGAACATTGCGATTAACATACTGTTGAAAATAAGATGATGTGAAGACATCATTGCCACATCATTCATTCAAACTATGCCTCAATAAAAAAAACCAAGGGATAATATTTATGAAAAAATAATAATGATAATATATTACCCTCCCCACATTACATAAAGGACACTAAATAACTCAGTTGGTCCGACCGACTCTTGTCACAGTTGATACAAGAAGGTAATCAATCAATATGAAGCGATGGGGTAAAAAAGTGATTTTCCAAGATATCAACAGAGGCAGCTGCTTGTGCACACATGCAGATGCATCAAGTGTTGTTGATTATGCTCATCAACATTCATAAGCTGAGTGGTTAACATCCAGTGACGCAGTAATTGATGGTTTTTCCACATAATTTCCAACGATAAGAAACCCATTAATATGAAATACATTTGGCCCGTAAGAGGATCATATCAAATGAAGACAAGATCTCGCTTTCTTTATTTTGAGTAAGTGGCAAGCCTTTGTGCTTTTATTTAATACATAAGTGGCCTGCCAAGATCAGGCAGGGGCTGAGGGAGCGATAAAGACAATGACTTCCGATTTTCTCTTGTTTGGCACTGAGGCATGGATAAACATTACACTTGCAACAATAAGCGGAAGAGACAGAGTGGTCTGAGTGGTCCCCTCTCTCGTGTCTGCTCTCAACACGCTGCTCGTCTCTTGCTCGCGTAGAAAGATTTAGGGTCCTGTGCAAATGACACAAACGATGCAGTCTGTGCAGAAAGAGCTGTTGTCCCTTTGTTGGGCCAATAACTGTCAAGTGAATGAAGATTAAATGTAGATGTCTTTGTATTTCCAAATGAACGCTGGGATTAGAAGGCCAGCACATTTTGGAGTTTTTACTCCCTCTATAGGGAAGCACACACAAAAAATTATGAACTCTATTGTGCAAACAATTGTGTTATGATGGATTGTAAATATTTTAGTTGCTGACAATATCTAGTCGTGCGTAAATCTGAGATTCCCCCCCTGCTATGTTTGATGCATTTTGAATGAAACATCCTTTTTTAAAATTTACATCTGTTACACAACCTCTGAAGCGTTAAAAATATATATATTTATATATATAAAATACAGACTGTATTTTGAAATAACATGAACCTTTCACTATCTCTGTGCGTGTCTGTGTGTGCAACTGTAATTGCACTGCCAGTTGGTAAACAGACAGACAGCCACGAGGGCCGCGGGCGGGCAACATAGGCCACGGCGTGGACAGCCGCCATTGGCTTCCTGAAGGTCAGTGATGAGGGCCGCATCACATTGTGCCAAATGACACCCGGGTTATTTCTAAGAGGGTCACCGCCTTGCGTTGATGGACCCTCAATTTTATTTCCAGACTGACTTGTTGTTCTCAGATGCTGTCTGTGTGATGTATTACATACTGGTTTTCTTTGTGTATTTACACAAAACATTCTAAAATGAATACAGGAGGCTTCAGTGGCTGTGCACTCTTGGTTTTTGTTCACCTTCGCTTCTTCGTACTACTGCAAGTTTTCTCAATGTGGATCATTTGGAGTGTCTCCTTTTATTCCTATTATGCAAGGTGGTAGTCGCCATTAATAATTGGCAGAAGGATAAATCACATGAATTGCAAATGCAACGTATTTATGTGCATATGTGCCCATCACATCAGAGCAGGAATCGGTGCACAATAGTTGAACGATCGTGACTGTGAGAGGCAGGTTGCCCAGTTTGAGTGCGCTTTAACGGCCAATTTAAGAGATTTTACAGATTTTGAAAGAACTGCGTATTTATTTCACTAGAATACTTTTCATGGCCTAATGTCACTTCCTGTCGTGTTTGAATTAACACTCATCCATCTGTCCATTTTTTATACCGCTTATTGCGGTCGCGGGCATGCTGGAGCCTATCCCAGCTGACTTCGGGCAAGAAGCGGGGTACACCCTGGACTGGTGGCCAGCCAATCACAGGGCACATATAGACAAACAACCATTCACACTCACATTCATACCTATGGACAATTTGGAGTCCAATTAACCTAGCATGTTTTTGGAATGTGGAAGGAAACAGGAGAAAACCCACGCACGCACGGGGAGAACATGTAATATGCCACTAACCACTCAACCGCCATTCAGCCAAATTAACACCCAAAATGGGTATTTTTTGCGATAAAACATTTGCATTTTGAAACTAATACATAACCCAGAGATGTTCCGATGTAAAGACCCCACTGCTGATTGTTGTGCAACCTTGTTATTTTACTGGGTTGCTTCTATTATTTTTGAAAGCTTGTTATACCGATATTACCCAGGGGTTGCTGAGTGAACCAGAAGCTATGAAGCGATGAACTGGAAAGGATTTATTTTTACAGTGAAAGATGGGTAAATTAAGGCCAGCTATGTACTCAAACTACACAACTTACAATATTGCTCTGTTACACCCGAATATGTTAAATTAAATACATCCTCCATTTGACTTTCATAGCACTTTAGCACATCCGTAGGGGGCTTTCGCACCTACTTCCAACTCTCCTTTTCCGATTTGTTGCAGTTGTTTGGTAAGGGGTAAACACAATAATTTGATCTAATCTTGATCCACTTCTACTGCTGTATAAACAAATCCGGGCACAGCATAATGGCCAAAGAAATAGAGGTTGTAAACAGACAGGTACATGGTTAGCATTGTAGTTGCCTGTGTCCAAACTTTTGACTGTTAGTGGATATGAAGAACTTGCTGAAGACGTCCCCTAAAAGGGTGCTTGGGTATTTGCTAGTGTACAGTAGCATGGTAGATCCTCAATCTCATTTACATGTTCCTCGGTTTTCCTCATGAGTGCTGTTTCCTCACTCATCCACAGGCCAAACCATCTTCCGGTTCTTGTGACCAATAAGATAGGATCTGTTTGTCCAATCCAACAAAAGTGCCTCCTCTGTAGCGTTGATCAGCTGCTTTTGTCTCAGGTGTGCTCCTCACTAGGCGCCACCTCCAGCCTACAGCATGTTTCCGTGTCAGCCCGGTTGATGAAACATTGATGCTAAAAGTAGCTGCTGTCTTGATTGGAGCAGATGTGACATGTTTGTTGAATGACCTACTTCTGTCCCTATTATGTATTAAAATTGTATGACAGGGACTGGGGTGGGGTGTTGGGGGTACTAATGCATGGTACATTGTTGGGTGGGCCTCTACGGACGGGGAGGGGAAAAACAAAGTGAGTTTTTGTGCAATTAGGATGTACACGCATGCATCACGGCGTGTAAACAACAATTATTGCAGCACAACAAATTGTATGAATCCATAGAATAGCCACAAAATGCAAAAGGGGCTCGCTGACCGACACGCCACCCACTAAGCTGGAGCACTAATGGCTCTTTAATTAGTTGAGTGCTTTTGCAGAGCAGTATGAAGACAGCTGTTCTATGGCTGTGTTCTCCATAGGAGGTGAGAGCAGATGTAATGGTCCATGCGTGTGGAACTAGGACTTGGACTTGGCGGGTCGGAGAGACACAGCCTGCTGTTCTGGCCTCCTTTTAACGAGTGTGGGAACACTGAAAGGATATAGCTTTACACATTTTTTTGTGTGGGGTGGTGTTACACCAGCAAATATCCACTTCCTATTTGTAACACTTCTCTCACTCTGTTACTAAAAAAACATGTTCTCAGTGGGATGTGTGTTTTATTTTTTGTAGGCAGTGCTGCCTCCTCAAAAGTTTTTCAATTAAGGGACCAACAGTGGTTATCTTCAGAAATAGAAATAATCCCTTCCAGGGTCAAATTGTCTTTATTGATATTCACTATTAAGGCTGCAGCTATTGAATATTTTGGTAATTGAGTATTCTAACAAAAGTTTTGTCGATTAATCTGTTTGCTAGTAAACAAGTTTTATATTACACTTCATATTTTATCTCACTATGGTAATAAAGGCTGTAGTTGTGTCGTCATTGCCATTGCCATTGGTATTTTGTACTGAGTAGCCAGGACAGAGACGTTCTATGGTTGCCATTATCATATTTTGTACCTTTTTGTGGTGGCAATAGAAAAAAATACAAAGCCATATATAAATTCTGAGCTGAAGTCTCACAAGGCGTGCTGTAGTTTCACGAGATTTGACACACCCTTTCCAATATCATACACCCCCCACCCTCTTCAGGCCCAGTGAGGCACAACTGTGTGTCATAAGAGATCGTATCCTCTTGACCTTGCTCCAGGACTACTGATATATTTCATCTCTCATCGATTTTCCATCCTATACGTTTTTTTTTTTTTGTATCACCGATTCCCTTCTTTCCATGACCATCTTTCTTCCTTTCACAGAAAATCATTTTCATCTTTCATCCCATACAAACACACTAACAGAATTTCTATTAGTCATGGAAGAGAAGAAAAAAAAGCAAAGGGGACTGGACAAGATTGCATTTTCCATCAGAGTGAGCTCTGAGGAAAATGTCCACAAACAAATAGAAAAATACAGGTATGGTGGTGAAGTGAAGAAGAGAAAACAGGTGGAAAAGAAAATCAATACACTCCCACGCCGAACTTGTGTGTTTTATGGATGGTCCCTACTTACGCGGCAGCCATTTACTTACAGTACAATAACAGCAACACTTCACTCTAGGGGCATTTCATACACTTGTGTGCCAAAACCTCCGGAAAAAAAAGACGTAAAAACAACTTATTGTGACCTTGACGCCCTTGCTAATGTGTTGTCGACTAACACAGTCTGTCCAATTAGCATTCATGCTGTCGTGGGCCACAAGGTCGTCCGCCGTATGGTCTCATGGCCGAGGTTCAGGGTCATTGTTAAGCAGGAGGCATCAGCATCATGTTAAGTGTCCATGGAGATGACCTGGCTCAGAACCCACTCCCCTTTCTAACATATGGACCCGCGAACATACGGATCTCAAAGAGACACGACTTTTTAGTCACCTTGCTTTGCTACCAATCAAATTGCATTTTGAACACTTGTGAGGTTGCATATAAACCCAGCCCCAATTTATTGTAGGAAGTTGATTCTTTTAACTTAAGTAACACAAGTACCTCTGTGACTGGTTGTCATCCAATGCTCACTATGCCTGTCACAATAACAAATTTTGCTGGTCGCTAATTGCGCTATTAATTATCAACCGATATTCGATAATTTCAACGACAAAGAAAGCAATTTTCATTAAGATTATCATGCAAAGATCATTGTGTCGTGTTACATTTGAGCAATTAGAACTGATACAGTTCTAATTACAAGTATAGTGTACCTGTGTGAGACAGGATAAAAACAGACAATACACTGCCACCGTATAATGCAGAATATTAACCAACAGATGGCGCAGACGTGCATACACTTAATGTATGTCAATTTATTGATGATCATAATTTCGGACCTTTTTTTTCATCATTCGATAAATCTATATCTCCATTATCGCGACAGGCCAACCAATCACTCACTAGCGTAATTCCTACTGCAGAAACTGCTTCATTTAAGTTTAAATTTACGCTAAAAGTTCTGCTAGGAAGATATTTTAAGACACATGTGCTGTCTTTTAGCATGATTTGAATTTTCAGTTAATTTGGAGCTATTGTGCCCTGTCATTTATCTTTTTGATCATAAATTACAGTAAAAAGGGCCCAAGTACGTATACATTTATATCATATCACTTACTGCATATCTTCTATTAACAATGGTATTTGGTTCTTATAAAAAATCATTAAAGCAGGCCCGCCTTGAAGCTTGAGCAACAAGAACAGACTCTCTATTGATGCGCTTCAAAACAGGATTATGCAATCTCTCCCTCCATCTTCCTTGTTATTACAACTAATTAGTCTCTAATTTAGCCATCAAGCACATTTAGCCTGAATACATTGCTCATGCTTTGCTTATATAATCAGATAGATTCATGCACTGCCAACTATAGTTATTGTCACTAAGATACCGATCCAAAGTATTTATATTTCCTGGTTTGCTTCTGGGGTGAAAAAGAAAAGAAAAGGGTGTTTACATAAGTCCTGTGATACATTTTTATTGTTTGCTTGGTGGAAGAAACAGCTCAGTTAGTTTGGGTCATATTTTTATGTGGAATGATAAATATCTCAGTAGAAAAAATTTTGGTATTTATTTTAGTATGAATTCACTGTAATAATGTCACGAGCGGGCTTCACCCCCTCGTGACAGCTCTCTTAGTTTCCTTCTTTGCCTCTGTTCGGTTTTCATGCCCTTATTTTGGTTCAACTTCCTTTCTTGTTCCCTTCTGCTCTCTGACTCATTTCACACACCTGTCTCTAATTTCCACTCTCCCTACTTAGTTCAGGTGTGTGCTCTTTCGTTTGTGGCTTCATTGTCTTTGTGTTTGGTTTGCCCGTAGTTGCTGTCTACGTTGCTTAAATGCCATTAAATTCCTTTTACCTACATTTTTGGTCCTGCTCTCTGCATCCTGGGGTTGCATCGCTAAGCTCGCAAGCCTGCGCGTGACAAATAATGTACAAATAAGGTTTTTTAAATGTCATGTTTAGCCAGGCTAACTTTTCTAATGGGATGTCAGTCTCTGCACACATTGCTACGTCTGTTATTCTTTCACTCAGAACCTGCACATTGTGATCGGGCATTGTAAAACCTTTGTTACAGAAAAACACATCACAGGTCCGAGTCACACACAACCACACAAGCGTGCTAAACTAATCTAACCCCCGCTAGTTTCCATTCACGCTCTATAAGAGGAGATTTTGCCAACTTTAGGCAGTGTTTATTTCCATATGAACCTGTTTATGTCGGGAGGTGTTTTTATCCGCCACATTTGAGCGATCCACTGGGGAAATACTCCCCCACACCAACGTTTCTTTCCACGAGATTCCGTGTTAAATAATACATTCCGTTTTTATTGGCCAATTTTGTGATTCTGTCTGCAATTCCATGAACACGGAAATCATAGGGCCCTACCTATGTAATTGTAGAATCAATTCAGAGTCATAGGCTTTGTTCCGTCATTGTTGCGTGAGCCATGTTTTGACGCAGTTTAATGCAAATGATGCTGTGTTGGTGGAGTGAAAGGAGATTTTTGTGCAATAATGAGTCAGAATCCTTGTCTAAATAAGGCGAGACAAGAAAGCAAAGGAGGCCAGCGTACTTGTTAAAGTCTTATTTAGAACTGCTTTAGGCTCATACGTACTCCAACACAACCTTTACTGCATCAGAGAGGCAAAAATGCATTTTGTTTTTGCACTATTATGTGTTATATTACTTATAAACATTTTATACCAGAGGTCCAACAGAGGATATCCATCAATTTAAATCCATATTACACAATCAACAGGTGCATTAATACCATTAATGCGGTGGTTCTCAATCATATCCAGCCATGCAGCCCCTAAGAAATAGAAATAACCCCCAAATTGAAGTACTACTGAGAAACTGCGAATATCTATTTATTTATCTGTGCTGTACAGACTGAACTTGAAGCTGAAACCAAGGAAATACAACAACATTGAGAGTTGTGAAGTATACATGTCAAATTGCATGTTGAGTATGACAAATTCATACATACTGCATTAATATTGAAAGTACTCCCCCCTCTTGCATTCCCTCGACAGTTCCCGGCGCCCACCCTCTATTTGAGAAGCACTGCATTAATGTCATCTTGTACCATTAAAATGCGTTCACCGTCATTTTTTTTGAAAAATTACCATGTAAAACAAATTTTTGGACGTGTTTTCACCTAAACCCACCACGAGTCCCATTGGGGCTGGAGAGCAGCGGAAGACGGGGTGGAAAACTTAACCTTTGTGTATTGTCACGCTTGACTGTGCAACCCAAGTCTACGTGTCCCTGTGGAGAAAGACATGAGTGTTGAAACGCACGCCATGACAATCTATTCCCTGTGCGCGCTTGTGCGCTTGGCCTCTTGTGGACGGCCGGCTTTCCTCCTGACATTTGGCCGCAACTCACCTAGATCTCTGGGAAAAGGGCAGTAGGATCAAATTTATGTATAATACAGAATAAAACCGTGTTAAATGTAGTTAGACACTAAAAGGCATCAGACATAACGTTTGGAAAAATTGTTAAAAATTTGACCTTGGCATCGTGCCACTGGAGTTTGAGTGATTTCCAGTTCACGTCAGGCTTGAGCCTTGGTGGTTCCTGAACCAACCTAAGCTCTTTCTATTCCTCTCAGGGCTCCATGGTCCAGAATATTGGGTCAATCTAAGGAGTGTGGTTAGACTAATTATTTTATGCTGCCAAAGAGAAACTACCGGCTGCAATCAATCACAATCACTGATAAAAAAAGAAGTTAATGGGGCCTGGCCTTGTCGGGTTAAAAGACATTCTGGCACCTTCAGCACCACTTATTCAATTATTTGAGTAAATGTATGTATATTTCTGAATGCGCATGTATAGATTTGACGGTTAATTCTGATTCTTCCCAGTCTGGACTGGAGAAAGTAAATAATAATAAAATTAAAATTAAATGAAATAGATAATAAGTACTTCTTTCTCTTTGGGCTTTTCCCTTCAGGGGTCACCACAGCAAATCAATCTCCTCCATCCAACCCTGTCTTCTGCATCTCCTCCTTCAGTAGATCCATAAACCTCCTCTTTGGTCTTCCTCTACGCCTCCTACCTGGCAGCTCAAAACGCAGCATCCTTCTACCAATATATTCACTATCTCTCCTCTGGACATGTCCCAACCATCTCAGTCTGGCCTCTCTGACTTTATCTCCAAGGCCTCTAACATGTAATGTCCCTCTGATGCATCCGTTCCTGATCCTATCCATCCTGGTCACTCCCAATGAGAACCTCAGCATCCTCATCTCTGCTACCTCCGGTTCTGCTTCCTGTCTTTTCCTCAGTGGTACTGTCTCTACACCAAACAACATGGCTGGGCTCACCACAGTTTTGTTTACCTTTCCTTTCATTTTAGCTGAAACTCTTCTATCACACATCACGCCTGACATTTTTCTCCACCCGTTCCATCCTGCCTACACACGCCACTTCACGCCTCCTTGTCACAATCTCCATTGTTCTGAACTGTTGACCCAAAGTACTTAAAATTCTCGACCTTCTGTGTCTTTTCTCCCTGTAACCTCACTCTTCCACTTGGGTTCCTCTCATTCACACACATATACTCAAATATAATTGTAATAAATAATAAATGAATTTTATATTCAATGAAACATGTAATTCAAACTTTTCTACTAGGTGTGTCACAAGATCTTGCAAGATTAAAATTAAACGATTAAAATAAAAAAAACAAGATTTTTCTGTCAGAAAAAAACTGAGGTGATAATAAATAAATTGTGATTGAATCACAAAAAAAATTAAAATTAACTCGATAATTTGACTAACCTCAATATATTGGCATGTTCATGTGTGTCTGTCCCCATCCCTCTTCTCCAAACTGCCAACGGACACCATTGGAAACCATTGGTTTACACTCCATGGCATTTTTTGTTAGACAGAACAACAGCATGAACGGAGTGAGCTCTTGCGTCAGTCATCCAGTATATACATTGATTTTTTTAAATATATTTTTTCATCTATAAATCCTGCCATAATAGTAAAGAATTTGAAATTGTGTCAAATAAATAAACAGCCTTTTTGCTCAAGTAATGGAGGATTAGCTTGGCAGTGTTTGTGAATGAGCTCCTGCTGTGTGTTTACACGTGTTACAGTCATCAACCAGTAACACCACAGTGTAAACATGTTAACAAATGTGCGTCTGTGTGCTCTCAGAATGTAGCTCATTTAAATGTTTCACATCATTAAGTACATGGAAGAGTGTGTTATTCTTTAATGCTGACCTCAGTGTCTCTTCTCTTTTCTCCCCCCCTCCTAGGTGAGTCCCAGAAGCCATGGCTGCATGTTGTGAAGAGGCTCTGTGGGGTTTGACATTTCAGTATGAACTTGATTTTTCTTTTTTTAAAGCCACTTTTGCTGTAATTCTTGAGCTGTGCTGCTGTTAAACGAACATACAAGTGACAATAGATAATAATTGTCCATATGCAGTTTTAAGATCTAGAGTGCTGTCCATGGTGCTGAGAATAAATCCATGGCTGCCAATATGTTTGCGCTCACTTGTGTAATGGGCCTATTTTGTGTGCAAGAGACTGTGGGAGCATGTGCCAGTTTTGCCGAGTACCGTCCATCTTGGCAGCACAGCGTGTCGGCGTGTGCGCGTCGCTCCATTATCTTTGCGTCTGAACAGTTTTCCTGTCCCATGCATCATCCACCCCCGTCTGTCTCCGTGTCAGGCCCGATAACGCCGCCTATTGCCCACAGAGATGACTAATCAATAAAGCGCAACAATGGGAACAACAGCTCGCTGTCCTCGCATACACACACACACACACACACACACACACACACCAGAACACGGAAATATTGGCTCACTGTGCGCAAACATTGCATCGACTGCTTGTGGGGGATGACAAAGAATCTGTTGTGTTGTGCGATTTCAAATGTATGGAAGGCTCACACTTCCAGCATCCACCCACCATAAACTGCTCTCACAGCATACGTTACAAGCATACAATTAACACAAACCACGAGGCATGATAGAGCCCGTCGATATCACTGTTATGCCTTTTCATAAAGAATCTCCACTTTCCCGCTCATTGCATCACATTAGCTCCTTGTGGACTTGCCCGCTTTACCGACTGATTCAGTGCTCGTCATCTTCAATCAGTCTCCCACTCCAGCGGAGAGGGGCAAAAGATAAAAATGAGAATAAATGCATGAAAAAAGCCTTAAAAGAGACTAGGAAAATGCTCCGCCTCCACCACCCCCTCCTGTTGTTAATCTTTTGTAGTCCACCTCTCACTGAGGTGTAATTCTCACAGACAGACTGGCAAGTAGAAAAGCTTTGTCTGCTGTCCTGATTCACCCCCCCAACCCTGAGGTGCCATTCTGACCCAATAACTCCCTCCTCCCCTCCCTCCTTATCCTCTTCACACTCTTGCTCGCTCACTTGCTCTTTCTCCCTCCGGTGGCCACAATGCTGTAATTGAGTTTTTATTCAAGTCAATTAAAAGTGCAAGGGCAGCTAGAGACAAAACAAGTCTGCATAGTGGCTTTTTTGCCCCGGGCCCCGACTCGTTATTTATTCAGTCCGCTCTTTATATCACTCAGCAGCCAAGAAAGCATAGGCTTTCATTTCATATGTGTCATTAAACTGTTTCGATGTTGTTTACGATGTAATTTATCTTTTTGTATGATGCCCCACCCACCACTGTCGCACCGCCACCACACAACAACAAAAGAAATCCTATTTAAATGGTAATTCAAACTTCCATTAAGTTTTAGCCTTTTGTGAATGCCATACACAAGTTGCTCGTTTGTGATTTAACAGTCGAGGCATGATTGTTTACTGTCCCCACCCCCTCTCAAAAAGCCAAATATTCTTCAAACTGAAATATTGCATTGCATTGTTGATGATATTTCCCCTTCACTCATTTAGCGGAAGTGATGGATGATAATACAAAGGTCATAAGGACCATCCAGAACGATGGTTTCATACATATCTGTCATCTGCTGGTGCATAATGACTTTGTAATCAAACCGAAGGTTTACTAAATTGGAAATAAGATCCACAGAGGTGCCAATAGGCTGCAAAGGAGTATTTACGTTGACTGAATAACAGTGGCATTGAAATTTTATTACACCGTTTTTGTCTGGGCCGCTACTCACCATGCCCTTCATTTTGTTTTGACAAAGTGCAAAGTCACAGCAATGTTGTGACCACCAGATTGTCATTATGATTATTGATTAGGAGTCTGATGGATGCATGCAAGTAAAGTTTGGGTGCCTAACTTGATATTAAATGATGAATTATTCTGAACAGAAAAAGGTAGAAACAAAGATTATTTTCATGATGAAAGATGAGAGGTTCATCTTTCCTATTTCTGTGTAGCCCAAGAACACACTATTCTCTATGGCTTTTGGGAAAAAAATGGCTGAGATTGAATGACTTAATTATCACATTTGTATGAATTATTACAGACTACACAGTCATATTTCGAATGCTGAATCGCGACTGTGCGGTGATCCACTGTACATACAAAAATAAATAAATTGTTGACTTCCTTCATCCGCTGTAGACTGAAATCTTCTCTTGGGAATGTAATGCTATTCCTTTTCCGGATTAAACCCCACTGTGGAGACAGGAACATGTGCAGAAAGAAGGTTTGCAGTATTTGTTAATCTTATTTGCCTCCAAATGGATGTGACAGAATATTCATCCAATCTCAGGCTTGTCAGCTTGAGCTCTGTTTTCCCAAAAGTTTGATAGCATGTTGTCACTTTTATTTATTAATATACATACCAAGAGTTGTAATTTTGCAGAACCCACCACCAGTATCCAGCCGTTGATAATTCACAGCAACAAACAAGAATCCAGTGTGTCTGTGGTTGTAATCATCTCCAGCTTCCCTCTATGACTACGTGCACCATCAGTGCCTCCTTTGTCTGGGTGTAAATAGGGCATTTTCAGGAGAACTGAATAAGCGGCAGGAAGTGATTGATGTTTCCAGCCTGCTGCTCTGAAGAAGGAGGTGCGTGTTCGGTCAATAGCTGTATCAATAGCTGTTGAGGCGATTGTACTGTAAGTGATTGGCTTAATAGCAATAACTGTTGGGGCACAGCAAGATAAATGTGGCAGCTTGTGTGCTCGGGTATAAGGACGGAAGAATGTATTGTTTCCCTATGTAGTCACAAACATACTTATTTATTTATTTGCTGACACACATGCACTTTACATTCAGCTTGAGTGCTATACTTCCTGTTTACTTCTTGAGCAACTGGACTCTCAGAAACATTTCCCAAGTAAATTATTTAACAATATAAGTCCAGAAAACTGGACTAAGTACTGAGTGACTTTTGGAAAGAGCTTTGTTGATGATGATAAAGATGTTTCAATAGTGAGCTTCAGCCCATAATATAATAAACAACATAAAAAAATTCAAGGTTAAACAGGTTATCTCATATCCTGAAACACAAATCCATGTATTCTTATGTTTTTTTTTATCTTTAAAACCTTTTATATACGCCGGCCGAACACAGTGAATGCATATCACTAGAGTTTTTTTTGTTTTTACTATCTGACATTCTGTGACAGCTAAAGTTTTTCTTTTTTACCCTGTGCAGAGGCGTCATGATGCAAGGAGAATGATAACAACGCAGTGGAATATAGATTATGTGAAATCTGCATGAGGGATAACTCTATCCATCTGTCGAGCATTTTTATCTCCACGGTACCACCGAGTTTTTCCTTGTCTTTTGTGTTCACCTTTCTTCACTCAGATCTCTTGTTTCCATGGTGACTGGATGCAGGTACAAGTTGATTATACACTTTAAGTTGCTCTATTTGGACTTACCAGCAAGTCTGTGTTAAACATATTCGCCGGGGTCGACAGTATTATGCTTTAACATTTTATTGGACCGTCTTTTTGGTGTGACCATCAATAAGCATATACAGCGGAACAGTTCACAACAATGGAGATTGTGAAAAGGAGGTGAAGAAGCGTGTGTAGGCAGGATGGAGCGGGTGGAGAAAAGTGTCAGGCGTGATGTGTGATAGAAGAGTTTCAGCTAAAATGAAAGGAAAGGTATACAAAACTGTGGTGAGCCCAGCCATGTTGTTTGGTGTAGAGACAGTACCACTGAGGAAAAGACAGGAAGCAGAACTGGAGGTAGCAGAGATGAGGATGCTGATTTTCTCATTGGGAGTGACCAGGATGGATAGGATCAGGAACGAGTCCACCAGAGGGACATTACATGTTAGAGATGGTTGGGACATGTCCAGAGGAGAGATAGTGAATATATTGGTAGAAGGATGCTGCGTTTAGAGCTGCCAGGTAGGAGGCGTAGAGGAAGACCAAAGAGGAGGTTTATGGATGTAGTGAAGGAGGACATGAGGGTAGTTGGTGTGAGAGAGACAGATGCAGAAGACAGGGTTGGATGGAGGAGATTGATTTGCTGTGGCGACCCCTGAAGGAGAAAGCCCAAAGAGAAAGAAGAAGAAATGGAATCTTGGTTAACATCATCCATCCTTTCCACAAGGTCCAACTCTCAAACAAATCAGTTTTTCCCACAGGAAGTCAAATAAATATATTCATCCGTTCCAGAAAACCAGACATCTTGACACAAAGCATGTTTCTATATGATATGATTATAGTTTTACATTCAGAAAACAATTCACAATGCATGTAAATCCATCATGGAAAACAGTGATAAAACACGTTACAATAAGGTACACAAAATGACAGTAGTTAATAAGCAGTACTCATTAGTTCTTCATAGGTTCCTCAGTAACCACTGTACCTTAAACGTGTTTGTGTTTGGTTCATTTTGTTTTGGTTTTGTCTAGACTAGGGGTCTGCAACCCATGGCTCCAGGGTCGCAAGCAGCTCTTTTTTTCTTCTTTTGTGGCTCCAGCTGATTTATGCTTATGTGTTGTCACTACGGCGTCTCTTCTGGTGCCGTTATAAGCCCTTCAAAGTTCTGCGTCGGAGTTGAGTGTGTGTGCCGTGTTATTATTCGCCGAATTGCTAGCGACGATGATTTCTGGTGAGTTACAATAACTCTGTGAGCAACCATAATTGTTAGCTTCCTTTGTCGCTAGTAAACAATATCAAATCAAGTGACACAGAGCGAAATAATCACCGTTTTATTGCAAATGTTGATCCAAAATCAGTGGATAAGCTTGAAGGAGGCTTAAGAAACACAACTAATTGCCAGGTGGCAATTGGTGTGTAAGGATTCAAATAAGGAACCCTGCCAAACCCTTTCCAAGCACATTCATTGAAAAAGCACATACACGATGCACACTGCCACAGCTCCAGTCTGGATATCTGTGTCAACTCCTCCTAGCAGGGCATCACAATATTGATGACAGTAAGTCTTTGCGGAGGACGTGTATCGCGGCAGGAAATGGTTCGGATGAAACATGTCTCCGATTCTGCTCATCAATTGTTTAGTAGGGTAGCTTCTGTCACCTCACACTCTTCGTTCTCCTTCCTTCCCACTCTGCCTGTGTGTCTGCTTTCGCGCTCACACTCGCATGTCAGGGTGACTGCCTCCGGCGTTGTTAGCTGAGAGACTTGACGTAATCACCATTTTTTGGCTCCGTGTGATGCCAAGAATGTATTTGTCAGCTGGCTTTGTTAGGTTAAATTGAATGCACCTGCACTGTAAGTATACTGCATTATACTTTATTAAAAACAATCTCATATAGTGGCTGGGAGAGTGTTTATTTACAGGGAGTACCAGTCTTGCAATAAGGGCAAACAAATAAACACAAACCGTGATGATTGTAAACATATTTCTAGTCAGTTTGGGATGTGGGGTTTATTTATTGAAGGGGCAGACACACACAGATTTATTGGGGTACAGTATCTGGTGTATTGACTCCTCCCTTGTTTGCTAGCAACCTTTAAGACACTTTAAGACATCAGTTGCATCTCACTAGGTCACAGGTGCATGTGAGTGACAGGAAGAAAAGTCATTTTGTGCCATCTGTTGGTTTGCAGACCATTGTTTACTATTGTACAGTATTCATTTTGTGTATTATTGTGGTGTAGAACTGCACTTGGTTATTTATATATGACACATTCTCCGAACCCTAAATAATCTTAACAATCTTCTATTCCATCTACAGTTAAGAATTGTTAGTCATGGGCCAAATGGAACGGTTACATTATGGAGATATAGTGATGATAAAATTAATCTTGGATAACATTTTGTCTTTTCTTGATCGATATCAGGAATATTATGGTTTACCGAGTGGCTCTGATATGAGCTGCCATTGCATCCTGTAAAATGATTTGCAGTGGCGGTCATTATTATTGATGTGCTGTTTGCAAAATACACGCACAATTTCTGTGGCACAGATGGTATCGACCAAGAAAAAGTTACCTTTCATGTCCACCGCCATCACACGCGTTAATTACACAAAAGCAAGAAGCTAGACTATATCTAGGCTATATATAAAAGCATGTAGTGTCCAGTCATTGTGATTGTTATCATTGCCATACGGGATTTCAGTGCGTGCAAGGTTTTATTTACCACCATTTTTCATGAACTTAACATTGTATTGTTATCTTTATATGTGTTTTTTTATGATATAGTGGTGATGGAACACTGCAAAAAATAAGCAAGCACCTCAATATTAAATTTTGACTCCCTTGCCAGGCTTTTTATGGGGTAGGCGAGACAGGGGTCTCAAACTCAATTTACTTGGGGGCCACTGGAGATCGGGTCTGG
The DNA here is from genome assembly GCF_037039965.1 of Doryrhamphus excisus. Classification (NCBI taxonomy): domain Eukaryota; kingdom Metazoa; phylum Chordata; class Actinopteri; order Syngnathiformes; family Syngnathidae; genus Doryrhamphus; species Doryrhamphus excisus. The sequence goes on along the minus strand of NC_136377.1, from coordinate 8,081,101 downwards.
GTGAGACTGGGCCGCATCAGGTTTTCAAAAAACCCCCGCATTTATTAAAAACAAAAAAAATTTAAAAACTTTGCTTTGGTTCCAATTTTCTACAAGAAAAGCTCTGATTAAACATTCCACTGTTCTCAAATATCTTACTTTTTATTTTTCTACACAAAATAAGATGTAAAATAACTAAACAAATCAAGAATAAAGAAAATCAATCCATCAGTAATAAATAAATATAATAATAATAATAATAAAACGGCAAATAATAAAAACTTAAGAAACCACATATAGTTGGTGGGTAGACAAATTATTTTTTTCAGATTAAAATGAACAAAGCATTATTAGAGCCCTGTAGACATGACAAAACACGACTATAGTCACATTTATTTACAACTTATTGCGCAACTGCAGGGTCTTGAGACACATGCTAACTCGCAAACTAGAGAGCTAGCGACCTTAACGGTAGCCTTCAAGTTATTTCCTTTAAACTTAAATAGCCAAAAACTTACCACTTCCACACGGATAGGGAGGATAACTATTAACAGTTATTCAACCTTTTAACATGAACATTAATCAAACGTAATAATTTTTTCTGGGTACATGATACCATACAGCATCCATATCAAACTTGCGCGGGCCGCACTAACATTAAACTTTCATATCAAGGCGGGGGCCTCAAACAAGTGTCCTGCGGGCCACATTTGGCCCGCGGGCCGCATGTTTGAGACCACTGCTTTAGAAACTCTGAAAACCAGAATAACAAACTTATTGTTGTTATAATTACACATACTAAGTACACCTATGAAGTCAGCCAATATACTATTTGTGTGTGCCTGCAAAGCAAGAACAGCTTTAAGGTAAAAAGCAGGGTGGCGTGACTGCAACCAACCAAGAAGTTTCAGCAACTGAATTGGTAATATGACCTGCAGTGGGTTATCTTACCTGCACAATGCCGCAAGGTGTAATTGCACAGGCCTGCACATTACATGCGTGGTAATGCGAAATGCCAAATCACCTCCTGCTGCTGTCTGGATTGAAATGCCACAGAAATGTGCTGAAAAAGCGCCACCCAGGTGTTTCAGTGTATCCTCTGCGGTGCTTTTAGACAATTAAAAAGCAGATTTCACCAGGTGGTAACAGTCAAGCTCTCAGGTGTATTTGTTTGTGTCATTTTACAGCCTTCCTTGTACCTCACTTCTTCACCTGCATAAAAAAACACTGCTGCGGTTGAAAAACTGCAATTACCAATGCTCTCTTTCACTCGTGTATTAAGACCCTGCACCTGCCATATGGTTTTTGATCACCGTACTTCCCCTCCAAGATTGCACTTAAAATGGATGAATGCCTCCACGTACATGCAAAGTGTTTATATGAGAGAGGGTTGGGTATCTTCATTCGGCTCATGTCTTCATATCAGATTAAATTGTGCCATGCAGGTGTAGGTGTGTGAATGTAAATGAGGACGTTGTGTTTGCACCCTGTGGAGCACCACGGTAGGTAATACTAGTCGGGCTTTCTTTGTGTGAATCACATTTTATTTTACTTTTTAATGGCCTAATTATAATCTGTGGTTCTGCATGACAGGTAAAAAATAAATATATATTTATTTTTTTATTTTTTTACCTTTTTTTTCCCTCCCTCTCCCATCTTGTTCACTGTGTGTGTCTGCGTCTCCCACTGAGCTGGGGAGAGTCTGGCTGTTAGGTCGAATCAGCAAGTGCATTAGCAGCACCGCAGTGGAGCAGGTGCCTCATTAAAAATATTACAGCTCCTATGTGTAGCCCTACATTTTCTCTGTTTGTCAAATTCATGTAGTTTTAAAGGATTGAGAAAGTGCAGGGTTGTGTGACCCTGACCTTCCCAGCAATAAGATCGCTACAATAGTGGGAATCTACAGTATTAAAACATATTACAGTATAACATTTTTCTTAAATGTACTCTAACCAAAGCATTTTTTTCCTCTCAAAAATGTACAGTATATAGTTGCTTGTAACAAGGATGTTTTGTGATTAAAAACATTTTACATTAAGAACACAGCTGCACTTATGCAGTGTATTAATAACATAAGAAAACATGTGTACGCTAACCAGAAAAATATATGCAAACCAAGGCAATGTTTTGGTTTACATTTTTGACCAAACTGTGAACTGGTACATGAGCTAACAGAGGTTCCAGTTTAGTTTAAAGTGCTTGTAGGCTAAATATGAATAAATGTTCAGTACATTTGAGCCTCCACTTAAATATTATTATAGCTGTTGTGGTTGACTTTGCTGTCATAAATACAGCTAATTGTAAGTTGCATTCGGAAGCCACGGTCGATTCTGTTGAGTTTGTAATTTATGTGTGTATTGGTCCTTTAGTTGGTTTGCTGAGACAAACACGGATGTGGTACAATGTGACATTTAACATTAATGGATGTCTCCAGGGTAGCAATAGTCTTCCGTGCATGACATTATAAATAAGTAGACTTGCCATTGATTTGTTTGGGAAATAGATCATTTTTGCTCTTCTATTTTTAACATTATTTTAAAAACACTCTATTGAAATTAGGGTACTCTCAATTAATACTAAATTTAAGTTAATTTTAGTTATTTCATTTAGATGGTAGACATTATCTGTTAAGAAAGGTTACTTATTAAGGCCCAGCTTAGTGAAATGCATAATATATTGGCAGTGTTTATTACGTGGCCGTTGCTGTATTCTGTGGGTGATACTCTGGGAGTACAGATTTGGTGGCAAGCTACTTCATGCCATCTTCTCCACCTCCAAATCAGAGGCCATGGTTCTCAGTCGGAAAAGGGTGCATTGTCAGGGAGGTTTTGCCTCAGGTGGAGGAGCTCGGTCAGAGGAGAGCCGCTGCTCCTTCACATTGAGAGGAGTGAGTTGAGGTGGCTCAAGAATGTAGTCTTGGACACATCCCTGTTGAGTTCCGGGGCATGCCCAGCTGGAAAAAAGGTCCCAGGGCAGACCTAGGACATGCTGGAGAGAATATTTTTCACAGCTTGCCTGCTTTAGTGTCTGTCTGGTTGAGCTGGAAGAGAAAGCTGGAGTGCAAGAAAATGGTGCTGCTTATCCTCATTGGGATCATTAGGGTCACAGGGGAATGCCGGAGCCTATCCCAGCTGACTGGTTGCCAGCCAATCGCAGTATAAGATGACCTCTTGTTTTCTTTTTTACATGATCATATATTCCTGTCAGTACGCTACGCTGATATAGCCAATGACCCAGTTTAGGAAATGTTGCTGTTCAGGGTAAGGCAACAAAAGCGCTCATGCGGGTTGGACATTTGTACCCTGATTAATACTGTGATGCTATCCTCATCCAGGCATAGGCAACTGCAGATAAACATTATTAATGGCACTTCAAGAGCATCACACCATCCACTGCCACTTTTTCCATCCCTTGTCTAAATTCACATCTGGCAGTTGTTAGAAGAACAGACGGTCTTAACTGTGTCTGCCAGGAAATGAGATGTCATTAAAATAAGTTGGATAATGGCAAACATTTCATAATTGAGTCTGAAGAAAGCACTTTTAATCCAGTTCACTTGGGATGGGTTGCATTTAGATCAGTGTTTTTTTTCTTTCTTTCCTTTCTTTCTTGTTCGAATTCCAACAGTCTCTGTGTGTTCTTACCAAGACTAAAACATCCACTTAATCTCAATCGATTCTGTCAGCAGAAATTGGTTAGCATTTTGTGAAAAATAATTTCAATGGAGGTTAAATTCATCCTTTATGAAGTAGATATTAGAAGTGCCATAGAAGTTCCATAGAATTTGGCGTTTCGGTATCGAATCATGGTACCTTTTTAGATGTTACATGAATCGGTGCTTGGCTGCACGGCGGTCGAGTGGTTAGCGCGCAGACCTCACAGTTAGGAGGGGTTCAATTCCAGCCTCTGCCATTTCTGTGTGGAGTTTGCATGTTCTCCCCGTGCATGTGTGGGTTTTCTCCGGGTACTCCGGTTTCCTCCCACATTCCAAAAACATGCTAGGTTAATTGGCGACTCCAAATTGTCCATAGGTATGAATGTGAGTGTGAATGGTTGTTTGTCTATATGTGCCCTGTGATTGGCTGGCGACCAGTCCAGGGTGTACCCCGCCCAAAGACAGCTGGGACAGGCTCCAGCACCCCCCGCGACCCTCGTGAGGATAAGCGGTAGAAAATGAATGAATGAATGAATCGGTGAATGAATTATAATTCTGGTATCTGTCATTAGCATCTCAGTGTCTTCTCACACCAAGACATCACACATTCTTCCTGACATCAAGGAGCCCTACGCCACCCCATCGCACACCCAGTACCTCGTCAGCACACTTGATAGCTAGAGCATCCATTAACACATTAGCCCGTCTTTATCCATGTCAGAGCAGCTGGTCCCTCCATACGCTCTGCTAGGCTTCCTTAAGTGAGACACAAACACGCCTGGTGTTTGCTCGTAGTACTTTTGCTCGAACCAAAAGTACATCCACAGAGGATATAAATATGTCATTGGAGTGAATGGAATGGTAGTGGCGAGAAACTTCACATGCTGCACTTAGTCTGAATCCCAATTCTACCCCTTACCTTACCTCTTTCCCCTAGGCTTTGCACATACACGAGCGTCAAGTGGTGTGGAAGTGGTAGGACACATTTATTATGAACAATTTCATTATCTCATCTGCCGATGTAACAGCCAGCAAGCAGTGAAGGGTGATGATATAATGAGAATGAAGGAGTGTCCCATTTCTTAGTGGCTTCCTCCCCTTCGCCCTAGGTTCTAAGTGGTAGACTTGAGATTCAGTCCTTAATTTTCAAGAAAAGAGAACATTAAATAAACACAGCCTCTGCGGACCTCACAAACTGGGCTTTATTCCAATCGTTGGCAGAAAGTTATGTTCAAAGGTTTTTTTTTTTCAATTCTGGACTTTTTCTTGCCGAGAGCTGATGCATTTTCACCTGCAAAGGAGACCATTTCTGTCCTTTGAACATGGGTTAACCTCAGGAGATCACCAAGCAATATTTATGGAGTAAATCAACTCTTGTAAGCCCTGCCAGGTGTGCAAATGCAGGAAGTCTATAATCTCTTACTTTTTTTTTTTTTTTTTTCCCCCTCTGCATCTTCAATAATCCATTTGCCAGCAGCTCCTGGCTCTTCCTGTGGGTAGTATAGCAAATAATCTGAGTATTTCCAACGAGGTACTGCAAAATGAACTGCACTGTGTGTCCAACTGAGTAGACACTTTTAAACACGAGTAGAACAAAATACATAACTCTTAGCTCTAATCACGCATTAAGGAATATGGGGTTAACAATAAATGAAAAATGTAATTGGTCTCCAGGGCTCCAGACTAACTTTTTTTACTGGGAGCACTGGGGCCCCTAACTTTACATTTCAGGAGCACAAGCAGAACATTTAATGGTGCCCACCGTAATCGGCTTGCAAATATTCACAATTTCTTTCATACGTATATTCAAAGAGACAACATGTCCAATGTCAAAGCTGATGTATGTGAATATGTTGTTACCTAAAACGCAAATATAATATACCTGTGAATATTATCATTCATCCAGGCCATTGTATTCTCAACACATTGAATTGATCGAAACCGGACTGTTCAAATTGACTTAGAAGACGTTTCACCTCTTATCCGAGCAGGCTTCATCAGTTCTAGTCATCAATCGTTTGACCATGTGTGACAGCCCTGGGGGGGGCTCCACAAGCCCAGGCTTTGTGCTCAAGATAGAAGTAGTAGACAAAAACCTAACATCCGCATTCAGACTTAATTGGTCCCCCGACGGTGGTTATCAACTTGCTTTGTTATGTCCGGTTTTCGACTTTTTGCTAAGTGTGTGTTCATATTAAAGGGGGGCGTTTGATGTCATATTATTCTACTTACGCTGAAAAGTGAAGCTGTCTGAGTCGGTGTATTTTACAAAAAATTAGTATGTAATTATTATGGAGATTTATGAGGAGTTCCCAAAAGACTATGGCTGAAAAAAAGTAGCACTGCTTGTTTTTCTGAATGCTGCAGCGGAGGATGGAGGGGATCGGCTTTTAAAATAAGTATCAGCTAATATCGATACCGTGCTTTTTCACTGATATTAGCCGATACCGATCGGAAAATGGTGAAAACCTGTGAAGTAAAGCCATGGAATTAGAACTACAAAGTGCTGAGTGACAATGTATATAATATTTAAAAGGTAAACATTATATAATTTGAAGTAAATCAGAGACAGTAATTGTATTTGACGTGTCTGCAAAATCTAGCCTTGATGATGGAACTTTGACAATCCGACTAGGAACTTGCTGTTTTGTGTGTCTGTAGCGTTGATGCTAATGAGCTGTGTTTATCCAGATAGTATGTAATGGTAATGGTAATGGTTTTATTTCATTTGAACATGCATCAGATTACAATTGAGTGCATCACATAATCAGTTCACAGTATGTGGCTTCAAGAAGCTATTATGCACTAATCCACGTTATACTGTCTATATATACACTGTAACGTTGCATTTGTCCAATGTAATAAATACCACACATGAAGGTTTTATTTTACAATGCGTAGCAAAGCCTGGTGTTTTGCAAAACTGGCGTCTATGAAGTGGTGGGCTCATCTAACACATATACTCACATTTATAATGACTGTTTACCTAAAAACATCTTCACTATCTTACCAGTTACATTTTTTTTTTTTTTTGCAATCAAGACACTTTCCAAGTTGAACAACCTGAGGCACAAACAGGCTGCCAACAACAGCTGAAGGGAACGTATGAGACTAGGATTCCCAACTGGATCAAACATCCCCGACAAGCTACCGGAGGCACCTTGTAAATAATGAATGATGTAACAGTTGTTATTAAAATAAACACGGCTTTGCAAACAACAATTGAGCAAATACAAATCAGGGGATAAACACGTAGCAAAATCAATACATGGAGCTGCACGGGAACATGTGGAGACCGCTGCAAAATTTCCATTATATTTAATTTTATTATTTGTTTGAGAAACAATGCGCATTTTGACAAAATTACTCCCAAATTACAAATGTGAGATGGTGCCTCAGATTTTTTCAGAACTGTATGTGGTTATGTGCATTGGCTAAATGATTTGTTTCACGGTCACTCAATAATCCTATGCTGTTTATATTACTTAATTATGTGTTTCCATCCACTATTATCTACAAATAATATCACCGAGCCTTGTTATTGCTTATAATATTTTGTCATTGACATTTAACATTAGTTCAATTTGATTACATTTCATTATCAGTGGACTCAAAACACGTCTATCATGCTTTATAAGAAATTATTGTGGCAAATTCTCCTTAGCCTGCCTGGAGGTGAATGTAGTTCAGACCACCTATCTTGTGTGGACAGCACAACCTGGATCCAAAAAGGAGCCAATTCCTGACATGAATTAAATGCCTTGATAAACCCTGACCTAGACTGTGAATATATATATTTTTTTATTTTTTACAGTTTCTTGATAGGAATTCAGGTTTCAGTCCTGCCAGTCCTTCCTGCATCATTTGATGCAGTGCTTCTCCTCTTCCATCCATCTATTTTCTCACCGCTTGTCACGGTGAAGCTGGAGCCTCTCCCAGTTGACTTTGAGCGACTTTGTTTTTTTGGAATATGGGAGGAGGAAACTGGAAAACTTGCAAAAAACCCACACAGGGAGATCATACAAACCCCACACAAAGATACCCAAACAGAGATTTGAACCCTCACTCTCCCGACTGTGTGGCCAACATGTCACCATTTCTCATCTTCCAGGGTGGCAATAACACGGTGACAGCTGTTCCAATTTATGTTTTATTTCCTGGTTGGATTAGAGCAGTGGTTCTGAGATTTTTTTTCTGCCATGCCCTCATGCACTCAGATAGCGCTAGATGTGTACGGATGTGTCCACCGGGAGGACACTAAGATGTTCTTAGGCCAGCTGTGAGACATAATTCCTCCAGCATGTCTTGTAGGTCTGCCCTGGGGTCTTCTCCCGGCTGGGCATGCTCGGAACATCAGGAAGGTGTCCTGGCTAGATGTCCGAGCCCCCTCAACTGGCTCCTCTTGATGTGAAGGACCAGTGGCTCTACTCCGTTCCCCTCCTGGATGACTGAGCTCCTCTACCTAATCAATATATTTAGTAATAACGTCTTTTTTTAGGCCACAGTAGTTGTGACAATGATAAGTGAATTTATGAGAAGTAGGAGTCCGTATGGATAAACCAAATATTTTAAAAGTTCAGATCATAGAAAACCTGTCAAGACCTTTTAGAGCAGGAGTAGGCAAACTATGACCCGGGGGCCACATCCTGCCCGCCAAGTGTTTCAGTGCGGCCCGCGCATTCGTTCCAAAGTATTTCATTTAAACTTAACATACAACCTGGCATCACGTTGAGCCAACTTGAGCCAACCTTTTGATGGTTAAAGTCATGATAATAATAATAATAATAATAATAGTAAAATGCATCTTTTACAGAGTAAAATATGCATTAAAATACAATATTCAAACATTCATTCAGAGCTAAAAAAAAAAGGCTAAAAGCGGGGTGGGGCGCAGCAGTGAGTTGTAAAAAAGTTAGATATTAAAAATGGATTTAAACAGGTGGGTTTTGAGTTGTTTTTTGAAGGAGGAAAGGTCAAGGCAAGCACGGAGTGAATGGGGCAAAGAGTTTCAGAGGGTGTGGGGCAGCAATGGAGAAGGCTCTGTCTTCCCAGGTAGCTGTTTTATCAATTTATCAAGTAACTGTTTTATCAGTTTCATTATTTGATGTGGCCCCGCTGTTTACAAAGTTCTCCTGAATAAAAGGGACACAACACACACACTTTTACAGATACAATACTTCCAGGTAGACTGTTACATGTAAAATATATACATAATATGGCCCCCCATAAATTTTGTTAAAGCTATTCGGCCCGCGAGTCAAAACGTTTGCCCACCCCTGTTCTGGAGTCTTCTCAACATGACAAAAACCCCATAGTCACATTTAAATACGTATGACCCAATATAGTTGGCATAATATGTGGACATAAGACTCGTGCTTGTGTGTGTTGTCATAAATGACATTCCTTGGTGTAGTAGTGGTATCAGGGGTTCACAGTTGATTTTTTGGGTAACTATCAACAATATGATTAGAGATTTTCATTAGGGATTGTGTAAAAATATGTAAAATGTGCTTCAATATACATTTTTAACTAACCACAAAACACCATAATTTATGAATAGATATACTGTGAGAGTGAAGCTGCATAATTCAAACCATAAAGTAAGAACGGCTGTATATTAATGTTGTTTTTAAACAGTTGAGGTCAACGCATGTGCCCCCTTTTACATTAAACGTACACAACAACCCACAGCTCGATAGCTCTTATGGGTATCATCGAGGCAGTCCAGCAACTATAGAAATCCATTTCACACAATTGAATTAATCATCCACAATCAATTAATCACTTTCCTAACAATAATACCCGATTAAGGTCTATTTACCATGATGTGTATCCATATAGAGTATAATAGATGGTCGGGTGGAACATAAGCAAGGACGCAGGCAGTACCTGCAGTCTTCCAATATGGAGGTTTGAAGTGATTATCTGCTTGGCCCTGACCCGCAATGGCTCTTTATCCCTCTCAGCTCGCTGTAGCTCTTGATTCAAGATGTTCTTCTGCTATGTGAAGCACGTCTCCAGGAGAAGTATCGACTTGTGGCATCCCCCCCTTGATATTGGAGCACATTTTCAAGCTCCAAAAATGTCTTTTTGACGGAATTAAATCAACACAATGCACATATTAAGAAAGGAGATGAGGGAAGACAATGGCAGATATAAACACTTCAGGGACCTCTTGAAGCAAAATGATGCTTCTTGCTTCAGTGTCCTCTTGGTGATATTGAGTAAACAAGATCAAGATCAGCCAGAATGGATAATTTATACACTCACATTCAGGCATAACACGCAGGTCGCAGTTTTCTATATTTTATGCAGTTAGTTTCATTTTGCATCTTTCCCCTCTTGTGTTCTTGCCTGAACCCTTTCAATTTAGACACTGCATGAATTTCAAGCAACCCTCCTGCTACTTCTGTCTAGCCTTGAGTCCCTCCACCAGGACACTACACCCCCTAGTTTCCTCTACTTCCTTTTAGAAAGTCACTCTGCAACAACATTTGGCTTCCACACACACTCACACAACTCTCTCTGGTAAAACATTAGGCAAGCAAACTTTTGATCTCGCAGAGTAAAGCCTGGCGACAGAAATAGCAACAACTGAACCCTGCAGAAAAGTGTAGCTGTGCCCCCATCTTTGTTTTGATAGGATCATTCAGCGAGCAGCCCACCATGCGCAGTGCAATGAATCTGGGCTGCATTAGCTCAGTATTACTCATCTGGGATACACTTCTGTCGCAGCACTGCGGGGCCCTCTGTGTAGGTCTTTCTTAAGTGGTTAGTGGAGTCACGGCCTACTGGTTTGGCTCCATATGTAGAAACGTATAGAATGAAAGAAAACAGAACTGTTTTTAGAGGTATTATTCAAGAAGTAGCTGCTAATTTGTGGCTGAAAAGATTGTCCCTTAATTGTGTATTGTGCAGCAGTAATATGAACTTGTTAACTCCATCTTTTACTTCTCTGATGGCCTTCTCAATATATTTTGCAATCAAGCAAAAATGGCAGAAATAAGAGATTAGGTACGTTTTTTTGTGCACCGTCTTGTGTTGAGGCTGCACGGCGGACGAGTAGTTAGCCCGCAGGCCTCACATCTAGGAGATCCGAGTTTGATTCCACCCTCGGCCATCTCTGTGTGGAGTTTGCATGTTCTCCCCGTGCATGCGTGGGTTTTTTCCGGGTACTCCGGTTTCCTCCCACATTCCAAAAACATGCTAGGTTAATTGTCCATAGGTATGAATGTGAGTGTGAATGGTTGTTTGTCTATATGTGCCCTGTGATTGGCTGACGACCAGTCCAGGGTGTATCCCGCCTCCCGCCCAAAGACAGCTGGGATAGGCTCCAGTAACCCCGCGACCCGTGAGGAGTCTGATGTGGCTTGATTTGGCCCCCTGATTTCAAGTCATAAATACTGGTGCTTGTGTGTGTTGAAAAAAAATGTGTTCCAGGCAGACAGGAAATGACGTCGGGAGTTTAGAGTTCAGTTTTAGCTTTGAGTATATGAAGCAAGCGTGTGTTATTGTTATTATGTTCTAATCATGGCTGCACGGTGGTCGAGTGGTTAGCACTACATTGTATCATGTCTTTGGATGCATCTTTTGAATGCTTTATATTTGTATTATAGTTCATTTATCGATTTTTGGGGGCTTTGAAAATGCACACACTCAAAAATATATGCATATTTGTAGGGATTTCCGATATTGGCTTTTTATTGTCCAACTCTCAATTCCCGATACTGATATCAACCGATGCCGATATGTGTAACATGACATACAGTGCATCCGGAAAGTATTCACAGCGCTTCACTTTTCCCACATTTTGTCATGTTACAGCCTCATTCCAAGTTGTGTTAATTTAATCTCTTACCTCAAAATTCTACACAAAATACTCCATTATGACAATGTGAAAAAAATTTTTTTGACTTTTTTTGAATTTATTAAAAATAGAAAACAAAAAAATCCCATTTACATAAGTATTCACAGCCTTTGCTTAATACTTTGTTGTTCCACCTTTGGCAGCAATTACAGCCTCAAGTCTTTTTGAATATGATCCCACAAGTTTAGCACACCTATCTTTAGGCAGTTTTGCCCATTCTTCTTTGCAATAAGTCTCAAGCTCCATCAGGTTGGATGGGAGACGTCTGTGCACAGCCATTTTCAGATCTCTCCAGAGATGTTCGATCGGATTCAAGTCTGGACTCTGGCTGGGCCACTCCAGGACATTCACGGAGTGGTTCTGAAGCCAATCTTTTGAGATCTTGGCTGTGTGCTAATGTCTACTGTCTATATGGTCAAGGTACATGACCAGTCTACTGAGGTCAAGAGCGCTCTGGAGCAGGTTTTCATCCAGGATATCTCTATATATTACTGCATTCATTTTTCCTTCTATCCTGACTAGTCTGCCAGTTCCTGCTGCTGAAAAACATCCCCACAGCATGATGCTGCCACCACCATGCTTCACTGTAGGGATGGTATTGGCCTGGTGATGAGCAGTGCCTGGTTTCCTCCAAACATGGCGCCTGGCATTCACACCAAAGAGTTCAATCTTTGTCTCATCAGACCAGAGAATTTTGTTTCTCATGGTCTGAGAGTCATTCAGGTGCTTTTTGGCAAATTCCAGACGGGCTGCCATGTTCCTTTTACTAAGGAGTGGCTTTCGTCTGGCCACTCTACCATACAGGCCTGATTGGTGGATTGCTGCAGAGATGGTTGTCCTTCTGGAAGGCTCTCCTCTCTCCACAGAGGAACGCTGGAGCTCTGACAGAGTGACCATCGGGGCCTTGGTCACCTCCCTGACTAAGGCCCTTCTTCCCCGATCGCTCAGTTTAGAAGCTCTAGGAAGAGTCCTGGTGGTTCCAAACATCTTCCATTTACGAATAATGGAGGCCACTGTGCTCATTGGGACCTTCAAAGCAGCAGAAATTTTTCTGTATCCTTCCCCAGATTTGTGCCTCAAGACAATCCTGTCTCGCAGGTCTACAGACAGTTCTTTTGACTTCATGCTTGGTGTTTGTGCTCTGACATGCACAGTCAACTGTGGGACCTTATATAGACAGTTATTATATTTCCAAATCATGTCCAATCAACTGAATTTACTGCAGGTGGACTCCAATTAAGCTGTAGAAAGATCTCAAGGATGATCAGTGGAAAAAAGATGCACCTGAGCTCAATTTAGAGCTTCATGGCAAAGGCTGTGAATACTTATGTAAATGTGATTTTTTTGTTTTCTATTTTTAATAAATTCAAAAAAAGTCAAAAAATTTTTTTTCACATTGTCATAATGGAGTATTTTGTGTAGAATTTTGAGGTAAGAGATTAATTTAATTCAGTTTGGAATGAGGCTGTAACATGACAAAATGTGGAAAAAGTGAAGCGCTGTGAATACTTTCCGGATGCACTGTACCTCCTGTGGTGGAATGAACACATAATATCGGTTTTCATGATCGGGAAAACATTAGATACCAATATCAACTGATATAACATTTTTATGCTGCTATGAGGTTGATGTCCGATAATTATCGGTACTGATAATTATTACTGATAATTAACTGATATCACATTTTTATGCTGCTATGAGGTTGATGTCCGATAATTATCGGTACCGATAATTATCGGACATCCCCAATATTTTCTATAATATATATTGTAGATGACTATATTCCCAGTGGTAGCAGAACGACATCCCAGTCACTTCTAATAGGATCTGTTGGCAAGTCGAATTCCACAATTCCATTCAAAGTGTACCTTTTTGCAAAAACAATGTTGTCAAACATTCTAAAAAACTGATGATTAACAATGGAAAACACTCGTTACGCAAGCTGTACACCGACTACGTTTCTTTAGGGTAGTCCCATGAAAAGATATAATAAAATATCTGCAGAAATATGAGGGTTGAGGTACTATAAATCACCTCCTGTCACACATGTACCTCTCTGAGGACTATGGAGTTTCCTGTTCTGCACAGAATCTTCGCTTTGCTCCAATGAATACCACAAATTGGCCTAATTTACTTAGTGTAGGCCATTGCACAAATATGAAGCTCTAATGGTTTGCAGAAAAAAAAACAAAAAAAAACATCACATATCTTTCTCTCTTCCACTTTTATTTCTCTGGAGATGCATCACATGAATCAGTCCTCACTGTGTCATTGGCTCACATAGCGTGCCACTGCATACACCGGGAGCCTTCATATCCCTTTAGACGCTACATTGGACACACACAGTATACACACTGGGACTTAGTGCATGAGCCCTTGCTTGCAAACCCCAGGTTATTGGAAAAAGCGAAGCCAATGGAACAGTTGGCCTGCTTTTGCAAAAGCACCAAGAAATACATCAATAACACAGTGAAAATCTGTGAGTGCAGTGGCGAACACCAAGCTGCCAAACAGCAGACGGAACACTTCTGCAACTCTAGCTTGTAAATTTAACTCGTGTATAACGCAAACACTGAGGTGACTTTGATCTCGCTTTAGTTCACGTTTGAAAATGACTTCATGATATGACCGATAGCAATAAATTCACATGTTTTATGAAGTAATGCCTTTACTGAGGTATAAATACTGTTTCTAATCAGCTTACAGTTGAACTATAGTGGCACGTGGGCTTGTTTTTCAAATTGCTGATGCATGACTCCATTGCTGTTGTCCAGAGATGCTCTGCTCGATATTGGCTTTTTACCGTTATTTTCCAGCACTTCATTACCAATACCGATATCAACAGATCAAAAATATTGGCAGCAGCTTTTCCCTCACATCTTGAATGAACACATCATGCTTTTTTTTACTGTGAGGCTACTGGATACATTTCACAAATAAACATGGTTTGTGAAAAATAAGACCGCAATATGTCATACAAGTTATTTAAAAAAATTGCTATAACATTTTGTCTGCGGGTTTATTGATGTACCACCATTCATACATCATGAGTCAACTAAAACATGTTCAACTACTATAAAGCTATACTATACTATAATGCTGACAAACTGACAAAGTAAAGTAAAGTATCACACTGTGGACAAATAAACTGGGCTCAGATATGATGATACGGATATGATATGGATATTATATGTAAATATCGGCAAATAATAATGGCCAATATTATCGGACATCCCTACTCTTGGTAGATGGTTGCTAATGAAACTACGTTGCTCTGCAAATACAGCATCCAAACACTAGTTGGCAGTGTGTTGAACCTTTTAAATGCAGTACTGTATTGAACATCAATTCCATGCCCGTCTAATTAATGCAACCTTGCAAATATCAAAGTATATATCTCTGTTGTGTAAAATATCTGTCTATGATCAGGGCAGCTGATAACATACTACTGTATTTAACCAATTAGCCTTAGATTCTGTGTCACCATGACAGATGTGTCTACTGACAGTGACAGAGGTAATCGCAGCCTCAGGGCATGTAATTCTCATCTGATTTGGAAAGTCAGCAAATACAACATTTGAACACATTGTGAATTCCGCAAAGTAGCATTTTTATTTATACGCCAAATATTTTCATAGGTTGAGAATAGAAAACCTATTCACAACCTTATATATACATTTTTTAAACATTTTTAAGAGATTAAATGCGACCCCAATAATCGCCTTTACACTCATATTACCCAATATAGTTTAGTTTAGTTTTAGGTGTTGTTCCATCCGACGATCAAGTCTGGTGCTTGTGTGTCTCTGAATAGCACAGTAACATTACTCGCACCTTATGACCAGTGTAGAATACTACATATCACAATGTCTTTGAATGCATCTTCTGAATGCTTTATATTTGTATTTTTGTTTTATGTTCATTTAGACATTTTCATGCATTCAACATTAACTTTACATAAAAATGCAAATTAAAAAATAATAATATACTGTATTCAACCACAGAAGAATGGTTATGTATTAATTATATTCAACTGAAGTTTTGAAAAAAAAAATGTGATAGAGGGAAGCAGGGAAATTTGAAGTGAGGACTGACGAGGAATTAACTTTAATCCCAATTTGGATCGGCATGTTCATATTTACCCAGCTCCTTACATCTGATTCAAGCGTTATTCACTGAAGATTTTGTTCCTCTTCAGTCCTCAAACTATCATTGGGACTAAGATCACATTCACAGAAGGTAATCCGTACCAGGCTTGGGCACACATGGCACCTACATCTGGTCCGGTCTTAAACTTGGTACACTTTCTTACATCGATCACGATTGGTAGATGTGTGCTTATGCATAAACAGACGCACAATTGAATGTGTGGTTTCATGAATGTGCTCAGGTATAATGATAACCACCATGTTGCATCATAGAAATAAACACAACTTGAACTAAACCACAAAGTACACTCTCTCATATATTTACATAACATGAATGCTATTGAGGTGGACAGCGAACATTACTGTAAATCTTGTGTGTTATGTGAGTGCCCAAAACAGCTACACAGTACTGGAAAACTGTCATGGAAATGTAGAAATAGTCCCGCAGCTGAAGTTACTGAGCTTTCTGAATTGGAAAGCATTGCAACATACTGTAAAAACAAAGACATGAGCAGTGGCTAATGAACATGGACATGTTTTGATATAGTTTCTCTTCAGGCAAGTACAAGCTCCAAGAAACTGCCATAAGTAACAGTAAGTACAGTCCACAGTGAAAGCCGTCGTGCCCGATTCCATAGTATGCTGTCATGTTTCTTAAAGGTCACACACCAAAACTAGTGCATAGTATGATAACTTGATATAAGTTCCAAGAACCGAGCTAAGTTGTTTTACATTATTTCTGCATTCCAATACGTCTCATTCAATTCAGAGAGATCAGGATACACACAACATATTTCTTCACTTCTTTATCTTCCAGAAGCGTCCCCATATGTGTTCCAGATGAATTACTGCATACAAAAGTCTTTTTTGAGGCGGGGGGTTGGATGTAAAATGAACTGGGTTTGAGAGGGAGGGTGCTGCGGTCTGGGGTCTTTGCTTAGTTGCCATTAAATATAGGCTACAGAAAAGCCACACATTCATAGCCCAGCCTCTGTATTAGATCACTCAGGGGCCTGCTGGCATCAAAATACATTAATGAGAAACACACAGTCCGCACACACGCATGAACTCACCCATCGTTTATTCTCTTGCTGTCACCCGTGCATTACTCTTCTGCACCAATGCAAGACTGGAAAAAGATAGTTTAATAAAGCTGAACACTTGAGATGTTGCTTAGCAGCCATATGGCTTTGCTTGCTTGTTTTCATGTGGTATTGTCACATGCTTACACCAGAGGAGGCGGTTCTTCAATTTATAAGCCCCTAACTGGTTAGAAACTAAAGGTTTAATGGTGTTAGCTACTTTTATATGAAAAACAGACGTCCTAAAAATAGAATTGGCACCAAGAATAGCCACAGATGTGTTTTTACACCGTGTACCTCCACCGTCTTCCCAATGTATTTGTTCTAACCTCAGAGTTTGACCCAAAAGGGGAGCAGGAAGTCTCATGGGGGGATTAACAGTGGACCAAGTGAGAGCCAATAAACACTCCAAGTGTGTGCTGCAGATTGTTAGCAGCAGGGGGGAAGGGAGGGTCAGACTTATTAGTGTTAGTCCTCGTATTGGTATTATTCTTCATATCAGACACTTGCAAGGTGTAACGGTGCCTATTAAATACGAATTAGTTAGGTTCTGCCTTGAATTTTCACATGGACCACAAGGTCCTCAGGCGGCTAAAGATCAAAGTAGCACAAAATTGGTACTTTGGAGCGCCATTGAGCAGGCTCGGATGTGGCGAAAAGGATGGCGATGTGATAAGGTCGTAGGTAGAAAGGTGAGGAGAAAGCATTTAACGCTTGAGGTGAAGAAGCGATTAGAGGTTAAAGCTGAACAAATGTTCTTAAGTTCTTTAGTAAAGCACAAGTATGGGCTTGTACGTTGTTTTTTTTTCTTCTATTGATTTTGATCTGTGTGCAGTCTTTGAACTTGAAATGTGTGTGTTTTAACATCTTTTGCCCCAATTGAGTCCATGCAGTGAAGGTTAGGAATCGAAAATGAAAGGTTGTTGCACATGGTGACTTCTATCAGGTACCATTTGGGGGATGCTTACGAATCAAAGTGATGCTTTATGACGTGAAAGTGGGTAACCTTGACTTTGGGCTTATACATTGTCCTCTCCATTACACAGCTTATCACTCCAGATGAAACCCCAAAGTACCCACTATAGAGTTACACCGAATGATGTGTTCATCTTACTTTTCGATGAATCTTTGAGGCTTGTGCTATTTTACATAGAAGGACAGTATAGGAGAAAAAAAATAACATTAAAAGACAGTATTCAGTATTCTAGAGGCCTATAAATCATTGTGTCAAGCATGCAAATTCATACATGGGTGCATCCATGCTTACCGCGTTGCTGTAAACATTCACTGTAAAGTAGGACATATGAAGCTAAGAGCAGAGGTAATTCATATACGCCATCAAATATTAACAGGGATGTTTTAAACATCCTTTGGGTCATCATGTCACAAGGTGTGGTTTGAATGATCGGTTCTGCTCAAAATGGGCTCATTTTAGTATTCATTGTACTCATTGTAGTATTCTACACTGGTCACTAGGTGTCAGTAATGTTACTGTAGCAGTACTGTCTAGTTCTGAGCTGCTGTTTAGTGTATGGGCTATGGAGAGCGGTGGCGTTTTGCATGCCGGGTTAGAGTTAGTTTTTCGGAAATAAGTCCGCAGAAGACAAGAGCGTATGAAGAGGTGAACTGTATACACTGTGGTTGACTATTTTTATTAAATTTAATAAGAACGCTGACTAATTTACAGCCTTGTGATGTCATTCCACCGCCATTACTTGACATTGATAGATAATAGCCAGCACAGAAAGTAGTTTGTGAAATGTGTCATCAGTCAATGGAAGCTGGACTATTCCACCACTATTTACCTGGCTTCGCTGTCTTTCTGGCAGCAACCCAGCTCATTGTAGATATCCGCCTAGTCTTCTTACCAAATTCACCGAAGCCAAAGAAAGCTCAAATGGTGTAATAATATGTAAAAGAAGTGCACTGGATGTTTTATTGCCAAGCCTTTGACAACAACCTTGAATGGTGACCTTATTATCTCGTGTTAAATGAAGCGTAGTTGCCATCCAGTTATGAGTGAGGCATATTGTGTGAAGGAGAAAAGGAGAACAGGAAACAAAAAGCACATCTGTCTGGGGAATATTGACCCACATATATATGTCTACTGTATGTGTGTGTGTATATATATTTATATATATATATATATATATATATATATATACACGCACAGACAAAATGTACTTGAAACGGCATCCATCCTTTTTCTGGTTGTGTCACGCTCTTCTTCCCCAAACGGGATTGGAAGGGGGAGATAGGCTGCAACAACCTTGAAGCTTTGTCCTTCACAAAACAAAAACTAATACCTGTAATCACATTTTGGCCCTAAGGTTGCTGGTAACAAACTCCACTTACAAACTCAAGGTGTTTGCCATAAACTTTGTGGACAAAAGTAACAGGACACTGAGTCATTTCAATTACAGGAAGTACAATTTGGATATTTCTACAAGATTTTGGCATATCTTTGAGATTTTTTGGGCTAGAGGCGGGGTACAACCTGGACTGGTCGCCAGCCAATCTCAGGGCACATATAGACAAACAACCATTCACACTCACATTTGACAATTTGGAGTCGCCAATTAACCTAGCATGTTTTTGGAATGTGGGAGGAAACCGGAGTACCCGGAGAAAACCCACACATGCACGGGGAGAACATGCAAACTCCACACAAAGATGGCTGAGGGTGACACATACATATATTTTTTTTCAAATTTTGTTATATACAAAAAAAGCTCCTTCTTGAGCCTCAGAGACATGAAGATACTGTTTTTAAGTAATGGACGCCATTTTTCTTTTGGACTTCAGATGTCATTTGCAGTGCCATTACCTTTCTTCATTACACTTATTCACACCAAGAGGCAATGCAATGTTCCCTCCCTGTGTGCGTGTGTGTGTGTGTGTGCGTGTGTGACAGGCATACTGAAATAAATTGCTGTGAAGATGAAAAAATGGACAAAGAAAACTTCTTTGTCTCTGTCTCTTGTTTAGTTTTTCATTCTATCCTCTATCTATCCTCAATCCTACTGAGGTGCCGACATTGCAGCCCCATGTGTGCGTACATACGTGTGTGTGTGTGTGTGTGCCCAGCAGCACGTGTGATCACGCATGTACCTGCTGCATTTACACATTGTCCGTCTCAGCTATCATGATGCCGCTGAGGTGAAAGCAAAGTGTGATGATGCTGTTAGAAGTGGCCAGCTGGATGTTGGCATGTCTCGCTTGTTCATATGTCAACACATTTACACCCGAGGGAATGACTCAGACATCCCAGTCCCTTTGTGCTCTAGTCAACCCTTTTTTAGTATTATTATGGGTCACTTAGTGGTGTCTAGTGTTGGTTTAGTGGATATGTGTGTCTTCTTTCTTGGTGTGTGCTATTTTCCACTCGCAAATAGCAAAAATAAGCAAATTATGTTTATAGGTTTGTGACCAAACTCTAAAAATAAATATATTGCTTTAAACAATTACAAAACAATATGAGTCGTCTTACATTTGGTGTCTGGAGAAGTGTACATGCAGACCAGAAGGTGGCGCCAAATGACTTCTCCCCAAGCTAGTGAAAGCTTTTCTTCCTGTCACACACACACAAAAGAGATGCATCTGCTGGTAAAAAAATAAATAAAATAAAAAAACACTGCACAGCGGAGAAGTGGTTAGCGCGCAGGCCTCACAGCTAGGAGACCCGAGTTCAATTCCACCCTCGGCAATCCCTGTGTGGAGTTTGCATGTTCTCCCTGTGCATGTGTGGGTTTTCTTCGGGTATTCCAGTTTCCTCCCACATTCCAAAACATGCTAGGTTAATTGGTGACTCCAAATTGTCCATAGGTATGAATGTGAGTGTGAATGGTTGTTTGTCTATATGTGCCCTGTGATTGGCTGGCGACCAGTCCAAGGTGTACCCCGCCTCTCGTCCGAAGACAGCTGGGATAGGCTCCAGCACCCCCGCGGCCCTCATGAGGACAAGCGGTAAAAAATAATAATATAATAATAAAATAAAGCATTATAATGAATACGTGAGTGGGCTAAAAGGTTCATAGACCGATCATGATGCAATGATTGAATTTGACCAAATATGAGTTATATTTTTCAACATATTCCCCTTATCAGTCCTGTGGTATCGAAGCCCTTATCCTGATCCTCAACAGCACAAGTGTTTTTTCTTTTCATTTTGAGGAACAGACATAGTCAGGTGGTCCCAAATCTGGAGAATATGTTGGGTGATCAACCAGTTCGAAACCACAGCCGTGCACAGCAGGAACTGCCTTCAAAGTCTTGGATGCAAGAGCAAGAGTGAAACACCCGAGGCGCCCACTGAGTGGAAACCTTTGACACACAGTACCTAGTTCGTTGTGCGGAATATCCTTTACCGTTAGTTGTCTGAGTTAATAGTTAAATGTATGTCTTGGGTGTTTTCTTGAGTGCTGGTTTTGCACTCTTTCCACCCAGGATTCCATGGATATTCTTGCAAGCTAACCCCCTTTTCTGCCGTGCACAGAGAGTCATGCACACAACAAATAGACATTAAAATGCTTTATATCTGTCTGATATAATTTATATATATGTCTGATTTATGTCTGCCTGCATATACCAATGAAAATATTAGTGTGTTTTTGGGTGTCGCAGAGAGCGTTCCGGATAAGAACTCTGTCAAAATGACACTTAAAAGACATGTAGACTGAGCTGCCAAAGTAGAGTAGAAGTCCCTCAGCTCACGCCCGCTGCTACAACTTGCACATCTATTTTAATCGTACCTCTCACTGTCAGGTCTTGCCTGACCGGCACGTGATCAATATGAGCAGGCGTCCATGTAATTATGATGTATTGGATTTCTCTGAGCATGAAACCAGTGGCACTGGGCAGGGGGAGAAAGACACATTTAGTGAGATGTGAGATGACTTTTCTCGTTTCGGCCCAGTGTCGGTGTGTTGGGAAGTTCAGATCGGGCATGCAGATCTGTCTACAGTCCACCTTCGAAAATACAAGATGGGAAGTTGATATTTTAGTTTGGAATTCATTGACACCATTCTCCAGTCTTCCTTTTTTGCCAGCTGTTGTATGGAAGGCAACATCTGTCTAGTCAGATGCTGGGAATTATTATTATTTTTTTTTTATTATTTCCCATATTAGAAAATCATGGACTTAAACCTCGGTTTTCAATGCCCCAGTTTTTTTGTGATTTAGTTTTTAAGTATTTTTCAGTAGGAGACGTTCCCATTCTTCCAAAACTTCCTGTTGTACTACGATAAACAAAGTCATCTTGTTTTTTTGTTTTTTTTTTCAAATTATTGCCAAGTCCCTTTTTGAAGAAAATCCTACTATATTGTAATTAGAGCAGATTCTTCTAACCAGAGAGCCTAGAAGTGGAAGCAGCACCTAAGCCTTGTTGAATTACTTTTTTTTCTGCAGGAGTGCACTGCCACAAAGCCTGACTGTTTTTGTTTTGTGCAAGTTTTCATAATAATGAAACATTTTGTGTGCCGAGACGCAAACATCACTGAATAAGTCAAGCAAAGCATTTGCCAATCAACACACAGTAGCGCTAGTGAAAACATGCAGATTATTTCATCTGTTTGAGTGGACTCCAGCAGGCACATTTGATGCTGCGTTGGCACCGTGCGCGTCTACCCCGCCAATAACAAGCGACTCACTGGTGTATAAGAATTGCAAATCAAATTTTAGATGTCACTCACAGGCTCCCGAAGCAAACAAGCCACAGTGCGGTACTCAAAATCTATTTTCCAGACACTCTTGATTTTATTGTTGTTGTTAGGGCCCAGTCTCCTCAGGCGCTCTGACCATCGGGGGCCACATCTTTTAGATCTAAATCAAAACAATATTCAGTGAAACACAATCCTTTCAGGGAAGCTCATTGACCTGTGCTTTCTTTGTATTTGCCCCGAAAATGTTGCACAGATAAACAATGTACAGTGATGCACTACATCGGTTATCGTGATTAATCCGTTCCAATGGGAACACTAAAACATACAAACTGAATCATACAAAAAACGGGTATGTTCAGAAACAGAGGTTGCACTGTCACATGGGAAATTTTATCCAAATGTGGCAGTTAAAAATACATATTTTTGAAACGGACGTGCAATAAAATAAATTAACCATTTAATTATGCTAAATATGTCAAGTTAATGGCTGCACGGCGGACGAGTGGTTAGTGCGCAGGCCTCACAGCTAGGAAACCCGTGTTTAATCCCACCCTCGGCCATCTCTGTGTGGAGTTTGCATGTTCTCCCCGTGCATGCGTGTTTTTTTCCGGGTACTCCGGTTTCCTCCCACATTCCAAAAACATGCTAGGTTAATTGGCGACTCCAAATTGTCCATAGGTATGAATGTGAGTGTGAATGGTTGTTTGTCCATATGTGCCCTGTGATTGGCTGGCGAACAGTCTAGGGCAGGGGTGGGCAAACTACGGCGTGGGGGCCACATCCGGCCCGCCAAGTGTTTGAATACGGCCCGCCCAATCTTTCCAAAGTATTTCATTTAAACTCAACATACAACCTGGCATCATGGCCTGAGCCAACCTTTTGATGGTTTTATCAATTTCGTTTTTTGACATGGTCTGTTGTTTACAAAGTACTCCTGAAAAAAAGGACACAAGCACATAATAATAATAATAATTATTATTATTATTATTAGATTATTATTAGATTATTATAATTATTATTAGAATGATTATGATTATTATGATTATTATATTAATGCTAATTATTATATTAATTATATATAATATTATATTGTTATATTTGCATGTTTTACATAATAATATAATAATTATTATTTAAATTTTATTGTAATTATTATAATTTATTATTTTTAAAATATTTAAATATAAATATAAAATAATAAATAATAATAGCAGATTGCATGACAATTTTACAGATACAATAATACCAGGTGGACTGTTACGTGTAAAATATATAGTCTGCCCCCCTTGCCCCCGTCCCCCCCCGTAAATTTTGTCATATCAATGCGGCCCGCGAGTCAAAAAGTTTGCCCACCCCTGGTCTAGGGTGTACCCGACCTCTAGCCTGAAGACAGCTGGGATAGGCTCCAGCATCCCCAGCAACTCTCGTGAGTCTAAGCGGTAGAAAATGAATGAATGAATGCAAGCAAACACAAGCTAATTGTTCTAGAGCACGCTGTGTTCCCATTTTCTATTCATAATATGCCACTAAAGAACAACCTCTGGGCCACAATAGGCCCACGACACACACTTTGGAGGCCCGTGCCATTCCCAGCAAATGCACCACTATTATGAACAAGCAACAAACAGCATCGGAGCAATGCATATAGTCATTATAAGGATTGGAAAGAGGTGAGGAGATACACGTTACAGATCAAGGTTGACCTTGTACCCCTGCTGAGAGGGTGTAGGGCGCGGTTCGCTGTTCTCATGTCTGACGCCCCGCGGGGGTCTGCCACGTGTCAGCGAGCCTAATTACGATAGTCCCATCTTCACTGAGATACGGTAAACTCCATGCCCTGTTCTTTCAGCATTTATCATCTCATCTCGTTATTTACATCCTGCGTGCACAGTGAATCATCTTAATCAGAGCAACCTACTTGTGATTCCCATTTTGTTAGCTTGCTTTAACACAGTCTAAAATTGTTGGAAATGCATTGAAAAAAAAAAAAAAAAAGGAGCCCGCTGCTGAACTCATTTGTTTTCTTAATTACCTGCTGTGTGGAAAAAGCTCATGTTTGCATCGCTGTTGAGAGCCTGGCTGCTGGGCTTTTGTTGTTAGGCTTCATGATTATTATATTTTTGTTAGTTATGGGCTATGAGTGTGTGCACCTTGTGAGGATCAATGACAGGTACTAAATCCTGACTGCAAATGAGGTATTCAGTGGGTCAAATCAGTCACATGTTCAGTCAGGCGCCATTAAAACAAACACAGGAGTTGATTTATAAGATGAGATAGCTCTCTCTTTCATCCCCTGCTCACTTTATATCATACCTATGTTCCTCATTTCCTCCCCCCCCCCTCCCTGCGATGCATTCATTTTGAACTGATGGCCAAATGGCAGTCTAGTCGCGGGCCGCCGCCCCTCCGTGCACAGTCGCACTTTGCGGTTCGAATTTTGCGGCTTCACTGTATCAGCTTTTTTCTCCCCAAAATACAAAAATTAATACATTGAATGCTTAAGTATTTTTTTTTACTAAAATACAAATATAAGGCATTCAGACGACAAATTCACAGACAGTGAAATAGTATATTCAACACTGACTAATTTTCAGACACACAAGCACCAGATTTGATTGCTGAACAACAGGCTTTTATTGCAGGTTTGCATTTTGTCACAAGAGATACAATAATCCACGCTATCGGGGGCTTAACGTGGATTATTGTATCCATCACTCCATGTCCACCTGCCACTCAGCTCCGTGAGGAAACACATTTATAGCAACACACATAAGCGCAAGTGCTGTTTATGTTTTAAGTAGCTTATTTACTCTTATTATGTCTACTATATTGGGTCATGCGAGTGTAAAGGTGACTATAGGGGTGTTATTCCATGTCAAGAGGGCTCCAATAATGTTAAAAGCAGTATTTAGAAGATCGTAAACAGTTTTTCTTTGTTCTAACTATGAAAATATTACAATCAGAAATAAGGAATGATGCTTCGCGGAAATTCACTTATCACAGTCGGGCCTGGGAGCAATTAACCGCAATAATCAAGGGTCGAAAAGTCTTCCATTGCTTTCTTTTTATGACATGTCAGTCAATCCATTCTGAGTTTAACCAAAAATGGAGTAGGAAGGAGCAGAGCTTGAAAAGACCCACCATGGTGTCATTCATATTCACTTTACACTGAATTACACTGAATATGAGCTCTCATTAGTTAGAAAGAAGTATGAAAAGAACCATAAAAATTGCATAAAATTTTGTTCAAATATAACAGATGCTTCCAGCCAAATTAGTTATTAGTATCAATTCATTCCCAACCTCCTGTCATTCTTCCATTTTCTACACAAACAAGCTGTCAACAGGAAAGAGTGTGATGGATAAAGGGATGCAAATGGAAATAGCATTTACACCTTATTATGTGTGAATATTTGTAAAAATAATAATAAAATAATACAAAAATGATTTTAACCTGAACATCCAGTCTGGGAGCTTCCCACTCAGAGTGTCCCCCACTGTCAAAGCACTTTTTAATAATAATAATTCATCTTATCACAGATTGTGTAATGTGTGGAATGAGAAGGATCAGTGTGTTAATTGATTGAGGAGTCGTTCATTTACATGATAATGTGCTGGAGAAAAATACAAGCCCGTGTGACAGATGACGGATGATGATAAGCAAGTCAATTGGCGGGTAATTGCTGGTGAAGGCTTCACAGTCTGTACCAGATTTACAACACATGGATGCTTTGGCAGTTCAAGTCACATGGTGTAAAAGAAAATGTCTTTAAATGGAAGTATTGTCCAATTAGTTAACGATGAAAGTGTAACTTTGAGAAATAGATTCTAATTTTATATGTGGGGAGCCAGGGATGTCCAAATACTGTATTTCTTGGATAATACTGTATATGGCAGGTGTTGTTTTGCAAACTAGCACATGACTTTATCCCCAAGTGAGTCAGAGCTTCTCTTCCTGACAAAGAGTAGTCTTATAGTGTTTTTTTTTTTTAGGTCAGCTGTTTAATCGTGGGGTTCCATCATCATGATACAAAGCAATGCGTTATGGTTTCTCCCATAAGACATGCAACATTATATTTTCTTTTTTTACCTTGTTTAACAACAGAATCATAAGTTGGTGTTGTTGTTGCCGGCTACAGGATGGGGTGCTCTGAGGTTGCCCAAATGTTGCAGAGTGGACCTAAAGGTCGCAGTTGCTTGAGGTTGTTTTAAGAAGTTTGCATCTTAAATTTGAGTCAATGCATTATTCATTGTCAAATCTACACAGTTTTATCAAAATTTGTTCACATTTTCTGTTACAGTGATTTTTTTATTAGTCGGAACTGACAGTGGCAAAAGATTTAACAGGCTTTTCAAAACTATATTAATAAATGGGTCAATATGGCATATTATATTATGGTATGGTCATATCACCTTGTACTTCGGTACGGGACAAAAATAAAATAAAAAATAAATGAAAAATAA
The DNA here is from genome assembly GCF_037039965.1 of Doryrhamphus excisus. Taxonomy (NCBI): domain Eukaryota; kingdom Metazoa; phylum Chordata; class Actinopteri; order Syngnathiformes; family Syngnathidae; genus Doryrhamphus; species Doryrhamphus excisus. The sequence continues at coordinate 8,054,246 of NC_136377.1, read as the reverse complement.
AACATAAAAAAAATTACTATATTAGAAAACCAGGAAGTGAACAAATGTAACAGTTACTGATTGTAAAAGTACCAGATGGAGGGGTAGGATTTAATAAGTTTTGCTTCTTCCTACTCCTTTTGGACATGTGGAACTGTGAACTGATTATGTGATGCATTCAATTGTAATCTGATGCATGTTCAAATTAAATAAAACCATTATCATAAAAAGGCTTTTATTGCAGGTTTCAATTATCTCACAACAGATGCAAAAATAATAATAATAATAATATCATAATAATCCATCCATCCATTTTGTATGCATGCTGGAGCCTATCCCAGCTGTATTCAGGTGAGAGATGGGGTACACCCTGGACTGGTCGCCAGCCAATCACAGGGCACATATAGACAAACAACCATTCACACTCACATTCATACCTATGGACAATTTGGAGTCGCCAATTAACCCCGCCTTTTACCTGAAGACAGATGGGATAAGCTCCAGCACCCTCCGCGACCCTCGTGAGGCTAAGGTTACTAAAAACCTTAAAAACTCATATTTAGAGGGTCAGAAATTGGTTTTCTATAATTGAATGAAAAAAATATTCCATTTATAAAGAGGGAATTCTACTTCATAAAAAAAAAACCACTGATAACTGTTAGGTCTAGAACCAGTTAACCATGATAAACAAGGCATATGTAAATATCACTATTGAGAATCACTATAGTCGTAGTCATTACATGTTTATATATATTTATAGTATATTAGCATTGCATACTTAATAATTGCCTGTCTTGGCTTGTTTTATTATACCCTAATGATTATTGTGCGAACAGAATGGATAGAAAGTATGCAAATGATGCTTTCAACTTTCAATTTGTGCCACTTGAAAATATACTGCTTTAAGGGTGTATATTTCTCAACATTTTGTCACGTTGTGTTAAGCATCCATCATGTTTGTTTGGGAACACACAAGTAGATATTTCCAACTAACCTTGGGTCGCGTGAAAGTGTTAAGGAGAACGAATAGGAACATTAATCACTCGACACCAACCACCAACACCCCCTTATCACATCTTCTTCTTCGCACAAACTATCTAGCGTGATGCTTTCGGGCCACATGCACAGGACTCCCCGCCAGACAGAAGCAATCAACCCAGCCGAGGCAATGAGATCCCTGATGAGCAGCATCAATAGTAATCATAAAATTTGCCACGACGGTGATGGATTTTTATGCCATTTTGCCCTCATTACACCTCAGTCTGATGGCTTGGCTAAAATCCTATCATACTTAGCCAAACTGATAAAAAGTAATATGTATTGTGATGACTGTAAACAGTGTATTCCTAAAATATGCTTATGGAGTCAGACACGTCACTTATACTGATGCTTATCAGGTTTTAGAATAAGACATTTGACTGTGGCACAGCCATGCAGAATGTTTGAAATGGTCAAAGGGCCATATTGGAATCTCATGCAAAAATAACCACTTTAAAATCGTAGAAGGAAGGCTCTATAGATGTTGGCCACTGCAGTCAATGTAGTCATATACTGTATACTAGTGGCCACACAAACATCCACAATCCATTTTCTATGAAGTTTATCCTCACTAGGGTCATGGGCATGCTGGAGCCTATCCCAGCTGTCTTCGGTCGAGAGGCGGTGTACACCCTGTACCGGTCGCCAGCCAATCACAGGGCACATATAGGCAAACAACCATTCATACTCACAATCATACCTATGGATCACCCAAATCATGTCAACCATTTAGTCCATTACATCGATGGCAAGCTACCGGTCGATTGTGAAGTTACATCACATGTCAGCTGACATCAAGCTTGCCTCCTGATTCGCTGTAGCTCCCCTGCTGCAAGGATTAAGCGGTGAACATATGTCTCAAGATACACACTGAGATGCAACTTTCACCTTTACTATTATATTACTGATAACTGCCTCAGAGGTATGATGCCTATATGTATCACTATAAGCTACTTATGTGGGAAAAAAAGTTAATTGTTTGATGGCTTTGGTTTTAACTCCTGAACACATGGCAGTTCACGCTGGAGGATGTAATAATAATAATAATAATAATAAAAGCGGCTGGCGACTAGTCCAGGGTGTACCCCGCCTCTCGCCCAAAGACAGCTGGGATAGGCTCTAGCACCCTCGTGAGAATAAGCGGTAGAAAATGAATGAATGAATAATAAGGGCTGCACGGCGGTCATTTGGTTAGAGCGCAGACCTCACAGCTAGGAGACCCGGGTTCAATTCCACCCTCGGCCATCTCTGCATGTTGCATGTTCTCCCCGTGCATGTGTGGGTTTTCTCCGGGTATTCCGGTTTCTTCCCACATTCCAAAAACATGCTAGGTTAATTGGCGACTCCAAATAGTATGAATGTGAGTGTGAATGGTTGTTTGTCTATATGTGCCCTGTGATTGGCTGGCGACCAGTCCAGGGTGTACCCCACCACTCGCCCGAAGACAGCTGGGATAGGTTCCAGCACCCTCTGCGACCCTTGTGAGGATAAGCGCTAGAAAATGAATGAATAATAATATGTTCCTTGTTTTGGACTGTGATGTCCACATATATGTTGTTCCCAACAGTCCACAGGCCAACGAAAAAGAGTATAAGCAGTTGAGAGATGCTCTCAAAACTTGTTGTCACCCCAGCTGGTTGTTTGTGCAACTAGTTCCAGAAGGAACTAAGAACAAAGTGGTCATTCCTTATGTATCAAATCTATCTGAGAAACTGAAGAGTTTTCAACAAAAACAACACACCCAAACACTTCCAACTTGGTAACATCCTAAGACAAAGGCAGGTACACTCCAAAGACTGTGAAAGCAGAAAAATCAATATGGTGTATGCTGTCCAGTGCAGTAAGGAATGTGCTGATTTTTATATTGGGGAGAAATCAAGCAGCCACCGAACAGGCACATGTCATAACACAGATGGGCTAACTCTTCAGGTCAAGACCCAGCTGTCTACCTGCATCTCAAAGAGAAACATTCCTTTGAGGACAAAAATGTACACATTCCAGACAGAGATGACAGATGGTTTGAAAGAAGTGAAGGAGGCCATCTACATCAAAGTCGAAAAACAATCTCTGAACAAAGGAGTGGGTCTGAGACCACTTGGCCCCCACATCCAATATAAAAAACAAAATGCAATTCATCCCTTCCAAAGAGATCCAATCATTCATCTTCTAACAAATGGACACGATACGGCCACACAGTACACGTATGATCATTGTTAATACTGAATGGAATACTAGTGGGGGGGATACCACCCAAGCGATTGTCGTTGGCGGGCAGGGGTCTCACGGCACTGCATTTTAACGACTGTCGTTTTGCACCACATAAAAGTGAAACCAATCTTGTTTGGGGTGTGCTTCTACCTTAGAGGATGAATACGTTGGGTTCTACACCAGAGCTGTCCTACCTAGTCCTTGAGATGAACTGATAAGCGAAAATTCTTTTAGGTTTTCCTCATTTTGTTTACTAACTTGCTAACAACCTTTGAGACACTCGGATTTTTGAGCAGATCTGCGTCACAACTGCATGTCCTTTCAGGTGACTAGTTTGTGTGAGTGACAGGAAGAAAAGCTTTAGACTCACTTGGGGTGAAGTTGTGTACTTGTATTCACTTTTTCCTTAGGTGATTGTTAAAGTACGTCTTATATTTGATCGACAAGGATTGAGAATTGTGAGCATTCAACTGGAGAATTTTGACTAGTGACATTCTGGTATCTGTGGTCAGCAACATTCATTCGTTCATTCATTTTCTACCGCTTTTTCCTTACGAGGGTCGCGGGGGTGCTGGAGCCTATCCCAGCTGTCTTTGTGTGAGAGGTGGGGTACACCCTGGACTGGTCGCCAGGCAATCACAGGGCACATATAGACAAACAACCATTCACACTCACATTCATACCTATGGACAATTTGGAGTCACCAATTAACCTAGCATGTTTTTGGAATGTGGGAGGAAACCGGAGTACCTGGAGAAAACCCACGCATGCACGGGGAGAGCATGCAAACTCCACACAGAGATGGCTGAGGTTGGAATTGAACCCTGGTCTCCTAGCTGAGGTTTGCGCGCTACCCACTCAACCGCCGTGCCGCCCTGGTGAGCAACAAAAGTTGTGTAACAGATTTTCCTGAAACAAATTTAAATACATTGGTATCTATCCACAGTTTGTTTTTGTTTTGTTGTCTGTTGCTTACATTATGTTGTGTTCACCACACATTTTCCTTATGTTCACTTAAAGGGACACATCGACACAAACATGTGTTTTGTTTCTGTTTCAATCAAAATAGACCCCTCCATGTCCTCATGTCATCACCTTCCATGAACCAATAAGTGTTCCGTTAACATACGTATCAACAGACACAATTCAAACTACTCACAGAGCTCTATAGACTGCAATTTGATGCTAAAAGCACCCAGCAACCCACAAACTATTAAATATTTATGTTTTATCTCCTATCTGAGTTTTCTTCTCTTCAAAGTATACAACATAAGATATGTGAAGTGCTATACTGTGCAGCATCTCTTGTAGTTGCACGAGAGATCCTCCTTTGAACGTAAGAGGTTAGCTCTTCTATCATAAGACAATACTTTTTTAGTACGGTGTTGACATGAAAGAGAGCGAAACGGAGAAGCGAGTGTTTAGGTAGTTGGTCGTTTAAGACCATCTTTGTGTTGTTTCCAAGGGAACCGCATTGTTTTTGCTGCAGCTGCTGAATTCAAAGGCATTACTCACTGTTATGGGCTGGAACTGGCAGTTATATAAGAGGATAACATCTAATCTCTTCAATTAAAACCAACAGGGGGCTTCCCACTGTTTAGCTTTCATCGTATGTCGGTGTATATAGGGGACACCTATTTGATTATTGATGATTTATTTTCATTTTTATTAACTTTCCTTTCGTTTGGATTTTCTTTCGCCCAAAGTGGTAGGATTAAGACATGTTGAATTGTGCAGTAGGAACTATAATGTATCACACCATATCATACTCATACCATAGAGTGCATTAGACCCTTAAGAATATATACTGTATATATCCCATTCACTAATTGCAATGGAAAAAATGGCTGCAAGGACCTCCATTACAGCTTTGATGATGGAGAATGTTCTCTTCTTCCATCCTGCATTCATTTAATGTACTTTTTTAACACTCTATAATGGCCATCCAAGGTACATACTCAGTAGTCTTTATGTTAACATACATAATGCATAACTATCTATGCTCGGCACTCCCTCAAAGTGCTGCACTTCAACCGATTTTCAGTCTCATTCTTCTTCCTTTTTCTGCTCATCCCAGCTGTCCTTGGGGCACCAAAATCGTCTCACATGAGGCCTCATTCTCACTTTGTCACTCGGATGCTCTGGTGCCTTTATTATGAGTAAAAATGGTACGCTAACCCAGCAATTGAGAAGGCAGTATATCAACTAAAGACCTGCAGCCTCAGAGTAGTCTGTCTCTTGCAGTGATTCTTATTGTGTTTATTTGGCCTGGGGATTGTGCAATGATCTGTTTAATGCTCTAAAACTGTACCCTGACAATGTACTGCTCATTTTGTCTCCAAATGCCTCGTCTGTGAGGTTATATGCTGCCAGAATGCCAAACAGGCTTTTTGTCAAGTTTGAATGTCATGACGACATCTCCTTATTCAACCACTGTGGGCAAACCCTGACTCAAGTGTACTTATTTGCACACTTTGGGGGGCAACTATTTTTTACCAGTTAAGGTATTTTGTTTAAAATTGACAGATCGACTAAAAACGAACTGATACTGATTATTAGTAGTTAATGAGACCGATACCGATATTTGGAGGCAATAGTCATTTACAGTGCAAATATAAAATTTATATAAAAATGTTGAAAAATAGCTTTAACTGTCTCAATCATGTTTATTTAACCCATTGTTTCTGAATTAGTTTTTTGTCATGCCCCCCAAAGGACAGACATTTTTTTTTTAATACTTGAAATACTAGAGACTTAAAAAAAAAATGAAACCAGGTTTGAAACCTGAAATTGCACGTTGACTACTATAAAGTTGTAGGCCCACCCCACTATTTCAGAAGCACTGATTTCACCAAAAAATCGAAAAATAGCTCCAGAAGATCATGGAGTTCCTAGACTCAGTAGAACTTCTTAGAAGTTGAATAAATAGTTCCCTGAAATGGTTTCACGGTAAATAAAGTAACATTTACAGTATATATAAGCTTAGCGCAGGCGAGCTAATCTCATGCTAAAGGCTAGTTAGCCTTCATCTTTGCATACTTCCCTGCAACAAAACAAGACTGGTTTAAATTTCTTCCTCTCACTCACAATCACACACTTCACAATCGTACCGATGTAAGCCTCACCCATTTCGGGTTAAACCACGCCCACTTTCAGTTTTATGCCCCTCCCACTCTAAGTACAGATATGGATACAGATCATTTGAGCAGATACAGATGCAGATAGTTGTGTACTCGCTCATTCTTAATGTGTACATGCAAACCAAAAGTTCCCCAAACACGTCGGAGCTTTTCTTCCTGTCACTCAGACACACAAGTGACCAGGAATGATGCAACAGAGACCCACTGGGGGGGAAAAAAGTGTTTTAAAAGTTGCTGTCAGCGAGTTAGTAAACAACAGAATAGAAGTAATTTTAAGATAAACAAGTTCACAAAAACAAACCAGACTCTAAGCAGACAGACATTGGAGACATGGGGGTGCAATTTGCCATCATCTGCCAAGGATTGTTAAAAATGCATTTATTAAAAACAGCACATTGGGATAATTGGAGATAATTAACATACTGAAATCCTTTTCCCAAAGAGAGAGAAAAATATGATCGGCTATCCAAAATGACAAAGCTGTCTGCATTACCCTACTCGAGCCATCTCTCTAGTGGGACAGTTGATTATTAATTAATTTTGCAAGCGAAAATAATGGCATTATTGTATGTTTTGCAGAAGTGATGACTGCAGCTATGGAAATTTGTGCTACACAGATATAGTGTAAATCTCATTCGAAATATCAGTTGATTATAGTACTATCATATATTATTCAATATTTTTCCTGTAGTTGTGTCTTCTGAGGTAACAAAGCAAGCGATGTAGCTTTCACGCATGTCCTCGCCATGTTTTTTTTTCCGCAAAGAGACGTGACTTTACAACCATCCAGCTGGATCCGTTGAAAAATGGCATTGGTTACAAATCGTTCTTCCCTCAGAGGAAACGTCCCCGTTTCCTGTAAAGCTTTGCGACCTTTAAGTGTCGGCTAATCTCGGTCTGCCTGTCTGGCGGCTGGGCCTTAATCCACTGACTCGCTTTATTCTTCATTCAGTCACTTCAGTCAACAGTGAGAGACCCGTACTAATCTTTTTTTTTTTTTTTTTTCAACCAATGTTACATTCTGTGCCCACTTGTAGAGTCATGCAAACATTTGCTTCATTTTGCTCTGTGGAATGATATTCCTCGCAGCCGTAACTTGGTCTCATTGTATGGCGCTTGTATTAAACAGGAGCAGTTTCAGGCGAAAGTGGATGAATCTAAATCCTCAAGAAAAAGAATTGATCAATAAAGATTGATATGTTTTCACAGGAATATTGGAGAAAAACATATTGACAGTACAATACACCCTAAAAGAATATCAGATTCCACTAGAGCTAGTAATAAAATTTGGTGTGGATTTCAAATAAGGTACAGTGTATTTTTATCACTGTCAACAAAATCTTAGATAATGCTCATAGGATTTTGTACAAAATCCCAGAGAACCGTAGTAGAGAACAGAGAACAGATGTTGTCCAAAATCAGAAGTAGTATGAAAGGTCATAGTAGATTTTTTTTATTTTTTTGCAGTTTTTTGTGCAAAATCTTAGTTGAATAGTAGTGGTACTAATGGGGATTTCATATGTAGACATGTTATTAGTGTAGGATACTGGTGATTCGTCAAACAGCACTAGCACAGTGATGATAGCTTCACAGGGCATTGTCTGTTAACTTGCAGGCACTGTTGCATTGGTAATGTGATGTGTGAGTCTCAGATTATGTCTCGGATAAAGATGGATGAAACTACTCAGACGGCCCAGAAGCAAGAAAATACCAGAATATACTTATATCTTGCCATTTCTTAAACATAGCAGAACATTCTTTTATACGCTCAATAAAAAAACACACAACTGGAGGATACGGTCGTTCTGCAACTCCCCAATGTCTGCACTGGCAAAATAGAGAGAATATCAGCCCTAGGGTGAGCTAAATCCTCAAAAACCTAAAGCCTTGCTGGTCTTAACCAGCTGACACAGAGATAGATTCACATTACACATTTTTCTTGGCGGATAACAACAGTCAATTCTATACTTTGCTGCTTGAATACTATATCTTGGCATGATTTCAAAGCAGTTAGAGGATTTTAACACTAAGAAAATAGATGTCTGGGTTTGCTTCCAAACAGTACAAATGAAATGATGGCTCAGACGAAAAAAGCGATTCCTCCACACACACACACACCACAAATCCAAATCTTCAGGATCTGCGGGGACACAAGGGATAGCCATGGCTGCATAGCATGCTAGTGAGCTAAGTAGTTAGCCTCTAATTTGTTTATTCTAAACATAATAAAGGGTTTCAAATGGCGTAATAGCGTGGGAACTAATGCAAAGTAATAAGCCAAAAATGTAACACTTCCACAGGGAATAGGAGAGCTTTTCACTCCTATCTTGTTTATACTTATACCGTATTTTTAATGGAGACAACAGTTGTAGGATTACCTACAAAATCTTAGAGAATTGTATTAGCGTTTCCTACAAAATCTGACAGAATTCTTTAAACAATCTGAGAGACTAATAGGATTACCAACAAAACAAAACAATACAGTTGTATTATTTGGAAAAGGTTTGGAAAAGTGTAGGAGAAAAGTAAATTGATTTGCTACAAAGTCTGAGAGATTTTTTTAAATATTTTGTACATATGTTAGAGACAGGAGTAGGATTTATTACAAGCAGAGAACTGTATTTCATGCTAAATGTACGCGAGCATGAGTATGTTTTTCAACAACATTTGTCATTGGAAAATCTTTGGTAGGATTTTCCTAAAACAATGTAGAGACCAACGGGAGTTTGTACAGAATCTTAGACAAGCTTTTGAAGAAATTCTAGTTGTGTGATTACATGCAAAATATAAGAGTAATATTGTCTTCAAAATCGTCATTGTAGCAGTACAACATATTAGAAAAATGTTAGGATTTACAACAAAATCTTGGAAAACAATAGTGGGATTTCCTACAAAAAAAAAATTCGATACAAGTCATGGGATTTCATACAAATAAAACAGTATAAAAATTCATACAAAATATTCATGCGTAATAGGATTTCTTAGAAATGAGTTGTTGGATCTCGTACAAAGTTTAGAGAAAAGAACAGAACAGCGGTGCTTCCATTGCATATTTATTATCAGTACAGTTACAAGCTCCACACAGTCATAAACTCATGTTTGTGAGTGTTGTCAGTTTCTTTTCAAGCATTGTATTATAAGAGATCATCTCTGCGCAATGCTGTTATGAGGAGCGAAAGAATGAGGACGTGGGTGGGTGTATTTTATGTATTTCCATCTGCTTTCAGCTTCAAGGTGTTTTATTGTGAAGCAAGCACACATGTGATAGGAAGCAGTGAATAAGGCATCATAGTTTTTTTTTATTTACCTCAGTTCATTCGTATAAAAAAAAAGTGCGATGATAAAACAGGATACTTTCCCTCATGACCATACCCCACCCTTCCACTGAGTTTCACAGAAATGGGTTGTTGTTCAGCATAATAAACTATTATGTGTACAGTATTTTGGGTTAATGCCTGCCTTGGAGGCATCCTGTTTATTGTGTTTCTAGTGTTCACTTCACCGGTTATTATTTGCTAGTGCTGTTTGTCCCGCATTATCCTGTAACATCCTATTGTTTGATCCTGCATGCCACACTTTTATGTATTACATCAGGGATCCCGCTGCGCCGCTTGTTATTCAACATCCTCCTACACTCACCAGCCACTGCTGCCTTACAGTACCTCCGTCCATTTACTTCTCTTCAGGGGAATCACCTGAGAGGCCATAGCTCAAATAAATTCACTAGTACAGTATAAAATGTGGACAACACCTCTTGGCCATTTTTCCCACTTTGCCTTAATTCATCTGCCGTTACTGTCTTTGCTATTACAGTAGGCAATTTGGCCCCTTTTTCTTTTTTTTTCCATACTAATTTAGCACTATGGGAAACTCTGCTGCAGCAAAGAGTCTGATGAGCGGCTTAAAAGACATTACCAATCTAGTTGTTCATGGCTCATCGTATCGACGCTTTTCATTACATCAGCGATTTTATCACGTTTTATCTGGTGGTAGAGGTCAACACACATTATTTATGTGCAGGTTTATTAATGCAGTACACACCACACTCCTACAACGGTGATATGATTTAATGAACCAACGAACAAAACGTACTGGGATTATATCGTTTCTTTACAATGTAGTACGTACAAAGTGAGAAAGTAGCTGTAGAATTGAATTGCTGTGAATTAAAACACTACTGATTCATATCAAGACATCATGTCCGTCTGCTCTGACCGCTGGACCCTCCCTGCTCTATAGACTCCCGGTAGAAGCTCATCTTACTTTCTCACTGTGAGCATCCATGCACTGAAGCTAGAGCTGCAGTGGGGATTTACTATATAGGCAGCGTCCACGCTGTTGCCAAGGAAAAAGAGATTGCGTCACTCAACAGCATATTAATGCTCAACATACTCACTGAATTAGTACATTCTAGTGCATTGTTAATGTAGCTTTAAGTCTACACACTTGGATTTCAATTTCAATGAGCAATTGCCACTAGTACAAACATATACAGTATACCATTATTTTACAAGTAAATATTTTATTTATTTAAATAACCCTCCAAGAGTTTTACAGGCATGAGCCAACTAGCTGTCATGAACCAAGCAGTAAACATTACGTTGAGAGTTGTGAAAGGGAAGTCTGATCCTGTATGTGATGTGTGATGTGTGATGTGAAATGGGATCGGGAGCTTGGTGAATTTAGTTGTATTTTGCATAATCCTGCTAAGAGTACCACCTACCTTCATATGATTGGCAGTGGTACCTCTATGTAAAAGTGTAGTGTAAGGGAAGTTAAATGTGATACAAGTGGCCAGGGGCTTTTACTTACTCAACTGCAGAGAGTACCTTGTACGTATTACAGGTAGGTTGTACCTTGTTTGTACAAATACATTAATAATAAGAATAATCCTGCCATTTGGTTGTTTGTCTATATGTGCCCTGTGATTTGCTGGCGACCAGTCCAGGGTGTACCCCGCCTCTCGCCCAAAGACAGCTGGGATAGGCTCCAGCACCCCCACAACCCCACGATAAGCGGTAGAAAATGAATGAATGAATGAATAATTCTGCCATTTATACTACTACTACTTTAAATAATAATAATAGTGTTGTATTTATTCCTCAAAGAGCTTATTTATTTGCATATATATATATATATATATTTTTCTTTTTTTGGGGGGGGGGGGGTCCATGTTGTAATGCCTTTTTCTTTTGAACTCTTGAGTTTTGTGGAAATAATATGTTGAAATGCACTTTCACTTTGAGCTCTGTTACCAAGGTCAGCTTTACAGATGCCATGCCCGCTGTGCAGTTGCTGAATTGGGTGGCAATAATGTCTAATAATGCCAATATAAACGTAGTTACAGCCACCCGAAGGCTCCAACCCACTTCTGTTTGAGGGATAGTGCTTCTTTTTTCAAGTGGACAACCACTTTAGCCCTTCTTTTAATCCTGCCTTGCTTTATATATACAATATATATACGACACACTGGCATACATTTGCACACGATTGTGTATTCCTCCTCTCCAGAAGAAACATGAATAAAAGAGGAGACCCAGTGAGAAGCAGCAAGAGACGTCCGTGTTTTCCCTCTTTAGCAGCATGTTGGCGCTACAATCTCCATGTCTGGATTTAGAGGATTAAGCTCTCTCTTTGGATGCCCTCCCCTCTGAGAATACACACTCACATGCTAAAACACACACACTATATGTCATGCTCATCCATCTGCATCATTTAACACACTGGAGTCCCAACTGCATCCGTTGTTTATCATCTATTCGTTTACTGCTGCCTTTTATTCTTTATAATAGCGGAGTTGAAACCTCACTGTCATATTTATTAACTCACAGATTATTTCTGTTTTATCTCAATAGAAATTATTGATGCGAGGAATAATAACGCACTTGACACAGAGTCACATCGATACCGTATCTATAAGCAGCAATGTATAAAATGTCAACATTCCCCTTAGCATATTGACATCAGTAGTAGGCAGATACTTTCCACTCTGTGGGTGTGTGTCTGTGTGTAAGCTGGCTCACACCAACTTGCTCTCTTAGCTGCTCTCCAAATCAATACTTCACATTCTCCAGGGTTCCCTTGCCCTTTTATTGAAGCAGTTATGAATTCTGTAAAGTCAGCTGGCTGACTCTCTGACCCTGAAAAATGCCCATTGAAAAGAAAAGGAGCCCGCCACTGTCACACCCCCCCCCCCCTTCCTCCCTCAACCTTTGTAAACACATGCAGAATGGTTGTTTAAAAAACAAATAAATAAATAAAGAAAAACGGTTCCTCTATGTGCTTTTAATATTTGATTCTGTTGGATGACCTCAATTCCCAAGAGGTCCAAAAAAAAAAGAGTTTTATTGCAAAATGAGATATGGAGGAAATAAAGCAGATATGAGATAAAAAAAATATACTTTGTAAAGAGTTCAGGTGGCTTCCATTTCAAGATGGCTTTTGTAGCTTTATCTTATTTTTAAATGCAGGCTTATGTATTGCAGAATGGTTGCGTTTATATAAATGCTGTACTGACCCGAAAATGAAACAAACCTTCCTTTTCGTTTTCAAGACCTATTTTTGGACAAAGACAAAATCATAATATTCATTTTCTACCACTTAACCTCACAAGGGTCGCGGAAGTGCTGGAGCCTATCCAAGCTGTCTTCAGGCGAAAGGCGGGGTACACCCTGTACTGGTGGCCAGCCAATCACAGGGCACATATAGACAAACAACCATTCACACTCACATTCATACCTATGGACAATTTGGAGTCGCTAATTAACCTAGCATGTTTTTGGAATGTGGGAGGAAGACGGAGTACCCGGAGAAAAAAAAAAAAACATGCCAACTCCACACAGAAATCTCGGAGCGGGGGATCGAACACCGGGCTCCTCGCTGTGTGGCCTATGCGCTAACCACTCACCACCGTGCAGCATTTTGCAGATATAATTTAAAGATAAGATAAGATATGCCTTTATTCGTGCCTCAGTAGGGAAATTTGCAGAGTACACCCTGGACTGGTCGCCAGCCAATCACAGGGCACATATAGACAAAGAACCATTCACACACACATTCAGGTTTTCAATCATCAAATATGCTGTTGTTATTTCTATTTGCTCCCAAATGAAAAGAAGTTGTTGTCTTCCGTCATTAAGTAGAAAGACAAATGCTGACAGTTGTAACTGTTTGAGATTCATCATGCATTCTAATTGACTTGGCAGCCTCCACCTTGGATTCTATCAACCTGCACTCTTTGTGTGAAACATATTGTGATCGGTACACAGGAATTACTGGATCCTGTGCTGGTACTTCAGTGCACCAAACAAGCATTAAGCCGCATATAAAGCCGGAGCATTCATTTTCCGGTTAGCGTACAATATGGCACACGTGTTGTCTTGTCATCAGTGAGTCCAACTGTGTACTTAATGTATTTTTATCACAAACGTCCTTGTTAGCATTAGCTTGCTAATAAAATGGCAACCAAAGTCACCTACGTCGCCCAGTTTTAGTTTTACAAACATATATACAGTAAAGTCTCGTTATATCGACATCGGTTATAACGAATTACTGCTTATTACGATACTATTTTCATTTCCCGGCAAATTTCTATGATATAATTTATGATATAATTAGTTCCGTTAGTATGATACCCGGTTATTATGATAATCCGGTTACTACGATGCCCTTTTCATCTCCCGCCAGCCAATTTGGTCTGCTTATATCGATACAAAAGCAGCTTAAATCAATCTTTGCTTAAGGATTTCAATACCAAAAAAGAACACGGCGAACAGCTGCTTCCAGTCAACTTTATTTTTCACACTTCCACCACCAGAGCACAGCACACACACCGATTCACGCACTTCCTGGTTCACAGGTCATGCTCAACCCGCCCCACATAGCTGGCCAAACACATGCCTGCAACAGAAGAACCAACTGACATAGCATACACACCTATTCCAACGAAGACACAAGCGTACAAATACATGTATTTAATTGTGTTGTATTCAGATATCTTTTTATTGCTTGCAATAATCACTGTTTTTCATATGTACATGCTGGCGTTCGTGGTTTCTCTTGTGTGTATAGATTCTATACACACGAGAGAAACCACGAACGCAGTTGGTTCTTCTGTTGCAGGCATGTGCAGTCCGGTTATATCGATATTTTTTTCGACTCCCGACAATATCGATATAACGAGACTTTACTGTATACTGTACATATACTAAATATTTTTGCATGTATAAAAATATTTTAAATGCATATGATTTACATTATGGCATTTTTTATGACAAAATGGATGCGATTCGCGTCCATTTTGGTTAGAGCCGGCTCTTCTGGAACAAATGAATGATGCTAACCAAGGTTACACTTTATTTGACTCTCATTCTACACCAGTACTTGCCAGGCAAGACTCAGACTCCATCTTTTGAATTAGACAGACTTTATTTTCTGCTCAATTGCAGAAGAAAAACAAAAATGCAATGCAATATGAATACAATTAAATGACTATATGATAAACATCCTGGGGCTGGATGGTGTTAAAGGCACTGTAGAAATCAAATAACATGATCATAACAGTGGTCTTCTCACCATTCAGGTGAGAGTGAGTATGATGCAGCGGATATATGACAGCATCAGGGGGTTGATATGATCCAGGGAAGGGGCCAGGGGGTCTCAGCCCAGCCAGCATGAGTCTCTTTTGGACCCTTCATGTGTGACGTCAGGGCAACTGGTACAAAGCCATTGAGGCCAGATGGGATGAGCATCTTGGGCACCGGTACTATACAGGATATTTTTCATCATACCGCTATCCTTTCCAGCTTCAGACGTGCAGAAGTGCACAATCCCAGTCAGCTGAGTCCTCAGAACCCGGGGGTTGACAGGCCCCGGACCATGACCATGACCATGGTATGACATGACATGACCATGTTGTAAAATGTCATCTAGTACCAGACATCTTTCATCAATGTCGGCAGTGTCTGGCATGGGAGCCATTTGCGGCCCAGAGCTAATTTATTATTGGCCCGCGGCATTCTAAACATGAATTAAACACAGTTTTGTCTCCAAACATAGCATACCTACACTACACTGATTTTAGCATGCAATCAAATTAAATATACTGTACTCGTGTGCATACTTCATTTTTTTCTGTGTTACCATTACATACAGGGTATCTATATTATGTTTGTGTGTGTTGTATTTGCCTTTACTCACAAATGTGTGTATGCCTGTGTGTGTGTGTGTGTGTGTGCGCTTGCATGAGGCATGCCTCACGAGCTTGCCAGATAAGAGGAGCAGTGGGAAGCCGATGAAAACTTAATGTTCAGCTTCACATTTAAAAGGAAGTGCATTAGGAAGCAGTGAAGTCCCCTCGCAGCATCCTTATTCCTGCCTGCAGCCTGGCATAAATCACTCGGCAAAAAAAAAAAAAAGGGTGGCTCCCTCCCACTCGGTTCGCCCCCACCACTACGCCCACCATGTTACAGTCATGAAGTGTTGTGTCGCAGCTACGTAAATGGGTGTGGATTTTTCGTGGTATTTACTTTGCTTGGGTTTGCAAATGTAGTACAAGGTGAGACTTATTTATAATGATTCTGAACGATATCACACTAGAACAGCATTCTGAAATGAACTGAAAAAGATCATGAAAATAATACACAACATGATGCATATACATATAATCCCTCCTTTATCACGATTGATTGCTTTCAGACCCAAACTTGATAAGTGAATTTTTGTGAAGTGGGATTCATTCATTCACTTTCTACCGCTTATCCGCTATAGGGTTGCTGGAGCCTATCCCAGCTGTCTTGGGGCGAGAGGCGGGATACACCCTGGACTGGTCGCCAGCCAATCACAGGGCACATATAGACAAACAACCATTCACACTCACATTCATACCTATGGACAATTTGGAGTGGCCAATTAACCTAGCATGTTTTTGGAATGTGGGAGGAAACCGGAGTACCCGGAGAAAACCCACGCATGCACGGGGAGAACATGCAAACTCCACACAGAGATGGCCGAGGTTGGAATCGAACTGGGGTATCTTAGCTGTGAGGCCTGTGCGCTAACCGCTTGTCCTCTTAGTTATTTTTCATTCCATTTTTTTTTCTATTTTCTTAGACTGCTTTTATTCTTAACGCGCAGGCCTCACAGCTAGGAGACCCGAGTTTGATTCCACTCTCGGCCATCTCTGTGTGGAGTTTGCATGTTCTCCCTGTGCATGCGTGGGTTTTCTCCGGGTACTCCGGTTTCCTCCCACATTCCAAAAACATGCTAGGTTAATTGGCGACTCCAAATTGTCCATAGGTATGAATGTGAGTGTGAATGGTTGTTTGTCTATATGTGCCCTGTGATTGGCTGGCGACCAGTCCAGGGTGTACCCCACCTCTCACCCAAAGACAGCTGGGATAGGCTCCAGCCCCCCCACGACCCTTGCGAGGATAAGCGGTAGAAAATGAAAAAATGAATGAATTCCAAAAACATGCTAAGTTAATTGGCGACTCCAAATTGTCCATAGGTATGATTGTGAGTGTGAATGGTTGTTTACCAGTGCAGGGTGTACCCCTCCTCTCACCCAAAGACAGCTGGGATAGGCTCCATCCCCCCCACGACCCTTGTGAGGATAAGCGGTAGAAAATGAATGAATGTTTTTATTCTTTCAGTACTGTTTCTTAAGTTACAACTGCGTTGTTTTGTGTATACCCAACAGTTAATAATATACTTCGATTTGGTGATGTCATCCGAGTGGTTACCTCCAGATTTTACGGTCTTGCTATAAAATATTCAAGAAAAACGACACTCGATAAAGCACTGACCTTGGCCAAGGCCAAACCATCATAAATCAGCCCCAAGTTTTGGGCAGTTTCTTCATCACACACCATTCCAAACTAGTATGGACTCATCCTAGACAAGTGTCGTCCAGCCTCTTGTTTTCCTGGCGTCCCTGTGGTTCATTAGACAACAAAAGCTAATTTGAAGCATGTCACCAAGCTAATTTGCAACACGTGGCTAGTAGCTCTTTGAAACCATATCACACGTAGTGTCTGTGTCGCCAATGAGTCAAGCTGGGAGGAAAACAGCTCTCTACTTAGATCTCATTAGCAGCCTTTTGTTCCCCCTTTTGCATTGCACATCACGGACTCGCTGTTTATTTGTTGTATGAAAGACAAGACGGCATGCAAATGTTTCACCCTCTTGTTTATATGCGAGTAGTCATGATAGTGGTCATGGTTATTTATTGGAGGGGGCACATAGTCCTTTAACTGTGGGAATGCTAAAAGCAATTTATTAACTCTATTGCACTATTTTGGAACCCCAGTGGTTTTTGGTGGTATTGCAACATTTGCTCTGTATTTGTAATTTCTATGATATGTTGTTATGTATTAAGTAACCCGTGTTATTGTTGTTTATTTATTTGGAATTTCCACTCGACATGAGATTTTGAGTTGTAGGTATATGTAGTTATTTTTATCTTTTATATCTTATCTTAAAAAAATAAATAAATAAATATAATAATAAAAATGAAAATTTCCCCACTGAGGGACAAATAAAGGCATATCTTATCTTATCTTTAAATTATATCTGCAAAATGCTGCACGGTTGAGTGGTTAGCGCGTAGGCCACACAGCGAGGAGCTCTGTGTGGAGTTGGCATGTTTTTTTCTCTGGGTATTCCGGTTTCCTCCCACATTCCAAAAACATGCTAGGTTAATTGGCGACTCCAAATTGTCCATAGGTATGAATGTGAGTGTGAATGGTTGTTTGTCTATATGTGCACTGTCATTGGCTTGCGACTGGTCCAGGGTGTACCCCGCCTCTTGCCCAAAGACAACTGGGATAGGCTCCAGCATGCCCGCGACCCTAGTGAGGTGAAGCGGCATAGAAAATGGATGAATGGATCTGCAAAATGAATTGCTACTTAGTATGAGAATTTAACATGGAAGTAGTTTGGATGACTTTAAATATCAGATAAAAGGCCATCCTCAGAGGGGGGGGGGGTTGTTTCACACTTGAAGGAACAAAAAGTATTTTCAATATCTGGCAACTTTTACATGAGCTAGTAAAAGTTAGAAGTTTACAAGCAGGCGTCTGTTTCTGGCCCGTGAAATAAAAGTCCCAAATGTGATGCAGTATGTGTGGCTTTAATATGACAAATGAAACCACACTGTTATCCAGCACCAGTTGGTCTTTCTGAAGTGTTCAGCTTTGTCTGAAAACTGGCATTTTTGGCATTTTAAAAGGATTTATTCCCTCCTGTCCTTTTAGTTGAAAAAGCGTCCTGTTTTATTATGATCACTTGCTTACAAAAGGTGTCCAATTCCCCACCTATGCCCTTTTTGAAGTTCTGTATTTTTCTGACTTATTCTATTGTTTTGAATGGACTTTTCGTACACGTCCGCCTTCATTAAGATACAAACGAACCCCTTTTCAAAAGTCGTTAATGCTCATTGTGTCTCTGTAACCGCGGTGACAGATGTAATGAATTGTGACATAAAAGTTCTTTTTAAGACAAGTATGCCGTTTTTTGCAAGCTTGAAAGGCTTAACAGGAAACGTGTGACTGGCATTGAAAATTCTCAATTAGAGACCTTTAAAGCCTCCTTAAAACATGAACACTGTAAGATGTTTATTGTTTTTATTCTCGCATGCAGCACATCTTATTGAGTTTTTTTTTATTATTATTATTCTGCATTGAATTGTATCGCTTATGCCTCCATTCTGTCTTTATTTTCGGCTCTGCTAATTGTACCATGGTACACTCTTGACCCTCTGGCATTGAAACACTTATCTGCTTTTCCGTTAGATCTCACCAATCCGTAACCTTTTGACCTTCAGTGGTTCAGCTACTTTATTGTGCAATACCTCTCTGCAGTGAGTGAGTCACAGCGGGTGTCCCAAACATTGTAAATAAAACATCCTCCCATTATTGGTGAAATATTGAATAGATGCTTGTGTTGTCAGAGCCAAAAGGGCTAAAGTGGTGCTGAATACAGAAAATAGAGTGGGGTAAAAAAAAGGTGAAAGTACAATGTGAGCGTGTGCACTAAAAGACTTAATTGATGGAAATGGAAACTAATAATGGACTCTTGGTTGGACTTTCAACTTCCGGTTTCCTGCCTGCTTTTGCCACCGCTAGCGTCTCTGTGATTTCATTGTGTCTCCATCATGCCAAACTGACCAACAAATTATAAAGAAATAATGTTTTATTATGTTTTCAACATACAGTCAAGCCCGAGTTTTTGTCGAAAATGTTTGTCAAAATTGCACGTAATTTTTTGTACAATTTTGCACCTAACAATCTAGTCGTTTACCCTGTCCTGTATCATTCATCAAAATCAAGTGCCCAAATAGAGCACCGTACTCGTTCCTTATTCACTGTCTTTTTTAATTGAGTCTTTCTTTCTTCGTCACAGCAAATCAATCTCTTCCATCCAACCCTGTTTCTGCATCTGTTTGTCTCACACCAACTACCCTCATGTCCTCCTTCACTACATCCATAAACCTCCTCTTTGGTCTTCCTCTACGCCTCCTACCTGGCAGCTCTAAATGCAGCATCCTTCTACCAATATATTCACTATCTCTCCTCTGGACATGTCCCAACCATCTCAGTCTGGCCTCTCTGACTTTATCTCCAAGGCCTCTAACATGTAATGTCCCTCTGATGTACTCGTTCCTGATCCAATCCATCCTGGTCACTCCCAATGAGAACCTCAGCATCCTCATCTCTGCTACCTCCAGTTCTGCTTGCTGTATTTTCTTCAGTGGCGCCGTCTCTAGACTAAATAACATGGCTGGTCTCACCACAGTTTTGTCATTTTTGTATTGAGTGTGACTGATATAACCTGCCATGGGGCCAAAGAAAGTTGTGATTTACAGCACTTTGATAGAGAAGATAAACAATATTGCATTTGATGTCACCAGTGAGTACGGGAAGTTTTGTATTGTTTTATGCATGTAAAATTCGAATTATGATATTTTATATTATATATTATTATCTATAATATTATTCTCTATGTAATAGACATCCGATACAGGAATGTAGGTACTTGGAGGCCGTGAAAAAAGGGTTCATGTGGAAAACTACAAATAATACAAATGGAAAAACGGCACTTTCTTTGTCTTGTTCATGCTCATCAATTATGAGATGCTGCCTGTATGAAAAGCATATTTGCGATGCCCATTACGATATGAAGTCCAACACCCAAGGGTCACTTCACCTGCTCTGCTGCGTTGAAAGCAATTGTTGCTGTGCGGCGTCTTTTATTCAACAGATTCTGGCGCTGACGTATATGATTTTGGGATGTTGTCTTTCTTTGTAAAATGGTACAGAATAAAGCATACTCCTGCTTGGCTTGGTTGTCTGTAAAAAGCATGTGAACAAATGCAGGAATTCCAGTTGGGGTTTTTCATGCGCCAATTAGCAGAATCTCTACGTGAGCGCCAATGCCCTAATCCATGTTTTGCCAGATTCCGTGTGAACGGCACAGGAGAATGATGCTGAGTCGACTCTTAAAACTTTGATGCATCAATTTAAATGGATTTTATGTAAAAAACACTGTGGTAGGTCTAAGGTCACTTTACGCAGTTACTTGGTTTCAGACACAAGTGAATTTGATGAATGGTGAGTGAATCCTCATTCATAAATAGAATATTTTGGTAGTTAAGCATAGAAAGCCTGTTTGCGGCATTTAAAATATTATTTTATTAAGACATAAGTTTTGGTGCTAGAAGAGCTGAGTGAGGGACAGCAGGAAGTGACGTTTGAGGGTTCAGAGTTGAGTTTCAGCTTAGTCTGGGTTATGGACCCAACAGTAGCATGTGGGATTTGTATTAGGGATTATTACACTTGAGATAATTCAAATCTGCCACAAAAGCTTGTTGGTTAAGTCTTGTGCTTGTGTCTCACCAAACATTACAGTGACAGTGCTGACACCTAGCGACTCGTCTAGAGTACTACATGCATTTAAATGCATCTTCTGAATGCCTTATACAGTGGAACCCCAGTTATCATCCACACAGGTTGGTGTGTTTTTTTAGTTAACGTCCAAAATTGATGCCACAATTTTACCTCGGTTTGCATGCAGTTTTACGGTTAGCATACAATGGTAACCATCTTGTCACGTTCTTGCCACAAAACACCAACATCAAGAAACATGCCTTGACGTGACTAAAAGTAACCTTAAATATTAATTTACCGTTTTCATTCATCATTTATAAGTATTTATATGCATTTTGAATTATTTTCTTCATGTAAAATTACAAAAACTTATTTTGTGTTAATATTTTTGGCTTTCTGGAACAGATTAATTGGATTTACATTATTTATGATGGAAAACATTAATTTGGTTAACATCTGTTTTGGTTAGAGTTAACCTTCTGGAACAAACTAATGATGCTAACCAAGGTTCCACTGGACAGTATTGTTTTATTTTAGTTGGTTTAGCCATTTTTATGAAGCATATGAGGCTTAAAAATATGTAATATTTGCAACCAGGAAAAAGCATGATTTATTAATATATTCTGAAAAATCATGATAGAGTGAAGCCGCAAACGTCTTTCATTTAGGATCAATTAAATTGTTGGTTACTGCTCTCAATAATAAAACTATGATGATGATGCAAGAATATCACCGCTTGGAGTCATTCAAGATCATGGAAGAAAATAAAAGTAATATATTTCCCCCACACCATAAAGTCCTGAAACAGTCCTCTCTGTATTATCTCTCTTGCTGTCTCCCACCTCCTCCACCCCCCGTATTATCCGATCTTCCACCCACCTGCCCACCTGTCCATCACCCAGTCACAGCCCCGTCTGTATATACAAGCCCACTCCTGTCCACATTGTCTAATGCAATCTTACTTCTCCTGTTCCTGTCGTCCAGGTTCTGACCCGGTCTGTCTGCAGTTCCCTTCTGCCCATCCTTCGTGTGATTTGTTTACCTCGGCTTGAATGCCTACCTTATCCTTTGCTTACTTTAGTGAAGCTTAAATCTCCCTGTTGTCGTCCAGTTTTGACTCTCAACCTCTTTTTTTCCAGGGCTGTGTCTAAATATGGAATTTAGTCAACCACTGACAGTAATTTATTGCTTTGAAGTGACGAAGAACGGGTAGTTAGTATCTAAAACCAATATTTAATGTCTTGTCGTCTTGCATTTAGGTTCTCATTAGGATTTTGAGCATAAAGTTTATTTTGGATTCATGGCAGCTGCCTTTCTACAGGTTACTGGTGTGTGTGAGTGACCGAAAGAAAAGCTCTGGCTTGTTTGATTTTAGAAATCTCCTGAATATAAAACAACCCGTCTTCCATTCTGGTCAAAACAGTATTAGTAAGATAAGAGCTGTTTCCACTCAGTGATGATGAGTGGTTGTTTGTTTGTCTTTCCATCCAAAAGCATTCATGGTGGCCATGATGAAGGCAGATCTTATCTTATCTTATGATAAGCACTCTCTAAGCCAATGTTAATAATTACAGTAGCCATATACCATGAGTGTAGTCACACACTTCAGATGATTGTCGGCATGGATTGGATGAGGAGCTAATGATGCAAGATGAGATGTAGAAGTACAGGGGTCAGAAAAAGAAACACGTTATTAAAGCTATTATAGTGGAGTGGATGAATGGACAAATATAGTGTGCCTGGTGGCACAAATAAAGGACTGTCAAAATGTAAAGTGAGTGGGTCATCAGCGAGACCTCTGTGCTTCATGTTCTTTCTATTTACGTATTTTCACGTGTAAACAATGTGATGCATCTTCAGTTTCTTCTCAGTACTTCTACAGTATTGCTTACCAAACTATTCATTATACTCTGTAGAGTCCAGTCAGGGCCACAAAGAAAAGGATGCAAGGGTCACTTTGATATTCTACCAACACAAGTAGATATATATTTTTTCCTACACTACTACAAAAACATATTTTCCACTTATTTTTCATAACTACAACACATGCCAGTAAGAACGAAAGTTGTCTACTTGCTCATTGTCAAAACCAAACATTTTACCAAAAAAAATGCACCGCATGACATTGACTAACTTATTCTAATTTCTCAATAATAAATGAATCACACACACCCTCATTTTCTTGTCCATAATGTGCAGGCAGTAAAACATCTGGTGATTGTGTTGTGTTTGCTTTTCAAGTGTCTAACAGCTGTCCCCTGCTTAAACTCCAACTGGAGGGCTATTGATTACACTCAATACCAAACGTCCACGTTCAGCCTGATGAGGAAACACACCAGATGTTGGAAAATATTACTCTGAGAGTCATTATTTAAAGAGTCGCGCGCTTTTACGACCCCCCATTTCCCAGCATAAATAAAAATGTTTATGAGCTGCAAGTGCCAAACCTGCATGTTCTTTCGCTTCTCCAAATTGTTTGTTACATTCTGGTATTATTGTATAACAAATAGTATTTTTAATTAATATTTCAGAAGTTTACATGTGAAATACAATTTTAATCAAACATGTTGAGGTTTGCCCTGGAAAGGAGAGGAATGAAGATTAGCCGCAGCAAGGCGGAGTATATTTGTGTGAATGAGAGGGCCCCAAGTGGAAGAGTGAGGTTACAGGGAGAAGAGATACAGAATGTGGAGAATTTTAACTACTTGGGGGTCAACAGTCCAGAACAATGGAGATTGTGAAAAGGAGGTGAAGAAGCGTGTGCAGGCAGGATGGAACGGGTGGAAAAAGTATCAGGCGTGATGTGTGATAGAAGAGTTTCAGCTAAAATGAAAGGAAAGGTATACAACTGTGGTGAGCCCAGCCATGTTGTTTGGTCTAGAGACAGTACCACCGAGGAAACGACAGGAAGCTGAACTAGAGGTAGCAGAGATGAGGATGCTGAGGTTCTC
The DNA here is from genome assembly GCF_037039965.1 of Doryrhamphus excisus. Classification (NCBI taxonomy): domain Eukaryota; kingdom Metazoa; phylum Chordata; class Actinopteri; order Syngnathiformes; family Syngnathidae; genus Doryrhamphus; species Doryrhamphus excisus. The sequence goes on along the minus strand of NC_136377.1, from coordinate 8,030,045 downwards.
ATTGGGAGTGACCAGGATGGATAGGATCAGGAACGAGTACATCAGAGGGGCATTACATGTTAGAGACCTTGGAGATAAAGTCAAGATGGCCAGACTGAGATGGTTGGGACATGTCCAGAGGAGAGATAGTGAATATATTGGTAGAAGGATGCTGCATTTAGAGGTGCCAGATACAGTTTCTGTATCTGCTGTGACCGTATACCCTGATCCAGAGCATCCCAAACACACTCAATGGTGAGCATGCTGGCCATCATGCAAGTATTGGGATGTTTTCAGCTTCCAGGAAATGTGTACACATGTGTTCTCGCAACATAGCGCCATGCATTATCATGCTGCAGGTGAGGTGAGGTCATGAGGTCATGAGGTGATGCTTGTGGATGAATGATGCAACAATAGGCATCTGCGCATCCAACATATACAACTACTACACAGTAAAATGTACCTGTGTTATGGATGGAGTGGCCCATAGGTGCAGTGGTCACGAATGGTGGTCCCATCACATACTGACTGGTTTTCGGCTCCTAGTGTAAGTATAGATGTACACTTCTTAATCCTAATGAGCAGGCAAAGCTCATGACACAGCAGTAAAAGTGGATTCATCATATTTTTATAACTTTAATGGCATTTTATTTAATGTGGGGCTATTCAGTATTGTATACAGTATACTGCAAGTTAGTCTGATTGGGTACAAAGGTGCTCCACCAAATGTTCTGATAACATAAAGTTCCATGTCAATAGCCGATTGTGTTTTGTCCTTGTCAGCAGACCAGACAAAGTAGCAACATGAATGTAGCCAGTGTACACGGGAAGCGACTGTGATGAAGAACACGGCGATCGCATCACGAAGCTGTCTGTAGCCGCTTAGCCTCTCCATCGTCCTGAGAGACTGGAGGAAATGACATTATCTGTTAAGTCTCACCAGAGGAAATAGAATAGAGGTGGCGGGTACTGCCAACAAGGTTGTTGATGCCAGTTACAGTCTGCAGAGATAGAATTACTAAGAAGAAGTAGAATTGATTGATTTGATTTCCTGCACTAGCTGCTACAAACCTAACTTCCCTTCTTCACTGACATGAGCTTTCACTCTCTTAGATCAATGTGTGTATGCAAATACACTGTCCTTTAGTTTGTGTTCGCCATCACACACACTAAACCCTCTTATCCCTCCTCTGAGGGCACAGCTTAGTGTAAACAAAGGGGAGAGGCAGAGGGAATTATCGTGAGTCCCCTCTTCAATCCGAGGGATATCTGCGAGTCATTTACTAAACATAATTCATTTCAAGCATATTATCCCCCCAGAAAAATTAATGGACTTACACACTGCCACTGTTGACAGATTATGACACATTGCAGTCCATTAAATACTAATAATAAACGCTGGGGTGTAGTCTTTAACAGTGCCCCCCCACCCCCCACCCCACACACATCCTCCGAAAGTTTTCCACTAGAGCATCTCTTGGGCACTTGTGGCAAGTGTCATATGCAGTTCTGGCACTGTATGTTATTCTGCCTGTTTTAAAAAAGAAAAAAGAATGATGATAATCGTAAATATTGCATTTGTGCATTAGTGTACAACAGATGGTTGATGGAGTGAGGTTACTGGGTTATTGAAGTTAGCATGTCGAAACATATCTGCCCTTGCAACCGTCACACATGTTGACATTCTGTGTTTCTTATCAACAAGCTGTGCTATCTCTTGGTCAAAAATAATGGTGTTTATTGTAAATATTGGATTAGCATCTAATGTATTTGACAGAAAGTGGATAGAGTGAGGTTACCGGATTATTGAAGTTAGCATGTCGAAACATATCTGCCCTTGCAACCGTCACACATGTTGACATTCTGTGTTTCTTATCAACAAGCTGTGCTATCTCTTGGTCAAAAATAATGGTGTTTATTGTAAATATTGGATTAGCATCTAATGTATTTGACAGAAAGTGGATAGAGTGAGGTTACCGGGTTATTGAAGTTAGCATGTCGAAACATATCCGCCCTTGCAACCGTCACACATGTTGACATTCTGTATTTCTTATCAACAAGCCGTACTATCTCTTGGTCAAAAATAATGGTGTTTATTGTAAATATTGCATTACCGTCTTGTACGACAGAAGGTGGATGGAGTGAGGTTACCAGGTTATTGAAGTTAGCATGTCGAAACATATCCACCCTTGCAACCGTCACACATGTTGACATTCTGTATTTCTTATCAACAAGCTGTGCTATCTCTTGGTCAAAAATAATGGGGTTTATTGTAAATATTGCATTAGCGTTTTGTACGGCAGAAGGTGGATAGAGTGAGGTTACCGGGTTATTTGAAGTTAGCATGTCGAAACGTATCCGCCCTTGCAACCGTCACAAATGTTGACATTCTGTATTTCTTATCAACAAGCCGTGCTATCTCTTGGTCAAAAATAATGGTGTTTATGGTAAATATTGCTTTAGCGTCTTGTACAGTGGAAAGTGGATGGAGTGAGGTTACCCAGTTTGTTGACGTTAGCATGTCCGTATAGTATATCTACTAAGTCATTCTTGTTGATCTCTCTTCCAAAAATAATTACATTTATTGTAATTGTATGTGATCAACAAACCCTGTGATCTTGTCCACAAAAAAAAAATCGAATGTAAAAATATTGCATACGTGTGAATGTACCCCGTCAAATTTGTTGGGTCGGCTTGGGTGCGCTTGGATGTAAAGAAATGAGCTCTGCTTCTCGTTTGTGTCTGTATATGACCTTATCATATGACAGATGACTGCAAAAATGCAGAGGAGCTGGAACCGAAAAGAAGGAGCAATGTAAACACTGTCTCCCATTTGCAAATATATCATGTCCACCATCTGTTTACACTAGTAGCACTTTAAGCATGACTAATATTTCCCCTTTTCCCATTTTGTCTTTCATTTCCTGTCGGCCATTGACTCCCTATCTGCCTCCTGTCATTTCATCAACAGGTAAGCGCACAAGTCGCTGTGTTCTATTACATCTGTTTTAAGTGATGACAGTGATGCTGCTATTGTAGGTAGCACTCACCAAGTAATAAGAATCCTAACATTAGCACTCAATATATGAAATGTATGGACACTAATGCTGTAATATTTTAAGATAACTTAAATTTATCCTTTTCATAAGCTCTCATATAATCATGAGCTGTTACCTGTGCACAGTTAAAATGCCGGAGGTGTATTTGCATACAATTGATTGTTAAATCAATATGACAAACATGCCCAGAAGGTTGTGGAAGTATATTCTGAACATGTCTTCAATGTGTTTTTTTTTTCTTTTTACTTGTCCCTGAGGAAAAATCAAAGACGGCAGCATCAACATGCATGCATGTAAACATGCACTGTGAATACCAGGCCTTCGCTTTCAGCCGCGGTGTCGCTGCTTGTGGCTGCACTTAATCACAAGTAATGACCAATAATAGCACCGCAAACATACAAGGCTGCTGCTAATGTCAGCGGAAAGCATGACACCGCATCGTCCTAATGGCGTCCCACATGGACAATGAGTGTTGCTGTCTGAGAGAAGCTGAGAGAAGCCACCATGCCTTCATCTCTTTAACTGCGTACATCCTGAGAGGTTTCCCTTGTTATACCTCGGTATGCATCGATGCATATTTCCACATAAAATGCTTTAATATTAATCCTGTGTCTGCAATTTTAACTGTTCAACTGTCAGCTTGACTGCTGCTCAGCATCTTGGCGGGAAACATAGTTGTATTATTATTATTATTATTTTTTAATAATGAATGAGACAAACAAATTCTGTCTTTTTTAAGCCTGCCATCCTGTTAAAGAAATATTGGTAGAGAATCTTATGTAGTCTGCATTTCTATTGAATAGCATCTACTCACTATTAATGCTTCTCAACTATGAGCAGGTACGATTTCTAATACAATATTAGCAGACACGTTACTGTAAACATCCACTTTTAAGGTCTCTTACCTCTGACTGCTGCAGTACTATACTCCACAGCCTCCACTTGACTTGGATAAAATGTGTCTCTTTGACCCTCTTCTGTAAAGCTGCTTGTTTATTAGCGTGTTTCCTTCCAAATATCTTTTCAATGAGTGTAGTTACTCTACTATTTTGGATGGAACATCGACTCGTGTCACTAGACCATGAATATTTTGTGAGTGGAAAAAAAACAAAAAAAACAAAGCAAAATGCAAATAAATGCCATCACTCGTTCAATCAGTGGCTCAAAAAGGTCACAAAAATTATTTCATACCTACCATAACTTAACTACAAGTGTTTTGACCAAGGTCTAGTGTTGAATAGTGCTTTATTTGTACTGTTTTTTATCATTTTTTTTATGCCATACTGACTCCTGTGTGCAGCTATGGATGTTCACCTTGTTAAATATGTAGCTTGCCTCCTCCTTGTTACGGGGGACGCATTCATTCGAGGCTCCATTGTTTACACTCGAGAGCAGCTGTTAGCTTTAAGCTACACATCCCTTTGCTACACCGAGCGACCGGAGATCCCAGTGGAGATGCGGAGGAGGAGAAACGACGGTATAAAGGTTGCTTTACAAAGATGGTAGAAACCATGGTTACCTTCTGTCATCATGGGGAAATTGAGATGGAAGTGCAGCCTAATTAAGAATGAAGATTATAAGTTACTTTTATTTATTTAAAAATAAGATTTTTTTTTATTTTAATTAAAAAAAAAAAACTTTGCATGCATATTTGAGTTGAGGCTAACATCTCATTTTAGCAGCATTCCTGTTAACTGACTTGAAAAGAGAACTATTGCTTCCATTTCTATACCCAGTCCCTTCAGTTTTGTGGTTTCCTTTGTGGCTTTTTTTTTAACCATGGCTCACTTATCGGCTTGTGCTCTCTGCAGCATTCCAGTTTAAGTGGGTCCTGACAGTCAACCATTTCTTTCCTCCGATGAGCCCCTGCAGTTGCCATCATGCACTTTTCCCTCTCAGTAACGGTATCATTTGTGTTAATACAGCCTACCGCATAAGTGCTCAACCAGGCAGGTCCGGATTGTATTATAGCAGTTTGAGGTGAGCTGGTTTGCAGGGAACCCATTATATCAATAAAACAATATGTTATCTAATTGGCTAATTGTTCTCATGTAACTGATTATCCTACAGTTGCCAGTTTGACTGTGTGACGATCTAATCTTACCATTTGACTGTCTTGTCAAACATGGTTTGTATTGCACTAATAGACTGATCCTTTGTATCCTGTGGAGGATACTGAAAATCTACTGCAGCAGTCAGCTAAAAGCCAACCCATGTCCCTGAGAGAGATATTTAAACTTAAAAGACTTTTTTTGTCGGTCCATTCAGCTATCACTGCAAAAACCTGCACTGACACTAAAGGTAGAAATGTAAAATGTGCAACACAGAAGTCATGCAGCACTGTACTGCTGTGTAAACCAGCTTAATGAATGTCAATGAATGGATGGATGCAATTTAAAAATGTCCGACCCATGAGCACTTTACATCATCATTACATGTTCATCCAAGCACTGTGTGCGGCGAGACAACAAGCGGGAAAGATCTAGTCGATGTCGTCGTGTCGTGTTGGCCGATTTCCACCTCCCGGGAACTCTGGGAAATGTTTGTATGTTACTTGCCCTTTGAGTCAACGTCTGTCCAATCTTTTTTCCACTGCACATGCAAATATTTGCAATGTATGTTATAGCTAGAGAGGTTGAATGTAAAGTAAACATGTTGTATTTGCAGAAAAGGACATTAGACAAACTATGCTGGATGCTCTGTGAATCCAATTTGCTTTGCATCACACGCGGCCTTGACTCTTTTTTTTTTATTTTTTATTTTTCCTTCCAATTATTGCAGCCTAGCATACTGTTCCACTGTTAATATGTGACTGGCATAAAGCTCCAAGAAATGAGCTTTTTCTGTATGCTCAGCATGCTAATTAACCATTCATATAATACAACAGCAAGGGCAACAAGTGACAAATGATGTTTGTTTGATGCTGCAGGGTCCACTATATTGATATTCGCCATCCTATATGTAGTATAGGCTACTGTTTTGTTTTTTTTTAATAGGATCTTGACACTTTCTAGAAATAGAATTAAGTAGGAACATTTAAAAAAACAGCAACAAGGAGAAAAACAAAATATTAAGAGTAATATCATAATATTAAGAGGAAAATCTTACCTAAAGTTGAAAAAGTTAAAGAAAAAAGTCCAAATATAAAGTCAAAATATTATGAGAATAAAGTCATAGAATGAGAAATAATTTACAAGTTTAAATATTTGTGAAAAAAAAATAGCAAAACAATGTACGGCAAGGAGAAAAAGTTCCTACTAATAATATGCTTCATCGATAGCACAAAGCTTAAATGCAGGCTATTTTTTTTTCTTTAAATATAAATCTACATGGGTTAATTTAGTTAGTTTGAAATGTAAAAGTGGCGCTCGGTCAAAAAAGTTTGGACACCCCTGGTACAAACATACTTAGCGCTCGGTAAAGTCATTATCTAACCATCGGCTGGCAGCGCAGTCTCTCATTACCCACCAGCTCATTTACCAGATGCCTCATCATTACGTGTCCGTCTCCCCCTGGTGGCCCCTGTCACTCAGGCTGTCTGAGGAGGAGTTCAATAAATGTTTATCTGCCAATCTGTTTTGGTCCAACTAATGGATTGTATACTGAATGTGAATGACGCTTGCCCTTTGAGCCGACACCTGTCCAATCTTCTACTGAAGACCCTAATTTATGACCTTATGGTCAGTGCAGTGTGACTTTTCCGGCACATTTGCAATTATAAAAAATGTTTTGTTGCATTTTCGCGAAGTTTTGCAAATATTAGTTAGTTAGGACTTGTGTTGTGTGGAACCGATTATCATCATCATCCCCTGAAGCATTTGAGGCTAAATAGAGTGCATTGTTTGGGAGAAACCAGCAGGGGTGCTGTTGATTCAGTCTCAAGGAGCTTGCAGTCTGAAGAAGAACATGATGATTCCAGTTCAATCCCGATTCGTCCTTTCAATTTTGATTCTTGATTCTTCTTCCGATGCTTTTCAGAGGAGGCTTCATAAAAGGTTGCATTGTTTAAATGAGGGAAATGTCCGAACATCCCCAAGAATTGTTTTTTCAATGATATGAACTTTGTGTCAAGTTTACTATGAATTTCTCAGTCTTACATTCAAAAAGCTCATGATAAACATTTCCACACGTGCTGTTGTTTATGTGTGTGATGCTGCAGGAACTGCAATTTTGGGAAATTTTGCCCATCATTCACAATCCTTATCCTTTCTGTGCATTAACAAGTTAATATGAGCTAGCTAATCGTGCACGTCATTGGAACACACCTATTTCGACTCTGAAGCCCTCTAATAAAACCCTCTAACAACGTTTTATCATTTTATATACATGCGGTAGGCTGCACAGCGGTCGAGTGGTTAGCGCGCAGACCTCACAGCTAGGAGACCAGGGTTCAATTCCACCCTTGGCCATCTCTGTGTGGAGTTTGCATGTTGTCCCCGTGCATGCGTGGGTTTTCTCTGGGTACTCTGGTTTCCACATTCCACATTCCCACATTCCTAAAACATGCTAGGTTAATTGGCGACTCCAAATTGTCCATAGGTATGAATGTGAGTGTGAATGGTTGTTTGTCTATATGTGCCCTGTGATTGGCTGGAAACCAGTCCAGGGTGTACCCTGCCTCTCACTCAAAGACAACTGGGATAGGCTCCAGCACCCCCACGACCCTCGTGAGGATAAGCGGCAGAAAATGAATGAATGAATACATGCTGTGATCATGCAAGAACAAGTACATTGATGATAACATGTAATACTTGACTGGAATGTCTTTCCGAAGCGCATTGATTTCACTGACCTATTGATCAGAAGTAACTTTACATACACATCCTTCCTCCAGGCAGAATTGGGCAAAATTCCACAAAAAATACAGTTCCCCTCTAAACATGCACCCACCTGGGTGTCAAATATCAAACAACGTGTGAAAGGCTTGTCTAGGAGCCACGAGTCCTGATCTACCATATTAGCACTAGTATACATTACTGTTGGACTACGCGGTTTATTTTGTTATCACAACAGGATGTAGTGCACGTGGCTGTTATTTTGAAGGCTGGAAGTGTGTTGTGTGGTTTGCTAAAAGAGACACGCTGACATCCATGTATACACACGGTACATGAATGCAGCCATTTTAGTCACATCGACTTCCTTGATTCTGACTGCTTATCGCAGTTAAAAAAAATCAAGAATAAATGATCGCTGTTTTGTGGTTTACTATGGCTTATTATTAGACATATCTAAGCAAATGCAATGCAATAAATGAGGGATTACTCAATGTATATTTTCTTAATTATATAGTAAGTTGCGCCTGACTATAGGTTGCAGTACCAGCTATACCAGGGGTGGGCAAACTTTTTGACTCGCTGGCCGCGTTGATATGACAAAATTTACGGGGGGGCAGACTATATATTTTACACGTAACAGTCCACCTGGTATTATTGTATCTGTAAAATTGTCATGCAATCTGCTTTTATTATTTTGTATTTATATTTAAATATTTTAAAAATAATAAAATATTATAATAATTACAATAAAATTAAAATAATAATTATATTAACCTTATGTAAAATATGCAAATATAACAATAATATTATATAATTAATATAATAATTAGCATTAATATAATAATTATAACAATCATAATAGTTCTAATAATAATTATAATAATCTAATAATAATCTAATAATAATTATTATTATTATTAATATTATGTGCTTGTGTCCCTTTTTTCAGGAGCACTTTGTAAACAACAGACCATGTCAAAAAACGAAATTGATAAAACCATCAAAAGGTTGGCTCAGGCCATGATGCCAGGTTGTATGTTGAGTTTAAATGAAATACTTTGGAAAGATTGGGTGGGCCGGATGTGGCCTCCGGGCCGTAGTTTGCCCACCCCTGAGCTATACTCTGAAAATATGCTTCTCATTCAAGGAAATGTAGTCCAACGGCCGTCCCCAGACCAAACCAAATACGTGCACAACATTCAGAGACCATTCATAATACTCACTTCTAAAAACCTTAAATTTTAATCAACAGCAATGATCCCCCAACCCCAAAGTTTATACCAATCTAGTTCCAACAGCTTGTTTTTAACCAATCAGCATTCCACCAAAAGGTCATTTCAGCACATCAGCGTGCCAAGTGATGCTTTGTTAGAGAGGCAGTCTCTGGCAAATTAAAGGCTGCAGATGGAGCAGCCTTCAGCTGGCTTTAGGCAGTCAATATTCTATAAAGGGAAATACAGGCTGAACTAGAAGCAATTATGGTATTGTGTGTGTGTGTGTGTGTGTGTGTGTGTGTGTGTGGACATTTCTGCCTGTTGGAAAAATGTATATAATTGGTTGGCTATTTCTCACGTTCGTTGGCTTTCTGTGGAGAAATGGGATTATTCATGTTGAATTACACTTACAAATTGTGTCAGTTCAGCAGTATTAAGCAATATTGAGAGGGGGAGGTTTTCTGAATATCCTGAACTCCTATTTCAATGCCAGAATAATGCATGTTGAGGGAATCATTGTAACTCAACTTCCTCGAGCTGACGTTATGTGCTTCTTTCGACAACAAACTAATTGAGTAGCACACTCCATTTTGTTTAATACGCTTCTAGATACAGTCAGCATGCATATAAAATTATGAATTTAAGTACAATGACCATTCCTCGTTACTTTTGTCAGTCATTCCCCCAAATGTCACCACTGACAACCCTGGCAAAGCAGAGGCAGATGTGTGGGGAAAGGAAGAAGGAAGAGGGAAAGTTTTCCCAACGCCAGATGGAAGAACAGTTGGCACCTCTCTCATTACAGTGGGGATGGATTTTATTTGTACTTCTTTCATGGCAGTGACACACGCTGAAAGTCACACAAACACATACAGAGCCTCCCCTACTCCACTTCACCTTCCCCTCATCGTTGAAGGAAAAGGACTCTCATCTGGAGTGGAGAAGGGAAAGAAGGGAAGGAAATAAGTCCAAGGGTGGTGATGTTTCATGCTTGAAACAGGGGTCACTTTATTGGTAGTTGGTCTGAATGGTGAAACCATGAAGTCGAATAATGTTACTTTTCCTCGGTTGTTTTTCAGTTGTTACTTTTCTTCACCTTCATATCAACAGGTCTGTAAAAACTGCCAGCCACTACTAGCAAACATAATATCTTCTCCCACTGGATTTACGCAAGGATTCCGTATGTTCATACATACTTGACACTCAGGTATACCAGCTTGCTTGTTGATTAGCTTAACTTAGCTTAACTTTTTGCACTTGATTACTTCTACAAAGCGTATAAGACTGGGTCTTCTAACTGTGTGGCCTGTGTGCTAACCATTTTCACTTCACTTTTTCTACATTTTGTCATGTTACAGCCTCATTCCAAACTGAATTAAATTAATCTCTTACCTCAAAATTCTACACAAAATACTCCATTATGACAATGTGAAAAAAGGTTTTTTTGACATGTTTTGAATTTATTAAAAATAGAAAACAAAAAAATCACATTTACATAGTAAGTATTCACAGCCTTTGCCATGAAGCTCAAAATTGAGCTCAGGTGCATCTTTTTTCCACTGATCATCCTTGAGATCTTTCTACAGCTTAATTGGAGTCCACCTGCAGTAAATTCAGTTGATTGGACATGATTTGGAAATATAATAACTGTCTATATAAGGTCCCACAGTTGACTGTGCATGTCAGAGCACAAACACCAAGCATGAAGTCAAAAGAACTGTCTGTAGACCTGCGAGACAGGATTGTCTTGAGGCACAAATCTGGGGAAGGATACAGAAACATTTCTGCTGCTTTGAAGGTCCCAATGAGCACAGTGGCCTCCATTATTCGTAAATGGAAGACCTTTGGAACCACCAGGACTCTTCCTAGAGCTGGCCGGCCTTCTAAACTGAGCGATCGGGGAAGAAGGGCCTTAGTCAGGGAGGTGACCAAGGCCCCGATGGTCACTCTGTCAGAGCTCCAGCGTTCCTCTGTGGAGAGAGGAGAGCCTTCCAGAAGGACAACCATCTCTGCAGCAATCCACCAATCAGGCCTGTATGGTAGAGTGGCCAGACGAAAGCCACTCCTTAGTAAAAGGAACATGGCAGCCCGTCTGGAATTTGCCAAAAAGCACCTGAATGACTCTCAGACCATGAGAAACAAAATTCTCTGGTCTGATGAGACAAAGATTGAACTCTTTGGTGTGAATGCCAGGCGCCATGTTTGGAGGAAACCAGGCACTGCTCATCACCAGGCCAATACCATCCCTACAGTGAAGCATGGTGGTGGCAGCATCATGCTGTGGGGATGTTTTTCAGCAGCAGGAACTGGCAGACTAGTCAGGATAGAAGGAAAAATGAATGCAGCAATATATAGAGATATTCTGGATGAAAACCTGCTCCAGAGCGCTCTTGACCTCAGTAGACTGGTCATGTACCTTGACCATATAGACAGTAGACATTAGCACACAGCCAAGATCTCAAAAGATTGGCTTCAGAACCACTCCGTGAATGTCCTGGAGTGGCCCAGCCAGAGTCCAGACTTGAATCCGATCGAACATCTCTGGAGAGATCTGAAAATGGCTGTGCACAGACGTCTCCCATCCAACCTGATGGAGCTTGAGACTTATTGCAAAGAAGAATGGGCAAAACTGCCTAAAGATAGGTGTGCTAAACTTGTGGGATCATATTCAAAAAGACTTGAGGCTGTAATTGCTGCCAAAGGTGGATCAACAAAGTATTAAGCAAAGGCTGTGAATACTTATGTAAATGGGATTTTTTTGTTTTCTATTTTTAATAAATTCAAAACATGTCAAAAAACCTTTTTTCATATTGTCATAATGGAGTATTTTGTGTAGAATTTTGAGGTAAGAGATTAATTTAATACAGTTTGGAATGAGGCTGTAACATGACAAAATGTAGAAAAAGTGAAGCGCTGTGAATACTTTCCGGATGCATATATAGACAAACAACCATTCACACTCACATTCATACCTATGGACAATTTGGAGTCGCCAATTAACCTAGCATGTTTTTGGAATGTGGGAGGAAACCGGAGTAACCGTAGAAAACCCACGCATGCACAGGGAGAACATGCAAACTGAACCTGAGTCTCCTAGCTGTGAGGTCTGCGTGCTAACCACACGACCACCGTGCAGCCAACCTCTTTAGTATTGTTTCATTTAATTATTGGATTTAGTCTTTTACTCCTGTATTTTATTCCTTCTAATGAACTCGGAGTATGCTCACAGAGGCAGACTGTATGACTGACAAAAATGTCTCACTCCGTTCATGCCATTGCTCTATAGAACAAACGCGCCAATGTGCTGAAACCGATGCTGCCTTTTTGTAGGCGAGGAAAACAGACGCGCGTCAATGCTGCAGTGTGAGAAAATGTGCGATCGTGCCACAATAGACTGTTGTTATTTTCACCACTCACATTAGCTTTTATAATCAAGTTTTGAATAAATAACCATTGCAAACCCTGGCTATCAAACTGCTGTCAAACTGCATCTCATGTCTGGCTGGAACTGCAAGGTGACATTGTGTCACCACTGAATAATGTTCTCTAATCAAAATACATTGGTTCTCATTGTATGGCAGATGTGTCAGTCAAATTGGAGGAAACAGCAGCAGTCTATTGTCAGGTGTGGAAATGATATGATGAAGTGGCGAGAGAATGACAGGGAGAAAATAGGGGCTAATATGAAGAAACGCGTGTGACAATGTGTGTGTGACAACACCGAACCTAATGATGTGTTGATATTTAACTGCATTACATAATTTAGATTCCCATTGCACAGCCGTCAGGAAGTCAAATCTTCCATTCACATAAAATGACCATTTGAAAGTAAGGAAACATATGCATCTAAAAAAAAAGTCGGGGTGATAGGCTAGACTTGCAACGTGATATGATACCATGACTGCTTCTCAATAGATGAAGGCTGAAGAGAAATCATTGTTCAGCCACCCTAATGCCTTTGGATGTAATAGGCTATTAGATTCCTGCTTTATAGTGTGAGCACTGCAGTAGTTACACCAAACTGTCGAACAGATCTAGCTTATTCAAGCTTGGACACCTAATGAGAACAATGACCTTGTGTTCCATTTGGAAGCGTTGGATAGTCTGTCTATTTCTGCACCTTTAATCACATCCATCTTTAAGTATTCCCCCCATTTTTATTATCTTCCGTTTGAATTTCCTCCCAGCATGTTTAGCCATCCTTTCAGGCCTCTTGCCTTATTCTTCCTTTGGGTGTATCCCGTTGGCCGCTGCACAAGCATCCTAAATACAATTACAGTCCACAGCTGAATGGAGAGGAAAGGTCCGCTGGGATATGTGGAAACAGTAAATGGTCAGGAGGCCTGGACTGAGGAGGGAACAGCAAATCCCTAATTCAATTGGCTGAACCTCGGCAACAAGCCTCTGGCGACTCCTCCTGTGGAATCAGTGGAGTCAAACAATGTGGCTCAAACCGCCTGAGATATTTTCATTCATGCGCACACACTCACAAATTGACACAAATGCATAACATTTCCCCTGCACATTGTTTGCTTCTATTCATAGTACAATTCTATATGGAGGAGGCACGCTACTTGATATTGGCCACCTGGCAAGTAGCATGTACATTATATTTTTCAATATACAGATATATGGATTTATGAGTTTATTTTATTATTACTGTTTGTGCAAGTACTGTATCTAACTACTTTTTGTGTTTGAGGCCATACTGAAAAAACGATTAAAATGGTAATAGTAATACATAATTGGGGGCGGCATGGCGGTCTAGTGGTTAGCGCGCAGACCTCACAGCTAGGAGACCAGGGTTCAATTCCCACCCTCGGCCATCTCTGTGTGGAGTTTGCATGTTCTCCCCGTGCATGCGTGGGTTTTCTCCGGGTACTCCGGTTTCCTCCCACATTCCAAAAACATGCTAGGTTAATTGGCCACTCCAAATTGTCCATAGGTGTGAATGTGAGTGTGAATGGTTGTTTGTCTATATGTGCCCTGTGATTGGCTGGCGACCAGTCCAGGGTGTACCCCGCCTCTTGCCCGAGGACAGCTGGGATGGGCTCCAGCACCCCCCGCGACCCTCGTGAGGAAAAAGCGGTAGAAAATGAATGAATGAATAATACATAATTGGATTATTACAAGAAAAGATGAAAATAAAAGTCAGAATATTCATAATAAGTCATAATTACATAATAATGAAGCTAAACATATTTTGTTAATAAGAGTACAAAAGTAAAGTATTGGTTTTCCTGATATGAATATCTAATATAAAAATGTATAATTTTACAGGAATACAGGTAATTGTATGAAAATAAAATTATAATGTTCCAAACATGAACAAAGCACCATGATGTTTTTTTTTAATTGACCCTCAGCAGATTCTAAAAATATATATATTTTAAATATAAATAAATAAATAAATAAATAAATATATATATATATATATATATATATTGTAAAAATACAGGAGAAAAAACAGAAAATATTGAAAAAGCAGCAATTTTACAATAATACAAATTAAGTCTTAAGAGAGTCAAGTCATAATATTAAGATAAAATAGCATAAAATTGAATGTTATTTCAATTTTATGCTATTTTAAAATAGCTATTTTATGCTATTTTTATGCTATTTTAAAATAGCATAAAATTGAAATATCATCATTCAATTTTTCAAAATTTCAATTTTATGCTATGATTTTATTTCTATTATTATAAAATTGCTGCTTTTTCAATATTTTCTGTTGTTTTTATGCTATTTAATGCTATTTTAAAATAGCATAAACTTGAAATATCATCATTCAATTTTATCTTAATATTATGACTTGACTCTATCATGTGTATATATATATTTCATCATATATATTTCATCAAATGTTGAGTACATCAAAACAAAGTTTACATTTTTGGAATATTAGGTTGGGAAAAAATATATAATATACAGTATACAATAATAAAATAAAATGACTACAATAAAGAGCAAACAGTGGACACCACACCCTGTGAGTTTTCACTAAGTGGCCAAGTTTGGGCACCCCTGCGCAAGAAGAATGCTAAGAAAGCCATGTTTCATTTCCCATGACTCTTCATCACCTGTGTCATCGATGCGGTCGCCTGTGTCGCCCCATGCTTGTGCAAATAGCAGCATTAGGCTCCATACCATTGGAGATAATTGGAACAAAGTGGAGGATCGATACAGAGGGCACACGCAAACACAGCAGTATAAACAAGCACATCTTCACATACACTTTGTGTGCTGGCTGGGCCGCTGCAATCAATACAAGTCAGAGGCAGGATTTTCCTTTGCATTCCTAACACACACTGCCGAGCATTGACCACACAGATAAGTTTTCTTCTTTGTCTAACAAATTAATTGGGTTTTTTTCAGCTCCACTTCTCAAAAAGACTTCCCCAATTTGAAGCCAAGAACTTGCGGCTATTACAAATATTCTGGTGTGCACGTAGCACGGAGGGATGTCCATGCATTACTGTGTGTGTTCTGCTAAATATGAGAGCTTCTCTTAGGGAAAAGTGAGAGCAGCCAGCTGAAACTAACATGCGGCTCTAAGTGGAAGCATGCTGATGGGTCTAAGTCGATGTGTGCTGATGTAGGAAGTTACTACATCCCATTAAAGCACGCATGATGTTTGATCACAGACTCCAGTCATCCGTTGTTTGTTGTTTTTCCGCAGGACAATAACTCCAAATGCCTTCTGTAATAAGACGGAAATGGGGGCAAAACCATGTGTGCTACTTGGTCGCAACTAGCAGAGGCGGTAGTTGGGAACTTAATCGTTCTTTTATGCTAGGAGCGAGGAGTTTCAACAGGTTTAAAATCTTTGAAGTGTGCACCAAGTTGAACCAAATGTCAATTGGACAATTGGAATTGGAATCCACTGCAATCCATTGGAATCCACTGGAATGTAATGGCACGAGCCAAGTTGAGCCAATTATGCTAGGAGTTTCAACATGTTTAAAATCTTCGAAGTGTACACCAAGTGGAACCATATGTCAATTGGACAATTGGAATTGGAACCCACTGGAATCCATTGGAATCCACTGGAATGTAATGGCACGAGCCGAGTTGCGCCAATTATGCTAGGAGTCCACTGGGCTGGCACCAGTTGGTGCCAGTTCGCGCCAAAGATTATGTGATTGGCGCTCAGTGGCCTGCTGTGGCGCTGAATTATTTTCACTCAGCATGTTGCCATGTTGCCGTTAATTCGGCTACACGCCAGTCACATAATCTTTTGTGCAAACTGGCAGCAACTGGCGCCGGCCCAGTGGACTCCTAGCATCTTTGGCTCATGCCATTACATTCCAGTGGATTCCAATTCCAATTGTTTGCAACATTTGGTTCCACTTGGTGCATGCTTCAAAGATTTTGAACATTTTGAAATTTTCTTGCTGCCAAACTCATTTTTTGCCGCCGTTACGGGCCACCATGAGCCAGTTGGGAAGCAGTTTGAGCCACTGCACGCCACTAGGCACCTTATTAGCCACACAAGGCGCCACAGCAAATTGCATTGCCGCAAACTGGCACCAGCTGGTGCCGGCCCAGTGGACAGAAACCGGAAGTCAGCTCTATCCCCAGTTTATAATGTCATCAGCAGTTGACTCTGTAGTTCGTTGTTAACTGACAGTTACACCACAAGTCTCAAAAATGATAACATAAACATGTTTTTATTGTTTCATAGTTTTAAACAATTTTACATGAATATGAATGATGAATGAAAGGGATAAAATTGAAGTTGAAGTTTTGAAGTTGAAATTGAAATTTGCTTTTACCTTCACAAAAGAAAGGACAGATATGCTATGGAAGCCACCTTCTTGTTTTGCCATTAGTTATTTCTTTAATTTGGTTGTGTTCCGCACCTTCTTTATCAAAGTTGGCACTTTTCTTTACCTCCATTTTGGGTTATTTTGTAGCCATGATCAAAAGAAAAGCAGAGACTTCGGTATTGAATTCAAGACATAACTCATGTTAAAACATAAAGGTGGTGTCCGTGTTGATCCCGCCCCCACATTGTCTTTCTCAACTACGTATTCAATGAAAGTAAACTTAACCTTACATTTTTATTCATCCCACTCTTTCATTATTCATATGCATTTAGAATATTATTGTATACTATAATTGTAAAACTATGGTTTCAATTTGAGTACGCTGGGGTTAGAGTCGGGCCTTAACAACTTTAACCGAGGTTCCACTGTAGTTTCTTAACGTCTTAAGAAGCACTTTGTTATGGCCTATAAGTCCTGTTTCTGCCCAATATATAAGTTGTGCACAATGATAGAGATTGTCAATGCTGATCAGTTTGGTATTTATTTCAACCGCATTAATAACCAAGCAACGGCAGCACGCTATATAATTTAGTAATGTTGCCAACAGCCAAACTCTCATTATTACATAATTAATATTGGGATTTACTGAATACCTTGAAAGTTACAAGAAAAATGAAGAAGTGCCTGCAAGGAGAAATCATTGAGCTGAAATGATGAAAGCTTAAGAAAAGTAGGATGGAAGTGGGGAGAAAATGAACAACTGGAATACTGTTGGTGTGGAGTGCGGCAACGGGGGAAGGCGCACAATGCCATCACTCTTTCAGCACAAGACAATAGCATGTCAAATTTAGAGCCATACATTTTGCCTTTATCATATACTTAATTCAAAATAAAATTGCATTTTGCCTATGCTTTAGGCAAGTGTTCTTATCAAGTGAATGGGAGCTACAATGCAGGCTTACATTAGCTGTTCTACTCTAGCAGAATAGACGCAGTGAATGTGTTGAATAGAATCAATGCATAATAACCACATATTGCAGGAAAAAGAACCAATAAGGGAGCTATAAAGGCAGACTGATGGAGGATGAGGAATCAGTGAAATAATGTGTTAGAGATTTGCTCAAAGACCAGGGAAAACATTCTCCAGAAATTCATTTTATTTGACGATGAACGACAGGAGTTGCCTCGGAGGGTTTGCAGGCGCTGAGTACATTACTTTATGGAGGGAAGGCGGACGAGAAGGACAAATAACATGGCGAGCCAAGCAGTCTCTGTTATTGTGAGGCGATGTCGCCTGTCAGTGGATATTGTGGAATGGAAGGCACACACTAAAAGTTTGTTTGCCCGCATGATTTCCACTCGTTTCATCTGGACTGTGTAAAAATCCACTCAGACTTGTTAAAATTCAGCTGGAGGTGAAGGTCCACACAGTAGATGTCAGCCAGAAGTCAACTCGACAAGCCGGAACTTTGCCTTGACTGTCAGGCGATTGAAGAGTTTAGTGCAGTTGGAGAAACAGCGGAAGAAGTTTTTTTGTTTTTTTTTTTTTTAAAGGGGGAGTCACAGTCTATCAGTTACATGTGAAGAAAAAGTAAGATGGGGCCCAGGACGGAGACCTGGGAGCCTCCAGAGGAATACAGATAGAGAGCAACATTTATGGTTATGCCACTAGTTTTTAACCTTTGGAACTGAAAGATTTTTAATATCAACATTGGACAAAAACGGTGTCTTTTTCTTCGTCATTGTTCACTTCAGATTGAGTATTGTTCAAAGGACAGTATTTAATTATTGTTTAGTAGAACTTGTAGGGTACTAATGCAGAACATAATTGGAACATGTATTGGGGAACACATTATGGGAGTCTGTGACCATGCATTGTTTTATGTTTTTAATAATTGTATGCTTCATTCAGCGATGGAAGATGCATGTCTTTGGGCAAAAAACAGATACTTGGTAATGGTTTCATTTGATTTGAACATCACAGAAATCAATTCACAGTCCCACATGTCCAAAAGGAGTAGAAAGAAGCAAAGCTTATTACACCCCCACCCATATGTAGCCATATGTTTCATACATATAACCATCAAAATCATGATGTATAATAACGAAATAAACATAACATGACTCGTTCAAGACTCTTCTTCCCTGTATTTTGCAAACATTTATTACTTGAATTTGCTCAACAATCAATAAAAATAATATATATGTATTTTTTTTTTTGGGTCCATGTTGCAGTTTCGGGCCACTTGTGTTTGTGTGTGAGTGACAGGAAGAAAAGCTCTGACTCTAGGGGGAAAGTATTTTGCCACCACGTGTTGGTTTGCATATATTAATCTCCAGAACTTGAATATAAGACAACTTGTCTTTTTCTGTCTTTTACAGCCCTATATTTTGATTTCTGGCTGCATGAAGGACGAGTGGTTAGCGCGCAGGCCTCACAGCTAGGAAACCCGAGTTCAATTCCGCCCACGGCCATCTCTGTGTGGAGTTTGCATGTTCTCCCCGTGCATGCGTGTGTTTTCTCCAGCTTCCTCCTACATTCCAAAAACATGCTAGGTTAATTGACTCCAAATTATCCATAGGTATGAATGTGAGTGACAGGAAGAAAAGCTCTGACTCTAGGGGAAAAGATCTTTGCCAACATGTGTTGGTTTGCATATATTAATCTCCAGAACTCGAATATAAGACAACTTGTCTTTTTCTGTCTTTTACAGCCCTATATTTTGATTTCTGGCTGCATGGCGGCCTCACCGCTTGGAGACCCGAGTTCAATTCCACCCTTGGCCATCTCTGTGTGGAGTTTGCATGTTCTCCCTGTGCATGCGTGGGTTTTCTCCGGGTGCTCCGGTTTCCTCCCACATTCCAAAAACATGCTAGGTTAATTGGCGACTCCAAATTGTCCATAGGTATGAATGTGAGTGTGAATGGTTGTTTGTCTATATGTGCCCTGTGATTGGCTGGCGAGAGGTGTACCCCGCCTCTCGCCCGAAGACAGCTTGGATAGACTCCAGCACGCCCGTGACCATCATGAGGATAAGCGGTAGAAAATGAATGAATTTTGATTTCTGTAATTAGTATGTTTTTTCCCCAGTGATTGACTGCTACATCATATAGTTCCAGAGCTTTAAAGTTAGCTTTTGACTTCAGTTCCTGAGTGTCATTGCATGCCCTAAAGGTCTACGCGATATCCGGCATATTCCCTCAGGTGCGAGTTGACAGGTGTGATTGTAGCGATTGAATACTTCCGTCAGACGATGCAAACATACCTCATTCATGAAATCCCAACGGTTTGCTTGCTACCAACTTTATATATGCAGCAGCCTTTTTTACCCTGACAGCCAGTGGTTAGCAGCCGGCTATAGAGGGCATGCCTATGTGTCAGCTAAGTGACACCTGAATGGCCCCCTCGCTCACCATGCGGTGTCAACACCTTTGTCTGCCTCTGACAGTACTGATGGATGTGACACGGCGGGTCCTTGAGATCACTGATCCCTCTGAGAGTTCCAGAGGAGTCCAAACCATTCCAACCTAAGGGTACAAGGTGTCTTTGTCTCCTGCACAAACAAAAAGTCAGCGTAATCCTTCAATGATCCATGCAAGTATTGAAGCAGCCATGGTGGCCCTAAAATTAACTGGCTGAAAACGGCGCTTATGTGGAGATGCTAATGTTGCTACATGCATTTAGCTCATAGCTATGACTGAATGCAGAACTGTCATGTGTGTTCTCCTGCAAAGACTCAAGAAAGCAATGAATGAACATACAATGCGGTTCATTTTGATTTATGTTGTTGGATATAGGCATAGAATTGGGAATTAAGCCCAATTGTCATCACAGGGCTGATTTTAGGCTTTCAAGTCAGGTTTATTTACATACTGTATATGTATATATATATATATATATATATATGACATTCAGGTATATGTTATCTCCATCAGCAGTGTAGTGCATCAATGGTGATTTTTCCGTTGATTCACAGTATGTGTTCAAAAGCGTAAATATATTTGCATCACAAAACTGTTGCCCGCTGTGCTGTGATGCAAACAAAGAGACAATAACAGAGCGATGAAAACTTTTTTTTTATTTTCATGATTATATTATATAATGTGTTTAATATTTCATCTCATTTTGCATGAAATTGCTTAAGAGATGATTCATCAACAACCACTTCCACACAATCAGTGAGTTCATTGATTATCATTTCCTTATTTCCTGCAAAGGATGTAAATCGTGTGATCTCGTATTGCAAAGGATCATGGCATGCTGATCCAAAAGGAGCACGGGGACGCTTGGCTGCATTATGTGGATGTCTGTGATGGTGGGGGCGGACTTATAACAGATGGTGCCATCCACCTCCCAAGATAGTAATGCTCAATTATCACTGTCCAATTAGCACCTTTGCAATGGGCGTGAAAGAGGAAACTGGAATTATAGTAGTAGCCGATGAACCAACATGAACTACATATGTAGATTGGTTTTTATATTTGGAACATACAATAAAAACGCTTGTTCCTCGGAGGCAACATCACAGATGTGTGACCCGCATCCTTCTACCCCCCACCATCTCCCCCCCAGCCCTCCTACTCCCCTGGGTGTTTTTGGAGAGCACAATTGGAGCATGTAAGGGGTGAGCTTTAATTTGATGGGTCGGGAAAGTAAACAAGTCATCTGTTTATAAAGTCATGAAATTCGAACACTCTAAAGGAATTACAGTAGTCCATTTCATTCAAAAGTAGGAATTTAGTTATTGAATGATACAATACCCAAGACTTTTTTTTCCCCACCACGAGACACCTTTTGGAAATATAATAAACTCATAAGGACGGTCTTAAAGGAGTCTAAAAAGTAATTCAGTTGTGACCCACTTTAACAAAGAGGTTATTTTTAGAGCTTTTCAAAATGTCATATTTTGAATATAATAAAAATATACGTATATTTTAGAAGACATTATTAAGAAACTGAGAAGGAATGTGAGAACTGCATTCCAAAAGGAAAATAAAAGAAATAAAGTAGTCCCTAGATTATCATGGTTAATTGGCTCCAGACGCATCTGTAAATGTCCGCAAAGTAAGATTGTTGATATACGTATAAATGGAATATTTTTGTAGTTAGAGCATAGAAAACCCGTTTGAGACCTTCTGAATACATTTTTAGACTCTTCTAGACTTGTACTGACACCCCTATTGTCAATTTTACACTGGTATTAGGAGTAGGAGTAAATAAGCCGTTCGGTGGACAGGAGGTGACGTTTGGTGTTCAGAGTTGAGTTTTACCTCGGCGAGCATTTTTATTTGGGACTATTGTTCCTGTTGTGAGATAGTTCAAAACTGAAATAAAAGCCTCCTGTTCTGGCGATCAAATCTGCCATTTGTGTTACACAGAACATTACCGTAACCGAGTGACCGGAGTGGAAAACTACATATCAATCACAGCGTCTTTGAATGCACCTTTTAAATGCTGTATTTTATTTTTATTTTAGTTTATTTTGCAAATAAAAAATACATAGAATTGCCTTGAAGAGTATCACTTCGTATCACCAGGCTAGCTTGAGTTGAATAAACAAATGTGATTTAGAAGCAGGATCCACTGGAGCATTGGATTTGTAGCTTTAGTGTTTGTAGCTTCTTTAGAGAAACCACACTTGTATTTGTGTGTTTTGTATACTAGTGTCCACACATCAACTTATTTCATCATATTTCTTCACATCATATTTGGAAGAAGGCAGGGTCTTTGAAAATGTTTACACTGATTGGGTCTGAGTCGGAGCTGTACACTAGAACATGAATTAATGAGCATTCATGCATGGACATGCATTAATGAGATATGAATGTGTAGAGACCCAAATGGAGACCAGCCCCCTGACGGCCGAGCCAAAAGCGGTATAATTCGATGGAGGTTTGAAGGCAAGCTTCAACTTAGGCAAGTTTGCAAACATATACGCTAAAGCTTAAATGAAGGTCTGCTTACCTCATAAAAATGTGTTGAAGTGACTTTAGCTACACTTGCCCCGATGGTCGAGAGATGCACACCATCAAAATACATAAACACCAACGCATATATACTTTCTGGCATGCTGCATAAATCATTCATTCAGGGATTTACGGGTCCAAAAGCGGTTTATGCGCCTCTCAACATGCAGGGAAGCTACACAATGTCGTAAATAGAAGCGGCTGGAAAAAGGTGATGGTTTGAATATGTGCACTAACAGACTTGAAGCACTAAACAATCACAGCGAGCGCCGCACCGTGTGATGCCAAACGCTCCCTTGAGGGAGAGGTCACCTGTCAGCTCCCCCGTAGAGACACATGGAACGCGTTGCCAATTTAGCGCCATTCTAGCCTTTGTAATGCAGCGTGGCACCGGCACGCCTTTGTTCGCTGACCTTTGAATAATTCAGCCTGAGCAAAATGCTATGACACATTTTTGATCAAAGTTGCACTATCAAGGGGGGGTTGGGGGGCGCTATGTGTTTGACTTTATTGATGATGAAAGATCACCTCCTTAAGGCAATCCTTGTGCTTGATTAACACATTTAATCCCGTGAACACAACCTTGAACTTGTTTGGAGAGATGGTAATCATATTAGACATACGGTATCACCTATTATACTTATTTATAGCAAGCACGGAAGCACGAGGCAAGAAGTAGAATTATGGATAACCACATGGCTTAGATTCCTTGTGGTGTCAATGTCATTTTGTAATGTATAACAGTTAAGCTCTTCTGGGTGCTATTGTAGTATTGTTGTTATCACTATTGTAATGTTTTTATGCTTAGTTACAATGTTGTTGCTATGGTTGCTACTAAGCATAATTCCTGATATAAAATGCTGGAGACAGCTGGTCATGCTAATTTCTGATTGGTTTGTTTGTTTACATACAGTCATCCGTCGCCACTCAGCGTTTCAATTTTTGCAGCTTCACTCTATCAAGGCTTTTCCAAATATATTATATCACTTAATACCAAATACATATTTTTATACATACATTTTTATGAACCCGAATGCCCGATCCCAAATATGTATTTTACAGGTTTTTTTTTTTTTTTTGAATGGAATGCTAGTTGAGAGCAGTTTTCAAGCCATAAAAACATCCACAAGGAGGCAAAAGTGCATCTGATAAGAGCTTGGCATGTGAATTTGACTGGAAAAACATACATGACAACAAGAAGGAAGTGGAAGAAAGCAGAGGAGTGTAACATGCAGAAGGTTAGCATTGTAGGGAAATTTTAACGCATGCACATGCGCATGCACGTGTGCACAAACATGCAAACACAGAGTTCAGTTCCACAAGTGAAACATGTAAATAGTTGATGGTGTTATATTTGTAAATAAATTGTTATTTTGCTGTAAAAACAACAACATATGTTGTCATAGTTTAGATATTCAAGCTGTCACAAAAGCAGTCATTTGTGTCAAATTTGTGTCAAGTGAAAGTTATGCTTGAAATGTATCCTTTTATAAAAAGCAGCTTTTCTTTCTTTTTTTTAGTCTGAAACTGAAACTTACCTATGTTCTACTGCTGATTACTAGAGACTGGAATAGGTAGATACAAACTTTTATTTATATGAAAGACAGGAGTCTAGTCTTTTTTCGGTAAGCGGGCACGCTTGTGCATCAGTCACTGACGGTGTTTTTTTTGTTTTGTTTTGTTTTTTGCTTTTTTTTTTTGCTGGTGATATAATGCCAAACAAAAATATAAATTTTCTATTTAATTATTTTATTTTATTATTTTTAATTATTTTATTTTGTATTTAAAGCCAAACAAAAACATTCATTTTGTATTTAATATATTATTAAAAATGCATGTCCTGTCATCTAAAATTATAATTCAGCATCTCCAGCTCAATTAGCAAGAATCTTCTTCTGGATGTTCTGAACTCCTGTTTCTGTGCTAGTGTTGTACTGAGCAGAATAATGCTGTCAGCGTGAATAAAGGCATAGACAGCAAACCTGTTGTCAGTACCTCTGATTACTTCAAAACAGTAAAAAAAATCATGTAAATATGTTACGTCCTTTCATAGTTCTCTGTTTGTAGTATTCTCCCTAGACATATACTGCTATTGTACTGAAATAGAATATAATAGAATCTTTGTCTTGAGCTATGATGGCTGTCAAGACAGAAAGAATGATATCATTTCAACATTTGATAGTCCTTTGTTTGAATGATACCACACAACGTCTTAGCCTGGTGGGAGTTGACCTCTGCCCAGGGTTAAAAAAATGAAGATTGCATTACCTATAAGTTTTCTTGTCCCCTCGCCCTCTGATGAATGGCAGCAGATTATAGGTTGGTGACCATACTGCCTTTGTTTCAAAGCTTTGTGTCTTGGAAGCCTTTTGTTAGCCAGCGGGCATCGATCACAATAGAAGTTCACCTTTTAAACTATTCATTTGAAGAAGCGTGGAAACAGAAAGCATTGGCTGAGTTATGGGCTGTACCTGGACTGTACATCATCCCACAGCAGCACCTGGTTGACAGCATGTGTACTGTGTGTGTGTGTGTGTGTGTGTGTGTGTGTGTGTGTTTGGTGTCGTCCTGTAGCAATTCCCATTAGACTACTCTTGTTAGGGTGATTCATGATTTTGATATCCCTCAGGGGGTTTTTTTTGTTGTAGAAATGGAAATGTGCTTCTCAAGCTGAGGGGGAATCTGGAGTCAGGCTGTAAGGCAACATTTTACGATCTGTCTGTGTGTGGGTTTGTATTTTTACAAATTGTAGCCTGTTTTTTGTTTTTTTTTGGTGTTGTATTTTTTAATTTAATAAAACTGTCTTACACATCTTTATTGTTTTATCCATAGCCATATCTTCTAGTTCGGTCTAGCCTTAACTGAGCCACATTGAGTTTATGCCACATTTATAGCTTAGCCTTTTTTATCCTCTGTGCATTGACTGTATTGTCTAGTGTTATCTTGTGTTCAATATATTAAACAATACATTTAAGTACATATGTGCTATATAATAAGATTCAATGATTGATGCTGCAGCAAAATGATGCCGTTATTTGAACTCCTGAGGTGGAAAAACACAATAAAATATTTAGATTGTATTCTGGTCTATAAAATACAGGATACACACACACAAATATGTGTTTTTGGAAAGTCAGCATTTTTGCAGTGAGGTAACATGCAAGAAGCATATGAGATATACCAACCCTTACTTTGAATATGATGTACAGTATGTATTTGTCTGCTGTAATGTGTGGGGATATTTGCTGGGTTGTAATTTTCAGAATGTTGATGATGGGTCATTGGATGCAGTTTATAACACCTCTGCTAATAAGCCCTTGTCTTCCATTATGTTAATCAGTTGGCAGTTTATCGCTATTCATACTTGTCAGTCGCAGCCTTGCTGATATGCAAGATGTTGGTAGGCTAAACTTTAGCTGCTACGGTGGTAAGCAAACTCTTTCTTACAAATAAGACATAATACTCTCTATAAGTGGTACCGTCAGGATATTTTTGAAGTATAAATATCCCAACTTTCACTTGCGCCTCCATGTTCATATTTCCTCTCCGCTCCTCACCTTGCCCTCCCAACTACAATGGGAGCCAGTTGATGGTAAACAAACCCAAATCAATGTACACTTCAGGGTGTGACAGACTGTTGTTTTTTTTACCTCGAACAACTCAAACATAAGAAGCCCAACACATAAAAGGTAATTTGCATAAAAAAATAAAAATTTGATTAACACGATTTTAACAAATGCACTAAATACGACTGCAATTACTTATTTGTTATTGTGATGTCACTTCCTGTGTAGATGGACTGAAAAAAGCTTTGCACCAATCTCAGAGTTTTGAACTAGTTTAGCACTTCCCACAAATCTCGACTATAATAACAGATCTTTTTACTGACACCACTCGCCTGTATACTGTCTAGCCTGTTGCAAAGGAGAAGGACATGAGAGGAAACAGATACAATAGGAGCTAATTATGATGTTAAATGATATAAGGAAGACCTAAACAACATGAAGATATGAAATCCCTAATGAACGGATTTGAAGGATGAAAATGTATCACTTTGGAAACAAATGGATGGTTCGAAAGGAAAAGTAGAAGCTTTAAAGAACCAAAATGATAAAAAAAAGGATCACATATTGCAGATGATGTGCAGAGAGGATGATTTGAAGCAATCGACTTGCATGAACAATGTAATTGTGACTCGGCTTCACGTAACACGCAAGTCTTACACCAGTGCGCCTCATAACGGAGGAGGAAATGATGTTGGAGCAACATCATCAGGTGGCCAACTTTCTGCAGTCAAAGGGGGGTGGATGTGGATGTCAACATCATGGATGCATGCATCCCGATGCTTGACAGGAACACCTGTCAGGAAGAGAAAAAAACAAGGTAGCAATGCTGAGGCATGAAGTAAGCTGAAAGAAACAAACGTGTACATCAATGAGCATCTGACAAAAACGCAATGCTCACATTTCCGTGAATGCACACCATTTAAGGAAGCAGGGGAAAATTCAAAGCACTGTTAAATGAAGGCCAGTTAAAAGTTAAATGAAGGACTGAAGGAAGCCAAAATACTACAAACTGGACATAAAATACAAAAAGACATCATCCACAAATGCATCATGCAGCTTTCAAGTCAACATCATCAATGTTTTATTGTTTTGTTTAGTGTTTTACCAATTCAACTTTAAGGGCGGCACGGCGGGCGAGTGGTTAGCGCGCAGACCTCACAGCGAGGAGACCAGGGTTCAATTTCACCCTCGGCCATCTCTGTGTGCATGTTCTCCCCGTGCATGTGTGGGTTTTCTCCGGGTACTCCGGTTTCCTCCCACATTCCAAAAACATGCTAGGTTAATTGGTGACTCCAAATTGTCCATAGGTATGAATGTGAGTGTGAATGGTTGTTTGTCTATATAGGCTCCAGCACCCCCCGCAACCCTCATGAGGAAAATGAATGAATGAATGAATGAATGAATGAAAATATTGGGATAGGCTCCAGCACCCCCGTGACCCTCGTAAGGAAAAAGTGCTAGAAAATTAATTAATGAATAATTCAATTTTAAAATGGATGGTGTTTCTTGACCTTTATTTAGGTAAGGCACGTATTTTACATTGGAAAAATTTCATCACTGGCAACAGGTGGATACACAGGTTATTTGTGAACATTTAATCGTTCTTCCTGTCACAATACTTTGCTGGTATTGGTCGGATAATTCAATCTGTTTTAGCATGGGAAAGTACAGTATATCCCAGTATTGATTCATTGATTGATTTTTGGGACATTTCTTGGATTTTCCTGCATAGTCTTTCTAAATTCATTCATTCGTTAATTTTCTACCGCTTATCCTCACGAGGGTCGCCTATCCCGGCTGTCTTTGGGCGAGAGGCGGGGTACACCCTGGACTGGTCGCCAGCCAATCACAGGGCACATATAGACAAACAACCATTCACACTCACATTCATACCTATGGACAATTTGGAGTCGCCAATTAACCTAGCATGTTTTTGGAATGTGGGAGGAAACTGGAGTACCCGGAGAAAACCCACGCATGCACGGGGAGAACATGCAAACTCCACACAGAGATGGCCGTGGGTGGAATTAAACCTGGGTCTCCTAGCTGTGAGGCCTGCGCGCTAACCACTTGAACATCATTCAGTTTGACTGTACATATAAGAATGTTAATTAAATTGTTTTCAAACTGCTCTCCAAAATGACTTTCTAGTTTATTTTGTGGGACTGAGAACCATCATAGACAGCAAACCCAGCCGTTGTAAATTCTTTCTAAATTCCTATATAACAACTAGCATGTGCAACAAGGTGGACAGCAACAAATGGTGGCAACCACGCTGGCAACCACCCCAGACCAAAGAACAGATGCCACAAAGACATCCATTATATACCTCCAATTTCCCCCTTCTGGAAATCCATCGGAAAGCACTTTACATGTCTGTGTGACAGAGAGAAAGAGAAAAGAAAGTGGCTCGTCCTTCACTAAGTAATGCTTTGGCAACTATAATCAAGGCGCATTACAGTTATTACTGTTGCAAAATACATCTTGTGGGTTTGAACTGCTCATCGGCCTACAGGTTATATTTATTCTGTTTGCCTGTATTTTGCTGGCCACAACATTAGGTACAACTGCAAAGACAAGATCGGATCAATAATTGTTCTGTATATTTGGAAAAAGTACCACAACAATGAACATATTGTTAAATGAATTGCGTTAAGATGGTTCAGCATTATTAACTCATTTTTACTAAAAGTTGTCCCTCTCCGTAATGAACATTTTTGATGATTTCGACTGATTTTTCAAGGGTTATTTGGACATGGTATTTAGACCAAAGGAAAAATTCGACTCTCATCTTTCATCAGGAAAAAAAGTTTATTTTTACCTTTTTTCCGTTCTTTAGTAATCAGCAGTAGAACATAGGTAAGTTTCAGCAAAATGAAAAGATAACAAAGGGAAAAGACACTACATTTCAAGCATAACTTTGACACAATTTAGCCATATATATTAAGCCAAAATGGCGAAACAGCTATGCTACAGCATGAACAACACAAGTTGTTTTATATAAAATATAGTATATATTTTTTTACAAATATAACATCGACTATTTACAATTTTTACATTTGCAACTCAACTGTGAGTATGTGCACGCGTGCATGCGTTAAAATTTCCCTTCAAGCTCTTATAAAATTCCTGCACCAAGCATGATTCTTCTTTTGTGAAGTTACATCATCACCTTGTTGTGCCTCTCATGCAAAAAAAAAAAAAAAAAACATAAAAGATGTATGACTACATCTTAGGCAGCCAGCCTTTGCTTTGCAAAAGACGTATAAATACATCTTTGGTTAACTTTTACTTTCTTTTACTGGTGTGCCTAATAAAGTGCCCAGAGAGTATATCATATAACTAATTGAAATCCTTACGCCTGTTGTCATTCACACACGAGCGCTGCATCATCGCATGTGCTAACATTTGTGTTCATCCTCTTCGCACCAGTCAATCCACGGTAGGCTTCGTGTGTGTTAATTTATGCTAAGGAAAGGAAATCAGAGTCGATTAAAAAAACAGATGTGTGTCCCCTGTAATGCGATGGAACAATGATGCAGTAGACAGATTTAATAAAGCAGGCAGTATGTTGGCAATAAGCTGAGTTAAGCAAGCTTGATTCCATCTATTAACACTGTTTACCATCTCCTTTATTGCCCTGAGATGAATTGCAGCCAGGATAAATAAGACACATTTCGCTGGTGTTCATTCAGAGACTAACCAGAAATAAAATAATCTGGGGTTTATGAACGACTCATTTGGAAATATAATACCACGTATACTGTATTGTTTTCATTATTGGTAACTGTTTTGTGCAGGTGTTATATAGTGATAAAACAAAATAGTGGGACTTTGGTTGTAAAGCGGTGTGGTGTATCTTCACATAAGGAAACACAGATGCAGCTCAGCTAAAGATAGCCCTCCATTATAACATCATGTAGCCAACCCTGCAATTATTGCACTCTATTGGTTCTTCACACAGCACACCTGGAAGATACCAAGGGTATCACATATAGCACTGAACCCACCACGACTGAGAAACATTGATATTATTGTCACCGTGGGTGAAATATACAATAGCAGCCTATATTGTGGGAGGCATTATTGATATCAATGCCATTGTGGGTACTTTTCCACTGAAAATTAGTGACTCAACTCCACTTTCCGCACAGAACAAGACATGCTAACAATATTGATGGATGAATGATTCATCGTTTATCGTAGTAATTGGTCCCAGACCCGACCGTGATGACTGATTCCTTATTTAGAAATGCTATAGTTTTCTAGTTAGTGCATGGACACCCTCTTTATGACCTTTTAAACATGTTTTTAATATTATTAAAGCCCCAGTGCTCCTATTGTCACCTTTAAACTGTATTTTATTACCAAACACAGTAGACATACCAAATAAATCAGGTGTTATTGTGCCTGTTGTGAGATAATTCAAACCTAGAATAAAAGCGTGTTGTTCTGTTACTGCTCACCAAACTGTAACAGTTGCATTACTGACTCCTAGTGGCTAGTGTAGAATACTACATATTCAGTGTCTTTCAATATGTCTTTTGAATGCCTTATACAGGAAGATACTGTATGTATTTTTGTTCATTTAGGCATTATATGCTCGGAAATGCTTAATTTAAAGAAAAAAATTTTAAATTTGCTTCAATATGCATATTTTTTTTTACTATAAATAAGTCATATTCAACCAGAAAACAACATGATTTATAAATTGATGCTGGGAAATTCAAACTGTGAAGCAGTTACTATTACGTGTCTGTCAGCATCCATTTGCTCCTTACTGCATCATTGTTGCAGCATCACTTCAGCTCCATCTGACCTCCATCAAGGCCAAACAATCCTAACCATGTTTGTCTGACTTGTTTGACTGAAGAAGTCCATACTGTTCTTCCCATCCTGCCTTGTAGATGTAGCTCCATCTTCTGGATCTGATTGGACACTGCACTACATTGCCCCGATGCAAGTGGGCTGTAACAGCCATGTGGTTTGGATCCTTGATGGGTTTTTGCTTGGCACCCTTCAAAAATGATTTTTGTCGTTTGTTTGTTATTCTGCTAACTAACAAACCGCCGAATGACAATCAAAGCAATACCTCAAATCACACTTTAAGGCTAATTTTATGCTTTACTGATGTTCAAAACAATCTCTTGCCCTCATGCTTTTGGTGGTTAATTTTATGCTTTACAGAGGGTAAGAAGTAAACCAACAATGATCAGAACAGTGTCTTGTGTCTCTGCATTTTCTGCTTGGTAGAGGTAACAAACTAACCAGCAAATGCTGATGAAAACAACTTATCTCCATTATGCTCTTTTTCTTGGTTCGCACTGAAAGGAGGTAACAAACAAATCCGCTAACAGTCACATCTGTATCTCAAAGCCTTGGATTTTATGTTTAGCAGACATAACATTTTTATCAAATCTATATTTTGTGGCCCAGCATTTTCTGCTTGTCAGAGGTATCAACATTTTCCATTTTTGTGGGTTTTTTTGTGCCTGGCAGAGGTAACAAACCAACAGAAGTTGGTAAAAACAACAGTTAGTCCTCACACTTTCCTGCTGGTGTTCAACTTGGCAGAGGTAAAAAAAACAAAACAAAACGAAAAAAGAAATCCTAAATAGGAATCAAAACTGCTGTGCTTGGCGGAGTTAAGAAATGGAGTCAAAACAGTACCCCTCCCCTACAAAGCATGGGGACATCATGAACCGCAAACTAGTATTACTCTATTTACTATTACATAACACACTGTTTTCCGTGCCTAGGGTTTTGATTGTACAGTTGTCCCCCATCAGTTTGCACTTTCAATTTTGCAGCATATTATCAGTTTCTCGATAGTATTTTAAATCGGAGGGATGCAAAAACATTTCTGTCCCTCATTGGGGGCACGACAGGAAATAGTTGAGAACCCCTGCAGTAAATGGGCTGAAATTGACATCCGATCGTATTTTATACACAGCAGACACAAATAAAGTATTCAACATTTCCCCCCTCTTTATTCCCCCGTTGTTTGCAGTGTATTTTCACATGGCTATGGCTTCAAATCACTGTGGTCTGTGGCCCTTAAAGTGATGCACCCTCACTGCTACCCCTAGGTCTATGGGGGTGTTATTTCATGCCTTGGGAGCTCTAATAATGGTAGAAATTTTAGAACGTTGTAAACATTTTTTTATGCTGTAACTATGAAAATATTCAATTTATAAATCAGCAATGCCATGCATTCATCACAATCAGGTCTAGAACGAATTAATCGCAATAAACTGTGATGAATTACCCAGCCTTCTTTTTTACATGTTGTCACATAGTAAGCACTAGATATGAAAAGGCAGTTGTGACACCTTCCTCAAGTAGCGTAAAAAAAAAATGACTGCAGAGGGAGAATCGGTGCAAGGCTGTGGCAAATGAACACCGGTCCTCCCAGGAGACCTTTACCCTGAGGGAGCGCTATGATCGCCGCAGCGCCTTGTGTACGTGGATGTGTGTCACAGCAGGTGGTGCCCGTATGAAGTATCACACAGTTTATTTATGACAGCACCCCCACTGACGCTCAGAGGCTGAAAACAAGCCGCTCACAACTCAGAGCATCACTGTTGTGACACCAGACACTCTCTCACTTCTCACCTGCTCTTAAAGTGCACACTTGGAGTTTATTTGCTTTAGAACCGACGCCTGGAGCCATAGTGAAAGGAATATTTGGTTGTAAAGTATGTTCTTGCCGTTCTTAACGAGGTGTGATTTATTGACTGACAGTTTGTACTATTTGCTCTGTTTAATGTTTACTATATGCAACTGAATTTTTTTTGACATTAATAACAAATAATTACAGTATTCAAATTTGTATTATATCAAACATAAGCAATCATGTAGGTATTAAAAAAAAATCATGTAATGTTATGTGGAAAATGTAATGTAGTAGACTGACATTCTTTTTTTAATGGCTATTAAAGACAAGTGTTTAGTTGCAAATGGTTTAGAATGAATATTTCACAAATGTTTTGGTAGTATGGTTATTTCATTGTTTGTCAAATATTGAATGAACTCTTATTATTATTAATATTATTATGAACATTAATATTATTAATATGTATATTATTTGTTATATTAGATCAATCTATAAATGTCTACAATCAATTTTTTTACAAAATGTCCGATAAATTTATTTACAGAATTTTAGAAATTTATTTCATTTTGTCTTTTTAAACAGTGGTTTATTTTTATTTTTATTTTTATTTTTATTTTTATTTTTATTTTTATTTTTATTTTTATTTTTATTTTTATTTTTATTTTTAAGCTATAGTGAATATTTTTCAGACAAAATACGGGATAAGTATAGTAAGTTAGTATAATGTATACACACTAAAATAATAAGTAACCAAAAGTGATTTAATAGCTTACATCTATCCTCTATGGTGCTTATCTTCACTCAGGTTGCTGAAGTACGTATACTGCAGCCTATCCCAGCTGACTGGCGGGGTACACCCTGGACTGGTCGCCAGCCAATCACAGGGCACATATAGACAAACAACCATTTGCACTCACATTCATACCTATGGACAATTTACAGTCACCAATTACCTTGGAATGACAACGTTAAAACTCCACACACAACGTTAATCCTCTTGTCGCTTATCTAGTTGAAGTCTTGTAATATTCAGGACATCATGCACAATGGTAGAGTGCACATTTTTCACTTAAATATTGGTGGACATCAGGTATAAGGTGGATTACCGGAGATTGCTTGGGAACTGGCTATTCAATACAGATGTAAATGGAAGAAAAAAATCATTGAAGAGGATGTGGGCTTGA
Source organism: Doryrhamphus excisus (assembly GCF_037039965.1). Classification (NCBI taxonomy): domain Eukaryota; kingdom Metazoa; phylum Chordata; class Actinopteri; order Syngnathiformes; family Syngnathidae; genus Doryrhamphus; species Doryrhamphus excisus. The sequence goes on along the minus strand of NC_136377.1, from coordinate 7,995,916 downwards.
AATACATTGTAGACAAATCTCCTCACCTTTGAAGTGCATTGTGTCCAATGAAGAGCATTGCAAACATATAACAGGCGGCCATTACAATCAATCTGCGCAAGGCATGCTAAAATGGAGGAATGAAAGAGAGAGAGAAATGAAAAGTGTCTCCAATATCAGCTTCCTGGGACTTGTGGAACTGTTGTGCCGGTTGCTTAGTAACTGTAATACTCACATTCAGCCGCAGAGCATCTGCCTCCATTTTACACCGTTTTAACTTCCCATGTCCTCAAAACCTGCTTTTCTGTGTGATTTTATGGCAGTTATGACTCATTTTCTTTATTTTTCTGCATCTCCCATCCCACATAGTGCAAGGACAAGGACGACTTAAATTTATGTTTGCATATACCCGCCAAAACAGGAATCAAAACTGCTAAGAAATGGAGTCAAAACAGTACCCCTCCCCTACAAAGCATCGGGACATCATGAACTGCAAACTAGTATTACTTTATTTACTATTACATAACACACTTTTCCGTGCCTAGGGTTTTGATTGTACAGTTGTCCCCCATCAGTTTGCACTTTCAATTTTGCAGCATATTAACAGTTTCTCGATAGTATAGCAAACTAGCATTACTCTATTTACTGTTACATAACACACTGTTAACTACCTGCAATGCTTTTGAACAAGACTATAAGTTGGAGTTACGGGTATTTAAAAGAGTGTGTTAATTTTCAAACATAGTGTAGTAAGAATCGTAAAGCTGGAGTCCAGAGTGCCCATGAATGCACCTCGAGATGCATAAGGAAACTGAGCACTGCTGTTAACGTGTTAAGATACACATAAGTCAATATAACCTATATGCAATATAATAGTATAATTATCTGCAGTGTTTGTTTTTTTGTTTTTATATGTGCACCTGCAGTGCTATTCTCTTTGTTCTTCACGTCGTGTGTCCTTTTTTTTTGTCTCTACGAGGTTTTCAGGCTCACTGGAGGCATTCCAATTGATCCATCAATTTGGCAAAGCAGTGAAACATAAGAGTCATTCCCTCAGGACACACACACACTTTTCATAGACTATCTATGTTGTTTGCTTCACTCTCCACTGTCTCTTGAGTTTGCTTGTGTGTTCTTTCTTCTGTGTGCCCCCCCACCCCCACCTCCTTGCAATATGCATTTCTGCTTGTTGGACCGTCTAGTGTCATCGCCTCTCGGAGGAGAGTCCTGTCTAGGCCTGTCATGACTCAGTACACTGCTGTCAGTCACAAGCCAGTGTGAACTTTCAGCAGCGTTTGCATGGATGATCGCACGGATGACGAAAGTCAAGCACTGACTCATTAATAACATGATAGCAGTATGTCCTTTTAAGAAGGACTCTTTCGATAAAGCACATATAGAGACATGCTGTTCTTCCAACAGTTGTCTAATCATGTGTTCTGTCTTTGTCCCTTTTTTCCCCTTTCTGTTTTTTTTTTTTTTTTTGGTTTTTGTCTCTTCCTTCCTCTTTTTCTGTCTGTTCAACCCCGCTTTTTGTCTTCTTGGGGACACCAGTGATGGCTTCCAAAGGCAAAGTTCGAGGTGAGTGGTGGCCGTGTAGATAAGAATTAGATCTATTATGAGGCTGTGTTCACACTTGTCTTTTTTTTTTTTGTGAGGTGCAGCAGCTTAAGTAAAAAAATACATATTTTAGATAACTTCTTACTTTTGACAGTCCAAATATATTGGCAAGGGCACAGATTCTGTCTCTCCGTCATGTGTCATTGCCTGGCTCCTTCACACCACAATGACCGAGGCGGTGCATAACATTGTGTCAGTTTGCACCTGCCTTTAAACACATTCAATACCAAAGACGTAGTTATGCAGTTTTAAAGACCCAAAGTCGCGATTCCATATATATAATATATTTATACATTTTATAATTTTTTTTTGCATGAGATGCAACTCCCTACTAATACTTCAGAGCAATTTTAACCCATGAAAACGGCCACCAGGTGGCAGAAACGGTCGTGTTTTTTAACCGATCATGCTAAAATTTTGCTTGTCAGTTTGGTGTATGCCAAATTTGGTGGCGATTCGGCTAACTACATTAAAGTTAGTTAAAGTTAGTATTTTATTGGGGGGAAAATGGGATGCCATGCCATTTCAAAGATGTTCCTTTCCATTGTCACACTTACTGTGTTGCACATTTACTGGCCAAGTGAGATCTTCATCATCAACCCTTCCACTGCAGACCTTGACTGGATGCTGTGGTTTCAAAGTATACATATAAAGACCTACCCCGCCAATCTACCCTTAAGAGAACATGTTGAATTTCCTCAGCATGCTCCTCGATGAACACTGTTTTTTATAATCTACTTTATGTTTTAGGTTCCAACATGTAATGTCAATACGTGTTCACACTACACACTAAGACCTTGGTTCGAATCTCCATTTGGGTATCTCTGTGTACAATAATAGAGTACAAATTAGAATTCACGTACTCATTCATATCATAAGCAAGTGTGACCAAGTCTGAAGTTGGCACCATGTTTGCATCATGCACTTTGCACCAGTCTACAAATTAGATAAGTGTTTTCCCATAATCAGGTGAGCGTAAATAAAGATGAACTTATGCATAAATCCATGCATGAATTACACTAAGGCCGAGTGGTTAGCGCGCAGGCCTCACAGCTAGGAGACCAGAGTTCGATTAAACCCTCGGGCATCTCTGTGTGGAGTTTGCATGTTCTCCCTGTGCATGTGTGGGTTTTCTCCGGGTATTCCGGCTTCCTCTTACATTCCAAAAACATGCTAGGTTAATTGACTCCAAATTGTCCATAGGTATGAATGTGAGTGTGAATGGTTGTTTGTCTATATGTGCCCTGTGATTGGCTGGCGACAAATCCAGGGTGTATTGCTTGCCTGAAGACAGCTGGGATAGGCTCCAGCACCCCGGCGACCCTAAGAGGATAAGCGGTAGAAAATCAATGAATGAATGAATTCCACTTAGTTTCCTCGCTGTCATCCATTTGAACATGAGTGAAACACGGGACTTCCTTTTAGTCCGGTTGGAACATTTCAAGTCTAGTTTATTCTTTGGTCATTTGTTTGCTTTCACTCTATCTCCACTTGGAGCTGTCAGCATTGTGTAACCAATTCATGGAGCCCAATTTAATTTCCCCCCATAAAACCATCAGTTGTGTGTGTGTGTCCTTGGCTCTCATAAGGACTTGCCTTCTGGTCTGGACAAGAACACACTTAATATCAACTTGAGCTTTTTACACACAGGTTTATATATTTTTGACCATTAAATTGATGGGGCTGAATCAAGGACAAATAATATTGATGTCCAGTAGAAGGCTTGGCAGTGTGTTTGCTGTTTGATTCCAACATTACACATCAGATTGATAGAGATGCCATTTGATGTTAGCTTAAAAAAATATCTTCAGGTTGTGTTTGTTTTTGCCACTTTAACTTCAGGTGATATTTCTCAAAGCGACGGCACAAAACAATGACCTTATTAAATGATGCAGCAAGCTCTTTCTTCATCAGCGGGCACGGTTGTGAAAGGTCTCCCTTGGTTCCGCCCTGCTCAGTCAAAATGACATACAGGTCATTGGTAAAAGAGCATAGTGTAACGGACTGGGGGATATTGCTTATGACGTGTTTTCCAAAATGTGGTTCCTTCCCAATTCGTAGAAAGCGAAGGTCAAAACACGTGAATACAAAAAAAATATCCAGGCTGATTCTGGCTACTCCATTATTAAACAGGATTATAGAGCTTTGTAGCTAAAAGGATAGCCTTACCATATGCAGATACGCAAAAGATTTTATGATGGATCTGAGTCCCACAAAATAAAGAAAGACATTTTGTGGAGCAGTTTGAAAACAATTTAATTAACATTCTTATATGTACAGTCAGGCTGCACGATGTTCAAGTAGTAAGCGCGCAGGCCTCACAGCTCGGAGACCCGAGTTCGATTCCATCCTCAGGTATCTCTGTGTGGAGTTTGCATGTTCTCCCCGTGCATGCGTGGATTTTCTCCGGGTACTCCGGTTTCCTCCCACATTCCAAAAACATGCTAGGTTAATTGGCGACTCCAAATTGTCCATAGGTATGAATGTGAATGGTTGTTTGTCTATATGTGCCCTGTGATTGGCTGGCGACCAGTCCAGGGTGTACCCCGCCTCTCGCCCAAAGACAGCTGGGATAGGTTCCAGCACCCCCACGACCCTCGTGAGGATAAATGGTAGAAAATAAATGAATGAATGAATATGGCTGGTACAAATATGTTACCTGAAGAATACAATAAACATGACAACCTAGGAAGCGCTGTTTTTTGCCGTACAATGCCATAGCTATTGATAATCTCCCAAAGAGCTACCAAAAAATCGACACATTTGTTACTAATGACAAAAAATAGATATTATTTAAGCCTTTATATTGCAATTTTTATTTGCCCGACAGGCTTTAAATCATGCATTTGTCAGTTGGGGCTAGTGTTTCCCAATCAAAGCATGCAGCAAAAGTTTCACCTTTTACTGGTTTCTCCAGCTGAAATGATGACTAAGAATCGCTATTGATGTTGGATAATGATGTGTGTGTGTGTGTGTGTGTGTGTGTATGTGTGAAACGGACATTTTTAGTCTTGAGGACCTCAAGCATTTTTTTTTCATCTGACACTGCAGAAAAAAGTATGCATAAAAATCATTTACCTATCACAAGGCCTGGTGGGGGTTTTGTATTGGCAGCCATATGTTGTGGACAACAAACACAGGTGCATTTTATTGATACCATTTTGATACCTTGAGGACATCCTGTGTCCCATTGTAATGCCATTCATCCACCACCCCCCATCACTTCATGTTGCAGCATGCTAATGCATGGCCCCATGTTGTAAGAATATGCCCCTTTGAGCATATTTGGCATGCTCTGCATCGTACATGATAGCGTGTTCCAGTTCCTGACAATATCCAGCAACTTTGCAAAGCCCTTGAAGAGGACCAACATTCCACCAGCTATAATCCTAAATGGTGATATTACCAGATATTTCTGGACCCCCATCCCCACAGTAAAACATGGCCTTTTAGTGTGGCCAGCATAAGGCACACCTTTGCACCGATAATGCTGTTTCATCACCATCTTCCTATACCACACCTGTGAGGTGGAGAAGTTCGCCTGTACATAGAAAATGTGTTGCATATTTTGGTAGCGTGTAGTTGTACAGCTAGAGTCCAGACATAAAGGTCAGCAGCTCCAGGCTGTCCGTCTGTCTGGCTGCACTTCTCTCTCCTTCACTGCCTCCTGAATGTCTAAATAAGGAAGGTTAGTTGACTCAGCTGCTGTTGCTTCAAAGGTCAGAAGGGAAGAATCTGTAATTCTGTCTCATGACAATTAGTTGTGCTATACTTTCGGGAGGGGTTGTTGTTTCGGAAAAAAAATTCCAGATGCAGTATTGACGTCTTGTGCGGTGGTTGGAATGTAATGAGTGGTTGGGAGGCAGGGGTCCAAATGATTGTCGGGAAGCTGTGATTGTTGAGCCATCTCTTTTTGGTTGAGGGCGGAAATTGAGGATGGTGATGAGTGGTTCCATTTTAGCATTCAACATACATTTAAAGTCAGCAGTAAGGAGGTTGGAGCTTATTTCTAAGGGAGGAAAAAAAGACAACCTTCAAGTGCTCCATTCTGGAAGATGTAGTGATGCAACGCTCACTTCTTTATTGCACACGGAAGAAGCGGTTGACCTGTGTCATCCTTGGCGTGTCATTCAGATTTGAGGGCAATTAATCTAACCCCCCCCTCAGTCTCTCGCTCTCTCAGAACACAATGGAGCGCAAGGATCACGATTATCGGGAAAGGAGCTCCGGCAGAAAGGGAGGATATGAAAATGAGAGACAAAGAAAGTGGAAATACACCCTTCAGGGATCAACTCCAAGAGGAAATGTGACACACGGAGAGCAAGGAATACTGAGAGAAAGCGAGGGAATTGAGTGTGTGTACTGGAAAAGAAAGTAGGGGAAAGCACCCGAGTTGAAGAGAAGATCTAAATTTAGACATGGAAATCAGAGGAGAGCAGCTGCCTCCTTTTTCCTCAGGAGATACATTTAAATCAGGTCTGGGTGGCCAGGAGGGAAAACTAAGCAAGCAACTCCACTGGTCAATTAGGCACACACAGGACTGCATTGTTCTAATAGAACCATCATTGTGGCCCCTTTGGCCGTTTTAGTCCCAGTGGACTGCTCATGCTGGGGGGGTTCATGGATGGAATTTGTGCAAAAATAACTTATCACTTGAAGAATCTGCAGATTTTTTTTGAGGACTGCAATGCGATGCAAATGGCTCATTAGTAGTGTAGTGGTTCACATTGCTGACATTAGTGGGACTCCCACTAAATGGCAGCATCCTACTCCGAGCATCCCAAACTATAGCAAACTCTGTCAAGGCGTAAATGTCACATGATAACAGCTTATATACAGAATGTGGTTCAAATAGGACTCGACAAAGTTTCACTGGTCTATGTGAGTGACAGTAAGAAAAGCTCTATCTTTCTTGGGAAGGAGTCATTTGACTACATCTGTTGGTTTGCATGTCTAAATGTCCAAACCCTGCATATAAGACTAATTTATACTTTTATGTCTGATAAAATATTTGAGTGGTTGAGTGGTTAGCACGCAGACCTCACAGCTAGGAGACCAGGGTTCAATTCCACCCTCGGCCATCTCTGTGTGGAGTTTGCATGCTCTCCCCGTGCATGCGTGGGTTTTCTCCGGGTACTCCGGTTTCCTCCCACATTCCAAAAACATGCTAGGTTAATTGGTGACTCCAAATTGTCCATAGGTATGAATGTGAGTGTGAATGGTTGTTTGTCTATATAGGCTCCAGCACCCCCCGCAACCCTCATGAGGAAAATGAATGAATGAATGAATGAATGAAAATATTGCCGTATATCCTGGCCCACCTTGTACATGAATGGCTTCCACAGATAATTGTTGAGGAAGTCTGCAACACAGCGTCTTTTTTACTCAGTCGATTTTTTTAACTCGAGATCCTTCACGATGGCTGTCGTGTTTCAGAAGCTTGCACGGGGCATTCAACCAACCACTGAGCGTCTTACGGTGTATAATTTCACTTAAATAGATAACTTAAAAAGAGCAATTATGAGGTTGTCCTTCCTCTGCGTATAGCAACGCTACTTGTTACTCTGCCAGTCCACTAATGTATTCCTTGGCCAATGTATTCCAGTACTGCTGCATGCACGTAACTAGTTCTTTCATTATGGGGGCCACCTTCTCCTTCATGGGGTGAATTCCAAAATTTTTAAAAATGTGTCCATGATCAAACAGTGGCATCATAAAACCTTGACTACATGTACATCCAATGTTTTGTTACATTTTAACTTTATAGCACAGCTATGTTACACATGCTATATTACAAGGAAGCATTTTTTGAAGCATTTGCGTATGAATAGAGCTAACGCAGAGTTATGCTCCAAAACATCGTCTTGTATGCTGGGTCTGTGCAAACATGGTTGAAAAGTGTCTGAAATGTTGTCAGCAAGTTAGAAAACAATCAAGGAGGAGTTAGGATGCTAATTTTAAGGTAATGTCAACCAGTGAAGAAATATGATATTCCTTTTTATTTCAATCTACCAGTTATTATTTCACCGATTGAAAGCATGAAAGATGGGTCTTATATTCAGGTCAATACGGTGCGTTCCCTTTGTGGCCTGAAAGACTGAAATAAAATATATGCCAGTGGGCTGTACTTAAGTATGTGCGTCCCATCTGAGTAAGTTGGGAAAATGAGGAGAAAGTAGGTGATGTTCATAGAGAAGAAGCAATAAAGAGAGTGAGGACAGCGGCAGGGAGGCTGGTAAATCATGGGGCCAGCGCACGCTTCATGCAAAACTTCCATGAATAAAACATATTTCTTTCCTCCCAACGCTCCGATCCATTTGCCTCCTCCTCCTCTTTCCCACTCTATCTCTTCTGTGCATGATTAACCTTGGGAGGCCTTAATCAACGCTGGAAATGACCCGTGCTCTTTGACGTACCTCCTTTCCTCCTTCACCTTCTTGCACATCCCATCTCTCCCTCTCATACACAATCTCTGTTTAGCTTACCTGAGCAGTCTTTAAATAGTAATAATACTAAATACTGGCAAAAGTCTCAGACGGTGCTCCATTTATGCAAGGAATTTGATCAAATATCGGAGCATGGAATTCTGTTTCAAAATAATCCATCCACATGTGTGTTCCCTTTATGATCTTCTCCTCGGGGGTAAAAATGAGAGTTAAGTCAGGGATGAATAATCTTCCTAACCTAAGCCTTTATTCACACAGTCTTTAAAGCCCGTCCTCTGGGGATGGGAACAGGGATAGATTTATGGTTATTTTTATTTACTCGTTCCCACTCTCACAGACGACGCATGTGCAACATAGGGAGCTGCCCAGGATGCTGAGGAGTCATAGACCTCTCCATGGTCCTGAAAGCTTAACTCAGCTTTACAGCTTACATATGAATTATCTAATTGTCTCATTTCTTGGTGTTTTCTCTCTTTTTTTGTGTGTTGATGTGAGTATTGCCCACACGGGTCCTCAGGGAGCAGCTTTTAATTTGTTTTCTCCCAGTGTGCAAGGTTCCAGGGTCACTACTGCAGGCTAAATGCACCTGCTGTTATGGTGCATTTCAGTACATGGAGCTAAAATGTGTTTTTTATGTCGTGAAAACGACCATACACCGCTCGTCGTCACAACATCAACGATTAACACACAATGAGGTGTCCTGTGACTCATTGTAGCTCACATGTGTGTCTTGTTGTAGGTGTCAGCGGTCAGTACCCTTTGGTTCAGAATGTCACGGTGACAGAGGGCGGCATCGCCAACATGACTTGCCGGGTGGAGTACAACGACAACACCTCCCTCCAGTGGTCTAACCCAGCACAGCAGACCCTCTTCTTTGGCGACAAGAAAGGTGAGTGGATGCATGTGTGTTTGTTTGTGTTTGCCATATGCACACACACACACACACACACACACAGTACACTGACCTAAATGGGTTGAGAAACATACAAAACAAATTGGTATGTTTCAGATATTGATATTTTATATTCCGTTTATTTGTCACAAAATTATGAAACAAATAACACACAAGTTGTTATTATTAAAACTAATGACACTTTGTTTTGATAAAAAACTGTAAAAAAGAACGTTCTCGCAAGAACGTTCTTGTTTAGAGAAAATCTGTCTTGCGGGAACGGGCCATCCAGGAGTCTGTCTATCAGACTGTCAGCTATGGCATCGCTATTTTAAATGATAATACACATAATATGGAAGTGGCAGTGCATGAGGCAGGATTGGTGCACACTGTAAACCTTGCAATACAACCTATATCGGTGTTACAGCATCACATATCATTTCGCAAGTGTTGTAATTATACATTTAATCAAAGTTACTTAAGGTTTGTCAGATCAAAGCAGTATCACAGCATAAGACATCTATCAAAGCATGGGATGACAGTGAGGCAGTTTGCTACCTTGGCAGCATTATTCATTCATTCATTTTCAACCGCTTATCCTCATGAGGGTTGCGGGGGTGCTGGAGCCTATCCCAGCTTCGGGCGAGAGGCGGGGTACACCCTGGACTGGTGGCCAGCCAATCACAGGGCACATATAGACAAACAACCATTCACACTCACATTCATACCTATGGACAATTTGGAGTCGCCAATTAACCTAGCATGTTTTTGGAATGTGGGAGGAAACAAGAGTACACGGAGAAAACCCATGCATGCACGGGGAGAACATGCAAACTCCACACAGAGATGCCCGAGGGAGGAATCGAACTCGGGTCTCCTAGCTGTGAGGCCTGCTCCGCCCCAAGGGAGGGTGTGCCTCACATTTCGAACATACGGGTCTGGAGTTCAATTGTAGCATCACCATGTGACACTATTTACTGTCAGTGTGTTTGTCAAAACCTGCAAGCTCAGCCGTGCTTTGTGACTCTTGCACTCATTTGCACATCATGAGCTTCATTTTCCTACTCTGGATGGTAAAAAAACAACTATATGAGAAGGTCAAGTCAAGTCAGGTTTATGTATACAGCGGTGATTCATTCAAACAAGAAGGAAAACACAAACGGCAAACAAGAAAGAAAAAAAAACAAACAGTACCGACCCCGCATGAGCAAGCACTTTGTATTTTGTCCTGATTGTCATACATGTGGAATATGTCACATAATACAACTAAATAAAACAAAAATAAAGTAAAAGCACCCACCCATTAAATACACCCAATGCTGTCACCTTGTGGTATTTTTTTTTAGGTATTTCTGGAAAAATAAGTGACCTTTCATATGTCACAGGAAGTTCTGTCTCTGGTGGCATCATTGAAAACACGACAAAGCCAAAGAAAAGCGTAATCACACCTGTAGACTATATTTTCTCCATTGAGGGCCGCCACAGAAAATAAAAGGATGCGTAGGTGTCTACTTGTATATACACTATATATTTTGTTGTTGTTGTAGAAATGCTACAAAACATTATATATTGCAGTTTTTTGGGTTTATTTTTATTTCTCCAATGTGCCACGGGCCAGTAAAAAATTAGCCACATGCCACTATTGGACACTAGACCCCACTTTCTGTTCTAAACAGTCACTGAGCATAAGTCTTGTGATGTTTGATGATGATTTGAACTCTTACGGTATGTTAAATTCTTAAAAACCGTGGACTCCCAATTCTACCATATTTTGGGTGCATAGACTCAATGGCTGTGATCAAAATGCACATCAACATGTGGGCGTGGCACAAAGCTGTCAGTGTTTTAATGGCTAATAAGTACAAAAGTTTATTCTTGACCTTTTACTCTCTCCCCAGTTAAGTCCCTGTAAAGAGGATTCATGGATGTTATTTTGCGGGTTCAGGCCCGCTGACTGATTGTGAGCCACAGCGCCTCTCTGCGCCATTAGTGGAGTGTAATAGAGTATGAATCACGCTCTCTTGTAAGTGTCTGGATTAAGCACATATGGGATTTACACGCTCTTCTTCCATTATCCGCTCCCTCACACTGGCTGCCCACTGGCTCTCACTAGTCCGTTTGTGTTTTGCTTGTGTGTGCGTTTCTATGCGGGGTTTTTTTTTGGGCTTCATACACAAGCAAATTTCCAAACGGCTCAGTCAGAGCAGCCGTACAAAAATGCACTGAACATCAAATTCAACAGTTGATATGTTCTGTGGGTTATTCCATATCACCCGGGGGGGGGGGGGGGGGGGTTGAGCTCAGGGGTGTATTCTGTGGCATTTCCAATGCAGAGCTGTGCGAGATTGGAAATGAAAAAGCACCCGAAGACTTTCCTATTATCAGCACAGCTACCACTGAGAACCCGCAATTGCATGGTAGTTTTTAGAGGGGTTTAGCCTTGTGTGTGTTCCTACGTGGGGGGGTGGGGGTGTTGTCTTGCTGAATGTGGCATTTCACATGCACATGCTGATGGGCGCGCAGACATGCCGAGTGTTTCCAAAGTGCCACTGGCAGTGTGAGAAGATGTCTGAGCTGCAAACGCCTGTGAGCACAGTGGCTTTCAGATTAATGTTGCTTTCTGCCTGCTGGGAGGAAGATGAGGATTAGGGGCAGGCACACTTTTGCTCAAATACACAACTCCCACTGTGGCTTTATGTATATTTTGCTTAGTTGCAGTCACTTTTTGTGCATTAGTCATGATATTGACACTTTCATTATATGCGTTACATTAACGCTCAGTTTGGACTCTTAGGAAAAACAATCAGACTGCACTTCCGGAATAACAAACAAAAACAGACTGTGTACATATATTTCTACTGCTATTCTGTATATTTTGTATTTTCATATTTTGTATTTCATATTTTGTATTTTTCATTCTTTTTTAATAGATGTGTATGCACCTACTATACCAAAACAAATTCCTAGTATGTGTTTGATCATACATGGCAATAAACCATTTCTGATTCTGATTCTGATTCTGATTCTGATTCTGATATGTCCAATAACAATTATATATACATACGATATCAGGTTTTTGAATACTCTACTGGTCCTGTGTTGGGGACTGGGTACAGGGTGGCTTGGGGCGGGCTGGATCCTGCACCTTAGGGTTGGGAGGTTGTGGGGCCCCTGGTGCTCATCTGTCCGTGTGAGGTGTGGTGTCTCACTAGTCTCAGGCTGATGGTTCCTGTTTACCTGTTTCTGGCCAGGGTTGCCTCTCTGTGGCCCCTTGCTGGTCTGCTGAGGGAGCCTTTCCCGGTTTTGCCAATCTATATATAGTAATACTGTATACATGTTACATGCTGTATGTGTGCTCCCCGTGCATGCGTGGGTTTTCTCCGGGTACTCCGGTTTCCTCCCGCATTCCAAAAACATGCTAGGTTAATTGGCGACTCCAAATTATCCATAGGTATGAATGTGAGTGTGAATATGTGCCCTGTGATTGGCTGACGACCAGTCCAGGGTGTACCCCGCCTCTAGCCCAAAGACAGCTGGGATAGGCCCCAGCACGCCTGTGACCCTCGGTAGTAATGAAGTAGTGAATGAATGAATACTATATGTGTGTATATCTATATATATACAGATCCAATGGTCCAAAAAAACCCAACTCTGCTGAAGTATGAAACAAACTCCTCAAGGTCAATGTCCAAGAAAGGTTGTTGAAGTCATGATGTTGGTTCCACAATTTTCTGGTTTACCAAAAATTGCCTAAAACTATGAAAATATCCTCCCTAGTGAAATATTCTATCCATAGCAGAGGTCAGAGAATAGCTGGACAGCTTCAGTCCTTGTTTTAAAGAAGATGAGGTGCATCAGTAAATAAAGGGATGGAATTGTGGCTCCAATATGCTTGGTTTCACACAAATTGGTAAATTAAAGATGTAGTCTCGTATGATGGCTCCATTTCTGTTGTATTATTCAGGTGATAGGGTCAGGATTTGGTGGGAAAAGAATAACATCCTAAGTAGTGATGGTACTGGTTTGAGGGTGTTTTTTCTTGCCCAACTTTGGACCCATTAGTACAAATTTTGTATGGTATAACAACAACAGCTGCACGGTGTTCAAGTGGTTAGCGCACAGGTCGATTCCCCGCTCAGGCATCTCCGGGTTCTTTCTCCCACATTCCAAAAAATGCTAGGCTAATTAGCGACTCCAAATTGTCCATAGGTATGAATGTGAGTGTGAATGGTTGTTTGTCTATATGTGCCCTATGATTGGCTGGCGACCAGTCCAGTGTGTACCCCACCTCTCGCTCCAGCACCCCCGCGACCCTCGTGAGGATAAGCAGTAGAAAATGAATGAATGAGAGTATAATAAGTAAATAAAATGTCCAGAGTGTACCCCACCTCTCGCTCATAGTCTGCTGGGATAGGCTCCAGCATACCCGATGTCCTCATAAATTAAATTTTGTGTTCTGTACTTGGTAATGGTATAATGATAATGGTATAATACACCTTGAACATAGACACAAACTGGGATAGGCTCCAGCATGCCTGCGACCCTCTTGAGGATAAGCAGCCCAGAAAATGGATGGATGGATAACGGCAATAGTATTGTTGACCATCTTCTCAAACTGGATTTTTGTAATTTTTTTTTATTTTTATCATCTACCTTCCTTATGTGAGACAAGGACACATGTCTTTTCCTTTTTCTGTATAGTTTTTCACATGTCTTTCCTTTTTCTCGATAGCCACATCATGCTGACAGCTAACATTCCAAGGTCATGGGATTCACCTATTTTTCCTATAAAGACATTTATGCATACTCCTCATGTAGAAATCGGTGAGGTAGTCAATAATAAAGAATCAAACAAACAAGATCAGTAGAAAATCCCATTTGGTCAAAAGCAAATGACCTTTGTTGTTAATCTTTGTCACGTATATCCGCCATTCAATTCCGCCACATACCATCAGCATAAACATATTGCTTTCTAGCAGACAGATATAGTGATGGACCCCTTTGGCAAACCCCTGTGAGCGCCGCCGTTTTCTCCGCCGCCGTTGTTTTTAATGTCACGGCTTGCGCTTCACCTCGAAGATGCTCAGACGGATGCAAGAGAGACTCCTCTTGTCGCCTCGTCCTCTCCGAGGCACTCCGGCGGCTGTGAGGGGTTGTTTGAATTTCAAATAAGTCATCGGCACAAAAGTAGGCACTTTGTCCTCCCCATCACGACACCACTGAGGGACTTAATCTGTGCCTCGGCAGCAAGAGAGAGATGAGCACCGGGCAAGAGGGATTCTCTCTTTTATACCGCTCAAAAGAGACTAATATCCTTTTACAAATTGCTCTTTTGGTTTTGTGGAACTCAAGACTTGATAATAGCTTTAGTTTGTGGAAAGAGACATTTCCCTATGATCTATAATTACAGTATCTTCACTGTCCCCATAGCATTGAGAAGCTATGTGTAATTACTTTCCAGGAAAAATAGGCAGACGTCTTTAGCGATCATGCTTGCTGAGCTTCGACGTGAGGTTCATCTATTCAGTATGTCTTTTACCGTCCACATCGTCTTCCATTTATAATACATTCATCATTCCCATTGCACTGGAGCTTTCTCCCTCTTGATACACTCCTGTTAAATTGGATGACCAGCCTTCAGAGCAACATTAAATGAAGTTTGTCACTGGTAGAGCAGAACATATTCAGACACTGGAAATGTAATTTAATTATGTTACACCTTGCTAACACCAGGTAGGTGTTAGCCCCTTTTCCCCCTTCAGAACATCATCACTTTCTGTGTGCAATGGAGAGTAAAATAGAAACGAGATCAACACTTTTGTGGACAAATACGCCCTGAATGTAAAAACTAGGAATAAATGACATGATTGTCAAGTTTATGAGTTCAATATGTGAATTTTTACTTTGTAGTCTTATGAATAGCATGGGATGCTGAGTTAATAAGTGCATCCATGCATTGGGTCAACACAACTCATCAAAACAGGAAGTCAAAGGTGAACGGTACCTGTTACCAAAGTTAATCTGTTTTATTGTCTTTCATTCGTCCATTTTCTACCTCTTATTCTCACAAGGGTCGCGGGCGTGGACTGGTCGCCAGCCAATCACAGGGCACATATAAACAAACAACCATTCACACTCACATTCATACCTATGGACAATTTGGAGTCGCCAATTAACCTAGCATGTTTTTGGAATGTGGGAGGAAACCGGAGTACCCGGAGAAAACCAGGGGAGAACATGCAAACTCCACACAGAGATGCCCGAGGGGGGACTCGAACCTGGGTGTTCTAGCTGTGTGGCCTGCGTGCAGCCCTGTTTTATTGTCTTAAGTGTTTTATATATTGTTTTACTTTAAAAAGTGGTTGACTTTGACCGATTATAAAAATTAGATAGCGAATCATATGACGATTTGGTGTTTATCTAATTTTAAATGAATAAATTAAATAAATAAATAAATACAAATACACACCGGTTTTCGTTTTTTTATGCAGATTTTGATATCGGTGCATGAGTGTGATGTCATCAAACTGATGTCACCGTGTTCCACAAAGAAACAAAGCTTGCAAGATCAGCATGTCTGCAGTTTGAAATTCATTGTAAATATCACATATCAGGAAGAATCGCTCATGTCACATGCAGTACTGATAGTACTGATAAAAACAATCCTGGAA
This sequence comes from Doryrhamphus excisus, assembly GCF_037039965.1. Classification (NCBI taxonomy): domain Eukaryota; kingdom Metazoa; phylum Chordata; class Actinopteri; order Syngnathiformes; family Syngnathidae; genus Doryrhamphus; species Doryrhamphus excisus. The sequence goes on along the minus strand of NC_136377.1, from coordinate 7,980,308 downwards.
AAAAGATTATACCCAATATTAGTCCGGACTTTCATGCTTTGCACTTAACATTGTTTTTATACAGATGTTTGTGCCACATAAACATGTGCAGCTTTCCAAATTGTATTGTTGCTGTTGATAATAGCAGAAATGTCATAATAGTCGATTGTTGGTCATGATTTTTTATTTGTTCAGACAAAATGTTTAAAGTACTGTACATATGGTACTTAAAATAACATTTATTGCAGTGGTTCTGGGGTTTCTAGACATTTGACCTGAAGCCATGGACCCCTTCAAAATTGTATATTTTGACATGGGCACTGATAAATAGCAGTATCTGTCCAAAAATGTAACATTGATGTCTGTTATAAGTAGAACATTGTGTTATTGTTGTATGAGCAACACGTGGTTGGTTGCGTAAATATCACCTACTTTGGGCTGCATGTGTGTTTGCTGTGATTGAAGTGTCCCTGAATGCGTCCCAGGAGTGATGTGATGCACCTGAATACACCATTTTAAACAGCGCTGACAGCAGTTTTTGATCCTGCGTGTCATCCCCCTTCTTAATAGTATCTAAAATACAAAAATACATACAAGCACCAATAAAACCTCATTTTTGAATCTCCACTCACAGTGCCAGGTTTTCACCGCTGGGGCCGTGTGGGGATTAATTGGAACAGCAATATAAATGAAATGCTCTTAATGCACAAAATAATCATTCAAAGTTGCTCATTTGTTGATATGATGCACACAGAGCAAGGAACAACTTGTGAGGCGCTCCAGCTGTTTCATGCCTGCTGACTGATTGAATCCGTTCAAACATGGAGATTAGTGTTACAGGTGAGCAGCTAAGGGCCAATATATCATTTTCAGGCTCTAAGATGTTTCATATGAAACTATTCAAGTCCTCAGAGGTCAAATATTCACCTGGCCTAAATCAATTTAGTTTGTGTATGTTGTGTGTGAAAGTGTGTATGTGTTGCATTCCAGGCTTCCATCATGGAAGCTTTGAAGCATTCCCCGTATCTGTGCCTGAGCAATTTAGGGAATAGCCTAGTGAAAGTTTCTCAAAGTAAATAATAAAATACGGAAAAACCTGACAGATTTTTTTTTTTCCATTATTAAAAAGATAGCAAAACTTTCACTCAAAACTCAATCTTGACAGGAACTTTGGAGACAGCTGTCTTCTATTTTTTTTGTCTAATATCAAGCCAAATATTGGAAAGGTTGTTGTGTCTGATAGAAAAAAAACTCGACTGGAAATCCCTAAAGATCCTTAACAGGTCCCCTTTCTCCGAGACATGGACCATAAAACATGAGCGGAATGGAGGGGGAAAAGGGGAGCAAAAAGAGGAAAGGGAATGCAGGCCTCCGGTGGGATAAAGGCGAGGAATTAAGGAAGCGTTTTATGAGAGCTTTCAGACACAGTCATCACCTGTGAAAGACACAGACAACTTTTTCTTTGACCTTGGGAAACGTGCATCTTGCGAAACCTCGCTGCACATCTATAAAGTATATGAACTTTTATGACACAAAAGCCTTTTCTGTGCTGATGTTTGTGTCTTAATTTGAAAAAGAGCTGTCTCATTTCAGTTTCTGCCGCAGCACAAAGTGAAACGAGAGCTTAACATTCAAACAGGCATGGTTTGCAAGGTCTAGAGAAAAATACCTGAGGCCAGTGGAAATAATTAGCTCCCACTTAATAGCTGACACATTCATTACCTCTCTTCTGGGCGCAAGCAAAACCAAAATGTTGTCACTTCATCTTCAATAGCATATTGTATTTTACCTTTTTATACCAATCCTGCTCAAATTTTGCTTGTCAGTTCCCTCAAGGGAACCAAATTTGATGGTGATATGGCTGAACACCTACATACTATGAGGACAATCTAACTTGTGGATAATGCTTTTGCAATACATTTTTGTGCAACATGTGTATGCACCCTGTGATGTAATATATCATTCCTCACACTGTACATATTTTAAGTAAGCGACCGTCCAGCTACGTTATCGCCGGGCCTCTCGGCCTCTAGCCCCGATGTCAAAGTGTGGCGCACCTGTTTTTGAACACTTAATGAAAAGACATTAAATAAAAAATTTGAGGTAGGTAAATAATGCAGTGTGCCAGCACAAGTTTCGTTTCTGACCACATACACATATTTAATTGGAAAACAATGCATGTGTAAAGGTTTACAGTACATATTATATCTGGGGAGTTGATTGAGCACTCAATAGATTCATTCATTCATTTTCTACCGCTTTTCCTCACAAGGGTTGCGGGGGTGCTGGAGGGCGAGAGGCGGGGTACACCCTTGACTGGATTTGTCGCCAGCTAATCACAGGGCACATATAGACAAACAACCATTCACACTCACATTCATACCTATGGACAATTTGGAGTCGCCAATTAACCTAGCATGGTTTTGGAATGTGGGAGGAAACCGGAGTACCCGGAGAAAACCCACGCATGCACGGGGAGAACATGTAAACTCCACACATAGATGGCCACGGGTGGAATTAAACCCTGGTCTCCTAGCTGTGAGGTCTGCGCGCTAACCACTCGACCGCCGTGCAGCCCTCACTCAATAGATAAATTAATAGATATGTTTAATGACAACAGTAGGACCACGTTTCTGTAGAACAACCCTCTGCCTGGGCCAATATATTAAATTGGGCAATACCATCATACTGTACCTGTTAGTCTTCATTGTGGGCAGAATTTCTCCATGCAACACAATATGAGCTTTCACTTTTATTCTGGGCTCTTTTCCAGTAGATATGTAGCTATCTAGCTGTGTGCTGGACAGACAGCGCTTTGGGTTGCGGCACACTAATTGAGCGTCATTGTGCATGGTGAATGTACGAAATAACATGCATTGGCCGCACCAATTACATATGTGGGGGTGCATGTGTGGTGCACGACACACATCAGAGTCTGCAAGTTGACATTTGTTTCCCAAACCTGTACAAAAGACACACTTTGGCCATACAGACAAATCATGATGATGTACAGAAGTTTGTCTTGCAACCTCAAAAAAAACATAAGCACACTTAGAGTTTTTGTTTGACATGACAAAGAAACCCTGTGGTGGCACGTCGTATGCCCCCATCACACTGTGTGTTTCTTGCATCTTTGTACATGTAAACTGGATGTACAAGCCAGTTGACATACGACCAGTTGTGACCAGGCAAAAGAAAAATTTGTTACTTTTTAGTTACTTTTCATTGTGTCCTTGTTAATGATATACGGTATACTACCTCAAATGACTATTTTGATTTGATAATTGATCTGAGGTACTGATATTTCAGTATCAAACTAGATAATATACTGTATGCTTGCTGAAATTCACGTTGATTTCACGTGATTGTGGGTCTCGATGCAGAAAAAAATCAACAGGATATCTAGGCAAGAACTCTCACACTAACCCACTTCTCAGGAGCACCTCATCTAAAAGGTTGGGGTCCCTCTGAACTGTCAGTCGTTGAAAAGAAAATCTCTACAGACCAATTATTATATGGAGCACTGGCAGATTTTTTTTCAATTTTAAAAAGCAACCTTTCCTCGGAAGGTGAAGAAATGTCCGAAATGCAGAATCTACATTATTCAATAAACATTCCATGCTATTTGTTCGCTCCTTCCCGAGCTCGCTGGCATGCCCCCGCCGTAGCCAACAGAGTCAAGTCCCCCAGATGAGTTGTTGACAAGAAAAAGAGAGCCGTCGCTTGCAGACGTCGACGGGCTGAATGTATATTCTGAAATTTGCACTTTTCTCATTATAAAACTGTGTCAGCCAGAATGAGCAAACACCTGCCAGGGTTCTGTACGGATACACGCGCTCCCTGGAGAGATGAAGGGAGCGGATGGGATGGCGACGATGAGAGGAAAGGGCAAGGGGAGGAAAAGGTTGTTGTGGGAGGGGGTGCGGGGGGGGCGTGCAAACATGATACGCTGAAAGTGAGTGAATTTAGACTGTTGGCTGTTTACTTATGCATGCACATTGTCTCGCTTAATTAAATCAATGTACCAATGGAATTATCTACACATCCATATTCACACACATTTTTACTCACCTGATTCTTTTAATGGGGCTGAGTTGATGTGCAGCCAGGGAAGCTTTTTGGCTTTGCGCTTTTTGGACACAAAAAAGGAAAAACTTTTTTTTCTCACCTGCTTCACAATCTAAGCGCTGTGAATTTGGAGGATCACTGGACAGTTTGGTGGTTCTGTGTCATTGTGCATGAGAGGATAATAGTCATGGCGATGGAGCAGCCATCATTATTTTGGGCAGCCAACCACAAGATCAAGCCCCAGAGTGTTATTTTTTTATGTGTGTATGTGTATTTTTTTAAAGGGTTTATTGGAGCTTTGAAAACCCAGGAACACACAACAAAGCACCATCACACAAGATTGTGTTTGACATTCCCAACTGTGGATGTTTTCGTGGAAATGTGGTTGTTTTAATGGGGAAATGTTTAAAAAAAACAGTGTGGCTGCGGTAGGAAATCATCAAAATGGAAATTCTGGGTCAAATGTCACAGTCATATAACCTTTGCTAACTGTACAGGTAGTACAATACCTCAATACCTTATTAACCCAAATATATAACTTTTTGAAGGCCTTTATGTTTTCCATATCAGCGAAGTAGCAACTGTTTGACTGACCTTAACATTAGGTACACCTGCAAAGTAGCACAAGAGCGGCATCAAACATTCTGCAATTATGGCTATCATACTACATGACATACATAAGTGTGCTCAAATATTACATCCTCCTCAATACAGTATGTACAATGCGGTCCAATGCAGTATGCACCCTGCAATTTTAAACAAGACAGCGGGCACGAACGTGCATCAGTCACTTAGTCTTTTTTTTGTCTGCTTGCTTTGACTGGTTTGACTGGTGATATAAAGTCAGTTAGAGCACGGTTGCTTTTGAGGAAAATACATTCAAAAAGGTTAGGCCATAGCGGCATCAAACATTTTGCAAGTATGGCTGTCATACTACATGACATACATAAGTGTGCTCAAATATTACACCCTCCTCAATACAGTATGTACAATGCAGTCCAATGCAGTATGCACCCTGCAATTTTAAACAAGACAGCGGGCACGAACGTGCATCAGTCACTTAGTCTTTTTTTTGTCTGCTTGCTTTGACTGGTTTGACTGGTGATATAAAGTCAGTTAGAGCACGGTTGCTTTTGAGGAAAATACATTCAAAAAGGTTAGGCCATAGCGGCATCAAACATTTTGCAAGTATGGCTGTCATACTACATGACATACATAAGTGTGCTCAAATATTACACCCTCCTCAATACAGTATGTACAATGCAGTCCAATGCAGTATGCACCCTGCAATTTTAAACAAGACAGCGGGCACGAACGTGCATCAGTCACTGACAGTCTTTTTTTGTCTGCTTGCTTTGACTGGTGATATAATGTTAATTAGAGCGTGGTTGCTTTTGAGAAAAATACATTCAAAAAGATTATTTCCCTGTTTGCATGAATCACCAACTTCAACCAGCTCATTAAAACAATTAAACAATGAAGTCTGGCAAATCAATTCCACACATATACTGCAGCTGAATAACAAACAATACATATAGCAATTTCAGCAAAAAGTCAATTTCAGACTTAAAATAATGCACATATTTAACCCTCGCCCACTTCCAGTTAAACTACACCCACTTCCGGTTTACTCCGAGTAGGAATACAGAGACCGATCATTTAGGTCAAACACCTTTATACCGAGGAGATGGTGAGCCAGCAGCCCTCTATAATCACGTGACATCTGGCATCATGCATGTTAAAACACCTTCCCAAGAGTGAAAACCATATACTTTTGTGTATGTAATGTTTAGAAATCAAATCCGAAATGATTCCTTTTACATAATAATAATGTGTAATTTTGAGTGACACTGTCAGTATGCCATCATCGATGGAAACTGATGATATTTCAGGTGGCCCACTGTGTCACACTTCCTATTGGTTTCTCAGAGACTAGTCGTGAGCCAAGAAAGGGGTTAAATGTAATGACTGATTTCAAGCACCATGTATTCACATCACACCGTCGCTTTCTGCGGGTGATTCATCAGCTGGCTGAACATCCACCATGAGGATAAAAATGCCGCCTCTGATGCTGAAAGCAAACAAGACATCTTTGACCTTCTCTCACAGCTTTCTCCCTGACAACTAACCTGTATTATCTCTCTTTCTATGTCTACTTTTCCAAGAAAGTTACACTGATGGATACTTTGTGCGCTGTTTTGTTCGTGTTTGGTAACACAAAATGTTGTGCGTTCACCTTTAGGCCATTTGAGCTCGGTATCACACTGTGCCCCTGTGAAATTAGACATCATACAGTTCTTTTTTTAAAGTTAAATTAATGTTTAACTCGTGTTGACGCATAGAGATTTGTGTCTGTTAACAAATGTGTAAATTATATATTTATATACAGTATCAGCATGGTCTTACAGCCGTACAGCAAGTGCAGATTTATATTTTATTATCATTTAACCAATAGATAGCAACATGCCTAGCAACACTACATCCTTACCTAAACTTTATATTTCAGGGACCTTATTTTACGATGTGAATGTGAGACTATAAAAGGCAGTAAAATTCTTATTATATTCAGCTCTGCAGTGCCCCAAACAAGTCAGCGCTTTTCTTCCTGTCACTCACACCCAGAACTGACCAGCTAAGAAATAAGATATTGAGATATTTTTAGTATAATCTTCCAGCGAGTATTTCAATAAACATATATAAAACAATATTTTCCCAAGAAAAGTCTCCCCCAAAGGAGTCAGAGCATTTCTGCCTGTCACTCACACCCACAAATGACCTGCTAAGATGTGAGATATTGAGATATTTTTTGTGTAATCTTCCAGTGAGTATTTCATTAAATATATATACAACTGTATTTTCACAAAAAAGTCTCTCCCAAATGAGTCACAGCATTCTTCCTGCCACTCACACCCACAAATGACCTGCTAAGAAATTAGATATTGAGATATTTTTAGTGTAATCTTCCAGCCAGTATTTCAATAAACATATATCAAACAGTATTTTACCCAAGAAAAGTCTCCCCCAAACGAGTCAGAGCATTTCTTCCTGTCACTCACACCCACAAATGACCTGCTAAGAAATCAGATATTGAGATATTTTTTGTATAATCTTCCAGTATTTCAATAAACATATGTAAAACAGTATTTCCCCAAGAAAAGTCTCCCCCAAACGAGTCAGCGCTTTTCTTCCTGTCACTCACACCCACAAATGACCTGCTAAGATGTGAGATATTGAGATATTTTTAGTATAATCTTCCAGCAAGTATTTCAATAAACATATATAAAACTATATTTTCCCAAGAAAAGTCTCCTCCAAACGAGTCAGAGCATTTCTTACTGTCACTCACAGCCACACACCTGCCACGAAATGAGATATTGAGATATTTTCTGTGTAATCTTCCAGTGAGTATTTCACAGTTACTGAAAACATTATTTTATACATATGAGTTGAAAATGTCCCTATATTATGAACCACAGCTCCCAGTTTTTGATGAAGGAAAATGTTTATGTTGAATGCCTCTCGATGTGCAAGTTGACCTAATGAAGTGACAGATCATTGTAAATGCTGAATATTAATTAAACTTTACAAAGTAATATTAAGGCTGCACGGTTCTCAAGTGGTTAGCGTATATGATGCTTCATAAATCCACCCTCTTATGGACTTATGGATGTATGTTTCAGCGTAACCACTATCCAATAGATGCACTACTGTTTAAAATGTGAAAAGGGGATAATAGCATGTACATATGGCTTTGACAGCTCTAGTGTTTGTGTGCATGTGTGTTTTGAAGTCATGCACAACGTCTTGTTTGGGGCCCACCAAACCATCGAATCTCAGCCAATCCATTTCAGTTCCCTTCGCCTTGCCAAAGTCTCATTAGGCCTCTTTTGCAGCTCTTATTGCTCTATTGATTTCCATTGCCAGGATGATGACATCTTCATATAAGTAAAACTTTGTGCAAAGACAATGCCTTGCATTCGATTTGTGGTCAGATTTAATGTTATTTTGAAAAATACGACTAACTTTTCTTTCTCATTTGTGTCTCCGTCCAGCTCTGAGGGACAACAGGATCGAGCTGATCCGCGCGTCATATTCGGAGTTGACCATCAGCATCAGCGATGTCACACTGTCAGACGAGGGCATGTACACCTGTTCTCTTTTCACCATGCCTGTCAGAACGGCCAAAGCGTACCTGACAGTTCTCGGTAAGTTCCAACTGTCTCTAATAATGAATGCCAGCAGCACTCATGCAGCCCCAGATCATGACAATTAGGCTGCGTGGTGAGTTATTTTCTGTGGAACTTTAAGCTATACTGCTTTTATAGCCATTTCCCTTAAGTAATTCCTTGTTTATCATGGTTAATCGGTTCCAGACTCGACCGTGATGAGTCAATTTCAGTGAAGTAGGATTCCTTATTTACGGCCTTCTAAATATGTTTTTTTTTTAACATTATGCATATGGTTTAAAAAAAAAACATATGGTTTTTCAGTCAGTTGGGATACTGTACAGATTCCTTGCAACCTTGATCGGGACAAGCTGTATAGAAAATGGATAGATGGATGGACACTTCATTACACCCATATATTAAATTAAATGAAACTGTCATTATAATAGGCTGGAGTCAAATTTCAATACATCATTCTGCTGATACATTATACTTTATAAAACATGTTCCAGTCAAATCAACATAATCTTCTGGCATAAATCATATGAAAATAAGCAGATCAAGTTAATTTAACGCTGGATAGACACAGGACAATGTTCGTCAGCGCAGTAGACCGTGCGAGTGTGTGTCGTCGGTCACTTAAATGAACTGGAAAAGATGACTGATATTTACCATGATTGTCAAGGAAGGCGGGCCAATTACTGGTTAATGATTGACATCTGACGCAGCAAAATGCAAATAGTGTTTATGTAAAGAACCATAGGTAAATGCTTTGTGATGACCAAATATGTTTGTTTGGCTTTGACACTTCCTCTCTGTTTGTTTGCAATGAAGACAAACACATTTAGTATGGTTAAAACTGGGACACTCCAATCCCCCCCCCCCCCCCCCCCATGCACACAAAGCCATTTTACTAATGTTTGTGATCATCATCCTGCACAAACATTGTCTCATTTCTCGCCACTCGCCGTATTATCTCGCCAATTACTTTCTACTAATGTTAATAGATGTGCCCGTGCACTCCAGGCCCATTAGCTGTCTCTTTCTCTCTCTCTCTCTCTCTCTCTCTCTCTCTCTCTCTCTCTCTCTCTCTCTCTCTCTCTCTCTGTTAACAGGCATTCCTCAAATTAGAGAAATTAAATACAATTGCTCAGTCGGAATAGGGAGAAAAATGTTTTTTGCAACACTGAGCAATACTTAATGGTGCACACAAATGTTTTATGACAGTGGCTTTGAATGGAAAACACTGTTGATCTATAGAGGTTAACATAGACGTTGAAATCTATATAGAGATGATGAAAATGAGCAGTTCCTAGGTGTAGAGTCATCTTGTTCCAAGATGCTGGTTGGACACATTTTTCCTGTAAAAATAAGTCAATTATTGTCATTCAAGTGTAAAAATAAGTGCAAAAATAAACCAACTAAGGATAAAAATGAGCCAACTACTGCGGTTCAAATGCCAAAATAAGCGACCAGCTGTCATTTAAGTGCAAACATTAGTGCAAAATTCAGCAAACCCGAGTCATCCGAGTACAAAAATGAGCAAACCACTTTTTGTCATTGAAGTGTAAAAAGTAGCAAACACTATAATTCAAGTGTAAAAATAAACGTAAAGTGTAATTTTTAAGTGTAAAAATGAGCAAACCACTCTCATTCACATGCCAAAATAAGTGCAATAACAGTCAAACCACTGTCATTCAAGTGGAAAAATAAGTAAATGATTGTCATTTGAGTGGGAAAATTAACAAACCATTCTCGTTCATATGCCAAAATAAATGCAAGATAGGCAAACCATTCTGATTAAAGTGTAAAAATAAGCGAACCACTGTTCTTTAAGTGTCGAAGTTAGAGAATCACTGTAATTCAAGTGCTAAATTGAGTGCAAAAATAAGCAAACATCAGGAAACCGCTGGCGTTGAGGGGTAAAAATATGTGAATCATTGTCATTCAAGTGTAAAAATTAAGGAAAAATTGAGGAAATTAGGGAAATGCTGTTATTCAAGTGCAGGATTCAATTTTACATACCCGAGGCATTGTCTAAAATACAAAGTTAAGATATCGTGGTTTTGAACAGATAGCTTAGCATATATTGTTGAGTCTAGCATCGTTAATGCACAAGCTGTACTTACTTTTCACCATTCTTAACTGCTGAAAAGTGTAGAAATAAATGAATGTTTGTAAAATATAAAAATTAACGTACACGCATGGTGACACTGCAGTGTCTTCAATGCATATTCTCTTTTTTTCCCTGAATAGTAGGACCTCCGGCTGAGGCGTTTGACTGTGACATATTCCAGAAGAAAGTAGCACAAACTCAAAAGAGAGAAGGCTATAAGCGGGGGTTGATGAGACATACAAGGCCGTGCAGACTCCATGTCACTGACTGACAGAGCTTTCGTCTCTGTGCTCGCGGGGCTGACTTATTGCTCAGTGACAAGGGCAGATGCACTCAAAGCAGTCATTACAGGAAGGTCCGGTAATCAACATCTTCTCTACAAGCACACAGTCTACTTTGTCACTGGGCGCTGACATATTACACACAATTTTACTGAAACATCTCCAGCTGTGACTTAAGAAATGCATAAATACCATTCAAATGTGTCAGGAAATGCAGTCTGCAGTTTGGATGAAACATCACTTTAATGGAGGGGTGTCTAAAGTCTGGCTCATGATCACAACCTGATGGAGGGAAGATTAGTGCTACACAGAAAAGAGAAAAAGCTGAAATATTGAATGTAAATGTCAATCCAATACTAATGTATTCTGTTCATGCTTTAGGTGTGCCGGAGAAGCCTGAGATTGACGGCTTTAGCAAGCCTGCCTTGGAGGGAGACCATATCACTCTGACCTGCATGACTCATGGCAGCAAGCCTGCCGCCGACCTGCGCTGGTTCAGGAATGAAAAGGAGGTCAAAGGTAAGTTGCATGCCTCAACATCAGCCTCAATCTTTTATACTACTACTATATCATACTGGGATAAACACTTGCTATCCATTGTAAACCATGTTTATTTGTAAAAACGTTCAATACATCAACCGATCATACGTTCATAGAATGTCCATAGGGGTGCATTATGGTCATCTCATGAGTAAGAAATGGGACAGTATGTGAAGTTAATGATGATGAAGGAGTACAGTGTGGGACTATTAAAAAAAATGTGTACATTACTTTTGAATCCTTGCATAAACCGTCTTTATGTGTTCTTTTAATTATAAAAAAAGAAAGTACAAAAAACTGTGGTGAGACCAATGATGTTGTTTGGTCTAGAGCAGGGGTGGGCAAACTTTTTGACTCGTGGGCCGCATTGATATGACAAAATTTACGGGGGGGGCAGACTATATATTTTACACGTAACAGTCCACCTGGTATTATTGTATCTGTAAAATTGTCATGCAATCTGCTATTATTATTTATTATTTTATATTTATATTTAAATATTTTAAAAATAATAAAATATTATAATAATTACAATAAAATTAAAATAATAATTATTGTATTATTATTATGTAAAATATGCAAATATGACAATAATATTATATATAATTAATATAATAATTAGCATTAATATAATAATTATAATAATCATAATAGTTCTAATAATAATTATAATAATCTAATAATCTAATAATAATTATTATTATTATTATTATTATTATGTGCTTGTGTCCTTTTTTTCAGGAGCACTTTGTAAACAACAGACCATGTCAAAAAACAAAATTGATAAAACCATCAAAAGGTTGGCTCAGGCCATGATGCCAGGTTGTATGTTGAGTTTAAATGAAATACTTTGGAAAGATTGGGCGGGCCGGATGTGGCCCCCGGGCCGTAGTTTGCCCACCCCTGGTCTAGAGACAGTGCCACTGAGGAAAAGACAGGAAGCAGAACTGGAGGTAGTAGAGATACTGAGGTTCTCATTGGGAGTGACCAGGATGGATAGGATCAGGAACAAGTACATCAGAGGGACATTACATGTTAGAGGCCTTGTAGATAAAGTCAGAGAGGCCAGACTGAGATGGTTTGAATATATTGGAAGAAGAATGCTGCGAGTGAAAGAAGATGTGTTATTTTAATGACACAAATTTAGCAATAACTGTACAAAAAGTAAACCCCGTACTACCGCATAAACAAATAAGAACAGACTATCGTTGACTAATGTCCCGTAATACCTTAGGTATCTCAGGTTAGTCTGTCTGTGCTGCAGCGGCTGTCACTTCCTATCAGGGTCAAGCATAGCAGTACGAGTGCATCACGCAGACCCTCGAGACGGTTTGCCCCCGTTTTTCCACCATGTCAAAACAATACGACTGCGTGTTGTAGATTATAAAAGTGTTTATAGTTGGTTGCCATGGAAGATCTTTGTCTCTACGTCTCTGTCTGCTCCTTACACACTGTCTCTCTCCTTCATCCCCTGAGCATAAGCTTAGCTTGCCATCTCGACCGAGGGGCGTCTCAGGGTTCAGATAAGCATGGAGATAGGATCGAATCAATGTGTGGCTTCAAGCAAACATCATTCCACACATTTCCATTGAATTAACAAGTCTGGAGGCACTCACGGGTGTTGCATTTTGTTTATTTGTAAAGCTCATAAGTAACTTTTCAACTTGCTTACAGTGGTACCTTTGGTTTTTGTTATTAATTTGTTCCAAAAGGTCAGATGAAAACTGAAAACCAAACCAATTTTTCCCAACGGATGTAATGTACAAGTAATCGTTCAGTTCCAGACACACAAAAACACTTGGAAAATATACATTTTATAGCAAATTTTTACAATTTTACATGCAAAAAACATTATGAAATTATCAACCCTCAACACATGGATGCTAGACACTCAACTCGAAACACAAACTCGCTTGTTGGGCGCATTGGTTGGCCGTTCTATAACTGAGACAGTGTATGATAACCAAGACATATTTTTGGCAATAATATATCATCAAAAACCAAATCCCAAGAATAAAAACTCAGATACCACTGTATCTGGCAACTAATAAGGGCTTGTACAACTACAATTAAATAAAACGAAAAGTTGAAGTTTGCTAATCATTAGCCATGATGTTGTAAATGCATCTTTCATTAATTGTATTCTTCATATTCTACTGAGCGGACAAATCCTTTACTATGTCGCAGTAAAGTTTCATTTATGGTTCTGTGGTTATCGTCATACTTTTCATCTTTGCCATTTTCTGCAGTGGCATCACACAACAGCCAAAGAAAAAGCAAAACGGGATTTAAGGAGTTTATACATATACATACAAATATACATCTATTAGGTTTCCATTTAATATCATATGACAACACTTTGACAATAATTCTACTATGCCTCTTTTTTACATTTTCCAAAGCAGAATAAATTTCGAATCAGAGTGCTTTCACACTTATTACACTTACCTCCATGTGTGATTATTCCATTTCCCAGTGCTCCACTACAGCGAGAAGAGTTTCCAATAAACCAAAGAGAAATGCAGTCAGGACCTAATTTTCTTTTAAATTAGCACAGAAGGTTAACAAACTCAGAGACGCTCTCAAAAATATTCTTAGCAACGAATTTCATATGCTATTATCTGTTCTTGTGGCGTTTAAAAAAAAAATCAATTTTGTATTATTGCGTTTTGTGTTACCTCACAACTCCTTTACCAAAATACTTTTCAAAGCTTCCAACTGAAGGCAGTTTCATTAAAAGAACAAAAAAAACAAGAGCATCAGTAACATGTAGTTGTTCGCCACCCCGCCCCCAACAGAAATCACCTTGAGACGTTATACAAATGTCAGATTAGAGAAGATTGCTGTCAGCCCCACTATTGGAGTCGTCAAGAATTTCGATCGGGGTGATGTTTCAGCCCCCGTTTGAAAAGCTCTCTGGGTGTCGGTCATCACGACGCCGCTCCTCTCTTCCCCTGAGCTTAAGCTGCCACAGCTCAGCCTGCTATCTGGCACCAGGGCTTCCCGGGGTCCGGATAAGGCGGGAGATAGGATCAAATCAATGCTTGTTTTCCACACAGTTTCAAACCAACGCCACTGCGTATTTTATTTAATGACTTGTGCTCCAGAGATGATATTGACTTCTGTGTTGTTTCTGTTTCAATTACAGTGGAAACTCTAAAGTTGAACGCCCCTAAAGTTGTACAATTTAAAAGTTGCAAGAGCTCTGCCGAAAACCGAAATGTATGGAAAAAAACAAATATTTTTTTTCAGATTAGAAATAATGTAAATGCAATCACTCCATGAGTATGAAACATGTGTATTTTGGTTTGTATCTAAAGTTACTGAGTAAACTTGTTCCGTGACGGGTGCACAGCGGTGCACAGACACTCAACAACTCAATACATACATATAACCTGCATTGACTGGCCACAACATTAGGTACACTTACCATACATAAAATATTACTCCCCTCTCAATATGTTGCAGTTTGCACCTTGCAATCTTAAACTTGTTTCATGACTGCATTTTCTTTTTCAAGACAGCGGTCACAATCGAGCATCAGTCACTGACGGTGATATAAAGTCAGTTGGAAAACTGCTTGTAGCACTGAATGCAGTGCTTATGAGAAAAATACAAGGCTGACACATTGTTATGTTTATTGCCATTTTGTATGAATCACCCAAAAAAATCACCAACCTACGCATGATGGTTCTGATTGTTGAACTTTTGTCAACAAATTGAAACAAAGACTAAAAAAATGATTGACGTTAAAACAATGATAGCATTTACGGTGATGTGTAGTGTAAAGACACATATAAAATAGGCTGCTGATTGCGGTAGATTAGTTTTATGTTCACGATAAAAGAGCTACAGTTCCCATGATGATTAGAGATACCACAAAGTAATGAAATAATAATGTTTTGATGTAAGACATACACAGTGATGGTATTTTAATCTGACAAATCTTAAGTAACTTTGATCAAACTTTTGATCCATTACTAAATCTTCTGCTTGGACATTAACACGGCGGCAGCTGTTGAACTTTCATAGAAAAAAAAAAAACAGACACATCACAAGTGAGTGTCATGGGGAACACCAAGGTTGGTGAATTGTAAGGTTTACTATAGTGTGTGTTAAACAAATCCTGCCTCGTGTACTGCCACTTCCATATGACGTATATTATCATTCACAGTAGCGATGCCATAGTTGAGTTTTTTTCTGGAACTTACATCACATTTTAATCTTGCAAGACCTCGACACACCACCAAAAGTTGTCATATAATCATATTTGCTATTTATAATGCTTTTAAAACATTGCCAATACAGTGAGTTAAGCTTTTCAGATGGCAACACAGATATTTCCATTGTTGTCTGGGGAAAATGTTTTTCCAATCCATACTAATCGGAACTAGAACAGCATCCCTGATCAACTTTACTGTACTACCCAGAATATGTACCAAGTTGCTGTAGTTTGATGTCTGGATTTGTAGCATTTCCCCACTACCATGTTTTTTTTAAGTGGTGCTGCATGGCTCTTAGGTTTTACAGGCTGCTTCGCAAGCGTATCAGTGTTGCATCTTCAACGCTCCTCTGCAAACAAATTGCACCACCACCACCCCCCCTCCCAACTCTGAAAAGGTGTGAATTATTTATCGGACACCGAAAGTCAGACTGTATGACATTGAGATAGAGAGTGTAACATGAGTGCAAATAAGTGCAGAGCCAATACGATATAGATTATTATTCCTCTATCGGATGCTGTGACCTTCTCCAATGAAATCAAGGCCGATTAATATACAGTACAACATATATGTGTTCACTTGAGGTGTTCATCATGGTGACAAGAGTTGGGGTGTTTACCGTGAGAAGTCACCTGACGGCAGGAATAAATGACAATTCTGACATATTGGTGTGGGATCTTTGGGAATAGAGACGATTATATTAGCGGCCCAGCCAACCGAGCAGTCCATCACCCATTGGCATTCATTTACGAGACCACCTATGCTAAGTGTGTGTCTTTGTATGTGTGTGTGCATCAACACAATAGGCAGATGGAGCTAGATAACCCTCATGTAAGTTTGTGTGGAAGGAAATCCAATATTCTGATTTCACCCTTTTCTTTGTCCCTTCAGTCCCCAAGCAGTAATGATATATTTCTATCTCAGTTACACGACACAACCCAGAGAGACCTGTGCCAGTACCAGTGCAATGTAGCACTTGTTTACACACCAGTGAACTGGGGGTGGGGGGGCACCACATGAAATGAATATTTATTCCAAATAGGGTTGGAAATGTTGGCAATCGGATGAGTATCATCACACTCGGTGACCTAAACTGTGGGGGTTATTGCTTCATCGCGTTATGTGATAGCTCGACTCCTAAGGGAGGTGGAGAAAAAAAAAACAGATTTGATTTAAAATTGCTTGGAGTCACATCCCTGTATTGTCAAAGTTGTTAGTCAAGGACAAAGAACGGCTTGCGGACTTTCCTCGCACTCTTTTAGATTTTCACTGAAGAGTTCAACAATGACTGTGTAACCTTTGGAAGTAGTCATTGTCCTTGAGAAGGGAAGCCGGTATTATTTAAGGATGCTCGTGTCAAAGAGGCCTCCACAATGAAGTACCTTTTTCAAGCCTAAAAAAAAAAAGAAACATGGAATCATTTTCATCAGTGTTGCACACCTCTGTTTCTGGACCACATTTATAGCGGCCAGATCCCACAGAGGTGGAGTGGATCAATGACCATTAAAGATGTAATTCCGAGATGGCTCTTGCAAGCAACTCTGGCATGAATAAAAGATGCAAGCGCACAAAAGTGTTCATTCTCCCTTCTCTAAATCACTGTGCTTTACTATTACTATGGTACAGTACATTAATTGAAACCCCGACAGCGGTAAAACTTGTTTTTATGGCTGTTTTGCTGAATTAGGTGCAGCATATTTTTTTCAACTTGCATAATTTTAATTAACTTGCCGTTTACTCAGAAATTGTATATAAATGCTAAAGACAGGTTAATACTTCACATCACTACATAATAGATGGAGATATACAGTCAAACTATGCCCCTTTTTTCATGACTTGGTTTTCGTCTCTTTTTTTCGTAACATTTTTCAAATGCTTTTGTATAATATTGCAAGTCCCCAAACAAAGACTCTGTGTGTTTTTTTATTGGACTGCAAAGTGACTGCAAAATAACCCACCATGAGGCCAACCCAAGTTGAAGGTGCCAGCAATTAGAAAATACGGTAAAGAAACTATTGAATTCAAGTCTGCATTGACAGTAAGTACCATCCCTTTGTCATTTATCATTATTTTTGCATTGTAAAATTAGAATTATATTTTGTGTATATTTTTGGTTAATAATAGTTGTCTTGAATGGATTAATTGAAATTATTTATTATGTATACTGGGAAAATACTGCATTGGTTGTCGTTCGTTTTGGTTTGAATTTGTGATGAAAACCAAGGTTCCACTGTGCTGTGTTGACCCGAATATTTGTTTCTGATTATTTGGTGCCATTTGTTGATTTGAAAAATAATATAATAATATTTGGGCTGTTAAATGATTAAAAAATATTATCAAATAATTATTAATTGTTAATCACAGTATTAAATTAATTAATCATGATTCATTAATTAATCATTATTAATTTGCATTTATGTCTGAAATTACACCCTGGCAAGGGTACCGGAGGGTACATGGGAGTTTGCCTAACCTACGTGTGCTTTGTAGACTTGGACCATGTCCCTTGCAGTATCCGGGAATACGTGCCATTTAGAGCAGGAGCCTGGTTTCACCAAAAACTAAGAAAAACATATGCAGAATGTATTCTTCAATGTTGACTGTACCAACATGCTAACATCGCACATTAGTCATGCATGACATTACGTTTGAATTTTTTGTATTTTTTTTGTGTGTTCGCTAATGCCTACCGAATTCCGAATGGTATGGCCTCAAGGAGGTTTAACATTCAACCAAGAAACGGTGCTGCTCTTCCATTCATTCATTCATTCATTTTCTACCGCTTATCCTCACTAGGGTGGCGGGGGGGTGCTGGAGCCCCTGGACTGGTCGCCAGCCAATCACAGGGCACATATAGACAAACAACCATTCACACTCACATTCATACCTATGGACAATTTGGAGTCGCCAATTAACCTAGCATGTTTTTAGAAAACCGGAGTACCCGGAAAAAACCCACACATGCACGGGGAGAACATGCAAACTCTACACAGAGATGGCTGAGGTTGGAATTGAACCCTGGTCTCCTAGCAGTGAGGTCTGCGCACTAACCACTCATCCGCCGTGCAGCCCCTCTTCCATTCAGTTGAAGAAATAGTATTACCGCTAATGCTTGTCTCTATGCATCCACACAAACATGTAGCTATGTATGCAAAATGCATGCTGCTGGCAGTGTTTGTGTTTGCGACCCTGACAACAGACTGACACTATGTCCGAAGAACTGGGGATGAGACTGCGGAACGCTTGGTCTCAGCCCATTAGGATCAACACAGTGGAGGTGGACAACCTGTCAAGGTGCTGACACCCACCTCACCCACGGGTCTCTTCATGAAGATACTTCTCTGCACTGAATGTTTGGGGAGTCGTGTCAGAGAGGACATTGTGATGTACCTCTGCCAGGTGCTGATAGAACTTTCCTAACATTTAAGAATGTTCTCTCGGTCACACGTCTATGAAGAACACAGTCAATTATATGCAGTAAGACCTTTTGGGGGACATTGCACAACAGCCACAGGAAGTGAAGCATATTGTGAGATGTGGGGGTAGAATGGCAAATCATTGTCATGCCAGGCTAGGTTATTTTTGCTTGCATTCCCTGTCAGGTTTAGTCACTATAGACTTTTATGTATACTCACTGGACACTTCATTAGGTACTGCCTGATCTGATATAAAAACTGGCATGAAAAAGCGTAAGACCGATGCTGTTCTTTAAGTTTATTAGACGTAAAATCCATTTTTCATCTCCAACCAAAAAGTAATCACTCCTGCCAAGCTTTAGCCAGAGGATTTAAACATGTATATTTACACAATTGCTACAATTAAATAATGTATTTAAAAAGTACAAATGTATTACCATGGTAAATTTACCATGTAAATTAGGCCATTTAAAATTAGCCTTTGCATAAGTGTGTAACAAACCAAACAGATTTGTCCTCCAATTTGTTTTTCCTTGCTAATTCCGCATCCCATTCAATATGGGTCTCAAGTAACAGCCTCATAGCGCATACTGGGTTTCAGGGTAATTATCACAAATACTGCTGCACGGTTCAGGAGAGATTCTCAAAAAAAAAAAAACGCAATTAAGAAACGGGAACGCATGCAATAAACACAAGTTTCTGCAGGGTTTACTTAAGTGCTATTTATGTTTGCAACAGCACATTGCTGAGATGATAATGCAGCGGCTAAACCTCTACTTTTATGGCACAATCTTTCAAATCAAGTATTTTTATTAGTGCAAAATCCAAAGAGCATGAGTTATTTCTGTTT
Source organism: Doryrhamphus excisus (assembly GCF_037039965.1). Lineage (NCBI taxonomy): Eukaryota > Metazoa > Chordata > Actinopteri > Syngnathiformes > Syngnathidae > Doryrhamphus > Doryrhamphus excisus. The sequence continues at coordinate 7,960,669 of NC_136377.1, read as the reverse complement.
TACAGTACATAACACCCACCCCTCTCTAAGATGCTATTAGGGAATGTGTATTTATTTACCAGTGGCACGTTAGTCCCCTTGGGTACCTGATGTCAGGAACACCACTCATTTTGTTATTTAATCAATATCACTGTCACAGATTTATGTAGAGGATTATTTTGTTTTATTGGAGCAAAAAATAGAATAAAATGGAATAAAATCAATATAAATCACATCCCCATTCATTGTTTTAAGCAATAAAAGATCGTAAGTGGTGATTTTCATCATATTCCATATGCATTCAGTACATGTAGCATGATAACCAATGTTAAATAAAACTAAAATAAAGTCAAACTACTCACCCTTTGAAGACGTCTGATGAACAGGAGTGTCTGCAGAGCAATACTGTCACCTAGTGGCATTTAAAGGTATTGTGGAGAGCTAATGATATGCTAGTAGATGTTGTGTAATGCAAGGTTCTCAATCTGAGACCAACTGGACATTTTGTCGATGGTCATGACCCACTTTAAAAGATTTTTTTATTTATGTAATATTATGTCATGTCTTTGCCATATTTATAAATGCAAAGTCAATTTCAGAGCATATTATTGAGGAAAATGAGAAAGAACATGATAACAGCTAGCATAAAAATGAATGCAGGGGGGCGTGGTGAACTGTCAGAGGGGGCGTGCAAGGCAGGGAGTACTTTCAGTGTTAATGCAGACCTGCCAACATGTACAAATGTATCATACTCAACATGCAATTTGACTCTTGAACAGTTTCAAGTTCAGTCTGTACGGTACTGATTAATAAATTATATTAGTTTCTCAATAGTATTTGAAATCGGTATATTATTAATATATAGAGAGTATATGGGTGCACGGCTGGCCGAGTGGTTAGCGCGCAGGCCTCACAGCTAGGAGACCCGAGTTCAATTCCACCCTCGGCCATTTCTGTGTGGAGTTTGCATGTTCTCCCTGTGCATGCGTGGGTTTTCTCCGGGTACTCCGGTTTCCTCCCACATTCCAAAAACATGCTAGGTTAATTGGTGACTCCAAATTGTCCATAGGTATGAATGTGAGTGTGAATGGTTGTTTGTCTATATTTGCCATGTGATTGGCTGGCGACCGGTCCAGGGTGTACAGCCGGGATAGGCTCCAGCACCCCCCACGACCCTCGTGAGGATAAGCGGTGGAAAATGAATGAATGAGACTATAATAAGTAAATAAAATGTCCAGGGTGTCTGCTGTGATAGGCTCCAGCATACCCGATGTCATCATGAATTCAATTTAGTGTTCTGTATTTGGTAATGGTAATATGATAAAGGTATAATACACCTTGAACATGGACACAAATTACACTGGAACACATTACATAACCCAATTTAAAGTTCTTCCAAAAAGGCTTTTTTTGTCCAAAAAGGAGTAGACAGAAGCAAAGCTTATTTAATCCTTTCCCTTTATCCATTTCACCTCATTTGCTCAACTCCTGTATTCCAAATGTCTCTTGACTATTGTAAGAATGCATTGAAAGGAATATACAATCGACTTAATGATTGTCATAAATTGATAATAGCTGATGAAATGTCTGCCGGAGACACAGTTTGATAATAAGTGAGTATATATAATGCACTGTAGTCATCAAGGCTGTCTTCTTTGCCATCACTGGTACCCATGAGTGCCAAGAAAAAGTGGTTACACTTTTGGTGGCTTTTGTGCAACATCTGCGATCAACTTCTGCACTGCCTGCTTTGGTGAAACCGTGTTATTTTACTGGTGTGCTTTTATTTTGAAAACATGACTTTACCAGCTACAGGATGCGTGCCCCTGATGTTGCCGCCCGTAGACAGGAAGCTGTTCTCCAGCAGTGTCAGAGTGGGGAACTATTTAAGCAGGAGGCATGTTTCCCCCCCCAAAAAGGTTACACTTTTATTGCCTTGCGAGATCAGCCTTTTACTAATTATGTGACTTTTCTTGCCCTCCTGCATGCCTTTTTTTTCTCCTCCATCTCCTCCAGGTTCTTTTTTTTTTTTTAGATGTCATGCATCCATGTCTCCTTTCCGTCTCCTGCTTGGATAGTTGCCGCAAACGCTGCAGAGCTGTCAATCATTCACCACAAGGGGGAGGCGGGCTCATTGGCTCAAGTATGGGGAAACGACGGAACAGATATTTGATTGACAGGACGGAACTAAGAGAGAGAGGTTGTTTGGATGCTTTGGAAATGCAGCAGATGAGCACACAGCAGGGAGGCGTTAGGGGAGGAAAAAAAACAGTCTCTTTAGGAGATATAAACAAAAGGTGGCCTGCTCGAGGGAGGCAAACCTACCTTGACTTTGCTAAGAATACGCAAATAGGGCACAGTTACAAAGGAGAACAACACACCAAGGAGACAATAATTATGGTAATATACACGCAGGAGACAGCCTTGTTAAATAGGACGCCTTCTCTTGTTGTATGTTTTGGCTCACTCCAGCATTGCTGATCATGTATAAGAAGTGCGGTGGTCCATCGTTGTCCAAAAGGCTCCATACGGAGACACAGAATGGTGCTGTATTCAAAGAAACTTGGAATTTGTGGAATTTTACCTATGCAAAAATAGTATTAATTGATGTTTGTATTGTTTATGTGAAGAAAGATGCTTGTCTAACAATCTATTCTTTCAGTGTGATATAATTATTATTGCATTCACATCTTATCCCAAAGCAGCTCAGTTTGACTTAATCTAATTAAAACGGGGCTATAATCTCCTCTCCTTAGATAATCTATCAATGCCCTGCAGTGTTTTTTCAGATCTGTGCGGTGCGATAAAGATGCACCTATAGGCGTCCACCGTACCTCAGTGCTGCCATCTCTGACCAGATTTTCCTCGCCACAGGCGCCAAGGTGGTGAACGCCAGCGGGAAGACTTTCACCGTGCGGAGCTCACTGCAGCTGCGCGTGGACAGGAACGACGACGGTGTGCCATACACTTGCAGAGTGGACCACGAGGCGCTGGAGCAGGCGCCGCAGCAAGCCACTGAAGTCTTGGAGGTCCACTGTGAGTGTTGACATATACACATTAGAACAGATATAGAAGAAATCCGTTTTTTTCACTATAAATGTCTGTGTTTGACTTAGATGCTCCTCAAGTGAAGATAGTCCCCTCTGTTGGTGTCCCCCAGGAGGGTCAATACTTAAAGCTGGAGTGTATGTCCCGAGGAAACCCATCGTAAGTCACTCATGCTTCATTATATTTGATAATGTACTTACAGGCCAAAATTAAAGGATTAAAAAGTATTTTTTCACTGCAGCTCCATCTTCTGGATCTGGTGCACCCCTGCTCATATTGTACCCCAATGAGTTTGTCCATCCTCACCTTTATCTGGATCTGTTACAACATTAGAAGGTCTTTAGTATCACTCCAAAGTTTGTCACTAGTGGAAAAAAGTCATAACTTTTCAATGCTAGTGTACTTTACCCCTTTTTTGCAAAGTTGTGTAGCGAGGGAAGGTATGAAAATGTCTGAATTATTGAATCAACTAACAGGAACGGAAAACATCACCTCTTCACGATTCACGCTCGGTGGAAGTATGAATGTTCAGTTTTGATTGACAGTGTCTGCAAGGTATTCATTCAACAATATCTTTATTATTGTTGTTGCAGTTTGCAGTGGTGCAGAACTGCAGCATATTGAGAAATACTTCCAAACAACACAACATCTCTCTGACAGTGTCAATCAAATCTGAGCGTTATTATCATACAGCTTTTTTTTCATACGGAATACGGTGCAGGTGAACCTGATGAAGTGTCTTCTCTGTATGTCCAGCCCGGATCCAGTGATGTGGACCAAAGATGGAGTGGAACTTTCCGACCTTGGCAGGGTGATGGTGGAGGGACGCGAGCTGACCTTTACGTTGCTGAACAAGACGGACAACGGCACCTACCGCTGTGAAGCCAGCAACCACCTCGGGACCAGCAGTGCTGAATACGTACTCTACGTGTATGGTGAGTCCAGACCAGAAAGGCTTGCATGGCTGATTCTGCATCCAGCATTAGACGAAGAATCTGTATATGGACACCATGGAGCTACGATGTTCCGATCAGGATTTTATGCTGTCGATACCAATCCCGATAATCCACGAGTGAAATCGACCGATACCAATACCGATCACATACTGTACATGCGGCCTAAATGTTCAAATGTACTACTGGCTATATTAGGGGTCACCCACTTTTTTTCTTGTGAAAGATACTTTTACAAAATGAAAATGGCCAAGAGCTACATTTACTTTCCTAGTTTATTTCAAGCCAAACAAAGCCAGTATGTTTGTTTTACCAGAACATGAACAAAATACTGGTATCCAAAACTCACCTTTTGTATTTTGCAATGCATTTATTTCTAGTTTTCTCACATTATTCACTAAAAACCTGAATGAAAAGTAGGTTTATCCACCTCCGATGGGTCCCTCCAGCTAGATCTGCTGCCTTCTGAAGCGGAGAGTAGGAGATACAATATCAGTGTGCAGTTCAAGCTCAGCCCAAACATACATCATCCGGAATCTGACGCAGCCCTGCACACAACAAAAGTTCCTCCTGCACTAAAAGTGCTACATAGTGTCGGTATGCTCCCTAATCCATACTGAGGCGGTACTCATCCCCAAATTTTGGCTACACTCACAAGTACAGCGGGTTGGGACCGGGGCCTGAAGGATGATCACATTGTGACCCTCAAACTGACCACACCCTGCCAGGTGTTGCCGCACCAATCTAAAGCTTTTTAAATCACCTTCCTGGTGAGACATTTTTGAGGTACCTTTTACAGGGTGCGACACTCTCACAAAGACAGGAAGTCATACACACAGCAGACATGCTTGTTTTGAATGCTACAGCAGGGGCGGAGCTAATCGGCGGGGAGGGGATCTGAATTTTAAAGCAAGTATCGGCCGATATCGATACCGATCAGCCGATCGATCGGAGCACCAAATTGAAGCATGTAAATAATGTGCAAAAATTAAATAGAAATAAAACAAGCCCCAAACTGAACTGCAACTGTTTACAGATAACAACCGCCCCCCACCCCCACCACCCACCCCCGCTATGCATGCATATCAGCGCTGTGAGTGATTAGTGGTAGCATCGCTCACAGGGCCTCAGGTGGCACTAATACCACCAACGTCTTTCTTCAAATAAACCTGCGCCCCAGGTCCTCCTCATGCATGACGGTGAAGCAAGGATGTGTGGAATTCTGTGCTGTAATGTCAGTGATATCACCACAAAATCATACCGAGTAACGCCAGAGGAAAAGGATGAAGTGAATTAGTGTCCGCAGAAACGGATAGCTCGCCGTCCCACTTTTTCCTGTGTCTCCTCGGCCTTTCCTCTCGGAATTAAGTCGCTTTTCTTTTTCTTTTAGGAGCTTAGTGAGCGTATAACAAAGAAGAGCGAGAATTTCCCTAAGTAGAACGATAAATATTGCTTTATTATTACTCCACACACCTAGTGGCGTGTTTTTATTTTGCAATAAGGACAATATTCAATATGCCATGGCCGACTAATAGTGATATCTCATATGGTCTTTAATGCCCGTGGTGATAAGAAGTAATAAGCTGCAGTGAAGTTGTTGAAGGAAACAACCAAGGTTGGAGTCTTCAGCAGGTCGTCGTCAGGGCCACAGCTACATGGATATAATGGAAATGTTTTGTTTGATTCTGTTTATCTCGTTTGGGTGAAGAAAATCATGTACTTTTCACATTATGATTGATGAATAGGATACCTCACTTCGATGTGCCGCCTTATTGAGCCTTCTGATTGACTGATTTACATAATGACTTCCAACTCCAGCCTTCATAAGTTTGATTGTGTGATAAAGGAGCTCCTTCACATGAGAATATAGTCGGAAATGTGCAAAATGTAAAGTGTTATCATTGGGGAAAAAAATGACTTTGAAAAAGCATGCAATAGTATGCCCTTACTCTAACACCCTAACTACATTGAAATTATACCATGGAAAATATGTCAATGCCCTTCATCTTGTATGATTTATTTATCAAGGATTTTTCAATGATTATCAGTGAGGAGCAAATGAACAGTAAATAAAAATAGTTAACTAAATGAAATAAATTGCATTATTGTGTTTTTAATTAATTCATTATTATTAATAATATTATTAAACTGTTTATTTGTATTAAATCGGTTTCATTGTACATTTTTTTCAAGATATTCATATTTTTAAACACTGAAATTGAAATAATTCCAGTTGAAAAAATAGAATGCTTTTTGTGATTTTGTACTAAATGGTAGTATTGTGTTGTATTTTATTATATTTGGTCTAGAATGCAAATTAGCATAGTGCAAAAGATGGTAATTTTGTGCAAACTTACTTGCATTAACTAAAAAGGACTACTTTATACGCATATGTACATATGCATAATTATTATTTTATGTCATAGTACTTTTTTGTATGTAATCTTGCTGCAGCATGCAATGCAATGCAATGCTCTGTAGCAATAAATTTACTACAGGGGTGGGAACCTCGCGCCTGTCCATATTAGTTTACCAATTCATTATTCCATGTCATATCTTGGAGCCAAACATTCCTTAAAATGCCATCCAAATATACCAACAAGAATAACCAATGCCCTTAATGAAAGTAATGTTATTAAAGGGACAAATCCACTACCACAGAAAAGGCAATTGGGGCTCGAGTGGGTCAAAGAGTACAATAGAGATTTATGACTTGTTCCTCTGAAAATGGCACTTGCTCTATTCCCAGCATGCATTAGTGATTAGCACACCTTTTAGCCTTTTACAATTGCTGCCATAATTCTTGGAAAATACCTTTTTAATGGCTCCTCTGCAGCGAGGAGACATTTTCGCTCACTTTCTCTCACTGCTTAGTGATTTTCGCCCAGGCTGAAAAGTCACGGAGGCACCCAGGACGCAATGCCTTGTAGCACCGCCAATTAAAAAGCCCCCAGCTCGCCATAAAAATCAGAGTGACACAAACAAGGTGGCGGTGTAACCTCATTAACTTTGTCAAACAACGCTTCACTGCCAATCCCTTTGTCCCATTAATATTTTACCACTACCTTGGATAAAACCCCACGAGGAATATCTTGTAGCCATGACTCTAGAACCGTGTCTTTTATGCTTTTTCTGTTTAGTTTGTTAGTTTAAATCTGACTGGTAAGTACAAGATGAAATCCACCATCATCGCCCCCAGCAAACAACACAGTTTTTGTATGTATCTTTTCTATGCATTGTATGTATTAAACACTTTATTTTGTAGGGATGGGCATTGGATAAAATTTGCTTGATCGGTCAATTGGCAAAACCAAATTATTTGAGATGTTTAGTGCATTTTACATTTATTTATATTGATGTATTAGTTATATACTGTACATTATATTATATCAACTTCCGATGTCAATATCATGTTGGTCTGAAAAGTAATTACAAATTGACTCACCGGTGCCTCTGCTGGTTGCAACCAAGTAATGCCTCATTGCTTCAATATGCAGAAAAATCAGCACTGTCCCAAATACAAGACGACTCCCTTTTGAAAATAATTTTTTACACACATCTTTTTCAGACTGTTTTGTAGGCAAAAAAGATTTTATATTCAGGGTAATTTAACAATCAGTGCCCATCCCTATCATTTTTGCTTGTTTTTGGCATTTTACTTTTCCCATTTCATATCATGCTTTTCTTATTGCTCCCCACTTTCAATTCATTTTTCAGTTTTACATTGTTTTTCTTGTGTATGTATCTGTCTGTCCCCTCCACCAGAAGCCCCCACCACCTCGCCTCCATCCACTACACCCCACTTTCATCCCATCCCCCCAGACTCCACCGCTCTAGTCGGCACCCATGCCTCAGACCCCACAGTAACCGGAAACGGAGGTACGGTATGACCACATTCACCCTCCCCACCTTCACACGCTTAACACGCTTAGTCTTCAGCCTAATAATATGTGCTTCACTTCACTCACTCACTCACTCCTCGCTGTCAAGATGAAATAGTTCATCATCTAAAGAATTTTTGGAGTCTGTCATTGTATTCAGTGCGAGTGCCGCTGTTTAAGTCTATTGTGCCCTTGATATTCCTAAGACTTGAGTACCGTCGTGCCCGGAAAGCTCAAAGAAGTAAATGTCATGTCCACTTGCAAATGTCTGTCCCCTGGAGATGACTCATCATGACACTCAATGCTGTGTTCCAGCAATCCAGGAATCACGCGCACACTTAAATCAGCTCTTTAACTCCGTCAAAGTTTTGGACTGGGGTTGATGATACTCTGTTATACAGCATTAAACTGGATGAATGATGAATGGGTTTTTGTCTATAATTAGGATTTGACTATTATTTATTAGAGATACTTGGAGTCGCAATGGAGCTATCATTCCAACAGAGGTTTGTGACACGCAGAGTGATCATTTATGGATTTATTGTCCGTCATCAACAATATCTAATAGCTTCCTCTGAATGTTCTGAGCTCCTGTTTTGATTTCAGTGTTGTATTGAGAAAATGAATTGTGAACCTGGAGGTCTTTATGGCTGTAGCTCAACTTCCCACAGAAGACGCCTTGTCGATGGACAGCGAACTAGTTGGTGCTTGACAGCGCCTCAGCTGGTTGCAGCAAGTACTGCACTCCATTTTGCCCTAACTGCTTCTAAAAATGATTAATCATTCATTCATTTTCTGTACCGATTATCCTCACAAGGGTTGCAGGCTTGCTGGAGCCTATCCCAGCTGTCTTCGGGCAAGAGGTGGGATACACCCTGGACTGGTCGCCAGCCAATCATAATCACAAATCCATGCACACTTGGGGAGAACATGCAAACTCCACACAAAAGTATGGAATTGAACCCAGGTCTCGTAGCTGTGTGGCCTGTACAATAACCACTCATACAGCGTGCAGCCAATGATTAATCGAATCAAGGGCAGTACATTGTGATTCCTAATTTTCCCCTCTTGTTCAACTTGGGCTTTTAAACCAACAACATTTTCACATTTTTATTCATTCATTTTCTACCGCTTATGCTCACAAGTGTCTGGGTGCTGGAGCCTATCCCAGCTGTCTCCGGGTGAGAGGCGCGGTATACCCTGGATTGGTCGCCAGCCAATCACAGGGCACATATAGACAAACAACCATTCACACTCACATTCATACCTATGGATAATTTGGAGTCTCTAATTAACCTAGCATGTTTTGCACATGCACAGGGAGAACATGCAAACTCCACACAGAGATGACCGAGGGTGGAATCGAACACAGGTCACCTAGCTGTGAGGCAAGCAAGCTACACTTGTCCGGCGCGCAGCTCCTCTACATTGCAATTAACTGTTTTGCTATATCATGTCATTCAATGCAAAAGAAAAGACAAAATAAAAAGAATTGATAATACACCCGACATTAACTGAAATGATTGGTATATGCTTAGATGTTTTGTTAGCTACTAAATTATTATGAAACCTTAAAGACCTCGGTAGTAGTTTCCTCGGTACTGTAATTCACTGATGTGCCCTAACCACCACCATGTAATTCAGTGTGAAGAGGAAGGTCATGGTCATGTCATGTATTGGTATATTTCTTTAATCCTCTCCAGGGCTGACAACATCATATTTTAGTTAACAATGTTCTAGCTGTCCCCTGTGGGAAGAGCTCTTCCAAGAAAGGAGTTTGAAAAAAAGTCACTAGCGTCTATCATGGTGGCAACCCAAAGAGCACAGAGATGCCAAAAAGATGTTATCATCACAAAAGAACGACTCACCCGCACTGGGGATATTGTCGAGTGATACAAGGAACAATTGAAGGACTTTTGTTGAACCCTTCAACATAATGGAGCAGGATTTGGCATGGCTTAACACGTCCTTCAACAGCAGGTCATCTCGGTGTTGGAGTAATAAGGCAGCGAGATGTTTCCGGATATTGGGAACTTTGTGATTATTGGTGGCTGGCACTGAGGCACTCAAGGACTAATAGATGAAGGTTCCTGGTATTATTTTTCAAAACGACAACAAAGGGTAACAAAGGTATTACATTTCTAATTGTCTAACGGCAAAGCGATTGGGAATATTACATATTCATCATAATTTAATTGAGTTGCAGAAAGTCTTTTTGACATTGGAAGATCAAACAAATATGATACATACTGATGGTAGATCGATGCAGTGATACCTTGGGTTTTGTTACTAATTTCTTGTAAAAGGCCGGACGAAATGCAAAACGTATGAAAACCAGGTTAATTTTCCCATACAAAATAATGCAAATCCAATTAATCTGTTCCTGGCACCCAAAAATATCAACAAAAAATGCTTTTTACAGAGAATAACTATAGTTTTACATGCAGACAACCGCTTATCCTTACAACGGTTGCAGGGGTGCTGGAGCCTATCCCAGCTGTACACCCTGGACTGGTCACCAGCCTATCACAGGGCACATATAGACAAACAACCATTCACACTCACATTCATACCTATGGACAATTTGGAGTCACCAATTAACCTAGCATGTTTTTGGAATGTGGGAGGAAATCCACGCATGCACAGGGAATTGAACTCGGGTCTCCTAGCTGTGAGGTCTGCGCACTAACCAATTGGCGACCGTGCAGTGGATTTTGTTATTAATTAATTGTAAAAGGTCGGACGAAATGCAAAAGGTATGAAAACCAGGTTAATTTTGCCATGGGAAATAATGCAAATCCAATTAATCTGTTCCAAACACCCAAAAATACCAACAAAAAATGCATTATTATAGAGAATAAAGAGAATAAACTTTTACATGCAGACAACAATGTGAAATAATTATAATGACTTCCAGTACATCCTGGCAAGATCAAATTCAATAGTGTTTATTCCCTTCTTCATCAAATTGCTGGTAATCACAACTTTCTTTGGCCCCATGGTAGGTTATTTAGCAGCCAGGGTATTTTGCTTGGCCACTCGGTTTTGCAGAACGATACAGGACAAGGAAAACATACTAGTTTGTTATCTGCGGTATATACAGAAACAATATTCGAGCTACATTTTTGGACAAAAATCAGATCATACGAAAACTATAGATGGACGGAGATGGAGAGACTGATGGACGAAGTACTGTTGGACAGATTGACTGACAGACTGTCCGGCGGATTGACAGATGGATGGGTGCACACACAGATGGACAGTCATGTAGAAGGTATGATTGGTGAATAGCCTGTAGATGTATAGATGGATGGATAGAAGGATGGAGGGATACACGGGTAAAAGGACTGTTTTGATGAAGAGACAGACTGAGAGAAAGATGGAACAATGGATTGTTGGGCGGAGAGCTGGACAGAAGGATACAAAGAATGATTGTCAGGCAGATACTGTAGCTATGCATACTGTATGGACAGATAGAAGGATAGACGGTTAGCTAGAGGGACGGAGGGTGGATTGACGGACTGATGGAAGACAGACAGACAGATTTATGGACGGTGGAAGCAGGAACCGACAGATGCCCTCAGAGAAATACATGATTAAAAAAGTATGATGCAAAACAATAGTCCCAGAAGGTTTACCCGTTCGTTCAAAAGCCTAAAAGTAGCAAATTTAATAAAAGTTGAACAAAAAAACGACCACTGTTTGGTCAAATGTTTTGATTCTGTCTCAGGGGCCTCCCTGCGATAACGCTGACACAGCGCCATGTCTGCAATGGTAACACAAGACGTCAGCAAATTTGATTGACATATCAATTTAAATCTAACGTGCTGTGTTAAGCAATATGCAGAATAGCTCTGCAGACCCCCTACCAATTCTCAACGTTGAAATAACGACTTTCTTTTCTCGTTTCTTAAATCTTTTCTTTCAATTTTGCTTATTCTCCTCTTTCCCGCTTACATCTGTCTGTTGGATGACAGGCTTCCACACAATGGCGGATCTTCCTCATCGTCGTCTGATGTCTGTTTGTGTTGCGCTGAGACGCAAGAGGAGCTGAGTTTCTCCGAGTATATCTTGAGGGAATCTGGATATCAGACTCCTTCACAACGTCCCCAGTCGCAGCATGCTACGCTATCTGCTTTCATGTGTCTTCTTGATTTATTACTAGCTCTTTTCACAGACTCCAGATGAAAGCAAACAAGCATAGAGCTCTTCCAGCCCCATGACGTTTTGTCTTTTTAATAAACTTGTCCGCCCGTGCCGAGGAAACACGCTAGGTTCAACATTGGAGCTCGTAACGCGGAAAATTAGCATATCATACACCTGATGAGCTCTTTCATCCATTCTTTCCCTCACTTTTTCACACTATACTTCTTACCGTTTATAATCAACCCACTAAGGCACCGTGATGAAATGTTGGTGGTGGCATGAGTAAACTTAACTTGTTACCTCAGCTCATTTGATAAATCTATTACGATAATCAGGTGATTCCATGGAGAATGTTGGTGCCAGGCACTTATACAGTGGTTTATAGATATAAATATGACCAGGTTTTGAATACTATTTCAATTAACACGAGGCGTGAAACATTGTGGGAAGACTGGAATAATTGAGTACCACTTCATACAACAACAGGGCGGCACGGTGGACGAGTGGTTAGCGCGCAGACCTCACAACTAGGAAACCAGTGTTCAATTCCACCCCCAGTCATCTCTGCATGTTCTCCCGGGTTTTCTCCGGGTACTCCGGTTTTCTCCCACATTCCAAAAACATGCTAGGTTAATTGGCGACTTCAAATTGTCCATAGGTATGAATGTGAGTGTGAATGGTTGTTTGTCTATATGTGCCCTGTGATTGGCTGGCCACCAGTCCAGGGTGTACCCCGCCTCTCGGCCGAAGACAAATGGGATAGGCTCCAGCAACTCCCGCGACCCTCGTGAGGAAAAGCGGTAGAAAATGAATGAATGCATACAACAATCGCTATGGCAAAATGCTGAAGAAATGCTCCTTCTGTTTGAGGATGCCCCACAGGTACTTAATTGGGTTCAAGTCTGGATACATGGCTACTCCATCAGCTTCAGCTTTCTCAGCAAGGCGCTTGTCATCTTGGAGATGTGTTTTGGGCTCCTTATCCTGTTACAAAACTGCCTCGCAGCCCAGTTTCCCAAGGGACGGGATCATGCTTGACTTCACAGTGTCACGGTACACGTTGCAATTAATGTTAGCATCAATGAACCACACCTCCCCAGTGCCGGCAGCACTTGTGCAGCCCCAGACCATGATGTTGTCAGACACTATTATCTTGGTACTCTGCTATTGAGACAAAATGTCTGTTTGTGCTCATTTTAATTCATTAATTCATTCATTTTGTACCGCTTATCCTCACGAGGGTCGCTGGGCGTGCTGGAGCCTATCCCAGCTGTCTTCGGGCGAGAGGCGGGGTACACCCTGGACTGGTGGCCAGCCAATCACCGGGCACATATAGACAAACAACCATTCACACAGAGATGGCCGAGGGTGGAATTGAACTCGGGTCTCCTAGCTGTGAGGCATGTGCGCTAACCACTCGATCACCGTGCAGCCCCAGTCATTTTACATTTACATCTATGTATACTTCTATCCAAGCTGTAGACTCACTGCTCTGAAAGTTCAATTTCAATAGCATCCTAGTAGCCTTTTATACTTGCACGGAGACATTTATTAAAGCTTGCAGGCTTATTAGCTAATACATATTTGATAATGCAGACCTGATAGTTCTGTATAATTAGTTCCATTATGTCTACTGACAGCCGTTGACCTCTGGGGTGTACGGCAGGAGAAAAGATAAAGATTCCTAATCTATGTTGTGTGATGCCAGACTGAAGCCTGTAGTGTTGCCTTTGATTCACTGTATTGAGTAAGTGTTGGAGCCGGCACCCGCTCAGCCATAATGGCAATAATATGTCTTCCGCTAAGCACCAAAGGTCTGTGCAATGTCATCAAAGTGTACATAAACACATCCTTTCTCATGCCAATTCTTTTTCATGGCTTCGCTAATTATCCATGACCTTGCGAAAGTGAATTTATTTGAAATATATGCTATTCATTCTTCATCATCAGTATTCCTTTTACCAAGCAATGTTGCCCAATACCGGTGCTGAGAGCAGGGCATGCCTCAGAAGACAGCAATTATTCATGGCCCCGTGTTCTCAGCCTGCGGAAGAGCAGAAATAATAAAATAAAGCACACATCCAGTGTCTTGCACACTTCAGGTTATCGTCCCTTACCTCCATTAGCTTGCCTCTGAAATAAATGGTAGATAAATAAAATTTAAAAAAACAATGCACAGCCAACTAAATTGTCCAAAACTGATACAAGAATGCAGGTTGCTACCTGATATGTGATGTAACTCCACAGAGTCCATCCATAAAAGTCATGTTTACACCACATGCTCTCACACTAAACAAGCAAAGCCATATTCAGCCTTCCTCTTGAAGTTACTAGCAGTCACATACACAGAAAACCAGTTTTGAGGTTTAAAAAAATAAAGTTAAATCACAATAGGGTCTTTGCACGAGGAGATCTTTCACCTCAAGCACACGTGTGTTCAGGATGCAATGTTGATGGTCTCAAGAGTTGGAACAACTGCCGGTTTATTAAGCAGCATCCCTTTGGGGTCTGTTCCTTGAGGGTTTATGCTGTCTGCATTTAAAGACGATGACTCTTTTTCCCTGTAATGAAATATTCATGATGCTCGCTCTTCATTGGGAAATCTACCTTGTAAAATGCCGGGTTAAAAAGGTTAAAAAGTTCTGAAAATGAGGCAAGGTAAGCCATAACAAAAGCCAAAGGACAAAGGATTTCATATCGCAAAAATATTTTGCAGCACATTCAACCCAAATTATATTTGCTTTTTCTTTGACCTTGATATATTTTTGTTACGTAGAGTATTATGTTATACTAATGGAAAAGAGGACCGCAGAACCATAAATAGAACTTACTACAACAGAATATTTAATTAATTAATAGTTAAATGTCAGCTACATACATCATGGATCTTCACAGGGTGAGTATTTTGACTTTATTTTAGCTTTGTTATACAGTGTTGTTTCAACTTGAAATATAATATACAACTTTTCTACTCCAATTGGGCTACTGTAACCAGGCCTTGTGGATTTCTATACTGTTTATCTTCACAAGTGTCACGGGGGTACTGGAGCCTATCCCAGCTGTTTTGTGGCGAGAGGCGGGGTACACCCTGTACTGGTCGTCAGCCAATCACAGGGCACATATCGACAAACAACCATTCACACTCACATTCATACCTATGGACAATTTGGAGTCGCCAATTAACCTAGCAACCGAGAACATGCAAACTCCACACAGGTGGAACTTGGGTCTCCTAGCTGTGAGGCCTGCGTGCTAACCACTCGTCCACCGTGCAGCTTGCTATCAACTTGATGCTGTGTTGATCCTCATCGAAGAAACATATTGCTTATATTCGGGGAGTAAAGATTTATACTTGGCAACAGGCGAGTCAGAGCTTTTCTTCTGGTCACTCACACACATACCTGGAGCGACGCAGCTGTAAAAAAGTTGAACTAAATTGAGTTGAGCTAAATACTGTATGCTCGGGTGAATATGGTATGCTTACATTACACGCCCACCCTGCAATTATAATTGTTTCGCCAGCCAATCACAGGGCACATATAGACAAACAACCATTCACACTCACATTCATACCTATGGACAATTTGGAGTCGCCAATTAACCTAGCATGTTTTTGGAATGTGGGAGGAAACCGGAGTACCTGGAAAAAACCCACGCATGCACGGGGAGAACATGCAAACTCCACACAGAGATGGCCGAGGAGTAGGCACATTTTTCCTTTAAAATTGTCATCAAATTTCAAATTGTACGACCTCAGAGGCGTTGGACTTTAGAGGGTCCGCTGTTTGTTTTTGTTTCCTTACTTTGAACATGAAGGACAAAAAGTGCACAGTGTACTCTAGCGGGTCTTTGTGTTCAATCAGCTTTAAACGGTAGGAGAAACCTGTTGTGAAAACTCAATAAGTGAAAGGACAATTTTCATTCCTTGGAGGGATTTCTAACAGCTTTATTCCATTGCTATCGATCTAACGTTAGCGAGGACTTAGGACGTGCAATGAGCAAAAATAAAATTTTCTCTCGTGGCCGCTGCTCAGTTGCTTTAAACCAGAAGGGTTATGTTCCAGACTCGGCATCCGCATGGATGAGGGCAAAGGGGGTAAGATATTGAAGAGCGACGACAATCTTCTGTCCATTTCCTCCCCCGCATGACGCCGATCTGCACAGGACGAATTAAAACATAATGCAAAGGTCTTAGCGCTTATTGCTGAGCCAGCTTATTGATGAGCTGTCACATTAACTGGCTTTGGGGAAGAAATATGGCAACAATTTGAAAGTAAGTGTAGAACAGGGACGGAGAAATCATTAGATCTCCAGGCGCAGGCGATGAATTACATGTAATAGCCTATCTATTCATTTCAGCTCAGCGGTAGAGGACACACATGGACACATGGGAAGGTCTGCTTTTCAAAGGGTTTGAGATGTCCCTCTGAGATCGGTGTGGGGTTTTTTTCTTTCACTCCTTCAGTACCAACCAGCCCGCTCACGCAATTATTATAATTGTGAAAATTTTCACAGAAGCAGCAGCAATAAGTTGTTCTTCTTTTGTCTGTTTTTTTGTGGAGGTTATCGACTCTGCGGAGCACAGAGCCGCTCTGATAGATTGATTCTTGTATTGGGCTTAATGAATTCATATGATTAATGATCTTACTTTGATTATAACTTCATTTTCATTGTGAGAGCAGGACAGGAGGGAGGATACTTGAATATTCAAGAGAGCGTCGGGCAACCATGTGAGGGGCTTTATTGAATGATTAGCAGAAGTAATTTGTTTTCTGAATCTAATTAATCCTCTCAGAGCCGCAAAGCAAGAATCTACAAGGACACCACAAAAAAACACCACCAAAAAAAAGCCCTGCATGTGTGTGTCTGTTGCCTGGTTTCGATGTGTTGCGTTTGTCTGTCTATCGGGGAGTCCTCCATTTTGGTATTAGAAGTCAGCATGAGATCAAGTCCCATCAAAAGTTGAGCCTAATTGACTTATTAAACATGTGTATGGGAACCCCTTTTTCCCCCCAACATGCACCTTCAACATTTAATCACAAATCGTAGCATGGGCAAGGGGCCATGTTATAATCTACCAATAACAATATAAATGTACTGTATACACAGATATGCCTGTATATCGCTTGTTTGGCGGGTCATGCTCGAACCCCGAAGGAGGGCAGCATGTATGTACGATACCACCATCAAATGAGGGTTTAAGTTGAAACACTTTTGGCCAAGTCAGTGACCATGAACTTCTTTGATTTATTCAACAAGGCCTGTGGACAAAGAGAGCGTTATAAATATTGGAAGAGGAGTTTGCTCTGCTATACTGTAATATTAAATCACACAGAGAAACTGTGTGGCCATATTAAAACGTAATGTGTTACTGGGGCTGTGAACAAGCATACATTCTATTTTTTATTTATTTTTTTTTTTAGTCAAACTAACAATTCCAGTTGTATGTGATTGATACCACTTAAAGGAAAACTGCCTGTGTCCAGAACCCTGATGTTTCCTGTTACTAGACTCTGGTTAGCAATGGGTGTCCAACAGTGTCCTTTATATGTTAGAGCAAATATGGACAATTTCAATATGTAAAAGCATGTATTTTGTGTGCAATATTCCCAGTAGCTTCATGTTTTATATGCATTAAGGGGTGTGAATGTATGGCCTCTCTGTGGTGCCACAATGAGGTACAGAGACACCACCATGGGGGGGGACATCGCTCCTGTCTTTGCTCCACTGACCATGCAGAACGGCGGCACAGTGAAACCCTGCTAAGCGCCTGTGGTGTGTATGTGTGTGTCATTGCGGCGGGCGTTTGTTTGTCCGCTGGGAGGCAGTGAAGTGTGAAGGCCTGGTCACTCACACCATGGAGGCTTATGGAGCGCACGCAAGCCAGCTGTTCAATTTGGCCACACGGGAGAAGAAATAGGAACAGAGAAGCGGCGGGCATGTATGACTAAATTGCGTCTGGGTATTTTTAATAACGTCATTTGATCCACATGCCACTGTCAAAAAATGATTATATTTTTTTAGGAAACAATTATAATTGCAGGGTGGCCGTGTAATGTAAGCATACCATATTCACCCGAGCATACAGTATGTATTTGGCAACTTTTTTGCAGCTGCATCGCTCCAGGTGCGAGTGTGTGAGTGACCAGAAGAAAAGATCTGACACATACGTATAAATCTGTACTCCTGGAATATAAGCAATATGTTTCTTCGATTAGGATCAGCACAGTATATTTCTAGGTATCAAGTTCATAGCCGGCTGCACGGTGATTGAGTGGTTAGCATGCAGGCCTCACAGCTAGGAGACCCGAGTTCCACCTGTGTGGAGTTGGCATGTTCTCAGTTGCTAAGTTTATTGGCAACTCCAAATTGTCCATAGGTATGAATGTGAGTGTGAATGGTTGTTTGTCTATATGTGCCCTGGGATTGGCTGGCGACCAGTCCAGGGTGTACCCCGCCTCTCACCCGAAGACAGCTGGGATAGGCTCCAGTACCCCCCGCTACCCTAGAAAATGAATGAATGAATGTTATTTGCAGGGTAGCCGTGTAATGTAAGCATACCATATTCACCCGGGCATACAGTAAGTATTTGACAACTGGCCCCACGTATCTGTGTGAGTGACCAGAAGAAAAGCTCTGACTCGCCTGGTGCCTGTTTCTTCAATTAGGCTCAACACAGTATGTTTATAGGCATCAAGTTCATAGCAGAACTCAACATGTACATATTTATTAGCTGATATTGAATTTCCCTTCATAGGAGTGCAAAATAAAGGAAAACTGAATGAATACACAAAGTTTGGAAACTGCCTGCTTTGGCTAAAAATGGTCTAAAATGTCCTCTGTTTTTCTGACAATGCCATGAACCCTTGTTGCACTCACAGTCGGAATAATGCTTAGAATTCCACTTTAACGGACTGGCGTGAATAATACCAGCTGTTGGGCATACTCATACTGCTTTTTGTTACGTCCCCCTGCAGCGTGGACCCTCTCAACGTGCGAGCAGAGTCATAATTACCTTGAACGGCTACATTGTGGAAAATCAATGATACCATTTTTTTAATAGATTTTTGCATGAAGATCATTTACAATTCCAATTCAATAACAATCACCCTTATCAAAACAGGAACAATGTACAGTAGTTTTATAGATTTTTTATTGAGTGTGCAAGGATTTGTTGGTCTAGCCTGGTTTGCATGTTGGGCTGCCTGAACTATTTAATGTTCCTTTTTTGCCTGTCTTTTACTTTCATTTTAAATTCCCCGCTGGTGCTGTTGGTGGTGGCATATGAAAAGAAAAGAGCACATTAGAACCATCGTTATAAAATTGGGGATGCATTGTTCTGGTTTTCAGTCTTTCTTTTCTTCTTCTGCCTCCACAGATCCCAATGCTTTGGGCCACCACGGCACAGACCATGCCTTGATCGGAGGAGTGGTGGCAGTGGTGGTCTTCGTCACCTTGTGTTTAATCATAGTACTGGGAAGATACCTGGCCAGGCATAAAGGTAAAAATCCCACAGTGGACCAGCCGGCCACCATCTCTCAAGTCTCACTGACCTTCCCGGATCACATCCGCCTATTGTCCCATTAGACATTCCCAGTGCTCTCCCAATCCCCAGGTGGCAGGGGAATGATATGCAGTATCTGCTGTGAAGGACAAAAAGAAAGAAAAGACCAGGGCAGGACTGAATCCCCGAAGGCCAGTGGGGACTCGCTATTGAAATCCCAAAGTGCAAGGACAACAATCAGCGCCTCTTTTTAAAATACCTTTTATATGTTTTCAGTTTTTATTTTGGAAAATGCTTTGTATTTTCCAAATATAGACTTGTGTGCGAACATATTTTTGTGCCAATGTATATTTAATCGCCAGTTAAATAGATTAAAATGAGATAAATATATAAATATAAAGATAAATATGGTAAATAATTCAAATGTGTAATGTATTAAATGGTCTTAGAGAGGCTAGCAACAATTTACATTAATGTTGTTGTTATGATAGGCTATACTGTACATTCAATAATGTGAGTAGCTAAACTTTGCCAAATTGCTATCATTAGTAGACAACAAACATAAACAATGCACTTGCATGTGTTGCACAAGGCTACTTTACATACTCAAAGATGGCATATTCGAATGTTCGGTGCCTCTTTTTCCATATGATGAAGCCTGTTACAAAATGACAGAAGAAATTGTGTGGAAAATAGTGTTTTTTTCACATGAATTTTTTTCGTTTAAAAAAAATGTGTTTCTCCACAGGGACGTATTTGACAAACGAGGCCAAAGGCGCAGACGACGCACCTGACGCCGACACGGCCATCATCAACGCCGAGGGCAACCACGCGCACGCCGAGGAAAAGAAGGAGTACTTCATCTAGACTGTAGAGGGCGCCACCCTTGTCATCTCTGTCCTCTGTGTCTTTTTCCTCTCCAACCTGCAACGAGGCGGCGCACAGGCAGAGAGGATCATCCCACAGTGTTTGCCCTCTTATTTTGGCATCTGTGTCACACTTCCTTGTTTTTGTTTTGTTTTGGCAGCCAGTTTGTTTTTTGTTTTTTTTTGCAGGCATCGCTGCTGAAGTTGACAACATTTTTGCCCTCTGTAAATCTACCATGACTGCTCACACCTTTAAAGGTTCCAACCAGACACCCGAATACACCACCACCACCACCCATCCCCACTCCCTTTGGCTCACACACGCCCACACAATCACATATCTCACATCAACACGGTGCCTAAAAATACAGACGCCATTGAACTTGTCAATGCCTTCATGTATCAGTCAGTAGCAATGTAAATGCTTTTGTAGATGGTCACCCTGGATGGACCATCACTTCACTGCTTAGCTCACAGCATTGTGTCTTTGTTCTTATTTGAATGATGGATCTGTGTTATTTACGCCTTATACATATCTACCACACTGAATAATGGTACTTCTTATACCATCCACTCCCCCTCCTTCTTGAAATAGACTTGTAATTAAACCGTGGAGCTATGTAAGATAAGAGGAAGGCTTTGTGTGACACTCGTGTAGCAAGCTTGGTCACATGTGAGGTATGTCAGAAAAGTTCCAGGACTGTGGATGCTGATCATATTCTCTCCGATGTGAGGGGTTGAGTTCTTGCCACAGGGCCGGACCATCGACCAGCATGTCTACAAAGAGACCCTGGGGCATTGGATGGTTCAGTGTGTGCCCTGACCATCCGACAGTCCCTAACCGTGAAGAACATCGCCATGCTGGAGCAACCTCCCTACTCACCCAACTCACTCTGTGTGATTTTGATGTCTTTGTGGGTCGTACGTTAGAATCCAGCGAGATTGCAGTACTTCGAACCGGGGAACTTGGTTTGTAGTTTGCATTAGAAATACATCTTTTGTGGCACCAGTCCTGGACCTTCCCTGACACACCTCATTAGTGTATAGTTAGAAAAGTTGAGGTGTCGTGTGCTACTGTTTAGAGCTGAGAATACACACCAAAAATATATCGAATGATGCTAGATGAGACGTTTCATCCGTGGAGAAGAATAGAAAAGCATTTTCTAAATCTGCTATACCGATCTACTTTTTATGTGTATATTATTCTTGCACTGGCCCGTCTAAGCGTTCCTCTTACAACAGTTTGTTTTCCATACGATGGCTTCAGGTCCAGTAGATGTATAAATTGTATTAAAGTTAGTACATTCATTTATGTCATAATGGAAAAACAAATCCCCTGAAATGTTAAATTAGGGACTATGTGTCGAAAAAGAGTGCATTAGTTACATGTACAGGGATTTTGTGATAAATGCATTTTCTTTCTGTAAATTGTTTTGATGTATGCTTCAAAGAGCGGGTGTATAGTTTGTATTGGCCCAAATGAACCAATCATGCTCACATTCTATAGAACAGGTGGAAGAAGTTTGCGCTTGTGTGTTCAAATGTGACTATTAACGTCAGGGAGTTCATACAGGTCATTACACCTGGACTCCCTGCACCCGTATGAAGTCTGGGTGAAGTTCATACAGGGTCAGTGACCTGTGTGAACATTTTGGCAGAGTTCATGTTGGTGCTGCACCTGCATGAACCACATCCACATTGGTCACTGTACCTACATATATTAAAATATACAGTGAAGAAAATAAGTATTTGAACACCCTGCTATTTTGCTATTTCTCCCACTTAGAAATCATGGAGGGGTCTTAAATTTTCATCGTAGGTGCATGTCCACTGTGAGAGAGATAAACTAAAAAGAAAAATCCAGAAATCACAATGCATGATTTTTTAACAATTTATTTGTGTGATACAGCTGCAAATAAGTATTTGAACACCTGTGTATCATCTAGAATTCTGACCCTGAAAGACCTGTTAGTCTGCCCATTAGAAGTCCACCTGCACTCCATGTATCATCCTGAATCAGATGCACCTGTTTGAGGTCGTTAGCTGCATAAAGACACCTGTCCACCCCATACAATCAGTAAGACTTTAACTTGTAACATGGCGAAGACCAAAGAGCTGTCCAAAGACACCAGAGACAAAATTGTACACCTCCACAAGGCTGGAAAGGGCTACGGAGCAATTACCAAGCAGCTTGGTGAAAAAAGGTCCACTGTTGGAGCTATCATTAGAAAATGGAAGAAGCTAAACATGACGGTCAATCTCAATCGGAGTGGAGCCCCATGCAAGATATCACCTCGTGGGGTCTCAATGATTCTAAGAAAGGTGAGGAATCAGCCCAGAACTACACGACAGGACTTGGTCAATGACCTGAAAAGAGCTGGGACCACCGTTTCCAAGGTTACTGTAGGTAATACACTAAGACGTCATGATGTGAAATCATGCATGGCACGAAAGGTTCCCCTGCTTAAACCAGCACATGTCAAGGCCCGTCTTAAGTTTGCATATGACCATTTGGATGATACAGAGGAGTCATGGGAGAAAGTTTTATGGTCAGATGAGACCAAAATAGAACTTTTTGGTCATAATTCCAATAAGCGTGTTTGGAGGAAGAAGAATGAAGAGTACAATCCGAAGAACACCATCCCTACTGTGAAGCATGGGGGTGGTAGCATCATGCTTTGGGGGTGTTTTTCTGCACATGGGACAGGACGAGTGCACTGCATTAAAGAGAGGATGACTGGGGCCGTGTATTGTGAGATTTTGGGGAACAACCTCCTTCCCTCTGTCAGAGCATTGAAGATGGGTCGTGGCTGGGTCTTCCAACACGACAACGACCCGAAGCACACAGCCAGGAAAACCAAGGAGTGGCTCCGTAAGAAGCATATCAAGGTTCTAGCATGGCCCAGCCAGTCTCCAGACCTGAACCCAATCGAAAATCTTTGGAGGGAGCTCAAACTCCGTGTTTCTCAGCGACAGCCCAGAAACCTGACTGATCTAGAGAAGATCTGTGTGGAGGAGTGGGCCAAGATCCCTCCTGCAGTGTGTGCAAACCTGGTGAAAAACTACAGGAAACGTTTGACCTCTGTAATAGCAAACAAAGGCTACTGTACCAAATATTAACATTCATTTTCTCAGGTGTTCAAATACTTATTAGCAGCTGTATCACACAAATAAATTGTTAAAAAATCATGCATTGTGATTTCTGGATTTTTCTTTTTAGTTTATCTCTCTCACAGTGGACATGCACCTACGATGAAAATTTCAGACCCCTCCATGATTTCTAAGTGGGAGAAATAGCAAAATAGCAGGGTGTTCAAATACTTATTTTCTTCACTGTATTTATAATTTCAATATACACATGTGCATGGAGCTGTTAAGATGCTATTACATGTGGTGGATTTCATACAACATCAGCGGACTGTATGAAATCTACGCACATTTGGAGTTTATATAGGTGACTGTATTATGGATGAATTCCATCCCCACGAAATGTGAAATCCATGCACATTTTCTGGAATTCACACAGATGTAGTGACTTATATTAACCTTATATAATGTATGGAGTTCATACAGGTCACTGCACTCTAGATGAAGTTCATGTACATGTGCTGGAGTTCATATGGATGTAGTGACCTATATGAACCTGGAGTTCATACGGGTCACTTCGTGTATGAACTCCATACGAATGTAGTGGAGTTCATACATCAGTCAGTGTATGAACTCCATTCACATGTATTGGGAGTTCATACAGGTCACTGCACTCTAGATGAAGTTCATGCACATGTGCTGGAGTTCATATGGATGTAGTGACCCATATGAACCTGGAGATCATACAGGTCACTCTGTGTATGAACTCCATGTGAATGTAGTGGAGTTCATACAGGTCACTGCACTCTAGATGAACTTCATGCACATTTGCTGGAGTTCATACAGATGTAGTGACCTATATGAACCTGGATTTGGGCAAACTCTTACAAGGTCACTAGGTGTATGCACTCCACATACATCTGGTGGAGTTCTTACAGCTCACGGTACCTGCAGGTACTCCATGCACGTTGTGGACTTCACACAAGTGTCACTTATGTGGACTCTGTGCCGTTGATGAAAGTCATACATGCCACTGGGTGTATGAACTCCATCCATGGCATGTGTGCTCGAGTCCATAAGGATGCAGTGAACTCAGTGTGCATTTGGTGGTGTTCATTCAGGTGAACATCCACAAGTGGTGAAACTTTTATGATATGCAGATGATAGCAGATGTATGAACTCCACCCGCCTGTATGAGCTCAATGTGGATTTGGTGGAGTTCATACAGGTCAAATCCACATGTGGTGAAACTTTTACATGCCAGGATGTGTATGAACTCCATCCACTTGTATGTGCTCCATGCACATGGGTACAGTTAACTGAATGCGCATTTGGTGGAATTTATACAACAATGAGTGAAACCTACCAGTTTAGGAAATGTATGAACTCCATCCGAATGTATAAGGTCCATGTATATGTTTTGCTGTTCATACAGGTACCGTGATATCGGTATCAACATGATGCTCGTTTGATGGAGTTCATGCAGTTCATGTTAAATATTCATATTTGAACATAGCAAAACCCAAACGGTGAAGTGGTTTGCATTGCTTTTCATACGAAACGTTTTCATAATAATGTTATGCAATTAGTAAAAACACTTCATTTTGCTGCCATTATTAAGCAGTGTGCCGCTAACAGCGTCCAATCTTCCCAGTGATAAACAAGAAGGACAAACCGAAAAGAAAAAAAGCACAAGTAGATGATTGAGTCAGTGTGTTCCATTGCTAACAACTCATTTGTCTTGGGGATGCTTCTTTTGTTCAAATCAACTGTGGGGGAACATGACAACTATTTGCTTCAAATATGACAAAAAAAAGACTAAGAAACGTGGTTTCAAACTCCCTGCTGTGTATTGTGTCTGCTGAAAACGTGGTTGATTGTGAAAATTGCTATTGAATTCCAGCTCCCCTGAAATCTTTTGAATTTGTATATTAGCACATTTATAGCGTTTTTATTATTATCATTATTCTTATTTTAATTTGCCATTGCATAAACGTTAGCCATCTTTTACATTTAATTTTGGCACAAACCATGTAAATAATGTATGAGGAAACTAAAGTTGGTAAAAACACATTGGCATGTTTTTGTTGGATTCCTTTGAATGTTTAAATTATTTGAAGTGGACTTATTTAAGCGAACGGTATTGGTATTGGAATTTGATTTAGAACATTTATTGCACTAAATATCTGACAAGAAGACAAAAGTCTGACCCTTAATACCAATATTATTTGGTATTACAGTCATGAACATAACCATAACTTCATTGTTGGCGATAACAAAAGTTGACAAAGTTGTTGGCGATTAGTGAGACATTGTCCTACTTGCCGTGAAAGACGTTAGACAAGCAGCATATTAATGGACTAAGATGGAGACAACTGTTACCAAGGGCAATGAAACAGTCGGCCCAGCTGTCTCCAATTTGGTGACCAATTCCCAACATTATGCAAATACGGTCAGTAAGTAATGTCTTTGTCACGGAGTGAACTCCAGCATGCAGGAGTAGCCCTGTCGACTTGAGTGAAAACACGATAAGATTCTCAGCAGTTTATTTGACTCTTTTAGTTAGTCGATAAACATACTGTAAACAAATCACTTCAGTGAGAAGTCGTGCAGTCAAAATGTAAAACTTAATTTTCATGACAGATAATGGCAGCCTAATGCAAAGTCTGATTTTACAATTTAATTAATTTTGCAAGTGTAAAAATACTTTTTTGGATTAAATGAGTAATCAGTTAATCACTGTTTTCCAAAAATCGAAGTCTTATTTTGCCTAAAATACAAAGATAATACGTCTGCTTTCACGGATTAATAAGTAAACTAAAAAAATATACCTAAATAGTTGCAGATTAATTGGACACTCGATTAATCATGAATTAATCAGTTAATTGTTGCAGTTCAAAAGTGAACAATTTTAAAACATTTATTTTGCCTAAAATACAAAGATAATACGTCTGCTTTCATGGATTAATAAGTAAACAAAAAATATACCAAAATAGTTGCAGATTAATTGGACAATCGATTAATCATGAATTAATCAGTTAATTGTTGCAGTTCAAAAGTGAACAATTTTAAAATGTTACAGAGGCCTATCATTTTTTGAAGTAATTTTGCAAGCGTAAAAAGTAGTTAATCCCCGTAAAACTATAATAACAAAAAAATTAAACACACCACAAAAGCAATTGACCATAATTGCGTCAGATAATGTCCTTATTTTTCTTATTGAGGTTGTTATTAGCTTTGGGAATAAGGGTTGCAACAAAAAGCACGGTAAATCCTACGATGTTTACTGGTTAAAATTCTAAATTAGCTACTTAAAAGATCTGGCTTGTTCTGAAAATGTTGCTCCAATTTCAGAGCGGTCCCAACTGCATAAATATTCCAGCGTTATTGGGTTGCCAAGGCAACAACATCATCAATTGTTGTAACCACCTTACAGTACGATTACAACATATCGCTTTAAAATTAGCAGTTGTTGACTGACTTTTGGACTTGAATGGGAATAGCTCCATGAATTTATTGGCCGTGATGTTTTTGGAGGTGGGACAGGCTGAAGTGAGTCACAGCTTTGGGCAACATTAAATAAATAAATCCTGCTTTATCTTTGCCTGTCCATGGTGAGGCCTGGCGTTGTTGATTTTGTAAGCTGCTGCTTCATAAAAGGCAGCAAATCCTCACTAAGGTATTTTAGAAGGAAATGTTAGTGTTTCAATTTGTGTATCCATCCAGAAACTACGCTCAAAATTAATTTCATGTTGAGGAGCTTACATAAAGCAAAGGAAAAAGCTGTTTTGTATGAAAATAACACACATAAGCAGGTGTCCCTTCTTGATTTTTGAGTAATGCGCTCACACTTTGTATGGTTTCATGTAAATAATCTTCTCTGACGTGACAATGATGAGCTAACGTGTCGCTTTTCTTAATGCGCATTTTGTCATTTCAACAGGTTGACATGCTAAGAACGATGCAGCAGTGTCACTTCTGCGAAACTAAGCTTTAAACCTGTTGCCACCATTTAGCTGAGAAATAAAAACTGGCCTTTAGTTTGATGCTGGCAGCATGACCCTTGTATTTATTTTTTTTATATTTTGCGTTATTGGAGCAACAGGTTCACTTTTTGTGCTAAATTAAAATAGTTATAGCTAGTCTGGCGCATAAATTGCTCTGAATGATGTAAGTAAAGGTCCAAATCGACTCAACAGCCCATCATGTTTAAAGTAAAGGCCACTTCCTGTGTCCTTTCAGTGTATTTTTTTTAAACAACACATTTCTACTTTTTTTTTTGGCATCTCATGAATGTATTAGTTAGCCACTTTTTAAAATCAGACTGAGTTAACTGGTGGATATTATCACTTAATATTCATATTAATAGAAATGTGAGTGTTACATGAAGAAAGGTAGACATGAAAATACCCCAACTGTTATTTCATTCTAGCTGCTGCGATGTAAACAAGTGCAGCAAAGTCCGAAATAAACTTGCAAATATGTTAGTCCAGCTTCTTCTTTGTGAAAATCACAACTTTTACTGTTATTACTATCATTATTATTGTTATTATGATTATTATTATTATTATATGAAGGTGATGATATCAAGCGGCCATGACTGCATCCATCGCAATATGACGCAGGTGTGTTTTCTCTCCTACTGTCTGTGGGAGTGATTCTATTTAATTTAGAGGTTCCTTCTCATGTATGAAATGGAATTGTTGAATAAATAGTTGCAAAAAAAAATCTTCCTGACTGTATTTTTTAATATATTGCTTTGTGGTCTGTGTTAGGTTTATTACACAATATATGTAATGATACATAAAGAGCACACGAGAGCGTATGAAGTGCAAAATCAAGGTCAATCAGAAATTATATACAGCTGTATATGTGTTTATTAAGTCACAGGTTTATTGCACAGTTATTGTACAGGAGCAGTTTTTTTTGGAGCAGTTTTTATTAAAGACCTTAAAAGCTTTTGTCATCGACATGTCAGTCTAATCTATTTATACGTATCTCTATGTTTACTGGACAATGGCTGTGCAAGGCTACCTGACTCTTAACTAGGACACAATTGCATGCAGTCATCACTTGACACATGACGGTTCAAAATTTTTTGCCTAAATTAACCATTTTCAAGCATAAAATGAACTAAAGGACAAACACAGTGGTGCCTTGGTTAGCGTCGGACTCAAACCAAAACAGCCTCTAACCAAGGTTTTCCCATAGATCAAAATCAAATTTTTCCGATTCAGATATACATATTTGTAACATGAAAACACATTTTATTGACAATAATTATAGTTTTACGTGTAGACAATAATGCTAGAAACTCTTAACCAGGTCATACGCTAACCGAGGTTCCACTGTATTTACATTTTCTTTGGGGTTCATGTTTGCTAAAATGGTCTCAAGGTTAGATGTTACTGCACCACCTATTGGATGATGATAATCATGATGAATTGATCACATCAGTGTTCATCACATAGCCCAATTCCAAAATTCCAATAATTAATACCATAATGCCCCAGTCGCTTTATTAATAGCGGTAAACTCTATACACACCGGGGCTGCTGTAGGCCACAACCTACGCCAACACACAACTCCTTGGTAGCTCTCACACGTCTCTCCCACACCTAGCGCACACCCAGACTCACTCTCTCACAAGCGCCGCCCTTTAAAGGCCCAGATACACAAAGTCACAGATATGTATTACAACACCGTACATGTCGCAATTACTAATACATTTCACATCAAGTGCTGATACATTTGTTCATTTCCCATTCAACATGTTCCCTTTACCAGTTCTGAACAACATGTGAAAATGGGAAAGCAATAAAATAATATGTTACAGTGAAGTTAAGGTTTGTACATGTACATCTGCAATCACAAATTGCTGCAAATTTCACAAAGTGAAGTTGTCACATGGCTTCGCATTGTATTTCTCTGTGGTTCATAATTATTTTTCCTGATATTTTCTAAACATCTGGGTTGCGCGCAGTCATATCAACAAAAACATTAGCAAAATAAAACTTGTAATTGGTGATTTATTGGTCTAAACCTTCCACAAATACAATTAAAAAAAAACATGACATATGGTAGACTGAGCTGTTAGAAGGCTCTCAAACAAGTGCATGGGCGTCTTTGTGTGATCATTTATCAGCATAATAAATAGTCAGTTGTTAATCTTGTCGCAAAATGTTCAAGTGAGAAGTGTATTCGTTGGATTTTAGAGACTAATTCTTCTCCTTAGCAAAGTAACATGACATTGATTTCAAGCCTTATAATAAGAAAATATAACCTTTTTTGGACTTTTTAACAAAACAACACTCATTTAGTCCAGAATGAATCACCTTGAATTTGTCTTGGCTGTCATTTAAAAGCCCAAGAGTGGGAAAAGAATCAAGTAATTAAATCAAGGAGAGATCACAATGTAATATAGAGCACTAAACTCGCCAATTTGGTGCTGCCTTTTAAAAAATGGGCCACGTTTGTTGCCGCCAAACAACCAGGGAATAAGGCTCTAGAGGACAGTGAGTGAAGGGGAATGTTGATTGATGCATTCATTTGGGCTTGGTAATGAAGAATAGTCCGGCTCCTGGCCCAGGAAGTACGTGACGGTGGTACATATTCTCAGGCAGATAAAATAATGTGGTGGTGTAATAGATTGAAAGATTCGAAGATTAAGCACTTCAGTGCATTCTGAAAGGAGCATCGCAGACAAATGACAAAGTACAGTACACATGTCATACACCCAAAAAAAAGCAAATATACACATCTATTTTTTCATTACTTTATACGGTAAAAAAGTAAAACTAATAATATTACACAGTGGGGGCAGTACTCAGGTGGAACCTTTGTCTCGGGAACTGTTGTGCCAGGATTGCATTGGGGCGTGCACTTCCGCCAACGCTCAGACGCAATCTGAACGAAGACGTTAGTGATCCGTGTCATCACTGCTGTACATCCATATCTGTCCTTATAGGTCAGTTGTTGTTAAAAGTTAACAAATTCAATCTCTGTAAATTCATAATTCGTGAATGGATGTAATTCAAACATATCATATTGTTAATGAATTAATAAAACCTTTGAAATAGAGTAAGCTTATTAGTACCGTGTCGCGGGCATTTTGGGTTCAGATGGCCCTCAGCCTTGTCTCACAGGCAAGCTCGTTGAACGTAGTTATTGAGCCCCTGAGCACACGCAGACACACTTGCGACCATTTATTGTAAAAGAATGTCATTCTTGAAATTTATGAAGTTTCAATAAAAGACGCAATCTGGACGAAGACGTTGCTGATCAATGTCCTTACTGCTGTACATCCATATCTATCCTTACAGATTGTTGCAGTTTGTTATTGTGGTGCCATATCCTTGGACCCGTAACACACACACAGAGCTCATTAAGTGTAACTGTCTACATATGGCATGACATGGAGGATAAATCCTGCCCACTGTCCCCTATGCAAATATGTTTCTTTCTGAAATGACATTGATCCACTTTTTCCTTCTTTAATTCTGGCCATCTTGACATGAAATAACACCCCTAGTCATCTTTACATTCGTATTATCCAATATAGTAGATATAATCAGGGAAAATAAGACATCTTAGACAGTTTACCTGGTAGGGGCAGCAGAATCGATGGCAGGATGTCAGAGTTTAGTTTCTGATGAGTCCCTGTTTTCACTCTACAGGGCAGATAGCATCGTGTGTCTAATATAAATGGTGTGAATGGAGTGGTCCATAGTGGGGGTGGGGGTTATGGTATGGGCAGGCGTAAAGAAAATCTCCAAACAATGTTGTAGTCTCAGCTCATCTTCATCTTCCTCTGCGGCATCCTCACTGTGTTTGACCGCAGAGATGTTAGTGGACTTTGAAGTGTTGTAATTGTGCTGACCATGTGGCGCCAACACACACACACACACACACTCACAAACACACAAGAAGACCTGTTAGCTACACTTCCATCTAAAGACTGTTTGATGTCTGCAGGCTTCACTTTGAGGGAATTTTCTCCACTTGATCCCTGGAACATGGCAAGATTCTCATGCAGGCGCTTTTGGACCTTTCTAAAGTTCAGGTCAAGACCAGAAGTTATCTGGCCAGCAGCCATTTTTTTCTATGAAGCATGGCAATCTACAATAAAGGTCAGCCCTTCGGAGCTGTTCTCTTTTATTTATTTTTAATTGCATAATATACAATAATAATATATAATACCAGCACGCCTGGCTATCCCACACGTTTTTGCCAGACGAGGTCAGGACCGGTTTGTAGACCTACCCGCTGGCTGGTGGGGGGGCGGTGGTTTGCTCAGGGTGGCCTGGGTTGTGGGGTGTTATGGTCTGGGTTACCCTCCCTTCCCAGAGGGGGTGCGGTTTGTGGTGCTTACCTTGGACTCTCCTGGGTTGTGCGCAGTCCCCTGGGGTGTGGCCCGTGCTGCCGAGGCTGGGGCTGTGTGTCGGGGCCCATAGAGGTCTCGCTCGCGGGTAGCAGGGGTTTGGGTGGTGGGCGTGAACCTCGGGGTCTGGTCAGCCGCCCAGTTTTCTTGTTCCTTAGGGGTCCGTGTTCTTTGTGGTTTGAGGTCTGGATTGTGAGGCTGGGATCCCTGTACCATTGCGCCTTGGGTTCTCTACCCGGGGAGTCGCGATGCGGCTCCGGGTGTCTGGGGGGCAAACCACGGTGTGTTTGTAAGAACCCCAGATCATGATGGACCTTCCGGTAGAAACCATCTCAGGTGGCATCTCCTTGTCATGTCACTTGTCATGTCAATTGTTGGAAGCCATCTGAACCATCCATTTTTTTCCACCTTTCAATGTCCCAGGTTTGATGCCCACTGGCCAAGTTTAAACTGGCTGTTTTGTGGCATTTAAGGAGATAAGGTGTTTGAATTTGTATTTGTTTTTGAAATCCTTTTCGCGTGGCTGTCCTCTGATGGTTATTGCGGTGCATTCAGCACCAGTAAGGGCCTTAATTTGGTTCGAGGACTGCCCCTTGTTTTGACGGACTGGCAGTTGGATTCTCCGGCTCAGCTCAGGTGTCATTTTTTTGACTCATCTTGTTTTTTGGCCACATGTCTTTTTTGTTCCGTAATGATCCATCCTTTTTTAAGAAAAACTATGGCCTCAGATTTGGTGATGCTGAGTCTAATCCCAGAAGCATAAGTAGCAAAAAGTAAGCTTGTAAATCATCTGATGACTTTATATTGTCTTTTTAGAGGCAGTGGGGCTGAAAATTGACAAAAATGTTGACATAAATATGGCAGAAATCAAATATCAACCAGGCAAAGCATAGTAATAACAGCACAGAGGAAAGAAAGGAAATGTGTGTGTGTGCCCAAACGCTTATGAAAGTCATTTAATGGGAAGAAGTACACACTGTCATGATGGACTGTGAGCTTAATGGACTATTGCAAAGCTTTTGGCTGCAGCCACACAAGCGGTGATCCTCGTCATTTACAGCTAATGTAGAGCTAATGTGAGCTATAAAATGTCTGTCCAGTCCAGACTGCCACATAGTTGAGGGGACGGCTCATATGAGTCATTAGAATTAAAAAGGTTGCAGTTTCATGCCACTTAATTAGGACAAATAATGCTCTACATGGGTTTAGTGTGTAGTTCAAGTGCATAATATGAATTTCCTTGTACTTAGCCTGGATATTAAAACTTGAAATGTCTTGTTGTCTACGGCCACAATGTATCCCAGAGGACATCCTCCAGTCTGTTATGTCAGTAGGCTCATTATGTGAGTTGATGTTCACTAACTACTGTTGATAATACACAAACTGTACAAAAATGGTAAAAAGCTGACTTAATTTGAATGATAATGTCAATTTTACACATGTTAAACACATTTATTTTTGTAATGCAGGGTAATTTCATCCCTACTTTAATATTGTGTTACTGTGTCTTTAAATATGCCAACGATCTACGAACACAAAAAAAGTTCAGCGTGATCATCTCACTCTAGCGAACATCTTTGTTTTCTTCTCTGGTGCTCAGCTTTAAACGGCTTTGTGCAGACCTGTCGCAGTCCCCAAAATTAAAACAAATTAAGAGTCAGATGACCATTGAATTTTGTGCTGGAAACGATCATGACGTTTCAGAATTTAACTTGGCAGCCACCACGTCGAGCTAAACTACCTGCTGTATTAGTACAGACAATCTATTCAGGTGAGTTCATTACTGTGATGTCCAAATGTTAGCCTCATTAGCATAAAGGACCCCGCCGTCGTGTAGTGGTTAGCGTTCTGGACTTTAGAGCGGACCCCTCAGGTTTGAATTTCTACTAGTAACACTAAGGTTAAAAAGATTTTAAAATTCGTAAGCCGAAAGAAACAAAGAAACAAACAAAAGCCACATTAGCATAAAGTGCATGTTGATTAGTAGTAAGGATAGCCTCATGCTTTATTTAAAAAAAAAAACAGCTGGGATAAC
Organism: Doryrhamphus excisus; assembly: GCF_037039965.1. NCBI lineage: Eukaryota > Metazoa > Chordata > Actinopteri > Syngnathiformes > Syngnathidae > Doryrhamphus > Doryrhamphus excisus. The sequence continues at coordinate 7,926,790 of NC_136377.1, read as the reverse complement.
TGAGGATGATGGAACTGTTTTTGCCTATGTGAAGGTGTTTTTCTTTCTTTTTGTGCGGTTGCACTTGATTCACGTCTATTGTAAATATGCTGTTTTGGCGAACTTTGGCTCTCAGGCCAAGTAGATGAAGTTACCTTGAGATTCTCCTGTATGGATATTTATGTAATTAATATTTGTTTAAACTGTGATTATAAAAGCAACGTTAAAGTGCACTGTGCATTTGTGAGACAAGAACAAATATACATAATATACAAATATACATTTGATGGTTTGTAAGAAATACTTGAATATTAAGGCTAACGTCATGTTCAATGTTAATGCTAAATAGTTTTATTGAAAAATGCACATTTTTTTGTACTATGGTAAATGAACACTTGAAATAAGATTCATAGAGCAGCTGTTGTGCAACAAGAAGCTTCCCCCAAGGGGCATTTATGATTTTGATTTGAGGATTTATGAAACTTTGGTGAGTAATTGTCCTGCACATCTGTGTAGGCTGTTTTTTTTTTTTTGTAGAAGTCTTCTGTGCATGTGGATTGCATCATCCATCTACCACCACAGCCGCCTCCTCCTCGGAATCACCTCATCTCCATCATCCATCCACGCTTCAGCTTCACTCCACCAGTCATCTCTTGAATTCATTGTCCCTGTCTTCAAAGGACTAGACACCAAGGTGGGGTTACAATATCAATCCATAAAAACTGAAAAAAATGTCAATCTTAACTATTATGATAATGTGATTGCCGTTGTGCAAGTGTACAAGAAGTTAACACCCACAGAGTCACTTCTGTTCCTTCTCTAGTGTTGCTAAAAAGTTCCCCAAAAATAATCTAGCTCCCTAAAGTGAACGCTTGTGAAGTTTTGTTCCACACTAGAGGCATTATTTTTCTGTAATTTGTGGTAAAATTCCGAACCGTGTGACCTCCAGGCAATTGAACAACATCCAGTACTATGCAAAACAGCAGTTTTACATCTTCCATGCCACCTTTGTGCAGATGTTTTGACAGTAAATAAGTAGATGTGGTCAATTAGGGGGAATTATGTCACATGCTCCTTGAGTGGACTTCATATGGGGCCTCCTCATTCTAGAGACCCCCGCTAGGTAGCTGGTCAGCAGGGGGTTCTGCAGTTGTGTGCTGTTGCCATGGTGTTGGCAAAGAAATCATTGCTAATGTTATATATTGTCAGTTTTCACAGCACACTGCAAAATACATTTTGTATCTTTCTTTGAAACATAAACTGCCATGCAAGCAATAATTGTGTTAAATACTCATACCTTTAATGATGAATTATGATAGGGGATCTTATTTTGAACATTATCTGTGGCACAAAATAGATCAACTTGATTGATAAGGGAAATTATTAAATAACGATGCGTGTAGGCAGTCGGTGACAAGCATGCAAGCTAACGTTTACAGTGGATAAACAGTTGGTATGTCAATAAAATCTATATCAGTTTAAATTTTGTAATGAAGGCATTAATGGTAAGGTGAGTTGTGTCAAAGTTGTGTATTCATACACATAACTTGTCACAGAACTGTAAAAATTTAACTTGACCTTATTGTAACATTATGTTTGCTTTCCCTGCTGAAAAAAAACAGCAAAGACCAGCATGGAAAAATTATGCTAGACTAGCATAAACCAGCATAGATCAGCATGGAAATTATGCTGCTCTATGCCGGTCATTGGTTAGATACAGATACATATTTACACATGACTGATACACTTGGGAAAATGAAGGGGGAAATAACCACTTCCTGGTTCCAGACTTCTTCCTTGTCCCATGGGGCTGAATTCCAGCGTTGAGCTTTGTCTTTGTTTTCCAGACAATCACTTCACTAAAGATTGAAAATACAGAATCTCTTCTCTTCTCGAGATAAATATACTCTAACGTTTCATCAGTTATGTTTTTTTGTTAAAGTCTGACTGGAATGCTTTGATCTTTTTGTAAGATGAATTTTTGTCTATAAAAATCAGATTACCCAGTAGCCTTGAATGCAGCATGAATCCATTAATATTGAATGGCTGTATGTGCTGTGATGAGTCATGGCCAATGATAGAGCATACAGATTTGGCCTGCTCCTAATGATAAAAGATGTTGTTCACACTAAATGAAAGATTTCCTATGGGAACATAAATGGCATGGCCTTTCTTTTAGTTAGGAATGTCTCCTTTTTACCTGAACATTTGTGAAGCTGCATAACTGAATTGAGTTTAATTGATGGCTTTGTGGGCTTATTAGAATGCGGCTATTACACTATTAAAAAACTGAGAAGCAGCCTGAGGGTGATGTGACAGAGTTCATGGCAGACAGGTCATTTATATTTGATAGGAAGTCATTCAATCCCATCCATTTTTTAAAAGACAACACCTTCAGTACCGGCCATATTAAACAGAAAAGGTTTGTTTCTACCTTTTGGTGGTATGACATGAAATTTTCACATTTGTAACTGAACTATATGTGTGCATGTGTGTGTGCATGTGTTAAAATGTCCCTAAAATGTGTAACCTGCACGCTACACTCTTCCACGCTTTTTCACTTCCTCCTTCCTGTTATGTGTTTTTACCATAAAAGTGATAAAATACACATGTGCCACCTTGTGGCCGTTTTTTATGGAATAAATTGGCTCTGAAGTGAAATGCCTTTTGCGCAAAAAACGTAAAATATGTTCAAGTCTAGTGGTTAGTGCGCAGACCAGGGTTCCTGACAGCTAGTAGACCAGGGTTCAATTCCACCCTCGGGCATCTCTGTGTGGAGTTTGCATGTTCTCCCCGTGCATGCATGGGTTTTCTCCGGGTACTCCGGTTTCCTCCCACATTCCAAAAACATGCTAGGTTAATTGGCGACTCCAAATTGTCCATAGGTATGAATGTGAGTGTGAATGGTTGTTTGTCTATATGTGCCCTGTGATTGGCTGACGACCAGTCCAGTGTGTACCCCGCCTCTCGCCCGAAGACAGCTGGGATAGGCTCCAGCACCCCCCGCGACCCTTGTGAGGAAAAAGCCGTAGAAAATGAATGAATAATTCACTTAAATGATGGGAAACATTGTTCTGTAATAGGTTCCAGCCCATGCTGTTCTGACTTAGCTTGACTTCTTGCATCCACCATTATGTAACTTCACTGTCATAGACTCATACGTCATTGTGATAGTAAACATACATTAGACATGATTGACAGCTTAAATCTATGCTGCCATGATAACAAATTAAATAAAACGTACACAAAGTCATGCTTGTTAACTTGAAACCTCAGCGATTCCAATCAAAGCCCACTCATTTATCGGCAAATGAAATGTGTTTTTCACACTGAATACTGATTTTGGACTAACAATTGAGGAAATGACAAGCCAATTAATGTAATGCCAAGAGTTTCCAGCAACACAATGCAGTAGTGCATGAATATATTTCCCCACAGAACTCACAGCTCCTCTAAATAAAAAATGCAATCAAAGTAATGAATGGAAATGATCACAAAGAATATCCATAATGTAACGTTCGGGTGCTATCCAGGAACCCTGGCATATTGACATGAACTCTCAATTATTTTCATTTGAGCAGTCAAGTGAGAACTGGACGATGGGTTTTTGTTTTGTGTTCGTAGCCGAACCTAGCCATTTTGCAATTTACTGGTCATTAAAAACTATTGTAACAACATATTAATATTATATATTAATATTAGATACAGTACATGCAGTTGCATTCTACATCAACAAGGTAGATGGACGACGAGAGCCCAGAATAAGTCTATGTAGCAGTTGCCGCGTCCCTCTAGAAAGTGAAATGTCTAAACAAAAATATTAAAATAAATTAAAAATGACAAAAGATAAATATAAGTATTAACATGCAGAAAAAGGATGCATTTCTTGAATGGTCCACAGGATTTCTACATACATTCATCTACATCCATCTTGTCACCCATCAAATTCTCAACAGCTGATTTTACTGTAAATCTATTTTTCTGTGCTCATTTATTTCATGCATCTCATGCTGCGGGCGCCTGTTTGAGAACCAAAGAGATTGGATGTCAGAATCAGTTTTCACTAATGTCCCCCCTCTCGTTGCACATTTACTAACACTCACACACAATCATTTTGCTGAGCCATCTGCTGGAGGCTTTGAAAGCCAGTTTAGTAGGACAGTGAGTGCAAAGAGAGGGGGGGTGAAAATGGGGACAAGTGGATTAAGACAACAGACAAAAAGGAACCATAATGGCTTTGTCGCCACCTTGTCATGAACTTCATTACATCGAATTAGCTTCATTCTTTTTACCATTTTATCACTGACCTAACAGTGGGATGAAGACTTTATGATGTACAGTACACTGTGTGTTTACATATGTAATGGATGCCATGGACATCATTTTGACAGACCATCCTGCTCGATGGCTAGCACTCTCGACCATTGTAGTTCATTGTTTCCAGACCTGGCCATGATAAGTAATAATAATAATTATTATTATATTTTCATAGAAAACCTGTTTTTCTAAGTCCAATTTTTAACTTTGGAGCCCTTGGGACATGCAATAACAACCTTTGATTGCCTATACACTTGTATTGAAATAAGACGTTAGGGATTATTGTGCTTTTTGTGAGATAATTCAAACTTTCAACAAGTTTTGTTTTTCTGCGATCAAGTCTGGTGCTTGCGTTTCACCAACCATTACAGTATCAGTACTAACTAGTGACCTATGTAGAAAACGTCTTGAATGAATCACCTGAATGGCTTATATTTGTATTTTAGTGCATTTAGCCATTATGCTTGAAAATGCTTAATTTGCGAGTGTGTCACGCAAAATGTGATTCGTAAATTGATGAGTTACTGATGTTAAAATATTACTTCAAACCTGTAGTGTTAATCATAATGGATTATGTCTATTTCCAATGGAAAAATTATTTTCTATGGGAAAAAATTGTTGATCAGGAAGTTTTCTCAGTTGTATTAATTTTGACAACCAAATTCCTTATTAAGCTAAGTGATCCATTTGGAATCAATGGGGTATTGATCAGTGCAGTGTACTTACAAATGAGTAGTTCTGCCATGAGGCAATTTAGTCAATGTCCACTTTGCCCTTAACGATTACTGATAAAGCTCCCCTTACGTCACTCTTGACTTAGACTGTTTCCGTCTCTGCCCCAAAGCCCAATTTGCTCGCCACAAGAATCTGTCAGTGATGTTATCTGCAAGGAAAGCCAATCTCCGTCTCAAACCCATCCATCTGTCTTTTGTCAACACCTTGTAGAGCCACATTATGCAATAATGGCGTAATATGTAATCAATTTTCACATAATTATGTAAGAACTCTGCATTTTGTAATAAAACTGTTAAACATGTAACAAATTTTGCCTCATTTTGTAACAATTTGTTATATATTGCAAAACGTATTACCATATGTGGATGGTTTCGTAATAAACCATTGAAGTTGATCCTTTGATGAGAGAAAACATGAAGCATTGCAGCTTATTTAAAACGTTAAACTAGTATCTTTCATTGGTCAAACCCAAATCAAATGAAACTGAATTTATTATAATGTAGAATGTGTTTAAGATACAGGCAAAAACTAGACTGAGTACAACTGACATGGAAATTTGTTATGCAAATGTTACACATAACATAAAGCATAAAAAAACACATACAACTATGGGACAGAAAAAATCTTTATTCTATCAAAGACTAATTGAATGGTTTTTTTTATGTTTTGATGAATTTTAAAAAAAGATGCATTATGTAACAAACTGATTTTGCCCTTTATCAATATGCTCTAAAATGTGCTGTAGTCATTTTTTTAAATAAAATATTGAGTGATTTAACCCTTACATTTGTGTAAATATCTTAATTATCCTAAGCCAATGCAACTAAGTTACCATGGTAAAATCATTCATAGCTTGAGTACATTTTGTTAAATGCATTAAAAAATTCCAAACAAACCTAAAATTTGACTTTTGATGCCCGTTCCACATGGACCCCCTCTGGGGCTTGCCAGCTCTGTCTAACGGTATGCGGAGTGTTATAATCTGGAGCTGCTGGAGCATACGGTGTAAAGTATCTTGCCCAGGGACACAACAACTGTGACTGGGTGGAGTGAGCGAGGATTGAACTGCCAACCTCCTGGCTTCTGGACAACCTGTGCTACTCCTGAGCCACAGCCACCACTGTGACAATTGATCCAACTATATTAAACCTTGTAGATAGAAAACACACATGATATCCTTTTGACTGAACAGTGGTGTACTACACCGGTACACTTAGCAAAATGCCTCTTGTATGCCTTTTGTACTGGTACTTTACCTCTCTGGAGAAAACACAACAAGTTACCATAAAATGTAATAACAAAAAAAAAAACACTTGAAATCAAGTTGTTTGGAACAACATGGGCACTGTAAAATGCACTTGTCTGCTGCACGAGGATGTAGAAATCTTCCCACACCGTCATCAGAGGCCCGAGCAGAACCCAAAGAAGGCTAAAATTGCTTCTTTTCCATGGGTTGATTTTTTTTTTACAAAAAAAAAATTGTTTTTTTTTCTGTTGCAAGGTGATGTAGAAAACTCCCACACCATGATCGGAGTTCCCGGCAGAACTCTTAAATTTTTTGTCACAAATCAAATCAAAAATTATTTGACCAGAAAAGTGCAAGTTGAAAAAAACAGGGGAAAAAAACGACATACTAACCCCCTTATGTTTTTGTCAAAAATCACCGCCCTCAAGCATGGGCATTTTATGCCCTTTTTGGGTGCCTCTGGGGACGCTAATGAGTGTGTGTGAGGTTTCCCGTGGTTTATTGACCAGAAAAGTACATGAGAAGAAAGTTGATAAAAACTGAAAAAAAACGACATACTAACCCCTTACGTTTTTTGTCAAAAATCACCACACTTAAACACTGGCAATTTATGCCCTTTTTGGGTGCCTCTGGGGCCCCTGATGAGTGTGTGTGAGGTTTCCCGTGGTTTTTTGACCAGAAAAGTGCATTAGAAGCCAGCTGAAAAAAATTAAAAAAACGACATACTAACCCCTTACGGTTTTTGTCAAAAATCGCAAAATTCAAACACTGGCATTTTATGCCATTTTTGGATGCCTCTGGGGTCCCTCTTTAGCGTGTGTGAGGTTTCCCCTTTATTTTTGACCAGAAAAGTGCATTAGAAGCAAGTTGTAAAAACTGAAAAAAACGACATACTAACCCCTTACGATTTTTGTCAAAAATCACCGCCCTCAAGCATGGGCATTTTAAGCCCTTTTTGGGTGCTTTTGGGTCCCCTGTTGAGTGTCTGTGGGGTTTCTATTTCAATGGTTAAATACAAAAAAGAATGCACCTAATTGTTACTTTTTCAAACACTACTCCATCTTTTACTCCACTCAGTCACTCCGTCATTCCTGGGAAGGACCTCACAAATGAATCAAGTGCACCTTGGAGAGTCTTTGCATATACATCATATCGCTTTTCCTGACATGGAAAAAATGGCATCACAGATCTGACGAATGAGTCACATTTTGCTCCGGCAAACTTTGGAGATGCGGCACTGATTGCATTTGATTGATGGTCAAGCCACCATGAGCCGGGAAAAAGAGATTCTCATCAAAAAAAGGTTGTCAAGATAAAGAACAAAAACAGCTGCTTGAATCTATCATACTTTTCATAGCTCAAAGAAAAAAATGCACATTTACCCGTCTGTTTGGGTGTAAACACATTATGTTTGGAGGATTAACATCAAGATGTCTGTCAAAGAAAGGTGGATTAAATGTATGATTATTGCCTCATTCAAATCCAAATAAAATTTTATTTGAATAGCACTTTAGAACATCTCAGTGGTGGCCAAACTGCTTCACAAGATTAAAAACTTACAACAAATAAGAACTGGGCAAGATCGAATAGAAAATCTCCACAAATGGCGAAAACATCAACATTCTTATGTTAGAAAAAATGACCCCAAGAGCACAGTGACAACTCATCCAAGGGGTTGCAAAAGGCCCCACAACAACATCTGAGAAATGCAGGCCTCACTTGCCTCAGTTAAGGTCAGTGTTCATGACTCCACCATAAGAAAGACACTCGGCAAAAATGGCCTGCATGGCAGAGTTCCAAGACCAAAACCACTGCTGAACAAAAACAACATTAAATACATTCAATAAAATACATTCAATACATACATATTCATAATACATAATAATAATATAGTACAAATACATTCAATAAAAACATCATACCAACAGTAAAATATGGTGGCGGTAGTGTGGTGGTCTGGTGTTGCTTTGCAGTTACAATGGACTATATTACGTAATTCAATTCACAGTTCCTAATGTCCAAAAGGAGTCGGAAAAAGCAAAGCTTATTTCATCTGTTGCAGTACATTTCTTCACTTCCCGTATTTCATATTAATATGGATGTAAAAATGAATAATAAATTGGGTGTACTGTGAGGTGAATCAGGGCTAAAGACAATGTATTCTGCTTATTTATTTCATAATCCATATATTTCATTGCTTGTTTAATTATTTCTATTTCATTATTATTTCTATTTATTGAATATTTGTACTAATTACTTATATAATAGTCTTTTCCTGATGGTGCTGTCGTACAGAGGTGCCAAAGGATGCCACTGCCCAGTTTGATATTTTTACATATATTTTATAAAAGTGCTACAAAAATATCTATATTTAACTTTAACTTTTTCTTCTTTAAATTGTGCCTTTTTGCCCTATGTTTCCCCATTTCTGCTGTTTTTTTTTTTTTTTTTTTTAGTGTTTAGTGATTTTATATTTCTACAACATGCCGCGGGCCAATAATAAACGAGTCGCAAGCTGCAAATGGCCCCGGGACACACTTTGGTAACCCCTGCTGTCGCGTACTGAAAAGTGACATAAAAAACCCCACTGAAATCCCCAATGCATTATGAATTCAATGAATCTGTCTGAACCGCAAAATATACCAGTTTATTATTTCCTATATACATTTGTATCACACTGCATTTTTATTGTATTCATATTTAATTGTAGCACAATAAACCCTCCTTACACTACATTATCACATCCCTGCTAAATCCCAGTCATTGTGGAACAAACTCCTAACTTAATCCATCTTTAATGGTCAAATGTCCTTTTACATCAGGGAGGAGAATGTCTCTGGTGGGGTGGATTCTTGCCTGGGAGCATGTCTTATTATTATTATATGGAGCAGATGTTAAACATAATCACAGTTGCATCCTAATTTAATGAGCCCTGCAGGGTCATCATAATAAGTCCCATTAAATAGCACATTCCAGCAAAAAAAAAAAGGGGGGGTCCTAAATGCTGACTACTCGGTTTCCTGTTTCCGCTGTGGGGCATCATAACTATACAATTCTTTCAGTTTGTAACATAAATACAAAAGGTATACAAACTGCAGCAGTCTTTACACAGAGTGCAGAAAGTAGAAAATGTTACCAAAATGACACTTTTCACTCACTTTCCACATCATTAGAGTTAAATGCAGTACGTTATTGTGTCTCGTTAATGGAATTCCAAACTATTCAATCAACACAAAATAGAACCTTATTGTGGCTATGTTATCATACACCACTAACAATCATGATCCATGTATAGTGTAATATCCAAAAGTATTTATACTTACAGTAAATTCCGGTGATTAAGCTGCATCTACTAAATTTAGAGGAAAAACCAAGATTTGTACATATACTGTATAAGCCGCATGTGTCCAGAACATAAAATGACATATTATGGTATGCACATGTCCGTGATGACCAGGATTTTTTTTTAAAGACCCAATCATGAGCTATGTAAAAACTAACAACAAGCTCATTGATAATTGCAGGAGGTCATTACGCAATATAACAGTTTGACCTACAGTGTCATATTACAAATAACATGAAACTCATCACACAGCAACTTAACACTCAACTCAGAAATAAACAAACATGGAACAATATGACTTAAAAATAACAAAGTGTCTATTTTAACATTTACTGCCAGAAAAGCAGTAATGATTTCAGGGAGGCTGACATCACTGCAGCGCCCCAATGAATGCATTGCTCAGAGGCAATGATTTATTGGAAAAAAAATTGTACATGTTTTAATATCTTTCAAGTGTTAAATTAAATTCCAGTGGGTTGACAAACTCATTGCGAGTGCACTGATAGCTCGTGAATTTGTCCTACTGTTTTGAAGTCAAGATGTCACAACATTAGAATTAGCCACACTAGTGCATAAACCGAGAAATTAGGAAAAAAAAATAGTGGCTTATATACCAGAATTTATGGTAATAATTCAAGACGATTACAAATAATTATGAAAACTTGAAATGTTACTAAAAACAGTGTCTGTATACTTATTAAAGATAACAGTTTGACACTGCAACACATTATTTCCATTTGCGTTATTTTCTTTTGCAAAACAAATAAAAACCATGGTTAGACCGGAGCGGTTCCACTTCTTTAGCTTCTAAATGAAAATGCCTTTCATTGTCTTTTAATGCAAAGGCCTTGATTTCGAGTGAACGCTACACTTAAGAGAAGAAACAGTCCTTGTATCGCCCTTTCTTTAATGGAGGTATAGTCCAACAGATGTCTATCAAGGCTGCACGCCCTTTCCAAAGTCATCTCCTCTCGCCTGCCATCACCAAACTAATGACCGTCTTGTCTGCTTGGCCTCACCTCTCGCCTCACTCACAGGATCTCTATCTCCATGGGAATAAAGCCATCTTAGCATGGCATGTTTTTTTAATATAACCCCCCCCTTACCCCGCCGCCACCCACCGACAGTGCTGCCTATAAATATTTATTAAAGATGTGCCATTAAGATGGGCCAAAGAGGACGGCGAGCAAACAACCTCTTTGTTTGACTTGGCTAATACACGTGTAGTTTAAAGGCCAAATGGCAAAGTGGGTAAAACTGCAGACATGTTCCTGCATCAGGCAGCAAATATTTCTTAGCCGGAGTTTTCACACAAGTCATGATGACATGTGAATGGACACAGTTAAAAAGTCAGCAAAGGAATACACAATGCATTTAAATTGATGCAGAGACATGGTGAGGAATTTAACTGTGAAATTTGAGCAGTTCACACCAAAAAAACAGAAATATGTCACAAAGTAGTTTGTGTGTCCCTCCACTTTTCCAACTATTCCCTTTTGTCTGTTGGCTTAGAGGAGGCATCGTCAAAACTGAAGAAAAAAACAATTTGATTGTTATCCTCATCTCAAACGTTCAATCATTCTAAAATACTGAACAGGTTCTACTGGGAAAATCAAAGCTGATTTTAGTTGATGTAATTATAACAAGCCATAGCATATAAGACACTGCATGTGAGATAATGATAAAATGAAAAGATATTTGAGTACCAGAAAAATGGAAACAGGAAGCACCAAATACAACGCAGTGTGTTCCATCTTGAAGTTAACGTCGTAATTGTGATGCATGAGTTGTGAAGCAGCCATATGCTTGAATTAGCGTTAAGTCTGGCATCTGTTCCTGTTCACAAAGCTGGCAATGAGTAAACAAATGGGTGAAATTTGAGGAAAGTTTGTGTTTACAATCAAGTAATTAGCTAATCAGCAAAGCAAGCGAATCACAATCTGTCACTTTTCATGGCAGACAATGCATTACAGCTTTGATGATATGGATCTTGAACATGGATGGTCTTTGAGTGAGTCGTTATTTACTTTGCAACCATCTGTTGATGAGGCACGAGTTGATGCTAAGACTGCTTGGAAGTCTTCTGTAGCAGTATTGATACAAAAATATAATAAAGAATAGAAAATTGATCATCTCAAAATGAAGTCTAATAAAATAAAATGTTTTCCTACTATCAATTTTTTTAGACGGGTTCATTCACAAATAAGATACCAGTTAAATAATGCTGTGGTGGCTTAGTCAAAGTCCTGACCTGAATCCTATTGAGATGCTGTGGCATGGCAATAAAAAGGCGGTTCACGCTAGAAAACCCTCCAATGTGGTTGAATTACAGCAATCTGCAAAGATGAGTGGGACAGAAAAAAAACAGACTAATTGAAAGTTATCGAAAATTTTGATAGCATTTGTTCCAGCTGAGGTTGCACCAACCAGTTGTTAGGTTTAAGGAGCAATCACTTTTTGACACTCCTTTAACTCATTCGCTACTAAAGACATATTTATATGTTTTTGTCAATCCAAAGACGTACATTTTTTTGCGCAAAAGGCCGTAAAAATGGCCACAAGGCGGAAGAAGTGCATTTTATAAAAGCTCAGCATACATCCTTCCCTTACAGGGAGGCGTGCAGCATGCAAGCAGTTATACGTACATTGAAGGCAAAATTTTAACGCATAAATATGCGTACACAAAGTTCAGTTCCAAATATGAAAGTTGTAAATAGTTATAGTATTCATTCATTCATTCATTTTCTACCGCTATCCCAGCTGTCTTTGGGCGAGAGGCGGGGTACAATCTGCACTGGTGGCCAGCCAATCACAGGGCACATATAGACAAACAACCATTCACACTCACATTCATACCTATGGACAATTTGGAGTCACCAATTAACCTAGCATGTTTTTGGAATGTGGGAGGAAACCGGAGTACCCGGAGAAAAGCCACGCATGCACGGGGAGAACATGCAAACTCCACACAGAGATGGCCAAAGGTGGAATTGAACTTGGGTCTCCTAGTTGTGAGGCCTGTGGGTTAACCACTTGAAACCTACCCACGTATGTTCTGCTGCTGATTACTAAAGAACCAAAAACATTAGAAACAAACTTTTTTTTGCGCTGAAAGATGAGAGTCTAATCTTTCCTAATCTTGAGTAAATAATAAAGGTTTCATTTAAAAACTGCATTTTGTCTCTCACTAATATTTACATTTGTTTGATGATCTGAAGTGTGACACGACTGTCTGTATATGTGCTGTACATGCATGAATAGATACAAAATGTGAAACAAAAGCTCTCAGGAAGCCTCCAAATGAACAGAAAGATAATGAAGGAAGACAAGATGTTATCTGAAATAAATAAAGTCCTATCCAGGCAGTTTTACTAGCCCCCAACAACAATAGGTTTTATTGGCCGCATATAATACAGCATGCTATCACTGCAAGGACAGCTGTGCATGCGGCGTCGATGGTGCATGCTAGTATGGTGGCACTTTGCTAATTCGTCTGTCAAGCGTGTTCATTATGATACAAGTGTAAACAGCCATGCAGGACGGACACGCACTCAGTCGTACAACACATTACAGTAATGACAACAGCTCTTATCTTCCATATTGTGGCGAGAGAAAAAGCACCAGATTACTGGGAATAAACATCAGGATGAATCCAAATTGCGCAAACAAATAGTTGTTTTTGTGCAGCGGTGGCCGTTTTTCTATTCCCTTGAGTAGTCAATCAAGCCTGAAATGTACAATAGTGGAAAAGGTAGTGCAGAAATCATGATTTCTTTCCGTTGAACCACCTGCCCAAGTTAATACATGCAAGTTCTGCCTTTACAAAGATAATAATGCTCAGTTTTGAAAGAGGTATTTATTTAAAAGTAGGTTTTGTTATTGTGTTTTGTTTGGGGATAGTAGCCAATCAAGTACCTGAAAAATATCATTTTGAGAAAAGGAACACTGGAACCTTGGTTAGCATGATTGATGTGTTACAGAAGGTCTGACTTTAACCAAAACCGATGTAAACCAAATACATTTTTCCCCTAAGAAATGATGGAAATCCAATTCATGCATTCCGGAAAGTCATAAACCACATTTTTATAGTTTATAGTTTTATAATTGTTTGACATGTAGAAAAAAGGCACACTGAATGTTACTTCTACCTTCATTGAAGATGTGATTTTTGACTTAGTTTCCACGCCACACTACAAATTAGATGTATACAGTAATTCCGGGGCAAAATTAACACATTTCATATCAGATTTTAATAAAATTTCATCAGCAGATAGATATTAAAGTGAATTTATAGCCTACATACATTTTTATCTTGTTCTGACACTCTGATCGATGTGTTTGACACTCAAAATCGTATAAAAAAATATGTCCGCATGGACTCTACTAATCGAGCACACACGCAGTGTCAGATTTTTTGCATTGCTAAAATACTCTGATTGCATTGACAGGTGACATAACTTCCGGTTTCCATTTTGTTCACTAGCTTGTGGGTTGCTAACCAGGAAGGGCATGAATATAGATGGACTGATGCGATAAAATATGACTTGAACTGACTAACTCATTCACTGCTCTAGACCAAGTATTAAAGAAGTTAGAGCAAATTTCTACTGGGAAATAATGCTAGTTGCTCCCATTGCTTTTCACTGAGTCAAGACAAAAACTGCGGCTGACCCACGGACCTTGGCAAGTACAACCATACTACAAACTATATAACAACAAGATATACATAACAAGCCATTTTGTACGCTAACAAGGGAATGAAGGCAAACCAAGGCAGAATTGTGGTGGAAATTTTCAGTGTCAGCCAAAAAACAAACCAAAGTTTATAGAAAAGAAGACAAAATTAAGATAAAATTATGAAAACTGCTACACTGAAAATGTTGAACAAATTTGGCAAAAGTCGTTATCACTACTTTCATCTCTTTAAACTAAACTAAAGTAAGGTAAACTAAACTAAACACAATCAAATGTTACTGCTTGTTAAGTTCTTATAATATCTGTAAAATCACCGCCTTGGCTTCAGTTTTCAAATAGCCAGCAACACAAAAAAAACAAAAATTCAGAAAAAAAAAATGGTGCAAAAAGATGAACAAGCTTTTTTTTTTTAAGGATACATTTCAACCCTGTAGAACAAGTATCCCTCCAAAGGATCCCTTATGTGTGCTACTCATTATACGCTTCATTTTAAGAGTGTGGCTTCCAGCTAGCAGCGGGGCTCCACTTTGCAGCTTATAAAAGGAACCACCCCCCCCCCCCCCCCGAATGGCAAGTGTGACTTTGTAATCTAATCACCAGACCAGTGTGGCAATGCGGTCCACTGCAGGACAAGCCCCGGGACACTCGGAGGCGTACAAGCAATTAATTACCTTAATTGCATGGTTAGTTTAATTGATTACCTTGTTATTTTTTATTTATTTCTTACTCATTTTACTGCGCAGCATCTACACCCATAGGCGGATTCAGGTATCTCTTGCTCAAGAATACAAAGCGGTGTGCTCATTAATGCTGAATTATTAGCCGCTCCTTGGAAAAGGCGTAATTAGTTGAATGCACTGGCCGTCAGCTGAATACACGCAAGCCAGCATGGAAGAGCGTGAATGATTGCAGGGTGGCGTTCATTGACAAAGCTAACAGCTGTGCTGCAACACAGCATGACACCACGAACACATAGATTTCACCCAAACAAGTTAGTTAAAGTAGCGCACGTGCATCCCTCATCTTGTCGAAGCTTTTTGTAGACATAATGGCTCCGATTTAGCCTGAGTCATTTGTCATTTCAACTCTGCTTGAGGGCACAGCCTGTCTCCTCTTTCCTTCTACTTTCTGTCTCGACCTCATCCTGCTTCCCCCCCTCGCCATCGCCATCATTTTCTCAGCCTCACACTCTCTTCTGGTCCTCTTGCTGTTTTTTTTTTTTTTTTTTTTTACATGAGCTTCCTACTAGCGTGAGCGTATTAGCACCCCGGCCCTCACTCTATCCTGGCAGTACTGAGAGTGAAGACTGGCACATAAACTCTTCACAATTCCATCTTTCATTTTTATATTCACTACATCGGCACCTTTTAGAAAATAATGTTCCACTGGGTAGGAACTTGTGTGTCGCCATCATGAAGCCTTCATTTACTGTACAGACAATATAAATAACACTTCTGAACTGTCACAAATGTAAATATAAATTAACCACTGTCAATATTGAAACGGAATGTGTGTTGGTAGATTACTGCTTGTGCCTGGGAGGAGAGTCTCTTCACATTATTACTAAAAGCGTGTGACATTATGGTGTACTTTGCATTTTTCATTAATTCGTATTAGTGATATCGATTAAGCTATATTGTACTGAGTAGCCAGATATTAATTTATAAGTACCGTAAATTCCAGTGTATAGGAGCCAGAGGAGCACAAAGCACAGAGGGAGGCTGAGGTCATCGCAGCGCTCCAATGAATGCGTTGTTCAGATCCAATGCTATAAGGAAAAACTAAAGTAGTTATTTTTTCATTTCAAACTCACATTGGTACACTTTCGTATATTTGTCAGGTACATATTTTGAGTGTCAAGTTGCTCTGTGATTAGTTTAGTGTTAGTAAACTGTTCTTAGTAAGATGACACCGTGAGTCAGACTGTCATGTTGTTATACTGCTATATACTATACACTGAAATCCGGCAAATTCCTGTGGAAAAGAGCACAGATAGCTCGTGATTGGCTCCTTTCAGAGAAAACTGCCGTGTCCTTAAGGACTTGAGAACGATTTAAACAGTTAGTAGCAGCTCTGAAATAAAGAAGTCATGAGATTAGAATTTAGGCATAGACTTGCCGCAGGGTTCAAACCTGAAGAAAAAAATAGCAAGTGTTCACCGGAATTATTGTTTTTTTTTATGTATCATCTAAAAAATGAAAATAAAGTAAAACTACTCACCCTCTTTTGTTTTGTCCAAACAATCTTGCCTTTTAGGCCATGAGCTTTGAATGCCCCGCTGTATTTTTTTATTTTTTATTTTTTTAAGAACTTCAACGTAATATCTTTCTTGTTGGCACTACAGGTGTTACACTTCTTCCCAAAAAAACACCATTAGCATCCTCCATCATGCTCCATGGCACCATTAAATGAGCTCATTAAATACCTTTTAGGATTACAAATCAAAGTAATTGCCAATTAGGATTTGCCTAATTGTATGAAACTTTTAAGGATGGAAGATTTCTTTGCAGGACTTCCTTGCACTGCACTGCTTTGTATACTTCTGTTTATCAGCTACGGATGATTGATAGAGACAGGCAGAGGCAGCTGGGATCAGATCTTGATATACTCGCTACACTGAGATACAGCTGCCAAAAGGCCCAATAAAACATAAATACCAGAAACTAAAAGGGCATAGAGTTGCGTTCCAGAAGTAAACGTTGAAGTCAACAATACAACATTACATTTTGAGTCTGTTCTGTTAGAGAAGTAAGAGATTTGGGATAACCTTGGTACCAAACAATCTAAGGGATTTGCCGTTCAATAAGTGGTCGATATGAGGTTAGGGGTCAGGGTTAGGGTCTAAGGTGTTAGGTTTCTGGCATTAGGGTTAAAGGTGTAGGGTTAGGTTAATTGGAGACTCTAAGTTGTCCACTGGATGAGTCAAGGGGGTACCCCGCCTCTTGCCCAT
Organism: Doryrhamphus excisus; assembly: GCF_037039965.1. Taxonomy (NCBI): domain Eukaryota; kingdom Metazoa; phylum Chordata; class Actinopteri; order Syngnathiformes; family Syngnathidae; genus Doryrhamphus; species Doryrhamphus excisus. The sequence goes on along the minus strand of NC_136377.1, from coordinate 7,909,525 downwards.
AGTCATCTCAGATAGGCTCCAGCTAATTACTAATTTAGAGGTCGAGAGTTCACAACAGTGACCTGGAGAGATGTAGCTGTGGCATAAAGGACAGGGTTTTAAAATAATGGCGATCAATGAAGGAGAGTTGTGAAGTAGGGCAGCGTCTGCCTCACACTTCCTACTGCTCCCTAACACTATGTCTGTGTTTGTTTGAGCACTTTGACACTTCGACAATGCATTCGCAAAAAATGGAGTCAACACACCCCGATGCGGAGTGTCCAACAATAGACGTAAGCCATCGTCAGACATTACTTGGCTACATACTGTAAGCAGAAGGGGAGGGACTAACTTGAGTGGTTGCAGTTCACAATTAAAATTACTCTGTGAAATTGTTAGGTGCTGACAAATGCACAGTGGTGCCTTAATTTTTGTTATTTGTTGCAAAGGGTTCAGTGAAAATCAGATTTTTTTTGCCCATAAGAAATCATGTAAATCCAAGAAATCTGTTCCAGACACCCAAAAATATGAAGAATTTTGTAGAAAATAATTACAGTTTTATATGCAGAAAACGATGACTAATGGCTTGAGTTTATTGTTGATTGAGATTTTTGTAAATCTTGGCAAGATCGAATTCAGAAGTGTTCCGTTATCAAATTGCTGGCACTTTATACTCCATTTAATGGAATTAATGGAATGCTGGGGTACAAGTCAAATTGACTCGTTTGTTACGTGCAAAACTGTACAAAAAACAAGGCCATGTACACATCATACAAAAACTAGTGTGGAAAACCGATGTTTGACTTCATTCAATTTGACACACAACCTATGCTAACACCAATGCCAAAACGAAACAGCAACTCCTCTAACCTACACCCGTCCTACTTTTAACCACTAATCCCAAACTCTACACCCAACGCACTAACTCATAACACCAAGCCCTAAATGTTAAATGTCTTTTATCCCGTTTGATTAATAATCAAAAAAGCACAAAATTTCATGACAAAGACATTCTTCTCTGCATGTGATAATAGCTTTCTGGTTACTTTATAGCAGGATGTATCTCAAAACCCCCAGGCTTGACATTGTGGTCGTTGAAATGAGACAGTAAATCTAATTCTGCTCTGAGAGTCTATTTCTCAGCCTGTATAAATGATACATTGAATATTTGAACAATCGTGCGGACATAAAAATGTGCAGACTGAGCTTGCGAGGAAATATTTTTAAGCCCCCTTAATTGTTACCTCAGCGTTGTGCAGTGACATTGTCAAATAAGCTGAGAGGAGACACACTGAAGTTGGATAAAAGCACGCAACCTAAAATATTCAGGCATGTTTGTCCTGGTTGCATTTAAATGGATTCGGTCATGCTCTGATTCCCTTTACAGGCCTCGTGTGCTTGGGCTCTTATCTTCATGTGGACTCATGGGCTACACTCCCACTAAAGTAGAAGAGTTCTTTTTAAGACTTCATAGATATGACCTTGCTACGAGGGTAGAAACTTAAGCTGTTTCGTCATGAACTGCAGTATAAAATTTACACCCAGTAGGGGGCAAACTGGGAGGTGCTTGTCGCTGCAGTCTTTCTACAGAGAGGAAAAGTGGCTGAGAGAAAAAAAACAATGGGCTAAGTGGTTAGCATGTTGGCCACACAGTCAGGAGATTGGGTCCGAATCTCTGCATATTCTCCCTATGCGTGGATTTTCTCCGGTTACTCTGCATGTTAGCTTAATTGGCGACTCCAAATTGTCCATAGGTATGAATGTGAGTATGAATGGTTGTCTGTCTATATGTGCCCTGTGATTGGCTGGCGACCAGTCCAGGGTGTACCCTGCAAGTCATTGCTGTTGGACAAAATTTGTATGTTATCCTTTTTTAAAGTAGCGGTTTGTGCATCTGGCACAATGTAAACAATATTCAGTCCAATCAAATACTAATTAACTTGACTGCTTAATTAATTTTCAATATATTGATTCATATATTGATTTAAAGCTAACTGAAGGAAACATGGCCAGTATTCTTTTTTTCCATTTTATTTACTTTCATAATTCCAACTGTTACTGCAAGGTGTATAGAATAGGAGACTTATGCTAAGAATCTTTACCCTCGGGACTGATTTGTTCCCACTGTCTCCCTTTTAACTACACATTTTACTTTTCTATTTTTTTTTTCTATACTGTATATGACATTTATGAGTGGGAGCATTCAAGACCTCAGGCTAAAAAGTGTACGTTTCTTTTTAATGAACTCCAAAGTACATCAAAAATGATGTTGGCATCACTTATTGACACGGTCAAGGCTGTTGCAACTCATTCCAAATATTCAACTTTTCACCTATGTTGTGGAAAATATTGCATCTTTTTTGTTTTTTCTAAAAGCGTGTCTTTATTTTAAGGAGCCTCAAGGTTTAAATCAAGTATCTTCACTTTCTGTGGTCCTTCTGTGATACTGAAAGACCGGCTAACTCTTTGCTGATATGACAGGAAAAGCCATAAAAGGCCTGTACAGTATGACTCATTGTAGCAGCAAACTCAATAATCATTATGTACTTGCCTTATCATTTGCAAACAAAACACGTTAATAACATTGATTGTCGACTTGAGTAACACCGCTGATAGACTTGCAATGATTCATAGACATGATCAGTGTGGGTTTGGGGGTTTTTTTGGGCCGGGGTTAAATGGATCAGATAAATTCCCAGGATCCACATTCCACTATTGATTGTGCACAGTGTGTAATATTATACAGATGCAATACCACGAGTGAGGAGTTTCAGTAAAAGATCAAGACGGTGAGGGGGAGTGGACACACACACACACACACACACACACACACAATGAGGGCATGAATGGCAGGAATTATTAATGAGATATTGTTATAACATTCATGTATTTGATAGTATTTTTCTTTGCCTCTAGAAAGGTATTCTAATATATTTTTGTAATAACAAAATAAATATAATTTATGTCCAAATTTACATCATTCTATATGACAGACCTTATTAGCTTTTTGCTGGGTAGTTGGCATAAATCATGTAATTGCATTGCCCAATTTCTAACATAGATGACCATATAGGGTTTCTTACTGAACTGTTGCTGCTAATGTGGATAAGGGTGCAGATTGATTTCGTTTTGTATTAACATGTCGTGTATAATAGTCTAGAATTATCAGGAATCTGTTCAAAATGAGACATTTCCTTCCCTTTTTGTAGCTCAAGATGTATAAGCATTGTGCTTATACTGCCATCTGGTGGTGACAAATGAACCAGCTGACCACAGGAGACGACTGAACATTCGTCCACTGTACTGTATGTAGTTCATAAACATTTGCTGTGCTGCTTAATCAAGCAGATAATGAGCAGTAAGATTTGAGCTTGTCTCTCTGGAGGGTGTGTGTATCGTGTATTCGTGTGTGTAGAGAGAGAGCGAGAGAGAGAGGGTATAAATATTTATGGCAAGCAAACAGATCAATGGCTATTAAAAAGGTCAAGGGCGGATGATGATGGGTGCTGGGTGTTTGTATTGATAAAATTTGGAACATCATAATGAATTACAAAAGTACACACACAGTCTAATTGAGTGAAAGGAGCTCATCCTAGCACTTTTTTTGCCAAAATGTCCTCATAAAAGGTGGGCAGTCATACACACACAATCAATACAGGTACAAAATGAGCGCAACTAAGTTATTGATCATGCTGGATGTGTCATAATGAATAGTATAGGATTCGCGGTGATGCAAGCAAAACCATCCAATATTGCGATGAATAATTCAACACTCTATAAGCTATAAGGGAGTTGAACCATGTGATCTCTCCTGGCTAATCAATGAAGAATGGTCACGATCAATGGAAATGTTGATTAAATATAGTAAAACAAATACATATTATACAGATTCATCATTATAATCAACCTATATGCAATTTTTTGCAGTGATTCTGGTGGTATGCAAACTCGTAAAAACGCATGACTCAAAAATGAGCTGAAATTAAATTTAAATTGTCCTTTGCAGAATATGGTTCAAATCACCGCATACGCAACGAGCCAATTACCTGCGAGTACGGTTGTACTTACAAAGTCAAATGGTGGTGAACCACTGTGCTGATATTGCAGAAGAGTGTTACATAACCCCAAAACTATTTTCACGTCTCTTTAAACCGCCGATCATTATGAATGTGGAATAATTGCATCACAAACAAGGAACGAGCCAATTAATATCCATCTGATTGCATTTTATTTGCCCTTATTCCAGAATGATATACCTCGCAATCAGACATAATAGCAAGATGCCAAATCATTCAGGCTGGATATTTGTGATTTGAAATTAAAATCATCTATAAAGATGACGTCTTGGACCTGCATGCATTACATTGTCTTTACACTCCTAAATATTGGGAAAATATCAATATATAACTTTGATTGAACACTACAATGTAAACCCTTCAGTGTGTAAAATGCAGTTCACACACACACACACACACACACACACACACTTCCTCCTTCCTGATTTCTTATTTTTGTCAGATTGTCAAATTTAAATATTCGTCAGTCAATGACAACACAACTGAACCCAAAAAAACAAAATCTACAAAGTCCTGTGGTGTGGAGTTTTTTTCCTCCCATAATAATAAGTTTCATTAAATAAAATAAAAAACATTTTGTGTTCAGTTGTGTTGTCATGCAATAATATTATGTCATTATATTTCTATTTGTTTGATGATCTGAAACATTTGAGTGTGACAAAAAAATCTGAAATCATGAAGGGGGCAAACTCTTTCTCCCACACTGTATATACATATACACATATATGTATATATATATATGTCTGTGTGTGTGTGTGTATACACACACACACACACACACACATATACATAGGATTGAGGAAAGAGATATAGAATCTGGCATTACCATACAAACCTATTTTTTGGTCAGAAGGGGTCTCGGAGTGAACTCCCACCATGTTGATCAGCTAATAATAATAGTCAGAATAGATAGAAGCTGTGGGTTAGAAGAAGGTCTCCCTGCACAGTGGACAAGTGGACTTGTTGCTGGATGTGAACCATTTGTACTGGAGACAGGACAGAGATAATACAATATTATTAAAACACAGTATGGAGTATATGTTTTGTGTATTCAAAATCAATACATCTCTCATTTAAAACCATCAGTGTTGAGATGTACGTAATGTTCAAATACCTGCGAGGAATTTTAAAGTGCTGAGACATTCAATTCAATGCGGTTGTGTTGCACCAAACCACACAATAAACAGACAACTTACCAAGCATGCAGAGTGGAATTTCTTCTTGCAAGTGCGACAAGCCTTCTTGGGCAGGGAGTAGTTGGAGCCATGGATTACTGAGAAGCATATCATACAGTCCTCGATTCCCTCAAACCGCTTGTCCACATTGTTCTTCCACAGAGCCAGGCCCTCCATTATGCTGCCATTCTGAACACATCAAATTGAACATGTCTTCAAAAATGGCCATTGAGAGACCTTGGACGTGAAAGAGGTGTTTATCCCCTCGGTGTGTGTTTGTACCTGATGCGTCAGGTAGGTGCTGAGCTGCAGCATCCAGTTCCTCCACTGCTGAACAGAGACGCCCACCCGCCTACCACTCTCCACCGCGATGGAGCCCAGAGGGTAGTTCTGCGGCAGCTGAATCACCAGTTCGATAAAAATATCGTCCACAGAGTAGGTGGCAATCACCTCCCTGGCAGCAGAGCGAGCTTTTACCTAGAGGGAGACGAGTATGGAGATTGTTACCTGGGGTGGAAAACATACAGTGCATCCGGAAAGTATTCACAGCGCTTCACTTTTTCTACATTTTGTCATGTTACAGCCTCATTCCAAACTGAATTAAATTAATCTCTTACCTCAAAATTCTACACAAAATACTCCATTATGACAATGTGAAAAAAGGTTTTTTGACATGTTTTGAATTTATTAAAAATAGAAAACAAAAGAATCACATTTACATAAGTATTCACAGCCTTTGCCATGAAGCTCAAAATTGAGCTCAGGTGCATCTTTTTTCCACTGATCATCCTTGAGATCTTTCTACAGCTTAATTGGAGTCCACCTGCAGTAAATTCAGTTGATTAGACATGATTTGGAAATATAATAACTGTCTATATAAGGTCCCACAGTTGACTGTGCATGTCAGAGCACAAACACCAAGCATGAAGTCAAAAGAGCGTTCCTCTGTGGAGAGAGGAGAGCCTTCCAGAAGGACAACCATCTCTGCAGCAATCCACCAATCAGGCCTGTATGGTAGAGTGGCCAGACGAAAGCCACTCCTTAGTAAAAGGAACATGGCAGCCCGTCTGGAATTTGCCAAAAAGCACCTGAATGACTCTCAGACCATGAGAAACAAAATTCTCTGGTCTGATGAGACAAAGATTGAACTCTTTGGTGTGAATGCCAGGCGCCATGTTTGGAGGAAACCAGGCACTGCTCATCACCAGGCCAATACCATCCCTACAGTGAAGCATGGTGGTGGCAGCATCATGCTGTGGGGATGTTTTTCAGCAGCAGGAACTGGCAGACTAGTCAGGATAGAAGGAAAATGAATGCAGCAATATATAGAGATATCCTGGATGAAAACCTGCTCCAGAGCGTTCTTGACCTCAGTAGACTGGTCATGTACCTTGACCATATAGACAGTAGACATTAGCACACAGCCAAGATCTCAAAAGATTGGCTTCAGAACCATTCCGTGAATGTCCTGGAGTGGCCCAGCCAGATTCCAGACTTGAATCCGATCGAACATCTCTGGAGAGATCTGAAAATGGCTGTGCACAGACGTCTCCCATCCAACCTGATGGAGCTTGAGACTTATTGCAAAGAAGAATGGGCAAACCGCCTAAAGATAGGTGTGCTAAACTTGTGGGATCATATTCAAAAAGACTTGAGGCTGTAATTGCTGCCAAAGGTGGATCAACAAAGTATTAAGCAAAGGCTGTGAATACTTATGTAAATGTGATTTTTTTGTTTTCTATTTTTAATAAATTCAAAACATGTCAACATGTCTTTTTTCACATTGTCATAATGGAGTATTTTGTGTAGAATTTTGAGGTAAGAGATTAATTTAATTCAGTTTGGAATGAGGCTGTAACATGACAAAATGTAGAATAAGTGAAGCGCTGTGAATACTTTCCGGATGCACTGTATAATCACCATTCTTCTCCTGTTATTGCTCAACTGCCCGCGATCGACACTTATAGTCAACTCCAATAACATGTTCTCCAACTATTAACTAAGACAGTTTAGTTTTAATAAATTCACAAGAATGCAATGCTGAATTTTGATGCACAGCTCGAAAATGTTTCATCCTGCTGCAGTTGCTATCTGACACACATGAAGAAAACAAAACTTACCGTCATGCTGTCAAACATTTCCGTGCTGCCATGGACAGATGAGATTTCAGCCGCCGAGAGAACTGGGCTCACGTGTTTGGTGGTGAACTTCTCCACGGCGCCGCTCACACGCTTTTCCTGACTATTCCACCACAGTCGCACCATGGCGGGCAAGTCCTGCACCGTGCTGTAGTACACGCTGCATGCCAGGTGGGGGAGCTCCCATTCGATGTTATCCCTTCCTGATGGATTGCAATGCCGAGTTAGTGCTAGATTTTGTGTGTGCCATTTATTTTGGTATTCTCTTCTTACTGTCAACCGCCAGAGTGAGGCTCTCTGTGAAGAAGGTTTTGGAGTCTCGAGGTTCTGGTGTTTGGCCCAGGTAGATGGGGTTCTCAGGCATCAGTTTGAAAAGGTGGAGGAGAAGCTTGTTGAGGGAGCAGGTTTTCTTGAGATACTGGGCATAATGGGCACGCAGCTGGAGGAGAATGAGCGAAAAGTCAATAAAAGCTCATTCACAACACCGAATCATCACTGACATGACTCACATGTGAGGGCGAGGACTTGAAAAAGGTGAGAAGCAGTTTCCAGGCTAGCAGGTAGCCCAGGATGCAAGAGAACTCCACACTATGAGGTGAGACCACCGCAAACTCTCCTACTTGAAGTCCTGCCAGGATGCTGTCGCACAACTCCTCGCAGGTTGACAATATGGCCATCAGAGCAGCCGGAGGAGAGCTGAAGGACAACAACAAAACTCAGCACTTCTTTCTAGACTGCTAACGTTATGTGACAACTCTTGACTTACAGGCTTGTCTCATCTCCCTCATCATCTGACTTGTTGCTGTCTCCTTCACTGTCACATTCAGGCAACTGAGGCATGACCCTGAATTAAGAAGACCGGAGAATCATCATGTGTTGAAATCCATTTTCTGCAGGACAACCAACATGCTAAGACACCGAGGTCAACAGGAAGCCTTACTTTGCCAATAAGTGGTAGACGCTGACTTGTAGTGGTCTGGCCTTGAACAGCAGCAGAGGACAGAAGGTGTTGAGAAGTGTCTGAAGAGGCTGTGGGAGATTTGTCTTTTGGTTGGCTATGAATTTAGCTGGCAGGTTGTTTTGGTTGAGTTGCTGTGTCGGCACGTGGGTCAACGCCACACCGAGCGACTGCAGCACAGCCAGAGGAAAGATGGGGTCGTCTGGCTCTTTGAAGGCCTCTACATGCAGGCATAAGATGGAAAAAGGCGTGAATGTATTAAACCAAGACTGTTAGATCTGGTTCACACCTCACTTTAAAACCCACCCGTGATTTTGAGAGGCATGGGGAGCAGCAGGTTGTAGATTCCGTCCAAAAAGAAGTCTCTCCATTCCCCCTCCAGTTCTGATGGCAGCTTCTCCAGGACATCAGGCGGAGATGATGCAAAGAACTGGTTCAGGTTGACGACCAGGTAGGCACTCTCGGACGCAAACAACTGCACCCATGGATTCCACAGGCCACTCACATTCTCGCTGACAGTCTTGAGATTGGAAACAAGGCAGCAGATAAATGTACAGTGGAAAAGACATCAGAGTGGCAATGTTAGCTCACCTCCAACCACGCCAACATCGCACAGAGTAAGAAGTCCCACTGGTTACTGCTGAGAGATGTCGGACAGTGTTTCACCAGCCAAGACAGAAAGCGCATCAGCTCCAGTGTCAGGTTTAACTGTTGTGTAGTTGCTTTAGACAGGTCACTGAGACACAAGAGGAGTAAGCATCAAAGATACACCACACAATTTATTAGGTGGTACTTTCATGGACGACTTACCTGCCGAAAAGGAACCAGTCTTCTTTACGGTTCCTCCACTCCATCACAGTGGCCAGAACAGCCTGCACTACCTCCTCTTCCACTTGTGTGTCAGCTTGCAGGCAACACATAAGCACCGCCACACACCCATACACATCTGGAATGCAATGTTATTTATTTAACTGACTTGTTCATTTATAAATACATCTGCATGGAAATTCATGCTGGTTGTATGCATTCTTACTGTCATCCTCTTCCCAATTGATGATTCCCGCTGTGGCCAGGGTGACCAGAGTCTCTCGGTCATCCTGGTTCAAGGAGGGACAGAGCACCTGGAGCGTGCTGAGTTTGCTTTGTGTCACTGGCAATAAACTGACCAGACATACTCAATTTAAACCTCTGCTCAAGCCACCATGCTTTTTAAAAAGGAACTAATGCATTCAGATAAATTCCCACTCACCTATCAATAGGGCTGTAAAGTTTGCTCAGGCTGTCACAGTTATTGGTATGGATGTAGTTTTCTAGTGTCAGAGACCACAGACCGCCCAGCTCAAAACATCTACAATATATGGTTAAAAGCATCCATTAATATTATTACATACTATAGGCCTAGTACATGTTTAATCATCTGTAAGGAATGGCGATGATTGACACAAATATATGTAAAATTGGAAAACGGTCAGTCGTCTTATATTATGGGTTGAGAAATATCATGCCAACAGGTGGCACAAAACTGCTCTCCAAGCAAAATCACAGCATTTCTTCCTGTCACTCACACGGCAATATCATGGAGAGATGCAGCCATGACAAAGAAACCCACTACGCCATGTTATATTCGTGTCAATGCAGTAATTCCTTATAGTGATCTAAATGAGATTTAGTCGTACATGTGTATGTAAACAGTAGCCAACTAATTAAGTGTCGTCCAGCCTGGTCTACCCATATAACTATGTCAAAAGTAGCTGATCCAGTGTTGCCATGGTAGAGATAATATTGTCCTTAGCACAAGACATTATTTTATTTAATTTTACTTGTTTTTTATTTGACTAATGGTTGCTTTAAGTGTCTTTAGTATGTGTGACAAACCACTCTGACCTTGAGTAGAGTGTCTCCAGCAGGTCGTTGGTTGCAAACAGGTCCTGCAAACCTCCTGACAGCCCCCACTCAGTCAGCAGGCTGTGATAGGTGGACACAATCGCCGGGGTGTACTCCACCTCCTTACACCATTGCAATGCATATAGCAGCTCTGCAACTGAGAAATGGGAACACCCACATGAAAACATATACATATACAGACAAAAGAGAAGTGTACATTGTATATATACCCGTGTGTATGATGTGAGTCAAATGCCGCTGGCATTTATTGTTCTTTGGGTGAGAAAGGGTGATTGTGTGCGCCACTTTTCCTAATAGCGCACATGCACACAAGTGGGCTGGCAATATATTTGACATTTTCAATTTCCACATGTCCACAGAGGGCGTGTCGCAAACTCCCCTATAACGGCTCGTCAGCAATGGGGTCTTGACCCACTGGAGATGGAAAGAAGTACAACATGTAAATATCCACATAAGTAAAATAGCATTACTATTGCACTGGCTATATACAAATTAAAGCACTGGTTGTCTTACGTAGGAAGGCAATGCCTGCCTGAATTTGGTCCACCCAGCAACGCTGGGCATCAAGTGGGTAAAGAACTGGGTGAGGATGGAAGAATCTTCATCGCAGACAGAAGTGATGGTCTCCACTACGCTTTGTACTGCCATAACTACATACTGCAAACTAAATATGACATAAAGAGACAGCAACAAAAAACATTGGTTTTTGGTAGGATACTTTGAAGTGACAGACCAGGCATGAGGTTGTTCCTGTCCAATTGTCAACCTTAATTTCTTTACAACCAAACTAAGTCTCTTACACCCATATATTGCATTTTATATGGGCTCCTCCTGTCATTTTTTTAAATTTGTTTTGATCATTTCAATTAAACATTAGGTTAAAAATGGCAGAAATCTGTTATTTCATGTCTACAACAACATCAGAGTGTGGTGATGTGTTACCTTTTGACATCCAGAGACACAGTAAGTAGTCGGCTTTTCACCCAAAGCGCGGCACTGTGCAGAAAGCCACCTTCCTTCACCCCATACTCAGAGTTTTGAACCAATGACTTAATCCCAGCGACACACACCTTCTCCATCTTATCCAAGAGTGAGTCTATCAGAGAAATATCAACACACATCATCTCTCAAGCAAATACAGTGCATCCGGAAAGCATTCACAGCACTTCACTTTTTCTACATTTTGTCATGTTGCAGCCTCATTCCAAACTGTATTAAATTAATCTCTTACCTCAAAATTCTACACAAAATACTCCATTATGACAATGTGAAAAAAGGTTTTTTTCCAGGACATTCACGGAATGGTTCTGAAGCCAATCTTTTGAGATCTTGGCTGTGTGCTAATGTCTACTGTCTATATGGTCAAGGTACATGACCAGTCTACTGAGGTCAAGAACGCTCTGGAGCAGGTTTTCATCCAGGATATCTCTATATATTGCTGCATTCATTTTCCTTCTATCCTGACTAGTCTGCCAGTTCCTGCTGCTGAAAAACATCCCCACAGCATGATGCTGCCACCACCATGCTTCACTGTAGGGATGGTATTGGCCTGGTGATGAGCAGTGCCTGGTTTCCTCCAAACATGGCGCCTGGCATTCACACCAAAGAGTTCAATCTTTGTCTCATCAGACCAGAGAATTTTGTTTCTCATGGTCTTAGAGTCATTCAGGTGCTTTTTGGCAAATTCCAGACGGGCTGCCATGTTCCTTTTACTAAGGAGTGGCTTTCGTCTGGCCACTCTACCATACAGGCCTGATTGGTGGATTGCTGCAGAGATGGTTGTCCTTCTGGAAGGCTCTCCTCTCTCCACAGAGGAACGCTGGAGCTCTGACAGAGTGACCATCGGGGCCTTGGTCACCTCCCTGACTAAGGCCCTTCTTCCCCGATCGCTCAGTTTAGAAGGCCGGCCAGCTCTAGGAAGAGTCCTGGTGGTTCCAAACGTCTTCCATTTACGAATAATGGAGGCCACTGTGCTCATTGGGACCTTCAAAGCAGCAGACATTTTTCTGTATCCTTCCCCAGATTTGTGCCTCAAGACAATCCTGTCTCGCAGGTCTACAGACAGTTCTTTTGACTTCATGCTTGGTGTTTGTGCTCTGACATGCACAGTCAACTGTGGGACCTTATATAGACAGTTATATTTCCAAATCATGTCTAATCAACTGAATTTACTGCAGGTGGACTCCAATTAAGCTGTAGAAAGATCTCAAGGATGATCAGTGGAAAAAAGATGCACCTGAGCTCAATTTTGAGCTTCATGGCAAAGGCTGTGAATACTTATGTAAATGTGATTCTTTTGTTTTCTATTTTTAATAAATTCAAAACATGTCAAAAAAAACTTTTTTCACATTGTCATAATGGAGTATTTTGTGTAGAATTTTGAGGTAAGAGATTAATTTAATACAGTTTGGAATGAGGCTGTAACATGACAAAATGTAGAAAAAGTGAAGCGCTGTGAATACTTTCCGGATGCACTGTATGTCAAGTGGGGGGTGCTCAGACATACCTGATAGGTAAGTGCGTGTTTGGTCTTGGGAAATGAGCTGGAAGATGGTGAGCAGGAGTTCCTCGGCAGATGATAGCAGTAGGCAGTCTTGTACAGACGAGAAGAAGGTGGAAGCCACGTCACAGATGAAGGAAACAAGAGGCTCCATGTTGCCTGCATCTGATAGGCTTTTTGTCTCCGACAGCGTGGCATGCAGCTTCTCCAAGATCTTCTCCATGTACACCTCCCCGATCAGAGGTTCTAATGTGCGCCAAACAAATCCACTGTGACAACATACATGAGATAAAGTCCTTGCAAAACAGAGTGACTTTATTACCGTTATTGTGATGCTGAGAGAGAACTACGCTGATGAGGGTCCAGCTGGGGCAGTTGGTAGAAGAAGCACAGTCTGAGCGGCTGGGTGTGACCTTGCAGATCTCCTGAGTTACTCCCAGGAGATGCTCACCCAGGACTGACCCTTTTAGCCAGTCTCTACAACTTGCAAGGGTGGAATGGTCGATGCAGGCCTGATAGGGTGGATAGCGGATATGCTCTCACATTATTCAACAACAGACAATTAATATTAATATGAGCAAAACGAGACATACGCGCTGGATGATTTGCAGAGTGATTCCGCAGTGAAGTCCCATCTGTAACACACACACACACACACACACACACACATTGGGAAAACATGCTACACAACAATGAGCACACCTATTGCTCCCTCTGCACTTGTGACATCTGTGGCAATGTGCTGTGTGACATTAATTAAATAGTTCTTATGTTGACAGGCTTTCTAATTAAACTTCCTTCTTTTCATTTGGTAGTCTTCTGCTTCTTTGCATTGCATCGTCATGTACTATATATCCTGTGTATATCAATACCCTTTTTAAAAATGTATTTGCCATCGGTTATTGGCTGATGTATCCGTTATCGGCTTTCTTTCAGCCCTCAATATCGGTATCGGCCCCAAAAATCCCATATCGATCTGACTGATACTATGTGGGAATGTGTCAAGGTAAGATTTGATTACCACTTTTGAGTGCTAATGTACATGTTTGTGTGGTGCACCTCTCTGAAAAACAAGCTCCAGGTACTCGTGGATGATGGGTTTGTATTCATTTAGTGCTTTTGGGTTAAACTTCAACCACGGTTAGGAAATACCTTAACACAAAAAGGGGCATCCCACCTCTGTTATGGTTCTGATGCTGTCAGTGTAGCCAAAACATTGATGGGCAGACACCTCCATTCCGTTCAAATGGGGGAAGATGGAAAATGTTACCGTGGTGATATGGTTGAGGATACGGGTGGTCTCCTGTTGGCTACAGCAAGACAGTGAGCTGAAGACCATCTCCACCAGGTGCTGTGTCTCCATCCGTTCCTTGTCGGCCAGCCATGGGACCACTCGCTCCAGCAGGAAACGCACGGCTGGATTGCTCACACTATCCTCGCCCTTCTCATCCAGTTCCACCAATGTCTGAGATAAATGAAGTAATCAAAGTTACCTTGGTGAATGTATTGTCCATTAAACTGGTGATATACTGTGACCGACTTACAGTGAAGATCTTGGTGGTGTGAAAAGACTGCAGTAGAAGCGAGAGGAATACAAGATGTGTTTCCGAGCATCTCTCGTTCACATGCACCAGACACAGCTGCACCAGCTGCTGCACTACTTCCTCAAAATGGCAGGTCTGCGGGGAACCGCATGCAGTAGCCTCCACAAGCTCTGTCTGCTTCACCTCCACACCATCACCCTCTTCGTCTCCCGATAAACAAATCTTGACAGACTTTTTCTTCTGTGCGTGCCTTAGGTTTACTCTCGACGGGTAGCACATCACCTGGAGAAAGGAAAACATTTGATCAGAGATTGGCTACACTGCCAATAATAAACCGAACTGACCTGCAGTAAGGCTGAAATCCCCTCTAAAGCTTGTGGATTCGCTTCTTCGTTGTCTGTATGGCGCGTGAACACAAGGCCAAGCTCCTCCCAGAAGTCTGCTACAAGTCCATGAAAGACACCCTTGCTGTCTTTTGATTCACCGTCAGCCCTCTTCTCCCAGGAAACGATCATTTCAGTAACCAGGAGGAAAAGGGGGCCATTCTGTAGAGTGGGGTTCTCAAGAGCCATTTCGAGAAGCGGCAAAAGCTAAGGGAAAAAAATTGTATTTGATTTGATATGGCAGGGAAAGGCACCACATTGACCTAACTTTGCAATGGAGTGAAAGCTTTTCTTCCTGTCACTTGCACACACCAGTGATGAACTGTCGAACAGCTAGCAAATATATTCTAAAAGTTATTTTCGTAACTGATTTTGAAAACATTGATAATTTGGTCTTTGATTTCATCCAAAAAAAAAAGAGGTTGTCTTATATTTAGCGTTGTGCTATATGTGGGTCAATAACTTATATGCAACTATTTGACTTTAACCTGCTGTGAAATAAGCATGGAGCATATTTTGTGCTGATGATCCTCCTCATCCTCTGCTGCATGGCGAATAATGCAAAATCTCAGGCACTCCACGATGGAAGTCACAATGATGGCATTCTCTGAGGGGCTACTGGCGGCACGCTCACTGGAAATACTAGACAAAACACAGTTCAGACAAATATATTAAATGCCCATCTCTACAAGAAAAAAACAATTCAGTGAGAGTTACCCGAGTATGAGTGAGGTAAAAAATGTGGTGTAGAAGTCCAAGGCTGGATTGGTGACCTGTTGTGGCAGTTTACTGAGGAAAGGCATCAAGTTAGGATGGAGGGCTTTAGCCATGCCTTTGCCCCCTTCTTTTAACAGAGCCCACAGTTTCGGCAAGAAGCCTTTCTTAGCATTCACGTGTGTCCAACAGTCCTACAGAAGGAGACACATAAAGGCGGTCTAAACACATATGAAGGCCAGCAAAAAGAGTCCATGAGAAATGTACTTACGGGTATGGAGGACACAACATGAAGAACTGCCTCCCAAACGGCAGGCAGCACCAGAGGATCTGTGTCGTCTATGCTGAGGAGGACAGCCGGGCAGAGACGTGCTGCTTCTGCCTGGGCGAGCTCTGGTGTTAACTCGCATGCAGCGCACAGCATCTCAAAGAACGCTCCTCTGACCTGTGAAAAAGCAAATGTAACCAATTTAGCAAATTTTTTCTTGATGGAAGCAATATTTAAAGTTGTTATAAAGAGCTGTCTAACTGCAGATTATTGGTGCAAAAGATCAGCTGACCATCAGCTCCCTCATCAAAAAAGCCCAGCAGATGTTCTTCCAGCTTTTCAGCCACTGAGTCAATCATTATACACAGATTCATCCAAGCTTTTCCCAGTTGCACGATAATGGCTCTTAATCAATACAAACAGTACCTGCGGTGTCTTATGTCTGCTGTATTTCCAGAACTTTGCTGGGCTCATAAGAAGAGCTAGTCTCTGTTCCATGGCCATCATGTCATTCTGGGGCAGCAAAGAGAGTAGTCTTTTCACCCCGAGCAGAGAACTGGTCAGCATGCGCATATATTTGGCTTCTCGCTCCTCCTCAGTCACACTTCTGGGAAAAAAAAGATGTAATCAACATGATGACAGAGCAGCAACATTAGTGGCATTTCTGTTGACTTACTGAGGATCGCTGAGTGTGTCTGCAGTATCTTTTAATAAAACATCTTGAATTACCTGCAGAGTGGGAAGACAAACATGACAGTGTTATGTTTTGATTTTCAAAAAAACTGGATTTCACCACCCTCTCACTCACATTAAGGATCTCATCTTTGCAAAAGCTGAGGGCCTCTGGCTGTTTGGCGGTCGAGAAGGCAGCCTGGAAGGCTCTGCGTGCAGCAGAGGCTGCGGGCGTGTACGTGTCACATTGGGACAGAATCCAGTGGCCCATCAGGCTCTTCAGAAAGGGAGCCAAGCTGCGACGCACTTTCAGCACAAGCTGCTCAAAGGCAAGCTGGGTGGCCTCCCTGATCCGCCTATCGTGATCCTAAAATATATTCCACTGATGAGAAAAAATGTCTTTACAAAGATATTAATGATCAGTATTGTGAAATTTGAGCTGGTACAGTAGCAGAATATAAAAATAACCACACACTCAACACAGGAGGCAGCATTTTGTTGTGCAATATTTGAGTTACATGTTAAAATCTGGCCAGTCATGTCCATATTATATACCTTACTTGGGATTTTATGCCAACTGGTGTGGCTGTGCAATACGATGTGAACTAACCCTCACTTCCCGATGCCTTAAGAGCTGTGCTGGTCAGTGGGTTGATAGCCTGGGATTTTTAGCCTTTTCGCTAGTGTGTTAACCACCATTAAGTGTGGTTGTCTGGTTGCAAGTCCGAGCCCCAGCATCAGGCAGCGCTGGACTGCATCAAAATTATTTTACAGAGATTTAAATCAGATCGATACAGTAATTCAACTATCAGGCTTGACATTTGTAGTGAAGTAGACCTAAAATTCAGGACGAGCAGCTCACCACTGAAATCTTGCAGTAAATCCTTGGCCAATATGGAAGGACCCCTTTAACATCGTCAGCATCCCTCTCTTGACACATGGATCCAAAATCCTGTACAGCCTGAAAAAGTCACAATCAAAATCAACTGCATGTACACATTACTTAGTGTAATCTTTGTTGGAATTGTTTGTTTAGATGGTACAAAACACGGTGGCAAGTCAAATGAATGCATGAACTTACTTTAAGTCTGGTGACAACATCTCTCTTGGACAGTTTCCTAAGCACTAGTCTGAAGTCTGCATCGACCAGGTTGTCAATCTCCTCTGCGCCATGCAACGCTGGGACATAGCCCAACTCTGACGTGAGCGTTGTGTCGAAACCAACAAAACCTGGGATGGCGCCACCTTCCCGGGTCAATACCTCTGCAGCCCGGCCGCTACTGGACGGCTACAATTTGGACAGGAAAACGGGAGATTTTAGTTGGCTCCAATTGAAACAATAGTCGTGAAATGTCGACCAAACTGCGGCATGTTGACCATGACTCGAACCGGAAAACGCAATGGCTAAATGTAGCATTAGCTGCCGTAGTGAAATGTGGCTAATGTAAACGCTGTTGATGGTAATCATTGGCACTTACCCGAACGTTTCCTTTCGTTCGCTGTTTATTTTTGCCTCCCATTGCTACTCAAATGTGTTCATGTTTGTTAACGTGACGTAAAGTTATGAGAGCCATACGATGCTCAACATACACACGAGCAGGAACAGGAAATTACATTTGAAATATTTTCAGAATAAAATTAAGGCCTGGTAGAATAGTTGGATTAATGTTGTTTTTTATGTGCTAAGGGTTATTTGAAGCATGTTTTAAGTGGCGATATTTATACATTACTGATTCATGCTACAAGGAATAATAATATACAGTATTACGTTTTCGTGTACTATGTCTACTCGTCTTATGCTTTGAATCACGTTCTTATTCTGAATAGTGAAAATTCACTTCCGTTTCATGCAACGCACTATAAAGTCATTCCTGCCCTTCAGGAGTACACGCAGTGTTGCATTTCTGTAAGTTGAAAAAAATACGTTTGGACTTTCTATTGTATTATCAAATAATAAACCTGAAGAAAACAAATTAACACTAAATTATGTATATAAAAACACAATATCTAAAATAAATTAAACCAGCATATTCTATATTAGTCAAAAATATTTTAATACGTCAACATAAATCAAATACATTTTCAGGAAATCGCATTAGTGTGATAATATGTAACATAGATTTGGTTAATACATATATATTTAAAGCATTTCTGTCTAGTGAATTCTCTAAGGTCATGTGTGTCCAAAGCTGTGTTTGGAGTGCCAGATGAAAATGATCAAGAATCAACTCTGAACAAGCATGACCAATTATGGTCCACTGAAAATAAAACAAAGGATATGTTAAAATGATTTTTGGCACAAGCTGTTAACTTTATTTAAGTTGTAAATGTGTTATTGTGTAAAATCATCAATTGCTGTAAACTGACTTTCAACAAACATGACAGACGGTAAAGAGGTGAGACAAACATTTAACTGTGCTGTGAACTCAGACAATACCCACACTTGGACATGTTGAAATTTGTGTTTGATCTTACTGTTAAAATCAACTTTTTAATTTTTCCGTTATTGTTTTGTGAAACAGAATTACTATGATTATCAGAACTACTAATTCAACAGTGCCTCAAATATTAAGGTCTATTCTATATTCTCTGGCACACAGTTCACATGTTAAAACAATTTCCAAATACAATTTCAGTGGCTTTGCAGTCAAATTGTGCCCATTGAAAGTAAACCAATGCATTTGAAACTGAACCAATGAATGTAATCAACCCAAACCCGTTGTACACCATCAATGTGTTGTCAACCTGTGGATAGTTGAGGATCTAAAACATTATTGTAACTTCACCACATTAGTTTCACAGTCAAAACACACATCTAAAATAAGTAAATGTAGTGTTATTGGAAACCTGAGAAAGAAAGATGTGTTGGAATGCTACAAGGTAGGTAAAGTCATTTGGTGACATCATCTGTACCTTGCAAAAACAAACAAAAGGCTACACACAATCGACAAATGCATGAAGGTTGCTGCAGATTTTCAGTTGCTCAGAGTAGCAGAAGGCCGTCATAGGCATTACACCTCTCTGTTTAGATAACCTCCAAATAAAACAGCTCTTAACTAAAAATCATCATTTTATCCCACATCATAAAAGCTGGATGTCACCCCCTTGTGGAAGTGTCGTTTGGCTGTGCACTGTGACGTAACGCGGGTCCAGTTTGGGCACAAAACCCTGAAAGTCCCTGGAGGCCTGGGTGCCGAAAACATCCAACAGCTGCCGGTTCATCAGAGCAAACCTGCAGAGCACAAAACAGAAAGTTACATTTGTAAGAACACAACTGCACAGCAGCTTTAGCAATCTTGTATGTTCAGCATTTACTGCTCAGTGTAAAGCAATGAATCAATGAACAAATCGGTCTGACCTGCCCTTAGTGAGACGCAGAAGAAACTTCCAGTATGTAGGTCGTAGGTTCTGGACCTCCATAACAGCCTATTGAAATAATGAGTACATTATAGCCTTGCATATTACATAAGAAATATTTATATTATCACATATGGGTCTGTTTTCTTGTTTTTGACTCACAGCTTGAAAACAGATGGCAGTTGAGATGGCGTAGAGGACTGTGTCCGCTTGTGGAAAGTAAGGGAAGTGGCCTGCCTCGATGCCCTTGAAGTACAAGGTCTGAGGAGAGAGAATGTATCACTCATGTCGTTAATAATAAACTCGACACAACAGATAAGCTGAAGACAAACACACAAATGTAGAGTGATGTGGCATGTTAACAACATGAATGTCATTGGAACATGTACAAGCTTTTTCCACTGCACACTGGAAGCAGAACTACCAAAGACATATTTGTTTAGTTTTTTTTTTTTGTTTTTCAAACCCCGCTCGATCCCAAAGACGTATTCATGTGTCTATTGGAGGCCAAAAAGAGGTGATGACACAACTGCATAATAGAAGAGCTCATGTCTAGTGTTTAATAAAAAAGTGCTTTGCCATGTAATAAATGGCCGGGACTAAATCCGATGTGGTGTACCATCTGAGCACAAAAACTGTATGTACAAGTAAATGTTGCAACAAAAATAAATTGAAAGATTTCCTTTACCTCCACCAACTTAGAGAAGAGATACATGGATATTGAAGTGCTCTTGTAGAAGAACATGGATAAGCCGGCAAGGGAGCCTAGCAAAGAAGAAAAACACTAGCTATGATAAAATCAGGACACAGTTTTTGTAATGTGACTCTGTCCTCTGCGTCAATTTACCAGCAACTAGAGCGTGCAGCTCATCGTCGATATCCCGCAACCAGCGAAGCAAGCAGCTTGTTCCCTGTGTGAAAAGAAAAGACACACATCTTACCCTGGAACGTACTACAACAAAAATAAATGAATCCAAATACCTTGTAGATGCTGACAAAAGAGCCCAAAAAGGCGCCCAGCTGGAAGTTGTCTTTGTTGTAGAAGAGGGACGGGAGTCTCGAGGGTTTCGAGAAGAGCTGCCGGAACGCTGACGGCACTTTAAGGCAACACTGAATCAAGTAGCCAATGCTGAACATCCTCACAAAACCCTGAGCAAAAATAAATGTGCAGGAAATATAATACAATATGTCGTCACATGAAAAATAAGTGAGTTTGGTGACTTACTTTAATGCAGTAGGAAATGCAGTTGTCCTGATGATGTTTACAACATCTGTGCCTTGGACCCCTTTTGCATCTGTATTATTACAGAAAAATATAAATAAATGCATAAATTAAATACAAAACCTACAATGTTTTCCATTACAAGTAGAATAAAAAGCGCAGCCACATGTAATTACTGCACATAGTGAAGAAATTGTTGGGGGGGGTTTAAAGGTCTTTCTGCACATGCCATTGAGTGTAATTGTGTTCGTGTACCCTTACATTGACTCCAGCAGTCCCTTAGTGTAGGCCAACAAAGATTTGCTCCTCCTTGACTCTTGCCGTGTCACTGATCCATGTGAAGCGCCCAACTCTGCTGTGGCTTGCCCCTCTCGAGGCCTTGTGCCAACAGGCTCAGCTGTAACAGAGTGAGATGGGATCTCTTCCTTGCCGATGATGAACCTACAGCAGGAGAAAAAGCATGTCATATATATGTAGCCGAGTCTGGTAGAGCCTGTAGCAAACCAGAAGCAGAGTCACTTACTTCAGTGCCGAGAATGCAAAGCCTTTAAGACCATCTTTACTCCTGCAGGATGACACAACATGTCACTTCAATAACCATCTTGATCTATCTGAAGACATTTCGTACAATCACGAGGACGAGCCCACCTGAAGAGGAACATGTAGAGCGATGCCGTTATACAGAACAGGAGCACCTAAAGGGAACAAAAGGGGAAAGCAGGTGGAAGAATGTCGGGAAACATGCTGAGGCAACAAATTATCTTACCTCGCCATGTTTAATAGGTTTGATGATGCCTCGTGTCACTGCCATGCGGAACAGGGTCTCGGTGGCCTGCCAACAGACCAGTGACACCATATTTAGCAGAACTACGGAATGAATTCATGCACAAATACAGAAGTGTGGGGCAGTTACATTCACAAGCATTTGTACAGATAAAAGACCTGGCACTCCCTGCAGTTGTGTATGAAAGCATTGTTTCGTGAACAGCCACAGCACTTACAAGGTTTGTCATGTATATTGTGAGAAGTCCTCTCCTGAAAGGAGAATATGTCAAGACACATTAGGACATAGACAATTACCACTGCAAAGGAGGGTGTGATATTGTGGTAACAGTAGTAAGAAAAGAAGCAGAAATCTCACCTGCTCTTACGTTCCAGGAGGATGGCAATATAGGAGGCGGGCAATGCTGAGCCAAACCCAATAGACCATGAATAAAACCCTCCCAGTAGTTTCCTTCAATGGAAATACATTCAATTGGAACATCACATTTTTTGCAAAAACATGACTTTTACTCATAGACCCGATATTTGCATGAAAGACTGGACTGTTCAGGTTTTCTTACAAGCAGGCTTCATGAGCTCTAACAAATAAACAAGGCACAGCCACCTTGTTTCAGGTGGGTCCATGACCAACAACAATCGTCACGTTGACACCACGAGAGCCAACCATTCCTGTCTAGATCTGCCTCCTCCTTTAGAGGGTATATAAGATTTGATATGAAGCCGGAGAGGTGAAATGTCTTCTAAGATAAGCTGAACAGTCCAGTTGCAATTAATTGAATGCCCTTAGAATACAATGAACTAGATGGATGAGAATATTTACAATCATGAAACCCATCAGTTATTTTCTTAAGTCACATGTCACCTGCAATTGCTGTTTGTTGTCAGGGGCATGTCTTAAGCCTATTTGTTCATTTTGTTAGTGAAGTTTCAACAAGTTGTGGTTGTCAATAAAGGGGAGCATGGACTAAATTTGCAAGACTACCAACAAATCTATTGGATATTCACAAGTGGTCACACTGGTTTAATATGTGATTTAATAAACTCTCCGTGCAGCATGACTTTGTAGATTTCTTTCTTGAATAAGGAAACAAAAGTGACAAGAAAAATGTGCAATCGTCAGGTGATGAGCGGCACATATGAAACTGACCGTAGAACGCAGAAGAAGAATATGTAGAGGGCTGCATTGGCCGTGAGGAAAGAGGTAGACTGTAAGATCTCAGGGAGAAGCCTTTTTAAGTAGTAATCCTTCTTCCTTCTCCTAAGAATAGCAGCTATCTGTGGGTGAAAGAGATGACTGTCAGTACAAAGCCATGGATTGGACCTGAGTCGAGAAATGTTTAGGATTTCTCTACGTATATATAACCCTTGGCTGTGATCATGGTCTGTGCATGGCTAATTGTAAGGTAGAGACTATTTACACATGTAAATGACACTATAGACAATTTTAAAACTGGATTTGTAAGGCAAACTTCAACGGTTGCTTCTAATTAACATAACCTGTCTCAGCGTGTAGTTTAGCACACTAATTAAGACACGAAGCTACATTTGATCACATTTACTGAACACCTCCACGAACCCAGAGTTTACGACAATTCCCACAACTAGTTCAACTCGGCTAACGAGTCTAGAATTAGCATTAGCTTCTAGGTCAAAACGTCAAAACGTAACCTACCAAGTAAAGAGGGGCGTATATTTTGAAGGAGACTTCCAGCGCCCCTCTGGTTATGTCGGCCGTGGACTGCATACACGACGGGCTCCAAGTGTGGCCGATTTCATAGCAGTTGTACGTTAGCTTGCTAAGGGCAGCCATGGCTGTCTGCTGCTGAGTGACAGCCAAGTGAAGCAAGGACACAAGACCTGAAAAGCACTGTCTATTCAATATGTACTTCCGTAGTACGCCCTGTGCTTGTTTGGCTGCCATTATGGTCAGCAGAATCCAGACACATCGCATTGTAACATGTAATACTGCTGCTCATATACATTGCTTATTACATTTATTGTGTTCAGTAAATAACATTCCGCCATTTCATCAAAGTGCACGCACAGCAGCTAATTTTATTTTATACTCAGCTCAGAGCTAGCGAATACATTGTACACTTTATGCTGACCATCATGGCGGACCTTCTGCTACATGTCGTACGATATTCTGTTCCATTCGTTTTCAGATATCACCCGGAATCTCGTCTCCTTGAAATGAAGTGGGTCGAGCCCGCAGCGACGTCCTCGCTCACGATGCCCTGCAGCTTTTGAGTGACGTCATTACAGGTAATGTAGAAAGAAGAAATGCAGTCACATTTGCAAATGCTACAATAAAACGGAGAACACAAAGTATGACACTAAACTGAACTAACCCAGAGTAGCCAGTAATTCTTATGAGGTGCACTTCTAATTGGCAAAGGGAAACAAAAATTGCATTCTCTCAGGATGTGAAGTGGGTACCGTAGTGATGCCAAGAAACAAAAATCGATGACTATTCCATATTCACATAAATACAGGACAATTACATCTAATCTACTATGAGCCGATTATGTATAACGACTCCAATCAACCGGACTACAGCCATTTCAATGCATACATGTGGCCAGCAGGTGTCAGCATTACGTCTTGCACCATTGTCCACGATATTAGGTACACCTAGTTAATGTGGTCCCATGCAATAACTGTACTAATTTAGCAATATGTATATTATTATGGTTGTAGTTTTGTACATTGATTCATAAAAAAGATTAAATATGAAGGAAAAGTTGATTGGGCTTATTCATCATCATTACAAGTGGAAATAAGATAACTCATGACAGTGCACTTCCATGTACTGTAATTGGCTCAATTACTTTTGATTTCCCAGTCGTGTCATAATCTCAAAATTGCCATATTTATCGCGAGTAGATTGGGTGTTTTTAAATGCATGATTCCAGGGAGGCGGTCTCTGCTTCCCTGTTTCAATGGGCTGACTGTCTTCCTTTTGCGCGTATTCTAGTGACCTGTTGCTCACACAGTGCGGTGTGCGCACTTCTACTGCAGCGTTCCGTGGAGTTCTTTCTTTGAGGTCTCCCATCCCCTCCCTCAGGCAGCCGTGTGACCATGGCGGGGATGTGTAGTGTCCTGATGATGGCTTGTTTGTTGTTTGTCTTCAGCTTGTCCGTGGAGGGTCAGTGGGGCCGAGAAAGGGTTTATTATGTGGCAATCATCGAGGACGTGTGGAATTATGCGCCAAGTGGAAAAAACCTGCTCAACAACGTGGACATCGCAAATGATGAGTAAGTAAACGTCAGAATGAACGAAGATCCAGGAATATGTCCAGGCTATTCGAGCGTGAAGTTGTTATTGTATTAGTTTAGTACTCTAGCTATTAAACTTTCTCTTAGAATCTGGTCCCAAGTGGAGGTCTTTTGTTGCATGTAGCCTGAGGATGCATACTCTTAAGTGGGGCAGGAGTGACTCCGAATCTGTTTGTCACTGCCTGAACTCTTTACCCACTCATTTCTGTAACATTGACTCTAATAAAACACTCACACCTGCAGCAATATAACACATTTCCTCATATAGCAGCAAAGGGCATTCATTTACTCCTCTTCAGAGAGTACCAGGTGACTACTTGGGACAATATGTTTATTGGGGGGAAACATTACTGTTTTCCTACAAATGCATTTCCTGCCAAGAGCATTCATTTATTTAACTGCAAAGAATACAAGATGGCTAAAGCGTTTACTTTTATAAAGCTTTGTCCAAGTGTGTTTACTTAACCACAGAGGGAGTCAGGCTGCTAGTCTGGGTAAGGTGTTGACTGTCTTGGTGCAAATACATTTCCTCATACAGTGGCTGATTGTTATCTAGCTGAAGATTATTTGGGGAAAGGCAAATGGAAGCATATCCTGTCTTTGTGCAAATGCATTTTCTCATATACTCATTTACTATATACTTAGCCACAAAGAACACAAGCTGCCTATTAAGGGTAAGGTATTAATGTATTTGCACAAATGGACTTCCTCAGATAGTGGCTGAGGGTGTTTGTTTACTTAACTACAAAGGGTGCTGGACTGCTAATAGGTAAGGCATTTACTGCTTTTGCGGCCTTGGGCATTCAATTAGTGTCAAGTGACAATTAGGGTAAAGTGTTTACTGTTTACTAAATGCATGTCTCCACCAAGTGGATGGGGGCATTTAATTTACCCAAACTCAGAGAATACCAGGCATCTATTGTGGTTATGAATTGGATTTATACAAATGCATGTCCTCATGTAGTCACTAAGTGTCAACTACAGAGAGTACCAGGTGGGTATCTAGGGCAAAGCATTTGTTAAAGGAGAGGCCTTTATTGGATTTGCACAAATGCATTTCCTTATACAGTATTTTACTCAACTGCAGAGAGCAGGAGGTGTCCATTAGGGGCAAAGCATTATTAAAGGTGAAGTTTTTATGGATGGGCGGGGTCTTTTTGTGCAGAAGCCAGCGACAACTGCACCACTAGACTTCAGTTGTATCCCCATAAGCTATTTTAACCCTAACATGCTTTTGTCTCTCAACATATTTTTGGGTACAGTGTTGCAAGCATCTTGTTGACCTCTGGGCAACATTATCAGTTCTTTTGCCAGTCTAGTAGGAAAGCTTCGTGACTCATTTCCTCTTGTCGAGCCATAGTGTGTGACTGACTACAAATGAAGATGGATCACAACCTTTGAATTTAATCATATTGATGGCAAACAACTCTGACTTCACATGTGTTGTTCAATGTAGACATTTTTTAATAGATCCTGCTGACTAATTGCACTTACACTCATACAAAACTAAAGATAATACATAAACACACATACTCATATACACTACCAGTCAAACTTTTGACTGGTGTTCAATCACAGTTACACAATCACACTTCCCATATTTGACGACATGGACTTCTTTCTTTAGCTGCAATCACTTCTTTTCTTTAATCGCTTCAAGACTCAATTCATCGATGAATCACATTTAGTCCTGTTCAACAATAGCAAATTTTGCTGCACGATAATTGTCCGACAAATTATTGTAATTGACAACATTTATTAAGACCATTTTTTTTGTTATTTATTTAGTATAAACATGCAAGTACATCATATGAAAAGCAATAAACTTTAATTTCTTGAGAGTATTTATGTCAAATAAAATTGCAGATGTAATTGTAATAGCTTTGTTTCTTTTCTATTGTAGCCAAAGCAGTTATTAATTGGATTTATACTTTAAAGCTATTTTTTTACCACCATTGTGTGAATGAGCGGTCCGCTGGGGAAATATGCTCACCGCACCATGAGCGAGCAGTCCTGGCACAGTGAGGGGATGAACTACAGATGTGGCTACAGAACCGAATGTCCAACTGCCAACATGAAATTAACTGGAGTGAACCCCCCAGCCTGCGTGGTAGAGAAATGACTGACTTAATTACACTGAACGAAACCAAACAATGCTTCTCCAAATGTAAAATGATCTTCTTATATTATTTTTTTATTTGATCCATTCCAGGCATGCGTCAATATTCCTACAGAGAGGACCCCAGCGCATCGGCAAAGAATACAAAAAGGCCATGTTCCGACAATACACAGATGCCACATACAAAACACAAGCCAGCCGACCACCCTGGTTGGGCTTTCTGGGGCCGATACTGCGAGCAGAGGTTGGCGAAGCTATCGTGGTCCACCTGAAAAACCTTGCATCCAGGAGCTACTCGATGCATCCCCATGGAGTTTTTTATAAGAAGAACATGGAGGGTAACTGTTCAGTTATTGGAATTCTTACTGGAAGGTACAATAGATTGATAAAAGTATGAAAAGTACCTGCCTTTACACACATATGAACTTGAGTTTCATCTCATTCTTAATCTAAATGGGCTTTTACCTGTGCAGCTATTGGAACACCTGAATTGAATTATTTGAAGGGGATGTAGTGAATCTCTGAAAGGATTTTGAAGCCTTTTGTTATGTAACAGGCCCCCCATCCCCCACTCAGTGGGAGAAGAGCCTTGTCTTTGGAATGTTGCTAACTAAGAATGTGTTTTCCTGGATAAGAAAAAGGAAGAATAGCAGTGTAGTACCAAACCTTATCAGTGGATTGAGATTTTGATTTTGTGTTCCTTTGTATTGCTGCAGCAGATACATTTTTGGTCAGGAGAGGAAGGAATTTGAGGATGTGGGAGGACACTAAGTTCTAATAAAAGCAGCAAATTCAGAGAAATACTGCCTTCCTAGAACTTTCCAACTTTTATTTTATCATTAAAAAGTAGTATACATTACACATACATTAATTTCAATACAATGCATGTTTATTTTTAAACCTTTTTTACTACTAATAATACGTTCAGTAAACCCACTTTTAATTTAAATATATTCTTCTGCCTCACAGGAGCGCTTTATCCAGACGGGACATCTGGTAAGCTAAAGCAGGATGACTCCGTACCACCAGGGGGAAGCTACACATACCGGTGGGAGGTCAGACCTGAATTTGCCCCCACTGATGATGACCCCAACTGTTTGACTTGGGTCTACCACTCTCACTTGGACGCCCCCAGGGACATTGCCTCAGGACTTATAGGGGCCTTGCTTACGTGTAAGAAAGGTATATGGACTGTATGTTGTGACTTACATGCGGTATATGGTATTTGAGGAAAATGGTGGACACAGCAGATACTAACTGGTTTTTGGACCCCTCCGCACCATCCCTAATACAGTTCATTCATTTTCTACTGCTTATCCTCACGAGCGTCGCGCGGGGGTGCTGGAGCCTATCCCAGCTGTCTTCGAGCGAGAGGCGGGGTACACCCTGGACTGGTCGCCAGCCAATCACAGGGCACATATAGACAAACAACCATTCACACTCACATTCATACCTATGGACAATTTGGAGTCGCCAATTAACCTAGCATGTTTTTGGAATGTGGGAGGAAACCGGAGTACCCGGAGAAAACCCACACATGCACGGGAAGAACATGCAAACGCCACATAGAGATGGCCGAGGGTGGAATTGAACTCGGCTGTGAGTTGTGAAGCCTGTGTACTAACCACTCGTCCGCTGTGCAGCCCCCCTAATACAGTTAAAGTACACATTTTGGAGTGGCCTTTTATTGTGGCCAACCTAAAGTACATCCTGTACAATAATCATGCTGTCCCATCAGCACCTTATATGCCCACACTTGTGACTAGGGACGTCCGATATTGGCTATTTTGCCAAAAAGTGTTCCTAAATATGGCTTCAACATGGTCATGTCTCATCTTTCACTCTGCAGGAATCCTGAATGATGTTAGTGAAGGGGACACAGCTCGCAACGACGTGAACCAGGATGTCTTCCTGATGTTTAACATAGTGGATGAGAACCTGAGCTGGTACCTTGAGGATAACATTAAGACCTACACGGATCTACCCTCGGTCATTGAGGATGAAGACTTTGAGGAGTCAAACCTGATGCATGGTAAACACAACATGGAAGATCGTTTTCAACTCCTGCTTCCTTCTAACCTGTGCTTGTCCTCCCCTGTGTGATAGCCATCAATGGCTACATGTTTGGTAACCTGCCCGGAGTTGAGCTATGCCAGAACAGTGCAGTGGCTTGGCATTTGTTTGGCATGGGTAACGAGGTGGATATTCACTCAGCCTTTTTCCACGGGAATACCTTACTGGACCGTGGCCATCGAACAGATGTCCTCAGCCTTTTTCCGGCCACTTTTGCTACAGCTGAGATGGTCCCGACTGCGAGGGGCAAGTGGCTAGTGACATGCCAAGTTAATGACCACCTGCAGGGTAGGGTACCTGACCTTTAACTTCTCTCCACATCTGAGCCTGTACTGTAAACATGTAGAGACTTGCTATTTATCTTGAAAGTCTGTTCAAAGTCCCTCCAACCGGGAAGTGATTGAGACAGTCACAATTTCCTTGTATCATACCTACTTTTCCATACGTTCATTTTATATTATTTGTGACATTAAGAAAGCTGAATTGTTTTTTTGTAGTAACGCAATAAATCAAAAGATGTTTGTGTCCTTTCCTCGCAGCTGGGATGCAGGCCTTTTATCAAGTGAATTCCTGCAGCAATGACGTCAGCTCCACAGCAGTGAGCGGTGTTGTCAGGAATTACTACGTGGCAGCAGAGGAAGTGCTGTGGGACTATGCTCCTTCACAACGGGATCTTATCCGAAATGTTTCCCTGACTGCGCCTAACAGGTATGTTTCCCATATAGGAGAGGACAACTCATTAACCCAGTATAAGGTACCTTTCAAAATGCAAGCTAATTACACCGCATCCGCTTTTCCTTCATTCCCCGTTTCCAGTCCATCAGAGACATTTTTTGGTCAAGATGGCGGTCAGATTGGTGGTCGTTATTTGAAGGTGTTATACAGAGAGTACACTGATGATACTTTCAGCACTCAAAAGACACGGCAGTCAGATTCTATCCACCTGGGAATCTTAGGTGAGGCGTATCAATTCCGTAAAGTTTAAATTCAATTGACATTTTTCCCCAATTTTGTCTTCTACTCACACCCGCCTGTGTATGTCCTGTATGTCTTCAGGTCCGATCCTGAGAGCGGAGGAGGGAGACACCCTCAGAGTGATTTTCAAGAACAACGCTCCCGGAAACTATAGTATTCAGCCTCATGGCCTTCACTATGAAAAACGCTTCCAGGGAAGCAGCTATGACGATGGTGAGAACCATAAAAAACAACAATGTGCTTACCTGGTGTTACAACTGCATTTCTTTCCGTGCATAAGGTGTTGATAAACCTGGAGCCTCCGTCGCTCCGGGGAAAACCTTTACCTACACATGGCAGGTCCTGGAAGGTCCGTCGTCTTCAGATTCTCCATGTATCCCTTACTTGTACTACTCTGCAACGGAGCCTGTGGAGGACACCAACTCGGGATTAATTGGACCTCTGCTTGTGTGTGCCAAAGGAACGCTGGGAGAGAACGGAACTCAGGTTACTTATTGTGAAATAATGCTCTCTCATGGGAAAATGTAGCAGTTTTCTCTTTAAATATTATGACATGGTAACATCAGGTACATCTGCACAATGTAATTAAGCTCATATAAAGTCATATAAGGATTTTTGGCAGTAGGTTTTTGCAGGTCCTTCAAAAAATATTTTCTTCTTTATTTAGAACATGAAAAACATCCAAAGCACAACAAACCAACCAAAATCAATACAAAGAAGAATACCTATTATATATAAACGTACACATGTTCGAAAGGGAGTGGGAAGAAGTCAAGACTTATCCAGTCCCACCCCCCCAACCACCCAGATTCCAACCTCATCCCAACAAAACATATATTATTCCTTGTCTACCAGAATGAAAACCCCAAATCCAACCACCCTCACCCAGCTTGAGGCATCCAACTACATGCCAAGAGCAACCAGTTCATTATTAGTCATCCTATCGTACATAGTCCAGTACAAAAGAAAGAAAGAAACCACTCCAACTAAACGGTCACCACACCAGTCATCACAAGCTACCATGGATATAAAAAACATCAATATTATGGTATTGTTTCAGTGAGATTGAAAAATAAAAGTATGTGAGAGAAAAAAAGAAAAATATTCTTTAAAATACCTCAAATTAAATAATCACACTTGAGTCTTACTACTTCCCAATTGTCACTGCTATCCCAACTACAGTGTTTTTTACTTCCACTTCCTTTATTCTTTTATTTTTTGTTTATTTATTAATTTATTTTATTATATTTATCATCCCTTCCTCTTTCCCCTCCCTACATAGTGTCATGCATTAAAAAGCCAAAAAAAACGATTGTCAATGTTTGCACTTCATTTACAGAAGGGTGTGGACAAGGAGTTCTTTCTTCTGTTTTCTGTCATGGATGAAAACCTGAGCTGGTATATTGAGAACAACATTGCAATGTTTGGCAGCAAGGACACAAATATGTTCGATGAAGACTTCCAAGAGAGCAATAAGATGCACGGTACGAAATTTACTGAACTCCTTTGTGTTCATACATACTTATGAGAGACGTCGTTTTTATCTCCACAGCCGTAAACGGTTACATGTACGGGAACCTTCCAGGATTGGATATGTGTGCTGGAGATAAAGTCATGTGGTACACATTTGGTCTCGGAACTGAGGTGGACATGCACAGTGTTTACTTCCAAGGGAACACCTTCAAAAAGCAAGGCACCACACGTGACACCATCAGCCTCTTCCCTCACACCACTGCTACTGTGGAAATGGAGCCAAACACTCCTGGTCAGTCATGTTACGTGTGGACAATGCATCCTGTTTTGTGAGGGGTCACTATGTTTGACATGCAGATATGTTATCAACATTCCTGTTGAAGGAAGGAAAGGGTTTGACATTTCAAGTATGGAAGGTATTTTATCCTAAACCGATTCAATGGAGTCATCCTAGCACAGTTAAAAGAGACGCTATTCACTAGAAATTGCCTTAGACATTTTATGTATAGATATAAGTTAGAGTCAACTGAGCAGTTTTCTACACAGAACCCAGACATCTTCTTCTTCTCTCTATTCTGACAGACACTTATGAGGTGAGCTGCAGGGTAACAGACCACTTCTCAGCCGGAATGAGGCAACAGTACAGGGTGACGTCCTGCCCAGGTCACCAAGTGAAGAGCATGCATACAGCGCCTACTAAAACTGTTGAGTATTTTATCGCCGCTGAAGAAATAGAGTGGGACTACTCACCTGACAGGGAGTGGGAGCTGGAGAAACATGGCAGCACATTAGAGGACAGGTATGCGGGGCCTGGAATTTGGGAGAAAATTGATAGTTTGTTGTAAATAGACAGAAAAGCTATCATTTTTTTTCAAGTCCAGGCAATATATTTGTGGAGAAAGGACAGAACAAAATTGGATCCCGCTACACGAAGGCAGTGTATCGAGAATACTCTGATGACACCTTCAGATTTCAGAAGAGAAGGAATGGCAGCCAACAGCACTTGGGAATTTTGGGTAAGTATTAAGTGTGAACTGCTCATAGGTGAAAACTATGATTATATGATTTAGAATAATCAGTGTACAGCTTGGAAGGCAGTACCATCTTAAAAATAACTATGATTGTTGAAACAGCTGACAATACAAGTGAAGACGTCTCACAATAATTTCTATGCTGCTTATCCTCACTTACCTGCGGGGGTCTGCTGGAGCCTATCCCAGCTGACTTTGGGCAAGATATGGGGTACACCCTGGACTGGTTGCCAGCCAATCATAGGCCACATATAGACAAACAATCATTCATACCTATGGCCTAACATGCATGTTTTTGGAATGTGGGAGGAAACCCACACATGCATGTGGGAAAACATGCAAAGTCCACACAGAGATGCCCAAGCGGAAATTCGACCCCAGATCACCTCCTCGAACATGCTAACCACTCGTCCACCGTGAGGCCTCAAATCGTGTTCAAAGTGTGAATATTTATTGTGAGTACAATTGTTATCTAGCACTGCCTTATCATCTTGGGTGTGGAATTCACCAGAACTGCACAGATAACAATAATGGATTCTTCTTCCACTCCTCTATCACTGGTGGATCATTTTGGATGTGCGTTTGGACTCCTTATCACGATTGAAACTGCCAAGCAGCCCAGTTAAGGGATGGAATCGTGCTTTGCTTTTATGTGTCACAGTACCACAGCTCCCCTGTACCATCAGCACTCATGCAGTCAAGACATAGTAATTATCTAGGTGCTCACTTGTGTTGCCAGCTATTTAGACACTAGTGGGTGTGTGTATCCACTCATTGTCAGTGGAGAGTAAATCTAAACTGCTATGCAAGCTGTACACCAACAACTCAAGCATATCCATGTTTCATGTCAACATTGTTGTATTTTGAGAAGACATACTTTGCTGAAATAATGTATGTGCTAAGCCCCTCGGGTGCCATTTTTACTGTTTTAATAGGCAAGTTTGACATTTTTTCCCTCATGCAGGTCCAGTCATCAAGGCGGAGGTGGGAGAGCAGATCATGATCACATTTAAGAACAAAGCCAGATATCCATATGCCATTTCTGCACACGGTGTTAAAGCCAGTGGCGCTTCAATTGCTGTGGACCCTGGTAAGAATGCAAGTTAAACTAACCGTAGAACATATAAGACTTTGAGTGTTTGTGCTAACAGGCTATGTGACGATGGTGCAGTGGGATGTACCTGAAAGCTCCGGACCAGGGGAGTCGGACCCAAACTGCATTTCCTATGCCTACTACTCAGACATTGATTTCATCAGGGTAGACGCTGCCTACATACAGTAATATAAGGAAGCACACTGTTTATAATGTGTCATAATGGTGGTAATTGTTCAATTACCTGTCACACGGGATTTGAAATGCAGTATAAGAACAAAACAATTGATACACAGTGCCAAATCAATTGCTTGTGTATCTTCAGGATGTGTACAGCGGTCTTCTGGGCCCGCTGGTGGTCTGCAGGCGTGGGACTCTTAGGGGCGAGGGGCCCGACCGACAGAGGGTTGACGTTGAGAAGGAGTTCGCTCTGCTTTTTATGGTGCATGATGAAAACCAGTCTCACTACCTGAAGGAGAACATAAAAAAATACATCGGGAAGAACCCTGACAACTTCATACCGGATGAAGACTTTGAGGAGAGCAACAAGATGCACGGTGAGACATGGAGAGATGTGCGGTTCATTGTTTCCGGACCTGACCGTAAAGTATAATTCAATATTAATAAATTGAATATTCTTATAGTTACAGCATAGAAAACCTATTCATTTACAATTCTAACATTATTAGATCCCTTTTGAGATTAAATAACACCCCTATAGTCACATTTAGACTCATATTACCTAATATATGTGTGTTTCTATACATTGCAGGCATCAATGGTAAATTGTATGGTAACCTACATGGACTGGAGATGACCCAGGGCCAAAAGGTGGACTGGTACTTACTGGGAATGGGCAACGAAGTGGACATTCACACTGTACACTTCCACGCGGAGACTTTTACCTACAAGGTGAGTCACATACACGCAAAAACAAAAGTTGTGTAAATCGGCTTTTGTTTGTTTATGTTGTCAGTAAGATTAGCTGTTTTGTTTGTGACAGACTGACCGCGTGCACCGCGCCGACGTCTTTGACCTCTTTCCGGGGACTTTTCAAACAGTGGAGATGGTGGCTGGAAATCCAGGAACGTGGCTGCTCCACTGTCACGTGACTGACCATATCCATGCAGGCATGGAGACCACCTTTACCATCAAAGGTGCGTCAGTGTGTACATTCCACAAGAGTTAGCACATACCACAGACAGATTTCGCTCACTGATGAACATTTGGCTCCTTTTCAGATCCAAAGATCTCTGCACATGGTAAGATTTGATCGATCTTATATATACACTCATTACTGTAGCAAAGTAAAAGAATAGTCAACTAGAATGGCATACCATAGAAAGCACAGTTAACAAAAGTTATTCAACTATTGTTCCTGTAATTGCTGTCATTTGTCTTCCATACCACAGCACCAGCTACTGAAGGCTCCATAAGGATGCTGCTGCTCTTCCTCACATTTGGACTTTTGGCTGTACACTGATGGACTCCAGGGACCGTCAAACTACACTGGAAAAAAAAAAGACGGGGGCAAATATATGAATAAATGTTTTCTTGCGTTGCATCACAATATATAAAAGATTGTACAATCCTGGATGGACTTCAAATGTATGTAACTACTATAGAAACTTTTCTATGCTGCACCCCGAATGTGAATGCTTTTGGTTTTGTATTATGTTGCACTACATTTTAGCGTCATTTACTTGGCTGGCTTCGCACAGCGCTGCTGCACCAAATATTTGAATGTACTGTAAAATAAAGCTGCTTGCATAAGATATACGTACCTCCACAAGGTGGAGCTCATTTTCTGTTTTATAAGGCCTGCTTGTTGCTCACAGTAATGCACATGTAGAAATTCTATACACTGTATGTATATAACTGCAGTGTATGTCATTCTATATTATACTTGACAAAATTGGTTAGTGTTATGAAAAGACGTGATGTAATTTAATAATTGAAAAGTCTTTCGGGCTGCACGGCGGTACAGTGGTTAGCGTACAGGCCACACAGCTAGGAATCAACCATTCACACTCACATTCATACCTATGATGTCGCCAATTAACCTAGCATGTTTTTGAAATGTGGGAGAAAACCAGAGTACCCGGGGAAAACCTATGCATGCGATGCAAGATGGGGTGGAATTGAACTCGGGTCTCCTAGCTGTGAGACCTGCGCACTAACCACTTGTCCGCCTGCTACATGAGATATTTAACTGAAATGACTGATCCTCATTTTAAAAAAGGAAAATCTTGAAAATGATCAGAGGTCACCAAACTACTGTACAAGGATGTCACATGATAGTAAAAAAATATGTGTGTTTGATAAATCTTGTTTAAACTCTGTTCATTCATTCTGTTGGATTAAGTGTTGAAACATGTGATGAACATTATGCCACATCATTGTTAGTCTGATAGCTTCACTGACGATCACTCAGTGACTAATTAGCATGTTGATCATACATGAATGCTCCACGTCAGTGTTTTAAATACTTAAAAAAAACATTAAATAGGGCAAACTAGTAAATCTGTGACATATTTCCTAGTGTTTTTTTTCCTCAGACGCAATAATCAATAAATTCCTGGTTCCAGTTTGGCCCATAGTCTCTTATCAGTTCTGGTATTGATCCAGACAGTCACCACTCATCCTTATCGAGTAGAATCCATTATGTGTTAAACGACATGTTGTTTTGGAGAGATTCATCATTTACATCCCTGCAGTTTAAACTTCCCCTTGCCACATGAACCAGTCTCATTATTCTAATTAGATATGTAAAGAAACTATTTCAATTCAATTTTTACACAACAAACAGTTCATTGTGTTGTAAACACCACTCACAATCGAAAGCTATTGACCTGTTGTTTTTGTTAAGGGCTGTTTTGGCAGAGATGAAGACATAGTCAGCCAATAGCCTATAGGAGGCGCCCTGCAGTGACCTTGGGTAGGATATATAAAGACACAGTATACATGTATCCACCTCTTAGATGCAACACGGTCTATTGGTAGGTGTTGCTGCATACAGACCTAACAGGTAAGACTTATCTTTGTATATAATAAGAATTTAATATAGCTGTATCTGAATTTAAATGTAAATTCACATTGTCCTCTCTTAAGGGTTTCATAAGATGCTAGAAACAAAGCAGTTTTAACTATGATGACATGAGTTGCTGAATGGTTTGGTCCACAATCATTTGTTTGTGTGGTGGTCAGAGTACAGTAATTGCTGGGTAAATGCTGTGGTCGGATGGGCCTCTAGCTGAGGACATTTAGGCAGGGAAGTTAGAGGGTGCGGGGCTGCGGGGGGACAATTTGTGAGGGGGCCCTGAGGTGATGGGAGTCCCATTTTTCAGAGTCCAGTTTGGACCAGTTTTGCCCACTTTTTCTTCCCAGCAAACAACAGAATCCCAGTGATGCCATTGTGGGTGCTCAGTCAGACATAGTGGTGATTTCTCTCATAAGAAGCTTATTAATGTTCCAACTTTGTTATATGAAAATGAATGCTGATGTGCTTTAAACACACATGCAGCACATTCAGTTACCATCAGCAGTTACTGTAATTGCAGTCATAAAAGCTGTCCTTCAGTGTTTTTTTCATAGAGAGGCCGCCTATAAAACCTCCCCTTCCCTCTTGTGCCTTTGTCTTCCCAGATAAAGTGATCTCTGATCCTGCATCGGTCAGTCAGCGAGGCAACACAACCAACTCCCTCTCCTCTCCCTCCGTCACCCTCTACACTCCAGCTCTTCACCCCGCTATTTCTCTACCTCCACCATGGCTCCGACTCTGGCCAGAGCGTTTGCCCGCCGCTGGTGGATGGCGGTGACTGCCATCGTTGAGAATCTCCTCTTTTCTGCTGTGCTTCTGGGATGGGGGTCGCTCCTCATTATGCTCAAATCGGAAGGCTTCTACTCGTACATGTGCAACGATGAGGGTGAGTCAATGATCAGTTGGAGTAACTCAACACCACCTTTTTCACTGTGCTGAACAAGGGAGGGTTTCTTTTTTACTTAGTTGAATCCAGGTGCATACAATAGGCGGGGTTCTTGACAAAAGTCTTGTATTTTGCATTCCAGGCCACAAGTTGGCGACATTTTAAAAAACACAATACATAAATACACACATTTATTGGACCCTTATTGAACCCCTTGAATTTGATGTGGATTCATTATTGTTTTCATGACTGTCTGTAGGCCGAGTGGTTACCGCGCAGGCCACACAGCTAAGATACCCGAGTTCAAGTCCACCCTCGGCCATCTCTGTGTGGAGTTTGCATGTTCTCCCTGTGCATGCGTGGGTTTTCTCCGGGTACTCCGGTTTCCTCCCACATTCCAAAAACATGCTAGGTTAATTGGTGACTCCAAATTGTCCATAGGTATGAATGTGAGTGTGAATGGTTGTTTGTCTATATGTGCCCTGTGATTGGTTGGCGACCAATCCAGGGTGTACCCCGCCTCTCACCCGAAGACAGCTGGGATAGGCTTTACTGCTAATATTAGTGTTGTAACATATTCAGGGTATTTCTATTAAGGGTGATTAAGGGCTATATTAATTAACTTGACTTGACTATAACATATCTACATTGTGTGTGCTCACGTGTGCTCGTGTGTGAACAACCATGATCCCAGGCCACCCTCTTTCCAAGCATGCTGTGGCCATGGAAGTGAGTATAGATCAGAACATTTAAATTCATCACACAAACTGGACTTTAAGTTGACAAGTGTGCCCAAACACAAATCTAAACTAAATTATCTGACCGAAAGTTAGTGATTTTGTGTTTTTACATGTAAAGCTCAGTATGCAAACCATTCCAACGAGGAAGGGAGTGGCAAAGGTTAATTTAGGACAGACTTAGTGACTCTGAACCAACGGCGATACACTGTATCTCATCTTGCCCTATGTCCTGGTTATAGTTAGTGTTGCAGGCAAAAGCTGGATGTAGTTTGAATGAAGTTTAACTTAATTCGTTCATTAATTATCTACCGCTTATCCTCATAAGGGTCGCAGGGGTGCTGAAGCCTATCCCAGCTGTCTTCGAGCGAGAGGCGGGGTACACCCTGGACTGGTCGCCAGCCAATCACAGGGCACATATAGACAAACAACCATTCACACTCACATTCATACCTATGGACAATTTGGAGTCGCCAATTAACCTAGCATGTTTTTGGAATGTGGGAGGAAACCGGAGTACCCGGAGAAAACCCACGCATGCACGGGGAGAACATGCAAACTCCACACAGAGATCGACCTCGGGACCCCTAGCTGTGTGGCCTGCGCACTAACCACTCATCCTAATTGATTTATTTGTTTGAAAATTCTGATGATGTCAGCGACTATCGACTTAACGATTGAAAGTTTACCACGAATGCTGAACAAAATACAACTAATACATCCTGAAAACAAACAAAATATTCAGGCTTAGTGGCTGCAAACCAAGTTCAACAGTGTTTCTCACCTTCTTTATGAGGTTGTTTGCACTCTCAACTTTCTATGGCTCCATGGCAGGGTACTTAGCAGTCCCACTCAATACAAAATGCACAATCAACAACACATAGGGTGCTTTCCTGGGGCACTCTGCTTTTTACAAACAATATAGTACAAAAAACAAGACTGTGTAAGAAAAGTATGTTTGTCAAGTATTAATACACATTTCTAGTTAATACTAACAATTATGCCCGGGTGTTCAAGTCTGTTTTTCCACATAGCGGTTGCACAGGAGCCAACCCCTGACCGCAGTAAATATTTCTCCTCCATGCGTGCATAGGTGACTTCCTGCTGTGATGATACAAACGTCTTATCTTTCCGATGATGTAAGAAGGAGATGACTCCAGCACAAGCTCAGCTTTTTTGAGGCATGTGACAGGTGATAGCAAGACAGAGGAAGGCTGCAGCCAGCACTTTATTAGTTGTATCATGGAAGATGAAAGTCCGCTGATAAAGGGCGGGAGGGAGGTAAAAACAACCTGATAGGAAAAGTGATGAATATGAGGGGATGACTGGAACAACAAAATGCAGGAAATGAAGGATAATAATGAAGTGTAGTTTGTAATTTGGAAAATCTACTAACTGAAATCAAGGTAAAGTGCTTGTTTTCGACGAAAAGAGTAATATATTATAAGTAGGGCTGTCAAATGATTACAAATTTTAATCAGATTAATCACAGATTTTTAACACATTAATCATGATTAATCAGCTATGCTGCCGCTAAAGAAGCTGTGAGTTAGGAAGTGAGTGATAAGAATATCCAATTCATGTTTTTCTTGAACTTCCTGTTTATTTACGTGTTATTGAGTAGAAGAAGTAGTAGAAGTAGTAGGAAAAAGGAAGTAGAGACGTGGGATGGAGATACAGCACATACAGTATATAGTGTAATGACGTTCTAAAACAGTGTCAGCCTCTGAGTGACTGTGAGGATGCTCCACTGTGCTCCACTATGCTATGGCGACACACCCGTCTGACCCAAGGGGTGCTTGCTCTGGTGCGCATGCGTTAATTACGTCGAAAAATTTAGCGTAATTAAAGAAATAAATTAGTTACTTTTTATTTTTATTTTTGACAGCCCTAATTATAATTAATATAGCATACATACACACATTTGAGTATAAGCATTCTTAAGATGAGCAAATTGCAAAGCATACTTGTTGTTTTAATAATAAAATAAGCACTTCCATGCAAGGAAACTGCAATGTTTCCATACATACTGTACGTTCTTATTAACCAGTTCCACAAAATTGTATTTTCTTTGTTAAACACACAAAATAATTTTGGCCTGAGGATAGGCTCCAGTATATCCGCAACCCTCGTGGCATAGAAGATGGATGGATGGCGTGCATAGACGGCGTAGACTTTTAACATCTGATTTGTCTATTTGAAATGATCACTTAATCAAAGACATTTTTCTTTAGTAATCAGCAGTAGAATATATGTAAGTTTCAGGAAAATATCAGTTCCCAACTAGTCAAGAGATAAGACACACAAATATTTTTTGTTTTTGTGATATTTCTCAAATCTACACAATTATACCAACACAAAAATGGGTTATTTTACATCACAATAACAATGATTTACAAATATAACACCATGAACTATTTCCAATTTTTACATTTGGAAATGAACTACTGTATGTGTGACAGCAAGGATCCAAATATCCACCAAGACTCACTACCTTCCTTACATTTTCAGGTAACAGCTCCAGCTACAACCTGTCCCTGTCGACAACCGAAGCACCCGACGAGTACGCCGACTATTATGACGGGAGCGACGAGGTGGTGGCTCTGGGGGACGGGGTGGAGATGAAGCCCCTGGCCCCCGCCGATGGGCAACTGAGGATGAACGGCTGGCTAATCTGTAAAGAGCAGGATGAGATGTTGAACCTGGCCTTCACTGTGGGCTCCTTCCTTTTGTCAGCCATCACGCTACCACTGGGAATCGTCATGGACAAATACGGACCCCGCAAACTCAGACTTTTGGGCAGGTAAGGACAAATCAATATGATCTGTGGTACTGCATACACAAATACTTTTCTGTATACTGTATGTAACTAAATAAATTATCGTTTTAGCACATGCTTTGGATTATCCTGTCTCCTCATTGCTTACGGCGCCTACCAACCAAATGGTGAGTGTGCATGAAAAGTGTTAACATAAAGTATTATATTTGGTTGTTAGTTATTACAGACTGACGATGACCTGTCTGACCTGCTTCATTTGCAGAACTCTCTGTCCTTATCTTTATTGCCCTGACTTTCAATGGCTTCGGGGGCATGTGTATGACCTTCACCTCCCTGACAGTAAGTGTGTGAATGCATGTTTGTGCTGTGTAAACGTATACCGTACATTAGGACTGTTGGGATTTCAAGTTTCTCATACATCCGTAACACCACGAATGGACCTAATGCAACTGACTGTCTCGTTTTGAATGTGTTGAGCAGGCAAAAGGCAACTGAATATGTTAAAAACGGGTGAACAGTCATCCCTGTTCTATCGCATTCTATTGCGATTTTTCCAAAAAGCATTAATTAATAAATCAGGTTGTTTCGTGGTTGAAAAACATATGTGCGTTGAAGCAAATGTTAGTTTTTGGGGGGAAAAACTGCAAAAAAGTGCAAAATTACATTATACAGTAATCCCTCCTTTATTGTGGTTAATTGGTTCCAGATCCGATTTACAAAGATTCAATATTTTTGTAGGCAGAATATAGAAAACCTGTTTATGACCTTATAAATACAGTTTTTAACATTATTAAAGACTTTTATCTACCTATACATACCTACAGTTACCTTTACAGTCTTATTACCCAATATAGAAGACATAATAAGAGTAAATAAGCCATTTAAGATATAAATAAGACTTGTGCTTGTGTGTGTTCCATACGAGAGATGGTTAGCGGACAGGAAGTGACATCAGGGGCTTGGTGTTAGCTTGGCATGTGTTACTGCAGCAGCGGAAGCCTGTTTTTTGTTTTTGCACGTCTTGTAACAACACACTATGTCTGCAGCAGGCATGGATATATACACAGCTCATTAGCATTAAAGCGACAGGCACACAAAATTGAGTATTCCCAGCAGGGGTTACTAAAAGTCCTAAAAGTTTAAATGTCTGCATACCAGCAGCAAAGACACGCTTCCAATACATTATTATGGGACATCTGAAACAAACGTAAAACAGCTGAAAAATACTCTAATATGGGAGCTTTACAGGAAAATAAAGAATGAGAGCATTAGTACGCTTAATGGAGACACACTAAACAGAAAGCCAATTTAGTTACTTAGTAACACATGAAGCTATTGAGGTGAAACAGAGTACACTGCTTGTCTGCAACCAGTAGAAGAATTGTTTCACCTCATTTGCTGTGTAAAGGACATTACATCAGTTATGGAAAGTTGAGCTACCTCCACTATGATGCAACTATTCTGCTCAGTAACAGTCAGAAACACATTTACACACAGCTTCCAGTCATTCCTTTTTGTTGTTGTCCACTTTTCCCACTCTGGGAATTAAACGAGGCTTACACAGCCATGAGAGGGGAAAAAAACTTTATGAGTTCACAGCAGTGACACCCTTTGCATTCTTGTCCCTTGTTTCCTCCCTTTACCACGATTGGAGCTCTATAGGGAGTCACACTGTCCAGAAATGTACCATGGTGATCCCCACAGAGGGGTTCTGCTCATGTAAATCTCCCTATAAAACATCCCCACCACTGTATACAGTTAATAGGGCTCTGAGGCACTTTATCACCCTGCTTCTATACATTAAATCGCCCTTTTCACTCCATCTCCTTCACAAAAAACAAGCATTCGGTTAATGATTAAATCACTCTACCTCAAACTGACACAGGCATGGCCTTTAAGGTGTTTGGCAACAGTCAGCTGTGACTACTGGCTCCTCGAAATGGGGGCACCCCTCCGCTTTCTCTTCTTCCCCATCTCTTACGTAATTCAATGTGCTTGTTGTTGTTCAGTCTCTGGAAAACAGCACAGCTTGTAAATGTTATTATTTTCGGATGTTTGGTCAACCATTTCTCTTTTCACCTGTTAAATAAGACTTGATATTAGTATTTTTTGTTGAAAAATGAAGGATAGCTGTAAAAAAACATCTGTTTGTCTCTCCTAGCTGCCCAATATGTTTGGGGACCTGCGTTCCACCTTCATCGCCCTGATGATTGGCTCCTATGCATCCTCTGCTGTCACCTTCCCTGGTGTAAAGGTAATAGGAAATCTTATCAACCCACTCTTACATTCTTTTGACCTTGATTATGTCCTTTTGCAAAGGTGATCTATGACTTTGGAGTACCCTTCATCACTATTCTGGTGGTATGGGCCGCCTGTGCCGGACTGGTCTTCCTCAACTGCTTCTTCAACTGGCCATTAGAACCCTTCCCAGGACCCGAGGACATGGATTATACGTTAGTATTGGACATACGTAGCAACACAAAGTACAAAATCCCAGAATAAGACGTATGGATATAACTTGAACCTTGTGAGGCAAACCTCAAATCTGATTGGTTAAAGAAACATCCCATTACCATATTGTCTGAAGTGACATGTGCCATCACTAGTACCTAAGGCCCTGGGCAGATTACATTGCCATGGCAACACATATAAACATATACACATACATTACATCACTTATAAAAACATTTCTGTCAAGCTTCAGCTTTTTGTCCCACTTAGCAATCGCATCACTTCCATCATTCCCTGCTGTCTCAGGGTCAAGATCAAGTTCAGCTGGCTGGGCTTTGACCACAAAATCACCGGCAAACAGTTCTACCGTCAAGTGACCACTGTGGGCCGCCGTCTCAGCGTGGGCAACAGCTTGACGCAGAAGGATCTGCCCATCAAGGAGGGAAACAAGCTATGTCTCTCCACCATGGACCTGGAGTTGGAGGGCAAGGTCAAGGAGGAGTGTAAGAAATTTGGTCCACAGTCGTCAACCATAACGTCTCTTCGTGACTCT
Organism: Doryrhamphus excisus; assembly: GCF_037039965.1. Taxonomy (NCBI): domain Eukaryota; kingdom Metazoa; phylum Chordata; class Actinopteri; order Syngnathiformes; family Syngnathidae; genus Doryrhamphus; species Doryrhamphus excisus. The sequence goes on along the minus strand of NC_136377.1, from coordinate 7,865,363 downwards.
AATCAGCATTTCTCCTCTAATCTGCAGCCCAGTCATTTCTGAAAAGTATCATCAGCCCCATCTTCCTGCTCAGCCTGGTGACCATGTCGGTCACTCAGCTGCGTCTGTTGTTCTACATGGGGGCCATGAACAGCGTCCTCGAGGCGCTCAGTGATTCCGACCTCAACACAGGTTAGGGTTCTTCATTTTCAGTATGGTACTTAACTTTTTGAAGGGTTTCCTGATACATTCTTCGAAGATCTTGTTGAATTGAATCATGTTTTTTTTAATAAATGTTGTTGAATGATTAAAACTGTTCAATAATTGTTATTTTCAGTGGAAAGAATGGAAGTTGGTAAGATTCCAGATGATCCAGTCATTCTTCTTTTAAATAGACTAGCATTTATTTAACATTTGGCCGTTTAGTATACTGCACACTCATACTGTTCCTGCTTTTGATTGTTTCTGCTGTCTGGCATTTATTTAACATTCAGCACTTTAACCCCTTCTATACTACTTTTTCTTCCTACCTAATATTTTGCCTGTGAGGTATGTTCATTCAGGTTTAGGTTGAAAATACTAATAATCATTTGTTGTAATGATTAACTGACTTTGCCCTCAAAAGTACACCTTTTAAGCAGGACCTAACCTCCCTTTCATGGTATTATTAGTATTCATTGTTGCTTTGTTTAATATGAGTGTACTTCCCGCTCAAGACTAAACATTAGCTACCTTCACCTTCACAGTCTTCCAACTAATGTCCATATAACTCCGACAGTATTCTTCTAATACATTGTTTTTTTTTCCTCACAGTGAGTTTGTACTCCTCCATCTTTGGCGTGCTGCAGCTACTCTGCCTGATGACCACTCCTGTGATTGGTCAAATTATGGACTGGAAGTTGAAGGAATGCGATGATGGGGAGGAATCAAAGGACGTCTGCAGCAAGTAAGACTTGTTCTTTGACTTTGAGTTGAATACTGTATCATCGAATAGATGAACACTCCCTAGATTCGGTGTTCCCTAGTTTAACGCTGGGGATAGGTTGCCAAAATAGCCCACAATACATAAAAACAGCGAATTAGCCAACTTTACTTGTTTACAAGTATCATGTGTTGTAAGGCAGCTGCATGGCGGGTGGTTAACGCTCAGGCCACACAGCCAGAAGACTCAAGTTCAATTCCACCCTTGGGCATCTCTGTGTGGAGTTTACATGTTCTCCCCGTGCATGCGTGGGTTTTCTCCGGGTACTCCGGTTTCCTCCCACATTCCAAAAACATGCTAGTTAATTGACCCCAAATTGTCCATAGGTATGAATGTGAGTGTGAATGGTTGTTTGTCTATATGTGCCCTGTGATTGGCTGGCGACCAGTCCAGGGTGTACAACACCTCTCGCCCGAGGACAGCTGGGATAGGCTCCAGCATGCCCTTGTGAGGAAAGCGGTATAGAAAATGAATGAATGTGTTGTAACGCTTGCCAAGGTCCGTGAGTTGATCACAGTTTTTGTCTTGACTCAGTGTTAAACCAATGCGGCTCAAACACACTTTTTTCTCATATAAAATCTGCTCTCGGACAACCTGAACAGTCCTGTTGCAATGGATTCAATGCCCTGCGAATACAATGACCAGGATGAATAATACACGTTAAAGAATGCCTTGTTGACCTAAGATAACATTGTCAAATGCTTGACTCATGAATCACTTTGTTTTTAACCCCAAGGGACAAGCCAAAAAGAGACAGAAAGACCCAGAAAGTGACCAACGCCCTCAGAGCATTTGTGTTAACAAATCTACTTCTGGTGGGCTTTGGGATCACTTGCCTGATACCTAACCTTCCCCTGCAGGTAAGTAGTTTTTAAGTGCTTTGTCAGAGCTCACCGTTCCAAAACACACCAGCTAAACTGTATCACTTGGTGGAAAAATGGCTACACACATTCCTTCTTCCAAAAAATAAATGCTGAATATATATGAATATATATATTTACCTTGTTTTTTACTGGTACTTTGCAGTAAAAGTTTAATGAAGCTAGTTTTCATGTAAGGAGTACCAAATCCCACCGTTTTCAGACTTTTTTCAAGGGTAAAATAAGTTATATACTTATTTCTGCTACATTTGTCTGAAAATCTGATCGCTTCAACTTCCCTCTCGTCTCAGATCGTTTCATTCATCTTGCACACGGTGGTGAGAGGATTTATTCACTCAGCTGTTGGTGGCCTTTACGCTGCTGTGTAAGTGTCCTTGCATTGAACAATGTAAACATTCACATCCTCTTTTGAGTTTTTACTGTGAGCTAAATGCCCTTGGTGTGTTTTTTCCAGGTACCCTTCCTCACAGTTTGGCAGTCTAACAGGCATGCAGTCACTAGTCAGTGCTGTCTTTGCTCTGCTGCAGCAACCACTCTTTTTGGCTATGATGGGACCCCTGGGCGGAGATCCATTCTGGGTGTGTATTTACTCACACAAACACACACGCTATTTGCACATGCAAATACAGACGAATCACCCAAAGTCAAACACAAGCAAGACGTTTTTTTAATAACTGTCATACAAGTGTAGACAGAAGTCCATCTTGGGTAAAACCTATGTTGGAGAGACTATGTCTCTCACCTGGCCTGGGAACGCCTCGGGATCTGGACTAAGTGGCTAGGGAGAGGGAAGTTTGGGCTTCCTGCGTAGGCTGCTGCCCCCGCGACCCGACCTCGAATAAGCAGTAGAAGGATGGTGGATGGATGGTTTTAAGATAAAGGCTGTTCATGATAGCGTATGATGGGTCAAACATATGTGTGTGCATTTGATATCAGTACAGTAATTAATTTGCCATCATTGGTACCTTTGCGGACGAGTGGTTAACATGCAGGCCTCACAGCTTGGAGACCCGAATTCAATTCCACCCTCAGCCATCTCTTTGTGGAGTTTGCATGTTCTCCCCGTGCATGCATGGGTTTTTTCCGGGTACTCCGGTTTCCTCCCACATTTCAAAAACATGCTAGGTTAATTGGCGACTCCAAATTGTCCATAGGTATGAATGTGAGTGTGAATGGTTGTTTGTCTATATGTGCCCTGTGATTGGCTGGCGACCAGTTCAGGGTGTACCATGCCTCTCGCCCAAAGACAACTGGAAATGAAAGAATGAATGATACTTTCTCTGGTGGCATGACAAAAAAACTTCTCCATCTTGCTGATCAGTTACTCTTCACTAATTCAGGTGTTATCCCAACAGGTCAACATTGGCTTGCTTGCTCTAAGCATGCTGGGCTTCCTACTGCCGCTGTACCTCATCTGCTACAGACGGACATTGCACCAAAAGCGGCACGAGAAGGAGAACAATGCCAAGATCTACATCAAAATCAACGGCTCCGACATGCCGGAGGCCTTTGTTTAATTGAAGGAGGCGTCGATGCAAAGGCAACACGAAGGACGGACGATTCCTGATGACCAATAACTGAACGGTGCCTGAAAAAGGACTAATTTTTAGATACATCATGGTTTTTATACGTGCTGTGCTGTCTTCCACACCACTGTGAAATAGTGAGGTTTAAATAAGCGGGAGGGGAAAAGACTGTGAAAGGAAAGAGGCATCTGCACTCTGTATTCCCCCAAAATCCTCTACTTCTTTTTATTCCCTCACAGAAGTCCACGTAATAACCGCTCATCTTGACCAGTGAAACTGCTTCATATTCTCCTTAACACCCCAAATGAATGATATAACAATTATTTTGTTAATTTTACATACTTTTTATTTGAAAACACATACCACAGTACTTTGTCTATGTTTAAATGCTGTTCGTTCATGTAGAGACCAAGTTTTCTCACATTTAAGTGGCTTACATTGTTTTTAAGTATGCACTGTAGCATTAGTACTGTGTGTTTAGAGAGTCTTTAAGACTTTTGTTGTCTTTTGTACAAGGGACATCACGCAGTATTTGTATAGCTAAAAGCAAAGTATCCATTTGAATATTTATTTTTGTGTCATGCTCTCTTTAGGTTTTGACATTTATCAGATGTGCCTTTCGAGTCTTTATATAAAGATTTGTTTCCCTTTGAATAACACGGACAATCACGCTCATTTTTTAATATTCATATTTAGTTCATAATGTTCACTTTCACTAACAGATGCAGCACTTTTAACCTAGCAAAATAACACACACACACACACACACACACACGTTCCCCAATGCCTTCTGTTGACAAGTAGCCCAACTTTAATTATAACAGCGCTGTCTCAAATGTTGTTCAACTGGCTTGTTAGACCATTTTGTGATCACCAACTCAGGATTTCTGATTACCATCACTGATGCTCCCATCACTTCTCTTTTCAACTGTCCAAGATAGGTTTGGGAAAATATTTTTATTATGGTTGCAGTTGCTGGACAGCCATTGGCTAGTATTTCACCTAGGAAGAGTCGAAGTACAGGTGACTTCCTGTAGTCTCTGATTTGTAAGTACTGCAACATAGCGATGAGGTTTTACTGTTTCATGTTATAAATTAGAGGGCTGCACGGCGGCCAAGTGGTTAGCACGCAGACCTCACAGCTAGGAGACCCAAGTTCAATCCCACCCTCTGCCATCTCTGTGTGGAGTTTGCATGTTCTCCCCGTGCATGCGTGGGTTTTCTCCAGGGACTCTAGTTTCGAAAAACATGCTAGGTTAATTGGCAACTCCAAATTATCCATAGGTATGAATGTGAGTGTGAATGGTTGTTTGTCTATATGTGCCCTGTGATTGGCTGGCGACCAGTCCAGGGTGTACCCCGCCTCTTGCCCAAAGACAGATGGGATAGGCTCCAGCACACCTGCGTCCCTTGTGAGGATAAGCGGTAGAAAATGAATGGATGGATGTTATAAATTAGTACTCCATTTATTGAAATCAAGTGGTCGATTCATGCCCTTTTTTTATTGATCAGAGGATGAGCCAGATTGGTTTGTAAATGAAATGGTGCAACAGCCTGGCAATGTCTGCAAAATGACAGTTTCAAGTTGTCGTACAAGCTGTAAACTCACCGATATGTTTATTACCTTCTAAATGTGCACAGAAATGATAGCAATCCATCCTCAACTGTGATTCATCAGTTTCTTTTGCTACTATAGTAAATTACAAACGTAATCTATTACAAAATATGCAGCTTGGGGAGCATTGATGGTCCACAGTGACACCTGCTGGTTAAAGGGGAACTGCACTTTTTTGAATTCACAATCCGTATGTGAAACATGAACACACATTTCTGCCCCTTTTCTGTGCAATACAAATTTTAGTGGCATAACATTGGAATATTAAAGAAAAAAAAGTTGTTAATTTTTAAAGACGTAATATTATGAATAAATTTGTATTTTTTATTGTCCAAGTGACAATTTTTTTAGATATCTTAATATACAGTACTGATATTGGCCTTGGATGCAAGTATGTGATGCAACGCCTTTATGAATGAATGTACAACAATACATTCATCTTATTGCAGACTTTACACACGAAACATGCTAGACAGTGGATGTGAAAGAAGAAAAAAGAAAGAAGTCTTTGAAAAAATACAAATGGTTTCAATTAAGGTCATGTAAAATGTTTCATCGTGAACAATCCATGGTAACACACATACACAGTAAACGTGACCGACTGTATGGGACCATTTTACCGTAATCCCTATAGTAGAATGAACTAGCGTTTTAGACTGTAAGGTATGTGGGGAATTAAAGAAAATATCTATTAGAATTAAGCAGTCATACAGCAACAACAACACCGAACTAGTGACAAGAAGCACGTTCGATGCATCACAAAATACCATCGTAGCTCAGACGTTGAAATGTACGAGGAGACTTAAATGCAACACAGACAAATCCCGACAAAGATGTCGTTGCGCTGCTATTATGTGTAGTAGTGCGTCTTCCAGGAGGTTCTGTACGTGGCAGCGACACCCTCTTTCACCCCTTCTCCGTCCTCTTCACCCTGGACGCAAACTATTCATATTGCACAGCGTGACACCACTTTTCTACCCCCAGGCGGCGAAGGTAAGACCATGTAGGGTATTATCTGCAAATGGCGACAGTAGCCGCTCTTGGCATTTATTGCACTGACAGAAAGGCTATTCTCGTGTCTCTCGAACATGCTGGCATGAGTACCTATAGCTGGGTCCAAACTCATCGGCTTACAAGCCTGGGAACGGGAGTTCGGCACATGTGTTCCAGATGGGCGAACAACACTGACTTAAATGTATCTTTATCTTTATACACCTGCGTGTTTATATCCGACATGTTGATTCGCTTCACACGCTGAAAACGGTGTTGTAATGTTTAGCGCATTGGAAAGGTGCTAAAGTTGAACGACATTACATCACAACAACATACGTTGTTTTAGTTTTTCACAGTAATACATTTTAAATATAAGAACGCAAATGTATGTTCTGTCACCAACAATTACCTTTTTTAAAAAAATAAATCAAAAAACTGTCGCTTTGGGCTGTCTACAAACTACTATGTGGTGACGTAACGAGGGGCGGGGCTTATAGAGCTTCAAGCTAATTTCATTAATAATAACGTGAATATTTTAATATGCTCACAGTGGGACTTGTTACTCGAAAAAATACAAATAAAAAGGTTTCTCAATGCCTCTAATAAATACATCTCAATAAATTAGAAAATTGTGCAAAGATTATTTATTGTAATGCACTTGTAGATATGGTTTGATGTATGTGATATTGTGCATACATTTTTTTAAACCACTGTTTAGTCAGAAATTTGAATTTAAAGGTAAAACAACACAAATTAGACTGAGAAAGACGGCATTTGATTGTCACCTGTTGCTAATAAAGTCATCCAGAGCAATGGTAGTACAGAACTGTACAGATGAGATACATTTTTGGACAATGTGTTGGTCAAAATATTAAAATGATGTTAATAAAGTTAACAAAATAACTTATCTGTAACATCTGAACACATATGAGGACTATTGTTGCTCGGAATATTATGTGAATGAGTGACTGTTGAAAACCTACTACCAATAGGAACAAGATTCCGCATCCAAATGTCAAATTGGCCAATAGGGTGATCATAAATTCACCCAAAAGAAGTCGTCACAGATGTTCCCACAGGATGTGGATATTATGAGAGTTGGGATAGTTTTATTAATGATCACCCATAGTGTTTACTAACCACTAAAAGCAGTTTGGCGTGCTTTAAAGTGTGTGTGGGTGTTCATCTCCACATGAATGCATGGTATGACATATTTATGTAAGCACAGGGTCACCATAGGGGCAGAGGACTCCTAATATACAAGACTCCTAAGTTTGTATATTGTAACTTAAAAAAGATTTTCCTTTACAAACCAAGCACAGAATAGTCAGTATGAACTTAGTTTAAACACTTTGTCTAAATGTAGCAAACATTAAAATAGGGTAAAGAAACAATGACACCTTGTTTCACTTAACTTTACTTATTTTATTCTGTGATATCCAGCAGAATAAAGTACAATCCCTTCGAGTAAAACACCCTCCCTACTCCCAAAAACAACACATTGGATCCAGACTGGGATCACAGAGTCCAGTTACATGTGATCATTTTGGAGAGTGATGATAGTTTGAATTCCACACTATCAAGAAGAAAAAAAAACACATGCAGAGAGATTAAAATCACATTAAAAACCCAAGCAACAGTGACAACAAAACCACCTTTAATAGCACATTTCCAAGAATACAGCTGCTTGGTATTCCTCCTGCAACCTCATAAATCCAACCCTGTTCTTACATGTGTCATAAAGGCCACTTTGGGGTCAGGATCCAAAATCCTGCAGACTTCTTTGCAGGAATGTGAGTTGGTTCTTTCAGTGTTTGAGAAAGGCAAACGCACAATATGAGAGGAGTTAATGCATGAATTGCGAGTATAGACCTCTTGAGTGAAATTCATCAAGCATACTAAAGTACTTGCAATAATGCACTTTGTTTGGGCAAGTTTTGGTGACTTTTTCTGGTGTTTTAATCTTTACATTTTGGTCTGACACAGGTTAAAATAAGACGTGTGAAGATCTGGATTTGATAAACCAATGTAGTACTTTTGTAGGTGCTAAAAAATATACATTTTTGAAACAGTGGTGGTGCATTCTAGCAGCACTGGTGCTGGTTAAGCTTACATTGCCCAGGCAAGTCAGTGCAATGTGTGTACACAGGCAACCACAACGCACCATGCATGAATAACCAATGCTTAATCTTTTTGGAAAACACGTGCCACACTTTTTGGAAACGGCTCAAAATGCACCAGGCCTACTGCAGTCACACAGCAGCTTGTAGCTCGTCTATAAATGAGAGGCAAAACATCTCCAGAATAGTCCAGTTGTGATCAACGAAATGCCCTGAGAGTACAAAGTATTGTTCAACATTTTTAATTCAGTATATAATGTGATTATGATGTCTTTGTAGGCTTTTGAATGAGACAAAATGAAGAAGTTCCTGTGTCTTTTCTCCTGGGCTCTCCTATGCTGCTGCTGCTGGATAACCCAAGCAGAGATCTTCACCTCCATAGGTAGGCTCCTTTATTTGTAAATAAAAGGTAACACTGACACTAATAATGTCACCCTGCAGGATTTTGTGACGAAACCGACCCATATTTGACATAAAAAAAACACAACAATTATCATTGAAATATCATTGTGTCCTATCATCAATGTCACATTTAAGCTACAAAATGGTACTCAAGTGCAGTGTACCTGTGTGAGGCATACCATATTAACTACAAATCATAGAGCGCCACCACAACTCCTGGTCTCAAAAGAACTACACACAGCAAAATCAGACTCTTGGGGGACTAGTAAAGTACTGTCGATTGTCGAAAAATGTGCTCTGCACTTGAGTTTAATATGTAAAAAAAGCATATTTTGTTCAATTAGTTAAAAATCCTGTACTTTTGGGGACTAAGGTTACAAAAACACTGGAACCATTGATGACATCACTTTTATGATTATTTATAATTGTTGAAAAAAATAAGCCTCAACATCTTTTGTTGAAATTACGTATATTAGACTGCAAGAATGACAAAAAAGACAGCAAGTAATGACAGAGTAATGTATTTCTACTTGACTGGTCAGCTCCATTACCAAGATTCTTACATGCAGAAAGCAAAGCGGGTTATTATTCTTCTTCCCTTGTCACCCCTGTAAATTTATCATGGTTGAAAAATCCCATGGAATTGTCCACTACTCTGCTCCAGCACAAGTGTTCTGCACAATGACTGGATGCCTGCTTGTTTATGACGCATGCAAACATGGCCTCAAAAGCTTATGGTCACTGCACTTTGTTTTGAGATCCCAACCGATCCTTAAAGATGTCCATCTTTTTGTGTGCCTGCAGGACAAATGACAGACCTCCTGTACACAGAGAAGGAACTGGTCCATTCCCTGAGAGAGTACATCAAGGCAGAGGAGTCCAAGCTGGCTGAGATCAAAAGGTACACCATTCCTTAATACTTTTGTCGTGGCAAATCAAAGATGACAATCATGATGAGTTGGTACTGGCAGGTCAGGACGTGATATTGGAATCCAGCTCCCTTTTGCTGCCACATTTTTGTGTTGTGAAAACAAGACAAATCACTAAAATAACATGAAAAAAAAACACATAGAGTATGTTGACTCTAATGCATTAAAAGTAATATGTCAAGAACTGGCACATACAATATACAGGTGTCCATCGTCGTCACTTTCTCAGTCAAAAATGAATTAATTAATCATTGCTGTTTTGTGGTTGACTATTATTACTCAAAAAATATTAAAACAAGTCATATGTAGGATGCTACACTAGTCACTAGGTGTCAGTAATGATCCAATTAATGAGACTTTATCTTACATGATATTACCATAATTTGCACTGCATGCAGAGTGAATAAAAAGTTGTCCTCCCATTCCGTGTGGAAGTGGTACATTCTTTGTGCAATGTGGTGTAAACAAAGCTAGTAGTCGTGCAGCAGTGTACATTATTTTACATAGTATATGTGTATGCCACTGTGATTGGCTGGCGACCAGTCCAGGGTGTACCCCGCCTCTCGCCCGAAGACAGCTGGGATAGGCTCCACCACCCCCCGCGACCCTCGTGATGAAAAAGCGGTAGAAAATGAATGAATGAATGAATGAATGTGTATGCCAGATGCACGTCAAACTGGCTGCCCTGTACAAATGTATTTTAAACTTCTCATCATGTCATCCATCTTTGTTAGCTTCTCTTCTCTTCATCAGCGACTACTTATTTTATATGCATACTTTCTTTCAGGCAGGACTCACTTTTTGACTGGTGTGAAAACCACAACAGCCACAAAAAATGTTTTTATTATTATTCCTATCAATAATAAGCTATTGCTCTGGTTTAAGCTGGGCCAAGAAGCTGGACGACCAGACCAGAGTGTCCACGTCCGACCCAGAGGGTTACCTGGCTCACCCGGTGAACGCCTACAAGTTCATGAAGAGACTCAACACAGAGTGGTCACAGCTGGAGAGCCTGGTGCTGCAAAACCCTTCAGATGGTAAGAAAATAATTACTCATGGAGCAAGATTTTCTTGCTTGTCATCTGTACGTGTGTGCTTTGTTTCCTACTACTCTGACCAAATCGTTGATGACATTAGCACGACACAGGATGCGTCTGTTCTCTCTGAGTCCTCCAAAATCAACCTGTTTTTGCCAACATGTGCAGCATGAATGGTGAGCAATATGCATCAAATCCAGAGCCAATTGGAGGATGAGCAATCGTCTCCCCAGATGAATGAGAGGACCAAAAGCTGTAATGTTTGAGTTGCAGCTGTTGCTCATCTCACCGTTAGCCCATGTTTGGTGTGTGTGTGTGTGTGTGCGTGCGTGGCTGTGTTTACACGGCATCTGTGTCTGTACAAGCCAGATAAGCAAAACTCAAGTGTGTATTTTGGGTCTAAATCTCTATGTGGCCAATATCAGTCCAAGAAGGCAAAAAAAGGAAAGTAATGGGTAAACCTCAAAAACAGATTTGTTGAAGAGGATTAATAGGTGCATTTTGGGCAAATTAAACTGTAGCAATGTAGTGATTCATGAAATGAATACAGTGAAGCCTCTTCCTCTTGTCTCAAAGTCAGTTGACATTGGAGATAGAGTCTGGCCACATCAAATATTGGGAGTAGGGATCAGTATAGGGTATACACACATGCTTCATTTACACTACATATTCTATAATGTCAAGTTGCTGACTGCAAAATATGACTTCTGCTTTAGATGCTTGCTCTTCTGGAGTCCCACAAGAATTATCTTTTGCTGACGTCTTGCTTATGGCAATGAATGAATTGAGACGTTTTCTCTTGCTTTATCCAGGGTTCATTTCAAATATGACAGCACACAGACAGTACTTCCCTGATAATGAGGATGAGACTGGTGCAGCCAAGGCACTGATGCGTCTGCAGGACACATACCGACTTGATTCAGAGGCTTTTTCCAAAGGAAAGCTGCCTGGTAAGTTAAACAATAGTTGGAGGTTTAAAATAGCAGTAAAGAGATTCATTCATTTATTTTCGATGCCGCTAAAATATGCATGTTAGGTTACTTGGTGACTCTACCCCCGCCGCCCCCATTTTAGTGATTTTATTCACTTATTATTCCTTTCAAGGCTCAGGTGTTCAGGAGAAATCAGGGAGTCTCATGCTATCATGTGATCTGTTGCTTCAGGTATGCACTCCAATGCCATGCTGTCGGTGGACGACTGTTTCGATATGGGCAAGACAGCTTATAACGATGCAGACTATTACCACGCAGTGCTGTGGTTGCAGCAGTCTTTGAAACAGCTGGACGCTGGCGAGGAAGTAGTGGTTTCCAAGGCAGACATTTTGGACTACCTCAGCTATTCCGTTTACCAAATGGGAGACCTGCCTCGTGCCATTGAGCTGACACGCCGGCTGGTGGCCATCGGTAAGAGTTCAAAGGTTATAATGTAAACTAATTGTCTACATGAACATTGCATACGTACATGGCGTAGATCTATAACATTACCTTAAGCATCTATTTTAGAGGAGCTGGTGTATTTAGCTTCCCCTTTTGCATCCTGCAATCGTTTAGTGTGGGGCACTCCCTCTACTTTCACTGTAATTATATTTTGGGCAGTGCAAAGCCACAGGGTGTGCCCTATCCTTTGTACACTTTGTGGTTTCAATGTATTAATTTAGTCCCATTGTCAAGCTGTGGTGGCAGCTGCTGAAACATTTAGAGGCAAAATATGCATTTTTTTTAGGTGGCTATCAATAGATAGTATGTAAGCAAATTGATACATTCAACTGCTGTGATTGGAGCCCTAAACTTACTTGTACTGACAGATCCCAGCCACCAGAGGGCAGGAGGAAACCTGCGATACTTTGAGAGGTTGCTGATCAAACAGCAGAACGAGGAGGAAAAGAAGCCCGCCCAGCCTGCTTCAGAGGAGCCCATCCAGCTGGGAACTTACACCAGACCTAAAGACCACCTGCCTGAGAGAGAAATCTATGAGGCTCTCTGCAGGGGGGAGGGCATCAAAATGGTGAGGCATAAAAATACATGCAGCTTTCTTTTTTTCTATCATGGGGGGGGGGGGGGGGGGGGTTCCATTCCAAGAGCAGCAAAAAGGACAAACAAATCTAAAAATAAATTATAAAAATTAGAATGTAAGCATTTACATGTTGAAAATGTCATGAGACTGTCCCCTTCCACATTAAAGGACCTGCTTCTCTTGGAGGAAGTAATAGTGATGCTGTTCTATGTCGTTTTCCATAGATAACATGTTTTTAATGGAATAGACACCCTTTACCAAGTAATTGCTGGGGTTATCGTTCACTTGAGTAAATAAACGCCACACCCTAAAACACACCCTTTTTATTACATTTCATCCCACCACATACTGTCTATACAGCAAACATTCATTCATTCATTTTCTACCGCTTATCGTCACAAGCATCGCGGGGGGTGCTAGAGCCTATCCCAGCTGTCTTCGGGCGAGAGGCGGGGTACACCCTGGACTGGTCGCCAGCCAATCACAGGGCAGATATAGACAAACAACCATTCACACTCACATTCATACCTATGGACAATTTGGAGTCGCCAATTAACCTAGCATGTTTTTGGAATGTGGGAGGAAACTGGAGTACCCGGAGAAAACCCACGCATGCACGGTGAGAACATGCAAACTCCACACGGAGATGGCCGAGGGTGGAATTGAACTCGGGTCTCCTTGCTGTGAGGCCTGCGCGGGAACCGCTCTTCCGGCGTGCAGCCTGTTTACATTATCATATTTGTCAAAATTAGGTTGTTTTAGAAGACTGTTCACGTCTCATCGGAGCAGGCGTCATCAGTTCATGCTCAAAGAGTTGGTGGGACACACACTAGAGCTGTCGTATTTAGTCTGACTATCTAATTCTATGTCCAGAATGGCAAAATGTTGTGGCAACCTGGATAAAAGGCGGGTATGAAAGAGGTGCAAGGTCGTGTGTGTGTGAGTGGAAAAAAAACACCACCCTAACCCATGTCCTGTCAAATCTGCGTCTCCATTATATACAACATCTCCATACGGCACACAGCGGTCAACCAAATATAGCATGCTGCAATAAACCCCAAAACAAACCAGATGAACTAAACCAAAAAATGGCTTTTAGATATGCTGAATTAATCACAGAATCATACATATTAATTGTTTTTTTTTGTTTTTATCAGACTGAAGCAAAGCGCAGTCGTTTGTTCTGCCGCTACCATGATGGCAGGAGGAACCCCCGTTTGCTGCTTAAGCCCATGAAGGAGGAGGACGAGTGGGACAGTCCACATATTGTACGCTACCTGGAGGCTCTCTCAGACTATGAAATCGAGAAGATTAAAGAACTGGCCAAACCCCGGGTGAGGCATGGAAACTAAATTGTGTTGCATATGTCATGAAACATGTATGCTGACATCCTCTCTTTTGTTAAGCTTGCCAGAGCAACTGTCCGTGACCCCAAAACAGGAGTGTTGACCACAGCGAACTACAGAGTATCAAAAAGGTGACTAATGAAGTCATGCACAACTCTTTGCTGTCACCTACTGCACGATACAAGTGGGGAATTCAAACACAAGGGCAAATCATTTCCATTTTCTGACTGCTTATGTTGAAAGTCTCAAAATGGATTTCCTTTAAGTTAACCCACAAATCCTCATAATAGAAATGGCCAGTGCTTGAATGCATGATTGCTAAATGCGCTATGTGCTTTTATATGTCTGCATTATACTAGTGCATGGTTAGAAGAAGAGGATGGCCCGGTCATTCCCAGAGTCAATCAGAGAATACAAGACATCACAGGCCTAACTGTTGACACAGCAGAGTTACTCCAGGTAACGTGCAAATACATGGAAATAGTATCTATTTTCATGTGATCCACTCTTGGGGATGCGAGTTTTGATGACTTAGCCTGTTCCTCGGAGAGTTCGATCCTCGAGAGTATGATTCTGTGCATTATTTCGAACTGTTACTAACTGCAAAATCATTTTTTGTGTGTTTGTTGTGATATATCCTTTTTCAATGACTGACCAGGTTGCTAACTATGGAGTTGGAGGACAATACGAGCCACATTTTGACTTTTCAAGGGTGAGTTCATATCGAAAGGCATTGTGTGTGTGTGTGTGTGTGTGTGTGTGTGTGTGTGTGTGTGTGTGTGTGTGCACGCGCATGATGCTGAAATTGAATGTTGTAAGTGGATGTTTGTGCTTTCTGTTGTGTGTGTGTGTGTGTGTGTATCTGGCATCATGATGTTCATATTATCTGGCTATGTGTACTTTGTGCATCTGTGCAGCTGTTTGTCTGGCTCCACAAAGATGTATGTTTTTATAATATGTACTGTAATATCATTGCAAGTCATACAATGAAAACGTCATGATGAATCTGATGTTGATCCAGTTTAACATTGCGTTATGTTACTGTATATGCATTAGTCCTGACACAAGCGATTTCATTTAATCTCTAGGAGTTATAGTTTTCGTTTTGAGAAATGATCTTTCAGTGTAGTCGCTGCACTTTGCGGCGGGCTCCTATACTGCAAGTCATGGTGATAAGTTAAAGTTATAAACATCTGTTGCAGCGTCCTTTTGACAGCAACCTCAAGGTCGATGGAAATAGACTTGCTACCTTCCTAAATTACGTAAGTACGGGTTTGACAGTCTTCATTGTGTATTTTACTTTTGAATTTTATCTTTGTAGAAAGATGAGCCTGATGCTTTCAAAAGATTAGGCACTGGAAATCGTGTGGCCACTTTTTTGAACTATGTAAGTACGTACATCCGGTCGCCGTTGATTGAGGGGGAAAGTTATGGCGGTTTGGTCCCCCGAAATCTACGCTCCATCTGTCTTTGGCTTCACGGGCCAAACTCTGCTTCAATCTTGGACTTGAATTGATTGACTTTGATAGAATTGATACGGATAACTAAATCATGTGTAAGTCTTTTCAGACGTCAAATTGTCAAGGAGTACACCATCCCCATCCTGTCAATCACTTCCTGTACTTATTGTGACGAGTTTGTCGGCCACCTCCCTTTTTAACATGCTGATAAACATACAGTAGTATTTTATTCCAATATGATTGATTGGGGTTCACTTCACTGTTCGCCATGGTGCATGATGTGCTTTGTTGCCGTTATTGAGGTACATCATCACAACGCATCTTTTCGTAATTAGTGAGCCACTTCAGCAATACAATGAATGCATCCCACATCTTTAAAATAATATCCAATTCTAATGACCTAATAAGAATTTGGCTAAGATGACAGAAATTAAATTTAAGCGCCACAAAGCAAATATACTGCATTGTTATTAACATTACTATTGTATAAAACATGCATTGAAGAATGTGGGTGGGTGTTTTTTTGTTTGTTTTTTTTCTAGATGAGTGATGTGGAGGCAGGAGGCGCCACGGTCTTCCCTGACTTTGGAGCTGTAATCCGGCCCAAAAAGGTAATAATATCCAAATAACTTTCTTAAATTTGTGCAAGTGTGTGTATAAGAGGGTGGCAGTAAAGCCTTTAGGAAAATTATGAACAAAATGGAATGCACTGTAAATGTAATAACATTTAAAGTACATTTAAAATATGCCCATAGTGCTTTGAAATGACAACTAATACATGCTGTATTTATTTAAATTTTTTAATCTTTTATTCTATTATTAATTGTATTTATTATAATTTTATTCATTATTTATTATAAATTAATAAAAAAATTCAATGTAAATATACAAAATATATGTATTGAATTTATATTTTTTTGTAGAGTTGTATTTCTTAGTACTATTTTCATTTTATTGATTTTATTTATAGTCTATTTATAAACTAAAATCTCACTTGTTGTTAGGCAGAGTCAGTCGCAGCGTCAGTCAGAATCAGAATGCCCTACAATGCAATTGCAGCAACTCTATTTGCAATACAAAATATATAAGAATATACGAAGGTACCAGATTCAAAGAATCATAACAGAAGCTATAAAGGGAATAATTGCTCCCTGTAAATCACAGCCACTAGGCTATTTGGGAAACAAGGGTTCAGAAAAGGAGGTCACACAGACACTCAGAGAATTACTGCAAAACAGCATTATATGGACTATACTTATAGAAGTCTATTTACTTGGTCAGCATCATTAATTCATTCCAGAAGGTCCGACTCCAAAACAGAACTGAATCGTTTTTTTCCCATAACATATAATGTACATTCTATTACTTTGTTCCAGAAAGCCAAACATCTTAACACAAAACACGTTTTACAATTATACGTAGTTTTACACAGAGCAAACAATTCAAACTACATACAAATAATGAATGACAGGGATAAATGCACATTTAAGGTTACTTTTTTTAGTATTTTACAGTATGCTTAATTGATTCGTAGTCAGAGATTTGGACCTTATTATCATAAATTTGTTTGCAGATGTGCATGTAATTTCAGCGGGTAGGCTGTGAATTCCTGTAGAGCACCCAGACATGATCATACTGCAAATAAGTCGCTCTCACCTTCCTCATGCTATGCAGTAATCTAAGATCTGGGTATGATTTACAGTATTATTTTTGTCAGAATGTTCTTGTCATGTTTGCACTGGTCTCATTGCCTCGTAGGGGACAGCGGTGTTTTGGTATAACCTTTTCAAAAGTGGAGAAGGCGATTACAGGACCAGACACGCAGCCTGTCCTGTCTTAGTGGGAAGCAAATGGGGTGAGTAAAGATGTCCTAGCATGACTTCTAAAAGAATGTTACCAATTTAATAAAAAGTGTGTGATTGCTTTGTGAATATGAACAGGCAGTACAATGTTGAAAGTGTAACATAATGTGTTCTGTGATACTGGTTGACTGAATGAATTGGAGTTGGAATTTTAGAACAAGTCTTCCCATGGGCAATACAGTAACGTGAAGTAATTCTAGGAAAGACATTAAATCTTTTGAGGATGGTGATTCGACAGCATGAATACAGCACAGGTATGCCCTAGGCTGGCCTTAATAAAAGGTCAGCCTAAAGTGTCGGTAATCATGCTGTATAATCAGCATCTTGATATGACATGTCTGTGAGCTGGCTACATTATCTCTGCAATGTGTACATATCGTAAAGTTTGACACCGTTGAGTTGAGCTCATGAAAAATGGGACATAAAAATTATATATTCTATACACATAATATACTGTAAATTTATTAGGGTTGTAAATCTCTTTGTGATGATTCTATACTCATCTACTACACACATGTGTTATAATAGGATTAAAAATGATATATATGTCAACATTAATCATATATTTTATAATAAAGAGGCCATTTTTTTCTTACAGCACTTTCAAATGTGTTAAAATCATATCATATATCATATATAAAAGTTAATGCAATGCGATTGAAATGGGTGCGATCACGCTGACATCAATTGACTCCACATTTTACAGTACATTTTTCATTCTCACAGTAATAAGGGACAAAGTGCGTCTCTTGTCAACATGCTTTTAACTGGTCACACAATTAAGCTTGAGACTTGAGGTCTGCCTTATCATAAACCCGCACATCAGTTTATACTCTTACTCAGCAGGGCAGTAGGTCGGTTGGCCCTGCCAACATGGTGTCCCTTATTTATTTTTTTTTTGCAAAAATTGGCAATTGGCAGTTAATTTGCCCATTTTATTTAATTATTGAATAATTTTCTGTTGCTGACAAACTTGTACTCCACACAGTAATACAGTGACAATGAGAGGAAATCAGAATATTTACTTTGCAAGTCGATTTTAGCGAGTGCCCCTAAAGTTTCTGCTTGCAGTGCCTCTGTCTTCCTAGTGGGAAAAAAAGTTAGCCTGGAGCTTGGAAAGGTTTCTTGGCTCTCAGCCACAAAACATTAAAATACTGTCTCATGTGCCTTGTGGTATGTTTTCCTGTCCACTTGCGCATGGTACTGTGCAATGAAAGGTTTATGTGCAGACCACTATTTGGCATGTTATTAGTCATTCTATAATGTTTCGACACTAATGATGCTTATACTGCATATGGCATGTCACGCCATTCATAACATTCAACTTAATTTCCACCATAATAGTGGCCAAGTACAATACATGCCAACCAAATGAATACTACTCATAGAATATTATAAATCCTCAGGCATAATTCTCTTTAAATTCCTTCATGTAAGCTTTGAATGTGCAGGAGGCCTGAATTGAGGATACAGTAAAAACTCCAAGACAAGAATTACACCGCAAAAAACAGCAAAAATGAGAAACATTTAGCAGGAAGGCACAGAGTAAAGACCAGAAGCTGAAATGTTCATACTAATCACCAATAATAACCCAAAGCTTTGTCTTTGAATGTAGTAGTAGTGCCCTGCATCCTTGGACAATTCTTTGTCGACCAATCATTGTACAGCATTGTTTGCATTAGATACCATAACAGAAGGCTAAATAATATACATTCAGGTTTCTCTACTGGTCTCATGTATTTCATGTGTGCACTATTAAAGGGGGCCTCTTGTGCTAAAAGTTGATTGTATTGCACCTAACAAGATCCAAAATATAAACATTGTCAAACAGGGTAAGCCCCAATAAAATGTGACTGACTTTCAAGTTTGTGCACTCAGAGGAGTCAAAGGCCCTAAATTGGATCTAGTGCGTTCTTGTCATTCGGAATTACCGGTACAAAGAGCTGTAAATTGTCTACATCATCAGCATGGAAATGGACTGCAGATGATTGGTTCTTATGGTAGCATGTAACGAGTGGGGGAAAAAAAGAGAGGCCCAAGGATTGAACTTTGGGGCATGCCAGATGAGAGGGGAGCTTAGATTATGGCGGCGTGAGTTTGAGAGTTTTTGTTTTTGTTGACTGCTGTCATCACCAATATATTTATTATTTATTATTGATACTCTTTGGATGGGCCGTTACACAGCTTAAGAATTGCAAGAATTTGTATGGATGGATTTTGAGTTGTGCTGAGCAACCAGACTCGTTTCTATATGGTAGTACCACTTATAGTTCTATGGTTATCATCACACCTTTTGCCCCGAGTGGCATCAGAAAAAGCAAAAAAGTGTTAGTCACTAAAAGGTAAATCTTGTGAGTTTTGTTTGACTCTTGTGCTGTACTGCGTTTTGTCCACCAATTTTGGTTGGACTTCAGATTGTACCAACTGGTGCGTTGTGGGGAATTGCTGTGCAAAAAAAAAAAGTTTTTCATTACCACGTTACTATTTGTCTTGTTTTTCCAGTGTCAAACAAGTGGATTCATGAGCGAGGACAGGAATTCAGGAGACCCTGTGGCCTAACAGAAGTGGATTAAACCTTCACTCTTTCAACGCACAAACACAGTAGTTCCCATACACATTCCAGGTATGCTCAACAAAAGAATATAAACGCAACACTTTTGTTTTTGATCCAATTTTTCATGAGATGAAATCAAAGATGTTAAACATCTTCTATGTACACAACACATTCATAATTCATACACCTCACAGAAGGTAGGCTGATTACATGTGGTCACAATAAAAGTCCACGACAAAATGTGCATTTTAGCTGTTAAAAACCAAAGTGTTGTGTTGATATATATTTGTTGAGTGTTTATTATTCTGATCATCTTGTCAAGGTCTAGTTGGTAATTGTGAGCCAGACCGTTATTTTAAACTGCAGTGTTGAGCTTGTGGTTGACATTTCTTTAGCAAGCCCATCAGGACTGCCTGTGGATATGTAACAAGAAAAAGGAAAATGGGCTCAAATGTTACTTGGATGTTACAACATGACAGGAATGTCATCTTTTTAGCCATGGATACTTTATTTATACAGTGTTTAAATTATTACATGACATTCTGTGCTTTTTCTACCAGATCCATCAAAAGAAAGTCAATAAATAGTCTTTTATTTTGAAAACAGCACACCACTTTTTGCCTGAGTTTATAACCTTTCTCGTTTCAACATGCACCTGAATGTTTGGCTAATGTGTCATGTAATAATGTATCTTTTGAGAACAGCCTTTGACAGATGATTTACGGGTTATTCAACTTATAGCCTTTATTTCCGTTCATTTATGTACTGGCAAAAAAACAATAATAGAACGGACATGAATGCAGGATTTGAAAGTCACGTGGTATGCTATTTATTTGGAGGAGGGGTGTTGTGTATCGCTAAAGTAAAAAAACAACAACAAAAGTCCAAGTGAAATAACCTACAATTTTTTAAGGCATTTTAGTGTGAAGAAATACAAAATAAGAAAAATACACAGCCACACTTTTTTTGTGGAAATATACAATTTCAAAATGATTACAGCAATATATTGCATGCACCAAAAATACATAACACATTTATGCCAATGCTTTACCCCAGAAAAATAATAGAAAAAGCATGACAATATGTAGAAAACACACACACACATAAACCTGATATTATTAGTGTCTTAAAACAGGAAATAAAATGTCACATACATTTTCTGAACACATTTCTATTTATTTATTTAAATAAAGAGCATGATGCATTGCAAGATATCATCGAGGAGATGTCATGTCATTTAAGTTGTTCCCATCTCTGTCTTCCCTCAGGCCTTTAAGTGTAACCTGTCTTGTTTTTATCATTTCTGAGAAATGACTCGTACATATCTGTCAACATGCCATCGGCTATTACAAAGTTGGCAAATTGCTATGGATGCTCGTCATTAAGTTGTCTTAATCGACACTTTCAGACTGCAGAAACATTTTTCTCTATTTTTCTGTTTTGTTTTTTCTAATTGTATCATCAATTGTATTATTTAATATTCTTGCTACCACTCAAATCCCTAAAATATGAAGGCAGTCAAAGCAATTTTTAATACCTGAAATCATGGTCGGAGTGATTTATTTTTGACTGACAGTATATTTTTATTCTTACCAGGCACTGTCTTTGTTCGATCGGTTTGCATATCTTAATTTATATGAGTTAAAATTACTTAAATAATCAGTCATCTGCCAACAGAGCAAGAAAATAGTACTTTCCATAATGCTATTTCCTTACTCCAGATTATTTTGCTTATTTTAAGCAAAAAAACATTGGTAAAATAGGATTATATGACAAAGCTAATATTTTTAATGACAGTACTTCAATCTAAGCATAGATCCTTGCTAATTGCAGGGGATACATCACAGGACCACCAGTGAATGACAAAAATAAATGCAAGCAATTGCTACACCCATAAAAATGCCTCTATCCTGTACATTTCACGTGTGCCATCACGTATTTATGAATTGTTATTATGACTTCTAGTGAATGAGATGTTGTGTGCGGGGGAAAAAAATTGTCTATTTTGGAAGTAAGCAACGTTCTAAACAAACCATCTATACCAGGGGTGCCCATTACGTTGATTGCAAGCTACCGGTAAATCGCCAAGGTAGTTTGGGTCATCGCGGATATCAATCAGCTGACATTAAGCTCCCCTCCTGATTCGCTCTTACTCCCATGAGACATCAAGGGTCTCGGCAGCATCTAAAGAAGGTAAAAAAAATACCACTTTTTTCATTTTTTGCCCATTTTCTAGGTTGAAATGACACCTTTCTGGTCCGGAAGGTGGACAAAACCACCACACACTCATCAGGTGTCCCGGCAGCACCTAAAGAAGGCCAAAAAATCTCACTTTTCTGGCGCTTTGTTTTTTGCCCGTTTTTCAGGTCCGTGGCTGTCTCTTTTACTCCTTTCTTTGAGCCATTGGAATGACACTTTTCTGGTCCGGGAGATGGACAAATTCCACCACACATTCGTCAAGGGTACCGGCAGCACCCAAAGAAGGCAAGAAATCCCAATTTTGAAGCTTTGAAAAAACACATAGCATACATAAATGTGAGAGTCTTGCATCGCAGCCTTCTTCATCCACCATAGCACACATACAGCTGAACTGTCCTTTTAATTTACTTGAAATATTAGTTTTGTTTTCTTTACATGAAATACTCCTGATGCACCTTATTTTATACACTTCTGCTGTTACAGTTGTCCCTTGTTTATTTTCCTGTTTTCAGTTTCAATTTCAGTTGAGAACAGATATTATCAGTTTTTCTGGTATTCCGAGGGGGCCGTAAAAACATTTCTGTCCCTTGGGAGCATGACCGAAAACAATTGAGAACCACTGAGGTAATGTCTTAATGTTTTGTGTCATAACTGCCATCGAGTGACCAGTCATTTGTATTTCAATATGTTTTGACCAATATTATGGAATGCAATGTTTTTAGGTTCTGAAAAATAAAAGCCTTCAAAATGTGGTTACATGTCAAGTGAGCATAACGAGTTAGTGAGTGTCTGGCATTCTTGCCCTCATCATTTTGTAGTTAAGTACTCCTGGGATAAAGGTTTGAGCTCGGTGTGTGGCGCGATGGCATCGGCTCCAAGAGGAGGAAGATTCTTGTTATCCAGGGGAAGGTCGTCTTCAGGACAGCAGAGTGACAGGAATCGCTGCGGGAATGACAAAATCAGCCAATATGTGAGTCAGTATACTTAATATTTATGTTTCATTTTTTTGAGGGAATTAAATGTATATAATTAGTATATCATGTAATTTCTGCAGTTAGCTGGAAACCAGTCCAGGGTGTACTCTGCTTCTCATTTTTTACATAATGTTCAGCATCTGAATACAGACAAAAGCACTATATAAATGTAATATTTTATTATTTATAAATTGAAAAATAATAGGCTGCACAGCAGACGAGTGGTTAGCGCGCAGACCTCACAGCTAGGAGACCCGAGTCCAATCCCACCCTCTGCCATCTCTGTGGAGTTTGCATGTTCTCCCCGTGCATGTTAGGGTTTTCTCCGGGTACTCCGGTTTCCTCCCACATTCCAAAAACATGCTAGGTTAATTAGCAACTCCAAATTGTCCATAGGTATGAATGTGAGTGTGAATGGTTGTTTGTCTATATGTGCCCTGTGATTGGCTGGCGACCAGTCCAGGGTGTACTGTCGCCTGAAGACAGCTGGGATAGGCTCCAGCACCCCCCGAATGACTGAAAAATAATATTGAAAAATACAAATGAATTGATTAACTTTGAAAATGAACATCAGTTGAAGAAATGTAGAATGCCCATCCTGGCTTGCCCGGCTCGGTTGGCCGGTAGTGCGGGGTGGGCGTGTGTGGGGCCCCGATCCTCCCTGCTGCACTGCACCACCTCACATACATGTAGGACTTTGGGGGGTGGCCTGCAACTGGTTTTGCCGGGGGCGAAGGGTTTCCTTGCGGATGCCCTTTTGTCCTCGGCATTCCTCTGGCTTGGTCACCCTTCAATTTTAACCGCACCTTAGACACTCAGTTCTGGGGGGGATCTGGGCAGGCATGGGACCCACTTCCCGGTGGATGGTGGGGTCCGTCGGTGGCCTTGCGCTGGTCTTAACTCCTCGGCTCTGGTGCTTGGCCTCCCCGTGACTTGGAGCTATGGCTCTCCCTCACGGGGGTGAGCTGCCCGGCGGGTGTCGGCCGGCCCAGTGGAGCGCCTCACCACTCGCCTGCTCGCCCCCTCCGCTTGCTCATATGCGGGCCTCCTCCCCTCACCCGCTCCTTTGTCTGCCACACTGCCGTAGCCCTGATGCCGTGGTCGAGGGGAGTCTGGGGGTGCTATGCCTTGGCGGTCCGTACCTCCCTGGGCTCGGGGCCTGGTTGTGGGTCTGGGACCCCTGGGTCCCCCGCCCTGTGATGCCCCGGACGCCCCACCCGGGGACGTCCACAGCATGTGCTTGCATGTGTGTGTATTGAGTGGATGGGATGTGCATGTGTTTGAGTTTATTTTATGTATTTATTGTTTTAAATACTTAGATAAATAATGATTAGTTTTATTATAATTATATATATATATATATATATATATATATATATGTATATGTGTGTGTGGGTGCGTATGTGGGTATATGGCCATATAGATATACGGGGGGGGGGGGCTCTGCGGGGGTCTGGCGTAGGGCGTTCCATCTCTACCGCCCGGTCCTCCATGGGACGGTGTGCCCGGGCCTCTTCTGTCCTGGCCTGGGCGGTCCTATGTCGGTGGTCAGGCCTGGGGTTGCCTGGGGCGGGCCTGGTTCTGCTTCCTGGGGGTGTGTGGGGGGCGGGAGGCGGTGCCTCCGGCCGTGGACGGGCTCCCTTCCGGCCGGCGGGGGCGCCCCTGTGCCCACGGGTGTGTGGCCTTCTATGCCCTTCTGCCCTAGTGGGGTATGGTCTCCCGCTGGTCTCGGGGGTGCGGCTCTCCTCCGGCCTGCTGGCGCCCTGTTGCCGGTTGGGATTGCTCCTCCATGGCCTCTTGCTGGTCTCTTCGGGGAGTTGCTTTGGGGGCGGGTCTTGGGGAGTCGGCCCTGGCTTTGCCCGCACCCACGGGGCCGGAGGATCTCTGGCGGTGGGGGCTTGACCTGGCTGCGCGGGGCGGGGTTTGCTGGGTGGTAGAAGGCAGTCTCTCTCCTTTTGTCATTCTCAGTGACAATTACACATTCACACACTCGCATTCACATACACAACACACCTCCATATGGACACTCACAGCACATGGGTGCTTCTCTATACAATCTACTATCTTATCCCTGATGTTTATATAGTATTTGTATGCTATTATTACAGTAATAATGATGTCAAGCAGTGAGATTTTAATTACTGTAACCGTATGGTTGCAATTGTGTTTACTATCATGGGTCATGTCTTCATTGTTACTATTGCTACTGGTAAGTTGGACTGTTTCATTTCACTGATATCATCTCCATTGTGACCCTTAGCCATCATTGACATTTAACTGTTCTGTTTGTCACTGTTGTTGTTTTGGGAATTCTTGTTGCTGCTGTTTTTGTCTCTCCCTCTACTCATTTATATAGTCATTTTGTCTCGGTGGGTGGAGGCGGGGCCGGTAGCATACACACAGAGTGCAGAAGTGTGTAATATACTGTATTTGAGTCACTATATGTTGTCATATATATTTGTATATGTCCAACTGCCACCTGTAACCTATCTGTGACACCTACAGCACAGCCGCTCTCCTGATACATACATGTCTTGTACAAATCTAGTATAAATCAAATGTAGTTCTGTCAACCCAGATTACCTCATGCTACATGTTTATAGTAAGCCATCAAAATCGAATACACAGAAACAATGCAAGTCCAATTAATCTCGGCTTGTTGTTTAATCATTTTAAGGAATGTAGTTTGGAAAGTCTTGCTGCAGGCCAAGAAGGGTTTTACGTGAAGCCAAGTTGTACTGAAACAACCCCGACATTCATCCATTTGTAATTCCATTCATGTTACGTTCGAATGAGGTCAGATTCAATATGTGAAAGTCTGTTTTTCATGCAGGCATATGGGCTCTTTTGAGTTGGTCCTTGCCTATTCTCTCTAGCAGCAGATACACTCTTGTTCTAAACATTAAGACCATCCATCTATTTTCTATTACGTTCATCCTCACAAAGGTCGCGGGGGGCACACTGGAGCCCATCCCAGCCGACTTCGGTGAAGATTTGAAGATGGCATCATGGAGGGCATCCACTCCAGAACTGATGTCCATTTTTATAAACTTCCATCCATCTATGTTCTCAATTGGGTTTAGTTTAGAGAAACATGCTGGATCCAAAAGAATGACATTATTTCTCTGGAAAAAGTAGCATGGTCCTGTTGGAAAAAGCCAGTCGTGACTAAACAGACTTTGGTCTTCAGTCTTGAGGGATGCCTTGTGCAAAATCCCCACCTTACTAACTACCATGTGACGCCCCTGCACAACCTGAACCTCCATTGTTCCATTGAAGGAAAAAGCACCCTAGATGATGATGGGAGCCAGTGAGATTTATTGGGTCTACCATATGACTTTTTGTTCCATAATCCTCAGGATCTTCTAAGACTGTTCAAATGATGGTTAGTATGATTTAGCCAACAATGCACGCCGTTGGGAAGTACCTATTTCGACTACGAAGCCCTATAAAAAACCTCTACCAAGTGTTGATGTACATGCTGTGATCACGCATTCATTACGAAGTACATGGATGATAACATGTAATACTTACAGTATCTTGCTGTATTGTGATGATTTAAAACATTACAGAAACTTCTCCCTAGCGCATTAAGTCCAAGAGCTTCCACTACTTCCGTCAACAACAGCAGTATAAAAACAGCTACAACACTTACAATGACCACTCTCACTGTGATAGCTGTGTCTTCCAGCACAAGGCTTATGTTCCAGTCCCCAGGTAAAAAAAAATTATGTCAGCCAACGAGTATCTTGCGAAATTGAGAGCTGGCCGAGCAAGGCATCGTATTACTCTGCCAGATAGTTATGTATTTTGTTCGGGGCTTAATATCAAAATAGGTACCGCCCATTGTTTGGCAAGCATTGTTAGCTAGTTTATACTCGGTTCTAAGTTGTTTTCTCTTGGTAGAACACACAGAACACACAAACGATTGTGAATGAAAAAAAAGTGCTGTTTTCCTTTAAATCTTTGTTGAAATCTTATTTTTATGGACTGGCTTTTAACACAGTTTATTTGTTTATTTGGCCAGTTGAACTGTGCTATATAAATCAATTTGACCTTGACTTCATTAAGATTCAAAAGTGAAAAATGTAAATGATTGCAAACTGTCTTAAAATTTAGGAGTGTACATTTTGTATTTCCTGAATATAATATTTCCTAGGTTCTTACCTGTCGAAGAGTGCCTTCTCCATGCACTAGTTTGTACACCACAAAGAGAGGGATGAGGGAGAGGGAGACGGTTGCAAAGAACCAGCCCAGGATGTTGGCCCACAGTGGATAAACATAAGTATTGCTGAACTTCAAAGGTGAGTATCTGATGATGGAGAATATGAATGTGCCCTGAGGTGAGAAGAAATATTGGGTTTAATGTAATAAGGATACCAACGTGCTACATTTCCCATTTTTTTCACCACACACAGCAAATGATGCACATTTGTGAGCAATTTGCACTTGCTGCATGGCTGTGAGACGATACAATTGTGCAATTTGTTTTGTCACATGTTGTATTTCATTGTCATGAGTACATAAATCGGTGAGTTGAATGCTTACAAAACACAAGCAGGGAGTGATGTAGCACCAGCAGATCTTCATTAGCGGGGAGGGACGGTATCCAATCATATCTGTGATGTTGCCATAAAAACGCTCTGCACCTAATAAGCCAAGAAGAGGTATTAGAAAAGGTTTAGGGATTTTATGTAATAAGAACATACCATATACCCAGGCAATACTGACAGACTGGCAGATAGAGAGGAGGAGCAGGGTGCTGCCACTACAAACATAGAAATCCACCAGCTGGAGAAGGTACATCCCACCCTATGAGGAGGAAAAAGAAAAATTAACATTATTTATATAATATTAATTGTATAAATATGAGTGTCCAATGCTTTATATTTGTGACTGTGTTTTGACAGCTTTGCAATACTTTTCCTAGAAGTGATCACATCATCACATTTTTAGGGTTACATTTGTGGTTTTTATTCTTATTTGAATTTGTAATGTCAAGAAGCACATGATCATTGAAATCCGGGAAGAGAAATTTAAGCTTGAGGTCATGCAAAGCGACACTCCTGTGGCCCACATCCGAGAACATGTTTTTTTTCCAAATACATTTTAAATTTCACTATTTTAACTTTTTAGGCTGCTCCCATGATTTCAGCACGGATGGAATTTCCACTTCAGTGGCATTGAACAAAACCATGTTTGGTGCTTTCTTGTTATACTCCATTAAAATGTCTTATTTGTTTGACATATATATTTTTTTCAAGACAGTTGTGGATTAGAAAAGCCTAACCATGGACAGGGACATTAGCCTTGGCTAAAAGTCCTGTATTCAATACATGCATGTTATAGCAACGTAACACCCAAAAAGTAGCTAGGAAATATACAAGTACCAATACTAGTTTAAAATGGGAATAATGCATTTCATTGTAGGAAAAACGGCATACAAAATGGATTGATGGATGACACAGTAATGCTGCCTCTGTCCAACGGAGACTGACGACATTGCAGCGGCAGGCACGAATGCTTTGCTTGAACGCAATGCAAAAAAAACATATTTTTAATTTTAAACTCTTATTGTTACTTGTGAATTTCCAAGGTACCGTTTGCGTGTTAAGTTACTGTGTGATGAGTTTAGCATTCTTTGTAAAAATACATACTTTGTACAATAGGATTCACAGTCATTTTTGCAAATCAGTGCATGACAGAGAACATTTAAGTGTTATTATTTTCATGTAAACATGATCTAACTCTGCTAACTCCTACAAAGCTTCCTATGCTTGGCCTTGACAAACCTCGGTCACCAACGACAGTCCCAGCAAGCAGCAGACAGTACAAATGGCCAGCAAGACCAGCTCACGTCTGTATCCTCGACGTAGGTAAGATGGGAAAAGATCAACCAGTGACGTCATCAGACACTCCAGACCAACAAACTGCCAAACAGAAGGAAATAACAGGTCAGTTGAAACTCTTTAGGGGTCCGCTCATTTTCTCAAAGAGATAATATTGCATACCTGACTGTCCAAGCCAAGTAGAATGATCATTAGGAAGAAACACACTGCCCACACTTGCGGCATTGGCATCATGGCCACAGCACGGGGGAAAACGATGAATGCTAAACCTGGTCCTGAAGATACAGTACAGTGAGAGTGAAGCCAAAATGTACAAACAACAGGCTATGATATTAAGAAGATCAAAACAATCCCTCTAAAAAGATCAAAATACCCTGTGTGAAGATGGGAGAATGTTCCAAAAGGACACATTGACCGTATTCTTTGGTTTAGTCCAATGTACCACTTGGAATTGAGAGTTCAAAGTTGGTGTCCTCAGATTTTTTGCCACAATCTGGGAATCTTTGAGGTGTTTTCAGGCCAGATTGATGGAGTGTTGCTAGTATGAATGTCCTTCTGGAACGTTCTCCCAACTTCTGACATAAGAACTCATGGCCAGAGTGACTATTGATCTTTATTTCTACTATTGAGAGCTCTTCTTCCCCCCTGCTCAATTTGGCCTCGAGAGTCCTGGTTGAGCAGAATCAAATTCCAGAGGTTGCTTTATTCTTGAGAACATTCCATACAGGAACCTTTTCCCAGATTTGTCTCACGCCACATGCTGTCTGTAAACTCTTCAACCTAATATTTTGTTTGAACTGAAATATGCTTTGACTGTTATGTGGACTTTCCAGACCACGTCTAATCAATGGAATTTAACACAATGAAATCATAACACTTCAAATAATGGTCACCTCAACATATATGTACTGTATGCTTGGATATACTTTATGTAATGTTTTCTTTAAAAATACAATTGCTTAAACCTTTACGGTTCTGCTTTTGCTTTATCGTTATGGGGCACAAACTGAAATATTTTTTAAAATATGGTTTGGCTTTACAAATGTAAGAAAAATGCAAACATAAATATACCTTAGAGTAGTTTGTGTACAGTTTGTATAGCAATACAGTAATCCCTTGTTTATCACAGTTAAAGTAGAATTTCTTCTTTAAAAACTGACTATTACTATAATTCATTCATTCATTTTCTACCGCTTTTTCATCACGAGGGTCGCAGGGGGTGCTGGAGCCTATCCCAGCTGTCTTCGGGCGAGAGGCGGGGTACACCCTGGACTGGTTGCCAGCCAATCACAGGGCACATATAGACAAACAACCATTCACACTCACATTCATACCTATGGACAATTTGGAGTGGCCAATTAACCTAGCATGTTTTTGGAATGTGGGAGGAAACCGGAGTACCCGGAGAAAACCCACGCGTGCACGGGGAGAACATGCAAACTCCACACAGAGATGGCCGAGGGTGGGAATTGAACCCTGGTCTCCTAGCTGTGAGGTCTGCGAGCTAACCACTAGACCCCCGTGCCGCCCTATTACTATAATTAACATGGAAAAAATATTTTTTTTCATAGTCAGAGCATCAAAAAACGTCTTGTTGAGTTGTAGCTGAGTTACGGCCACAGCAGTGTTATTATTATGATCATTATTATTGTTGTGTTATTATTAGAACTCGTTGGAAATCGCAGGAGGTCATTACTCAACAGTCTGACTTACGGTGTCATCTTACAAAGAAATAATAATATCATCACACAGCATCTTAACACCAAAAGGCTAGCTAAGAAATATATCTAAAAATACATACAATTATATCCCAAATGTACAATAATACAATAATAATAATGCATTTCTTCCTAGTAGAGTTTATTGGCCAATAGCTGCCATGGCTCCAGACAAATTTTTAACTGAAGAACTGGAGAGGATGCTAACCAATGTTCCTCTGTATATCCAAGTTTCCCTTCTAAAGTATTGTCCCTTTAAAAGATATAATAAAATGTTTGCAGTGTGCTCACCTTTATGAGCTTCAGTATACTTGTACAATAAATAAGCTAATGATGTAGAAGACAGTTGATATGGATTTACGATAACAATCTCCCTTAAAGAAACAGTTTGCCTGAGGCCCCAATTTGGGTAGCCTCGGTAATTGCCTGTAATCCAGACCAGACTGTGATCTGTGTGGTCTTACTTCTTAACTAAGATGATGAAGTAAAGAAGCCAAGACGCAAGTCCAAGTATAAGAGGATAAATAGTTTGGATTACATCAAATTTCCTCAAAGGGGAGCATAATACACACATTGTTAACATGACTCGTTCAACAACCAAAACTTTGCAAGCATGACTCTATGTAGAGTGATCCTGCCTGAATACGGAAAGCACTTGCCTGATTCAGCCACTTCAGAAATATCGACCCCTTGTTCATAGGTCATGAATCCCAAAACTGAGAAAATGGCAACGCCTGCCACAACGCTGGTGGCGCTGTTCAGCAAACACAAGTAGAAACAATCCCTGAAAGATAAAACACATCCAAAGAAGCAGTGACGAAAAGGAAGTACTGTTGCTTATTTGAGATGGCAATAGAATTAGAATCATTAAAAAGCATGATGTCATCACTCTGACTTTGATGCCAACTATGTCCATAATAATCAATACAGCAGGCCTGTTGAGCACAAAAAAAAACAATCTCTTCCAGAATGTTCGACTAGCCAATAACTGAAACATTTTTTTTTAAATTGCATGTCTTCCAGGGGTAAACACTATACTTGTAATGTTTTCAGCCTTACTTGTAACAGTTGTTGTTGTAAGTATTGTAACTGCCAAGCGAGGTCAGGAACCCGAGGCCGATGGCATAAGAGAAGAAGATCTGAGTTCCAGCGTCCATCCAGACCTCAAAATATCCAACACACCAACATGTTCTCAAGGCAGTTCATCTTATTCAAATACTTCCACTAAGGCTGAACAACTGTTAACATGTCAAATTTGTTCCACATTTGCGGGAACAGGAGCTCAAGTAGCCGCTTTTGAACTAATAAATTAATCCACTATACGGCTAATATTTAAGTAAATTGTATGTATTGTTGGCCTACATTAAGCATTTACAAGCATAAAAATGGCTAAATCAATGAAAATCGAGGCGTAAAAGATGTGATATGAATGACTTATTGTGACTGTTAGCAGTGTGGAGAGTGGCCGACAGCAGCTCCTGTGCGAATATTCACTGCATACAGTATGTGTTCTCTGCTTATTATTAAAATGATTAATGTGCATCTAGCTTATCTTACTTGTGTCTAATATGGTTATTTTCTACTATATTGAGTAATCCAAGTGTAAAGGTGACTATAGGGGTGTTATTTCTGGTCTACAGGGCTCTAAAAATGATTAAAAACAGTATTTACAAGGTCATAAACAGGTTTTCTATACTCTTAACTACTACGAAAATATTAAATTCATTAATATTGAACCCTATATGATAAAGATTAGCACTGTAGCTCACACAGCTATGCTAGTGTTGATAATGTTTGTGTCCTCCTGTCTCACTTAATGTTATGTTGTTATACATCAATTACATTGGATAAGTGCATAGTTACAGTGTATGTGTAAAAAGTGGATAAAGTGGGAGCCACACACTCTGTCGAAGGTAAACACAACTCATTAACGCTATAGACGCACAAAATATGTTCCCAGTGCAGTTTACTAAAAGTACTACATTGTGTCACTACCCCAAGCAGACTGTGACACTGTACTGTTGTCTGGATCTGCACCAGAATTTGAGGGTTCTTCCTTGCCCTGTGTCGTCTCTATTTGTTTTTGTGTAATCTTCCTAATTAAATAATGAACTAACCAAATACTAAAATACAGTGTTACAACTCAGTGTGGTTTGGCAGTCGAAAAAGTGGTGAAAACAACTTCAGAGTCTGTGTCATGGTCTTACCTGCGGATCTGACAGACGGGAAACGTCAGGGTAGATGTAGTAAATAATCCCATCCATTGCCCCTGGCAGGGTAACTCCGCGTATGAGCAAAATCAGCAGCATTGCATAGGGGAAGGTTGCGGTGAAGTATGCTGCCTAGATTGACAGAAAGAATTACAATCAGATCATTTAATGCTGCAATTTTATTCTCTTTCAATCTTTTCTTTTTTTTATTTTGTGCAATAGTGTGTGCATGCTGAAGCAAATTCATTCACTTTATAGGATTTCCGATGGAAAATATTCTTTTGAAAGTAGCACAACTTTGAAGTCAGCCGATGAACAAACTGATTTCAGCTTTGGAGGTTCAATTATTGCATTTTGATGCCATGTTAATCTCATTCAAGTCAAGGCAAGTCAGTGCAGTTTGCCACAGTAAGATGTCCCTACACGCCAAGAACACTTTGTGAAATATGAACTACCTTGGCTGATAATGCTTGGCTATTTAATTAGGTGGATCACACATTGTAGCATTCAACGTGACATATGATCAATGACAAGACAGGATTTATGTAATCGGCTAGGATGTCAGGTGTGAACGCAAATTACATTAGCTCAAAGTCGATATTCTTTTAATCCTTGTTTTTAGAGTACGCACTGGTAGACGGGCACTGCCAAAGGCTTGTGTTCCTAAAATATTGATCCATTTAATTCATTTTTGTAGTGCAGTATTGGGATAAACAATAACCGTTGGATCCTAATGAGGTTCGACGTAGAGCTTCAAAATGCAAAAAGAAGAAATGGGAGTAAGGCAAAAGCTTTATGGAGGGTACCCACTGTCTGGAACTGACGTCCACAAATGTTCTTCAACTAGATGGTCCAAAAAAGTGACCTTTTTTCTTCGGAAGAAGACCTTTGTCAGGCAGGTGCTTTGGCATTACCACACAGATGAGGGCCTTCAGTCATGATTGATGCCCCCACAAACATGTCCACATAGCCGGTTGCCATTTGACACCCCTGCACAACTTGAAGCTCCATTGTTTCATTGAAAAAAAAAGCACTCCACTGTGCCATGTGGAAAACATCCTAGGTCGGATCTCCTTGTCAAGCCGGTAATGTTAGAAGGAATTTCCCATGTTTGGTGCTCTTTCAAATTTACGAATTCATTAATTAATTTTCTACCGCTTATCCTCACAAGGGACGCGGAGGTGCTGGAGCCTATCCCAGCTGTCTTTGGGCAAGAGGCGGGGTACACCCTGGACTGGTGGCCAGCCAATCACAGGGCACATATAGACAAACAACCATTCACACTCACATTCATACCTATGGACAATTTGGAGTCACCAATTAACCTAGCATGTTTTTGGAATGTGGGAGGAAACCAGAGTACCCGGAGAAAACCCACGCATGCACAGGGAGAACATGCAAACTCCACACAGAGATGGCCGAGGGTGGAATCGAACTTGGGTCTCCTTGTTGTGAGGCCTGCAGCCAATTTGCAAATTCCAAATAGATAATTTGTGACGTTGAAGGAGAGGAGGTCTTTGAAGACTTTTTTTTTTTCTAAAACCCTTCTCTTGCAGATGTCCTTTGATGGTTATTGGACTGCACTCAGCACTAGAAACAACCTTTGGATCGGAGATCGTCCTGTGTTTTGACAGACGGCCAATGGGATCCTCCAGCTCATGGCCGGTGAAATTTTTGGCGGGGTTTACAACTTGACGTTTTGTTCCAGAGCCCTCAGGATCTTTGAAGAAGTCTCAAAGGATTATCTTACTCTGTCCAACCTCAGCAGCAAAACTGTGCTGCGAGATGCAGCTCAACAATCCAACCACGTTCTAAGGGAGAAACCTAATTTTGCCTTTGCCATCAAGAGATCATGCCAGTGTGAATACATGACAGAAAATAATATTAAATCCACCATCTTAAATTTTTGATTAGCTAATGAACAGCCTATTTCACTTCAATGGTTATTTGTAATAACTCCCATTTCTTCTTTTTGCATTTTGAAAGTCTACTTGGAACCCCCTTAACATCCAACAGTACAACATTTTTCAACTGATCTTAAATTTTAATCAGGAGTGTATATTCAGTGGAGTGAAAACAACTCTAAAAGTCTCCACTACAATATCATTTGCAACAGTTCACAACCAATATTAGTATGATAAAAGCATAAACCTTTTCAATAAAAATTCATGCACTCAACAGGGCCAATTTGTACTTCCTTAGTCAGCCCATGTGGGCCTAACTTGCTAAGAACTACTGCTTTAAATATTGACTGTACAATTAATAAAGGTTATTGCCGTCAATAAAGGTCACAGTTTGACTCTGGAACAGATTAATTTACAGTATCCACTGTAAATAAGCCACAAAAATGTAACTTACCTTCCCGGTAGATTTTATCCCTTTCCAAACGCAGAAGTAGCAGATGATCCAGGTTAGGATGAGACAGAGGACCAGTTCCCACCTCAGGCTGCCCACCTCCTCGATGCCACCTGAGATCTTCAGCACTCTTCGCCTGCATGGAGAGGGCACATGAGCAATGATGGCCACGGTGAGGGGAAAACCAACATGAATCATGAGATGATGATGGAGAAATGACAAGTAGGAGAGAGACAGAGTGAAGGTGAGATGTTCTTACTGCCAGAACTCCACAACAGGCAGAGTGCGGTTGTGTCTGTCTGCCATGCTGAGGGTCTGATTCGGAAGGCTGGTGTCTATGCATGAGTCTACAAGAGCAGGGATGTAAGGCAAGTGCATCAACAAAAAGTGACCATGTTGTGCTCTTTCCTGCAGGGGGCACCCACCTGTGTTCCACTCGTTTCTACACGTGGCCCAAGGCAAGTCTGTGCGCAGCGAGGAGAAGAGATAAAAGAACGCCCACGCAATGATGATAATGTAGGAGGTGGCACCGAATGCAATGATGAGGTGACTTGCGTAGCCTATGCCTGCAAACCGAATCAAATACCTGTCAAAATGTTTAATAATCCAAAGCAAAGTCGAGGTTGCAATGCGTAATTACGCACTCAAGTGGCATAAAAGCAAACATGCACCTTGAAAAAGTGGACAAATCTTCCTCCAACATGTAATCCCACCCTGATTGGTGTACTGCCCCATAGCAGTCTCCAGGAAAAACAATGGAATCCCGCAGGTGACCATGAACAAAACGTAAGGGATGAAGAACACACCTAAAGTAATTCAGCAAAGTTATAGCCAGGAATATTAAAATATAAAACAAAAACAAAAAAAACAATCCAAACCTCCTCCGTTTCTGTAACACAGGTAAGGGAACCTCCACACGTTACCAGGTCCGATAATGGCACCCATCACAGTGAGGATAAACTCAGCTTTGGTCCCCCAGTAGCCTCGTTCCTCTTTATGTTCTTTGGACTTCTTTTGTCCTCCATTGGGCATCAAAACAACAACATTACTTGCCATGATTCTTCTTCCACTTCAACTTGTAAATGAGTGCAACTTTTCAACTTATAGCGGAGGAGGAGGGTGGGTTGCACCTTTGGGATGTTCCAGCTTGGTGATTCCGCCTCAGTTGATGACATAACCAGGCAATGAGGGGAGACGGACAGTTGACTTACGTGCGTGTGTTAACTCGTTTTGCGTGCACATGCCCGTGTTATGCTGGACGTAAGGTTTTGCGTATGAGAAGGTTAATTGCAAACTGCAAACAAGCATCATATGCAGCACATTGACTGACCTGTGATCAGGTCAATGTTTCAGTCAGTTTTTGTTTTTACAGCCAAAAACTGTAAAAACACAGTCCAATACAGTTAATTGTGAATGACTATAAAAAAAATCAACACTGACTTGTGTGATCAACGATAGATGACATGTAATGTGATATTCAGTTTGGAGCACATTTGATTTGCATTAGTTTTATATTTGTAGCAATTCTAGAATTAACCTTTGGATGTCGCTGTTTCTCAAATACACAACACTGCATTACTACACAAAAATATGTGCAGTGATGTTGAATATGTGTGATGCCAGTATGCATCACTTTATGAATCTATTCAAAGTGAACACATAACATTATATACAATAATGCAGTTTTGACTAACACTATATACAATTAGTTTGTTATTGTAGCAGTTTATGTATAGATGACACATTGCGGGGTAAATTTACATCTCGAGGCCACAAGAGCCAAGACAAAAATGGCCAAGAGCTACATATGGATCATCTTACTCCTTACACAAATTCCACGAACAGTAGGCCATAAGTCAACATTGTCAGGCACCTGTTCCGTTCAAGAACAGAACATGGGGGAGTCTCACCTTCAACACGATGAAGAGAAAAGAGTCATTTTCCTTTCAAAAAACTAATGCTGTATTTCCAGGTTTCCTAATTTGATTTAACTAGCAGTGGTGAGTTAGTGAAATCTGTTTCATTAAAAAAGAATTTGGAGTTTTGAACGACTCGCATTTCTCTATCTTTGGCCCATTAATCCTTAATCATCATCCCCCACTGTAGAGACCTCAACCTACAGTCAAGGCTAAACCACCTTATCAATGGCTGGCAGTCTGGGCCAGCAAGGTCTTCTCTGCTGGCCTAAACACAACCAGTGACTGATACTACATTTAATTTGGCTTTTTTAAAAAACAAAATCCGGGCGGCACAGCGGTCAAGTGGTTAGCGCACAGACCTCTCAGCTAGGAGACCAGGGTTCAATTCCACCCTCGGCCTTCTCTGTGTGGAGTTTGCATGTTCTCCCTGTGCATGCGTGGGTTTTCTCCGGGTACTCCGGTTTCCTCCCACATTCCAAAAACATGCTAGGTTAATTGGCGACTCCAAATTGTCCATAGGTATGAATGTGAGTGTGAATGGTTGTTTGTCTATATGTGCCCTGTGATTGGCTGGCGACCAGTCCAGGGTGTACCCCGCCTCTCCCCCGAAGACAACTGGGATAGGCTCCAGCACCCCCGCGACCCTCGTGAGGAAAAAGCGGTAGAAAATGAATGAATGAATGAATTTGGAAATCCCTTGTGGACCTGATGTGGCCCACGGGCCGCAGTTTGCCCATCCTGCTTCTGGTAGTGTACGTGTATGTATCAGATTTCAGCTTCCTTTTTAGATAACATTATATCAGTACAATATTAATTATAACTAATGATTAATTAATTAATTATTAATTATAATTACCTATATGAATAATACAAATAGAACAAAACGTATTGTTTTTATTTTGTAGATGGCCATTATTTATCCACTATCCATACCCGGCCGGATGTTGGTGGACTGCGGCGGAAACCAGTGATCTCATCATGGGCTGCGTGGAGCGGAGGGCGGGGCTCCACTCTTGCCAGCATCCTCCTCCTCATCCTCACCATCACCACCGGCCATCGCTCCCTCATCGACCTGACACATGATGCTGAAGATGCAGACATATTTCTTCTGCCTTTGAACAAATACAACAACACGCCATGGACTACCTTTTAGGACATATCGTACTGGACTGTGAGGTAAGGCGATGTGAAATAGGACACATGGGGACTCGAACGCTTGTCTAATGTGGTGGTGGGGTTCGGCTTACTAGCAGGCCTTTAAGGGAATGAGACTGCTTCGTTCTTGTGTTAGCACAGCCTCGATCCAACACGACTGTACGTCGATGCGTGCTATTTATGTAGTGGCAGCGTACAAAGGAAGCGATTGTCTTATTATTTAGGCATGCATCGGCTTTAGCCTGCATGTCGGAAGTGGGGAAAATCTCGGCCTACTCCACACGGGTGACGCGCGATGGTGGGGGGAAGCAGGAGGAAGGGCGAAGAGGCGGAGGGTGCTCATTTTGCTCAATGGCCATTTTCAGCACCATAATGGAGCATATAAAAGCATCAAATGTCTGAGTAGCTATATGCATTATTAGCTAGCCAAGTGATGCTATACACACAAGAGGATGCTTGTCCTTGCACGGTGGGACTCGAACCCTCACATACTTTACGATGTCTGCTGGCCCACATCTGCCTCAGGGTTGTCACACTGGCCTAATTTGATTTAACTGAGAGGAACACATTAGTCACACTATTGTCTTTTGTGGGTCAACACTCATCAAAGTCTATTGGCTGCTCTCATGTAAATAGTGTGTAAATCAAGTATAGCAATAGGAATGTGGTTAAAAGGTGGTGCAGCCAGGTGTAATGCAACCATTGTATGGCTGTAGATGACCACCATGTATACCGCTGGGCATCTTAATATGTATGTACCATAAAAGTTGTTCAATAAAACAATTAGGTTCAAATAATAAGGCCTAAATAAATATTTAAAAATACATCCTGAAATATATTGTTATTCTGATTGGCCACTTGTCACAGGTTAAATATAATGTATTTTCTCAAACACTATTACATTGGTGTTTCCACTCAGTTGTTGTTTTGCCAGACTCATTAAAGTTGCCTGGTTGCTTATTGACTTTAGTTGTATTTAGTTGAGCTTTTGAGCATGGTTTGTTGCATAACCTGGATTAGCAAAGCCGTCGACTAGACGTGCAAAAGACGAGTTAAAGGAAGGATTAAGCTAAAATTCTCCTCATGGTTGAGCAGTCCATCATGTGAGCAGATGGTTTTAGGGCATTTTGTTACATCATCTTTGTGATTGTGGTTATTATTTATTTTCAAGATTTTTTTAGACATAGCCATAGACTTTCTTTATTGTCATTGCACAATAACACAGCAGTGAAATTGCCATGGAAATGTTGTTGCCTGGCTCCCGTGTAATAATAGATAATAAATAATAATGTGGAGAATAAATAGATTACATCAAATATGAACAATGTACAGCGTAAACAGTAATTTGTACAAATAATTTAGAATAAATAACAATAATTTCAAGTTTTGGTTGTGTGTGTGGGCAGGTAGAGGGGCTTATTTGGCATTAAGCAGTCTGATGGCCAGGGGGAAGTAGCTGTCTCTAAACCTGGTTGTTCTCAGCGTATGCTGCGGAGTCTTCTCCCCGACGCCAGGCGACAAAACAGTCCATATTGTTCATTTTGGATGGACTGCTGGGTTTCTAGTGGCAGAAGTGATGGACGAATATTATTTTAATGTTAAGCTCTATTTAGGCCAATTTGTTTGCTGGTTTATAGCCATAAAGGTCCCATATTAATAGTATTTTTTTGACTTAATAAGCCCTACTGCAAACACGCCGTTATATTTGTGACAATAGTTTTAATGCTACTGAGCTATGTGTGTGTGTCCAATAAGGACACTCCAGTGCAGGGTCGACCACACCTCTCGCCCAAAGTCAGCTGGGATAGGCTCCAGCATACAGTGTGAGGATAAACGACATAGAATGTTAAATCATCATCTGTGTTTATGTTCGTAATACAGATCCAAGCGCCGCTTTCTTTGTACAACCATCACCATGACTTCAACATGTTGACTCAACGTGACCATGACTTTAACTTTAATCTGCATTGCAAAATCTTTTAAGCAACATTATGTCATCTCGTCTCTATCCAATTCACCAAGGATAATTTTGTTGCTCGTTAAGATTATGCAGTCCTGCGATTGGCAGGCGAGCAGTCCAGCGTGGACCCGCCTCAGCTGGGATAGGCTTCAGCATACGAGTGAGAACAAGTGGCATAGAAAATGAATAACTAAAATTATACAAGATAAAACAGAAACAGGCTGCATGGCGACCGAGTGGTTAGCGCGCAGGCCTCACAGCTAGGCGACCAGAGTTGAATTCCACCCTCTGCCATCTCTGTGTGGAGTTTGCATGTTCTCATGTACTCCGGTTTCCTCCCACATTCCAAAAAGATGCTAGGTTAATTGGCGACTCCAAATTGTCCATAGGTATGAATGTGAGTGTGAATGGTTGTTTGTCAATACGTGCCTCACATTAATAGCTATGGACAATTTGGAGTCGCCAATTAACCTAGCATGTTTTTGGAATGTGGGAGGAAACCGGAGTACCCGGAGAAAACCCACGCATGCACGGGAAGAACATGCAAACTCCACACAGAGATGGCAGATGGTGGAGTTGAACTTGGGTGTCCTAGCTGTGAGATATGCGTGCAGCCCCCCATTTCATAATATGAAAAATAATTGTAATTGTAATCATTCTCCTCAGAAATTGTTAAAGACATTTACTGTAAAAGGAACGGACATTATGTAATTATATCATGCAAGTCATTACTGGTACGTGTATCTGTAATAATATAATCATATTATCAATGCAATATGCTTTTGTTCAATGGATTCCATATATGGCAGGTATCTTCCAAGATTATTACATTATTAACATCAATCCATCCATCCATTTTCACCAATAATGAAAACTGTAGATGAACTCAAACAGGCTATTTATCACCAATATAACTCGAGTATG
Organism: Doryrhamphus excisus; assembly: GCF_037039965.1. Classification (NCBI taxonomy): domain Eukaryota; kingdom Metazoa; phylum Chordata; class Actinopteri; order Syngnathiformes; family Syngnathidae; genus Doryrhamphus; species Doryrhamphus excisus. The sequence continues at coordinate 7,824,401 of NC_136377.1, read as the reverse complement.
CTGGAGCCTATCCCAGCTGACTTTGGGTGAGACGTAGGTACGCCCTGGACCGCCATTATTAGCATGTTACATATATATATGTTCAAACTTAAAAAAAAATACAGTAAAGTCTCGTTATATCGATATCGGTTATATCGAAGTACTGCTTATTACGATACTATTTTCATTTCCCGGCAAATTTCTAGTCTTTTATGATATAATTAGTTCCGTTAGTACGATACCCGGTTATTATGATAATCTGGTTACTACGATGCCCTTTTCATCTCCCGCCAGTCAATTTGGTCTGCTGATATCGCTACAAAAGCAGCTTAAATCAATCTTTGCTTAAGGATTTCAATACCAAAAAAGAACACGGCGAACGGCTGCTTCCAGTCAACTTTATTTTTCACACTTCCACCACCAGAGCACAGCACACACTGATTCCCGCACTTCCTGGTTCACAGGTCATGCTCAACCCGCCCCACATAGCTGGCCAAACACATGCCTGCAACAGAAGAACCAACTGACATAGCATACACACCTATTCCAACGAAGACACAAGCGTACAAATACATGTATTTAATTGTATTGTATTCAGATATCTTTTTATCGCTTGCAATAATCACTGTTTTTCATATGCACATGCTGGCGTTCGTGGTTTCTCTTGTGTGTATAGATTCTATACACACGAGAGAAACCACGAACGCAGTTGGTTCTTCTGTTGCAGGCATGTGTTTGGCCAGCTATGTGGGGCGGGTTGAGCATGACCTGTGAACCAGGAAGTGCGGGAATCGGTGTGTGTGCTGTGCTCTGGTGGTGGAAGTGTGAAAAATAAAGTTGACTGGAAGCAGCCGTTCGCCGTGTTCTTTTTTGGTATTGAAATCCTTAAGCAAAGATTGATTTAAGCTGCTCGACATTGTTCTATACTATAGAACAATGTCGAGTGCATTATTGCCCACTTTTAATGCAGTTCGGTGCAGGATCGGATATATCGACAGTCCGGTTATATCGATATTTTTTCCGACTCCCGACAATATCGATATAACGAGACTTTACTGTATAAAATAATTGTCATTATCATACTTTTGTCATTTTTAAAACCATTAAAAATTGTAATATATACTGTATATTTTTTTACTTTAAATACTTGCTAATTTTTATTGATGTAAAAGTGGGTCACAATGTTGTAGTGAGACCAGCTTTTCTAATATACCAAACTTTTTACTGTCACTGTCCAGTACTTTTACTGCATTGACCTCACTGTCCCTGTTTGTGTCTCCTTACGTTGCCCAGCTCTGTTGTCTGACAGGAGAATGAGGAAGAGGAGAAACAGGAAGCCTTGGGAGCACTGTGGACCATTTCTGTGAAGCCTCAATGAAAGCATCAGAAGAGCCGCTCTAGTATTCCAAATCAATGGCCAAGAAAGGGCGTGCAAAGGGCGAGAAGCCTGAAGCCCTCATCTCTGCCTTGCAGGCAGCCAATGAAGATCTCAGGTCCAAACTGACTGACATTCAGATAGAACTGCACCAAGAAAAATGCAAGGTACCATATAATGTGCATCTCCTGTTCACGGTCTGGACTTTCACTCTGACTATAGTTACATGTAATGGTTACCTATGGAGTAAATAATTTCTGCATCCATACATAGTAACTTATACTTGTATAGGCAGCATATTTACTACATACTGGATTACATATGGGAAAGGGGCCTAGTATTCACTTTTTTATGAATACCCATGGACAGATTTCCCTCTGTAATTCATATTTATTTAAAATGTTGTTAGTTAGCTGCACGGTAGACGAGTGGTTAGCATGCAGGCCTCACAGCAAGAAGACCCGAGTTCAATTCCACCCTCGGGCATCTCTGTGTGGAGTTTGCATGTTGTCCCCGTGCATGTGTGGGTTTTCTCCGGGTACTCCGGTTTCCTCCCACATTCCAAAAACATGCTAGGTTAATTGGCGACTCCAAATTGTCCATAGGTATGAATGTGAGTGTGAATGGTTGTTTGTCTATATGTGCCCTGTGATTGGCTGGCGACCAGTCCAGGGTGTACCCCGCCTCTCGCCTGAAGACAGCTGGGATAGGCTCCAGCACCCCTCGTGAGGAAAAAGCCGTCGAAAATGAATGAATGAATGCTAATTAGCCGATTAATTAATTAGTAAGCTAGCTAGTTTGCTTATTCATAATTTAGTTTGTGAGTGATTCAGTTGTTTTTCTGATGGTGAGCCAGTGAGTTCGTGAGCTTGCTAATTCCTTGGTTCATCGGTTCTAGAGTGAGTTAATAAGTTTGCACCTTTGCTAACTCATCAGTCAGCTACGTGTTAGTGAGTGGTTTATTTTGCTGTCGGTAAATAAGTGAAATTGCTCATCTGGATCAGTTAGTTAAGACTTTTGTTTGGTGGTTTATTCATTCGTACATTAGCTACTGTAGTTTCCGAATTCATGATTAGTTATTTTTTTCATTGAGTTAGTTTAGTTGGCTTGTGTAAACATGAGGTATTTAGGTATTTAGAGAGTGAACGACTAAGTTATTGAGCAAGTTTGACAATGTTGTCGTTGATGCGTTTTTTTTAGTTTTTTTAGTTAGTTATGTTTTGTAGTTTTTTAGTTAGTTATGATTGGACAAAAAAATCCAATTATAAGGTCACTTTTCAACCACGTTGAAGTTGCTAGTGCTATTAGTTTATCTTTATAAGCTACAAGTGCTCTGTTAGCAGTGAAATGCTCATTGGGACTGTACATCCTCCTCTTCTTCCTTTCATACAAAGGTGAGCAAGCTGGAGCGCGACAAGGTGCAGGAAGTGAAGAGGGTGCGAGAGCAGGAGCAGCACCGCCACACCGCCATGCTGACAGAGCAGCGGGCCAAGTGGCACGAGGAAAAGCAAAAGGAGCTACAAGCCCTGCGGGAAAGTCTGACACGGCAACATGAGCAGGAGCTGGCCCGCCACGCCAAAATCAAAGACCAGGAAAACCAGAGACTCAAAACCGCACTGAGCGCCATTCGGGATGGTAGCGGGGAGAAGGTGAGGCTGCAAGGAATGCAAGGAATGGTCAAACATAATTCTTTGTGAAACCATTGTTTTTCCCCGTTTAAAGGTGCGTACAGCACTGACCCTGGAGGCCAAGGAGGAGGCCCGCCGCTTCTTTGACCAAGAGAGAGTGAAGCTCCTCCAGGAGATAGCCGAGCTGAAGACATCTAAGAAGCAGACAGACGAGGCTCTCAGCAACATGATCCAGGCGGACAAGATGAAGGCCGGTGACTTGAGGGTGGAGCACCAGCAGCACCAGGAGCAGATCTCTAAGATCAAGTGGGATTGTGAACGGGACATCCGGAGACTGGTAATGCATCTACCTAACAGCTGAAAAAACTATTTTTGACAGCAATGAAAATGAGGGAATTTTTCTGTCATTGTTACAGGTGGATGAAATCAAAGCTAAAGATCGTACCATCTTCTCTCTGGAGAAGGAGTTGGAGTCAGCAACCGGATTCCTACAGAAGCTGCAGCTTCAGAAGGATGCGTTGGATGAGCAACTTTTTCTGGTGAAAGAGGCCGAGTGCGGTCTAGGAAGCCCAAAAAGAGAGATTCCGGGTAGAGTGGGAGATGGTGCGGAACACTGTGGCAGCCCAGTAAGTACATTAAAAACCTCCCCCTACCTTTCAGACCAGTTCTGGTATTTTTTTATAGATGAATCACTTTGAAATGTGGTCCAGACAGTAATAAAAGACCTATGCAATATAACATAATGCATATATAATTCAGATTTCTGTGCTTTTATATAACAGTAGTTGTACAATACAAGCAAAGCATTAGTTGTCATGATGAAGATGTATATCAAGTGTGTGTAACCAATATTATGGAATGTGACTTCTCATGGGACTTACATTTAATATCCATTGAAAAAGTACAATACAGTTTAGAACTGCCATTGGCGTCATAGACTGTGAATGTGTCAGTGAACATTCCACTTGATGCAGCACAGTCTCTAGTGCTCTAAGCTAACAGTAAAACCACAAAACATACCAATAAAACCACTGAATAGATGTAGTAATGGTGTTTACTTTATACATGTTATGAAAGCGCACAAAGTGTATATTAACACATTCCTGCTTTCGTTATCCTTATTCTAAGTGGTAGCTTTACTGCAGTAATCCTTATGCTAGAATATTTGGAGCAAATGTGTTGAAACCTACATTCTTGAACAAGTATTTGCATTTTTCACTGGTGGGTTGTAGCACGATTGTACAGTAAGTAGAGCATAAAGAGGAAACAAAAAAGGGCGAGAGTGTAATTTATTGAAAACTGTATTTGAACTCAAACAGGCTTTTTATCATCTTAAAGTTTAAGAAATCCGGCTTTTATGTCTTTTTAGACTAGACCACTCAGTCCGTATAAACAAAACCTTTTGACATCACAAGTTTTTACAATACAGTATTTCTAAATTTATTGAACCATTTTTCTCTGCATGTTCTGAATTCCTGTGTTGATGCCAGTGGCAGTATGACATTTATTATATCGTATATTTATATTATATCGTTATATGTGAATGGAGCTTCCCATTGCAGGCAAGCCAAGTAGAGCCCACCCAAACATTAATTAGTGTAATGAAAAAAAAAATTCTTTTATAGGACATGAGGAGAAACCAAAGGCGCATTGCTGAATTAAATTCAACTATTCGCAAGTTGGAGGACCGAAACTCGCTGCTGGTTGATGAGAGGAATGAATTGGTAAGTTAACTTTCCTGAAACTTTTATTTTTTTTTCGGGGCTCACAAACCATTGTCCTTTTGTAGTTGAAGCGTGTGCGCGAGTCGGAGAAGCAGTGCAAGCCCTTGTTGGACAAGAACAAGCTGCTGAGTAAGAGGAATGATGAGCTGACCCTAACCATCCAGAAGCTGGAAGAGAAAGCAAAGAGTCTCGCCAAGGAAAATCTTGAGATGGTCAGCATGAAGTCACATAAGCATCCTCCATTGTTATAGGCGGGCCGATAGTCAGTGCCATTTTGTTTGTGTCTGCAGAAGGAAAGGATAAGCTCGCACCCTCCGCTAAAGAAGCCCAAGTCTCTGAATGACCTGGATCAAGCCCATGATGACCAGGAAATAGCCTTTCTCAAGCTTCAAGTCCTGGAGCAGCAGAGCATGATTGACGAGCTGGCAAGGGTATGTTGTTTCTCTGTTTTGTGTCCTGCAGTGAAAGGAATGATGGTCATGTCTGCATGCACTGCACCGTATAGCATGTCAGCATTCCATGCTAACAGGGCTCGAGGCTAACTTTTTTTTTTTTTTTAGCACAGTTGCCCCTAACTTGACTAACTTATGCTAAGAGTCCAGTGGGCTGGCGCCAGTTGGTGCCAGTAGTGGCTCGCTGTGGCGCCGAATTAATGTTTGCTCGGCATGTTGCCATGTTGCCATTATTCGGCGCCACAGCAAGGCACTACACGCCAAACACATAATCTTTGGCGCAAACTGGCTCCAACTGGTGCTGGCCCAGTGGACTCCTACCATCATTGGCGCAACTTGGCTCGCGCCATTACATTCCAGTGGATTCCAATCGGTGGATTGTTTGCGCCATTACATTCCAGTGGATTCTAATCAGTGGATTGTTTGCGCCATTACATTCCAGTGGATTCCAATAAACGGATTGTTTGTGACGTTTGGTTGCACTTGGTGGACACTTCGGACGAAGATTTTAAACATTTTGAATTTTTTTTGCCGCAGTTATGGGTCACCATGAGCCAATTGGGGGGTAGTTTGAGCCACTGCACGCCACTAGGCACCTTATTGGTGACACTGGCACCAATTGGCGTGGACCCAGTGGACTCTTAGCATTACATAAAATCGTTGTAGTGCAAATTGTTAACCACAAAGACATCTTTCCTTTTCATATTATTATTATTATGATTATATTTATGATGGATAAAAACTGATTTCTATCTGTGATTAATTCTGAATTAACTATGGACAATATGAGATTAAAGTGATCAAATATTTTAATCGCCTTAATTCAGGCCTAATTAAAACGGCATATGGTTGGCCACCACCCCGTGATTGTCTGTGTCCCTGCAGGTGTTTAATTGATTTTTCTCATTATTTGGTTCCAGGACAGAGAGAAACTACTTCGAAAGAAAAGACATAAAAGGAGCTCCAGGCCAATAAAGGTAAAAACAATTCATTTCAACGTGCGTCATCTTTGTTTTTATTTAATCTTTTTTGTGACTATATGACACTATGTTGTTTGTCCTTCCGATGGGAAAACTTCCGATGGGACTTTGTTGCTTAATGAATGAAGTAGTGTGAGTTGTTTTCAGTTTAAGTGAGGGAGAGTTGCACAACCGTGAGCCTAACTCTCTCATCCCTCCCAATCCGGGCCAAAGGGCAAAAAGGCTGGTTGTAGGTTGGGATGCAGCAGCAATATGGAGGCCATGATGGGTCTCTAAAATTAAAGTTCATAGTTGAAAAGAATCTTATCTGGAATAACAACAGCAGTTGCACTACTATTTACCTATAGCTGTGACTATCACTACAGGTCAGTGTGAAACTGGGAGTGATGGTCATTAACTACACCTTCCCCTGGTCTTCAAAGCTCCCGTATTGAAGTCTCACCACTGCTTGCAATTTATTGTATTACCCGGAACAAACTGCGAAATTATTATTGAAAAAAATAATACTGGCTACAAAATGTCTGTGTAAATGGGGCTGTTGATTTTTTATAGCAGATTTGTTTAACTTTCAATCACCGTAGACACCTAAAAAGAGTGTAATGATGCAAAAGATGAAGTCCACCCTCATTGGCCACATTGTTACATACATCTGGATAATCTAATGAGAACCGGTACACAAGCTACAAACATAATAATGCCAATTTCACAGTGTTCAACTATTTATCCATGATAGGTGTTTTTAATGTCTTATGTCTTATGTAACAAATTATAACCTTAACTGCCCCTCTCTTTAGAGACACATTGTGGTGGATACCTTTTTTGGCTATGATGAAGAGTCTATGGACTCAGAAACATCCTCTGTAGCTTCTTTCCGAATGGATCGGACACCTGCTACTCCAGATGAAGAACTGGATGTGGTGAGAATACCATCCCATTTACACTGATTACACAAGTACATCTTTCAAATCAGTCTTTTTTTTTTTGTTAGGCACTAGCCAATGAGGAGTCTGAGCTGCGGTTCCGTCAGCTGACCAGGGAGTATCAGGCCTTACAGCGAGCCTACGCTCTGCTGCAGGAACAGAAAGGTGGCATATTGGATGCTGAGATGGAAGCCAAGGTACACAAACTGGAAAAATTGTACCAGCAAAGTGAGCTACACAAAGTACTTTGTTACTGTCGGCTATGCATGGTAGGAGATAAAATCATGATGCTCTCACATGTTTGAGAGACATTCTATGATGGTCATCATGTGTGTAGATGCGCTAAATCAATTAATGCACTAGCAAGTCATGTATGGTAAGTTGTGGAGAAACCGAAAAAAAGCTTTTCTTGAAACAATACAATTCAAAGAGACCTCAGACACCGTGATAACTTTGATAAATGTTTGCATAATGGGATTTAATGTAAAAAATTTTTATCACGTTTGTACAAAAAGTACATGATAAGGCCAAAGGACATATTAGAAATAGCTCTCTTGCGATGCAGTGTGGTTTGGTATCACTGCAAACTACAAATCTGAGAGAGTAAACATTGAATGAATACTGTTTTGACCCAGTCTAACCAAATCTTGTCTTAACTGATGTTCCAGGCTCAGGAGCAACTCCAAGCAGACATACTCAGGTACCAGGCCAAAATAGAGGACTTGGAGAAGGAGCTGACATTGAAGGGTCAGGTAGGACACACAGAATCACATGCTCATCAGCGTGTGGATGACATTACATTTGCGTGTTTGTATACTGACTTATTTTGTACACTTGAAAGAGAAATCACATTACCAACTAAAGTAATGGTTTAGTTTGTTTTGGACACCCTTAACACAGTCATCTGCAAATAACACTGACCAAGTATTTCACGGCTTCACAAACGTAATTTATATTTGAAATAAACAACTTTGGTCCCAGTATTGACCTTTGGGGTACACCTCTAACTACATCCAAGCATGATTATCGGTAAAGTTCTGTCCAATTATGTAGTCAGCGATGACAAGATCTTTTTCCATTGCATTTAGTTCAAGATGTTTGAGGTAGCTGATATCAAAGGATGTTTCATATCCCAGCAAGACATATACTGATTTTTGTATGATATGTGGACTTTCTGCTCTTTTTCATTTGGAATGGTTTTTCCAATATAAATGTTTTTATTCTAATCCAGGACTCCAAATGGGTGGAGGAGAAGCAGCTGTTTTTACGACGAAATCAGGAACTTTTAGAGAAGGTTGGACATAATCTTATGATTTTGCATTTTAATGATATAAATTTTAGATGTATGAATTAATTTGTGAATGTGTTGCTTAGGGCTGCAAATAACTATTATTTTCTCAAGATAATAGGTCTGTTTACATTGATGGCTAAATAAATTTTTTAAAGGTTCACATTTGAGAGGCTGAAAATGTATCAAATACCAAAATAGTTGATGAATTTGATAATCGATTAATCAATGTATTGATTAATTATTGCAGCTCAAGTTTTGCTTTCACTGTCCAACACAATGAATTCAAATTTATGAATTTGTCTCTTTAAGTTACTTTTACTTGCGTGTTTTCCAGGTGGAGAAGATGGAGTTGGAATGCAATCGAGGGCAGCAGGAGCTCCAAGACTCTAGAGACCAGAATGAACTGTTAGAGTTCAGGATCTTGGAATTAGAGGTGAGCCCCACTGGAAATCCCACAATTCCGTGCCACAGTGTTCTTGACATGAATTGATGAATTTTGTAGGCAAGTAGGTTTTACCAAGCAGTGTGACATTCTATGTATTATATTTAGGTTTAGTTTAAAAGGAAGTATGTATGAGTATGTTCCTGTGAGTTTATGGTCGTTGCTGTTGCAGGAGCGAGAGAGGAGGTCGCCTCCTTTCAACCACCTGAGAATGCATCCCTTCTCCGAGGGAGTCAGCGCATTGCAAATCTATTGTATGAAGGAAGGTGTGAAGGTATGGAATGCATTGTGTGAAATCTTTCCCAGATGCTGATGTTGCTGTACATAGAATTACGATCTCTCTTTCACATACTCCAGTAGTATCCTGCTGAAAGTGAAAGGTCATTGTCTCTTTCACAGGATGTGTGCATACCAGATCTGATCAAGCTTTTAGACATCCTTGGAGACAACGGGGTAATTCTTATTCCACTTTACCATGACTAAAAATGTATTAATATGCATGTTACTTATCATTTTGTATTATTTTTTCAAGAACTTAAGAAACGAGGAGCAAGTGGCCATAATTCAGGCTAGCACGGTTTTATCATTAGCAGAAAAGGTAGGTCTCTTTGGAACGTCATAAGTTCAACTTTTCATTATGCATAAGTTTGTACTTTGCTGCCCTCTAGTGGATTCAGCAGATAGAGGGCACAGAGGCAGCACTACACCAGAAAATGATGGACCTGGAAATAGAGATGGTGAGTAACAACACTCAGTAAAATGGGGATTTTTGGCATTGCTTGGCTTCTAACATTAATAACCTTTGTAACCTTTGACCTTTACTCTGCACAGGAAATGTTTTGTAAACAGAAAGGATATTTGGAGGAGGAGCTGGACTACAGAAAACAAGCCCTGGACCAGGCCTACATGGTATGTAAAAACTGCACACTATATGCATTGGAGATGGGACAACTATGTTAATGTTACACATAGGCATGGCAGGAAAGGTGCTATTTTAAAGCCATGATGTGTAACAATTGTAAAAGTTCCATTTGGATTGGAAACTGGCACATTGTAATAAAGAGAGAAGCACCCATGACAACCCAATATTACCTACTATAATAGTTTGTAATATTGGTGGACCAGCCAGGACAGCAGTTGTGTTATGTTTGCCTAAAAAGCCAAATTATGTTTTACCAGTTAACGCTTAAGTTAAAGCTTGCTCACTGCTGTCAAGGTCTATTAAAAACGTCAACAATTATTCCTTATTACTTCTTTAATGTTCAAAATCCTTTTTCTCTATGTCAACAGCAAATCCAAGAGTTGGAAGCAACGTTATACAACGCCCTGCAGCAGGACAAGGTCATTTCACCTCATTACTGTCATGTCATTAATGTCTTGCATGTAAATACAAATACTGAACAGCATTTCAGGACCAAATATTAGTAAGATTAGTAAGTACGTATTAAAGTAGACTAAACAAGGACAGTTGCAAGATCTGGGCAAGACTCAGTTAGCAACGAGATACCATCAGTGAGGATATACCATATTTTTCAATGAGCTATGTTCTACTCTTCGCCATAGGTGATCAAATACGGCGAGCCTCTGGATGAGCTCCAGCGGGATGAGCTGCGAACGGCAGTGGAGAAGCTGAGAAGGCAAATGCTGAGGAAGAGTCGAGAGTACGACTGCCAGATCCTGCAGGAGAGGATGGAGCTGCTGCACCAGGCACACCAGGTACTGTACATCCATGTGGGAACACACAAACACCACAGACCAGAACCTCATTCATGGGAATTGTTTCTGCAGAGAATTCGAGACCTTGAAGACAAGACAGAGATCCAAAGGAGGCAGATTAAAGATCTTGAGGAAAAGGTATACATCCAGTGTATTTGATTTTTAAAAATTTGACAATCTATTTGTCAGTTTGCAAGCTACTTGCTGGTTCACAGAGGATAGACAGTTCAATTGATGGCGTTCCTTTATCCAGATCCTCACCTCAATGTAATGTGTATACCTTGTCCCATTTGCTTTAGCAAACTGCTAACTAACTAAGTCACTAACCAACAAGGGAACAGCAAAACATTACCTTTTGCCTCATGGTTTTGGGTTTTAGGTAAGACAGATCGTAATGGTGCATAAACATACAGTATTTCAAAGATAGATTCATTATTGATTCCTGCTGCGTTAGCTGGTTTGATTAATTTGTTTATTTGGTTAGCTTGTCAGTTAGTCCAGTTGGTAAGTTAAGAGTTCATTTGTTTGTTTATTTGGTTGGTTAGTTATGTTAACTTGTTCTTCTGTTAGTTGTTTGTTTATGTATTACTCAAGAATGAAATAGTTTAAAGTCATTCCCCTGCCACAACATGCTTTGTTCTATGGAATCTTGTTCTATTGTGTTACTTTGTTGCTTAGTTTGTTGGTTGGTCAGCTGTTTGTAAAGCCGATGAACCAGGAAATAGCCTGCAAATTATCAAATATACTCTGCACGATTTCTGTTCAGAGTCCAGCCTGAGTGTCATTTTATTTCAACGTGTTGCCTTCAGGTTCAACTGAGGCCCAAGTTGTTGAAGCTGGTTGTATTAGGTTGAAATATTAGTTATTTCCTGCACTGTGTTCCTCTGTGTGTGTTCCTGATGTGACTAACATGCTGCATGTCCCTCTAATTCTCTCACCTTCTCTCTTTCTGTCCTTTTGTCTTCTTTTTTTTCTCCTTGCAGTTTTTGTTTCTGTTCTTGTTCTTTTCTCTTGCCTTTATCCTTTGGCCTTGAAGTCTTTGGCGTCTCCCGTAGCAGAGGTGAGTGCGGGCGGACTTGTGTAGAATTAGAATTATTATAGTTCAAATTTGATGTATTTTGCCGCAACGGGACACATAAGTAAGGTCAATGAATAACATTTTGAAGCCTGTTTCACTCCCTTGTACCAACAATAATTGTCACTGTGTCTTCATTAGAAATGCATCTCCTTGGCTTCTGCAGTCAAAAACCTTTCAATATGTCACTGCAACATTATAGCAGATATTATCTTTCATGTAGGCTTTTTTTCCACAATGCCCAAAATTATTCATATTTGACTTAAAGCGATATTATTGTAAAACAATCAAACAACTGGAGGACACGCAGTTTGCTATATTGTGGTTGTCTACAGCCATGAATTTCTAGTTTTTATAGGATATTTTTGAACATTGTGTAAAATTCAACACCAAATTCCCAAATTTTCTTTCTGCAGGTGGTGCATCAGCTCCGAGATCCCGTTTGTCACTGCTGTTGTGTTATTTATTCGCTGTTGGAGTGTGGAGCAACACTGGTTCTATTTGTGGTGTTAGTACACAAGTCAATGGACGTTGGCCATGGATGCGCACTCTTTTTTTTTTTTTTTACTTTAAGTGGGTTTCTCAGGATGCAGGACTGCAGGAACAATATGCACACACACAAACACTAACATACATGCATATGCTGATGCATGTCCACATTGACAAACAAACATGCTTTGACAAATCCAAAACCAAAGCCTGGGAAGTAAATTATGTCTCTGCCATGCAGGGTAGTAATAATAATAATAATATTGTGTGTCAGCCATCACTGTTCGAAATGGGAAAAAAAAAACACCCGCCCACAGCTGATTGTCTTCTCTTTCAAGCCTAAAAGGATGTAAATGCAACCTAGAAGGGACCATCAGACTGTTTGGACCCTCTTGAGGTCAAGGCAATGGTACAGACACTAACCGGAAGGACACTGAAGAGAAACGATGGACTGGATTGTCAACACTTTTCTTATTTTTTTCCCAAAGGCAGCAAATGAAGTAAGATCTTTACTGTTTTTGAACAATCCCCCCCAGCCGTGATACATACACACATGTTCATATGTACATGAATCCCAGTTTACTTCATGTTGTTTGTGTTTATGTTGACTGCAGCTCGAGCAGTCAAAATTCACAATTTTACATTTGAATGTATTGTGATGACAGCTGCACAGATGTTTTTTTCTGGATGTGATAAGTGAAGAAAAAAATGTTGAATGTGGAATATTTTTCTCCCTTTCCCTCTTCACCAATTTTCACCATCCAGTCAACTGCAGGAGGAAGTGTAATTACACTTGCTGACCAGCAGAGGGCATGTTTCACCAAAATCCAATCACCCTTTAAAAGTTGAATGATCAGGATTGTAAATATTGTCAAACCTTTAAAAAAAAAAGGAATCTGATTGGTTTAAATGAATTCTATATCCTAGGAAAAAATATGGAAACCAAACTAATCATTTTCATTTCTTGAATGACCTTATTTTTGCTAACCTTCCAATATTTATGATGTTATTATAACTATACAGTATACCTTCTGGCCTCACCTTACATTCATGACTTCAGAGGGGAATGACTGAGACTATTTTTGTGCAAACTTTGCTAACAAGCAGTTGCCTTAAATGCACTTTCCCCATCGTTTTGCTTGTACATTACTAACATGAACCCGTTTGCATCCCTCCCCAGGTGGTTGATATTAATGTGTAATGTATATTTCAAATCTATATATATTTTCTTTTTAAACTCACAGAGGATTTTTTTATCTGTCTTCCAACAAGAGTTGAACCCTCCCGCCCACCCCACACTCCTACTTTCACGTAGATGATTAAATAAACAGAAAGTCAAATGTGCTGTTTGACTTTGATGGATGACATTTTTGCTCTTGTGTTCTTTTCGTCTTCTGGACAGCCGGGGTCAAAAAAGTGAGAAAATGCCAAGTCAGGAGGTTGCAAGGTGCTTGCCAGACAAGAATGATGTAACATCCATCAGCATGTTTCACCTCTTGAGCGCACATAAAGTCAAAATGGAGCCAGGTAGACATATCTTGAATTTAAAGAATTTACCAAACATACATGTATATGTGATCAGTTTTGCTTATTTGTAGAAAATAATGCCTCCCAATAAAAAAGGCAGGTACTCTCTGCTGTTGTGTAATTAACACAAACAAGGTGATGTCGAAAATAACCAGAGAATTACACCATGGAAGCAGAAATCCAAAACTACCAGAAGAGCTGGCTTAATGGCAAGGGAAGCAGCTGGGCTAACCTAGCCTAATACACAGGGGTTCAAAACATTGCAATTGTCAATCCAAGAAGCTCAGTTGGAGTCTGTGTGGACAACAAGCAGGCATCGGAACAAAGAACCAGCATCCCCCAGCTGCAAGCAGTCATCTTAAATGGACAACTGGTGTGCCCGGCCTTCCTGCCTCCAGACCGCTCCATGACGTCTCCTTGGAAAAAAAACAACAACACACAAACCAGGAGAAGGTAGGCACCAGAACAAAACTACAACACAGGAAGACCAGTTTTTATACTAAATAAACCACTCATGTTATGATGATACTGCACATAATAATATGTAATTTTGTGATACATTTTCTTACAGGTTATTCGTACTGTCTAATGTTTGCAGCATTTCTTGAAATGCTGGTTTTTAAACTGAAGCGCTCACTGCACACCATTTTGCACTGTTCCATTTGTATATACTTGACTGGCGTTGTTTAGTTTTTTTTCCCCAGATGAGAAAACATGGTAGGATGGATATATTTTGGTGCAAAAGTTTGCTTTCTTTAAATTCAAAATGCTGGCTTGTTCGTGTTGATGGACTCACCTTGCTCGTTATTAATATTCCCGTATGGGAATGTGGCATTTTTCCTCCTAATTTCTACTATGTTACTATGTCAGGGTACTGAACCAATGCCTAGAGTGAACTGTTTGAGAAACGAGGAAAACAGACAAACATGCACATGGCCATGTTATGGAATCTGGCAAAATTATTGACTTCATTCATTAACGTGTGATTATTTATAATATTTTCTCAAGACAAGAAATCTAGTCACGTTTTGATCTTGTGACACCCCTAATATCTAGCACCATGTGTTGTTTTTTGTTCTCCACAAGCCCTACTATATGTTGCGCTAACTCAATCAGGAAACACAGCAGTGAATTAATGAGGCTTTTAAAGCAGGAGAATCAATCACGACATTAAAAATGCATGTAGGCTAGTTAGTGAAAAACAAAAACTTGCTGCTGGCCAATAAGTGCATGTTCAATAGTGCGTGATGGGAGTGATTGCATGTAAGACAGTTGGGTGGCCCTCATGCATTTGGCACCAAAGGCCTTACGGCAAGCGAGACCTTTTCCAGAAGTGGGTAAGTGGGACACACACATACGCACATACGTCAACAGGAGTTAATTCAAACTGCATGTATGAAAAGCTCACCTTTTATCTCTCCATCAACCCCTCCCCATTGTAAGTGCATTGGCTGTCTATTAGTACAACTTGCAGGAAAGCAGACAAGCTGATCCGATTGAGCGTTGCTAAGCTACAGAACGGAAGCACAAATTGAGCAGCTGTATCCTTCTGCTGTCCTGTACAAGATGCTGGTGAAATCAAGTTAAAGAGAATGCATTTTTCTCTCGGCAGGCATATATGAAACACCATGTTGTCCACAATAACATTGCAGCCGCATCATTAAAGGTCTGGTGAGAATATTTTTCAGAAATGTTACACATAAATGTTTCAGATCATCAAACAAATGGACATATTAGCCAATGACAATACAACTGAAAACTAAATGCAGTTTTTAAATGAAAAAAATGATTGCCCACACATTACAACATAGCAGTGGTTTATCATACCTGAGTTGTAGGTTATAAAGCATTTCTAAAGCTTTGGGACTCTAGCAAACCACAGTGAGAGCCATTATCTACTCATGGCGAAAACATGGAACAGTGGTAATCAGGGGTGAACAGGGGTGGCAGGCCGATCAAAAAAGTGCAGGGACGACTCATCCAAGAGGTCACAAAAGGCCCCACAACAACAACCTCAGTTAAGGTCAGTGTTCATGACTCCACCATATGAAAGACATTGGGCAAAAACAACCCCCATGGTAGTGTTCCAAGACGAAAACCACTGCTGAACAAAAAGAACGTTAATACACCTATCAACATGAGACTGGATAATATGTTGTTGATAATGATAATATTTTGCTCAATGTATAAAACTAAACACAATATACAACTAATAGACATTGCTAAGGTAAAATGTTAATAATGTTCATCGCTACGTATTATATATTATTTTACAATTAAAGGATCCTCTTCATGATTTACTCTAATTGTGTTCCTAATATACACTCTTCACACACACACACCTTCTCAGCCCCCACTTCTACCCTCCTCCTCCTGTGTCACTCGTGCAGGCAACAAGCATGGCAGAGCACAAGAAGAACCCAGACAACGACCTACCAGTGTATCTGGCCAGACCCGCTTCTACAGAACAAGCAGTTCGGCAGAAATACGGCGGCTTGTTCTGCAGCGTACACGATGCGTTTGAGAGTAAAACGATAGACTTTGATGCTCTCAGTGTGCGCCAGAGGAGCCCACGTAGCCTGGGGGCCTCCAGCAGGGAGACAACACCTGGTCCAGGTCCAAGGAGTCCACATGTTGTTGGGTCTGGTTCTGAGAGGCTGGACATGGAGGATGACAAGGTGAGCAGCATGTGTGCATGACAGCAGAGTGTGTCATTGCTGACTTTCCATTTTACTACCACTTGCTTTTTATGATAATATTTCAGTATAACAACCTTACATACATTATGTAGTATAATTACATCAATGAAAGCAGAATGAGTTAAATGTGATCACATGAATACAACTGTCATACTGAATATACTTCACACAATTGGTCTAGTGCACATTTAGGAATGCATCTTTTATTGCAAAATGATTTCTAAAACATGCATAGTTCATATTTCCATGAGCAATGTGCGCCAAGTGGTTAATTTTTGGTAAAATATTGAACACCGACTGTTAAAAATATTTACCGACTGTTGCAAATAAAAACACAATTTAGCACATGTAATAGAAGTATGGACAACTTAGCTGTCAAATTATATTTTTTTAATAATGTTTTTTTTCTTTTAGTTCATATTTTTCAATATTAAAATGTAAAGTATACATTTTTAAATATAGATTTCATGGACTTAATTATTTTGCATAATTTAAGTGAAGTGAAGTATCCAATCTAATTGTTTTTTATTAATTAATGAAAATTAATAATTAATTAGTTTAATTTCAGATATTTTAAAATCTTGTAATTTAAAAAAAGATATTTTTCAAGGTTTACATTTTTCAGTAAAAATACACTGCCTTGGTTAGCGTCATTAACTCGTTCCAGAAGGTCCGGCTCAAACCAAAACGGACTCTAACCAAAGCAAACCCTTTAGAAAATAATGTAAATCCAATTAATCTAACATAAAACACATTTTAGAGACAATAATTATCGTAAACATGCAAAAAAGAATGAAAAAAAAATTTTTGCACCCTTGTCTCGGTGCGGTCCATCACCTTCCTCTTTTGTGCGACCCATATATACTTTGTCTATCTCTCTCTTTTGCAACAAATCTGTAACGCTTTACAATAATGTACACAAAATTACAGTAGTTAATGAGAAACAAAAATCTTGGAATCTTTTAAAAAATATTTTTCAAGGTTTAAATTATTCAATAAAATTGCGATGTCTTGGTTAACGTCCTTAACCTGTTCCAGAAGGTCCGGCTTAAACCAAAACGGACTCTAACCAAGCAAACGCCGTAGAAAATAATGCAAATCCAATTAATCTAACACAAAACACATTTTAGAGACAATAATTATACAATACATGCAAAAAAGACTGAAAAAAATATCTTGCACCCTTGTCTCGGTGCGGTCCATCACCTTTCTCTTTTGTGCGGCCCATGTATACTTTGTCTATCTCTCTCTTTTGCAACAAATCTATAACACGGTACACAAAATTACAGTTGTTAATGAGGAACAAAAATCTTGTAATCTTTTTAAAAATATTTTTCAAGGTTTACATTTTTCAATAAAATTACGATGCCTTGGTTAACGTCCTTAACCTGTTCCAGAAGGTCCGGCTCAAACCAAAACAGACTCTAACCAAGCAAACTCTGTAGAAACTAATGTAAATCCAATTAATAACACAAAACACATTTTAGAGACAGTAATTATAGTTTTACATGCAAAAAAGAATGAAAAAAAAATTCTTGCACCCTTGTCTCGGTGTGGTCCATCACTTTTCTTTCTTTGTGTGGCCCGAGTCAATGTTTTCCAAATTGTGTGTTGTATGAGGTCATAATATGTGGTTGCATGCTGAACTACTGTGTGTGTTGACTCCTCATACAGACAAGCGGTGACACAGCAGGATTTGTGTGTTGTCAGCCTGACGCCAGTGACAGTTTGCTTTGGTGACAGTTGTTACACCGTGGATGCTGAGCAGATTTAACATTCTAAGCATTACGTGTTGTATTAGTGCTGATGATGGAGTCATGGAGGAAAACACCGGTGTAGTGAAGACACAGGGTGGTCTCCAAACAATGGATGGCTTTATCATAGGGGGGTACGTATGTAAGGTGGGTCATGTTTCATATGGTGAGGACAGGCTGACAGCTGCTATATCATTTCGGGCCCTTCTCTGTTTGAAAACAATCATGTCTTTTCAGTGTTTACTATACTGGACATAACATTCCATATGAAAAGGGTACATTCTACACTTTTGTACCTGACTCTATGATAACATTCCCCACTTTTTCCTGGGCTTGAAAGGTTCATTTGCATCCCTGAATGGCTTAAATTACGACTCAAGGAAGTAAAAGTTTAAATGTGCTTTTAACATTGATTTTTGCATAGTGAATGTACACAGATGGGATAAAATGGATGTTGCTCAATCAATGGCATTATTAATTAATAGATGTCTGTCTTTAACAAATAGCTAGCTAGCTATAGAGATCAACATACATAACAACAGCAAACATTTGTTATTGTTAGAATTTATAATAATAATATATTTATTGAATTATTTAATTGCCTGATATAAATAAATAGATATACTGATTATTATTATTATGGCATCAGCTTTTACTTAGTGTTTTTTGTATTATTTTGTGTCTTATCAATTATTGTTTTTTAAATGTGTTATTAGTATTGTTTTTAACAAATAAACAAAAAAAATCAAAGCAAAATTACCATTATTATTAGTAGTAGTAAGAGGAGGATTAGTAGTATTAAAAAAATACACAACAAATCTTTATTTTCATTTATCCCATTTGATGTAATGAATGTAATGTTTGTAATGTGATGTTTTTAATGTAATGTGAATTATTTACATTAAATTAGTAGTATTTTGTATTACGTGTATTTTTAAGGGAGAAATTAAAGATCAACAGACATAATAGCAAGTATACACTTAGTAGATAAGATATAAGAATGTTTTTATGAATCCTTTAGTTTCTTATTCGATTGTCATAAGTGCATAATTATTCAGAAGTCTGTTAAAATAAAGTCTGTCGCCCTCCAGCGGCCATTTGCCGCCACTACTTTCCATTTTGAGGGAGGGGCCGGCTACTAGCTTGGGCCATTGACGCTCCACTGCTGCTGCAACACTTTGCGAGGCTGCGTGTGTGTTAGTGTGTGTGTGTGCGAGTGTGTGCACATCGGTGCTGGCTGACACAACATTCCACATCCAGCATCCACCCAAGAGGGAATCATTCTTTTCATCGTTTTTTTCTTCTTAAAAAGACACCGGGAACCATGTCTTATCAAGGCAAAAAGAACATCCCTAAGATCACGGTGAGTAGTTCACGACCCTTCACTGAATGTGGGAACTTTGATGACTGGATAAAATCACTGCAATAACTGTCGATTAAATAATATGCTTATTGTTGTATATTATTATTACTATTAGGCGTCATGCTGCAGCGACGACATTGTGGTGGACAGGCACGACATTAGGCGTTTTCTTAAAGGTGTCCTGCCTTTTCTTTGTTGAGGGACTCGCCCAGAAAAAAAACACACTTTAATCCAATACCCTAACCGAATGATATTTATTTGTAATTGTTTTCACTGCATTAAATTACATTTTTCATGCAATCAATAGGATTATTCAAGATGCATCCTCCCCCTTCTCATTTCATCTTCTTTTCCGTGAGCCTTTTGGTGTCGTTTTTGCTCTACAGTCATTCAATCTTCTTAACTCTGGCAACCTAAAGGTGTTGCCAATCATGAAGGAAATTCAAAATCACATTTTCCTGTTTTAATGCTGACAGTATGTTGATGTTGCAGGCTTGTGTGCTGCAGCAGAGGAGGAGGAAAAGCACATAGGTGGGAGGGGGGAGGGGGAGGATGGGTGGGACACGCCCATTGGTGATGCTGACATATAAAGGAGTGTTTAATTGTGTGTGGAAGAGGAGAGTGATTGTGTCACAGCACGCAGGGTGGAGGTTGAAAGGATGCCAGTTGGACAGCTGCGGCTTTGGTTTGTCTTCCAGCTGCAGATGTCATCGTCGGCTTCTTCTTTGTGTGTGTGTGTGTGTGTGTGTGTGTGTGTGTGTGTGTTGCCGGCCGGTTTGTCATTGATGCCGCACTGTGTGCAGTCAGTGTAGCTAGGTCTTTGTCTCACATGTTTTAACCTAATCTGTATAGAACCTAAACATAACACTACAGCGGGTGTAACACGCATGAGTTTCACACCAACCGTTTAGCAGCAATGTTTAATAGCGCATGCAGATGCTAACTTCAAATGCGGCTACTCCATCAGGAGTTTGCCCACAGCCACAGCTGTTAGAGTTCATGTTTTATGAGCAGGTACAAATTGGACACTTATACTGCTCTTCTGCTCCCAACCTTTTAAATGATTAAGGTCATGAAGGTTCCTCCAGAGTGAGAGAAAGCAATTGATTTGATTCATTGGTTCCAGGCCCGAATCTGATAAGTGATAGGATTCCTTATTTACGTATAAATGTTTTATAGTTTGGCTGCACAGTGGACTAGTGGTTAGCGTGCAGGGCTCACAGCTAGGAGACCCGATTTCAATTCCACCCTCGGACATCTCTGTGTGGAGTTTGCATGTTCTCCCCGTGCATGCGTGGGTTTTCTCCGGGTACTCCGGTTTCCTCCCACATTCCAAAAACATGCTAGGTTAATTGGCGACTCCAAATTGTCCATAGGTATGAATGTGAGTGTGAATGGTTGTTTGTCTATATGTGCCCTGTGATTGGCTGGCGACCAGTCCGTGATTTACCCCGCCTCTCGCCCCAAAGACAGCTGGGATAGGCTCCAGCACCCCCGCGACCCTCGTGAGGATAAGCGGTAGAAAATTAATGAGTGAATGTTTTATAGTTAGAGCATCCAAAACCTTGTTTAGTACCTTATAAATGTGGTGTTTAACATTATTAGAGCTCTCTAGACACAAAATAACACCCCTATAGTCAATGTTACGTATTTAGTAGGCATAAAAATAAATACATAATAAAGACCATGTGTCAGGGAACTTTTGGGCTCCGAATACCATGAACGCCACATATTAGAAACTGTATTTCCATGAGAGATTCATTCATGCATTCATTTACACCCTGGACTGGTGGCCAGCCAATCACAGGGCACATATAGACAAACAACCATTCACACTCACATTCATACCTATGGACAATTTGGAGTCGCCAATTAACCTAGCATGTTTTTGGAATGTGGGAGGAAACCGGAGTACCCGGAGAAAACCCACGCATGCACGGGGAGAACATGCAAACTCCACACAGAGATGGCTGAGGGTGGAATTGAACTCGGGTCTCCTAGCTGTGAGGCCTGTATGCTAACCACTCGTCCCATATTATATCATATCTTTTTTAATAATGTTGTTATACTGAAGCTAACCGATAAGGAAATAGCATTAAAGCGGTCGGGTTGTTAATAGTTAAAAATACATCTTTGGTACTGAGTGAGTTAATATATTTTTGACATTCCAAGCATGCTGTGGCTAGGGATGATATTTTCCGGTTTCACTTGTGGTGTTATTTGGAAACATGATGGCTGGATTAGAATTAGGCTTCTGTTTAATAGACAATCTGTGCTTCTGGGTGGGACGCTACTCTACATTTTCATTAACATAAATGTGTGTCTTTGCACTGCTTTCTGCTTATATCTAAGCAATGCTCCTGTTATATAGATGATCTTTGAGTATTCGCTCATCTGTTCAATAGATGATGTATGTTAGTGGACAGGACAATCACTCCCGAAGGTGTACTTTGTGAAAATGTAGCTCCCTGGTGAATTGACTTGACTATCCCTAGTGTACAGTATACAATATATGTACTGTATGATTGTATCCGCCCCGCTCCTACTGTACTTTCCATGCCTGTCCATTCTCCTCCAGCTGCTTCCTCACATCAGCCTTTGCCAAAGAGGCTGTGTCACATTTCTAGGTGGGGTTCTTCCTTTCCGCCATGCTGCCTCCACAGCACACTCGGTGTTCGGTAGTAATCCTCCCCTCCCTCAGGAAAAAAAAAAAAAAAGAAAAAAGAAAAGCAAGGAAATTAAACCCAAACTGCGTCTCATGCCATCTCATACCATGCACGCCGCCTGCCACAAAGTCGGCACACAAACTAGAACAACGTGACTCACCATAGCAACCGCTTTATAAGATGGCACCAAAACAGAGAGGGACGGACTTTTTGGTGCTATACTCAATGACTGCCGCAATTAAGGACATTTTTTTTCCTCCCCGGAGTGTGAACAGAATCCGTAATTTTGTGGTAAATATTTTTTGCTTGCTAGGCAACTGAACTGAAACAGAAAACAGAAGCCTGCGTGCCGACACAAACACCCCCCCCCCCCCCCACCCCTCCACTCCAGCATCCTAACAAGGGTTTGCCCACCATCAGGAATTACTGAACGTCTGTTAAAAATGGTCAGCCACCCCAGCAGTCTGGTGAAAGTGGAAAAAATGCATAGTAACAACATCCTGGCTTGTATTTTACATCGGAGCTGCTCTTCCTGTGCACACAGAGAAGAGTAGGACTATTTTTGGAGCTTTGTTGTTTGTTTTTCATCTGAACTTTACCTCTACTCATCTGTCAGCAATCATTATAGGTAGGAGAATAGGTACTATTTTTAATAATACATATAAATGTGTAAAAATAACCTTAAAGGAAATTTTGCTCATCATCCACAATCTTTATGTGAAACATAACCACACAGTGTATATACAGTATATGTTTTTTGTGTCTCCTGAATGCCGTATGTACATATATTTATGTTAATCCAGCCATTTTCATGCTTGAAAATGCTATATTTAGGCAAAAAAATGCTTCAATATTCATATTATTGACAAATAAGCCGTATTCAACAATGAAACAGAATGATTTATTCATATTTTTGAAACAGTGTGATAGAGTTCTATGCTGCTTTATCCTCATTAGGGTCGCGGGTGGTATGCTGGAGCCTATCCCAGCTGACTTTGACTTACACCCTGTAGTCAGCAATTAACCTAACATGCATGTTTTTGGGAATGTGGGAGGAGTACCCGGAGAAAACCCGTTGTAGCTCAACTTCCCATAGTTGCAACCAAACCAACAGCGCCTCTGCTGGTTGCAGGCAAGTAATGCACTCCAATATGCTTCAGATGGTTGATTTGTACCAGGTTATTGTTGTGTAAAGCAACCCCAAAATCCTTGCGTGATGCTTGAGTTAATCCTCTCTAAATGGTTCAGTTTGTTGACTTCGCCAGCTGATAAAATCCTTTTTTGGCAGAGAGCAAAAAAAAATTAATTCTCGACTCAAAACCCGAATGCTGAACATATTACATTATGTACAACCTATAAATCAGTCAAGAATTGCATAGCGTCAATATAGTTTCCATTATTCAGCATTTAGACAAAGCAAAGTTTCTTATTAAATGAGTTTTAATTGAACTGACAGTAACATTCTAGAAGCGTGATGTACTTTATTACGGCTATAACTCTCATGTACAGATTGGCCTTTTTCCCCTTGTTAAACAGGATACAGTCATTGGGAATGACAAAATAGGACATGACCCTGGAAGGTCCAAGCAAATCAGCATCAAAGTCGACTCCCACAATCAATCTTTCAATCTTTCTGAAATACGCGTAGAAGCGTAATACGCTTGTTTGTATTAACATCCACCATCATGTGACTTTTACTCCATTTCCAGAAAGAAATACTTTCATCAAGCACAAAGTTAAGAAAGCTTTTGCTTCAATAAAAACCCAAAGAGGATTACTCAGTCTGAGAATGGTGCTGACTTACTGACACTTGCATATTTCTCAACTTGAATTAAATAAAGTTAAATAAAGTTTAAGAGGATGCATTATGAGAAAATATTTTTTCCAGCACATTATTCAGCGCAAAAATGTGACATACTGTCACGCTTTGTCGCTGATACCACAAAAAGAAGTATTGATGCTGTAGTGCGTTTTGGTAGTATTGTAGGTACTACAAATATATAACGTAATAATTTTGTATTGCACATATTGGAAGTATTGTACATAAAGATATTGCATATTAGGATTAACTGTATTATATGTAGCTGCACGGCAGAAAGTGGTTAGCACTCAGGCCTCACAGCTAGGAGACCCGGGTTCAATTCCACCCTCGGCCATCTCTGTGTGGAGTTTGCATGTTCTCCCCGTGCATGCGTGGGTATTCTCCGGGTATTCCGGTTTCCTCCCACATTCCAAAAACATGCTAGGTTAATTGGCGACTCCAAATTGTCCATAGGTATGAATGTGAGTGTGAATGGTTGTTTGTCTATATGTGGACTGTGATTGGCTGGCGACCAGTGCAGGATGTACCCCGCCTCTCGCCCGAAGACAGCTGGGATAGGCTCCAGCACCCCCTGCAACCCTCTGAGGATAAGCGGTAGAAAATGAATGAATGTATTGTACGTGTTATTTTGGGTATTGTATGTAAAAATACTGAATTGCATGTATTAGTAGGAGTCCACACTATATATTTTACGGTATTTTAGGATGTATGAAAAACCAATATGCTTATTATTACCAGTATTATTATTATGCATCATTGCATTGTATGGATTGCATTGTAAGGTTTGTTAGTAAGTTAGTTACAGTAGACATAGTCCTATTCCATCCGTAGGCAGAACAGTAGAGTAACTAACCTTAGGTCATACTAAAATATAATAGTTTTTTCCATCCATCCTCCTAAGAATATCCATTGTGACTATTAGGAAGTGTAGGGCGGTACAGTATACAGTATAGGGCAGTGTAACGGTATCTCTAAGGAGAGAGGGGGGTGGTCTTTGAGCTGAATGAGCGACAGTTTTAGGGCAGTGCTTTGCTGCATGATGTGTACGTGTGTTGCGTTCCAGCTATGACTGAGAGCTCCATTCTAATACTGTAATGCTTTCAGGGTGTGGTCGCTTGGAAGGTCTCTCAGCTTGCTTTCACGATACTCCATCAGCATTGATTGGAGCTTTTGAAATCCAAATAAACACTCATTACTGATGAGACTTGGCAGTTGCTCCGTTTGTTTCATCCTAAAGTCAACTTGACAAGATTTGAATGCTAGCTTTAGGACTTTGACCTTTTTGGCATCCTCTGTCTTGGTTTTCCTCCAACGACTCAGCAAAACCCAGTCCCCTCATCTCTATCTGCTCCCCACCTCCCTGCAGTGAACTCATCACTATGGCAACGGACTGTTGGAATCAGTCCATGCATGGCGTACAAGCACATTGGATTGTCTGACTCTGTGGCGTCATGGCAACGCCCAGATTAGACGACACATCACGTGATACCAAACTATATGTGGAATCAAGTCTTTGGATTATCCTGCTCTTTATGATGAATAGTGAGGAAAATACCGGTGAACTCCTTTTAATAAATTTTTTTTCTCCTTACAGAGCGACCGGCTTCTTATCAAAGGTGGCAGGATCGTGAATGATGATCAGTCCTTCCATGCAGACATCTACATGGAGGATGGCCTCATCAAGTAAGTCCAGTCCTCTTATCCGTTCCTTTGGTTTTCATCCCTCATCCCAAAAGTTCTTAAAGGCTTGTGCAAATCCCAGCTGAGATAGTACAAACGTTTCTGGGAATATTCAAGACTTGGAAAGCCTTTTGGGGGAGAATATTTTAGACTTGAGTCATGGGGTAGGAGTGTACGAAAAAGGTGAGACGGGTCCAAATATTGCTGTCTAAATAAAGCCTAAAACAAAACAGAACATGCCATTAACAACATTTCCTCACAAGATAGAAGGTTTCCAGTAACTCAGCCTCTTGGTAACTTGGTAAAAATCACCCTAATCCCATTTGACCTATATTTTTCCAATGATATTCCTTGAGTCTGTACTTCCTTACTCAGGAAGATTGGTGTTGCATATTAACAAATTAAGTGCAGGCTCACTGAGCAACTGGTAAAGTAGCAACAAGTTAGATATGTGGTTAACATCTCCAAACCCATTTTATTAACTACGGTTTAACTTTAAATAGAAACCAAATGTAATCCCAACCCAAGGCTAACTCTGCCTGATTAATGCCTACTGACCGTAACCTTGGTTAAATCAAATTCTGGTTAATGCCTCCGAACCACAACTTTCCCCTCCTAACCCAAACCCAAATAGTGGTTATTGCCCTTTAACTGTAACGCTAAACCTAACCCCAGTTCACAACGCTAAATTCTAACTAAATGTTATCCAAACACCAGGATAAACCCTGGTTAATACTGCTAAACTCCAAACTCTGGTGAACACCTTCAAAACCTAACCCTAACCTTAACTCTAATCCTGGTCAATGCCTCCTAACCCTAATCTAGACCTTGGTTAAGGCTTGCTTACCAACTTGCTTACCTTAACTCTTGTTAACTCCTCTTAACTCTCATTCTAACACCTTCCAACCCTGGTTGACAGTCCCAAAACCTAACATTTGTCTTGGTCAATGCCTTCTAACACCAATGTAGACCTTGGTTAAGGCTTGCTTACCAACTTGCTTACTTTAACTCTTGTTAACTCCTCTTAACTCTCATTCTAAAACCTTCCAACCCTGGTTGATAGTCCCAAAACCTTGTCCTGGTCAGTGCCATCAAACACTAACTGTAATTCTGGTTAATTCTTCCCAACCCTAACCAAATCTCCAGTTAATGTTGCAAAACCCTCAAACCCTGACTCTAACTCTAACTGGTTGACACCTCCAAATCGTCCACAGGCAGATCGGCGACAACCTGATCGTGCCCGGCGGCGTGAAGACCATCGAGGCCAATGGCAAGATGGTGATCCCCGGTGGCATCGACATTCACACCCACCTCCAGATGCCGTACCGTGGGACAACCACGGTGGACGACTTTGCTCAGGGGTCCAAGGCAGCTCTTGCTGGAGGCACCACCATGATCGGTAAGGGAAAGTCTCAGGTTAAAACACCAAAGAACAGAGAAAGACGTGAAACTGAGATGCTAAGAGAGTGTTAGACGGGCAACTCTCCAAAACAAGACCATTCAAATGGACTCGTAAAGGAAAGGGGGGGACCTGATTGGCTCCCATGGAAACTGTGCATGTGTGTGTTTGTGTGTGCGCCATTGCAAGCAACAGCTGCTAGATAACAGAATGGCATTAATGCTATTAACTTCTCTGGAAGCGGGGTGAGACACATCCACTAACAGACGTGCCACTGTTACCATTCATTGGGGTGGAGGGATTATATTTCATAGGGGGGTGAAAACATTCACTCTCTGTGTGCGTGTTGTGAATAGTTGCCCACCTACACACAGCTTGATAGTGTGACCGTAAACTGTTATTATTGTCATTATAACAATGGTGCAGACATTGTATGGTCACTGAATGTGATTGTTATATGCTTCATGTCCATGTTTTGTCCTTACTAAATTATATAACATACTATAACCTATAGTGTAGTTGCCAAGGTTGTACGCATACACTTACACGACTGCAGAGAGTATCATGTGTTTATAAGGGGAAAGGCTCTTATTAGAGAGGAGGTTGTTTTATATATTATGATCTTTTACCAGTGTGTAATGGGGTCTAGTATGACACATGAAGGTATCACAAGTTACTTTATTATTTGAGGTATGGCATCTATAAGAGCGGAAGCCACTATTTGATAAATACAGTAACATTACCTGCGGTTTTGGATATTTACGTGTGGATACAACACCATCAAATACACCACTGTGGATCCTCTCACTCACCATTCAGCATTTTGATTTAGGGTTAGTTAATTTGCTCATTTTGGTCCAAATGTTATTTATTCTCCAAAAATAGGTTGTTTGTTAAGATTCTGCACTTTGTTTGGCAGTCCTTGAATGCATCATAATTTCTGTAAGACGCAAAAGCGAAACTTACATATAAATTCTACACAGGTTCCATCTTTACATCCATCATCTTGCAACTTATATTTGGGGTCTACATATTTGCTCCAAGACTGTCAGAGCTTTTTTTCCTGTCACTCACATTTCTGTAGGATGCAAAAGCGAAATGTACATATTAATTCAACACCAGTTCCATATTTACATCCATCATCTTGCATCTTATATTTGAGGTCGACATATTTGCTCTAAGACATTCAGAGCTTTTTTTCCTGTCACTCACTCACACACACACACACACACCAGTGACTTGGCTGGAAAAAAAGTTGATCAAATGTCGGTAGAAAGTTAGCAAAAGTTACGATTGGAGTTGATGATTTTAAGGTAAACATTCATTTTGTCTTTTTTTTTGCCCTCGTCTTCGGAAAACGGGTTAAATATTTGGGGTCCGAGGAATATGTCTGATCACGTCACCCTCACGCTGTGACATGAACGAAATGTGACATGTGCCGAAGTTTAGTTGCCACTGGTGGATCGCAGCCGAAACCTCACGGTGACAGCTGATCCTGCAAGACGACACTGAACAAAAAATAGAAAACACCAGCAGTCTCATCTTGACATCACCCCGTGGTAACTACAGTATGCCTGCCCCCCCCACTCCCCACACAGTGGATCATGTGATCCCAGAGGCAGGAAGCAGCCTGATGGAGGCCTATGACCAGTGGAAGATGTGGGCTGACGAGAAGGCCTGCTGTGACTATTCTCTCCATGTGGACATCACCCACTGGAACGACAGCGTCAAGCAGGAGGTGGACAACCTGATGAAGGACAAAGGTGTGTTTTGTCTTATCCCATTTTCTGCTTTCTTCATGCAACTTTTGGGTCATATTTGCTTTGTCTTTTCTCACTTTATAGGTGTGAACTCTTTCCAGGTCTATATGGCATATAAGGACTACTACCAGATGAGCAACAGTGAGGTTTGTAGCTCAGACAACATGTGGCTAACCAAAATAGCATGGCTTAAAACAAGTGTCACACATCTGGCACACACACACACTCACACACAACATAACAACATGCAGGCCATTTTGGGACACAGTAATTGCAGTGTGCCACCTGAGATCAAAAGGATAGTGATTCTTTGTATAGCAAGAACTTGTGACTATAATGTGTTTTTTTCTCTCTCTCTATTGTGGTTGCAGCTCTATGAGGTGTTCACTTTTTTGGCAGAGAGGGGGGGCGTTGCTCAGGTCCATGCTGAAAATGGAGAGATAATCGCAGAGGTAAAAAAAAAAAATACAAATTTGACGGCCTTGATTCTCAATGTCATATCCCGGTTCCCTTTTTTCTTCCTTTTTATGGAGCATCTTCTAGAAACACAGACTACGAAGCTTATTATATCATGACCTGAAATTTAAAAAAAAGCATGTTAAATATGTTTGCACATATATAGTATTATAATATGTTATAATATATAACATAATATATAAGTAGCATAGAAAATTATGGATGGATGGATAGTTAATGGGCACACAATAATTTCAGTGTATTAAAATATCACTATATAGTGGCTGGCAGCACGGTTGACTAGTGGTTGGCCTCACAGCTAGGAGACCCGAGTTCAATTCCTTCCTCGGCCATCTCTGTGTGGAGTTTGCATGTTCTCCCCGTGCATGCGTGGGTTTTCTCCGGGTACTCCAGTTTCCTCCCACATTCCAAAAACATGCTAAGGCTAATTAGCCACTCCAAATTGTCCATAGGTATGAATGTGAGTGTGAATGGTTGATTGTCTATATGTGCCCTGTGATTGGCTAGCGACCAGTCCAGGGTGTACCCCGCCTCTCGCCCGAAGACAGCTGGGATAGGCTCCAGCACCTCCCCTACCCTCGTGAAGATAAGCGATAGAAAATGAATGAATATATAGCGGCTTCTAAAATATTTGTTGTTGTTGTGTGATGATCCAACAGGAGCAGGCACGTATGCTGCAGATGGGAATCTCCGGGCCAGAGGGTCACGTGCTGAGCCGGCCTGAGGAGGTCATAAACATATCATAAGCATTACTACTAATCTATGTACAGTATGTGTTGGTGTGTGTGCTATGTCGTTTTGTTGTTATTGGAATGTAAATATACAATGTTTTTGTTATTGCACATGTGGTTTCATGCACATTAGTGACGTTTGGGCGTAAATCATCAGCCTCAGAAGAAAACAGCTGAATGATCTCAGCTCAGCAAGGACGTTGTCTGCTTTGAGAATTAAGAAGCAACCTCAATGAACTGTTTTTAATTGCGTATTTAAGCAGACACAATTTAACTCAACTTTCCCCACACATTGATTCCATCGTCCTGTAAGTTAATGTAACTGAACTTCATTCAGGTTCAAGTTCAAGGTCGATACTTTTTGGTTGGAAAGTCATTATTAAAACAGCCGACTAAATACGATATTTGCTGTGCTAGGCTTTATTTGAGAAAACCATACTTGTTTTTTTTCCACTCTAGCTGGAAGCGGAGGCAGTATTCCGGGCCATCACCATTGCCAGCCAAACCAACTGTCCCCTCTACGTGACCCGCGTCATGAGCAAGAGCGCTGCCGACATCATCTCACAAGCCCGCAAAAAAGGTAGATTATTGGCCGACAACTCAACTCTATGCACTTTTTAGGAGCGTTTCCTTAATAGTGTTTTCTTATTAGGGAATGTTGTGTTCGGGGAACCAATCACTGCCAGCCTGGGTACTGATGGAACGCATTACTGGAGCAAGAACTGGGCTAAAGCGGCGTCTTTTGTCACATCCCCACCTCTCAGTCCTGACCCTACCACTCCGGACTACCTGAACACGCTTCTGTCAAGGTACGACAAAACTGCTGAATATTAATGACATTATTTATTGTTTTTATTATAGTTAAATGTATATACCTTAGTATTTTTCGTGTTTCTGGATCACTGTCTGGATACAGGAATTTTTTTGAGGATGCCATAACATTTGTGCGTATCTTTATTGTGAGCACTTGTTTGGGTCATTGTACGCAATGTACATTTTGCTGGTACATTGCGCTAACAGGCTAGGTGTTGGCATACTAATGTTAGCATTATCATTTTTCATGAGTGGATACATATATAAACGCTTATCGCTATCATGTTTGATGCTAGCATGCTAACATTAATATTAGCTAATGTTAGCATAGTAGCAATTTTAGCTATTTCCGTGGGTAGACACTTAAAAGAACACGTAGCACTATCATGCTATGTGTTAGCATGCTAACATGCTAATACTAGCGTGATAAAATTAGCATAGTAACATTTTTAGCCATTTTCATAGGTAGACACTAATATGCTAGGTGCTAGCATGTTAGCATTGCTAGCATTTTAATATGAAATTACCAGCATTTTTGTGATTTTTATGAATATGAACTTAAGCAGACACTTGGCATTATCATGCTAGGTGTTACCATATTAACATTAGCATGCTAGCATAGTATAACAGGTTTAGCATTTTCAGAGGTAGGCACTTACAGTATACGAACACTTAGCGCTATTATGCTAGATGTTAGTATGCTAACAATAGCATGTTAGCATTGTTAGCATTCTTTAAGTCATTCAAACCCTTCCATGGTATTTTTCATCAAACAAAAAGGAATACAGTAACTCATGGAGTGCCATATTTCTGTTTTCCAGTTTGTTAGCGTCCGTGCTATCTAGGGATGGGATTTGAATTGTGTTGTTGTAATGTCAATACAGAGTTATTCTTAGTTGGAACACGACTGTAAGTGTGAGTTTGCCTGTCAATCAGGAAATAGTTTCCAGTCAAAAAGGACTAACTCAAGTCTTTTGTCTTTGTGACTTGTTTTGGTGACCTCCAGCGGAGATCTGAGCGTGACGGGCAGCGCTCACTGCACCTTCAGTGTGGCTCAGAAGGCCATCGGCAAGGACGATTTCACTCAAATCCCGGAGGGTGTCAACGGGGTGGAGGAAAGGATGTCGCTCATTTGGGACAAAGCTGTGGTCAGGCACTCTTACATCTTCATCCAAAATCATATACAGTACATGTATCTATATTTATTTATCTTTAACTCCAGCTCTGTTTCTTTTCCTGTACAGACTACAGGCAAGATGGACGAGAACGTGTTTGTCGCTGTCACCAGCACCAACGCCGCCAAGATCCTCAACCTGTACCCACGCAAGGGTCGGATCGCCGTGGGTTCTGATGCCGACCTGGCCATCTGGGACACGGATGCCATACGAACCATCACAGCCAAAACACACAACTCGGTGAGTGAACCCCATTGATATATGTAATTCAACATGGACGTAGAATAAAAAGAGCAGCGCAGAGCTTCTAAAGTTGGAGAAAACACATTTTTGACAATCATCCAGGGAGCTCCCAGTTCCTCAGAACGGAAATGAGGTCTCAAAGGATCTTTATCTGACTCACTGAATCAAAAAAAAACACATTGAGGTAATGCTAACAACCATGAAGTGGTATTTCCTATCATATATTACACTGAGTATTGAGAACAATATGGAGATAAGTATTTGATCACATGGCAGATGTTCCACAAAGACCAGAGATTTGGAACATTTGTACACAGTTTTAGTAGGGAAACTAAAGTGGAAAACACATTTAGGAAATACAACATTGGATTTTTATGCCGTTTTACACAAGCTTTTTTCCACCCGCCCTGCTGAAGGCCACTGCTAGCATAGTAAGCTAGTGAGCTAACGAGTTAGCCTCTCCAATTTAGTTATTACTTAAGTTATTACTTTAGTTAAACTTTAGTTAAACTTAAGAAAGTGTTTGAAAGAATTATGTGTGCTTTTGTTAAATTTCCTCATTTGGTACACTAGAAAAATCGAATGAAATCCACCAAATTCAGCCTAGTGAAGCTCTTTCGTTGTATTTGTCTCTCATTCACCAGACAAAGACACAAAGAGCTCTGTCTCTGGCGTAACTAATAATCTGCAAAGCTTTTATAATTTGGATGGCATCCTCCGTGGGCTCTTATGTAATGATGTCACATGTTCATTTCCCACTGCTTGTCCTACTAGGAAAAAAGAGGATTTCTATCCCAGCACAGATAAATCTAACCTAATGGCTATTTTGATGCTAGGCCAGGCAGGGGCGGACATGTTTAGCATACATATTGAGCTGTGCAGGACTGTTAGTTTATCTACAAGTATTACTCACACACACATATTTGACATGACATCACATTTGGCATGCAGCCACTCATTGGGAGTTATGCCCTCCTCTGGCCTCAATTTGCAAAACAGGCCAAAAAGGAGCAACAGCCGAATGAAGGATTCCAGATTATAAACAGAAAAAGTAGTGCAAATGGAAAAAAGATAACATTTAATGGACAGTAAAGTTTAAGAGGAAAAAGGGTGTCCAATTCCAATTCCTTATTCAAATCTCTTATTCCAGGCTGCGGAGTACAACATCTTTGAGGGAATGGAGCTGCGTGGAGCTCCACAGGTGGTCATTTGTCAGGGCAAGATTGTTCTGGAGGACGGGAACCTGCACGTGACCTCCGGCGTTGGTCGCTTCATCCCTTGCTCGCCCTTCCCGGACTACGCCTACAAGCGCATCAAAGCCAGGAAGCAGGTAAAACATAAAGTATATCACGGCGCTTTACATCCTCATTCATTCATCCATTTTCTACCGCTTATCCTCACGAGGGTCGCGAGGGGGTGCTGGAGCCTATCCCAGCTGTCTTCGGGCGAGAGGCGGGGTACACCCTGGACTGGTTGCCAGCCAATCACAGGGCACATATAGACAAACAACCATTCACACTCACATTCATACCTATGGACAATTCGGAGTGGCCAATTAACCTAGCATGTTTTTGGAATGTGGGAGGAAACCGGAGTACCCGGAGAAAACCCACGCATGCACGGGGAGAACATGCAAACTCCACACAGAGATGGCCAAGGGTGGAGTTGAACCCCGATCTCCTAGCTGTGAGGTCTGCATGCTAACCACTCGTCCGCCGTGCACACTCTATAGTCTTCATTTTGTTTTCTTCAGCCAATCAGAGGTGGACTTGCTGGTGTGTTTTGGATCATTGTCCTGCTTCAGAACCCAAGTTGGTTTCAGCTTGAGGTCACCAACAGATGTCTGGATATTCTCCTTCAGGATTTTTTTTTGGTAGACAGCAGAATTCATGGTTCCATTTATCACAGCAGGTCTTCCAGGTCCTGAAGCAGCTAAACATCCCCAGACCATAACACACGACCAAAAAGTTCAACGACCACGCAGTATTTTTCCAAAGGTCTTTGGGATCATCAGGTTTTCTGCCAAAATTGAGACGAGCCTTAATGTTCTTTTTTTCAGCAGTGGTTTTGGTCTTGGAACTCTGCCATGCAGGCCGTTTTTACCTAGTGTCTTTCTTATGGTGGAGTCATGAACACTGAACTTAACTGAGGCAAGTGAGGCCTGCGGTTCTTTGGATGTTGTCGTGGGGTCTTTCGTGACCTCTTGGATGGGTCGTTGCTGTCTTGGGGTCATTTTGGTTGGTTCACTACTGTTCCATGTTTTTGCCATTGATGGTCAATGGCTCTCACTGTGGTTCTCTGGAGTCCCAAAGCTTTAGAAATGGCTTTATAACCTTTTCCACTTAAAGTCAGGTGTGATAAACCACAGTTAAGTTTCCTTTTAATGGTGAGGGGATCACTTTTTCACACTGGGACATGTACATTTGGATTTTTTTTCTCCCCTTAATAATAAAAAGCAGCATTTTGTGTTTAGTTGTGTTGTCATTGACTAAGATTTACATTTTTTGATGATCTGAAACATTCATTGATTCATTTTCTACCGCTTTTCCTCACAAGGGTCCCTCACCCTGGACTGGTTGCCAGCCAATCACAGGGCACATATAGACAAACAACCATTCACACTCACATTCATACCTATGGACAATTTGGAGTCGCCAATTAAACTAGCATGTTTTTGGAATGTGGGAGGAAACCGGAGTACCCGGAGGCATGCACAGGGAGAACATGGGTGGAATTGAACCCTGGTCTCCCAGCTGTGAGGTCTGCGCGCTACTCACTAGACCACCGTCCAGCCTGATCTTAAACATTTAAGTGACAAGCATGAATGACACTTTTTCACACCATTGTTTATTATTATTATATCATCTTCTTTACATAATACCTACAACTATGTAATGCAGTTTATTATTAGTAGTAGTAGTAGTACTAATACTATTATTATTTTCAGTGAATTCCTACATATTCCTAAGTATTCCCACTGAAAGTGTCCCTCTCATAATTTTCCCCAGTTGAACTTCCCATGAAAAGTTTATGGAAAGTTTCTAGAAATGTGGTTGCGGCTTAAACAGTAAATAAAACCATTTGTAGTTTCCTGTCTAGCCTTCAAGTTTTCACCGTATTCTTAAGGATGTGCAAACTTTCAGTTGATGCTTGACTGAGGATTAAAAAAAGAAAAACATGAACCAAACTTACCAAAAACCACAATGTAATAAAAAATGTCTGCTTCTTTTTTCTTCTTTTTCCATTCTAACCTTTCTATTTGTTTGTTTTTTGTGCAGCTGGCTGTCCTTCGGGCAGTACCCAGGGGAATGTACGATGGCCCTGTGTCGGAATTCTCCCTGTCGCGTGGCGGCACACCCTCAGCCTCGGCACGCACGTCACCGACCAAACAGCCTGTCAGAAACCTGCACCAGTCTGGATTTAGTCTAGCAGGTAACCTTGCACCATGCGGTGAGCACTGCTTCTTAATGCAATATGCATGTTTTATCCTTTGTGGCTTTAACTCAGGTACTGCAGTATGTGACGGGCCATTTTTATTGGTATCGAACCGCGGCTCACTACCTCTCTGCCCTTTAGTACTGCATAACAATACAAGTACTGCATGCAATTGTAAATCAACACATGACCTCATGTGCAGACACCACAGTAGTGCCTGGCCACTTGCCCTACTTTGTTTCACTGCTATGTTGCCAGGTGCTAACATGCTAATTTGTAGCATGTTAGCATTTAAGCTACTTTACGCATGTCTAAAGGCAAATACATACATGGCATAATACAGGAAGGTTATAGGACAGCTTTGGCACTTTGGGTACTTGAGGCTCTCTTGCTAGGTGCCAGCATGATAACCGTTAGCATGTTAGCATTTAAGCTAATTTACTCATGTCTAAATGCAAATACACACACGGCATGATGTAGGGACACTATGGGACTGCCTTAACACTTTTAGGACTTAATGCTTTCTAGCTAAATGCTACCATGCTACCAGTTAGCATGTTAGCATTTGACTTTTTTATACATATCAATGAAAATACACACGGCATGATGTGTGGACACTATGGAACTACCTTGACACTTTCACTACTTAGTGCTATCTTGCTAGGTGTGACCATGCTAACTGTTAGCATGTTGGAATTTGTTGTTTTCCTCACATCTAAAGGCTAATACAGACATGGCATGAGGCAGGGATATTGTAGGACCGCATTGACGCTTTTGCTATAGAGTGCCATCTCGCTAGATGCTAGTGTGCTTACAGTTGACAGTTTGCTTTTTTGCTAAATTCCTCATGGAATGTACGCACGGCATTGTTCCCATCAAAATTTCCATGGGAATTTTTTGGTTATATTTACACTTTCATTGACAATGTAAATATATTACTATAAGGTAGCAGAATAATGTAATTAATCCTAGCCAATCATGATGAGGTATAGTCAACTTTATTTATATAGCCCTTAATCACAAATGGTGATGAGTGGACTCTAAATCGTCCATAGGTATGAATTTGAGTGTGAATGGTTGTTTGTCTATATGTGCCCTATGATTGGCTGGCGACCAGTCCAGGGTGTATCCCGCCTCTTGCCCAAAATTCCCCTGGGATTGGCTAGTGAGGACAGGTGGCATAGAAAATGAATGGGTGGATGGATGTAAATAATAATTGCTTAAATATCTCCTGCCTTTATATTCCTAGGTCCCCCGACTCCTGATGACATCCCCATCAGGCCTGCTGGCCGCCGTATTACAGTGCCCCCTGGTGGCCGATCCAACATCACCTCACTCAGTTAAACACCTTGCCTTCTTCCCTGGTGGACTTCAACTGTGTATTGTGTGTAAGAGTGGGGGTAGCTTTGACATAAAGGACCATTATTAATTACAGACAAACAAACTGCAAAATGCCTTACCTGCCACTATGCTAGACAACTTTTTTTTCAGTTTGATGAAGGATTTGGACAAGAATGGAGCATTTCAAAGGTGTTTTTTTTAAAACACAAAATAACCAAAGCACAACCAGTTACAGCCTCTTTTCTAAACAGTGAAATATGCTAGAAAATCTGTGCTGGTGCTTTTGGTAGTTGTTTAACAAAATAAATATGTTCCAAAAACATTTCTATACATTAAAAACTCACCCTAATTAGCTTTCTATGTTGTCAGGTCTGCACGATGCAGTACTGTTAGTAAGCGCCAGAGGGCGTTGTAGATACATTAGTCGTCATGTAGCTTTGTGAATGATGTTGTTGCAGCTTGGTTTTTTTTAGGTTGTTTTGGGGGGCCAAGTAAATGAAAAAAGGTACTTAGGAAATCCTTAAGGCGTTTTTGAAAAAAAAAACTGATGGACATGGACCTGCATGGGCCATTTTGACACTTTGGTGACGTGATCCATGATCCTTTTAAAGATGGACCCCATCCGTGTGATGTAGTCATTGATGATTATTTAAAAAGTAGCAAGAGAGTTAAGTGTGTTTCATTGCCTGAACATCATGGTTGTCTTACAATGACTGAGTATCATTTTGCACTTGATGAAGTTTAAAGAAATGTACACTTTGTAGTATAAATCCCTCCCAGTATAAAAACATGCAACATAGATACTTCCCTTAAAAACACAAGTCCTACTATGCCAACATGCAACCACTCTATCAACAGCCTCATAGTACGTAGGAGTCCAGTATTCTACCTAAGTAAAGCTGTTCCACTGAGGAGGAAGGAAGGAAGGAAGACGGTGCTTTTATCCATTTTATTAGGGCCACACTGAAAAGAAAGTTTAACTAAATTTTACAAGAAATTAGTCATATCGTTAAAAAAAATTGTATATTTAGGAAAAACATGTCATAACCTCACAAATTCAAAGGCATATTCATAAGATACATACGAGGAAACAGAAAATTGTAACGTTTAATATACGTATAATGACTTCAATGTTATAAGAAAATGGTAATTTTAAGCAAAAGTAAAAGACTTAAGAATAAAGTTGTGATTGTTATGCTACAATAATAGTGCTGATTAATTTAATTTCAGTGTGGCCTTAATTAATTTAGAGAGATCAAGCTGTGGTGTGTTGTATTTATATGAGTTTGTTTCTTTTTATACTGTTGTATCAAACCCCAAAACATGGCAGAGATGTGTTGTGGAGGTCTGATTGGATTCTGGAATAAAAAGTTGCAACAGACTGACAGAATGAGGTGTGTTTTTCACCCGTGTTGTCACGTTCGGGTTAGAAAGATCGCACATTTGCTAAAAGCCGCAAGTTGGCTGAATGTTAGCATAAAAAGACACTCGTAATTCTATGTTACATTGATGACACATGACATTAGATTACACTGCATGGAGAAAAAGAAAGGAAAAAGTTATCCTCTCATTCTGTGTGGAAGTGGTAAGTTTTTTTGCTTCTTACTTTTTCCCCGTTCTGTTTGAAATACTTTCTTAAGTTTAGAATAAGTGATCCCATTGCCTACACAATGTGGTGTAAACATTGGATTTTCTTTGCTCTAGCTACGAAAATATTCCATTTATTAATATTGATTCCTACTCTCCGGAAATTCACTTGATCGGGGATCAATGGAACCAATTAACTGCGATAAACAAGGTACAACTGTATTTGCTTTTATTTATTGAGTCATTTCTATGCATGAAAGTGCTCAGTTAGTAATGTAGTCATAAACATGTATTCTGTTCCTGACAGTGAGTCATCCTGTGGCCATGGCTGACAAAGAGAATGATTCAGTCTGAGTGAGCAACCCTGAATGACATCATGATCTTGTCGATGTAGGACTGAATCATCAGCTCAAGCATCTATGACCTCCTCAAGGCTGACTATATGGAAAAAAAAACATGAAGATGATCACGACTGTACTTCATTTGTATGCAAATGGTGCAATGTTATATCGAGCCACTAGGGGAAACAATGAGTAGAATGACTCGTTAACTGCTATTGTTTGGATATAGCTCTATTCCAAAAATATTTCTATACGTTAAACTCATCCTAATTAGCTTTCTTATTCATTCATTCATTTTCTACCGCTTTATTATTTAAATTTGTGGCATTTTAAAGCGTTCATTTCAGTGAACCGGATCATTTCGGTTAATTCAATAAAAAGATCCGTTCGTTTCGTTCATTTCGGTCAATCGGTCAATGGGTCGTTAGCCTGTGATCCCCCTGTGCATATACCCGGTCAGGCGAGTCGAGTCAGTCCGTTCACTCATGTTCACGTTTTTTTCCGACTCAACAGCGTAACAAGACGTGATGACGTACCTTGAAATCCGAAGTATTATGACAACCCTCCGGAGCCGAGGGTCTCAGCTCCCCGGTCCGTCTCGATTACATCTTTAATCACTAAAGTTAAATAAATTACACTTTACTACAGCAGGGGGCGCCGTTAACACACAAAATATTATATCCTGCTTACACAAGAGGTGGAATGCCGCCTTTCTGGGATATTCCTGAATATTCTAAGTAGATTCTAAATATTCAGGCCCATTCTTCATGTCATGCTGCCACGGGGAAAAAAAATAATGAAATAATGACACCAGGCAGTTTCATTGAATAAAAGAAAGTTATTATTTAAGGCACACCTTAATAGATTGCAACTCTATCACAGATTAGTACAAGACAGTCACAAATAAGGACAAAAATAATACAATTTAAAACCTTCCCTTTTTTTTTAATCATATACATACACATTTCATTATCAGCCCTCAAAACGACTCCACGATGGATTAGTTAAAAACAGGAAAGACACCCTAAGTTTAAAATGACAACAAATAACAGCAACACTAAAAAAAGGTAAAGTCCAAAACACTGTACCCATTTTTTGAGGGGGTGGAAAAGTGCAAGTTAAAGAGTTAAAAACATATACATAAATAGCAGACAAAATTGTATGTGTGTATATGTTGAGTGGTGTGGAAAAGTGTGTGTCCCACTACTGTACGTATATGATATGATGATAGCAGGCTATGTATGATATTGGCATATAGCTACTCGTACGTGTGCATCTGCAGTGAATGCATTTCACAGTGGATGTGCAAAGCGACCTTTATATGTTTCGTATTCATTTTTTTATTATTACAGTGTCAACTCGGTAATTTGAAGTATACAGTAAAGAAGATGGTTTTTTGTCCATTTGTGTAACTTCACTAGTGCTTCTAAAAGTATGATTATTATGAATAAGCTAGTACTACTACTGCTACTATCAACATACAGTATCTGCTGCATCCATGATTAAGTGAGGCCGCCAGTAGTAGGTCTTCAAAATAAAAGCAAAATGTCTTACAGAATTATTTTCACAGTAGAACCTCCAAAGTTGCAGCCGGACGTTGGTTGACTTCCGAGTTGTTGTATTTTCAAAGCAATTTTCCCCATAAGAAAGCGATTTATAAAACATGTAAAACTAACGGAAAATTGAGGTATCGCAGGAATTAACATGCTGTGACTTGTTTTGTAAGTGATACTTCCTGTTCTATGGCTTTCATCACACTTTTCCTATTTGCTGTCTTTGTTGTTGTTTGACTTTTGAGGCAATTTTTGTTTGAACTCCAAATTATACAACTTTGGCCCGTTCAAAAATCCACCATATTGTTATTGAAATACAGTGAGACGATGTTTACTATATATACGTTGCTGACATACAAACATTTGTGTCCAAAGTTGTAAAAGCTACTACACTATCAATTTTTTGGTGCCCTTCTGCTTAGGTACCAACATGACGGACGGTTGAAAACAACGGACATAAATAAATGTCCCTGAATTGCACCGTGTTGCTATGGTTGTGGTTGGACTGGTCTGCACCAGACCTTAGCTACATCTTCATTTGCATATTATTCAAATCAACAGGATTATATCACAGCTATGTTGTCTTTAGAATTGAAAATAAAGCAATAGAATCCAGACCGGTAAAGCGCTATTAAAAAGCCTCCTATAGACAACGCAGTCCAAGTCCGAGTCCATTATCTTCAAGCGGGACCACGTCGCTTTCATATGTTAATTTCAAATGTTCATTGTCTCGTCTTCCATCATTGCTTGTGTGTAACATCCCTGTAACATTTGTGTGCTTGCTCGGAGGGTTTGGCGATACGTAGGTGCTGATCTACAAGCAGCAAGCAGGTTGAAGAGATTAACGGAGAGTACAGACTCAAAAGTCAAGACGACTTATCCTGATAAATAGTCCACGGCTTGGACATTGTTGTTCTGACCGTCCTCTATTGCTTTGTTCTTGTCGCTAGTGGACAGTTGCAATGAGTCGGAATCTACCACCGCTTTCTTGGACCTGTTGAAGAAAGAATATCATATTTAAAAAGTAGTTTTCAT
The DNA here is from genome assembly GCF_037039965.1 of Doryrhamphus excisus. Taxonomy (NCBI): domain Eukaryota; kingdom Metazoa; phylum Chordata; class Actinopteri; order Syngnathiformes; family Syngnathidae; genus Doryrhamphus; species Doryrhamphus excisus. Next base: position 7,782,929 of record NC_136377.1, on the reverse strand, counting down.
CTGAAATATAGATGTGATATGTAGTATTCTACACTGGTCACTAGGTGTCAGTAATGTTACATTGAGACAATAGCCACCAACACAAGTTAAGCTACTGAATAGTAGCCTATCGTAACAACATGATGGTAAATTGTCAGTGGCCTCTCTGAAACTGCTTATGTGTGTGTACACACTACAGATATGTACTAAGGGTGTGGGAAATCATAATTATCGGCTCATTCATTGGGTATGGATGTAATTGACGGGTGGAATCCACAGAACTACATTACGTAGAAAACTCAACGTTTTTGTCGCCGCGAGTCCGCCATCTTGTGTAGCACTACCTTGTTCGTTTGCGACTTTCGACGTTTTAACTGATGATTTCTGGAATTCTTAACGCAATAAGGCATTAAAATGCCATACTTTGCGGCTGTAAACTACCTATATATGTCTATAGACTGCGGACGCTGAGCTGCCAAGTTGTGCTACACAAGATGGCGGCGTGCGCAATGAAGCACTGCGCGGCGGCGACACCGCGCTCTGTGTGTTGTGTCCAGGTGTGAGCTTTCTACGTGGAATCTACATTCAAATCGCTGCGTTTGTGAGTATCAGTAAAATCTGACACACACGCCGTTTTATTAATGTTCATCTGCTGTTCCCCAGGTGCAATGAATGCACCATCATTAGTTCGCGTTTTGTATAGAATACGGACGAAAGCCGTGAGGCACATACAACTACTAGTAACACAGCATGGACGTTCGTTCGCACGCAGCAACAGCGAGGAAGTTTCTGTACCTTACCCCCCCCCCCGCAACGTTTAAATAGTATGTTTGGAAACACTACTGATTCGCAAAAAACGGCGGTAAGCTCCACAAAAATTTCGTCATTTTAAAAGAAAAGAATGCCGCGTTAAAAAGCCGTACAACGGCAGCACTACAAACATACGGAACCCCTTAAAAAGGGGACACCACAACACGGACAATTCTACCGCCGGACGCCGGGGAAAACCCAAGCAAATCAGGTCAAAACAAGTGGAACTTCCGCTGCTTTCCAAATTGTCCAGGAGCTATTTGTCCGTCCCCAACAAGTGTCCCCACCCTCTCTGAACGAGCAGGTCACATTAGAACAGCAGAGCAGTTGGTTTCTTTCTGAATTTTAAACAATTTTAAAAGGGTATAAGTTGTTTTACACTTTCTATATTAGCCTACCCACTTCCTAGCTCATTCATACTAGCAGTATGTTTTGCAGACAGGAATATAAACAAACATTGATTGCACTGTTGAAAGTGTCACTTTAACTTTGTTGTTGCTGCGTACTGTATTTTTTACAGCAGTAATTATTGTTAATTGTTTTACTCCACCACTGAACCGCTGCTATTGTAATTGCATAGCCGATGTGAAAGCGTGCAGAAAAGTGGTTGTTGTTTTAAGATGGTGAAAAGAATTAGCAAGAACTGATGCATAGTAAAAAAGATAAACAACACTTTAGTTGAATTTACTGCCACGTGCCTATAAGGAATAAAGCCAAAATCCTTTTTGTAGGACCATACTGAATTCTATTTTATTTGCATCATGTTGAATTGTATCATATCGCAAGAAATTGCACCACATCGTATCGGATCGCATTGATTTGAACTAAATGATTATCGCATCATTGTATCGCCAGAAAATTCCATGTATCGTTAAAGTATTGTATCAAACACCAACAACCAATCCAACTATTGGTAACATATGCTAACCGGTCGATGCGTTCGTTTTACTAGGAGTGTGTTGACTGTTGGGGTCTCTTACTTTTCTCTGTTGAAGATGATAAAATCTCTCTGGACGTTGTCCAATCGTTGCTGCAGCTGACCATTCTGAAGAAAAAACAAAGACGGCAGAAATCAAAACTTGTTTACAGCAAGAACTAGTTCACCACAATGTATTCCACTTGGCATTCTCTAGCTGTTCACAATAATGTAAGCAGGGGGCCCCTAGGTTTACGATGTTACGTGTTACATTTTGTAGTAACAAACATACTCCCGTAAACTCATTAAAAACACAATTTTGGTCCGAAAACACAAAACTCACTGGAGAACTAGTTATAGCATGTGCTGGTGGCATAATACACACCACTTGTGGCACAAGAATGCAGTTTATGCCTTGTTTACGACGCTATTAGAGCCCTTCAGACATGAAATAACATCCCTACAGTCACCTTTACATTCATATTACCCAATATTGGAGACCTAGTAACATCAAATAAGACATATAAGAGACATAAATAAGACTTATATTTGTGAGTGTTGATATAAATGTGTTTTGGTGCTACAAGAACAGAATAGTCCCTGCTATTGATCATTCAACTCTGCAATACAATACAAACAATACATTTGAGTGTTTAAATATCTATATTTTTGACTAAGAATAGGTCAATTTCAACCATGAAACAGCATGATTTATTAAATCACCCCAAATTTAAGAATAACATATTCACTGTCACTTTCTCGAACTTCACAGAACTTTGGAGGACACTTAAGCGCTGACTGCCACCTGACTCGTACATATCTGCCCCACTTCATCAGGTAAGAACATTCTGCTCTGTTCTCAAACTCCTCCTGGAGAACCCGGACGAGTGTGCAGGTGCTTCATTACTCTGTCAAGGAGTAAGCAGCTGCGCCTATTGCATCGATGACCGAGAGGAGGGACTGTGCCGCAAAAACACAACAGAGGGAGCTGAAGAATTGTCCACTCCATGAGAACATGGTTGGAGAAGGTGGACATCTTGTGCTATGTTATGAGGTCAGTTTTATTGAACAGTTAAGCCATTGAAACGATACCACTTCCTGGAGCACCTTCTGCACAGTTCACTGTTTGGAGTAGAGTGAATGTGTATATCCTTTTAGTTTCCTTTTCCTTTGTACCCCCTTCTCGGTAAAGATCGAAACCCGAGCAGCGGGTGGTCTCTTCTGGGAGAGAAGTGGCTGACTCCCTGCTCACTTCTGTCAATCACAACCCAGCAAAGAGCTGCTTTGGGCAGGTGCTGTCACAGTGGGGAAACAACCGAAAGCCATCAGGTAAATTAGGCAAGGCTATATCATAGGAGGACAAACTATGAATATGTAGAAATATTTTCAATTGTGTCACCTTTATCCTCCACAAAGCACACTCATCAACATTCTTGAATGACAGGGTTGATAGGACGTCCAACGCTGGTGTCCACACCCTTTTTAGAAGACAAACTGGATACTCTTCTAAATTAAGAGTGACAGCTAGATTTTATTTACAGCCCTGAGGCGCTTAGCATAAATGAAAGCCTGAAATGCTGCCAAAAGCAAGACAAGGAAACCCAAACAACGACATTATCAACGACCCATAGCCCTGTGGATGTTTTACAAATAATTTGAGGGCTTTTTCGTCTTTGCTAAACAGCTGTAGACATACATGTACTATAGTCCTTTTGGATGTACTGCTCTATTAGTATTAAAAATTGGTATCTAACAAGATAGAAAGGATGCCACATCGTCAAAACAACCCAGGGTTGGGTTTGAACCCACACGCTCTACTTTAAAGAGGTTTCTCTTCTGGTAAACCAAAGTTTATTTTAGTATTAGGTAGCATTGTAACAATTTTTTTGGGTTCAGTCAGTCAAGGTCCCTCGGAATTGTCCTTTTTCTATGTATTTTACTACTATACAGTGAGTGCTTTTTGTGTCAGTGACTAAAATATTAGCTAAGGAAATGCAAAAATCTTTACATTATTGATCTGATGCGCAGTATTTCAGAAGCGGGTGTAGTTTCGCTTACTTTTCTAGTGTGATGACATCCTCTGCACACATTGTATACAAAATGGCCGTGCTTGTGGTTAAGGAAGACGGTAGTCGCCGAAACACAAAACACAACACGGTGTAAACCTACTGATGTAGCCTGAGTCACACACACCGTCGCCATCCGAACATGGTAATGTAATGTAATGTAATGTAATGGTTTTATGTCATTTGAACGTGCATCAGATTACAATTGAATGCATCACATAATCAGTTCACAGTTCCACATGTCCAAAAGGAGTAGGAAGAAGCAAAGCTTATTAAATCCTACCCCTCCATCTGGTAGTTTTACAATCAGTAACTGTTACATTTGTTCACTTCCTGCATTTCTAATATAATGTGACTCCTAATATGACTCTTCATGACAGCATTATGTCAATTTCTGTGAGATTCCGCGTTTTATAGTAGATTTCGTTTGTATCAGGCTACTCAAATTCTTAACACTTTGTATCGTGGGGCCCAACGCAATAAGTATGACACAGCAATAAAAGTATATAATGAAAAGGTACTCAATCGCCCCGTTATTGATCAGCCCACCAGAAAAACTCCCGACGGTCAGTCTGTCCCTGCTAGTGTGATAAGCAGCCGCTTTCACACATTTTCCCACCTTTTTGCTTGTCACCGTTCTCTATAAATGTCACCGATACACATAATGGGGGAAATATAATCAAAGTGGGAATTCTGAGGTAATATAAGAGGCGGGACGCCATTTGTGTGTAAGGGTGTTTCACAATGCCAGAACCGGCGTGTGAAGTGTGAAACCAAAGATGCACTTATTGTTCTGAATGCAGTTGTCGCTGTCAGAGAAATATTTGACACTTCATAGCAGCCACTGTCGTGATCTAATTATTGCTGTGGGTAAATTCTAGATGGATGTGCCTTTTTGTGGGATCTTTGCATGAAAAAGGTTATTGACAAAAATAGGAGACATTCTCTATCTCGATTTCCATACATTTGGCCATAATACAGTAAAAGCCTAGATTGTGTACCTTTTAAGGTATAATAATGTGCTTTTTATGACACTTAAGTCACCCTAGATGATGTGTGGCTAATTCCAACACCATTCCACTGTGACTCTGACCTTGTACTTGTGGTTTCTCCCACATTCTGCTTGACCTGATCCCATTTGGCACAAGGAAGACATACAGTCCATCTCTCCAAGACACACAGAAATGGAATTGTTATTCTAAATGATACTATGATACTATTCTTTTCTTGAATGGCACCATTTTAGATTTCTCCCTTGCTAATAGCAAACAACATGGTCCTTATTAATCACCCTGAAGACAGTCATAGGGAGTGCTCGGCTGGAAGAGAGCCCACCAGGGAGGAGGGGGACATTTCTCATCGTCCTTGACTGGGTCTGACGTGCCAGCATGAGCTCCGATCAAAACTATGAATAAAGCTTCAAATAAATGTCAATACGTTCTGTTTTCTCATTTCACGCTTCGGATGATAAGAGGCGGGGAGTGTGACTGTGTGTTTGGCAAAGACACATTTTCTTCAATATCTGAGAGGATTTTATTCGTTGCTACATTATGAGGACGGTAGAGGCGGGGAGGGAGCTTAGAAGCACAGTAAGGGGAGCAAAAAAATGGATGAAAAAGAGGTCACACACGGTGAAGGGGAGTGACAGTGACATGAAGACAGCATTGCGGAGGGAGTCTCGGGACAAGGGAGGGGAGAGTGGAGGCGGCAAATGGATAGAGGAAATATAAATATGCAAAAAGAATACACAGCTGCTCCCCGGGTAAGGAGAAGGAAGCGGTTGGAGATGAGCATTAGGCCAGCTAGATTTTCTTCATTCAATATTGATCTGCTATGCTCCAGTTATCTTGCTCATAATCTATTCCTCACACATACACACTTTTACTTTTTTCATAGTTTCATAGTTTTCTCACTTACATGCATCCATCAAAAAGTTAAGCACTTTCCTTTAGACAATACAGACAGTAAGCAGAGTTTAGATTAGCGCTACTGTAATTTTTCCACGTTCTAACATGGGATATTTAGTACAAAAAAGATTTATTAAACTTTTTTATGAAATAATTTTTTTTCTAAAAATTGCAGAACAGTACATGTTACATGGCTAGTTAAACAATAACCTACTAGAAAAATCCTTAATCGCTGTCCTCATCCTCCTCCTACAACCACTAAAGTAGTCTTCTTCACTCTCAGAACCGAGCAGCTTCACCATTTCCTCGAAACACATATCCATTATCTCTCCCTTTTTTGTTGTCACAGCTAATGCCGCCCCCGAAACCTGACTGCCAAGATCCACCGGCAGGCCAGAGAAAACCGGAAAGCTGCATTACATGCACCTCGTCGCGTGTTCTCCATGAACGTTCTCCTCTTTACTAGGTCCAAATGGACTGCTCCGAAGCACAAAAAATGTTGCAAGTCTCATAACACATCAACAGAGCAACAATAGAATACTCCAATACACCACAATGACACAGTACATGCAAAATTGCATGTTCCGCAAAAGAGCGAATCTGGTGATTGAATTGCGATGTAACGAGGGAACACTATTACACTTTTGCAGACAAACAGAAAGTCAGTGACAAGTACAGTGGTTAACCCGGAATTAATCATCTTACTGCATGAGACTAATCTTAAATCACTCACATTGCCACTTTCATTTCCTTCACTTACATCACAGCGTGGGATGTGTGTAGATATACGAGTGATCAAGCACCATTGCACTTGACTGTGTGATCAAATTAACCTGTTAGTTTTCCCCTTTCTGTTTTCTATAAACACCCAAAGGACGACAGCTGATTTATGTGTGAGGGAAATTGAAAGAGAGAAAGGGGATCACGTTATTTGCCTTGCAAAGTCAGGCAGCGGGCAGGCGGTCCATTTTGTTGTGACGGTGAGAGGGTTTTTAAATGTGTCCTTGACATTCTCATTAGCACTTTTAAACCAGCCGACCAAGCTTCCTCAGCAGCACTGACGTTTTTACAAACGGTCCAAAATGCGCTTTGTACTGCTCATACACATTTGTTTGGAAAGGCGTACCTGTGGTGATCCATCAGAACCCTGGTCCCTGGACTTTCTGGCAAGCCTTTTCTTCTTTTTGTGAAGTGGTTTGGATTCCAAGATCATTTCCTCCAGCTCAAACGTCGGATCGCAGTTTAGTCGCCGCTTCTGTAAAAAGTCATATGTAGAAATACATTAAAAGATGGAAATTAGACAATAATGACCTGACGTTATGTTGACCTACTTTGCATATTGTGGGATTCTGTGCTACATTTACAGTACTGTACAATATAGTATACACATACAGTACTTTAGATGGGTCTACAGCTACAGATAGTGGTGTACTCCCTCATCCCTAAACACAACCAAAGCAGCTGAGAACCACTGTTTGAACACACATGAAATTATGTACTATAAGCTTACAATCATGGCCTTTATGGTTGCTGCAGCCCCAGGATTTTGGGGGGATTTGCACAGAAATGCAATAAAACACATACATGAGCGCAGCGAAGTGTACAAAGTCTGAAAAAGGTGTCTGATAATCAGGGTCGAGAGATTTATACAGGGTCAGGCAAAATGAACTGACACATTTGTAGGTTAAATAAAAGGCAAATAAAAAAGTGTTTTTATTTTCGAAAAGTACATATGCAATTTAAAAAAAAAAATGCCATTTTGCTTTGTTTCCTTTTATAATGCCATTGTTTTTCCTTTCTTTTTCAGTTGCTGCCATGAATCACACTGGTGAGCATTGTGCTTTCATTGTGGAAACGTTCCTCAAAACAAACGAATCTGTAACTGCAACACAACGAGCGTTCCGTTTGCGCTTCAATCTTGGTAGACATGATCCTGTATCAGCTCGAAACACATTTCCACAATGAAAGCGAGATGCTCACCAGTCCAATTCATGGCAGCAACTGAAAAAGAAACAAAAAACAATGGCATTTTTGAGAAACAAAGCAAAATTGCATTATATGAAAAAATGGCATATGTTTCTTTAATTGCCTTTAGTTTAACCTACAGATGTGTCAGATGTGTCACCCTGTATATGCAAACCAACAAGGTGCATACTTCCCCTGAGGAGCTTTTCCTCCTGTCACTCACAAGCACCTTCTTAAATATCAGATTTATTGCTAAGGCTTTATGTTTCATTCAGGCATGGACTACTGTGGAGTATATTGAAGTCCAAAACACTCTGTTCTGTTCATATTTTCAATATTTCTTTGCATTGTGGTGCTCACATTGGGAATAAAGCCCGGGGGAATCTGTTTGCTGAGCACAATATCCCAGCTGACGTCCGACATGTAGTCCAGATCTTGGAGCTCTGCTAGAGAGGAAATACGCTTCTGGACGTCGATGCACAGCAACTGAAAGGGAGAGAAAGATTCCATTTAGAAGGGAAAAAACCTTTAGTCTGCAGGGAGACAGCCCCCACTGAGACATGAGCTGTCTGAGAATGAGGAAATATAGCTGCAAGATACTAAGGGGGGAAAGGGACAGTGGGAGGGGCCAAAGGCAACAAGTTCAATACAGAAAGAAAATGGTGATTAAGGAGAGTTGGGCAGGTTTTGAAGTGTGAAGGATAATGTTAAAATATATTGTGTGTGGAATTTTACCCTTACACACTCTTAACACTCCTCACACCCACTTTTAGCTTCACACACACACACACACACACACACACACACACACACACGGTTAGAATGCCAATGAAGTGCAGGGAGTCTGAGCACGGAGCAATGCAACAGTTAAGACTGCAGTGGATGGCTGCCAAGACTAAGCCCACGTACTCCAGCTAAAGTCTTAGCAGCTGACGAGGTGTTACAAGAGGCTTAATGGAAACAAGAGCAATGGACCCCAGACACTTCATTATAAGCACTTTCATTCATTACGCCTTTACGAGGTAAAGCAGTGTTGTTTTGGATGTTTCTTAGATAATGTGGATAATGGAAGAATAGAATCTGAAGCAACAATGATGTTGTATTGTTTGCGCTGTGCAAGCTAATGTGTATAATAACGGTCTCTTTGCACCCTGACTGCAAAGGATGAGTTGCATTATAACCTTTGTACATATTAGTATATATCACATAATAACGATTCATATGTGTCCATTTAGGGTTAACAAAATATGTCTTTTAAGACCGTGGCGTAGTTGGCAGTTGGTGTTTTTCTAGTAGTAATAGTAGTAACATCGCCATCTACTGGCTTGGCATGCACTTATTAGCTTTTTGTGAACGATGACGTAATTCACTGCTGATTTGATGAGCAAAGGAGTGGGGAGGAGGGCCAGTGAGAGTGTGCGATCCCCGTGGTTGAGGAGGCTACATGCCCACAGGGCCACCCGCCTCCTGGCCCCCCACGTTGAGGTGCGGTGCACCTGTTTTTGTACACTATTAATGCTGCATCTCAGGTAAGGAAGTTTTCGAAAAATAAAATAACCATCTGCTGCACGGCGGACAAGTGGTTAGCGCGCAGGCCACACAGACCCGAGTTCAATTCCACCCTCGTGTGGAGTTTGCATGTTCTTCCTGTGTATGCGTGGGTTTTCTCCGGGTACTCCGGTTTCCTCCCACATTCCAAAAACATGCTAGGTTAATTGGCGACTCCAAATTGTCCATAGGTATGAATGTGAGTGTGAATGGTTGTTTGTCTATATGTGCCCTATGATTGGCTGGCGACCAGTCCAGGGTGTACCCCGCCTCTCACCCGAAGACAGCTGGGATAGGCTCCAGCACCCCCGTGACCCTCGTGAGGATAAGCGGTAGAAAATGAATGAAAATAACCATCACCCTGTTCAAACTCTTACGGATACACTTGCACCGTCAGATTGGTTTAGCATCCTTAATGTAAACATCATAATGACCCCCCCCTCCATCCTAAGATTTTTCTGTCTACTATATAATTAACTATAATTATGGGATGTTCCTAATGTAACTAATAAAGAGACAGTATAGGCAAAGAGAAGATGCAACACCAAAATCAATGGTGGAGAGGGCAGATGAGTATGTTGAGTCTGGTCTACCTTTCTGAGAAGTGACTTCATCTCCGTGGACCACGCTGCCGGGAAACTGAGGTGGACCTTATGGAAGGTGTGAAGGATCTCATTGGTCGGTGTGCTGGACCTCATCACGTACGGCCTCTGAAACCCAGCACAGGGATGAGAGAATATTTGACAAATGTTTGCTGTTCAACTGTCCGCAAGAGTTTCTTTGACAAAGTAGGTGTCTTAAAAGCAATCAGGAGGTTGTTCTAGTCCCACCCGCCTGCTCCCACTTCTGTTCATTTTCTGCTCCCATAAGGACAAATGATACAAAGAAAGGGAATAATTTTCCAAACACCAAAAGAGAGAATGCCTTTGTAGTTTCTTTTGAGTTCTTTACTCCCATCTTTTGTTGATTTATTGAAACCTGTGCTTTTCCGATCCTGTGTTTGAGCCACTTTTGTTAAAACTTTGAATGTTTAGTCATTTATAAGCATCTGGACTGATATTCATAAAGAATTGAATCATTGAGTCTGAAAACACTGACTAAAGGAAGCCATTAGTGTCATTTAGCAATTAGTGTCATGTAGTCTCCAGTTCTATAGGTGGAAGTAATGCATCGTTTAGTCTGATTAATGGTAATTAATCTGCAGCTGTGACCAGACTCCTCATACAGTGAGAAGATTGAGTAACGAGATTATGCATCATCTTTATTTCCATGACATTTGAATTTAAGTCCTCCAGATGAGACCAAAAAAATAAAAAATTAAACCTCAGATTGAGGAAATCAATTTCAATTACACAGCTCTCTTGAGTATATTTCCATATACACCTGCAGCCCATCCATCTCATGGTGTGACTAAAATATTCAAGCGTCTTCACCAGGAAGGTCAATCTAAATGTAGAATTCAATCACAGCTTTATTCCGGTCTGTTTAATGGAGACTGGAGTCAACAGGCCTGGCTCAATCACACTCGCTGCCATGTTTACGTATGTTTAGTGCAAGGCCAAGTTGATGCTTGTTTGGTACCTGCCCTCGGAGCAGCTCGTAAGCCGTGATGCCCAATGACCACCAGTCCACCGAGAATGAGTAGCCAGGGTGGGAGCCTTCGTATGTCTGAAACAGCTCAGGAGCTGTAATGATATAACAACCCTATGTGAAACAGCAGACATGTAGTGTTTGCCGCAGTACGCCGATTGGTTTTTGAACGGTATTTATCAGCATAGGCCGATCACGTTTTTAACGGAAATCGTCTGATATTGATCGATGGCCGATCAATTGGAGCATCCTTAATTTATACACGACTTGGCATTTTTGGGGGCATTCAAGGACAACATTAGTTTTCTTACCCATGTATGGCTTGGTCCCTGCAATGGATGTTGCCTTTAGATCGTCTTTCACAATGGCTGCAATGTTGAAGTCTGTTAGATGGACATGACCTATTGAACAAAGATTACGTCATGGATGTTTACCGTGACATGGATGTTTACGATGATTCAATCAATATCAATAAAAAGGATATCATATTTCTCAGCTGTTCGACAGTTGTTTGACTCTGCTTCAATGATCGGGTCGCTGGTGTGTGTGTGTGAATGACACACATGAAAAGCTGACTCGCCTGGGGAGTCGTTTGGCACCACCTTTTTGTTTAAATGCATAAAACTTGATCTCCAAATATAAGACGTCTTTTTCAGACTTTTTTCTCTGTCAGATTCAATCCGATATTTTGGTCAATATGGTACAGTGGAAGCTCAGTTTTCCTATTAATCCATTTCATATCCATTTTCAAAAGATACAGATATGAAGATATGAACAAAACCACTTCCACACACACGTAATAAAGATGATTCCCTGGGCGAAATCTGTTTATAGTGTCCCAACTGTAAAAAAACCCACTATCCATTCTTTACAGAGACAAGTTGATGATTTGTTTGGGTGCTCGATTCCGTAGAATGATACCTGGGCAAACGGACTAGTTTGCACTGTTTTGACCGGTCGATTGCAAAAAATATTTAAAAATAAGATAAATCTTTTTGGATACAGAGGTAGCGCTGTACTTTTCACTATTAAAGAGAGGTTGGCTTTGCACTTTGATGACAGATAAAAGCAATAGAGGTATAGAAACATGAAGTAAAAGCTAGCTTCATTAACATTGTTCATATTTAATGATACTACCTGCCTCAGGCTTTCATCTTCTTCCATCTCTTGCCTTTTTCCCCCCTTTGATGGATTTGGAAAGAGACTTTGTGCAGCATCACCACAGAAGAACCTTTATGGCTGAACAATGCTTTAACAGATTATCTCATCTAGTTTATCAGGATTATCATAACAACTGTTGAGGGTTCATCCTATTTTTACATTATATCTCTCTCTCCCTGCATAAGAGCTATATATCACATACTTATGAATGAATTTGCTAATGGTTCCACTGTGGATTTATCCACATTATTCGTCTATATAGGAACTTTTAAGTACATCATTTCATGTAACATCTCTATAACTCGACTGGGATAATGATGTCCCAGATAATCGCTTCAGCTTACATTTGATACCTTCATGGACATTTAAACATTTTAAACAGTAGTATTACTTTAGGGCTTTTATTCGTTATATCATGAATCTCTTTTTGTTGAGCTAATCTGTCAAAAGCAGGATATGAACTTTGGTTTTAGGCCCTTTTAGGCCCCTATTCAGCTATTTTGGTGCTTTTATGCTTTCAACGTGGGTATGTTTTTTTGGAGAGAGACAACCCATTTGTGAGTTGTCAGAAAATGTCCTATGCGATCACTTAACTCCACTTGTCCGGCAATCAATGCGATTTGATAAGCATGAATGGCCAATTAAGTTTGAAAAAGGAGCTCACCATGTTCATCCAGTAGTATGTTGTCAGGCTTGATGTCTCTGCAGGGAAAAACACAAAACACATTGAATGGGGTTAGATTGCCCCCCCCCCTCCCCCCCATGAGGTACAATCAATTCCTCACAAGGTTTGAGGGTGTGCTGGAGCCTATCCCAGCTGTTTTCGGGCGAAAGACGGGGTACACTCTGGACTGGTCGCCAGCCAATCACAGGGCACATATAGACAAACAACCATTCACACTCACATTCATACCTATGGACAATTTGGAGTCGCCAATTAACCTAGCATGTTTTTGGAATGTGGGAGGAAACCGGAGTACCCGGAGAAAACCCACGCATGCACAGGGAGTACATGTAAACTCCACACAGAGATGGTCGAGGGTGGAATCAAACTCAGGTCTCCTAGCTGTGTGGCCTGCATGCTAACCACTAGACCACTGTGCAGCCTCATTTGTTTTAAATTTTGTATAATATTTGGTATTTTGCATATACTATGGCTGCAACTAACGATTATTTTAATAACCAATTATTTTTTTGATTAAGCGATGAATCGGATTAAAAAACACCCAGTTTTAATTTCCGCCTCTTAGCAGCCATCTCTTTAAGAATGCATTAAATCTTATGAAAGAGCGCAAGGAAGAGGAATTTCAGGCACCAGAATTTGAGAGCCTGGTATCAGGATATTTACAGTACATTTTTAAATGAAATTATTAATCTGTGACCAAAATAGTTCTCGATTAACTGGATAATCGGTTCATCATCAATTAATCAGTTAATCGTTGCAGCTTTAGCGTTACGAATGTGCACCAAACACTCAAACATGAACTATTTAGGTTTTTTTATAGACTGGTGTTGATTCTCACGACAATACGGGACAAAGTGTGTTGTGAATGGGAATCCTACATGACACATGCATATTCATATCATGTTTGTGCCGTCATGACATGAATTGTCTTGTCACCACCGTGCGACGATATTTGTGATCGGCTTTGAAAAGCATTTAATGGTTTATGCACAGAAAACAACCATATGGTGATAATATGAGCATGTGAATGTGAAGATCATTTTCATGGAAGCCACCTCATTGTGCTTCCTCTCATTACAGTCAGTTCCCCTGCAGGAAGCTAGTGGTATTTAGCATATCAAAGGACACGATGAGCTGGGTTTTGTGTACAGGTCTCCCCCACCAGATCAAGCAGTCTGTGTGCTCAGGTGGGAGGGGTGAGAAAGGTCGGCCATGTAATGCCTAATTAGCTGACATTTGCCTCAAGGCTGGCAGGAAGAAGTGACACAGGGAGAGAGGGGCGGGTCTTGTGTCTGACTGGATGCTTCCCTCCATTGTTGAAAGGCTGTGATAGCATTGTCAAGGCGCTTTTCGGCTACAAAACAATGAATTAGACAGTAAATCAGCACATGATAATTGGTGAAAGGCCAGTATTTTTACAATTACAAACAAAAACCTCAACACATATATATTTTAAGCTGAATAATAATTTGGAGTGCATGAAAAACTGAAAGGAAAATGTAAATATATTAATACTGTTCTGTTTTCTGTTTTTTTCAACCACTCATGCTAACATACGCTAGTCGGTGGTATTGCTCTTATATATTTTGGTTTAAAATTGTATTTAATTGGAACCTGTGACAAACACCACCTTTTAGCAAGTATAGGCTCATATTGAAGCAACAGAACCAGTGTTGTAGTACCAATGAGGAGCAAACTTACTCAGCCAACAGCTGGCATGGATGCTACTCAACTGTGCAATTGTGCATATCAAAACATATGCACACCCGTCAAATGTAGGATACTCCATGGTTAATTAACGGGACATTTACATTAAGTCCATATTGTATAATTAGCCATGTATTATCACATAAAATACTTGAGGAAGGAGTTTGTCTATAATGAGGCTGCACTAGAACCCTCTTTACCTGGATGTTAATCTGCACCAACATTATATTAACCACATATATGGCCAAAATAAAACAGAAAGCTTAAGATATAATAGAGAAGAATAGATGTCTATGCCTATTTTGAGGAAAGTAAGAAGAAGTGCATGGTTGGCTTGGTGCAAGCCGATCCAAGCGGCTTTTCTCTCCAGTTGACTGCTTCGACAAGCTATTAGCAGGATCTAATGGCCTCATTACAGCTTGCTATCAGATGCAATAGGTGTAACTGAAACCTGTACCTGGTCATAAGATCCTGAGCTGATACAAGAGCTGGGCGAGCACACCTGATAACCAAGGCTAGGATATACGCACAGGTCACGCAATTGCACAAAAAAGTGGCAGGCTACAATCATAGGAAATGATGGACGGACAACAGCATCCATTTGAGGTTTTTCTGTGGTAATAACAAATAGGGATGCTACTTTTGGTGGCACACAGCACATATTTGTTGCAGATACTGAGCATGGGTATCACATTGGAAAATTGGAAATACAGATACATATTGTACTGCATTGGTAAATACTGTATCCAAAACAGTTAAGCACAACTTTTCATTTGCACGATGTTTAAAAACAGCCTGCAGTACTGACACAACACTGATACAACTAATACAACATAGTGATATGAACGGAGGGATTGAGAGGTCTGACTTTTTTTTTACAATGGTTTTGTGATGCAAATGTATTACTCTTTTGAACGCATATTGTTTTGAGAATCCAAAGTCTTTAATTAAGTGGCCCCAGAAACTTAACCGGAACTACGTTCCTCATCACCGGAATACGAGCATAACTCAGTGTTGATGCACCGCATGCTGATGGGGATGCCATATAACTTCATGTCAAAAAATCCAAATATTCCTTTAAAATATTGAAAAACCCTACATCTATGACCAATGTTATTTTCGAAGTCTGCAACTATTGTTTATTCTTTTTCATAACCAAAAAAATGGAAAAGGAGTTTGATGTTCGGAACATAACTATTGAATAACCGCACACCTCTAGCATGCTACACTCTCCAAACAAGCTAAACACATACAAATTCAGCTTTGTTTTCGAACGCCAAAAAGCGTACAAACTAGAAACACACTTAAAAGAGTTCTGACGAACCATCAACCATTGATGGGAAGTTCAGACAGCCTTTGAACGTCAACTCAAAGCCCGGAGCTCCAAACCAGCAAACCGCAATGCCTCACAGTCTCCCCCTTTTTCTTCTTTTGGTTAACGCAAAACAACTCTGACAAGTGTGAGAATGGCACAGGTGTATGCGAGAGTATTTTCTCACATACCGGTAGATGTTCATTCCTTATTCATTAACGCATGCTTAGTGTGGCTGCTGGATGATGACATGTATGAAGACTTTAGAGAAAAAAACAGCTGTAAAAACATAAAAAATGCACTTTCCAATTACATACTATTAATAATTAATTCACTCAGCCAGAGCTGTAAATAAAGTCAGAACGCTTTGCTCCTTCTGCTTAAATTAGCCTTCTACAGACAAGACAGTTTGTCGGCAATTAGTGGCGTAGCTGGTAAACATTCTACGAAGTGTCTTGCACAAAAGTCGGTTGAAGGAGATTTTCGACAGGCACTATGAATCTTTGGATGCAAAACTCAAGGACCTGCCACCAACTTGTACCGTGATGTGTATTAATTAGGGGTGTAACAATACATAAGTAATCATGTTTATTGTCATGGTAGGTTTGACGTTTTTCATTATTTTTCCTTCTTTCTGAATCGGATCAAATAGGATGTCGACCAGCGTTAAGAGCTTCCACTGTGTTTTCTTCTTGGCTGTCCAGTTGTATTTATTCACTCATAAAAAGACTGTTGGCTCAGTGTGTAGAAAGGTTAAACGAGCTTGATGCAAAAGGTCCCACCTGGCACATCCCCGAGGCGCAGACTCAAGCTACTATAAAATGCGCAAGATAAAGGCTTATTTAATTTGTAAACTCCAGGTTAAGTGCTTTTTAAGCAGACAGAGCCACATGGCTGCTGCAGCCAAGCTCTGCTGGGAGGAACAAAAAGTCCTAAAATTTTCCATTAAGTGAGAACTCTCGATGTTCAATCCTCTGGACAATCATGCATCTAACAGTTGAATACTAATACCTTATAAAAAAAAAGTGTTTAACAAGATAGATAGATAGATAGATAGATAGATAGATAGACTCCCTTTATTGTCATTGCACAAAAACACAGTAGTGAAATTGCCAACGAAATGTCGTTGCCTGGCTCCCATATAATAACAGACACAAAAGGAAAAGGTGTCTGTAGATGTCTGACTTCCTCTTCATCTTACATCTAAAAGTCAGTATCCAATCTCTTCAAGTGACTGACACGGTTGCGGTAACCAGGCTATCATGACCCATTGTCGTATAATGTAGCTTTTAGCATCCTTCCTGACATTTTGTGCATATTTTGTGTATAAAATCATCAGTGTCAGCGGACAATGTTCTTCACGGTACCATGAGCACACACGCATTAAATAGCATGAAAAGCATCAATGACCATCATGAACGTGGCTATGGGTAGAACGTTCCAAGGCAAAAGGATGATTATGTTGCATCTGCTACCTCTCTGGTGAGAGAACAAGCAAAGAAAGCCACATGATGACTAATAGAAAACCTCACAGCAATGGAGAAAAGAACAAATCACATACAAATTGAACAGCCGCTGGAATGAGAAAGAGAAATAAAATGGGGTATTGAGCTGTTTATTCATTCAGACAATTGAGGAAAATTCAAATTTACGTACGGTAAGTATATTTTAAAGTGATGTTTCTATTTGAGCACCAGCAAGGACAGAGGTTGCCAGCTGATATGCCGATACAAAGGCAACATCTCTTCAATCTGCATTCATTATTTTAAACAGGCGTGTCTTGTTTCCGTGGGAATTGAATGTAAAAGAAGGAGACAATCTAACTTGGTTGTGATCAGCATTTAAAATGGGGGTTTGCTTGACTGCTGGGTAGTCTTTGTGAATTAATACATGATATTAACTTTTATACCATGCTTTGAAACAATAGTGTTCGGTCATGTGACAAAATAGACTGAATTACTTGTTAGAAGGCCAAACTAAAAAGAAGATAAATGCAAGCCTAGGGCTTGGATAATACAGTAGAACCTACTGCCACAAATGTCTCAGCTTTTGGACCGAAAAAGACAACATCCACACACTGGTGACTCAGTCTCTATGAAGAATGGATAGTGGCTCTTATAGAGTTAGGACATTATAGACAGATTCTTGCCAGGGAACCCTTTGATCATCTTAAGTATGTGTGTGTGTCGTGTATTTGTTCATTGAACACACACAGAACGATGAACAACTCTGTTTCTGTGAAGAATGGATAGTGGTTCTTTTAGAGTTAGGACATTATAGACAGATTCTTGCCAGGGAACCCTTTGATCATCTTAAGTATGTGTGTATTTTATTTGTTCATTGAATGCACACAGAACGATGAACAACTCTGTTTCTGTGAAGAATCGACAGTGGTTCTTTTAGATTTAGAACACTATAGACAGATTCTTGCCAGGGAACCCTTTGATCATCTTAAGTATGTGTGTGTGGAGTTTATTTGTTCATATAACGCACACAGAACGATGAACAACTCTGTTTCTATGAAGAATGGATAGTGGTTCCTTTAGATTTAGGACATTATAGACAGATTCTTGCCAGGGAACCATTTGATCTTAAGTATGTGTGTGTATTTTATTTGTTGATTGAATGGACACAGAACAATGAACAACTATGTTTCTGTGAAGAATGGATAGTGGTTCTTTTAGAGTTAGGAAATTATAGACAGATTCTTGCCAGGGAACCCTTTGATCATCTTAAGTATGTGTGTGTGTAGTTTATTTGTTCATTGAATGCACACAGACTGATGAACAACTCTGTTTCTGTGAAGAATGGATAGTGGTTCTTTTAGGGTTAGGGCATTATGGACAGATTCCTTCCGGGGAAACCTTTGATCATCTTAAGTAAGTTCATTCTCAAAAGGCTCTTGTGACAGGGTCTTCCGCCATCTCCTCCACTCCTCTGTGTTTACTTATTGTCTTCATCAATAAAAGAAAAGTGATGTTAAATGTTCATTTATACATTTCATTTGTCATTTATATGTATTTCGTTTTCTTTTCATAATTATCTTTATAAAATGTGTTTTGTGTTAATATTTGTGGGTGTCTGGAACGGATTAATTGGATTTACATAATTTTTGATGGAAAAAATAATTAAGTTTTTGTGCATTTCGGTTTTTGACTGACATTTTGGAAGGGATTAACGACATAAAACCATTTTGCACAGTAATCTGAAAATACTGAAATTACGCCTTATCTTCTTAGAAGGGTGGGTAATCAACAAGTAAACTTCCTACCTGTGTATGATGTGCTTGCTGCGCAGGTAACCCAAGGCCAAGGCTAATTCACAGATGTACAGTTTGACCGTGGTCTCGGAGAAATGGACGTTCTGCTGGAGGTGATAACGTAGGTCTCCTCCCAGGAGCAAGTCCACCACCATGAACATGTCCTCCTCATCCTGGAAAGAATACCTGCAAGTGGAACATTGAACATTGACATGTCATCTGCTGGTATTGGTCAGTGCAGCCGCCTTGATTAATTTAGGCAAAGAATATGTAAACATTTGTTTAAATATGCATCCTTTTTAACAAATAATATGCCATATTTTTGAAAAGCCGTGTTAGAATGGGAAATTTGAAGCGTGAAGTGGAAAGGGATTATTGTAGATGGTAATCATTTTCATCCCTCAATGGAAAATTCAATTTTCACTCTGTTTTATATGCTACAATGTTCGTCAGTATCTATTTTTGTGTAAAAGTCAATGTCTGGGTGCTAATACTGTACAGTACACACTGTCATCAAACATACAAACTGCTAAACACAGAGAGGGAGGAAGTCCGTATCAGCATGCAGCTCACTGCTTTGCTGTTGCAATGATTGCCATCCATTTTACATGTCAAGCTTCTCTCACTTGCATAAATTAGTGCCATTATTGAGACACTGGAGAGTGTTGATTTTAAGGTTCCCATCATTTTGGTGTTCCCTGATGAACTGAGGGTTTTATATTTTGCAAAGGATAGGTGCTGATTGATTGAGCTGACAGCAAATTGTTTATCAGGGCTCGGATAATGCTGAGGCCACTTAACAAGTGACTGGCCTCACAGAGCGGAAAGACATCTGGCCAAGGTTGGAAAGAGGATACTTTACACACTTTCCTACCTTTACAAACCATACCATAGTGTGACAATTATGGTGTGTTACAGGAAACCAGCAAAGTTGCATTAAAACACCGTTCAATGCTTTCCTCGTGTTTATATAATTCCTCCTTTCATTGTAGTATACCACTAACCTGCAGAGAATTCTAAGAAAACAAAATCAATAGCTTAATATATGAAGTACCAACACTAGGGAACATGCTCAGGTTGTTATCAGTGGTGTGTCCTTATTGGAGATGTTCCACCGTATTAATCATTCCATTAACTAGCCTTAATGATCTCTTTCTATCTCATTATCTTTCATCTATAGAGTGTAAATACCTTGTAACCCAGTTAGGCAAGGTCATAAAGAGTCCGAGAAGCTTCCATCACATGCATTTAGGGGACACAAATGAGTCATTTACTTCCGTACTTGGCAGGGAAACGCTCTCTCCATTAAACAGTCATTTGATCAACTGCGTTGAATGGAAAATTATGGACTTTTAACCTTCATATATATCCAATATTATGGCTTGTTTGATCAGGACTGGAGGAGGGAAAAGAAAGGGACAGACCCATTGATACATATGTAAGGTATTTTTTCCTTACTTACAGTGCATCCGGAAAGTATTCACAGCGCTTCACTTTTTCTATATTTTGTCATGTTACAGCCTCATTCCAAACTGAATTAAATTAATCTCTTACCTCAAAATTCTACACAAAATACTACATTATGACAATGTGAAAAAAGGTTTTTTTGACATGTTTTGAATTTATTAAAAATAGAAAACAAAAAAATCACATTTACATAAGTATTCACAGCCTTTGCCATGAAGCTCAAAATTGAGCTCAGGTGCATCTTTTTTCCACTGATCATCCTTGAGATCTTTCTACAGCTTAATTGGAGTCCACCTGCAGTAAATTCAGTTGATTGGACATGATTTGGAAATATAATAACTGTCTATATAAGGTCCCACAGTTGACTGTGCATGTCAGAGCACAAACACCAAGCATGAAGTCAAAAGAACTGTCTGTAGACCTGCGAGACAGGATTGTCTTGAGGCACAAATCTGGGGAAGGGTACAGAAAAATTTCTGCTGCTTTGAAGGTCCCAATGAGCACAGTGGCCTCCATTATTCGTAAATGGAAGACGTTTGGAACCACCAGGACTCTTCCTAGAGCTGGCCGGCCTTCTAAACTGAGCGGTCGGGGAAGAAGGGCCTTAGTCAGGGAGGTGACCAAGGCCCCGATGGTCACTCTGTCAGAGCTCCAGCGTTCCTCTGTGGAGAGAGGAGAGCCTTCCAGAAGGACAACCATCTCTGCAGCAATCCACCAATCAGGCCTGTATGGTAGAGTGGCCAGACGAAAGCCACTCCTTAGTAAAAGGAACATGGCAGCCCGTCTGGAATTTGCCAAAAAGCACCTGAATGACTCTCAGACCATGAGAAACAAAATTCTCTGGTCTGATGAGACAAAGATTGAACTCTTTGGTGTGAATGCCAGGCGCCATGTTTGGAGGAAACCAGGCACTGCTCATCACCAGGCCAATACCATCCCTACAGTGAAGCATGGTGGTGGCAGCATCATGCTGTGGGGATGTTTTTCAGCAGCAGGAACTGGCAGACTAGTCAGGATAGAAGGAAAAATGAATGCAGCAATATATAGAGATATCCTGGATGAAAACCTGCTCCAGAGCGCTCTTGACCTCAGTAGACTGGTCATGTACATTGACCATATAGACAGTAGACATTAGCACACAGCCAATATCTCAAAAGATTGGCTTCAGAACCACTCCGTGAATGTCCTGGAGTGGTCCAGCCAGAGTCCAGACTTGAATCCGATCGAACATCTCTGGAGAGATCTGAAAATGGCTGTGCACAGACGTCTCCCATCCAACCTGATGGAGCTTGAGACTTATTGCAAAGAAGAATGGGCAAGGGCAAAGGTGGGCAAAGGTGGCCTGATTGTTGCTTGCTTCATTGATCCCTATTATCTTTTAATATGGCATTAAAACAACATTTACTGGTTTGCATGTATTAATCCCTAGACCCCCAAAATATACAGTGCATCCGGAAAGTATTCACAGCGCTTCACTTTTTCTACATTTTGTCATGTTACAGCCTCATTCCAAACTGAATTAAATTAATCTCTTACCTCAAAATTCTACACAAAATACTCCATTATGACAACGTGAAAAAAGGTTTTTTTGACATGTTTTGAATTTATTAAAAATAGAAAACAACAAAATCACATTTACATAAGTATTCACAGCCTTTGCTTAATACTTTGTTGATCCACCTTTGGCAGCAATTACAGCCTCAAGTCTTTTTGAATATGATCCCACAAGTTTAGCACACCTATCTTTAGGCAGTTTTGCCCATTCTTCTTTGCAATAAGTCTCAAGCTCCATCAGGTTGGATGAGAGACGTCTGTGCACAGCCATTTTCAGATCTCTCCAGAGATGTTCGATCGGATTCAAGTCTGGACTCTGGCTGGGCCACTCCAGGACATTCACGGAGTGGTTCTGAAGCCAATCTTTTGAGATATTGGCTGTGTGCTAATGTCTACTGTCTATATGGTCAATGTACATGACCAGTCTACTGAGGTCAAGAGCGCTCTGGAGCAGGTTTTCATCCAGGATATCTCTATATATTACTGCATTCATTTTTCCTTCTATCCTGACTAGTCTGCCAGTTCCTGCTGCTGAAAAACATCCCCACAGCATGATGCTGCCACCACCATGCTTCACTGTAGGGATGGTATTGGCCTGGTGATGAGCAGTGCCTGGTTTCCTCCAAACATGGCGCCTGGCATTCACACCAAAGAGTTCAATCTTTGTCTCATCAGACCAGAGAATTTTGTTTCTCATGGTCTGAGAGTCATTCAGGTGCTTTTTGGCAAATTCCAGACGGGCTGCCATGTTCCTTTTACTAAGGAGTGGCTTTCGTCTGGCCACTCTACCATACAGGCCTGATTGGTGGATTGCTGCAGAGATGGTTGTCCTTCTGGAAGGCTCTCCTCTCTCCACAGAGGAACGCTGGAGCTCTGACAGAGTGACCATCGGGGCCTTGGTCACCTCCCTGACTAAGGCTCTTCTTCCCCGACCGCTCAGTTTAGAAGGCCGGCCAGCTCTAGGAAGAGTCCTGGTGGTTCCAAACGTCTTCCATTTACGAATAATGGAGGCCACTGTGCTCATTGGGACCTTCAAAGCAGCAGAAATTTTTCTGTACCCTTCCCCAGATTTGTGCCTCAAGACAATCCTGTCTCGCAGGTCTACAGACAGTTCTTTTGACTTCATGCTTGGTGTTTGTGCTCTGACATGCACAGTCAACTGTGGGACCTTATATAGACAGTTATTATATTTCCAAATCATGTCCAATCAACTGAATTTACTGCAGGTGGACTCCAATTAAGCTGTAGAAAGATCTCAAGGATGATCAGTGGAAAAAAGATGCACCTGAGCTCAATTTTGAGCTTCATGGCAAAGGCTGTGAATACTTATGTAAATGTGATTTTGTTGTTTTCTATTTTTAATAAATTCAAAACATGTCAAAAAAACCTTTTTTCACATTGTCATAATGGAGTATTTTGTGTAGAATTTTGAGGTAAGAGATTAATTTAATTCAGTTTGGAATGAGGCTGTAACATGACAAAATGTAGAAAAAGTGAAGCGCTGTGAATACTTTCCGGATGCACTGTATATTTTGGGGGTCTAGGGATTAATACATGCAAACCAGTAAATGTTGTTTTAATGCCATATTAAAAGATAATAGGGATCAATGAAGCAAGCAACAATCAGGCAAACTGTGGAGCAGTTCACAAACATGATATCATGTTTTTTTTTTTTGCCAAGATTCCAGCTTTTAAAGGTTGCCATGTGTGATGTTTTGATCAGCTGATGAACAGCCTATTTCACTATTAATGAGAGTCACCCATTTCTTCAAGTGTAAATCCCAACATTTTTACCATGTGTATTCAAGGTAACTAACTAAGGTCAATATGGTAGCTACGAAGACAAGGCAATTAAAAAACACAAGTGTACAATATTGTGTTTGTAAAAAATACAGACAAGCAGTACCTCAATGCAATGTAAACACTTCCATGTAAAACTGCTACTTTGAGTAGAAAACAACATCCTGTTTCTGTTTCCCTGTCCTTTCTAGGAATTGATTGTGATGAACAGCAAAGCATTGGTCATGATTTTCTACAGTGGCACTACTTAGTCGCCCAGTCGCATCTATCTAGGCTAAAACATGTTCTTGAACATCCATTAGCAGCTGTTGCTTGTTGCCTTTGTGTGTACAGAACATCAGTCGGTATGGCGGATAAGCACTCTGTCTGGTACTAAGCTAGTTTTGTTTTCCTGGAACCGTCCCTGTTCTTCTGTCTCTTTCAGCGCTCTGATTCACATGTGTTTGAATGTGACCGCTTTGTGGCCTGCAGGCGGCCAATCCTAAGGGAGCGCATGCTGCATGGAGCTTTTAGAGAGGCACCGCAGGCCACTTCTGTAATGGAAGTCTCCAGAACCCACAGGGGCTGACAGGCTAATGTCCTTACAAGGGACTCTGTTTCTCCACTCAAATGGAATAGAAAAACTGTAGAACACAATACACTTTATCACTACATTACTGTCTATTTAGTTTAGAAGGAATTAAATCAGGAATCACAAAACTTGCAAAAATCTAAAACCTGAGATGGGGTGATCTCATCGTCCTGATGCACACTTTACCCTGCCTATAAAAAAAAAAAACAGCATTTTGCCATTTTTCCATGATGGTTCCAGCTATACAGAACAGAGACACAGATTTTTATGGGGAACTAAGTGAACCTGGACATTTTGTGTATTCAAAACAGCACCAAATTCCAAGCCGCCATACATAAGCTTCTTCAAGGGCTCCCCAATCCAGCCTCAGACCTTTTACACATAACATGGAGGCGGCAAACAGCAGACTTTTATTTCCAAAATAATATATATAATATAATATATATACTCCGGGCCAATAGTCGACAAGCCTCGGGCTGCAAACGGCCCATAGAGCATACATGACACTTTATTGGGTATCAGCACTAATATTATGTGTAGTCAAGATTGTACTGGAGGCAGTGATCAATAACTGCATTGACATCTACACATGAGTCAGCAAGACAAGCAACGACATGATAACTTTACAGCTCTGTCCATCTTACACAGCACAGATGAGATCCATCCAGGTTCTTGTGGTCATTTCTAAAGGCAGGTTTTTCAAAAGGCAGATGTCAAAATGGGCAATTACTCAAAGTTTTTCAAGCGTCATGGACTGACTGATTCCAAACAACCTTCCAAACAAGCCCCTTGTTGAAGGGACACAGCTGTCTGCTAGTCAGCCTGATGTGTGGGTCGTGTGCTGTCAGCCGGTCCTCACACCCCATCACCTAACACCTCCTCTTGACCGACTGCTACCGTCCGTCTATGTCACCTTCTGCCTGGGCTCACATATTCAGGAGATGTGCAGAAATGCCCCCCAAAAAAATCGATGCCGTTTTTTTGAACATGAGCAAGGAACCTCTGCAAATCATATACAGTAAATATTTGTTTGTATCGTTGTAGGTGATGAGTACAATTGTGACAGATTTAAAATTCAGTTCTGTACATATAAGATGTATTTCTGGATGTTTTAAGGGACCGAATGTCAATGCTTTTATGAAGCACTGTACCGTGCATGAATGAAGATTAAAAAAAAAGTCTGCATTAAAAGGAAAAAATGCTGAAAGACTTGCTGATACAAAAGTGAACTTAACGGCCCCCCTGAAGCAATTTTTGCTTTTAAATTTCAGTGAATAGCACGTCCTGCTATTATTACGCAATGTCATTACAAAAGCTCATATTTGTCAGCAAGGTTCGGCTTAATATGCGTGAGAATGAAATGTTTTACAAAAGCACAAAAACAGGTTTTTCTTTGAATTGTTCTGAAGTTTCACAAAGAAAACCAGACCATTTGACCTGCAAATATGACTGAAAAAGCTCTAATATAGTACATGCCATTAGTTGGCAATGTCACGTTTGAAGCAAACATAATGCACATGCGCTCCAAATCATCGTGAATAGAACAGCAGTTTTCAGCTTTCAGCTGTAAATCGTCCCT
This sequence comes from Doryrhamphus excisus, assembly GCF_037039965.1. NCBI lineage: Eukaryota > Metazoa > Chordata > Actinopteri > Syngnathiformes > Syngnathidae > Doryrhamphus > Doryrhamphus excisus. Next base: position 7,757,053 of record NC_136377.1, on the reverse strand, counting down.
CGCCACTTCAAATTTTGTAGCTTCACTCTATCACAGTGTTAGAAAAATATATTAATAAATCACGCTGTTTCATGGCTGAATATGGCCTAATATTAGTTTAAAAATGTGCATATTGAAGCAATTTTTACTGATTATTTCAAGCATAAAAATGGCATTCAGAAGATTTATTCAAATGTGCTGTCAAGGATAAGTAATATTGTACACTGGTCTACACTCTTATTTACGTCTTACATGGCTTATTTACTCCTATTATGTCTGCTATATTGGGTAATACAAGTGTAACGGTGACTACAGGGGTGTTACTTTACACCTCGCGGTCTCTAATAACGTTGAAAACCATATTTAGACGGTCAGGTTTTCTATAATGAATGTTAGTTTGCGGAAATGCACTTATCACGGTTGTGTCTGGAACCTGTTAAACAAGAGATTATTATTCTCATTTTTAAGATTAACATGGAATGTATGATTTTGTGTGTCTTAACAATTCAACCAACAACAAAGTGAGGGTTGTATTTGGTCAAATTTAGATTCTTTGAGGATATATTGTTTAAAAATATGAAGGTCGGGCCTTCACCCGTGGAGCCCGGCCGGGCCCAGCCCGAAGAAGCCACACGGGATCTCCCCCTCGTAGACCCACCACCTACGGGGGCAAGCATAAGGGTCCGGTGCAATGTGTGTTGGGTGGCGGTCAAGGGCGGGTGCGTAGGCGACCTGGTCTTCGGCGGCCAAATCTGGTTCTTGGGACATGGAATGTCACTTCGCTGGTGGGGAAGGAACCTGAACTTGTGCGAGAGGTTGAGACATTCAGACTAGACATAGTCAGACTCACCTCGACCCACAGTTTGGGTTCCGGAACCAAACTTCTCGAGAGGGGCTGGACCTTGTTCTACTCTGGAGTTGCTGCAGGGGAGAGGCGGCGAGCTGGTGTGGGCTTATTAATAGCCCCCCGGCTTGGTGCCTCTGTGTTGGAGTCAGCCCCGGTGAACGAGAGGGTCATTTCCCTACGCCTTCGGGCTGGGGAAAGGGTCCTGACTGTCATTTGTGTGTACGCACCAAATGGCAGTTCGGAGTACCCGGCCTTCTTGGAGTCCATCAGAGGGGTGCTGGAGAGCACCCCAGCTGGTGACTCCGTCGTTCTACTGGGAGACTTCAACGCCCATGTGGGCAATGACAGTGTGACCTGGAGGGGCGTGATTGGGAGGAACGGCCTCCCTGATCTGAACCCGTGCGGTGTGATGTTATTGGACTTCTGTGCGAACCACAGTTTGTCCATAACTAACACCATGTTCGAACATAGGGATGTCCAGAAGTGCACTTGGCACCAGGACACCCGAGGCCGCAGGTCTATGATCGACTTTGTAGTCGTATCATCAGACCTGCGTCCACATGTTCTGGACACACGGGTGAAGAGAGGGGCTGAGCTGTCAACTGATCACCACCTGGTGGTGAGTTGGATTAGATGGCGGGGGAGGATGCTGGACAGACCTGGTAGGCCCAAACGAGTAGTGAGGGTGTGCTGGGAATGTCTGGCAGAGTCTCCCGTTCGTCGAGTCTTCAACTCTCACCTCGGGCAGAGCTTCACCTGCATCCCGGGGGAGGACCGGGATATTGAGTCCGAATGGGCCATATTCCGTGCCTCCATTGCTGAGGCAGCTGACTGGAGCTGCGGCCGCAAGGCGGTCGGTGCCAGTTGCGGCGGCAGGCCCCGAACCTGATGGTGGACACCAGAGGTCAGGGCAGCCGTCAAGCTGAAGAAGGAGTCCTATCAAGCCTTGATGGCTTGTGGGACTCCGGAAGCAGCTGACAGGTACCGTCAGGCCAAACGGTTTGCGGCTTCGGTGGTTGTCGAGGCAAAAACTCGGGTGTGGGAGGAATTCGGTGAGGCCATGGAGCATGACTTTCGGTCGGCCTCGAAGAGGTTCTGGCAAACCATCCGGCGCCTCAGAAAAGGGAAGCAGTGCCCAGTCCACACTGTTTACAGTGGAGACGGGGGCCTGCTGACCTCGACTGGGGATGTAGTCGGACGGTGGAAGGAATACTTTGAGGCCCCTCTCAATCCCACTGACATACCTCCCATAGAGGAAGCAGAGTCTGAGGACACATACGTGGACAGTGCCATCACTGTGGCTGAGGTATCTGGGGTCGTTAAGACGCTCCTCAGTGGCAAAGCTCCGCCCAGAATTCCTCAAGGCTCTGGATGTTGAGGGACTGTCTTGGCTGACACGTCTCTTCAACATTGCGTGGAAGTCGGGAACAGTACCTTTGGATTGGCAGACTGGGGTGGTGGTCCCCCTTTTTAAGAAGGGTGACCGGAGGGTGTGTTCCAACTACAGGGGGATCACACTCCTCAGCCTCCCTGGGAAAGTCTATTCCAGGGTGCTGGAGAGAAGGGTACGACCGTTGGCCGAACCTCTGATACAGGAGGTCCAATGCGGTTTTCGTCCTGGTGGTGGAACAGTGGACCAGCTCTACACCCTCACGAGGGTGCTTGAGGGTGCATGGGAGTTTGCCCAACCAGTCTACATGTGCTTTGTGGACCTGGAAAAGGCATTTGACCGTGTCCCTCGCGGCGTCCTTTGGGGGGTGCTCCAGGAGTACGGGATTGGTGGCGCGCTACTACGTGCTATCCGGTCCTTGTACAAACGGGGCAGGAGTCTGGTTCGCATTGCCAGTAGTAAGTTGAGCCTGTTTCCGGTAAACGTTGGCCTCCGCCAAGGCTGCCCTTTGTCACCGATTCTGTTCACAATTTTCATGGACAGAATTTCTAGGCGCAGCCAAGGTGTTGAGGGAGTCCAGTTCGGGGGCCTTAGAATCTCATCTCTGCTATTTGCAGATGATGTGGTTCTTATGGCCTCTTCGGGCTGCGACCTTCAGCGTTTACTGGAACGGTTTGCATCGGAGTGTGAAGCTTCTGGGATGAGACTCAGTACCTCCAAATCAGAGGCCATGGTTCTCAGTCGGAAAAGGGTGGAGTGCTCCCTCCAGGTTGGGAATGAGGTCCTGCCCCAGGTGGAGGAGTTTAAGTATCTCGGGGTCTTGTTCACGAGTGAGGGAAAGTGGGAGCGTGAGGTCGACAGACGGATCGGTGCAGCCTCGGCAGTAATGCGGTCGCTGTACCGGACCGTCGTGGTGAAAAGAGAGCTGAGCCGGAGGGCAAAGCTCTCAATTTACCGGTCGATCTATGTTCCCACCCTCACCTATGGTCATGAGCTTTGGGTCATGACCGAAAGAATGAGATCGCGGATACAGGCGGCTGAAATGAGTTTCCTCCGTAGGGTAAGAGATAGGGTGAGGAGCTCAGCCATCCGGGAGGGGCTCAGAGTAGAGCCGCTTCTCCTTCACATCGAGAGGAGTCAGTTGAGGTGGCTCGGGCATCTAGTCCGGATGCCTCTCGGACGCCTCCCTGGCGAGGTGTTCCGGTCATGCCTAGCCGGGAAAAGGCCCCGGGGCAGACCTAGGGCACGCTGGAGGGACTATGTCTCACAGCTGGCCTGGGAACGCCTTGGTGTCCTCCCGGTGGAGCTGGACGAGGTGGCCGGGGACCGGGAAGTCTGGGCTTCCCTTCTAAGACTGCTGCCCCCGCGACCCGGACCCGGATAAGCGGAGGAAAATGGAATGGATGGAATGGAATGGAAAATATGAATAGATGACTATTTGACCATTCTTATGATGATTATGATTCTAAAAATGCATGTCTTTCATATCACTGGTACAAATATTATGCAAATTCTATTTTTTTTATACCTATGTGACATACTTATGATGATGCTATTCACAGGTCATCTACCTAACCTGACCAGCTCTTGTAAATAGTTGAAGTGTGAAATTAAACTCAAGAAAATCTAGAAATGGACTTGGAATTTAACACCAAAAATGTTTGAAAAATGAGGACGTAATGCTGTAGATGTTGCCTTAATGGATAAAAAACAAGCGTTTTCTGTTTTAAATGAAGATGAACTCTATACAGCAGTTCTGTTCTGTCCAGTTGATTCGGCTGCAGGTATTTTCTCTCTCTTTAACCTTGAGTGCTTAACTCAGGACAAACATGTGCCAGCTCAACACAACACAGAGAGTGGGCGAGCGGGCAAGGCGCTGACCCAAGCACATCTCCAGAGGAAAGCACTCCTCCCTTGGGAGGAGTTTATACTGCCAAAAGAATTTACTTCCAGCTAGTTTTTAAATGCCCGATGCGGCATGCCACAAAGTGCTGTCATTGTCTGTTGCAGTTCACATGTCTCTTTTTACGCTTTTGCTATCCTTTTCTATCCCTATTGTCTGTTTTTGCTGTGCGTTCGTCTCTGCTTGTTTATGGCTTTTGCCAGACGAGTGCAATGTTGTTAAAAAATATGAGGACTAGCAAATAATTTAAGGGTTATTGTGTTTTTCCCAACCCAAAACAGCAATAAATAAAAACTAAGTGTGCTCATATGGTGCAAAAAGACAGCATGGGATTAGGGTGGTTATTCATTTTTACTCAGCCATGCCAGTTCTTCCCTCCTCTGCCTTTCTGTTTGATGGCAGAGTAGGTGTGCTTATCAAGAATTAATGATGCCTTTTAGACAGAGAAATGTAACAAGGCATACATGTCAAGCACCTCCATGTTGGGATTCCAGGTGCTCAATGCTCATTGCTTCAAAGTCGCCGATGACTCATCTTGATGATTTCAATAAGACTGCGATGAGAGGGGGAGCGTTTCCTTGCATTCAGTGAAGCAAATGGGATGCAAAAAATGTGAAGCTCGAGATCAGCAAGCGAACCACATTTTTCTTTTTAGCGACTTCAAAGGATGACGTGAACGCAGGGTTGTGGGTGTTCGTCCTTCCTGCGCATGACTCAGTCCTAGACGAAGGGAACTGCCTTCTTTTAATGGCAGATTCTCTATTTTCCGCATGCTTTCACTCAAGTCACGGACAGCATCACTACAACAATGCAGTGTTGAAACATTCAAATATTGCTTCACAATTTACCACAAAAGACTTTTTCTTCCAATTCTCTGATTCTCAATTTACTGATTCAGATGTAAGACGCAAAACATCAACACAAGGAAAAGGCAGACCAACCAGATGTTGACCAGGAAAGGGTGCTCCAAGTTCTGCATGATCTGAAGTTCTTTCAAGACGTTCCTCACTTCGTTGCGCTCCACGCATTTCAGCTTGTTCATGTACTTCATGGCGTACATCTTCTTGGTGTCTTTCTTCTGCACAATGCATACCTGAGAAGAACGTTTTCAGTGATGAGTCCAAATTCTGTGCTGACGTGATGGAATCGATAAATCATTCAAAATGTGTGACAACCACGGTTGATGCATTGACCCAAAAACAGCGGAATCTTGGTTTTTGTCATGAAATTAGAGAAAACTGAAGCAATTTCAAATATGAACAAAGAACCTATTTACTTTTAAATGTGTTTAAATTCACTTTTATTGGTGATGAGTGGATGGGGACGGAAGAGCCACATTGCCAGTGTTTGGCAATGTGACTCTTCCTTTTTTTTTAATGCTTGAATATTTTTTTAAACACACAAATATCAGATTTTCTGTAAGACCGTGAATGCATCCTGGCTGTTTTCAGACTGGTGATTGGATGAGTGCAAGGACCGGAGGAGGATGCGCCGTTTGTGCGTTCGTTGAGACGTGACAGAGATGGCTGTCGAGTCACTGCTGCACATTTCTTGAGATGTCGGGTAGCGAGATTTAACAAATGTATTATCACGACAACACATTCGCACTGCACTTATGTTTGTTGTAGTCTGTTATTAAGAAGGATTAAACATTTTAAAGGTTTATAAGCTGTTTGCAGCAGGTGGGCGAGGGGTAGTAAAGGTTGTCGACCCCTGATCTAGTCCATTACAAAGTAAACTCCGAAGAGTGGTTGGTTGGAGTTGTATACTTGCTCAATTGAACTTTATTGTAGACCTCGGCAGCAGGTACAATCATCATTACACACATTGGCCTGGCTCACTATTTGTTATGGGTCTCCGTTAAAACGTTGTCTTGCAACGCTTCGTACCTTAACATTACAATCCTATTGTAACAGATGTGGCCTTTGTTTCACGTCAAGTTGGGTTATTTTTCTGCCATAATAAAAAACACACATAACACTGAAATACGCAGTGTACTTGAACATCACAGCACGGTGCACATTGTTTATTTGGAAAAAGAAAGGAGACAAAAACTGAGTTGTTCATCATTCTGTGTGCGTTCCATTAACATTACATGACCGGAATCTGTCTATAGTGTACCAACTCGAAAATAATTGCGAACCACTTGTACACCGTGCAGCCACAGAAATTAGTGTTAGTAAGTAAATAGATTTTCAGACTCACATTCATAGCTATGAAAAATTTAGAGTCGCCATGATAATTTATTGTGATTAATCAATTTAAAACTACGATTAATCTGATTAATGGTTTTCATCATTTGACAGCCCTAATTATGACATATTTATAAACTCAGGTAAGGGCAAAAAAAGGCAAAGTTATTAATTTTATTTGCACCAAAAACTTTTTTCCGATGATTTTCCATCAAAATGAGATCCCACAAAAACTGGGAGTATGAAAACCGAGGTTGAGCTGACTAAGACTTTTTCCTGAGAATCAAAGAAATGTATACATTCATTCCAACAGGTGCTGTGAAACACTTTCTCCCAAAGAAATTCAGACCTATTCTTCCTGATTACCATCTGCGTATAGATACCTCATATTCATTCACGGTCCGATCGTGCTACCAGCACCAATAAGCCGGTGATTACTGCTATCTAAGAGAGTGTTCTTTAGAGCATCTGGCACAGTTAATCAGCCAGACCCTGATCACATCACTCCCCCCATTGAGCAGCTTGCCATGTACTGTGATTAGACTGCTTATCTGTTGTCAGACAGAATGTTGATGCGGTGTATAGCCGCTCTCTGCATTGCTGCAAGTCATTGCATGCGTGTTAAATGCTAATGTGAATTATTACCCTATACACGACACAGCTCCAATTAAAAAAAGAAGTGCCAACTCTAGATTGTATACAATAACACTGAAGTGACGCCAATATCGTTCATGACAAAATGAATGATGTGTTTTCGCTAGCTCTGGCTTTGGCTTGTTAAACGATGGCTCAATGTAGCAAATGTATGTGGCAGTGGGTGCTGAAAGCTGCATCTGAAATAGGAAAACTTGTGATAAACTTTAAGAACCATTGTACATTTTTTCACCTTGTAGTTCCGAATATTATCATTACGATTGAACAGATTACAAATACTGATACCTTTACTCATACTGACTATATTCTAACATTACATATCAGGATAACAATTTTATATATCACACCAAGTGCTGCTGTCTGAAGTCATATTTGTACTTATCTTATTCCAGGATTTGTCACTGTGTGAAAAAGCAGTTATGGTAATATTTCCCTTCACATTTTTTGTATATTATATCTATGTATGTTATTTTAAATTGAGAAAATGCCATTTTAAATGTGAACAAATACTCTAAATGGGTTGAAATCGTCTGTTTGGTCAGTTTGTTGTATTGGGACCATGCAGCTTCTTTTGTTCTTATCTCGATATGTGGAAAAATTATAGGCCTACCTTTCCGAAACTTCCTTTTCCGATTGCTCTGAGGATCTGGAAGTGGTCGAAATTGACTGTGAGGACAAAAAGAATATGACAGGAGTTAATTTAATGAAATATAAGACTAATAGGTTGAGAATTTTTGCACACAAATTGTTATGGAATGCTCTGTTGACTCATCAGAATATATATTATGTTGTTTTTTTTGTCTGTCTTTCTCACACACACACACACACTTCACTCTCATCCATTAACCAGCACTGAGCGTTGCCATTTGAAACCGGATGTGCTGTTTGTGTCTGGTTACCATGACAAAGAGGAAAGGCCCCCCCCCCTTCTTTGCAGCTCTCCTGGGGTTTGAACTGCTGCTCGACACTCAATGTACTCATTTGACCATTCACTTACACTATACACACACCCCACACCTACACAACTGGTTAAAATGTACACGAGACACATGGACTTCACCCCTCTCAGTCTTGAGATCTACACACACATCTATTGGATTTGACAGTTAATATTGTGCTCTGTTAGTCACCGGCACTTCCTTCCAATCTGCGTTTCAGTGCGTACTCAACTCAACTGCGATAGGAACCATACACGGCCTGATTTACAATGGAGCATGTGCACACACACACACATTATTCTGTTTACATCACAACAGAGAGCGACACACAATGCATATCAACATTATCATTGCCCCGCTGAGCCGCTTAGATATTCTGTGCTTGATGGCTTTTCATTTTTTATTTTTTACAGAGACAGCTGAGCTCCTCCAAATGAAAAAAGGTGCGGGGCCGTCGTCGTGTTCCGGCAAGATGGTTTAATGCTGTGTGTGAAATGATGGACACATGAGTAAGAGAGCGTGTAATGACTGCAATCTGTACATGACTGGAATTGACACATTGACAGCCCTGCACCCATCAAACTGCTCATCAATTAGTATTTGATTGACACATGCTAATCTCGTTTGAAAAGTCTGAATGAGTCTATCTGCCAACGGCTGTTTTAGGATGTGACAAAGTTTTTTTTTCTTTGTGCTGGTGTAATCCTCACTGTAGTATTTCATCATGCACGCTAAAAAAAAAAGATTGCAGTCAGAACATCATACAAAAAGTCATAAAGTCACATGACTTCACATGTTTATAATGACCTACTGCAAAAGTGCAAGTCAAAGATCCTCTATATATTAAGAACTGCCTTCTGTAAGGATAAACTGAACAAAAGCAACTCAAAGATGCTTTTAATGACAGGAACAACAATGCAGTGTCATCTATATCAGACCTGATGTCCTTGAATGCACCTGGTGTCTGTGCTATTCATTTGCTATGCCACTATGAGGTGCATGCCATGTTCATTGTTGACCTGGTGAAGCTTGAGCAGGAAGGCATCCAGTGTCGGACACACAGCTATATGGCTAACCATCTACTGGATAAGAGCGAGGCTTAAAGCCAAAGATCATATTGCATTGTTTGGGGAAATTAAACAGTATTATGGGACTGTTTAATGCCCAATTCGATCTACTGGTCCCGGCAGGGGAGTGGTCTACAGAAGTGGTCCTTCTTTTTATTAAACTTATCTACTAAGTGTTGAATCAGAGCAATTGGACTCGCTTGATTTTTAACTTCTTGTTTCCATTCTCATCCAGGTCCATGTGAAAATGCTCAGATTCAACTGCCCAGATATAACCTGTACTGAAATGCTCCGATCAGGGATTTATGCTGCCGATTCCGATACTGATCATCCATGAGTGAGATTGGCTGACACTGATATCGATCACATGGATTAACTGTACATTTTTCAATTCAATGATTATACAATTACAATTTTTGACCAGATTTTTCCTGTTCAATAATAAAAAAAAATTTGCTCAAGATAAATGTTTAAAGGTAATTAAGTGTATTTCACTCTCACGTTGTTGCTCTGATAACCCCAATAACAAAGAACCCATGGGTCCATGTGGCGAACTAAGGCGAATAAAACAATCAGCAGTAAACAGCCGCTTTAAGCACAGTCGCCTGGTTACACAAGGTGGAAAACCTTTGGAGCACATAAGGGACGCCTTTGATACACAAATGACTCTCATGGGAGATCAACATGTCCTGACATGGTTCACTGTCACACACTGTGGCTTCACCGTAAACTGTCCAACACCCATTCCGTAGTGACGCAAAATCATCCAAAATAGACTCTACTATTACATGATTTGATATGCAGTATTTAATCTGACAAATTTTAAATAACTTTGATCAAACGTAGAATTACTACAAGTTCTGCTTGGGAATTTAACACAGTGGCAGCAATACTACATTGCATTTATATAGATCTTTTCTTCTGGCATATACGACAAGACAATGACAATCCACTTTAAAAGCCTTCTGTTCACCTTTATAGTTTTTTTTAATACCTGATGCTCTTCACTTTGCTACAGAACTACAGTGTTGTTCTCAGCTTTTCACCAGGCGGCCTTGGTTGTGGTGAGGACCTCCACTGTGACGCATGGTGGTATCAGGTGTGACAGTGAAGGTAATTACAGCCTAATGATTTTTTTTCTAAAGGGAAAATATCAGGCATATCTATTTGCAGTATGATGTTTATTTATTTAAATGGACACCCTGCGATTAATTGGGGACACTAGCGTCTACTAGACCAGAGGCCGCTATTTGAGTTAATGCTTTAAGGCAATAAATCAGTCAACACAAAAGATGAGGAGCTGTTTCCCTGGCAACATTATGGCATATACATTTTTTATATTCACTTTACTGTCTTCTTACATTCCTGCCTGTCCTCAGAGCCACGTCCTGCCGAGGCAGTGAAGGAACACAAAAGCCACACACCGCAGTGTCAAACAATAAAAACTAAAGTGAAGAAATTCCCTTCTGCTTACGTCGACCTCAAAACAACAAGCCTGCCTGTTTCTGACGTGAGCGAAGGGGATTACTTCCTTTCCAGCGTGAGGGGCTTTTCATCTAATTCAAAACGATGTGTCTGCTTTTAGAGCGCCCTCGGTGAAAGCGCCACTCGCTGCGACAAGTCGGAGGAGGTATATTAACTCAAGGGTAGAAGGTAAAGACTTTTGTATGAGTGACATTTTTACCGAGCGGTATGCAGGATGACTAAGCAGCGGTGAGGTTCGCCGATGATTAATGAATTCCTTTTGGATAGAGGTTGCCTCCAGTTAAAAAGGAGATGGTTTCATTAGTGGGTGCAGTAATTTGATGATGGCAGGGGGTGGTGGGTGTTTGTTGGGGGGGGGGGGTGTTTGACTTTAAATAATGTGTCAGCATACTGTATCAGCACTCAAACCAAAAATAATACCAATAGCGAACTGGGAATGACTCAAAACCCTGAAAAATGGCACCTGCAAATCTTGTCATAATCAACATGATGACGTGTAAATTGTGAAAGTGGTTAGCGTGCAGGCCACACAGCTAGGAGACCTGAGTTTGAGTCCACCCTTGGCCATTTCTGTGTGGAGTTTTCATGTTCTCCCCGTGCATGCGTGGGTTTTCTCCGGGTACTCCCACATTCCAAAAACATGCTAGGTTAATTGGCAACTCCAAATTGTCCATAGGTATGAATGTGAGTGTGAATGGTTGTTTGTCTATATGTGCCCTGTGATTGGCTGGCGACCAGTCCAGGGTGTACCCTGCCTCTCGCCCAAAGACAGCTGGGATAGGCTCCAGCACGCCTGCGACCCTCGTGAGGATAAGCGATAGAAAATCAATGAATATTTTGTACTTTAAGGCGCTACTGAGCTGGTTTTGGTAGTGGGTTGCAACTGAACGGACCCCTCTGAAACATATAATTTGGCCAGAATGTATGCTTTTGTCAGTTTTTAATGGATTGTGAATGATGAGTGTTGTTTGTGTGACTTACAACATGATCTAATTTGCTTTCAAGTTCAACGGCAATAAGAGAAAAGAATGCAGTTTTGCTTTTGTCGACATCAGCGACCTGAGAGAACATATTGTAAATGGAATCTTCCCTGAACCCTAAAAATTTGATTTTCTGATTATTCTGATGTATTGATTTTGTGGAGTCCCTCATCTGTGTCACACTTTTGGCTTGAATCATTATAATCAGTGTTCCAGGAAATATGAATACAAGGGAAAAAACACCTAGTCTCGTCTCTTTTCTGTTTATATTGATGTATTAATAAACCATGCTGTGCAGTGCTGTTGCCATATGGTTTCAGTAATAGTTTTTTCAGAGAAAAGAGAGTCAGCTTTAGATCCAATCATCACAACATCCAGAACATGCTCACCTCCAAAGGTTCAATTCCATGTAAAAAGGACTTTTACTGTGTTTTACTGTACAAGAATGCTTCTTCTGTTCTGTTCTGTATCTCTATTTGCCTTCACTTTAGTATTTCCTATTTACCTTGCGGCAATTACCAGTTACCAGCGCCACAAAAGTAGACAGATGAAGTTTTTAAAGTTGACACTCACCCTCATCTGTGTCACCCGTGATGGGAGACTTGCTGGACTGTCCAAGCCCCATGACGGCTCCTCTGTCAGCCTCCGGTTCAGCTCCCGTCACTCAACTCAGCATCCGAAGGATCGCCCTCTGGGACGCACTCATAGCCTGGTCAGCACTCCTCCTCCTCCTCAAACCCACTCTCCAACATGACCGCCCCACATCATTATAACGTTTGCACACGTTTCTATCGGTTCCTCGCAGTTCCTCTAGAGTGACATTATTTTCTGTGCTGTCTTCACTGATATAGAGAGCCTGGAGGAGAATGGCTGTAGTGGTGATGACCCTCTGGTGACTGAGTATCTAACCTGTGAGGGGAGGCAGAAAAACATGACACCGTCAGTGGAAGGTAGACAAGGCGGGACCAAGAGTGAGGGAGGGATGCAACAGCAATCAAGCCTAAGGCAAGGAAATCAGCTAGATGGGTATCATAGAAATTTCTCTTAAGGTCCATTTTACATGTAAGACGGAGCAGCTGTTATTGTGAAGCTTGTCTTGCAAGTTTAACACGGCGAACGAGCTCCTCGTGTATGTAACTTACCCAACACTCCACCAGTGTTTTTGTTATTAAAAACAGTACTGCTCAAGGTGCAGATTACACTAATAATGTACTGCTTTGGGGTACAACCTTCACATTTCAGCAAGTATTTTATTACAATATATCACTTCAAAGGGCAATACAATAGAAAATAAAGTTGGATACACTTCAGAGTAGTCAATGTACCACTTGTATAGCAGTATATAATTACCAGCCACTGAAAATGACTGACAGCCATTACTGTCTAAATAGCTGGCAACACAAGTGAGTACCAAAGTAATTGGGTCTTTACAGTCATGCATGGTGCTTGTAGCATCATGATGAGCTGCATGAATGCTGCCAGCACAGAGGAGCTATGGTTCTAACATATGGGAACTCATGAGTCTGTTTGAATGGTACTAAAGGAAATCCGCCTAGCGACAAATGACCAAATAAGGATGCAAAAAAACAAAACAATGTTAAATGGGACAAGGCGTTTGAGCATTATTTTAAAGTTTCATGATTAGAATTTGTTTTTAGATCATAGAAGTTACATTTTTGAAGAAAATATGGTACAAAACCCCAAAATAATCTAGAATCTGAATAATTTAGGTCTGGTTTTCTTGTGTGCATGTGTGTTTTTGACAAACAAAACTTAATTTTGGTTGTTTCTTCAGCAACAGGTGGCAACATTTATAACATATTGTTAAGACTTTCATGCACATTTAACCCCATTTCAAAAAAACATCCCTGTAGTGAATAGAATGGATTGATATTATTCATTCATTCATTCATTCATTTTCTACCGCTTTTTTCCTCACGAGGGTCGCGGGGGTGCTGGAGCCTATCCCAGCTGTCTTCGGGCGAGAGGCGGGGTACACCCTGGACTGGTCGCCAGCCAATCACAGGGCACATATAGACAAACAACCATTCACACTCACATTCATTCAGACAATTAACCTAGCATGTTTTTGGAATGTGGGAGGAAACCGGAGTACCCGGAGAAAACCCACGCATGCAGAACATGCAAACTCCACACAGAGATGGCTGAGGGTGGGAATTGAACCTGTGAGCTGTGAGGTCTGCGCGCTAACCACTAGACCGCCGTGCTGCCCGTGCCGCCCGGATTGATATTACTTCATCATAATTGAGCCTCTCTCCATTATACTTGTCATTCTTCCGTCAACTCACCTGTCGGGCTTTTTATGAAGTCGATTATTTTAATCAGGACAATTCACTGCAGGAGCACAGAGTATCTTTTGGTGGAGCTCATTAGAGAGTTTATCTTTTGAGCATCAACGTACGGGTACCTTTGGGTGTACAACGGATTGTCATTGGGGGTCTACTCAGATTGGGAACATACCTGCACCTATTTTGGGCTTGGAAATGGTATAGATGTATACAGTCAGTAATCTCTGTGTATAACTTGACTTCAAATAAACATTCATAGACGTATAATGACAGTATTGACACAATGCTGTGCATCAGGACCATCCTTTCTGTCATTGTGCCCTTTAATAGCAGTTAAAAAAAATACAATACAGAATAAACTAAGATGCATGCACATGCGTGAGGGTGAAAGCCCCCCCCCCCCCCCCCATTCCCCCTTTTCATGCAGTGCCACTCACAGGCTGCGTGTAATATGTGAATATTCCAAAAACTGCATTGCCGAGCTCCCCGCAGAGGACAACCATTGTGATGATTATGGTGGTGATGATGATGAAGGGTGAAGCAGACACAGAATAGAAAGTCGTCCCCCCTCGTACCCCCCTCCCAGTGCGGGTGCACGCGATGGGACAAGTGTGACCACGTACCTTTCTCCGTGCACATGGAGCTTATAGGAGCATCTCCGGCTCGGCTTGCAAGGAGAGCAACAGTGCGGCTCTTAAAACCTTACTTGTCCACCGCCACCCCCCCTCAACCATCCAAAAATGGAGACGTGCAATGAAAAAAAGAGGACCGTGTCTGCTGTCGCCGTATTAAAAAAAAAACTGACCTCCACATCGTTCCCCGTGTGTGGTGTGTGCAGCGTGGGGCGCGCACACACGCACGCATGCTCATCTTGGAGCTGTGAGCTGGCTGCTAAATGCATTGTAGTGGTCAACTGGAGCTTATGGAAGGGAGAATAGTCTGTTGTTGTTGTACCACTCAAATGTAATGCTCTTTAACACCAACACTTGACTTTTATAGCTTGGGGACATATCCAAGCCCGTTTTAACCCTGTAAAGGTACATTTGACTCTAAAAATGACCCCAATTAATCTATCCTGGAGCACAGAAATGGACTTATTTGGTGTATAATATTTATGATAGTGTAAGGTTAGTAAGCTACTTTATACTGCCTTTGTTTCATTTGAGTTCTTGATTCTTGCTTACGTTTTGGACCACATTTCCCAAAACGGGTGATCATTTTAGCCTTACAGTGGTTGTATTACAAGGGAATTGTGTCTTTTTTGGACATTTTAGAACCATGTTTGCAATATTACAGAAATAACAACTAATATCTATGTATCTATACTGTTGGTTTTTGTTATTATGTGTTCAAAAAGTTTGGACGAAAACCAAAATGAACAAAAACAAGACCATTTTTTTCCCGTAGGAAATAATGTAAATCTAATCCGTTCCAGATGAGCAAATATACTAACAAAAACTACAATTTATAGAGAGTAATTACAGTTTTAATTTTAATCATTCATTCATTCATTTTCTACCGCTTTTTCCTCACGAGGGTCGCAGGGGGTGCTGGAGCCTATCCCAGCTGTCTTCGGGCGAGAGGCGGGGTACACCCTGGACTGATCGCCAGCCAATCACAGGGCAGATATAGACAAACAACCATTCACACTCACATTCATACCTATGGACAATTTGGAGTCGTCAATTAACCTAGCATGTTTTTGGAATGTGGGAGGAAACCGGAGTACCCGGAGAAAACCCACGCATGCACGGGGAGAACAGGCAAATTCCACACAGAGATGGCCGAGGGTGGAATTGAACCCTGGTCTCCTAGCCGTGAGGTCTGCGCGCGAACCACTTGATCCCCGTGCAGCCCTAATTTTAATCAGTTTTAATTTTTAGGATAATGTCAGCCAAGAGGGCATTCACATGATAATTATACATGACGGATGAATGGAAATTATTGTTGCTGCAAGCTTTTCGTACATTCTATCGAATCGCTGGTATTCTTCGGTCTCATGACAGGATGTTGAGTCATGAATCAATCATGTCACTAATGTGAATGACAGGAGGGAAAATTCAAAATTTGTTTGATTCCAACTGATGGTTTCCAGGCCCTCATACCGAATAAAAGACGATGTGTCTTTTCACAATTGGTGCCAGGAAAATTGACAAAAAAATTGTTTTTTTTAGCTGCTCCCTAATCTAATGAGCACCTTACCTCTAATAACTGCCAGCTTTTTTTGTTGCTTGTGTAATAGTCGGCACTCATCCGCCTGAGACTTTCATACAGAACACAGCAAAGTGAGATATTGTGTGCACTTTTACCGCTAACCTTTTTTAAAATTTAAAAAGCTCATCTGTGTCGGTACTATTTTTTTTAAAAAGAGAACAGCCACAAGCAAAAGCTGGCTTTTTATAGCATGTACTTTTTTGGTTTGTTTTTCGGATGACATCCTAACTTGACAAGGTTAAACATCAGCCATTAGTTAGAAGCAAGCACACCGTTTGTTCTAAAATTAGGTCCATTACCGCTGTGTTGACATTTGCTGCCTACTTAGCAGATTTCTTGACTCCAGTATTTCATTATACATGTGATTTGTGTGGCGTATTAACCACTGTTTATATTATAAATAGTGTCATGCGTGTCTGTTGTCCAAGGTCGACAACACTCCCGACTGTGGGGTGATAAATATGCTTACTGTGCACACTTGTTCCTCTGAGTCCTTCCAAGGACATTCACTGAGAAACGTCCATCTTCATGTGGACTGTCCTCCCTCGTACACACAGCCAGTGAGGTGAAAACCGTCACAAAATAAAACAAAACAAGTCAGCCTCACTGCGGCCATTTAGCTGCACCACTTAAGCATGTAGAGTATCTCACCTGGACAGGCAATTCAGCAATTTACTCCTGAGTCGTCTCCTTGTAAGTCAACAAAAGGGGAAATTCGGTCGTAGTTCAGTTCCTGATTGGATGGGGAGAGTGTTGTGCAAACATTAGCCAGCATGATGGTGTCCAACGTCGTACTCAGACTGTTTGAAAATAGCTCCCTCTAGTGATATAAAGGGGACACAACACAAATTGGTCTTGGATTATCTTACGATTTCCTGTAAATTTTACTTCAGTAATCCATATTCTATTAAGCATATTAACAGTTAAACACAGATCATGTTGACAGAGAAACCCCCAAGCTACCATTGATCCTGCACACTATTAAATATAATGTGTGTATATATATATAATGAATGGAGAATAGTGAAGTATATTCAAGGGTGAAATTGCACAGTACAACAAATTCATACATGTTGGCAGGTCTGTACTAATATTGAAAGTCCTCATTGCCCCTCAGGCCCCCCTGACAGTTCACTGCGTTGCCCCAGGGGGGGCCCGCCCCACTATTTGAGAAGCACTGAGTGTCCAAAGTCCAGCTCACATGCAACTTGAGGCCCATAGTTTGTTTTTCTTTAGCCCACAGCATGTTATAGATTTTTGTATAGGACTAGGATTTTCAGAGCATATTTTCCGCTTCTACTTTCTGCATGTGTAATAGCCAGGTGTCTCAATACTTTTGATCATATTCAGTAATGACTGATTCATTGTACCTCTCAGTTGACTTAGTGAACGAGGTGCCAACACGAGCTGAGAGCAAGACACCTTCCCTAAATATACAACAAGAAACTCTCAAAAGAGTAGCTACTGTTTTTAAACTCATTAAACAGGGTTGCCGATGTAAATTTCAACATGTTTTCACGGCTGTGTGGACATTTGAAGCTCCTTACCTGATGCTGGTGGATTTCCTCAAAAGTGACTTGCATGACCTGTCTGGCCGGACTAGTCTGTGCTGCCTGAGCGCAAGTTTAAAGAGCTCCAAGAACACAATAGTCACATTGTAACTTTTGGGAGAGCATTCTGATCAGGGACGTCACTAGGTTCTGAGGACAGGAGGGGGGGGCTTAGCCCCCTGGAGATGCACAGGATATGAATGAATGTAGTAGACATTAGGAAATCCAAAAAACAAATAATGAACAAAAACCGAGATATAACTTTCCCACTTTTGGCCAGATTTAGTAAAGATACTCAATTGTTTTAATCATGAATTAATAAATTAATCATAGTAGAATCAGCTCAACTCAGTAACCCGCAGTGTGCATCCATAATGTGAGAGAAACACAACTGATGCTGTGCCCCCAAAGGCTGAAAAGAGCTGGCTAGCTAATTAGCATATGCGGTGTTCCTTTATGGCTGGAATCTACCTCTTGGCTGCAAAACAACAGAGGTAAAAGACATGAGCCGAGATCGCCTATACGTCTTTTTTCATTCATTTTCTACCGCTTATCCTCAGAGGGTTGCAGGGGGTGCTGGAGCCTATCCCAGCTGTCTTTGGGCGAGAGGCGGGGTACACCCTGGACTGGTCGCCAGCCAAACACAGGGCACATATAGACAAACAACCATTCACACTCATCTATACGTCTTTTTTTCATTTAATTTATTTATATTTTTTCTTTTTTGTAAAATGGGAAATGCTTGGTTCATGGTTCAATCTGCTGTTAACTGTGGGCTGGAGCTAACTAATTGCTACCAGCAGTGATGAATACTTACTTTTTTGAAAAACTTTTGTATATCCATTCTTTTCCTGCTGCTGCTCTCGTCAATAGTTGACTCTGTTTGCTGCAAAGGCAGGTAAAACATGGACTGGATTCTCAGTGATGTGGGTGTACTCTACATAGCCAAGCGGAATAGACTGGAAAAGGAAATGGACAGATTTATGATTATAAATTAATGACAGGTAATGTGAATATTTATTTTAACTCCTATTCTTGCCCTATTATATAACATTTGTCAGAGATTCATTCATTCATTCATATTCTACCGCTTTTCCTCACGAGGGTCGCGGGGGGGGGGGGTGCTGGAGCCTATCCCAGCTGTCTTTGGGCGAGAGGCGGGGTACACCCTGGACTGGTCGCCAGCCAATCACAGGGCACATATAAACAAACAACCATTCACACTCATTTGTCAGAGATTGTTTTGTAAAAAAAAATCAATAAAAAATATCAAATTATTTAGGGGGTCTTAAGAACATTTAAGCTGAAGCCCTCCTCCCTAAAATAGGCCTATGACGCCACTGATCCTGATGATCTGTTTTGGTTAAACTGACTGGTTTTGTTTGCAGACAAAACCACAATTGTTCTTTCTATACTCTATTTCTGTATTTGTTTATATCGGGAGTGTTTATTTACTCGGCTGCACGGCGGTCTAGTGGTTAGCGCGCAGACCTCACAGCAAGGAGACCCTCCACCCTCGGCCATCTCTGTGTGGAGTTTGCATGTTTTCTGTGTGGGTTTTCTTTGGGTACTCCGATTTCCTCCCACATTCCAAAAACATGCTAGGTTAATTGGCGACTCCAAATTGTCCATAGGTATGAATGTGAGTGTGTAGGTATGAATGCCTCTCGCCCAAAGATAGCTGGGATAGGCTCCAGCACCCCTCGCGAGAATAAGCGGTAGAAAATGAATGAATGTTTATTTACTCAACCACATAGGGTAACAGGCTTTTATGACAGGTGTCAGGGCCGCTGTGACAAGTGCATTTTTGGAATGCTCCAATTAACACCTCTTATTCAGTGTCTGCAGATAACCATCAGGGTCTCTGGTTAGCGTCAGGTTAAAAAAACATTGGCTATTGGATATTGGAAACCTCCTGATGGAGATTTATCAACTTCACAGGATGGCAGTAGCGGCATTTGAAATATGACGAGTGGACGGCGGGTTTATTTTACTTTTGCATGCGCTTTAAAATTGTGTTGCACTACTCAACTGCTGATGTGAAACTTGTGTGTTCCACTTACCGTAATGTTGTTTACCATGAACACATTGATGTCCTGACTGACCAGTTTGCGCCGCATGGGTATTAGAACATTGGTTAATAAGTAAATCTCGACTTGATGCTTTCAACCAGTCTTTTAAAAAATGTATTGGTGTCGGTTGAAAAGCACCTTAATGACTATTCATTCATTCCTTCAGTATTTAAAACACAAAAGGCCTCTCAAGCAGGTTTAATGAATCCAGTCTGGCACTAGGGGTCATCAGAGCACTACCTCGACAGCAAATTATCTTTAAGCTAGCTGTGGCAACTTAGTTTGCATTTACGTAGTCTTAGGCTCTGCTTTTAAATAATATTTACCAACTTTACTAATATTGTTAGTAGATACCGACTGCTTGGGTCATGTTGGGTTTAATAAAGAAAACAAGGGAAACAAAGATATTCCCCTTTGAATGCGGCTGTTCTAAATATGACGCTCTCCGAACCAAACCCGGAAGTAAAGTCCTTTGTAACAAGCCAACACGTTCACGGCAACGAGTTGCCGAAATACAAAGAAACTACATTTCCATGACATCACTGGGCGGCCTCTTTGACACGCAGGAGATGAGGCGGGGCTCCCGCGGAGGCTTGGCTTGGTCTGAGGCAACAAGTTGTCAGTTCATCGACTACTCCTCCACGCTGCAGGTGACAGATGGATGAATGGAAATGCGTGGGGTTTTATTAACCTCGGTGCCTCCAAGAGCTCTTTGTCGACATGGACGGAGTGGAATAGCAAGCTTTTGAAAACGTGCATTGGTGACAAGTGTTGTTAATGAACCGCGCAGAGCAGGGACAGCTTTCAATTTCATCCTTGTTAGTGATATTTTTTGGAGGTATTTACTGAAGAATGGCGCTGGCTAGATTCAGTAAGATTCTTCGTTTGCCCGCCCTTGATATTAAAAAGAAAACCAAACAGTACGATCATGTCCACCGGGATATCAATCCAAACGACCAGTGGGACGTTATTGGTGAGCTGGGCGATGGCGCCTTTGGAAAAGTATACAAGGTAAGTTTGGACTCCCAACTAGTGTGGTAACAAACTTTTTTAAATGTACAATTTTATGATTAGTAACATAAATGACATTGTTGTGGTCAAAATGGAATACATGTAATGCAGATATCATCAAAGATTTGAATTCATTAGGCAAATGCTCATTGACATAAGTGCAATCAGTTGCAATTAGTCAAGCCTGTGCCTGTGAAAGAAGATTTTACTGCTTTGATGGCGGCCATGTTTTTCCCCAAATGGTGAACCAACTATCATAGCCATTCGGATGAACAATGTTGAGTGCATAGAGCTGTGTGACAAATTTCAAGGCAGTAAAACTTAAGAGACTTAATAACAGCATGGCCTTCTGATATATTGGTCAGGAAAATGATAACAGGCAACAAAGTAGGGATGCATGTTCGGACAATGTTGACATGTTCATCCATTTTCTATGCTGCTTATCCTCACTAGGTTCGCGGGGGTATGCTGGAGCCTATCCCAGCTAATGTTGGGCGAGAAGTGGGATACACCCTGAACTGGTTGCAAACCAATCACAGGGCACATATAGACATTCACACTCACATTCTTACCAATGGACAATTTGGGAGTCACCAATTAATCTAGCATGTTTTTGGAATGTCGGAGGAAACCGGAGTAGCTGGAGAAAACCCACGCATGCACGGGGAGAACATGCAAACTCCACACAGAGATGCCCAAGCAGAGAATCAAATGGGTATAAAATATTCTCCCAAAAAATAAAAAAATTGGGAGTAGGGAAGCCTTCAACTACATTATATTCTAAACTGCTATAATTAAATTAATCTAACTGGATGAGTAGTCAATTATACAATTAATCAACCACTATTTTGATATTCAATTCGTTTTTCAGTTGAAAAATGGAAATATCCTCTGATTTCATACTAAAGAATAAATTTTGGAAAAGCCGTGATAGAACGAGGGAGTGATGTACGAACCGCGATGTAGCAAGGGACAACTGTAGTTTTAGTCCAAACAACTTGATTAATCTCATATTCGTTATGTAATTTTCTCCTTTCAAGCTTCCTTCCTTCATCTTGCACATTTCCGTTGACGTTTCCAAAACAAACGAGACCAACGAGTTTGGCTGACGTTTCTAGAAACAACAAGTCTCACATGCATGGGAGGTTTTTCGCACATTCTTTGAATCAACCACCCATTCAGTCACACGCCCACCATTGCCTCTGCTAGGGAATCCAGAATAAATCCAGCTGCATGCAGGGACAGTGAAAGCAGTCTTGTATCTGATCATATACCAGCGGCATAAACATATGGCTCTGGTTTAATCTGGATCTGTTTGACCTACCAATGTGGCCTAGCATAAGCACTCAGTGTCCAACAGAGCACAGTAGACATCTTTGACTGGTCTCGGTGAGGAAACGCTGCCTTACTGGAAGTCTGTATTGAATATGAAATCCTGTCCGATGTAGGATGGCTTCTTAGGGCATTCCTTCAAGGTTACTGATTGTTTTAATAGTTTGTGGACAGACTTGAAGATTCTGCCAATGTTCCTTAGACTGAGCTGCAGTAGTATAGATTCTACCTGGATAGACAGAATTCAACCGCTATTGTGCCCCTTTTTGTTACTTGTTGGGTTCTGTGAATTGGAATAGGAATCCGCATCTCTGCTGCAATACCCAAGTATGTCCATGTTTGTCCTTCGTCACACGTACAAGCTTCAATTGTTTGTTTTGCTTGAGTGGACCGAAGGAGGACACACCTGCAGTTGTTAGATGAGCAATGGGAACAGACGATAGCCAAGATAGAAAGTACTAGGAAATAGTGGGTGTTTGTAAAAGTACTAAGTTCAGTTGTTCTCTGTATGTTTACATCTAGGCTAGGAAAAGGTGGACCCTTGTAATGATGGCGTTATCGTCGTGTGACGCACACAAAATGTATGGTCACTTTTGTGAAATGTATCTTGTTTTGTTTGAGGTAATGTCACAAAATTGTTTAGGACATTGTGCTTATCAACATTTCACTGAAACAACTGTTTTGCCAAATACACTATAATTAATGAATATTCATAGTTTCGCCGCTAGGGGCGGTGCAGCGATTCTACCTCAGTAAGTACCGACTTCCTCATTCCGTTGAGGAAGGCATGATGGAGAAGACATTGCTTGCACGTCTCATTTATTAATTCCTTTTTTAACAGTCGAGTACCCATTTAAAGTGTTATAAAATACATGAAAGAAGTATTAATATGCTTAGAAATAACTGTCATGTTTGGTGAATATACAAGTGGTTTTGTGGGTACATTGGAACAGTCCGATATTCTCGCTTGTTGGTGCTTTTGTGTCTTTGATGAATAGAGATTGTCGTTTTGGCTCCAGACTTTGATGCAATATTGATGATTATGTTTGTGACTTTAATATATTAAGGTAATGTTTGCACTTAAGGGAAAAACTAATTTTTTTTGTCTAAGCCTGCCATTTCATACTTGTATTCACTCAGTGCCATTAACAGTCATATGCTTGTCTGTTTGATAGTTGAACATGTTGAAAAAATATTTTATTAATGCAAAATTGTTTCATTTTAGTAAGAAAAGTGTGAGCTTATGTTTGAATTTAACGTGATACATAATAAGAACAACTTGTATGTCCGTGTTTATTGATACAATGTAAATAAATTCCGCAGAGGAAGGCTTGATGGAGAAGACATTGCTTGCACGTCTCATTTATTGATTCCTGTTTTAACAGGCCATTACGCCATTCACAAACAGCAGAACTATAATCCGTTCACGGGATCGCATACTGAGACCTGTAACAACCGCCAAGAGAGATGAGACTGCAGCTAGTTTGAGCTTCAGTCAAGCTCAAACTAGAAAGGTTAATGACACCATAGGGAAAATAACAGCTTCAGCTCAGGGGAATGTTGTGGGTAAATCACACTGCATACGGGTATGTATTAGAGGAAAACTATGAGAAAGTCCTCGTATCATGCATCAAGTGTCCTTGATCATCAAATATATACAGGGGTTAGATTAAACGCAGAAATGATGTAAATAATTGAAGACATCGACTGACTGTGCTCCTTCTCAGTTCACGTTCACCATGCAAGGTAATTTTCCTCTCCATTCATATACAGGTATAATGTAAACATCACTGTCAATTCACATAATGGCAACAAATGTGCCACAATTACATCCACACGCTATCAGTGTTTCCCACAGGGCTGTATTGAACCTGGTGGGGCCGGAAGGGCTGAGATGATGTCACCTTCTACTTTGCATAATTGGCAATACCGCATGTGCATTTACTGTAATTTCATGTCTTAATGGTGTGTTTATGAGGAGGTCTAACAGGTAGTATTTAGCAAAAGTGATACTTTCAAAGTCAAAAGTGTCAAAATAACTATCTCTGCACGAACGTGCATCCATATAGATAATTCTTAACAGGTAGTGCAAAATTGATCTGTGGCGGGTAAAATTAATCAGTGGTGGTCCAACATCTGTCAGGCTACTGTATACACAAAAAATCTAAATATCTTCACATGGACACAAAATAGAAACATCTGCCTATGCATTCACGCATTCATCTGTAAGTCCATTCACATACTTGCATAATGTAAACATGTCTTTTCTTCACACACGAAATGTAAACACCTGTCAGTTCATTAACAGTCAGACATAAGTTAAATATGTAAGCCTGATCAATAAACATACAGCGTTTTATACCCTGTATTTGTATATACTGTATGTCCATTCACATACACACATCTGTAAACACGTGTCAGCTTGTAACATCTTTCTGTTCATCCATACACACAATGTAAAAAATAAATGCACCGACCAGGATCTTGGGACCCTATAGCCTGTACATTGAGATTTCCGTCACCTGCGTTTGTTTTTGCATACTTGTATTCATAAAGCAGGACAGGAACGGGGTGTGGAGTGGAGTTGCAATGTTTCCCCTCACTTATTAATGGGCCACATGCCGCTGAGCCCATTGGCCTTCTGCTACTGCTGTTGAAGTGTTTCCATAGACACGTGCAGCCTGTGTAAGGTTACGCTCCATCAGACTCCCGTTGTGATGATGTTGCCCCCAGAGGGTCTTTCTTTCATATAAACCTGCACTACACCTCAAACTTGAACCATTATGGATGCACCTAATGCATAGCAAACATGCACTGATTAAGTGAAAGAGAAACAAACTTCACTGCAAGTATAAGGGGGCGGGGTACTTCCTCCAGCAGGTTTATATGAGCTGCTTATGCTTAATTTAGCGTTGTGTAAACATGTCAATAGACCTCCAGTGAGGTCATCACCAGTGCCATGTTTAATCTCAGGAGCCAGCTGGGTCCATGGCGACTGATAAGGAACGCTGCTTGCTGGGTGTGGACGCATCATGAGGGAGTCGGCTTATTTTTTTTAAACTGTTACTACCAGTTTTTGTCATAATTGTTGCAGTCACAGGTTCATGTTCATCATCGTCATCATCATAATAGTCAGGCTTGTGGTCAACCACATCATGATTCCCCAACTAATGCGTTTTCATTTAAGATTTAGATTTTATTGTTCAGTGTTGCCTGTCTTTAGGGTGTGCACCTATAGCCCCACAGTTTTTAACGTGCTTCACACCCAGTTCCCTTCCATAAAAGCTTTAATTCATGCTTTGAGTCAGTCGGCAGGTTACGCAAGAGAGGAAGTGTCGAGCTGCAGTGTTAAACAAGTACAGTCCTTGCAGTGACTCTCTCCCTCTATTGCGTTCTGAGCTGCTGACTTTATACAGGCATTTGCTGTTTTCTTTGGAGGTTTAGTGTAGCTGAGAACCAGGTCGCCATTCACAGATAAGCGAGGACCTTGCACAGGGTGGCTGAAAGGGATGTCACATGTTTACTACAGGGCGAAGGTCTGACATGTATGATACTATGCATGTGGGAAGTTTGAAGTTTCCTCAACAGAATTTAGTCGGAATTCTTATGAGGGGTTAAGCACTCTATAGAGATTTGTAACTGATTTATTTTCTTGCAACAAGCCTGAGATCCACCAGTGATGCAAAGTGGACGGGAAGCATTTCACCACAAAGGCCATAATTTAGATATTTATGGTTATAAACAACATTCACTGATTACTGACTAGAGTGCTTTACTTTTTATATAAAATCCCTCAAAATTGTCCTGCGAAAAGGCTGCAACGTGGTATGGCTTCTCAAGCAGTGGACGCTATAGTGTCCTCTGGGTTTACATACTTTGGGAATAAGGGTATCATTTTGACGGACGAACGAATGAGTGAAGTATAGCCTCTCACCAGTTTTATAGGATAATGATCACTTTATAAAATATTTTGTCAGGACTTCAAAATGATTATGAATGTGGTATCATCTACGGCTCTGCTAGTGTAAAGTTATGACTCTTAACTCGCACAAACCACCACCATCATAAGAATGTTAAAATGTTACTTTAACAATATTTGTGCAGTTAATGAAGGTTTTACAGTGGTGACATTATTATTTATGCTTCCATTATTTCCTATGAGAACAAATGAGGTCCACTCGCATCCCAGAATAGTATTGTATCATATCACATTAATCTTTCTATTTTGGTTTTGTTAGTTATTTCCAGTGTGTTTAACGGTACATAATACCTACAGTATAATATTTGCCTAGAAATGTGAAACGCCAACATCTGCTTTTCTAGCTCTGCTCTGGCTTTTGTTGGCCGACAGTGCATGTGTTTACAATGATGGACGGTGGCCTTCAGCAAGACACTCACTGCAGACTGATGACTAAACAGATGTGGCATGCAGGCAGAGGTGATGAAGACAGACGGACAAAAGATGTACAGTGTAGCAGACAATGAATGAATGAGGTCATACAGGCCGAGAGGTATCGCTATGCATTTTTCGGAGGGTTTCAAACCGGAAAGACAAGTAGTTAGAAGTCTTCATAAGCCCTCGGATTGTTTTCCTGCTCAGCATTGTTGCTAGAACTTAGGTCGTAGGCATGCGTTCGTTGAACAAGCTTGTTGTTTACCAAGAGAACTATTTAAAGGACCATGGAGAAGCACAGATGAGGGTAAAATTTACATGGCAGGGGTCACTAAACGGTCGATTGCGATTGACCAGTGGATCTTTTGGACTTATCTCCCAAATTTGTATAATTTTTTACTTATACAACCATATGCAGTCAGCCAGTTGGATGAAACACGTCAGTGCCCTCCCATCCTGGAGAGTGACCTACAGAGTTTAAATTCCATCCATCTATTCTCTATGCCGCTTATTCATACTAGGATTGCGGGTATGCTGGAGCCTATCCCAGCTGTCTTTGGGCGAGAGGCGTGGTACACCCTGGATTGGTCGCCAGTCAATCACAGGGCACATATATATATTTACAAACAACCATTCACACTCACATTCATATCTATGGACAATTTGGAGTCGCCAATTAACCTAACATGTTTTTGGAATGTGGGAGGAGTACCCGGACAAAACCCACGCATGCACAGGGAGAACATGCAAACACCACATAGAGATGCCCAAGCGGAGAATCGAACCCAGGACTTCCTGACTATGTGGCTTACATGCTAACCACATTTTAACATCTTAAAATGAACATCTTTAAAAATGTCTCACCTTTCACCAAAACGATCATGCACACATCCACATACAGGGTATTTATGGGGGTTTCAATCTCCACGGAAACCAGACCTCAACAAAGAGCAAAGCTTGATACATGGAGTGAAACTTTTTAGGGTTTTGTCTCAAAAGGAGCTCTTGACGTAGATACCCGGACATTGCAGGATCATTTTTGTCATGAGTTCAAAAGTGTAGGCACGCCTTTTGCTGTGTAATAGGTATGGCATTCACTCTCCTCAGGCAGGTTTTGTTATTTTTAGCAATAATAGAATGTTAATTGTGCTTGAAAAAACAGTCACCACTAATAAACATCCACCCACTCTTGTAGAAAACCTGTTTGTGTCACATGAGAGATCTGTCCACGGGATGCTGACGTTTTCCAAAAATCAGGTTTTGGTTGCTTGTCTCTGCTTTGTATATAGTCAAACATTCAGTTGTGTACTGATGCCATGCTAACTTTACTGCAACATTTCTGAGGCATTTTCATGTGTACAGTTTATAAAATACCATGTGCATGTAAACAAGGCACTTAGGTCCTCCCTTTGCACTTCCTGAGTCAGAAACATTAGGCCTGCAGACAAAGAAGGCACCCATCCATTTTCTATGCCGCTTATCTGTAGGGCCTAGTCCCGCTGTTCCTGGGGCGTGAGGTGGGGTGCACCCTGGATTGTTCGGATTGAAGACTCTCTTCATTTACTATTTAAAAGTGTCAAATGGGTAGCAAAATGACTATATGTCGTATTGATCAATTATGTCAAATATGTGTTGTTTTGACAGGGAGCAGCAGGAATTTATTATTGGGGTGTTGTTGCAAACCAAGCTACAGTCTTTTGTTGGGTTCTGTTGATTTGGTTTTACTGAGGTGGAACCAACTTCAGGCCCATTTTGGGTTGAAGCACTGAAATCCCAGTCAAACACAAACAGTTCTTCATATCTTTAAATGGCTTTTATTACACATCATAATACCTATATGATGTGGTTTAAAGTGTATGGTGTATGGTAAAAGTCATTTTCCTTTGTGATCACACTATTGGAAATGTCATCACTAATTGAAGCCTGTTGAACACAGTGGTGGTGTGATAAAATACTACTACAATACTGCTTTTTCTCTCTTTATGTCACAACACATATTCCGGGAAAGGCAAAGCACCATCAGTTCTCTTTCAGTAGTCGTGTAGAGAGTAATTGACTCATTTGCAGAAGAATGGTGACAAGATGGGCTGTTCACTTGGCTGTCTTTTGGTCATGAAAGTTAGAAAAGCCAAATGGCTATGCTGTGGAACCTCTAGAGTTAACGTAACAGTTATGCATCATCCATTGTGGCCTTAAAGATCATTGAGTTGAGAAATCTGTTACTTGATCAGCGTCACTACATCATGGGTGTGTATGGTAAAAGGTTGAGGTGTTCACGGAGGAGTTGGAAGTATCTGGTGTCTTCAGTGTTTACTCTTTCAAGCCTTGTTAACCGAGCGGCCGACTGTCAGACAGTTTGATGGCCTGGAGGGGAGATGTCCTGTTGACTCGCATTGTGGGCTGCCTCGGTGGGGGCGGCTTGCGCACACACACAAACATGCAGTGTGCTGAGAAGGGTAAAGTGTGTAGCTGCGACCTTGTGTTGATTCAGATGTTTTCCCACAACCCCTGTAGGACGACAGGCAGACATTAGAAGCCAATAGGTTGTTTCTGCTGCCAGCTTCCTAAAGGTCACAGTAGGGGCACATGCACACTTGCATGCGTAAAGAAATACATAACCTGCATTTTTACACTTGTCACTTCCTTACTCAAGTTATTGAAAGGACTTGCGGTCGTTGATGTGCACCATCTAATGATAAATCACTGTTATCCTTTCCAGGCCTGCAACAAGGAGACGGGTGTTCTGGCTGCAGCTAAAGTGATTCCAACCAAATGTGAGGAGGAGCTGGAGGATTACATGGTCGAGATCGAAATCCTGGCCAAATGCGATCACCGCTATATTGTCAAGCTGCTGGATGCCTATTACTTCAACAACCATCTTTGGGTAGGTGGGACCAACACCATGAATGATGCAGACTAATGCATTATGTATGTATTTGTGTAAGCCAGTGGTTAATTATTTTCTGTCGGAAAATGTGTTTACGACCCGCTGATTGACATACTGGGTAGGCCGAAAAAGCCTCCTCTGGGCTCCCCAGCATGCCTTGCGGGCACTTTGTAATTACCAAGCTTCAAGTTTGTTTATTGTTAGCACTTACTGTTGTTTAAATTATATATGACATATATATATATATGCAGATTTTTGCTTTAAAACGCCCATCCCCTTTGTCGATAAGCTCCACCCCCACCCCGCTGCAGTATTAAGAAAAAGCATGTGTGTGGTCTCTGTGCGACTTCGTCTTTGTGAGACTGCAAAACGTGCCTCAAAAAAGTCTCACTATGGTGGCGCTTTGAAAAACTGAAACTGGTGCACCATTGGGGGCAAGCACTTGGAAGGACGTGGTGAGTTTGAGTCCCGCAATGTGATCATCTGTCAGGCAGCGGATATGAAATCCCGGTCCGCTCTTGAAACGGGCATTACGCACACTAATATCCCACGATCTCCTCTCCGGGCACAGAAGAGTGAGTCGGCTGCATCTGCACTTCAAAAGGCAGCAGATCTAGCGAGAGGGACCCAGCAGAGGTGGATAAACCTGCTTTTCATTCAGGTTTTCAGTTAATAATGTAAGACGACTAGAAATAAATGCATTGTGAAAAAAAAAAGGTGGGTTTAGGATACCAGCATTTTGTTCATGTTCTGATAAAACAAACATATTGGCTTTCTTGAAATAAGCTATGAAAATGTTACAAAGATTTTGTAAAAGTAGCTCAAGGGCTTAGAATAGTTCATTGCAAGCATCAACAAATATATTACCACAGAAAGTCCCACTGCCTTTCGTAGGCCCACGTTTTTACCATCTTTTGCGGTCAATACAGCACAAGTACCAAAAAAATGAACACATGCTAACAGGATGTTAGCTAGTTTAGTGAAACATGTCGTCAAAGCCATATTTCTCCCACATATGAATGCTCTGGTGAAAGTGAACTGTAATAGGTGAAAACCAAATCTCATGGGTGACATAATGCATCAGGAGTGACCTGGTCTCTCCTCCCAGATGTTACAATAGGAATGTGCTGTGGTTCCCCCTGTTTTCTGCTCTTGAGTTATATATTCCTCACGTATATGTTTTTCAACCTCCAGCTTCTTCTAGCCAAGGAAAATGGTGACCTTGTGCTGTGCCATGACCTTGAACATTCTGGGGATTTACAAGCCAGAAGGCTAAAGATAGTTGTTTTAGTGATGCTGAACCCTCTCAACTAGTTGTAGTAGTAGTAATTTTATTTATAAATAGAAATATATGTGCACTGAGACCGCGCTAGTAGCATTTGTCAATTCCTATGCAAAAGTGCATTAAAAAAAGAACATATTTTTAAAAGCACTAATACAAAGTAAACACGTTAAACACATCTGTGTCACAGCCTTCCAGAATTGTCGTGTAGTCATGGTTTTTGTTGGTCATAGTTGGAATTCCTTAGCCACCCCTATTGCCCCCAAACAGTCAGATCTGGATTCAGTGTGGTGGTTAGTTTGTGCAACAAACATCCTTGCCTGCCCTCTATTCAAGCCACATGCTTCCCCTCAGTTCATCTTCTTCCAGATGCTGCTTAACACTTTCTATAGAAATTCATTCAACTTTTTTCCACTAAGTGCAGTGCGTAGTGCAGTCTAGGAACCTCAAATTTGCATTTTGAAACTTATTTCCCTTACTAATTAATGGGAGTAGAAATAATCAATTAGTAGGTTTTAGCTTTAAATGAGGGCATGCTTACTTCTAAAGAGTAAGGAATGTCGAGTTCTCTCATTATGTCATACATGACTGTGCATGCTATGAAGTTTTGTACAAATTCCGAGGCCTATTTGTCCAGAAAATCTTGGTTGTAAACAGAATACAAAAACATACCAAGTTCTGCCATCTAATAGGTGAATTGAGCAAGCATGAAATGCGGCGTTCCAGGTCTGACCAGTCCTGTAAGACAGACATACGGGATGCAAGAAAGAGGTTAAGTGAGAAGGTCCCCCCCCCCCCCCCCCCCTTTTCAGGAACAGTCCGCAGCGTGAGAAAAAGTTGGCCTTTAGCACAGTGACGGTACTGCAGACATCAGCACACTTGGAGGAACACGCATGCACTTAGAAGATTCTTGAAAACAATACAAAGTCAACTTCTAACCACAAATGTATCACAATAACTAATACAGTAGATAATAGTGATAGTATGTTTTCAAATGATCCCTACTGACCTAACAAGTATGTCAAGTTTTATACATTCTTTGGCCTCTGATACGCGTTTTTTTTAGTCGTGCTGATCCAATTCCGTACTAATCCTCATTTTTGCGTTTGTACATGCATATCGCAGTTCCTCAGTAGTACACATCATGTTTTGACTTTGTTGGCCCGTCTTGGAGAAACCACGGATGACTGAACCATTCGTCAGAAACTTGAGTGTATGCTGCACACCATTAATTTGGTGGTATTTCAATTTCAGGGTACTGTAGGTTTTGTTGAAAGTTGTACATTCTTTACAGCTCTCGGCAGGATAAGATCAGCACTGTGACAAAGATGGGGACACTGCCATGTCAGCTCAAAGTACCGGGACACCTTTTCACATTTTGTAGTAACTTCACTTATTTAAAATAAACCTTAGCTTCTCAGAATAACACCACTCACATTTTATATTGAAACGTAAATGACTTTAATTAAAAGGGTAGTGGTCGTGCTGTAAAAGATGACTGGACCAGCCCAGAGTGAAAATGTTGTGCGTGTAGTTTGGCCGGTCGGGATGCATTCTTCATTGCCGCACAACAACTTAGCCAGAAGTCAGTGCTCAGGTTAAAGGTTGTCTTTATAAGCAACCACAATTTCATTTTTCCATACAAGTTTTGTAACTATCGTAATCCACTTTAAAAAATACAATATTGATTGTCATCAGAGAATATTTATTCAACAATAAGATTGTTATAGTTGTCTGCAATGATGTGAGGCTAATTATACTGGTACCTGTTTCTAATATTCTGGTGGCCTTACTTAGCCACATGCTTTACCTTACCTACTAAAATGAAATTGAATTTAAATGAAAATTAATTGAATTGAAATATTAACCCCGGTAAACTTTTTGTAGTAATATTTTGTATAAGTGATGTAATATTTATAATATATGTACTCTATATACTTTGATTTCCTGATGTTTACTTATTCAATTATGTGCAGTGTATATATTTTATAAAGAAAATGTGTTGACTGTTTAAAATAAAAAGCTTATATATAGCTATAATAAATTACATTTTTTTTTCTTTAAGGGGGTTCTATTATGCTTTTGCCACTTTTTTTGACCTATTAAGTGTAGTTAGAATGTTAGTTTCTTGTTTAATGAAGATTCAGATAATGAGGTTTGTGGATTTGGATGACCTTGGGATGACTCGGTTTTAGAAGGTGTTCTAACACTGCCGTTTTGTGATGTCACAGATTGCTATTCTGCCTTATATGGGCGTGTGCTGGAGGCCAGATATACTCTTTGTCCTCCCCAAGCTCTGCGCCTGTTTACGGTGGTAGCCATGCCTCCCAGGAAGTGTTTCTTCGGGTGTAAAGGAAAGCTACATTTGCTTACAATTCCTAACGGGGCAAACATCAGGCACAAGGGGTTGGAGTTCCTGATTCCCTATCAGCAAAAGAAAAATATTCTGTCAACAGTATTTCACACTGTACTGTTTTGTGAACATGGCCCAGTATGCAGCTGGACTAGCTAATGCTAAAGCTACTTACCATTGGGAGACGTCTTGAAAGTAACCTCTTTTATTGAGAAACTTCGGACTGTATTCAGAATCAAACTCATATGGCTGTATATTAAAAGCAGACATTTTAAAAAGATAATTCTCAGTTTCTTATCAACTCCTATAAAGTTGAGTTCGACAGCTAGCGGCACAACACCAGAAGTCTCCCTGAACACTTTGACTGTATACAGAAACAGCCAATGCAGTCTGGAAAGCAAACAATGTTTGACTTGCACTTTGCATTTTAAGTAGGTTGTCTATGCTCCTATGGCTATGAATGCATCCCTTCATTGCATCAACCTCTTTGATGTGCATACCTTTTGGCAGTACTGAAAGTTTTGACAGTGTTGTCGTAGCCAGTTTAGCATACAATGAGCTCATGCTGCAAATATGTGACAACATTGGTTAATTTGTATGTCTAGCATTGTAGTGAGAACATGATTGAACTGAATAAAACACTTAATTAATACATAATCAATAAAATTTTTTCAGTCGATTATTTAAATTACTGATTTTCACTGTCCACTTTTCTTTTAGCAGCAAACTATTTTCAGCAACAAACTATTTTCATACGATCAAGGCTCCAACAGCCAGCAAAGTGTTGATATGTTTAAAAAAAAAAATGCACACAGCAGTGAACTGTTTTGACGCAGTAACAAGCTGGCTGTGCATTGTTGTCATGGAGACAAGTCACCGGGATACGTATACTGACCCAAACAAAACGTATAGGGATACGTTTGCGGGCCATCTATTGTGTTTTAAGTGTTTTATGGGATTGAGGTCAGGACATTTAAATTCTTTCACATTATGCTGTCATTCTGAACTGTACCTACCCAATTGGTATAGTCCAAAATGTCTCATTATGATACATTTTTAAGACTCAAATGAACTAGATTCATGCGATAAATGTCTATTTTGTATGCAGTATGTACAATCAGTGTGTGTTAGAGACTTTCGGGGGAAGACAGGAAATGAAAGATGCTTGTTAGAGGTTACAGTTGGCCAACAAGACATCATTTTAGGGAGTGTCCTCTGTTTTCTTTTTTCCTGACTTCTCAGTTGAACTGCTGTTATATATATATATTTGGACAGTGAACTTCAGAGTACACGTTTGCCTCATGCTTCACACTCTGAATCTATGCCTGACTATGATGTAGAAGTCACACTAGTATACTTGGACATCCACTGGTGCTGACATGTGGCAGTAGTAAAAGTGCTGCTGTAATTTAATGCACAAATAAGTTGTTTACACTTGCACAAGTCAACATGTCTGAAAAGGAGAAGGAAAAAGCTGCAACATTTGTTCTTTCTTTCTCTAGATCATGATTGAGTTCTGCCCAGGAGGAGCTGTGGATGCCACAATGCTAGGTAAGTCCCTCTGCTTTGTTAACAGCACTGTGACCTGGAGTTTTTAACACGATTCAAGTACGCTTCAAATTTGAAACAATACTTCTGCACCAAATTGGCCTTGAAGGCTGCAGAGATCAGACATGGTGGAGTCCTCTGCTGTGGGAAAGCCCCTCGTCTGTTTTCACAGCATAATCCCCATCCTCATAACAGTTTGTACCCCAAACTGCAAGCTAACTAAACACACCTCCTCTTATCTGGGGATTACCGCATCAACACAACCTGTGAGGCTTTCTAGTCACAGCATGACCTTGTTTAATCTTCACTCCAGTCACTAGATCAGCACCCCTACCCTTAGATCAGAATTTGCAATGTTGACATTTTTGAACGCTTCATTCCACCTCCTCCTGACTGAGCGTCCACATCTTAGAGTTGGATCGAGGACTGACGGAGCCACAGATAAAGGTGGTCTGCCGGCAGATGCTGGAGGCTCTGACCTACCTCCACAGCATGAAGATCATCCACAGAGACCTGAAGGCTGGCAACATTCTCCTCATGTTGGAAGGGGACATCAAACTTGGTGAGAGTTGTTTTAAAAATATCTGGGTTTATTGTGATTATTTTCCAGAATGGAGATTCGTCAGACAAAATTTGTCCAACATGAGACCCCCTTTCCAGTGTATGGTTCTAACTGGTCCTTGCCCCATGGTTTGTTGACCATGGGTACCGTTTGTACTTAGCTGTGGTTTTGGACCTAAACCAAAAAACATGCTAACCGGGGCGTACACTAACCAAGGTTCCAACCTTAAGTTTCCTGCTGTGCTTCAGCTCTGGGGGGTGATTAATTAATTACATTTAATTACATTGGAGCAAATCAATGTGAACCAAACACAGTTGTGATTTGGTCTACAACACAACATATAAAAAAATGAGGCAAATATTTGAATCACTGTTTCCCAAAGTCAAAGCGGTTTTGTAAAAGGGCTGCTTTCATGAAAGAATCCATATTTGAGAGGCTGAAATTAAAATCTGTAAGGCAGTCCATTAATTTTCTATGCTGTTTGTCCTCATTAGGGTCATGGCCGTATGCTGGAGCTTATCCCAGCTGACTTTGTGCAAGAGGTGGGGTATTAGACCTGGACATATAGGCAAACAACCATTCCCACGCACATTCATACCTAATATAGAGTAATGTAATCAAATATGCATATATTTGGAATATAACAACTAGGTTTGTTTGATAAAAATCATATATTTTACCAAAAGCCTGCATCACACTGTTGCATTACAGTGCAAATTTTCACATATGTTGTTTTTTCGGGTTCACTGCACGCCAACGCCCCTGAGTGGAACATCATAATGTGTGGGAAAGTTTGACATGCTTTCATTTTTTATGGGCCCCTTTTTGAAGAATGTGCTACATACTTCACATTGCACTGTCGAAGATGTGGACCAGCGGCGAGTGAGTTTCATATTTAAAGCATATAATGCTCTCCAAAAAAGTAGTGGAAAGTGGTTTCTTAACTGTGTCATTAAGGCAGTGCTGACATGAAAACATCAGGCATGAAATGTTATATTTAAATATTTAACTTTTTAACCCCATGTCGAGAGGAAAAGCTGAACAATTTCACATAAAGAGATGTAGTGGGTTTTAGAAATGTTGGCAGGTGCTATTTTTGTACCGTCCTTCAACTGGTTTTACCTGTGTGTGTGACTTATATTCTTCTTATATTCTTGTTTCAACATTCTTGCATTGTGAACTATATTTAGATACAAGCATTGGGTGTTGTCTCTTTAAAGTCATTGAGTCATCGTAGTCTCTGAAGTTATGGTGCTGTTAAACCAGCCGTGAATTTGTTGACTAAAATGGTGAAAATGTTTGTTTTGGACACGATGATGGAGGATATCTAGGATAAGTATCTCAGGCCAGTCATAGGAAGGAAGATCACTAATTAAAATAAACACAATGGAACCTCTTGAGTCAAAACCACAACTTATAAAGACAAAAACATTTCTAAAATCTCCCAAAACATCTCCAGAATCATCTAATTTTAGACAGCAGATGCTATGCTTTTGAATTTTGTCTTTTTATGTCGTTTTGTTGACAACAAACGCTTTTGCGACTTAACTTTGACATTAGCCAATGAAGTTAACACTGTTTTTATTTCAACATTTTACCGTTTTAAAGTTTTAATGGTCATTCAAAAGAATTGCTCGGTGACTGTCAACCTGAAACTGAATATTATTAATTTTATTTCCACGCTTTTGCAGATGGTATTTGAGCTTATGTTGGTTACTCAACCCTTTTACAATGAAATATTTGATATATATACCAAATAATTCAGTTAATACTAATACAGTGGAACCTTGTACACCCCGGTCTTTGTGAACTAGATTGACAAACTAGGTTTGAGTGCCCAAACAAAGTATTCATGCATTGGTGGGACACACTGGTTTGGGACACTATAGGCAGATTTTGCCATAGGAATCTTTTAATCATTTTTATTCATTTTGTGTTTGTGTGAGAGGATTATTTCTTCATAGGATTCACACACAATGATGAACAACTCTTGTTTCTGTCTCTTTCCTTCCTCCTTTAAAGCAATGCAATGGGGTGTATGAAATGAGGGTGCCATTTGCCTTCCCGTCACCCTCCCCATTCATATTTTATGAATTTGAATTGCCACTTATATGTATTTTTTAGTTATTTTTGGGTGTCTAACAGTTTTGTATTTATATCATTTTGTCTCTGGGAAAAATGCATGCAAAAATGCTTTTGGAAGAGATACAGATGAATGCCGAAAACCAATGTTCCTCTGTACTACCAATACAAAAAATGTATATAAATCAGCAAACTGTTAACTCCAATATGTATTTTTTTTCTAGCTGATTTTGGTGTTTCTGCTAAAAACACCAAAACACTCCAGAGAAGAGATTCTTTCATCGGCACGCCATACTGGTGAGTAAGATATGGGCTCCAGTACACCACAGGAACGTAACAGCATCAAGTGAATGCTATATTTACATGTTTGGGAAACGTTGCATTGAAATGACTCTTATATGTCCTGAGCTGTTACGGTGTCATAAATTCTAAAGCAAAATGCTTTTGATCTCATTCCCACAGCGCATTCTATAAAAAAGCATGATGTTGTATGTCAACTCCTACAACGCTTTACTCCTACAATGTTGTCACAACAGAGCCCTTCCCTTCTCTATCCCTGAACAAACTGGTAGCGTCTCGTTTGAAGGCTTCAGCGTTGAACCTTGAGCCACAGGGTTCTCCCGCTTATATGAATGTTGCTGAGTCAATTATTGCCTAGAATAGCTCCATCATCCATTCAGAAAGAGCAGCCCACTTCACTATCTCGACACAATAATGCGTTCTGAAAAGCTGTAATGCCGCAAGTCTTTGCTTAACCTGTGTGATTACCAAAGCTAACAAAACAAATGTTGTACAAACATCTGAACACAGGTTAGTGTTGCAGGGTCTTTCTAAGAACCATTAGCACATTGACGGCAACAAATTGAGCCGTATTGTGAGCTTGCTATTGACATACACAGAATACTGGAATATTACTGCTTTGAATGCTTTTAGATAGAAGCCATCTCTGGAGTCACTCAAGGGTTGCACAACAATTGTTCTCTTTCTGCCAGGATGGCCCCCGAAGTGGTCATGTGTGAAACCATGAAGGATGCTCCGTATGACTACAAGGCCGACATCTGGTCCCTCGGGATTACTCTCATCGAGCTCGCCCAGATAGAACCACCACACCATGACCTCAACCCTATGAGGGTGCTGCTAAAGATCGCCAAGGCGGAGCCTCCCAGCCTGGAACAACCAAACAAATGGTGAGAGATGAATTTAAACCTTCCCTGAATAATATAAATGGCGTCTTTATTGACATGTAGATACATATTCGTCCCTCACTACCTCATGTTTTGAGATTTTAAGGCAAATTTGATCAGTTTTTTGCCAAAATTAAACATTTAACTTATGTAAATATAAGGCATTAAAAGATGCTGTGAATGATGGGGTATTCTTTCCTGGTCATTAGGTGTCAGTAATGTTACTTAATCTTCAGTTAGATGCACAAGCGCTAAACAACAGGCTTTCATTGCAGGTTAATCTCTAATAACAAAAATCCCAAATAAAAACAGAGGCTGCTGTTGTGGCCATAACACATAACAACCTAAAACTCCACTCAGAATCCCTGATGTCACTTCCTGTCAGATGACATGACATCTGTAAAGTTTAAAGAGAATGCTCTGCTGTTCGTGTCATTCCTTTCCTTGCTGAAACGGCAATGTCAATACTACTGTCAAGTTGTTTGGTTGGCAAAGTAAATACAATAAAATATAGAATGAATGAATTTAATATACGTGTACGACTGTACTATTGAATGCCATCTTCAGACTATAGAAACAACTTGTGACATTGCACCTGAAAAAAATGCTGACAGGCCCACTTTTCCCACTCATTCACTTTTATGAGTCTAGATGTGCTACACTGCTTTCATATACTGTACGCTCAATGCGCTGCATAGCCCTCTTTCCTGTCGAGGCCTCCATTTGCACGAAAGCCAGCCAGATAATGCGCATGCATCACCACAAAATTTCCAACTATTCTGTTCTTAACCTTTTTGCTATGTTAAGCTAACATTGTTTCCCTGTATATAAAATATTTTTGCAGGTCACCAGAGTTTAAAGATTTTCTAAGGAGGGCATTGGAGAAGAATCCAGAGACCCGCCCGACAGCAGTGCAGCTCCTGGAGGTGAGAGGATAATCAATTTAAATTAAGGCAGAAGAAAAGAATGATGGTACTCATTTTTACCTATAACAGCTTTCTAAATCATATTTTCTCTCTAAAAAATAATCTCAAAAGTTTAGTTTTTAAACATGTTGGTTTGACAGTGAGGAGATTGTGGGTTCATATCTCCATTGCAACATCCGTGTTTGCATATTTTACCCATGTGTACGTGGGTTCACATCCCAAACATATTCATGTTAGGTTAAATGGAGACTCTAAATTGGTGTGGATGGTTTGTCTATGTGCTGTGTGATTGGATGGCGACCAGTCTCAAAGGGAGTTATGAAATAACCAAAAAGGATTCCCACCTATTACTAAGGCAATTTTTTTTGCCAACTTTCTGGAAAAAAAAAAGCAAAAGAAAACAGAAACATGAGCAACGGTGTGGTTTCAAGCACGAGAGCGGCATCTCATTTATTGCAATTCCGAGCCACCGTTTCCTGGCCTTCAATCCCGCAGCTGAGGGAACACCAGCTGTTTACATTCCCAGAACATGTCGGGATCACGCCTCGCCTCATTCTTTGCCAGCCAGCCAGTTAGAGAAGCGAAAGATGAAAAGGCGAGATCCAGGCGGGCTCAGTGGGTGGGGTGGGGGGGAAGAGACGGGCGCGGTTTGGTTTTTGGTGCCGTGCTGGATGGTTTAGATGTGTATCATGGTTTGTGCTTGTGATGTATCAGATAGTTGTGCGTGCATGTGGCATGCTTTTAGGTCAGATTAGCATGTTTGAGAGGATCGTAATCATGAATCATAGATAAGGTGCATGATTTTGTTCCAGTAGCTATATGAACTTGGGAAAACAAAATACATGACATGATACTGAGTAGTGACCCTTGCTGGACTCATAAATTGAGTATATCAATCAGTATCAGTAACAGTCCTCACTTATACACCTCAGAGCCGCTAAGAGACATGGTTGCACAACACTAGTGGGTTGATATGATGTGCTGTGATGTATAAATCTTTAAATCTGTTTTTAATGTAACTTTTTTATATCTGACTGCTGTGCCCCACCCTGCTTTTACTCATGTTTTAACTGTGTATTAACCAATCAATGATGGATTTTGGTTCTATTCTGTTTACTTGCTTTATTCTACTTCACTCTTCTGTAAAGTATTTTGAAAAGCGCTATACAAATAAAATGTATTATTATTATAAAACTTCTCCGCATTTCTGGGAAGGATTAGGCCGGTTTTGATATTTTATAACCCTAATCTTGAATCTTGGAATCAAATTGCTCTCACTTACCAGCACACGGTACATGTCCAGGTTTACACTGCTTCCTCCCAGTGATTGCAACACAGGTCGCCTTGTGTTCTGCTTCCCCAAAATGGTTCATGTTTAACCTTTTACCAGCCACCCGTGCATGCATGACACACTATCAGTGTGCTTCTAACGCAATGTAAAACCACAAAAGAGGACATAAGCTCCACTGTTCTGCCTTTTTTCCTCCTCACTGACTCTGGATTCAGTTTGTTTTGAACTAGTCCTATACTTAAAGTAACAATATGGAATTGTTGTATCTTTCATAACATGGTTGCCATGCCATACCACAGTGCACCCATTATATGATATAATAAGCCCATATTTTAGCTGAGCAAAATACACAACAACCGCTCATTATGGTTAATTATGCAAAAACATTTTCAGACCTGTGCAGGACCTGTCTTAATTATGTTTTACTTATTTGACCCTTGAGGATACGAGTCGGCATTTGTCCAGAGTTGCCCTCACTTTTAAAGCACAGGATAAGTGTGATGGATGTTTACTGCTAATGCATTGTATGTCAGCCATCTGTGCTGTAATAGGATGCCACTCAGCATTTACACTTTCTGCCTTGTTATACATTAGTGTGCTGTTGTTTTTGATCAACCAAGTGAAGACAAGAAAAAAAAAAACAGCTGAAGCCAAATGGAATAAACTGTGGCAAGTAACGCAGCAACAACACTAAGCACGTCTGCAAACGTGCACACTTAAATGCTCAGCCACGTTTGCAAAAGGAGGCTTCCTTTTGTCAGTTGCTCCAATTAAATTACACAGCATGTGAATAATAGATGAGTCTTTTTTATCTCTGCAGAACTCAACTTTAAAACAGGCGTATTCATGCTGTTGGCTCTCATGCACGCTTTTGCCTTCCAAAGTGAAAGAATTAGCAATATGTCATACGTATTTGTTGCTTTAAAGTTTGAGGCACTGCTGCATGCTCTGCAGTTGAAGCTGACAAGTGGCAGGTTGGCTTTCATCAGCAGTAAAACTGGCCCCTTTATACTCGTTCTCTGTGGTTGATGACTGCCATAACTCACATTTTCATCACAAACAAACCCAATTCTATATTCCTTATCTTCTTTATGTGTCCCCTCAGCACCCTTTTGTGAGTTCGGTGACGTCGAACCGCCCGCTGAGGGAGCTGGTGGCCGAGGCCAAGGCTGAAGTCATGGAGGAAATCGAGGACAATAGAGAGGAAGGAGAGGAGGACGACACATTGGAGCTCACTGTGGTACCAAAACCTGCCTCATATGTCTATTCTTATTGACTTCTGTATCATACTTGGTACCTACAAATACTACTCCATTTTCAGTCATGGTCACATTAACAGCCCCCAAATCTCTCCTCGGCTATGACTGACTGTAACTAGCAGCTCATATCTCAAATTTTAGCTCACAGTTTAAAGCAAAAAATAAATCAACTGAGAAAGGGCTTGCATTAAAAAAAACACTTCTTAGTTGGGACACTCGCATGCCAAGGTACCAGTGTATAAATGATAAATACCAGCAATGCTCCAGTGCCTTCTCACATCTCTCTTTGGCGTGTTGCAAGAGCAATCTTCCGGGGCTCTGAAGCTGAACGATAATTCAAAATACCCTTTTCTTTGCCCATTTTGTTACTGTGTATCCACATCCATCACTGTATTTTCTCAAACTACGGTGTGGGCTGAGATTCAGGTCAAGTCAGGTTAATCGCTTTTAAAACAAAAATCTTTCGGTCAAAGAGACACATTATATAACTAACTATTACATCTTTGACAAAGATAATTATGGTTGGGCTATGAGTAAACTGGACGTACAACCAACCTTGTTTACCTCCACCCCTTTTAAACAGCATTTCTGGGTAAACAGTGCCTTCCTGCCAAGGGACTGAAGGTCGCTTCTTGCAGAGGCCATTCATGTGTCCACAGAGGCCATGCGATTACAAAGTAACATGGAGCACGAGGCTGTTCTTTACCACCCTCAGGAAAAACAAAAGAACAGTAACCGGAACACTTGATGCAGCAGCTCTTTTAAATTTAGACCTTGACTGTGGTCTTAGTCCTGTAAAAAAAAAAGAAAAAAAAAAGGAAAGTGCTGGCTAAATTATTTGTCTGGACATTGTTCTTTTTCAGCTGTACTAGACTGTTGACCCACAGATCCTAGAAATGTCAAGGAGATCATAAAGCTCCATGTTTGTTTAGTTTAGTGAGGTATTTCACATAATCCCGATGCTGAGCTGTGTCTATCGCTGACTTAAGAATGTCTGCAGCATCCGGAAATGACTACAATTTTAGATGCAAGGTTGCAAAAACTGCCATTTCCTTAAAATCTGTTGACAAATGGAATGCACATAATGTAAGTTGCAATACCCTTAACATACTGTATATGTAATTAGACAAAGGTTCCTTGGCATCCATTTAAATTACAGCATTTTTCCATATCAATGCATAACCAAAGTCCACCTGCCTTTGCCATGCTAGACCAGTCACACCAGTTTGGAAGGAGACCAGTCTCCGGAACCCCAGAGCCCCATCACACCCTTCCCAAACACACCGCAGTCTCTGCTGGAAAAGGGGTCGGTCTCACCCACAAAGGAGCTGCCAAGCCCCATCATGGCCACCCCTGTCCCCCTACCGAGGCACAACCTCCCCTCTAAGGATCAGGTGGACTTTGGGGATAAGCTGGAGTCTGAGAAATATGAGAGTGTTGTGTCGATCAAGACGTCGAGCTCGGACTCAGGCATCGAGGATGGGAAGAGCACTCCCACATCTGAGGAAGAGAAGGTAGGCTTCATAAGCTTTTCTGTAAGTTTATGTTATTTTGATAATATACAATTGATTTATTTAAATTGTAATATTGTTTTAGGGTTTGATTGTCTTAGTAGGATTTTTACAATTGTTTTATTGTTAATTTTTTATTTCCTTTCCTTTTTTAATCTACATTGCCGTGTGGGTGTGTGTGTTTTCGATGATTCACGAGTTACGATATGATTTCAAAACCATGTCATTTCAAAAACAATTCCATATGATTCAATACTGTATACAAACGGTATGATTCTAGTTTTCACACAGCCGTCGGCTTGCCCTTCTCCCAGCTCTGCTGCATTCTTTTGTCTTGGGAATGTGCAATCCAAAGAAATACAGCTGAAATAGGTGCAGATTACAGAAGATCTAGAAAGCTTTCTGTGAGGGTTATTGTGTGTGTAGCGGTTCACAACTCAATAAAAAGGGCCAGATTTGCAAGGACTAAATATTCACAAGTATTTCTTTTTTACTTTATTTGTTTGCTTGAGCATTTGTTTTCGGGCTGTTTGCAAACACTCAGTGGCTGTAGATGGA
Source organism: Doryrhamphus excisus (assembly GCF_037039965.1). Lineage (NCBI taxonomy): Eukaryota > Metazoa > Chordata > Actinopteri > Syngnathiformes > Syngnathidae > Doryrhamphus > Doryrhamphus excisus. The sequence goes on along the minus strand of NC_136377.1, from coordinate 7,713,294 downwards.
ACTTGTCAATAGCTAGTAAATATGGCTAATTGGTCTTGGTAAGATGTTTTTAAGAATAAGCCTATTAGTTGAAAAAAAAATAAAAATACCTTAGCCTGTGTATTATCACGTTCAGCCCGATACAGTCACTTGTTGTTATTTGGAAATGCCCAAGTATCACATTCTTGGTTAATTTCCAAAATTCACTAATTTCATTGAATGTATATATATATTTTCATTTGACAGGCAGACGGGAAGAGTAAGATGTGGAGGCGTTACGCTAGATGCAACATCTGCAGTGTGCAAGTTAGCCAGGGCTCCAGCACCAGCAAAGCAAAGAACACTAGGAATTTGTGGCAACACCTAAAAGTAAATCACAGATAGGCATGCCCTTATGTTGACAGTGTTACTAGTTCATTTTCATGTAGTCTTTTCCTTCTTTGTGTTGAGTCATATTGTGGGTATAATAAGAATTTATGCTCATGTACAGTATATACTCCTGTGTATATTAATATTTCATAGAGCAAACAATATATCAGATACATTTTCCAGCCCCCAATATTGGCATAGGCCCTAAAACTATTTATATTATATATTTAAATCCATTCTCCTCTTCAGTCATGCTAAGCATGCAAGCGAATGGCTGATTCTTATCGATCCAGGAGGATGCTACCAAAGCCGCTTGGATATCCGGTCACATCGGTTTATTGTTCATAACCCTAGTGTGTGCATTTATTTATTCATTCCACAAATCCAAACAACCACACAAGTTGGGAAAGGAAATACATTTTCTTGATAGGAAATAATGGAGTAAATTAATCTGTTCCAGGGTTAAACTGTGACTATCATAAGAGGGAAGGAAATGCATTTTCTTGATAGGAAATAATGGAGCAAATTAATCTGTTCCAGGGTTCAACCGTGACTATCAAGGTCTTATGAGAGATGCATGATTTTGTATTTAGAGAGACATTCCCATCAAATTTTTGTTTACTAGGTTCCTGTGGAGACTGAACAACTTCCGTCTCTCCCCCAATCTGAGGCATCTGAAGAGAGTGTGGACATCATTATCAATTCCCCAGACCTGCCGCTAACCAAGAACCAGTTCTCTATGGATGTTCCCAGTTATCGTCCAACACCAACCCCAGTACTAGATTCTGCCGATATCTCACCAGCACCTAGTTCCGGACCGAGCAGCATTCTAAGCAAGATGAGCGCTGATCGAGCATCAATAGGATCCACTCCCGAAGCGGGCACACCATACACGAATGGACGCATCAATAGTGTACGGCACTCTTACCCGGGCAGGGTGGCGTCGGAGACCATGGATAACATGTTGCTCAACAAGGAGAGCTTCTCTGTATCTGCAAGGGTGAGTTCATATCAAGCAAATATTACATCACTGGAAGAATGAGTAGTACATATATTTATTGTCTTGCATATCAATTTACATAGTTAAACATTGTATGAGTTAGGTGTAAAAAGTGTGTAAAAGAAAAGCGCTCCTAGTGTCTTCAGGAAAACCCCTCCTTGGAAAAAAATTTTCTCAGCGTGCAGCGAGGAACTGAAAGTGCATTATGTTGTGTGTTTTGGGGTGTGGGTGTAACACAGCCGAGACAGAGGACAGTCTGTGTTCATACAGGAGACATACAGTATAATATTTAAGGGCCACTTTACACAAGGAAAACAGGTCGGTCTGTTCATGTTTCAGTCTTTTAAAAATGCTGACTTTCCCCCCCCGGTGCTGTCATGTATAAACAGCACAGACATAGAATGATGGCACCTGTGTGAAAGAAGGGGCAGGGATGTCAACTTTCTCACACAACACTGATTTTTCATGCATGCATTTCATGTATCATGCACCCATGCATGATGGGTCAAAGGGTTAAGGCTTAACGCTGTCATACATTAAACTAACACAGCAATACATTTAAAAGAAACACTTTCTTCACTGGAGTCCCAACAAGTCCTTCCTTGAAGCAAGAAATATGCATGATGTTCCATTCACTGGGGCCCACTGTGGCCTTTGTGTGGGCACAATCCAGCGCTGACCTCAGTGAATTGAGGTCTCTGTGCGCCTCACTGTCACCCAGCTGCTTCTGGAGCTTTATAGATTGACCGGGACTGTTGTTGACTCTGTGGTGGAGTCTTGTCTCTTTGTCGCACTTGCAAGTTTTTTTTTTTTCCAGAACAGATTATTCAGCAGAGAGGCAATGCAGTGTCAGTGAATGGACTATGGACAGGCAGGGCGTTTTCAGTATAATGTAGTGCACTTCTACACCAATGTAAACCACAACAAGCCACTTAATTATTAAAGTGATACATTGTGTCCGACACAGACTGATGAAACATTTTACTTTTTCGAGAGCTTATCCCCCATTATTGTACTTAATTTCATCATTATATTTTTGCTCCTCATCTCCTTCCTTCAGGACTATTCGCGGAAGACTCTAAAGCGAACCAGAAGGTTTATGGTCGACGGTGTCGAAGTGAGCGTGACCACCTCAAAGATCATCAAGGACGATGAGAAGAAGGATGAGGAGATGAGATTCCTGAGGTGTGTGGACCCAGTACGAAAACAGTGATTAAAACAAACCAAACACATCGTTATCTTGTAATATGGCAAATGTATTGTCATAAAATACACCGACAGTCAATAGAAACTTTGAGACCATATTTTTATTTTAAAGCCCTTAAGTGGACTTTTCTCATTAATTATTTAAGCAATTGGCATACAGAAAAGAATAATTAAAAACATAAGTAAATGGCACCTGCCAAACAGTGAACATCGGGTAGATTTAGATTTTTTTGTTCCTGCAAGGTGTTTCCCGTGCTGTATGCCTGGCATGGTGAAACCGGTCCCGCAGGTATTGCAACTGGATGTACCGATCCTGGTCGGGAGTTGTCACTCTTTTGTCCTGGACAGAGCTTACCGAGTTGTGGCACGTTTCTAATTGTGGGTCGGGAAGAGCCCATACGCCAGGCTATTTGACGATAGCTCAAACCGGCCTCCACTTGAGGCTTTAGTTCACTGGACTAATAATGCTGCCCTTTATAGACCTCCAAAACCAATCCTGAAATGATGCAGACACCCACTTTAAAACTTTTTCTCATAATATGACAAACATTATTCCTCATAATATTGATACCTGGATCCTGCATCTTATGTAAAAGTAGTTTTTTTTTCATATTACAACTTTTTATTCGCATTTTTTTCCTCTCAATGTAACAACTTTATTCATTCATTCATTCATTTTCTACCACTTATCCTCATGAGGGTCACAGCCGGGCTGGAGCTTATCCCAGCTGTCTTCGGGCGAGAGGTGGGGTACACATATAGACAAACAACCATTCACACTCACAGTCATACATATGGACATTTTTTTGTGGTCAATTAACCTAGCATGTTTTTGGAATGTGGGAGGAAACCGGAGTACCCGGAGAAAACCCACGCATGCACGGGGAGAACATGCAAACTCCACACAGAGATGGCCGAGGGTGGAATCGAAGTCCGGTCTAGCTGTGTGGCCTGCGCGCTAACCACTCGGCTGCCGTGCAACCTCAAATAAAATGTCCATGTTATATATGGTAAATTCATTTAAATGTCGACTTTAACCTTGTAAAAGTAGAATTAGTTTCATCCTATCATATGTATATAGTGTAGTAGTGGCATCTTCTGAAAAATATTGTATTTTATTTTACTCAAAATTAAGAGTTCGTCATATTATCACTTCATTCTTTCAATATTGAAACATTTTTGTATATTACAACTTTTGTCTCATCGAATTGCAAGATTTTTTTCCTCTTAATATTACATTAATCTGACCATGTTTTTTCTCATATTGCAAGTTTTCGCCCATAAAACATTTAAAAAAATATTTCATATTTTGAATTCAGGTATGCATCTTCACCTGTGATTTACCTCATATAGTTTAGACTTAAATGGTTAATAATGAATGAACAAAATCCTTGCAAAGTGCCTGAAGTCATACAGTACATGATTGCCTAAAGCCCTATAGATGCATTACTCATGTCACCTAGTGGTAGGAATATGACACTACAGCTACACCACAATAATAATGACAGTCAATTTGTGTGTGTGTAGACGCCAGGAGCTACGTGAACTGCGTTTACTCCAGAAGGAGGAGCAACGATCTCTGGCTGACCTTCAAGCCAAACTGGAAACACAGAGAGATCAAATGCAAAAACGCTTCGACCAGGAAATGAATGTGAGTCACACGGCAACACCTGTACCATTAATAGTCTAAAGTAGTTAAACACAACAATTTGGTGCGTCATTGAGTCATGTGTCTTAAGATCAAAAACGAGCTGATGGATCCAGATTGTGAAAGTCCATATCCCATAGGAAGTTATGGAAATGTCACTTTCATATTTTAATTTTTTTGTGTTACCTGCTCCCAGGCCAAGAAGAAGCACTACGATACGGACCTGGAGAACCTGGAGAAACAACAGAAGCAGGCCATTGAGAAGATGGAGGCTGACCACAACATTAAGCTCAAAGACGAGACCAAACGCATCAAAGCGGAGCAGCAGCGCGAGTACCAGAAGTTTCAGGAGCAGCTCAAGCAAAAGAAGAAGGAGGTAGGGTACACCCATTAAGACAACGTTGACGCTAACAAGGACATTTGAGACATGCCTTCTTTTCTTCCTTTAGTTAAAACACTCTGTGGACAAACTGCCCAGGAGTGAGCGCAAGGAACACTTGAAACAATCAATGGTGTCCTTCCAAGAAAGGAAGCTTAAAGATGTAGGGGACCATCACCTCTTCTTGTGTTATCAGTCTTCATTATTATTATTTTTTTTTACGATTAATTTCCTTTGACCCGAAGGAGGAACAATTCCTGGCAACCCAGAAGAACTACTTGGACCAAACGCTCAACCAAATCATCCTCAACAACAAAAAAGAGATTGCAGATACGGAAAAGGATTGTCTCTACAAGAAGCATCAGCTGATCAGAGGTTTGGGAAGATGGAGGAAAGGTTGGGTTGGTGTCTTACCAACCTGAAAGTATCTTGTCCCTGTCTCTTTTTCAGACCGTGAAGGTTCAATATGGGAAATGGAGGAGAAGAACATCTATGAGAAACACCAGCTGTCAAAGCAGCAGCTCAAAGACAAGTACTTCCTCCAGAGGCACCAACTCCTCAAGAAACACGGCAAGGTAAAGGTGGTGATCGTACGTTACGTTTCGCGATGGACTAAAGTAGTGAACACCTGAAGACGAAAGATGACCAACGTAATGTTATGAGTCGGGCGTTAACTGCAGGAAGTCATTTATTGAATGAACACGCACTCACCATGTTAAGCCACCCCGCTCTGCAACCTATAATAACAGTTTGATTCAAATGTTCTGCAACTATTCTACAACATTTTCAGACATTTGTATCTTTTAGCATGATTGAAATTTTCTGTTAATTTAAAACAATTTAATAATTAATTTTCTCTTAATAGAGGCAAATATATAACTGTCCTATCATTTATCTTTTTGTTCAAAGAATACTGTAAACCAGGGCATATTTCACACACAGTTGCTAATGGTGATTAATTAATTTGTAAATTTATTAATTTGATGAAAAGTTTTACTCACTTGACAGCCCTAAGTATAAGCTAGGATCCATTGTGTCAACATGAGAATGTGGAATGCTAACGCCATATCAGGGGTCGGGAACCTTTTTGGCGAAGAGAGCCATGAAGGCCAGATATTTTAAAATGTGTATCTGTGAGAGCCATATACATTTTTAAAAACATTGAATACAATAAAATGTGTGCATTTTTATGTAAGACCAACAGTTTTAGATAATGGGCTCTAATTACGTAGACCAGGCACACTACCCCACGCCAATGGGGTGTGGCCAGCACACTTTCGTGAGCAGTGCAGTGTCTAATAATAAATCAAATACTTGTTGCCATTAATACAACTTCTGCTGCTGCATAGTTTTGCACCGTACTCCGTAGACGTATTTCATTCTTTGGCCATCTTCGTCAGAAGGCTTGGTTCTGCAGCTTTAGCTATTTGACTAAAGGAGGAAAGTTTACATTTACATGTTTTTTTGACATCTCAATGACCGAGGTAGACTACAGCATTACCCAGTAATAATCAAGTTTTGGTGTTTGACCTGGAAAATATAATCAGGAAAGATAGATATGGTTGGCCGTATTGCAGCAGAATATAGATGGATGAATTAAAATGCATAAGAAAGTTGTTGATTTTGAATATTATTTTTAATTTTTATTTCTGTGATGGTTTACTTTAAAATGTTAGCAAAAATACATTTTTATTGTGGTAACAAATGCTTGAGAGCCAGATACAGTCATCAAAAGAGCCCTACCTGGCTCCCGAGCCATAGGTTCCCTACCTCTGCGCCATATGCTAGCAGCTAAGAAAGAAGGCACCTCCAACTGCTTTTTATGTCAATACAATGTCACATAAGAAGAGTTAAATTGCTAGTATGCTAGTCATATCAACTTTAAGCATTACCTGCTAGCTATTTTAACATTGGAAGTGTCACAATGAAATTGAAATAGAAATGCTAACAATGCTAATACCTGCTAGCAATGCTAGCAACGCTAGCAACCTACTTGGATCCACAGTGATAAGAACATAATTTTCTTCATTGGAGAAGTACTAAAAATCTCAATGTGGCAAGTTGGGTACAATCTACTGTCTTTTTAGTGTTTACTGCTAGCTATATTATTATTATTATTATAAGGACTGTCCCAACAAAATAGAAATGCTAACAATGCTAATACCTAGCATGCTAGTAACTTACTTGGATCTACAGTGATAAGAATATAATTTTCCTCATTGGACAAGTGCTAAAAATGTCAATGTAGCATACAGGATGCTTACTTGCTAACAGTTAATTTTAATAGTTAACATGGCAGATAGTTAAAATGCTAGGATGCAAACCCTTGTTATGCTAACACTTAGCAAGATGGTTACGATCTGTCCTTTCAGTGCTACCTGCTAGCTATATTACTATCAGGAGTGTCCCAACGAAATGGAAATGCTAACAAAGCTAACACCTAGCATGTCAGCAACCTGCTTGGGTCCATTGTTTAAGAACATCACCTTCTTTGAGTGCTAAAATGCTAGCTATATTACTATCCAGACTGTCCCAACAAAATAGAAACGCCAATACCTGACATGCTAGTAACTTACTTGGATCTACAGTGATAAGAATAGAATTTTCCTCATTGGACAAGTGCTAAAAATGTCAATGTAGCATACAGGATGCTTAATTGCTAACAGTTAATTTTAATAGTTAACACGGCAGATAGTTAAAATGCTAGGATGCAAACACTTGTTATACTAACACTTAGCAAGATGGTTACGATCTGTCCTTTCAGTGCTACCTGCTAGCTATATTACTATCGGGAGTGTCCCAACGAAATGGGAATGCTGCTTGGGTCCATTGTTTAAGAACATCACCTTCTTTGAGTGCTAAAATGCTAACTCTTAATGGCAGATGCTGTTTCAAATGAGAAATGCTAAAATGGAAGAGATGTTACACCTAACAAGATATGTATTATCTTCTGTACTGCGCTAACTGCATGCTATTTCAACATTGGGAGTGTCCCTATGAAATGGAAATGCTAGCTATGCTCACGCTAATGCTAGGTTTTCATTCCAGCCTCAAGTAAACAGGGATTGTATTCCACAGTAGGTTGGAAATACCAGTTTATTTCTCCATTGGTTTCCCAATCCAGGAACAGGAACACATGCAGTGCTACAACCAGCGCATGATCGAGCTTTTGAAAAGTCGGCAGCAACAGGAGAAGAGCCGCCTACCAAAGATCCAACGCAACGAGGCCAAAGCCCGTTTGGCCATGTTCAAGAAGAGCCTGCGCATCAACTCCTCAGGCAGCTCCTCCGAGGACAGAGAGAGGATCAAACAGGTATTGAAACGTTTAAGAAAAAAACAGATGGACAACCCAACTGTGGAGTTGACAGGTTCTTTTTCTTCTCTCAAGTTTTCCCAGCAGGAGGAGAAGCGACAGAAGACCGAGAGGATGATCCAGCAGAAGAAACATGAAAACCTGATGAGGGAGAAGATCGGCGAGTGCGAGAATAACATCCGAGAGCTGCAGGAGCTTCAGGTACGTGTTTTGCAACATCCTGCGTCTTGATTTCTTTCATGTACAAAAGTAACGGCGCCGCATGTTGTTACCACAGAATGAGAAGTGTCACCTGCTGGTTGAGAACGAGACGCTGAGGCTCAAAAATCTGGACGAACTACACAACCAGCAGCTGAAAGAGTGGCGGGAACAACTGAAACCCAGGAAGAAGGTAAGTTTCCTGTTTCCTGTCAATGCAAAACCACTTCCGTCTCCTCTATAAGCACAGCGGACCCTCACGACATAAACACTAGGGGGTTTGATTTCCTCACAATAGTCGCGGGGGTGCTGGAGCCTATCCCAGCTGTCTTCGTGAGAAAACCCACGCATGCACGGAGGACATGCAAACTCCACACAGAGATGGCCGAGAGTGGACTTGAACTCAGGTCTTCTAGTTGTGAGGCCCGTGTACTAACCACTCCCTCACTGTGCAGCCAGTTTTGTCCATTAAATTTTTTTTCAATAATTATTAATTTAAGTAAAAAAGAAAAAAAATATATGTAGTGAGGGATTGCTGCATATTAATGGAAAAAAATCCCGATACTGATATCAATATCGATATTTATGCTGACAATTACCAGTATTAATAATAATCATTATTATTAGTAGTCGAAGTTTTGAGTTTTGTCCACCTTTCTTCTCCGTCGCAGGCGCTTGAAGAGGAGCTGAACAACAAGAGGAAAGAGCAGGAAGCTTTCTTCCGGCTAAATGACGCTTCAGAATTCCACAATATGGGATCTGTCAGTAAACTGTCCAAGTTTGTGCCTTATCCAGACTCTTCCACCACATAAGCACCCCACCCCCCCCTTTTAACGCCTTTATTAACGTCACGCAGCACATATTAGCATCGTAACCCGTATCGGTAGGTTCGCCTATCGCCACTTTGCATCCGCTTACGGGATCGTGGACACCATTGAAGTTCAAACACCCCAAATGATCAGTTAGCGTGTTAATACTGAGGTGATTTTTATGAGTTAAAAGCATTCAAATTTCCTTTTTTAAGATCCCACAGAGGGATTTTTTTTTTTGCAAGAGGGATATTGTATGTATTAATAATGTCGTTTTTTGTCAGATCTAAAATAGTTTACATTCCTTGTAATAGCGCTGCCAAAGTATGCCTTTTTTTAATTTATTTTTACTGACAACTTCAACTAAATTCATCACTGTACATTTTAATTTAAATATTTTCAGATTATAAACAGTATATCGGTATGAAGGATGTGAATTATGAACTATGATATATATTTCTTATTAGTGGGGCTTTCAGTAGAAACCAAAGTTAACAAAGAGGAGGCGTTTCTTTTAAATAATTAAGGACTTTATCTTTACATAGAAAGGGAGCTGTGATACGTACGTATAGAGTTACTGGTCTTTGTTTTACTGTACAAATCAGCCACACTGGATGGATAAAAGACAAAAGCCAAAGCCAAGTACTGTTGTTTGTTCGATTGACCCATTTAAAACATGTTGAGTGTACATTTGTTGCAGTAATTCAACTGCGTTCTAACCAAAGTGCAATATTACTTCTTTATGTCTTGTTTAGAGCGCAAAGGTGTATATTTCCTATACCCATGTTGGCCTTCCTATTGCACTGAGGAGGAGAACACGATGAGGGAGTTGGTCTTTATAAAAGACGTACCAGCAGACGTGCTTTATGATTTTCAAGGGAGTTCAACAATTCATTCTGCTGTAAACCATCTCCAGTTATTTAATACCAGTTTTGCCATCAACATTTACTGTAGGTACATCTTTAATTCCGCTCTCCTTGATTAAATGTGTATTATTTTGGGTTGAGGTTACTTTCTCACACCGTCTTCCTCTCTGCCTCAGTTTGGATAACAAGGAATGTATGGTGGCTTGTGAGTATGAATGAAACTGTATCAGAAGGAACCACTGTTGTAAATATCTAATAAATGCAGATTTTTTTTTAAATTACTTGATTGTTGAACGTAGCTTTTTTTTGAAGTTACATTGGTGCCGAGTGCGGTAAAATAACCATCAGACGGCATCTGCGAGAGGCGGGTTTAAGAACAAAAAATGTTCAGCGTTACAAAATTGGAATTTGCATTGCAGCACCAAAGGTGGGACTTCCAAAATTACTAGCAGGACAAGGTTATCCCCACCTGAGATGTTGTCCACACAGCACAGTAGACGGGGAACCATCATGATTTGGGCTGCTGTTTCCTTCAATGGAACAATGGAGCTCAAGGTTGTGCAGGGGTGTCAAACGGCAGTGGTTTTGTGGAGATGTTGCAGGGGGGAATCCCTCATGATTGAAGGACCTTGTCTGAGGTGGTAATAACCATTTTTCAACGGGGGGGGGGGGGGGGGGGTATAGTCTTAAACTGCATACTTTATTTAAAGCTACAGTGAAGAAAATAAGTATTTGAACACCCTGCTATTTTGCTATTTCTCCCACTTAGAAATCATGGAGGGGTCTGAAATTTTCATCGTAGGTGCATGTCCACTGTGAGAGAGATAAACTAAAAAGAAAAATCCAGAAATCACAATGCATGATTTTTTAACAATTTATTTGTGTGATACAGCTGCTAATAAGTATTTGAACACCTGAGAAAATGAATGTTAATATTTGGTACAGTAGCCTTTGTTTGCTATTACAGAGGTCAAACGTTTCCTGTAGTTTTTCACCAGGTTTGCACACACTGCAGGAGGGATCTTGGCCCACTCCTCCACACAGATCTTCTCTAGATCAGTCAGGTTTCTGGGCTGTCGCTGAGAAACACGGAGTTTGAGCTCCCTCCAAAGATTTTCGATTGGGTTCAGGTCTGGAGACTGGCTGGGCCATGCTAGAACCTTGATATGCTTCTTACGGAGCCACTCCTTGGTTTTCCTGGCTGTGTGCTTCGGGTCGTTGTCGTGTTGGAAGACCCAGCCACGACCCATCTTCAATGCTCTGACAGAGGGAAGGAGGTTGTTCCCCAAAATCTCACAATACACGGCCCCAGTCATCCTCTCTTTAATGCAGTGCACTCGTCCTGTCCCATGTGCAGAAAAACACCCCCAAAGCATGATGCTACCACCCCCATGCTTCACAGTAGGGATGGTGTTCTTCGGATTGTACTCTTCATTCTTCTTCCTCCAAACACGCTTATTGGAATTATGACCAAAAAGTTCTATTTTGGTCTCATCTGACCATAAAACTTTCTCCCATGACTCCTCTGTATCATCCAAATGGTCATATGCAAACTTAAGACGGGCCTTGACATGTGCTGGTTTAAGCAGGGGAACCTTTCGTGCCATGCATGATTTCACATCATGACGTCTTAGTGTATTACCTACAGTAACCTTGGAAACGGTGGTCCCAGCTCTTTTCAGGTCATTGACCAAGTCCTGTCGTGTAGTTCTGGGCTGATTCCTCACCTTTCTTAGAATCATTGAGACCCCACGAGGTGATATCTTGCATGGGGCTCCACTGTGATTGAGATTGACCGTCATGTTTAGCTTCTTCCATTTTCTAATGATAGCTCCAACAGTGGACCTTTTTTCACCAAGCTGCTTGGTAATTGCTCCGTAGCCCTTTCCAGCCTTGTGGAGGTGTACAATTTTGTCTCTGGTGTCTTTGGACAGCTCTTTGGTCTTCGCCATGTTACAAGTTAAAGTCTTACTGATTGTATGGGGTGGACAGGTGTCTTTATGCAGCTAACGACCTCAAACAGGTGCATCTGATTCAGGATGATACATGGAGTGCAGGTGGACTTCTAATGGGCAGACTAACAGGTCTTTCAGGGTCAGAATTCTAGATGATACACAGGTGTTCAAATACTTATTTGCAGCTGTATCACACAAATAAATTGTTAAAAAATCATGCATTGTGATTTCTGGATTTTTCTTTTTAGTTTATCTCTCTCACAGTGGACATGCACCTACGATGAAAATTTCAGACCCCTCCATGATTTCTAAGTGGGAGAAATAGCAAAATAGCAGGGTGTTCAAATACTTATTTTCTTCACTGTATACTTTGAACCTCCTGAAGATCCGACAGTGCAAAATGTAACATCATCATCATTCATCAGGAACATATTGTTTGCAAACATGTTTTTTTTTTTATTTCTACACAAGAAAACGATCAATAAATGCACCAGATCTGAAAAATGTGAAATGTTTATTGACTTAAAATTTCAAAAAGTAAAAAAAAAAAAAAAAGTGACAAACATTACAATACTGCCATGATGATAACCCATACTACTAAGTACTGGACTCAACTTACTTCAAAACAATATTAGGTGCATTCATGCTGTTTTGTAGAATTGCTGTTGGTTCTTTGTCAGCATAACATAGCGACTTGCATTATAAAGTCTTGTCTAATTGTGCCAGTTAGTCACTTTGCTAATTGGTGACAATAACCATAGAATGCACTCGGTCCAAACACTCAAGCTAAATCTTTCTGATCTCTTCCTTCATCAATACATTTTTAATGGGTCAAATAAAAAACATTTAAGATAGTCTTTACAGTTCAAAAATATTTTTGATACACTGACCGTGCTTGAGACCAGTCAAGCCTTAATGTAAAACAATATTTTATACATTTATCACACACACTTTTTTTTGTGTGAAAATACTGTAAATAATTGCACCGGTCACTAGGTCAGACATTTAAAGACACGCCCTATCAGTTCTGATGTAAACATTCACAATTATGGTATTTCGTTATTTAGTGGTCCTGGGCGCACGCACCAGCATCAGGCATTTATTGTTATTATGGTATTTAGGAAGACTATTACTTTTACAGGCTTTTACTGGCTTTATGATTTCATATACATATGACTACTTTAAATTCCACTTAAAAGTCCAGCTTTACAGATGCCACGTCTGCTCTCCAGGTGGTATGTGTATATGATGTAGACAGATGTCTTCAGCATATTATGCAAAATTGATTTTTAACAATGATATCTGTTCTATATTTGTCTCAGGAGCCTGTTTATGACCACAAAATGTGAGAAAAATCTAGTGTCTTGAAGGAAAAAAAAATTAGAAGGAAGGCTTCACTACACATTAAAATAAAGCCTTAAGTGAACACACCCGACGATGAACTGAAGCCAACTATTTGTGACGCCATTATTTGAGGAAACTTTACGACATGTCTGCCCTCATGTACTATGAGTGAGACATAAACAATGTTACATATCTTTGCAACATAAAACAACACATACAATGAATATGTATGACAAAAATAAAAAAAAAGCACTTCTGCTTGGCAACGTGAACTCTTGTAGTGATTGCTATTACGTAGCATTTATGTAAAGACCATAAAACGCCACTATTTGTCCACTACTGGAATGTTTGTAAAATATGTGTACTGTGTTTGGGGCAGCGGAGTGAAGATTAGTTATAATTCTATGGAAACACCTAACCTCTGACATAGTAACACCGACAGGAAGCTTCTAATAAAAGTCATGAAATGTATCGATTATAGACGTAAACATCACAAAAGCCCATGTTTATTATTGCTGGTTTAGTTTAAGTATAAGAAAATGTACCTATAAATTAAAAAAAAAAAAAAAAAGCCTATTGGCTAAATAAAAAGTAGTGATGTATTTTTTTTGTCTACCTACGGTTTCTTGCTCAAGTAATTCGAAGGGATCCAGCCCTCGATGTCTTCTCCTACATTCTTGCAGAACCACCAGCCGTTGCTGTTTTTCTCCAGAACCTCAAAGAGCGTCCCCACCTTGAAGCTGGATGTCTGGTCATCGCCTTCGAAGTCCGCCACGGCCAGATACAGCTCGTCTTTACTGGGTTCCTTAAGCAAGGGTGGGAGTTTGTCTCTGGGTGGTCCGGGCTTGTCGCTCTTCACTTGGGGTTTCGGAGGAATGGGGACTTTATTCAGTTTGGACTCTTGAGAGAACCCTTTTGGTCTAGGGGGTGGGGGTCTGTTGAGTTGGGGTGGTCCAGGTTTGAGCTCTGTAGGGCTGGACGGCTCCGCCTTCTTCGGAGGGGGAGGTCGTCTCGGAGCCAAGGCCGGAGGTCTTTGAGGAGCATCCTTGTGAGGAGGTACTGCTGGTTTCTCCTGACTGTGGCCATTCATGTGTTTTGGAGAAAACTTGGGTTCCTCGCAGTTCTTGCCATTATTTGGAGATGTTTGAATAGGTGATGAGCTATGAAGGGGGTTGCTAGGGTGGGAACCGGTCGCTGGGGTGTCGCTCTGATGGTTGGCGTCCCCTGAGGCGGTGCTGGGATCTGCAGGTTTAGAAGGCCTCAGCTTACTTCTTAGGTTGGTGATGTCAAGTTTGTTCTCTGCTGCTGGTGCTGCTGGTGGGTCCGGCTTTGCAGCTGGAACTGGTTTAGGTCGGATCACCGGTTTGGGCTTCATGAATATAGCTGGGCCGGTTACCTCTGGTTTCTCCTCCGGGACTTCAGACTTGGGTTTTGTTGGCTGCTTGGGTACCGGCTTCAGGTTAAACTTCTTCACCTCTTTGGCAGAAACCTTGTGACCACATTCAAGACCCATCTCATTCCGAAGATGAAGCGCTTTGCTCTTGTCCTCCTTCTTCGGCTCTGGGGTTTTCTCCGGTTTAAAAGGTGCTGACTTTGGTGGAACCATCGGTATGATGACCCCTGGCGCTGGAGGTTTCGGAGGCAAAGGCTTGAGATGATCTGATCTTGGTTTCTCAGCCACCTCCAATTCAAAACTCTTATGGATGGACTCCCTTCGCGGTGGTAGAGCCGGTTTCTCCTCAGGCGGCGCGACAGGGGCTGGAGGTAACGGTCCAGAAGTCTTGGCAGAAGCCTTCCAGTCCCTCAGCTTCGGTCGGGCGCAGGACTCTGGGTTTGTGGTGGGTTCATCTGGTAAAGGCTTGGACCAGCTATCATCTGTGCTCTGAATAGCTGAGGAACCACCATCCTCCAGTCGTAGCTTCTCCATCTCATTGGGAAGAGGAGCCAGGAAGTTGGGCCTGAGGGCGCTACTTGTCTTCTTGTATTTATCGATAAATGTAGCCGGGGCCCATCCTTCTTTGTCGTCGATTTGGATGTACCACCAACCGCTTCCATTCTTCTCAATCACCTGGTATGTAAAAATGTCGTTTTCATTCAATGTTGTACTAAATTATCAATAAAGTTACTCGTGTTGAATTTACCTCCACTTTGATTCCAGCCTGAAAGCTAATCCCATCGGGAATGGTGGTCTGGAAGTCCGCGATTGTGTAGAACTCCTCCTCAACTTGAGGTGGACCAGGCGGCTTGGGAAGGTTTGTACCACGTGGCTGTGAAAAAACGCAAGTCGTTTTATTAAAAACAATAAAATGAAGTTGAATGCAAGGCTATCTAGTGACAAGGGTGACTTAGGTCCTCAACTGAACGTGTTTAGTTAAAGTAAGCCACGTATTTGATCCTCAGAAATAAAGACTGATCGTCTTATATTTGAGGTGGAAAGATTCATACAGGATTCATTCATAGAAAAGGTGGTGGCAAGCGACTTTTCCTCCAAGTAAGTCAGAGCTTTTCTTCCTGTCACACACACACCAGTGACCAGGTAACAGGAGGATCATTTTAATATAATGGTAATCAATGAAGCGCGGTCACTGAGGTCCAAGGGCCAGCTCCAACTTGTGTGGGGGGGCGAGTCTTTTCTGTGGTTGGCCCCAAACTATGGAACTCTCTCCCCTTCCAAAAAAAAAAGGCCCCCAACATTGAAAGCTTTAAGTCCCGTCTTAAAATCCACTTTTATTCTCTGGCTTTTAACTCTGAGTGAGTCGTATGGTCCTGTGTCTTTTAGTTCTTCGTTTTTATTGTGATTGGTTTTATTTTTTATACTTTTATTGCTTTGTTTCTTGTTTTTAATATTTTAATATCTATTTTACTATTTTATTTCTTAAATGATCTTTTAGTTTTGGATTATTACTTTTTATTTTTACTAGTCTGTGCAGCACTTTGGAAACTGTTTATGAAATGTGCTATATAAATAAAGTGGATTGGATTGGATTAAAAACTGTTGGGAAGCTAAAAATACATAATAAAAAAAATAATTTTGTGGATCCATTATTTGAGGAAATACTGTACATTAATTTAGGTATCTTACTATGGAGAGGTCTCTACGTGGTGGAGGTCTTTGTCTCAGTCCCACTTCTGTCAATGAGAAGTTACATCAGTGTTGTACATGAATTACAAAACCTTTCTGCATCATCTCCAGTGACTTATTATTATTATTACTTTTGTTGTTTTCAGAAAAGATGGAGAGTCTGTTTTCTTTCTGGTTCTCTCGGCTCGCGTTGACCGGATGGCTCTGTTTGGAGAACCCGTCCAAGTCGTTGGTACTGGCGTGTGCTGCAGCGCCCGCCGCTTGCTTCTGGCTCTGAATGTCAGCCTTCTTCAGGTAGGAAGCCGGGGCCCAGCCCTCACATCCCTGGTACCTGATTGCACGAGAAAGTTTGAGAAAAAACACAACAGACCCAAGAATTAGCTCGGCAGAATATGTATACAGGATATATATTAAAAAAAACACCATAACAATTATGAGACGAGGTTATTTATTATTTATTTATGTAGTATACCACAACAGAATTACTACTCTGTATTAAAGAAGACCCATTATACAAATTTTCGGGCCTGTGTATAAAGTCGTGGACTCCTATAGAGCAGCTACATAGAATGCTTTCTAGATCTTCCAGATTCTGCGCCTATCCTGCAGTTTTTCCTTCCTCACGTCCAATTGGTCTGTGTAATTTACTCATAAGGAAAAAAAAAAGTTGCAAAAAACACTATTAGTGGCATCAACTGGATCTGGTGGGGCAACCTTTGTTTACTTTTTGTACTGTGAACTCCTATACAAATAATAGCATGTACGTATATCAACAGTGCAATGGATGCCCGAAACAACCACACTGGAGCAGTTTGAGGTTTTTGAGGTTATGGTTCTTACCTCAATGCGTTACACGTGGCAACGTGGGAGGGGCTGGAGGCTGCTTTTCCACATTCCCCAGCTACACAGTGCCGCTTGCACCTTCCAGTGAAACGTTTATGTCTCCATAGCATACCCAATACTTATTAAACAGTGCCACAGACCGACCGGGTATCTAACCCACTTTTATCCATTACCCAGGAAGACATTATTCATGTTTAAAATACACCAACAGGTCTGTGACGCTATTTTCTACTATTTTACTTGACAGGGAACCATATTTAAGTAGATGTAATATATTTATATTCAATATATATACGTTGAATAATGTACATTATATTTGTTATTTAATAATGATAATAATAAGCCCTCTTAGCAATAATTATGTTGACAGAGTGAATTACCTGATTTTCCACCAACCCTCCAAGTTCTTCTGAATAACCTCCACGATCATTCCTCTTTCCAAGTCAATCTCATCCTGGCCCCGAGCAGAGTAGGGATAAATCACTGAATATTTCTCCTCTAAAATAGAAAATGAAGGCAATGCTGTCAGTTATGATGTGCAATATACTGGATGGGATCGCTATAAAGACACAAAACTGATGTAGAAAAGAAGCTATGGAGTACAAAGCACACAATAATAAATTAAATATTGCATTAACACAGCTAACAGTGGGTATTATTAATATATTTATTATTGTTGGTCGCTTGAAGTTTGCAAAAAAAAATAAATGTTTACACAGATACTTAAAATAATATTTAATAGATTTGAAAATACTGATTACATAAACTATGTAAGAAATGTTTGTAGAAAGACTAGAGAATACATGCATAAACATGCAACCATTCACACAATACTTCTTTAGATACATCTTCAAGACTTAATACTTGATACTGTAGGTATTTGTTTTACCATATTAGATTTTAAATATTGGGATTAATTTAGTCCAAATTTAAATGTCTGCAGCCATTAATAAATAAGACATCTTGTATTAAACAATTGGCCAAGCTGGATCTCTATTTTCTAATTCTAATTGGTCGCTATCAATGATAGGCATCATTTTCGACCAATCAGAAGCCACAACTTTAAATTTGTTCCGTAAACAACATCTGTAGTCAATTACAAGTTAGCTGATGAAATGTTTTCGTTGTATCATGGCTCATTTTGTTCATATGTCAAACGTGGCTGTGGTGGTTTTGGGACACTTTTGCACTACGGTAAAGTTAGAAACTCATTTACAGATTCGAGTTTACGGGATCAATAATGAGCTAATGATATGAGCTAATAATAATGAACTGTTTGTTACACAGCAAACCATACCTCTTTCCAACCGCGGCAACACAGACGAGCTTCAACCTATATATATATATTTTTTAATCAAAATGAGCAGTCTTGCTTGCAGTCTGGCAGTTCCCATCACTGTTGCTAACTCCTCAGTAAGAAAAGTAGCTATTGGCTGTCCTCGAAGTCGCTTGATGACGTAATTAGCTATTCTGCATATCATTTGCATATGAACCGTAAGCGATGTAGGGAAAAAACCATAACTTAGGAGAGATTTAAAAAGTGAGTAAGAAGATCTTTTAGATTATAAATAAGTAAATAATAAATGTTAGACCATGCTTTATGTTTGAATCATCATTAGTACAGACTTTACAGATAATACAAAGGAGGGCTTGAATTAAAAACTGTTGAAATGAATCAAATATTGTGGGCAGTTCCATATGAATGTTGTGCACTTGTTATTGCCTACATTTCTATTTTTTCTACCACTTTAATGAGCAGAAATGGCTGTTAATGAAGTTTTGAAGAACTTTTATGCAAGGATTAAATTTACTGTACATGCACAGACCGACGTTTCCATCCATGCCGTGGATATGCACTAGATGTGGATGCATGCGTGAAATTTTAGGGTGAGGGGGAAGAAGAAAGGCATGCGTTCCACCTTGCCCAAAGCCCGTGCTGAAAAGATCCCCTAAAGTTCTGCGCCGGCCCACGTGCCTCGGCAAAGACCAGAATCTTCGAGGCGCTGACGTAGCAGCATGATGGTGAGGCAAGACAGGAAGTGAACATGACACCCATCAACCCATCTAGAAACTTCTCAATATAAGCCAGGCTTGGATTGAGTCCCTGGATGCAGTCCTGTTATTTCATTTTCCATTTTCCCTCAAAGAGATGTTGGACTTTAACAATAGAACCAACATGTACCTTCGTCTCCTGGGAAAGTGAAGTCATCAGGGTCATCCTGGGCCTCCAGGCAGGTGGCAGGAACCCAACCCTGGGCATCTTCTGAACTCACAAACCACCAGCCTGCACAGCATGTAACATAAAAGGAGTGAGTACATCCTCACATCTTCTAAAGGGACAATACTATAGGAAGTAAACTTTACACACATTTTACTCCGGTACACTTGATTTTTTCTTCAAGATTAAACACTCTTAATGCACAAAATAATATTCAAACATCCTTTTTTTGTTTATATGATGCACACTGAGCCCGTCTCCTTTCTGCTCTATTCCCCGTGCACCACAAGGTGTTTGTAATTGTGTGTTTTAGGCACAAATGGATTTTCATTTTAATGTTCCAGACTCGACCATAAGAAAATGTCCACAAAGTAGTATTTCTTATTCATAAATGCAATATTTTCATAACTAGAGCAGAGAAAACCTGTTTTTATAAAGCTTCTGAATCCGATTTTAACATAAGAACCCTCTGGACATGAAATAGCACCCCTATAGTCACCTTTACACTTGTATTACCTCATATTGTTAACATAATAAAGGTAGGCAGACAGTAAGTGACGTCGAGGCAGGGTGTTAAGAGATGAACTAAATTTGAAACACTTATATATGCTAGGACTATGTTAAAAAACATAGCATTTCAGTATGTGGAATCAAACTATGGAATGGATTGAGTAAGACCCTCAAACAATGCACAACGATGAGCCAATTCAAGAAACAATACAAGCAGTTGATGTTTGCTAAATACAAGGATGAAGAGTCTTGAACCAGTCATGATGTGCTATATATATATATATATATCACTATATTGACACTTACTATGGTACACATTATGTCATTGTATGGTCATATCACCTCGTACTTCGGTACGTGACCAAAATAAAAATAAATAAATAAAAAATACATCTAAAAATAATAAATCTAAAAATAAAAAAAACGTAAACTATATTAGGAAAGCAGGAAAGCAGGAAGTGAACAAATGTAACAGTAACTGATTGTAAAAGTACCAGATGGAGGGGTAGGATTTAATAAGCTTTGCTTCCCGCCTTGGATTGTGCGAACTTACCCGACTCATTTTTCTCAATGACCTCCACCACCTGACCCACCCGTAGGCTGATCTCAGAGCTCTCCTGCTTCTCGTAGTCCGTTACCGCCACATACTGGTCCAACAGGAGCGGGTCCGCCGAGGTGGCGTCTCCTGTTAGCGTGACATCACAGTCATTTCCTGTCTTCTGTTTTTGTTTTTATGAGAAAACCGTCTCGTCTCAATAATGTAGCAAAGCCTCCACTCAGCCAAGAGCTTTTGACATAGTCACTAATTTTGAACATCACTGTCCCAACCCAATCAAACGTCAACTAATGAAGGTCATGACATGCCAACAATTCCAAGATAAAAAATTGAGAGGAGGCTTAACTAGACTATGAAGAGTCATCCTTGAATGCGAAGCAGGTGAGGTAGCAGACGTGATTGGAGAGAGAGAGAGTAGAGTAGAGTAGAAACAAACATAATGATAGGGATGGATGTTAGAGAGATGATTAAAAGGTATAGACTGTTATGCCAATTATAACCCAGCACCACAAAAACAGACCCACCACCAACACCATGAAACATCAAATCACTGGTAGAAGTCATTGCAACCCACTCTGGTTTCAATCCTGACTCAGTTAAAGCCAACAAAACCTAATTTTTACGGTTAAGACCAACACTAAAGGTGGATATGTAGTTGCTACAAATATGACGGAATTATATTGAATTTAGGTGGGTGGCATGAATAAAAACAAGCATCTCAAATACTGCACCTCAGACGCACATCCTTCAGTAGGCGGTGGCAAAGCAAACACAAAAATGATTTAAATAATAACAAAAATAACACCTTAATAAAACTTCAATTAAACATGACTGTGATTATTATATGATATTAATTTTCAACCGCTTATCCTCACGAGGGTCGCGGGTGTGCTGGAGCCTATCCCAGCTGTCTTCGGTACACCCTGGACTGGTCGCCAGCCAATCACAGGGCACATAAAGACAAACAACCATTCACACTCACATTCATACCTATGGACAATTTGGAGTTAACCTAGCATGTTTTTGCACACTAACCACACGACCGCTGTGCAGCTCTATTACATGATATATTTACGTATATATTTATTATGGGTGTCATGAGACAGCAAACCCACAAGACAATACAATTAAGCAATAACATATTTCATAATACTAAAAAGATTAGAGTAGTATGTCTCTTTAAAATTTAACCCTAAACGGCTGCACGGTGGCCCAGTGGTTAGCTCGCAGGCCTCACAGCTAGAAGACCCAAGTTCAATCCCACCAATCCCGGCCATCTCCGGTTTCCTCCCACATTCCAAAAACATGCTAGGTTAATTGGCGACTCCAAATAGTCCATAGGTATGAATGTGAGTGTGAATGGTTGTTTGTCTATATGTGCCCTGTGATTGGCTGGCCACCAGTCCAGGGTGTACCCCGCCTCTCGCCCCAAAAACAGCTGGGATAGGCTCCAGCCCCCCCACCCTCGTGAGGATAAGTGGTAGAAAATGAATGAATGAATGAATGAATGAATGAACCCTATGCCATGTCTGTGCTGCAATGTGGGATCACGCATCACTCATTAGCACCACCTGGTGGCACCATTGGATATTAGTTCCCTGAAAGGTGTCTGTTTAATTTGTTGATGAGGTGAATATTTTGGTCACGGCGTCCGTCAGCAGAGGCTATTATTTGAGGAAATTTAATCACATCCAATAGATTAGTTTTAGGCATAGTCTGACAACAACAAAAAGACATTCTGCATATCTATATACTTTCTTATTGGATGTTTACTGTATAATATGTATTTACAATTGCTACCTATATAGTAAAGCTGTATGCACTATATTGTACTTTAACTAAATCCATAGTAGCCACCTCCAATTCCAAAGTGCAGCTCGGGAGGGTATTGAGGGGGTGCGGAAAGAAGTGTGGCTGGTGTTTCTCTATAGCATAACCTGCCAGGTCAACACACAGCAGGACCAAGCATGACAGTCAGTGTCTTACTACCTGGCTTTAGGAAAGTAGTCACTCTCTCCACAAACCCTGATGGAAAGGAAAATGAATGGAGAAGAAAACTGAAAAGGAATTACATGGATGCAACTTAAGAGAGAATGAAGGAGAGAAAGATTATCAAAATAAAAATGTGAAAATTAATGCATCTGAATTTGGACGACAGAATTAATGCTGTTATTTCACCACTAGAGGGCGACAATGTAACATCGGCATAAACCTAAAGCATCAAAATGGGGGGTTTAAATTTTCAAGAATGTATGAAAATAATAGAAACTTACATTCACCAACACACACACTTATTTATTTTATTTAAATGTGACTGACCTGATTTCTTCTTTCCTGTTGGTTCCCTGTTAAGCAATAAAACAACACATTAAAACCAATAACATTTGTAATCATAATATCATAATAATAGTAATAATAATAAAAGTAATAGTGTCATGATACACTCAGCCCACAAGATGAGATTTGAAAATTACTTTTAAGAAAACTTCAATGACAAAATATAAGACTGGACAATTAGATGTTTTTTTTAAACTTAAATATGTCACAAAACAATGCAGGTACATTTTTTAATGTTTTATAACAGAAACAAAAAATTATAAAGTCTATAAATAAATAAAGTCTAAATAATGACTAGTCATGTATGCTGATGTGGTTATGTAAATACACAGATTGCAATAGAATAGCTGTATGTTTACACTATAAGAACTACACTTCCCATGATGCTTAGAGTGACGTACTATATGCAGTAATTGTGTTTTTTATCTGACAAATCTTAAGTTTGATCAAATGTAGAATAATTAATCTTTCTGTTTGGACATTAGCACCGCTGCAGCTGTTCAACTCCGCTGGAAAAAAAAAATGCCGCAAGTGATGCTGGAAACACAGAAAGAGGATGCATTGCAAGGTTTATAGTGCTTAATGTGCGGTTCTAAACAAGACATATCATCACGTTTTAATTAGCATTA
Source organism: Doryrhamphus excisus (assembly GCF_037039965.1). Lineage (NCBI taxonomy): Eukaryota > Metazoa > Chordata > Actinopteri > Syngnathiformes > Syngnathidae > Doryrhamphus > Doryrhamphus excisus. The sequence continues at coordinate 7,690,053 of NC_136377.1, read as the reverse complement.
AGTAACAAAAGTAAGCAATGGCAAGCTTCCAGTAGCAATATACATCCTGCAGTGGTGGAAAAAAAACGTCTTTACTTTGTATATTTAATTCCGATTCATGATTTGATTGTAAATTAGTATGTATAAAGAATAAGCAGAAGAAGATGGACGGTGTGTATAAAGTGTTTCCACATAATGTTGTTTTTGAGGTCATTCCGTTATTGTTGATTTGCGTTCAGCTCTGTTGCTGTTGTTTCTGCCTGTCCTGCTGCTGGGATAGGCTCCAGCATACTCGTGGCATAGAAAATGGATGGATGGATAGTTGTCTATGCGGTTTAGGACAGTCGAAGTACAAAAAAGCCATTAGGGCTTTTCTATAAGTGATATTTCAAACACAATCTGATGTTTAACTGCTTTAGACATCAACTAGATGAACAGAACATCACTTTGGAGCCTATTTCTTGCCTCAGTATCATACTTTTTACTTCATCACCTTCCCTTTCCATCTACTTAAATCACTCACGTTTTGGCAACAACTCTCTTTATTATCCTTTACCAACAACAATATTGTCAGGCTCATAATGCATTCCTTCGATCTCTCAAGCTGCTTACGCCTCGATAAATCCTTCATCGCAAGTGCGGCCAGTTATGCTATAAAAAGAAATAACAGCCTGGGACAAGCTAGGCCATTTAATAATGGGGATTATTCAAGAGCAGCAAGGACTGCTGCTCTTTGCCGAGTTTCTAGGGGAGGTGAAATACGGGCCTGGGATGCACAATATAGAGTAATATGAATATTGTGTATGGTGTGGTGTTTACCTTTAGAAGAAGTTCAACCTCTGGATTTCTTTGCCATTTGAGATGCATAATTTATACATTTATATTATTACAAAAAAAAACATGGATGTGGATTTAGGTTTGTTTAACTTTAGAGGTGGCGTGACCTGATATGTGCAACTTTAAAAAACAATTTTTCCCTAAGATTTAGTTTGAACTCCTAGTTGTTTGGATTGATGGTTGTTCAAATCTCAAATCTCTCTTTGGACTTTCCTTCTTTCCCGTCTTCCATTTACTATCCCCTTGCAACACTTCCTCTTCTAAAGACTCATCTTCCTCTTTGCAGTTAAAAGTACATCATTTTTTTCCACTCTTCTCTTCTCTGCGTCTGGCTCTTTTAAGAGAAAGTCTTCAGTCCCCCCCAACAAATGATGCTGCACAAGCACAGACAGATTTAATCTAATTTCAATAAAGACAAACCAAGGTCCTCCCTATATTGAGTCAACTCCCTCCCCTTCCTGCCTCGCCCAACATATGCTCGGGGGCTTTGCACGAGGAGTTAGGAGCTGTTTGTCCTTGCAACCACCTACAGCCGTGGACGGAATACAGAAGAAACCATGTAAGTGCTGATGAGACTGAGAGGTCTGGCTGTCAGACACCATACATCAATATCAATATAGTGCTGACTGCTTTTCATTCTTGCATCCCTATTTGCATTCAGACGGGCAGTGGCGCCATTGCATAGAAGACCAAGAGTATATTAAAGTTAGGGATGGTGCAGTATCCAGTACCGGTATCAGGTTCTGATACCAGCATCATTTACGGATTCAGAATATCGTCAATTGCGTCGGAAAAAATTAAACCAATTAGTAGTCAAGCAAAAATATGTTTTATCCGATTAATGGAAGGAACTTTCGGTAGAATACTCAAAATTACTACAATATTCAATACCTGCAGCTCTAATCCCAAATATAAAACAATCCTTTTGCGGCAACTTTGCAGATTACTGGTGTGTGTGAGTGACATGAAGAAAAGCTCTGACTGGAAAGGTTTTTCGCAGAATCTGTTGCATGTCCTAATATAAGACAACATCTCTTTTAAAGATGTTTATCTTTTGTGGAAAAAAACAATACATGTGTATACTCAGTGTGAGGAACGTACTCTTTAGGTGGGTTGAGGTCTTCAGGTCTGGTCTCAAAAAACACTCTGACCTCTTCGCACTGAGAAATGTAGACTGGAAGCTGGATGAGGGCCTGGAAGGGTGCAAGAAAGGAAGATTCAGTCACTCTACCACATACAGAAGAAAGCTAGTTCTCATTAGTTTGTTTGCCATAGTTGCAGTTCTTCGGTTACAAAGTCTTTGGAACCGTAATTTCCATAAAATTCCAGTACAATTCCCGAATTCATTGACCACCAAACAATTTCAGCCAATCCATTATTCTTTTGGATATTTGCAAAGTATTGTAATGGCCCGAATGTTATACATCATCTAACATTTGAAGGTCTACAGATTTATACATGCAAAACCAACAGGTGGCTTCAAACATCTAAAGCAAGTCAGAGGTTTGCTTCCTGCCACTCCCAATGTACCCGTGATCTGAATCGATGCAGCTGCAGATGTGTCTCAAAAGTTGGGAAAGCTAGTTCTCATTAGTTTGTTTGCCGTAGTTGCAGTTATTCGGTTACAAATGAAACTATAAAAAAATATGGTCCTCAACAAACCCAGAGCAGTTCTTCTCGGGAGTCTTTGGAACCGTAATTTCCATAAAATTACAGTACAATTCCCAAATTCATTGACCACCAAACGATTTCAGCAAATCAATTATTCTTTTGAATATTTCCAAAGTATTATAATGACCCGAATATAAGACATCATCTTACATTCGAAGGTCTAGAGATTTATACATGCAAAACCAACAGGTGGCTCCAAACATCTGAAGTAAGCCAGAGCTTTGCTTCCTGCCAATCCCAACGTATCCATGACCTGAATCGATGCAGATGCAGATGTCTCAAAAGTTGGGAAACAAGATTTTCCTTTGGTTACGCTGCCATAAATAAATCACAAACGTAATGTTGATCTGTAAGCACTTGACTCACTTAAGAAGTAGTCCTTTCAGATAAAAGACGCAGTCGTAACTAAGCAGCACAGTGGTCTTATTGGCTGGAAGACCAGAATCAATATCCCAGTGAGCCTGATGTTGTTCATGAAAAGGCTAAAAAAATTATTATGGGCCTGCAATGCTTCCTCCCTGTAATTTTCCACAGGGACAAATGTCTGGAGTTATTGTCTTTTATTATTACTGCTTCATTTAATGTATTACTGTTGGGTTTAATTCTTTATTTAATGTCATTCAAGTGTTTTGTCAGTGACTTAGGAGTTAATTTAAGTATCTGCGACTTGACTTGCATGAATCGCTAACCTGACGACCACCTGGTGGTGAGTATAGTAAAGTTATCAAACATGAGCAATGTACCATACAATGGACATGTTGAAGTACTTCATGTGAAAATGGCTTTTGTTTCATGTTTCAAAGACAATGTCATGATCCTGTTCCGTCTTTGGTCCCTCCATTGATCTCGGCTTTGCCTTCATGGCCATGTGGAAGATCACTTTCACAAGACAGATGGACTCTGACAACACGGCTGCCATTTTTATTATTCTTACCACTGCTTTTCTTCTTTAAGTCCCACTTTTGTCTTTCAAAAAACATCCAAAAAGGAGCAAGACAGACAATCGCCCCTCACGCTTGACTCCCAAAACCAGGAAACAGAACATCTCCTGCCAAAGACCTTGTGCCACGCCCTCTTCTGCTGTAGCTGGCAGGAAAACCTCAATACTATCCATCAAGCTCTCTCTATCTGGCCTCTACCTCGGGTTTTAATACTCTTAAGTGTTTCTCTTCTGTCCTCTGAGGGAGCACAGTGTCTCTAACGTCAGGACTGGCAGCAATGGGATGGAAGCCAGACACCCAAACTAAGGTGCCCTTGTCCCATGTGGCACTTACATACAGCGTTAGTAAAGCCACTTTTCCACGAGCTGCCAAAGTCAAAAATAGCCGCTTGCTGATTCATAGTGTACACAATATTGCCCATTCACGGTGCTCCTGAGCTGAATGCTTGATTTACGGGTGACCCCGCCAACGACTATGTCTGGCCCTGTGACCGACGGAAAGCACAGAACGGTGCATGAGGTCAAAGTTCACTGCCAACCTTGGATTTATGTCTTTCTTCTTGTCAGTGCGTGGCCCGTCCCCTCATTACGATGCTCCCCAGGGACGAGATGGGAGGGAGGGAGCAGCCAGCGTACATTACTGCAAATGGACTTTATGGGTGTTCTTTACAGGAGCTGGCATTAAGGTAATTGTGTGTGTTTGTACATGTGTGTGTCTGTGTGTGTTTTCAAAGAACAAATGGAATGAGAAAAGGATTACCTCCACCAAGCATGAATCAGTATGCTATGTTTCCAGTATACAAGAGCTGTGCCAATGATTTTATTCCTTGTACCCCGAATCCTAAGCCTAGCCCTAGTCCTAATACTTCTCGACTATTTCAGTGTCTTTTATCCAAAACAGTGACATTAAAAAAAAGGCGCGGTAAGCATGTTGTTATTGTTATGCCTTGGCAGAGGTCTGCAATCCTTTGCGAGCGCTTGTTTATTATGGTGTTTTCCTCACAAGCATCATCTGGATCAAGCAGCATGTGACCTCATCCTCACTCAGCAGTTTAGAAGTTGATGTATGCAAAAAACAAAACAAAACAAAGTCTCTATTTTTCCATGTATGTTTTTCCTGACTTCAATAAAAACATAAGATTTCCCAACCGGGGGAATTCCACACGAGTCAGGTTAAGAGAAATGCAGAGAAGGTCTGACTCAGCTCTTCTCCAGCATCAACATGACGTTCCACCTTGTCAACAGGGTGGATGAAAACAATTTATTGACTTAAGATTTGTTTTTCACGGTTAAAGCTTGTTCTATGCGTGGATGCCAATGGTGGTAAAGGTCCTTCCCATAAATACCCAAAGGAAAAACACTCCCCCAAGGCAAGCTGTTACATTTAAATACTAAAGTCAAAGCTAACATCCTCCAAGTTCCCTTCTCAGAGAAGTGGAGGGAGGTGTGAATAGTTTAAGCAAACTTGTAAAATAGAAGAAAAACACCGCCTATGCTGACTAGAACAAGCTCGGCACCACCACACTTCTGGCCTTTTAGATGACAGTAGACAGAGATCGTCAGAGTCCTGACCTCAATCCCATTAAACAACCTTAAGATGGATGACAGTCACACTACAAAATCTTGTCTAAAGTGTTCCCGGACGAGAGGAAGCTGATGTACACGACAATAAAACGGGTCAGAGGCTTTCGCATCAAGCTTAATGTTCTCCTTTTGCTCGAAAGACACACTTGGTGTGTGTGAGTGACAGGAAGAAAAGCTCTGTTTCAGTTGGGGAGTGGAGCTGAACCAAGTACTGTAGTGCATTTCTCGCTCTTTTGGAAGGTGATTCATCTCATGCTTGCATCTCTGTGGGCCACTTGGTGTATGTGAGTGACAGGAAGAAAAGGTCTGACTCAGTTGGGGAGTGGCGCTGAACCAAGTACTGTAAAGCATTTTTCGCTCTTTTGGAAGGTGATTCATCTCGTGCTTGCATCTCTGTGGGCCACTTGGTGTGTGTGAGTGACAGAAAGAAAAGCTCTGACTCGGTTGGGGAGTGGAGCCAAAGCAAGTACTGTAGTGCATTTTTGACCCTTTTGGGAGGTGATTCATCTTGTGCTTGCATCTCTGTGGGGCACTTGGTGTGAGTGACAGGAAGAAAAGCTCTGACTCAGTTGGGGAGTGGAGCCGAAGCAAGTACTGCAGTGCATTTTTCGCTGTTTTGGAAGGTGGTTCATCTTGTCCTTGCATCTCTGTGGGCCACTTGTTGTGTGTGAGTGACAGGAAGAAAAGCTCTGACTCAGTTGGGGAGTGGAGCCAAACCAAGTACTGTAGTTCATTTTTCGCTGTTTTGGGAGGTGTTTCATCTTGTGCTTGCATCTCTGACTTGGTGTGTGTGAGTGACAGGAAGAAAAGCTCTGACTCAGTTGGGGAAAAGTGGTTTGCCACCTGTTGGTTTGTATTTATAAATCTCGAGACCCCAAATAATACAGTAAGATGACTTGTCTTTTTTGAGGCTTTTTTCCTATTACTGTCTTCTATTTTGGACAATACAACATGAGCTCCAAAGATCGGGTGTGAATACTTGTCGATTCGACACAAAAGAAGAAAAAAAAAGGAAAAGTACGAATTTTACTGGCAGTAATAAAGGGCCTTATATATACCTTCAGTGGCATTCATTACAATTTCATTCAGTCCTCATAGACCACATAGCAAGTATGAACATGCTCCGCCATGGTGCGTATACTCACCCTGCAGTATTCATTGATGGGCCTCAGCCTTTTCATGGCCACATCTCTGATATGGCTCCTTCTGAACAGGATCTTTCCTGGATAAAAATAAAGAATTATACAGGTTTAAGTGTTTGTACGAAACGCGTAACAAGTTGTGCTCCACCGAAGGCCAATGAGGACTTTGTTTTCCTGTCAATTGCCCCAAAGGATTGTAATTAGCTGGTCTTTTCCAAAACACAAATTATGCTGTCACTGTCTGTGCTTATCTCCCTGACTTAGCAGTAACTACAGGCACAGACAAGCTAGTCAACTGCATGACCTTATGTATGTGTTTCCCCTCCTCCTAAAATAAATCCTTAAACCTAAAAGGTTGAAAATTTGAAAACATGCACCCCTACTCTGTTGACCCCATAAGTCGGATTTAGGGTGTTTGGGCACGAAATACACACTGTTAGGGCACTGGCATGAACATGTCTGTAACATCAACTAAAATATATACTGTAATAGCAATACATACTGTACATACTGACCTAATACATACGTCATAGACCATTTCTTAGATGTTTCTGTTTATTTGAAGGGATCTTTATTTGATGTGCGCCAATGAAAATATTTGCTGGTTAGTTGACTACGGACAAAATCTAACAAATCAGATTTGACTATGACAATCCTATGACAGCCTTGGTTTACAGTCATGATTACCATAGAAACAGAACACTAAAAACATATCACATCTTTGAGGAATGTTGGAAATTTTGAGATCAGGCAATGGTATCTTAGTTTCATGATACAAATGAGACCCTGAGAGCAACAAGACACTTCTGTAGTAAGAATCACGTATTTACTTGAGGTTTAGATTAGGTTTTGAAGGTCTTTGTACGTTATCTGTTTGTCTTGGGAATGTGAAACACATGTCTGAACCAACATGAAGGGAACCACAAAGACAGAATGCAGTAGTCGCAGAGTAGAAAGGAGCCTTTAGATTGCTGAGTGGATAGATGTGTGGTTGACCTCCCCTCCACAAAAAGACCCCAGACTAACTTGCACTATTTGCACAATAGCCACAACCACCAGCAAAAAATAAAAAAATAAAAACCAGCGTTTCCTGGTATATGCATCAGCAAAAATAATCACAAAGAATCTGAAGCACATTTTGATTATCACCGTATGCATTCCACGGACAAGGGGGGGTTTGTATTTGATGGTATGAGGAAAAAGGAGTGTTTTTCTATCTCGTTCCACCTCCTCCTACTCAGTTAATCAAACATTGTGTGGATTTTTGTGCATATATCTGCTCAATGATTTCCAGAAGTGCATGGCCTCAAAGAAATCCTATCCTAGACCTTCCTAGACGCATTTTGACCCTTGACCACACCCACAGTGTGAAGTGGACCTCCTGATTATATGAACCAAACCTCCAAGGTTGCACTCTTACCTGGTAGGAAGGGAATGATCCTGCGCTTGGGATCTTTCTGACCTCCTTCCACTGGGAATTTATCCAGTAGCTCCATCTGAAACACAACAAGTAATTAAAATTAAAATCTTCCAAAAACGCACTGAATGGAATAAATAGCTGTGGATGGGTCACTTTTTTTTTTTTTTTTGAAACAAATCAGCAGTTCCCGGGCCAGTAAATGAAAATGAGTCTGGCAGTATTTAGGAATGCACAGAGCAGATGGTTGAGCCAACCACCAACCGTTACCACCCCACCCTCGGTTCATCATATGCTGCTGCAGCTAAGAACACTGACATTGTAGAACATTTCTGTTTTTGTCATTATGGAGGAGTAGTCGAGAGTGCCTTTTGCAGTATAATATTGCCTCAACTGTCATTTTTTTTAAGTATTTGGGAGTGAAAGTAAGGTAAAAGTAAGAGAATCTCCTGAGTCAAGCCTGACGCAGGTGATATATTAATAACAGCATTGTCATCTATAATTTACAGGTGCGGGGCCCAAGTTTGTAGACGAGAGGAGATGCTGAATCAGCCCTTGTAAGGTAAAAAGCAAATGAAGCAAGATTAAATATTTCAAAACATGGTAAAAAAAATAATGCAAGATATTTTTATGTGTATAAAACAAGAACATTTGACTTGCCACCCTGCTTGATTCATTCATTCTTGATCATTTTACATATTTTTATTATCATTGAGACCAGCCATGTTGTTTGGTCTACAGTGCCACTGAGACCAAAAGACAGGAAGCAGAACTAGAGGTAGCAGAAATGCAAGTACTGAGGTTGAGAGTGACCAGGATGGATAGGATCAGGAACGAGTACATCAGAGGGACATTACATGTTAGAGGCCTTGGAGATAAAGTCAGAGAGGCCAGAATGAGATGGTTGGGACATGTCCAGAGGAGATAGTGAATATATTGGTAGAAGGATGCTGCGTTTAGAGCTGCCAGATAGAAGGCGTAGAGGAAGACCAAAGAGGAGGTTTATGGATGTAGTGAAGGAGGACATGAGGGTAGCTGGTGTGAGAGAAGACAGGGTTGGATGGAGGAGATTGATTTGCGGTTGCAACCCCCAAGGGAAAAGCCGAAAGAGAATATATATATATATATATATTATATACTGTATATAAATTTGTATATATTTGGTCCAAAAAAATGTGTCGTCTTATATTCAGGGTTTTCTTAATACAGTATTGTATCCCAGATTTTAATACGTAAGCACATTTATTGAACATAGAAAATGAACAAAATATCTTTCATTCATTCATTTTCTACCACTTATCCTCACGAGGGTCGCGGGGGTGCTGGAGCCTGGACTGGTGGCCAACCAATCACAGGGCACATATAGACAAACAACCATTCACACTCACACTCATACCTATGGACAATTTGGAGTCGCCAATTAACCTAGCATGTTTTTGGAATGTGGGAGGAAACCGGAGTACCCGGAGAAAACCCACACATGCACGGGGAGAACATGCAAACTCCACACAGAGTCCTAGCTAAATAGCAAAATATCCTGTCAGTCAAAAATAACAAATACCTTTTTTTCCAATCTTTGTCACGATAAAACAAGAAAGAAAAAAAAGAAGTTGACCATAAATCAGCCAAACCCAGAAGACAACACATAGGAACCAGTAACCCTCCACCCACACATTACAACCTCTCCCATGTCCGATTACAGACACACCCAGTCGCTCTCTGTCCTTGCATCTACTCTGTAATCATCAGAGACACTCAAGGCAAGAAAGTGCATCCGCTGGGAGTGAATAGGCTCACCAAAATGCCAGTTACGTCAAGCATCTCGTATCAAATATTCATGTTGGATGGCGACCTCAACTTGACTTACAGATGACACTGAAATATTTTTGGCCAGCTGGTGGCCATTTTGATGCATCAAATTCCATAAAATAATACATATTGTACAAAAAAAACCTAAAAACCTTCTTGTTTCTACTTTTTGTACCTAAACATATACGTACAGATATGATATAGTCTCCAAAAGTCAGTATTGTCTAAACAGCTAACAACACAAGTGAGATAATTGTCTTGCTTGGTGCTGGTAGCATCACAGTATGAGGCTGCATGAGTGGTGTAACACAAAGGAGCTACGGTTCACTAAAGCAAAACACGATCCCCTTCCTTAGGAATCGGGGTCACATGGTGCGGAGGAGCCCAAACACACTTCCAAGATGACAAGTGCCTTGGCGGGAATCTGAAGGTGATGGAGTGGCCAACTATGTCTCCTCCAGGCCTGAACCTAATGGAGGAGTGCAGGGATGGAGGCCAACATCCACCAGCGCCAGCAGTGATGTCATGAAGGAGGTTTGGAAGAAGATTCCACTAACATGTGCAGCTCTGGTGAACTCCACAGTCCACACCCAAGAGGATTAAGGCAGATTAAGATGTACACCGACTACGGTAAAGCATACCCACAGTATTATGCTTTGTGAAGATATTAGATATTATTTGAAGATAATGCTTGCTGAAGTTGTGTGATGTGAGGGCTGCCCCCCCATTTGTTCAAACACAGATCCACAGAGTGATATTACTAGTGTAAAGGAAATTGTAGGGGTGTTATTTCATGTCTGGAGGGCTCTAATAATGTTAAACCATATTTAGAAGAATTCTGTTTAGAAAGCATTAACCAAATACACCTCACTGGACCATATTTGTATCATAAACAGACTTTATATGTTGTAATATGGAAATATTTGCTTTATTAGTAAGGAATCCTTTACAGTAATTCACTCATCACTAGCCACGTTTACATGGACCCAAATATTCCAATTCCATTCGGTTTATTTGCTCAAACGGAAAGAATCTAACCTTTGTCCTCATTCCGAAAGAAAAGTGCCAATCCCAATGAATATATAATCGGATTCACAGGGGTGGAATATTCCTTTCCCCAATCCGATTGAGGTATCTTGTACCCGCTCAATCTTCTTTGTGGTGTTTTCTTTTTCTGTTGTTTATTGGCGGTTGGCAAGCAGCTTTCATGTGCATTACCGCCATCTGTGGAACAAAATCTAAACCCTTGTATACGCCATTCACAAGTCCAGTTTTATTAAAAAAGAAAATACATATCGATATAAAACATGTGCCGAGCTTAATTATAAAATATTAGCAAGATTGAACTTTATCTTTTCCTGTTCCCGGGTGCGTTCTTTCCGCCAATGCTGAGGTATGACGTAACACGCAGCTCGAGACGTTCTTCGATTTAAAAGAATGGAGGCGAGCAATCGGCACTGGACTGCTGCGGAAAGTTTGTTTTTGATTCAAACAAAATTTCAAGACTGGACGAAGGAAAAACTGGCAATATGGAGTTATTCCAACAAGTGAAAGAAAAACTGGAGGAAGTCGGTATCACGTGATGTTGGTGTTTACGCTTTACTGTGCATGCCCCATTGACTATTCTGGTTGATTATAGCGGCGCATGTAGACACGCGATTGGAATATTCCTTTCCATGTATACCGTTGCGTTTGGAAAGGTCATTCGGAAAGAGAAAAACTCCTCATGTAAACGTGGCTACTGCTTGGTTTGGTGAACCAACTAACCGCAATTAACGAGGGATTATTGAATGTCAATTATTGCACTTTGCTGTATCATATCAAGGTACAAGGATGTTGGGCATTAATGATGGCAAAATATCCTGTCCATTAATACCCCTGAGTAAAGCTTAGTAACTCAATTCTCTGATTCACAGACGTGGTCCTCCAGAGGACTATAATTTGTCTGGTCCGTATCCGCTTTAGACCACATCACCCCGTAAATAAAAAAAAAACATCAGACTCTTGTTAATGTAGAGTGAGAACAAATGCTGCTCTCTTTTGCAGCCTCTCAGCCCAAAGATGCTCGCATTCAGGCCACTGTACATTCTTGTATGAGGTCATTTTTTTAACCCTTTACATGCAAGAATTATATGGGGAAATATTACGCCATTACAGCTGGATTCAGAAAATCCCTGTTAAAGGTCAGTCAATTACAAGGAAACAAAACACTTTGCTGTGCTGTGCAAAATTAGCCCCCAATACTCCAATAAAACGTGACTCCGCATTATTAACACTTTTGATTACCGCATGTGGAAAATATGCAACAGCTGTTAAGAAGCAAGAGGCGATGAATTGGATTTTTTCCAGCCGCTTTAAAGTCTCTCCAAAAGTTGGGATCCTTTGAAGAGTGGACACGTGTGCAGCATGGAAAACTGTGCTTGGTGGCATAAACGCAAGAGGATGACCCCACAGTAGAAACATCTCTCTACTTTTCCATCCCTAAGGCAAGAAACCAGTCTACTTCTGGGGAAAATTGGTTCTTTAGTGTCAAAACAGTCATTATCACACCGTGTAGACCAGTTGGCAATGTAAACTTTATTCTAACCAGGTCAATCATCTGTGACGGATGCAACTGAGCTACTTTTACAAGAAACGGAATGAAAGTGGCTAGTTCCTATTCAAATTCAGTGGAACATGGAAAGCATCTGGGTGCTCAGTGCAGTATCAGACAGTCAATGAAATATCAATCGCATACATCAGGTAAGATGCCACCATAAATAGCCCGTAGCTGAAAGGCTAACATGACAGAATTTTACTATTACACAATTTCCTATTGGAAAACTGTTGAAATTAAAACAATACATGTAGTCGTCCCTCACAGTTAATTGGTTCCAGATCCGACTGATCAAAGAAGACCTGTTTATGACTTTCTAAATGCAATTTTTTTTTTACCATTATTAGAGCTGTAGACATTATATAACACCCCTATAGTCACATTTCCACTCCTATTATTCATCGTTTACAACACAAGCCACTGCAGGGACACAAGACAAGCATGCTACCGAGCTAAGTAGTTAGCCGCCAATTTATTTATTGTAACCTTAAGAAAAGACGATAAAATAAGAAGCCAAAAGTGTACCACTTCCACACGGAATGAGATAAGAACTTTTTTCACTCGATCGTGTAGTACAAGCCATGGCTAACCATGCTGTGCTAAAGTCATGTAATCTAATGCAATGTCTCATTGCTGACTCCTAGTGACCAAAATACTACATACAGGTATAACTTGTCTTTCAATATTTTTTCACTAATAGTAGTCCATAGTCAGACCTCACAACGAGGAGACCAGGGTTCAATTCCACCCTCGGCCATCTCTGTGTGGACTTTGCATGTTCTCCCTGTGCATGCGTGGGTTTTCTCCGGGTACTCCGGTTTCCTCCCACATTCCAAAAACATGCTAGGTTAATTGGCGACTCCAAATTGTCCATAGGTATGAATGTGAGTGTGAATGGTTGTTTGTCTATATGTGCCCTGTGATTGGCTGGCGACCAGTCCAGGGTGTACCCTGCCTCTCGCCCGAAGACAGCTGGGATAGGCTCCAGCACCCCCCCCATCCTCGTGAGGATAAGCGGTAGAAAATGAATGAATGAGTAGTCCATAGTCAACCATTAATTAATTAATAAAAATCAGTGAAATTGATGTTCGAAACGCGATGTAGCATGAAACGTAAATGGTGTTTTTGATATTGAATGAGTTAATAATTGTTATTTTGTTGTATATAATATGTAACTGTAAGGCTTCAAGGTTATGACACTGTTATATATTGTTAAAGATCAGGTCATATGCAGCTGGTGGTTGAACTAAAGCATCAGCTGTTTGGACCAGCTGTGTCGATAGGAAGTGGTGAATAACACTTCCTGTTGGCCCCAAAGCCAAGTCCCTTTAGTGTTATATATCCTACAGTGTAAATTCTCTCACGTTCTCACAAGTGTGTGCAGCTATGACCTGGGCTGACTGTAAAGTAGCTGAATATGATGGTAAGGAGCCGGACAGGAAATTAAGAGCGAGCAATAAGAGGAGATGAATGACTGGAATCCGTGTCATTAAGCCGATGATGTCATGACTACCGCCTTGTCTCGCATCCAGAATCCACAATTACATTATATACACCTACTAAAAGGGGGAATATTATTTTGCTTGAAAAAACACTGGCCTGAAAACACGAGTTCAGAACTTTCCATTAATTTTTATGCAGTCAAATGACTTGTGCCTTATGAGATGATATGGCTATTAATATTAAACATTTTAGTCTGAGTGGAATAAAAGTTCACGTTTCAATACGTCTTGTCAATTTAAAAGGCCTGTAATCTGATTAGGGTTAGTCATGTGTGCAGTTTGTTGTCCTCCCTCGAGTCCTTGCTTGCATCGCATCTTATTGGCTTGGAAAGAGGAAGGGAAACTAAGACGCTAATGTGATTCCGTCCTTGTGCAACACACATGGCCAGCATGATGTTTGTCAATGATTCAGACATTTTTGTGGTCATCACACATCCATCCCTAGCGTCACCCCGCCCCCCCTCCAGTATAACGAACACTGTCTTTGGTGGTGGAAATGTACCTACGTAGAAACAAATTCTGAAATGCTAGAAATGATATATTGCTCACCTGCAGGTCGAAAAACTTGCTGTAGCGTCTGTAAATGATTTCTGTGCTGCCATCGCTCCAGGATACTTTGATGATGTAAACCTATGGGACAAAGGTGGAAGTCAGAACATTTTTCTTAGCTTTTTTACTATTGATTTGTCATATTTGCTTTTGTTTGTCCGTTGGTGTACTCTCACATGAGTTTTTCTGGTTCAAGGAAAATAACATAAGCAGGACTGAGAAAATGGTCTATACTTTCTGCATTTTTATTCAGATTTGCACCAAAAATTGCTGGCTTCTTCCTCAGTATGTGTGACACCAATGTGCAGATTTTGTTTATAAATAAACCAAACAACTACCAAACAATTCAACATAAAACTAGGGACTTGGAGCTTGCCGGAGGTAGTAAAGTAGGCAACAAAGGCTAAAGAAAAAAAGAATGTGATGGACAAATGTGGTAGTAAAGTAACTGTTATGGTTAGCGTCTAGCCTAATAAACACAGTCTGTTAGCTTGACCCGGTTCTTAATTATCTTCCACAGAGAATAGTGGTGACTGGAAACTCCCTGCTGACTTCATTTCTAGACCTTGCTCACCCTTCAGGGGTAACATAAGTCAAAGATGACAATGGAAAAGCCAGCAAAAGAAGCTTTTTAAAAACCTTAAACTCTATTATGGAAAGCAGGAAGTGAACAAATGTAACAGTTACTGATTGTAAAAGTAAACTGTATTATGAAAAGCAGGAATTGAACAAATGTAACAGTTACTGATTGTAAAAGTACCAGATGGAGGGGTAGGATTTAATAAGCTTTGCTTCTTCCTACTCCTTTTGGACATGTGGAACTGTGAACTGTATGTGATTATGTGATGCATTTAATTGTAATCTGATGCATGTTCAAATGAAATAAAACCATTACCATTAAAAATGCTTTATTGTAACAGTACAATGCATACCACTGCATGCCAGGGTGCATAAAAGTGTCCAGTCAGCAAGTTTTAGATAAAGAAGACACAGATGGAAAACAGTCTTGCCAAAGCATCTTTCCAAAAAACACTCACGCTTTGGCTCTATGAATGCAAACATCCGAACATGCAGCGGGGGTTCATCGGAAACCAAACCCCCCCACTGCACCTTTTTTGGCAGCATCGTGTTGAGCCCTGCTGGTCACATGATGTCATGTACTTGAACAAGCTCCACATAAACAGAAAAGAATGATGGAGGCTCTATTGTGTAGCGGAAAGAAATGATGCTTTGTCTTTTGGACAGTCTTGTTTCCCACACAGGGAAGCAAACAAGATTCCAATATATGTTTTGTTTTTCCCAACAGGCGACAAACAAAACCGGAGCTACTATGCATAAAAGTTAGTTAGAACATTGTTTAAATAAGTACACATAAAAACTTCACAGTGTACAATATCCAATACAAGATAACATATTGGGCCTGAAAAGGACAGACTTCTCCCCATATGAGTCAGAGCTTTTCTTCCTGTCACTCTCACACACAAAGTCAAACAAGTTTTGAGTATCTAAGGAGTAGAATTTCCTTTTTGACTCATATTCACGATGCGATTTCCAATAAAAATGATTCATTTTGTGTACAGGAAGATGGGTTGTCTTATATCCGGGTTGGTCTTATGTTCGAGTTCATGCTCTGACACTGATAATTAATTTGTTCACAGGGAGAAACATTTTGCTTGATTCAATATTCTAACAGTGAAAATATTGTGTTGCCTTGTCAGGTGTTTTAGTTTAGGACTGTCAGTTCTTTCACTTAACAGTAGAGGGGGGGGGGTCATATTGTCATTCAGGTCAATACAATAGTAGAGACATTGTGTACCTGGTGTTGTGGCTAATGAGTGTAGTTTTGCCTAAAAGTAGGAATAGGAGTTTGCAATGTAATCACTTGGGAGTCGTCTTATATTTGTTTTCAGTTTGTGACTGTATGATTTCTTTAAAAGTAACAAAAACAATGAAGGGGAAATAGAGGATGTCTGATATTCAGTATTCAGTAGGGTAATTTAAGTTTAAGATTGTGGATATAGAATCAGAAAGTTTTCGCTGGAAATATTTTTTACGTAAATTTTTGATTTGTTGATCCCCAGCTAAAGCATGCAGATTCAGGGAGGTCATAGGTCATACGACACAATTAAATGTATCTCAATGACACTGAAAAGTACAGTGTCACTATGTCACACCCAAACAAAAAGAGTGTTAAAACTTACTCCAAAGTTGACATTAACCTTATAGAATTGTTGACAGCGATTGTAACCCATTAAAGTTTAAACTCTGATTTATATTCCTGTTAAATGAGATAATAATACTCATTTTTTTGGCTAATAGTCCCGTTAGAAGTCACAATGCGAGCATCTGGCAGAGAAGTGTAATTTGATCCTCTCTTTGTTTTTACTTTAGCCGACAGGAAAAGGGAGGAAAGCTGCACAATGACCTGAATATGTTGCACAAAAGCAGCAAAAGCGTTGTCGCGTCAATGAAACAAGTCTTACGTAGTGTTTGCTGGGATTTCTCCGTTTTTGAACATCCTGCACGGTCACTTCTTGCACGGTCCTCCTTGGCATGATGTCCTCCTCGGTGGGTCCCCTCCAAAGAGATCAATCTGACGTCCTTGTGGAGTTTTTTCGGAGGGGGGCTGAGCGATCTAAAAGTTTGCACAATAATGATTCTGTAGTCATCCGAGATATAGATCTGTTAGTTTTTCCCACCCCGGGAGATTGTCCTAGTTCCCGCCCACGTCACAGGATCCAGAAGAAGTTGCAAGACTTCCTAGTTCCTAGCTCCTTTCTGCTTTTTGTGTCCCGTCTCAATGACGGTCTTTAAACACACTCCCAGCCTATCCCAGCTCACCCACCGCAGCCAAGTGGGACGGTCTATGAAAAACTCCACGGACCTCCCACCCTGTCCCGCTAAAAGAAGCTCTTCTCATGCTTGGTTATTACCTACATTTGTTGCGAAACAGCGCTATCTGTCGGTCGATGGGGCTCATTACATCTTAACTGCACATGTGGCACTTCTCTTATACTGTAGCTGATGATATGAGAATATATTTAAAACAAAAATGTTTCTAAAAATATGTCATATTTATATAATAAATATTTAAATAAATAATGATTAATTAATATGGATAATACAATAATATAATATAATATAATATAATATAATATAATATAATATAATATAATATAATATAATATAATATAATATAATATAATATAATATAATATAATATAATATAATATAATATAATATAATAATACATTTTATTTGTATAGCACTTTTAAAAATACTCAAAGACACTTTACAAAAAGAATGGAGTTGAATAAAAGCAAGTAAACAGAGTAAAAGATACATTAAAATACAACATTCATTCATTTATACACAGCTAAAACATGTGTAAAAGTTGGGCATAATAACATATAATATAATATAATATAATATAATATAATATAATATAATATAATATAATATAATATAATATAATATAATATAATATAATATAATATAATATAATATAATATAATATAATATAATATAATACACTGTAAAAAATACATGTTATCCCGCATCATGCCCAAGCTGGGATAGGCTCCAGCATACCCGCGACCCTAGTGAGGATAGGTGGCATAGAAAAGGGGTGGAAATTTTCATCACAAAAATTTGTTGTAGATTTAAAAGAAAAAGACAATTAATATAGTCTCGTACAGCATAATCAAATGCATCATGGATTTAATATTCACGTTTATATGTGTTAGGTATCCAAATTCATTTCATGAATGATGGATGCAGGTCACCAAAGGTCACTCAGATGAAAGGTGAAGGGTCAGTGCCGTCACACATCTGCAGCTTGAGGTGTGAGGTGATGCCGGAGAAGCGTTCTTGCAGGGGCAACACATAACCCAGCGGGTCCCCTTGAGCCACTGTTCCCATGTAGCGGAACGGCCGGATGTTAAAGAGCTTTACACAGTGCACTAGGAGAGAATTGAATGGGGATGACTTTCATGAATTAAACTGATAATAAAACATTACATGCTTGTAACCATCATACATCCTTTCACCATGGTGGATACGCTTCATAACAGCTACAATTAAAGTTATTAGTCTGCTGAGCAGGCATGGAAATAACATGACATAACATAAGTTTTAAATTGGTCTTTCGTAATCCAAAGTTGATCCTTTGAACTTTCATCTTGTAGGATGCCACAACACCATCGCTGTATTCCTCCTAATGATGTTGCTTCAGCATTATTATGCAATGTCAGGGCGAGGTAATTCGTCTCTGTGATGTCAAATGATGTCTTCACTTTAGTCTGTAGATCAAAGGACCTTGACTGCACATGTGTTCATGTGATCATGCAACCCAATTAGGAGCAGAGGGATTTAATGATGTTCTCTCAGCACTCCAATGTACCTCAGGATGCACAAATTCTTAGGATCCTACTTAGGATCCTGCTGGGCGTCGACGTTCGTCCTTTTACTGGAGATTTACTGGAATGAAGGCGGGTCGTCCGTGTTAAAGGCAACCAGGAGTTCAGTGGAATCTTAATCTACTCCTTTAAATCGCTAAAACCACCACCACGTCTCTAAATTAATACCATAGCATCACCTTTGGCCTACGGTCCGAACCATGACAGATTACTAGTATTTATACTATGTATGGATGATAAGCTTAAGTACGGGTTTGTTGTAAATATAATTCAGTGTTTTTATTCTCATCATAGTTATTATTAGCATTAAATTAAAGGTGGATTTTTGTTTTTACTAACAAACATCAACATAAGTGAATAATCACCTGTCAGGAAGAATGATTCAGACTGGTAGTGACGGGTTTTGTGCAAAAAAATAAAATAAAATAGAAATATGATTGCGTCATAAAGCAAGGCTGTTTTGACATCCCATTATATGTATGCTGGACATGTGGCTATGAGTACTTTGATATTGATGCCATAGAAATTAGATTCTTTTTTCAAGATAGTGCATGATATGCCGCTTTGCGGAAAAGAAAAGAACAAAAAATAGATTGAAGGACTTTAAAAATATTTTGTCGTGGCTGTTGTTTAGGGCCATTTGTAGTTTGGGTGTTTCCATGTCATGCCTCATTGGCCCATTGTAAAGAATTGTTCATATCACATGTCTCCCTGCATGGACCATTCCTTAACATCACTGGAGTTTAGTCTTATGTCTCAAAAGGTAGTGACTATTGATCATTACTGTACAGCTGCACTGTAAAAATTATAGTACTTAACATGCAATGCTTGTATGTTCTCCCTTATGTTGCATTTTCCTGTCTGTACAGTACAGATAAATGAATAAATATTATCGGTACCATTAGGATGGCCTCTAGAAGACAGACACAAATGGCATCATTCATCCAATGTTTCAAGATGCCACCACTAAGTGCAGTTTCCCAAGACCAAGCGATCAGTATACTATTGGCGGAAATGCACCAAGATGCGGTAGTCAGATGGATCGGAGTTGCTCCCAGTTCCATTAACCACCCGAAACGTTTTCACAACGCTAAGATGGCATGTGACCGAGTGCAAACCATGTGTATTTCCAGACCACACATCTGAGTGATCGGTTCTGAAATGCTTCACAGAGTGCTGCATAGACTTGGACGACCGCAAGTTTGTGCACGAATGATTAGCCAAAGACTCCAGGAGTCAAAGTACTTAATTACTGCAACCAAGCATGTTGTTTTGTTCATTGTTTTGTAGTTATCGCAGACCTTTGATGATTCATGTGAATATTCGACCAAAAAAGATGAACCATCTTATATCGCATCCAATCAAACAGGCAACATCAGAGACTTAAATACAGTAAAGTCTCGTTATATCGATATCGGTTATATCGAAGTACTGCTTATTACGATACTATTTTCATTTCCTGGCAAATTTCTAGTCTTTTATGATATAATTAGTTCCGTTAGTACGATACCCGGTTATTATGATAATCCGGTTACTACGATGCCCTTTTCATCTCCCGCCAGCCAATTTGGTCTGCTTATATCGATACAAAAGCAGCTTAAATCAATCTTTGCTTAAGGATTTCAATACCAAAAAAAACACGGCGAACGGCTGCTTCCAGTCAACTTTATTTTTCACACTTCCACCACCAGAGCACAGCACACACACCGATTCCCGCACTTCCTGGTTCACAGGTCATGCTCAACCCGCCCCACATAGCTGGCCAAACACATGCCTGCAACAGAAGAACCAACTGACATAGCATACACACCTATTCCAACGAAGACACAAGCGTACAAATACATGTATTTAATTGTGTTGTATTCAGATATCTTTTTATCGCTTGCAATAATCACTGTTTTTCATATGTACATGCTGGCGTTCGTGGTTTCTCTCGTGTGTATAGATACTATACACACGAGAGAAACCACGAACGCAGTTGGTTCTTCTGTTGCAGGCATGTGTTTGGCCAGCTATGTGGGGCGGGTTGAGCATGACCTGTGAACCAGGAAGTGCGGGAATCGATGTGTGTGCTGTGCTCTGGTGGTGGAAGTGTGAAAAATAAAGTTGGCTGGAAGCAGCCGTTCGCCGTGTTCTTTTTTGGTATTGAAATCCTTAAGCAAAGATTGATTTAAGCTGCTCGACATTGTTCTATACTATAGAACAATGTCGAGTGCATTATTGCCCACTTTTAATGCAGTTCGGCGCAGGATCGGATATATCGACAGTCCGGTTATATCGATATTTTTTCCGACTCCCGACAATATCGATATAACGAGACTTTACTGTATATGTAGCCATGACACTGAAAATTGGGGTTCATTTTAAACAGCAAGCCCTCGTTTAGCGTGGTTAATTGGTTTCGGACCAAACACGATATTTCTCTGAAGTAGGATTCCTTATTTATAAATGAAATATTTCCGTAGTTAGGGTATAGAAAACATAGATTATTTGAGCCATCTAACTATGAAATAGCACCCCTATATCCACCTTTACACTCATATTACCCAATATTGGAGACATAATAAGAGAAAATGTCTGTTTTCCGTACAGCACGTCCTACGGTGTAGGAATATAATTTTGGAAATCCATGCTTGAAGTGATGCCACGAAATGCAAAGTGCAAATTGGCGAGGGATGACTGGCAATATGGTATTTTTCACTTTCTCCCGTCACAGTCTGTTTGCATTCGTTCCAAGTCCTACAGGACTGGAGTGAAACTGTATGGCAAAATGTAGTCATACTCACCGTCACTGACAAGTTTGACTCCATCATACTGGAACCCAGCAGGGTCTTTCTGACTCACTGGACCAGCCAGAGAGCCAGCGAACGGAGCGCTGACAGTACCATAGTCGGAACACACCAAGTCCACAGCCCGATGGAGGTCATGATCTCTGTTGCAGGAGGGAAAAAGTGTTATATTGACTACAAGTGTATGTTAAAACAGAGATCCACTGTATATTTTGAGTTGAGAGTCCGTTTTATTCTATTTGATGAATTTTGCAACTTGAGTTCATAGCGGTTGTATGAGGCGGGGAGGAGCACCCAAAGCCCACTCAGAGATCTTTTGGATGTCTGCCAGTTCTGTCCAAAAGTTCAACGCAATAGCCTTTCACTTTCTGTGATATGGAACTCTTGTCTTGACAAACTACCACATAACTCTCAGATCAGAGAGTGAAAGAAAAGAAAATGAGAAAGACGCCTTGGGGAGAGTTTGAGAGTTGATCACAGCAGAAATGCAGTGTGAAGAATATTCTGACTTTTAAAAATAGTCAGTCGAGAAAATCACCCCCTGGAGTTAAAAGCTCCACAGCCGTGCAGATCGCAGCCTCTCACTCTGTTGTTGTAGTGACCGGCACATAGAACACGCCACGCTCCAACTATGGACACAGTTAAAAAATGCATTAATGTATGATTGGGGTTACTCTTGTATAGTAGCATGACTTTACTATGCACTAACAATGACTCAACACACAGCCATTATTGTTGAAATAGCTGGCAACACAAGCAAACACACCTCATAGTGAACATGTGTCAAGCGCCATTGTTATCTAGGACTGCCTTAATCCTCTTGCTGCACAGGTTGTTACTGAAATCCTCTTCCATTGTGTGCATATAATACCATGTCAAACCATTCTTATATTGACTACTAACTCTTCATTTCATGTGGGTACATTGTCTGTACTAACTCATTGTCTCTGTCAACGTTTTCATCAGCTATTATAAATGTATTAGTATCATTAATTCTAGTTCTTTAAAGTTGGTATAACCTTGACTATCGCTCTACTATATGGTTGTATTGCCTTAGCGCTGTCCGAGGTACTTACAACAAGCAAGAAGTACAGTGGAATACAAGAGGTGAACAAATTGAGTTGTGTATGAAATGTGTTGCAGTGTAAAATGTGTGCATGTTGAAGATGAACTATGCTAAGAGTCCACTGGGGCGGCGCCAGTTGGTGCCAAGGATTATGTGATTGGCACTTAGTGGTTCGCTGTGGTGCCAAAATATGTTCGGCATGTTGCCGTTAATTCGGCGCCACAGCGAGCCACTATGTGCTAATCGCATAATCTTTGGCGCGAACTGGCACCACATGGCACCGGCCCCGTGGACTCCTAGCATCATTGGCGCAACTTGGCTCGTGCCATTACATTCCAGTGGATTCCAATAGACTGATTTTTTGCGACATTTGGTTCCACTTGGTGGACACTTTGTGCTGATTGCTTGATGCAAGTGGAGCGACGAAGATTTTAAACATTTTGAAATTTTCTTGCCGCCAAACTCAATTTTTGCCGCCGTTACAGGCCACCATGAGCCGGTTTGAGTCACTGCACGCCATTAGGCACCTTATTGGCGACACTAGGCGCCACAGCAAATTGCATTGGCACAAACTGATGGATGTCAGCTTGTGTTCCTCCTCAACCTTCCTTCCTTCCTTTTGCTTGAGGATGACCCAAAGGCGCTCAGTGAGGTTCAGGTCTTGGTACCATCACCATGGTGATCGTCTATCTATTTAGACAATAATGGCTGCGCGTTATTTTCAGTGGACAGTAAATCTAGTACAATACTGTAATACAGTAGCATCTTATGTATTTCACTCACAGTTTTTGGACAATTACACTGAAGAGGTTCCAATGGGAAAATATGTTGGCAGAGACATGCACGGATGACTTAAATGTGAAAGGACTAACAAGAACACGACACAATGGGGATATCTCCACTAGCCTTTCTTCTATTAAGATGCATTCATGTGTAACCGTGTCCCCTTACCTGGCATACAGCACCGCCTCGTTGCGGGTCCTGAACACTTGTCTCTCAGGTATCGACCTTGGCAGATGAATCGGTCCGTCTGGCAGATGCCTCCCAGGCTAGTACAGCCTGTGTCATTTCTTTGTCTCGGACTTCCTGTCTTTTTGACCTTCTTCATTCGGGTGGCAGCATCGGATCCCCCGTCGTCTACTTTTGCTGCGTTTCTCATCCCCTTAATGGTGCTGTCAGCATTTTTGGCAGGGCTATGAATTATTCCACCTTTCTTCTTGTCGTGTTCTGACGTACAACTTAACAGGACATCTGGAGATATAAAAGTTAGACTTATTAGACAACTTGGCTTGAAATCTCATTGTGGAATGAACACAAGCTCCTCGATAAGACAAGAAACACAACTAGATGACTATTCTTTTAAAGCGGCCTGGTGCGAGTGATCGATATCTCAGTCTGAGATGCAGGCTGCTTTACAATGTTATCAAAGCCAGCTTAATAGAACATTCTCAGAGTTCTAAATTCAGATTAAGTCTTTTGCTACTGATGGAATCGTGTTTTCTTTACACTTTCTCTTCCTGCAGCCCCCCCACCCCCCACCTCACACTGCATAGACGGAGTGAGTTAATTCAGTTATTCATAGTGTCTTCACTCTGACACATACTAATTACCCAGCTCAGACACACGTTTTTGCTCTTCATTAACTCCATTAACCTCAGCACCGCAGAAAATATTTCAATGGTGCTGGCCCTGTAAAAAGAACACATACTGGGGCGCCATGATTGAACGAAGCTGCTTATCTTCAGAAGACTTTTTAATGGCTGCCAGCCAGTCCGAGGATGGCGGACTGCCGGGTGGGGAAGCATTTTTCAACCTGCATGTGGACTGAAAATGACAAAGGGTGACATTTTTTGTGAAGAAATTGGTGTACATGTATGGATCACAGTGTTTTACAAGGGAATGTTTCAACCAGGAGATTTGGATTAGATGGACGAATCGATCGATAACATCGATTGATAGACAGTTGATTCATTGATGCCGGGTCCTGTAGTTCAGTTTATTTCTTATTGCAACATTCATTCATTCATTTTCTACTGCTTATCCTCACGAGGGTCGCAGGGGGGTGCTGGAACCTATCCCAGCTGTCTGCGCGCAAGAGGCGGGGTACACCCTGGACTGGTCGCCAGCCAATCACAGGGCACATATATACAAACAACCATTCACACTCACATTCATACCTATGGACAATTTGGAGTTGCCAATTAACCTAGCATGTTTTTGGAATGTGGGAGGAAACCGGAGTACCCGGAGAAAACCCACGCATGGACAGGGAGAACATGCAAACTCCACACAGAGATGGTCGAGGGTGGAATTGAACTCCGGTCTACATCTAACTTTGTGGAAACTGTTCACAATAGTGACATACGTATATGCTGCAAAAAAATCTGTTATCCATATGATAAGTTAAAAAGTCCGGTTATCTCATATTAGAGGTTTATTCATGTTCATGTCAGAGTTTTTTTCCCTGTCACTCCCACACACAGTGACCGGAAAAAAGAGATGCCCCTCCCTGCATTCACTGTGCTTAGGCTCCCATGATCCATGGCGGACCCCATTTTCTGCAAGGGGGATGCACATTGCTGCCATGAGGCATGAAGCACCAAGTCAGCCCAAGGCACGACAAAACAAAAAGAGACGAGTAATCTGACACCGAGCTTGTTGCCTCAGTGATTGACAGCATGTTGTAGAAGAAGAGAATAAAATGACAGAATTGACTCACTCACCCTGGAGGTGTAATGGTACAGCTGCTGCATTTTTGCACTTGTTTCCAGCACTTTGAAAAGTCAAAATTTCTTGTTCTGTAGATTATTTTGTTTATTTTAAGTAATATATTATAGTCCAGATTTTAAGGCACTTAAAATCACTTAAGATCACAAATGAACATTGTACGCTAACACTGTTTTAGATGTTATATTGTCATCAGGACAACATAAACATCTCTACTGTCTCTTTTTGTACATATTTTATATCTATCACTTTGAATGTGATTACTAAAGATCTCTCAACCAAAAATGTTTTCTCTTCCTTTCATTTTCTTACATTTTTTCCCCGCACAGAATAAATGATTCATGATCGGGTGGTTGAGCCGTAGGTCCACCGAAGCAATCTAGTGGTCAGGACATAATTATGCACTTTTCTATTGACCTTGAGGGCAGTTATGATGCAGTCCAATGAATTCTGCCTCGCAAGTGTCAGGCCTAATGTGCAAATTTACCAAGCAATTCTGTTCCAGGAAATAAGGACGAGAATTACAATTCATCATTGACGTAATGTTATTTTTGGATTGCTACAAAAAAGTCGGAATACGGTTAACCTCATCTTCTTATTACTCAGTTCCAGCTTTAACGTATTGTGTGATGCAAATGCAAGACACAATAGTATCAAGAGTGTGGCATGACTCATTTAATTTCTATCAAGTCTCATTTTCATGTCACTCAGCAGCAGACCTTCAGCGTCAGCAAATGCCTTAAGCTTCGCAGTTAGACGCGATGATTTAATGATGCATTAAGCATTCAATCATGCCTTAAATGTCTTCCCCAGTGGCCATGTTGGCGCATAGTCATTCTAGCAAAAAGACCCAAACTCCCCCAAGGTTTGTGTTTACATGAGTCTTAATGGAGCTTAGTTCATGGCAACCTCTGGGGGAAAACAGACATTTGTGGACTATTATTTCCCTTAATGGTGGTCTTATTAGTGTCCACTGTTAAAGAGTGAAGTGTACACACTTGACACAGTTCTATAATAAACACTGCAGGCATTGTTGCATGGCATGTGCTGTGATGCGATGCATAAACTGCCGGTGTAGTGTACACTGTGCATCCATACTTACAACATATTAGTAGAATAGTCGCATTGAGATAGCTTCTAAGCAGCATCGCCTGAAGTAACACTATCTACAGCACAGGGATGGAAAACAGAATTATTCCAGTTAAATGGATAAATGTCACACAGTACAGATGTTTTCTCCTGCAATGTCAGATTACGTAGCATTTTATATGGCGGAGATTTCAATTTTCAGTCACTTTCCAGTGAGATAAAAATGCGACTATACATACCCGTCCTATTGAGAAGTCGCAGTCTTGCAGACAGAGTGTGTCCAAATACAAAGCAGGGTCTGTTAAAAAACCATGCCGCTGTGGAGGCTGCAGACCTGGACCACAAGACATTCCCCCTCTGTCAATATTGATACTGGCCTATAGCAAAGGCACCCATTTAGTTGCTAGAAAAAAGCTGTTTATTGACTTTGTGTTGCTTTACTAAAAACTACACAGAGCTCACACTCTGAATGTGAAAACTGAATGTTTTCTTTTGTCCACAATGGATTGAGTCACTGCTGTATTTTTGTCTTTTGTGAATAACCAAAAATACTGTCTTAGATGAGCATTGGAAGACATACTTGATGGAAAATCTAGTATTTAAAGGTGATGTATTATACCATTGATCTCACATCTTGTGACACCACTAGCGATAGTCTTTTGACAAAGCCATTGGAACCCACCGGGCTCAGGCAGGCTCGCTTTCCATTTGCTAGCCATCGACTGAAACGGTCAAAGTTTGAGGTTAACCAACATACTGGCCGGGACCTGTTAAACTCCCACCCCAAACCTCAATCGAATATTAGGAGTTCACTTGGCCAAATTAATGTTTGCTCGCTGTGTTGCCATGGCAACACAGTGAGCCACTATGCGCCAATCACATAATCTTTGGCGCGAACTGGCACCAACTGGACTCCTAGCATCATTGCCGCAACATGGCTCGCGCCATTACATCCCAGTGGATTCCAATAGGCGGATTGTTTGTGACATTTGGTTCCACTTGGTGGACACTTCGGCGGGAAAAAAAAAAGAGTTTGCTGGCATAAAATTTCAAAATGTTCAAACTCAATTTTTGCCGCCGTGCCATGGGTACAGGCCACCACGAGCTAGTTGGGAGGCAGTTTGAGCCACTAGGCACCTTATTGGTGACACTAGGCACCACAGCAAATTGCATTGGCACAAACTGGCACCAGCTGGCGCCAGCCCAGTGGACTCCTTGCATCATTGCCGCAACATGACTCCATTACATTCCAGTGGATTCCAATAGGCGGATTGTTTGTGACATTTGGTTCCACTTGGTGGACACTTTGGCGCGGCCAAAAAAAAAAAAATTGCTGAGTTTGAGTGCTGAGCGGCAAGAAAATTTCAAAATGTTCAAACTAAATTTTTGCAGCCGTTACGGGAGGTAGTTTGAGCCACTGCGCACCACTAGGCACCTTATTGGCGACACTAGGCGCCACAGCAAATTGCATTGGTGCGAACTGGCACCATCTGGCGCCGTCCCAGTGGACTCTTCGTATAAGATCGTTCACAGTCCTTTCCTGCACACTGCTTGCTGGGGTTTGAACCAGAATGTGACCTGATAGCGCTAATAATTGAGCTAAAAGCCCTGACTGTCAACTCAACATCCAGTGGTCGGCACACAATGTTAAGAAAAAGCAACATCCCGACTGTGCTGACGATCTGACTGTGAAAGTATGGAAACAATTGCAGATGGCAAACATGAACTAAAATATTAGCATTTTTGTTTTGCTTCTCAAACCTGACTATTATCAGAATTCATTTACAGACGCACACAAAAATCAATTATTCCGAGACTACTTAGAATACATGCTAAAGATTCAAACACGGTACTGTATACTGAGCCAGGGTATGGCCTTGCAGATGTCTTGGTTTTGTCTGTGAATGACATTATGTAGTCCGGAATAGATGGTGATGGACCAGATGGCTTTAAATTAGAAAACAGGGCAGGGAGTCCAGGCGCAGGCTGATAAATGATGCAGGTAGAAAGGTTAGTAGCTCCTAAATGTGAGAAGACGAGGCAGCGTAAACTTGAGGAAAAGTTAAAAAGACATTCAGGCAGTTAGAGAGATGACTTTCAGGTTGATGTTTGCGATATGTTGTTAAAACAAGGATGCTCAAAGTAGAGAGACATTTTTCATGCTTCTGAGTGGATGGGACTGACATTTCGGTTAGTTGTGGCATTTTGAGGGAAAAACGGAGAGAGGATGCTACAAGTGTTTCCTAGCAACTGTTCCCTGCAGAAGCCCTCCCCCTCCTACACATGCTCTCCTCCACACACACACACACACACACACCTTCCCTAAGATACAGCAATGCACCACTTGCTTTAAACCTGTAATACATTCTAATCACCATCAGGCCTCCATTGAATGGCATTCATGCCGTTTTGTCAAAATATCAAACTTTCATCTTTTTAAAAGCTTTGTGATTACAGGGTTCTTTTACTGTCATTTCATTTTTTAATATGACTCAGGTGAACCTGACAAAACTCTTAATGGATCAGCAGTGGGTCTGATTTTTCTCGGTTCAGCCGCCCCACTGACACCCACTCAGCTCTGTTGGTTTGTGAACATATTTTGAGGGGTTTAGAGAGCTGGTGTTCAACAACCTGCAGTAGACAGACGGCCGTAGGGCAGTTGAGTAGGCGGGGTTGCTGCAATGATGACAGCAGTAGACAGGGGGCAGTAAAGTCTGATGAATGTGTGCTACCAGGATCTTAATCTGCAGGGAACAAAAACAAAATTGATGCTGAGCATTTAGTTTCACATATAATAATGTCAACCCCTGTCCTTCATCCCCCTTGAGTATTCCCGAGTAAAAAAGGGACAACAAAGTGACTGGAATGTTAAAAGCCTGTCACCTTCACACGTGGGCTATCAAATTTTTATTTCATAGCATCAGATGCTGTACTACGGATGGCTGCGTACAGCACAGCTCAGGGCCCATAACACTTGTTGTAGGATTCCTAAAACCTCAATGATAAGTGCAACTTGGGAATATCAAATTTCAATATGTTTCCAACAACCTTGTCATAAAAACCTCGTAAAAATGGTAAACTTTTCTTTGCAGTGTTTTTAGAAGTTACATAAAGATGACAACATTGCCAGACCAGAAGATGGTGATTTTGGTAATGGTAATGGTTTTATTTCATTTGAACATGCATCAGATTACAATTGAATGCATCACATAATCAGTTCACAGTTCCACATGTCCAAAAGGAGTAGGAAGAAGCAAAGCTTATTAAATCCTACCCCTCCATCTGGTACTTTTACAATCAGTAACTGTTACATTTGTTCACTTCCTGCTTTCCTAATAGAGTATTTTTTTTTTGTAATTTTTTGTCACATACCGAAATACGAGGTAATATGACCATACAATGACATAATGGGTACCATAGTAACTGTCAATATAGTGATATATATATATATATATATAGCACATCATGACTGGTTCAAGACTCTTCATCCTTGTATTTAGCAAACATCAACTGCTTGTATTGTTTCTTGAATTGGCTCATCGTTGTGCATTGTTTGAGGGTTTTTTGGTTTTTTGGTAGTTTTTTTTTGGTAAAAGCAAAATATGTCATATGAGTACTCCGCAGTTTAATCCGTATATTTGAAGGCACAAATGCTACAGATACGGTATTGTTGTTTTGTATGTGAAGTACTCACGCATGCCTGTACTAAATGAGCATAGTCTCCATTTTTACACACTATGGTTTTCAATAACTTTGCTGAGATTTTCACTTTAAAACCCAATTTCAAATGTTTGTTTTCCATGTGGGCTGCACGGCGGTCTAGTGGTTAGCGCGCAGAGACCCAGGTTCAGTTCCCCCCTCGGCCATCTCTGTGTGGAGTTTGCATGCAGGCTCCAGCATACTCCTAGTAATAAGGATAAGTGTCATAGTAAATGAATGGAAAGATGGGGCCAAAAGAGAGCTGGAGGGGAGGAGTCATTTCATAAACAGTTTGTGTAAGCTTTAGCCAGCTAACTTAAGTACAGCACATCTTTATTTGAGTCCCACTTAGACGCTCTTTACCTTAGTTTCTTCTCAATCTGTTTTATGTTTAGTGATGATGATGAAGCTGTGACTAATTATTAATATTCAAGTAATTACATGGCGTGTTCCTGCTAGTTAGTTCACTGACCGCTGTTCATAGTTAGGTGGACATTTCTATTGTTACATCTCTTTCTCTGTGTCTCTGACAAGTACGGACAATTTTGTACCATAACTTTGGCTTCAGACGGGCAAAATCATATAGTGTAGAACAGGCTTTATAGTCATGCTCCATTTTGAACAACCACTCAGGACCAAATACGGTTCTTAGAGGGCTACCAAGCCAAGGCCAAAAAGTATTGAAAGTCACAGTAGAGTTGTGCTGGAGTGGACGTAAAGACTAGCAGTAAACGTGATGGGTCAAGATGATAAATGCAGCATGAGGCGACAGCGTGTGGATCAAAGGCTGATTGATGGGAAGCTGCAGACGAGAGTCAGAATATCAAAACCCAGCAGGGAGGCTGGTGAAATCATGGGCGGTAGCTTTGATGGCGACAACGACGGAGGCTGGGGACTGATGAGATGAATGAAGGAAGAAGCATACATCATGTTTGGACCTCAAGATTAAAGTTTCCAAGTCACAACTAGGATGTGATATGCATATACTGCATACTGGACAGGGTTTTACACTAAGTACCATTGTTTCTGCTTTTCAAGTACCACTCCTTTTGCAATAGCTATTTACATTTTTATTTTAAAAATATTGTTCCTGATGAAGCCTATGTACCACCTGTGGTACTCGTACCACTATTTGAGAATACATACTACAGACAATTACCTGTTATTGACCTCAGCTTCCTGTGACCTTGAGCAGAAGTGATCCAATCTTTATTTAAAATCAGTTTTGCCAAATGCTGCCCAATTACATCCACGCTATCTGTAATTACCAAGTTTCTTTTCATAATGCTTTCGAGATAAAAGTCCTTCAATGTTGCTTTCATGTGTAATTAAGTCTTTATACGCTACCTGCTACAGACAATTAAGAGACACAAGTGATACCACTGCTCCTGCCTACCGAGCAGCTGGCGAGCAGAGCTTTTCACCAAGAATGATTATTGTTTAGCTGAGTATTTATTGAAGTCCTGTTGGGATAAACAGAAATAAAAGACTCAAGCAAGGAACAGTTATAGCTACAGCTATTTGATAGTGATGGTAATTAACAATAATATACTATGTCATTGTAAGATTTTCAGTTGGAAAACAATGGCCTCTTACTAGCCTGGGATAGCCATAGCAGCTGAAATGTACACCAGACATGGGCTCGAGAGCGCTTCAAGTTTATTTCGCAAGACAGTGCAACAGCATTTCCCCCAGCACACACAACAGGCCTCTGTAAAACAAGTTCACCCAGCCCCCTTTTACCTGTGAAGGGCCAACCATAGTTCCCAAAGAGAGGGTGAGGCAATGCATCTAAAAGGTACCCTATTTACATTCATAACACCCTTCTTTTATATTACAAGTCTTTCAAGTGTCCCACACTGAAGTTTCACTTCCTGTATATATTTAAACACTCAAGTACACCTAACAACTTAGATTCCCGAACTACCACCCAATTAATCCACCCCTCCTCCAGGTGACACTTGGGAGAGTCCAATTAAGGTGATCAGCCTCTGGCCTGCACTCACATGGGTAGCCTTCATGTTTGTGCCCTGACCAATCACCTCAAAAAAAAGGAGAAACTGGTGAGAAATTTGGAACAAAACAAATGACTTCTAAATGAAAAACTAACTAACTAAAGTGGCAATTAAACAACTTAAATGGCAACCAAATATAATCAAAGTACTAACCAGAATATATGTCAATGACAAAAGCCAACTATATACACCAATAGAAACATGACAGTGTAGGTGGGGCATACACCTGATCAGTGAGGGAGGATTGGCAGCTCCCTCACAGTCATTTAAGTGATATTACTTCTCTGATGACCTCAACATATTTTGCAATCTAGACAAAATGCAATCTTGGAAGAAAGAGTACCACAAGCGACCAAGCATGCCTTGCGGCGGGAATATATTGTATGGGTGTTTTTTTTTTGTTGTTATGCTTTGTTAAAACCCCCCAAATACTCAAGCTGATCATTTAGTTTTCTTCAGCATAATAAACTAAAGTAATAGTAATGGTAATGGTTTTATTTCATTTGAACATGCATCAGATTACAATTGAATGCATCACATAATCAGTTCACAGTTCCAAATGTCCAAAAGGAGTAGGAAGAAGCAAAGCTTATTAAATCCTACCCCTCCATCTGGTACTTTTACAATCAGTAACTGTTACATTTGCATTTGTTCACTTCCTGCTTTTCTAATATAGTTTAAGTTTTTTTTTCATTTTATTTTTGTCACATACCGAAGTACGAGGTAATATGACCATACAATGACATAATGGGTACCATAGTAAGTGTCAATATAGTGATATATATATATAGCACATCATGACTGGTTCAAGACTCTTCATCCTTGTATTTAACAAACATCAAGTGCTTGTATTGTTTCTTGAATTGGCTCATCATTGTGCATTGTTTGAGGGTCTTACTCAATCCATTCCATTCAATCCATTGTGACTGTATTGTTCACACTGCAGCTCACATTGTTAGTGTTGCACCTCAATGTTGTGTTGTATGGCATACCACATTGGATAAATGCAGTGTTACAATGTACAGTAGATGGCTTAAAACCGCATCTAATTGATACGTCCATAAAACGGTTTATTTTTTGACACATGGTCAACCCCCACAACCCCGGACTGCTGAAGAAATAATCAATACTTCCATTCTCCTAAAAACCTTATCAATGAAGGACAAGCACATAAAAACTGCAGACTTTCTAACAATGGTTAACCTGCATGAAAAACAGCCAACTTTCACAGAATAGAAAACAAACAACATCCTGTGATTGGCTGGCAACCAGTCCAAAGCCAGCTGGGATAGGCTCCAGCATACACCACCGCAACCCTAATGAGGCTAAGCCATATAGAAAATGTTCACACAACGGCAAAATGTCAGTACCCGGATGTCGTTGATGCACAGCACTACTATACACTCCCAAAATGTACAGCCTCAGGAACTAAGCATATCATGTACAAACTTACCTAAAGCACCTTTAAAATCAATTCCACCATCAAGGCTATACAACAAACAACACACTTCTTATACATTTCCTGTCAGACTTATTCCAAATAGCTGAAAAATAGTGTAGAATGGGGCCTTTCATCAAAAAGATGACTTTTCATTGGGAAGGACTCTGCCACCACAGGGCATATGTACATTGGTATTTGATTGTCTAAGCCTTTTTCTCATGCATTTCCTGTCCCCTCGTCTGCCCTGAAGATGGCAGTAATCCTCCACAAGAGGAGAAAGGCAGGAGGCACGTTGCAAAGCATAGGTCCCCTGACTTAATTACATAGCACTCTCATGCCAGGGAACGTGATCATTCAAAGTGTGTCTGGCTGGATAGAATGTGAGATGTTCAAAGACAGATGAAAGTATTGAGGGAGAGGGTAAAAGACTGTGGGAGCGTATTTGCTTTTGCAAATAATTGAATCATCTTCTCTGTTGAAATTCTGAAAACATCATAGTGTGTCATCATCTCAGTTTTTATTTATTTTTCATTTTTTGCAAACACACAGAAAAGAAATATGACTACTAGTGGTCCTCGGGTTACAAGTTCCGTCAGAACTTAAAGGTAGAATGAAAAAAAAAATTTTTTTTATTTAGAAATAAATGATTGCTGTTTTGTGGTTGACTATGGTCTATAATGCAAGTGATGTGTAGTATTGTGGCCACTAGGCAGCAGTATTGTTACATGGATGAGACATCCGTCTTTATTACCGTACATTACCCTACCTTGCAGTTCATGTACCCAAACATGATCCAGAGCGAAAAAAGCTTCTCCTCCCATTTTGTGTGGAAGTGGTTAGGTTGTGGCTTCTTACTTTATCCTTCCTCCCCGAATCGGTTTGAAACCGTTTCTTAAGTTTAGAAGAAATTTTGAGGCTAACTGGTTGGCTCGTTAGCTGTTGTCGAGAGTCCCTGTAACATAACAGTTGTGCAATCCGGTGTAAAAAATGCATACTAGGAGTGTAAAGATGACTATAGGGGTGTTATTGCATGTCTACAGGGCTCTAATCATGTTAAAAACCTTATTTACAAAGTCATAAAAAGGTTTTCTATGCAATAACTACGAAAATATTACATTATTAACATTGAATCTTATATGGTGGAAATTAGTTTATCGGGTCTGAAACCAATAGAAAACGAGGGACGACTGTACATGCAGACTTATATCTGACTGTACATGAATGAAAACGATTTAAAACAGGAGTTAGGAACATTTACATACAGTCCAGTTCCTTTAGAAATAATATTTAAAAACAAATAGCAGCCTTAGACTGTCATTACTTTGCAGTAGTTTCATGACACTTATGTCTATTTATACTAGTACTTGTAAAGAAAAAGTGGAGGTTGAGGAAAAGAGCGAGAAAGAGAGAATGAACAACATGAGCTAACAGGGCTAAAAGGGCAAACTAGACACACGGACACCGTTAACAGGAGTCATTAGTGTCACCAGTCAGATATAAATAGTTGGAAGAATACACAAGGGTGCCACTTTGCCCAGTTAGTACAGAAAACACTGACCAGCTTGCAGAGGAAACTCAAACCAATTTTTGCCCTTCTCCCATGGCGGTAATGTTCCATCGTTATGCCTGAGCAGAAAATTTGTACTATGTCATTGGAATCACCAGTGGTTTGACTATTTTGCCGGATGATTGGATTGGAAAAGGAATAGCAAATAAGAGCCATGGCAACAACACACAGTCTATTAGAGACTACATCCACTCTCTTGGGTCAAATACAGGACAATGTGGTTCCCTTCCAGCTTCCCCCTCTTTTTTCTTATGTTGACTAACACAGGCGTCAAAACAAACATTCCCCGTTAGGGCAACTAGCTGCTACAAATAGAACGTTTCCTGGTGGAGACTCTGGATGACTTCCTGTGGGTGTTATGTGACTGACATCGATTGGAATCAAAGTGAACTGCTAAGAAGAGAGTGATATGTGAACATGTTATTGCAGGAGCTGCAGAGTCAATATTGAAGCCAAAACGATTGCAAAAAGTGAAATAACAAATGTAAACAGACAAGAATCCAATCTTCCACGGCCCACTATTTGCCAGATCTTTCCATTCTTCACTCACCCACCATCACCTATTAAAATTTTCCCGAAATTAAATTTGCTGAATGGCTGTGGATTCTATTAGCATTGATTGGAATGCTCTTAGAACCCAGTACAGTGTCAGGTGGTCTATGTGGGTGCTATCACTTTTATCATTAGCTTTTCCGGGTTCCTTGTTCTTCCCATGATCGATATCGTTTCACATGGCATAAAGCTACTGAACAAATAAAATACCCTCCTTTTTAATTCCTATTTCCTGTAGCCTGTAGACAAGTTGTCAGACAATCTTACATTTGCATGCATCTTCTGCAACATTGACAACCAAGACATTCAAAATAAGACGAACGAGGACTTGGTGTTTGGATGGGAAAAGCGGTTTTAAAAACATTCCAAGGGCAGGGAGTGATGGAAATGGAAATAAAGTGAGGCAACGGAGCATTAAAAATAAAGGAGGTTGAGAATCGGTTAGGCAGAGGGCATGAGCGAGGAGAACACATGGAGGAGGATGGCGTCCCCTATTCCTTGCATCCACAGGGACAAATCACCTGCAGAGCAAAGCCAGTGGGCACCAACAGCGCCACCACTTCCATGATTAATAGGTCTGTCACTTAGTACAAATGCAGTCCTGTGTATGCGACCCATTTCTTTTAAGGATAGCAGAAGCACAGCCTCTGCCTCTTTTGCTCCTGATGTAAAGAGAAAGACCAACAGCTCAATTTATTGCTTCTGGATTTTGCCGCCTTCTTGCCGAGAGACAGCAAGTGTCTCATCGCTTTGGTCCGACTCAACTTGGACTGACTTTGTGTGACCACAAAGGCTAAATAGAGGTCACACCAGCTTGCTCTTTTCCCTGAGACTCGTTCGCTCAAACTCTTGAAGCAAGCATCTTATTTGTGATAACAAAGATGTTATTACAGGTTGTATGTTTTGCAAAGATTAGACAAGGAGTTGAAGATGTTGGAGTTGCACTTGATGTGTTCAAGTCAGAGTAAATTCATGAAAGAGACGCTATACCTACGTCTGCCGTCATAACAGAGAGGCAAGGCTTAATGTGAAGTGCATGAGTTAATTACACTAAAAAGTAATTAATGGAATAAATGAGTTACCACCATGAAGGTGCTATTTTTGACAGCCCTAATTAATATATATTTACCGCATTTTGGCAAGGTATTTTTTTTATTTATTTTGCCAGCCAGTGCAGAACTAAAAGCAATTCATGAAAATCAATATTGCTGCCAATCATTGAACCATGTTAGGGGCCAAATACAGGAATAATAATTCCATCGTCATTGCTACAGGTCTCTCAAATGTCAGGATGGAACAGGTAGCTAAACACAAAGAACAAATCGGTTTACTTTTCAGGGGTCTAGCAGTCACTAATGCAGTCTCCGGCCCTTTAAATGACATCCTAACCAAGATGAAATGCATGTAAACAAGCATGAAAAAGAGTAACCATTATGTGGAAACAATGCTCTGAGCAGCCCGGCATTGAACAATCCCGAGTGGAAATAACAAGTCCTGCCAAAATGTAATTTAGTGTCTTCATTCCCAGCTTCATACGTCACCTGAACCCCCCCAAAATGAACAATCTCTGGAAGATTAAATTCCCCTCCAGCTACATTTCCGAGTGTCTAATATTTGATTCCTGATGATGATGGGTGGGTGGGGGGGGGGCATTATCACTTTTTCAAATATTGAGTTACTTGCTCGGGCTAGTGCTGATTCGGTATTTGTACATTGTTGCAGTAGGGTGTTTCCCTTGAATTAAACTAATGAGATCATGTTACAGAATGAAAAATAGTTAAAAGATTTGACATTGGGCCCCTACAGTATACTGTAGCAGCCAGTGGTCACGCATCCCTCCAACAAAAAGGGATCGGTTTGAGTTATCTTGGGTTTTACTGCCTGCAGCATGTTCCACATCATCTGGGTGGACTGACTTACTTGACAGCTACATGATTTACTGTTTGTAAAACTCTGGAATTGTTTTGTGTTCTTGTTCCTGCCCTACAGCATCATAGTTCAGGTTCTTCATAGTCGGCAACATATAAGTATATACTCGTATCAACCATAAACTAGGCCAGGAAGTCCAGAACAGACTGTCCCTTAATGGCTTCCCAGCTGCTGGGCTAATTACTAGCCCACCGCTAATGTGGTGAATAGGCTTCTATAAAATGCCACACATGCAGTTACACAGCAATCAGTGAACAGACTTTGTGTGTCCTGCGAGGTCTGTTATGGGTTATTACAATATAGAAAGAGTAACCATGCGGGATTGGAAACTTAGTAGGTACGGAATCCTGGGATTTTCTGTAGTAATGGAGAATAAAGGCATATATTTGGGGATATTATTGCCGCCTCCTGAGTGTTTAGTTGCTGTGTGATGATTTTAGCCTTCCATCTAAGATAACATGGTCAGTCAGACTGTTATATTGACTAATGCAATTTCCGACGGGTGGACAAGCACGCCGGTGATTGGCTCCTCGGTGACTCAGTATTTATACTGGCACTGTATTTGATGATTAATAGATCAATCGGCCATTGTTCAATACGCCACTTGGGTGGCGGCCATCTCCCACTTTATTTGACACTGCGCAGACATGTCGAAAACAAAGCTGCCAACACATGCCATGCAAATTATCTTTTAAATGCTTTAATTTAGGCATTTAAAAAACCAAAAATTTAGATATTTATAATATGGATATAATATATATAATATGGAGAGTTAAATGCCAGCTAATGCAGCCAAAACGCTAGAAAACATTGGCCGTATGTGTGTGACAGTTAAAATGCTAAGCAAATGATTAAAAAAATAACTGAATTCATCGGACGAGATGACCGTTTTTTGTCAGCGGTGGAAGACACCGGGTTTGCTGACTGCTCTCTAACTTGGAGCCCAGCTTTGACACCGGAAGTCCTTCTTAAAGAAGGTGTCTCATCCTCTGTAAGTTTCATGAGTGATATGTTTTTGTCTAATATGATTTCACGGGGGCGGCACAGCGGTCGAGTGGTTAGCGCGCAGACCTCACAGCTAGGAGGACCCGGGTTCGATTCTCTGTGTGGAGTTTGCATGTTCTCCTCGTGCATGCGTGGGTTTTCTCCCGGTACTCCGGTTTCCTCCCACATTCCAAAAACATGCTAGGTTAATTGGCAACTCCAAATTGTCCATAGGTATGAATGTGAGTGTGAATGGTTGTTTGTCTATATGTGCCCTGTGATTGGCTGGCCACCGGTCCAGGGTGTAACCCGCCTCTCGCCCGAAGACAGCTGGGATAGGCTCCAGCACACCCCACGACCCTTGTGAGGAAAAGCGGTAGAAAATGAATGAATGATTTTACGGTTCCTTTCCATGTGTCCGGTATCTGCTGATTTCAGTCATGCATGATCGGAATCAGCATATAAAACCCTGATTGGAGCATCTCTAATATCAATATATAAATGATTCCAGTTTGTGAAAACTCCACAGTGCAGCATCCTAACACAAAGTTGGGTCTCCGCAGGAAAATACTGTAGGGCACTTGGTTTGATAATGTTTTCCACGTCGGCAGACTTCTTTTAGATCAACATCCTCTAACGCAATTTGACAAGCACCGTGAGTCCCGGGTACTTTGTATTCCTCAACGCTTCTGACACTTAAAAGCAGCACTCAAACATCAGCAACATACGGTGGACATTTTGAGAGCAGCTCGAAAATGTTGAGCTCAACTCACCGCTTAGAAAACAGTCACGCTTGTACTTCAGAACAGCAATCTGTTTACAGCTGCTGCGTGCTATTACCTGCAGGTGTGGAGGTGGAAATGAGGCGTTGTTTCTTACTTTTGCTCTATTCCACACTTCCAAACCGTGGCTCCCAATGTTCCCTCACCTTAATTGCTTCTTCCCCTGGGGAACTCAATACTCTCATGCATCACAATTTGATGGATACGAGCATGTCAGATAACTTATATCAAACACAGACATCCCATATCGAAGGAACAAATGTATCTGCTTGACAATGATCATGCTCAAATCAAAGTCAACGTGTGCTCGGTAATCTATCTTTGTGGCCGTTTTACTGCCTCCCCTCTGGGCAATTCTACGATGGGAGGATGAAGCATCGATCTGCTTTCCAGCCTCCTCTTTCCAACCCTGATTAAGTTGGGTTGCGCTGTGTCTCCCGCGCTTTTAAGACAAATAAATTGCGCTTGATTTGAATCCGACAGTGGCCAAATGATCGATCTGCGGCAGTGCCAACCTGCTAATGTGAAGGGTGATTGCAGCCAAAGAAACAGCAAAGACTGCTGATCCTAAAACAAAATATATTGTGTGGGTTTTAACCTCCACTTGGACACAACAACAAACTGTGCTGCAGCACGCATAATACAGTAGTCCAAATGATTTATTATTTGTAAACGTGTTGAACAAAGACAAACTTTATCCTACATTAAAGGCTCCATCCTTCCTAACGATTCCGTCTGAACAACAAACGTGTTTCTGGACTTTTTAAGATGAGTTTTTCAGCCGGCTTACAGACTTGGTACAAGTGTGAAAGTAGTCCAAAATGGTAATGATCCAAATATACTTTCAAAATAAGCAATGGTGCTGACACAGTAGCTACTGTACCACTGTGATCAGTTGATAAGTCATGCCTAGAGAGTGAGGCACAAACGTTGTTGGGTCAATGAAGATGTTTTTCATACTTAAGTACACATATTCAGACGTTACTCCTGCTGCTTTGTCGACCTCAAATATTTAATTTAGCCCCCCAAAATTGTAATCAGCACGACATGGATTCGAATTTCTGCTTGTTTTCCCTCCTACATTCCAAAAACATGCTAGGTTGATTGGCGACTCCTTCTTGAATTGGCTCATCGTTGTGCATTGTTTGAGGGTTTTTTTTGTTGGTTTTTTTTGGTAAAAGCTAAATATGTCATATGAGTACTCTGCAGGTTAGTCGGAGTATTTGAAGGCACAAATGCTACAGATACAGTATTATTGTATTGTATGTGAAGTACTCACGCATGCCCGTACTAAATGAGTACACTATAAAACCCAATTTCAAATGTTTGTTTTCCATGTGGGCTGCACAGCAATGGAGTGGTTAGCGTGCAGAGACCCAGGTTCAATTCCACCCTCGGCCATCTCTGTGTGGAATTTGCATGTTCTCCCCGTGCATGCGTGGGTTTTCTCCGGGTACTCCGGTTTCCTCCCACATTCCAAAAACACGCTAGGTTAATTGGCGACTCCAAATTGTCCATAGGTATGAATGTGAGTGTGAATGGTTGTTTGTCTATATGTGCCCTGTGATTTGTTGACGGCCAGTCCAGGGTGCCCAAAGACAACTAGGATAGGCTCCAGCATACCCACGACCTTAGTGAGTATAAGCGGCAATGGATTAAATTTGAAATGTGAGGGGTGTACTTACTTTGGTCCTATAAACAATCAATAACAAATGTACTCAGTTAATACTGTTGAGGCAATAGATTGATTTGATTCACTCCTCATTTTCCATTCCACCATATAACCTTCACCCCTGGGTTTGCCTTTGATGAAGAGCAATATAATGCAGATGGATAGCACTCAGCATGTTTGTTGGCACATCTCTTCACATGCAGCGTGTCCAGCACTTCATTGGAAAGGCCACAAAAAAAGTGACACTCACCACAGCATTAATGATGCTAATTAAAACACCATCACAATGGAGTACAACTGGAATGAAGCTGTCAGTAGGCGTTGCTCATCAACACCTCATACTGTATGTAGAAGCTTAGGTGGGTATTCTCCCATCCAACATCTGTTACGTGTGATGATGACACAAGCATCATCGTCTGCACTGACAACAGAAGAGAGAGTGACATATTCAGTCAGGAGGAGAACACTGACATGCTGCTTGTCTGTAACGCTTCACAGCGTTGCTTCTCTTCACTGTGATGGATGGCCTGGTGTTCTGGCCTCTGGTTCTTGACTCCCAGAGGGCCCACTCACTCCTCTAAACATGCAGCTAGATTTTCTTTGGAACGGTCTAACTTCACTTATATTCATATATCTTTTCCGATATGTTGTGGATTAAACCACTAACTGTTTGTGTTTGGTTCATGTTGATTTTGGTCCATCTCAGGCTTAATCTATTCATCAAAACAAATAAAATAATGGTTAGTTGCAGCCCTACTGTTTCCATTGTTTAAATATGTTAAATATATTCCATGTGTTGTTTTTTTTTTTTTTTTTACAAAAATGGTAATGAGTTACCCTGACTTTTTTTTTTTAATTTTTAAAAATGCACTTTTCTGCAGCAGGAGAATGTAGAAACCAACCACACCGTCATCGGAGGTCCTGGCAGAACCCAAAGAAGGCTAAAATTGCAAATTTTTTCATGTGTTGAAAACATACTAACCCCTTACGTTTTTTGTCAAAAATCACCAAATTCAAACACTGGCATTTTATGCCGTTTTTGGGTGCTTCTAGGGCCCCTGTTGAGTGTGTGTGAGGTTTCCACTGTTTTTTTGACCAGAAATGTGCATTAGAAGCAAGTTGAAAAAAACAAAAAAAAACAACATATTAACCCCTTTCGTTTTTTGTCAAAAATCACCGCCCTCAAAACTATGGCATTTTATGCCAGTTTTGGATGCTTCTGGGGCCCCTGTTGAGTGTGTGTGAGGTTTCCCTTGTTTTTTGACCAGAAAAGTGCATTAGAAGCAAGTTGAAAAAAAAAACAGAAAAAACGACATACTAACCCCTTACGTTTTTTGTCAAAAATCACCGGCCTCAAACTATGGCATTTTATGCCATTTTTTGATGCTTCTGGAGCCCCTGTTGAGTGTGTGTGTGAGGTTTCCTCTGTTTTTTTGTTTGTTTTTTTTTTTACCAGAAAAATCCAATGCCCTCAAACTATGGCATTTTGTGCAATTTTTGGATGCTTCTGAGGCCCTTGTTGAGTGTGTGTGAGGTTTCCCTCGTTTTTTTGACCAGAAAAGTGCATTAGAAGCAAGTTGAAAAAACTGAAAAAAACGACATACTAACCCCTTACGTTTTTTTTTCAAAAATAACCAAATTCAAACACTGGCATTTAATGCAGTTTTTGGGTGCTTCTGAGGCCCGTGTTGAGTGTGTGTGAGGTTTCCCCTTGTTTTTTTTTTATTAAATTAGAAGCTGACTGCATTTCAGTTTCCAATGTAATGGGTTAATGTTCTAAAACTGCAGTACTTGGAGTTGTTGTGTGACAGCCTGCTCTAAATAACATTCTGATGCATTCAATGTGTATCATTCACTCCAGCATGCCCTTGGCTAAGATCATGAGAAGTGGATGTCTTTCTTTTCCTCCTCATCATCCTGCTTTGATCCGTGAGCTGTCCTCCAAAATACCAACAAGACAGTAAAGGAGTGCATACGCTCTCATCTCCCAGATTTAGCGTGCGATTAAGAACTATTTGTATCTCGGGGGTATCTTTTCCCTGTTTGGATTTGGGCAGCCATGGGCTCAATGTGTCCAACACAACAATGATGTGACATCAGAACGCCAAGAAGGGATACACAAAGAGACAGCTGCCACCAGTAAGCAGCATGTTTGCCGTGACTGTGTCATGACATGGCTCTGCTAGACATGCACGTTTAAATGCATCGCATACGGACACTCACGACAGCGTGCTTGTATTATCCGATCATGTATGATGTCAGGCTGATACAGCAGGCAGGCACCGACACGCAAGCGTAGGAGAGGGAAATTAAAGAGGAGGGGGAAAAAAAATACATAATTTGATGACATAAAAAGGCAGCGGAAGCTTCAATGTCGCACACACAATGTCACACACAAGTTCCAATTTCAAAGCAAAGAAAGGTGACAGCATGAAATTGTTCATTGTTCTGTGTGCCTTCAAGACCTGACCCCATTAAATTAATTTCAATGATATAAGATTCAAAACAAATCAAAGATATTCATAGTTACAGTGTAGAAAACCTTTGTACGACTTTCTAAATCCAGTTTGGAACAATATTAGAGCCCTCTAGACATGAAATAACACCCCTATAGGCCCCTTTATACTTCTATTGCAACTCTTATGCTGCAGTGACTGGAGACGGCTGCTAGCTTGCAAGCTAACAAGATAAAGAGTTAGCCTCAAATGTATTTTTTCTTTACTTAAGAAGCCAAAAACTTACCACTTTCACATGAAGTGGGAGGAGATGTTTGTCCTTTCTCTCTATCATGTGGAACGTGACTGAATTCATGCGTGTTAGGGTAATGTAATATAAGGTAATGTCTACCGCCACCTACTACTGGTTAGCATGTTAGCATGTTGGCCACACATGGCCAAGCTTGGTCATCTGTGTGGAGTTTGCATGTTCTCCGGATACTCCGATTTCTTCCCACATTCCAAAAACATGCATGCTAATTGGTGATAAATTGTCCATAGTTAAAAGAATTTGAGTCTTTATGTGCCCTGTGATTGGCTGTAAACTGTAAATAAATAAACTGTATTTCCAAATGCTGACTTTCCATGTTTAAACAACTTTTACCATAACCCCAGGATGACCTTATTAAAGCAGAGATTCACCCACTTCCACTCAGCAAATAGACAGTCAACTCCAACAGTATCAGAAACTTTTTCAGACAACATAAACAGACCCGTTTTTGAACTCGTCAAACAGATGCAAAGCAGCGCTGGAAAATGTCAACTAAAACAGCAATTAGTGGTTTGCCCAGAAGCACTCTTACAGTATTGAGGTTTTATCGTTGTCATAAAACGGTGACTCAAGCAATTCTTTCAAAAACACAACACCAAAACACGCAGCTCATGGCAACTACGTTGTTGAAACAATGAAGCGAGCTGACAGTGAGTGATGGCGGCTGCAATGTAATAAAGGTCAGTGCCACACAGGGGCGGAACACTTCTTACACGCACTTTATGTGAATTAATTTGAATGTTTTTGCCTTGCTACTTGAAGGACAAAAGTTTTTTTTTTTTTCCGACATGGTGTATTCTCATTAGTGCTACGGACAAGGGCAAGTTGTAAAACCAGTTTTCATTAGAATG
Source organism: Doryrhamphus excisus (assembly GCF_037039965.1). Lineage (NCBI taxonomy): Eukaryota > Metazoa > Chordata > Actinopteri > Syngnathiformes > Syngnathidae > Doryrhamphus > Doryrhamphus excisus. The sequence goes on along the minus strand of NC_136377.1, from coordinate 7,645,680 downwards.
AAAAAGAGCGGATTTAAATCAAGATGACATTTTTTTCCGCTTCAGAGCTGAGTGGAGCATTCTAACCAAATTAGATTTTGGTCTGGACGACTCATCTTAGGAAGAGTCGACTCAAGCTACCATGTTCTCTGGATCAACGATTCTGCTGGATCATTATCTATGGCCATCCTTTAATTAAACATATTTCATCTTAAGGGAGTGCAGGACTAATTTTTGAACCAAATAGAAGGCAGTAGTTTTTCCTAAAAATAATATTTGTTATTTTTCTTAGGATTTCTTCCTGTCACTCACATACACATCATTGACCTGGATAGCTGCAGCCGGGGCCGACTGGAAATCTCATTAAAGTAATCATACGTTCATGTTGTCTTATATTTGTGTCAATAAATGATTCAAGATAGTGGTTATACATTTACTATACTTTGGACACATCCCACGGATTCCCAACCATAGGGGTGCATTGTAGTGTATGTTCCCATTCCATCAGTTTTCTCATTTTTTCTCATTGAGTCGATGACTGGGTGGCGTGAGCAAGGATCGAACTGCCAACCTCCAGATTTCTGGACAACCTTTGCTACCTCCTGAGCCACAGCCCCACTGTGACTCAATTGGCCCAATTAAAGTTAACCTTTTAGTTAGAACCCAAAGAAGGCTAATATTGCCACTTTTTTCACATGTTGATTTTTCACAAAAATGGTAAGGCGTTACCCTTACCTTTAGTTTTTTTCTGTTTTTTTCATATCCACTTTTCTGTGTTGAAAAAAACTGACTTTACGTTTTTTGTCAAAAATCAATGCCCTCAAACACTGGCATTTTATTTTTGGGTGCTTCTGGGGCCCCTTTTGAGTGTGTGTGAGGTTTCCCCTGTTTTTTTGACCAGAAAAGTGCATTAGAAGCAAGTTGAAAAAACAGAAAAAAACGACATACTAACCCCTTATGTTTTTTTGTCAAAAATCACCAAATTCCAAATCTGGCATTTTATGCCATTTTTGGGTGCCTCTGGGTCCCCTGTTGAATGTGTGTGAGGTTTCCACTTTTATTTTTGACAGAAAAGTGCTTTAAAAGCAAGTTGAAAAAAATGAAAAAAAACCACATACTAACAGTTACGTTTTTTGTCAAAAATCACTGCCCTCAAATATTGGCATTTTATGCCGTTTTGGGTGCCTGTGGGGCCCCTGATGAGTGTGTGTGAGGTTTCCCGTGGTTTTTTGACCAGAAAAGTGCATTAGAAGCAAGTTGAAAAAAATGGAAAAAACGACATACTAACCCCTTACGTTTTTTGTCAAAAATCACTGCCCTCAAACTATGGCATTTTGTGCCATTTTTGGATGCTTCTGAGGCCCCTGTTGAGTGTGTGTGAGGTTTCCCTCGTTTTTTTGACCAAAAAAGTGCATTAGAAGCAAGTTGTGTGTGTGTTTCACCTGTGTGTGCGTGACTTATCATTTCCCTTCCCTGCTTAACCTTGTGCATGCTACATGCTTCCATGCTTTTACACTTCCTGCTTGCTTTGGAGGGCCTGAATACATGGAAAAGATGCACGCCGAGCTTTTACAAGATGCACTTTTGCCACCTTGTGGCCGCTTTTAAACATCATCCAACATGCTCCAACTATTGTGTCGTTATGTCATCACCTTTTTGCTTCTTGCGCAAAAAACCATAAAAGATGTATAAATATGTCTTCAGGATAGGATGTTGAAGAAAGGGTTGAAGAAAATAAGTATAACACATCTTCGCTAGAGAATGAGTCAATTCAGGAATTTTCGAGAAAAAAAAACGGCGATGGAGTTAGGGAGCTGAAATATGTTATCAAAAGAGTTAAAGCATTTTTTTATCTTTAGGTGAGAAATATGCACAGACAAAGTCTGATATAAGGTAAGTTATAAGGTACCAACACATGCATTACAGCATATTTAACATAATTGGGTTTTATTAGTCAAGCGTAAAGCTTGATGTGGTCTCGTTTTATTTTGGGAATGACCCAAATTCGGAGTGCTTTGGCACATGTTCCCCAGCGCTTCAAAGCAGAGCCCAGATGAACAAAATCTCCAATTTCCTGCTGGCATTATTGGCCTGCTAGGAAGGTGAAAAAGGGGTCAGGCACACAGACAAAAGCTTGAATCGTTATCACAAAGCAGCAATAAGGTGGTGGTTGCTGTAGAAGGGGGCTCTACGTGTTGTCATTTTAGGGAGAATTGCATGCATTGCATCTATTTAAAAGTGCACAATAATTCATCACTGACTGTGTGTGGGATCATTCGTTTCACTTTTGTGTTGTAAAAGCTATTTATTCTCTTCCACATTTAATGCATTGCATTATTAAAGTAAGAAAAAAATTGTTATATGCTTCCAATTAACATACTCTTTGTGAGGCTGTGTCGTATGCCCGATGGGATACGCTGTGGTCGTCTACGACCATGCATCATTTCTAGTTCTACAACATTCCTAAATTGTGTGGTTAGTTTAGACAGCTCGTAGAGAAATAAATAATAAGTTTAATCATAAACCACATTAACAGACATTAATATGATTAAAATCTGTTCCAGTAGACTGAGGAGAGGGTTGCCTCCCTGCACGAGGAAGCATATGAATATGTGCCATGCTGAATTCTTTACAGATGATTTCGCTCATTAATTTGTAGTCTGCAGATGTTGCTAATTTATCACACTCCTAACCCTCTTGTCATCGCAGCTGTTGGAAGTGGGGACGCTCCTGTTTGTGTGTACGTGTGTGTGCATGTAAACAGTCAGCCCGTGCGGGGGTGCTTGAGGAGGTTTTTTGGTAACGATGCAATTGTGTGGATCCTCTGTGCAAAAGTGTTGGAACACAGAGCACGGAGATGTGACCAGAATCTACAGTAAATATGCTGAATATGGTTCCATATTGAGCCAAATATAAGACGACACTGAATATAAGCAACCAACATCAAATCTTGTGTTCCAGGTTATTTGTTTGTTTCATTATTTACCATAACAAATAATGCAAATACTGCCTGTGTATTACCCTGAATGTATAAGACATTCCCTGTTTTTCCAAGATCTGCTTTTGGAAGCTTTAAAATGAAATAAAAATTATGTTTCCAACATCAGAGAAAGGATAGCATATAATAGGTGTATTTCTGCATAATAATGCATCGCAGTCAAGCCCTGCACACATCGAGCTCAAACCAGCATAATAGTATAAAATTTGCTTGAGTATGTATGTATGTTTATTTAATAGGCTGTATTCAACTACAAACCATCATGATTTATAAATGATTGTACTTTTGAAAAACCAAGATAGAGAGAAGCCCTGTAATTTGAAGCACAATGTGGTAAGGAATTACTGTTAACCCACTTGAATCACGTATTTTTTGTTGAGGACAACTTGAAAGGTGCATTATAGGACACCTACAGGACTCAAGTGGTTTGGATGATTGGTTGACTAACAAGCTCGCAGCACATCCTCATTTCTCGAAGTGATGTCATCGTGTTAATGCCTTTCAACTAATGCAGAACAAGGAAGATCGTCAATGTGGTTTCGTATATATTTTTCATCAAAATAGTGGTCATGCTAAAATGTAGTGTTGCTGCCGGATGTTTATAGTCTACAAGTGAACTGTACACTGGTTTTCTTTTGTAAAAGAGGAAGCTTACCTCAAGTTTTGTTCTTTGCTGTGATCATCAGTCATCAGTCAATGATGACTGCTTTGAAAAGTACGGTATTTTGAAAAAAGATGCTATTGGGATGGTACACATGAAAAAAAAAATCAAGACAAAAAACAACCACTACGTCAAAGTTGGAACAAGAGAGTAAATCATGTCTTGTTTACATAAGTTTTTTAAACATGATTCCATGATTGCGACAAGGCTGCAAAACATTATGCACGATATGTAAACATCTTTTGACAGCAATGTTTACTGTGTGTGTGTGTGTGTGGGGGGGGGGGGGAATGGTCGGGAACATTCATCCCTCGAACAATGTAGAACATAATTACAAACAATATTTTAACATATTTAAGTACTCATGAATCAGAGACCCTAAATACTACCATAACACACACAAAACTAGCTACCTTGCTCAGATACTTCAAATTTCCTTCTCCCTACAGATATTTTTTAAGAAACCAAACACATGCAAGCGCCCTGGACCCATTTGACCTCTAAACTGAAAGGTTAATAGCAATTTATATTGATAATTGATGGTCTATATTGATCAGGCTGAGGAGTTAATTAGATATTACTCAATATAATTCACCCTAATTGACTGTATGTGAGCTCTCTGCTTGCTTGTTAGACACAGATAATTGCCTCTGGTGAAGCCTTGTTCACAAGCTGAAAGTAACTGTACCCTCTAAAGCTTGTTTACTTGAGAGACGGGCAACCGGCGGGTCAAATCTCTTTATTATCATCATCATCATTGCAATCAGCACGGAGATGCTTGTAATCAAACAACGCTACATGAGCTTTGGGAAAGTGTGTCAGGACATTTGGAAATAGGCAGCAATTAGAATGCACCACTGTGTCAGAATGCACCACTGATAAAGGATCATATATCGGTCGGCTGATGTTATCGAATATATTTCATTTTATTTGATGGGCAATTTACTATAAATGTACACTGTGTTTGAAACTAGCAGCCCTACTGTCGTTTATATCACTTTTTAAAAATTTGTCAAATACCCACTGAGGCGCAATCTCAAAAGAAATACCAAATTAGTGCACTTAAAGAGTCCTTGAGCTGATTGATTGACTTGAATTGGTTGAATATGACGTATATAGTTTGTATTTATCCTCTACATTTTCAAATATTGTTATCGTTATGGTGGTTATGGTTTAATTTCATTTGAACATGCATCAGATTACAATTGAATGCATCACATAATCAGTTCACAGTTCCACATGTCCAAAAGGAGTAGGAAGAAGCAAAGCTTATTAAATCCTACCCCTCCATCTGGTACTTTTACAATCAGTAATTGTTACATTTGTTCACTTCCTGCTTTCCTAATAAGTTTTTTTTGTATTTATTTTTATTTTTGTCACGTACCGAAGTACGAGGTGATATGATCATACAATGACATAATGGGTACCATAGTAAGTGTCAATATAGTGATATATATATATATGTATATATAGCACATCATGACTGGTTCAAGAATCTTCATCCTTGTATTTAGCAAACATCAACTGCTTGTATTGATTCTTGAATTGGCTCATCGTTGTGCATTGTTTGAGGGTCTTACTCAATCCATTCCATAGTTTGATTCCACATACTGAAACGTATGTGGACGTAGTCCAAGCATATAAGTGTTTCAAATTTAGTTCTTCCCTGAGATCGTATTTCAAGTATTGGATGACATTTTTAGGTAATTGGTTATTAGAAATTGAATGGTAAATTCACAAAAAAATTATATTTATAGTTCACGGTGCCAGCCATGACAAACTAACTAATGCAGAACAAGTTAAATCGTCGATGTGGTTTAGTATATTTTTCATCAATATAGTGGTCATGCTAAAATGTAGTGTTGCTGCTGGATGTTCATAATCAATGAGTGATACTGTAAGTTGGTTTTCTTTTGCAAAAGAGGAAGGTTATCTCAAGTTTTGTTCTTTGCAGTGATCATTCAATCACAAAATTGGTCAAATACCCACTGAGGCTCAATCTCATGAGAAATACCAAATTGGTGCACGCTTTGTAGGCTCATTCTTTATGCATGCATATCCAAATACACATATTGTTAATTAGAATGTTGTTGAATTTTACCAGAACTCTTGTAGAATGCTGCCAACAACAGTTTGCTCAAAACACTTAAAATAGTCAGATGTAAAGAAACTTATTATAGCCTGTTTTGCCTTAGTTTTGTGTACAATTCCTAGCATGTCTATTCCTGTTCCCAATGCCCACTCCAAGGCGTACAGTGGTCAATTAAAATGACACCAGTGATAATGGAACTTATGACACATTGTCAATGATGCAACAAATGGTGATTATGGCCGCGGTCCTAAAAGAATATTTCTGACATATTCATTGATGTCTGATCATTGGATACACTGGACAAGCTGCACATCTCAAGCAGTGTTATTGAGTAAGTGCACCATTATGTTTGTTGTGCAGACACTCACAGGCGTTGACAGGCGAGTCGATTTTTAATTTTTTTGTCAAGATGAATGAAGCGGCGGATTAGTTGGAGTTAATGTGGATAGAGTAGTTGCTCTCCCAGGTGAAGAGGTGGTGGTCTATGGCATATTTGTGAGGCCTCACTTGTGTTCTTTCACACTTTTGTGTCTGTCACAGTGTGAGCAATGGGACTGATGTGTACATAATGTACACAACATGTCCATCAGAGAACACATTCTCACCTCTGCAGCTTTGCAGCTAAATGTAGCCCAGTCTGTGTTAATCTCAGGGGAAAGTCACCTTTTGGATGACATCCAAATAAGTGTGAACGGCTCATCACTAGGATTTATTGACAGAAGCAAGTCTTACCAGGAGTGATATATGGCCTCAATTGTTAACTCACTATAGCCTGGCAGATATGCTCAGGTTCCTGCAAACATGTTTAGTTCGATGACGGACTTTGCAGACACGTGTGTATCAAATTTTACAGTGAGTGTTGCATATTAAGATATGTGAGAAATTTCAACTGTGTCCGACTGAGGAGAAGACTGACTTTTTTTTCCGAACGGTTTTATCATTTTATCTGAAAAAAACAAAAACAAATGCATTTTTTCTGAGATATCATCACTCTTAGACATTAATTCACATTTTGTGATACATAAAACAAAAATACAGTTTTGTTTCCAAAAGATTGTCATGTGCCAATGAAAAGAATGTTCCTCCAAATTCATTTTTTTTAAATTTTCTTCTTTAAAAAAAAAAAAACTTTTATTTTGTTTTTCACTGTCCAATGAAAACTAATTTTTTTTGAGCTTTCAAGATATTCATTTTCTATACCGCTTATCTTCACAAGGATTGTGGGCATGCTGGAGCTTATCCCAGCAGTCTTTGGACAAGAGGCGGGGTACACCCTGGACTGGTCGCCAGCCAATCACAGGGCACAAATAGAAAAATGAAAATAGAAAATATGCTACATTTGTTTATAATTTTTTGTTGACTAAGAAAGGACCATACAGTTGTAAAATTCAACCAAAATTGCCCAAAACTTCCGAGTTCAAACTGTTCGTCACACATGTCATCAGCAAATCTCTCAAAATCTCTACTATCTGTAAATGGTGTTTTTTTTTTACTATTTTATCATTTAAAAAATACAAAAAAACAAATAGATGGGGGAAAAAACCACTAACAAAACCTGATTATACCTACGCTAAAAATTGTTATTAATCCATGATGCAAACTACATTATAGTCCCTCATTTTGGTGCAAATCCATGTACAGGTGCATCGCAATTATTTGATTCAGGACTTCAATTCAGATTAAGAGATGAATTAAAAGCTGATACAGCTTTTGCAGGTCATTTTATGAGACACTATGAGAATGTACTAAAACATTCTCATTCTTCATACCTTGTGACCAACTGATCCAGCAGATGGAGCTGTGATGAAAAAAAGCTTCAAGTGTATCAAATACTGCCACCTACAGGTCTCGGGTATGGTAGATCAGTAATGCTACGATTCTCTAATGAATTGAGTCACATAAACATCTGCATGTGTTTACTCTGGAAAAAAATATGACTTGCTAAAAATGCAGTTAGATTTGGTAGCCAGGAGTGATAGTCTCTAAGGGTTCATCGACAAGTTCTATTTATTCTACTTTTCCCACACGAAGCAGCTTAACCCACACACTGTTGCACAGGAGACCCACAGGAGTGTCATATTTGATTGCCTTGAGAGAGGGATGCATATGGATGAAACAGTCTTGCTTGCAGATGTGAAAGGGAAAAAAGATGTGGGTGTCGGTCAATGGTAAGAAAAAAAAATAAGTGGCTGACAGGTCTTCTCATACGTAAACGATGGCAGTGTGTAGCTCTCCTCCTCTGAGGAAAGAAAAGAGACTCTGTCAGGGATCGACTCTGACATGGGGCTCTTATGTTTTGTCACACTGATAAAAATGAAACAATAAAGGAGAGGAAACCTGATGCACCTCCGATGCATGTTGCTTGCTAGAAGGCAAAAAGCCAGGATTTTGTAGGCTCAATCACTTTTAACCACCTTTAACCTTGTCTTGGATTTATTCATATGCATGACTTGGTAATCTTGTGTGTGTGGTCCACAAAGAAACCTGCCTAGCAAGGAGTTCATGCTCTGTAAATGGCAATAATACAAGTAATAAAGCCAAAGATTTATTACCTCTACCAAAAGCCGTACAGTCTGAATGGAGCACCAATCTAGGGGAAAAGCCATTCTTCCCATTCAGATTCACATACACACGCACATGTGAACACGTATGAGGGATCAAATTGGGACGGGGGCCTATCTATTTCCACAATAGAGCAAAGCTATTAGAATCAGAGCAGGTATCTTGATTATGCAGTCTATTACAGCAGCACAGTGTGCTACCACTTCTAAATGATCTGAATGGGACACTTCATTTTCTTGTGTGGACACCAGTTCAACTGAAGTCAACAGAAATATGGCCTATTTTAGCTTATGTTTTGTTTCTGTACTGCGCTGAATATAATATTGCCTGGAAAAGATCTGCAGCTTGTATTTGGGCACCAAATAACTTCTATCCCAGAGCTTTTCTTCCTGTCACACACACACCAGATACATGGTGTCACGACGCGGCATGTCTTTGTTGCGGTGCGACCCCAGGATGCAGAGAGCAGGACCAAATGCAGGTAAATTATATTTATTTAATGCAATAATTGCAGCAGCAGCGAAAACACAACTCGACTTGCTGACGGACAAACCAACAATGATCCCACGAAGGGAGAAGCGCACACCTGAACTAAATAGAGTACAAATTAGGGACAGGTGTGGTTGACCATGGCAACTAAGGCAGACGGGGCAAAAGAGGAAGTCCAATACAAAAAGAGTTCAAAACGGAAACCAAAGTCCAAGAAGGTAACTCAAACCCAAACTGTCACTTGGGAACCCACACAGGGCGTGACAGTACACCCCCCTCAAGGACGGATCCCAGACGTCCAAAACAGTTCAGTCAAAGAGGGATGGGTGGTGGAGGGACCGGAGGTGGGTTGCCGACGGGACCCTTCTGGGGGCCGGCCGGGGCGGCAGGCCCGGCGGAGCCAGCAAGACCCCTCCACATGATGGAGGGAATGGTTGGGTCGGTAAAGACCCTCCGTGGGGCGCCCTCGACCAAGCGCGAGGTAGGCATCCTCAGGGGGGCGCCCTGGGTGCAGAACCTGGGCCCCGGCAGAGAGTCTAGAGGTAGGCGGCGTCCGGCCCTGACGCGGAGACGGCGAAGAAGCAGGCGTCCGGCCCTGACACGGAGACGGCGAAGAAGCAGGCGTCCGGCCCTGATGCGGAGACGGCGAAGAAGCAGGCGTCCGGCCCTGACGCGGAGACGGCAAAGAAGCTGGCGTCCGGCCCTGACGCGGAGACGGCAAAGAAGCTGGCGTCCGGCCCTGACGCGGAGACAGCGAAGAAGCTGGCGTCCGGCCCTGACGCGGAGACGGCGAAGAAGCAGGCGTCCGGCCCTGACGCGGAGACGGCGAAGCAGCAGGCGTCCGGCCCTGATGCAGAGACGGCGAAGCAGCAGGCGTCCGGCCCTGACGCAGAGACGGCGAAGCAGCAGGCGTCCGGCCCTGACGCAGAGACGGCGAAGCAGCAGGCGTCGTCCATGCCAGAGCCTGTCCATCTGCTCCAGCAAGCCCTGCTGCTCGTCCTGCAGGTGGAGTGGGCTGTGCCTCCTCACTCCCCCAGCAGGTGGCGCCATCCTCCCCTTCCATCGGCGGGCTGGGCTGTGCTTCCACCATAGCCCAGCAGATGGTACTAGCCCCCCCTCTCGAAGGCGGATCCCAGACGTCGTCATCAAAGGGAGCCGAAACCAGGGAAGGGAGGAGGGAGGCTTGGAGGAGGGTCACTGGCTCCTCCAGGTCAACAGTCCCAGCCGCAGCCACTTCCTTGGGCTTGAAGCTGCGCGGCTTGGGCAAGGGCGGGATCCGGGACGCCACGCAGCTTGGCACGGGAGCCGGGTCTTGGGAACCCCAGGGGCTGCGCGGCTTGGGCACAGGCGGAAACTGAGACGCCACGCAGCTTGGCGCGGGAGCCGGGTCTTGAGAACACCTGGGGCTGCGTGGCTTAGGGACTGGAGGAATCTGTGGAGTCACGCAGCTTGGCACGAGAGCCGGGGTTTGAGGAACCTTAAAGCTGCGTGGCTTGGGGACTGGAGGAATCTGAGAGGCCACGCAGCTTGGCACGGGAGCCGGGTCTTGGAAACCCCAGGGGCTGCGTGGCTTGGGAACTGGAGGAATCTGAGAGGCCACGCAGCTTGGCACGGGAGCCGGGTCTTGGAAACCCCTGGGGCTGCGTGGCTTAGGCACTGGAGGAATCTGAGAGGCCACGCAGCTTGGCACGGGAGCCGGGTCTTGGAAACACCTGGGGCTGCGTGGCTTGGGCACTGGAGGAATCTGAGAGGCCACGCAGCTTGGCACGGGAGCCAGGTCTTGGAAACCCCAGGAGCTGCGTGGCTTGGGAACTGGAGGAATCTGAGAGGCCACGCAGCTTGGCACGGGAGCCGGGTCTTGGAAACCCCTGGGGCTGCGTGGCTTAGGCACTGGAGGAATCCGAGAGGCCACACAGCTTGGCATGGGAGCCGGGTCTTGAAAACCCCTGGGGCTCCGTGGCTTGGGCACTGGAGGAATCTGGGGCGCCTCGCTACTTGGCACGGAAGCTGTCGGGGAATGCATGACGGGCTGTGACTCGGCAACAGCAAGAGGGTTGAGCTGTGCCGTGGCATGACATGGCGAGGCGGAAGAGGGCGGCCACACCTCTTGGCGACGCCATCGCGTCGGAGGGTGTGCACCGTGTGAAGCCATCGGCACTAGCGTGTAGTCCGGCCCCCATACCATGGTCTCCAGCTCCTTCGGCGTGTACCTCGCACACGCCTGCTCCAACTCCTTGAAAAAATGCCGGGTCCACTCGTCGAACTCGAGATCTCCGTCGAGTTCGTCGAAACCAGCAGAGTAGGAGGGCGGGGGTACCTTAGCTCGGCGTGGAGAGGACGAGCAGGGCTTCTTCCGGCGCCGCGGCTTGCGTCGGCGTCGCGGACGGTCTGGAGTGTTGCCGGTGGGTCCGGGACAAAACCACGCCATTGAGACGAGCGTGTCGTCCGGCCCGCGCACCGTGTTCTCTAGTTCCCATGGCGGTCTCGCCATATCCTCGTCTTCCATGGCTTTGACAAGCTGCCATGTCCAGAAAGCATTCTCCGCGAGGTCGTCATCTTTTGGTGGGATCATTCTGTCACGACGCAGCATGTCTTTGTTGCAGTGCGACCCCAGGATGCAGAGAGCAGGACCAAATGCAGGTAAATTATATTTATTTAATGCAATAATTGCAGCAGCAGCGAAAACACAACTCGACTTGCTGACGGACAAACCAACAATGATCCCACGAAGGGAGAAGCGCACACCTGAACTAAATAGAGTACAAATTAGGGACAGGTGTGGGTGACCATGGCAACTAAGGCAGACGGGGCAAAAGAGGAAGTCCAATACAAAAAGAGTTCAAAACGGAAACCAAAGTCCAAGAAGGTAACTCAAACCCAAACTGTCACTTGGGAACCCACACAGGGTGTGACACATGGAGATGTATGGATCTGCTTATTCCACATACTTTTGTGTTTCTACTTCCTATCCTCTTCTAAGATTGTTGTTCTTTAAAAGACAAATTATTGGGCCGACTTTGCAATTTTTTTTCTTTCCAAAAGCCACAGTTCCATTGCCTCCCCATATGGTGTGCCATTTGGGACCCAGTGTTTGACCACAGGTCGAGGTCTTTGCAGCTCAGCCTCCCCCTGATCAAGACATATGGCTCTCAATGGATTTACTGGGTCCAAATGACACAAAGCGCCTCGCCAGGTAACACACACCAGCCAACATGGCATCGGTGACATCTGTGGTTATGTGGAAACTGAGAAAAGATGTGTGCAATTCCTGTCACATTTCCATTTTCTTGTGCCAGGAAAACAATGGGCGATGAAATTGGTGTGAAAAACTGTCATAGGGAAATAGCAAAAGGCCTGCATGATGGCGACATTGATGACTTATATTTCTGTCAGGTCAATATACTTTAGGGCTCACAGTTTGTAGATACACGTAAATAAATAATCCTGGATTTTTGGGCCCCAAATTATTCCTACCTTGGTCAAATTTTGAGTTAAAGTGAACTTTTATATCTTCAATGCATATGTTTTAGCTGGAAATATCACAACCAAAAGACTTTTCTGAACCGAATTCTCATTAAGTACACTGAAGATCTTCTGAACATAGACTGCAAAATACAGAAACCAATAACGTTGTTATTGTTCTTGCAAAATTCCACCACAATCACAAAAAAATGTACAGTTAACCCCCGAATGTGTTACGCCTCAGCCAAAATGATTTGTTGCATTGACATCTCAAAGTAACAAAAGACTGTTGTTGGCAATACCACTTGTTGAATTTAAAGATTCCACTGTATTTTTTGACAGGAACTTATTTTAATGTATTCAGTACAGTGTATTTTTAATCTTGCTATTTAACTTCTGAAAATAAACTGGAAGACCAAGAGAAAGAATTAATAAACATTTCATTGCCTAAGCCCAACGAAGCCTGTGATGAGTGAAAGTGGACATAAAAGAGTAATTTTTGAGAAAAGCTGTACTGGGAAACATTAGACTATAAACAGTTATGAAATTTACATGCAGATCACATGAATGAGAAGGTTTTTTGCAATCCCCACCGCAGTCTATTGCTTTTCTGCAAAACTGAGTAGTTTGTGTTTGCTTGCTTGGACTAACAGTCCATTATCGTTACAATGTATTTCCATCCCTGAATTGCCTATTTTCTCCACCGTGTATTGTTTCTAAAATGAAAGAAAACAACACATTGGTGGACGCTCAATGATGTGCTCCATCTCTATTAATGTGGTTCCTTGAGGACCGTCTTCCTTACTGGCTGCCTTATTCACTCAGAGCTTGGGCTCAAAAACGGTCAAGAAAAGTGTCGTGTTCTTTCAATCTTTAGCCTGTCTGAACTTTGAAATGCTGATGGTTCAGGTAATCAAGCTCCCGAGGTGGATCTCGGGGTTGTTCCCGAGGTGTTCCCAAAGTAAGTTGAAAGACTTAGTCTTTCCCAAAGCCTTCTACCGGTCGGACATGCCCTGAACACTTCCCCAGGGAGGCGTCCAGGAGGCATTCTGACCAGATGCCCAGGCTACGTTATCTGGCTCCTGTCAATGCCAAGGAGCAGCGGTTGTACTCCGAGTCTCTCCCGGGTGACAGTGCTAGTGACCTTATCTCTAGGAGAGAGCCCAACCACCCTACGGAGAAAACAGAACCGAGTCTGCATCACTGCAAAGGTCTCTCCAATTCACCTGTCGATCTTGCGGTCCATCTTTCCCTCACTTGTGAACAAAACCCAGAGGTACTTAAACTCCTCAATTTGGGGCAGGATCTCATCCTGGACCAAAACTTGGAACTTGGAACCGATCCAGTGAGAGTTGATGGTCACCAAACCGGAACTCCAAACCAGAACCAGGGCGAAATTCTGTCTATGAAAGTAATGAATAGAATCGGTGACAAAGGGCCATCCCTGGTGGAGTCCAACCCTTACCAGAATCGGTTTAGACTTATTGACGGAAACCAAAACTCTGACACCGGACATACAAGGAACGTTTGATACTCTATACTTCCAGAGTTCTATTCACAAAATTCTTAGAGGAACACGGTCAAATGCCTTCACCAACTCCACAAAACCCATGTAGACCTGCATGGACACCATCAAGAACACTCCAAGAGTGTAGAGCCTGGCCCACAGTTCCACGAAAAGGATGAAAACCACATTGCTCCTCCTGAATCCAAGATTCAAGATTTAGTCTGGCGGCAAAGTAAACAACAATCAGTATTTACCTCTAACCATACGTGAGAACCAACAATCGATGTTACATGCTGGTGATGCTAGCACATCAGTTGCATCAGAATTGTGTGACGTTTACACAAAAACATAGAGCGTGGTAGGTGACAACTGGTCAATATTGCAGAGACTCTTCTCTATTGATTAGTCATCAATAGGGCATACGTGGAAGTGACTTTTTCACATGCACAACTGTTGTTTGGTAATCGTTATTCATGCGGTTCAGAAAGCTAAAATGTTGTAAGCTGTTTTCCCAGAAGAATGGAACCTGTTTTTTTATCTACACAGTAGAAAGTGACTTCTAGTTTTCATCATAGAACAGTCAGAGAAGCACCATCTATACCAGGGGTGGGCAAACTACGGCCCGGGGGCCACATCCGGCCCGCCAAGTGTTTGAATACGGCCCGCCCAATCTTTCCAAAGTATTTCATTTAAACTCAACATACAACCTGGCATCATGGCCTGAGCCAACCTTTTGATGGTTTTATCAATTTCGTTTTTTGACATGGTCTGTTGTTTACAAAGTGCTCCTGAAAAAAGGGACACAAGCACATAATAATAATAATAATAATAATAATTATTATTATTATTATTAGATTATTATAATTATTATTAGAACTATTATGATTATTATAATTATTATATTAATGCTAATTATTATATTAATTATATATAATATTATTGTTATATTTGTATATTTTACATAATAATATAATAATTATTATTTTAATTTTATTGTAATTATTATAATATTTTATTATTTTTAAAATATTAAAATATAAATATAAAATAATAAATAATAATAGCAGATTGCATGACAATTTTACAGATACAATAATACCAGGTGGACTGTTACGTGTAAAATATATCGTCTGCCCCCCCGTAAATTTTGTCATATCAATGCGGCCCGCGAGTCAAAAAGTTTGCCCACCCCTGATCTATACCAAACGTTGGTAAACATAGCCTATTAGTGCTATTAATGTGCTGATAACTTTTTAGCGCCTGAGCTACCGGAGTCGGTTTTAATTATGTTTGAGTCCTGAAGGGACGTTTTTCATAGATGTCTCGCTTTATGACCTTACAGAGAACACAGTCCCAAACAGATGCTAATTACAGTTTAATTTTCAACACTTTTACACCCCACTGAGCTATGAACAAGATAACCTTATGTCATTTTTTTTTCCTCTCTGTGAAATGTTTTTTTGGCAGTATTTTTCATCATGAAAAACAACTTTCTGTACTTTTGCCTGCAGGAAAACAATGTGAAGAAATAAACCAGCACAAGGAAAATATAAAAGTCTACAACTTATCTGGATGAAATAATTTACCTGTACTTTAAGAAAAGGAATGAAAAAAGGCTAACTATTATTTATGGCATTATTACATATTTTGCATTTACTTAAGTCCTTTTTTTATGCTGAGGGAAGGATGAGGAATGGAAAAGATAACAACACATCCAAAATGAGTGTGTGTGATGATTAAAAGGTTACATTTTAATATGCAAAGAGCAAATCTAACTAATGATATACTGACTAAAAAAAATACTTCATTAACATGGAATCGAACATGAGCTTTGAGAAGACATTTTCATGAGTGAGCGTGGTTAAATGTAAAAGAGGTGCTATTTCTCCCACTCTAAATGATCACATGGGCCAGCATGTTTATTCCCTGCGCTGAGATAAAGATACAAAAGGGCGCATGAAGGCCTCTGGCATTTTTTAAAAATATATTGCTTGTGGCATTTCTACAACAGACATGTACGTGACATGCTCCAGGAAATGGATGACTTTGTGGTGTCGACGGCGTGCGCTGGCGCTCATCACTAGCGAGACCGAATGTGTGTTCACTGTGCAGTCTTATCATGACACGCGACACATTGGGGCGCCGTATTGCCACAGGCTTGGCATATGTGGAATAAACATAGACGCATAGTGAAGGCACGCCTGTGGCTCCACACTGGCTGTGACGCAAAGCATGACATATGAGGATATGTCCGATGTTTTATTCATGTCACCAAATCAGTGTTTGTCCAACAGTGATGATGTGTGTTTTGACATTATTCTGTAATTCTAGATTTGCTGTTGTTTTATTTTTTTAAAGTCAGAGTTTTCACATTAGCATGAATGCTGCACCACCAGGTTGTTACTGTGTGTCTTTATTAGTGTGCGCGAGCATACGTGGGTTGTTTTGTGTTTTGGCTGCTCTGAATAACCTCCCACACTCTCTCTTTTTGGAGACGAGCCTCGTGGAGGAGCTCTTATTCCGTGCCCTTTTTTCAATTTCCTAAACAAAAAAAAATGTTATACCTATGAAAAGAAATGCATTTCCTCTGTGGCTTTGCTTTGCTTTATTTGTATGAAATTTGGCAACAGAAAGCATGGGTTTTACTCACTCTGATATATTTGTTAAAAAATAAAATAAAATAAAATAAAATAAAATAAAATAAAATAAAATAAAATAAAATAAAATAAAATAAAATAAAATAAAATAAAATAAAATAAAATAAAATAAAATAAAATAAAATAAAATAAAATAAAATAAAACTTTGTCACCATCTTCTTGTTTTGATACCTTTTATTCAGACTAGTTCTTCTTTTGGAATCCACCCCAAAGAAATCCAAAGAAAAAGCAAATCATAAGAATCCTGAGGTCTACATGCATACAACCGAGCCATCAAACATCTGAAGTTAGTTTTTTCCTAATTTCCAAAGTGGCACTTAGCCTAAGACAAAGTGAGAGTGAAGGTCACGAGGCAGAAGGGCATCATCCATCACCATTTGTCAGGCTGTGGTGTGGTGTGACAAGTTATAATTCATTTTGATAGGAGCCAATGAACTTTTGTATGACATATGTATGCCTTATTTAAAAACAGTCAGCCCATCAAGCTATAAGAATGTCATTAATAATGTCGGAGTTGTCTTTGTCATGTCATATTAGCTGTATATTTCAATCAGTTATTAAGTAAAGTCATGCACTGTAAAATAAAATGGCATAAAGCGGTATTCTTTACCAAGACAGGCAGGCTGCTAGGTGACGGTGTCTCCATCTTTGGCTGCATTGCAGATAGCAAATTCATATTCTGTGGCTGAATCTCGATCCGCCTCTTACTCTCTGCCACAGGACCTGAAGAGGAAGCCATCAAGGGACTAACAGTGTAAGTCCTCTGCTTTATACATAAATACATCAGTAACATTCACAAAACAATCTATTTTTGGAGGTTTCCCTCAATAAATCCTATTGCACATATAAACTGTATAAGAACCTGGACTGCTGTACACATTTCTCTTTTTCTGACACTGTTATTAAACCCCATGAATCCGATTGACTTCAGATTTATCACGTAGCTCAATGTGCTTTAAAAAAACAAACCACTTACTTTAGGGTGTATTGCAGTATCCTCAGAAAATTTAGTACACACCTTCAGGGGGTGAAAATTGTCCGTCACTGCTGCAAAATGTCTTTGCAACGATTCTAAGACTTTGATGACATCCACACCCTATCAGGAGAAGCAGACAGACGCAGATAGAGAGCAACAGGATGATGCATAAATTAATATGTAGCAGGTGACAGATGTGAAAGTTTAAAGCTTCGCTGGGTTTTAGCATTCTAATTGTGACATTGCTCAACCAAGAAAGGGTAGGTGGTGTGTGTGAAAGTGAGAATAGAGAATAAAAAAAAGTGGCAAATGGAAGCAGAGATGGTGAAGCAGCAGCAGGTGGGAAGCAGGGAGCTGTGTGAAACCTAGGTCGCTCTAGATAAGACTCAACACAGGAAATTGCAATATGGAAACTCAAGTGGAATACTAAGAGACTCTCTCTGGGTGTCTGTGGGCTCCTTGCCTGGATTCAGCAACTGAAATGCAAAGAATTCATTGCTGATTGTACATCCAACAATTGGTGGAATGCTCCAGGTTACAAATGAGACATGTGAACGGAATACAGGAACGGTATCAGGCCGACACAATATCAATGGAAAAAATCCATAAAAAATGTGAATTTTTCATTTCAAGTATTTAAGTAAAACATTGTGGGGAAAGCTGTTGGGGTCAAAGCTCACTCAAATAGGCTCTGTTAACTCAAGTTAAGTTGACTCAGTTCTTTTTGTTGATATTCTGGCTGTGTAAAAACAAACCTAACACAAAAAGTGTGAACTGCCTCAACTTGAATTAAAAACTTTGACGAGAATTCTATTGCACATTTTTCCTAACCATCCATGAACCTGCGGAATCACGTGGGACTACAAATGAAACACTAGCAAAGACAAAAAAAAATATCCAGGCATAGACAACGTAAAAGAATCAATTCACAAAACTTTATTTTTTAGGAAAATATATGTGTCGGTATTCATTTCAACAATTTGCTTTACAGAGATCGACTGTATTGTCAGTCTCCTGGAGAAATTACAGAAAGGTTTGCTATGCTAAGCTAGAGCAAGCAAGGCTAATCACCGAGTCACAGAGGAAAGTAGTTCTAGTTGCAATATTTATCCAGGACAATCATGCTGCACGGCTGGTGACAGCACTGTTCTACGATGCCGTTGCGCTTCACCATCATATCCATATGCTTGTTGAAGGCGTATCCCACAATGTCGTTCATGTCGCCTGTTAAGGTCGCTCCCTCAGTCTTTGACGGTAAGAGACCTGATGGGACAAGATGGATCAATTATTTGCACATGTTTGAAAATGCTAATACGTAAGTATCCAACACTCTTACGTAGCACGGAGTTGAGGTCCCTTCTGGAACTGGTGAAAAAGCCTCTGTCCCCACAGACCATATTAAGAGCTTCCACCAGGTGAGGGCCACATAGGTGTTGTGAAGAAAGAGCTCTGGAGCACGGCCAGGACATTACTAATAAAACCAAGACTGAGGCAGAATGGAGCCACAGTGCTGCCATGATGGGTAAGAGCTACGCACAAATAAGTATGACAAGAAGTTAAACAATCTCTGAAACAAGACAAAACTAGAGAAGTCTATAAATCTGAACAACCAAATTGTCTTACCTAAAGGGTATTAGGAGAAGATAGACAAGCAGCAGCAGTAGCAGCAGTGGTTGATCTGCTGAGAACTGGTCGGCGTCAAGTCAGCGGTCTTCCGTCCATTAATACCCGCACTGTCACCTGAAAACGTACGCAGTATCTGCGCAGATAAGTACGTCGGTGTCCAACATTTTCCAGTCAGCTGGCGTTAAGTGACCCTTTAGGGCCAGGTGACTGGTCAGACTGGAAGCACTTTGGCAGCTTCAATTAGTAAAACAAACTGAACTTAATGAGCCGATATGATGTGATCACCTCTTGGTCAAACACGGATCAGCTTTCCAGACGTCTTTCTTCCCCTTTGCTCAGCACAAAATCACCAATTATGCCACTTTCAAGTGCCAGGTTGGTACAAGTCATCCTGACAAAGAATGAACAACCTAGGTTTTTCAATCTGGACTCCTTGCATAACATAATTCATCTTCCCAACCAGACATTGTCATACTTTTCATAGGACTCTATATTAAAAGACTAGATTAAAATAAAGAGCTTCGGTCATCTTGGGCGTCTGGGAAAGAAAAGTTATAACCCAAACCGATTCTTTCTGTTGTGCCGTATGGCCGCCAGAGAGGAAGTTGCACTGCTACGGAGCTAGCATGATCCTACAACAGGGATTTCAGATTTGCGGAATGTTTCCGGTGGACGCAACAGATTCAGTGTGAGCCCATGGTTAGATTTCATCACAGTTCTTGTGTGAATTTGCCGTAAACATCTCATTACCCAAAGACTGCAACTTTTTTTGTGGTTAGAGCATAGAAAACCTGTTGACCTTCTAAATATGTTTTTTAATCATTATTATTAATTATTATTAGCCCTCCTATAGTCACTTTTACACTTGTATCACCCGATATACTTACAAAATAATAGAAACTAAGACGTCATGGACATAAATAAGACCTTACATAGACTCATATGTTAGCATTTACAGCATACAGTATTTGGTGGCTATTGTCTCATCAATGTAATGTTCCTGACACCTAATAGCCAGTGTCGTAGAATACTACTAAAATAGTACAGATAATACATAGAAAGGTGCTGCTGTCAGCCATAACTCCCACCAGTGACGGGCTTTCTCCACTCAGCTAACCATGCTAACACTCAGCAACTCTACAGTAGCTTGTGACTCCTCAGGCCCCGCCTCTTAAAGGCACACACACACACAACAACACAGACATTGCACTACATCTTTAAATGCCTTCTAATTGTTTTCATTTTGACATTTTTATGATTGACAATGCTTAATTTGGGTTAAGAATACATACGATTTGTTTATATATGCACTTGTTTGATGATCGTGTTTTAGCCAGGGACGACTGGACTTACTATGTTTCATTCTATGCAATGCTACTACCACTCCCCGTAAACACACACCATGGCGGAATTACTGTTATTGTTGCAACCTCTATCAATTTTCGGAAAACATATTTCCAAGCATTCCATTAGGCTTTTTTCAATGGCTTTATTGTGATGCACAGCCACCCCTGGCTATTTGGAATCTAAACGATAACATACAGATTTGCTGTTTCCCATGCTGCACAAACAAAGAAAGCACACAAATATAGCCTACACTGCATAAACCCATAAATCAGCTCCACAATAGACTGGTAGAGTATAGTTGCAATGTATAATACACAGGGCTGCAAATATAGGTGGGGATTGAATTAAAATGCATTACTTGTTTGAAAATGATTTGATACGGTCACACGCCTTCAGACTGTGCTATACAAGCTGAATAATTATGAGACTTTTTATGAAAATGGAAACTGCATGCAGCCCTAAAAAACTCACAATTGATGCGTCTTTGTGTGTATTGTGACTCTGAATTATTATTTGGTTTTCAATGTTTATACTATGAGGACTTTTGAATGTAAAGCTAAGTCTGTCCCATAATTACAATACACAATACTATCCTTACCATCCAGCTGGACCATCATTATAACCATTAGATTATATTTTCTGGTGTTCGTATGTGTCATTGACTTTAGCATCATTTCAAATCTCCTGTTATAATAAATAAAGAAATGAAGTAGTAGTAATCTTTCGGCACCAAAGCGTGTCCCTCGCATCATTTATTATAGTGCTTACTAATGATTACGTCCCTAGTTGATTAATCTGAAGCTTGTTTGGATTATTTGAGTAATCGGTTCGGCCCTAGATGGACAAAATAAATATAAACCAAACAGAAACAGTTAGTGGCTTGATCCGCAATGCTGCATAAAATATATATACATATAAATATTAGGTCTGCATTACTAAGGAAATAAAAAATATAGACATTTGACAGGCTGGAATTAATTGTGGCTCAACTGGCTAATTGATTAATCATCAATTTCTGGATTCATTGTTGCAGCTGTAATTTGTTACGTTAGTTTTTATATCAACTACCCTTTCTTCCTGTAACATTCATCATTCATCTGGGCTCGGGACCAGTACGGGAGTACTTCAGTGGCTCTGTGTTGGAGGAATAAATAAATTAAATGCAGTAATTAAAAATAAACGAGCACAATTACAACAAGGAAGCGAATGTGTGTTACCAATGTTATTCTGTACCCATCAAAGATTCTCCTGTTACAGTTGGAATGTATTGTGTAGTTAGTAAAAAATCGCTTCCAGAAACTGGCATACAATTCATATTTTTATCCAGAGAGAATGTACAATGCACGGCCTCACTGCCAAACAACGCGGCTGGCACAAAGCCAAGCATTGTTAACCTAAGCTGTGCACAGTTTGGGAAAACTGCAAGCATTTCCAGGTGAGTAACAACTTAAAGTGATAATCATGTAGATGTGAATGACTAAATTTATTATAAAGGTAAGTTAAAACCGTTCAGCTCAACGTCTTTCTACAGGTGATGTCTTTATTTATTGTCTCCTATATTACCATCACACTCCAATGTTGACCACCACGCTTCCCCCCCTCCGTACCATCTGGTTCTCTTGGCAGTGGAATGCTGTTTTTGCACAGCTGCCACCTCACCGGTAATAACTTACACACGGTTGCTGGACGTAAACAACAACAGTGTTTTGGGAGATGACAGAAGAAGACAAATGGGGAGTATACTTAACACATTTATCCCATGACTCATCTTGGGGCGATATTATATTTTCGGAGAAATAGTCATCACTATGGGAACCCTTTAGGTCAGGGGTGGACCCCTGGGCCACATCAGGCCCTCCAAATGTCTTAATCCGGCCCACTGGGCATTTAACATGGAATAACATGACTTGCAGTGCTATTGTAGAATGCTTGAGGTGCCAAAATAGTCAGATGCAATCTGTAGTTTGGATACCAACAACACATCACACGGACACACACAGTAACTTAGCTACCGCACCATGCGGGCATACAAAGGAACCATATATTCTCGCCACAAGACATAATGTACATCTTTACAGTTTCACCAATTAGTGTCACACACCACTGATCAATACACATAGATAGTGTTTTGTCAGGGTAAACACACAAAAAAAAGCAATTGGATTTGCGTTCCCTCATTTGTTCCCAGGTTCTGCACCAGTCAACCCCATTTAGAGGCCAGGACAGCTGATTGCTGCACCACCTGCGCAATTTTTGGGAGGGCTGCTTACCAACGTCAGGTTCTATTTGCCGCCTGGGTTATGAGCATGGCTGACCTCAGAAGTCATGGCGAGCGCGGCGGTGGCTAGTTGGCTGCTAGTGCTTGCAAGTGGGTGAGCACACACATACGGCTTGATAAGCACACACAGTTCGCAAACAAGGCTGGCTTGCAAATATTTGAGGTCAGGCAACAAGGACATTGATTGCTGAATATCTAAAAATCTGCTTTATTTATTTGTCAGTCCCACAAATGCTACTGAATTTTTTATAGTCATACTCGTAGTGTATTTCCGCATGCAGTGCTGACTTAAACTTAAAAACTGGGACATTTCCTGACATTTCTGTTTTATTATTACATATTTAATGAATTTCACAGACTGGCACTCAAGGTAGGTGTACACAAATAGCGTTTTTACGCAGAACGTCCTTTCCTTTTTAGCCTTGAATCTGGTTGCTGCTAATGAGGACACACATCAGATCAGAGAGTGTTTGTGAGTTAAAGTCTCCCTCCGTGGCTCAGCGGACATCATTAGACTGACTGACAGTGGTGTGTGTTTGTGTGTGTGTTAATCACCAAGAGTCAGGAAGGCAAGCCGACATTTAGAATTCATGTTGCAGTAGTTACAATAACCAACGCGATATTGGGTGGGTTGGTTATGTCAGTATGTATATGGGTAATATATCGTACAGTATCATCGACAGCAGCAAATAAGTTTGGTCGAGTTCTATCACATAGAGCCCACTTTTCTTCGCGTTATCAATGTTCTCCCACAGGACCAAAGTGTATTTGCCAGGTGAAATATAAAACTACAACAATAATCCTCAAGATTGTCCCGATCCATCTTCTGTATTTAGTGCTTCCCTTCTGCCAAGTTGGCCTCGGGGGGTTTAAGAACCTCTATCTGTCGACCCCTTAATCCGCCTATTTTCCTTTGTTGCACACAGCAGCTCCAGGTAAGGACACTTTTCCAGTTATTGCAAAATCTTGTTAGCTTCACTTTCCTATAAAATGTTGGGGGTTTTAAGCTGGTTTTCCTCAACATTTCCGAGTTCCAGTAATGCAACAGGGCTATTCAACTGGCAGCTCGTGGCCGAAATCTGGTCCATGAATGACATCAGACTATGAGTTCAGTTCAAAACCTGGGGGGGATTAATTTAGTAATACAGTAAACCTCGGATATATCAGACTCGGATATATCGGAAATTCGCTCACAACGGACAGATAAAAAAGAACCAATTTTTCTGTAATGCATTTCCAATAAAAATTCATTGCATACGTATATCGGATTTTTTATAACGGATTTCGCCTATTTCGGACAAAATCTCCAGTCCCGTTCCAATTTCCCTTGCATATATCGGATGGCCGCATCGTGGCCTTTGATCCATCTTTGATCCATGTTCACAGCCAAAGCTGAAGATTATAACATCTTTGTATGAATTACAGACATGTACATGAGTACAACAAAAAAAAAAAATCTCAAATCTGTAGAAATGCCTTCTTGTTGCTATTAGCGAGGTTTAGAAACCAAACGATAAACGTAAGTGCAAACGATAATGACGTCACAGGCTATTGACATGTATGGGAACTTGCCGACTTGTCAATAGCCTGTGACGTCATTATTGTTTGCGTTTACGTTTATTGTTTGGTTTCTAAACCTCCCTAATAGCAACAAGAAGGCATTTCTACAGATTTGAGATTTTTTTTTTATTTCGTTGTACATGCTCATGTACATGTCTGTAATTCATACAAAGATGTTATAATCTTCAGCTTTGGCTGTGAACATGGATCAAAGAAAGTTCCCCCATGGCATTGCGCGTCCGTGTAATGAATGTGGCGGACATTTTCCGGTATACGCATATAACGGATTTCGCTTATATCGGACAAAACCAGTGGGAACAATTGAATCCGATATATCCGAGGTTTACTGTAGCACTGTCATATAGCAGATCTTTGACTAGAAGTATTTTAACTATGCAAGGTGTGCCTGTCATATAGACCATTCATTCATTCATTTTCTACCGCTTATCCTCACGAGGGTGCGGGCGTGCTGGAGCCTATCCCAGCTGTCTTTGGGGTACACCCTGGACTGGTCACCAGCCAATCACAGGGCACATATAGACAAACAACCATTCACACTCACATTCGGAAACCGGAGTACTCGGAAAAAAAACATGCAAACTCCACACAGATGGACCGGAGTGTCACGCCCTGTGTGGGTTCCCAGGTGACAGTTTGTCTATGTTCCCTGTCTGGGCTTTGGTTTACTTTTTGGACACCCTTATTTTGTATTGGACTTCCTGTTTTGCCTCCTCTGCCTTCGTTGCCATACCCACACCTGTCCCTAATTTGTCCTCTCTATTTAGTTCAGGTGTGTGCTTCTCCCTTTGTTGGATCATTATCGTTTGTGCGTCTGTTCCCTGAGTTGCTTTTTCTTGCTGCTGCAATTACTGCACGCAATAAACATTATTTACCTGCTATTGGTCCTGCTCTCTGCATCCTGGGGTCGAACCTTAAAGCTCTTGTGACCGATTGTGACACGGAGGGTGGAATCGAACCCAGGTCTCCTAGCTGTGTGGCCTGTGCACTCACAACTCAACAACCGTGCGGCCATCATATATACCAGTAATTCCCAAAATGTTTCCAGTCACGTACCGCCTCATTTTACCTGAAGCCAGGTAGCCCACTACTATCCTAATTAACTTGAAGTACTGAACATAATTAATTGGTTAATTAATTTATAGTAATTCCGGGTCAAAAATTTGTATTTTTATCATACGTAAAGAGGATCTTTGCAGTGCCCCTGTCACATTGAGAATCTTTGAGTTCAGTTGAATTGAAAATACGGCACTTTTGAAGGTTCGATGTCTCCAGTGTTGGTCTACACATCCATATCTGTTTTATATGCTGACCTTCTCAGGATCCCATTCTCCTGCAGAGGGAAGCCATGACTTGACCATCATGGCTCAGTGATGCGAGATGTAGTACATACAAGTAGATATGCTCTCGCACACGCTAAGAAAACAAGATAATAGACACTAGATCAAACTGTCAGACATGATGGTATGTGCATTTGAGGGAATGCTGCTTAGACAATAATTTAGATTATACGTTGTCCACTCTCATGCGACGAAAATCACTGAAACGGGCAATTTAATATCACGCTCTATAACTCTGAACAGCAGTTTGCCTTATCTGCGTGGTCACACAGGTAGCTGTGAGTGTGTGGACCACATGTGTTCCCAGGGTGGTCCGTGATAAGGAAGAGAAGCTATAAAATACAGAAACGTGACATAGATACTAAAAACCACAAGTCCGGTCCAGTTGGCAAGACAACGCAACAGAAAAGATGAGAAATGTGTTTCATTTCTCTCAAGCAGAAGGAGATAAAAAACACGACCCAGGGGGGCTTACTTGTCAAAGGATATGCAAATGTATTAACAAAAGGAAACACTTAATGGTTTTTAATATCACTGGGCTGACTGGTGGCTTTGTATGACTTTGTGTATTATTGGCTTTATTTATTGGAATATATTAGGGTTGGTTTGGGCCTTTGTTGGTCTTACCTTTTCTGAATATCATCACTGAAGGGGACTTGTCCAGGCAAGCCCGAGATAAAAATGGAATGACAACCACAAGCTGGAAATTGGCTGCTTAGTATAATAAATGTCAATAATAATGGATGTTGGGTATAAGTTGTACTATTAACACGTTTACGATAATTAAACAAAGTAGTCCTAAAAAGTGTCACTGTCCTGGCTGCTCAGTACTATATTAATAGGAATGACTTGACTTGTATGACGACCGAAGAAACCAGAGAAAAGCTATGCACAGGAAGAACAGGCTAACTCCACACAGAGATGTCCTAAGGCAGGGGTCTCAAACACGCAGCCTGCAGGCCAAATGTGGCCCGCAGGACACTAGTTTGAGGCCCCCGCCTTGATATGAAAGTTTAATGTTAGTGCGGCCTGCGCAAGTTTGATATGGATGCTGTATGGTATCATGTACCCAGAAAAAATGATTACGTTTGATTAATGTTCATGTTAAAGGTTAAATGACTGTTAATAGTTATCCTCCCTATCCGTGTGGAAGTGGTAAGTTTTTGGCTATTTAAGTTTAAAGGAAATAACTTGAAGGCTAGGTCGCTAGCTCTCTAGTTTGCGAGTTAGCATGTGTCTCAAGACCCTGCAGTTGCGCAATATGTTGTAAATAAAAAGAGTATAAATGTGACTATAGTCGTGTTTTGTCATGTCTACAGGGCTCTAATAATGCTTTGTTCATTTTAATCTGAAAAAAAATAATTAGTCTACCCACCAACTATATGTGGAGTTTCAGACCCCTGTCCTAAGGAGATTTGAATCCAAATCCTTCCCATCTCAGGACTGTGTGGCCAACAGGCAAACCACTCGTCCACCGTGCTGAATAACAAATGTTGACATAAACTAGGTCTTTTCTACAAGATGCAAGTCATTAACGTGAACAAAATTTTGTGAAATATGCTTTACTGATCTTTTGAAGCCACTCATGTAGAATACAAAACCACAGAGTGGAAGTTGGACCACCTCAGGTTTTAGAGAGACTGCCAATTATGGTATTGGTATCGATATTGGTAAGAATGGCAGTGTCTTTATCTCAATGGATATCTTCAAAGCAGGTCATCTCTAGAAAAAATGACCTGTATTTGCTGTGAGTCACTTTAAATTTGAACAGTGTCCAAAAATGGATGAACTTTAGCTCATGCATTTTTTTTCAGTATGAGTATGTGATGCCCTTTAAAAAGTAACAATCCCCAAACATCTAAAGAGCTGAGTAACCACCACCTCGGGCTTCCAGTCTTGGAATTTTGCATGTTAGGCTTCTATTTGTTGGCCTGTGAAAAATGCGATTAACCATGATTGTGTGAATTAATGTGACACCTCCCTCGGGCTCTGCCTCAGAGGGTATACGTCAAATCGTAACTTCATAGATAGGGAACATAATTCAATACAGATGATTTTAAGAAAGCATGTAAACCCAAATTAGCTCCAACCTTCAGAGTTTGCATCCGTGCATAGATCTATATTCAACTTTTCAAAAATATACTTTATCATGTCAAGTTTATCAGATTCATGGTGGAAATCACTGCTTTAGATTGAAAGTGTCCCTAATCTTATATTTTTGTTAGTAGGCCATCTTCTAAAGTCCCCAAGGTAAGCCAGTAGGTGACACTGTTCTCTATAAAGATCTTTGACTTTGCCGGGTGACTTTCTCCTCTAAAATATCGCAATCAGTGACAGAGGGGCTGTCGGACCCCTCCCCCCATCATTTAAAAAAATGAGTGTTTTTTCCCCAAGACACTAATTGTCTCTTAACATTATTGAGTTCTGATTAGAGAATTTAACTCCCAGACAAGGACAATGCCTTTGAGTGGACAAAAAAAAATAACACCGCTGGTGTATGTGTGTGTGTGTGTGTGTGTGTGTGTGTGTGCTACCTAGATTTAATTTGGTCCTGATGTAGCCAGGTGATGCACCGAGTTGCCATGTTGGAGTCATGCATCAAGGGTAATGAGAGTTGCATGCCACAGCTGACTGCAGGGAAGGCAGGCATAGTGTTGACTTTGAACGCCCTTCAGTAAGTAGACCGACCCCCTATGCAGCTGCTTGAGCCATCAGGTGAGTGAAATGCATTCAGTAAATACTCTATATAAAAACACATCGTGCATGCATGCACATATTGGGGCGTATGTACTGTATAGGCAGTCTTGTTTACTTGTCTTCATGAGTTCATTTTTTTGGTACTTCTTGCTATTGCCAAGAGGGGGCGCACTCTGCATTGCATCTTGATTATGTGTTTGATTTTGATATCTCCTACCAGAGGTGGGCACACTTTATGACTCGTGGGTCACATTGAGTTTAAAAATTTGTCAGGGGGGCCGTCTATATATAAGCAGAACAACATACTTGCTCACGGTGCAACAAAATGAGAATAAAACATATCCATAGCATGTTAACGCATCACATAAATCAACATCTCAGCGCTAAACGTAACACATAACTCAAAACTCTTATTCCCAAATGCACACAAGGCATGCTGGGTAGTCCAGCTGCAACAACAATATGAACAATAAAACATTAACAACCCTCTCGAAATATTTTGCGATCCAGCAAAAATGCAACAAACACAGCAAAATGTTGAGCGAAAGAGGGGCATAAGCTACCCAACATGCCTTGCGGCAGGAATATATAGGTGTTTTTGTAGCATAGTGTGTGCATACATATGCCCACATGGTACAGTTGGTAGCTTACTTTGCTGATCGTGTGTTTTGATGTGTTGTGTTGTTTGGATCACTTTGTGGGTCAGGCTACAGATTGCATTTGACTATTTTGGCAACTCAAGCCTGCCACATTGTACTGCACGTCATGTTGCCGACATAGTACACAACAACAGACAAACGGCAGCATGCAGTGATACAAGCTATGAGGAAATAACGCCAAGCAAATGCGTCACAGTACTCTTTTGAACGCATATTGTTCTGAGAACCAAAATGCTTAACTCGGTACTTTCCTCCACTTGGCTCATGGGACAAAGTGGTGGGGGGTGGGTGGGGAGTAATTGTTGATGCACTACACTGCTGAAGTGGATGTCATATAACATGTCAAAAACCCATATCTCTTCATGAAATATGCCCAAACTCCATTTCTCCCTGAACTCACAATTTGGACAACAAAATGGCCGAGCACATGCTTTCCCCAAGAATCCACCCCTGAGTTGAGATGAAATAGCTTTGCAAGTGCCATACAGCCTCCCGAGCATGAGACTTCTGGAAGAGTAATTACTGCAAAGAACTGCTCCCGGCCCCCCGTGCTGAACTTGATCCCTGAGGCTGTAAAAGGGGTCAAGATGTTTTTCTTTTCTTCTACTCTCGCGTCCCACCTGAAAATGATGTCAATGCAATCTTGTTTGGACAGACGTTGTCTAATGACTGAAGCCCACACTGATCAATTTGATGAATCTTATTCCCTAACACATCACTATACAATAATGGAAGACCAACCATTTAACTTCTTGTTACCGTATTTCCCTTATTATGTTTGCCCTGGCTCATAAACACATTATGATGGGACTGTCTGTGAATGCAGCTTTTTGTTACAACTATGTTAGGATCTGATTTTGACTTCTGTGTCATGTTTTCCAGTCTATGGTAGACAGTTAGCATCAGAAAAGGCAATTAATTGCTTTTTTTGAGTATGCTGACTTTCTGTGGGTTTTGAATGTTTGAACAATCTTAGCTAGGGCTGTAAATAATGATTATTTTCTTTGTCAATTAATCTGAAGTGTGTTGTTTCTATTAATTGAGTAAACGCTCAGGCCTTAGTCAGACCAAATCGATATTAACCAAACACAAACTGTTAATTTTTTGGTCCGCGACATACGTATCAGAAAAGAGGCAAAAATGCTGATCCATGTTTTCCAAAGCCAAAGCTGATATAAATGAATATCTTACTTTTTTGCCAAAACCACAAAATTGATAGGCCTGCTTTCATGGATGACTGAGGAAATGTTCATATTTTCATATTTGAGAGGCTGAAATCTGAGAATATTTACATTAAAAAAAGATTAATCGAACACCAAAATAGTTGTCAATTAACTGGATAAATGATTAATCATGATTCATGAACCAGAAATGTTGCAAAAAATGTTCCCTCCCTATTTATGGCCACGAGGGTCGTGAGGGTGCTGGAGCCTATACCATCTCTCTTCGGGCGAGATGCGGGGTACACCCTGGACTGGTGGCCAGCCAATCACAGGGCACATATAGACAAACAACCATTCACACTCACATTCATACCTATGGACAATTTGGAGTCACCAATTAACCTAGCATGTTTTTGGAATGTGGGAGGAAACCGGAGTACCCGGAGAAAACCCACACATGGGGAGAACATGCAGTCTCAGCACAGAGATGACCGAGGGTGGAATCGAACTTGGGTCTCCTAGCTGTGTGGCCTGCGCGCTGGATAATAATCTTGCCTTGTTAAAATGGGCTTTATGGCAATTTCTGATCCAAATATGGTTAATATTTTTCATCTGTGTCTAAAATACACACAATCACATGCATATTTGTATGTTAGTGTTAGTGTCTGCGTGTATTACCACCATGTATGGCATACCCAAGTAAGTACCTGCAGTGTTTTGGCAAAGGAGCGTATTCTTGATGTCACCTCAATTTGTTTCGAGCCCAAGAGGTCTGACCCCTGAATGCCTATAGCAATGAAATAATTGGAACCAAAACAATCTTCATGCCAAGCCTATTTCCTACCCGGATATAGTACCCTCCGGCTTCTCTAAAAGAGCCATGAAGCTTAAGTAACAATTGAACAACGGTATACTGCATAAGGTTCATAGTGTTTCATATGGGACTATGTTGAAACAGGACATCCAAATTGTAGCCTTGTGTTTTTGTTACAAGTACAATCAAGGAGTGTTTTGATTAGAAAGAGAATATACCACACTCATTAATTCAAATGTGCCTATTATAGTGTGATTTATGAGTGTAAAATGTGATAAGGATTGTGTACACGGGGGTAAAGGACAGCTGTGCATGCATTTTTAACACTTCATATCAATAAGGGAGGCAGGCGGAGGTTTTAATTTGTAGCAAGCTATTGGTTACAAATCACATTCTATTCGTTGTCAAGCGGATTTGCGGTAATATTCACAGACGCATCTCATATATGCTGAAAAAATGCCAAAAAATGACTGAATGTTGCTGACATTTCACCCTCTTTCTTTATGAGTATTGTACGTATTGTACCTTTAGTGTGTCTTTATAATTGGACTTCATAAATAAATGCAAAAGAAAGTCTCGAAGGAATCATTTTTTTATATTGGCTGAGCTACTTGAGCATGCTCTGTGATGCTGAATGCTTAAAAAAAAACCACACAATCCCAGTTTGTTAGTGTGTGTAAGTCTCTCTAGTAAAGCCTCTCCCTTTGGCATAGAAGCATCTAATTAGGGTAAAAGGTAGATGCTTGTTAATTAATCACAGCTTTATTTTTTTAAAGGCCTTGATGAAATTCTCCACCACATGTGCCTTAATTAAAGTCATGTTTTGTTTTTTGCCTGTATTGTCACTTCAGCTACACTACACTCCACTCCCTCCACACCCCAACACACAAATGTGTGTTACATGATATAATGAGCTACTTGTTGTGGTTTATGTTCTGACAATTATAATAGTTTGAAATAGTTTTTCAGCATTGTCCAGTTATGCAAACCACAGCTACTAAATGCATTACAACTTTGTTCTCATAGTGTTATCACAAACACACTTTCACATTGATAAGTAGTGTTTTTTTCTTCCTAAAGTTAAATGCTAATGCAGTAGAAGCAGTACTCTTCAGGGTAATTCTAATTAAGCAGAGTTTAAATGCAGGGGCACACCAACAGTGACTTAAAATCCTCCCAACAGAAGAAATAGTGTTAAAGCTTGACCAAAGACAAAAAAAGTAAGAAGATGTATAGTTCTGAATGGACTGCAAATCTTGTCGTGTTGTGTAAATCACAGGAAAAACTCTGGGCATGGAGGGTATACGATTTTAGAACCTATTAAATCTAGTCATCTAGAAACTAGGACCACAATAAGAACGGGTCGGCACGCTGAAGGTCGTCTTTTGTTTCATTCATCCTTGTGGCACCACAAAATAAGACACCCGTCTGTTCTGCTCTGATGTCATCTCCATTATGACTGGTTTAAAAAAAAAAAAAGCTAAGGTAATTGTCAAACGCTGTAATGAAATGCCAGAAAATGTTAGCAAATTAATTGGATTTGTTCAGGCTGTGATTTACTTGATGTTATTATCTTGTCATGGCCTCATTGAAGCCAGTAGTTATCTCCTTCCTCTTCTTCATTTGACCCTGCAAATTATAAATGCTAAGGAAAATGTTTTAGAATCAAACTTAAAGGGATAGTTCAGATTTTTTGACATTCACAGCAAGTCCAGTTCTGGTTAGATTTTGGTGATGAAGAATGTAGTTCCGCTCAGATGCTGGAGCCATTTTGGTCAAGAGTTGGGCTTCTAAAAACAATATTCATTCATTCATTCGTTTTCTACCGCTTGTCCCAGCTGTCTTCGGGGGAGAGGCGGGGTACACCCTGGACTGGTTGCCAGCCAATCACAGGGCACATATAGACAAACAACCATTCACACTCACATTCATACCTATGGACAATTTGGAGTCGCCAATTAACCTAGCATGTTTTTGGAATGTGGGAGGAAACCTGAGTACCTGGAGAAAACCCATGCATGCAAACTCCACACAGAAATGGCCAAGGGTGGAATTGAACCCTAGTCGCCTAGCTGTGAGGTCTGCACGCTAACCACTCGACCGCTGTGTAGCCCCCTAAAAACAATATGCGTTCAAAAAAAGTAATACATTACATGTTATCAGGTAAGACACTCCTCCCCCCGAGTAGATAATAACGGTGCTGGGTAGATCCAGCTATAGTGAAACACTCGGGCATTCTCGTAGCGTTATCATGTAGCACTAGTGCTTAATCTTTCATGGAAAAAATAACAGTATAATGAAAACAGTGACTTACTATGTCCCCGCTCATTGGGATGCTGACTGATGGAATAGCTGTATCTTCCAGCACAAGACTTTAGCATAGTCCTCAGGTAAAAAATGTAACTTAACTTATTGGACTTATTGCCATAACCTTCTACAATACACGTGTGAGGCATGATTAATAACCTCGCGTTAACTTTTCCAAACTCACAATACTGCGAAGGTCCAGTAGGTGGTGTTATCGCTTGGTAGTGGCTTGAGACTAGCAAGGCATTGTGTTACTATGGCAGAAAATTATACTAGGTCTTCGTGTTACGATATTGGTTAATTTCCTGCTCAATTATGTCCATGAAACATTGTTGGCTTTTTTCGAGTGAGCTCTATTACATGCATTGTTAGTTTTACACAGAGTGTTCACAAGTTACTAAAATTAGAATAGATTATGTCAATAATTTCCTATGGGATAATATTTATGCATGTATTATTTAGCTAAGTCAGCTGAGGTTCAGGCTGCAACGGCTTGCAACTCAACCACCATGTTTATTTCCTTTTCTTTCAACTAGTCACTCTTCTTTTTAAACGGCACAAAACAATATATATAATACATTTTCAATGATAATGCATTGTGTTCAAGCATCGACATTTACAATTACATTCTGGCAGGCTGTATTTTGTTGTCAGCATGAATAAGACGGATGTGCTGCTGTATACACAAACAACGAGGGACGGATATGACAGATTCCATTAAAACCCATAGATCCCTTTAGTAGCTCTTCACCTTAACCATCAGAGAACTATCTATAGCCCCCCTTTTGCATTTTAAATGCAGCTGGAAACGTGTCATGCCTTAGGAATCTTCCAACGTTAACCCTCAGCTGTTGGCTGTGATTCAATTTTCTGACAATCCATGCAGGGGATTTACTGTGAAGCTGCATGTCTCGTTGAAAGCTTTTCTCCATCATGCCAGACTCCCATGGCATCCCAACGAACAAACACAACATAGTTTTCCAATTGGTGCTCAATGATGAGTCAAAGCGGGATGCTTTTTTTCGTGCTCATACATAAAAGAGTTTGACACAATGTTTGCTATTTGTGGATTCTTTTGCCATCCGGTGTCTCATCTAAGCTCGGTCGCCAGGGAATGGGAGAAAAATCTGCTGCTGTTTCACACCATTACACTGGAAATTTCTGACTAATGAGAACACCTGAATATAATGTATATAATCGCTTATCGATAAACCGCAGGGGTCCACATTGCAACATAGGATATTTACACAGAAAGTCACACTATAAACCTTGCAATCCTACCTACAGTCAGTGTTCCCAGCGTCACTCGTTAATGCTGATGAGTGACATGTGAGACTTTTATTCATACGAGTTTAACAGCTGACACGGTCCAAGCAGACCAAGCTCCACATGTGGCCAAACTTATTTAAGATTTGTCAGATCAAAACACTCGCTGCCTAAAACTTGATATTACCGTCCACGTCACTACTCTATTATTTGTTATTTGTTACTTTTCTTTTGATCGTAGCTGCAAGATAACTCAAATTGTAGCCAAAGAAGGTGAAAAACACTATTGAATTCTTGAAAGTAACTCATGGCAAAACATAAAGTGTCGTGGCAAGAAAACAATTCAATTTAAGATTAAAAGTAACCTTAAATGTTTATGTATCCCTTTCATATGTCATTTAGAAATGCTTTATAAATGTAAAACTAGTTATGTCAGAGGCGAAATGGACTGATATTTGTGCCTACAATGAAAGAGTAAACAAGAGTCTTGGATGAGCAGAAAACTCTATTAAATATGCTCCAGAAAATTAGTTTTTTGGGGGAGTAGAGGTGGCCCCCAATTGCACCACACTTTGAAATTCCCTGCTTTCGACTATGCTATTACTAGGATGTTATGAAATATTGCAAAAGATTGCCTTTCCTCCATCTAAAATATCATCATGGCTGTTTCAACTGTTTTTTTTTCTGATACTGAAAATGTACAAAATGTTTTCATTAGGTTAAGTTAGATTACATTAGATTACATTTGATTGCATTAGATTACATTAGATTAGATTAGATTATCGTCACACTGCACAAAGTCAGCCATGGTATGTCCAACATGACAGAATGAAAAGAAGTTCTCCTCCCATTCCCTGTGGAAGTGGTACATTTTTGGCTTGTCTGTTTTAAACCCTTAAGTTTAGAATAAACTGGATGCTTCCTTGCAAGCTGGCAGGCTAATAGCTAAAACCATAGTTAAATAGTTAAAACCATCTCCCTGATGCCGTAGCCAGCATATTACTGTGAGCAGTGTGGTATAAACAAAGAATAAAATGATTGAAAAGGTGGCAACAGAGGTGTTATTTCATGTCTGCAGTATTTAAAAAGTCCTAAACAGGTCAGGTCTGGAACCAGTTAGCCATGATAAACTGTAAAGCAAATGTCATTTCCTCTCAGACACAGCAAAATCAGAGGTCTGCAGTGGTCTCTTAGATTTTTCCAGAGCTATGTATAGCTGCACTAACGCCAAGATAGAACGACATTTCAATCTCTTGTAATGACTTCACATAAAAGCCTTCTCATGAGTTCATCGGTGTGAAGAAGAAGCAGCAGCAGGAATTATTAAAGGCTAAAGATTAAACTCTACAGCACATATTAATTTATTGGCTGCCAAGCAACTAGGGGTTGCACACGACTTAAAAAAAAGTCCTTTATCCCGAGCTCCATGACAGCCACACGTGTTGCGTGGCAGTGTGATACACATTGCTGCCTCCACAGAGCCTGTGCAGCATTTTTTTAAATGACAAATCACTGCATGGCTTCTGTGATGGTAAAATTTGCTGCATACACGTTTCTATTTGCCACATGAAACTATTATTTCTATTGAATGATATCTGAAATAGCCTTAGAGCAAGTCGTGAAAATTAAAAAAAAGAAAAGACGGAATGCATATGATGGGGGTGATGGGGGCACTGCAACTTATTGTTATTAAAAGATGCATTGGTCTTCTATCTTGCACCCTGCAGGCGTAATTATTTCAACTATAATCCATTTTCTTGGCCTGAAGTCACACAAAGCTTTATCTGATAAACCTGTGGCTTCTCCATTTTCCAACACGCTGATCTATACAATGGGTCAATGTCTAGATCACTAGCCACTAGCAGTTGTCTTCTACTGAAATGATAGTCTGATAAAAAGAAATAAAAACTTTGGAGCAACAGGATAGGAGGTCTACCGCTTACCCTCACGAGGGTCGCAGGGGCGCTGGAGCCTATCCTAGCTGTCTTCGGGCGAGAGGCGGGGTACACCCTGGACTGGTGGCCAGCCAATCACAGGGCACATATAGACAAACAACCATTCACACTCACATTCATACCTATGGACAATTTGGAGTTGCCAATTAACCTAGCATGTTTTTGGAATGTGGGAGGAAACCGGAGTACCCGGAGAAAACCCACTCAGAGATGGCTGAGGGTGGAATTGAATCTGGGTCTCCTAGCTGTGAGGCCTGTGCACTAACCACTAACCACTTTCATAGTTTATATTTACATTAAATGTCAATGATGTACTTAAATTGTGTGATGTTCTTATAGATTAGTTAAATAGCTGTAAAGCCGGATGAAATACACTTTAAATATTCACATAATAGTATGCAAAAATGGGTCACACATCTAATATCACACCGGTGCGGCTTGATACTAACGAGGCATCAAGTGTCATTGGCTAATTTGCATATCATTTGCATGTGACATAACAGATGATGTAGGATAGAAGAGACAAAAAAAGTGACAAAAAATATCTTAATTATGTAAAAGTAAACTTGATTCTTAGTTTGTTAATTTAAAATTGGCCACCACTTCATAAAAATAAAATAATGATAATATTTTATCTCCAATTACATCCAGCCTCCACATTTTATCTTAGGACTACTTGGAAACATTTCTGTTTTAGATCATACATTAAGCATATGTGACTCATGGATGCGTCATAGTGGCTCCACTATGCTCTCTGTCCACAGGAACCGATGGCTTGCGATTGCTTTGGGGCGAGGCGGACATCTCAGCAGCACCCGTCGCTGCTCAGTGAGAACAGAGACTGCAGATTAATACGTGCTTTCACTTTTAAGTCCCCAAATACCAGAAAACTCTCCAACAATGCCAGAAAAAGTAGCTTGATTTGTTTCCAGTCACTTTTGAGGAAATATTCAAAGTCCGGTTCCATTAATGGACCTCGACTTTCCGTAATATCGCACAGAAGGTATGATGGACAAGATTAGTGGTTTTGAACTTGTGACTTTTTCATACCGTGGTACACCAGTAACCTGCCATTGGTGGTTTACATCGTGTATTTAATGTCAGATCGAAAACTCCATCGACCAGGAATGAGAAATAGTAGTACTATTTTTCCAATGGATAAGCCTTTAGCTCTGTAGTAAGATTCTGTTTTATAGTGTTGTGGAAAAGGGCCATATGATTGGCATTTAGTTGGTTGCTACTCTGCTATACCATTTGTTTTTAAAGGCCTAATTTCAATGTTTTCCTCTACACAAGAGCAATCTTTCAAAAGAGGAGCATAAAATAATGCAGCCAAATGTGTATTTACGCCCCAAACAGCAATTAGGAGATTATTCTTGCATTCTTGCCAAGTGATCATTGCTGTGCTCTCCAGACAGACTTCAGCTCATTGTAATGTCAGACATGTCTTGTCTGAGGCCCGCTATCACCATGCAAATAGGCAGTAAGCAATAATGGAGAGCCATCATAACGCAACGACTGCCTGCTGGCGTGATAGCACCGAGTACGTAGTAGGTGATGGCCGTCATGGACCTGCTGCCTCTGATGAGCTGGTGGCGGTGGTGGTGGTGGTGGTGGGGGGAGGGGCGGGGGGTGTACGCATCATGTACTGTCATCGCAGGTTGGCCACTTATATGGCCGCGCATTATGCATCCAAATGGCCTACCGCGTTTGCTATAACTGAACGACTCATTAAACTCAGCCACCTGGCTCCGTGCTCTTTGGGGATATGACGTATGTTTTACGCACGTTTTAGGTTAATAAATACACCACATGGTGGCGCTGTTATTAAACCTCAATATATGACACTCACTGTAACTTTAGGGTGTTTAGAATAAGCATGTACACACATTTAGGGGACTCACATGCATCCATCCATTTATTTTCTATGCCGCTTATCTTCAGTAGGGTCATGGGGCTATGCTGGAGCCTATCCCAGCTGACTTCAGGCGGAGGCGGGGTACACCCTGGACCAATCACAGGGCACATATAGACAAACAACCATTCACACTCACATTCATACCTATGGACAATTTGGAGTCGCCAATTAACCTAGCATGTTTTTGGAATGTGGGAGGAAACCGGAGTACCCGGAGAAAACCCACGCATGCACGGGGAGAACATGCAAACTCCACACAGAGATGGTCGAGAGTGGAATTGAACTCGAGTCTCCTAGCTGTGAGGCCTGTGCGTTAACCACTCTTCCGCCATGCCGCCACATTTGCGATTTCATATGTCATGTCATGTCAATGATGTACTTAAATTGTATGATGTGCTTATAGATTAGTTAAATAGCTGTAAAGCCAGATGAAATACACTTTAAATATTCACATAATAGTATGCAAAAATGGGTCACACATCTAATATCACACCGGTGCGGCTTGATACTAACGAGGCATCAAGTGTCACTGGCAAATTTGCATATCATTTGCGTGTGACATAAGAGATGATGTAGGATAGAAGAGACAAAAAAAGTGACAAAAAATATCTTAATTATGTAAAAGTAAACTTGATTCTTTGTTTGTTAATTTAAAATTGGCCACCACTTCATAAAAATAAAATAATGATACCCACGCATGCATGCATTTTTTCAAAATATCCTTATAGAAGGGTGAGATCTAGAAAGAAACCACCTGACTGTATTTTTAGCTATTCACAGTCTGCACTTAGTGGCTTGAAACTGCAGAATGGTTCAATCCACAATTCCATTTTCTTCAAAACGTTTTGTGTAAACTGGTAGTAGAAAGTAGTTTTATGCATAAATAAGTACACAATTTAGGAGGTAGTGTCACGATGTGGGAGTTAGGCTCCGCAACAGTTCATTTAGTTTCCTTTCATGCCTTAGTTCCTGGTTCATGCCCTTATTTTGTATTCTTCAACACTTCCTGTGTTGCTCTGTTCTGTTTTCTGTCGTGCTGCATTTATCCCTCGCACCTGTTTCCCATTTCAGTGATGTCTATTTAGTTCAGGTGCGTGCTCCTTACTTTGGCCTTTTTCTGTTTGTACATGCTAGTTGTTTTGCTGCATTGTATCAGTCATTAAACTAAGTTTTTACCTGCACTTGGTCCTCATCTCTGCATCCTGGGGTCGCAACGCAACGTTGACAAGCCGCACCGTGCCAGGTAGAGCCTCCCTGATTGCTGTTGTTCATATGAAGCATTTTGTGAAAAAAAAAATAGCATAATTAGGGCATAAGAATCTTTTAGCACATTTACAGGGCCATTAGGCTCGAGGATTGCACTTGCAAATCACTCTGAAAAATGGATCTTCAACCTGAAAATGGATTTTTTTTTTTAAACAAAAGCCCCCAAAAATGTATGAATCACTTAGTGAAGGTAGGAACATAACTGTCTTGTACATATATCAAATGGCTCTGCCTTGCATATTAAATAAGCGCTAGGTGAATATTAAATAAATCAAGGATCACAGAAAAGGCCATAACTCTTAATCATCGTCATCATCTTGTGTGTAATGAAAGGATCTTCGCAGATGATGGATGGCATCTTATATTGCAGCACAGACAGAGATTG
Organism: Doryrhamphus excisus; assembly: GCF_037039965.1. NCBI lineage: Eukaryota > Metazoa > Chordata > Actinopteri > Syngnathiformes > Syngnathidae > Doryrhamphus > Doryrhamphus excisus. Next base: position 7,605,697 of record NC_136377.1, on the reverse strand, counting down.
ATTTTCTCTGAAAAATAGATACAGTTATTAGAAAAGCGTATGGATGTATCCGTTTGTTTGATCAGCCAATTTGTACCACCACTGTGGGTGATTTCTTTGACCTCGGTGCTCGAAAACATGCTGGTTTAATGCACCGCTGTCATGTTACATCACACGTTCCATATCTTATGTGTCATGTCAGTCGGACTCATCAGAAGCTTGCGTCGGAGCAGGGAAACATTTCAATAGTAGCATTAAAACACAGCCAGGAGGCAAAACATCACATCTCAAACAATGAAGACAATTTCAGTGAAGGAAAATCTATTCCGTAGCAATTGTTGCTTTTATTTAAAATAAAATTGCTGGTTAGTACAGGGATGCAACGCATGTTTTTTTTTATATTTAACTCATCTTCCTTCCCTTTTCTGTACCACTTATTCTCATTAGGGTGGCGGGGTATGTTGGAGCCTATCCCAGCTGACTTCTCGCGAGAGGCAGGGTACATCCTGATTCAATACCAAACATGTTTTGATAAACCCGAAAGCCCAATCCCAACAGAGGCAAAACAAGGTGATGATTCAACCCTCCACTATAGTATTTTCACTGCAGAACAATTTAACCATAATGAAAAACAGAAGTGCATTTGATAGGAGCTCGGCAGTGATTGTGAATCCTCTTTAGGGTGGCGAGCAAACTCCACACAGAGATGCCCAAGCGGAGGTTTGAACCCAGGCCTTCCTGATCTCCTGACTGTGTAGCCAACATGCTAACCACTCGTTCACGTAGGTGAGTTCCAAATATGAATATTTTCAATAGTTCCTTGCTATTTTGATGTTAAAAAAACAACCTCTTTTGTATTGCTTATGTTGTGGTATAGTTATTTCGATATTTCGGCTGTCACAAAAGCAAAACATATTTGAATCAAAGTTGTTTTTTTTCCTGATGAAAGAAAATCTATTACGGAGTGTACCATTTTTCCTCCATATATTTTTTGTTTATCATTTGCAAGCATTTATGTTTGACCGTCGATTTAAGTTCCATCCTTGCTGTCAAATTCTTTGTAAACAAGTGTTGATATTGTATTTGTGAATCATTCACGTTTTTTCTCTCTCTGTATTGTTGCCTGGTGACAGCACAGCTATTTCAAACACATGGGTACGATATATTTTGGTACTAATAACTGTGACTAATCTTCTCAGTTTAAACAGATGGACAGTGCAGTCTGTTGCATTCTCTTTGCCTTTATTATCCATACATGCAGATTTATGGGTAATCATTATGGGTGCCACCCTGCCTCTCGCCTGATGTCAGCTGGGATAGGCTCCAGTGAGAATAAGTGGTAAAGAAAATGGATGGATGGATGAATATTCCAATGAAGCAAGTTTATCCTATATTTTGCTATAGGTGGGTTAACCTGGGTTCCTTTTCTCCAATCTGTCCTAACGTCCACTACGCTCACTTTATATGGGACAACTATGGGCTGAATGGGACTTTTTCACTGTTTCATAGGAAGACATTTTGCATGGTTCTTCGCCACAGCAAATCAATCCAACCCTTGTCTTCACCAACAACCCTCATGTCCTCCTTCACTACATCCATAAACCTTCTCTTTGGTCTTCCTCTACACCTCCTACCTGGCAGCTCTAAATGCAGCATCCTTCTACCAATATATTCACTATCGCTCCTCTGGACATGTCCCAACCATCTCAGTCTGGCCTCTCTGACTTTATCTCCAAGGCCTCTAACATGTAATGTCCCTCTGATGTACTCGTTCCTGATCCTATCCATCCTGGTCACTCCCAATGAGAACCTCAGCATCCTCATCTCTGCTACCTCCAGTGCTGTAGCCTCAATGGGGTACAAGCCAGTGCATTATTGTGTGTATGTAGAAATTTTGCCAACGCAATTATGCAAATCTAACATTTTGCATGATAGTTGCGTCAAATGCTCGGCAAACATTCTATGATGGGGTGGAAGAAAAAGGTGCTTCAATGCATCGAACCTTACCAGCCGTGTGGAATGCCGTTGGATGACCAGCCCTTTACCATTGTTAATACTTGAAGCACGGTTTGTACTTTTGAACGGCATGTTTTGTCAATATTAGTGATGCCATAATATTTGGTAAATTAAAAAAAAAATTAAATAAACATCTCCAAGTGTGCGTAAATTCCACTAACTGTCTTGAGAAGCAGGAAGTTATCTGTATCAGCTTGAAAAAAATCAAGGTAAAAGTAAGTCATTCATGGACAAATTGCTTGTTATGGAGTCTTGATGGACTCCCTTTTTAAAAGAAGAGCATCGGAATTTTGTTTTAATAGAGTGGAGCTCCATGTACCAGATGAGCAATCTCACTTTGTTCAAGCCCTCAGCTACTGGATCCCCCCCTCCCTTCATCATAGTAACACACATGCTGCAGAGCAGGCGGATTTAAAAACTGGAGAAATTGTAATAGAAATGTGATGAAACGGAGAAGGCGGCAGGGCGAGAACAAAACAAGAGCAGTCAAAAGGATTTGCGAGTGAACAAGAGTGGTACACATGAAAAGATAATGAGGGGAACAAAAAAGACTTGTTAATAAGAATTTTTTTTTGCCTCTTTGTTGCTATGGTGGAGGGAAGAAAAAGTTGAACAAAAATCCAGCAGGCAGACACCGTAGCACAGGTAGTAATACCTGCAAAACAAGAACATTATAGAAAAAGCATGAGAAGACAAGTCAAAGACAAAAAAATAAGTCAAAGAGGAGGAGAAATCCCCCATTAATACTTACAGTAGATCACTATGGTCCTTACTTCCAGCTCCTACTGGGTAAAGACAGGCTACTGCTTTCTTTTACTGCAGATATTCAATGTATGTTGTGACATTAGAGGTGTAACGGTACATGTATTTCTCATTGGGAGTTTTCAAAAACGTTTACACGTAGTACACATTAGCATATTTTATCTTGCAGTGCAAAGCAAAAAGTCAGCCGAGAAATGGCTCACATCTAAAGGAAAAAAAACCACTCGTTTGCCAAGGCACCACTGTCTAAATGACAATAAAAGAAATACCAACAGTGTTCCAGTACCTTCTCACTTCTCTCAACTCAGTGACAGTAGATACAAATACAGTAAAGTCTCGTTATATCGATATTCTCGGGAGTCGGAAAAAATACCGATATAACCAGACTATCCATATATCCGATCCTGCGCCAAACTGCATTAAAAGTGGGCAATAATGCACTCGACATTGTTCTATAGTATAGAACAATGTCGAGCAGCTTAAATCAATCTTTGCTTAAGGATTTCAATACCAAAAAAGAACACGACGAACGGCTGCTTCCAGTCAACTTTATTTTTCACACTTCCACCACCAGAGCACAGCACACACACCGATTCCCGCACTTCCTGGTTCATAGGTCATGCTCAACCCGCCCCACATAGCTGGCCAAACACATGCCTGCAACAGAAGAACCAACGAACGGCAGCATGTACATATGAAAAACAGTGATTATTGCAAGCGATAAAAAGATATCTGAATACAACACAATTAAATACATGTATTTGTACGCTTGTGTCTTCGTTGGAATAGGTGTGTATGCTATGTCAGTTGCTTCTTCTGTTGCAGGCATGTGTTTGGCCAGCTATGTGGGGCGGGTTAAGCATGACCCGTGAACCAGGAAGTGCGGGAATCGGTGTGTGTGCTGTGCTCTGGTGGTGGAAGTGTGAAAAATAAAGTTGACTGGAAGCAGCCGTTCGCCGTGTTCTTTTTTGGTATTGAAATCCTTAAGCAAAGATTGATTTAAGCTGCTTTTGTATCGATATAAGCAGACCAAATTGGCTGGCGGGAGATGAAAAGGGCATCGTAGTAACCGGATTATCATAATAACCGGGTATCGTACTAACGGAACTAATTATATCATAAAAGACTAGAAATTTGCAGGGAAATGAAAATAGTATCGTAATAAGTAGTAATTCGTTATAACCGATATCGATATAACGAGACTTTACTGTAGCTTTAGTCTTGTTTTCTGTCTCCATTTCTGCTCAATATTTAAAACAGGATGAAAAACAAAGGAAATTTGGAGAGCCATACGATTATACATTTTTAACTCTTACCCCAACTTAATTTGAAATGTTTAAAATGACAACTTTATTGACTTCGTTTACTTCTCAGAATATGACTAACATGTTTTCCCTTTAATATTTAAACTCTATGCCACTAAAATGACATTTTTTAATCATTATCTGACTTTATTCTCATAAAATTTCCTTTTTTTCATTTTTGCTGTTTTTTCCCCCATCAGCTATATCAACTTTTTTTATTAAAAAAAAATCTTTGCGTAATTTTGACTATTTTCACAATATTTAGTCTTTATTCTGATAACATTCTTACATTTTCCAAATTTTTACTCTTTTTCTCTGTTTTTAACAATATTGCGACTTAAAGTCTTTCACCACCTTGGTAATTAGGGTTTAAACTCTGGTTGTCAATGTTAATGACGCATTAACGGACGTTTCCTTCAATGGCTACAAGGTGCATTGTAGCAAATACTTAATAATAATCCTTTCTGAATGTTCCTAAGTAGGCTTTTTTACTCAAACATTTAGAACTGAAAAACAGTATCATAAATAAACAAATCTTATTTTGAGCTGACACAAATAAACAAAAACATGTTTGTGTGAGATGTCTCACTAGCTCTCATTTTGTATTTGCTGAACGTTTGTGGGCGAATTTAAGAGCTAATATGCAATATAATATACAAAAATATGCTTGCTAGTTCTGAAATTGATATCCTTTGACATAAAATTTGATGTAATTATCGTTTTAGTTGCACATGGAAACGAGATTTCCCATACTTATTGTAGATAAAAATGTATTTCTATCTGCGATTAAATGCTATGAATTTGCGTTAACGATGGACAGTGTGATTAATCACGATCAAATATTTTAATCGCTCGACAGCCTTAGTTTAAACACATCAAATGTCTATTTTTCCCACATGCAGTTATTGTTGGATTGACTGAACATTTTGTATGGAACTACCAAAGTGCATTGTATTGTTGTATTGAGTGTTTTCATATGTGGAAAACATACCGGACGTCATGACAACACTGGCAATGGAAGCAATAACTGTGATGAATTTGCAGGCATAGCAATGAGCACATGGGACTGTATACAATATTTATTGATGATATCATTTCCATGTTTTTTTTCATTGTAAAGACAGACATTGGCTTTTACAGGGCATATCTTTGAAGGGGGGGGGGGGGGGGGTACAGCTCTGAGTTCCTGGGAATGTTCCTGTGAGGGGCACATACAAAGATTTGTCGAGGTGGACGGTGTTGAGAAGGTAAGAAGGATTGACGCCGCTCGGATTAAAAGTAGTCCAGGGCAGCACGAGTCTAAGGCTTCTTCTGTGAGTGTGTGCAAAAGTACACTGTCACCAAGATGAGTCATTTAGGCTTTTAGGATGTCAGTATGTCCTTTCTCCCCCAGAGACCGTTCCAAAACATTTTCACAAACTTCAAGAGCCATTTTTAAATCCATTGACAACCACAAATAATGTTTTTTTTTTCGTTTTTTTTTTTAAACAAGGGTTTCTGAAAGGCTTTCAAGAGCATACATGTTAATCCACTTTCAGAGCCCCTAAAGGACAATATACAGTAGTCACTTCGTATAGTAGAAATATGTGAAATTTGGATTTACAAGGTTTTGCCAAAGAGCAATCTTTCCGTTTTTTTTTTTTTACACAAGTATAAAAATATATGAAAGGAAAATGCTGTGAAGTACAAATACATATTAAAGTGTTGAACTTGAAGTAGACCTTACATGCCAGTTGCCAGTGTATACTGAAAAGAAAAATACAAATAAAACTGACCAATAGCTATATCACTCAAAATACACCTTGCCGTACTACACACGGTAATAATTACAAAGGAGTATTAGGGCAGCACCGAAAAGCGACAAAATAATGACAAAAAACAATCATAATATTAGGAGACTATATAAATATTTAAGAACTATCTATAGAAGTTTGGAATATTGTGTAATTTTCCTAAAATTCAGACTTTAAATTATTTTTCAAATTGGCTTTCCTGTAATACAACATTATGACTGTTTTCATCCTATAATTATATTTTCTTTTCAGTGTGGCCCTACTATTCTTTCATAATAATCACGATTAAAGTGAAATATAGTTAAATTAGATAACGGCGGATGCTTTTTGTTGAGATTGAAACCGTCATCTTAGTCCATCGTGTATTGTATACAGTGAAACGCTAGTAAACAATATTATAATAACAAAACACAAATCTCCTATACAGAAACATCATAAGCCAGTTCTGTGTTTGGGACCTTTTTAGTGTGTAATTGTTATATCGTTAGGAGTGTGCATCGCACTGACCTGAGATGGTTCAAATCCGGGGGCTGCTGTGGTATATCGTTACTTTATTGTGTGAAAAGTCGGTACAGGTTAAGCTTGATTTGGCTGATTCCCGGTACAACAGATTGCTGCAAAAGAATACTACATTCATGATTACATCTTCAGTTTTGGCAAAAACCCTCCACTAAAATAGCTTAGAAGAAAAAGTGACACTGTGAAATATACTATGTACATTGTTTCCCACATCGGCCTATGCGTTCCCTTTTATGATACAGTATAAATTATAGTGGGAATCTGTTTTTTTTCAGTTCTGTAGGAAGCTCATAATAATTTTTTTATTTACAGAGGTTATACAATATATTCCAATTGATTAGTAATGTTATATCTGATATTTACATATTTTTTCTAGAATTTACCTATCAACAGGATGGGCTTTAAAATCATCATCATTTATTAAAAAAACGTATGACTTTTTAGTACAACTGAATCATTTTCTTTCACTTACCCATACAATAAACTCTTATCAGAGAGAAAAGGATGTTTAAACTGTCAATAACGTACACAGCACAAGGTCAGGCTCCTAATGATTGGCATGTAAACACCAGGTCCAAGGCTCCAAGGTCAAAAGTGAAATTAGTTTGAGTTAAAAATGTATTATAGACATAAAATAGTGACTGAATTTGATTGGGATGCCAGTCATTTATCTGCATGCGGTGCATTGTGGCTATGTTTTCGTAGACACCTGAAATATTACGTGCTCGCTTTACACACAATCTGGATTAACACATCTTTCTTGTTTTCGGTAAACCCCAAAATCGACCTGACCCCTTAAAGACACGAAGGAGGAGAACTAGTCACTTCATTCATTCATTTTCTACCGCTTATCCTCACGAGTGTCGAGGGCGTGCTGGAGCCTATCCCAGCTGTCTTCGGGCGAGAGGCGGGGTACACCCTGGACTGGTGGCCAGCCAATCACAGGGCACATATAGACAAACAACCATTCACACTCACATTCATACCTATGGACAATTTGGAGTCAGCAATTAACCTAGCATGTTTTTGGAATGTGGGAGGAAACCGGAGTACCCGGAGAAAACCCACGCATGCAAGGGGAGAACATGCAAACTCCACACAGAGATGGCCGAGGGTGGAATTGAACTCGAGTCTCCTAGCTGTGAGGCCTGTGCGCTAACCACTCGTCCGCCATGCAGCCACATTTGCGACTCTCATTCATACCTATGGACAATTTCTCCTAGCTAGGTCTGCGCTCTAACCACTCGACCGCCGTGCAGCCCAGTAATAAAATTATTTTTCATATTAAAAAATGTAATAAAAATATGTAAACTAATAGAAATCAAAATACATCCAAATTAATATTTTAGGTAATTTTTTAAAATTATATATATATATATATATATATATATATATATGTCAGTGTTTTTTTGTACATTTATTTTTTGGCAATATTCATTCATTCATTTTCTACCGCTTATTTTCATGAGGGTCACGAGGGGTGCTGGAGCCTATCCCAGCTGTCTTTGGGCGAGAGGCGGGGTACACCCTAGACTGGTCGCCAGCCAATCACAGGGCACATATAGACAAACAACCATTCACACTCACATTCATACCTATGGACAATTTGGAGTCACCAATTAACCTAGCATGTCTTTGGAATGTGGGAGGAAACCAGAGTACCCGGAGAAAACCACGCATCATGCACGGTGGCCTGCGCGCTAACCACTCGCCACCGTGTATCCGACTACCCTTAATTTCCAAAATAATCAGGTCAAATTGAATCCCCACTAAGACATCGAACATACCAAGTCAAAGGGCCAAAGTCTATATTGCGGATTTAAATGTTAGTTTTGGAAAGTGTTTCTGATTTACGTCTATATTTATAGTTGTACAATTAAAAACAAAAGTACACTATTATGGACATTTATGTATCACAGTCCCACTGAGGTATTTAATTCCCCCCGCCCCCAAACATATTTAAGTAAATAACAAAAGTTGAATACATTTTTCAAACTTGTTTGAATTGTTTCAAATCAGTTGCGTTCCACGGATGTATGAGTTGATAGGAGCTTTAAGCAGCGGCATGAGTACAATGGTGCAGCCTCTATGGCTTTTAGCATCTTTGTGTGCAAAATGTTTTAGAAAATTCCACTTTCGGAATGCAAAAGTACACTGTATATTTGAAAATAATATCATTGTATGAGCCTACTGTTCTATGAATGATCTGGTTTATTCACAGTCTTGTCATCAGGTTAGAGATGAATGTTATTAGCTGAGGTTTGTGCTTTTATGCATGTGCTTTTTATGCAACTACGTTCTTTTACTTATTAGCACTTCTAGTATGCGGTTAGCTGTCTTTACAGAAATACTAATGAATGAAGTATTGGTTCAATTTTATGACATTTTCAAAGCTTATTCATACGCATATTATCATTTTTGTTGGTAAATAGTGTTCTGAAAAATGTATTTACAAAATGTTAGTCTAGAATTAATTATTAATAACATAAAAAAATGCAATAGTACACATCTCAGACGACCTGATACTCAATAATAAATGAGTACTAAATTTGACATGTATATATTTTGGCAATAACTGACTGTACTGCAAATAATAATAATAATAATAATAATAAAAAGATGATTTTATCACAGGCACCTTTTGTTTTATCCTCCCTCTGTAAGGTTTTCATGTGTAAGTCAGCAAATGTGGCATTCCAAGACATGATGTGTCCAGTCCTGGTTGTAGTGCGTCAGTCCAGTTTTTCGAAGACACAGAAATAAAATACTTACATGAAATACATCAAAGAAATCAGCAACATATCGGATGTGTTATTTTCTCCGCTGTCCTCCCTTTTAATTGACGTAGTAAAGCCAGTAAACGATGTTGAAGAAGGAAAAGACAGTTGGGAAGATCATCCGCGACCATTTGTCTATGGAGTTGACATCAGTCAAGTCTGGTATGTTGATCTTTAGCTGCGAGGTGCGCCTCCTTAGTCGACTCTTCTTCTGAGTCATATGGCGCTCCAGCGTGTTTCGGCCAAAGTTGTGACGGGCCAGCCCTGCTTTGCGGTACTGCAGTGTGGAGCTGTCGTATGTGAGCATGGTGTTCCGGGGGTCGTTGAGACCCAGAGCTAGCTCTGTAATTCCCATGTCGTTCTTGATATCGAGAGTACTCAGCAAAATGTTTTCATGTTGGTCCATCTGCTGAAGGGAAACATCAAGTTTGGCATATTTCAGAGAATGGAAATTTTGAGTTGCCAAGTGACAGCCTCAAAACAAAAATATCTGTAATGTTATTTTTTTTCAAATACTTATTTGACTCAATCAAATACACATTAATATACAGTAATCCCTCGTTTATCACGGTTAATTGGTTCCAGACTCGACCGTGATAAGTGAAATTCTTCAAAGTGGGAGTCCTCATTTATAAATCAAATATTTTATTTATTTTATTCTGTATTCGGTCTTCTAAATTAGATTTTTTTTTTTTATTATTATAGCCTACTAGACCTTGTATTACCCAATATCGTGGACATGATAAGAGAAAATAAGCCATTTAGGGCATAAATAGAGTCATGCTTGTATGTGTTGCTATCAATAAGAGTGGATTATGGATAGTAAACCGTGTTATTATTATGATGACTACTATGTTGTTATTATTGTGCCTGTTGTGAGATAATTCAAATCTGCAACAAAAGCCTGTTGTTTTGGCAATCAATACTTTATATTTGTATTTTAGCTCATTTTGCAGTTTGTATCCTTGAAAATACTCAATTAAAGCAAAACAGGTCTAATAATCGGACATATTCAACCATGAAACAGCATGATTTTTATATTTATTTATATATACTTGTTTGTAAAACCATGATAGAGTGAAGCTGCAGAATTCGAGGGACGACTGCATAACCAGAGTGTTGTGTTTTCTGGATTTTTTTTTCTTTGTGTCTCTCTAAAATAAAACTAACAAAAATATTTACTTTACTTTCTTTCAGAGTGAAGATATTTGCAACCTCAAGCAGCCCATAAAATAAGTCCATACGGCATTTTTTTTTCTTACCTTATTCTTTTGGTCGCCGAGTCCAATGGCAGTATCGTCCATAAAAATCGGTTCCCACATTGAGTCATGAACATCGTGCTCCCTTTGTTTCATCCTTGCATACAAGGTGTCATCTCGGCCGACAACATTGCCCACCAGCCACTGCAAGTGCACACGATCACCATGGTTACCAAGCAAGTACTGGGATGGAGTTTTTGCTCATGTAGGCGGCTTTAAGTTAGCAACATGCAGTTTATGCAATAATTGTTCCTCCGGTTCACAAATAATGACACAAGCTTATGTGAACGGCTTCTTAGAGTATTCTTGTTTTGATTTGATAGGATTAGCGGTAATATGTTATTTTCATCACTGTACACATTATTATAGTGGTAATTTTGGGTTGAGATTATGCAAAAGCAAAGGCGGCTACATTCCAGAAAATCTGACATCTGAAAATCTGGGATCAACCCCAATTTAGCCGAGAAGCAGTAGTCTGACATCACACAAAAATAGTGGTAAAGACACACAATATAAGTAGTTCTCACAGATACTATCAAAATTGGTCATATTAAAGAACAAAATGACTCAGTAAAGATGGCTGATCATACCAATCTTTGGCTATGTTTTTTGTTTACATTCGCCTTGTAGGTCTCGCAATGGGAGCAAAGGTATGACCAGTGTTTTATTTCTAGTTTAATCATTTCTCTGATATATTTCTTACATAAAAATGATTATTTTGGGATATAGTCAACTCGGAATTCCACTGCTGGTCTTACCTTGTTTGGATCCATTCTCATCTTTTCATTATTGGCTATAGCCGTCTTCTCGGCGGCCTTCTTCTGACGTTGAGGGCCTTTTCCAAAGAAGATGTAGTTAACCAGCGCGTACTCCAGGAGGGCCAGAAACACAAAGACAAAGCATCCCATGAGGTACATGTCGATAGCTTTGACGTATGGGATTTTGGGGAGGGTTTCTCTCAGATGGGTGTTGATGGTCGTCATGGTCAGCACCGTAGTAATACCTGGCAAAAAAAAAATCATCAGGGTAAAGTGATTGGAAACAAAATATCCTGCTAATTGTCCACTATTGATCCTGTCCGTCTGTAAAACTGAGCGGCTTACCTGGATGACTTTAATCCTTGTATTGGGAGACCTGTTTTTAAATTTAAATGTCAACCTTGTCTTGTTCATTAGCAGTCAACTCCCGCTGAGACGGTGATTAGTTAGATTGATCTTGCATTTAATTTTCCTCCAGTCTTGGTTGTAATGCAAGAAATCTGCATCTGTTTTACAGTCACGATGAAATAACAGTGTTGTTGCATGACCATCAAATGATTATACATCTGTCACAAAGCTGTCAGCTGACCATCAACCGAGCATTTGAATGCCTAAAAACAAGGTCATAAGAAAGCTCCCTGAATCTCATATAGATTGAGAGGTGACTAAACATTTTGCCAACTCCGCTGACCCGTTTCCATTATGAGGCATTACCTTTTTCTTTTCATTAAATCCCATAGATGCCCCTGACCACCGCCCAACCCCCAAATCACTAAATGCAGCTCAGTCTTCAATCAGTGAAATTGCCTTGTCGACTAAAGCGAGGACTGGGTAGATGGATGGATGGATGGATGAAGCCGGATTGGGTAATGTCAGGTCAAAAGAAGACAGGGGGGGGGGGGGGCTTGCGGTAAACAGTGAGAGTAAGCTAGGAAACACCAAAGATGCATTTTCATTGACATAATCAAGGCTATACCTAGTAATCCATCGTGATACTATAGCTTTCTATTGTTTTGGGGTGTTAGTTACAACGCCTCAAATAGATTTGGCGATACATGCCGTGCAGTAGATGGCATCGGAACTCTGCTTCATAGCACACCTGGTCTACCAGAGAATAAGAAGACCAGATGGATCAGTGTTGCCAACCCCTGGAGTGAAAAGGTGACTATGGGGGTGCTACATCATGTCGAGAAGGCTTTAATAATGTTAAAAAACGTATTTAGAAGGTTGTAAACCGGAATACTACTGTGTACATTCACTCTGTAGCCAGTAAACAGCAATAAACGAGAGATTACTGTATTAGTTATTTTCAACTTCATTGATTATGGTTTGGTGGTTAGCACGCAGGCCTCACAGTTAGGAGACCTGAGTTCAATTCCACCCTCGGCCATCTCTGTGTGGAGTTTGCATGTTCTCCCCGTGCATGCGTGGGTTTCCTCCCACATTCCAAAAACATGCTAGGTTAATTGGCGACTCCAAATTGTCCATAGGTATGAATGTGAGTGTGAATGGTTGTTTGTCTATATGCGTCCTATGATTGGCTGGCAACCAGTCCAGGGTGTGCCCCGCCTCTTGCCTGAAGACAGCTGGGATAGGCTCCAGCATACCCTAGTGAGTATAAGCGCTATAGAAAATGGATGATTATGGTGGAAATTGACCAACAATCTTTTTGCACAGGAAACAGGCGATTGTAGCACGATCCCGCAGGACATTGAGCATTAGGATTTTAGTTTATTTGGTGGTGCCACCACAGGAGTTACTTACCTAGAGCTACTCTGGCGGCAGACGCGTCATAGTTGATCCAAAAGGAGACCCAGGAGAGAATGGTGATGAGGATTGAAGGCATGTATGTTTGCAGGATGAAGTACCCGATGTTTCTTTTCAGCTTAAAACTCAAGGACAGGCGAGGATACGCTCCTGTAGAGAATTAGCAGAGGCAAAGGAAGGAGCAGTCAGTATTCCATCGTTCTATTTTCTATTGAAGTTGACAGGTCAGTTTTTGGGATGAGCTAGTCTTAAAGATTATGTTAAAATAAGATAAAGCCCTTTTTGAATGCAGTGAATACATGGTTTTCAATGGAAAATAACAGTACGCTCTTTTGGGATGTATTTTGATCAGGAGTGGCTTTAACTGAATTACAACTAAATAGCGACATGTCCCCCAAAAGACCCGATGAGCATCACACTGAATTGCAATTTACTTGAAAGTGATGCAGAGACAGCAAAGGGCTAAAAGGACAACAGGAGTCACTGTAGCTTTAAATTCATAGGGTACCTGCAGGTTAAAAACGACACAACAAAGCCATTCAAGTACTGTAGGTGTTATTCATTAGTTAAAATGCCATTGGCTCTCCTTGGATATAAACTTGACACTAAACACCCAAGTACATACCATATGCTGATGTTTGCATCTTTGAGCCATTGCAGGGTCACTCATTCCACTTTACCATTGACATCATATTATAAGGGAACACCCTCCCCCCACTCATATTCCATATCAAGTTTATTTAAGTCACCTTAAATTCCACAAAGAATGTTATTATTGTAGTGAAGCGCTTGTTACAGATTTAACTCCCCAGAAAAAGCGAAACCACTGCCCTGTTTACACGTTGCATGCTTGCACGACCGACTCATGAATATGAAAGCGTGTAAGGTATGAATATTTCATTTGTATCAGACAACATTCTTTTTGTTTATTGCTTTTAAATAAGTCATGGTGTCTTACATCTCAGAGTGTATAGCTCTTGATAGAAACTCTGTATGAATCTTTTCATCCTTACATGGTATAGTACAAGCAATTAGTACAGATTTTTTTTTTCCGGATCCATACATGCAACATCTAAAGGGACATTCCCTGCTTTCATAATGAGGGATTGCCATTTTAAATGGCAATCATTATGTGTAGAGCTACACTTTTGGTGTAAATTTTAAGACCAGACCAGACAAAAATTGAAAGAATTTACATTTTGCATTGCTGATCCAAAGGAGGTTCTAAGGAGAGGTTCCAAATGTAAAAAGAAGCAATAGAAGTGAGCCAACAAAATGTTTGTATAAACAATGTAAGACCACAGTCATTAGAAACCACAATCTTGGCTCTCCATCCAGACACAGAAAACTCTTGGCCCAAATTAAGTTTTTACTGGTGCCGAGTGCAGTCCGATAACCATCAGACAGCATATGAATACATATGAGTTATGAGACATATGGAAACATAAGAGTTTTAAGAACAAAAAAACACAGTCAAAGGCCCCGCCTCCTTCAGGGACACAAAACTGCCCATTTTGAATTTGGCAAGAGCACCAAACATGGGACATTGAAAGGTGGAAGAAAGTTTTTGATCCCACCAGAAATGTGGGAAACAATGGAACTTTATGTTGTGCAGGGGCGTCAAATGTGGAGATTATGTGGAGATGTTGACTGTAATTGACTGGCTTTTTCATTCTCAACACAATACCTGCCTGACAAAGTGTTCCCATGATCTAAATCCAACTGGGAACATTTTTGGGCTTGATGGCGAGGGACGTTTCCAAAAAAATGGACTTCAGTTCCAGACAGTGGATGCCCTCTATTTCAGTTTAATGGTTGTTTGCAGTATATTATGTGCTGAAAAATTGTTTTGACTTACTCCTGTTTCTTCTTTTTGCATTTTGTAGCACTTCATAGAACTTCCTTAACATCCAACAGTGCAAAATTGTGAGTATTATTTTTGAATGCAACAAACTGCTGGTGCAACATGCAGCGTTTTTCTAACAAAAATCTTATATTCCATACAGTCAATCAAAAATATTTTGTTCTACCCATCCCTACTTGTTACAGCAGACTTATTTACCACCATTATTGTTCATGCCGTTCAGGCTCATCACCTGTGGAGAAGACAACATTCTTGGAGATGAGCTTGTGATCCACAATGGAGAACTGCGGCAGTTCAATCCTGTCCACCCCGGTCACAGCGTTGTTGCCGCCCCGCCAGTAAAACTCGATGTCGTCTGTGGTGTAACCATCTGAGAGGGGATACAAGGGACAGAAATGACTCTGGTGTGTAGACCCTTTCATGTCTGCAATCATCATTTATCACACGATATGAAAATGTCTCTTCACTGGGACACTCTCCAGCGGGAAATCAGCATTTTCAGGGTTTATTTCAACATTTTTTGTGACATTTAGAGTCATTTTTGATATTTCTCTTCATTGGGCCATTAAGGGCTGCACGGTGGAGGGAGCAGAGGCCTCACAGCTAGGAGACCCAAGTTCGATTCCACCCTCGGACATCTCTATGAGGAGTTGGCATGTTCTCCTCGTGCATGCATTGTTTTTCTCCGGGTACTCCGGTTTCCTCCCACATTCCAAAAACATGCTAGATTAATTGGCGACTCCAAATTTCCATAGGCATGAATGTGAGTGTGAATGGTTGTTTGTCTATATGTGCCCTGTGATTGGCTGGCCACCAGTCCAGGGTGTACCCTGCCTCTCGCATGAAGACAGCTGGGATAGGCTCCAGCACTCCCGCGACCCTCATGAGGATAAAAGGGAGAATTATCAGTAAATTATCGGTAAATCTGGACATTTACCTGAACATAGTGAGCACATTTTGTCTCCTTATTGAGACAGTTCCATCAAATATAAATGTTGTCCATTCATTGGGACATAAATTCCTTGAAATTTCCATTATTCAAACAATTTTGTGTACTTGGATGATTTTACTCAAATTTGTATGTGATTTGCCTGAATATTGTAAAATATTATTTTCCTATTTTTCTTAAAAGCACTTCATTCAAGATAAGTCTTAAGTGTAGTAACTGTAAGAATACCCCTGTTGGAAAGTTTTGTCATAGCTCATCTGGAGTATGTGCGCTTAAATAATCTATTAGCACTTTTAGGCTATGATTTTAAACATCCACCTTTGACTTAACCCCTGAACAAAGCACGCGCTAATGCCTTGATGCTGCCGTTGTGGAAAAGCCTACTAAATAATGAAGTAATGTTAAACATACAGCATTACTTATGTATAGTAGCCGAGGAAACCCCTTAACTGTATGTATGTATGCAATACATGGGACTACATTTATGAGTCAGCCTATTATGTTTTGTCCCATGTGAAACTAAATAATTTACATCTGAAGAAAAAAATGATTAAATAACTCAACGCGGCATCCATTTTCCTACCGAGTAGAATCCTTGAAAGGGGCAAAAAATCATTAATATTCATCTGACCTAACGTTATTCCCTCTTTTGCTCTCATTTTGGCCAAATCAGTGGAGACATGGGTAGCGAAGTGGCCAGCGGGCTCCCGTAATAAATCATTGAGTAACATGCTACTCTAGTTACATCTGAGGACAAACACTGCTTTAAAAAAAAGCAATAAAGAAATTCTCATTAGACAATGAAAGCAGGGTGTTTTATTATTGAAACCCTGCAGAAATGACATGCAACTCGGTTAAATCCATTTACAAAGTGTTTATATACGGTACAGTCGATTTAATACAACAGCCTTTCAATTAATCCTCCTTTCACAGGGATTATATGCTAAGGTTCTCCTCATTGGCAATGACGCAGACTTGCCATGCACTTCCTCATGATAAACAAATGAATATACTGTATAAAACCGATTAATATGGCAACATGCAACTATATCATTAGTGTTATTGTTGTTTTAACTTTATAGTATTGTTGCGTGTGTTTTTATGCCTAACGCTGCTGATTTAGAGAAGATTTAGCAGCTGGAAAATGTATAACTATAAAGGTAATAACGATAAAAGCAATTTTCACTCGCTAAATGTACTGCAAAAAAGGTCAGTAAGGATAATTCATAATGCCGCCAACAGAGAACATACTAACTCCTTATTTCTAAAATCACAAATACTTCAACTTGCTGATATAGATCATCTTCAAACAGCTAAAATAATGCATAAGGCTAAAAATAACCAATTACCTAAAAATGTCATTCAATACTTCTCTACAAGAGAGGAGAAATATGATCTCAGGGAAGAACTACATTTGAAACACTTATATGCTAGGACTACGTTAAAAAGCCATAGCATTACAAGGATACAAGGATGAAGAGTCTTGAACCAGTCATGATGTACTATATATATATATATATATATATATATATATATATATATATATATATTGACAGTTACTATGGTACCCATTATGTCATTCTATGGTCATATCACTTCGTACTTCGGTACGAGGTTCATTATTAAAACAAAAAAAACCTTAGACTGTATTATGGAAAGCAGGAAGTGAACAAATGAAACAGTTACTGATTGTAAAAGTACCAGATGGAGGGGTAGGATTTAATAAACTTTGCTTCTTCCTACTCCTTTTCGACATGTGGAACTGTGAACTGATTATGTGATGCATTCAATTGTAATCTGATGCATGTTCAAATGAAATAAAACCATTACCAAACGGACTCCATGAATATGTTCAGTATATTTACTGTACTGTATGTGGTCATTTGTCTCACAGTCTACCTTTCTATCTCACCGCTGTTCCCTCCATCGTGCCTGCTCGCCTTAATTAAGTCTTGACTGACCTATTTAGATGGAATGAATTATTAAACCTGACTCTTCATTGGCTGCTTTGAACACCCTCGCACACTCATAACACAACATCTCTTGGTTCCTCTTGATGAAAGCCCCACTCAGGGCTCGCTGCATTCGAGTGTACCCCCTCAATGCATTCAATGCACTATGCTACTTGTGCAACTCTTTGATTATATATGTTCAACCTGCAGTGTACTAAGTTCAATTCAGTAGAGAGTCCTTTCTACGCATTTTCCATATGGAACATGTCTAGAACAATGTATGAGTAAGCACTTTAAACTCCCTTGGAGAAAGAAACCTGAAGTAGAGCTAATGGACTCATTGTGGGGTGGCTCTCTGCCTCGACCGCAGTCCACTGACTAGACGGAGACATATCTAAATTAGCACAATTGATGTTATAAAGTCATGTGGTTTCTTTTCATGTGTCCCCACTGAAAATGACTCATGTTGAGAGGCTCGTGGCAAGACACAAATAATATTAAATTGGTGAAAAGATCACAGCCTTTTTCAGCATTATTTTTCAGAAAACATGCAACATTTCCCCCTAGTGAATGCAAGCAGTCAAAGTCAGGGGTTGGCAGCCTCCAAAAAGGAAATTTGACTCTTAACATTGCATGTAGAATGTTAACAGAGTACAGAGTACAACTGTGGATGCCCGCCAACTTTCTAGAAATAGAAAATTTACCCCATCATTCCGGGAAGAGAAGATGAGTATTTCATGGTGGCCATAGTTTCCCCAAATATGGAATCGCCAGCAGGGCCAAAATTAAATGAAAAATTTCACGATTCCATCTGTGGAGAGCTTTTTTTTTCTTTTTTTTTGGGGGGGGGCATATCTCCCTGTCTGCATCTGACTCCAGACTTTCTATCAGCCCCATTAAATGATGTCTATTGATTTGTTTTAATGGTCAAAGAAGGATGGTGCAGTGACATATTGGCAGCTTATATATAACACAATCTGATTTAGTTCATATTGGTAAACAAACCTTTACTTACTGTACATTTATTTTTTAAGCAACATCCATAGCTGTCATACAAGTGTATAAATAAGTTAACCCTGAATAATATTATGTTAACTTGGACTTTTAGTGTACATTTGTCTTCTTCTTTTAGCACCCCCTCTTATTGAGGCTGCTCCTTCATTGGGAGTACTTGTTGGAAAAATGAAAGAAAACACAGAAAGCAAAAAAATCTAAAAAGCAAAACACTCAATTTAAGCGTTATTAGAGCCCTATAGACATGAACTAACACCCCTACAGTCATTTACATTACACCCCTATTATTCTTTGTCCATGACACATTGCTCAACTGTAATGCACTAGCTATGGCGTCATTGCAGGGACACAAGAGATGGTGAGATGGCCCCCGCTTCCAAAATAGCATAATACCGAGCTAACAATTTAGCTTCCAATTTGTTTAATGTAAACTTAAAAGGTTTCAAACAGAGTGGAGAAGGAGAAAATAAAAAAGCCAAAAGCTCACCACTTCCACACTTAATGGGAGAACTTTTTCTCACTGTCATGTTGGACATACGAACCATGGCTGACTACATGTATTGTTAAGGTAATCTGATCTAAGGTATATTGCTCATCAATATAATATTACTGCCACCTAGTGACCGGAATACTACTCTTGACTTGTCTTTCAATTTTTTTGACTAATAATTAGATTATTAAACACAAGATTCACATTTGTTTTGGTGACGTGAGTACTTTAAACTAAACCTATTCAACAAAAATGGTCACTGAGATTTTATTTTTCCTTCACCATCATTTGTGTTATGACTATTCTTAAAAAAAAACACAGTTGGAAGTTCAAAGTCATTTCAGTGGAAGGGGAATTTGATGTGTAAATTGGGTTTGAAATGGTCCTTCATGCCTGGCTGGAGCGTTAGACTACCTGAGACATTCATTTGCCGGAACTGAATGCACCCGCTTAAAATAAACAGTTTGCATTTCGGTTCAATGCATATGAATAGATGCCTGGTCACATTTAGAGCAGCAAAATATGGCACCTGAACTACTAACTGCCTTCTTTCTAACACTCCGCTGCGAGCTGAAATGACTCAACTTGAGGATTCGGTTTTGATTCCATGCAGTTCAAAGTGACTTTTATGTTAATCCTGGCCTCCAATTAAAAATGTCTCTCGTATTTCTGCAGCGTGCAGAAAGGCTGCGGCTGGCTGCATGCCCGGCCACTGACGGAACATCTAAAGATAAGAAAATAACTAAGTAAATAAGACATAGATAGCAATAGAGAGAAAGTGAAAGTGGCTCCCTCCATATGATTTGGGTCGGTGGTGCAGAAAATATAACTATTACTTGCTAGGGAAACATTAATGAAATGATACTTTCATTTTGACGCTAGAGGAGTTTGTGTGCGCCGGCTGTATACAGATATGTGTAGTTCAAGTTTGCCTCCGTTTGCGAGTCGCCTATCCTGTCGGCGTACTTTTTTCCCGCAGTGAAGAGCCCTCTGCAATCGCACAAGTGCAAAGCTAATCTAAAAGACAAAGCGTACGGTAGTTTCCAGCGTTAAACGGATGAGTGACCCTTCACTTTTCATGATTTATTAAAAAAGTGCACAGCTGCTGTACCCGCCAAGTCAATGTGACATCTTTTAACAGGAAACAGCTTCCCGTTGTAGTGAGGGGCACCTGAGTAACACCGTACAGTGGCGTTTTGTAACACAGTCACCGAGAACATTCGGGGGTTAAAACACATTTTAATAATAGATGCAACGCTATTCCCTTGCTCTGATGTAAAGTTGACTGCCTGACTCTTGGATTACACACGCATCATTGACAAACAGAACAAATGGCAGTTGTCGTGTGTTAGCTTTCACCATTAATAAAAAAGAATAACCCAAGAGTATGAAATTTTAACTACTGCTCAGGGGTTTTCTGCCCTTTGCTATTTTTGCAAATCATATTGAGCCTTTCTGATGATATACAATAAAAAAAAATGATTGCTAAAGATGTCTTGGTTTTCATACATTGTCTCATATGGCCAAACATTGCTCTAACAAACTAAACTCAACTCAAACTCATTTTTAAAAAATAAAAAATTAGCCCACTCTAAACTAAATCCCTTCCGCCCTCCAATGACATAATCACAGGGTGACTATGGTACTTTGGTAACTAACTACTATTCTTCTTGGGGTGCCAGATTCTAAATTAAATGTACAATATGACCTATGAAGTCTCCATGTCTCTGAGATTCTATATATATGGATTCCCAACTAGTTTTGGGGTGGACAACCATTTTTAGTCGGTAACGAGTCTTTGTCTTGGTTAACAAAAAAAAAAACCTATGAGAAATTTGCGTCGCCGCATGTTATTAAAAAGTGATGGTAGGCTGCTTATCTGGGTCCGGGTAGCAGGGATAGCAGTCTCAGTTTGGAAGTCCAGATATCCCGGTGTCCGACCACCTCTTTCAATTCCAGTGGTAGGACACCAATGGGTTCCCAGGCCAGCTGTGAGACATGAACCCTCTAGTGTGTCCTAGGTGACCTCGAGACATCTGGGCTAAACCTCAACGGACTCCTCTTGATGTGAAGGAGCAGTGGCTGAGCATCAAGGGTTAGTCCAGCACTCTACGGACAAAACCTACGGATCGCTTGTATCTGTGATCTCGCTCTTTCAATTAGGACTCAAAGCTCATGATTGACAAGTACATTTAGAGCTTTACAATCTCCACGGTTTAGTACAGTCTTTACATTTTACCAATAGTAGAAATCTTTCTACTTGCATACCCAAACATCTTTTTTCTAGGTCTGAAAAAATCAAGGATTGACCAACAATTGTGTTCAAGGGTCCACTAGAATTCTAGAAAGACAAAGTCTGTACTTATTTTTTGAGCAATCATGTTCATAGACAACTTCTACATACAACTTCTACGGACAAAACTGCTTGTCTCTGTCATCTTGTTCTTTCAATTAGGACTCAAAGCTCATGATTGACCAGTAAATTTAGAGCTTTACAATCTTCACGGTTTCGTACAGCGTTTACGTTTTACCAAAAGTAGAGATTTTTCCACTTGCATACCCAAAACATCTTTTTTCTAGGTCAGAAAAAATCAAGGATTGACCAACAATTGTGTTCAAGGGTCCACTAGAATTCTAGAAAGAAAAAGTTTTTTGAGCAATCATATTCATGAACAACTTCTACATATCCAAAAATCCAATCAAGGAACAAAAGGAAACGATTACGTACAGCTTTCAATCTCCAGTGTGCAGTTCTGTTCATCCAGTGGATATCTTCTGAGGTCCATCATACAAGCAGCAGTGGTCGTGATCCTGAAAAGTCACATCACAAACAAAACAAGTAAAAAATACCATCACCGATTTTCAGTGTAACCCAGACAAAGTACAAAATAAAAATCCTTTTGGTAGTAAGTGAATACAGGTAGACATATGTTAAATCTCCCCCATTTGCTACTCCTAGGGTGGTTTTTCGATAACAGATGCATAAAAACCTTTCAGACCGGGCCAAATGACACATTGCTTTAAACTGCCGGTCACAGGGAGCCAGGGATCAATAGCGTACGACTCTATGGATAAGCGAAAAAGGTTAGAGTTACTTCATTTCACTTGGGATGCCCTCTTGGAGATTGATACATATTGACACCCAACCTTCAGGGAACAAGGACAACAAGACATAAGGGTGAACCCTGTAGCTCAACTGTCTAAGATAGGATCCTCATGATGGATGAAGTCATGAACCAACATTGGAATATCCCCCCCCCCGCCATCTGTGCATGATTGTTGCCATAGTAGCTATCACGTCACTGCAGAATAAAGACGCCCGGATAGGTAGGATGATGATGATTGCAAGAGCCAACTATGAGTCAGTAGATACGCTTCTGTTGTCCATCAGGCTTTGTAAGGAGAACATAAGGATGACGCTGTGAGTAATAGCCTTCCATTCTTCCCCCGGACTCTGCCCTTGTCTGCGAGCTTCACTCCCACAGAGGGAGTTGCCACTAAGCAGCGCAGCATGGTGGGTAATCGTGTAAGCACACCTGACAACACAGATAAATGTGTGACAGTGGAGAACCTCAACCCGAGTCCAAGTGCGGAGATAACTGGACTCCGTCTTCCATGAATGAGAACAAAAGTGCTCATATTTGCTGCTTGGGTACTCAAAGGCATTTCATGTAAAATCAAGCACTGATGGAACGCGACAGTACTCTACCAATATTTGTCTTCCAATCTCAATAGTTTAAACCACACAAAAGCAGACAACTTTTACTGGAAATGTTCTAATTGTTCTAATTGAGTGTTTCTTGACCTAAGATTCAGAGAGGACACAGGGTTACTTGGGAGCAAGCGATAATTGGAGAAAAGTTGGTATTAGACATGTGAATACTCATTTAAAAAAACCTTGATGAAAAATTGCAATAATTTACATTTTGCAGTGTTGGATTTTAAAGACATTCTAAGTAGGGCTTCAAAATGCAAAACAATAAAGAAATAAGAATGAGACAAATAATATTTTGAGTCAGCAATTTTAAGTTGAAATCAATCAAAAGTTTAAGACCACAGCATAGTCTTTAAAAGGGAAAACTGTGGCAAAAATTTGGATTTTCTGTCATTTATTTGTACAAATTACTGTTTACGCTGTACGTTGTTGTTCATATTTATGTAATCTATTTATTCTCCACATTATTATTCATTATTTATTATTACACGGGATCCAGGCAACGACATTCATTCATCAGCCAATCACAGAGCACATATAGACAAACATCCATTCACACTCACATTCATACCTATGGACAATCTGGAGTCGCCAATTAACATGCACGGGGAGAACATGCAAACTCCCCACAGAGATGGCCGAGGGTGGAATTGAACCCTGGTCTCCTAGCTGTGAGGTCTGCGCGCTAAACACTCGACTGCCATGCCGGCAACGACATTTCGTTGGCAATTTCACTGCTGTGTTATTGTGCAATGACAATAAAGAAAGTCCATGTTTATGCATTCACAGTCATAATCTCTTGATGGCAAAGGCAAACACGCTTTCTCTCTTTGACACACCGCAAATTCAATACATCATTTATTTACTTTTGTAGACCATGTAGACCTGGTAACTATAGTAGACCTGGTAGTTCCAGCCATCAATGTCCAATGAAAAGCATCTAAGTGAAAAGGTGTGGTGTCCCAATACTTTTGTATGTTATTGTTGTCTGTCCCAAATAACACCCTTGTAGACAAACAAGCCTTTTCATATAACACACCTTAGGTGTGATAAATAAATGGTGTTTGGCCGTGACAGGGCTGGGTGGATTTTAACTTTCTTGTCTC
This sequence comes from Doryrhamphus excisus, assembly GCF_037039965.1. Classification (NCBI taxonomy): domain Eukaryota; kingdom Metazoa; phylum Chordata; class Actinopteri; order Syngnathiformes; family Syngnathidae; genus Doryrhamphus; species Doryrhamphus excisus. Next base: position 7,581,673 of record NC_136377.1, on the reverse strand, counting down.
CCGTCTTTGTCAGCAATTCTACCTTCAGCGTGGATTTGCGGCTGGTGATGAAGTGTTTAACCAAGGCGTAAATTGCTGCTTACTTTCTGGCAAATCTCTGATCTTAGTGTGAAGATGGAAGTCAGTGATGTGAAACTGAGTGCCTTTGGCAGCATCTTTGGGAAGACGGGCCAGCTCAGGTAAAGGTTATCATTGTGTAAATACCCGACTGCAAGTTGGCATTCATTCATTCATTTTCTACTGTTTATCCTCACAAGGGTCGCGGAGGGTGCTGGAGCCTATCCCAGCTGTCTTTCAGCGAGAGGCGGGGCACACCCTGGACTGGTCGCCAGCCAATCACAGGGCACATATAGACAAACAACCATTCACACTCACATTCATACCTATGGACAATTTGGAGTCGCTAATTAACCTAGCATGTTTTTGGAATGTGGGAGGAAGCCGGAGAAAACACACGCATACACGGGGAGAACATGCAAACTCCACACAGAGATGGCTGAGGGTGGAATTGAACTCGGGTCTTCTAGCTGTGAGGCTTGTGTGCTAACCACTTGACCAGCGTTTATTATTATTTTATATATTTTTTTTCTAGTGGTTTAGATGAACAATGAGTAACCAAACTAGCTAGATGGGGAACAAAAATTTGGAATTGGGTCACTTAAACCACAAAGCCTGACATAATACTTTAATTGATGTCCGTGCTTGTTTGCTGTGATTGCCTGAGGATGTCACCAACCACACCAGATGAACTCCATATGCTAAAGTGACATGATGGCCCTTGATGTTTACACTCTGTCTGGATAGGAAACACTTGTGAGGTCACATCAGAGCCAAGTATCTTCTCATGCTTCTGGTTGTCATCAACATTGAGGACAAATATATACACATACTGAGACTTTTGTCTTCCTTAAGTCGATTCACGTAACCCCTACCATTATATTTGGTAAACGCTATGTGGATGATGGTGTAGTATTTGTATTGATTTCTATTATGTAAGAAGGTGATCAGCAAATATAACAATGTACAATACACTCTGCTACGCTGCATGTTTGTTGGTGTCCGCCACCCATGATGCTCACATCTGCTATACTAAAACCATACAATATAAAACTACCGAATAACTCAAACAATACTTTAGTTTCTATTATCAGACCGCTGTTTTACAGAATTGGAGTAACTGTATTAAATGGGATCTAAAATTTTATGATTTGTTTTTGCACAATATGGTTACAAAATGAATTGGTCAAATAAGGATTTTAGGTCAATAAGTTGATAAAAAAAAAGATGTATTATTGATTGAGTTGTGAAACACTTTAGTGCTGTCATTTATTCATCATAAATCCTGCTCTAGGTTTGAGCCCTGTGTAAATGAATGTCTTTTCATCTCCACTGGATTGCTCATAAATTGTTGAACAGCAAGAAAGATGAAGGACATATCAAATTAGATGGAACAACTTGATCTTTCCTGTGATGTTACTTGCAACAAAAGATATTGAAGCACAGTGGATCCCCTGCACATTCAATATTTAGTATTCACAATCTCACAAATTTGCATTTTTGGATAAAATTGTCCTTTTTTTGTTGCATAAAACACATTTCATTCACTCTAAGTTGATAATAGTTAAACATGCAAGGTACATAAAATAGATACAATATGTATCAGAGCACGGATCCGCCTACCACCGCTCGTTGTTTAAGACCGGGATGGAGACGGCCCCACAACGGAGATAAGTGCGGTTGTAGCGCAAACCTGGCTACCAGGCTAAAGACAAAGCTGTAAAACTGATTTCATCTGTTCTAGCGATCATCTTACATTATCCTCCATCAGTGGTGAGTACCTACGTATACATAACAGTCGCTTTTATTGCAAATGTTGATCCTAAATTGAAAGAGAACATCAAGATACCGGAAAGGTTAGGAGGCGGAGGAGCGAGCCTTGTGTCGAAAATAGACATTATTATGTTTTTATATCGTGAATGAATAAATGAATGTGAAACAAAAAAAAAATTATGCATTATATTAACATTATACCATTATTATAATGTACTGTCAATAAAAGACTTGGGATTCAAATAACAGTGCCTGTGTTAGTGCCAGTCATGCATATAAAGAATAAATCTGTTGTTCTTTTTGCCTTTAAACCACCATAATGGATCTCTGATGTGAATTTGCAGTTCAATGGCATATACAGGAAGCACGTGTGTGAATATTGATCATGTGTTTGTTCTCTGTTGGCTCTGGATTCCACTCTTCTTATCTGCTTCAATGGACTTGACACATCCAATTACATTTCTATTGAGGAGTTTCATAATGAAAAATCACATCCAAACAATGCATCTGAATATTTGTGTATGAAACACAACCTCATCAATGTATGCATATTGTGTTTGTGGGAGGAATTAACAAATCATATTGATGTACTTTGAATGTAAATAAACAACATTTGTTTAGGTTTAGATTTGGGGATTGTACGCAAATAATATAATTTAAGTTCAAAATTAAAAATACAAAAAAAGGCATTAAAATAGATCTGTAACAGGGTCAAACTGTCAAACTGAAATATTGACTTTGTTCAAATGTGACGACGCGGTTAGCAGCTAGTCATTTGACGGCTAGCCATGCTAGCTGCTAACTTTAGCAGCTGACGCTAGTGGACAAAATATATATATATATATATATATGTATATATATACACACTTTACCAAAGCTTTGTTAGACATTCATTCATTCATTCATTCATTCATTCAATTTCTACCGCTTTTCCTCACGAGGATCGCGGGGGTGCTGGAGCCTATCCCAGCTGTCTTCAGACAAGAGGTGGGGTACACCCGGGACCGGTCGCCAGCCAATCACAGGGCACATATAGACAAACAACCATTCACACTCACATTCATACCTATGGACAATTTGGAGTCGCCAATTAACCTAGCATGTTTTTGGAATGTGGGAGGAAACCGGAGTACCCGGAGAAAACCCACGCATGCACGGGGAGGTTGGAATTGAACCCTGGTCTCCTAGCTGTGAGGTCTGTGTGCTAACCACTCGACCACCGTGCAGCCTTTTGTTAGACATAATTTAAAAAATATAGTTTATACATTCTTAATATGGGGTTTATTTGTTGCTCTGTTTATATTATGTACAGTATATACTGTGGATATCTATATTATGTATATTTACCCCCCCCCCCATTTGATCTAATCAAACAAATAGACTTTGACAACATACATTGTGTTATTATACAGTGTAACATGTTCCTAGTGGATTTAACTAACATTTTCCATTTTGCACAATGTCATCCGGTTGCATGGCAACCTCATGATAGGATACCAAGCCTGTAGTTTGTCTGGTGTCATAATGAAGCAATTATCGGATGAGAAATGTCAAGCAGAATGCGACTGTACAAAGCCTTTGTGCCTTAACGGTACTCAAAGTGCTTTACAATATAGCCTCTCATTTACATTCACACAAATAAACTGATGGTGGAAGAAGTGCCATGCGAGTTTCTGGCAAGCGTATACATGGCCTCTAAAACTATTCTTGTTTTGTTAGTAGGGTTACAACCACTATCTAGTTATTAGGAAGTGAATTCAATGAATTCATATCAGTGAAATAAGCGTGTATTCGGGGGCAGCATAGTGCAGTAGCTGGATGCTTTGCCTTGTTATAAGAGCAACTCGCTGCTCTCCTGACCCAATTCTGGCCATCCTACTTACATGATATTGAGTGTCAAGGGTGATGGATTTCTTCCCCCCAATTTTATCCTAATCCACCCCTTCATCCAAAGTAATATTTTGTGCCGACTGTTGTCACAAGTTGGGCAAGTAAATCCCAGCAATTCTGGGTATTCCATTTGCATATTGGGATTTCACGGCGCTGAGGCTGACACAGTAGGTCACCTGTTTTAACTCCAATGACACGACATGACACAGGGATGATTCGCCCCATTTGAGGTCTATTTCAGTATAATCTGACCCTCGGAATCTGCACTGTGCCACTACAGTGAGTAGTTGGTGGCTCATTTCGTATCATAGCCATGTTTTGAAATCAACTTATTATGTGTAGTGTTTCTTTTTAGCTTCTGGTTAGTGTTCAGTTTTGTCAACATGACAGGGTCTCATTTGTGAGAGTTCAATCCTGTTAATCCTACTCGGTTTATTTTCATTTGTTTACGTCCACTGCATTTTTGTTTGAGTTTGGATTTTAGATTTTTCTTGTTTGTGTTCTGATTTTACCACCATTTTTGGTTCATATTTAGCAGACTGTATGTTTTTAGGGCCACACGGTGGTCGAGTGGTTAGCATGTAGGCCACACAATCAGTAGATCAAGAAGATTCACCACTTGGACAGCTCTGTGTAGGTTTTCTCCGGGTACTCCGGTTTCCTCCCACATTTGCGACTCCAAATTGTCCATAGGTATGAATGTGAGTGTGAATGGTTGTTTGTCTATATGTGCCCTGTGATTGGCCGGCCACCAGTACAGGGTGTACTCTGTACAAAGACAGCTGGGATAGGCTCCAGCACCCTCCGCGACCCTTGTGAGGATAAGCGGTAGAAAATGAATGAATGAATGAATGAATTTAGCATACTGTTTTTTTTAGGCCCGCAAGGTGGACGAGTGGTTAGCATGAAGGCCACACAATCAAGAGATCGGGAAGATTCACCGCTTGGAGTACCCAGAGAAAACCCACACAGAGACTGTTTCCTCCCACATTGGCGACTCCAAATTGTCCATAGGTATGAATGTGAGTGTGAATGGTCGTAGGTAAAGTGACTATGGGGGTGTTATTTCAAATTTAGAGGGCTCTAATGCTTGAAATGTATTTGTAAGCCGGTTTTCTCAATTTTTTTAGTCAGGAACGGATATTTTCCTCAAACTTAGCTATGTTATTTTGCTGATTACTAAACCTTTTTTTTCCTCCCACATTCCAAAAACATGCTAGGTTAATTGGCGACTCCAAATTGTCCATAGGTATGAATGTGAGTGTGAATGGTTGTTTGTCTATATGTGCCCTGTGATTGGCTGGCGACCAGTCCAGAGTGTACCCCGCCTCTCGCCTGAAATCAACTGGGATAAGCTCCAGCATGGTGGACCGTGGTGAGGATAAGCGGCATAGAAAATGAATGGATTGATGTTTTTTTAAGGGAGGCACCTTTCAGGGTAGCTAATGAACCAATGGCACATTCAAGGCAGCTGCTGTTGAAATGTGCTTTTATAGTTTATGTGTGTCTGTGTTGGTGATAAAAGATACCAGACAATACCAAATGTACCACATGCACCACCAGACAATACCACATGTTCCATTGTGTCTAGAGTTCTAGGTTCACAGCCGAGACCAGGGATGTTGGGCTCAAAAAGGTTGGTGACCACTGCTGGAAGTGTCTAAAAAAATGTAAAATAATCCAAGAATAGCACATTCTCTCAGTCTACCAACAAATGCAGCAGGCCGGTGGGCGAGTAATGAAGACAAACACCATCTGTGTCTAATCCACTCCTCAACATTGTCTAATTCCTCAGTCTCCCTCAGCAGTGCCAAGGTGTTACCATAATAGCCATTAAGATGTTATGGTTTTCAATAACTTTTTTATGGCGTTTTGAGCGTCAGAGGCCTATTTTAGCAAAATGAAGTGATGAGACATCAGTGTGGTGTACAAAGTGTGTTGTCATCATAGCTACAGTAGGAGACTGAAAGGAGACTCAAGGAAAGTCAGTCGATTGGCTTTGTTATATTGATTTAGAGGTTGGATCTCATATAATAGTCAACACTTTTTGGGGTTGCATAAGATATCTTATGTTACAGATTTTCTATTCAAGTAACACAGATATATGGATTCCTATTGATTTTCAGCCATGTTGAATTATGCAAGTGTAAACATAATGTTCCTTAATGTCCTGTAACTTGTTAAACATGTCAAAAACTAAGGTAGAGAAACTGGAACTGCCGTTTCTGTAAGTGTAAAAGTCAACTAATACTGAAATTCTAATGTGGAAGGAACATCAACAGATTAATTAAATGCCCTTTTAAAGGTTCAGGGTTGAAGTAAGGTGTCTAACCAAAGGTCTGTTTTATTCCCCATGTTATTGCAAGCAAATTAATTTCAGTTCTGACTGGACTTTTTGGAGACTTTCTTTTTTAGTCCTCAGGCATTCCTCGGGCTACTGTCATTGTTCCTAATATAAAATATGAAAAACTTTACCAAATAGTAAAGCACTGAATAATCTTTTTCTTTGCCATGTAATGTAAAAGTTCTATTATTATTGTTGTTATTATTATTAGCTTTGATGCAGCATTACTTATCTTATGAGCTAATTACTGGGCCGAGAGAAAGGGTTGAGTCATTATTGTGAAAAATAAATCTGACAAAAGTTGTGGCGTGGGCATGAATAGCTCACCTTAAACCGTACAGCACGGTGCCATCCGGGTGCAGTCGGATCATTCTGTTTTTCACAGTGACACCGTGGACGAAAGACTTCTTGTCGTTGAGGAAGTAGGTGTCAGGCACCCAGAGCTGGTCGGCCACACGGTTATCTAAGGTCAGGTTGAGGGGAATCTCCGAGTAGGACAAGCGCTTATCTCGCCAGGCCTGCTGGAAGTACATCGTCAGTGTGTAGTCCTGTAAAAAGGAGAGTGAGGGAGAATAGAGTGCAAAAAAAGAAAGGGTAGAAAGTCAAAGGAAAGTAGTACGATGGATGGCTGGATGGGGAAGAGAAATGAAAGAGGGCTACCCTTAAAAGCAAGCGTTTTACACTGCTGCTCTGTGATACTTTTACACGGCCAGCTCTCACTTTAGAACCACACTGGGCTTCAATATTAGATGAAGCCCACTTTAAATGCAAGCAGAACAGCACAAGTACAAAGCAGAAGAACCGTCAGCTCAAAGCTGAAGGATATGCCTTCTCTCGTCATAGCAATGTGAACTGAAAAAGACACTATGATATGATATGTTATGTATATAAACATGCGAGACAAGACAGGCTATATGTAGTAGTCTGATTACTAGGCATCCGTAATGTTACGTTGATAAGACATGACTTTAGTCGTCCTCCCATTTTGTGTGGAAGTGGGACTTCTTCCCACTCCGTTTGAAATCCTTTCTCAAAGGAAAACTGCACTTTTTTGGAATTTGGCCCATAATCCACAATCCTTATGTGAGACATGTGTCACAATCTGCATCACCTCCTGTGTGACAGTTTTTGTTTTTCACGTTGTTTGCCTTAGTTCCGGTTTTCATGCTCTTATTTTGTAGTTTTTCCTGTGTTGGTCTGCCCTGTGTCCCGTCACCTTTACTTTCCCTTCTACGCGCACCTGTTCCGAATTTGATTTGTCTTATTTAGTTCAGCCGGGTGCGTTTGCCTTTTGTTGGTTGATTGTTGTCCTTTGCAACGTGTCGTATGCCAGTGCTGCATTCGCCGTTTTTTCAAAGAAATAAAAGCTAAGCTTTTTCCTGCACCATTTGCTCCTTCTCTGCATCCTGGGGTCGCATCGCAACACCCGCATGACGAGCCGTGACAACATGAACACACACTTCTCTTTGCTGTGCGTTCTAAAGATATAAAAAAAGAGGCAGCTCATTACTGCAAATAATGGGACACACCTATGCAACCTACAAAGACTGCTATTAAAACACCTCCAAAAAGGTTTTGTGGTTTTATATAAGCATGTAGTAACAGGTAAACACATCATAACATGTAATACTTATTTTGGTCCTTTTAAGCATTACAGGAACCTACTTCCTGGGTGCATTGCTTTCACATAGCAACAAACACCTACACCTGCCATTAATTTTTTTCCAAATGCAAAAATAAAGTATGTAGCATTAGCTTTTGGTAGTAGTCTGAGACACTGTGAGTACCACGCTAATGCACGACAGGCAACTGTGTGGTGAAGCTAGACGCGAACTGGCTAGTGGCTAGTGGCGAATAATGTAATTCAATCAGCGTAACTATGTTGAAAATAATAACAATAATTTCACTGTATGCAAGTCACATCCTGCAACCTGTGCATTACAATTCAGCAAAGTGTTGTAAACAAAGTGTAAAAGTGACTATAGGGGTGTTATTTCATGTCTAGAGGGTTCTAATAATGGTAAAATTCATATTTAGAAAGTTATAAAAATGTTTTCTATACTATAACAACAAGAATAGTCTGTTTATTAATATCAAATCCTATGAAAAGGTTGTCAAATTATTGAAAATTGCAGAATGTGATTACTCAATGGTCAATTACACTTAAAAGGCACAGTGGAAATACACATCGCATGTACAAATATGAGTTAATTGGAGGACAAGCAACTTAGATGGATGGCACTGCAATGCTGCCTCTGTCCACCAGAGGAGCTCAGAGCACGAGGGAGGCTGACGTCATTGCTGCACCCCAATGAAAGGGTTGCTTTAAAATGTTGAGTTTTTAACATTTTAAACTGGTATTGCTACATGTTTGCATATTTCTGATGTATATTTTGGAGTGTTAAGTCGCTGGATCTCGTGTTTTTCTCAGTAAAATGTGTCAGACTGTTATGTTGTTATACTGTTATACATCACAAGGATTCAACCTCTTGAGTTCCTATGCAACTTCAAGGCAACTTACTGGTTGTACTTTATATTTGTATCGGACAACCACCACTTTCCTTCCATATTACTACATTTGCAGTCCCATGCGTGTATCTTACACTCAACCCTGTGCACTTTACATGTCTTCCATATAGAGACAGACATGCCAAATACATGTCAGAGCTACATGTGATGTGAGTGCTACATGCTGTCTCTTAGCTTCATGTAGTAAGATGTCATGTTTGATGACGTACAACATCTCCCTGCAACACAGAGAATGCAGCAAGGCATTATAAAATATCACAAATTGTCAAAATATATCATATTGAGCTTGAGTGGAATGCGTTCCTACTGCTTCCTACTCCTTTTTGGATATGTTTAATTGTACCAAATGTGATGTGTAAATTGTTCAGCATGCCCAGAAACAAATAAGCCATTACCCTTACCAATGTTATAATGCAGTTTCTCTAGTCCCCCCAGGCTAACAAGATTAGCATGTCAATACATTTGCAATCCTCTCATCTTTTGTACTTTGGGAGTGGATTGTTTTTTTTTTTTTTAAGTTGAACTGTCACTGGACTGCTTTCATGTTGCTTTCAATTGCTGCGTTGTATCGGAATAGATGATATTTTCTATAAGTTCTGATGCACATGCACACACACAAAGGAGAAACCTGTTAATAATTCATAAACAAACAGAGGAATTCCTTTTTCATCTCCTGTGAAATTCCCTCATGATAAATCTAGGACACCATCAGCCCCCACAATCATTCAGGAGAAACTTTCCATATAAACTATAACAGACTTACATAAAGTTGCTTTCTCAAGGAACTTTTTTCTGACATTCATTCCCACATCCTGGCACAGAGACTCCAACATGCATTTTTGAACATGCCTGCAGACACAAATGTGATATTCCGCAGCACCTTCGGGACTTGAATGTCACCTGGAGCAGTTTGAACTTATTTTCTAATTTGACTTATTTGTCACATACTTCAAATTATACGATGCAATCAATCCTGGTCATCGTGTAGCTTTTGGCACAGTCGTTTGTATGTTGTCATATTTGATATGACTTGAAGAAACTAGGTCTTCTCCCTCTCTTTTTGGCTCCAACTTATCAGCTGCACGTGCCGCTTTCGCAACACTTCCATATCCCGTTGACGGTTATATAACGACTCACACGCGCTGCCGAGCACAGCACGTGTGCGTGGAAGCAATGCATTTTTAAGAAACATCTTAAACTCTGCACCTTCCAACACAGAGTAACAAAGTCACACATACAAGCTGTCTTTAAAATGGATACCATATATGATGATTGGCGAGGATAAGCGGCATAGAAAATGGATGGATGGATGTTTATAACCTTCTAAATACCATTTTTTCAAAACGTTATGTGAGCCCTCTAGACATGAAATAACATAAGACATTTAAGACTCATGTTCGTGTGTGTTTATATAAATGTGTTTCTTTTGGGGTGCTGAGTTGTGGTCAGACAGGAAGTGACATTGGGGGTTCAGACCTGAGCAGCAACAGTACCCCGTGTTTTATTAGGGATTGTTATTAGCATGTCTTTAGTGAGAAGAGAGGCGTTTGAGTGTCTCACTGAACATTAGAGTAACATTTCTGATACCTAGTGACCAGCGTAGAATTCTACATATCACTCACATCTTTGAATGCGTCTTCTGAATGCGTTTTTATTTGTTTAGTCATTTTTATGCTTAAAATCCATAACATTAGCTTCAATATGCATACATTTGGCTATAGGCCATATCCAGCCAAACAGTGCATATTTCCAAAGAACAGTGATAGAGTGAAGCCAAGGGACGAGTGTATTCTTAAAATGGCTATACTAATTCCAGCTTCATAGCTTCAGTTTTAATCATCTTTACAATACTGCCGGAGGGGTTGCTCACTATCATACATGTTCATAATATTGTTATTGATTTGGTTTATTGAGTAAACCCCTCAGCAGAGGACAGACCTCTGGCAAGGCCAAACAATAACCTCTTAAAAAATAACACACCAGTTGTTTTACTCCAGGCTGCACGGCGGGCGAGTGGTTAGCAGACAGGCCTCACAGCTAGTAAACCTACGTATGTTCAATCCCACCCTCGGCTATCTCTGTGTGGAGTTTGAATGTTCTCCTCGTGCATTTGGGGGTGGGTTTTCTCCGGGTACTCCGGTTTCCTCCCACATTCCAAAAACATGCTAGGTTAATTGGCGACTCCAAATTGTCCATAGGTATGAATGTGAGTGTGAATGGTTGTTTGTCTATATGTGCCCTGTGATTGGCTGGCGACCAGTCCAGGGTGTACAAAAAGCTGGGATAGGCTCCAGCACCCTCCGCGACCCTCGTGAGGAAAAGCGGTAGAAAATGAATGAATGTTTTACTCCAATCCTGTAGGTGGCAGCAATGCGTATTATAGCTGCAACACCTTTTGTCAGCATCTTCTGTTGGCTCACCGTCATATTTGGCGCCAATACAGGCAGACTTTAATGACTCCATCGACCGATCCACCGGTTCTCTACAAAGATTTATGAATACTGTTCATGCTAATTAAATATCCAACATCAAAACATACGGTGTTTCCTAATGAATCAACACATAACATTGTTGTGCATTACTTTCCAAAACTCTTCAAGATAATAGATCCCAGAACTCCCAGAATTTGCAACTCAATAACTTTATTTGAAGACATACTGGCATACGCACAATGCTGCCTACCGCTTTCCATTCACTTCTTATAAAATCAGCATTCATCTTCCACAGACAACTGACAATCATTGTTGAGTAGAGTGGGTGCTGCTGCATAAGTGGGGCACACTGTTAAATATTTCCATTGTCATTCCCAAGGGGCTTTTATTGCAGCCTTATCTTCTTTGAGGATGCTTGCTTTGTGGGATGGGCTCAGAGGAGGTGACACTGTGGCTTTCCCAAAACTTTCCTAAAAGACAACTATTGTGTGCCTCGTCTCTCTGTGGGAGGAGGTTCTAAATTACCGGAGCCACTGCAGAGGTTGTGTGCGCGCATGGAAGTGGAAGGGAGGCTGTCATAATAACAGTCGTAATGAGCATCACTATAGAAACTATGTGAGCTGAGAGTTGGTGAGAGACGGAAAGCCAAAACGAGGCAGGAGTGATGCGGGAAAGGAATGGCTATAATTATGAACATGCTATGCCACGGCAATAGAAAGTGATATTTATATTCTCAACACTATAAATTATGGAAAAATGTGAAAATCTATAACTCATCAGAAAAGTTCCACAACATTGTTCCGACTGACAGTAGCCTCATTTTGCTGCTGTATTAGTGTTCAATAATGGCTGTGCCCCCCCCCCCCCCCACACACACACATTTCAACAACTAATTCAGCGCAATCACTTGTTGCAGGGTATGCACAAGGCAGAAGAAAAATATCCATCTCATGATGCTCTACATCTGGCAACTTGGGGCAGATTTATCATTGCCCCAGACAGCACAAAAAGTACAAGACTTTGGATTGATGACAGAAGTTTCTTAAAAAAAACTGTAGTATAAGGATTCACTGGCGAGTCAAAGCTCGGTGTTTGAATGCCCCATTTTTCACATGATATGGCGTGTGTGGGTACTCCGGTTTTCTCCAACCTCAAAAAAACATGCTAGGTTAATTGGCGACTTCGAATTGTCCATAGGTATGAATGTGAGTGTGAATGGTTGTTTGTCTATATGTATCTTTCACTATAGCCTGATATGCCTACCAGACAACAACATGATTCTCTGCATGGGGGGAGGGGGGGCGTTTTACCTTGTTGATGGAAGTAGCGTTAGTTCCGATCAATGGGTCTGTGAAATAAATGTGCGTGTCCCAAAGACGTGCATTGTTAGCTAGTTCATATTAACTTGTTTTGTGGTGTTTAAGTGCACAGAAAAGTGAAAGAATTATATATTTTTGTTTCACATAAAGATTTTAAATGATGGGCAAAATTCCCCCCAAAATGCATTTTCTGTTTTAAATTTAGAAAAAATAAATTAGCTTGCAAGCATGCTATGCATCCAGATCCATCTCCAGTGACTGCGCAGTCTGGGTATTAGCAATGTGGTGCAAGTCAGTGGTAATGGTTTTATTTCATTTGAACATGCATCAGATTACAATTGAATGCATCACATAATCAGTTCACAGTTGCACATGTCCAAAAGGAGTAGGCAGAAGCAAAGCTTATTAAATCCTACCCCTATATATATATATATATATATATAGCACATCATGACTGGTTCAAGACTCTTCATCCTTGTATTTAGCAAACATCAACTGCTTGTATTGTTTCTTGAATTGGCTCATCGTTGTGCATTGTTTGAGGTCCTTACTCAATCCATTCCATAGTTTGATTCCACATATTGAAATGCTCCCCCCACTCTAACCTCAGCTAACCCTCTGGTCCTCCCATGTTGCCAGGTTGTCCACTAGCCCTTCACATCTGATCCCCACCCCATGTCACATTGTTGCTCTTGGATTGGGAACAGCACAGAGAATTAATATTAAAGTTATTTACAGGATATGTGATGGGTTTCAAGCCCACCACCCACTCTAAGCCTTTCATTGTTGCTTCTGGCCTCATTTTCTAATGAATTGCACTGCTGGGGGAGAAACACAATAAGTCTTTAACAAGTGCACGACAGACTACAGTGTTTTGACACGAGGATTTACACGAGGAATGATGACCAGCCATGAATGCAGTTATTGTTTTTTTTAAACTATTGCTATTGTGCTTTTTTCCACAAATTACTTCCTCAAATTGGCTGAAATTGCATGAAGGTTGGTGGTTATTACACAACCTGCTTCTTTCAGACGCAATAATCCCTAATAAAAACACAAAATTCTGAAATCTGACATCACTTCCTGTTTGCCAACTACTCAGAACTATGAGGTAACACATTTATATGTAGCAACACAGAAACACAATACTTATTTATGTCCTAAATGGCTTATTTAGTCTTACTATGTCTAATCCAAAAAGGTAAAGGTGACTATAGGGGTGCTATTTCAGGACTAGATGGCTCTAATAATGTTAAAAACTGTATTTTAGAAGGTCATAAACACATTTTCAGTGCTTTAACTACGGAAATATTTAATTATAAGTTTTATTTAGTGTAAGCATGCTCTTGTGTGTCACAACCAAAACAAAAGTGTAGTACTGCTTTGTTTAAACTTAAGTCCATCCATTCATGATGTCATTCCGTGTTCACTCATCATGCACTCATATTGTCCTTTTCACACACACGGCCACTTTTCCACAAACACCTCTCTAACAAGCGTTTACTCACTTATGTATATCTGAAGAGCCTCGCGAATTAGAAACAGCATTCAGGTTTAAAATGTCAGGAGAGTTAGGAAAGTACTTTTGTTGTACTACACATTGCAGAGAGATCAGTTGAGAGCGGTGAATTATGCAAGTGTTTTTAAAACATCCCTTGTCTCTTTAAGGCTCATTTTTTTCTATAAGCGCTGTTTTTTTTTTTCACCTCTCCCTTCGCATTTTGATGCTCATCCACCACTTGGGCTGCAATGTCACAGGATTCCTCGGAGGATGGAGCTAAGATGAGTTTCAATTGACCAGTGGAGGTGACCTGTGCCCTTCTAGGTTGATTGGAACAAAACTACTTTAGTGAGAAGACAGCCCTTTTGATCAAATAAAGAGGAAAGGGAAGCGCTAATGTAAAACAGAGCAAAATTTGGTTTGACGTAAGAAGCGATGGCGGTGCAGCCCTGCAGGGAGAATGAGGACCACTTAGTTTACACATTTCTTTCTTCTTCCTACCCGTAAAGCCTGTTTTCCATTTGAGAGGTGCCGAATGGAGCGGTAGGCTTGTTAAGGAGGGATGGAGGGTTTTGGGAGGGTAAATGAAAGGCGTCCAAAAGCTCAGCAGTGCGGCGATGCAAATTGCTGTTATTCTCACAGCTCGCCACTTCCATCCAGTATCTGATTTGGGCACCAGCGGTGACCTCCCTCTGATGCTTCCGCTTCTCACTTTTAGCCCTCTTCTCATCTGTCCCATTGTTCCGTCTCCCCCTGTCCTTCACTTATTTTCTCATTTTCCATCATTCCTTTTAAAGTCAGTCCCGCCTCGACAAACCCTCTCTAACTCGCATGCTTTTTGTCTTCCATCCCTGACCCTGCAGCAGAAGGAAATGTGATCCCACCACCAATCATCCACACAACGCTACACTCCATCATCTACCTACTTTCTTGAAAAAAAAAAAAAAAAGCCCTCCGACAACAACAAGTGACTTTCAATTTCCTATCCCGCGCTGTCCTCTTGCCGCCAGCGACAGGCTATGAGGAGCCTGGCAGAGGGCACAGCTTCTCCAAAAGAGGCCTAATAATAAACATGGCAGCCCCCACAGAGCTGAGTGACATATATTCCCCTGTCTCCCCATAGCTGAATATGGAGTCCTTAATATTCAAGAGATGTAGCGGGAACAGCTTGTACACTGCATGGAGTCAGTCTGTAACACACACAGAGGTTTCTGCAGGGGTTTATTTTGGCCTGCTTCCTTTGGCATGGTTAATCAAGTTTTACACATTCATACTAGCAAAACAAATTTTGTTTTGTTTGGCGTCGATACGTTTAACACGAAGGAGAGCATAAGTCTGGGCAAGTATATCAGAAAAATGAAAGTACATTACTGAATTTCTGCTATTTACTAAATATAATATCATCTCAGGCTGCACGGTGGATGAGTGGTTAGCACACAGACCTCACAGCTAGGAGACCAGGGTTCAATTCCACCCTCCACCCATCTCGGTGTGGAGTTTGCATGTTCTCCCCGTGCATGCGTGGGTTTTCTCCGGGTACTCCGGTTTCCTCCCACATTCCAAAAACATGCTAGGTTAATTGGCGACTCCAAATTGTCCATAGGTATGAATGTGAGTGTGAATGGTTGTTTGTCTATATGTGCCCTGTGATTGGTTGGCGATCAGTCCAGGGTATACCCCGTCTCTCGCCCGAAGACAGCTGGGAAAGGCGACGTGAGGAAAAGCGGTAGGAAATGAATGAATGAATATCATCTTATAGTTAAAAATGTATCTCTCTGTGTGATTAATCACGATTAATTGCGAATTAACTAGGGAGAGATGTAATTAATCATGAGTAAATATTTTAAATGATTGACAACTCTAATTTGAATTGTATTTGTCTTGTATTTGTATCTCAGTTCATTAATGCTTAATTTAGGCTAGAAATTTGCTTATATACATATTTTGCTTATATGCACATTTTTGGACTCTTTTCTTTTTCTGGTGTGACCCCGAAATATCAGGAAAATGTAACTATAGTAATAGTTAATTGCTTCCAGACTCGACCGTGATAAGTGAATTTCTGAGAAGTAGGATTTACCACTTTACCACTTCCACACGAAATGAGAGGAGTTTTTTTTTTTTTAGCCATGGCATGTCAGCGTGGCTCTGCTGACTCAGTAGCCAGTTTCCACGCAGCGTTGAGGTATATTTACATTGTATCTCTTTATTTTCACTAGGTTCATTTTCATTTAATATTGGTAAAAAAAAAAACCTAAATATATAGAAGTCACAGTCAGGTTTGATAATGATATCAATCACCCTGTGATTGGCTTGCAGCCAGTCCTGGGTGTACACCGCCTCTCACCCAAAGTCAGCTGGGATAGGATTAACCAGCATAGAAAATGAATGAATGAATAATAAATAAAATATTAAGCACTAAAGGGAATTTGACTTTTTTTTTAATAAAGTCATTTTTCTTAATGCATGTCAACGTCTGTATGGTTTTGTCTGTACACACAAGACAGCAGCTGCTAATTAAATTCTCACGGCATGCATCTTACAAATAGAGAGAAGGGAAATAAAGCATTTTGGGAGTGTCTGGGTTATTAAATTGGATTCATTGTACGGGCATCACCGCTTTGCGATACAATGTAATGTCCTCTCCTTGGGTATTTGTTTATGTCTTCTTGGCTCCCTTTTCTTTATACTACCACCCTTTTCCCTATGTGAATCTTTCATCATTTACTTTGGCCGGGGCATCACTTTGCGCTGTGGAAGGTGAATCAAATTTAGAGGAACCATTGTGTTGTTTTTTTTTTTTCCAGAAGCAGGGATGCTTAGTTTAGCCAGTTGGCAGCTGTGCAGCTTAACGGACGACATACAATTTATTAGAGTCAATTGGGGCATCTGCAAGCCCTTTTTGTGTCCCAGGAGAGGAATGGTGGAGTTAGAGGCCAAGAGAGAGAAGAGAGACAAGCGAGGACAAGGCAGATTATTAGTGAGAGATTATTAAACGCGCTGAAATCCCTATGGAAGATGCATGGGAAGTTGACAAAGGTTTGTTTTGGATGTGTAGCCCAGTGACTAATTTGATATGCAATCGATGAAAAGAAGACACTCTATCTACAGTACGAATTATGTACCTCAGGAGTGACTGCTACGGCGATAGCTCAGGCAGAAGCGGGTTCAATTCCCCATTGGAAGCCTTCTTCTTCTGTCTCTTTGGGGTTTTCCCTTTAGGGGTCGCCACAGCAAATCAATGTCCTCCATCCAACCCTGTCTTCCGCACAACATCTACCCTCATGTCCTCCTTCACTACATCCACAAACCTCCTCTTTGGTCTTCTTCTACGCTTCCTACCTGGCAGCTCTAAACACACCTCCTCTGGACATGTTCCAACCATCTCAGTCTGGCCTCTCTGACTTTATCTCCAAGGCCTTTAACATTTAATGTCCCTCTGATGCACTCGTTCCTGATCCTATCCATCATGGTCACTCCCAATGAGAACCTCAGTATAACTCTATTAATCTCTACGTGAATTCATCTTTTCCTTCCGCTCTACAAGTAACTTGTTTGCAAAGTGAGAGTGAGTAGAACAAACAAATAGAGCAGTGGGCCAGCGGACTCAAACAGACGGACGGCCGATTAACCCGCTTTGATTTGTAACTCTCATCTAATCCGCCTCGCAGGCCAAGACGGCAACCTCGTGTCACCATCGAAGGCGAGCAGAACACATGGACACAGCCCAGAGTGGAGACGGCAAAGAAGAGGACAACTGCAGCGTGTCGTCGATGCCAAAAGCTGCGGGCCGTTGTTGAATAGCGACACGTGCATCGTTCACTGTCACAGGCACAAGTGACTCAGACACCTCATTTGGGAGTTTATTTAACCTGGAGGGATTAGTTAATATATTTCCTCAAATCATGGCTTCCACTTTAATACATGCCTTGTTTCAATTAACCCCAGGGTTCTCAAATAGAAACTTTTTTTTTTGCTCCAGACGGTGATTGCTAACCAAAACAGCAGCACCTATCAAGCAAAGTAAACATGCTGACTGTTTATCACAAAAAAGTTAACACATTTTTTGCATAGTCTTAGTTTTTCTACATGAACTTAAACTTAACTTAAAGAAGCCTATGTCGGTAGAAAGGTCGGTGATTATTTATAGTGTTGTGTAAGATTATGCAGATTATAGTTTTGACTGATGGTTTCCCATGACACCTCACTACCAGGCTTAATAACTTGAAATTGGAAATCATAAATAGCATCAGAAAAAAAGTTTATGTCATTTATCACAGCTCGTTTACTTGAGAAAATGTTAATGTTGATTGCTCAATTTACCATAAAATACATATCCGATTGAATTTTAATAGTATTAATCAAAGCTTGTGTCCACTTTGCACAATTAGCTTTGCATTTTTAGAGCATTTCTTTTAATAAATAGTGTGTTTCAAGGTTGAAAAACATTTTTTTTTTTAGTTTTCTAAATTAAAATGTCCTGATAGTCATTGGTCAGGGACTTTCAGAGAAATATTGGTGACAACAAAATTGCTACAAGTGGAAATTGATGAATTATTATTGCAATATTTTGTGAACAATTGCACTAATATTTTATAAATTTTGCACAATAAGCATACAAAAAATAGTTGTGACTGATGGTTTCCCACAACACCTCACTACCAGGCTTAATAACTTGAAATTGGAAATCATAAATAGCATCAGAAAAAAAAAGTTTATGTCATTTATCACAGCTCGTTGACTTGAGAAAATGTTAATGTTGATTGCTCAATTTACCATAAAATACATATCTGTTTGAATTTTAATAGTATTAATCAAAGCTTGTGTCCACGTTGCACAATTAGCTTTGCATTTTTAGAGCATTTCTTTTAATGATCAGTGTGTTTCAAGGTTTTTTTCTAGTTTTCTAAATTAAAATGTCCTGATAGTCATTGGTCAGGGACTTTCAGAGAAATATTGGTGACAACAAAATTGCTACAAGTGGAAATTGATGAATTATTATTGCAATATTTTGTGAACAATTGTGCTAATATTTTATAAATTTTGCATGATAAGCATACAAAAAATCAATACATGAAATAATTTTAATACAAAAATACTACAGTAATTATTGCAATTAATTGGTTCCACAGGGAACCTAACTTGGATTCCTTATTTATACTTCAATTATTTTCATAGTTGCAGCATAGAAAACTTGTTTACAAACAAACTTCTAAATTCTAAATTATTAAAGTGTTCTATACATTAGCTAAAATTCATATAGTCATATTATATTCTTATATTATCCAACATAGTAGACATGATAAGATTAAATGATGTGTGTCACTATAAATGTGTTCCCTAGGCAAACAGGAAGTGATGCTGAGTTTCAGAGTCGATTTTTAGCGAGTTTTAGCGAGTTACAACAGCAGCCTGTGTCATATACACAGTGTTTTTGTTTGTATACATATATATGATATTTAAACTGTATATTTTATGCTTTTTCTGTCACATAAACTTGTGCATGACTTTTTGTTTTAAAAATATCCAACTAAAGTCTTTCTCTCTATCCGCAAAATCACTCCTCACAGAGGCGCGAGGAGGCCAAAGCGTTGTAGTGTTGTCAAGTCAGTGTGATGTGCCTCTGACAGAACAGTGCCGTCAAGCTTGTATGGTGACAGACAGTCTGTGAGGTGTCAGTCACCCAGGCAGCTCCTGCAATGTTTCCACCTGTGAAAAATAGCATCTCAGCCGAGGTAAGCGGATCACCAAATAAAAGTGCACTCTAAATTAGTCCCCAAAATGTCAACTCTCAGCTCCGCTTATCTGTCTGGCTGATGACATGCAGCTTGTTTTACATTTAAGGTGAGTATATTTGTTATGTGTGATATAAATGCCATGCATCACATCCTTTCTTCTATTTCACCTTGTTGAATGAATACAGCATGTCAAGTAACAAAATATCGATCATGGGAAGGTTTTCGGCTTTAGAAGACTCCCGTTGCTGTATCATTGTTCATGATGACGACTATGCAAAACATTTGAGACTTTAGTTGACACATCCATCTTGGGACTCTATTACCGCACTGATTCTAGAGTTGTAGATGAGTTTGTTACTCCTCTGTCCGTTACGTAATCTCAACAGTGGCTTTGTTGCAGGCCCTGACTGTAGGGCACGGGGAAAAAGTACATGTTCTCAATACACATTGTCAGCTTCACACACATGATGATGCATATAATGAAAGGCTTAATATAAACTGCCGTTGATGGAGTCACTCCTAATGACTTTAACAGGACTTTGAAATGCAGTAGAATGTAAGGATTATTAACTGTTTCGGTCCCATAGAAATACTTATATGTTTACGCTTGTTCCCAAAGACGTGTTTATATGTCCGTTACATTTTTGGGGAGAAAGAGAGGTTATGAAACAATCATTTAGAGCAGATTTAAGGCATAAAAACGGCCACAAGGTGGCAGAAGTGCATTTTAAAAGAGCTCAGCATGTGAATTTCAATGTAAAAAAAAACAAAACATGACAGCGAGGAGGAAGTAAAAGAATGCTTTTTTGTGTTGTTGATGTACTTGTTCAGATATTTGACCTGTCACAAAAGCGAAAATTTTGTCTTTTCACAAAAAGCTATATTTTTTCTTTTTTAGTTGGAAACAGATATTTTCCTGAAACTTACATACTTCGGGTTCTACTGCTGATTTCTACTTTTTTCTGATGAAAGACAGGAGATAAATCTTTCTTTCGATATTTTCCAGGATAAGTCAAAATCATCAAAAATGGCCGACACTAATTATGATCTGTAATTCCGCCTGTCCATACCATAATCCCACCGCCACCAAAACAGGTGCTTCTTATGGATGGCATTTTGAAAACACAAAGAGGCCAATTGTTGTTCTAATCCACAACCATCCCCGTTATGTTGCAGCATGATAATGCACGGTCCCATGTTGCAAGGCTTTGTACACAATACCTGGAAGCTGAAAACATCCCAGTACATGTTTGGGATGCTCTGGATCGGTGGATGCAGTATATGAAGCAAATGGTGGTCACACCAGATACTGACTGGTTTTCGGACCTTCTCCTATACAGTAAAACTACACATATTGGAGCAGCCTTTCAATAATCATATCTTATCAGCAACTGGATATGATGATGACTTGCTCAGATTTCAACAGATTGGTGAACATGATATGAGATGAACAGGCCTTTTGTGTACATAGAAAAGGTTTTATCATCATAAAATGTGGGTGCAACAACAAAATGTTGCTTACATTTACTTTTTTATATATATTATAATGGTATGATTTTATCAAGCTATGATCAATAATAAATAAAACCTGCTCAAAACGTGCCACAACAAAATGAATCCAATTCAGTGGATATGGAATAACATGATTCCATTCTGCTTCATACTGTCAAAAAGATGAAGTCTTTGAGGCGGACTGATATCATTTTAAAGCTCTCAGGTGCAGATGAGATATTACATGGCGAGTAAGTGGCTCCAAAATCTTTCCTCCCTTTTATTATCATATGGCAAGCAATAATCTCTCCAGGCCTTTTCAGCCAACATCTATAATAATATTTCTGTGAGATATATTGTACAGGCGCTGCATGTATGCCATCAGGGATATACTTTGCTAAACTTACAGTAACAATCAGGCACAAAAATAGCAGAGGAAGAGGAGGGAATTTTCATAGCAAAAACATGAATTTCCTCTTTCATTGCACAGAGTTGCCAGGCCACGTGCCTGGGGTGGAATGTCTAACATGACATTGGCATTCAAAAGTGTGTGTGCCTCTTTGTATGTGAACCACTGAGTCATGAACAGTGAACTCTGAGCAGCACGAGGTGCATGACCTTACCCCCCCAACCCACGCCCCCTCCACCCCAACACAGGGGCTGCTGTTGCCTTTCCGCATAGTAACTCAGATCTTTCCACAATGTTTCTCTCACTCACACACACAGAAGTGATAAATGTGACCCCCAGGTCTTAAACATCTCATATCCTTTTTCACCCTTCAAGCCTCTGACACCAACCACAGAATGAACCATCATTCCACGTTTGGACTACTAGAACCCTGTCCTTTGTATCTGTCCCTCTCACACCAACTACCCTCATGTCCTCCTTCACTACATCCATAAACCTCCTCTTTGGCCTTCCTCTCTGCCTCCTACCTGGCAGCTCTAAACGCAGCATCCTTCTACCAATATATTCACTATCTCTCCTCTGGACATGTCCCAACCATCTCAGTTTGGCCTCTCTGACTTTATCTCCAAGGCCTCTTACATGTAATGTCCCTTTGATGTATTTGTTCCTGATCCTATCCATCCTGGTCACTCCCAATGAGAACCTCAGCATCCTCATCTCTGCTACCTCTAGTTCTGTTTCCTGTCGTTTCCTCGGTGGTACTGTCTCTACACCAAACAACATGGCTGGTCTCACCACCGTTTTGTATACCTTTCCTTTCATTTTAGCTGAAACTCTTCTGTCACACATCAGACCTGACCTTTTTCTCCACCCGTTCCATCCTGCCTACACACGCTTCTTCACCTCCTTTTCACAATCTCCATTGTTCTGGACTGTTGACCCCCAAGTAGTTAAAATTCTCCTCCTACTGTATCTCTTCTCCCTGTAACCTCACTCTTCCACTTGGGTCCCTCTTATTCACACACATGTAATCTGTCTTGCTGTGGCTAATCTTCATTCCTCTCCTTTCCAGGGCAACCATCCACTCTTCTAGTATGACATATAACATTTTACATATACGTTTTTTGAAATTATTTTGATTCTTTGTATGTTTAAACTTTTAAACATTTTTGAAAATTCCTAGAACTTCGTGACCTTAAAGGAATTACAGTGGGGGCCTCATTTTGTCCCTCAATTCTCAATAGAACAAATAATTGGAATGTTATATCATGAAACATCTTCCATCTTTATTATTGGTTACATTTATGAGAAGGGGACCCGATACACAAATTGGAACACAAAGTGGAAACTATTAGTGTAGTAAAAACGTAATTTTTTTTTTTTTACTCTGAACACAGTGACCCCTAACTTCAAATTGTAGGGGCGGGCACCGAAATCGACTTGCAAAGTAAACATCCACGCAGTGTATTAATAACACGACAAGACGCACCATATTGTACTTTGACCGGAAAATGTATGCAAACCAAGGCGACAATTTTGTGTAATTTTTCCATGTTAACCAAAAACCATGTTAATTGGGGTGAACGCAAACCAAGGTTGCACTATACTTCAAATATTGCCTGTACAGTTACTTTTTTATGATGATGACAGTTTGACCCTGGAATAAATTATTACTATTTTCATACGGAAAAACATTTTGAAAGTTGAATCTATGCTTTTAGTGGTACATTAGTGCATAGATTGTAGCTATAAGGACAAAGCATTACTCCTGCAGGACCTAAAAGCCACTCATTGGATGACATTTGGTGGACACAATCTGTCATTTCAACCTTGTCTCAAAATGGCTTGCATGTAGTTGATAATTAGGGCTCATTAGTGTTTGATTTCAAGTTATCTTCTTTTGCAGACCTTAAATTGAAACCTTTAAAAAAATGACAACCCTTTGGTTCGTCACTTAACCTATATGTGTCATATATGTGCAGGTGTATAGCGGTAAACAGACATGGCATCATCTGTTTTCTCCATCACATCTCCACTCATGCGCACAGTAGTCTGCACGTGCACAAATACATCAACAACAACATGAGCAATAAAAAAAAGCCTTGGGGGGTTTTCTTGCTGCTGCCAAAAATATTCGAGATGGCATGGAAACATGAGTCATATCACAGCCAAAACAGCTAAACAACAGGGGTGCCTTTTCTGTATTAGCAATAAAAAATCATCAATAAGTGTCAATCTGGGAAACATATGAACATAACAGCAAATTTGGACATGTATTTTTTGTTTTGCCTTAGGAAACTACAGCACATGCATCATGAGTGACCTTCTGTGAAAACATGGCTGCAGTTCCATTGACTCAACACTGGGAGGTGCACTTGTATGGAGCAAAATATCCACAGTGGCTTTCCCCATGTCTCACTATTTCCAGTAAATTAATGGAAAAAAATATTATAAGCCAAATAAGCTTAATACACAACCTTTTTTCCATACTCTCATGGGTACCATGTGATCACTGCAATAATACACAATGAAGACACTTGAGAGGTGACTATTTTAAAAATAACTATTATAACAACACAGACAATGCATTCGATGACACCCCAACACCGATTGATGCTGAAACTGAGCAACTCTAAATACAAAAACAAGAGTGGGGGTTCCCCCCTCTGTGAGCTTCCCTCCCCCCCCCCCTCCTGGCAACACAAACCCAGGGATAATTAGCTCAGAGTGAATGATAACTTACCATATTGACTTCTGACACCATGTCTATGCTGGCGATGTCTATGTTCATCCCCACTCCCACTGGTAGACCTGCAAATAAGATCACATTTATACATATAAAAAAAAGCATTGGTGCAGCGTGGAATAAAAGAATAATTATCCCAGTGCGCCCGAGTCAGGTATTACGGTAGTTTGTGCAAAAAAGCTGCACATGCACCCCTTTAAAAGTTGTCTCAATTAACTATACGTTCATTAAATATTGGCTTTTGAATGCAGCGTGTCATTTAAATGCACTAGTGTGTTTGAGCGGGCACAAGCGACCCACAACATCGTTCAATGCCTTTAAACATGCATTGCTTTGCATTGTGCATTAAAGTGATATGCATTACGGCAGGTGCACTGGAAAAAAAACATAAACAACCAAAGGATGCGTGTATTTACCTCCAAAATCTGGCCTCAATCGTATATCATAACCTTTCAACAGTCTATCCACCGTCTCTTTAACCAAAGGCATATTGCTCGGATCATTGACACCGACACTGTGGAGACACACACACACACACACACACACACACACACACACACACACACACACACAATTAAAGAGATTAAGGTGGCACAAACATTCCGTGGACCACAAAGTCCCCTCATCTGATGGCTGGTCCAGGGGAAAAAAAAGAGGAGTGGAGCATCCCTACCTTTGTGCGCACACCACGGCCACAGCAAGAGGAAACACCTCGACACAAAAACACCATCTTCTTCTTCTTAACATGTTGTTGTTCTTCTGCTCTTCTTTATACGCCACTCTCTTTTTAAAAGAAAAGACAAGACGAGCTACAACTTATTCTTGCCAGTGCGGTAATTCCAATGCCGGGCGCATGCGCAGTCTGCACTACAACGTGAAGTCTGGTGGTGATGATGATGATGATGAAGATGATGATGATGATGGTTGTGTCAGAGAGGGATAGTATATACACACAAGAAGCCGCGGGTGGAGTTTTTAAAGAGGAGGGGGGCGTAAAGAGTCACTCATGGGGATCTCCCTCAGTGTGACAGACTGAGTACTGAGATGGGTGTCGGTTCGATTCCCAAGGAAAAGGGAAGGGCACTTCAGCAAGTTTAGCATGCAAAATAACTCACATATAACATATAATAACATATTAATTTACATGATAGATGTTTGATTATGGAAAAGAAAGTCATGGCTTGCAAAAACAATTATGAAAAAATATATATTAAAGTTGAAATATATTTCAATTAATTTATTATCATAAATTGGGAATTCATTAGGTTTTATTATTCTATTTATTTAATCAATATTAAGACTAAATTGAATTTTAATATTACGTCAAATGAAATAATACAAAAGTTATATGATGATATATATTGCAATCTACTGAATTTATTTCTACTACATTACACTATTCTGCACTCAGTGTGTATGCTACCAGACCCACCTCCACCCACCTAGACTAAGAGACTGTAGGGCTCACTCCATTCATGCCATTGTTCTATGGAAGAAATGCACCAAGGTGCTGGAAACAATACACAGAGTGGAACATCTTCCTGCTTGTTTGGAGATGAGGAAAACAGACACGCATACATATGGCAATATATTGAGGCTGGCAAAATTAGTGATGAATTAATCTATTTATGTAATATTGGTCTAGTGCTGATTAGCCTTTTTGTGCACCATTGTATGGTTCCAATGTCTTCTAAAACATCAAGTATTAAGGCGGGAAAAATCAAAGTAATGACGCTCCTAATATTATGTTCATATGCTACAGTGCAGTAATTACACTGCATCTGAAAAGTGAACATTATTTTTGTTTCTTTTATCGCAACTTTGACTTAATCCGAGCCAGCATCAGTGCATTGTTCCCCATGCATCCACGCAGGCCTGTATACTGTATATATAGTGCATGCAGCATGTCTTAACGCTGTGAGAGGCACACTACCAGTGCAGCGTGCGCCTCAGGGTTGGAGGCAGGATACATGTAAGGGGAGCAGTATGTAGGCAAGCTACACTGGCACGCACGCACTGCTGAGCATGGACATGCGCCACTCTGGAAAGTCATGGTGCATCAGTGGAAGATGCCAGATCCCTTTTTTGGGGTGGGGGGGGGGATTCCTACACAGAACACAGAAGAGAGAGCTCTTCTCTGCAACTGCAAACACTGGAAAGAGGATTTAAAAAAATTCTCTATATGACCTGACGGTGTCACTGTGTTTAAAATTAAGTATTTAGTTCAGTGATATGCAGTACAGTTGTTTACAGTCCTATTATGCAAATGGTTGCATTTGTAAGGACAAATTGCTGGCTGGAAGCTGCAATTTAGCTTTTAACTTCATGTACAAAATAATAATGCCAGTCACATGTTACAGAAAAAGGCTGCACGGCGTTCAAGTGGTTAGCTTGCATGCCCCACAGCTAGGAGACCCGAGTTCAATTCCACTCTCGGCCATCTCTGTGTGGAGTTTGCATGTTCTCCCCGTGCATGCGTGGGTTTTCTCCGGGTACTCTGGTTTCCTCCCACATTCCAAAATCATGCTAGGTTAATTGGTGACTCCAAATTGTCCATAGGTATGAATGTGAGTGTGAATGGTTGTTTGTCTATATGTGCCCTGTGATTGGCTGGCGACCAGTGCAGGGTGTACCCCGCCTCTCACCCAAAGACAGCTGGGATAGGCTTGAGCACCCCCCACGACCCCTCGTGTGGATAAGCGGTAGAAAATGAATGAATATTTAAGCATTATTAGAGCCCTATAGACATGAAATAACACCCCTATATTGACTTTTAAACTCTTATTACCCAAATTTGTAAATAAAAGGAAATAAAACCTTTTAGGGGCTGCACAGTGTCAAGTGGTTAGCACACAGGCTTCACAAATAGGAGACCCAAGTTCAATTCCACCCTTGGCCATCTCTGTGTGAAGTTTGCATGTTCTCCCCGTGCATGCGTGGGTTTTCTCCGGGTACTCCGGTTTCCTCCCACATTCCAAAAACATGCTAGGTTAATTGGTGACTCCAAATTGTCCATAGGTATGAATGTGAGTGTGAATGGTTGTTGGTCTATATATGCCCTGTGATTGGCTAGCAACCAGTCCAGGGTGTACCCCGCCTCTCGCCTGAAAACAGCTGGGATAGGCTCCAGCACCCCTCGCGACCCTCATGAGGATAAGCGGTAAAAAAATGAATGAATGAATGAATGTTAGTGAAAAATATTTGTGCAAATATGAAGTGTTTTCGCTGGCTGACGGCAAATCCAAGCTGGGTAGTGAAGGAGTCTTTGTGTGAATTAACACATGTTTGTGAGCACATAAATGACAGCACATTGTCTACCATCACATTGTTTTCTGCTTGTTATAAATAGCCCTGATGAAAATAAACCCACATTCTGTCAAAGATTGTCGCCGCAACAATGGAGTGCAGTGCATCACCTTCTTTGTTTAAAGTTCCTTCACTGTGCACATGCGAATACTGCATATGCACACCACTTTTACTCCAATACATCATAGATATACATAATAATGAGTATAAATATTACTAGTGAAGAACACACCAGGCTCAAATGTATCAATCACAACACCAGACCCAATGAAAATTAACT
This sequence comes from Doryrhamphus excisus, assembly GCF_037039965.1. NCBI lineage: Eukaryota > Metazoa > Chordata > Actinopteri > Syngnathiformes > Syngnathidae > Doryrhamphus > Doryrhamphus excisus. The sequence goes on along the minus strand of NC_136377.1, from coordinate 7,553,858 downwards.
TGTGAAACAAGAAAGTGGAAATATGAACAGGTTCTCGGCTGTGAGGTTTTTTTTCCCCTCCTGATTCTCTCCACCCACTCCATCATGCTCATTTGTGGTTGTTTCCTTACTTAAATCTTGCAAAAGCTGTTGCTTCATCTCTGCCAAATAGACTGAGCAAACCAGTAAAGCTATTGTGATATTTACACATTGCAGCCAGGCATGCAGGGGAGGTGTGAAGTTATTTACTATGTGGTGCCTTGTTGAGTTCATATCTGGTCTGGGTCCAGCAGGTACTGTATCTGTCCATCAATCTATCCATCTATATATCTGCTTTGGAAAAAAAATAACACCTCAGTGCTAACCATGCTGTTTGTTTTAAATACACTTCTCTCCCCTGACAGCTTGCTTAGAAACCCAACGATAGTCACGCCACAGAACTCAACCAAAAAAAAAAACAGCTAGAAAACTAGAAAGGCATGGTCAGTTGCAAAGAAGCACTATCTCCTTGGGTATCCTTCAGTGTTTGCTCTACTATATACAGCATGTATCCTCTAAGTTATACATAAATTATATCAAACATATATATGAATATACAGTTTTTGTGCAATAAATATTAAAAATAAATTCATTCTAACAAAATGTTCCACCATTAATCATTCTTTCGCCCACATAGCAAAAATATGCATGCTAGGTTAATTAGCAAATCCAAATTGTCCATAGGTATGAATGTGAGTGTGAATGGTTGTTTGTCTATATGTGCCCTGTGATTGGCTGGCATCTCTCTCCCGAAGTCAGCTGGGATAGGCTCCAGCATACCACTGTGACCCTAGTGAGGATTAAGAGGCATAGAAAATATATATGAATATAATAATATTAATGAAAATAGCATGTTAATAGCAATGTTAATATCAATATCAACGTTGATGTCGATATCAATGTCAATGTCAATATCAATACTGATGTTAATATTAATGATAATGTTAATATCAAGTAATTTTAATATAATAATCATAATATGAATGATACTAATAATCATATTAACAACAATAACAACAACAACAATAATAATAGATATTACATCTAAATTTAATATATTAAAATTAAATGGTCCACAATTATATTTTTAATAGTTTTCCGTAACACTAATTAAAAAACTAAAATATAATAAAAACATCTACATTTATATAATAAAATACAATGCAGTAGATCATTTTCATCATTGATCTGTCAATCATCCCTTTATACATTTATGTTATTGTTTAGTGGGGTGTCCAAACTTTTTCCACTGACGGCTGCATTCTGAAAAATCAAAGGACACGAGGGGCCACATTATATATATATTTCACATTTTTTATGTTGTTTTTTGTCCAGTTTTATTTCTACATTTTGTTGTGTGCCAATAAAAAATGAGCCGCAGGCCGCACTTTGAACACCCCGGGTTAGTGTTTTATTCAAATTTTGACCAATTGTTGTTAAACCAGACTAACACTACATCGTCACATTGTTGTTCAGTTTAAAAAAATAATAATATACACACAGCATGCCCCCTTTTCCTGCTTTTACTGAAGTGATGATGGGATACTTTCATCAGCAATTACGCTCATAAATATTTCATGCTAGATCCATAACCTACTGTCTGCTGTGTTCACTGGCAGCTCACCTCCCATTGTTGTTCACCTCAGAAGAGAAATTAGCACATACGCTACATTTAGCTTCAAAAGAGCCCTTGATGTGTGCTGTGTTTTTGATTTTTCTACATGGTTGTTCAGGATCTAGAGTACACCTGTCCCAGGAATAATTTCAGGTTTGGAGCGCTGAAGCGTATAGAAAGGCAGCCTGTCAAACAACCTTTATGCCTTATTGCCTGTTTTCCTCCAGAGGGGGCGCCACCTGCTACTGCTGCAAGGTTGTTATGTCCTTCAGGCAGTAGATTCTTGGCCAAGGCTTCGCCCACCATGTTGGTAGTTGGTCTTTTCAACCACGTGCTGACAGGAGTGGCATCTTTGGACACAGTTGGACCTGCTGAGAAAAGGAGGATAGGAGAGGAGGGGACCAGGATGAGGATAAGGAGGTATACCTGCCAAAAACATTCTGGCTTCACACGTGAAGGCCACATGAGGATGTTGGCTCCTTCTTCCAGCGTCCTTCCACATCGCCGCCTGAGAGATATAAAGGTGAAGTCTGGTTTTTATTTAAACAGGGGCTTTGGAAGTTGGAAAATTCAGTCATTCAACAGGAAAAAGTGCAAAGAGATCCATTAAAATATTATATTCATTGTGAAAAGTCTTCGTAAAATGTGTCACATATTCAACATGTATGTAAAACTAAATAACACACCAGACTATGTTTGATAACTCTGGCTAAGATAACCCATCAGCAAACGCAAAAACATCAATTTGGAACTCCACTTCAGTCTATGTAAATAATCTGTTCCAAAAAATCTGCTCAGAATCGAATCACTTTTTTCCAATAAGAAACATTCATTCATTCATTCATTTTGTACCGCTTTTCCTCACGAGGGTCGCGGGAGTGCTGGAGCCTATCCCAGCTGTCTTCGGGCGAGAGGCGGGGTACACCCTGGACTGGTGGCCAGACAATCACAGGGCACATATAGACAAACAACCATTCACACTCACATTCATACCTATGGACAATTTGGAGTCGCTAATTAGTCTTAGCATGTTTTTGGAATGTGGGAGGAAACCGGAGTACCCGGAGAAAACCCACGCATGCACGGGGAGAACATGCAAAGTCCACACAGAGATGGCCGAGGGTGGAATTGAACCCTGGTCTCCTAGCTGTGAGGTCTGCGCACTATCCACTCACCCGCCGTGCAGCCCCAATAAGAAATTATTATATTATTGTTATATTATATAATTATATAAATTATTATATATGAGATCTATCAGTCTGGAAATTCATAAAGCTTTGGGACTCCAGCAAACTACAGTGAGAGCCATTATCCACAAATGGCAAAAACATGGAACAGTAGTCAGGGAATGGCCGACCAACCAAAATGACCCCAAGAACGCAGCAGCGATTTGTCCAAGAGGTCACAAAAGACCCCACAACAACAGGCCTCACTTGCCTTGGTTGAAAAGACGAAAACCACTACTGAACAATTAAAAACTGCATTTTGTGTCCTGGAGTTAATTAATTAAAATTAGATGTGGTGACAACAGCTCTGTAGGGAAGGGCAAGGAACAGAAATGGAGTTGTTCATCGTTCTGTGCGAGTTCTTTGAACAAATAAACACACTTTAAAGATGATTCAATGATTCTCTAGCCAGAATATGTCTTTATTGTCCCAATTCTAAAAGAACCACTACCCGTTGTGCTGAGTCACCAATGCGTGGATGCTTCGGTTGGGCATTCGACTAGTTTGGCCGTACAATAACCAAGAAGGTGTATGAAAACCAAGACATAATTGAGCCAGTAATTTTTGACAAAAAAACAAATCCTTGGAAAAGTAGGGCACATAAAATCCAAGATTCCACTACATCGCCCAACAAAATGTTGTTTAGAAATGCCGATCTATATTTAATTTAATTTCAGTATGTGGAATCAAACTATGGAATGGATTGAGTAAGGACCTCAAACAATGCACAATGATGAGCCAATTCAAGAAACAATACAAGCAGTTGATGTTTGCTAAATACAAGGATGAAGAGTCTTGAATGTGCTATACGTATATTCATTCATTTTCTACCGCTTTTCCTCACGAGGGTCGCGGGGGTGCTGGAGCCTATCCCAGCTGTCTTCGGGCGAGAGGCGAGGTACACCCTGGACTGGTGGCCAGCCAATCACAGGGCACATATAGACAAACAACCATTCACACTCACATTCATACCTATGGACAATTTGGAGTCGCCAATTAACCTAGCATGTTTTTGGAATGTGGGAGGAAACCGGAGTACCCGGAGAAAACCCACACATGCACAGGGGAGAACATGCAAACTCCACACAGAGATGGCCGAGGGTGGGAATTGAACCCTGATCTCCTAGCTGTGAGGTCTGCGCGCTAACCACTAGTCCGCCGTGCCGCCCCTATACGTATATATATATCACTATATTGACAGTTACTATGGTACCCATTATGTCATTGTATGGTCATAACACCTCGTACTTCGGTACGAGACAAAAAATTAAAAAAACAAACAAACAAACAAAAAAACTTAAACTATATTAGGAAAGCAGGAAGTGAACAAATGTAACGGTTACTGATTGTAAAAGTACCAGATGGAGGGGTAGGATTTAATAAGCTTTGCTTCTTCCTACTCCTTTTGGACATGTGGAACTGTGAACTGATTATGTGATGCATTCAATTGTAATCTGATGCATGTTCAAATGAAATAAAACCATTACCATTACCATTATGTAGTAATTTGGATACAATTGTTGTCCATAAAAACATAATTGAATATACTGTGGTTGGTGGTGAAGAACTCAATAGTACTCTAGAACCCTATAGTTTTTCTATACCATATAATGTTGACTTATGTTCAGATCAGCCCAGGTCCCTAACTATTTCCCCACTGTAGATATCACATGGAGGTCGAAGGCTGGGGAAGAGAGGACATTGCATCCACTTTACCTGTGGAAGAGGACGCTAACCTTTAAGAAAAATGTGTAGAAAGGGGATAATCTTCAAACACAGTAGCATGGAGTAGTGAACTAGAGGTGTATATCTCCTGCAGCAGAGGTACAAATGTGCAGGTGGAAGGTCATCCACACACTAAAACCCCAATGATACAGTACAGTACATATCGCTATCTCAGTGTTCTTCATTATCCACTGCAGCTTGTGCTCTGTTTTCTTTGCATGGTTTCACTGGGACAAGCAGGCTGGCTGGCTGGCTGGCTGGCTGGCAGGGAGCTGTTCAACTTTTTCTTTTTCAAACTTTTTAGAAATTTTTAGGTCAGTTGAATCCGTATGAGAAACATTTTCCACCAGAAGTGCAGGAGAAAATTGAGTGGCAGTCATGACTACTACTTCCACTCTGCAGTAATGTAATCCACATATGCAAATATGCTGTACAGGCTATACATTTTTAATAAGGTACAATATTCTTGCTGTTTGCATCTGTATTAGAAAACTCTCTCAGTATGATGTAGTGCAGTTCTAAATCACTGGAAACTCCAGGACAGAATGACGCTCTTGTCAATATAGATGATCTTTGACCAGTGTAGTAAAGCCTTAATAGCAACTGTACGACCTTGTCAAAAAGAAGATCTTTTACGAGGGTGCTTACTGTACGTCCAAGCCAGAAGATCGCTGTGTCATGTAGATATAGAATTGGCCATGAAAAACAACAGAAGGCTCCTGTCATATAGAGGATCTTTGAGTAGCGTTTTCTGCAGTATGTTGCTTAAAAAAACATATCTTTAATGATAGATGTCACAGTTGTGGCCGATATTGGTGGCTGTTTCTTCTGTTCTCTGTTCTCTGTTCTCTGTTCATCTTCTGATGATGGTTAATTTTCGCTTCCATAATGATCGACTTTCCGTTTTCTACGTTTTCTATCTACCAGAAGGTGGACACGCTTGGTGGACATAATGAAGTGCAAAAAGTGAAGTAATAAGCGACATCATTCACTCCATGCAGGGCTCCAGACATAAATGGCATTGGATCAACTTTTCGACCATCTTTGTTTACACATTTTGCCTGGGTCTCACTTTCTTCTGTCTCTCTGGCGACAGCTAGCAAGCTAGCTAGATTTATCTGTCATCAACTGACTTGACAGCAACATACAAATGAGGTAGTTTGCCAGCTAGTGGTGTGTCGGTCATGAATGGGTCAATAGAACTGGTTCTTTTTTGTGGTCGGAATGAACGAGGTCACCGCCCCTAAAATACCCGTTCAGTTGTAAATGCTTTTTTTTTTTGATTGGCTGGAGAGTCAGTTCACCGTTTCATTTGCAGAGCAGGACTATCTGCGTGCTCACCTGTCTTATCCTATCGGCGCGCCTCGCTTTGTGGGTGGGTGGGGTTAGCTGACTAAAAGACCGAGACCGAGAGATTGACCGACACTTGTCAGCCATTCATTCATGACCGACAGTTGAGTCGGAATGAACGTGAACATGAGTGAACGAACTGACTCAAAACGGCTGACCTGGTCTATGCACAGGGGGAGATCACAGGCTAACGAGACATTGACCGAAATGACCGAAATGACCGAAATGAACAGATCTTTTTACTGAATGAACCGGAATGATCCGGTTCAGTGAAATGAACGGTTTTGCCCACCACTATTGCCAACCCACAAGAAGAAGAAGGGAGGCAAACGCCAAAGTAGAAGAAGGCGGGCCGATGTGTGTGAAAAGAGGGCGGTGTATTTATGCGTATTTATCAGTATTATGGTCAAAATGAGAATGTTGACCTTGCAAGTCGAGCAAGTTTCAGTGTGTCTTTCAGTTCAGTTCTGTTTGCATTACCCATTTTGCATCAACGCTGCATCGCATGAAGGCAATAACTGTGTATGAAGTTTTTGCTGTGGGATACTTTATGCCCTCCAAGTTGAGCCAAAGGTCAGCTGAGAAAGTGCAGCTTCTTTATTTTTTTAAATCAACATTAAGTTTTTCTATGGTTTTGTTTCCATGGCAACTGCCTCTGCCATTTCTCCTGATGTATAATTGAAAGTGTACAAGAAAGTGTACACATCTTGTCCAAAACTCACTTATAAGTAAGTATCTTTTGTTTTTATGGCATGGACGGGTGGGAAAAAGTTTTCCAAGTCATGTCCATATACTGTAACTTTATGATCATTTTCGGCCCTTTGTATTGAGTTGTAGACTCCTATAGAGCAGCTACACACAATATCCTGCACAAAAAGCTTTCTAGATCTTCCAGAATCTGCACCTATTCCAGCTGTATTTTCTTGGATTTCCAAAACGGTCCATTTTAGCCCGCCTCCAGGCACGCCCTCTTGGCTGTGATTGGTTCGAAATGCTCCCGAGGACATCTGAACTAATGCCAAAACCCACTTTGTAATTTTGTTGGTATAGGAGTCAATAATAAATGAATAAACCTTTTGGAGTGCTACCAGCTTGTACCACATGAGGAAGGCTCACAAGGCTGACTGTGATGTCACAGTGAGCCGGTGTTAGAAAAAAACCTCTCTGAGAACAAATGTTCAGAGCCCACACAAACTTATTTCAGGACTCATTTCTAAATGTGCAAAACTCATTATCTGAAATTTGGGCTTTATTTAACACAATAATACTACATTCAAACTATATTTATAGGTCAGAAAAGTGGAAAAAGCATAATAAAACCCCTTTAAATATCACATGACAACTGTCCACCAATCACATTATGAAGTGTGTATAAATACTGTTACTGCATCTAATTTTTCAACATACTCAATCATCATACTGTGTAAAATGACGCTAAGCACTGACAAAGGTAAACCCAAGTTAGTTTGCATGTACTTTTTATAGTACATTCTGCACATTACTACCACCTACAGCACTGCAGGGGGAAACTTCCCGAAAAGAAAAAGAAACACGTCATTTTTTGATACTTGCTGACCCAAGCTCCAATGTTTCGCTGATGCTGATGAACCGCTACATAATAAGAGTCACAAAAGGCCCCCAAAAGTAAGCAAGTGAATCAAGTACTGCTTGTTGAAATGAGCTCTCATGAGGTTCACTCATGTTGGCATCATGTGTTACATCGGTGCATCTTTCGGAATAAGCCAAACAAAGCCAAAGAAAAAGCCAAGCAAACATCTGGCCAAATTGTGACGGTGGTTTGTACTTCCGGGTCTTATGTTGGTAACAACCGCCAGTCTCTTCCACTGACGTCTGAGATGATGAAAGGTTAGACACACACACACACGCTCATACAAACGCACATACACACACATTCTGAGTTTCTCTTACTGTAAGTGGTTACCATAGCGACCGCACAGTGAGGCTGATGAAGTACAGTGGGTCCATCTCACGTGGGAGACGGTGTGTATTTATAGACGCAATGAGCGTTATGTGGTCAGAAATGAGATGATACACATGTGTTGCATTTTGCTTTTTGTGAGTCACTCCAACCACTTTGAACTACAAATGTGTGATGTTGTTGGAAAATATGCCACAGGGAATATACAGTGGATTTGGGTTTTGGTTTTTTTTATTAATAAATATTACATCTTATGACGAGTCTCCAATCTGCTGGCGTTGCATCAAATGCCGACTTGCATATCATGACATGTTTAATTAAATCCACATTGTGTGGAATTATGAACTAATTAAAATCATTTGATTTCTGAAGCATGTCCCCTTATCTCGCACGAGTAATTGTACTTCCCTAAATGGACATAATTGAATAGCGTCACAGCATTCCATTGTTCCCATGGAGGCACGCGTACGGGACCGCAGTGCAATCCATCATTATCACGCCGCCTCTCATCTCCGCTCACACCTTATAAGTCTTAATGAATGCTTCTCGTGATTACATCCTGCACAAAGTGTTGTCTGCCAAATAATGGCCTCCCATTATTTATAATTGTTCACTCAAAACAGACTTGTAAAACTATAAAAAGACCAATTACTGGGAATGGATGAATGAGACCAAGCGGGATGATGATCGTAAAAATATACAGGGTGATCAATGCCACAGGATTATTACTTATAATAACAATGCAGTGGTGGGTCAACACTGTTTAGCGGAAATGTGCATTCTGACCATAAAATATTACTTTCTTTCAGATTTGTTCCGATTGGAAGACATTTAACTGACATATTTGGCTGCATCCCACTGAGAGCAATCTGTTGGCATCTTGCAATGTGGAGGTGGTCATACTGATGGTTGCTGCACCGTTGGGTGTCATCCTGGTGTCATCATGTTGAGAAGCGTGTGACATGATGAAGAGGACTGCGGAGATGCCGGTTTTAATTGAATCATCAGCCGTTTCGCCGCTTTGTTGGAGGATGGCGGAGGATGGTTGCGTGGGTGCTGCTGGGGAGTTGAGGGTTGGACGTTGGCATTCGGGGGTTGGGGATGGGTGGTCGGGTGAGGGCCTGGTGACCACCCATCCCCCGTGACTGTTTGTGAATCATAAATATTGAATACGGCTGCACGGCGGAGGGTGGTTAGCACGCAGACCTCACAGCTCAGAGACCAGGGTTCAATTCCACCCTCGGCCATCTCTGTGTGGAGTTTGCATGTTCTCACCATGCATGCGTGGGTTTTCTCCGGGTACTCCGGTTTCCTCCCACATTCCAAAAACATGCTAGGTTAATTGGTGACTCCAAATTGACCATAGGTATGAATGTGAGTGTGAATGGTTGTTTGTCTATATGTGCCCTGTGATTGGCTGGCCACCAGTCCAGGGTGTACCCCACCTCTCCAGCAACCCCTGGGACCCTCGTGAGGAAAAGCAGTAAAAAATGAATGAATGAATATATTGAATACAGGATGTGAACAAATGAGTGAACAATATGAGTGATTGCTTTAATATGGGAAGGTAAATGGTGACGTGCTTGAGATTAAAGGTAAGGGTACCCAAAAGTGAAAAATAATGTGTACGCCTGGTTCAGGGACCACAAAATGGGTCAACAATTAAAAGTAGTTCTGCAGAGATGGATGTTGATTAAGACTTCCAAGTTCTGGAGTACTTACTACCGTCTCATTCTGCATGAAAACACTGTTTGGAATACAGCACTGTGTTTGTAGTAGTGCATGGTTTTGCACTGTTTAGAATGTCATAATCCTAAATAAAGCCCCCAAAAGGCAAAACACATGCATAATTCTTTAATTCTAGTGGAACAAAGCTCCTGTGAAGTACAGTATGGATGCTAATATCTCATCTCAATGTCAACCACAGCATCTGTCCATCTTTTGGAATATGTGTTGCCAAAAAAGAGGCAAAAAAACGCCAAAGACGAACCAAAATCGATGCATCCTTCTGGTGCGAAACAAACACCCATAATTCATTATAGTTTCAACTTCATTATGGTCAGTGGACTTCTAAATAGCACAATGACTCACAATAATCTTGGCAACAACGTTGCCAACAAAGCCACCTTGCATCAACTAGTACTTAAAAATAAAATAAGTGGACCAGCCTGGACACCTCATATGTTGTGTTAATTTAATGCTTGACTTTTTCCTCAGAACGCCAACACTGGTTCTATTGACTGAGACAGGACGTGAATAGGGGTGTCGCAAGATCTTGTGGTCTTGAGATCTTCCGAGGTGAAAACATGATAAGATTTCTCATTTAGTCTTGTGGGTGATAAGAAATTAATTAATCACACAATAAATGTAAATTAACCTAATACATTTGTCTGTTTTCCTCGTCTACTTCCTCCAAACAAGCAGCAAGTGGTTTCACTCTGCGCATTAGTTTCAGCACCTTGGTGCGTTTGTTCCATAGAACAACGGCAGGAATGGAGTGTGCCTTCTTGTCATACAATCTCTTTGTCTTAGTGCTTGGAGGCGGAGCTGCAGAAGAGTGTAATTACTTTCTCTGAACAGCAATGAATGTAACGTAATAGAAATTAAACTCGTGTCTAGTGACGGCCCGAGATATGAATATGAAATTGTTTGGTACTTTCCATTCTCGGAGACATGAAAACAAACATGCACGGTGTTCAGATTAAATTTCCAAAGACTATATGCAAGTAATATGTGCAAATGTCTGAAACGCAAAGATGAATATAATCTGTGTGGGTGTTGACTTTAAGCTAAAAGCTACTAAAGTGGGTTAGACAATATTGCCAGTGTTTTTTTCAAGTCCTATTTAGCTCTAAAATATAGTTTCATGACACATAGTACAAGGCGAACTTTGCTCATTCATCAAACACAATCTATCCTTCATAATAAATGTGTTGGATGCTCTTGATCCACGGTGATTCACTCTTGATTGCTTGTTATTTAAAGCATATTTTGGGATCATTACATAAAGTGTTTGGAGTACAAAGAGAGTAGAGCTAAAATATGACATTGCGTAATCAGCATTTTAATGCTGTCAGAAGACCATCCTATATTTCCTCTTCTCTCTCTCTCTCTCTCTCTCTCCCTCTCTTTCTCACACATGAATTTTTCATAACAAATGACTGTGATAGCGGTCGGAATGGAAAAGTAATGCAGCGCTGAAACAAAGCCGCCGGTTGATCAATAAAAACGTCTGTAAATGTCAGATGGTCGTTTTATTCTTCCCCCAATTCGAGTATTACTAAGGTTGTTTAAAACGCTGAAAACTAAAAGTGCCTTCCGCAGAACATGGCCCAACGTATATACACACGTGACAAAAATATACGTCCAACTGCACACTCTAATGTGGTCCAATAGAAACAATAGATGATAATAATGGCTGCACGGTGCAGCAGTGGGTAGCAAAGTGGATGCACAAAGTAACCTTCCAACTAACCCTACGCATAAAACCCATCCCAACCCCGCCCCCACACACATATATATTCATGTCGCAAGGCATGCTGGGTAGCTTGTGGTACTTTTTCTCCCAACATTTTGCTGTGAAGGTTGTTAGAGAAGAAAAGGGAGGAGTTAGCACACGCTCATATTGTTACAATGGGCGACCCAGCATGCCTTGCGGGCATTTGGAAATAACTGTTTTTCCAAAAAACTATATTGTCCAACAATTTTGATACCGATATCAGCTAATACCGATATGTGTTACATAACATACAACATTTTATTAATATCGATTGTTGTGATCAGGAAAGGGAGGTTAACACGTAGGTCACACAGTCAGGAGATCGGGAAGACCTGGGTTCGATTCCCTACTTGGCATCTCTGTGTGCATGTTCTCCCCGTGCATGCATGGGTTTTCTCCGGGTACTCCGGTTTCCTCCCACATTCCAAAAACATGCTAGGTTAATTGGCGACTCCAAATTGTCCATAGGTATGAATGTGAGTGTGAATGGTTGTTTGTCTATATGTGTCCTGTGATTGGCTGGCGACCAGTCCAGGGTGTACCCCGCCTCTTGCCCGAAGACAGCTGGGATAGGCTCCAGCATACCAGCGCGACCCTATTGAGGATTAGCGTCATAGAAAATGGAGTTAAAAAATTTGAGTTAAATAAAATCAAAATAGCTTTTAAGTGTTAGTCAAGTCCGCTTTTTTTCATGTGGCCCCGAACTCCTGGGTTATGTACAAATATTATTATTTTTTAAATAAATACATGTTAGACAAAGGGTGACCTCGACAGCAAGTTAACACAACACATAAATCAACAGCTGAGCGCTAAACCTGTCACATACCTTAAAACTGTTATTTCCACATGTCTGCAAGGTATGCTGGGTAGTCTAGCTGCTACAACAATATGAATTGTGAAGAATAAAATAATGGATACTTCATCCTTCCTTCCCTGATGACCTCCTCAACATATTTTGCAATCCAGGAAAAAAACCTGCTGTGGCCCACGGGCCGCAGTTTGACCACCCCTCCCGTAGGAGGTAACCAAACATACACTGAATCATTTAGTTAGCTTTCTCTTATATTTACACCATTTTATTCACTTTATTTTACAGCTTTGTCCTGTTTTGGGTTATTGGTGAGCTGGAGCCTATCCCAGCATCCCTTCATTAATAGGAGAAATGTTGTTAAATTAGTATATCCTTATTAGAGCAGATGGATTGTGTTGGATCACATTGTGTATCGAACCCGTTATCATTTCTCGCTATCAAACTTCTTTTTTTTCTCTCCCTTGCAAAATTCCCTTCCCCTCCCCTTCTCGTATGTCCATCCAACGCTCTCCACTCTTAAAACTCCTCTTTTTTTTTTCGAACTGAGCGTTGAGGCTGAGTCTGGCGCACTGGAGAGGAAGTCAAGTCGTGCTGGACTGGACTGACGCGCCATACCTCGCAACTCGCAACCTTTATTTAAACAAACAAAAAAACCAAACATGTCCACACATGATGATGGCATGTATGTGTTCGCTTAGCTCTACGCGGATTTCTACTTGTTTTATCTGAATTCCTACAAGGCATGGATTTCCTTTTTGTGTGCTTCTTTCTTTCTTGGTGAGTCGCAAACTCTGCTTTGGACTTTTTTTTTCCTTTTTTACGCACGACGCTATTTTGACAGCACTTCATCAACTCCTTTATGATGTGTGATATTTTTTGCGCACATGTTCTTTAGTTCCAGTGTCTGCGGTATTCGGGGGAATCAGCACAGCGAGAGCAGTATCTATTTGGACAACATCACGCGTATATTGGATAGATTACTGGACGGCTATGACAACAGGCTGCGACCTGGATTTGGAGGTATGTTTCCATCACGTATCATACTTGGTTTTATTTCAGTTTTATAGTGGATAAAGTTTGCACACAAGTTGGCAGGTTGGAGATGTGGCTTTGATTGACATCTGGGCAAATAGAACACAGGAGAAATGTCCTAAAAAGGAAGTTCAGGAAGTAGTCATTTATTCACCCAAAAACTATGTATTGATATTGTTGTGTAAAAATGCACATTATTTGATTTGCATGTTTCATTTTGGATATTATTCATATATTTATTGTTATGTATATGTAATTATTTTAGAGGTGTTTGTCATAACACTATTTGATTTGTATACACTGTTGAATATTTATTTTATATTTACATATTTATATGTATATATTTTGGATTTTTTTCAAATTGATTTAGGTTAGTTTAGTTGTAAAAATGCTTATTTTATTGGTATATATTTTTATAATTTTTTGAATTTATATGTACTGTATTGATACATATATATATAGATTTTTTTCTTTTTAATAAAGATGTGCATGCCTACATATGATTCTAGTCTAGCCTATATGACCCCCTCCCATGCTGTAGGTCAGAATTTAAAAATGCATGTAATTTGATTTGCATATTTTTTATTTGCATTTGATATTTTTTTGTATTTTGTGTTTGTCATTTTTCATATGTATATCGTATATCATATATTTATTTATGAATGATAACTTTGAGGTTTTTGTGTCAACATATGCAACGCTGAAATGCCAATACGACTTATTCCACACTATAGGTCCAGTCACAGAAGTCAAAACAGACATCTTTGTTACCAGCTTTGGACCTGTTTCAGATGTGGAAATGGTATGTAAACGAGCACCCACCAAGGTTAATTCACTTCTTGTCATGCACATGCGTGTGTGCGTGTGTACAGTATGTTCATGTCATTATGAAAAGACACTAGAACAAATGTGTGCTATTTCTTTTTCTTTCCTGGTAACTCAAGTCCTGGCTCTCCCAGCCTTCATTATTCCAGCATTTGGGCATGATGTCATTAGTGCAGCTTAGTCGGAGTTTAATCTGGCTGACAATCCCACCTCCCTCGACCCCCCCCTTTCGTTAGAGATGTGGCTGATGTTGCGGACGGGATAGGCTGCATCGTGGCTACTCCTGACATGGGATAGGCCAGCCAGGCTAGTGCTATATGTCTCTTGAACGTGACGCTCTTCAAAGCTTTAGGCTTTTCATGTGCTTTCTAAAGCCTGCTTGGACCCAAAGTCGGATGGTGGTGGATCTCTTTGGCAAGGCACGGGGCAGCGAGCTTGCTCGTTTGACCTCAAAGCATCCAGGATTGACTCATTTAAAGCTGAGGAGCTTTCAGTAATGTGGCACAGTTTATTTACTGACAGAGATGTTGAGATATGATTACGAAAATAGGACAGGTTTGGAAAAGCAAATGGATGTTGAGGAAGTTTAAGTAAATTAATGTATATCTGCCGTTCAGGTCAAACAAAAAAGGGAGCATTTTTGTAAAAGCATAATTAATAAAGCTTCTACCACATAGTAATGAAGTAGAAGCAGTGTTTTTGTAGTCTCTTGTTACAGAAGCAGGTCTTCCAATAATAATACTATGTGTGGAGACAAAAATGTGAGTTCTCTTTGCCAGCCAACGCTAACGATCTGAATAATATGAAGGTATAACACACATTTTCAATGTTTTACAAAGAATAGTATACAGTGTTCCCTCGGGGATAGGTCCCCAAAATAACCCACAATAAGTGAAACCTCATTTGTTTACAATTTGTATATGTTTTAAGGCTATAAAACCCCCCACAATACACTCTATACACTTTTCTCAGACAGGCATTAACATTTTCTCACATTTCTCTCTTGTTTAAACACTCTCAAAGTTCAAATTCCGTTTGTATGTGAATGATCAATCTACAAGGGTGGAGAAGACATTATTAAGTGACTCCACTCCTCTGAGTGTCTTATCCTGACGCCGTTCCGCTATAGCATTTTTGTATCCTTGTTAAAACATATTCCTCCATCATCATACACCTTGAACCAATGATTAATTCTGCTGGTTAGCATCTTCTTTTTCTTCTTCTATTGTTCATTGGCTATTAGCAAGGAGCTCATGTTAGCTAGGTTGCTCGCGGCACATGAAGTCAATGTGTGTTCCTTCAAGTATTGCAGTAGTAAATACAATAAGGGAGCACGAATAGAGCGATCTAATACATCACAATGACGCAGAACCCAATGCACGTTCATACGCTTTTAAATTTGAACAAAACTGAATTGCACTTTAACTTAATGAGGAAAAAGCGGTATAGAAAGTGATTCAAAGAATTATGAAAATATATTATGAAATGTGAGTATTTGCACTTAAGTAGAAATAGTGACAGGTGTTGATGTTATAATGCTGAAATGGTTTTCGGACAAAGGTTCCAAAAGCAATGGAACTATGGAAGAATAATCCTGGCACATACACTGCCAATATTCTCCTCAGTATGTGCCCCATATGCCCTTCTCTGCAGGTTAGAAAGGTAGCACGAATAGAGCGATCTAATACATCACAATGACGCAGAACACAATGCACATCCATACGCTTTTAAATTTGAACAAAACTGAATTGCACTTTAACTTAATGAGGAAAAAGCGGTATAGAAAGTGATTAATAGAATTATGAAAATATATTATGAAATGTGAGTATTTGCACTTAAGTAGAAATAGTGACAGTTGTTGATGTTACAATGCTGAAATGGTTTTCGGACAAAGGTTCCAAAAGCAATGTTGACTATGGAAGAATAATCCTGGCACATACACTGCCAATATTCTCCTCAGTAGGTGCCCCATATGCCCTTCTCTGCAGGTTAGAAAGGGAGCACGAATAGAGCGATCTAATACATCACAATGACGCAGAACACAATGCACGTTCATACGCTTTTAAATTTGAACAAAACTGAATTGCACTTTAACTTAATGAGGAAAAAGCGGTATAGAAAGTGATTCATAGAATTATGAAAATATATTACGAAATGTGAGTATTTGCACTTAAGTAGAAATAGTGACCGGTGTTGATGTTATAATGCTGAAATGGTTTTGGGACAAAGGTTCCAAAAGCAATGGAACTATGGAAGAATAATCCTGGCACATACACTGCCAATATTCTCCTCAGTAGGTGCCCCATATGCCCTTCTCTGCAGGTTAGAAAGGTAGCAGAATCATAGAAGTGGTAGTAGTAAATACATTGTACAAAAATTCTAACCCCTCCAAACAGGAATACACTATGGACGTGTTCTTCCGCCAAACATGGATTGACGAACGCTTAAAATTTGAAGGCCCCATCGAGATCCTGCGGCTCAACAACCTCATGGTCAGCAAGATCTGGACGCCGGACACATTTTTCCGCAACGGCAAGAGGTCGATCTCTCACAACATGACCACCCCCAACAAGCTGTTCCGCATCATGCAGAACGGAACCATCCTCTACACCATGAGGTAATGCAGCCAAGACCAGAATAGAATGACGGCTAGAGCCCTGGAAAGCAAATCAAACAAACAAAGCGTCCAAAGAGGATGCACAGACATGCGTAAAGCCATTCCAAAATAAAATATGTGCCATCTGATTGCGAAAAGAGCCTTTGGAAGCCAATTCAAACAAACAGCTTTGTTCCAAA
Organism: Doryrhamphus excisus; assembly: GCF_037039965.1. NCBI lineage: Eukaryota > Metazoa > Chordata > Actinopteri > Syngnathiformes > Syngnathidae > Doryrhamphus > Doryrhamphus excisus. The sequence continues at coordinate 7,537,022 of NC_136377.1, read as the reverse complement.
AATGAGATCTCCTGGATAATAAAGTTCCCCCAGAGCAACAGAGGGCACGAGCCCATATTTATCCGAAAAGAAATGGAACATCTTAATCGTCTTTTTAAAGTATAACTAAGTATAACTGATAATAATGAAATGTAAACGGCTTTGTTTACAAGTTGGTAAACAAGGATGGATTTGCACTGTGTTGTTTCACTTTTGGCTTTTCCCTGTCAGAGGTCACTACAGTGAGTCAGTTGCATGAATGGTTTTGGCTTAGTTTTTACACTGGATGCCCCGACGCAACCCTGGCTGGGAATCCAACCAGTACCCTCTGCCATGAAGGGCGGAATTTACGAGGCGGGATTTACACTTGACGACAATACAAAATCCTGATTACATTCTCTCAGATATGTGAATGACGATTTTCTGAATGACATCTCTATAATGTACCTCTGGAAAACACTTTGGGAAAAGAATGAGTGATGGCAGCCAGTGGAGTAAAGCCAAGGTTACTTAAATCTTAAACCTGCGTTTTGAACATCAGGATTGTTTATAGGAGTGGTTCTCAATTATTTCGTGTCAGTTTCTAAGGAGAAACTGATCATATTTATTTATTTATCTGCACTGTTCAGACCAAACTTGAAACTGAAACCAGTGGAATTCAACAAAATGGATAACAGCGAAGCATGCAAGCGTATTTTGCATGCCAAGTACGACAAATGTCCGGTGCCCTAATGTCGTGACCTTATTCCCAAAATATTTTGCTTGATTATTTTGATTGATTTTTAACGTTTTTGCATTTTGAAGTATAACTTCATTTTTTCGTTTTGTTTGTTATAATTTGACAATTATAGAAAACACAAATTTTTTCTTTAATATTTCAAGTTTAATTGTACACTTAATTAATTTAATTAATTAGTTGTAATTTTAACAATAATGTTTTTTTCTCATAATTTAACAAAATCATTATCTGAAAATTACTTTTTTTGAATGCTCCCAGAGTAACATTGCTCTAGTGTTGCTCTGATCGATCGGTACCAGCCGACCAATACTTGCTTCATAACACTGATACCATCCGCCAATCAGCTTCGCCCCCACTGCAGCATCCAGCACACCAGAACTGTGGTGTGTGTGGGACTTCCTGTCTTTGTTGGAGTGATAAAAGTTTTGCACACTGGGGTGGCGCTTTAAAAAGCTTTAGATCGGTGCGGCATTTGGGGGGACCGAGTACTTGGCAGGGTATGGTGAGTTTTCAAAGCTCATCTGTGATCATCTGTCGATGGATTCGGGAGCATGCATACACTATGTAAAACTTTTAGTGCAGGAGGAACTTTTATTGTGTACGGATGATGTGTGACACGCGTGCCCCTCTGCAACCACTCCGTAAACACTCCGTTGTGATGGGTGCACGTCAGTCTCGGCACTTCCCCGGTTAGTCTGTCCAATGAGCGTGCACAGCTTGGATGGACCGTGATGGTGATCGTGTGCACCGTGCTTCAAAGATGAGTTCTGCGAACTGATTTCAGCAGTGGTCCCAAGCTGACGGACCAGTGCCGGGATTTGTCTCCTCTCGGCTGCATCTGCGGTTCAGAAGGTAGCAGATGCGACTGAAGGGACACAGCAGAGGCGGGCAAACCTGTTTTACATTTACACTTCACTTATGTGATTGGTATTGGTATATTTATGAGGGTTCCACTTTTGGACATGGATATATTAACTGGTTCACTGCTAATATTTTTACCTACTTCTCGCATACTTAAAATAAATTTAAATGAGAGCTGGACCTAAGAGCTGCAGTGTAAAACCAACCTCCGTTTCTGAAGGTACATTTTTAAACTGTGAGGATCCTCATTTAAACTCAAATTTGTGGTTGCAGAACTAACAAAAACACACTTCTCACCATGTTCTCCGTTCTGACAGATTAACTATAAACGCCGAGTGCCCCATGCGCCTGATGAACTTCCCGATGGACGGACACGCATGCCCACTCAAGTTTGGGAGCTGTGAGTTTTTGTTGTTGTTTGGTGAAGTGTCTGTGACAGATGGTGCCACTCTCAAATGATCAATGTGTCACTGACTGACGAACTGGGTGACAGGGCGCCATTCATAGATGTCACTTTGAAATAGGCAGCTCATTTAGGAAGCAAGACTACAGTCTGTCAGTCAGAATCTTCATTAACCGAGAATTTAATTATATGAATATAACAATCTAGTCTTTGAGATTTCAGTAGAAGTATTGTCCTTCTCCTTCAAAAGGGATTAAATCCATTGCTGTCCAAGGTTTAATAGCCTTTGCCATCCATTCTGCGCAGATGCCTACCCTGTCAGCGAGATCATGTACACATGGAAAAAAGGTCCTCTGTCTTCTGTCGAGGTCCCTCAGGAGTCATCCAGTCTTTTGCAGTATGACCTCATCGGTCAAAGAGTGTCAAGTGAAAGGCTGAAGTCCAATACAGGTGAGTTAAGGTCCAGGGACCGTGGAATGGTTTTAAGGTTGTGTGTTGTACTTTCTTTTGCTAACTTAAACAATTCGCATGGTTCGGTTAGGAAGGAGATCCCTTTATAGAACCATTGTCCATATGTTGGAATGGCTCCATAATCAATGTATACACATGAAAGACACCAACAAGGAAGTGACCATAGACGACACAACATTACATTTTCATCTTTTTAGTGTCACTGTTCTGTATATACGGCACTAACCCATTATAGATGGACCCTAACAGAAGCAGGTTCTAGAACGGTATTCAACAATACTAGGACCAAACACTCCACAGGGCTCGACAATAACGATGTACCGATGGCCCGGGGCAAGTTAAAACAAAATTCGGGCAAGTAAATCCAATCATGAATATTCCCGTCGGGCAAGTGCACTTTAGCATGCTGTACTGCCAAGAGTTTTTTTTAAAGCGGTTCTTGTTGGGTGTTGGTAAAACACGGACTGCGTAATTCCAGTGGTAACTTGCAAACCAATCCTTGCAAATCTTGAAATGGACCAATCAGAATCGTTTATTTAGACCGCGGTCCGTAATCCACAATCCACGTTTTACCCACACCCGTTGTTCGCGATCAACCAATGAGCGATCCTTTGACTAGGAAAACATCTATCATGGTGTCCCTGCCAACATCGTCTAATTCTTCAACAACTTCTGAAGGAAAAGACCAAAAAGTGATGAACCAGTGCCTCCTAAACGAGTATTTTATTAGCGGCAGCAAATCAAACGATGGCACAGGTGAGTGAATCACTTTGCTGTGACAATTTGAAGTGGTCACAATGAAACACCACCGATTAGATCCAATACCAAGTGCTGATTTTGCACAAGCTACAAAATCTAGCGGTTCAATTTCTCTGTGTATTTTTCTCACCTTTGCTTCACAAATTATTGTTTGACCATTGAGCATTTTTTCTGGATTAAAAACACTTTACTAGTACACAAATGTGTCAAATGTTTCATTGTGGTGCACAACTTCTAAATATCACTGCTTACTACGACTACAATGTGTAAGATAGCATGGCTTGCCATGTTAACATACATCTCCACAATTTTTCAGACATTCTTCCAAATACAATGCATCAGTACTATTATCTGATGAATTATCAGCATATATTGATATATGATATCATTATGGCAGTCTTTTCATTTTACATGGGGCAAGTTCGGGCAAGTAGTTCTCACCTTAAGGATTCCCCATGGGCAAGTCATTTTTGTTTTTAACGTAGAGCCCTGCTCCAGACATCTCCATGGATCCAAGAGCTATGGCTTAGATCCAGTAGTCCACTGTAGTTACTTTGGGTATGCCGTCTTCTGACCAGAGTTTAAGAGGCTAATCAATGATATATGTTTTTCTACCATTCAAACAACCAATGCATTCTGTTTTAGGGGAATACGTCATCATGACCGTCCACTTCCATCTGCAAAGAAAAATGGGATTTTTCCTTATCCAGACGTACATTCCCTGCATCATGACGGTCATTTTGGCACAAGTCTCTTTCTGGATTAACAAGGAATCTGTTCCTGCTCGGACTGTGTTTGGTAAGAAAATGCCATTTTTACAGTAGTTGTTGCTTCAAATGCAGTTTTTGTCAAATTCAACCTTTATCTTAAAGTATTCAAAGTATTCAAATGAAGAAAAAACCAAAATAAATCTCAGAATCTATTGACTTCCACGCCCACAGATTGACCCTAACTCTGGAAACATGAAGCAGCCATACTCTTCTCCGTTTCCCAGCACATTCGAACCCACTTGACTCCTAAATAAAAACCTAGCTCATGCAAAAAAAAAGACAGACCGATTTTTATTTTTTTTAGGTAACCTTTCTTCATTATCTCTAGTCCTCCTCCACAGTGGTTGAGCTGAATTAATTGGAAATAAATGTCCTTTTTGAAATTGCTCATGCAAAAAAGGGCTGCGAGGGGGAGGTGGATGTTTATACTTGGCCCGCTTCTAAGCGTTCACAGGTTCCGCTCGCTCACATTACATTACGCTACACTTGCCACCAAACTCTAGCCTTAGGAGCAAAGCGCTCCGAGAGAAACCGAAGGACGACCGAGGAATAAAGATGACAGAGACAAAGCAATGGGGAGAAGTGTGTGGAAGTGTTCCTATCCTGTTTTAATCCCAGTCCCCCTCATGTTGAATCTCAGATAGATTACGGTTGCGCTGGTGCTTAGGAGGAAGCCAGCACTACAGCTAGCTTGCATCCCTATCATAGTGCTCTTGGGAAAGTTTGGGACAAAATGCTGTTAATAAGGAGAACTGTAGAACCCAAGACTGAGGTTTTTGGTTATGGCGTTGCCGCACACTCAATTGTAATTTTGTATGACGAGTACGACTTTTGTTGATTGGATTAGGCACTACCGGAAGACATGGGCCCACCAACTGTCTGTCACGATTGATGTGGTGGGCAAAGCCTGTAGCAGTTTGACTGTGACCATCAATCACAACCACCCCCTTCCTCTGGTGCAAGTCTTTTGAGTTGTAATATTGTAAAATGTGCTTATTTGTCAGTTTTTTTTCCCAGTCCCACAATGTACTCTCCCATAGCAGCATAGTTTAGAGTTGCTTTTTTATTTGCATGGCTTGTGAACGACCTCCCTGCATAACAATGACCTGTTCACCTGTTGGTGGCGTAAAAACTGATTAGTGGTCTCTTCTGGTTTTCTTCTTTCGAATCATTTTCAACCCAGCGGTCATCCCTATCCAGAAGTTGGATGTCATTGTCCTCAAAGGAACTTTTTTTGAGATGCAAATTAGTCTTTCTGGGCTGCACGGTGGACAAGTGGTTAGCACGCTGGCCTCACAGCTAGGAGACCCAAGTGGGTTTTCTCCGGGTACTTCGGTTTCCTCCCACATTCCAAAAACATGCTAGGTTAATTGGCGACTCCAAATGGTCCATAGGTATGAATGGTTGTTTGTCTATATGTGCTCTGTGATTGGCTGGTGACCAGTCCAGGTCATTGCACTGCACTTCATAAACAACATTGTTGATTTTGTTTCTCTGGATTTGGTATTTGTAATAAACCAGCTTTTGTTGAAGATCTGGAGAAAATCCTTACATTACGTACGAGGCCACCACATTTTGTTTCCTGTTCCTACGTATGACAAAGGTCCAGTTAGGACATCCACAGTTAGAAGAGCCTTCCTGATGTGTGTCTGTTCCTTCTGTTGTCAGTGGTAGGAACTCTAGGGTTCCGATAACCCCTTGTTTGTGTTCTAGTGGGTGATGGCAGTTGAAGAGCAGGTCTGTGTGGGTGGGTTTTCTGCAAACCTCAATACTGTGACGTCCGTCCTTCCTCGTGCATACTTTGCAGTCCAAAAATGGCAAAGCATTGTCTCCCTAACTGAATCAGATGTTTCTGTCCACAGAGTTGATGTATTCATTAAAATAAATATCTTAATACATGTGTTGCCAAAATATCTGAAGCAATGGCTGGGCTTCGTTCCTCTAAAGGATTCCAGTGTTTGTCTTTCCAATGGGAGAGAAATTTGTATTAAGTGGTGCTAAGACATGGTTGAAGGAAAACTGAAGTGAGATTTGTTCTGTTCAATAGAATTCAGTTGGGTTTTAGTCATTCTTTGACTGAATCTTGGAATCTAGAGCTAGGGATACAACTAAACAGCGAGGTGAGAACATGGTTTCTTCTTTAGCAAGTCTGAGGTACAAGACCTTATTGGTGCAGTGTGGAGTTATGTGGGCTTTCACCAAACAGTGTGGAGCTCCTTCCTTGTCAAAGTTTGAAAGTCCATAAATGCAAGATGTCACTTTCCTTGGGTTCAGGCGTTTCTGTACTCCCACCTACATATAATTGAGTTTATTTGCGGTCTAAAGTTCCTAGCAGTCCAACTTGGAGTTTTGCGCAGCTTGCAAAGACCTCTGATGCCAAAGTTATTCCAAAAGGTTGATGGGTTCTGTGAAGTCCTCCATTTGTGTGTGTACTGGTGGAAGGTACATTTAAGAGAGGAAGGCGACTTAAAGCCATATAACACGAACACAGTACATTAAGGCCACCGGTATATTATGGACTGCATCGTCAACATGCACTCTAAAAGCTTAAATTCCCTTGAGCACAAGTCTCCCAAACTTAATTGAGTGTATTCTAATTTGTACCTACTTTTTTTCCCTCTAACAAAAGCCCATAAAAGCCCCAAGCATTTAATTTCTGTCCCGTCTTTGTAACATCAGCCCCCTCCTTCGCCCACTCACACGCTTTCTTCCTCCTGCCTCTCACTGCTACCCTGGCAGCCCTTCTTCCATCCCCATCACCGTGCTTAAGCTCGAGACAGTCAGCATTGCTCATCAGAAACGGATGTACTTGTTTTTACAGTTATCCAAGCAAGAGAGTCATTATTAAGTCACATTAGGTCCCTCTTAATTTCCTGGGCTACTAATGAAATGTGCACAGCCCAAATTTGGGAATAGCCAAGGAAGCAGTTTTCTATTACAGTTTTGCCCTGCTTGCTGTCATGATGAAAATCAATTAGGTATGTCATTTGCTGGAAGTTCCCACCAGGGATATTCAATATCAGCATTCTTATTTGTCTTAATTGATAATTAAGAATGGAACCAAGTGAGAATCATCATCATCATCATCATCATCATCATCAGTATCGTCATTTTACTCTTTTCTAGATACTCAAAGATGCTGTAAAACAAGCAACAAAAAGAGAAGAAGAATTTTGGCAAAGTAAGGGGAAACTACTCCATAATTAATAATCATTTTAAGATAACATATAAGCAATTTTGTCTCTTTTCTCGATAATAAAAGATGCTTTAAAAGTAGCAATGAAGAATTTAAATTATTTTTATATTTTATATTTTAATTGTTATTTTAACGTTATTAAAATTATTAATTATGTTCATATTTTTAACAAAAAATAATATTCCTGAATCAATTAGTAAATAGTTACAATACAAACAAGAATTACATATTTTGATAATTGCATTCATAAAATTATTTTTTTCAAAATACAATTTTTCATGTTAAGATAATTTTTGAATAATATGAATTTTGAATGGGCGGCACAGCGGTTGAGTGGTTAGCGCGCAGACCAGGTTTCAATTCCACCCATGTTCCATGTTCTCCTCGCACATGTGTGGGTTTTCTCCGGGTACTCCGGTTTCCTCCCACATTCCAAAAACATGCTAGGTTAATTGGCGACTCCAAATTGTCCATAGGCATGAATGTGAGTGTGAATGGTTGTTTGTCTATATGTGCCCTGTGATTGGCTGGCGACCAGTCCAGGGTGTACCCCGCCTCTCGCCCGAAGACAGCTGGGATAGGCTCCAGCATACCCCGCGACCCTCGTGAGGAAAAGCGGTAGAAAATGAATGAATGAATGAATGAATTTTAAATTTAATTAAATTCTTGATAAAAAGTTAAAATTCAAATTACATTTTATTTAAACTGAATGTAATTAAGTTTAATTGAATAAACTTGCAAAATGCACTTTGGCTTGTGTCAGGTCATCATTGCCAGTGTTAGCAGACAACTTGTTATTGCCTGGGTTATTGTGGTTTATTATGTCATGGACAGATTAGCCACCCCTGAAGTGACATTCTGGCACGCCGTACTGAGCCGAAACGCCACCTGTTCTGATGCAACGGTGATTCACTGAAACACACTGTCAGAAATAGTCACTGGAAAAATCCCTTCTGTGTAGCCAATTGCATCGATCCCGTCACCAGGTTACCATGGTAACATGACAACAGCTGCATCTTCCTGTATGCAGGTATCACCACCGTGTTGACCATGACCACACTGAGTATCAGCGCCCGCCACTCCCTCCCCAAAGTCTCCTACGCCACAGCCATGGACTGGTTCATCGCCGTTTGCTTTGCCTTCGTCTTCTCCGCCCTCATCGAGTTTGCGGCTGTCAACTACTTCTCCACGCTGCAAGCCAACCGGGAGCTGCGCAAAGCGGCGGCCATGAAGGCGGCGGCTCAAGAGGCCGCAGCTGCAGCTGCCACCCCATCTGCCGCCACAGGAAATGATGGAGAGGTCTCCTCGGTGAGTTTCTCAGAATTAGCGTATTAATTATCAGTGTCCACGCCAACAGATGAAAATATCGACATTCTTTAGAGTGAAGTGATAAATGAGGAGACATTCATTGAACGTATTTAAATTTGATACAGTAGGTTTCAATTTTTTGCCGCTAAACATGATTGCTTGATTTGTTTGTGTGTTGGTTAGTTAGATAATTTGCAGGATTATGCTACAAAAGCTACAACTGTTTTCCCCCATTGAGCCGCCCCGTTCTCCAACTGGTCATGCCAGGCTTATTTTTGGACAACAAGTTGGTTTTTGTCCAAAAATGTGTGGAAATCAGCCGATCGGGGAGCAAAGCGCTGGGCCCCCAAGGTAGTCCACGATATGCTGCTTGCTGTCTTTTCCTCCAAAGTGGAAAATGACATTTTCTTCTGAAATAAAAGGTGACCTTTGTCTAGCTGAGCGCCAACAGAAGACGAAGCAGACATCTGTCAAACTGTTTTGTTTGTGTCAGAAGTACTACAATATTGACAGTGCATGATATGCTTCAAAAATGAAAAATGACATTTTCCCAGGAAGCAAGAGGTGACCTTTGTTTCGCGGATAAGCATACATTGATATTGTTTAGGTTGTTGTTGGAGTGCATTGATAAGACTGTAATAGTGTAATAGACAGTGCATACAGTATGTGACTGGCTGCTAACCCTCCAAAAACACGAGATGACCTTTGTTTAGCTGCATGTCAACAGTAGATATATTTAGTCTCACTTGACATTTTTGTTCACGACCAAGCCTTTTGTTGAACCAAAAATGTACAGCCTGTCAGAGATTCTCATCAAGTCATCAAAGTGTAGATTAGTTTAATATAGTTTAGAGTTTTATTGGAGTACTTTGACAATGATGGACAAGTCGAGACAGATACTTTCCCAGACCGGCATTAACGTACCCTTGTCACTCGAGTCACATTTTTGTTTGTGACAGGCTGATTTTCAGAAAGTCATGATTGATTTTGACCAAAAAATATGATAATCTGTTGAACAGCCTCTCCTGAACACACCCAGGGCTCAACATGTTTTCAACTTCATGTCCAGAACAACCCTGAAGGCATCAGGGAATGCGGTTGACCAATGTACTCTCTCACAGCTGCACCAGCTGGCATCGGTCACATGTGTACATTGCCGATCAATTTACAGACAATGGCCTACTCTGTTATTCTAATTGGAGTAGTTTGATAACCTTGGAATAGTCGAGACAATCCACGATGTGCATAGGAAGTTTTTCTTCATGAAACAAGGTGTCAGCTGAGCTGTATGTTGTGTCACTTTGAGCTTGTGATATAGCGTATTTTCTGGACTATAAGTCGCTTCGGAGGATAAGTCGCACAAGGCCAAAAAAAACGTATTTTCCAGACTATAAGTCACACTTTTTTTCATAGGTTGGCTGTTCCTGTGACTTATACTCCAGAGCGACTTATAAATGAAAAAAAGTGTTTATGTTACATGAACACTGGACACCTTTTGTGTTCATGTTTATTTTTTGTGTAGCTGAATAACCATTGTGTTAGCATATCTTACACCTATTCAGCCTGTTCTCTATTATTTTATTGTTATAACTTGCCTTCCAAGAGGACGTAATGTCTGTTTTGGTTAAGTAGTTTGTAAAATAAATTACCCGCAAAAAATGCGACTTATACTCCAATGCGACTTATGTATGTTTTTTTTTCTACCTAATTATGCATTTTTGGCCTTGTGCAACTTATTTTCCAGATAATAGGTATTATGTCCCAGAATACGGTACATAATTAGGTAGAAAAAAACATACATAAGTCGCACTGGAGTATAAGTCGTATTTTTTGCGGGTAATTTCTTTTACAAAATTTTACAAAATTACATCCTCTTGGAAGGCAAGTTCTCACATTAATAAAAGAATAGAGAACAAGCTGAATAGGTGTAAAATATGCTAACACAATGGTTATTCAGCTACACAAAAAATAAACATAAACAGAAAAGGTGTCCAGTTTTTTCATTTATAAGTCGCTCTGGAGTATAAGTCACAGGAACAGCCAACCTATGAAAAAAAGTGTGACTTATAGTCCGGAAAGTACGGTACTTAGTTTTTTTTGAATATCACAATATATTTCATTCAAAAAAAGGGGCGTCAGGTCGTCCAGAAACCGGAAGATTGTCGGTTCGACCCTTGGCAGCTGTGATTACAGATATAGTTTACCACCACCAGTGTGTGACTGGTGTACACTTCAGTATGAAGCGCTTCGGGTGCCTTGAAAAGCGCTATATTTAAAATCTAATCCATTATTGTAAAGAATGTGCAATAATCTGTCAAGACATGCCCATCATGTAACTGATAGCGGATTGGCACACTTTGTTATCTTTAATAATGGCAGTATTCTGATGACACTTGAATAGCCAAGATAGTGCATGATATGAAAACGAAAACATTTTATCAGGAAACTGCAGGGGTACCTAATGTTGTGGCCGCACACACACTCCTAAACCTCATTCATAAGAAATTCATGACAGCCTTGCTGGAGTCTCACACTTCCCTGCATCCCCTTCACCAACAACAAGCAACTTGAGCTCTACATGCTCATGTTCCTCTAATTCAATTGGCTACTGCTTTTACTGCCCATACCCAGCATACATGCACTTAAACGCTCCACTTTATCCACACTGGAGCGAGCGTCCACGTATAATCTGCTGCTTGCACATCCTCAAACACATATATACACTCTCGCATGTATATGCACACGGCGAGGCATTATCTGGAGTATTATGCATCCCGCATGCAAAGAACGCGCTCATCCATTTCTAAAGTGACTTATCTATTCATCTAGCCTGAGTATCCATCCTCCTCTCCTGTCCTCTCTGGCCGCCCTGTTACTGGGTGATAACCACAGAGAGTGACATGAGGAGACAGCCAGTATTCGCCCCTGTGAATGATGCTGCTGCAGATTATGTAAGAGCCATAGATTAAGGGAATATCCAGTGGATCTGGAGGGAGGGAGGAAGGGGGGAGGGCACACTGGAAGAGCCGGTCCGGGCCTAGGTACATAGCTGTACAGTGTATATGCGGAGGGCGGGTGTTTGTTTTCGTGTTGTGTGCGTAAGAGAGTTGCACTGAAAAGAGCTGAGTAGGAGGGGAAGGCTTCATAGAAAATGACTGCTTTCACCAAAATATGTAGGAGGGAGGTGAGAAAAAAAAGGAGTTAAAAAAGAAAGCGTGCGACTGAGAGTAGAAATAACCGTCATGCAGTCACGATTTTTAACACGACGACCCATTATGGCTGCAAGGTTAAGCCGTAACAGAAGACTGGTAGATGTAAAGTGTATGAGTCCTTTACTATAGAGATGGATTGTAGGGGAGAGGTAGAAACCCAGTTAGAATTATAGACTGACGTTTCATCAAATTTCTGTGATGGACAATCGGCATTACATATTATATTAATTTTCAACCATTTAAAGTCTCAGAGGTTCCACGAGAGTATAATTAAAGAGTATTGCCCAAAATCTAGCCTTGAAACTGGAATTTAAATTAAAGTTAGGTTATGAGTCCAACTTAAAACAAATTGTCAAACTTTTTTCCACAAACTATACAAATTTTATTTTATTCATTTTCTACTGCTTATCCTCACGAGGGTCGCGGGGGTGCTGGAGCCTATCCCAGCTGTCTTCGGGCGAGAGGCGGGGTACACCCTGGACTGGTCGCCAGCCAATCACAGGGCACATATAGACAAACAACCATTCACACTCACATTCATACCTATGGACAATTTGGAGTCACCAATTAACCTAGCATGTTTTTGGAATGTGGGAGGAAACCGGAGTACCCGGAGAAAACCCACGCATGCACGGGGAGAACATGCAAACTCCACACAGAGATGGCCGAGGGTGGAATTGAACTCTGGTCTCCTAGCTGTGAGGTCTGCGCGCTAACCACTCGGTCGCCGTGCAGCCCTTTTTGCAACATTATGACTGCTTTTCTCTGAACTAACAAATAATAAACAAATAAGTAATAAATAAATACAATGAAATAATAAATAAACAAAAAAATGAACAAATAATATTACAATTTTTTTTGAAAGCTTTGGTTACCTTGTAATGGAAATTTCCCATAAGAAATAATGTAAATCTCATTTATCCTTTCCAGAAAAACAAACAATTGTAACACTAAACACATTGTTATAGCTTTACGATTATTGTATTCCATACAGAAAATGCATATACATACATATAAAAGATGAATGAAAGGGATAAATGAACATTTAAGGTTATTTTTCCCTTCATGTTTTCAATAAAATGATAACTGGATAGCGCAGACCAAGTGCAGTAGTTCCTGTACATTTTTTTGGTTCAGTCTTTGATATTTCGTACGTGATTTGAATTACCCCACTAAAACGTCATCAGTTTTTCGATATCCTATTTCTGACAATTCCTGAAAAATTCATCCAAATCCATTCAGAACTTTTCGAGTTATTTTGAACACAGACAAAAACATAACCTCTGCGCTGCGTTTCCCAGAGGTAACAAATAAAAGACGGAGATAAAAAGTCTTTTGTCAACAGCAAACTAACTGAACTGTTCAACAGCGCCTCTGCTGGTTGCAGTCAAGTACTGCACTCCATAAAGTGGCCGGTGAGTGTACACTGTAAACAATCAAGCGTATTCTTCTCTAAATGATCATTGATGCTGATTAACACTGCCCTCGGGTAATGTATCTCCATACATAGTACATAAATGTAACTTGTGTCCACACCCACTCGCCCACCCACACCGACGACCTCCCATGCACCCACTACCAAACCACACGTATTGGCAATGTGCAGCTACTCTAACCTTATTTCACACACTACGCCTACACTGTCAAATACACACAAACATTTACATATCGATTCCAACCACCCACACACACATAACCGAACAATATATTAACATGTCCAATAGTAAGTGACCATCTGTGCTATGTCAAAGTGTGTGTGTGTGTGTGTGTGTGTGTGTGTGTAGAAATGTAGAGCAGAGGATAAAGAGGAGCACATCCCACTGGGATTTGACCAGCAAGAAGCCAAAGCAAGCTTGTGTGTCATTATCAGAAAAAGCTTTTGTTGCCATATATAGCACACACACACACACACACACACACGCACACGCACACACACACACCATGTGGTGAAATGATGAACAGGCAGGCATTTTGGGAACCTACCAGTCGCACCCAAAAATATACCTTATTAAGCTAGGAACGAAGCTTCAGTGAGTGTTATTAGATTTGATTACTCCCCTTCCCGCTAGTTCAGGGGTAGGCAAACTGCGGCCCGCCAGGTTACCCCACTGGGCATTTTCAAATTCCTGTTTTTTTTTAAACCTTTAACATAGAAACTGCAGCCAGTAACATGACTTGCATTGCTACTGTGGCACGTTTGAATCGCCAAAAGCGATCCTTAGCACAACACGTCAACACACAGGACGCACAAAGTAACCTACCTACGAACCCACCACCACCATCCATGTATAGATCTACGCACAAAACCCATGCCAAAAAACCCCACATATATTCCTGTAGCAAGGCATGCTGGGTAGCTTGTGGTAGTCTTTCTTTGAACATTTTGCTGTGTTTGTCGCATTTTTGCTTATATATTGAGGAGGTTGTCAGAGAAGTAAACAAGTTAGCACATGCTCATATTGTTACAATGGGCGACCCAGCATGTCTTGCGGGCATTTGGAAATAACAGTTTTTAATAGGTTTTTCCGAAAAACTATATGGTCCAACAATTTTGATACCGATATCAGCCGATACCGATATGTGTTACATAAGATACAACATTATATTAATATCAGTTGTTGTGATAAGAACAGAGACAGACCACACAGTCAGGAGATGGGGAAGACCTGGGTTCGATTCTCCGCTTGGCATTGTGTGCATGTTCTCCCCGTGCATGCGTGGGTTTTCTCCGGGTACTCCGATTTCCTCCCACATTCCAAAAACATGCTAGGTTAATTGGCCACTCCAAATTGTCCATAGGTATGAATGTGAGTGTGAATGGTTGTTTGTCTATATGTGCCCTGTGATTGGCTGGCCACCAGTCCAGGGTGTACCCCGCCTCTCGCCCGAAGACAGCTGGGATAGGCTCCAGCACCCCTACGACCCTCGTGAGGATAAGCGACATAGAAAATGGATGCATGGGTAAATGATCAGGAAAAAATCTGATCCAATATCAACTGAGTTTATGCTGATATCGGGCCGATAATTATCTGTACCGATTATTATCGGACATCCCTAGTTTTCAATTACGTGCTATGTTCAGCACCCACGTAGTAGTTGTTATTGATTCATGTGAGGCATTACTGTAGATGTGTTGTGTTTTCATTTTGTTGCACCGTAAGCAAGTGTGTTGTTTTGTTCTATATATAGATGACCCCTCCGCCAAGTGTGGCCCGCGAGTCCAAAAAGTTTGCCCCGCCCTTCTGTAGTTATATGTAAGTTTCACTTTTGCATGCCAAAGCAACTATGGTGCATTAAAGGACCGCTGACAAAAGTGTGAAACGTCACCTCAAAGCATTACCCAGTGAAGCATAAAGAATGAGATGTGTTTTGCGCGGAAAAAACAGCCTATTTTTGGTGACAAAAAAAAAAAAAGGTGAACGGTGAAAGCTAAATCCACTGTAAACCAATGTGTGTATCTGGAATGTAATTCTTCTTTGTGGATACAGGTTGGATTATCTTGAAGCGTCACTGTTTGTTCTATTTGAGGGCTACTCCAGGTAAAAGATTCCGTGCTGTTTTCTTTGGATTATTGCACTCACTGGCAGTCTAGCTCTCACGCTTACTCTATCTACCGGCAACATGGTGTTTTTTGACCCAATTCCCTGAAGTACGGGTTTTCACTCTGCACACTGCATCTGATTTACAGCGAACAGAGCAGTGGAACACGTGTTTGCTTTGCTCCAACTTGATGAGGCATGCTGATAACCATGAGTCAATACATTGGAGGTTGTTTGGATTTTCACAAAAACTGAAGCGGGACCCATAAAGAAATGAACAAACATCAATTCCGTTTGTTGAGCTGCTTGTTTGGTGCTTATTAATATTTTAGGCTGAGTTCTTACGTCTACACATGCATACACACGGAATCAAACCCTAAAAGGTGACTAAATATGGCATTTTAGTCTTTCTTCTACTGTAGTTTAAGCCATTGAATTAGTGGTAGTGTTGGTATTACTGTGGTATTTTTGCTTTGTATTATTTAGTTACCATCTCTGTGTGGAGTTTGCATGTTCTCCCCGTGCATGCATGGGTTTTCTCCGGGTACTCCGGTTTCCTCCCACATTCCAAAAACATGCTAGGTTAATTGGCGACTCCAAATTGTCCATAGGTATGAATGTGAGTGTGAATGGTTGTTTGTCTATATGTGCCCTGTGATTGATTGTCCAGGGTTGACTATGCCTCTCACCCAAAGTCAGCTGGGATAGGCTCCAGCATACCCCCCGCGACCCTAGTGAGGATAAGCGGTATAGAAAACGGATGGATTATTTAGTTATTACTAAATTACTTTAGTTATTTAAAAAGAATACATTTCAGTACTTATTTTAAAAATCGTGTTTCACTTTTTAAATTTTTTATATTTAAAAAAATACAACAAATGTTAATGGTGTAAGAACATTCATTTTAAATTTATTTGATTACAAAATATTTTTATTTATTTATTTAGTATCAACACTTTTTGGGACTATGTAAATGTTTTATTCCATTATTTATTCCATTTTAAACCTGTCAATGGTTTGATAATTGGTAAATATCATATACAGTGAAGAAAATAAGTATTTGAACACCCTGCTATTTTGCTATTTCTCCCACTTAGAAATCATGGAGGGGTCTGAAATTTTCATCGTAGGTGCATGTCCACTGTGAGAGAGATAAACTAAAAAGAAAAATCCAGAAATCACAATGCATGATTTTTTAACAATTTATTTGTGTGATACAGCTGCTAATAAGTATTTGAACACCTGAGAAAATGAATGTTAATATTTGGTACAGTAGCCTTTGTTTGCTATTACAGAGGTCAAACGTTTCCTGTAGTTTTTCACCAGGTTTGCACACACTGCAGGAGGGATCTTGGCCCACTCAGATGACAGATCTTCTCTAGATCAGTCAGGTTTCTGGGCTGTCGCTGAGAAACACGGAGTTTGAGCTCCCTCCAAAGATTTTCGATTGGGTTCAGGTCTGGAGACTGGCTGGGCCATGCTAGAACCTTGATATGCTTCTTACGGAGCCACTCCTTGGTTTTCCTGGCTGTGTGCTTCGGGTCGTTGTCGTGTTGGAAGACCCAGCCACGACCCATCTTCAATGCTCTGACAGAGGGAAGGAGGTTGTTCCCCAAAATCTCACAATACACGGCCCCAGTCATCCTCTCTTTAATGCAGTGCACTCGTCCTGTCCCATGTGCAGAAAAACACCCCCAAAGCATGATGCTACCACCCCCATGCTTCACAGTAGGGATGGTGTTCTTCGGATTGTACTCTTCATTCTTCTTCCTCCAAACACGCTTATTGGAATTATGACCAAAAAGTTCTATTTTGGTCTCATCTGACCATAAAACTTTCTCCCATGACTCCTCTGTATCATCCAAATGGTCATATGCAAACTTAAGACGGGCCTTGACATGTGCTGGTTTAAGCAGGGGAACCTTTCGTGCCATGCATGATTTCACATCATGACGTCTTAGTGTATTACCTACAGTAACCTTGGAAACGGTGGTCCCAGCTCTTTTCAGGTCATTGACCAAGTCCTGTCGTGTAGTTCTGGGCTGATTCCTCACCTTTCTTAGAATCATTGAGACCCCACGAGGTGATATCTTGCATGGGGCTCCACTCCGATTGAGATTGACCGTCATGTTTAGCTTCTTCCATTTTCTAATGATAGCTCCAACAGTGGACCTTTTTTCACCAAGCTGCTTGGTAATTGCTCCGTAGCCCTTTCCAGCCTTGTGGAGGTGTACAATTTTGTCTCTGGTGTCTTTGGACAGCTCTTTGGTCTTCGCCATGTTACAAGTTAAAGTCTTACTGATTGTATGGGGTGGACAGGTGTCTTTATGCAGCTAACGACCTCAAACAGGTGCATCTGATTCAGGATGATACATGGAGTGCAGGTGGACTTCTAATGGGCAGACTAACAGGTCTTTCAGGGTCAGAATTCTAGATGATACACAGGTGTTCAAATACTTATTTGCAGCTGTATCACACAAATAAATTGTTAAAAAATCATGCATTGTGATTTCTGGATTTTTCTTTTTAGTTTATCTCTCTCACAGTGGACATGCACCTACGATGAAAATTTCAGACCCCTCCATGATTTCTAAGTGGGAGAAATAGCAAAATAGCAGGGTGTTCAAATACTTATTTTCTTCACTGTATATAATTTATTTAACATTTACCCATATATTGTATTTTGCTTTTTATAATTTAAAACTTTAATTATATTTACATTGTATTATATTTTAGATTGATAATTTTTTGGTAATTTCTAAATTTCCATACATTTATTAATTTAACTATTTTTGGTGATTTTTAATTCTGTGGATTTTTACATTTTTGTATTGATTTATTAAATTATATATACAAACTAAAACTATTAATATTTTGGTGAATCTTTTATTTTCATGATTTTCTTATAAAATTTGTAGTTTTACAGATTTATTAAAATTCATTCACTTCTTTATACATTTAAAGATAAATCCAGTAATATTTGGTAGTTTAAGACTGATTTATTCCACAATGAATGAATGTATTATTGTGATAACCAAAGGTTGATGATAATGTGAATATTTTGGTCCAAAAGAAAAAAAAGAACCCAGACCCATAATATGGCGTTTAATATGAATTCCTTTTTACACGACCCTGTTTTTGGTCTGTCAGGCGGACGCCAGTAACGTGTTGAAGAAGAGGATGAATTCTACTCCTCTTTTCGATCGCCCGGCCAAAACCTTCCCCAACCCGCCCGTCAACGCCCAGGCCTTTCTGCAGCAGGGGTCCGCCATGCCGGCCAACAACGTCCTGACGGGCACGAGCATCATCGACAAATACTCTCGCATCCTCTTCCCACTTTCCTTTGGCGCCTTCAACCTGGTCTACTGGATTGTGTATCTCACCAAGGACACCATGGAAATGTCCAGGTGAACACCCGGCATGCTTGCTACTTTCAATTCTGCTTCCTTTGCACTTTTCTTAGCGGTGCTGGGACTACATTTGTGCCACTGCCTCTTGATAATTGGGATTAAAGTACTCTCCCACTACTACTGTACATATGGAATGGATACTTTTAATATTGGGTTTTCTCTGTACAGGATATGGCTTCTCTGCATTGTGTGTGCATGCCTAGAAGTAACATGTCTTCATTTCCATTATACATTGCTATTTCCTTTAAAGCATGCATCGCTTTCGCCTGGGAGCTGAATTTATTATTCAGCAGCCACACAATACTCCTACGCTTTCATCGCTAATTAGTCGCCATATGGCTTTTTAGAAACAACCCTACAGAGTGGCCACAGTTATCACGGTGCGGAAAGTTAGCATTCTAATGCACTGATACACTGGTGGGCTCTATATTTGTTATTCACTGTTTTGCTTGGACTTGCAGCCTGGAGGTGTATTTGCTTGTACGGTATATATTCACTCAACTATATGCATGGAGTCTAAGGTACATAGGAGTGCAGTTATACATAGATCATGGGAATAAAACACATAGGCAATCAACAGAGCGCATACAACTCTACCAAAAAAAAATTGAAGCACTGTATTATATTGGTTGATGTGCACACAACTTCCTGAGTTGTACAGTAGATGCTAGACTGACAAATTGCACCATTTTATTCAAAGTAACCTTAAATGTTCATTTATCCCTGCCGTCCGCCATTTAGAATTTTATGCATGTAAAACTGTTATTATAAAACAATAAAAACATGTTTTGTTTATGACATCATCCTGCTGAAAGTTGTTAGTATGCTAACAAAAGCGTTTTTTTCATTTATAAAACAAGAACATTAAGACACACAACAATTAACACAGTTGGATTCATTCATTCATTTTCTACCGCTTTTTCCTCACAAGGGTCGCGGGGGGTGCTGGAGCCTATCCCAGCTGTCTTCGGGCGAGAGGCGGGGTACACCCTGGACTGGTGGCCAGCTAATCACAGGGCACATATAGACAAACAACCATTCACACTCACATTCATACCGATGGACAATTTGGAGTCGCCAATTAACCTAGCATGTTTTTGGAATGTAGGAGGAAACCGGAGTACCCGGAGAAAACCCACGCATGCACGGGGAGAACATGCAAACTCCACACAGAGATGGCTGGGGGTGGGAATTGAACCCTGGTCCTCCTAGCTGTGAGGTCTGTGCGCTAACCACTAGTCCTCCTAGCTGTGAGGTCTGTGCGCTAACCACTAGACCGCCGTGCCGCCCAGTTGGATTCATGCTGCGTATTAATTACTCAACAAGACGCACGCCATATTGTATGCTAAACAGAGAAAACACGTGCAAACGTGTTGTGTAAATTATCTACGTTAATCGAAAAACAGGCCATCCGTGGCGGACGCTAATCAAGGTTCCACTGTACAACTTTTTTCTTAGAAACGAGGCCGCTTCCTGGTGGAGAATGATGTAATACGACGGCCGTAACATACCATTTTTTTGGACTGTAGGGAATGGCTGTGTTTTCCTGATAAATTTGTACATAGTACAACTTTTTATTTTTTCAATAATCATATATTGCCTGGGATTGATCCAGGGTGTACCCCACCTCATATCCGAAGTCAGCTGGGATAGGATCCAGCATACCCAGCGACCCTAATGAGGGTACGCTAACGGGTAATAATAACGAATATGCTAACCAGGGCGTACACTAACCAAGGTACACTTGTTCACGTGATAAGCTGTACATTAGGTGCCAGTTTAAAGAGGATGATGTAAGAAGATTGGATCATACCTTTTTTTTTTTAATTTGCCATCTAAACTGACAGATTTTTGATATTATCACCCTTCAAGGGGGGGTGGTCTTCAAAAACACATTTACTTTCACATAAGAAGGTGAGATGTTGTATATAATGTGGTACACAGCAGCTTTTATGGTGTTTTCACGTGTTTTCCACAGACACAAAACAGAAAATGTATCCGATACATACATGTAGGCAGACGTGTGTATCTTTTCCATCCATGCATCAATACATAAAATACCGCCGGCTTTGAAATAGAAAAGCTGTTGACATGTGCCGCGTTGCATCGATCGGAATGGTGAGCGAGATAGCAGCTCCTATCCAACCTCGACCTTCACATAGAATTTCAAATGACAATCAAGTGTTTTTCTGTATGAGTACTACATGCATGTGTACATTCAGTCAATACTAGTATATTGAGAAAATGCGCCAAAAGGAAAGAGAAGGTGATAAAAGACTCGGTGGCCCGTAGGTGGTAGCTGTAAGCTCCCCGGAGTGGAACAAGCGCTTAGTGGAGCATCCAGTCCAAAGCTGGAGTGTGCAGGATATACGCCTGCTTGACATGGTGATCGATCATGGTTAAATTATCTCTACAGCAAATGTTGAGGGTGTTTAACAAGGAATAAATATCAAACGCATTTGCCTTTTTTTTTATCTACAGTACCTTATTTGGATTCATACCAAAGAGCCTCTGAAAGAGTGTGTGCTCTTTTAAATACAAAGTGCAGCATATCCATAACATGTCTTAAAAAGAATAAAACAAGGCACACAGGAAGGAAGTCCAGTACTATAGTGTGTATCTCATTTGTAATCAACACTACTGCTGCTACACACTATTCGTTCATTCATTCATTTTCTACCGCTTATCCTCACGAGGGTTGCAGGGGTGCTGGAGCCTATCCCAGCTGTCTCCGAGAGACGGGGTACACCCTGGACTGGTCGCCAGCAGATCACAGGGCACATATAGACAAACAACCATTCACACTCACATTCATACCTATGGACAATTTGGAGTCGCCAATTAACCTAGCATGTTTTTGGAATGTGGGAGGAAACCGGAGTACCCGGAAAAACCCACACATGCACGGGGAGAACATGCAAACTCCTCATAGAGATGTCCGCGGGTGGAATCAAACTTGGGTCTCCTAGCTGTGAGGCCTGCACGCTAACCACTCGATCACCGTGCAGCCCTTAATGGCCCAATGAAGAAAAATATCAAAAATGACTCTAAATGTCTCAATAAATGATGAAATAATCCCCCGAAATGCTTGTTTTTGGAATGTGGGAGGAAACCGGAGTACCCGGAGAAAACGGGGGAACATGCAAACTCCACACAGAGATGGCTGAGGATGGAATCGAAGTCGGGTCTCCTAGCTGTGTGGCCTGTGCGCTACCCACCTGGCGCCGTGCAGCCCTTATCCACACTAAGTAGCACATAATCAGCATATGTCGCTAAGCAGAGGCACAGGCCCAAAATACGGGGAGAAGGCCTAGAAAAACTGGCTTAAACATTGCCCATTCTTCACTCCTCAGGTAGGATACCGCACCTACCTAAAAGTTCCTCTGAAATCAGAACCCTTCTTGACAACAACTCTGACAGGCCTCAAAGAAAAACTGCGCTTGTTGCCGCTGAGCTCAGACATTACAGAATTGACATCAGTGCCCTAAGTGAAACCAGACTTTTGGACGACGGATCCCTTAAGGTTCCACCTTTTTTTTTTGGAAGGGATACCAAACAGGAGGTCCGTATCACCATGGTGTTGATCTCACTGAAACACTTACCGGCATAAATAAAAGACTTATGTCGGTCCGTATTCCCTTGACACAACAGTGTGATGCAACTCTTCTCAGTGCCTATCCACCGAGTCTGTTCAGACCTGATAATCACCAAAACAATCTACCAACAGAAAATGAATACAAGGCTTGCTGTATGCACTCACCATCCCAGCAATGGCATTTTCTGGATTACATCATCATGCAAGACGTGGTCATCACTCGATCAATCGTGCACTGTGAAGTGCTGACTGCTGGACTGACCACCGCATGATCCATCTCCAAGTTGCTGGTGACAGTACATCTTGTTTGTCTCCAAAAAGTTGGCAAGAAGCAGTTTTCGATCCTTCAGTGCAAGGAAGGTGCAGGAAATCGACTCCTATTTGAGCCGAGAAAGCAGAATTGATGACAACTGGACCTGTCTTAGTTCAAAGCTTTTTGAGGCTGCAGCCAAGTCTCTTGGAGATGGAGAACTTTTACATCATTGGCCTGGTTGTGTACCACACAGATAAATCCTGGATAGAACAGATACCAAGAGGATGGAGGCCACCTATCTCCAGTATCAACTGCGATAGATTGACCACACCATCGAAATGCCAGATGACTTCCACGACAACTGCTGTACGGTCAACTACATCAAAGCCGGTGATCTGCATGAGGTCAAAAGCAGATTTACCAGGACCGGCTCAAGAAACATTGGGTTTGGAATGCAGCATACACATCTGGAAAGCTCTGCTTCAGATCATCCTCTCTCAAGGCAACTATCCCATGCTGGACTTTGGCGTTTTGAGATGAGGGAAGTGAAAACGGGAATGGAGTAAGATGGTTCCTGCAGCCAAGACCACCAGGAACACTTAACTCCATATGTTCCCATTGTAATAGACCCTGCATCACTCATAGTGGACTTTTCAGTCACCTTAAAACTCACCAATAGAAGAAGTAGAAGTCATCATCAGATACAATGGACTACGAGAATAAGACGGGATTTTAACGTTACAATAAAAAATACATCATATATGAGAATATATTTCAATCTACTAATTTAATTTCTACTCGGTTACACTCTTCTCCACTCTACATTAGCATCAACAATCAATCAAAAGATCAACTTCAAAATTAAAAAAAAAAAAATCTATCTCACTGATGTGTGTGTGAGTGACAGGGAGAAAAGCTCTGTATAAATATTTAGAATACTCTATAAGATTAGGTTTTTCTAGGGAAATAAATACTGTGGCGTGTTTGGGTCATGAAGATAATACAGCAGTTTTATTTTATTTAATATATATATATATATTTTTTTTTTATTTTTTTTTTATTTTAATGAAACAAACTTTTGTGTAAAATGAACAAAATGCTCGTCGAGGTGCCAAAGAGCATTTTGAACGGCGCTGAAGCAATTCCTCATCTTAAACATCCAATAATTATGTTTATTATATTTATATATACATATATACATTTATATTTATTTATTTTCTTCCCTACTGAGACTGCTGCCCCCGCGACCCAGACCCGGATAAGCAGAGGAAAATGGATGGATGAATGGATCTTAAGCTGTTGAATCCAAATATTAAATATTACTTAAATATGTACATACATTCTTTGTGATGCTAATAGTTTGACCGTAGTACAGATATTCACTTTATATTACCAATAGTGTCTATGCGACCATCGCTGACTTCTATCCACATTAAGCCTCCATTACGTAAAAGCAAACCCATAAAAGCATGCAGCAGACCCTTCCTCTTCTTTTTTTGTATTTTTTTTTTTTAATCATCTATTAGCACAAGCCCTCCTGCAGGGATGAGCTGGACCAGAAGAGCCCCGTCTGCTTGTGCAGGTGGATATATGGATGTGTGTTTGCAGGGATAAAAGCGCACAAGTGTGTAAATGTGTCGTGGCAGCAGCAGCAGCGCCGACTGACTGGAGGCTACTTTCATGAATAGCGGCATTCAGGGTGGGACGTGAAGGAAACAAATTTGCTGAAAACACTTCCTTTCCATGAGGGGCTCCAGCTGCTTGATGAGCTGGTGGATGGCTAGTGTGCGTGTGTGTGTGTGTGTGTCCTTGTTATGGCCTATCAGCGCCAGGCTTGAGGACAGAAAAAAAAAAAAACATTTTGCTGTTCTTGCTCATGAATCAAAATCACTAAATGCTGCGTTTTTTTGTTGTTTTTTTTTTCCAAGAAAAGGGTTGAAGCATAACTTGGCTGTAATGTTCATTCAATTATAGGCAGCAAGGAAGCGATACAAGGAACGTTCGCCTGGTTATCATTCTTCCTTGGCACCACGTGGCCTGCAGGGAATTGTTGCATCCTCCTGGGTGTCACTGCCTCTGTGCATGGATGCATTGTCACGAGATGTGTTCACGCTCAAGTGAAGCAAACTTTTACCAATCCGAGCGGGGATATCTTGCATAGGAGGACCGTATCTCCCCATCCCCATGAGGGATTGTCCACTCCACTCTGGTCCTACTTGGATAAGACAGCATCTCTCGGTTGTCAATCATAGAGGCCTATCTGCATTGTCATGGTGCATGTGCATGTTTGAAGCCATCTGCTCATTTGCCCCAATGCACTTCATGTAGCAGACGTCACCGGAGAGGACAGATTGCAGAGAGGTCAGGAGTTCAGGCATGCGGTTTGAGGTACCAGTGCAGGAATTAGCCCCTCATCTAAAATATGTTCAAATATCTAAAATATGTGCTGCTTTCTGTAATAAAAATGTCAATTATGTAAAGTGATTTATCTGTTCCAGTGTCAAAATGATGCTATCTGACACTATTATTACCAGTAAGTCTCACAGGTCCCATTATAGTGTACTGCTCTAAATCAACCTTAAATAATGGAATTTAGACAGTTTACTAAGCCCACTGGGACCATGCTGTTTTGTGTGTATGTAGCTTTAAATGCTAATGAGTTTTTTCATATACACTGTAACTCTGCACTTATAATAAACACCATAGATTACACACAGCCGTAACATTAAGGAGAACAGGAGGGGACAAACATTAGCAGCACTGACATAGCTATGGTTGTTACATATTGTGTAGGTCTCGACCCCAGATGCGGAGGCGTGAGGCTGGAAACAGTTTGTCAACAAATGAGGAAGCAGCAGGCACCGTATGAGCTTTGTCTTGGGCTTGCAAAAGGGCGCCATGAAAATGTACAAGCGGGTACATTACTAGAACGACCAAAACATCCAAAAAGGAGAGCAGGGCAGAAAGAACTGGTGTCTTCCAGCCACTGTTGTCTACTCTTCAGTAAGAAAAGCAGCGATTGGCTATCGTAGGAGTCGCTATTTGACGTAACACGTATTTTTCTGTGGTGGCATCACAAAAAAAGTCCTTAGTCCTTTAAATCTGGACACAACATGATTTGTTGACGTCAGCCATGACGACGCTTTACAAATGTTTTGCTTGACTGTCAAGCCATTAAATCTGACTTCTCGCTAAACACGAGTTAAAGCTATTAGAATTCTGGCTCCCAAGTTTGTCCAAACTTTCCAACAACTCAAAGCCCAAAGAGGAACCAAAAAAAAAGTGTTTTTGCCAGCAGCCATGTAGCAGCCATCGGTGGCTGAAAATGTCTCACGGCAATGTCAGCTTTCTCCTGCTCCGACACGTCAAGATGAAGACGAGGAGGAGGTGTGAGCTCCCCGCCAGAAGTTTTCATTCATTCAGACAGTTTCACCAGCTTTCAACAAACAACGCTGGCAGCGGAGGGACAGAGAAAATTTTAAATTTGGTCTGTAATGAGCTGGAGAGGTTACATCATGTGAATAATGTGTGTGTGTGTGTGTGTGTGTGTGTGTGTGTGGATGAATGTGGTAGGAGTGTTTGTGTATGTGTTGAAAACCTTAGTGAATTATTACGGTTCCAGAAAATACGGACTCAGTCAAAGGTTTTGAGACACTTTTTTATGTGATTGAATGACAGTTTGTCTCCAAACTTTTGACGGGTAATATACATGTTTTAATTAACTCATTCACTGCTAGCCATTTTCGAAGGAGAGAGTTCCAGCTTTGGGGCAGTTTTGCAGAATGTTCAAGACCCACAGAATATTGAGTTTTAGGACGACATATTTCTTTCATCAGAAAAAAAGAGTTTGTGTCTATCCATTTTGGGTCTTTATAAATTGGTTGTAGAACATAGGGTGGTTTCAGTGAAAACACTTGATTTTGACCAAAAAACAGAGAAAATTTGCTTTTTCAAGCAGAACAGCGACTAACATCCATATTTTTTTCTGTTTTAGTGACACCTCAAAAATCTGAGCAGTTCTATGAAACAACAAACACAGTAAAAAAAATATATACGTATATATTTGGATGACAAAATAACTACATTTATTCACAGATTCACAAAAAATAATCATCTATTTAGAGATGTTTGCATGGGTTTGAACTATTTACAGATGTGTACGCGTGTGTAAACTCTATAGACCAACAACAAGGGTGTCACCAACACCACCCCTATCCTGCACAATGGCGCCAGACAAACTCCCCAAATCTATCAGCGCGCATTTCAGCAACTTTCGTCATCTTCATATGCAAACTGTTGCTGACGATCGGTGGAAAACAGAACTGTGCATTAACAGTTGTTAGATGCTGCATAATTGGTATGCGGTGTGTGCATTTTACACAGATCTCAGTGTATTGCTGTGTGAAAGCACACAACAACATGACATACTGTTTTTGTCCTATCCAGCCATCTGGGCAGATAATATTAGCCATCTAAATGCCCTTACTGTACATGCTAACAAGATTTGCTACACATTCCTTGTTATATGGAGTATTGTGTGGCTTTATTTGATGTTTTTGTTATGCAAATGTAGACCGGAGCAGGAGGGGATAGAAAAGAAGAAACAACAGCAACAACAACAATTAGTCAGATAATTAGATGCATGACGACATCATCACCAGCATCTGGTGTGGCATGTAAAATTATGATTTGATAATTGCTTTCAACACAAGAGGCTGGAATAACCCATGTCCCACATTATGGAATACCTATAGTACACAGTACGCAGGATTGTATAAATTGTATAAAACCTAACACTGTGTTTTTTTCCTCTTGTGTGTTTTCCAGGGACACGGTCTGAAGCCAGAGAGCATGGACATCATATTTGACACACATACAGATGCAACCGCATAGACACACGAGTGCGACCCAATGAAAGCACTGGTCTCATCAACCATTCATTGTGTGTGTGATGCATGCCCAGAAGTCTTTAATGATGCGTTGTCAGTCTTTTTTAAGTTTGCTTGTGTCTTTAGACTAGATGCAATGTGCAACCAGTATGTCTCTAGTTAGGACAGACACAATCCTTATCCTCACCGGATCTTTACTGGTCGCTCGGCTGAGGCTGTGCTTTACTTCTTCATGATTGTAACATGCATGCATCATGGGAGAGATATAGCATGTTTTCATGTTGAAAAAGATGAAGTGTACTCCATGTGATGGGTTGACTTATCTTCTCCAATTTCATTTCCCTCCACGAAAAATGGAGATAAAGAGGATTTGAGGTTACAACTTCAAAATAAAAGTGGCATCCATGAGAGCCATGAGTGAAACTACAGTATGGTGCATCTGGTAGCTGTTTTGTGGGGGAGTACATAATAACAAATACGGAATATAGGACATTATAGGTCTGAATTGGACATTTTGGTGATTAAATGTGTACTGAAACAAGGTTACGAGACTTATAATAATAAAAAGGCACCAGTTTGCTTAAAAAGACAAACATAAATATATATATAAATATTAGACTGTAGCAGTGGAAAATGCTCATGTGGTCCAAATTGACACAGTTTGACTAAAGATGCACGAGGTTGCACCTCAAATGTGGTCAGGTCTCGGTTCCTCAAACGCTATGCAGCCAAGTCGTGTTTGATCAAAGTGATGGTATTTTTCAGGGCTTGGCAGTGTGCAATGAATGCTATATATACTTTATTATATGTAAGAAACTGATAGAACAAGCAGACATTGAAGCCATCTGTTCCTTTGTGTACGTGCATTTATGTACCGTACAATAAGGCGTTTATGTATCCAGGCAACAGCCTACTTTCATGTGTTATTACTATCATTCTTCTTGAAAAATGTATCTAATTAATACAGTCTTTTTTTTTAATGAAGTAAAAAGTGCTTGCCGGTTCGTAATTAAGACGACAGCTTCTGGCTTTTTGTTCTTGTTTAACGATGGGGGGAGAAAAATAGAAACCCTCAACCCAGAATCATCAATTATACAGAATGCCAAAACACGTTCATTAATAATCCACTTGTGAGGATTAGGTACAGTTTAGTGATGCTAACTAAGCGGCAGTAAGGTAACATGCTGTCGTGTCTAAATAAGGCGCTTCCTCGCCGCATCCATCATCTTCCAGCTTTTTCCTCATGAAGTGTCTCTTATAATAACGTCCCAAAAGATAGAGGGACTATAAATACATCATACGGTACATCTACATATGATGTATCCAAGTATACATGAAAGATTGAAACATAATTATATAGAAATCTAAGTAAGAGGGCAATTTACCTTGCAAAGCAATTTACACTGGCACAATTAAATGTGCTGATATAAGGAGATGTTTTTTTAATTTAAAAAAATCCTATGGGATTATTTATATGTATTTGTTTAAACTAAAGATAAAAACATGTTTAATTTTTATGTGTTTATTCTAAAAGAAAAATAATGTATTATTATTATTATTATTATTATTATTATTATTATTATTATTATTATTATTATTATTATTATTATTATTATTATTATTATTATTATTATTATTATTGTCATGATTATATTTATTTTATTAGTAGTAGTATACTAGTAGCAATATTATTAGTAGTGCAGTAGTATAAATGTATTTATAGCTTTTTGTTTCTCATCAAATGCATACTACGGATTTCCATTTTTGGATACAATTCCAATGTTAAAATATGTTTTTATTATTATTATATTATTATTATTTGACTATTGTTTTCATGATTACTATTATTATTATTAGTAGAAGTAGTCGTAGTAATAGTAGTAAATAATTGGTTATTGGTAATTATTAATCTGTTGCATAGTACCATTATTATGCTATCATATATACATAATTATTATTATGTTAGTCCTTTTATATCATACATGTTATTTATTTTTTTATTAATATTATTAAATATTTTTATATCGAGTGTAATTCATCTATTCTATTTTTATTTTAATGTTAAATATTATACACATTGATAACTAGCAAATTAAAATAATAATAATAATGATAATAATATAATGATAATTACAATAATGATAATAACAATACTTATTTGAGGTATAATTATTGGACTTGTGGGGGGGTGCAATATTAAAACAGTAACAGTAAACCTCTGGGAGCTTCTATAAATGATATGACAATGAAAAATGATATATTCCATATTCCATCACTTATAAATGTATAGTGACTGTATGTCATGCAGAACAATGTATTACACAGGTATGCAATAGGAGGACTGCATTACTGCCCTCCTGTCTACTTCTGCTTGGGGGCGGGGCTAAAAGACATTTCAGACTGTATAATAGCATTCATAGGAATGCTAATGGATGTGAGTGCTAATGACCTCCCACCTCCTAAAGTGTGAGCGAGTGTGTGTGTGTGTGTGTGTGTGTGTGATATTTTTTTAAATGTGCCAATGTTCCCCATTATCAGCAAACCACTGGATTCGCCCTTTGACCCCTTCCTGCATAGCATCCATTGGACCTCCAGGACAAGCACAGTTGCATGACCTCCGACCCTTTATGTGCTTGTTAGGATTGCTGAATGTAGAAGGTGATGGATACTCATCCAACACAGAAGGCTAAATCACTACTGTGGCCACCGTGGACCTTTTTCCAGGAAAATGTGGACATAAATTCTTCATTGCTCTTTAAAGTGTGTTACTATTTCTATTAAAAACTAAAATGCGACTCTCTTGGTGCTATGAGGAAATATGAACTTTCTGTTTATTTTGGACGTGCATGTATATTGACTGGCCTCCCTCTCAGTGTGGGTCACTAAAGTGTAGAGTGCCACCTATTGGTGGTGCATGCACAGCCTCCTCTCCATCACCCTTCTCTTTTCTTCCTCTCCAATCATCCCACTGATGCACGGTGCCACACCACTCCTACACACTGACTCACCATATGTTCTTTTTTTTTCCACAGAGAAAATCACACTCACCAAAAAACAGTGACATGTCGGGGGAGCACATGGATGAATGTATTAAAAGCACATTTATTTCTGATGTCCTCAATAATTTCTTAGTCTTTTATATAATACAGCAGTACATTTTGTATGTGTGGCGACAAATACAGCCAAAAAGTCACACACTTCACCCTTTCAGCTCAGCCGGAACAAGTTTTACAGCAACAATGATACATGTGGGCAGCAGAAAAACGAGTAAGAAAGGCGTCTTGCTCCGCTAACCTTTGACCCACCCCCCCTTCCTTGGAGAGTTATCAGCACGAAGACACCCACGCCACAACCATTAAACTCCTCCGCTAAGGAGGACGAAATGAAGCTGTGTGACCCATACAGCACCCAACGTGGGCGTCGTGCTAACCACCAATCACATTCAGTCGGGGAAAATGTCAGCATGGCTTCCAATTTGTCAGGCCAGAAATAAGGGAAGTGACAAGTTTTGTTTGTATAGAAAATAACTACACATAAGTCACTCAAATAGGCTACAAACTAAAACTATTTTAGCATTGGCGTGCAAGTGCAAAAAGAAGCGGTACACTACGCAAGTCACTTTTGACAATACGTTCTCTTTTGTTGCCAATTACCATTATTTGTCCTTTATTATTATCATAAAGAACATTCATTCATTTTTTTAGAAAGAGAATCAAATATCGGAGTGGTTAGCACACAGGCCTCACAGCTAGAAGACCCGAGTTCAATTCCATCTCTGTGTGGAGTTTGCATGTTCTCCCCGTGCATGCGTGGGTTTTCTCCGGGTACTCCGGTTTCCTCCCACATTCCAAAAACATGCTAGGTTAATTGGCGACTCCAAATTGACCATAGGTATGAATGTGAGTGTGAATGGTTGTTTGTCTATATGTGCCCTGTGATTGGCTGGCCACCAGTCCAGGGTGTACCCCGCCTCTCGCCCGAAGACATGAATGAAATGAATGAATGATTCAAATGTCCTGGTATTTATTGGTCTTTATTGGGCCATTAAACTGAGGGGCTTTAGGGCACCCTCCTACATGTGTCATAATCCCTAAGGGGCTGCCATGTGGTTGGCTTAGTGTTGCCAAAAAGCCAAAGAAAAAGCAAAACGTATGGATAATTCTCGAGTGGAAACGTCATGTGCAGGGTGGTTGATAATCATAAGGGTTAGGTTTATAAATTGTTCTGGTTTGGGTTTTGTGTATTTTTTTTGTCTTTGGCCACATTTAAGAATACTTGTACAGGATTTTTTTTGTTGTTGTTATGGAGTCTGACAGCTGCAGGAAGGAAAGTCACTGATGGAGCTCCTTCGTGCAGTGAGTGTTTCTTGGATGGCGTGGGAGACTTTGTTTATCATGGAGGACAGCTTGGCTGTCATCCTCCTCTTGCCCACCTCCTCTACCTGTTCCGGAGGACATCCCAGGACAGAGCTGGCCTACTTGAATATCATTGTGAAGACTATTCCAATGATTGTAACTGGAGAGAAGACTGGATTGTTGTTCCTAGGTTACAACGAAAATGAACATTTTTTAGCTTGTCTTTTATACTCGGCAGCAGGTTCATCCCTGACCACATTCCAACAGATGGATTCCACTAGCTTCAATATCCTGGTGGAATCGTTTCCGTGGTCATCACTTACTTCTCCACAGTTCAATGGAACTGTATAGACTGGAACGCAAAAAGTGCATCTTAAGTGAAATATTGCAGCCAATGGCTTTGTAACACTTCAGGAGGTTTGCCACCAGCTGCTTATAATTATCTGCCTTGTTGATTCCAATAAACTCTAGACGTATTGAAATAAATGTATTGGAATGTGTAGATAAACTACTGTTTTGCCTTATTTGGCATGTTGGATGAGTGGTTCGCGCACAGGCCTCACAACTAGGAAACCCGAGTTCAATTCCACCCTGGGCCGTCACTATGTGGAGTTTGCATGTTGTTCCCGTACATGCGTGGGTTTTCTCCAGGTACTCCGGTTTTCTCCCACATTCCAAAAACATGCTAGGTTAATCGCCGACTCCAAATTGTCCATAGGTATGAATGTGAGTGTGAATGGTTGTTTGTCTATATGTGCTCTGTGATTGGCTGGTGACCAGTCCAGGGTGTACCCCACCTCTTGCCTGAAGACCCAATCTCGGAAACTATATCCAATCTGTACTTCTGACTTATTTTTTCTTTATTAGTGCCCTAAACCAAGAAAGGAAATCACTACTCCTGGAAGCCTTTTACTTTTAGACCAGTATAATTTGATGCTGTTCCTCTTTTATAAAAAGGTTATCAACCTAACTCCAGAAGGTGCCGTCAATAGTTGAAGTGTGAAGTAAAACTTGAGAGAATCTGCTGGAATTGCATCGATGAAGCGTCCTCGAGGATCTTCTCAACCTTTTCAAGTGCAGGCTGGCTTACAGTAAATACCACCTACTGTAATTTCACAACTAACCTTCACAGCTTTTGCAATGGAAACTGAAAATGTGTGGCGGCCAAGTATGAAAGTACGGGCAAAACAACAGAGTAACTATGATGGACTACTTTGACTACTCTAAATATAAAACACACATCGATGGAAAACACGGGAGGGGCATAAAACTGTTTACTAACACCTGCACACGGAAACTCCAAACTATTCTGGTCTCTCAATCAGAGACGCCCAAACACGAGCGCTGATGTTTTTCGGCGAGGATGTGACGGCAGACTGTCATTTAATTCGGTTTCATCTCCTTTCTCCTGTGAAGGATGTAATGGAGTGTCACGCACACACACATCTCCAATTCCATTTGGAGGCAGCAGCCCAGTGCAGGAGACAATACTGAAGGGCTTTCAATTGCTGTGAAGTATCACTCTGCGTCACATTTCAGCTGCTGAATATCTATACTGTATATAATAAAGGGGAGCACTGATGCGCTAAGGCTGGTTTGTGCGTCCCAGGTCCCCGAAAGAAAATTCTTATTAGGAAGTGTGTCACATTGGGAGAAGGAAATAAAGTCGAAAGAAAGAAATATTGCAGCTATTTCTGAGTTGAATTATTAAACCTTAAAACCTTCATTTTGTTAGTATGCCTTTATATAGTACTTTAACAGTAATATTTACTGTAGCTGCCATGGTATTTCATGACCAGTAATAATAAAAAATAATTAGCATACAGTATAATATATGTTCAGTGGACCATTTGCTGAAAATATATTTCCTGGTTAATTTGATGAGGAACTTCCTGTTCTGATTAGACCTGCACTGATGACCCGTTTAAAAATAACCACACACAGAATCAAATGACAAATGACCTCCTTTGATACATGCCAGCACTCAGCGCACACAGAACGCCCAAACTAGGCAGATAAGTATGTTTAATAGAAGATGAATGAGCGGCTATGATCATATGAAAAATGCATTTATCATGTATGATATACCGCCATACCTAGGCTTGAAATGCTGAAGTACATAGGCGGCGCCTTCATATCTATTCCATGTAAGATCAGTTTCAGATTTTCTTTGGCACACAAACGTTTGGGAGGTACCAAAATAACTGGTTGGTTTACTTTTCAACCGATGAAGCCAAAATAAGGGGTATTTTTACACTGTGGCTTCAATAAGTGAGGGTAAAAATAGTATGATAATATACCGCCAAATGTTGCAAAAGGTCATAGAAAGTCGATTTTTCATTAACAAAATTATGGATAGGTACCAAAATAACTGGTTGGTTTACTTTTCAACCGATGAAGCCAAAATAAGGAGTATTTTTACATTGTGGCTTCAATAAGTGAGAGTAAAAATGGTATGATAATATACCGCCAAATGTTGCAAAAGGTCATAGAAAGTCGATTTTTCATTAACAAAATTATGGATAGGTACCAAAATAACTGGTTTACTTTTCAACCGACAAAGCCGAAATAAGGGGTATTTTTACACTGTGGCTTCAATAGTAAGGGTAAAAATTGTATAACATAGCGCCAATCGTTGCAAATGGTCATAGAAAGTAGATTTTTCATTGCCAAAATTATGGATAGGTACCAAAATATCTAGTAATTTGGCAGTTGGTTAGGCAAAACATGTAAAAGTTAACAAAAACACTTCATATTCTTGCATTGTGAAGGTTAAGGATACTAAAATAACTGTCATTTTTATATTTTAATTGCCAAAAGTTGTGGCGGCACGGCGGTCTAGTGGTTGGCATGCAGACCTCACAGCTAGGAGACCAGGGTTCAATTCCCACTCTCGGCCATCTCTGTGTGGAGTTTGCATGTTCTCCCCGTGTATGCGTGGGTTTTCTCCGGGTACTCCGGTTTCCTCCCACATTCCAAAAACATGCTAGGCTAATTGGCACTCCAAATTGTCCATAGGTATGAATGTGAGTGTGAATGGTTGTTTGTCTATATGTGCCCTGTGATTGGCTGGCGACCAGTCCAGGGTGTACCCCGCCTCTCGCCCGAAGACAGCTGGGATAGGCTCCAGCACCCCCCGCGACCCTCGTGAGGAAAAAGCGGTAGAAAATGAATGAATGAATGAATGAATGAATGCCAAAAGTTGTGAAGGGCAAGAGAAAAAAATTAAAGAGAAAAAAAATAAAATACATTTTATTTGTATAGCGCTTTTCAAAATACTCAAAGACGCTTTCCAGAAAAAATTGAGTTGAATAAAAGCAAGTAAACAGAGTAAAAGATACATTAAAATACAACATTCATTTGTTATACACAGCTAAAACATGGGTAAAAGAGGGGCTTTTGTAATTCTATCTGCAAAAAAGTAGGGTGCGATCCCAACCCAACATATTTTACACCCAAATACGGGATATTTTTGCACTTGGTTTGGACAAAAAAAAGTGTGTACCAAAAAGCCACAAGGGTAGTACAAAAAAACAAACAAACAAACAAAAAACTAATCTTGTTTTTGCTGCATTTGCATTGGCTGTTGAGAGAAAAGGGATTAAAAGTCACAAGGAGTGACCTCCCAATGAAGTAGATTCACATTGTGCACGGTGCTAATGTCCTGCAGTAAATAAACAATAAAATAAAATAAAAATTATATACACAAGGGATGAGAGTGACACAGGGTGGACAGAAGGCATCACATGATGGGTGATAGGCAAGGGAAAGCCAATGTGTACCTAGAGACGACCCGTCGCGAGATTAAGCAGCTTGCTACGGCCTCAGCATGGAGATTACAGGGTAGAAAGAGTGTAAAGCCATTAATCCATACATCATGAAAGTAAGAAAACATAACTATGCATCATTTTACAAAAGGAAAAACCAAAAATATTCACATCATCTGCCCTGGTCGCCGACATGTCCTTAAAAAAATTAAAAGCCATTTATAGTCACTGGCGACTACATGGCACCATGAGTTTTGAATTAAAGCTCTTTAAGCCAGGCTGTTTGGCAGCATGCAGTCAAGGGGAATAGAATTTTACAGCCAGGAGATGCTGCCTTTATGGCGGTGACAAGTCAATGCATTTCCAATTATACTTTGGCATTTTGGGATGGATAAAGGAGGGAGGTTGACACAGCAAAGGGCAGACATTTCCATTGACCAGCCAAGGAAGAAAGCAAATAAAGTACCTCGTATTATCATTATTAATCAAACCGACAGCCTATATTTCAAGTTATTCATAGTGTAATCGCACTATAAGTTATGTTGAGGACATATTCATCAGTCAAAACGTATACAATATTTTGTTGTAAAAGGACTTGTGGAGAACTCTAATAATCAATATATAAATATGTACACCACCTGACCATATAAATAACATTACCATGTTTCCACTTATAGTGCCTGAGGGGAATTCATCCGCTGCAGAGAGAACTAGCAACTGGTATTTTTGTTTTTTTACTGTCAAAAGTTGTAAAAGGTTTTATTACCGAATAAAAACATCTTCAAACTAATCTATTAAGGAAAATGTTTGATGTAGGAGGTAGGATAGTAAAATCTCTTAACTCAAATCTTTAATCAACTGCATAGTGTAACAGTAGCTTATTTTTTTTACCTGTTACATAGGTCACCAAAACATGTTTTTTTTTTGTCTATTACCAAATAGTTTATTAACAAATAAATCTTAATCCCATAAATATATGCCGTACAATACAAACTAGCATTATACATTTCCATTGACTTCTTATTCTGAGAAAAAGAGCTGATAACCCATTGCGTTTTTTTATTTATTTATTTTTACAAAAAATAATCATATTTTTTTTTAAATAAATGATCGCTGTTTCGTGGTTGACTATAGTCTATAGTTGTATGTAGTATTCTAGTCACTTGGTGTCAGTGATGTCACATTGATTGCCTTCACACTGCATGGACTCAACCACAGCATGTCTGGCATGGCAAAATGAAAAAAAATTCTCCTCCCATTTCATGTGGAAGTGGTAAGTTTTTTTGTTTTACTTTTTTTTCTCATTCCGTTTTTGTCTTTAAGTTAAGAATAATTAAATTAGAGAGGCTAACTAGTTAGCTCATTAGCTTGCTATGCTAGCAGCGGCTGTCTCATATTTGCAGGCAGTGATCCCGTAGCCTGTACAATGTGGTGTGAACGAATTATAATACGAGTGTAAAATTGACTGAGGGTGTATTATTTCAGTAACTTTACCGACACCTAGTGACCAGTGTAGAATACTACATATCATTCACTAGCATAGCTAAATGTGCCTTCTGAATGCCTTATATTTATATATTTTTGACTAATAATAGAAGCTATGCTAAAGAGGACCTCCCCTGCTTTTTGTGTATTTGGGTTAATGATTGTGAGTCAGCCTTGACATGGTTCTCGCTGGTTGTGTTTTTTTTGGTGGAGAGGGCAGCATAAATATTCGACCCAAATAAGGTCAAAAGCACATTACCATGGTAACCAAGCAGAGAAGAGATCAGCTGCTCCATCTGTTCGTCAGCCAACTTTGTGTTGGTCCTCCCACACCTCACTGCATTACTAAACAGCAATGTTATTTCTTTGCTCCGTTGGTACTTTTTGGATTTAACAAACAAATAATACATTTTGGTTGATAGCTTGGAAAACATAGAGAAATTGAGATGGAATCAACATATAAACCTTCATGTGTCTATACCTTTGCATAACATATGCATTTGAACAAGGAATTAATACTCTACAATTATATGTCAAATTGCTAGAAATATGTAAGTATAAATTATAAGTATAAATATTTTAATTATTATCGGTACCAATGATAATCGGCCCGATATTGTATCTGATTTTTTCCTGATCATGAAAACCGATATTAAAAAAACACATATGTGTTCATTCCACCACAGGAGATATGTCATGTTACACATACATCTGTATCGGAAATTGAGAGTTCGGCATATCGGTTTTCGGACATCCCTAATGCTTTCCCAGCACGCCAACAAGTACAAATACACAAAATGTTAACATATTCCTTCTAACATCTAAAAAAAAAAATTATATAAACTCAAATATGAATTGAAATGATATAAAAATGTACCACAATGCAGTGTACCCACTCAAACATTGTGTTTGTATTGAATACCAGAGCATAATGGCACAGGTTTGAATAGGAAGTATGCCTTGTACAAAAGGTATTCAGTAACTCAGATTACATAAAAAGGCCATCAGTTTTCTGGTCAAATAAAAAAAAAAGCTCACTCATATTGTTCAAAATATGGTTTAGCTTTGGATGGAATATAAAAAAAAGCAGAAGACAGAATTAGCAAAAGTGATGGGTAGAAATAGGATGGAACAGTAACACATGGCGGACTGAATGGATTGGTAGCTTCCTGTATTCTTAGATGATTCAAAAAAAAAAAAGTTTTAAAATATGCCCTAAACAGACTAACATATTCCATCCGCTCTGGAGGGAAATATGTTTATCATACAAAAACAGGATGTGAAAAACATACGCATCAGTTGCTTTAAAATAAAAATAATGACATTTCTGACTCAAAGACTTAACTTAAAGTTTCACAATTTACCGTCATTCCGTGCGACTACTAGTTTATGATTAGCACTACTAATCACTCGGACTAATCGATGTTTGTAATAAATAAATAATACGATTCAGCAGTCCTTTCGACATTTTTTGTCGTCGAATTCCCATCCAAACAATACAATGGACTAATGTTGGCTAACTAGCTGAAGCCTGCTAGCATGCAGCGCACTAGCTAAAAAACATTGTCCTCTTAAAAAAAAAAACAACAAAAAAAAACATTTTCCTCCTAGCTATAATACATAATGCATGTCTCTTGTCAATCAAACAACATAGTTTGGTTCCTACAGAGCTAGCCAGCTAACATGTTAGCTTGCTACGTTTGAGGAAATTAAGTTAATGCGACTAACGTTAAGTAACAATTAGCTTGCTAACATACCAATCGATTTCTGAAGCTGGTCCTCAACAGTGCTTCACATATTAATATCTTAACAACTATATGAAGTTTGGGTCAAAATTTCAAAATAACTTCAAAATAAACCAATACGACATTATAGAAATTACAACCCGATAGCTAATAAATAACCTAGCAAATTGGGTTCTCAGAATGCCTAATTCAATGAAACTAAACCAATTCAACAAATTGGTTTGTCTAAGTGTGAACTATTAGTTAATAACCACTTTATATACCCCTTATAACTACTGAATAAGGTGATTGTAATAAAGTGATTATGTGGCTATTTCATTGACTTTTTACTCACTTCCATGCTCCATCCTTCATTCAGTAAAAAAGCACTCATGCATGTGAAAAAAGATTGCGTCCCTACAAATGCGTCACCGTTTGAATCAATTTCAATTACAACTTTGGCGATTGAGCGATTGAAGCGCTTACGCACAGACGTGAAAATGGTTATTTAATCTCAGTCAGAGGGGGCACCCCCGTGGAAAAACTCCCAAGGGAGATGGTGAATTCCGTCAAGTCAGTGTGTTGCTTTTCCAGCTGAGGGCCCAGCAGTGAGTTACTTAGGCGTGACGACACATGTTGCTATTTCACGTTGAAGATGAACGCTTGTGATTAATGCCAGTCCCTTGTGTTGCCTTATGACTCCTCATCTCTGCAGTCAACAGGCAGTCACATCGTGAACAGAGATTACAGTCTTGCATAGTATTATCAAAATAAATACAGTCAAATAATGATAATCATGGATTCACACATTGATCTGGATGCACACATAACAATAATGGTTTCTTCTTGAGCCTATGTCCCATTGTTTTTTGTCTTTTGTTTGGTCAGAGTATTTTCCCAAAAGTCTTAGGTAAGCCTTCATGTTTTTTTTTCTTAAGCGGTGGTTCTCGACTTTTTTGACAAATTCTGCCATGCAGCCCATTTTTGCCCAACCTTAACTGAGACAAGTGAGGCCTTCAGTTGTTGTGGGGTCTTTTGTGACCTTTTGGTTGACCGACCACTCCTGAGAAGCTTCAACAATGTTCCATGTTTTCACCATTTGTGAATAATGGCTCTCACTGTGGTCTGCTAGAGTCCCAAATCTTTAGAAATGGCTTTATAACAGAGGTGGGAAAACTGCGGCCTGTCGAGTGTGCTAATCCAACCCACCAGGCGTGGGTTTTTTGCCCAACCTTAACTGAGGCAAGTGAGGCCTTCGGTTGTTGCAGGGTCTTTTGTGACCGTTTGTATGAGTCGCCGCTGCGCTCTAGGGGCTATTTTGGTTTGCCGGCTACTCCTGGGAAGGTTCAACAATGTTCCGTGTTTTCACCATTTGTGGATAATGGCTCTCACTGTGGTTTTCTAGAGTCCCAAAGTGTTAGAAATGGCTTTATAACAGAGGTGGGAAAACTGCGGCCTGTCGAGTGTGCTAATCCAACCCACCAGGCGTGGGTTTTTTGCCCAACCTTAACTGAGGCAAGTGAGGCCTTCAGTTGTTGTGGGATCTTTTGTGACTTTTTGGATGAGTCGCCGCTGCGCTCTTGGAGCCATTTTGGTTTGCCGGCTTCTCCTGGGAAGGTTCAACAATGTGTCATGTTTTCACCATTTGTGGATAATGGCTCTCACTGTGGTTTGCTAGAGTCCCAAATCTTTAGAAATGGCTTTATAACAGAGGTGGGAAAACTGCGGCCTGTCGAGTGTGCTAATCCAACCCACCAGGCATGGGTTTTTTGCCCAACCTTAACTGAGGCAAGTGAGGCCTTCAGTTGTTGTGGGGTCTTTTGTGACCTTTTGGATGAATCGTCACTGCGCTCTTAAGGTCATTTTGGTTGACCGGCCACTCCTGGGAAGGTTCAACAATGTTCCATGTTTTCACCATTTGTGAATAATGGCTCTCACTGTGGTTTGCTAGAGTCCCAAATCTTTAGAAATGGCTTTATAACAGAGGTGGGAAAACTGCGGCCTGTCGAGTGTGCTAATCCAACCCACCAGGCATGGGTTTTTTTCCCAACCTTAACTGAGGCAAGTGAGGCCTTCAGTTGTTGTGGGGTCTTTTGTGACCTTTTGGATGAATCGTCACTGCGCTCTTAAGGTCATTTTGATTGACCGGCAATTCCTGGGAAGGTTCAACAATGTTCCATGTTTTCACCATTTGTGAATAATGGCTCTCACTGTGGTTTGCTAGAGTCCCAAATCTTTAGAAATGGCTTTATAACAGAGGTGGGAAAACTGCGGCCTGTCGAGTGTGCTAATCCAACCCACCAGGCGTGGGTTTTTTGCCCAACCTTAACTGAGACAAGTGAGGCCTTCGGTTGTGGCGGGGTCTTTTGTGACCTTTTGTATGAGTCGCCGCTGCGCTCTTGGGGCCATTTTGGTTTGCCGTCTACTCCTGGGAATGTTCAACAATGTTCCGTGTTTTCACCATTTGTGGATAATGGCTCTCACTGTGGTTTGCTAGAGTCCCAAAGTGTTAGAAATGGCTTTATAACAGAGGTGGGAAAACTGCGGCCTGTCAAGTGTGCTAATCCAACCCACCAGGAGTTCCCAAAAGACACGCTTTTAAACCTTTCACATCAAAGCTGTAAATGGCAACCTGATTTGCAGTGCTTTTGTGTGTTTGAGTGGCAAGAAAAAGGTCTTGAAAAAAGTGGTGATCTTACATTCGCAATGATTATTGTAAATTATTCAATTAAATCTCACTGTTGCCAAGTACTTCACAGCAAAATCCAGTGTGTTTTTTTTTAATTATGTCTTTTCCTGCACATCAACTGTGCTATAAATACTAAATTGGAAGCCGAATTGGTGGGTTACCCTAGCAACAGTGTCCTAAATTTGTCAAATATGTGAAGCAAATAAAAATGAGCTTAAGATGACTGAGAACCAAAGACCTCACAGACTTCCTGACTTGCTGCAGGCCATACAATGATGTCATGTTAAAAAGAAAACAAAGGTAGTGGGTGGATTTGCATGACCAAGCTAAAAGCAACATCGAAATAATCCCCGTTGAGCTTGCAGTATGAGTAAGATTGATTTTTTTTTCACATTAATTAAACAGCATTTTTCATGGTAACATATTGGCTGCGTCATAATCCTGTTCTCCTGTGTAACACACGCTGGAGTCAAATGTGGCGTGAAATGTAGGCATTAAAAAGGCTGAAAAAAAAAGCAATATCAAAGCAAAAATAATCCTTATTTTGATTTTTGCATTTAAAAATACATGTTGTCAATATGGCTTTAACTATTCATC
The DNA here is from genome assembly GCF_037039965.1 of Doryrhamphus excisus. Taxonomy (NCBI): domain Eukaryota; kingdom Metazoa; phylum Chordata; class Actinopteri; order Syngnathiformes; family Syngnathidae; genus Doryrhamphus; species Doryrhamphus excisus. The sequence continues at coordinate 7,495,021 of NC_136377.1, read as the reverse complement.
ATTTAAAATATTTACACTTGAAAATAATGTAGGGTCATGCAATATGGAAATAATGTACTCAATTTGTTATGTTTACATAAATATTATACAACACTCTTCATCATTTAATTTAACCACAAATCATTGGAGAGCATTGCAATATATTTTAATACTTTTACTACTATTGTAATAATAATAATAATAAAAAAATCTTATTTAATTCTTATTATTAGTCCAAAAATGTGCATATTGAAGCAGATTTTACCTCTTTTTTGCCTAAATTAAACATTTTCAATGATATAAATGAACTAAAATACAAATATAAAGCAAATATAGCATATATAATGTAATTTAAAAATACAATCTCGGACCCACACCTTTGTCTGTACTCTATGAAGGACTACAGCTCCTGAATTAATGTGTAAATGCCATACTGACTGTATAATATATGATATTGTCTTTCTATGTGTGTGATAAAGGCGAAAGCAGTGATGCTACAGTCAAATATTTGCAGGTGACAGAGGTAAGTGGTGGGCATGACATGATAAAATAGACCCCTTGGTGTGGAAGGAAATCCAAAAATAGCTTGAGAAGGAAAAAACGTGTCTGAGCAAGCCTTCTGGGGAAAAGGGGATCACGCATAGGTGGAAGTGGGGTTATGGATAAATTAATGAGGAGCAAAAGTAGCAGAATATGCATTACGTTGAGGTAAAAATAGTCCAAAATCTAATTGAAAAGTCAAAAAAAACAAAAATAATATGTAATAAAGCGGGGGGGGAATAATGTATTAATGAATTGTTATATTGGTGGCAATGAAAGAAGCAAATAAAGCAGGTGATAGCTAAAGAATGAAGAAGATAGATTGGCATACGAGTGAAGCTGATATATGTATGAACTACATCCAGCAGAGCAGGTGAATTCGGGATAAGGAATGACAATGCAGCAGGAAGATAAGGTACAGGCTGCGAGGACACATTCATGCAAGAGAATGGATGGATGGATTGTCTGAGAAAATAAATTCAAGAGAAGCAACGAGAAGAAGGTCAATGTGCTCACAAGATAAGAGAAATTGATGAAAAGAAGCAAGAAAATCGTTTACCGGAGTAGCACAACATTGTTACACTGCACCGGATTATAAGGCAGCTTGTTGTCGGTTTTTAAGTGCGTTTATAGTACAGAAAATACAGTATTATGATCAGTTCTACACTTGGGAAGATGAACAAACAACGACAGTGGCACTAATGGCTCAGAAAGGGCCCGTTAGTGAACTAGTGGACCAATACCTACCATTCCCCAACAATACACCACTGTCCACATCCATTAAAAATCATAAACAACCACAACACTCTTCATAAAACCACTTTCCACCCAGCATGCATTGCATCTCAGAAATTGCCACAGGAAGGCACATCAGGACTTTATGCTGCCATATTCTGCATCAACCAATTTCCTGGCGGCCGGCTCCAGTGTGCTGACGGAAGCTCAAATAAATACTCGCTCCGCTTGAGGAACTTTCCCCACCAATGTTGACTTGACATATTTCACATCAGCATATATCATTGTGGACCTGACACTCAACCCAAACGAAGCATTTCTTTTGCCGTCATGCAAAAGCGTAGAGGAGCTTTCATCACACAACCCCCCCCCCATTATAAAAATAGACCCCTGTGAAAATGACTTTCAAGCAATTTGATCTTGCACTGCCAGGAGATTTAAGCAAAGGTTTGGTTTGATCTTTTGAGCAATAGGTGGCAATTTTAACCAAGCGATGGAGTTTTGACTTTTGTTTTGCCGTCTATCTAAACAGAATTATACTTCAGAATATGAAAAGGGACAATTTTGAACTTAAGGAGCAGATATTGACGTGACAAAAAAAATACATGCTTGTTCTGACAAAGTACACGACACTCTGAAAAAATTGAGGTTTTGGTGCCATGTCTGTACTGTGCGCCTTTCAGCCAATTTACCATTACACAAGCTGCGCTTCGGCTGCGCCTCAAATAGACCAGATCAGAGCCGGCAAGCTTTCTCCGCACCTTTGACGGGCTGTTTTGTCATGAAATTATCTCTGCGCCAAGTTGAAAATGCGGACTCCTCCCATGGTGCGCCGCCACACCCATGTCGGCGCAGTCCAGTCTACCAAATTACCAGATTTGGCTGAGCACAGTGGTGCGCTGGACCAAATTACTACTGCAAATTAGAGCCCAAAGTTTTTTGATATTGCAGGTGTACCTAATCCTCTGTCCTGGCGTGTTAATGTAGGCCTCACAATGAAAGTGTAATTAAGAGTCGGGACATGCACAGAAAACTTTATTTGGCTAGGACTAGGCAGGTTTTTAACCTCTGGAGCAGAAGTTTGGACCGTTATGCGGCGTTAAAACTCCAATCTGCAGTCTCAGCAGTCGATGTGTTGTCAGTGTCATTGAGGCATTACCTGCACATCTGAGAGAGCTCTGGCTGGGAGCATCAGCTGCATGCCAACATGCATATACAGTATGCATGGAAACACACTTCTTTGGGATACAAGAGACACAGGAGAGCAAATGTTTTAGCTATAAAGTCAACACATATGAACCATAAAGGAGGTATTGGAATGATGTGATGATTAAAATAATATAGAATAGAATAGGTATTAAAGCATAACATGCCATGTGCTTTACCACCTCTTAGGTTGTACTATCATAAATTGGACTGCTTAACAAGGTGAAAGGCCCCAGGTGTCTAACACAAATCTTATTCTTTCCTGCACAGATTGATGTCTCGGCCCCTGGAGGTCACACATGACATTAATATGACAATTCCCAATCACAGTTGGAGAAATGCCACAGGTGGAGGAAGCACAAAGGGGGACGGGAGGGGAGGACAGCAGGAGATTACCAAGTGTGCCCCGGGTCCAATGTGATAAATCGTGAGACAATCACTTTCTTGCTTTCTTCTTATTGGCTAACCATAAGTTTCTTAATTAAAAAGTATAAAACACCACAGATTTGTATTTCTAAATATGAAATAAAAGGTATTTTTATGTGTGAAATAAATTAGACAATTAGGTAACCAAAAAGTCCTTCATTTAAAACTATAAAACACCACAGATTTGTATTTTTAAATATGAAATAAAAGGTATTTCTATGTGTGAAATAAATTAGACAATTAACCAATAATTAGTAATAAATAATTGATTTAATTTAATTTTAACAAACTTAAATAACTTATTTGGCACTGAACAATTAACATTTTTTTAGGCTTTATTATTAAGTTTAAGAATATCATTACTGTAATTATTATTCATTCATTCATTCACTTTTTACGGCTTCTCACGAGGGTCGCGGGCGGTGCTGGAGCCTATCCCAGCAGTCACCAGCCAATCACAGGGCACATATAGACAAACAACCATTCACATGTTTAGCATGTTTTTGGAATGTGGGAGGAAACCAGAGTACCCGGAGAAAACCCACGCATGCACGGGGAGAACATGCAAACTCCACACAGAGATGGCCGAGGGTGGAATTGAACCCTGGTCTCCTAGCTGTGACGTCTGCACGCTAACCACACGACTGCCGTGCAGCCTGTAATTATTATTATTAGGATCAAAATTATAAATAATAGGCAGACAATGGAAATAATTTTACCTTTAAAAAAATTAAATTAAAAAAAAGGAAATAATAGTACATAATAATATGTTATTATTATGATTATTATTTTTGGCACAGGATTGAGCCTTCCTGATATTGTAATCCTGATAATATTAACATGCAAAATCAATATCAAAACATGTTAAAAGTCAATAAGGCGCCTGCTGATATCACAAAAAGACATAATTCCCCCATACATGCTGTCTCGTGAATATATTCTCATAATGAAATAGAAAGTATGTTTCCACTTATTCAGCAGCCTGAAGCCCCGACAATACTTCCATTCAATCGACTGCCACAGGCCAGGTTGTTTTATCCAAAAGGGGACTGACGCTTAACAGAATGTGAAGCAACAATCTATTGTTTGCAGCACAATTACATCCAGCGTGGCCATCTCAGCCGCCATCACACCTTATTACCCCTGTAAGCTCTAGTGGCCACCTTTCCCTCACCAATGTGCTCTATTGCCTCTCATCAATCATGCTCAAGCAGCTGTGGAGCCTGAAAGGAGGCTACGCTCGGCAATTTAGATGCGTTTGAGGCCATCTAATGCGGTCTAAAAGTCTTTTAAGCCTGTTTTACAGCACCATCGGTATGTGAATGCATATGTATACAAAAAAGGTGTGATGCACTTTGTGCGGGATAAAGACTCCCTCAAGCTGTTTTGTACTTTACAAGCAAAAAGTAGCAGCATCAATCTTCATTAGGCACTTAACCTTGGATATGACCATTGAAGCATATGATGATAGGAGGTTGCTCACATCTAGAGGGCCATTGTGCACTTGGAATGTGTGTTAGCAGAGTTTTATTGCGCCACATCAGCCTAATATACAGTAACAGCCATGCATTTGAACACTAACATAAACACTGTACGTGTATGTGTGTGTGTGTTTTCATCTATTTGGTTTCAGAGTGCCTCTCAGTGGGTCAGCATGAGGTCAACAACAGCTTTGTGATATCAAGAGCCAGCTTTTCATTTCCTTGCACTGTCTGGGGATTGGAATCACTAATTAGGATTATTCCTTATATGGTGCTTGTAGCATAACATCACAGTATATGTACGGTATATGGAGGAAAACATTATTATTATACTATAACTAGTGTCTTTACGGGCGGCACGGCGGTCTAGTGGTTAGCGCACAGACCTCACAGCTAGGAGACCAGGGTTCAATTCCACCCTCGGCCATCTCTGTGTGGAGTTTGCATGTTCTCCCCGTGCATGCGTGGGTTTTCTCCGGGTACTCCGGTTTCCTCCCACATTCCAAAAACATGCTAGGTTAATTGGTGACTCCAAATTGTCCATAGGTATGAATGTGAGTGTGAATGGTTGTTTGTTTATATGTGCCCTGTGATTGGTTGGCGACCAGTCCAGGGTGTACCCCGCCTCTTGCCCGAAGACAGCTGGGATGGGCTCCAGCACCCCCCGCAACCCTCGTGAGGATAAGCGGTAGAAAATGAATGAATGAATGAATAGTGTCTTTATTGCAGTATTACAGTGTAAGCCACCATAGGACAATATTTTGAGTGTTGTTCAAGTGCAGTTTCCCAACGGAAATTCAAACCCAGGTCTTTCAGATGTTCCGACTATGCGGTCAATATGCTAACTTTCTCACTCTGTCTGTGTATCAGTCTTTAAAACAAACAAATGAAACGTATTTTATTCTGTCCCAGTGTCTTTTTCACACTTGCACTCTCTGCCACAAAAGCACACAGACTCCCACACCTCCAGAAATAGAGGCAAGCAACAGTCTCGGTGCATTTTTTTTTTTTTTGCTCAGCCCACATGTTGATAATGTCACCTTTTCCCAGTGTTTCATTAACTTGTGCTAACAATCCTGCGTGCACCTCTCGCCACTTCTCTCTGTGTCTCGCTATCCCCTTCCCCCTGTCACGCGCCGGCTTTATTTTGAGATCAGTGGGATGTTTGAGAGGAACTGTCATTGCGTATAATTGCCGTAGTTAATGGTGCTACACTGCAATCCCGCGAGGGGAAGAAGAGTTTATGATGCATTAATGTCAGCGCTCTTAACGGACACAAAGGGAAAAATGGCAAATGCATTGCAGGGGAGTTGAGTCATATCGCAAGTGTAGATGCAGCGGAGTGAAATTTGAATATTCACTTGATCTTTCATCAGACGCTGTGATACATGTGTATGTATAGTTATGCACCAATCTCCATGAAATGTGTGCAAATGGACCTGAACCGAATACTGTATGTACGTATATTTGGTAGTGATCTTACACCAAGGTCTGCAGAAAAATAGACTTTTGCTTGTATTGAAGACAAACAGAGTTAATAATAATAAGAAAATACATGAAGAGCCATGAAAGGAGAGTAATTGAAGCCAAAGAAGAGCATCTTGGAAGAAAGCTAAAGCAATTCCAAGAGGCAGTGACAGCCAGGGGGCCTTCCAAAATGGGAAATTGTTCAAAAATTAAATAGGAGAAGTTGTGATCAGCATTGAAAGGCAATCTGTCAATACTGGTCAGTGGCAGACCATTAGGAAATTAGCTAACATAGCTTTAATTTCTATGGAACTTTGTGGTTAGATGACAATTAAAATGTTGATATGGTAAATTATTATAATTACATTTTAATGAGAAGGTCTATAAAAGGTGAGAATGTTTTTTTTTGCATTAAGTCCATTATATGGTCCTTTGCCTCCACGCATATGCATAACGTTTCTGTTTGCGGTGTGATGAAGCTCAAAAGTACACAATGATAATTGTTGGTGTGACCAACACTTTTCAGTGGACAGACAGTATTTCAAGTCAAGCAACTCAGCAGCAGAACAGATGGTCAGCAGGATTTTAATGTTGCGCACTGGTTGGCTAAATCTCGAGGTTATAATCAGTGTTATGTAAACTGACAAGTGAGAGCGAGTAGAGGCTTCTCGCATCCTTTTGAGATCTTTGTGTATCGCGTATGGACAGATTTTTTATTTTATTTTTTTGGGGGGGGTAACATACGTCATCATGTGATTTGGAATGCAAAAGCAACAAGTCTGCTACAACACTAATAAAGTGTGGGCATCCTCGAGGCACCATGCTTTACATCCAACTTAAATACGTAAATACCAAACATGAGCAATATATCAATCGTCATTCATTCATTCATTCATTTTCTACCGCTTATCCTCACAGGGGGTCACAGGGGTGCTGGAGCCTATCCCAGCTGTCTTGGGGCGAGAGGCGGAGTACACCCTGAACTGGTCGCCAGCCAATCACAGGGCACATATAGACAAACAACCATTCACACTCACATTCATACCTATGGACAATTTGGAGTCGCCAAAACCTAGCATGTTTTTGGAATGTGGGAGGAAACCGGAGTACCCGGAGAAAACCCACGCATGCACGGAGAGAACATGCAAACTCCACACAGAGGTGGCTGAGGGTGGAATCGAACTCGGGTCTTCTTGCTGTGTGGCCTGCGCGCCAACCACTCGTACGCCGTGCCACTCAATCGTCATTATTATTCCAAATCCCAATAATGTACATTCATTGGTGGTCTGGCCAATGTGTATGGTGTAATTATATTACGTTACTGTAAATGATGTTTGCGTTAATGGGCTCGGACTATAATACAGCACACAAGAGAGCAGCAAACAGGCTAGCATGTGTATCACTCCTATTTAAATCATGACTATTAACTACAAATAAATTAACTACATATTTTTGACTAATAGGACAAATTCAACCACAAAACAGCATGATGTATTCATGAATACATATTTGAAAAACAAAACGTGGTGAGTGACAACATTATATACGTATATAGGTTTGTGTATCGTGTAAATATAGCTTATATAGAAAGTTATTGTATACAAAATGTGTTTTTCAAATCATTTGATGTTGATTGTTGTATTTATCACTGTTATTATTCAGTCATTTATTTACAGAATGTTTATTTTGATGTTCTATATCATGGTCATTGCACCTCTACTCTCGCCACTTCAAGGACAGATGTTGTCTGAACTAAAGGACAGTTCAATACAAGCATCATATCCAATTGTCCTTTACTGTTTGCTGATAACCATTAGCACATAACCAGTTGGGGGTGGGTTGGTGTCTCTATGGGCGGTGACAGGGGAGCTGGAGTTGACCCTCGACCCCTGTCCAATTGCAATAGAGGAGGTATGGTCATGGAGGGGGCTGAGGAAGCAAGTTGGCCAAGAAATGAACAATGCATATTTACTCTGGACTGTTCCCCCTTGTTTATGATAGTTAATTGCTTCCAGACCAGACATGGATAAGTGAATTTCCACAGAGTAGGATTCAATATTCATAGAATATTTTTGCACTTAAAGAATAAAAAACTTTGACTTTCTAAATATGCATTTTAACATTATTAAAAATAAAATAACACACCACTAGTCACTTTTACCAGCCTGTTATTCTTTGTTTACATCACATTGTGCAGGCTATGCGATCACCGTAGGGCCAAAGCTAGTTTGTCTCTCCAATTTAGTTATTCTAAACTTAAGAAAGTTTAGGGACGAGAAACAAAGAAGTTAAAAAAGACCACTTCCACATTGAATGAGAGGAGAACCTTTTTTTAACCTTGAATTGGTAGTTGAAATTGAAATGAGTAGTTAGTAAAGGGACCGTTTAAATGTTTCTTTTCTAATATAGTGATATTGCACATTCACCTTATTGTGACATAATTATGTCATTGGCAAATATGTGAATGATGAATTGCATTTACTGTACAAAAATATTTACTTTAGGTTCATTTTAAACTGCAATGCATTGCAATGTGTTGTTTTTTGATTCCTTTCATGGAGAATGGATGGATTGATTCACACCAAATAAACAATATTGTGCTGTTGTGTTACTTAATTAAACAAACCATGGGACTCAAACATGAACTACACATGACACAAACCACTGAGCACACCAGGAAAAGACACACACTTCTACACAGCAGCACTTACATGGTTGCAGGCCAAGCCCCCCCCCCCCCCCCCCCCCCCACTCCCCATCATATAAATGACGCAAGGCTGGCTGCCACATACTGCTTGAGAATGTCAATTCAGTGTGTATCCTAGTGTAAGATAGCGTGACACCAAACGTATTATCAGCACATCCACAGCATAGCTTGATGGATGTACACATATGAAGGAAGAGGGTACCCTCGTCCCCTTGCACTTATCCTCCAAAAAATAAATAAAAAAAGCCCGTTCAGCAGGAGTGATTATTTGCTCATAATGTGCACATCTCTCAAGCAAATTACAGCTATCAATCTTCTTTCGTTTAGCACCTCTCTTCACTTCTCCATCACATCACCTGGCCTGAGGTGGCTGGTTCCTGTTCTATCACAGAGCACGGACGAGGACCACTCTGTGTTGGGAGAGGCAAAGCTCCACTAGAGGGAGCTGTTTTCTTTTTTTCATCATATTTATATCGAATACAGAGTAGCGAATCCTGAGCAAAATTGAGTGTGATGTTGTTTGTTTTGTAGTCATGTGCCCCTAATTTGTCATGGCTGGTGTTTACCAAAAGCCCAATGGAGTCTGCCTAGCAACAAATGACCTTGTAAAACAGGAGTATAGTGTTTATCTATGCAGGGGATACAGTGCCCCCTTGTGTTCCTTTAAAAAAGCTAAGTAAACACCAGTTGCGTATGCCCTCTGAAATCCGCCTAGCAACATTCATTCATTTATTCATTTTCTACCGCTTATCCTCATGAGGGTTGCGGGGTGCTGGAGCCTATCCCAGCTGTCTTTGGGCGAGAGGCGGGGTACACCCTGGACTGGTCGGCAGCCAATCACAGGACACATATAGACAAACAACCATTCACACTCACATTCATACCTATGGACAATTTGGAGTCGCCAATTAACCTAGAATGTTTTTGGAATGTGGGAGGAAACCGGAGTACCTGGAGAAAACCCACGCATGCACGGGGAGAACATGCAAACTCCACACAGAAATGGCCGAGGGTGAAATCGAACTCGGGTATCTTAGCTGTGTAACCACATGACCGCCGTGCAGCCCCACCTAGCAACAGGTTACCACAAAACAGGAAGGTAAAATATATATTAAGAAAGTATGCTACCACAAACATGCCATATTTGTCACTGACTAATGGGCAGTTATGATTGAGCCCTGTGAATTCTGCCTAGCAACAGATGGCCATGCCATTGTCTGAAGCCAAGGTCACAATTTTTTGGCGGTGCAATTTGTGGTATTTTTTTTTTTCTCGTGGCGAATGTAGTTGTGGTGACCATGAAGGAGTAAGACCACCGCACACTGAACATACAACCTCTAAGCCACAAGGAGGTGAAAGCTTTTCTTCCTGTCACTCCCACACACCAGTGACATGGTGCGTATCACACACAAAATTTGACGCTGCTCGCTGTGACTCCATTCATACGTCCATCAAAATTAGAATGAAAGCAAATAGAGTACCCAGCAGCTTTTTATACCCGTTTTCATGCAATTGATGCACAGCTGACTTACTTCACATACGGAGTCAACCGGATGCGACCTCGGCTCAACACGGGAGTATAAAATGGTAACTTCCTATTCCTGCTGGTTCTCATTCAAGGGATACATCATCTCATAGTTTGCCATTTAAATAGCCAAGTTGATGCCGATTGTGCCATTGACTTATGGGACAGTTATGATCAACACACCAATAACTTGTTCCTGTTGCCACTCAACCCAGGGTCACAATGTTGCCAACCCCAAACAGTAGATACTGTATGTGAGTGGGACCCCTGGGTCAGGTATGACTGAACCCACTCAACTTTGCCTATCAACATGAGGCATGTGATGACCTGGAAAAAAACAATCCAAGTGATGTTGATGTATAATATGTTTTTACATTTTCTTGCTTAATTTTAACATACTGCTCTTTTTTTCATTAGAAACATTTATATTTATAGATATATTTGACTTGATAATTACTATGGCAGGCTGCACGGTGGTCAAGTGGTTAGCGTGCAGACCAGGGTTCAATTCCACCCTCGATGACTCCAAATTGTCCATAGGTGTGAATGGTTGTTTGTCTATATGTGCCCTGTGATTGGCTGGCCACCAGTCCAGGGTGTACCCTGCCTCTCGCCCAAAGACAGCTGGGATAGGCACCAGCACCCCGCGACCCTTGTGAGGATAAAATGAATGTAGAAAATGAATGAATAAATTACTATAGCCCTTTTTGGGGAGTTATCTGCTTTATATATATATATATATATATATATATATATAAAATTAAACTAACAAATAAATACATATGTTGTGAAGTATATATATAGTTTTAAAAAAACATCACTGTTGCATGCTGACACTCAGACGTGCACGCGCAGGGCATGGACGCAAATGCAACGTGACACACACACGCGCGCGCACACACGCGCGCACACACACACACACGCGCGCGCGCGCACACACACAAGGTCGACCTCCCATCCCGAGTTCCCGTCCCCAGCTACTTGGTACGCGCACGCGGGCACGTGTTGGCCAAGGACCGTGCACGCGCACCGAGGCGGCGAACAGCGTCACATGCACATCAGATAGAGAGACGAAGGAGTAGAAGAGCAACGGGGCATACCATGGAGATGAATGCGTGATATTTATTATTGACCAATGAGCAGCGTGCGCAAAAAAATAACACAAAAATGAAACTAATCACTCCACTTGGAGAAAGAAAAAGACGGGGGCGCTGCAGCACATCATGCTCACTGACGAGCACGACTGACGTCTCCTGCTGGGATGAAACTAAACGGATGACACATCACACACAGCTGGAATGTTTCATTGTGACTCATTTGGGGGGAAAACACACAAATGATGATAATAATGCCATCACGTGGTGTATTGGAAGCAATGTGCGGGGAGGGAGGCTGGAAGAAAATGTCCTCTCATTTGTAGTTTAACTTGACGACTACAAAAATTATAGGCTGGCTGGTAGGTAGCTAGGTTGGTTGGTTGGTCGACGAGCCAGTTTTTTTTTTTTTAAACCCCCCTCCCCTCCCTCCCTTGCAGATGCACACAGCTCGGCGCGCTCAGTGTGGAGTGGCGCGGCTGGCTGCAGCGGCACATTTGCTCCATCCCCTCTCTTTCACCACGCCGAATATCTACACTAAATATATTTCTAATTCCCACGACACAAGGAGGAGGATTTAATTGTGCGTGTGAGAGACAGAGACCAGAAAGAAGGGAAAAAAGGCTCGTCACGTCAGTGCAAGCTGGTGAGCATCCACACTCTTGTCTATTTGTGCATCCTCCTGTTTGAATGTTCCGTGGAAGGGTGTGTGTGTTTGTCTCTTATATTTAACCAAGAGATTATAGCAGCGGAAGTTAAACCGTGCTGCAATGGGCGGTATTGTCCTTTATAAGAAGACACGGGCATGCTTGTAACAGCATCTTTGAATATACGAAAAAGCGCATTTTGCTATAGTTTGGAGTGCGTTTTTTTAAATGATTTATTTTGTGAGTTGAAAGAGAGAGAGAGACGCGGGAGAGTAAGGGAGAGAAAGAGAGAGAGAGCTGCGCATACATACAGTATCCTCTCCAGCAGCCTCCAGCTAGAATTCGTCAGATCTGAGATCACACAGGATTTACTTTTTTTGCATCATTTTTTTTAGCTCATAGAAGTTGGAAGTGTTGGTGATACAAGACTATAAGGCATCCATCGAGTCCTTTTGCTGTAAGTGTCTTATTTAGTCCTATTTTTTTGGAGGGGGTGGGGGGGTGCAAGAGAGAGTGCGATGAGTTTCGGGGAAGGAGATGTTCTCATTTTGGGAGTGTAATTGATTTCAAGCGTGCTCATCAGGTGAATGAATGGATGGATGGATGGATGCATGCATGATTGAATGGGGTATAAGAGACCAAATTCAGCACCATAGACAGCGCTCCGAACAGCGCGCAGTCGCTTCGTTACGCACGAACTGGATCACCATGCACGGAGCAGCCTTGCAGTGATGCCAGTTGCATGCTAAATCTCAAGCCAAGCATAGCACCCATAGACTGTAGATACGTGTGGTGTTATAATCATAACAGTGCGGTGCACCATGCGTGTGTGTGCAAGTTAGAAAGTGCAGGATTTTGACATTTATATAATATGCATCGGCTTTCAAATCCCTGTCAATCACATCATTTATTCATTAAAAAAAATTACATTGTTTGATTTTCTTCTCTCTAACTATACAAATGTACATACTCTGCATATCCACGTATTAGCTCCTCTGGCCGACATGCATTGCCACTAAATCTTGTTTTTGTATGCATGTATCATCATGCTCAACATCCCAGCTTAATGACTGAGGAGGAAGCAAATGCTCTTATTTTATTTAGAGAGGAGAGAAGGAGGAGGTGGGGGTTGATATTGCGGTGCGGCATCGCTTCACATTGCAGAAGAGCGACGGAGGCACTGCACAGGTGCTATGTAGCGTGCATCTTCAATGACTATGACTATGATTCATTAAAGACGGCGTCAGCTCTATGTTTGATGTCAAAAGGGTGGGGGAGCCTTTTTTTTAATATTTACAAATGAGATATACTGAGCATTTGCGGCTTTTCTAACAATTGTATTACATGATGGGCCGAGTTGACTGCTGACATGGGCTGTATTTGGCCCATGTGCCACATGCTTCCCACTCATGCTAATGATGCCTTACCTCTTCTCCCCAGCAGTGAAAGGTCCTCATATCCAACAATGTGTGGACGAGGCAGCGTGGCCTCACTGTGCCTGTGGGCTTGCTTGCTGGTGGCCAGCGGCGTCCTGAGTGCGAAAAGGTAAACAATAATCAACGTCTATCTGCCAATATATGCATGAACTCCTGTATTGATTTGCTGTATGTATCAAACAACGCCAACTTCTGCACCCAGAATACCTTTTGGTGCACTTATTTTACTGTCAAGCAGGTGTTCTATTTTTTATGGGGTTAGAAACACTCCCCTGGAGCGCATCCGCCGCGGTTGTAAAAGTGGGGCATTCCCACAAGACACCTCCATGCTTATTATATGCAAAGATAGAGAGATAATGAGATAAAAGAGATAAGGAGCCAAAATAGCCACAGTCTATGATTATATGGGATAGTGTCACATCACACATAGCTGACCTGGGCTGAAGTTGCATAAAAATGACCAAAAGACACATTCTTGCAAGGTTATATAATAATCTGTATCAATTATTCAATCACCAATAACAGCAAAATTATAATTAGCCAAGCAGACACCGGCTGTAATATGAAAGCTTTTAATGATGCATGAAAAACCTCATTAATAATCAGTTTATAATCATTCATAAGTTTTTTTTTTGTAGTTGAGACGCTTCAGATTTACAACTAGCAACCACGCCAAAAAAATGATAATTTGCACTCGTGATGCATTCACTTGGGAGCCTAATTTTCATCTTTTTACTACTGGAACATAAAGGGGCTGAAGGACACTCAATGGAAAGTCATTATGGACCAAATCCATTTAATCCGATCTGCTTTTTTGTATCTCAATGAAGAAAAGTGCTTATTGTATAATTCTAATAATCGAGATGAGGTATAGCGTGATGTGCAGTAGCGTGGAGAAAAGGGGGGGGGGGTAGAAAGCAAGAGATACATCAGTGTGAGCCGCACTGTTGCTGTCTAGATGACCTGTAGATGGGGATGGTGCACAATGTTTTATGAGGAAGTGCCCCCCCCCCGGCTGATAAACATGTAAAGTCTTCCCAAAAGCATCTGACAGCATTCTCCCTCTCCTGTTTTCAGTTATTCATTTCCATCCTTGCAATTCCATCCTTCCATTCCATGCAACCTTAAACCCTTTAAGAGTGACTTTGACTTGCAATCTGAATGAGACGGATTGTGAAACATGTCAAATTGGCATACCAGTGGGATGGCGGCATGCACTGGTCCAGATATTGAAATCAACGAGTCATTTAAGTCATTTTCACTAATTAATGACTGTTGTAATCCAAAAGGACAACAGGCAAGACCACCAATAGCTTTCCATGCTTTAGATTCACCCCAAACCACTCAGCAATAGCTAGATGTGTATGCTGTAGAAGACCACAATTCATCCCGCCGGGCATCCTACAATTTTTTATGACACTGTACATGAATCCCTTGTTTATAAATGGAATATTGCTGCAGTTAGAGCACAGAAAACATGTTTACAGCCTTCTAAATATATTATTTAACATTATTAGAGCCCTTCAGACATGAACTAACACCCCTATAGTCACCTTTACACCCCTGAGCTGTGTGGCGGGTGGACAGGAAGCGATAAAAAAAAAAAAGCCTGACTAGGCCTGATTGAATGTGGCATTGGTTGATGAAGGTGACTGTAAATGTGTTTAATAAACCAATGGGATTCAACGATTATCGGGTTCATCGAAAAACCGATGGTTGTCATATCGTTTCAAGTTAATCATCATGTTTTTGTTGTTGTAGATTAGCATCAACTGCGCAATGAAACGCATCTGTGTTTACGGTATCGTAACAAAGTATGGCGAAAGATTGAGATATCTTTGGGTTATTGTAATAACCCGTGAAGAATGTCAATAGCGTTTATACTACAAGGACGAGAACACAGCAAATCTAAATATGTTAAGATTGAAGTGAAGTGAAAATAACACAGATACACAATATTTGATAACCAGTCTGAAGTCAGCTGGGATAGGCTCCAGCAACCCTGCTGAAGATAAGAGGTATAGAAAATGGATGGTTGGACACAAATATCTTTTTCTTGATCTTTTTCGGTGGAAACAGGTGGATCGATCCAGCAATTCTCCGCTGTCAGCACCGTAAAAGGAAGGACCCTGTGTGTCTATGTGTGTGTGTGTGTGTGTGTGTGTTAGGCTGTCGCGACAGGAGTGTTAACATTCACATCCAACACTCTTTTCTCCTGCCCCGTTGTGTTGAAAACAATTGTCGCTGTCCAACACGTATTTTATACGCCACATTTTGACGTCATCATGTCGGGTTGCCGTCTAGCAACAGAAAAATGCAGGATCATTTGGTTGGATTTCTGTGTAAAAGGAACATAATGTCTAAATAAGAATAGAAAAGCCGACTCCCAGTAGAAGCATTCAGGGTGTCTGTGTTATGGGAGCACGCTGGCATCATTTCTGGAATATTAAATGAGAGCAAAGGGTTGAGATTTATTATAGCCTCACCTAATTTAGGACCTTGTATAATCTCACATTGAACTGGATATCCAAAGTGATCATCATTTCCTGTTTTCTTTCTGGAAGCTTGATTACAAAATCCGGGGGAATTGGTGGCTGCAGAGCTGTGCTTTAACCCTTTTATACAAATCCATGTGTGACAGAAATGCAGCATCTGTATTTAGAAAGCAAAATGTCCTGCAGCTCGCTGAAACTCCATCTGCCTCAATCCTTCAGCTTTGACGTTGAGCCATGTCTCGCTTCTCTCCTTTTCTGTCTCCTGCTCCAGCATTCTAACCTTTTTCTGACCCTCTCGCACGCTCCTTCTTGCCTCATCTCCATCACTTTCCCTTTCCTCTTCATGTACGCTCAACAAAAATGCTACATTTTCTTTCTATTTCTCTCAAATACTGTTCCCAAACCGGTCCAAATCTGTGCTAGTGAGCATTTTCTCCATGGTGGAGATCATCCATCCACCTCACAGGTGTGGCATGTCAAGATGCTGCTTAGATCGGGTTATTATTGCACAGGTGTGCCTTAGGCCGACTGCAATAAAAGGTCACACCAAATTGTGCAGCTTTATCACATAGCACAATGCTACAGATGTCACAAATGTTAAAGGAGGCGTCGATGGGCATGCTGACTACAGGAATTTTCCATTTCCATTTCCACAGCAGTTGCAGGTGAATTGAATGTTCATTTCTTTACCGTAAGAAAATTTGGTAGTGCATGCAATCGACTTCACAACCGCCAGGAACTCCGCATGCAGCATCTTGTCTCAAACTAGCCAATCCATAAGCTGCTGCAACAATCAGTTTGCATAAACTGCACATTTTGGAGAGGCCTTTTATTGTGGCCAGGCTAAGACACACTGGTTCAATAACCACGCTGTCTAATCAGCATCTTAATATGCCAAAATGTGAGGTGGATGGATTAGGAGAAGTGTTCACTAATAACGATTTAGACTGATTTGCGAGCAAATACATTTTTATTTTTTTTTTTATCTATATTTTTGTCTCATGTAAATATTTTCTCCCATGTTATTCTCCCACCCACACCCCATGTACCTTCTGTTGCGGCCGCTAACTCATCTCAATGACCTCTTCCTCTCCTTGGAGCTGCTGGGCGAGAAACGCTTGTTTCCAAACAATCGCTGTTTATTTAGCAGGAAGCGAGACTTGCCATTGGCATTAAAAAGCGAAAAAAAAAAAAGAAAGAAAGAGCGGTTGATTGCTTGAGTGCACTGCTAGAGACGTCCTCTCGGTTATCAGCACACAACCACACGGACGGACGTGCGCACGGTACAGTATGTATTGATTAGGATACATATGCAAATACATTCCTGTTGCTTCACATGCAATTAGCGCCTGTGATTATGGAACATCTTAAATATTTATACACAATTGTGATTGTTATTTGGGGATGGCTTGAAGCATTTTGTTTCATGTTCAAACCCTGCATATATCCAGCAGGGCCTGAGTGGCCCGAGAAACACAATTAAGGTATTAATAATGGATTGCAATTTCTTTATTCTCTTAGATTGTGCCTACGTGTGCACGCGCTGTGCATTCGCTGTTATACACTGTAGCACTTGTGAAAGTGGCTTTAATGCATGCAAACATGTCTCCATTATTGCGTACGTGGATGATATGGAATATACGAGGGGGTATTTTCCTTTGGAGTACAATAGAACCTGCAAAGGTCTGTGAAGCTATTTAACATCATAGATTTTTTTTATCATTCCCTCACAATTGAGGGACATAATGGGAATATAACTACAGGCTTTCATATGAGGTATTTTGGACCATGTGGTTTGTTCAGGATTGATTTTTAGACCTTAGGTACCTCAACCCAGAAGGTTATGATCAAAACTTAACTTAAAAAAAAATGTTTTGGGGTTATTACATCATCACATACACAAAACAAATCTGCAATGCTGAAAAAGTCTGTTCTTTTTTGAAAGACGGCAACAATGCAAACAATAGCTTTTTGTGCTTGGTGGCGGTAATTTGATTGCTAACAGACAAGTTGCACGTTTGTGAACATTGTGACTCACCATCTATTGTGTACTTCTTCATCACAACTGCCTCTCCAACTCCTTATTTTGGATGCATGAGTCATACTCTCAGCCTTTTTTTTTTCTGCTGTTCTTTTGGCAATTTTTCGACGACCGCTGTTTTGCGCTGTGTGGCCATAATTTTAGAAGCTCTTCTTCCCTTTGGCAGCTCTGGGCAGAACGGCATGACGGAGGGGGAAACAGATAACACTACAGTGTTCACCAAGATCTTAGACAGCCTTCTGGATGGCTATGACAACCGCCTGAGGCCGGGACTAGGAGGTCAGTAACACATACCGTACAGCATGCCATGTTGCATGGTTATGTAAACCTTGAAGGTACCGGTTCTTGATGTGGGTGGGTTCAGTTTCATGTATTTCCTATGCATTTGGAATGAAAAATGTATGTAAAACAATCTTGGTTACAGCTGTGAGGTTCATAAAGGAATCACATGACATCATACTGTATCGTACCGTTTTATTACAAAAGTAAACCGTATCGTATCGCATTGGGAGTGACTCGTATCCCATGATTTTACAATAACATTGCATTGTAGTTGGAGTTAATTGTATCATGTAGTACGTGGAGTGATTGGTATCGTATCATAATGGTCCATAATTGGAGTGAATTGTATGGTACGATACATATTCTATATGATCATATTGCAGTGTAATTAGAATGATTTGTGTCTTATGTTTTGTATCGCATTTGAAAGAATTTAAATGTAACATAAATGATTATATCACATCCTAATTGGAGTGAATCATACTGTTCCGTATCGCCTCACAACCTAGAGGATTGTGTGGTATCATAACTGGTGTGAATCTTATTGTATTGTATCGCAAAGTAATTGAATCCTACGAAATTGTATTGTAACATGGTATCGTACCATGTTGCATTGTAACTTTGGGTGACATGTATCGTAACATATTGTAACAGGGGGAAATCGTACCTTACTGTATCGTATTGTAATTGGGTTGAATCATATCATACCGTATCGTACTGTACCGGAATGAATCATATCGTATTGTCACTTGGGTGATTGGTATCGTACCATAACGCATTTTATATTGTAATGGGGAAATCGTGCCTTACTCTATCGTATTTTAACTGGAGTGAATCGTTCCATATCTTACCGTATCATACCGTACCGGAAGGTATCCTATCGTATTGTCACTTGGGTGATTGGTATCGTACCACATCATATTGTAACTAGGGTGAATTGTATCGTATCGTACCATGCTATATTGTAACAAGGGGAAAATCGGACCTTACTGTATTGTATTGTAAGGTTGAATCATATCATACCGTATCGTACCTGAACATGTCATTTCGTATTGTCACTTTGGTGATTGGTATCGTAACTGTAGTCAATCGTATCGTACCATAATGTATTATAATGTGGCTGAATCATTGTATTGTATCGTACTGTATGATAATGTAACAGGGGGAAATCGGACCTTACTGTATCATATTGTAATTGGTTGAATCACATCATACCGTATCGTACCATACCGGAACGTATCATAATAATTGTATTGTCACTTGGGTGATTGGTATCGTACCATATCGTATTTAAACTGGGTTGAATTGTATCGTATGGTCACATTGTAACGGGGATATCATACCTTACTGTATCATATTGTAACTGGGGTGAATCGTATCGTACCATGTCGTATTGTAACTAGGGTGAATTGTATCGTACTGTATCATATTGTAACAGGGAAAATCGTACCTTACTGTATCGTATTGTAATTGGGTAGAATCGTATCATACCGTATCATATTGTCACTGGGGTGATTCGCATCATACTGTATCGTGTTGTTACTGGAGTGACATATATCGGACCGTATCTTATTGGAACTGGGGTGAATTGTATCCTACCATATTGTATCGTCACTGGGGTGAATCATATCGTACCATATCGTATTTTAACTGGGGTGAATTGTATCCTACCATATTGTATCGTCACTGGGGTGAATCATATCGTACCATATCGTATTTTAACTGGGGTGAATCGTATCATGCCAAACATATTGCAACTGGGGTGAACCGTATCGTACCGTATTGTATCGAAACTGGGGTGTATCGTACTGTATTGTATCACTTTGTAATTTTTGTATAGCAGCCTATCACATTGGGAGTAGCTTGATCATACATGTACCATGAGGAGTGTATGGAGAACATATCGTATGGGCCTCAGTGATGGAGATGCACATCCCTCCAGTCTATTACTGTATCCTGTTTTTGGCTGGAGAAAGAAAGCGGTAGGGATCCAATGGATAGCATGAGAACCAGATTAAAAAATTAAAGAGAAAAGAGGGAACTATAACGTGAGAAGTGTTGCGTGAAGGACACAGAGGTGTGTGTTGGGTGCGATACTGCAGGCGTTGAAATAAAAGCCAAATAACAGAGGAGGAGAAATGATGGGTATGGAGTTCATACTGCCCATCAATGTTATGCGAGCAGAGTGGCTTATTTGTGCAAATTTATGAGGAGATTGAGCTGTCCCAGTAATGGAGCTGACACTGACGCCAATACTCGCACAAGTGCTTATTGACATCCAAAATGGGCCTTTTTTTATGGTGATGTTTTTGTGCAATGCGATGTGTTGTATTGAATGGAGCGAAGGGGGGGGGGTTTATCCAGGTGGGTTTGCATTAACAGGTAGTCCGTCTAGGAGGGGTGGGCTAATGAATGCCACTGATAGGCACTCACTCTGGCAATTTCCTGCTTCAACAGAGCGTGTAACTGAAGTCAAGACTGACATTTTCGTGACTAGTATTGGGCCAGTTTCGGACCATGACATGGTAAGACTCTCTCTTTTCGCCTGCGTAAATGTCACCAGTTTTCCCCCGCCCCGCTTCATCCACATCCTCTTCCTCAGCATGTGTGGACCTGACAGCGGAGCGGACTCCGAGCTATAAGATATGTCTTCATGCTCATGATTTAGTCCGCTAACTTGTCACGTATTCATAAAACTGTCTTGCGTGTTATGTATTTGCTAGCCTACAGTTACTAATGCCGCCATCATCCAAACTAATGCATGTGCATGATGATCCATTGCCCGTCCTCCGTCCACCACAAAATGTTCTATCCTGTTGCATTCCCCGTTACTCAAAACTGTGACGCTCGGTCCATTACTTATTGTACAAATGTCTACCAATAACCGTTATTTGAAACATAGTTCAAGTGCATTCCCTTGTGTTCATATTTTTACTACACGTTATAATCATTTTCTACTCATGACACTGATTGTGATTTTTGTAAAATAACAAGTAATAAAATTACAAGTAATATTCGAGTAAATGTGTTTTCCATGGGAATTTTTGACGCATTTTTTTGAAAATATGTTAATTATCTATAATATTTCATACAAATGACACTTATTGTACTGATTTTTGTGCAAAATGTTTAATTTAACAGATTTTTTAAACAACAACAACAACAAAAGTATTTGGAGTTCAAGTAAAATTAAATTTTTATTTTTACTAAAACAAAAACAGCAGGATTTGGTTGTAGAGGTTCTATAATATTGCATAGCTGACAATACTGATTTTTTTTTTTACAAAATTATACCTGTTCTTTTGCAAAGTAGCAGAATATTTCTAATAAAATTACAAATAAAAATGTTTGCTACATTTAGCTGAGAAATTTGACATATATACTATAATTAAATTATATATAACTGATTTTTGTTCGACTAAATTCTCGTCAGGCCCATTTTGGTTCTTAATTTCCCAAATATTTACATATGACATTTAGCTGAGAAAGGTGTAAATACATGAATTTGGGATTTTTTGAAACATAAAACATAAAAATTACATTATAGTTAATTTCCATATAAGTTCCATAGACAGTTTAGCTGACCATGCATCCATCTGTCCAACTGCTTATCCAAGGTGGCATCCTGAGCATGGAAGCTCAAACTTCCCTCTCCCTGGCTACTTTGCCCAGTTCCTCCCGGCAGAGCCAGAGGCCTTCCCAGGCCACTTGAGAGACAGAGACATAGTCTTGCCAGGCCACTTGGCCTGGGTCTTCACCAAGGCCTCTAACCGGTCTGACAGCCCCTTAACGCCTCCCCAGGGAGGCGTCCGGGAGGCATACTGACCAGATTCCCGCACCACTTCATCTGGCTCTTCTCAAAGCATTCCAAAGAGGAAACATGGGTTTCCTCCTCAAATGAACTCACCACATAGGAGTGGTCGGGTTCAGAGTGAGTTGGGTGGAATTTTTCCGATACATTTTCTAAATATTCCCGTATGAAGCATATCCTTGCGACACTAGTGAGGACAAGCGGCAGAGAACATGAATGGATGGTCAGATTTTTGAAAATAAAAACACAAATATTTATATTTTATATTATTATTAATTATTATGATTAATATAAAATATTTATATTGCTGAGACATTTTCGAGATGGTATCAATATTTTTCATTTGCGTTAAAAAGCAGAGATGCTGCGGTAAGTCTCAAACAGGTTAAATTGGGTATAAATGAAGGCACATGAGAGCAAAAGCAAACTAAAGTAATCAAAAGGCAAAAAATCCTAATCTGAATATTTCTAATTTGCTGACAACCAATTAGCCACTTCTCTGCTCGGAGCATGTAAAAGCGTGTGTACGCTCTTTGACGTCATCTTTGTTAATTGCCATGGCTGACATGAAGGCCACATTTTTGCTGAGGGAACATTTGAGGAGCATTTCCTCCCATTTTCCTCCTCTATTACCTTGAATCTTGTCTCAACTCATCGTAATTATCTCACTGAGGCTGAGTGGATAGAGGATGTTGAAAAAAAAAAAAAAGGAAAAAACAGACTGTGCTGTAATTTTAACAGGCTCACTTTACTCTGCTGGGCAGTTATGTGGAACCATTAAAATCTGCTCTCAGCTCCAGTCATTAGCTGGCTTCAGAATCAAATATCCGCCTGATTTGGAGTCCGCCGCTTCCTTTTTGTGTCAATTTGCATTTGCAGGAGAAAATGAGCTCATGATCATTTTTTCACCTAACAATGTATCCGATGACCAGAAGTTAATTTGTCATACGTTGCATTCAACACGACAGGAATGACTGTTATTAAGGAAAAGGGACGTTCTTAGCGAAAATAACAAAGCGGTCGGTCTCCCATAAAGCACACGATGCAGGGAATCATGCACCTCCGTGTACCAACATGAAGAGACAGCTACCAGCAGGGAAAAGTAGGCCGAGGCTGCCGTATGAAAGTCAAAGTGACACGGACAAGAGCTTGTCAAAGACGTGAAGAAAATACAGTAGAAAAGAAACAAGGTGGGTGTCAAAGACTTTGCCTGAACTCTGTGACCCCCCTTCATCCCCATTCTAGGAGTACACCATCGACGTGTTCTTCAGACAGAGCTGGAAGGACGAGAGGTTAAAGTTCAAGGGTCCCATGGCCGTGCTACGTCTCAATAATCTGATGGCGAGCAAGATCTGGACGCCTGATACATTCTTTCATAACGGCAAAAAGTCGGTTGCACACAACATGACCATGCCTAATAAACTACTACGGATTACAGAGGAAGGCACGCTGCTCTACACCATGAGGTATGTGGACACGCTGCATTTGGGTGGGTTTCATTAACTTCTAATTACTGGGGAAGAAGCACATAAGGTGCATTTGTTGTAGGCAGCCATCCTATGGGAATAAATGGACGTAGTGGAAGATGTATTTTCAATGGTGTTGGATTTATGGTCTTGTAAGGACATGTTTAACACAGGAAGTCAATAAAATGTTCAAATTAAAGTTGAATACGCAGTTTAATAAACTGCATTTACAATAAGGTGTAATTCAAAGTTTTAAAAAAATAAACTAAAACATTAACATTATTATTATGATAACGCAATTTGCATAGATGAACATGGCAGATAATGTATGTAGTATTAATACACTAATTAATAGCTGCATTGATTAGATTTCTGCAAAAACAATTCCTTATTTTTAAATATTTTTTTCATAAATTTAAATATATTGATAACGATATTTAACTGTGATTAATCACATGTTGTCCGTAGTTCCTTATTGATCACAATTATCGTATTTTCTGGACTATAAGTCGCTCCGGAGTATAAGTTGCTCTATGCCAGAAATACATAATTAGGTCGAAAAAAACATACATAAGTCGCACTGGAGTATACTAAGGCGCATTTTTTGCGGGTAATTTATTTTACAAACTACATTACGTCCTCTTGGAAGGCAAGTTCTAACAATAAAAGAATAGAGAACAGGCTGAATAGGTGTAAGATATGCTAACACAATGGTTATTCAGCTACACAAAAAATAAACATGAACAGAAAACGTGTCCAGTGTTTATGTAACATAAACACTTCTTTCATTCATAAGTCACTCTGGAGTATAAGTGGCAGGGACAGCCAACCTATGAAAAAAGTGTGACTCATAGTCCGGAAAATACGGTATATGTGATTAATTCATCACAATGTCCAATTTTCATATTTAATTTAGCCATCTTTACCATTTGTGGTATAGATAATGGATGGATAAAAAGCAATTTTTATGCTTGAAAATCCATCCATCCATTTTCTATGCTGCTTATCCTCAGTAGGGTTGTGGGTATGCTGGAGCCTAGCCCAGCTGTTTTTGGAGCAGAGGCAGGGTCTACCCTGGACAACCATTCACACTCACATTCATACCTATGGACAATTTGAAGTCACCAATTAACCTAGCATGTTTTTGGAATGTGGGAGGATACCGGAGTAAATAGAGAAAACCAACCCATGCATGGGGAAAAACGTCCACACTGACATGACCAAGCGGAGATTCGAACCCAGGTCTTCCCGATCTCCTGACTGTGTGGCCTAAATGCGAACCACTCTTCCATGCTTGAATATACTTATATACTTAAAATATACACTTATTTAGTAATGTAAATTGAGTAAATATATATGTAAATATGTAAATGTATGCATGTATAATAAGTATAATAACTAAACTACCCGTATTTGTAACTGTGACCACAGTTCATACACTAAATGTCAGGAGTTGATGAAACCATCCAAGCTTACATAGCTACGCTAAGCGAGGATTGTAAGACATTTATTTCACATGTTCGCTGGGGGAGGGGGCGCCCATGTTGCTGTCACAGATGAGCGAGATGAGTGGACGGATGGAAGATTAGTGTGCCACGGGTGGCCTGACATGCTGTTTTTTCAACAAGCTGTCAGAAAATAGAGGACCGCAGATCAGGCAAACCTAGCCGACGTGTGTTTCCGAGCAGGAAGACGATGCAGTTTGACAGCGTTGCGCTCTGATCGACTGGAAACTCCATATGTTCCTGTTTACACACACTGTTCCTTTTCTGTAATGTTGTGTTTTTTTTAATCATCTCCTCGTGTCTTGTATGATGGCTTTAGGCTGACTGTGAGAGCAGAATGCCCCATGCACCTTGAAGACTTCCCCATGGATGCTCATGCCTGCCCACTCAAGTTTGGCAGCTGTAAGTGCTTTCTGGAGGCGTCCACATATGCACAGGCCTGGTCTTAGGACACTTTAGTGGCATTTTGTACAAACTAAAGTGAGAAAGTTAGCATCATTACATGAAAAAATAACCAATCTCTGCAAAACTACAAACAAAGATGCAAATACTAAGCTATAATATCATTTAAAAAACCAAATAGCCAATTTCCATGATATTTTGTAAAGCGATATTTCATAGGTCAAAAAGATTCCATTATATTTTGCACTCATGATGTTGCTAAACCTTAAACACCTGACCTGGCATTGCAAAATATGCTTTCTCAGATTTCTTGTACCGCCTCTGTTATGGCTCTGACACAACATCTGAAGTCTGAAAATATTTTCTTCCTCCATTCTGACAGAAGAAAAAGATGGAAAAGACACTCCTGGCTATAACAAGCAGTGTGAAAGGGGTCAAAAACTGCTTGCACGCAAAGATCCTGCAAAATTGTCACATTGCCTTTAACCGTCTGTGCCTTTTAAACAAAACCCAGCAAAGCTAGCCAACAAGGCATCCTGCCCGACAAAGGAAAAAAAAAAAAAACACATGGCAGCTTATGATGTGACCCGTACTTGTCAGACAACGACAATTACTTTTCAAAACACAATCATTCCCTTTCACACAACCGCTGTCCCACCTCTGTTGTGACCTCCAAAGTTGAAAAACTTGTAGGTTTGTCCCACCCACGTTCTGTATTGTAATATTCACACAGAACAGTGACCTGGGAAAAAGAAGTGTGAAAGGAGTCTGAGTCATTTTTCACACGTAAAGCATGAACCTTTTTCCACAAAGCCACTTGAAGTGGGATGTCGGTGTACATGTGTGAGCTTTCACAGAGCAACATGACATCCAGTGTTTAGATATTTGTTCAAGTTCACACTCATTGCTGAATACCCTTTTACACAGGCAGCGCCAATGCTCTGATAATATATCCAAAAGGAGCTGTATACGGAGAACTGATTCATTTGTTTAGAATACCATAACATGAAACGTCCCCTGGGATAGGCTCTAGCCAGCGACCACAGACTGACAAAATGGATAGATGGCTGACTTGTCATGAGATGATGTCACCCTCACGCTCACACTTCATCCAACTGGAAGCATGACGGATAAAGAACGACAACATGGTAACAGATGTTCTCCCAGAGGAACTGTCCGCTAAGGCCCCCCTCCGGCCTCCTTCGACCCTGCCAGGCCATGTGAGTCCCTGCCAGACCCTGGCAGGCAAGCGACGAGTGGACCTTTGTTTATCCGAGGCAGCGTGCTTTGAAAAACGTCCAGATCGCCACACCAGCTCCTCAGTGCTGACAGCTATATAGGCCATACACCTTGCATGGCGCTGGAACACAGCAACGACAGCACCAGCGAGATGATGGAGCAATGAGACATGAATGGCCAATGAGAGCAAAAGTGAAGCAATACTGGCGTCGCCATTTGTCAGACAGCCGCACAGCACGAGCCAGAGGACCCCATCCTCCGCTCGTGCACCCCATTCACCTCTTATCCTCTTTAAATTGAATCCACTCCCTAAATATTTCAGTGTTTAGCTCTCTGCCTTCTGCTGCAGTCTGCAGCCGAGAGCCATCCTTTCCTCAGCAGTGGTCGAGCCACAATGCAGTCTTGACAGGTTGGCTGGCCGCAGGCTAGAAAACACTGACTTGGCTTTTTTAAGGTCACATTGTCCTGTTGGGATGGTGTGTGTTTGCGTTCCTTATGAAATTGGAACATGACATGATGTGACACCACGTCACATAATAAAATTAGACCAGTTTGGAAAGGCGCAACATGACTCCAATACAAAGCTATTCAACTCAATTCTTCTGGGGTCAACTTTTGAGCAGCTGATAAACAGCCTATTCATTCATTCATTTTCTACCGCTTTTCCTCACGAGGGTCGCGGCAGTGCTGGAGCCTATCCCAGCTGTCTTTGGGCACCCTGGACTGGTCGCCAGCCAATCACAGGGCACATATAGACAAACAACCATACACAAGCAATCTAAACATTGATTCATTTTCTACCGCTTTTCCTCACGAGGGTCGCAGGGGTTGCTGGAGCCTATCCCAGTTGTCTTCGGGCAGGAGGCGGGGTACACGCCAGCCAATCACAGGGCACATATAGTCAAACAACCATTCACAAGCAATGTAAACATTGATTCATTTTCTACCGCTTTTCCTCACGAGGGTCGCAGGGGGTGCTGGAGCCTATCCCAGCTGTCAAACAACCATTCACACTCACATTCATACCTATGGACAATTTTGAGTCGCCAATTAACCTAGCATGTTTTTGGAATGTGGGAGGAAACCTGAGAAAACCCACCATGCATGGGGAGAACATGCAGGGTGGAATTGAATCCTGGTCTCCTAACTGTGAGGTCTGCGCGCTAACCACTCGACCGCCGTGCCACGAAATTCTTCCGGGGGAAGAACAATATTTTCAGAAAGGACCGGAGGGTGCAGCCTTCTGGTTTCACTTTTATTCTTAATCATGACATTTTGTCTTAAAGTCAGAATCTAGAGACCTAGTACAAAAAAAATTGTGGACCAGATTTGGCTGAAATGTCCTGCTCTAAAACTATTTTCTTTCATTCCTTCTTAGACGCTTACACTCGAGCAGAGGTGGTGTACGTATGGACCAGAGGGGCCGCCCAATCTGTGGTGGTGGCAGATGACGGTTCACGGTTAAACCAGTACGATCTGATGGGGCAAAGCGTGGATTCGGGTGTGGTGCAATCCAGCACAGGTAAGCTCTGCTCTATGTTTTCTTTATCAGTGCTAAAGGGATTTTAGGACTACACAGGGACGTTCCCTAGTCACTTCCTGACATTGTCACGTACGTTCCACAGGAGAGTATGTGGTGATGACGACTCACTTCCACCTGAAGAGAAAAATCGGCTACTTTGTGATCCAGACGTATCTGCCCTGCATCATGACAGTCATCCTCTCCCAGGTGTCCTTCTGGCTCAACAGAGAGTCCGTCCCTGCCAGGACTGTCTTTGGTAAGTGGTCTTCATTCCGCATTGGAGCAAACACGACAAGGTCTTTTCAAAAGGGGTGGTGTGTCTTCCAGTTGCCGAGCAACTCACATCTATCAATATTCCCCATCTTACTCTCGGCACTGAAGCTAATACGCATATTCCCGGCGTAGTTCATGTGTCCTCGAACCATTCCTTCAAGTATATGACATCTTTAAAAGAAGAACTTGGCTTATCTTGGAAGTGCATATTAAATGCACAATACATATAAGATATGATAATTGCGTTCTATTCTATTTGAGTGTATTCTGCGGCAATGAAAGGCTTTAATCAGTCAGTGCTGCAGTGAAATTTCATGCAAAAATCTCAGCGTGGATTGGGATGTTTAAGCTTTAAATTGTGTGTATGTGTCTGTCACACTGGGGTCTTACATAACATAACAGTGGCCAAAAGAGAAGCTCTTGCTTGCTAGTCTGCAGCATGCTCTGTAGCACAGCAGCAGGCGGAATGTCCTTGAGTTACCTCACACAACACTCCTTCTCTTCCTCTCTTTTTTCCCTCTCTCTCTCTCTCTCTCTCTCTCTCTCTCTCTCTCTCTCACGGATGTCAGTGTTTCCCTTGGCCCACTTTAACTTAAAACAGGCAGAAGCTTTTTCAGCTCTTTTGCAACTTCCAAGCTGTTGTTTTTTTTTTTTTAATCTATGTTAGTGAATCCGCTTGTGTTTATGTGTAGCAGCTAAGCTACCTGTCGTAAAGAGTTGTAATTAAAGTTGTAAGTAATTATTTTTGATAACCACCACCTTGCATAATATAGCGAACCCGTCGGACTCAAAGTAAGCCACAAATTCAAAACGACGTGCTACATTTTGATGTGCGTGTGTAGTTTCAACAATGTGATCATTCCTCCTGCCAGTTAGTAATGATAATCACCACCTTTCTTCATAAGATTGACCAGAACGACAAGGGGTGTCACGATATACTCAGCCCAAGCGAGGCGAGACGATATTTTGCCATTACTTTTAAGAAACTTTGAATGCATCACCTAAGCTTTTAAATGTTGAATTTATTTCCACAAAAAATTATTAATGTTAAAATAATGACAGCAGTTGTAACTGCTACTACTGATGCTTAGTTATGAAAAGAATATAGATTGCAAATTGCAGTAGATTAGCTTGTTTAATTTATAAGAAATACAGATCCCGTGATGCTTAGAATGAAGTAGTGAATTTGTGACGTTTATAAAAGTCATCTGCATTGGTCTTGTTTTCTTTGTCTTGTGATCTGACAAATCTTCAGTAACTTTGATCAAATGCAAAACCTCAGATGGGAAAAAAAACAGCTACACATTGTGAGCGAGTAACACTGAAACATCAAGGTGGGTTGGACTGCAAGGTTTATTGTGTGCATAAAACACGTACTGTGCAGTTCCAACCCTCCCTTGTACAAAGCCACTTCCTTATTATGTGTATTATCATTCATAGTTGTGATACCATAGTTCACAGACTGATGGACTTATTTCCTCAAAATAGGAAGTATCATTACGTTGTAATCTCGCAAGATTTTGTGACACCTCGACGGCAAAAGATAAACCAACTCAAAGCCCACGGCCCAATTGCTCATAAACGAATCAATGTGATCGTTCTTTCAGCCATGTATTACAAATATTCTTTACTTTGCATATTAAAATTACTAGAAAAACTCACTAATATGTACCGTATGAGCCACAAATTCAAAGCCCAAAAGCGTGGTACAATCAATGCGATCGTTCCTCCCACCACTTATTGATAACTGCCACTATGACTAATCCTGAATATCTAATCAGAACAATTCCAAATAATCAATACATTTTGAACCTGCTTGTGTTTAGATATGACAGCTGAGCTACTACCTGCCGTGACGTGGTGACGAGGATGACCCAGATTGGATTTTAAAAATCCAAAGTATCTAGGTCATGTGTGTGTTCCGCATGCATGCAATCATTGCTGGTTTTTGCACTGGAAAAAAACAGCAAGGGGGGAATGCAGCATATGGACGCAGCACGCACATACACACATACACCCGTTCTCACAAAGCAAACACCCCCCCACATACACACACACACACACCCAACCCAGCGCATGAGGTAGGTCATTCCAGCAATTAATATGCGTCTTCTGAGATGGAAGAATAATGAGCATGCTGCTTAAAGAAGTTAAAACGTCAATGCAGATGTAAATGAATCATTAAGAACGGTGTTAGGAGATTTATGTACTTTTATGATCTATTGTACTCTTGTCTGCTGTTATTCGAATGAAAATACACACACTAAGATGCCCGAAGCACTAAGCTGCCTCGTTACCAGCGAGGTCTTATGTAAGTCATTTTACTCATGTAAAGTGTTCCAAAAGTTCAGTTGTTCAAAATTAAATTGTAGTTTTTAGCGGTTTTTATCGGTCAGTCTCATGAACTGGCCAATGCATTTGTCCAGTGCAAAAATGCAGTGGGATTTGAACCTGGTATTGATCAGTCTAATAAACCAGCCAATGCATCATCAATCAAAAAACAACCACTCAAGTTAATAAGGAGTGCTGTCCTTACATGGAATACTCAATATATAGTAAACCATCAATATAAGATGTCATGTTGTCATACACCCCAATGCCTTAGTGCATATCTTGCATACAATAAATAGGATGTATACGATATATATATATTTAGATATGACTTTTAAATGAAAACCATAACCAGTCAAGCCAGTTAGGAGTACTACTCCATCATATTTTTCATCTATGTTCATTCCATTTGCATGAATATTGAGCTTGGTATCAAGAAAGACTTACTTACTGGTAGTCCCGGTTTTCAAGTGGTGCCCTCTTCTTGTTCACGGCCCGTGTATCATGAAGCAGGGGCGACCGTCTCTCTCTGATAAAAGATGAAAACGATTCAAAAATGAATTGAAAGTGAGCGTCACTCATGCTGGCTCGCATGCAGCGGTCATTGATTAAGATTTCAAAAGCATTAAGTTTTTATGTCCATTAGTGATGTATGTGCTTGTATGAGAGCGCCTTCACATATCCACTTTTTCAACTCCAACGCTGATTTAGTTGCACGCTCTCTTGTAATACATAAAAGACATTAGAACAACCCCAAAAAAAAAAAAAAAACACTCGCATCCATTACCCATTACCTGGTAAGCTACACAAGATTGCTATTCAAAGCATGGCATCTCTTTGTTTGGCACAATATATCAAAGATGAAGCTGAAGGTTGTGTGATCAGATGTGTCCAACACAGATGCATCAAGGGGACACACACGCCTCATTACCATGGACAAATGCAATCACATGATGTGGCGAGAAAGCACATCTTCACTAAACCTAGCCTGAGGCAATTTCCTAACACAGCAGTAGATATCTTATTTATTCATCATTGTGCCGATTAAGGCTGGATTTAAACTCTGTAGCTCACAATTATGATGTTTTTTTTTCTTTCGCTTGCGGTTTGGCTAGGACTCAAAATGTGCAATAAATTCAAGGTCTATGGTACAATTGCACATGCATGAGCACCAAACCTGGGTGTGTGTTTTTTTCCCCGCCAGTTATTAATGATTGGATTAACAAAAAAAAGCAGAACAACTCAAAATAAGCCAAAAAGTCCAATAGCTCATGCAAAAAAAATTGTGAGTGTGTGTGTGGCACAATCACTGTAATCATTCTAGTTATTTGTGATAACCACCACCTTTCATGATAAAAATAACCAGAATAATAAGCCACAAATTAAAATCAATGATACCGTGGACTTTTTATTTTGAGTAGTCCTGGTTAGTTGTATCATGCAAGGTGTTTATAATCATTAACAACTGGTGAGGGGAATGACCGCATTGATGAAACTACACTTCCAGCTTTTGCACATGCACAGTAGTAATACAATCATTCCCCTCACCAGTTATTAATGATAATAAACACCTTGCATTATACACCTAACCAGGACTACTCAAAACCTAGTGAGTGTATGTG
This sequence comes from Doryrhamphus excisus, assembly GCF_037039965.1. NCBI lineage: Eukaryota > Metazoa > Chordata > Actinopteri > Syngnathiformes > Syngnathidae > Doryrhamphus > Doryrhamphus excisus. The sequence goes on along the minus strand of NC_136377.1, from coordinate 7,462,789 downwards.
TGGCACAATCAGTGTAATCATTCCAGTTATTTGTGATAACCACCACCTTTCATGATAAAAATAACCAGAATAATAAGCCACAAATTAAAATCAATGATACCATGGACTTCTTATTTTGAGTAGTCCTGTTTAGTTGTATCATGCAAGGTGTTTATTATCATTAACAACTGGTAAGGGGAATGATTGTATTGATGAAACTACACTTCCAGCTTTTGTACATATACAATAGCAATTATGCGTTCTGCATATGTCTTATTGTAAATGATACATACTATCTCATATAATAAAACCAACTGGAACAAATCAAAATTAGACATATATTCAAAGCAGGTCGCATAAGTGCTTATGTTTGAGTGCAAAACCCGAAACATGGTCAGCCAGTTAATAATAACTACCACCACCTTTCTGAATAAAACAAAACAGAAACACCTCCAAAAAAGACAGAGCCTACAGCAAAATTGATGTGCATGAGCGTGTTCAAACCTGCAATTATTACTTCTACCAGTTATTGATGATAACCATCACAATGAAATTAACCAGAACCATTTACAATAAGACATATGTAGAATGCACAATTTCTACTGCATATGTGAAAAAGCTGGAAGCGTAGTTTCATCAATACAATCATTCCCCTCACCAGTTAATGATAATAAACACCTTGCATGATACAACTAACCAGGACTACTCAAAATAAGAAGTCCATGGCATCATTGATTTTAATTTGTGGCTTATTATTCTGATTATTTTTATCATGAAAGGTGGTGGTTATCACGAATAACTGGAATGATTACACTGATTGTGCCACACATACAGTCACTAAAGTTTATTGCATGAGCTATTGGACTTTGTGGCTTATTTTGAGTTATTCTGCTTTTTTTGTTAATGCCCTTACTAGTTATTAATGATAATAAACACCTTGCATGATACAACTAACCAGGACTACTCAAAATAAGAATGCTCACATGGGAGCTGAGCTGTCACAAGCTTCCTTCTCCGCTCTTTAAGAACAATTGGCAGCGTAACCGACTCTCCCAGGATGCTCTTTAATGCTCCTCATTAAGGAAAAAGACCTAAAGTAATGTGTAGGTGCATAGACAAACCTTTGTTCCACTTTAATAGACAGGTAAAGCACTACTCTCCCAGCGAATGGTGGAGTCCTGTCCTACTTTCTCATTGTTCTTTTAACCTCATCCCGCATTTTGGTTGTCATGTTTAATTGGTGACACACTCAGTCACATCACTGTCAGTGGCAAATATTTGCCCAGAATCAGTGAGCCAGAGAGCGGAGTGGAGCCAGCGCTGCCATTCCTCTGAAGGTCTGCTCTCACCCACAGAGATTTGTCTATGTGTGGCTGTGATCCAACGGCTGAGTGGGGATTTTACCCATTGGCTTGAGCACGGTCAGATTAATTCAAAACTGTCGTTTCAAGGGTATGCAATCAAGCTCTAAAGGGGGGGAAACCGGCCCATGGAACAAATATATTATCAGTGATATCAGTGATGAATAAACTGCATTATAGTCATTTGGAAACAGGAGTATGTGTGCAGAACACAGGTCACAGTACTTGAGATGGACCTCAATTGGTATTGATAGCTTGGATTTTGATCACATGTTGTTGAAATGTTGTAAAAAAAAAGTGTAATTTATCAACTTCCCATTTGGTAGAACAACTAAATGTATTTTCTCACATAGCTCATGCATGAAATATATATATACATATACATATATATATATATATATATATATATATATATATATATATACACACACATTTATCTGCAGTGACTTCACTTAGACAGGAGCCTCGTAGATAAGAATTTCCCAAAGCTTAGCAAGGTTGTGTCAAAAAACGATTAAACAGGCGGACGTTATCTGTGCGGCGTTTGATTCTTTGCCCGCTTGTCGTCAAGCTTGTCCTTGCTTGAGGCGACGGTTAAAAAAAAGTCCTCCTCACTTTGTCATTCATCACTTAAAACCTCAAAATTCACTCTTTTGACATCTTCTAGGACATCTAGAACTCACCCACACATGTGCAATAATAGTTGACGAAAGAAAAAGGTAATATTTTTGGACTTGTCGAGATAGCGCAAATAGCCAACATTGTGTGAAGTGTGACCCTGCCGGAGATGAATGCCGCGTCCGTTGAATTGATGGAAACTCTACTATTGAAAACAAGACTGTGGCAAACAAGTAAAACCTTGTAAAATGACATAAATAACATATCCATCATGACTGAAGGAGACTAGAGTAAAGACTAGCAAGACTAGCATTCATTTATTAATTGAAACAGAGTCATTTAAAACGTAATCTAACTAAACCGGTACATATGACGAAGAAGAAACCTGCAGCTCGTAGACTATATACACCATCATGGCATGATCTGGTCCGATACTAAACCCAGAAATGCTCATAAGATAAAAGTACATACAGTACGTTTCTTTGTACGGTATGCATAAAAACTGGAAAGGAAACCCCTGTTGTGAACAAATATAATGCAAATAGTCGCACAAATAGTAGCCTCCACTCAAATAAGTACTTCCTGTTATTAGAAAATAACAATTGATTTCCTGAAATAAATATTTAAATTTAGATGACATTTGGAATTTTTATTTTCTTTCTACTTAAATATATAATCTACGTAAATATAATTTATTTTCAGATTTTTATTTGATTATTTAAATGTTAATTTCAATTTTTATATTGTTATTGCTTGTGTATATTTTATTTATTATTTTAATTACTAATTTAAAATGATAGCTACCACCTTGCATTCTTCCTAAATTATTATTATTATTAATATTTTAAATTACTTTTGGTTTTGGAGCATTCCACCAAGCATTAACGTTCTAATCAGCATACCACATCTTGTTTTTATAATCTGTATGCTCATAGCTGCAGGAACTCTCGTTTGGCACAAACAATTAATAATAATGAAACCACATCAATTAATAAAACAACAATAAAAAAATATATCAGCGTGGTTCTACAGCCATGCAGCAAGTTCAAATCGATGTAAATGTATCTTCGCATTCAGACGTCTACCATTCAAGTACTTTCTCCACTCATTTTGGCTTGCCGTGATAAGACAACGGGTGATCTCTTGTTTCCATGGCAACAGAGCTAGTCAAACACAGTCAAATGTATATGACTCCCTTTTATGAGAACTTGTGTAATACCCAGTGGTGCTGCCTTCATCTTCTCCCTCGAAAAAAACTAAATGATTTAGTGGAAAACAAAGAGGACTGACAACATTTTGTTGACACTCACTAATCCATGCATCTGGCCGGATTACAGATTATTGCAAACAAACTACAAATTGTAATACCCGTGGTTAAGGAAGAGGTCACCAATGTATTGGAAGATATTTCTGATGCCACTCTTATTTTGTTTGCATAATTAGACAGGATGTGGCGCTTTTATTTTGAAGGCCGAAAGTCTATTGTGTTGAGAATTTGTGTGATTTCACTGAAAACTTTCAAAACGCTCGCTTACATGAACAAGCGTAAAAGGCAAGCATGAGTCCCACACACACAGCCGCACTAGCATGCTCTGCTAAACTAAGCTAACACAGCTAGCTTCCATTTACGCGCTGTAAGAGAAAATTTTCCAAATACTTCAGACCTGCGTATCAACATTTTGTTCATATTTTCACCACAATTGAGCGGTCCGCCGGGGAAATACTTCCCCACATAAATTGTGCTTTTAGCATGAAGATCACGTCAATTTATCGAAGCCGGCAGAATTGTTGTTTTTTTTTTATTTATTGTACAGTTAATTAGTTTATTGATTATCATGACAGGCCTCTAAAAGACAATCACGCTCAACCTTAAACACATTCATCTATTTAATCTCTGCGGTATTGTGAGCAGATACAATGGATGAGACGCGGTGCTGTGTTCTACCTGGCAGGGCCGTTAGCACACAGGACTGCTGGCACGGTAACTCAGCTTTGGCCCAAAGCCAGTGGGAAAATGCTTTGGCACCTTCTCTTCATGAGCTCTGACACCACCGTGACTCTCTTAAGAAAGTGTGACAACAAGCTGGTGCTTTCATTCACATTGCACCTGTATTACAATACAATATGTCTTACACCTCCAGCACAGGCCATTTTTATGTGGTGAAACATGACTGCAGTGGAATTTTGTGGGAGGATGAAGCAGGGTCAAAAGAAAAAGCAATTGAATGCAAGATTATTGCTATAACGACCATCGCATATCGTATATCCATACCTTGATTAGTCGCAGGGTGGGTTGTGGCTTGCACAAATAATTGTAATAATTGTAAAGTGACACTAGTCATACTCAAGTGTAACAGACGTGTTTCACACCAACATCTGGCAACTCGTTTTCTTAAAATTGCACTTTTGCTCTGTAACGGTCACAAATTATACACATAGTTGGAGGGCTATACCATATAATTTTATTCTTTTGATATTAATCAATGAGAACCCGGTTTTAAAGTACATTTTACGAAATGAAAAGATGCACATCGGCCATGTCACAAGTGCAAGTCACAATTTTCAGCTTCCACTTTTACACAAGCATTTACACCAGGGGTGTCCAAACCACATTTGACCAAATTCCCATGATATTATAACATTCACCCAAATTAATTTTGTTGTTTTGTTGTCGTTCATAACATTGTGTAATAATAATATTGGATTTTTTTTTACTATTTACTATTAATATACTATTTAAATTTAATGCAATAAAATGACATTATTTTCCTTTATAATATTACACGGTTTTTTTTGTAACATCTTTTTTATCGTTAGAATGCAATTTTTTTTCCTCTTAATATTTTGACTTTATTTTCACAAAATTACAGGTGTTTTTTTTATATTTTTTCACATTTTCTTTTTCAGTTTTCTTTCCAAAAATGGCCTCCAGGGCACACATTGGACACTCCTGATTTATGCATACAAATGCCTCATCTCAAAAGGGATTTCTCCCCTCAAACAATCACAGTGTACTCTCTACAGTTGAGCAGATAAACATATCTGGCCACTATTGGTGAAATATGATAAGACTGCAAAATATGTCATTTTTCAAGATTTCCTCACATTTTCAACTATCAAAATTGGAATCTTAAAGATAAAGTTCACGCAGGAGGTGGTGACTAGGAAGGTGTTAAACCTTGGCAGTGGGCCATACTCGGTGTCATCCTATTTGCACATGCAGCGAAGGTATAAGAACAGATTAACTAAATGCCTCATTATCAGGCACATTTAAAACAAACCAGTAAAAGTTGCATTCATCCTCTTTAGGAGGTAGTCTTTGTTAGCCTACAATGGCTGCAATGGTAATTACAAAAGCGGAAAATAATTGTTCAGTCTCATATGACTGAAGGCCCTGAGGTTGCTGAGTAGAAGGGCTGCAGTGCTGAGTCAGTGTTTTTAAATCACTTAATGTAAGTTGCCCTAACTTTTTACTTTATTCTTTACTCCACGAGCATAGACAGTCAGATACAAATGTCTTACCAATTTCATATTAAATAAATGACCTTGGACGTGAACAATGACCAAACATGCTATAAAGACACCAGAAACAAATACATTGGAGCAAAACTAAATAAATAATTTTGGCCTACTTTTTTTTTTCTCTTTTTGATTCCTAATGGACGTGAGAAATGCATGAGCACGCGCTCGTGCACCAGTTATGCAAATGGCTGAATCCATCAGAGGGCTCCCTGTTCCGTTCCGGTTGATGACTAATCATTTATTTGACTCTGACTAATGAGAAGACGGTTGTAATCATACATTGTGCTTCAAGTAAGCGCAAAAGGCAAAAGCATGTCTCAAAAAATAATACATGTTTTTTTAAAAAGCATGGGATGATGGGTGTGATATTTTTAAAGTACCTGTTGTAAAATATTGACAATGATAATAATGATACTGCGCGGACAAATTAAGACAGTAAAAGCAAATCTTTATATGCATAAAAAAATAAAGTATATAAGTATATGAACATGATATATTTTAATGGAATAAAAACATAATAAAAATATATATATAAATAATATATAAATAAATATAATAATATATAATAAATATATAAAAATAAACAAATAAACAAAAATAAAATGAATGAATACAAACAAAGCTTGTTTTAACATTGGCTACTATTTTTTTTCAATATATACGTATAACTGTAATAAAGACTTTTTTTAAATTAAATTAATGCAACATTTTTGTGACATAATGTAGTGTTTTCAGTCCACACAGTACATAAAGAGGCACATTCTATAAAAATAGACTGAGGAGATTAACTAATTAATATGAGTTGTACAGTTATCCCTCTTAAGGCAGTTAATCGATTAACGATTAATCCAGACCTAAACATGATCGGAGAATTTCCACACAGTATCATTTCTTATTTATAAATAGAATATTTTTGTAGTTATAACAAAGAAAACCCGTTTGCGACCTTCTAAATATGATTTTTAACATTAGAGCCCTCTAGACGTGAAATAACACCCCTATAGTCACCTTTTATACTCATATTGCCCAACATAGCAGATATAGTAAGAGTAATATGCATAAGAGTAACAGTCATAAGCAAAATAAGAAGAATGGATGGATTATTGACTTTGTGGTCATGTTGTCGGACTTGCGGCCACATGTTTTGGACATGCTCTGTTGAGCTATGAAACCTAGTCAAATTAAATAGATGACTGTACATATACACACTATAAGTGCATCAGCATCTGAATGAATGAAGCCCGAACCCTGTTCACATGTGACGGGAGCATACATGAAGAACCCCCTTAGCGTTCATGCCATGTAGCCAGTGTAAGCACACATAAAACATGTGTATAGGAGGTGTCAGTATGTCGTGTTTTACACCCCCCCCCCTGTGACATCTGTTCCCGTCATGAAACGGGTAGATGGCTTTCTTTGCTGCGGAGGCTGTTGTTATTTGCAGTGCAAACATCTGCACTAACCTATTCTCATTAGAAATGCCTTCGACCCAGTTCCTTTGATTGGCTGCACAGTTGTTCATGTAGCCACTGACTGGCTACATGGGGTGTTGGGCTGGGTACAGTCAGTGAATAATAGCAATGCGGCACCTGCTTTTTTAGCTTATTTTTCTTGCAGTGTGTTTTGCATATGGTATGCAGGACATGGTTTGGAAATCCTGTTTGGCCTGCATGCTATTAGTCAGCCGCAGTATCCCCGAGGAAAACCGCATGTTCCTGCTGCATCTGGGGAGATCTCTACCATTGGCAGTCTATTATAAGAGCAAGCTGCAAGAACGCTGTTCTGATTAAATAAATACAAATGGACTACATTTATACATTACTTGGACGTATTTATAATACATGTGATCTTGCTAACCGCCATAAAACACCAAAACAGAAGACAGGAAACTGGATGGATGTTGTCAAGCACTTTTCCGTGTTTACTTCTGAAGCTATAATGTCAAATCATTCCAATTGGATATAATGGCAAAGGTCAAACATGTTGTAAAAAGACTGTATTGGGACTGTTCCTCCAGCTGCCTGAAGGCCCCCACCATTCAAATATACTGGCGACTTATATTCTGCCCAAGCTGCACCAACGTAACACATGCATGTATGCTACTTATGTCATTTGGATCTCACATGGATTTTGTGAGTAACTTAAATGTTGTACTTCAATACGATTGCTGCATTTTTTAAAAGTTATTATTATTAAATTTTAGTAGAACTGTACCAATGTTCTCCCCGTGCATGCGTGGGTTTTCTCCGGGTACTCGGGTTTCCTCCCACATTCCAAAAACATGCTAGGTTAATTGGCGACTCCAAATTGGCAAATCAATCCCAGTTTTCAAATTAATTAATCTTGATTAATCACCATTTGCTACTGTGCATCAAAAGTACTACATAATATTAGCGCGGTCAAAATTTTAATCAAATCAATCCGTTTTCAAATTAATTAATTTTGATTAATCACCATTTGCTACTGTGCATCAAAAGTGCTATATAATATTAGGGCGGTCAAAATTTTAATCAAATCAATTGCAGTTTTCAAATTAATTAATCTTGATTAATCACCATTTGGGCGGCACGGCGGTATAGTGGTTAGCGCGCAGACCTCACAGCTAGAAGACCAGGGTTCAATTCCACCCTTGGGCATCTCTGTGTGGAGTTTGCATGTTCTCCCCGTGCATGCGTGGGTTTTCTCCGGGTACTCCGGTTTCCTCCCACATTCCAAAAACATGCTAGGTTAATTGGCGACTCCAAATTGTCCATAGGTATGAATGTGAGTGTGAATGGTTGTTTGTCTATATGTGCCCTGTGATTGGTCGGCAACCAGTCCAGGGTGTACCCCGCCTCTCGCCCGAAGACAACTGGGATAGGCTCCAGCACCCCCCACGACCCTCGTGAGGAAAAGCGGTAGAAAATGAATGAATGAAAGAACTGTACCACTTGAGGGACGTCACATTAATTGTTGTTTTTGCTATGTCCCTGCAGGAGTGACAACTGTCCTGACCATGACCACTCTCAGTATCAGCGCCAGGAACTCCCTCCCCAAAGTGGCCTACGCCACTGCCATGGATTGGTTCATTGCCGTGTGCTACGCCTTTGTCTTCTCGGCCCTCATTGAGTTTGCCACGGTCAACTACTTCACCAAGAGAGGTTATGCCTGGGATGGAAAAAGCGTGGTGCCAGAGAAGGTATTTGGGTTACATATTACTTCGATGTTTACGAACTGCACCACCCGCCACTGCTTTTTGGGATAGAGGCTTAAGTGTCCACACCATAAAGGACCCATCAGACTTTTTGCACAGGGGGGCAGTTAGCACTTAACGGCTGCGAAAGCTGCATCAGGCGGGTAGCATTTAGTTGTCATCTCATGGAAAATTTAATTTGTGTAACATGACGTGAACATGAATAGTTTAGTGTTCATCTCCTGCTTTCTGCTCCACTTGTCTGTGTGCTGCGTTTAGCGATGCAACGCTGCTTCCAAAGGCTTTTTTTTCCCTTTTACAGCCTTATTGATTCGTATGAATCACAAGGTTGCTGATAAAGTTATCTGTGATGACTTTTATTTGTCTTCATATTACTGGAGGCTACTCATACTTGCCCAAGATGCTTTCGCCTTCACGATACATTCATGTTTTTTAAGTAACCTTTTAATGTTTAAAGATAAGTCAACCATAAGTCTAATTTTTAACATTTAACATAATTTTTTTAACATTTTTAACACAAGTTAAGAAAACACAAGTTAACTACAGTTTAATAACTTTATTCTATGCTACTATTAAAGAGACTAGCGTTAGATCAGCTTGATTTAAAATGTCAGTTCCTTTGGAGCTGTTCATAAGTACAAATGTACATGTATCTGTCATTTATATTTCTGTTCATATAATTCTGCAAAAGTGGGCATATTTCACACGTAGTTGCAAATGGTGATTAATCATGATTAATTATTTTGAAAACTGGGATTCATTTGATTAGAATTTTGACCGCCCTAATATTATATACTAATATTATATAGTACTTTTGATGCGTAGTAGCACATGGTGATTAATCATGATTAATTAATTAGGAAATGGGGATTCATTTGATTAAAATTTTAACCACCCTAATATTATATAGTACTTTTGACGCACAGTAGCAAATGGTGATTAATCAAGATTAATTAATTTGAAAACTGGGATTTATTTGATTAAAATTTTGACCGCGCAAATATTATGTAGTACTTTTGATGCACAGTAGCACATGGTGATTAATCGAGATTAATTAACTTGAAAACGGATTGATTTGATTAAAATTTTGACCGTGTTAATATTATGTAGTACTTTTGACGCACAGTAGCAATTGGGGATTAATCAAGATTAATTCATTTGAAAACGGATTGATTTGATTAAAATTTTGACCGCGCTAATATTATGTAGTACTTTTGACACACAGTAGCAAATGCTGATTAATCAAGATTAATTATTTTGAAAACTGGGATTGATTTGATTAAAATTTAGACCGCCCTAATATTATACAGTACTTTTGACGCACAGTAGCAAATAGTGATTAATCAGGATTAATTAATTTGAAAACTGGGATTGATTTGATTAAAATCTCTTCGCAAAGATTTGGTCAGTTGAGTCAGTCAGTCTGAATTGTGCTTTAGGGTCTTTGGGGTGTTTTATTTTTGGTAAATTTTTCAACAATCAAGAGCCTGTTGTAAATGTTATATCCAATATGTAATGTAACATTTTATTCATGTTTTTTTTTCCTCCCCCAACAAACCAACAGCAAAAGAAGAAGAAGGAGTCTCTCCTGAAAAAGAACAACACCACAGCATACCCGGCTGCCACTGCTACAGCCTTCGCCCCCAACATTGCCAGGGACCCTGGATTGGCCACCATTGCCAAAAGCGCTCCGCCGCCCCCGACCGAGCCCAAGGAGGAGCCAAAGCCCAAACCTCCCGAGGCCAAGAAGACCTTTAACAGCGTGAGCAAGATTGACAGGATCGCCAGAATAGCCTTCCCTCTGCTCTTTGGAACCTTTAACTTGGTCTACTGGGCCACCTACTTGAATAAGAAGCCCAAACTGCAGGGGGTGACGCCACACTAATCCATCTTTGGCTCCTTTTCACTTCTACCTATAACTTTCATTTTCTTTGGTATTCTTCCTCAACAGAAAAGAAAAAAAGAGAAGAAAATGTGTTTATTTTCAAACAAACATGATGTCCATGCTGGTTTGAATCCCCAGTCGTTGCATTGCTTCTGTTTATCAACATTTTGAAGATTTTGAGAAAACAAAACAGAGACATGAAAATATATTAAAAAATAACATTGATACAGACTTTTCAGAGGGGTTGCTGTTCAGGTGCGGGAAGACGCTTTTAAGAAACGCTAGCGTAAATATATAGCCAAGAGGAGAATGCTATTCCACAAATAGACCAATCTCGTCCAGGGCTTTTTCTTTGTGGTTCTTATTTTCAGGGTTCCGGGGAGAATATGTACTTTGCAAAGAAAGGGGAGTCTCCAGACTATTTGATGAGTGAAAGAACAAACGTGGTTCCAATGAGGGAGAAGTTCCAACAGTTTGACATGAAACCGCCCTTACTGCCCAACAGTCTATGTTACACCATACCGGAGGTTCAGCTTGTTCGGCGACTGTTCTGTTTTTGCATTGAAACCAAATCGGAAAATCTGGAGATAGATATAGTAACAGATTTCACTGTTTATTGTTGAAATCCACATGGCTGCTAATTCAGTGGAAAACACGTACGTCCTAATCTTGTGTCTCAAGTTTAGTACTTTTACTCTCGGCGAAAAACAACCCAACTATTTATTGTTCTGATTGATATTTTATGATAAACGATACAAATTGGGGTTACATGTTTTTCATTGGGTGGCGGCCATTTCAAATGAACTGCACAATAACTTGACCCGTGACACATTTGTAGGAATATGCATTGCTGTTTCTCCAATGAAAAGCATGTATCGTATCGTCCATTTTTTTTTCATTTTTGTCATATTTGCATTTTTTTTTTTAAATGTCCTAACATTGGGAGATGCATGCTTTTCATAGTAGAGTAGAGCGACAATGCGATATGTATAACCTACATGATTTAATGTTAGGGTCAACTTCAAAAGAACCCCAATCTCACTAAAAACGGGTGAAGTACTGTGTTTTTACATATCTTGTCATATCCTACAAACTACTTGTGGGAATACACGGCCCAATCACCTACAGTTAAGCCCCAAATTATTCATACCGTGACCGGATTTCTAGTTAAAGTGCATTTTTTTGCGTTAAATGGGGATTTTTCTAGCTGGAAATGCGTCAAAAAAAGAAAGAATCTAAGCTACTAAATGGAGCAAAGGATATGTGATTCAACAATAACTTCATATGTGGTCAGGTATGAATCATTTTGGGTTTAAGTGTGTAATTATACCATTTGGTAATGTGGCCAAAAGGCTCACTTAGACACAATATGGTTGCATTATCTTATTACTGTATTGATGGTTACTGGTATTGGCTTTATGTCATTTATTTAAGCACAGACGGACATGGTAAAAGGCACGTGTTATGTGTATATGTGTGTGCATATGCATGGGCAGGGCATCCTAAAAAACAAAAATACTAACAATGATTGACGGAAGGCTTCATTTGTTTGCCCCCAAAACGTCCATTCTCATATTCTTCTAAATATGTTGAGGGGGGGGGTTTGTGCAATAGCAATAAAACACACGTCTCAGTGGACAACAATCTAGTCATCTCTGCTTCGAAATGAAAATAACAGGTATTTTCCTTTTATTAATATTTGTAAATATTATCAGATGTTAGCGATGTCAATATGTTGAACTAAAGGGTATGAACAACGCGTTTTGTTTTGGGTTTTTTTTGCTTCCAAATATATGTTGTTGTTGTTTTTTTTAAACAGTCTCAACAAAGACGTGTAAAAACTTGAGTAAGAATGTAAAGAATTGTCTCAATATCTTTTTTTTTTTGCATTCATCACACAAACATTAGTTCCTGTTTTTATTGCTTCATGGACCCGGGGGGAGGGGCTTGTTTGCCAAACGTTAAAGTAAAGTTAGCTAAAGAAGGACGAGGCACACTGAGGAGGAGAAGTGCCTTTTCCATATTTTAACAGATGGTACCCTGATGGTTTTACATCTTGCATTTTCTATCCCACCGTGTCCCCTTGAGCTTTCATGGTTTTTTGGTTTTTTTGTGTGTGTTCTTGGGTTTTTTTTCGCCCCTTTTTGTGTGTTTTTAGCTGAAAATTAACACTCAGAAAGTACCAGCGACACTGCCTTCAGTATCACATGCCCCCTTTTTTTGAATTGATTTGTTGCTGCTTTTGTTGGAAAGCATCAGCAGAGAGAAAAAAAGACAAGAAAGAGGTGAAAGGATGATGAAAATGAATATATATTTTTGTAGCATGATGTCAACCCTACTTCCAAATACAGTAAAGCGAACGGATATTTTTTTTTTCGTCTTGGACGTTGCTTGCTTTTTTTTTTCTTGTTTTTTGCGTATTAACTTTTTGTGGCTCGTCAAATATTAGGAACAGCCCAGTTGAAAATTCAGTTAATGTAGCAATATTTCTTAGCAAGGGCTTTTATTAAAAAGGACCTGAAGTTGACATTAGTGAGGGAATGATTGACACTGTAGCTTTACATCGAAAGTTAGACAATTGTATGCTGCAAATGTCCAGTTTAGTTATGTACACATTTGCCATCAACAAAATATTGACTTTAATTCTAATTCCATTTTAGAAATCTAATTCAATTAAATTTTGTGTTTGTTTTGTATTGACACTTTAACATAATTATTTTTTTCTGAACAAAGTCCCAGTTTATTTTTTGTTAATTAATTGTGATTTAATTTAGCATTATTTTTATTTATTCACTGCTTAATGTAGTTGCTCCATCTCCACAAATATCATATTCGAAGTGGCAGGAATCCAAGGTCAATTTTCATTTAATTTAGTATAATTTACTTTTGATTAAGATATTATTTCTACATTTATTTTGTACTTTTTTTGGTAACATTTTACATGGCAGCCATGCAGAAATCCATTATTTTTTTTAAGTTAATGGTCATTTAAATTTGCTTTATTTATTTTTTAATTTATAACAATTTTTTGTATTTTTTTTTTTTTTACATTTACTTGGCCAGAAGCCTGAGAGAAATTTGTTGATTTGTGTATTGTTTTATGTATTTATTGCGGGGAGGAAACCAAATTATTTATACATATATATATATATATATATATATATTTATTGATGGTCGTTGCTTTATCTTTATTTTATTTGCATTATCACAATTACGTAACCTGTCCCCTACAGGCCACTTATCCTACCAGCAGAAGGTCAAAGAAGTGCAAAGTTCAGGGTGAAGAGTTGTATAAAAGATAGAATCATAAATAAACTTGTATGTATGTTGATTATCATGAAAAAGATATATAAATATATATATAGAAATATACATATGTAAAATACATGACGCATACAGTATTTGATTCTATTATTGAAGATATTAGCTTAAAAACGACGATGACTATTGTTTGTATTCTCAACCTATTGTTATGCATTTTGCACATTTAGATGAATAATAACATTACATTTATGTAGTTGGCTTCGTGCTATGCAAAGGACAGCTTCGAACCACCAACCATCAACCTTGTCTCCTCGACCATTGTGTTTCAGACTTACAAGCTATTATAAGGAGAAAATAAATCAATATATATAAAAAAAAGAAGAAGCTTAGCTTTTTATATCAGCTGTGCCACTCATTAGCTTTTTTATGAAACCATGGCCACACAGGGTGACATCAAAGAAAAACAGCAGATTATGTCCTTTTGTTTGTGCGTTGGATTTGAGAGGAAAAGGCTTTCGTTGTTGATTGCACTTTCTTTCTCCAGGGTCGTGCAATAAAATGACTGAATAAAGACGAAAAAAAAAGGAGCTAAAATGTAACAAGGTCTTCTTTTTCCAAGACCAGGGGTTTGATTGTTGCGTTATATTCTTACATAAATTGACTATGAAAAGTTTTCCCACCCCAGAACTGAATGAAAACCTTACATATATTTAACATGAATTTGTATGACGTTTCCATCAGCAATGTAGTCCATCAGCGGCAACTTACCCTTGCACTTAGTCCTCAAAATCCAGCACTGAATTTACCAAAATTACCTGGATTTCGGTGATGAAGAACGTAGTTCAAAAGAGTAATACAAAAATGCCTAATCTAAAAAAATATGGTCTCACAAATTGCTCGGCGTTTACCAGATGGCTGCGGCACGCCATCATGGAAGACGATGCAAGCAATGCAAACATATTACTCTTTTGAACGCATATTGTTTTGTTTTGGTTCTTCCAACTGAAACTGGACTTGGTTAAGTCACCGTTGATGGACTACACCGACTGACTGGGATGTTACACAACTTCATTTCGAAAAAAAGGCAGGTCAGATTTTGCTACACTTTTACGCTCCGCATAGAGAATGTGAAATATGAGGTACAGGTACAGTGCAATCATGAGCTTCCGACTTTTATCTTCTCGTCAAACGTATATATGTACATATATGTGTGTGTACATATATATGTCTATATGTATATACCACATGTGTTATGTCTTTTTGGTTTATTTTGGTTTTATTTAAGACAAATCATCAGCAGCACTTGCTTAAATGGGTCTATTAGTTCTTATAGATATACTACTGGAGTCATTTTCTTGTATTTTTATCCAAGCAAATATGGATTTTCACTGATATTAAAAAAAAACACAACCCAATTTTCTAAAGCACAAACAAGCGGAATATAAGGCAAGATAAAGGGTGATATGGTACACATATGGACAATGAAACAGACACTATAGAAGTGGCCACTGGGATGTGTTGTTGACAGGATTCTGATGGATGGAGATGAAAGCGGTGGTGAACTTGTAAATGTTTTCTTTTATTTTGGTTTGGTTTTTTGGTTATGATATGGCCCTGTAGATTCCGATTCACTGCATTAGTCTTTAAATAAAAAGGAAATAAATGAATGAGGCTGCCGGTTTATTGTGTTGTGTTGTGAAGATTTGTACATTAGAAAAATGACAAATTAAGGGGGAAAATATGACTTATGAATTTTTCATTAATTCTTTCATTTTCTACCGCTTATCCTCACGAGGGTCGCGGGGGGTACTGGAGCCTATCCCAGCTGGCTTCGGGCGAGAGGCGGGGTACACCCTGGACTGGTCGCCAGCCAATCACAGGGCACATATAGACAAACAACCATTCACACTCACATTCATACCTATAGACAATTTGGAGTCGCTAATTAACCTAGCATGTTTTTGGAATGTGGGACCGGAATACCCGGAAAAAAACCCACACATGCACGGGGAGAACATGCAAACTCCACACAGAGATGGCTGTGGGTGGGATTGAACTTGGGTTTCCCAGCTGTGAGGCCTGCGTGCTAACCACTCGTGCACCGTGCAGCCCTACTTATGAATGTAAAATACCAAAAAATGGGTTTTCATGAAAATGAGTTTGCTAATAAATGAATGTGATATAGAACAAGACCTCTGCAGGTTCGATAAAATGTGTGTAGAGTCATGGCATGGAATAGTCTTTCAAAGTCGGCATTTTTCCTGTGTCACTCCGAATAAAAGGCACCGACAAAATCGACTCGGGCATTCCGCAAAACTATTTTGTGTTGAAAGTAATTGTCGCAACAATAAATTTGATATAAAAAGGCACGGCAAATAATGTGCAGTTAACCTGGAACACAGTGGATCTTTTGGGGGGTTTAGAGGCTACTGAGATTAAATAATTTACTCAGTAATTTAACTGAGTCAGTTTCTTATTTTGGCTAACTTCTGCTTCATGGAGGATAATGTAAGGTGGTATTCTCAGACTGAAAGGACAACATTTGCATTCTGGGGCAGTTGTGAAATCCCACTGTGAATCACAAGGGTGACAAATAAAAATAAATGCATTTATTTACATCTATATGTTTATGTATTTGAAAACATAATATATTATTTGTGTGGTATCTGTTTATGACTTAATAACATGTTTGAAAACTGCCATAATGCCCAATTTCGTAAGGGCCCCTGCCTCACAATGCTGCAGAAAAACCGCAGCACCCCAGTTTCCAGCAGCACTCATGCAATCCTACACCATGAAGCTACCACCAATATGCTCATATATAAACAAGACACAATTACTACAATTGCTACTCACTTGTATTGCCTGCTATTTAGACAATAAGGTTAGACAATAAGCTGCACAATGACTACTTTAAAGTATCTCTATAGTATGGTCCCTTGAGTAGATATACTGTAATAAAAATAAATGTTCCGCCTTTGCTCTCAGCTTTCTGCCTCTGCTCTCCAGGCGGCACTTCATCCCCCATGTCTTGTCCCACTCCACGCTACACCACAACGCCAAGACTTCAGGTGCAGTGGAACGTGCGCTCCTTCCCTTCCAAGCATGTGAGCTTCCGCAGCCCTTATGTAATAAAACTGCTTCTTCTTTTTTTTTTTTACTCTTGCTCTATCTGCCTACTTCTCCAACAAAAGCTCAGATTAAAGCGGTGTTTATTCTTGCACACACTTTGCCTCCGCATTGTCTTGCAAGTCACCATGGCAATGAGTGTCAATTTGATGGCATGCCTGAAAAGGCTGAAGACCAGTTTTACACAATTGGCACACAATTAGTGACTGAAAACGGCGCATCTCGGCATGATATGCCAACCTCCTGAACGACTTACACGACTTACAGCTAAGTCAAGTACCGTTTATGTCTGGTGTACAACATAGCATGCCACTGACGAAAAGACAGGAAGCAGAACTGGAGGTAGCAGAGATGAGGATGCTGAGGTTCTCATTGGGAGTGACCAGGATGGATAGGATCAGGACCGAGTACATCAGAGGAACATAACATGTTAAAGGCCTTGGAGATAAAAGTCAGAGAGGCCAGACTGAGATGTCCAGAGGAGAGATAGTGAATATATTGGTAGAAAAGATGTTTCTGGATGTCGTAAAGGAAGACATGAGGGTAGTTGGTGTGAGAAAGACAGATACAGAAGACAGGGTTGGATGGAGGCGGTTGATTTGCTGTGGCGACCCTTGAGGGGAAAAACCAAAATAGACAGAAGAATTTGTCCCACGTAACTGAAGGCATCATCCATAGATTCATTATTTCCTCTTACAAGATTTTGAGCTCCAGAGAAAAAGTTCTCATTGCAGAAAAAAAGATGATTTATCTCTCAGCTGCAGAGAGTGAGGAAAGAGTAGGAAGAAGGCATAAACAAAGAAAAGTACGGGAGAGGGTATTATTGCTTATTATTACTAGTTATTAATGTATATTCACACCGATTTGCACCAGGTAGTGGCTTGGTTTGCGTACTGGTACGCTTTGTGTACTGGTACGCAGCCCTGCCCAGTTTACACATACTTCACACTTGTTTACAACCCATTCACTCATTGCCACACCATCGGCAGACATATGTAGCATTATAACACATAGATAAACCATGATGATGAGTGCGTAAACCCACCCTAGGCTTATTATAACAAGCTATCCATTCCTAATCATCACACTTGGAGATTTCTATAGTCCCTGTCGTCCCCTCGCTCATGTGCCATCCCATCACTTCATTGTCTTCCCTTTGTTACCAAATTACCTTTTGAAGGTCTCCACTCTTTGCTGGGACACGTATCAGCATCTGTGATTCGGATTTCAATTGGAATGAATAAATGCATGCACAAACAGTCATTCAAAGCAGGCACCTGAAGAAAAAAGATAATTGCTTTAGGCTGTGAAGCCAATGGAAGTGGGTTTTGGGGTTTTCCTGTGTGGGGACAAAAGGACAAGTTGTTGTTTTTCAAGTCTTTTGTTTGACTTTAAATTGAATATGCTTGTTCTGCATGTACTCGGGTTGCATGGAATTACTGTGTAAAAATAAAGTACTGTTTAATCCTAAAATCCAATTTCACACATTTCCATTTTCTGTTCATCTGTATTAGCAGGCTAAAAAGGACGTTTTGTAATAAAAACATATAAACAACACAGTTGGACTTATACCGTGTATCAATAACATGACAATATTGCATGCAAACTGGAAAATGTACACAAACCAAAGCTAAAGTTGCCAAAAATCATAATCATAATGTTAAAGAATCATTACAAAAAATCCTAGATCCGTGATCCGTATCCCATATCTGACAATTCCTGAAAATGTCATCCAAATCCATCCAGAACTTTCCAAGTTATTTTGAACATAAACAGAAAAGCGCTGTCAAAAACATAATCTCCGCGCTGACCCTGATTTTGTCACACAATTCCTCTTTTTATTTACCTTTGAGTCACATCTCTGCAGCAGAAGCACTCATTCTCAACTCTCCCATCAGTCAAGGATTGTTTGTTTTGCTCCAATATTCATAGAATCCTTAGAAACGCTTATTTGCACGTTGCTGTGCTGTAAATGAGCGGTATGACTTTTTCCACATCGAGCTCTAAGGAACGTTATTTTCCACATTCTCACATCAGACTTCAGTGGCTACTTCTCCAATGATGTGTTATGTCAGGTAATATTGCATCACATTTGCACTTTTGAACAGTGCTACAGTTTCAGAGCATATATCCATATCTGGACTGCTCTATCGCAGTATCATTTTTTTCCAAAAATGTCCTAATTCAGAAATGATCACTGTTTTATGGTTGACTATGGCCTATTATTAGTTCAAAAATATTGAAATACAAGTTATATGTAGTCTTTTGGTTAATAGGTGTCAGTAATGTTACATTGATGAGATATGACATTACAATTAATGTCACCCATTCATTCATTTATTCATTTTCTACCGCTTATCCTCACGAGGGTTGTGGGGGTGCTGGAGTCTTTCCCAGCTGTCTTCCAGGCGAGAGGCGGGGTACACCCCGGACCGGTCGCCACCCAATCACAAGGCACATATAGACAAACAACCATTCACACTCACATTCATACCTATAGACAATTTGGAGTCACCAATTAACCTAGCATGGTTTTGGAATGTGGGAGGAAACCGGAGTACCCGGAGAAAACCCACGCATGCACGGGGAGAACATGCAAACTCCACACAGAGATGGCCGAGGGTGGGAATTGAACTGGTCTCCTAGCTGTGAGGTCTGCGCGCTAACCACTAGACCGCCGTGCCGCCCTCTATATCCAACATGATAGACTAAAATAATAAAGTTATCCCTCCATTCTGTGTGGAAGTGGTAAGTTTTTGGCTTCTTACTTTGTCCTTCTTCCCCACTCCATTTGAAAACCTTTCCTAAGTTGAGGATAAATTGGATGCTAACTAGTTATCGCAGTAGCATGCTAATACTTACAGCCATGTCTGTCTCTTGAGTCCCTGCAGTCATCCTATAGTGTGTGCATGACAGTTGTGCAATGGGGTGTAAATAAAGAATGATAGGAGTATAAAGGTGACTATAGGGGTGTTATTTCATGTCTACAAGGCTCTAATAATGTCATTTAGAAAGTCATAAACCGGGTTTCTATTCTCTATCACCGAAAATATTAAATTTCTTAATATTGGAACCAATTAACTGCGATAAACAAAGTGAGACAGTATTGTAGTCATGAAGCTGACGGATTGAAACACATTGTCTTTGCAGACAAATTGTCCATTATATTCCCTATCCTGCCACCATTGTCTCCAAATCTTGGCATCAACAGCACCACAGATTCAAATCACCACTAATTTCTCTTTGTTGCCATCCAAGTGTGTTCATGTCCAAATGTGTGTACATGTACGTTGAACACACAAAAGGCAGAACAAAGAACAATGACAAGCCTAAAAGCTGACACACGCTTCCCACGTCATTTCTTTTGTAAATTATGATCACAATATATTCATTTAATGCCAACTTCCTCTACGCCAAACTCCTTATTCACTATTACTTGGCTAACATTGCCTTTAATTATGAATGTGAGAACTACCCAAGGGGATGAGGCACATACACTGTATAGTTTACAGTATATTGTGTGACTGAGATTTAACAAGTCTGCCCAGAGGAACTTTTGCATTAAAGTTATTACTTCGGAACATTTTTGATCATTTCCAAAAGCCCCTAAGTGATTACTAAGTCTATTGAACTGACTATAGCATTAGCATTTAGAAGACTCAGTACATTAAAATCACTATAATATATAGAGTGTATTGCTGTGCTATAGATCTCGAGTGTTGCACAATAGTAAAATGGATTATAGACTAGCAACAAAATATGACCTCTACATTTTTTTTTTAGTGGTACCTCGGTCTTTGTCATTAATCCATTCTAAAAGTTAGATAAAAACCAAAAAAGGACAAAAATGGCATCAATATGTCCCATAAGATCTGTTCCAGACACACACAAATGTTCACCCAAAACCATTTTTATAGCAAATAATTCTAGTTTTACATTAGTTGGCAATGACAGTGATGAGCGGAGGAAAGGGTTCCAAACTTAACTTTTAAGAGTGATGCTTACAAATTTGAAGATACATACATTTTAGTGGTATTTTTGTATTTTATAGTAATAGATGAACAATAACATGTTTTTTTCCACAAATAAATCTGGCAAACTTTATTTTTTATGGCAAAATCAAATGTTCATTAACATGTTTTGTATAAAATGCAGTTTGAATAAATGGTCCAAAATTAATTCCTATTTATGGTTATTATTTTAAATAAATGTATGATCCAAACTAGTGTAAATTGAAGACATTTAACATACAATATAAACATTCAACATCCAATCAAAGTTGCAAACCCGATGTGTTCAGTTTCATCTCGACTTTATGAAGCCAAACAGTTTCACCTGCTCATTTTTCTTGTGACCACAGTTTCACCCTGCAGGGATTCAAGTTCAGTTCAAGCTCACGTTTTTCATTTTTGCTTCTACACTCTGTGTGCTCTCGTTTGCCTTTTTCCTCCCTCATTCGCCACCCCCACGCCCCAAACTGCTAAAAAAAAAGTTTCTTCCCTCTAAAAGGCCTGGCGGATGTCCTTTGTCGAAACCAATCGCCGGCATGCGTGTGATCTAACAAGCTGGGAGGTTCAAAAGGCTAGCGAGCTCCTTTCTGCTCAGCCACACATTGTCATTCAATCATATCCTGTTACCGTGATATGCCCCGTTCAAAGTGTCCACTCTGTGAGAGAGGGAGAAGCCACTGGAAGTGCACAAACTGCATCAAATTGAATTAAATGAGCAGAACATTATGTATTTATTTATTTTATTTTTTTGCTTTTAGTGCCTTTATCAAGTTTACAGACTTTCTGGGTCCGAAAAGCCATTGTGTGTCTTCTTGCGTTGGTTGGTGTGACCTTGAAGATGAAATCGACACTCATCAACTTAAAAAAAACTGCAAGAGTGGCTAAATTTACAACTTAAAACACTCACAAATATAGTGTTTACCTCAAGGCTGTATGATAGCCTCCACACTCTACATCACTTTTGTTGATTTTGTAGCAGTTTCGTCGATATTGTTACACTTGTGGTGTTCTCGGTCAAAAGTTAGCACCATAGGAAATGAATTGGTATCCAGATTATTTTCATCCAGTTGAGAAAATATCCACAGCACACACATTCTACACATTTCAGACTGAACAATGTCTTTTGTGGGTACAAATCCCGCCTTCCTAATGAAACAATGTATAAACAATGTATCTTACACACTAGTTAGACTTTGAATGAAGTACGGTAAAGAGATGGGTTGTTTACATTCATTCATTCATTCATTTTCTGCCGCTTATCCTCACGAGGGTCACGGGGGTGCTGGAGCCTATCCCAGTTGTCTTCGGGCGAGAGGCGGGGTACACCCTGGATTGGTCGCCAGCCAATCACAGGGCAAGACAAACAACCATTCACACTCACATTGATACCTATGGAAAATTTGGAGTCGCTAATTAGCCTTAGCATGTTTTTGGAATGTGGGAGGAAACCGGAGTACCCGGAAAAAACCCACGCATGCACGGAGACAACATGTAAACTCCTAGCTGTGAGGTCTGCCCACTAACCACTTGACCACTGTGCAGCCCCTTTACCATACTTTACCATACAAAAAAACCACATACTGGTTCAGATGCTTTTTTTCCACTGAAAAGTGCGCAACACTGTGAAAAATCTGCCTGTGAGGTTTTGGTGACACGTCTCCACTGTCAGCCAATTTACCATTACGCAGGCTGCGCTTTGCCTGCGCCACCGAATAGACTTTAGGTCCGAGCTGGAGAGCTTTCTCTGCACCTTTGACAAGCTGTTTTGTTACAAATTTGTCACTGCGCCAAGCTAAAAATGTGAACTCCTCCCCCGGTGTGCCGCCACGCCCATCTCAGACTAGTTGTCCCACGTGTTGAACGCTCTGTCACACAGAATGAGCAAGTATGTCGACTTCCCATGCACTCGGGGCTGAGTAAATGATACAAAACATGACTTTGAACAGTTGCTGGCTACCCCAAAATAATAGGTGAAATAGAGAGCACTCATGTGGAACATGTTCCCCCCTCATCCCCTCTCTGCAGTCAGTAGCAGATGCCCACTCCTTATTGGGCGGTCCACACCACTTTTGCACCAGTTAAAAATTGCACATGCAATCATAGTAGATCACCAGCAACAGCTAATGTCACATGCAATTTTTTGTTTGTTCACACAAACATACTCGATCAAAAAAACATTAAAGGAACCTTTGATATTAACTGCAGTGAGGTCAAGTTAGGAAAGCTGACATTAGGACAGTGATGTTCAAGGTTTAAGGCATTTTCCAAAAAAATGTTTGTCAAAGTTAAGAAGCTTTAGTGTATTCCACCTTCATTTTGATAAGTGCATTGACTTCTGCAGCAGTGAGCGAATACATCCAGTATATCATGCCACCGAAGCTGCTTTTCAAGAGCATACATTATTAATTAACGTAAGGATGAGACAGTGTGACCCAGAATGTTAAACATGAATTGTACATGTAGTTGGCATACATCTTGCTTTGTGCCACATTTAATAAAAAAAAATAAAAAAACACATTTAAGGATTTTGTTTTCCCTCCATTCATCCAGCCTTCGGTCTCCATACTCTCAATCTTACCCTGAGTGTGTGCCATCCGCACACACGGCGCACGTGCCAAACGGTAAATCAAGCCTCGATCGACTGCGCACAATGACTTGACACGCATCTCACATCAGTTCCCCCGGGGAGGATGCATGGGATGCTAACGGCATCCATCAAGAGACAAATGCAAACACCGAGGAGAGCAAATGGATCCTGAGCAGGGTTGCTAGCAAATGAAAACATATGGACGCTTCTTCTCCTCGGAAGCAGCGAACATCAGTTGTTGTTATAAAGTACCATCAAATACAGGCAGCTTTAAGGCTTTGTCGGAACACCTTTGTAAAATAACTCACGACAACCATTAATAAAAATGTTGCTCTTCTAACAACAGGCGGTTGGGGAGCCAACTTGTCTTTTTTTCCTGTTAAAGGAGAACGTCATTGGTGGGGGCGGGGTTAAACACGCGCAACGCTGTGACTTTGTTGCCAAATCTGACGACATCACAAACCCTCTTGGCAACATATTTTTTCAAAAGCGACCAGCCACAAATCTAACAACTTTTTCTACCGTCGTTGGAGAGTTTTCTGGTACAGTATTTAGGACTTAACAGTGAAAGCACTTATTGTCTGGCAGTTTCTGTTTGAACTCTGCTGGTCCGCCGTTCTCCAAAGCAGTCAGAAGTGGTCAGTGTGAGCTCTATGCATACATGAGTCATGCAACCACGAAGCACAATGCCGCCACGGCAAGTCCTTCCTCATTTTCTTCGTACTTCTTGAAGTATTACATTGTTTATACTCAATCAACATGGAACAATGTTTCTGTCAAACATTAACCTTTTCATCAGTTACTATTATATGGAACGGATGGAGGTTAGGATTAAAGTGGTCCAATAATGCAATTTTTTTTACCTTTTATATTGAGTTGTGGTCTCCTATAGAGCAGCTACACACAATAACCCGCACAGAAAACCTTTAGATTTTCCAGAATCTGCACCTATTCCAGCTGTATTTCCTTTGATGGGTGTTTCCTGCCAAAACGGTCCGTTTTAATTTATTGTGATTTAATTTATTGTGATTGGTCACACACACAACGTACTTCCTATCTATGGACCATATGAGGAAGTATGCCCCTCTGTGACATCACAAAGGGGCAGTTTTACCACACCTTTTGAAACCCAGCGTTTTGAGTCATCCCAAACTTCTTTCAGAGCTCACTTCCAAATGCGCTAACCTCATTATCAGAAACTTTGGCATCGTTTAACATGAGAATACAACATACTAACTACATTCCACAAAAGTGGAAAAAGCATACTAGGTTCCCTTTAAATAAGCTTTTTTCCCACGCACAATTCCTACTCTGTTTTGGACATGTGGAATTGTGAATTGTACTATGTGATATATTCCAATGTAATTTATATGCATATTCAAAATAAATAGAACTATTACCTTTACTGTGTATAGTAAAAAGTTAACTACTACATATTAATGAATCCCTCAACACTTACTAAACTGAGGCCTTGTGTGATGTCATATAAAATATACAGATACAACGGGAAGAAGTCAGAGGTTTTTCTATAATGTATTTTTACCAAAAATTGCGCTTTAAGTTAGCATTGTGTGACCTGAAGCCACATCGGACTTGAGAACATTCATTGTTTTCACATTGCTGGCCAAAAAGATGCATCTTTGTCTCCCTCCCTTAAAAAATCTCTGCAGTTTTTGCTGACAATTATTCAAGGTCTGTTTGATTTAACATGATTGAGTAGACAGGAGCCATCTAAAGGACAAATACATTTAATAACCATCATTGGCAACAATTCCCCACTGCCTAAAATAATATTTGAAATAAATTGTTTATTTCTAAGATTGTTTTTGCTTTCCGCAGCCTTGCTGCTAATGCTGATGTACTCTAATTTGCCGCTGTTGACATTTGGAACACCCACCCCCTGAGGCTATTTACTTTCCAATTTACATTCTTTTGATTATTTTGTGATATAATCCAAATTGTGTCATCTGGCCATGCGAGCCTTCACAGCATGTAATAGACAGGAGGGATAGATCAATAGATTTGGGTGCAAGCCTCTTTAAAATGCTCGGAGTATTATTAAAGGGCTGCTGCTGCTGCAGAGGAGATGCTCTTGAGAAAGAAGAGAGTGAAAGGATGAGATGGGGAGGGAGCGTCCTTTATTATTCATCAGCTCATCTCACTGCAGTCAATCCAGCAGGGGGAGGTGTTGCAATAGTTGGATGATCACAGGCAAAGCTAGTTATTAGAAACATTATTACCCCTTTGAATACACATATAGGATGCTGTGTGTATGTGCTGGTCGTCATACGGCACTAATGTCCCTTTAATACTCTGATGTTTGTCATCTCAGGACGGCATGATTGCTGCTTTCCAACTGACTAGTGTCACCGCTACAATCGGTGCATATGCTGCCCTTTCCGATCCGTATTATTGCACAAAATTAAACTCATAAAATTCCAATCTCCTTGAATTTTTCATAAGCCGCTGTTCTGTTGAGAAGAGGTGGGAGGGGTTACTCCCTCGTACTGAGAAGCAACTAAATAAGTTAGACACAAACTAAACTGGGGGCTGCACGGTGGACGAGTGGTTAGCGCACAGACCTCACAGCAAGGAGACCAGGATTCAATTCCACCCTCGGCCATCTCTGTGTGGAGTTTGCATGGTTTTCTCCAGGTACTGAGGTATTCATTCCAAAAACATGCTAGGTTAATTGGCGACTCCAAATTGTCCATAGGTATGAATGTGAGTGTGAATGGTTGTCTGTCCATATGTGCCCTGTGATTGGCCTGCGACCAGTCCAGGGTGTACCTTGCCTGTCACCCGAAGACAGCTGGGATAGGCTCTAGCACCCTCTGCGACCGTCGTGAGGAAAAAGCGGTAGAAAATGAATGCATGAATGAACTAAACTGTCCAAGCAGATGTAACACACTCAACTTCAGCCTCGGATACATCTGAGATAAATGCAATTTCTTAGCTTTGAGTTTTTATTAGGGCCATCATCCGATCAGAAGCGTTGACCTACATTCACAAACAAAATGTTTGTTTTTGTTCCAAGAAATTATATTCATTTATTCCCAAAAGTCTACTATCTTCATTTCGTGCATGTCTCTTGTCCGTACTGCTTCCAGTCATATACGGTAGTCCCTTGCCACATCGTAGTTCGAACATCGCTCCCTCACTCTATCATGAGTCAAAAACTATTGAAAGATAAGTCATATGTAGCATTCTGGTCACTAGTCATCAGTAATGACGAGACACAAGATTATGTTACATTAAGTCAGCCCATTGTTTGCCCATTCTGTGTGGAAGTGGTTTTTAGTTTCTTACTTTGGCCTTCCCAACTCTGCTTGAAAATAAATAAAGAGGCTAACTCGCAAATTTACAGTATTTAAGGCAGCAGTGGCGGTACGGTTATGGTATGGGGCAGTACGAGTGCTCCCAGCGCTGGCGAGATGCGGTTCATTGAGGGGAACCCCAGCATATATTGTGACAGAATCTACAAGGTCAACTGCAAATTCACATTAATTTGTGACCCGTGCAGGAACACAGCTGTTCCAGGTGTTGATTAATTTAATAAGACACCTTGAGCATCTTTTCCATATAAAACACTATTCCTGTATCGTCATAAATACCCCTTAATGCCTCGCATTCTATCCTACTTTGTATTTGCTGGACTTTTAGTTTGGAAAGTAGACACACTCGGGTGTCAACAGAAAGAGAATGTTGAACAAAGAGCCATTGTGAAGGCCAAGCATGCACCTAGCCTCAAGTGCAGGTTCATGCAAGGTTAGCCTGTGATTGACAGATCATCAGATATGCCTCCACCAGGGCACAACCGGACCACCGCTATCTTGCCTAACCGTCTCACTCCACCTCTCTAGTGACTCTTGAGCCTGCTTCGGAGTGTCTGCCACAGGCACCTTCAGAAGAGATGGTTATGGAGCGAGACGAGCGGGATGGATACTGGAGGAATGGGGAAAAGGATACGGATGAGGAGGATGATGGATGGATGGATGGATGAATGGATGGAAAAATCCTATAGAGATTTGAAACCTGGCCAGAAAAGGCATCAAACAAAATCCATGATGTGCCTCACAGAATGTGAGAACATTTGAGCTACACTAAATCAAATCATGTATCCAGGTAATTGTCCTCATGCTACATCATAAGCTCCAACCACATCACTTCAACATGTGGCATTGCCATTGTAGTTAAGATATAAATTCATATGTTAATACATGACATGTTATTTTAAAGCAGATGCTACCATTATGCATGCATTAAGCAACATTGAATGTTAAGGAAAGTGTCCATAATGTCAATTTACATACAGACCAACCTTATCAAATCCCATTGGTTCTGCAGCAAGTGAGGAAATGATCTACGCGGCATATCAAATAACTCAAGCCATTAAAATGCAAAGTTAAATTGCTCTTTGCAATTGCATATTTGGGTCATAAGATTTTTTTTCTGCATCAATTACACGTCCGTAAATATCAATTTTCCTATTTTCCATGCAGGGAAACTACTGTATGTTGTCATTATATCATATCATATGTCATATCATATTATATAATTTGCTTCAGTTCCAGACCCAAATTAGACATTTAGGGAACCAAGCTTACGCAATTATAGCATGTGTTGCCATAACAATATCATGTATATAAACTGTACATAAACTAATGATAATTCAACACACTGTTACTGAGGTTATTGTTTGCCGTGGTTACCTTATTTACTGCAACTGCTCAAGAAGGACAGAACATTAGAAACACCTTGTGTTACCCAGTGCAGTTCTATTGGGTCTACTCGGTTGTCTCCACTAAGTGATAATTCAAGAAGACAAACACAGTCATCCACAGGTTCTAAACGCAAGCTGGGTCAGAACTAGGGCTCCCCCACCAGGCCATTTAGGAGCTGCTGAGCCAAGGAGCAGTCGGCAGTGCATTACCACAGACATCCTACGGCTCACTGGAGACTGGTAAAAAAATATTTAAAATATAACATACATGGATAGTGCGGTAGGTTTACAAGGAAAAGAAAGGTCAGAGAAATAAGAAATAAACTTGTAAGTGCTGTCACTGCTAGCTTTCTGTTTTGATGACCTTTTGTCGCAGCCGTCATTTAACAAGCCATTAAGAGACAAACAGAGAGCAGCAAGGGGGGGGGGGAAACACTACTAATCTGGAGACAGGTGGATAACGGATAAAGAAATTAGTGTTTCAGTTTGTCGGAGAAGCTAGATCAAAGTTGTAGCTCTAACTGGTCAGAAAATGCACAAAAAAAAGGACTTAAACATCAAAAACTTCAGTTCTAAGCATTATCATTGGTGATGTCTGTAATTCTGGAAGATTTCAGTTTAGGTGGGTTTGGCTATTTTATTATTATGCAAACATTAAATTGTACCATGTACAATGTAAATACAATATAGAGTACAGTGGAACCTTGGTTAGCGTCATGAATCCGTTCCAGAAGGCCGGACTCTAACCAAAACATCATGTAATTCAAATTTCTATATTTCTTTTTAATAGTTTTATAATTACAGTACTCCAGCTAAAACCCAACTCCGAATATCAGACGTAACTTCCTGTCCACGTGTCCAAAAGATATTTATTACAAATACAATTTATTACAAATATGATGTTTCCATCTACTAGATTGGGTATTATGAGTGCAGAGGTGATAGTGCTATTTCATGTCTAGAAGGCTGTAATAATATTAAAAACTGTATGTAGAAGATCGCAAACAGGGTTTCTATGTGCCACTAAAATATTTGATTTAATTATCGTGGGCAGGTCTGGAACCAATTAGACAAGCTAAACGAGGGATTAGCATATTAGCATACAGAAAACACTTTGACATATGAATACATGTAAATGGCGAATGAAAGAGATAGCGTAGTTAGCACAGAAATAAGAGTCAACTGTTGATGACATCATAGAAAGGCGAAGGAACTGTCGTGGAAAGGTAATAGCCTGCTAACCAAGTTTTTAAAAAAATATATAAATACATTGGACTAACGCAGTGTATTAATAAGAGCCATGAGCGATATTGTACACCAACTGGAAAATTCATGCAAACCGAGATTTTTTAAAATTTTTTGATGCTAACGGGGCATGCGTCAACCAAGGTTCCATTGGACAAAAAATGTTTGACATGCAAAATAAAGCGGTAAAATAAGTGAATGAATGAATGAATGAATACATGAAATTAATGTTGTGATATATTTTTGGACACTAGACAACACGTATTAATTTCGACTATACCTATAAAAGGCCACTAGGCGTCAGTGTTGCTCTAGTCAGGTTGGATTAGTTGTAGTTTCCTACATTTTTTTTTATTTTGGGAGTGTAAACCTCCCACAATCAAATGAATACGGCGCCACTCACTACAGAATCCATCCAACGTCAAACTGAACTCATCCAATAGCGGCTTTCTGCATGTATGTGTCTGCGTGTGTGGTGGTGGTAATTTCATAACAAATATGCATCAAATCAGATATAATGCTTATGGTTTAGACACCATGAAGTCATCCAGATTTCCCGCACACACAACAATGACAGTGACGTGTTGCTAAAAAGAACTAGAAAGATATATCGTCTGCAGTAATGTGACTCACAGCCTTATGCTGTTTGGCCATAAAAAACACTAAATTCTCAGAATGTTGTTTTCTTTGACGCGCAGAGTAAATAAATTAAACGTCTCCTTCTCCGGTCTGATGCTTTTTAAAAGGCTGTAAATAAAAGCAACAACGGCTGATAGTTAATGTGGCTATAAAGTTGTTTGACGGCTGTCCATTGTAATAATCACTTATCGACTTCTGACGCAAGCGAACCTTTTATGTCACACAATTTACAAATGAATAAGCATGATTAAAGTCATTGATTGTCAACAGACAAAACAGGACTTTCCGAATGTTTATACTGTTGACTACTTTTAGTGGGCATGTGCCAAAAATCAGTATGTGGATCAAAAAAACCAAAAAGATCAGTTGTGTCAACTCCGTAATCAGGAAAAAGGCGAAAGAAACAAACAACGTTATTGTCAATCCTGTAAAGATGTGTCCCAAATTTCATGATGATTCGGTTCACCACTCTGAAGTTAGAGTGCGCATTGAGCTGTGTGAGAAATCGCAAGTCAATCCAACTGAGGTTGTCAAACTTTACGGTTTACATGTGGATAGAATATTCAAATATTCGTTCATTTTCAACCGCTTATCCTCACAAGGGTTGCGGGGGTGCTGGAGCCTATCTGGGCGGGGTACACCCTGTGATTGGTCGCCAGCCAATCACAGGGCACATGTAGACAAACAACCATTCACACTCACATTCATACCTATGGACAATTTGGAGTCGACAATTAACCTAGCATGTTTTTGGAATGTGGGAGGAAA
The DNA here is from genome assembly GCF_037039965.1 of Doryrhamphus excisus. Lineage (NCBI taxonomy): Eukaryota > Metazoa > Chordata > Actinopteri > Syngnathiformes > Syngnathidae > Doryrhamphus > Doryrhamphus excisus. The sequence goes on along the minus strand of NC_136377.1, from coordinate 7,431,866 downwards.
CCGGAGTAACCGGAGAAAATCCCCCCACACATATGGGCAGAACATGCAAACTCTACACAGAGATGTCCGAGGGTGGAATCGAACTTGGGTCTCCTAGCTTTGTGGCCTGCGCGCTACCCACTCGTACACCGTTCAGAATATAGTTCATTAAAATATATTGCACTAATAGTCAATAAAAGAAATCTATAGTTTAACACCGTCCCTGCTAATTACACCGCCATTGTTATTCAGCTATAATCTGACTTTTGGGCTCAGTCGTGGTTTATTTTTGATGAAGCCTCGACTCCGAGGAGAGGCAGCAACAATGCAAAATAAACGGTGAAAGCAGGAAGCAAAAACTAGCTATAATCTACCTTTGGGAAGGGAGATTATACGTGCTTCACATCAAGCGGAGAAAATTCAACATAAAGACACCGTGAAAAGCAGACGGCTACATTTCGGCCCTGAACGCAGAGGAGAGGTCAGCTGCTGGCAGCATAGAAATGAGATGAATTTGTAAAACATATTAGTTAGTGTGCACTGCGGCAAAGCACATAAGGAAGGTTTTGTTGACAACATTTGTTATGGGTAACATGAACGCTAATACGCATTTTCATTGATGGAATCAACACAATGTCATTGTTTGGTAGGAAAATATAGTGCGTAGTAAGTAAGACAAGCTGAGACAGAGGTGTTACTTTTCATGGGATTGCAAGCGAGACCCCTGCAAAACACTGCATAATATTGCTAAACAAGCCAGGCCTATATGATACTCACTATAAATTCTAACCACTCCACTCATTATATGTAGGGTGTGTGTACCCCTCTGGAGTTTCAGCCAGCGAGGTTACATCATTCCCGGTTGAATGCCAGGCTGATTCTTGCATCCAACGGTGCTTACTGTAGATCATTGTGCTCCCACAGCTTGATGCTAAGCGAGCGGGGCTGTGACAGCATATGTGTGGGCTGTAAAACTGGACTGATAGTGAAACCGGGCATCTGTGATGTTAATATAAATGACTATACGTACTTATCTCCTTTTTGCTTTTTATCTAAAAGATAGCAAACACGTGCACCAACAATACGCTTCATGAACGATTAAATTGGAGGTTTTTCTCTGGCAGAAGCAACCAAAAAATGAGCCTCGGAAAAGCAGAGCTGTCACTACCCACAATGCGCCTAATCGGTTTGATTAAAGAATGAAAAGCCTGGATGATTTGGATCAGACCTTCTGTCACTGATATTTATGTACACCAAAACCAGATGCTTTTGTTTACTACTGATATTTTAATGAGGTTTGACTACAATAAATCAGACATCCTTGTGGAGTTGTCAAAAACACCCCATGTCATTTGTCTGTGTCGGGAACACACACAGAATAGGTTTGTGGAACTAAGTGAGTGCACCAGAGCACAGGTGCACCTTTAATATGGGAAAGCGCCAATTTGGCCCATATGTCGACTGTGGCTATTGAAGCATGGAAAGTGGATTTGACATATCCCTCTGTGTGTGTGCAGGAAAAACATTCAAAACTAAAGTAAGCAACATATTTTTGCAAGGAGATGAACTCTTTACCCTGCATTGTCAGAATGCATGCTAATTAGCATGAAGACGAGTGGGGTTGGGGTTGCAATGCTTTGGACGCTGGCTTGAAAAAATATCCATAGGAACCAATGAAGCTGAATATTTTAATCAACATTTCAACATTCTTAACTGTCGTCCAATTGCATATAGAATTGGCCGCTGGAATAATAAAACTAAAATAAATGAAAAACACTCACATTTGTTCTGCATGCTATGTGCTATGAAGAACAACTAATGATTTTAATGAATTTTCAATACAGTTTTTAACACATAAGTAACCATACAGGAGCTAACCCTGTATAATAAAACCAAGGTTGGACGAGTGGTTAGCGGCACACAGCTAGGACACCAGGGTTCGATTCCCGACCTTGGGCATCTCCGTGTGGAGTTTCCATGTTCTCCCTGTGCATGCGTGGGTTTTCTTCGGGTACTCCGGTTTCGTCCCATATTCCAAAAACATGCTAGGTTAATTGGCGACTCCAAATTGTCCATAGGTTTGAATGTGAGTGTGAATGGTTGTTTGTCTATATGTGCCCTGTGATTGGCTGGCGACCAGTCCAGGGTGTACCCCGCCTCTTTCCCGGGATAGGCATCCAATGGATGGATTTCTAACTGAATACCTAACTTTGATTACTATATTTATTTTATCACCTTCTTCCTAAAGTCAACAATAACCAAAGCATGGTCATAATGGGCACAGCTACACTCCCTCCAACAGAAAAAGGAAGTAGCAAAAACAGTTGATTTCCATGCAGGTGTAACAAAGAAACAGACTATACTTTTTTTCCCCCAACAAAAATTTGCGTTGAACTCCCAATGGTCACATTGGGGGCGTCCGACTTAAAACTCTACTGTATACTGTGTATAATTGTAGTATTGTATTGTATAATTGAGTATAATTGTAAACAAAAACAACTTGAGCTCCAGCTGAAAAACATAAACATGTATTTCCTCAAGGGACAATACCATATATATATATATATATATATATATATATATATATATATATATATATATATATATATATATATATATACTATATATATCAAACTTTGATATTTAGAGTAGTCAAATGTTCTTGTATACTAGTCACCAAAAAACACAATAATTGTCTAAACAACTGAGTACCAAGATCATGGAAGTGTCTTAGTCTGGGGTTGCATGAGTGCTGCCGGACATGGAGAGCTTTGGTTCATGAAGGAGCAAAAAGAATTCCAACATCTACCATGACAGTCTAAAGCAGGGAAAAGTAGGGAACCTATGGCTCGGGAGCCAGGTAGGGCTCTTTTGATGACTGTATCTGGCTCTCAAGCATTTCTTACCACAATAAAAATATATTTTTGCTAACATTTTAAAGTAAACCATCACAGAAATGACTGTTAAAAATAATATTCAAAATCAACAACTTTCTTATGCATTTTAATCCGTCCATCTATTTTCTTCTGCAATACGGCCAACCATATCTATCTTTCCTGATGATATTTTTCAGGTCAAACACCAAAACTCGATTATTACTGGGTAATGCTGTAGTCTACCTCGGTCATTGAGATGTACATGTAAACTTTCCTCCTTTAGTCAAATAGTCACCTAGCTAAAGCTGCAGAACCAAGCCTTCTGACGAAGATGGCCAAAAGAATGAAATACGTCGGAGTATTTCATGGAGTACGGTGAAAAACTATGCAGCAGCAGAAGTTGTATTAATGGCAACAAGTATTTGATTTATTATTAGACACTGCGCTGCTCACAAAAGTGTGCTGGCCACACCCCATTGGCGTGGGGTAGTGTGCCTGGTCTACGTAATTAGAGCCCATTATCTAAAACTGTTGGTCTTACATAAAAATGCACACATTTTATTGCATTCAATGTTTAAAAAAATGTATATGGCTCTCACAGATACACATTTTAAAATATCTGGCCTTCATTGCTCTCTTCGCCAAAAAGGTTCCCGACCCCTGGTCTAAAGCATGATCCCCTCACTGAGGAAACTGTGACACAAACTATCTCAATATAGCATTTTCCTCACACATTTGTCATTTTTACCAGAATTATTGTAGCAAGAGTCACCATTTCTCTGGTCGCATCAATAAAATTGTAATTTTTTCCATTGCAGTTTCACCAATTACAAGACTAAATTATTGAAATTATTTGACAGTGTCGTCTATTTACCCTTTATTTATGAGCAAGAGAATGCGCATGCTAAAAATGCTGTATATTCAACCCTGCAAGATGTGACTCTTCATGCTTTATTTACAGGCAGAACGCCAGTTTACTTTGAGCGCTGCTGCATGTTTAATGAAGCATCTGTCGAGTACTTTAAGATGATTTACCTTCCCTCATTTGCAACCAATAAACACACGGCGGCGGTTCAAATCAAGCGCAACCTCATCTCCCATGCATGACGCACAAAATGTACTGTAGGTGCCAATAGCTGCAATTATGTTTGTTCTGCACTTTGGTATCATCTTAAGAAATAGTGCAATTGCGACTTAGCAGTAATTTGGTACACTTCTGGAGGAGATTTAGCAGTGGCCTTGCTGGGCAATAAATGCCATACAGTAGTGTGGCATGTCAAGTGAATGTACGCCTGTGGAGTAAATGTTCCGGGTGGGAAATTGGGCTAACACACCATGCTAAGACGAATATGCAAACACCTGCTTGTTTAGCCTGCACCTGCCTCTCTCCTTGGTGCCTTTTTTTTGCCTTGGAGCTTTCAGGCTTTTCTCGTCTGTAAAATTATTTTTTTAAGAATCTATTCTGGAATTTGTTGTCCTCAGAGAAAATTCTAATTACCATAATAAAGACTACGGAATATTTTTGTAGTATATTTTCTATCCCTGTATGACCATACTGTATATGCATAAAATGGTTTTAGATTAGCACTTGTGATAGACAGATTGGGACATTTCTATTGATTTCCCCTGCTGAACATGTGATATTCTATACATTATAGTCATGCATTGAGGTCCCCCCTCAAGGAGTCACTGGAACAAGGTTATACCTGATAAAGTGGCAGCATTAGCTAATTAAAAAGTGTTAAGATGACAAAGGGCAATACTTCATATATGATACAGTTTTTAAAGTATGCAAAATGTATTCATGATTAGTTTAGGAATGACTGTTAATATGTTTCTATGTTTTTATGTTCAAAAAATACCACTACTGCATTGGTCAGTCAGAAGAATGAAGTCAGACAAATGGTGAAATAATTATAAAAACAAAGTTGCGGTATCTTGTAGCTTTGGTTGAAGCATATCCTTAATATTACGTGGAAGTCAGGAACTGGGTTGGCAGCATTGGTTGGTGATCCCCCTTTTCAAGAAGGGGGGGTTTCTACTAAAAATTCAATTCCAGAGTGCTGTAGAGAACAGTAGGAGCATTAGTCCGACCTCAGCTATCTAGGAGGTATGGTATTCATCCTGGTGGTCTAACTCTGCACCAGTTCTTCAACCTTGCAAGGTTACTGGAAGGTGCACGTGACTTTCTACTACGCTACTATGTTGGATTAAATCTCTGCTATTTGCGGATTATGTAGTCCTGATGGCTTTTAAGCGCTAACCTTCAGGGTTTACTGGGGAGGTTTGCAGTTGGCTGAAAAAGCTGAATTGCACCCTTCAGGTTGGGAGTGAAGTATTGCGCCAGGTGGAGGACTTCAAGTAGCTCAGGATCTTGTTCATGAGTGAGGGAAGGCTGGAGCGTAACATTGTCAGGGGGATCGGAGCAGCATCTGCAGTAATGAGATTGCTATACCGGACTGTTGGGTCGAAGAGAGAGCTCAGGAAGAAGGCAAAGCTCTAGATTTACCTCTGTAGGGTGGCTGGACTCATCCAAAGACAGGGAGCACTAACTGGCGGGCTGCGTATTTTAGTAGTTGAAGTTTCGACAGCCTAGTACTGGTTGATTAGTTCAGAAAATCAACTGACCAACTCTCCATGTAAGTTAAGCCATCCAATGTGATGCTACTCAGCCTGACCTTGCGACTGTTCATACAACAGACAGATGAAAGAAGAGAGATGTGTTCCCCCCACCACACGCTTTCTACTCCAACCCTCCTTTGCCCTTGCCACCGGCAATGGTGGAGGAGTGAGAGGACAGCGGGACAACAGAAAAATAAATACACACGGCGCTCGAAGGAGAGAAAAGTGGACAGTGCTTTCAACCTAGAATTGGCAACCTCCATTATGTTCCTTCTTTAGAAGCACCATATCAGTTACAAGCTCACAGACTGTGGCAATGTGAAACTATGAGACAAAGCACAACGTTTTTGACCAAATATTAAATCAAAACTCTGATGGACTTATAATGGACTTATTTTGAATTTTTTTTTTTTTTTTTTTTTGAGAATTTGTTCTAAGAAATAGAATGAGGAGCTCTATCAACCAGGAGGAGCTTAAAGTAGAGTCACCAGTCCTTCATATTGACAGGAGCTACTAGAGGTGGCTTGGGCATTCTGTCCGGACGCCTCCCTTGTGGGATGTTCCAGGCATGCCCAGCTGGGAGGAGGCCCCAGGGTAGACCTCGGAAACGCTAGAGGGATTATGTCACACAGCTGGCCTGGGAACACCTCGGTGTCCCCCGGGTGTAACTGGAGTAGGTGACTGGAGACCGGGAAGTCTGGGCTTCCCTACTGAGACTGCGGTCAATGTGACCCGGACACAAATAAGCGGCAGTGAATGGATGACTGGATATATGGCTATTACGAAAGTGACTTTCATAAAAAGTATATGTTTGTTGTTTAGAATATTACAATCTATTTTCTCCCAACAACTACGAGACTTGATTAATTTTCCTATAAAATTTGGAGTTTTATTCTGGTGATTAAACATCCAAAAACACAGGATTATCCTCTATAAAAGATTTTTATGACTTAATCAAATCAGTGAAATTATGACAAATATGGCTTCTGAAATATACTCACGTTTAATTAATCATGCACTCCTGCACACACCCTAAATCTTTTTATACTCATAAAAGTACTAAAACTTAAAATTCATTTTATGTGATTCTGCTGAGGTCTAGTGGTTAGCGCGCAGACCTCACAGCTAGGAGACCAGGGTTCAATTCCCACCCTCGGCCATCTCTGTGTGGAGTTTGCATGTTCTCCCCGTGCATGCGTGGGTTTTCTCTGGGTACTCCGGTTTCCTCCCACATTCCAAAAACATGCTAGGTTAATTGGCGACTCCAAATTGTCCATAGTGAGTGAGTGTGAATGGTTGTTTGTCTATATGTGCCCTGTGATTGGCTGGCGACCAGTCCAGGGTGTACCCCGCCTCTCGCCCGAAGACAGCTGGGATAGGCTCCAGCACCCCCGCGACCCTTGTGAGGAAAAAGCGGTAGAAAATGAATGAATGAATGAATGATTCTGCTGATTCAACATTTTTTCCCACTGAAGTCCCGTCAGTACATAAGATTGTAAACACCCACAGAGCTGTCCTTGGTGCTGTATGGTGGCTGTGTCTGTGCGCTGTCCAATGTCCTGATCAGTATGTTCCCCAAAGAATGAGCTACGAAAAGCCCACATAGAGTCCCTGTATACACAAACTTGGTATATACAGTAGTGAAACATGAAAACAAACACCGTCATATTACTGCAGCAGCTCGGTCCCGATGTAAAATAAAGGTTGAAGGTGCAACAAAACTGTTTTTGTACCGATTTTTTTTTTATAGATAAGATACAGTAATTGTGGATATTTCCACCATGAGTCATGTGACAATAGCCCTCATTGAATCAAGATATTATTGTAATTATGTAGCATGCGGTTAATGCTTGTCGCTGCTGTACGATATACTATGTATGTGTGTGTGTGTGGTGAAATCAGGCGTGTGATCCGTGCTGCAGCAACGTGCCTCGGCTCTTCTTGCATCCCCTCAGCCTTCTTCTTCTTGTATCTGCATTCACACCAAGGCTGTTTCACGTCCTCTTACTGGCTTCATCATTGGGCCCTGCTGCTTGCCCCCCCTCCCTCTTTTTTTTGGACTCGGTATTTTTTTTTTGTTGGCTCATTTTGTCCGATCTCGCCCGGGTTCTTCCCGCTCAGCGTGATGCATCGTGGGCTGGGAAGTGACTAAAAAAACAAGACGGACATCTGCACCAGAAGAGGAGACGAAAAGATGGTGATGGTGACGATGACGACGACTGCTGCTTCTGCTGCTGCTTCACCAAATTTAGCCTCCAAATGTTCGACGGCCATGGCGAAACCTTCTTCCCTTCCCTTCAAGCTATTCCTCTGGTTCTTTATCGCCGTCAATCTCCCCACAAGGTAAAACGTTTTAAGCCGTCACAACAAAACGCTGTTAATATATTATAATGATGTTCCTTATAGTCAGCTAGCTTAGCATCCACCTAGCCGAGGATGCTACTACCAAATATAGCTAAATGAGACATCGTCGTCATTTAGTGTGTTTATTTAACGTTACGTGTAACATTTATAGCGTATTTATATATGATATATGTCTATTGATATGACAAAAAAGAGCGAGGGACGAGCTTGATCCAGTTCCGGCTGTCATAATGAATATTTGAGGGCTGTTGGTGTTAAAATAGCACAGGCGGTAGCTAAAGTGATGCTACATTTAGTGTGTGCTAAGCCGTTTGTAAGGATCAAGAGTATTTAAGTCAAAAAGGCTCTTACACTCAGCTGCGATGGCGACAGAGGAGCATATTGCATCGAGTGGACGTTAAATAAAAGTGTATTATAATATTCCAAAATGGCAGACAGAAACATAGATGATTCAACACAACACAGCACATATGCGCATTTTTCCCCTTCTATTGCAGCTGGATTGTATGTCTTTGCGGTTGTTTTAATATTGTTTGCGACTATTTGTTAAGATAGTGAACAACAGAACGGATGGTTAGGCATCTGTTTCAAGCTGGAGAGAGAGAGGGGGGAAAAATGGAGGCATCTAGCCACTCACAGGTCACTTCATTAGGTACGCATGCACAACCTAATGAGAGGCAATAGAGGTGGGATTGCATGCATTCTACCTTTGCAAAGATGCTTAGCTTTGTTAGAGTGGCATTCATTTGTGGCAATTGTGGTTGCATTTGATTCCATCTTCGCAAAAGGCCAATAATACATAAATGAAACATATACTTTAGAGTCCTTGTGTATAGCAATACAGATTTATTAATGACTGAAAATGAGTCAACACACAACAATTATTGTCTAAATAGGTGGCAACAACAGTGAGCACCAAGATAATTGGGTCTTGCCTACAGTCAAATATGGTGGTGGTAGCGTCATGGTCTCTGCACGAGTGCTGTCGGTACAGGGGAGTTATGGTTCATTGAGGAATTCCAGCATGTGTTGTGACATGATAAGGAGCCTTAAAACAACATGAAGCTGATTGGGTCGCCAAGTACGTCTCCTCCACACCTGAACCCATTTGAGAACTTCAAGGTGTCTAACATCCACCTGGTCCACCAGTTATGTCATCATAGAAGAGTGGAAGAGGATTCTAGTAACAACCTGAATTCCGTGTCCAAGAGGATTAAGGCAGTGCTAGATAACCATCATGCTCACAGTAAATACTCACATCAAGTACACAATTTGGCCATGTTTGCTGTGACGTGTACTCACTTGTGGTACAATTTAATTACACATTTTCAGTGGATAGTAAATCTAGAATGCTTTACAAGCCACCACCGATGATAACCCCGATACAATCATGTCTAATTTGACAAGCGAGAGATATGGCTGCATCGGTACTCGCCGATAAGAATCAGCCATACATCCTTAGATTAATCAATTTTAGTGACACGTATCACGAGGCAAGCAATCATGGTAACATGTTCCAACTAAGGTCTACAAAATTACAGTACTTAACGAGGAACGAACCTACCTAACAACTACTTAAGTAGTTCCTCGATAGGTACTCTATATGTATGTGCCTTAGTCAATAATTCCTCAGTAACTACTGTATTTTTGTGTACATTGTTGTAAAGTAGGACTGCAATCTTTTGACTGTGCGTCTCTCTAAAAGTCCAGGGTGTACCCAGCCTCTCGTCCAAAGACAGCTGGGATAGGCTCCAGCCTACCCGCGACCCTCGTGAGGATAAGCATCATAGAAAAAGAATGGATGGGTGTCTCTAAAACAATACGAGGGCCTGGGCTGCTTCGTGAACCGAGTCCCAATAGCTTACAATAACTGAAGATGAAGTAGTAACAGCATGCTAATGCTAGCTAGTCACTGCAAAATATTTTCAACACATCGGCAAAAAAAAAAAATCCAAAGTTTGTTTCTAGTTCTAAAGTGCTGTTTGTAAGCTATGCATAGCAGATCTGAAGTCCACCAGTAACAGATTTTGACCAGTGAGACCAACAGAGACGAGTAAAGTATTTTTTGGGGGGATTTTTTTTTCCCCTCAGGCTGCTGCTTAATTTTGTTTAAATGTTGCCCCTTTGTTACCGACCTGAATTGTTTAAAACACTATGTTTAGGCTGAAATGTTGCAAGCTAATTAACACTTTTAGTATGGAATTGTTTACTTTTCCAACTTCACTGAGCATTTTTGTTTCAAACATATGGCAAATAGTGCTAGTTACTTGAAGAAATGAGGCTTTGCATGATTGATATATATAGATCCCATCAAACAAAAATAAGTATTGTTTTGGCCCATATCTAAAAATAAATACATTTAACATGTGATTCTGTTGTTTGTTTTTGAAAATGGGCATTATTGTGTCTCATTAGATTATGTGATGTTGTAGCCAGCGGGTGTGAATGAGCCATCCTGCAGATTATTCCAGTACTGGTCAATAAGCGGTTGACGGTGTGATGAACCTGCTGTGATGTCATCAAAAGACATGTTTGCATTTGACTTTGTTGGCAGCGTTGGAAAATGTCATGTGTGATTCACTGCAGGAGACGCTTACATAAGACTTCTCAAGGCCTCTGCTCCCTCTTTCAGTAATATGCTACTTTGTGACTCATTGACAGTTACTATGTGTTGTGATGTCTGAGTGCATCACTCAAGATTCAACTACCGGTACACAGCGGATAAGTACCATCTTTTCCACACCATCAAATTCATCCAAATCAATCAGTCATCCAAATTATTATGACAATGTATACCAGAAATGTAGGAATTTGGGCCTAAAAAAAGATTTTAGTGACCAATGTAGTTGTTTGAACATCCGTTAATCCATTAATTTCCACTAATTTTGAACACAATTCCGGCAAATTGTTTGGGTTTAGAATCTATTTCTCATTAGTCCGTGATAAAAACTGAATTAATCTCTTCCAGGGCTAAACCACAACACAACAACTACTTTAAAAAACATGTCTGCCTGTATTGAAATGATAGATGTTTATCATTTAAGGTATGGTGGACGAATTCAGCATCCATTCATTTCCTGATATGAGCCTATTGTGATGACTTGAAAAGTTGTGCTAATGTGCACAAATCAGACATGATCATCATTTGCATGTCTCATCATTTATGTCACTATGTCGTGTAGACGCCAACCCCGTTAGAGTGGAAGTTTGACAGGACAAAAAAGAAAAAAAAAAGGAGACAACGCTGCCACTTGGCTTTTGAGAAAGTCTGTTGAATTCATCAGCGAGGTATTGAGGTCAGAGTGATTTTCTGATCATTGGATGGTCAGAGGTGAGTTGCTGAGATGATGACTAGTCACGCCAGTTGGTATGCCAATCAACTCAAAGTGAGATGGCTTTGGTTTTTCTCACTTTTGTCAGTCCCTGCTGTCTCAGCCCACTTGGTTCTGTTTTGGATTTAGGACACTGTCAATCTGAACTGTACATTTTGATGAAGTTGTATTGAATCTCACCAGTTTGTTCAGGTAAGCCTAAAGCAGTGTCCAGTAAAATGTGGTTTAAACCGAGTCCATAAATAGCCTGGCTTTTCCTTGCCAGCGGCCAGCTAAGTATAGCAGTGCTGACCCAGTTAAGGTCATTTCGTCATATAATTATGCAAAAAATGACTTTTTAATGATGTTCTCACAGTAATATGTGCCCCCAAGAGCCTGTTTGTGAGCGCCGAATGTGAGAAGAGGAGCTCCAACGGTCACTTTTAAAGTTCCAAATTTTCATAGTGTAATCAAGGCAAAAATTCCTCCACCCCTGACCCGCTCCTAGGTACATGAGGCCGCCCTGTGTATACACAGAAGACAGGCTTCGCTACACATCTTAAAATAAAGTCTACCAACTATGTGTCAGTCGGCTACAGACCTGAGGGTTGTAAATATGCTAATCTAGCATGATTGCTTCTTAAAATGATGTTGGTGTATGTGATATCAGGGTTCTATTAGGTTGTGCACAGTTGCAGTGTGAACAACATGCACAGGCCATTAGCATTACAGCAACAGACACAAAAGTGTGTGTTCCCAAAACAGGTTGGGCTTAATACAGCACTTTAATTCCAGCATCAAGGCTTAGATCTTGGACAACACACAAAAAAGTTGTCTGTTTGGTTAGAAAAGTAACAGTAGAATCAAGATATATATTTGTCACTCACTACTAAGTGACTAATGGCACTGTGTAGGCAATAGTGTGACACGCAAAGTGGGGGTTGTTGTTGTGTAGGCGTCGAAGTAATTTCATGTCGGGCAACGATAAGCACAAAGGTTCATTTGATATTGCTCAGTATATTAGCCACGGTGCAAGAGAAACATGCAAACAAATGCTTGCATTCTCTCACGAGCCAGTTTAATGTGGACGCTAATGGAAGATAGTGATATTACCATCATTACAGTCTTTATAGGCCCCGCTTATAGGTTTACCGGAGGTTGTTATTGAGATTAGCAAAAGGGGGACTGATGTAAAGTGCAACATGGTGGTATTGGTTGATGCATGGAATTCTTTGAAAGTGACATTCCATCCTAGCGTGGCTCACTGAGCACGTGCGGAGACGTGGGCATACATATGCATGAAAAACAAATGTCTCTGCGGACCTTCAGATACTCAATTAGCAGGCAAGACCACAGATCTGCTGGAGTTGATGAACACATGGCTTTTCCTTTGATCTAATTATATTTTTAAGTTTTTCATGTACACAGAGATCCAGTGGAAAAGTCAAAGTCAAATAAGTTCATACAAATTTGCAAACAGTTGTGGAAGATTTCAGAATGTTCCGGAAGAATATACTTTTAATATGTGACATGATGCCTAGAATCATCCTGTTGCATGGAAACATCAAACAGCCGTGTTTCAACACTAAAACATATTTTGTTCATTTGTTTTAAACATATTTGCCCTCCATGGACCCCCATCACATAATTTCTCCAGAGGCGAAAGTAAAAGAATAGAAGTATGTTGAGCTGGGTTTTAATTGTAGTTAAGGTTTTCATAATGTTCATAATGTTGAAGAAATTGATGAGACACCAGGGATGTTACAATACAGTTGGATGTTGAGAGATCCAGATAAATATCTTTAGAAAATAGTTTTATTTAATTTAAAGAAGAAATTAACATTTATTACAATATAAACATACACAAAATTACAGTTTGGTATTGTTGAGTAACGTTACTGATTCTATCTAGGGTGAAACAATTAACTGCACGTTTGTTTTGCTTTTTTTTTTGCTTTTTGCAGCAGTTATATTAAAATGAATATAAGAAATCCACAGTAATATATAGTTGATTTAGCATTTACGTTGCACTCACGCTAAATCAGGCAACTAGTGTGCCTTTAACTGTTAATGTAGTGTAGTTAATGTCTGACACAACTTGGTAGGTTTTATTACTAACAGCAGTTATTTTACAATGGCAGTTAAGAATGTTAAAATGTTAGGAAAAATTACCTGCATTACCTTAATGAGGGTGACAGTTTGATTGATTGTTTCTATTGCCATTATATCCTATGGGAAAATAACAACAAACATGAACAAATCTGAGGTTGACAGGTAAATTTAGGCTAGTGCAGCCTAAGAATAAGCTTTCTTCTATTCAACTGGAGGAGACATTTTCAAAAAGGGGCTACCTGAGTAATATATTTAAGATTTAATGTTAAAGCACTGGTGTGTGGAAGTGAAAATGGATGGCACATGACGGCTCTCAAGGTATTCTAAGGAAAAGTGCAGGTCAAACTGTTATTCCTGGCTCTCATCCTCACAACACCGGGACTATAAAGGTCTCTTACCCCTCCCCTTCCTCCATTTCACATTTTATTATTTCATCCACAAGCCTTGTTTCCTCTCCCTGCCCCCAAAAGCCTTGCTGAAAGAAAGCTGAGAACTTGTTCAAGGTTGTGCCTTTGTGCTGGAGGCCATCTCGCCTGATCTCATTCAGTGCTTACTGGAGGTTCAACAACTGAATTTCTATTTTGGTCAACAATCTGCGTTTGTTTGTCTTTATGTGTACTTGCCAACATCTTTGCTCTTCTACTGTTGATACACTGACGCATGAACGTGTGATGAGGAAATTCGGACACAAATGTATGTTTTTATATTGTGTAAAACACTTACAACAGAATTGACTTACTGAAAAATGACATTGACGTTGATATCATCTGTGAAGAATAGCCTACATATAAACAGTAATGGTGCTAAAAGAAGTTAAATCCCCTTTCACACTGCCTGCAAAAGCAGAAAATTTTACACCTTCTTTTCCTTGACACTATTCTGCATAAGCAGCACCAGTGCGGCATAGGGTGACAACGTGTATAAGAAAGGGGTGTGAGGTTTAACACCTGAAGCTCTGTTGTGTCAAAAGCAAGTACATACCTGCCAACATGTCAGCATTTTTCTTATACGGCACTAGGAATTTTTTTGAATCGGTGGTGGTGGGCTGCATGGGCGGCGGACTGCCGCTGTTGTCGAAAACGGCGACTGAAAACCTACTGGTTAGCATGTTGGTCACATGGAAAATCTGGGTTCGAATATCCGTTGGACATCTCTGTGTGGAGTGTGTATGGGTTTTCTCTGGGTACTCCGGCCATTCCAAAAATATGCACCTTTTTTGTCCAGGGTGTACCCCGCCTCCAGCATACCCCCTTTGTATAGATGTTTGCACTCAATATAGATAAAAGCATCGGTAAAAATCAGAAACCCTCCATTCCAGACACGTAACTTAACCACATCACACCTGCCTGAGAAAGAGCATGAGAAAACAGATTTACTCCCGTGCTGTTGTGACATTTGTGGCCAGAGGCTCTTGAGACGTTATTACCTTTTCATTCGGCAAGTGAAGAAATGTTTGAGAAAAAATTTTTCTGCTGGACTCCCAGAAGCTTCGGAAGCCTCAAACCATCTTTAGGATATGACAAATATTTCAGCCGCTTTGGTATCTTCCTGTCGAGTCAATGGAAGTTTAAGTGTAGGTCATCATTCAGGCCCTAAGGCAGCAAACCGTAAAAGTATGTATGGTTCCTGCAATTGACTGGAAAGTGTCCAGTTTATCCAAAAAATTGGATATTGTGTCTTCTCTTGGTCCTCATATATATATCCATTAAGGAAACCATAAATAAGGAAGAAACAATTTCCCCTCCCTTGAAACAAAACAACTCATTGAATGCATTTTTCTTCTCATTGCAGCTCCTTTCAGACTGATGATGATGATGAGGTATCCAACAAGACGTGGGTGCTGACCCCAAAGGTATATGAGAGCGATGTCACGCACATCCTTAACGGCCTGCTAGACGGATACGACAACAAACTGAGGCCTGATATCGGAGGTGGGTGCTGATGTTTTACTTATTTAGTCAAAGTCCAACACCTGAGACAACGTTCTTCATACATTGAAGACAACTATGCAACCACACATGAGCAAACCCTGCAAGCTGTACATTTAAGTTCAGTATGGTACTCATGTTTTGTGTTTCCATTGCAGATGCGATTGGTTGCAAGGTAATTGATCCACCGGGACTGATGTTTATGTAAAACCACAGTGCTGCAGTAGAGCTATAATGTTTTTACACTTGCAAAGTGCTCCATAGAGTAATCATGGCAACAAGAACTTTTACCGCATTGACCCGAATATCCAGGTCACTGGTTAGTTAGTGACAGGAAGAAAAGCTCTGTCTCGCTTAGGGAGATGTTTTTTGCTTTGCATGTATAAATCACTAGATCCCAAATATAAATCCAGACATTTATACATGCACACCAACAGTACAGCAATTGTGAAATAAGCTCAAGCATCCGACACCACTCTCATGACTCTGCTTATATTTACGTATATCCGTGGTAGACAGTTTGTGTGCATCACCGGACATACTATATAATAGTAAAAAAGAAAAGCGATCTGATCAGGATGTATCCCGTGCACCTCCCTGTGTAGAGCCCTCCTGTCCCTGGCTTGCACACATACATCACAATGTCATCTGGAAAGAGTCAGAACGACATGCTCAGGACCCCTGAACACTTGATTGATGGGTCGGTATATCTCTGGGAACTGGCCTGTCTGTCACATACTCCTATAGAATGACATGGGCCATTCTCGCTGGGCTGGAGATACTAAAAAGTATGAATAATTTCTGTTCCATGTGTAGCTTGTCAGAGAGACACCCTAGTTAGTAGCATACTACACTATAAAAAATGAGGGGTCCGCACTACATTATCTCTAACAATGCCTTGCTACTTTGGGCTATTAACATGTAGACCTGCCTTATCAATCTTCTGTGTCTTGTTGACATGGCAGACATTGTGCTATTTGTCATTTGTAGCTGCATAGAGATAGAGTGGAGTAACTGCATACTAATAAGTAAGGAGGGGCATCCGCACAGTAACAGATCAGTGTTTGAATCTCATGTGTACTAAATCATATATAGCTTAAAGGGATAGTTTGGATATTTTGACATGAAGTTATATGGCATCCTCATCAGTAGTGTAGTGCATCAATAGTCATTTTCCACCATGTCGTCTTGGTGTTTCCAGTGTTTACATGCATGGATGATGACTGCTGTGACGCGAGAAAGTTAGCATCACAGCGGTCTTCATCCGTCCATGTAAACACTGTGGGAAACTGTGTGTTTTTGTGGGCAACGTTGAGTCTTTGTAGCAAAATTGAGAGCTAGCGCTTCTGTGATCATTCTGAGAATGATGCTGAGGCGAGGTGCCATGTTAGTTAGTTAGACCCCAGCAACTAGTCGCGATTACTTTCCCCCACAACCAAATCCGACCAGAACTTGGCTCACGAGATAAAGTGTGTGTGTGGGGGGGGGGGTTGATGCACTACACTGCTGATGGGGGACGTCATACAACTTCATTCATTCATTCATACCGCTTTTCCTCACGCGGGTCGTGAGTCTTCGGGCGTGAGGCGGGGTACACCCTGGACTGGTCGCCAGCCAATCACAGGGCACAGAGTGGCCAATTAACCTAGCATGTTTTTGGAATGTGGGAGGAAACCGGAGTACCCGGAGAAAACCCACGCATGCACGGGGAGAACATGCAAACTCCACACAGAGATGGCCGAGGGTGGAATTGAGCCCTGGTCTCCTAGCTGTGAGGTCTGTGCGCTAACCACTAGATCGCCGTGCCGCCCATACAACTTCATGTTAAATTATTTGGTTGGCTAGCAGGTACTAAACTATACATTGCCTTATGTTGGATTCTTCACTTTTTTCACTGCTCGGCTATGGTAGCATTTCTCTTTAACAAAAAATGTGCTGCTATTACTGTTTTATTATGTGACATTGCTGTCATTCTTAAAGTGACAGTAACACATTTGCAGGGTGTAACCATCTTTGCGACACTGTCATATCTTAATTTCACCCAACTATTTTATTTACAGTATTTTTTAAAGGCACGCTCTAGAATGCAAATACCCCTTCATAAATCGGACAGATTTCATGCAGGGCATAATCTTTATTCTTAAGACTCAACGGGGCTTTAAATTCACGTCAGATCTACTGCGACACGTACAACATACAGTCACTTTTGCATCCGCCTACCACTGCCGTAACCAAATGTCATCTACAAGCAAGCTCTGATCTCACATGTGCTATTCCAGCTGTCAAACCGTACATATACCGAGGGTTTATAATTAGCCATCTATACTGTCATCTGAACCGTCAAGCTACCAATCAAAGTGCATAAAATCAGTGGCTTGAATGAATCACTAATTGCACCACTGTCTTCCTTTGAAATGCCTCATGGCATTGAAGCCCCCGTCGGTCTACTGTATGGCTGAAAAACGCAATACAATGCTGTGCACTTGGAATGTACAGTATGCCTAGAAGCAACATAAAAACATGGATGCAAACGTACGTTATCTCCCTCTAACACTCAATACCCCCCCTGTATGGGTGGGCCTTGAAGGCAGACATGTCTCAACTGTAGATGTAGATGTCATGTGTAGTCATCCGTACGCGTTCAATAGTGCAGTATGGCACCATTGACTCACAGCATCATGACACTACACGGACACCCGTTTGACAATAACTTGTCGCATTTTGTCATACATGTCAGATGTGTCTGCTATTGACACATGCTGTTTGTGTCTGAGGAGGTGTAGAGCGCAGAGCTGAACAGATGGAACCCTGCATGTGTTCACATACACTCAGGCAGGCACAATATTAGATATATAGATATCGATCACATGTATGAACTAACTGTATGTTTTTAAATACGAATACGAATAATGCTACTGGCAAAGACGCCGTATGGGGAGGAAGTTACAACTGCCTGCCAAAAAATAGATAATTATTAAAAATGTGTGTGTGTGTGTGTTTTTTTTTTTTAAATGGGGTCCAGAATTAGTGGCTGCACACTTGTTATTATTTAAGAACCATAAAATCACCTTAATTTAGACAAAGTAGAGAGGCGAATGAGACGCTTTCTTTAAGGAGACTTTCAATGCGACAGCGTAGTTGGTGTAAACTTAACTGATTTCCTCAAAATCGGATGGATGGATGGGGTTTTGTAAACCTTGCAAGATAAGAATTTTTACGATTATCATTTTCCTTAATTTGTCGGTCAATTATGCATGTTTTTTTTTAACAAAAGGCAAACTTGATTTTACTTTTAAGGTGGCCTGCAAATGTGTTCAGTTAGGTGCTGATCTAAATAAGGATTATGTGTGTCATGTTTAAAATTCAACAAATTAAATGAGATATTGTCATTTCTACTCTAATGGGAACATGAGACATGTATTGTGGACTTACAATGGTGCCCTGGGGTACTCCCAATGACTGCTATTGCGGTTAACAAAGGGGAAAATTAGCAATAAATATATCAGTGAGTAATAGTATTTCTAGCTCATCTGAATGTTCTGAACTCCTGTTTCAAAGTCAGCATTGTATTAATCAGAAAAGCATCCTGTAGGTCAACTTTGAGAAACAGCTAGTTGCAGCCAAGTAGTGCACCTAGTTTACAGTGTACAGTAGGTAGTATCTGAAGCAGTACAGTATATCATGCAGCATTAGTCCAAATATTTTTGAGGCACTTTCATTCTAAAAGTGCATCTCTTCCATGTGAGAGCAAGGTGAACACCAGCATCATTCACCATCATGTCAGCCTCACGGGGTTCATGCATGGAGGCACAGGAAGCAGAATAGAGTGCATGTTGCAGAGGGCGTACAAGTCAGGAGTTCAACTTTAAGTACACACACACTAGCAAGAGATTATTTTTAAATAAACGGTGGACCCATTTTATCATACTGTATTTACAGGCCAAATAATCTAGTGGGAAAATGCTATGTGCAGTCACTCAAATGTTTTCCAAGTACTAGATAATTGCTCATCATTGCAATCCCTGTGCTTTTTTTCCCTGCAGTTAAACCCACAGTGATCCACACAGACATGTTTGTCAACAGCATCGGGCCAGTGAATGCCATCAATATGGTAAGTAATACCGCAATGTGCTCCTAATGTGTCGCTTCTGTGATTGAACGGTCTAATCCAGCGTTTAGGAAGAATATCAATTACTAAATGTGTGTTCAAACCGGCCTCCCCCCCCTCGGGGGAGGTGAGAGCATAATGATGGGTTGTTGGCTTTTTTTTTTTTTGTCTCTGTGCAGCTGGCAAAGAGTCAAGCGTGTTGCTCCAGCACACCTCAGCACAGCATCTGCTGCCTTTCATGGCTTTTTTATTCTAATAGCTATGCTGCCCCACTGCCCTTTTAGTGCACCGAGGCAGCTTTGGTGTCGATCAGTGGCTGAAACAGCTACACCCGGCCTTTGGCCCGTACTGGATAAACATGGTCCAATATAGTGAATCTCACTGCAGGCAGCTTAGAATACCTCACCTCATCTTGAACTGACTGGTGCCTTGGAACCCGAGGCAGATTATCCATCCATTGTCTATTACAATTGTCCTCATTCAGTTCTGGCAGAGGCCTATCCCTGCTGACTCTGGGCACGAGGTGGGTTATACCCTGGACTGGCCCCAGGCAGATTATAACATAGCATATGTGGTATGGAAATGGCAATGGATTTCAGCACTCACATTTGATTGTTATTTTTGGAAAATGCTTTAAATTTTATGTGAAAACCCATCAAAAGAACCAATTTTGTGATCAGTGTGCCACTTCCAAGTTCACGGTGGATTATGTGAGGCAAAAGGGCCCTACTATTTTTATTCTAAACGAGGTGAGAGGGAGCACTTTGATGGATTTTCAACAAAATTTAAAGGCTTCTTCCTCGGTACTTGCTCTCCCTCAACAAAATCAATTGTGTACTTTTTGCTGTTGCTGTACCTTGCTAACAAACACAGTGGCGGCTTAATCTGAAAAATCTACTTTAACAGTAATGTGTCCCCAGAGCCTTTATGAGCACCAAACTAAGAAAAATGTCTCATCTCCCTCACTTGCTTGCTCCATTTTTGAGAGAAGAGGCACTCAAATGGACGTTTTTGAAGTTCTGGGTTTTAATGACGTGCTGAAGGAAAAGTCTTCTTCCTCGTGTGCATGATACCTCCCCTGAAGCTCTCCAAGCTAGATGAGCCTGCTGCATATATATATATATATATAGTATATATATACACCCACCACCTCATATACAACAGCAAAAAAAAGAAAAAATACTTACTTGCATATGTTAAAATAAAGCTAGGCGCTCTGCCAACTATAGTATAGTTTTTAGTTGGCCACATGTTCCAAGACCCATTATTTTTTTTCGAAATCTGGTTAGTAGTTTTTCCACAATTCTGCAAAACTAACAAACGAAAAGACACCAACAATGGTACTGTCCATGGTGTTGAAAACATGAGCTTAGAGAGACCATGCAAACTCATGGCCTCTAGATATGAATTACAAACTGAATCCAAATATGTGGTGTAATTATTTAGTTTCACAAATCCACCTATGCTGTAATTTGTGTTGTTACACTGTTCATGGTGCATTCTTTCATATTTAACTAAAACACCATGTCGCATTAGCGGCAGTCATAATGACGTATAAATTTGGATTGAGAACATGCCGTTTGTGCTCACATCAGTGTGTGTGTGTGTGTGAGTGTTTGAGGGCATTGCACTGACATGAAAGGTTGACGGATTGCTTCACATTCATATGTAATCAGCCATTGGTCCTTGTGTTCACACTGTAACATGATAAATGTGGCCAGCTTTGTAGATTTTTCTGAAGCATGACGAATACACAGATGGTACCAGAGGTGCTTTATGTAAAGTTGAATTTGATGTAAAATCCCTGGAAAAAAATAATATTTGGGAGTAAAATAGAATGATAAAACTAAAATTGAATTGTGACTCAACCTGGACTGACATTGTAGCTTCTGTCCTGCATTAAAAAAAATAACCCACTATATAGTCGGATTTTACCCCAAAATAAGTTACTGTATAGGAAGATTTAATGGTAACATCTTTGGAGGTATAGCTTCCTCTCATGGAAAATTCAGGATGATAAATCAAAAACTGTTGGGAGGTTAAAAGGGTGAAACAAAGTCCCGTCGATAGATAGGAATGATACACAGAGAAAAGCTATTTTGTAGATGTTGTTTAGGAGTCTTTGAACAGCCCTGTGCTTTATTGTTGGCTTCAGCTTTATCACAAAGTTAATGCCTCTATGGCTTCTTGCACACGAGTGCCCAGTTTATTTCTCTCCTGCTGTACTTTGCTTCAAACCTCAGGGCTTAAGCAGTCCAAGTAACTTGATAAGTCAGAAAAGAGCGATCACTCTCCTCTCAATAGCTGCCTCCACATTTATTCCCCCATTACACCCAGGCCCCTTGTCATTTGGGTTTTCATTCATCTCACTTACTTGCATTCTTAGTCTGCTCTCAAATGTACAGAGAAGATGATGGTAGATTGGTATTGGTAGACTGGTATTGAGTTTAGATAATATTTGAGCCAAAAAAGAGACAGGTCTTTAATTTTCAGGTTAAAATGGTCTTTCAACAGTAGTGCTTGAATAAACACTTTTTTTTGTTGAAGAGAAATAGAGAGGATATCATATTAACATATTACCTTTTTGTTTATTTGTTGCTAGGAATACACCATTGACATCTTCTTTGCCCAGACCTGGTACGACAGAAGGTTAAAATTCAACAGCACGATGAAGGTGTTGCGTCTCAACAGCAACATGGTCGGGAAGATCTGGATCCCAGATACATTTTTTCGCAACTCAAAGAAGGCAGACGCTCACTGGATCACCACGCCCAATCGCATGCTTCGGATTTGGAACGACGGAAGGATACTCTACACGCTCAGGTAGAATGTCGACTAGGAGATACGGCAAAATGTGGTATTTTTATTTTATTTTTTTATTAAATAGGACCTATTATACTCATTTTTCGGCCCTTTGTGTTGAGTTGTGGACTCCTATAGAACAGCTGTGCACGATAACCGGCACATAAAGCTTATAGTTCTTCCAGAATCTGCACCTATTCAGCTGTATTTCTTGGGTTTTCGTGGTTCCAGCGAAAACTGTCTGTTTTAATGTATTTCACCCACAACCCGCCTGCAGGCACGCCCACTTCGCTGTGGTTGGTCACACTGACGAGTGCATAAAAGGAATTCTGGCTTGTGCCGCTGGCTGCAAACATGATGTGACGTAAAGTGATAATAAACAACGATGTATCTTTTTAAAATGTCGGCTTTTAACATACAGCCATATGTGTTGGATTCCGATGTCGACGTAGAGACTGGAAATTCCGAAGTTTCTCAAGAAAAGAGGTTATTTCCAAGACGTCTCCGAATGGTATGTAGCTTTAGCATTTTAGCATTAGGTTTTCTACAGCATCGGTAATGTCTAATGTGGCCACAAATTGTCGTGGGAAATGGCTATTAGCAACCCCGCTCCCTGTATGCAAGCGTTTTTGCTCCATGAATTACACAAAATAAACAGTTAGGACACGCTCTATGACATCACAAAGGGGCAGCTTTACCACGCCTTTTGAAACAGAGCGTTTTGAGCCACCCCAAACTTCTTTCAGAGCTCACTTCTAATTGCGTAAGTTTCATTATCTGAAACTTTGGCATCGTTTAACACGAGAATACAACATTCTAACTACATTTATAGGTCAGAAAAGTGGAAAAAGCACAATAGATCCCCTTTAAATAATTACTGGTATTTGAGTTTATTTGAATACTTTATTGTAAGTTTTGCAGTATTTTAGAGTAAGCAAGTCAAATTGTCTGAGGACGATGCAGTTGAAAGGACTCTTGATTGCAGATATTACCAGTCACAAATACAGCAGATGTTGTCTACCGACTGTGCAATACATCTTGGGCGATAATAAGCACGGAACTAAAGTTCATTGGACTCAATCAAGTTGTGATGGATGTTCTTCTATGCAGAACACCAGCTTCGCCACTTCATTAATTTGTTAAGGAACTCAGAATGCAAACCGTACGTTAATTAGGATGACCGCTGTGCTTGGCGGGACAATGATACATGACAATAGCGACGGGCGCAGACGTGCAAAGTCAGCGTTGAGGTCATCGCCTCATTAACAGGAAGTTTAATGACTTTGCCTTCAAAACTCCTTCAAGTGTGAAAAGCAGCGAGAAGACAAACGGCATCATTACAGCTGCTGCATTATTATTTTTGTTTGTTTTGGTCTCACACTGTGTTGTCGCTCTGCAGGCTGACCATTGATGCTGAATGCCAGTTGAAACTGAACAACTTCCCAATGGATGAGCACTCGTGCCCCTTGGAATTTTCAAGCTGTAAGTGTGGCCATAATACCCATTTGTTGACTCTGGCAATACTTCTATACAAGCTGTACATTGACTACACTAATGTATAGCCAAGTTTCATTTTTATATTATCATCCTGCTATCTAATAAGAGAAAATATTATAGAAATATTTCAAATATAGCATATACACTGCCTTACACATGCGTCATATAGTACTAAAAGCCACAAAAACAGACTCAATTTCCCTCACTATACTAGCAAGGAAAATTTTAAAACGCATCACAAGTTAGGGGAAAAAAAAAAAGATTTACCGGCAACGTGGGAAAAGAAGAAGAAACGGGGTAACGTTATGCTAATGAGGTCTCTATGGATTTACAGAAAGAAGCACCACAGGATAAAGTCTCTGGGGAAAAAGGCTTTGTAAATAGCTCCAAAAGCAACAAGAGATGAGAAAGCAGACTTGACATTGAACAGGGAGTCCTTCATTTAATAGGCATAAAACCTATGGATATTTGGATCTTCGGAACACTCACCAGGAAAATATCACTGTATGTGTTCCTAACTCCCGTTTGACTCGAGAAAAGTATCATAAGTGACAGTAAATCAATCATCATTCCCAGATGTGCTTCCAGCTTAGGTCCCTAAGGTTGGCTTCAGTCCATTTAACAGCATCACACCGTATGCTGGAAAGCCCTTTTCCCAAAAAGCCATTTAATCAAGTTTTCTCCAAGGGAATGTCCATGTGCTGTATTGAAGCCAACAGCCTGAGGGTGGTATTCCATGCAAATCTAAAGAGAATTGTCACTACTAACAAATTGTGTTTTAATTATATCTATCCTTGGATTTCACAAGAAAATCGGATGCACGGGAGTTTGTTATGTAATGGGCCTTTTTATGAGAGTGTTTTGTAAGCTCGCTGACTTACAGTAACTAGATTTGTGTGTGATAAAAACAGATCATGAGCGCTTTGGCTTTATATTGAATAGAAGTGAGCAACTCCATAGAGGGAACTCCTGGAAGGGATGATGAAAATGTTTGTTGTTGTGTGCTGTTAGCGCCTCAGCTAATCCGCCCCCCAACCCCACCAACCACCGCCTCTCGTCTTCGTTTCTCTCCTACACAGATGGCTACCCCAGGGAGGAGATTGTGTACAAGTGGAAGAGGAGCTCAGTGGAGGTTGGAGATATCCGCTCCTGGAGGCTTTACCAGTTTTCCTTTGTGGGCCTGAGGAACACCTCGGAGATTGTTAGGACCGTCTCAGGTAAGAGCGCTTCTAAGCAAGTCTTTTTTCCTTTATTTACTATTAGCTAGTCAGCAAGCACTTTTGTTTGAAAAAAAGACTGTCTGATACTGGATAAATGTGTGTATGGTGTGTGTGTGTTATTAGTAGACTATGTGACGGCTGGATTGTACTCTGCATGACAGTATTGACGGCCATGACATTTAATCTGATGTGGGCAGGCGGCAAGCCACATTGTCATCATTCTCTGGTGTAATATCTGTTATGAACATTTAAAAGTCATTATTTTCATCATCTGGGACAAACAACTGTGCGCGCCAATGCCTCCAAAGCATGCCAAATACAATTTCTGTTATTTGGAGGGTCGTTTTGACGCAAAAAAAGTGCAATAATTCAAATACAGATCTAAATAAAAGGTGGTTTTAGGGAAATGAGAACAAATGAGTACAATTGGAGCCCTGATTGAAGCTGTTACAACTTCATAATTAAAAGACAGAAGCCTGTGGCAGGGAGGACTGATTGGATAGAACTTCTGTTAAACTGCCTTGGAGCAGCTATTTCAACACAATGGCAATAGCCAATTCCAATTCACTGGCCTGCTATTTTCTAAGGCACCTGTGTAAAACTCATATCTCGCAGGTTGGATCCAGCCATTCTTTATGTGACCCATAGAAGTTTGGAAATAACCATGCATATCATACTTGAATGTTGTTTTATAACATGTCACGAAAGTTAGAAATTACAGTACTCAACACAAGTCAGTAGCAAGATAACTGCGCGATAGTCTAGAGCTGCATGAGTGCTGTCAGCACTGGTGAGCTGTGCGGTTCATTGAGCGAACCAAAAATTCCATGCAGAACAGCAGTGAAGCAGAACATTATCCCCTCCCTCGGGAACCTGGGAATGAGTTTTCCAACATAACAATCCCGGGTCTTAATCTTGTGCTTGCTGGGAAACATGTGGACACCCGTGATCCTTGTTATCTATTCTATTGCCATGTTTGGAGGCGTTTGGAATCGCCATGTAAAATTGGTAATGCTAATCGCTAGCGTATGTATGGGATTTTCAATGTAAATTAGCATCAAGCTAGCACATGATGTTGAAAATTCATCAGATTATTCTATATGCTATGTAAATTATAATTCACATGCATTTTTGCTGTATGCTGTATTTTGTGCTGGCATTGACACAGTTATTTTTCACTTCGTCAAATTCAAAATGCACTGTTTTATCATTTTATATGATGTTTGAGGAGTTTGAGCTGGAAATTTTCCGCAATTTGGGTAGCTGCTTGTCATTTACGGGTGGTGGTGGGCCTTGCAGCTAAACCAGTTGAGAACCGCTGGGCTTGATGACCAGTGCCTTGCTGAGGAAGCTAAAGTTGAAGATGATGGAGTACGTCACCTCCACATCTGACCCCAATTCTCAAGCGAAAAGGAAGGCAATGCTCACACTAAATATCAACTTTTGACAATTGAGAATATACTTTATAATACAATTATTGCTAAAATGTCCTCCTCCCTTTGGTAGATACTGTAGCTACAAAGAGTAAAGTAGCGTTGCTATCGAATTGGTGAGGGAGTGTATATGCATACATAAATGTTGGGCCTACTTCAGTGTGTAACTCTAGTTGAGTTGAGCAGCACTCTTATGCGGGGCAATAAAGCTGTGTTTGGAGTGTAGGCTGAGAGGTTGATAGTGGCAATCCCTGTTAGATAATCCAATACAATATAATGGTGACAAAAATGTGTAAATCATCCGTTTTGATATGCATTTATAACATTTAGAGCAACAAAAGTACTTGAAATAAGTGCTGTTTTTTTTAACATGTATTTCAAACTTCTCCCTATTTTTTTTTTTTTAAATCAAAGCACTTCCAAGTGACATCATGAAAAAGGCAATCTGCGTAGGCGGATTAGATGCGGTGAAGACTTCGTAGCGTGCCTCTCTCTGATGTGGTTTGTTATTACCGCCGACAGCCAAATCGCCATCTGCTCTCTTGTCAGCGCAGAGAACTTTGACTGAGGTAGAGACCCTCTTTGGGTTTGGGTTTCTGACCTGCCTCCAGTTGGGTGAACGCAACATCTGTTAAATAGACAGCCTGGCCATAAAGCACATCCTGCTGCAGAAATGTTTGAAAAAAATTATGTGTTTGTGAGTTGAATGTCAAATATTCAACAATTTTTCCATTGGTGCATCAAAATCCAATATTAGAGTATGAAGAGTATTCCTATTTAGGACCTTAGAATAGGTGAGGTAAGGCAACTGGAAATAATGCGTGTAGACAGGGAGGCATGTGAATCTGACTAAGCCAGAGGAGCCCATTCCCTCTCTGTTGTCACGGTGCTACCTGTCGACATCCCAACTGTGATCTCATTTGTTGGATAACAAAATTGAGGCATGCTTAAAAGTAATATGATTTTATGACGGAAGGTGCGCTGGGGGATGACATTCCATCTGCTGCTGTTGATGGAGTGCTAGCTTTTAATAAAAGAGATGTCTGTTTATATTTGTCTGTCCTGCTCAGCCAGTGTCCAAAGGCTTGCTCCCTCAACATGTCAATTCACATCAACACTACCTGCCAGACTATACAGTACACTGCATTTACCAACACACACTTGCTTGTACACACTCAGGTTTGTCAGGGAAAACAAGCTGAAAGATAAGCGATACAGACAGGAAGCATAATGATAATATAATGCTGGAAAGGAAAGCAAATTACCCAACCTGTTTGATGGGAGAGGATTCTTTTGCCTGTCACTCATAGTTTCTGCACATTAGTAGAATAAATTATCTTGAAAAAATAAACATTGATGTGCTGGAGACTTTGTTGTCCGAGCAGAAAGGCTTTCCTGATTGCTTCGTTTGGTTGCTATTCTTGTTCCTGTTTGTTCCAGTGAGTGGAATGTTTTGATTTAAGCAAGACTTAAAATGGTTAATTTGCAAATGAATCACAAGGCCGTACATTTACATACTGTATGCATGGATTAAGATAAGCGTGTGATGAAATAATGCACGTTCTTATGCGCCTGTTTGTCTGCTCCTGATGTATGGAATAAAGCTATTCTTAGAGTGACCTTCCAAAAGCCATGATGGCGTGCAGCCCTTGTTGTCTGTGTGCGTACGTCTGTGTGATTCAGCTTGAGTGGAGAAAGCCCCGAGACACATCAGTGGCCCCGTCCCGATTACGGAGCTCCACAGTTTACAGATGATTCGTTGATGGGGGGGGCAAATTCGAAAGGGGAGGGGAAGGAAGCGGCATTGTGGTTGAAAAGAACAAGCTCGGGAAAAACAGCACAACAAACCCATGAACGCACTAAGGGGGAATAAAAGCATTCCCCTTATAGCATGACCAAGCACATCCTTATTCTATCTTTAGGCCCTTGTTGCTGCATATGGAGATGTAGACCTTAATCCGTGAAGACATACTTAAACAAGTACAATATTTACTGTTCTGCTGCAGCAAGATAAAGCAAATGTATTCGCAAATGATGTGAAGCAGAGAGGGGGGTAGGATTAAATAAGCTCAGTTTCTTCCTACTCCTTTTCAGACATGTGGAATTGTGAATTGTAACGCAAGTATTCCAATGTAACCTGTATGAATGCTTGCATCTTGGTGATCAAGTCCTAGTAACAAGGTAATTTAGCATTGATTTATCTCTTTAAACTATCAATTTAGTCATTGACTTTGCAGTGACAGATTCTGCCATGATGGGTAAAAGTGCACATATGAGCAGAATCGGGATCCACAGTAACGCAGATTCTGTTCAGAAAAAAATTATTCCCGTCAACAGAAACAAAGCCGGTTGTCACCGGCTGCTTGGTTTAATTAAGAAAAGTGGCTCAAAGCAATAAAACACCAATAATTTGTTTTATTGTTACTTAGACTTTGCATTAGATATACAGTAAAACCTTGCTATAAAGTTAGGAGAAGCGTAGACATTACCGTGATGAGTCTATCCTGAAACTCATCAGAAAGTGTAAAAATGAGATGATACACTAAGTGTCTTGTGTTGCTTTAATTCAGTGTTAAGAACAGTGAATTAATGAGCGTAAAATGATGCTGCAGCTCTTTAATCAGACGGTGCTGGTCCAGGGTTTATTAAGAGAAGAGAAGTTAAGGAAAGCCCAAACAATCCATTGGGTGACACCACCAGTGCTCCCAATACATGTATGCATGCATGTTGCACAATACAGTGGATCCCAGCATATTTCCAATTCACCATTTGCAACTCCACAAAATGGCGGTATCCTGTTATGTGTGTGGCTTTGGCTTCTACGGTGTGACTTTCTTAAACTCCTGTTTCAAAATTTGCAGCAAGCTAAAGGCAATTGAATATATGATCATAACACGTTACTGGAATTACAACAGACAAGCCAGGTAAGGTAGAGGCACACACCAACCACTCTCTTATGGGACACAAAACGGCAGTCGTTATGATACAAAGACCTCTGCCAGCCAATGACAGTTGTTGGGTGGAATCACCAACTTTAGGATTCCATGCCATTGTAACAATGATCATGGACGCACCCGAAAACCAAAAGTGGTTGTGTCTTGTATAGTTGAAGGTTGAGGTATCTTTCAAACCTTCTCTGTCACTCTTCTCTGACTTGTCTGTCCAGAATATGTCCATGTCCCTACTGTGTGGGTGGGTGGGTAGGTGGGAGTGTGTGTGTGTCTAGTATGGAGGGGGGGGGGCTTTCTTTGTAATTGTTTTCTTTTTAATTGTGGTAATTGTTTTTAATTCTGTAAAGCACTTTGAGTTGCATGTCCTTGCAGGAAAATTGCTCTACAAATAAAGTTGATTTGATTTGATTTTTGTCAAGCTGAGCTGAGTCTTGACTCGTTTATCAGGGCTCTGATAATCCCCAGTTTGTGTTCCAGTGGGTGGTGTGAGTCAAAATCTAGGTACTGGTCAGGGTGTGTTGGTTTTCATGTTGGTAACCCCCGACGTGGAGGACCTAGTTGTCTCCTATGTGGGCATCACAGTCCCCAAAAAGACGAGTCAATCTAGTATACTGATGAAGCCTGTCTACATGAGTGTCTGTGCTATTCGCTTGCTATGTTGAGAACCACTGTCCAAAGACAACCTGAACAGCCCAATTGTTGAGAATCTATTAATACAATATTTATTATTGGGAGTGCAATAATTATTTATAAACGTACAGTTTTGCTTTTGTTATAAAGTACAGGTGGCTATGGACTACATTTATAACATTTATATACATCAAGTATGGGGAACACATTTTGGGAGAATGTTGTGAACTGTTGTTTTCATTCAAATGTGTACTGGGGAGAATCATCTGTGTGGATGTAATTCGACTTCACATAGCTGATGTCTTGTTGTTCTTCCTAGACTGCTATAGTTCAGACCAAATAAACAGTACTCGGTTGCAACCAAGTAGAGAATATGTATTGTTTACAGACACAATCATTCCACATAGATATTATAATGTCAGTCAATTATTTTGCCCATCACCTAAACTGAGTCACACTCTGAGGTGGGTCTGGTATATTTTTAATACAGTTTGAAAGTAGACAAAACTGGATTTACAAGATTACACACCTTTGTTTTTGTGGATCCTACCCCTGTGTCCTACTTTTTAATCCCCCTCTCTTCCCTCTAGCCTGTAATTAACACCATGAAAAAGGAAGTGGAAAAGAAAAAAAAAAAGATGCTCAGAGAAAATGAAAGCCCCGTTTAACTTTGCATTATATGTGGGATATCCATTTTTGTGTTCTTATTTGAACGACAGATCATCAAGCAAAGATTGAAACCAGTGTTTGCACTCTTCATCGTATTTTTTTTTCCTCCAGTCTTTCTTCTCTGCTTTAACGACGCCAAACACGGCATGACTGCAGTTGCAACCAGAGCTTCAGAGGGATAAAACTAGGACACACACAAAATACATTGCCTCAGAAATGAAAATTATTTTGCGAGCGGATGGAAATATTGAGGTTGTTTTTGGCGGGGGGCGGAATGCTACTAGGCATGGATGGAGGTCATGTAATGTGGAGGACTTTAGGGTGTAAAAAAACATACAAAAAAGAGGTCAACTGTGCCGGAGATGCTGCTTTTGGAGATGTTTGTCTGTTATGTGGACTAGAATATGAAGTTTGCTAGCCTCCATAGTTATATTGTGATGATTATACACCAAAGAGACAAATTATATACAATATTTTTCCATTGTATTTACCCACAAACCA
Organism: Doryrhamphus excisus; assembly: GCF_037039965.1. Taxonomy (NCBI): domain Eukaryota; kingdom Metazoa; phylum Chordata; class Actinopteri; order Syngnathiformes; family Syngnathidae; genus Doryrhamphus; species Doryrhamphus excisus. The sequence continues at coordinate 7,400,863 of NC_136377.1, read as the reverse complement.
ACTGTATCTCACAAAGGTGCTTTTTGCTTATGAACAATCCATCTACTGAAAGAGGAATACTACAAACGCTTATATGTTTTAGAGTAGTCAGTGTACAGCTTGTATACCAGTATAGATTTACTATCCACTGTGAATTGTCTGGCGACCAGTCCAGGGTGTACCTCGCCTCTCGCCCGAAGACAGCTGGGATAGGCTCCAGCACCCCCGCAACCCTAGTGAGGATAAGCGGTTGAAAATGAATGAATGAAAATTAGTCAATACACCGCCATTATTGTCAAAATGGCTGCCAACAAGGTAGCACCAAGATAATTGTCTATAGTCAAGCATGGTGGTGAAAGAGCCATAGTTTGGGGCTGGCTGCATGAGTTATGCCGGCACTAGGGAGCTACGGTTCATTGAGAGAAACGTGAATTCCAACTTACACTGTGACATGAAGCTGAAGATGGAGGGGGATCTAGTGGCCAAGTATGTGTGTTCCAAACCTGAACCCGTTAAGCTCTTGAGTCTGGTGAATTCCAGACTCAAGAGGATTAAGGCAATGCTAGACAACAATGGTTAGCCGCCACTAAAATAACATTCATTTTCGTATCAATGGACAAATCTATACCGGTATACACAAAATATCGCTCAACCATCATTTTCTTTGCTAAATGGTGCATGTTGAATACAGGAAGTGAACAAATGTATTAGCAATCAATGTGAAACGGAGAGGGGCGTAGGATTAATTAACTCTCCGTTTTCTTATGTGTCAAATTGTGAATTGAAACATTAAATATTTCAATGTAACTTATGCTTGTTTGAAATAAATTCAACCACACAGTCTACCACTTTTAAGGTTTACTATATCACCTTTCTGTCATTGTGTTTCTTAAGTCCCTGCAGAATCAGCATGCGCAGGTCCTAAGTGGTGCATATTACCTGTCTAAAGCTTTAGATCGAGCGTGCCATGTTTTATCTCGCCACATTATGCTAATGCCCAGTCATAGATACCATAACATATCGGGACTGGAAAGGGGGGAGGATGGGGCGTTTATAAGCGGTAAGTTTTGCAAATTCAATTTCAAGTCATATAAGCTCAAATTGTGTTTACTAAGAGGATTAACCTGCCTTTATGCAAGTCTGCTGTTATCTGTACAGCTGTCTATAAGTTTCTGTGAGGGGAATACACGGTTAATATTCCACCCCAATTAGTGGACTTAAAGCACAAAGGGTATATTTATTTATTCGGTGTAATGCAATGAAAAATGGCTTTGTGGTTAATAAGACACTTAAAAAGCAACTCAAGTAGAAAAAAGACTGCCAATTGACCGGTTTGAAGGTAATAGTCTACATGGAATATGACTGATGTGCCTACAGAGACGATAAACCAAGAATCCATTTCAAGTCAGCGACGTTTAGGCTCACCTATTTCTTTTACCATCTGCCCATACATCTTTTCAATGTCTTTATTTCTCTCATAAAGACCAATCTGTCGAGACATAAGAGGTCAAACGATGGTGTACAATTCCAAGTGTAAATTAGACGGGGCTATATCAAGAAAGTGAAGGATGGAGCATCGAATTTAAGAAGCGCTTACGGAACAGGTGTGAATGGCGGCTCTCCTTGTGTGCGTGAAAAAGAAATAACTGCCATTTTTAGAAGAAGTGTACATTGATGTCAGAGTTCTCTATCTAATTGTGTCCTACAGAGAAGAATGAATGTTGCAAAAGTGTGATGATAACCATAGATGATGACTTTTAGTGCAATGTTATGACAAAAGTGGCAAGAACATCTTTGTCCTGGCTTCTTGGCACAATATCATCTTTGCCGTTTTTTGTTCGATGTCACATCTTAACACTTGCGTAACAGTTAAAAATACAATCCACGTAAACGCTACAAATCTGCCACATATCTAATGGTGAGTAGTTTTTTATTTTAGTTTCATGTAATCTTACAATATAGTATGTAGTTGAAAGTTGAACACATCTCTACCAATCCTCTAACCACTTCCTTAATTGCCACAATTCCATCACTTCCCCCCCCCCCCCCCCCTTTCCGGTGTATAAGCCACCATTATTTTTCATGATTTGAACCCTTGGGCTTGTACTACAGTGATGTGGCTAATTTATGGCTAAAACCTACATTTCTTATGACGCTTAGAGCTTATGCTTAGCTTCAGAAAATTGTGATGCGAATGAGTGAAGTGGAAGCTATAATGACATGTTGAAGTGTTATGCAGTGATCTCTGACACATCTTAATTTTGATCAAGTGTAAAATTACTACAGCTGTTTGGACTACTTGGACCGCTAGGTGTCCATTATTACCAATTGGTTTCAAAAGGCTGTACTACTGCATGATGAAGGCTCATGGCTTGAGACAAAGTGACGTGCATCAACAAAAGAAAGAGAGAGGCAGACAAAGTGTGTGACAAAGGAATTATGAGGCTATTAAATTATGTCACTGTAGAAGATGGTTATCTTGCACTTCAGTTTTATAGTGGTTAATTTACTTTTTGTACACTTGTATGACAGTTCCAGATGTTAAATGAAGATGCGTCAAGTTCAGCAACCCTGTATTTACACTTCCTATAATGCAATGATAAAAATGTTCAAATGTGTCAGGGCTCGACAATAACGATGTACCGATGGCCCGGGGCAAGTTAAAACAAAATTCGGGCAAGTAAATCTAATCAGTGATATTCCCGTCGGGCAAGTGCACTTTGGCATGCCATACTGCCAAGAGTTTTTTTTTAAAGCGGTTCTTGTTGGGTGTTGGTAAAACACGGACTGCGTAATTCCGGTGGTAATTTGCAAAGCAATCCTTGCAATGGACCAATCAGAATCGTTTATTTAGACCGCGGTCCGTAATCCACAGTCCGCGTTTTACCCACACCCGTTGTTCGCGATCAACCAATCAGCGATCGTTTGACTACGAAAACATCCATCATGGCGTCGCTGCCAACATCGTCTAATTCTGAAGGAAACAGCAAAAAGTGATGAACCTCTATCGTTGCATGGTTTTTATTTCCAAGGCAGCATGAAAAAGAACTTACTGGCCTGTTGCAGACTTAACTAACTAGCTGGGGGCACGGCAACCGAACTTCTCCTTTTTTCCCTCTCGTTCCTCTTCTTTGGTCCCAAAACGCCCGCTCCAAGACCGCGAGCTGAACATGACTGCCCCCCAGCGTCCATGCATGAAACTACAGCCCGGAATACAACACACACGCAACGCTACAGTATTATTTATTTTATTATTTTATTTATTTGAGATTCTCATGTGATGCCACAAAAAATTACATGATATCATTATGGCAGTCTTTTCATTTTACATGGGGCAAGTTCGGGCAAGTAGTTCTCACCTTAAGGATTCCCCATGGGCAAGTCATTTTGGTTTTTAATGTAGAGCCCTGTGTGTGATACATCATGTTGAACTTGTCTTTAGTCTTTGTACCTTGTGCAAAGAATTGCCTGAAAAGTTAAAGGTTTTACAATTTTTTGGGAGGAAAATGTGTTTCCAAATTCAAATAGACATCTGATTGTGGTCAAAATTTACGGTTGTACATACACTTTACAACGTGCAATCTCACTATGTTATGAAGTGTGCTGTTAGAAGATAAAAACAACAAAACATCATGGTCATGCCACCCACTGGCAGGTATAAAAATAGCTACTGCAGCCTGCGGAGGGGGTTAGAATCCAGTGCTATGGTAACTACTTCATCACTAACACACTGTCGTTTGTCATGTCACCAAAAAAAAAAAAAAAAAAAGAGCCAACATTGTGGCTAAGTATCGTTGACCTTGGCAAGTAGCCATGGCACGACGGCGGCCATTAGCAAGCCTCCTGTCTTTCAGTCAAACATGCACATTTGCACATTAGCATACGCTGTCACCTCTTATATCCAAGAGGACGCAGCCGCCTCACAGTGGATGGCCAGCATGTGCCTGAGGTGTCTGCTGCCCGTCCATATCTGCACCAATTTGCAGCCTGTCTGTCAGCAAAATGAGGATATGATATTCTCATGTGGCACCATTTTTTTCTGGTCAGCAATGCCAAGTTTCATTCCCAGTTGGCTGTTCCACACTAATGTATTCCGCTATCTGCCTTAGATAACATTTTTCATTCTGGTATAATAATTGAACAAATCTTTTTTATATATTATATATATATATATATTCAGTCCAGAAGAGTTATTGTTCCTTCCTACCACCCTGGCTCTGATTCTGGTAAATGTGTTGCCTCGGAGGCTTCCAACAATAAAGCGCTGATTTCTGATGAATGATCACGGCCGCCAAGTTTTTTATTGCTTTCTATAGATTACATCAGCTTGTAGTAAATCTGGGCTCTTCAATAAAAAAAAATAGTATGTTTGTGCTGGTGTCTGTATTTTTTTTGTGTGCGCACAGTTTGGGTCAGCAAATTTAGTTCCTTTATAGATAGAAAGTTCATTCATTCATTCATTTTCTACCGCTCATCTTCACAAGGGCTGTCTTCAGGCGAGCGGCGGGGTACACACTGCACTGGTGGCCAGCCAGGACAGGGCACATATAGACAAACAACCATTCACACTCACATTCATACCTATGGACAATTTGGAGTCGCCAATTAACCTAGCATGTTTTTGGAATGTGGGAGGAAACCGGAGTACCCGGAGAAAACCCACACATGCACGGGGAGAACATGCAAACTCCACACAGAGATGGCCGAGGGTGTAGATAGAAAGTAATTGACTTAAAGCAATGTAATTAGTGAATTTTATTATCAGCGGTCATTAAAAAGTCAGAGGACACGTGCACTCCAATGTGGAGGCTTTGTGGAGAAATTAACACTTTAGATTGGATGATTATGAGCCAGATAGAGATGCAGCTGAAGATGTGGGCGGTGTTGTATACATGGGAAAGGCTGTGAGATCAGAGCATCACACACGACTGCTTCATTTTGTTCATTGTTGGTCAACTGAGTGCAAATTCAACCACGGATACGAGGGGGAGTTCGATTCTGAGAATTGTTCATTACGGTCTAGGCCTTGTGAAGATTGAGTAAGCACAACTGAAACTATAATTAACCAAAAATGCTGTACACAAATAATGTTTATATTTATTTTCAATGTACCGTATTTTCTTTGACTATAAGTCACAATTTTTTTCATAGGTTGGCTGTTCCTGCGACTTATACTCCAGAGCGACTTATAAATGAAAAAAAGTGTTTATGTTACATGAACACTGGACACCTTTTCTGTTCATGTTTATTTTTTGTGTAGCTGAATAACCATTGTGTTAGCATATCTTACACCTATCCAGCCTGTTCTCTATTATTTTATTGCTAGAACTTGCCTTCCAAGAGGACGTAATGTCTGTTTTGGTCAAGTAGTTTGTAAAATGAATTACCCGCAAAAAATGTAATTTTTTTCGGCCTTGCACGACTTATAGTCCAGAAAATACGCTATATTCATTTTGGAAGTGGAAAACCACAGCATTTTGTATGATAAATCTACGACACCACCATGGCTATTTTTTAGAAGAACTTCCTGTGTACAAATAGTGCAAAAACAAATAGTTTGTCTTTGAGTTCAGCTCATGAAAAATGGGAGCAAAACAGTGTTGCATTTATACGTATTTTTGTTGCGTGTAGGACTATCCGCAAGAACAATCAATTTCTTTAGAGAACCAAAAACTGGCAAAATATCATCCGCACCCAGCCAGTGAGTTTTGAATCCATTCAGTTTTAAGTGCATTCAGGAAGTGATTAACCAACTAATGCATTATCCTGCTGGCTATAATGGCAAGCAGGCTGATACTTATACATCAGCTTGCCACAGCAGAGGGCACGAGTCGATAACGCCTCCACAAAATGTCCTCTTTGCAAGTGCAAGCGGCCTGTAATGAAATTGGTGACTGGATGAAGGCGAGCGTATGGAGGCACGGTCCTCTCAGTCAGCCGTTGTTGGAAACACCATTGTTACTAGGAGTCAGCTTTGTGCTGCTGGGATACTCCGTATGTATTAACCAGCTTTGGTTCTAATGTAATGCTAGTAAAGAGGGAACTCTGAAGGACCCTTGAGTCCTGCCACACACCAGCGTGCATCAGCAGAAAGCACACATGCTGATATGAATAGTTAATGGCTATGCTGCAGGGGTCACTACACTTCATCAAATGATACCTTTAATGGCTGAGTGAGCAGCGGTGAATGCTGGGACAGCTTCTGCACACTTGGTCCGCTTCCAGATGCTACAAGGACTCGCTGGCATCCGATGGCGGGCGAAAATAATAAACACAAACGGTCTCCTTCCTTTTGTCTGTCGCTCATTAGCGCGGAAACACACAGATGTCGGCTGCTTCGCGATAAACTGCGGTGCGCCCTTTCTCATGAGGAAAATTATTAGCCAGCTGTTTGTAGCCCAGCTGCAGCCAGTCTATTGCAAAGCGCCGCCAGCCACTGAACACACACACACACACACACACAAATATAGCTGAGACAGAGGATGCTTGTGCCCTGCAGGTTACAAGCCATAGCGAGGGGCCAGCGGAGGTTTCAGACACTGTTAACAGTTTGATGTTAATCAATTAGCAGACGAGTGACTGAGCTGGCGGCCGACACTGAGCTGCCATTTAACTCAGGGAATCAGACAGACACAGACAGGTACACACTGGAAGTCTGATAAAGCACTAATACACTGACAAAGCTGGAAGGGGATAGCCGGAATACGTTTGGAATATTGGCTAACACTCTCCAGTTTGCGACACAGACATTCCTGCCACCACCCTGCCTCTGTTCTTACGACCTTGCAGTGCCTGGTTGACCTTGTCCCCCATTCTGTTGCATAATAATTCCTGTAGAATACATTTGTCCAAATAAAAAACCTCTTATTTCCATTATTTCTGCAAATAATTTTCAGCATCTCTGTCAATTGAACTGGCTAGAAATTAGCCTTTTGGTTTGTCAGAGTAAAGCCCATAATTAAAAATATCTATTCAGGCATGCAGAAGAACTTCCCTAATTTAGATATTCAGAGCAGTCCAAGATAGAACCATCTTGCTTGTATCCGCGGTGCTAACTTGACCTTTGACACAGCCGGACATCCAAATTGGGTACCACTGTGACTCCTACTGAACTGATACAGTTCAGTTCATGATCGTCCAATTTGGAACAAAACACCCTGATCTGGTTTCTAGCATGTGGTGTGTGGGCAGCAACGTACCGCACGGATCAGCAATGTGGTACAAATTAGTTATTTTGGCAGCCTTGACAACATTTGGAAAGAGTACGTTCCAAGCTTTTCATGTTTGGTGTAAACAGGGTTTGACATTCAACCTGGGAACTGGGACTGTGGGACTGGTGACAAGGGTGTTTACATGCGCTCAATCAAGACTCTTAGCTCACTTTTCACCAGAGTGAAACACAAGGTTCCTTTAACAACTACACAGCATTGCGGATTCATTGCTTTAACTTGTTTAGTCTTTGCCGTTGACAGCTGTTTGATTACAGCGTGATAAAACAACATTTAATAGACTGATTGTAGTGTAATGCGGTATCTTTTCAGGGCGGAACCACATTGTTTTATCAAATGAAACTGATATATTTATCCATCTTTGCTTCTTTTTCTAGGAGACTATGTGGTCCTGACGGTCTTCTTTGACCTGAGCAGGAGAATGGGCTACTTCACCATCCAGACCTACATCCCTTGCACTCTGATTGTTGTTCTCTCTTGGGTCTCATTCTGGATCAACAAGGATGCAGTGCCAGCCAGGACATCACTAGGTAAACAACAAGCTAAGGCAAAATCTATGAAACACATTACCACTTTGGATCCATGAACGGTTATCCTCGTTATTCATGTGAAAAGTCTGCGGTGGTGGCATGACCTCATATTAAACAGAAGTCTACTTTGGTGTCCTCTTTTTTTCCTTCTCCCATCTTTCCTCCGCCTCTTCTTTCCCTCTGAGACCGGCTTAGGAATCTAGTCCATCTTGATTAGAAAACCCTCGCCTGGCGCATGTTTTCTCGCATGCCTTAATGAGACAGTCATTATGTAGTGCAGCTGCAAAGATGCTGGAATGCCGCCTCAGCACAATAGTAATAATAATAGACGTTGCTGCTTCAAGGAAAAAGGATACTGAACTAAAAAAAAAAAAACGAGAGCAAAAGTTTAAATATCAACAAAACATGTCAGGCTTTGAACTTATTTAACCCCCAGGGGACATCCCTGGGAGTTCATCTGTACTTTTCTCCTTGTCAGCTTTCTTTTGGACGCAAAAGGCTAGAAATCTTGACCTGGACTCTTGCGCAATGTGATCATTAGCCAGTGTAGCTTAATGTAAAACAATCCGCCCTCCTCCAACCTCACTGTTGTCATTACTCTGTCTGCCATTAAGCTCTAAAAATAGATGTTGTTCTTGAGCTCCCGCCGACGATTTGCGGTGGAAATGCTAACACCGTCAAATCCCCTTGCTAAAATTACACCAAAAAAAAACAAATATCTTAATTTCCTTTTTGAAAGATTATACAGGCAGTACAAGCAGCCAGGTGGTTAGGGAGTGGATTAATGCAGATGACATCATTCTTAATCCTTCAATGCCACCCAGAAATAAACCAATTCACTCACAATGCTAAATATTAATCTTGAGGCACACGGATGTCTTTTAGTCCGCACCAAATAAAGACTCAAGTCAGCTCCCACTCAAACCTCCTTGTTTACACAAAGGTTGTTTTTGTTTACTTCTATTTGGAGCGCAGTATCAGAGATCATAGGAACACGTCGATGTGCTATCACCACGCCATTAGAGACATACAGGGAGGAAAGTTGCCAGATGGTGTTTATTGGGATATAGTGTCAGTGTTGGTGGTCAATGGCAGATGAACCATAAAGCATATGGATCACGGGAGTGGAAAACAGCTGCTCGCACCGCACTCTTGGGATCAAACTGTTAAGGGCTCATAATTAAACAGCCACCGTTAATCCTGTGTTTTTTGTTGTTGCAATATTTCTACATTGCATTGCACTGACTTCCTTGTAAATTAATGTTTTAAAGTTCATTTCTATTATGTCGGGTTGTAAGGGATTTATTAGTCGTGATCCTGACTTTTTTTTTGTACAATTAAGGTTTACAACTGCACTTAAATGTTACTGCATTTAGGGTGCATTACAGAAAACTGGGAAATGCTACATTTCTGACTGTTGACTTAAAAAGTGCACTGGGACACCGCTCAAAGAGTTTATATACACAAAGTAAAGGGTAGTCCTCTATACCAGGGAGTGAAGTTTAACTATGGGATATTCAATTTTCCTGCACTGTTGTGGTGAAAGTTTCTAACCCTCACTTGTAGCTTTCAGCAGTTACCAAGTATCAGAATCAGAATCGCCAATATTGTCATTGTATTGCATACAACGGTGCATTTTGTAGAAGGCAAACATAAGAATAAGGAAAAGGATAAAAATAAAACAAGGAATAACGATATAAATATAAAAGCGCTGTTCAAAATAAGTGTAAATATATGTACATCAAAGACAATAGCCTATACAGTAACAAACTGTAGAATTGCAGTCAAAAACAATAACCTATACAGTAACAAGATGTAGAATTGCAGTAACCAAATGTGGAATTTCAGTAAACAAAATGTAGTATTGCACTTGGATGAATGAATTATTGCACATAAGTCCAGTATTGCATGTTCAAAGCATTATTGTACATAACAGTGAGGTGTATGTATTAGTACATCAATCGTAAGATGTTCTTCTTTGTTCATTGTGTCAATCAATATCAGGCATCACCACTGTGCTGACCATGACCACGCTGAGTACCATAGCCCGGAAGTCCCTCCCTAAAGTCTCTTACGTGACCGCCATGGACCTGTTTGTGTCCGTCTGCTTCATCTTCGTCTTTGCTGCGCTAATAGAATACGGCACGTTGCACTACTTTGTAAGCAACCGAAAACCCAGTGCCAAAAAGGACAAGAAGAAGAAAAACCCGGTGAGTTCCTTAAAAACAATATATAAGCTTGTCTTGTCTTATAGTTCCTGTGTGTTTTTCCAAGCCGTTTCCTAGTATTCGTTATATAGGTGAAAGTTCATTGATATACTCACTGACCCACTGCTTGAGTATTATAGTGAAGTTAATCCTCAGGAAAAAACTCTGCTTAGCATCCCTAAGGGAGCATCTTCCCGATCACTGTCACCTCGACTTACTCAACCAGAGAGGCCTTAAGCTCAAACAGTCACCAAATCCCCCCCACACATCTGTTACACGTGTAATTTAGACCCAGGTCACATGACCCTCATCTTCAGTCCATCACAACATCATGCAGCCTAGTTAGTATCCCCCTACCAAGGGGTTGGCTTTAAAGATAAAGTACTGCATTACTTTTACTGATTATTCGATGAATAATCAATTTATATGATAGTAATAAAACTATGAGAATAGCACATGTTTGATAAGAAGAGACCATTTTTCAGATGGTCTGCCCCTTTTTGCCACGGCATGGTACCGACTTGGCTCAACAACCCATGAGTGACACTTTTCCATTACTAAAAGCAAGTACTACAAAGAACGATTAAATAGTACCTGCAGAATCACCAAATTTGAGGATACATGGCTGGAAATGACAAAAATAAACAGAGATTCTAATACGAGCTGACCCCCCTACCCTCCATTACTACAGTATTACACTCCACAGTCTCAATTTAGCTGCAACAGTCCGTCATTCTCTGAATGGATGAAATGTGCTAAATGTACTGTACTGTACTGTACTGTGCTGTGGCAAAGCGACAGAGTATTTGTGTAGTATTTCTACAGCAATGTACTGTATAAGTCACCATACACCCCCCTCCCCCTTCCCATGTGTTCTCATATTGTATGTCGCTCTACAGTATCTCCAACTCTTTCCATTCTGATTTAGGTGTACAACTTGTAATTTTCATGCATTATCTTGTTTTGTTTTCATTTAAATTCTTGTTATTGACGTCTTGTTTTTTTTTCTGTTTGTTGCTGTTAATTCTCTTATTCAATACCTCACATTCTTTGTTTCCTGTCCGGACAAAAGCTCCTCCGGCTCTTTTCCTCCAAGGTATAATATTGCCTGTGTCTGACTGCATGCGTCTGCTGCATTTTTTGGCTCTTCTGAGCCCTTAAGCACCTCACTTGCTTTACTGTCTGTTCTACAGCAAAATATGCCTCCTTTCAGTTCCCTGCCTTTTTTTTATTGTACACCTCCTCATTTACTAAACAGGTTTGAGAAAAACAACATTAAAACGGTGTTGTCTGCTGTGCACAGTGCGGAGGCAGCCAGCCAGACATACTCAAGCTTTTTGTTTGGTTTACAATTCAAATAAACATCCCACTGATCCTGAACCCTGTGGAACATAGCAGTCCAGGCCCAGCGTGGAATGGTTCTGGCTCCCTCTGTCCTGTTTCACTCTTATTAACCACAGCGAGCTGCTGCGAAAACTTCCTACCCCCCACCCACCCCCCTTTCTCCCTCGTCCTGCCAGTGAAACTTTACCTCTGTGTTTGTTGGGCTTCTCAACCTGACACTTCCTACAGAGTCAGCAGAGCCTTAACAGACTGAAACAGACAACCCCTGCAGTGTGTTGACTCTAATTAGAGGTGCTTGTAACATGCCAACATCAGGTACGCCTGTAAGACCGAGACAGGAGCGACAACACTGATTCTGACAGACATCATATGGACAATGGTTTTGGATCACACCTCTTAATGATCACACCCGTAAAAGTTCATTTTTCTCAACGATCCAGACTTTGCACCAAAGTAGACCCCTCGTCAGACTCTCGGGATGTTGATAAGCAGTGGCCCTCTTGGATGACCTAGTGTCTCACCTCAGACGGAGGACATCAAATCCCCAAAGTATATTTTACAGCAGTAACCAAACGCTTTTGACACTACCTGCAATTTGAAATCTCTGTTCTGCACAACAAGATGAAGCGACCGGTGTATCAATCTATTTGCCGATCTCATGATTCACCCATTCTCATTTACAGAGGAGGCATCCAAGAGGCAAATTAAATGTCTTTTAAATTAAATGCAACCTGTTGAGGTAACAGTAAACCCTTCATGTAGAATCGTGGCTCTACTCCAATACCCTCTTAGATTATTTTGGTCGCATCGTATAGGAATGTAGACTGATGAATTAATAGATACTTTAATTCCTCCATCCTAAGCAGGACTCAAGAACCTATGATTTAGAGATGCAATGCAAATACGCAATCAGCAGATGTGTCCTTTTTGGTCTAATGGTCCAGCATTCAAAACCTTTGTCCATAAAGTGTACAAACCATAATGGAGCATTTCCATCAACGTAGGATGAAATCATCCAGCCACCATGTTTTCGAGGTTGTCTACTTTTCAGTCAGTTAAAGTTGGCAATGTCACCGTGTTGTTCCTTTTGTTTTGGGTTTTTTTATTTTTTTTTTGTTTCTCGTTTTGCTAACACCACCCCAGCACAGCCCGGCGTGAGCGGGACGCTGCTAATGCTCCTTCTGCTTGAGCTTCCACTCACTGCGCTGCCTCCAGTGCAACCAATCCCCTTTGAGAACTGAGTCATAACCTGCTTCGGCTAAATGCCCTCATTAATTCAACATACTGGCCGCTCATTCGGACATAAAAAGAACATTTGACAAAGTGCTGAAAGCGACACGTATGTTGTTTGGTTGGTTGGGGTTATGTGTCGTTTTCAAAAGGGACAGCGGGTTTGCGCTCAAGTGCTGGGCTAAATGAGGCCGTAGGGAATGAACTGTTAAGTCACGTATTTTAAGCTTGTTTAAGGATGCATGCTAACAGCAGATTATGCTACTATGTTCTAACAACAAGCAACGCTCTTATTTTGCTGTAAGCATGGCCTCATGTAGACATACTGTAAGTACTGTAATTAAGAACCCTATCAGTCCTGGAAATCATTCACAGGTTATAGTGCGTCTTTTGTTTTATCACAACAAAAAGACACAACACATTTTACACGGCACTGATGTCACATTCTTAAAAGTGTGTCAAACTTTTCTTATTTGGAAAGGCAAAGCATCCTGACACTTAACTTTATCAGCAAGGTCAATGATGCTTCCATTGCTGACAAACTGCTAGAATTTAAATTTGCCCCAAAAAAAGAGAAATGGTATATTTCAATACTAATCTTCTTCCTGTTGAATGAATGGTGCTATTTCCTCATATAGGGGCTACAATTAGACATCTAATTGTACATGCAGACTTAATTAGCATAACAAAACAAGAGGCAGGACTGGCACATTGTACATCCCATTGGCAGTCGCTACCAACATGAAATAATACTTGGTTAAACTAATATATATAAATGATAAACGAGCACTGGAAACAAATGTTACCCATCATCCACAATCCTTATATGAGACACGGACACATGTCTCTCTATTCTGTGTTTTAAAGATATAAAAATTGGTAAAAAGAGACAGCTCAGTAGTGCACATAATGGGATATACCTATTCCGTCTACACAGACCGCGATTAAAACCCTCCCCAAAATCTCCAACACTGTTTTATATGCATGCTGTGACCATATAGTAACAGGTACATTCATGGTAACATGTAATACTTGTGGTATTTTGTCCATGTGGCACCTTGAAAAATGACGCATTACCTTGTGGTGTCTGAGGTGAGATGAAGCTAGACGCGTGTTCTGGCTTAGTGTCAATATGTCAGTGATGTAGTACAATCGGTATGTTAATAATAATAATAGTAATAATAATTTTGTAGCTTATTTAATATGCATGCCGCATTGTATGAAAATGGAGTGTTCATGCTTTTTGGAGGTTTTTTCAGACGACTTTATTGGAATATGTACAGTATGTCCCATACAAGCAGTAATGTTTCTGTTTTTTTTTACTTTAAAACCCACAGAAAATAGAAAAAACATGTGTTCATGTCTCGCATAAGGATTGTGAAATTTCAAAAAAGTATAAAAAAATACATAAATAGATTCCAGAGAAACAAAAGCTATAGACAGGTAATATATCAATAATTTAGGTTAAAATGGATGCAGACAGTGCCACATTTACAACTGTAATAATCGCAGAACAGAATCCTATTCACACCATTAATTCTGCGAATGGACGTTGTTTATAATAGATTAAAGCTTGTTAGGTTCCACACTGAATTCTACTGTTTTGGTTAGCATCTGAGCTAGCGATTAGCTGTCCCTTTGCGTATAATAGCGTCATGACCCATCGGGCAGGTATATTAGAGACCGTTTCTATAAAAGGGGAGGCCACTATTTGAGGAAATTTCCAGGTTGAGCTTTAGACTTTTTTTTGCCGAGTCATGGCATAGTCTTGAGGCATCTTGTCGGAGTCTTACAGCAGTTACTTTTAAATAGCTGTTAACCGACATTATATTGTGCTAGAAAATATTAGTCCAAATGATATTGTGTGCAAGTGTGCATTAAAGGTCTCCATGGAGACTGACCCATTGTCACTATTGGCCTTGCTAATTACAAGCACAGAGGGGGTCATTATCGCTCTATTTGTGTGTTCTTGGCATTAAAAGGCTTCATTATGCAAGGGGAAGGTGCTAATTACATTTTGCTGACTAATGGCTCAATATCAAATGAGGTCCCTGTGAAGTGCACACTTGTAAATCGGCGCCGGGTGCTGCAGACTGACTGTGCTTTTTTCAAGCAGACGCCCACGGTGGACATCCGCCCGCGCTCGGCCACGGCCATCCAGATGAACAACGCCACGCACATGCAGGAGCGTGACGAGGAGTACGGCTACGAGTGTCTGGACGGCAAGGACTGCACCAGCTTCTTCTGCTGCTTCGAGGACTGCCGCTCGGGGGCGTGGCGACACGGCCGCTTGCACATCCGCATCGCTAAGATTGACTCGTACGCGCGCATCTTCTTCCCCACCGCATTCGGTCTCTTCAACCTGGTCTACTGGGTGTCCTATCTCTATCTGTAAGAGCGTGCATCCAGCCTTATCACCGGCACGCTCTTTACATTGTGGGATTTGTTGTTGTTTTTTTTTTTTGACTCTTATTATTATTATTATTATTAACATCGTCATTGGATTTATTTGTTTTGGGTGTGACAGACATCGCAAATCTTGTAGCATTACATTTAACCGGCATGAAAAAGATCGATAAAGACTGATTAGAATTATTCCTGTGTGTGTTAATCTTCACTGTGCCAATGCCTCGTTTCTTTGTTTTTTGCACCCTGACAAATAGAAATGACCCGCTGTTTATGTACAGGAGTTTATGTCAAATAGTGTGGAGCACTTTTATTATGGATGGCCGTTTGAGTTGTTTCCTCTATCAATTATGGGGGAATAAATTATTAGAATTTTTTTTTTTTTTAAAGGGGACGGGAGACTCTCTCTGAATGTTCTCAACTCCTAATTCCATTCCAGTGTTGTGTTGAGCAGAATAACGCTGCCCAAGGGAGTTTGGCTGGCATCATGCGACTTATTTAGTTGAGACGGAGTCAATAGCGCCTCTGCTGGTTGCCACCAAGTATTGCACTCCATTTTTTTTTAGCAGTGAATTTATTACACCCATCCCTGAAGGAAAGTCTTCTAATAGCACAACTAAAGTCACATTTTTACATGTAGTCAAAGCTATGACAATGATGATGACTGTACAGACACTGTATATATTTTACTATCACACTGGTTTATATTTATTGCATGCATCTTTCGAGGCCAAAAGAATACATTCTTTATTTTGTTTTTATTTTATTGACTGGGTGTCCTTCAGGGTTTCATTCTTCACTCATTCTTTCTTTATACACAGCTCATCAGGGTAGAGTTTTAGTAGATATCATACATTGTGTTGATGCAAGATGCTACACAAAAAAGGTGCAACATACCATCCATTTTCTCTACCGCTTATCCTCCTTAGGGTGCATGTCCTCCGACATGTAAGAAAGCTGCAGTTCACAGAAGAATTTGTGCTAATCCAACATTCCAAAGCCGATTTCATGCAATTGTGGGAACAAAAATGGCAATGCAACCATCACTTTTATTAGTCATTATGAAGAATTGTGGGTTGATTTTCCCTTGAGGGACCCAGGTTAAATGCTCTGGTGGACCTTTACGGCCCACGTGCTGCAAGTTGCCCACCCAAGATGACAAAAAGTCACATAAAACATACGTTCCATTCAACAACAGATGTACAAGCCTTATCACTGAACATCTCACTTCATGTTTGTTTTTTTCATTTGCTTGGAAAAAAGCACCACATTTGTAAATGTGTATAATGTTATGTATAATAGCTATATAACGCAAAAACATAACCTGAAAAAATACACCCTGAGCATTTTTGATAGATGACATCAATTACAAAAAAAATAACAAAAAGGGAGTTGGGGGTGTAAATCAAATTATTTCTGTACATAAATTATGAAAAAAAGGGTATAAAGATATATATTTTGTAATTTCCGCTGGTTACACTATTTGAAATGACAGTATAATAGACTTATGTAATGGACTGACGTAGAATAATCCAAGGGTGGAAGGTATTTATTGTTTATTTATGCTACTTATTTATTTCATGGAAATAAATTGTACTTTATGTTAAAAAAAATGGAGAGAAAAAATAATGCATTGACTGCATTTTTAAGTCAAAATGTCAATGGAGCTACTTGTGTTTGTTTTTTTTCTCTCTATGTTGTGATCGATGTTCTCACCGAGGCCTGTCCAACTGTTCTATTTGTTCTAATGTGACTTCTCTTTAACGCAGCTTCTCAGTCGTTTTCATAGGAAGAAAAAAAAAAACGAACAAGCACCCAAGAACATTCAAGGACAATGTTGACGCATTTGTCAACCCACACAAGAGAGACTTTTTACGCCACAGCACCTGTACTCTAATACATGTTGTCCTGTACTCTTGCCACATTCGTCTCAGCCTGTTGTTGGTGGGATCACACACTAAAGCAAGGTTTCCCAAACTGAGGGTTGGGACGCAGAAACATGTCATAAATCAATGTTTATAGTTTCACTCATTATGAAGAAGAAGTTATTTTCATCATTCATCAGTCAGGCATCCAATTAACTGGCATTAGTCATGTTTTTCATCAATTTATGGACAGACAGGATGTCTAAAGGTCGGCCATTTGTGGCCCGTGGACACTTCAATGTCAAATTTATCCTAATACAGTAAATGTATGAAAGCAGAGGCAAATCTTCCCATAGGAAACAATGTAAATCCAATTGCAGCTGCCCTTCGCCACTTTATGATTCACTATCACAATTTAACAAAAATATATTCATGAATAAATAATAGTCATAATACATAAACATTGCAAGGAACAAGGCATTCAGAAGACAGTGTTAATAACATGTAGTATCCTACACTGATCACTCTGTGTCAATAACACCAGACTTGATCACTGGAACAACAGGATTTTATTACAAGTTTGAATTATTTCACAACAGACATAATAATCCCTCGTAAAAACACGGGCTACTGTTGCAGCCATATCACATTTACAGCAACACACACAAACAGAAACCTTATTTATGTCTTAAGTGGCTTATTTTCTCCTCCTTATGTCTATTATATTGGGTAATACAAGACTACATGGGTGTTACTTCATGTCTAGAGGGCTCTAATAATGTTAAAAACTGTATTTAGAAGGTTGGAAACAGGTTTATCATGCCAACGATGAAAATATTGTATTTATTCTAGGAAGTGTACTTGGCAAAAATTCAATTAGCACATTCAGAGTAATCGGAGGGATTACTGTAATCAGTTCCAGACACTCAAAGGTATAACCAAATTTTACATTTTACATACAAAACTGATTTACATGCATAAAACAATGAAAAAAATGGATAAAAGATCCAATTCAATAGTGTTTCTGGCATTTGTAACTTTCTTTGGCCCCCATGACGGGTGATTTTGCACTCTTAATGAAACATGCATGGACAGGGAGTCAGCAATGTATAAGGCACTTCGTATATTGTGCGAAAAACTTGGGTGAAAATGTTAAACGAAAACCGAGGAATTATGTATTTTAGCTAATGCGAGTTCCCGGGAAGAAGCTACAATTCTTATTTGGGAAACTCCATGGCCTATATTGTCATTCCTCCCATATATTTACACTACTTTTTATATCAGAA
The DNA here is from genome assembly GCF_037039965.1 of Doryrhamphus excisus. Lineage (NCBI taxonomy): Eukaryota > Metazoa > Chordata > Actinopteri > Syngnathiformes > Syngnathidae > Doryrhamphus > Doryrhamphus excisus. The sequence continues at coordinate 7,382,787 of NC_136377.1, read as the reverse complement.
AATGCCAAAAAGAGAAGTACATCATTTTTATTTCTGTGTTTCTTTTTTGGTTCAAATTCCACACAAAAAAAAACCTTACATTAGCTGCAACACAAGGTCTTTCAACCCAGAAAAATGGACGGCTGCATGGGCTACTTTGATATCCTCAAATTGTGCTTATTAAACACGATAAAAGTTATTCAGTGTAAGTCATGTGTCAAACAGTTAAATACAGTATATTTAAATAAAAACAGCATTCATATTAGTTTTGTGTTCTAGTTTCTCAATAATTTTATGTTTAATTTCATTTCTATATGTCATGGACCAATACAAAAATACAAAATGGCTCGTGTGCTGGACTTTGGACATCCACCCTGTAAACAACCCATTCATCATATTCTTCTCAATCAGGATTACTGATTAGGAGACCCACACTTTACACATGTTAAACAAACAGGACCAAATCAAGCATACCGCTATTTTTTTTTACAATTTCTACTATTAATTTTAGTACACACCTATACGTCATAAACATTTTCTACTAATATGTATGTTGTCAAAAAAAAGTGTTACAAAGTTCAATCAGATTCTCCTGCATACAGTATGTTAGTTGTTTGGTATCTATGTTATTCTTCAGTTGTGTGTGCAGACAAAAAATGAATCATAGTTAAAAGGGGGGGGGGGGGGCACGGGGAGGTCTGCATCATATCCAAACATGTACTTTTCATAAGGGAATTGCACATAGCTGTGAAATTTTGCAATAAAATTGTTGCATTGATTATGCGTGTTGAGTTATTGTAATAGAAACGGTTGGTGAGGTGGGTTTATAAACTGAAAAAAAATATTTATGGTCTTACCTTCTGGTGAGCTTGGCTGTATAAATCCTCCATCTTGTTTTGTTAAAGCTGATCCAAAATCACTGGCTTTTCCTCTCTATGGAAGGACTCCAGCGGCAAGCACCATCAGCATGAAGACAGTACTGCAGCACCTCAGCGTATGATGTCTCGCCTGCATTTAAGACATTACACAGGATGTAAAAACAAATGTATCAGGGATTTCTGCTTAAGAATATATTTGAAATAAAAACCCAAAAAAAAACCAAAGTGTATTATGGAAAGCAGGAAGTGAACAAATGTAACAGTTACTGATTGTAAAAGTACCAGATGGAGAGGTAATATTTAATAAGCTTTGCTTCTTCCTACTCCTTTTGGACATGTGGAATTATGGGATGCATTCAATTGCAATCTGATGCATGTTCAAATGAAATTAAACCATTACCATTACCAATATGACCCTTAAAAACAGTACATGCACGTCCACTTTAGAAAAAGTATGCTTACTTAGGGTTTTTAAGCTGTGGCTGCATGCACGGGTGTGTGTGAGTGACATGAAGAAAAGCTCTGTCGTGCTTATGGAGTAGTCAATTGGCACCACCTGGTGGTTTCTTAAGAAAACATCCTTTATCGGCATCATAAAACAAGAAGCTAAAATGCAGCATTTGGGGCCGTATTTGATCTCTTTACATAAAAAGTGATTATGAGAGACCCCAAACAATAGGGGGACCAAACCCCTATTGGCAGGATGGCTGCTGCAGAGGAGCGCCCCACATGACAGCACACTTTGATGGACTCAAGTAGAGTGCAGCTGATGCAAGTGTATTATTAATAATGCATCCTGCCCGTGAATCACTTCTTAGGGCTTTGTTCTCATGCTTTCATCACTCTGTTTGTTTGTGTGTGGATCCACAATACAGGACTTGGACCCTGGGTTTTCAGGACAACAAGTGTCATGTAATGAAAGTAGTCCTGAGAATGATCTGTATGCTCTATTGCATGTGTGTCAGATCAGATCATGTGATTTGTAGCATACTGATCAAGCTGCATGGGTTGCTATGGTAATGATACATTGGTACATACGCTGTCATTGTCATTCTCTTTATATCGTGTAAGTGGAAATAACACGACTGTGGTCGATAACGAGATTTGTATTGCAAAACAATGGCTACTGTCGGCCGTAACAACGCCACTAAGACACTAAGACACCAACAACAGTAACTTCCTGGTTCCCTCACCAAGACACACCCACACCCCCTGGTGCATTCATGGCCACCCGGAACGGTCAGAAACTCTGGAACACAACACGTTAACAGGAACACATCGGGGTCGCTACAGTATTATGAACGAGACAACACTAGTACTTTGATGGTATTTTTACCGAAGTACTAAATTTACATTCCTTTTCACAAGAAATTATGCGAGCCCAAACACGCACGCGCACGCGACACTCACTCTCGCTTGTTTTCCCCACAGCTCGACGTTAAAGTCACTTAAATACAAACATGAACAACACTTTTCCCCCTCTCTCCCGTTGTTAGACACAAGGTTGAACACTGGAATACAAACATTGACACGATAAAATTTATAAAATTATAAATTAAACCAATAATGAATCATTGTAAAAGGCAATTAAGGTGTTTTTACTCAATTGTTTGTCTCCTACGGGGTTATGTGTTTTTCTTACATGCAAATTATATGCAAATTAGATGATGACGGCAGCCAATAGCTACTTTTCTTACTGAAAAGTATAAGAAATACACTACTATCAAATGTTTAATGTATTTGAATCCTCAATGAACAGCTACAAAAAGTATATTATAAAATATTCTTATATTATAAAATATGCTCTCAGAGACGATTCGTTCATGACCGACACACCAACACTAAGTTTGTCAGTCTACCATAATTTACAATGGAGATATGTGGCTCCTCTTATTATCCAATTGAATTGATGTTAAAAGGACCAGCTGCCAGTGGGGATATATTTTAGACATTTTTGCTTTATTTTCTATTTTTTTTGTAAACACTTGAGTTGTGCCTTGTGTCACTGCCCACTCAGGCAGTGAAGGGATCTAATAGGACGCACAACAGAGGTCAAAAGGTGAAAACACAAAATGAATCAGAACAAACAGACCATAACAGACACAGCATCTCAATAGGATTCAGGTCAGGACTTTGACGATGCCGTTTTGTTTTTCTTCAGCCAATCAGAGGTGGACTTGCTGGTGTGTTTTGGATCATTGTCCTGCTGCAGAACCCAAATTGGTTTCAGCTTGAGGTCACCAACAGATGGCCGGATATTCTCCTTCAGGATTTTTTGGAGTAGACAGCCGATGTCATGGTTCCATTTCCACAGCAGGTATTCCAGTTCCTGATACAGGTAAACAGCCCCAGACCATCACACTACTACCACCATGTTTTACTGCTGGATTGATGTTCTTCTATTTTTTTTCTTGGAATGCTGTTTATCCCTAATGTCTTTCTTATGGTGGAGTCATGATCACTGACCTTAACTGAGACAAGTGAGGCCTACAGTTCTTTGGTTGTTGTTGTGGGGTCTTTTGTGACCTGTTGGCTGAGTCATCGCTGCACTCTTTGGGTCATTTTGGTTGGCCAGCCAGTCCCGGAAGGTTCGGCATCTGTGGATCATGGCTCTCACTGTGGTTGGCTGGAGTCCCAAAGCCTAAAAAAATGGCTTTATAACCTTTTCCAGACTGATAGATCTCAATTAATCTCAACAGCACACACAACACTTCAAAGTTACATGAAACTAGTAAGTTCATTTACTTTCAGTTAAGGTAGGGCTACAACAAAGCAGAGCCATGTTGGTTTCAGGTGGGTCCATGGCCATCATTACATCTGAATGAGATGCTAACGATGGTGATACCACCCAAACAATACCACAAAAGAGAATAAATAGCAAGCTCTCAGACTAGAGCTGTCCTATCTAGTCTGACTGTTGTGCGTCCCAATTAGTTTTCGAGCATTAACCGTTGTATAATGACCTGGATGAATGCGGAATGGTGTGATTGGCATCATTTGCCATTGAAGTTGTCATAATTGTGAGCTTATTTTTACACTTGTGTGTGCGTTGTGTTCTGATGGCGACAATTTGAAAATGTGCTAATAATAACTGGACAAATTGAATATACCTGGACTGGAATGTACACTTTATTACATAATGCACCATAAAGCCACATTAGCCACGCCAGCTAAAGATAAAATTATAAAAAATCTACATAGATCAAGTTTAAAGTACACACCCTTGCTTCCTGTACATTGCAGCCTGACCACTAATAAACATGACAAAATGTCACATAGTGAAGTTACCACCTTAATGCTTCATTAACCGAGCGTTCAAATGTCAACTGTAATGAAATTTGACCTTTCTGACTAAGCAGTGACGGCTGGTGGGCGTGGCAACGACCGTGCATGGGTATTTTCCAAGCATGCGTTTCCCTGCATCATGATGATCCACGCCAGGTCGTACTCCACGACTCTTCCTTCAGTCAAAGACGCCAAATAAACACGCATTGATTCATTAAGATTAACTGGCACGAAACTGCGATGGTCAATCAGTGCAGGCAGATGATGAATAGGATGCTGATTGCACAGGGACCACTGGCCATGTATACACAGCACACTTCAGAGTCACATTAGCAACCGTCCTCGGGGACGGTAATCCTCTCAGCAGCTAACATTATGGGATTGTTACTTAGCCGGCAATGTCTAAAAGCCCGTCTCATGAGAATATATGAAACATAATGACATTTCTTTAGTCATAACCACTATTAGCAGTGGTGTCCAAACTGCAGCCTATGGACCATTTGCAGTCTGCAGCTTGGTTTTTTATTGGAAAAAAACATTGAAAAAGAGCAAGTACAGTAAGACGTAAGTGATTTCCATAAAGCAGGATTCAATGTTAATATTTTCATAGCAGGCGCATAGAACATCTATTTCTTATCTTCTAAACACAGATTTTATCATAATTAGAGCCCTCTAGAGATGAAACAACACCCCTATAGTCAGTCTGTTGAAGTCATTTGCTATTTTTAATTCCAAATCTCATCAAGAGCCTCCATTTGTCTTACTTATTTATTTCTACTTTTTCAAGGTTCTTTTGCCACTGGTTGGTGGCAGTTACCCACAATTCACTACATTGTACAGTAAGTACAGTAAGATGTAAGTGATTTCCATAATGTAGGATTCAATGTTAATAAATATTTTCATAGCGAGAGCATAGAAAATCTATTTCATACCTTCTAAACACGGATTTTACCATAATTAGAGCCTGCTCGACATGAAACAACACCCCTATAGTCATAGTTTGTTGAAGTCATAATTCCAAATGACATCAAGAGCCTCCATTTGTCTTAGTTATTTATTTCTACAACAATATAAAACCAACTATATCATAAACACTAATTTCATTCTTACTTTAAAGTCCAGGTTCCCACTTTTTCAAGGTTCTTTTGCCACTGGTTGGTGGCAGTTACCCACAATTCACTACATTGGGGCATAGTTGGAGTAGAGTAAATACAACAAGCATATTGTGAGTTGTGGGCATGTTGATCCACTTCCTTTCAGTATGTGATCCTCGGGAGAAAAAGTTTGGACACCCCTGGTGTAACGCTTGTTGGCTACTGCATCCCATATTAACGGAGAAAAAGGTATTTTAAGGTTATGGTGCTTTCAAGGAAGCCCCCAGGTGTTGGCATCGACACGGTGACGTAGTGAACAACACTTTATCACAGATGACTGGCCGGCTAGCTTTGACCAATTTCAAATAGCGTTTGATTTACGCTAGCTTGTCACAGCAGCAGTAGCAGGTGCGTGGTTCAAACACAGTTGACTAAATTAAGGACGATTCTTCTGATCTATTTATTGTGACTAGTATGTGTACAATCAGCCGTTGTAGTGTTTTTCCATAGCAGATCTGAAGGGACAATAACATATGCTAGACATGACCGATTCTGGTATTAAAACAATCCAAACGTCGCACAATAGAAGGATAGAAGTCATTTAAAGTCATTAAAAAGGACGTAAAAAACACATATAGCAGTTTTTATGCCCCCTTGGCAGAACTGTCAGATGTCATTTATGCTTTGTTACACTTTGCAAAGACTGTTCGCCATGAGGAAGGAAACTCAAAGTTAAGTGTACGACCCCTGAGGGAATCTCGACCCTGCATCAACTACATTGTATTAGCATGCAGGCCACAGAAAAAACCGTAGGTGAGAAAAAAAAGACTTAAATCTGTAATGGCTCTTACAGATTTAGTCACAGTGAAATTAGCAGCTGCTTTGTGTAATTCCACAGAACAAAGTCTAGCAAATGCGTGATAATACCGCACTGACCCAAATATAAGACGACATTTTGGTTTGCATGTGTTGCTTTGACGCTTTTAAGCAACATTATCTGGACAAACTCATCACTCGTCAATCCAACAGCTGGGACTTGAAGATTCTCCAGACATATTTGACCACGGAGCTGTTCCACACATTTCATTCATCTGTAAAGCTCTGAGGAGGTTTCAACGCTGACAACGGGACGTGTTGAATCATTTTAAAAACTAGTAGAATGTCATCATTATCAATGCAAGCCAAGCAGTGATTTAGTCACATGGGTAATTGATTGGTACATTGTCTATAGAACTATTATACATGATGGTACATGTCGCTAACTTCATAAAGTTTTCTTCATTCAAAATTGCACCCGTCTTTCACAATACAAAAAAATACAATACCCAAACATACTTCATCATAATAACAACCGAAATCAACGCCAAGCTAAAAGTCAACTCTGAATCCATGACATCATTTTCTGTCCTCCAACATGTTTTATTTCATATCTAGATGGCTTGAATAGTGTTTAAAAAATGTATTTAGAAAGTTTTATATACTAATTCGCTACCAAAGATGTATTTATACGTATTTTACGAGTGATGATGCAAGTACACAATAGAGGAGATCATGTTCAGTGCGGTTTTCAAGCCATAAAAATGTGGCAGAAGTGCATTTTATAAGCGCTCCGCATGCATTTTTCCTATGTTATAAGTAGCGCCACAGCAACCAGGAAGTCAAAAAGCATGGAGGTGAAGTATTGAAGGGATATTTTGACATGCAAAATTCCCTTATCACGATCCAATCTTGCACCAATTAATTGTGATAAGAAGTTATAATACGGAATTAGTCAACGACTCAACAATGAGAAAAATGTTTACATCACTCATATGGAAAGAAGAAAAACTATTTGGAGATACTTGGTTTTGTCAATCGGAAAAAAAAACAGTAAGCAGAACAACAAGTAGAGCCGAGTAGATACTATGGAATTCATTCATTCATTTTCTACCGCTTATCCTCACGAGGGTCACAGGGGTGCTGGAGCCTATCCCAGCTGTCTTCGGGCAAGAGGCGGGGTACACCCTGGACTGGTCGCCAGCCAATCACAGAGCACATATAGACAAACAACCATTCACACTCACATTCATACCTATGGACAATTTGGAGTCACCAATTAACCTAGCATGTTTTTGGAATGTGGGAGGAAACCGGAGTACCCGGAGAAAACCCACGCATGCACGGGTGGAACATGCAAACTCCACACAGAGATGTGTGAGGGTGGAATTTAACTCCGGTCTATTAGCTTTGAGGTCTGCGCGCTAACCACTAGTCCACCGTGCAGCCCCTATGGAATGCATTTGCAAGAAATGTAATAAAGAAATGAAAAAAAATATGTTAATTTTGTAATATAAAGAAAAATACAACTCAATGTTTCATTTGGAGAGCGCCACCCCCAGGGTCCATGAAGGACGGACTCATAAGAAAATAATAAATAGACTGTGGTTGTCCTTTTGACCGCCTGACTATTAAACAAATACATCAATATTTGACTGTCGTGAATTGATCATTTCTCCCACATGCTACCCGGACATGTTAACATGGCGGGGGTGTTAGAGCGGGAGCACATCTCTACTTCCACATCACACATTTCTCTTGACACTCGCTCCCTCTTTTTTTTTCTTCTTTCCACATGAGCGCCCCGGCCCGCTGTCTCCCTGAGGTGAGTCCAGCAGCATCAGACATGTCTCATTGGAAAAGTGGATCCTCACTTTCCACCCTGAGGGGGCTGAAGGCCCGATGCTTGGCTGTCCGCCCCCCCCCCCCATTGGGTCTTAATGACTCACCCAATTACATAGAATGTATTTATTGATTTTATTAGAGTTAGGTAAGTACGGTAAGGATGTTGGTGGCAACCATCTGTCCTTCCGAAACATGAAGTAACATTTATGTATCCCACCTCTAAGGACATCATTAATGAGTGGATGGCTTCCTCTACCATGTGGCTTTACAGTGTATTGGTTTCTTCTCAGTAGACTGATCCTAAACCAACTCCTGAGGCATAAAGTTCACATGCAGCACGCTTACATGTCTCCAACACAGCAGCACTTCTACTCTAATGAGCTTCACGCATGGTTGAGCCTCCTTGTACCTTTTCCAAGCAGCCTGAGCGGTAAAAAAATATATTTTTAAATCCTGATACTTGACGAGAGGAAATCCAACAACTCAGACTATTTCGACTGTTGTGGGGCTTTTTTATGGTTTGTGGTAAAGAAAAGTCATAACATTGTGAGAATAATGAATTATACACATCCATTCATCCATTTTATATGCTGCTTCTCTTCAATATGGTCGTGTGCAATCATAATATACAAAAAAAACACAAAAGTACTTACCACTAATATTATAGGACAAAATATGTCATAATCTTATGAAAACAATGTCAACGTTCAAGAATATTATTCACATTTTCAAATATTAAGTTCAACCAAGTGGTATTAAAGAAAAATCAGCGGAGGTCTTAATGTAACTGTATACAATACAGTAAGGTAAAGTAAAGTAAACTGTCCATCACTCAAATCATTCACAGGCACTGTTCAAGCACTGAAACGCTGACGAATCGAAAAAATATATAATAATAACTGAGTGATGTTTATGTGTCACATTGACATTAGCTGTCCTTGGCTATGCCTGTGGGTAACTAGCAACTCGTAACCCAAATTGAAAGCAAAAAATCAGACGGGAGACTACATGCATCCAAAAATACACTCGTATTCCAATGTACGACTGTATAAATGACAATAAAAAAATACCCGCAGTGCAGATTTCAACTGCATTTTCCAAGTTAATCCAACTCATGGGCTCTAACAACAGCGCCACCATGTGTTGTATTTATGGGGAAACCAACACCACAAACAACACAGGTACTGTTTATGTGATTTGGCATATTTTCACCTTTTTGTGTGCACTTCAGGTTCAGGAGTGGAAGAGTGAGCTTACACGACAAATGTGAATTTGTTAGACGTTAGATGTTAAATGTCGTTGGATGCTATAGGCATTTCCCCTAAATGACAAGTCGGAGTATAAATCACACCCCCTGACCTTTTGTCAGGGGGTTACCTTTTGTTAAGAATATAATGATATCCATTCGGTTGGGAAATACATTTGCAGCGTCTTCAGGTATCAGTTGGCCTTTAAGAGAATGACCACAGACTTGGACATTGATTGATGAAATCCTGCTGAATGCTAATGTGACTTTAATCAGATTTGTCTCGATTCCTTCTCGCCATGGCCAACATCAAAAGGCACCATCTTCAGCTCAGACACCAGGAAAACAAGAAGGAATGATTCCAATCATCATTCAAGATGGGAAATTAAGGAATACTAACATTGTTATACCAAATTGTATGAAAAATGATACATAAATTATGCATATGATATTTAAAATGCAACTACTGTCTGGTGGAGACATTAAAATAGAATACTACATCAAGACGTTGCCTACAGCCACCTACTTATGTGCTTATGTAGACCATTGGAGACTTGGTGATTAATTAAACAGCATCAATTGAAGCGTATCATAATCATAATTGGGTTGATTTTTTTCACATAAAATGCAGTTGAAATCTGCACTGCAGGTACTTTTTATTGTCATTTATACAGTCGTACATTAGAATACGAGTGTTTTTTTTTTGGATGTAAGTAGTGTCCCGTCTGATTTTTTTGCTTTCAATTTGGGTTACGAGTTGCTAGTTACCCACAGGCATAGCCAAGGACAGCTATTAGGGGGCTTGTGTCAATGTGACACATAAACATCACTCAGTGAGTGAGCTCATTCAAGTTATTATTATTTATTCTTTTCGATTCATTGAACAGTGTGTGAATGATTTGAGTGATGAACAGTTTACTTTACTTTACCTGACTGTATTGTATACCATCACATTAAGACCTCCGCTGGTTGCAGTCAATACCATTGTGATACCATTCTGCTTTCCAATTGGCTGGCGACCAGTCCCAGTCCAGGGGGTACTCCACCTCTGACCCCAAGTCAGCTGCGAGAGGCTCCAGCTCACCCGGACTCTAATGGGAACAAACAATATAGAAAAAAGGATGGATGAATGCTTCAGGATAGAACACAGGCCAAATGATGACATAAATAAAAGAATGAATTAGTGGTGAATAAATAAATCTATAACCACTTGCATACTGTCCATCCATAAATGGTAGCGATTAGGGAACATTGTCGGAACACGAGCATGACAATGAAAGAGCAAAAAGGGGAGACAACGACGCCTAAGCCAAAAATAAAGTTTGATGAAAATGGAACGAGCCAGCTGTTAAAGCGTGTTTTGTCATGCACGAAGCGCAAAAGCATTAGACTTCAGCTCGTATTTGCATTGCTTGAAACAAGTCAAATGAATATTACATCCCCACATTACATAAGAGGAGGACAACGTAATCCCGTGGCAATGGATGGGGAGAATGTCGACTGGGTGTGCTTTGCTTGCTTTTCATGCCAATTCCTGATTTCCCATTCAAACTGCAAGACTCGCTAGTCACACTCAGGTATAGATTGACACATGATACATTTTAATATGCCTTTTTCTCATGTGGGCCTAACCTTAACACAAATACATTGTACTTTTATAAAACATAATTCTATAATTTATACCCTTAGAAGGCTCTCATTGTGCAGTATTGGAAAGCTGGAGGTCATCGTTCATTTTAAAGGAGTACTCATTGCCTCCCTGCTGGGAAGAACATAGAATGGAACCTCCAAATTTGAACACAAATTCAATAATTTGTCCAATAGAAAATAATGGAACATAATGGAAAGTCGGGCTGCACGGTGAACTAGTGGTTAGCATGCAGACCTCACGGCTAGGAGACCAGGGTTCAATTCCACCCTCGGCCATCTCTGTGCGGACATTGCATGTTCCACCCGTGCATGCGTGGGTTTTCTCCGGGTACTCCGGTTTCCTCCCACATTCCAAAAACATGCTAGGTTAATTAGCGACTCCAAATTGTCCATAGGTATGAATGTGAGTGTGAATGGTTGTTTGTCTATATGTGCCCTGTGATTGTCTGGCCACCAGTCCAGGGTGTACCTCGCCTCTCGCCCGAAGACAGCTGGGATAGGCTCCAGCATACCCCAAGGCTGAATGTTGATAGTAATAATGCTCTGTCTTTATAAATAATACACACACACTCATACACACAGTGGAACCTTGGTTTTCATCAATAATTTGTTCCAAAACCAAAACATATGAAAAAAGAGGCAATTTTTCTCACAGGAAATAATGACAATTTCTATTACAGCAATCTCAGTTAATTGGTTTCAGACTTTCAGACCATGATAAGGGAATGTCTGCAAAATAGGATTATTATTTTTTTAATAATTAGAATATTTTTGTAGTTGGAACATTGGACTTTACTCTCTGTAGTATTTTGTGAGTACTGTATTTACGGCTTGTTTTTTTTCCTTTTGTAGTTTTGTGAGGATTTGCCCGGTGCTTTTGTTGTACTGTATCAAGTAATGGTAATGGTAATGGTTTTATTTCGTTTGAACATGCATCAGATTACAATTGAATGCATCACATAATCAGTTCACAGTTCCACATGTCCAAAAGGAGTAGGAAGAAGCAAAGCTTATTAAATCCTACCCCTCCATCTGGTACTTTTACAATCAGTAACTGTTACATTTGTTCACTTCCTGCTTTCCTAATATAGTTTAAGGGGTTTTTTTTGGTTTTGTTTTTTTTTTCGAGGTATGAGGTGATATGACCATACAATGACATAATGGGTACCATAGTAACTTTCAATATAGTGATATATATATATATATATATAGCACATCATGACTGGCGAGAGATAGAAGCATATCTTCATTGGCTTTTAGGGTCGTAGTAATGACTTTCTTCAGTAGCATTGTGACTGGAACATTCCATTTTTTTATGACTTGTACAAAAAAAAAAGTCTGTGAAGCTTGTTAATTAACAGACAGTCACACACCACCTGCCATGGCCTCAAGCTAAAAGCAAGGAGCACGGACTACTGCTGCTGTTCACTGAGCTGTCAGGTGCTTTACTTTATCCAACAGATGTGTGTGTGTGCTCAGCTGTTTGTGTTGTAATTCACAGCAGGAGGAAAAAACCAAAGCTAAAGAACAAGTCACAATCTGGCCTTCCTCGTCACCCATTTCCTCTACTGCATTCCCCGGGCTTGGACAAGGATCCCATGCTGGATCTACGAATAGTTTATGTCCATTCTGTTCCCCCTACTGATATGACTGAGGCTGCCTCACATTTAACATACCAGAAACGTCCATTGATTTTTCTTTCGACCAAAACTGAATTATTGACAAGAGACATGTACCAGTTGCACTAAGAGCAAAGCAACAACACGCTACATTACACCGGCCTTAAGACTCACCCCTTTCAAGAATAAACATGCTAGCGTACATGGCCAGAGTGGTGCTATCATGGTTCGATGGCTTCAGAGGAATGGTTCAAGCCTCCTTCAAGAATCATGGGATGTCTGAGCGCTATTCAGCTGCTAAATATGGTCCGTGAATGGCATCAGACCGCCCCACGACTGTTGACAGTGAAAAAACAAATAATATTTTTGCAAACATGAAACGCAACACAGCCTGTCATAGCGAGGATCTTTGTAGTTTTTGTAGTCGGCAAACAAAACAGAAGACGACAGATCTTTGAGTGGATTTCGTACTAGGTCATACAGCGGAGCACTCCTGTCATTTTGGAGGATCTTTGACTAGGTTTGGGAAGTGGATCTTGGAAGTTCTCCTGTCATATAAATAATCTTTAACTAGTATTTAGAAGTATATCCTCAGGGCTCGACAATAACGATGAATAACGATGTACCGATGGCCCGGGGCAAGTTAAAACAAAATTCGGGCAAGTAAATCCAATCAGTGATATTCCTGTCGGGCAAGTGCACTTTGGAATGCCATACTGCCAAGAGTTTTTTTTTAAAGCGGTTCTTGTTGGGTGTTGGTAAAACACGGACTGCGTAATTCCGGTGGTAATTTGCAAACCAATTCTTGAAAATCTTGAAATGGACCAATCAGAATCGTTTATTTAGACCGCGGTCCATAGTCCACAGTCTGTGTTTTACCCACACCCGTTCGCAATCAACCAATCAGCGATGGTTTGACTAGGAAAACATCTATCATGGCGTCCCTGCCAACATGGTCTAATTCTTCAACAACTTGTGAAGGAAAACAGCAAAAAGTGATGAACCAGTGCCTCCTAAACAAGTATTTTATTAGCGGCAGCAAATCAAAGGATGGCACAGGTGAGTGGATCACATGGCTGTGACAATTTGAAGTGGTCACAATGAAACACCAGCGATTAAATCCAATACCAAGTGCTGATTTTGCACAAGCTACAAAATCTAGCGGTTCCATTTCTCTGTGTATTTTTCTCACCTTTGATTCACAAATTATTGTTTGACCATTGAGCATTTTTTTCTGGATTAAAAACACTTTACTAGTACACAAATGTGTCTATTCAATAATGTTTCATTGTGGTGCACAACTTATAAATATCACTGCTTACTACGACTACCATGTGTAAGGTATGTATGTAGTAAATTAGATTATCACATACTACAGTATTAATTGGCCCTGTACCCTAGAAACCGCCCATGAATGATACGGGAAAAGGCCGAAATGATACTGTGTCAAAGCCCAGGGCAGTGATACTGATAAAATATAGAGTTTAACCATGTCCAGTATCAGCCCCCGTAGCTGTCCACTCAGAGCACGCTGCTCTGGTATCGTGCCCGTGAAACAACCAATCAGAGAACAGCGCACGAGCGTGAACACACAGCGTTTGTTTTGCTGCCCAAACTTGATTAATGGAACTTTAATTGTCAGACATTGATAAGATAAGACTGTTGATAAAATATTATTGTTGAAATATTTTTGCAATTATTGTGTTTACACTGTTTAGATAAAATATATCTAATAAACTGAACATTTTCTGGAAACAAAATGGTCTTTTGATTAAATAGTACGTGATAATAAGCTCATGATTAAATAGTATGTGATAAGTATCACATACCATATCACAGACCTTCGGTCTCGGGCTGATACTGACACTTGGGGGCATGATACCTGGCCTGATACCAGACAAACCATGTGATAACCTATAATGATATCATTATGGCAGTCTTTTCATTTTACATGGCGCAAGTTCGGGCAAGTAGTTCTCCCCAATGGGCAAGTAATTTTTTTTTTTAATATAGAGCCCTGATCCTAAAAGCAGCAAAGCACTACTTATCACATAGGACATCTTTGTCGCATTATTGCAGTAGTTATTGAAACAACAGGAGAGCTGTTGTTTCCTAACCATTGGACAAATGGCCAGTGATTTATGAGCAATTAGCAGTTCCATTTTTGTTAACGGCCAGCATATTTCTTGACCAGTCTTGCTGGAACTTTGCCGAATTGAGTTTGTCAGTCCCTGAAGGTTGTGTACCAATTTTGGTGTTGATTGACACAAACGTCTTGCCTCCTGAACATTTTCATTCAACAGCCCGTTTCCAGATAAAGTGGATGTTTTGTCAGAATAAAGTAGCCAAATGTGAGGTTTTAAGGTATTCATTTTGTCAGGTTTAAAAGGGTTTTAGATGGATTGCTCCCAGAGAGAAATAAGACAAGTGTACATGTAGTAAATGTTACTGACGGATCGTATCGCAAGTCAAAGTAAACTTTTATAACGTCATAAAGTTTAACTGATGGATGGCTTTGTGGTTCTTTGATTCGTTTTCAGAAGGTAAGTGATTACGTTGTCTGTCAAAGGACTCTTTTTTTTGTGGTTTTAAGAGTTGGAGGGGGATGGGGGCGCTGCTGGAAACCCATTAAAAGATCCTTTATTAGAGAGTGGGACAACTTATCCTTATTGATCCTAAGCTGCAGTAAGATCAGCAACCGTGACCTCATCTTATCTTCCCACAGCAGACCCATTACGATTACAAACAAACTAACCAATATATAGCAATTCCACATGTACTCCATAGTTATTCAACTGTCGGCTCGAGGGCCAAATATGGACTTACAAGTTAGGAGCAGATTCCTAAAAACAGCACAGCATCAGGAATTTAGTCCAAAACTTAAGAGAGATTAGCATTTTTGTAGCAGCAAACTATTGTCATGTAAAGGATCTTTGACTAGGACACTGATCGGTATCGGCAGATGGTATCGATATCAGCTGATACTTAAACGCTGATCCCCTCTACCGATCAGCTCTTCCCTCGCTGCAGCATTCAGAACAACCATATCTGCTGTCTTAGGGACTTCCTGTCTTTGTGATATAGGTTTTGCACCCTTCAAAACTCGACTATGGCGCTTTGAAAAGTTTTAGATTGATGTGGCATTTGGGGGTGAACACTTTGGGGATGACTACCGCCTCAGTATGGATTCGGGAGCATGCAGACACTATGTAGTACTTTCCGTGCAGGAGGAACTTTTGTTGTGTGCAGGGCTGCGTTGGACTCTGGATGGCGAGTGGTGAACGTGCCCTCTCCGTTAGTGTCTGCACTTCCCCAGTTCGACTGTCCAATGAGTGAAAAGTGATCGTTATCTACACTGAGTTCAACAGTGATGCCAAGCTGACGGACGACTTCCGCACGTGCTGTTCAGAAGGCAGCGGATGCTACTGGAGGGGCCCCAACAGAAGCAGCCAAACATGCTTTTCATTCAGGTTTTCTGTTAATGTGAGAATACTACAAATATATGCAGTGTGAGATGTTACAAAACTGAGTAGCTCTTGGTCACTTTCATTTTGTAAAAGTAGCTCTCATAAGAAAAAACCTTGGTGACCTCCTAATATAGCCCCTATATATGTGATTGATATCGGTATCGGCAGAATAAAACCGTGATCGGAACATCCCTCGTCCTGATCTATCATACCACAGAGCTGACGCCAACAACTGCACATTCATTTTCAGTCCCTACCAAAACCTTTCTTTAACTAATTAGCTTGGACTAATAAACGCATGGAAGACGCTATGATTTCTTCCAGACATTGTCTCTTATATTTAATGAGATAATTCCCAAAGCTGCAGAAATACACGACTTCTATGAGGCCAATTAAGCTACACATACTGTCAACATCAACTAGAAGTATTTTGGAAAAAATGGCCAACATGTATGTGTAATTTAAATGAGCAACGGAATAAGAAAAAGAGGATGTACGTATGGAGAAGGTGATGCTGCTATATAAAGTTTCCCAAAGTTCTTCGGTTTGGTTGTCAGGGTGTCAGGTACAAGTTCTTTGTACTTTTCAATGCCTACTGACTGACAGATGGAAAGAGTGAGAGATGGATCATCAGTGACTGAAGTGAGAGTTAGCTATGAAACTTGTAAACGCTGGATGGGGAAAAAAAAAAAAAAGAACATGCTATCATGGACATCTCTGCCACTGGTGTCAGGGGATACCAGTCTCTGACATCGCTGCTGCCAATTACAGAGGCCTAAGCAGAAAAGGAATAGTGTCATGCTCCCCGATGCTAATGAAAAGTCTAATTATTTCAGACAGCATTGGCTTTGACACTTCGGAAATCTGAGGGGATCGGCTGCTTGAGAAGAAATCAGTCCCAGTGGGCCGATTGGGATAAGGTGGTTCTGGAAGGAAACACAGATGGACGAAGAAGAGGATTGAAACAAAGCATGGGCTGGAGGAAAGCCAAGAATGGCCTCCTGACACGACAAACTCAATGCAATTTATTAACACACACCCTCACACACACACACACACACACACACACACACACACACACCTCCACAGGGAGATGTCATACCTTCACCTCCGCTCTTGCAGCTTTCTGAAGGTTTAATAGCAAAGATGAATTAAACCACTGCATGCTACATCTCCACAGAATGGAGGAACGGTGACTTCTAGCCAACAACCAACCAGAATTGAACCATCAACCACTACCCCTTAAATACTGTATCCATAGCCATGTATCAACTGATTTAGCCCGGACTGCATAGGCTACAAAAACAAACAACCACAAGCATCCCTCACTCTGCATGTAGTCAGCCATAACATGACATGATCAGAATGACAAAAGGTTCTCCTCCTGTTCTGTGTGGAAGTGGTAAGTTTATGGCTTCTTACATTGTCCTTATTCCTCATTCTGTTTGAAACCCTTTGCAATAAACAAACTGGAGTCTCTACAGTGATCCCGTATCCTGCCCATTACAGTTGAGCAATGTGTTGTAAACAAAGAATTATAAGAGTGCACAGATGACTATAGGGGTGTTATTTCAAATCTACAGGGCTCTAATAATGGTACAAATCATATTCATTCATTCATTTTCTACCGATTTTTCCTCACGAGGGTTGCTGGGGTGCTGGAGCCTATCCCAGCTGTCTTTGGGCAAAAGGTGGGGTACACCCTGGACTGGTGGCCAGCCAATCACAGGGCACATATAGACAAACAACCATTCACACTCACATTCATACCTATGGACAATTTGGAGTCACCAATTAACCTAGCATGTTTTTGGAATGTGGGAGGAAACCGGAGTACCCGAGTGCCCGAGGATGGAATTGAACCCTGGTCTCCTAGCTGTGAGGTCTGCGCGCTAACCACTCGCCAACATGCCGCCCGGTACAAATTATATATTTTTTGAAATGTATTCAGAAACAGGTTTTCTATGCTCTCTAGCCATGGAAATATTCCATTTATTTATATTGACTCCTACTTAAGAATTCACACATCATGGTCGGGACTGGAACCAATTAACCGCGAGAGACGGGAGTTGGAGTTCCGTTAAGCGGGAAGAACATAAAAGGACATGATGCACTATGTTGTGAAATATAATAATTGATTGAAAATCAACCCTTTTTTAAGCATGTAAACCCACTTGGGAACATGTTAATTGGAAAGAACAACCAGCTACTGTATTGACGACAGCTTGTTTACTGCTTTAGCTATCAACGACTGCTCACGTTCTCCGGTTGCCAGATCCTCTAGAGATTCCATGCCTGGAGTAATATGAGGGGGGCTGACCTCGCTGCCACAATGCACTTGTTATGCCTGCGTTGGTGATTAGTTCAAGCAGTCCATCTCGATCTCCACAGGATAACTGCTGGAAAGATGCCCGTAAACATGAGTACTGCACAGCAGGGGTCCTCAGTTAAACATTTGTCCAAGGGCCAGAATTATTCACAGTAGACACTGAGGGCCAGGTGATAATAATACCAAAAATAATAAATAATACCATATTGCCTGTACTGCATCAAGCCACAGGTTCAGAGGCTTGGTTCACTGGTCCAAATTTAAAATTCCAGAACCGTCCCCCCTGTCAATAATCAGGGAGGGTGGGGGGCGATGAACTGCATCCAAGCTGTAATGTTTCACCTCTGCAGGTCCTATTCCTATGGAACGGTGCTTAGATTAGTACACAGTAAACACAACCGCTCCCCCACCTCATTTTCAGTAAATGCATATTTTGTAGTCCTGTTCCCTGTGGTTGTTTCCTAACCGAATGGTTGCTGGTTCCATCCTCAGTTCTCCTGTGACCTGTTTTGAAGACATGACATAGTTAGTATAGGTTAGTATAAGTTATTCAGTGACACTTGAAAAAGTTAGTACGCAACCAATGAACGTGATATCCACCTATGGATTCCCTGTGGCACAAAAACGAGTTCCTAACTAATTGCATTGATTGTTTGTTAAAAAAAAAAAAACTTGTCACTGTGGGAAAACATCACATTTGGAATCCTAGGTGCATAACTCTAACTAGTAGTATAGCCAGTGACAGCTAGGCAAAGTGTGTAAACATTCATGGCCGAGGGTGGAATTGAACTCGTGTCTCCTAGCTGTGAGGTCTGCACGCTAACCAAGTGTGTAAACAAAGATGTAAAAAATATTTGAAGAGTTTGGTAAGGCATCAATTGTCTCAACAATATGAGACGCATTATTAATATTATTGGCAACTCAATGTGAAACAGGAGACGTTTATACAGATCGGTATTTGTGATCGTCTTTGATACACATACGCCAATCATGTGTTTTGTTTATGGAAACTGACCAATCGCGAAAAAAAACCTCTAACTTGTATGATCTACTTTCCAGTTTTAATACAACATTTATGGGTTTGGATGTTATCGACAGCATCCAAAAGGTCTGATTTAGACTTTTATGGGGTCGAAATGAACGTTTACAATATTGGTAGCACTAAAAACGTCAAGGCAATGTCTTAAAGGCGAGGTGTTAATAAAGACTCTAAAACAGCACAAGCTGTCATCCATGGAAAATCATATGGAATCCCTTGCCCCTCTTCATTGGAATTCAGCTCAGCCTGAGAGCACCCCCCAGGGATTTCAAACACAGTGTGTTAAAAATAGTATGATATTTATTAGCTTTCATGCCTTCATTTGATGGAATATACCATATGATTTAAGGCCATCATTGCTTATCCATTTCAATAACAAATTACCCCACTTGCGGTATCTTCCCACATTGCTGAAGCTCTAAAACACAGCACCAAACGACCACAGGGATCACCATGGTGTGTAATCCTGCCAGGAAAGGCAATTTATCAGGTGATATTGCCTCTGTGTAGAGTGGGGGTCCCTAAGCCCCTCTCTAGCAAAGCACTATTGGTTTGGACCAGCAGCAGAGAGAGTGGGGGAGGTCTCCTCCTTGATCTGTGGTCCACCACAATCAATCTTGCGAGAGATCCAGAGCCTCCGTGAGCACGGCAACACAGGGTCTAATGAAGGCCTCCGTGTCAGTCGTACCGCAACATGTTTATCAATGTCACCGTATGTCAGCTTAAAGATTTTTGCTTGGATAGATAGCTTGACCTATGGTAGCAACGTCCTTGCCTTTTTTCCTTACCGGTTGTCCAACATGGGAATTGACTTTTACTTGAATTTAGTTTTATTTAAGGGACGTCTTGCTTGGAGTTCATGAGATCCTACCACAATGTAATGCAGGGGTCTCAAACACGCGGCCTGCGGGCCACATACTAGTTTGAGGCCCCCGCCTTGATATGAAAGTTTAATGTTAGTGCGGCCCGCGCAAGTTTGATATGGATGCTGTATGGTATCATGTACCCAGAAAAAATTATTACTTTGATTAATGTTCATGTTAAAGGTTAAATAACTGTTAATAATTATCCTCCCTATCCGTGTGGAAGTGGTAAGTTTTTGGCTTTTTAAGTTTAAAGGAAATAACTTGGAGGCTACTGTTTAGGTCGCTAGCTCGCTAGTTTGTGAGTTAGCATGTGTCTCAAGACCCTGCAGTTGTGCAATATGTTGTAAATAAAAAGAGTATAAATGTGACTATAGTCGTGTTTTGTCATGTCTACAGGGCTCTAATAATGCTTTGGTAATTTTAATCTGAAAAAAATAATTTGTCTACCCACCAACTATATGTGGTTTCTTAAGTTTTTATTATTTGCCGTTTTATTATTATTATTATATTTATTTATTTATTACTGATTGATTGATTTTCTTTATTCTTGATTTGTTTATTTATTTTTCATCTTATTTTGTGTAGAAAAATAAAAAGTAAGATATTTTAGAACAGTGGAATGTTTTATCTGAGCTTTTCTTGTAGAAAATCGGAACCAATGCAAAGTTTATTCATTTTTCTATTTTTAATAAATGCGTTTTTTGTTTTTTTTTGGACAACCTGATGCGGCCCAGCTTCGCCCAGACCCTAGCTCCAGTGGCCCCCAGGTAAATTGAGTTTGAGACCCCTGCTGTAATGTATTTTACGATGTAACATACAGTAGTTAACGATTATTTTAATAACCGATTAATCGGTCAATTAATTTTTCGATCATAAAATTAAAAAACGTTTTTAATTTCCGCCTCTTTTTTTCTATGCCGCTTATCCTCACTTAGGGGTATGCTGGAGCCTATCCCAGCTGACTACAGGCGAGGTACACCGGTCGCCAGCCAATCACAGGGCACATACAGAGAAACAACCACTAACACTGACATCCATAGCTATGGACGATAGGAGAAAAGCATCATGGCTCTCATGTGCTAATGTTTAACTCCTAATTGGCTTACGATGCTGATGATGCTCCTGTACAGTTCCTCCAAGGCTTTCAGCGTTCGTAATGCAGCATATAATGTGCTTCATCTAATTTATTGCATGCAACTCTCTGAGGTATACCGGCTTTTCTTTTTCCTAGTTTGGTTAATTATTTAAAGCGCTTTATCACAATTAAATGTGCATTTCTAGCGTTATAACACAATTAGGTCACATTATCTCGCAAGCTACAGGTAAATAAATTCTTGATTTTTAGAAAAAAACAGTTGTGGAAATTTTGGCTGACCTCCAGAACAGAGGGAGGTTGGAATAGTTTAATATCAAAGTGTTTCTCTCTCTTCTGCAGCCACTGTCTTATTATTATCTTCACCTCCAGGAGGCAAACTAGACATGGGGGTGAAATGTGAACATTTTTAAAGGCCTCAGATCCTCGCCTGTAGTGTCCAAACCTATTATAATCACTGTGACACATGGAAATGAGGTCATGTATTCTCTGTGGGCCAATCCTTATCCATATTTCTGGGATTTCTCTCGCGTTAAGACGGAAGAAGAATGAGAGAGAAATATGGGAGCAAGTCCCACAGAGGATCATTAATGTGGAAAAAAGAAAAAAGGCAGACAAACTAGGACGTTCAGCCCTATGCATCATGACAAAGGGCTTACAATATTGATCTAAACAACAGTTGCTCCCCTCAAAAGGATGATTCATGTTAACTTTTTTTCAAGGCTTTAGTGTATGTGTCAAACAATGCAATGCTAAGTATGTGTGCTATGTCTACAAGATGGACATTTGAGTAATGTTCCATAATCAACTAAAGGATGCAATTAATACAGTATATTTAATCAATTAAATGTAATCCTCATCATATACATGAAGTATATCCATTGACAGTAACAACATGTAGTAGAAACACGTGATTTCTGTCAGCATGACTTGCAGGCTCCACATTCGCACCACCAATTCTTGGTGGACCTGACACTCTCAGCCCCCCCAGCTGCTTCGATTCTTGCCTGCTCAGCTACTAAAACCTGTACCTCGTGCTCTGTATTTCTATCCATTTTCTATACGCTTATCCTCACGAGGGTCGCATGCTGGAGCCTATCCCATCTGTCTTTGAGCGAGAGGCGGGGTACACCCTGGACTGGTGGCCAGCCAATCACAGGGCACATATAGACAAACAACCATTCACACTCACATTCATACCTATGGACAATCTGGAGTTGCCAATTAACCTAGCATGTTTTTGGAATGTGGAGAAAACCCACGCATACACAGGGAGAACATGCAAACTCCACTCAACGCCCAAGCGGGGAATCGAACCAGGGTCTCCTAGCTGCCTCCTATCCACTGTGCAGCCATGCTCAGTATATTCAGCCTCAAAAAGATAAGGATATGGATCCTCATTTGTCATAAATTACCATATTTTCTGACTATAAGTCGCAATTTTTCATGGTTTGGCTGGTCCTGGCCCTTATACTCCAGAGTGACTTATATATGTGTTTATATATGTGTCACACTGATAGCCGCAAGAGGGTGCACTCGGTTTGTGTGCCAGTTTCTGCTACTCCTATCACTCCTGTAACACTTATTTACAATGTAAACATCAACATATGTGAATAACTGTTAATATGTTGCATTAACATACCACCTACTCAAGTTAAGTTATATAAGTAGCCTTTCAAGATAAAATGTAACAATAAGTCATATAAAATACATTTCCCCTCAAAATTGAGAATTAGAGTCCAGTGTTACTTCTTCATTGTGCATTTTTGGCTGCTGCGACTTGTTGTTGTTGATGAAAGTAACGTTAAAATCATTTCCGTAAATGCTTAAAATGAACAAAATACTGTAAGCGACATGAACGTGCTTATTATTTCACTGTTAATCCATGTATATAAAGGGTTCTGAAGGGTTCTTTTTTTAGCAGAATAGATTCATTCCAATTACGTGTATTCTTGTGGAATAAGACTGTTCTTCCAGTCCTGTTCATGACATCAATTACGTTATGGAATATTGAATAACTACACTTATTTATAATTAGTTAAAGGTGAGAGTAAAATCACTTAAATAAGCTTTTCTTCAATGTCATTTCACAAACTGGAGTTCAACGCTTGAATCTACAATAGCAACAAGTACCTCCACTCACTGACAGCCTGTCCTTGGACAACAACGACTCTTTTACTACTTTCATTTATCATTTACAACATTAAACAATGAATAAAAAAGCAGGCTTAAACATATATTATATTATTATGACATAAAAATTGCCCATCTAAAATTGGATGACTGACATGTCTTACTACAGTTCATCTGCAATAATTCATATGGCAGTTTAAAAAAAAGTGACTCTTTTTTTATACTCTACTCCAGGGGTCGGGAACCTTTTTGAATATGAAAGACACATATTTTAAAATGTATTGCTGTGAGAGTCTTTTTTTACCGTACCACTAAACACATGCATTTTTAGACAATTTTATAATATAATAAGTCTCTTTGTGTGGTTGATACGTTGATAATGTGTGAGAGCCATATGCAGACATGAAAAGAGTCGTACTTGGCTCGCGAGTAATGGGTTCCCGATCCCTGCGCTTCTCCTTTCACAGAAGTAAACTGACTGGGAAGCTTCTCAGACATATCTCAACAGTGTAATTGTTCTGGACTGAATATAATAATTCACATTCTCTGAGGTTTTATAGCATTCAGCTCAAGTGTCATCATGCTGACGGCACGGTAATGTATTGATACACAAGGCGACGCCGACTCTCAATCTAAACCTGCAAGTTGGATTCTTTTTTTTTTTTTTTGTTTGATGTCATCGAAAGTGGAATTTGGAAAGGTCGTAGCAAAGGGCAGGGGAGATATATACAAGTCTGTTTTTCTCCTGTCAGTCCCTTGGAGCTGAATGTTGTGGGGTATATTTATCATCGCAACATTCCCGAAACATAATAGAATATTTATGAACGTTATTTTCACCTGCCTGGACTGAAATTAACTTGACAAAAGAGCCATGTCCACAGGGGGGTTGGCACTCCTATGGGAGTAAACACTATATATGAGATGATATGACATAAACTAATGTAGTACTGAATCCAACCACCATAGGCACTGTTGGATTATTGCCTGGAGGACAAAATGACGGTTTGTTGGTGACAACCGAGAAACTGCTAAAAATGGTTCAAACTGCATGTCGTCTTCAAATTAAACAGTAGTATTCATTTATTCATTCATTTTCTACTGCTAATCCTTACAGGAGTCGCAGGCATGCTGGAGCCTATCCCAGCAGGGCACATATAGACAAACAACCATTCACACTCAGAATGGTTGTTTGTCTATATGTGCCCTGTGATTGGCTGGTGACCAGTCCAGGGTGTACCCAGCCTCTCACCTGAAAACAGCTGGGATAGGCTCCAGCACCCCCGCAACACTCATGAGGAAAAGCGGCAGAAAATGAATGAATGAACTCACACTCACATTCATACCTATGGACAATTTGTTGCCAATTAACCTAGCATGTTTTTGGAATGTGTGAGTAAACCAGAGTACCGAGGGTGGAATTGAACTCTGGTTTCCTAGCTGTGTGGCCTGCGTGCTTGAACAGTAGTATTTTTGGGTATACCGTATTTTCTGGACTATAAGTCGCCTCCGGAGTATAAGTCGTACAAAGCAAATGATGCATAGTTAGGTATAAAAAAAACATACATAAGTCGCACTGGAGTATAAGTCGCATTTTTCAATGGTTATTCAGCTACACAAAAAATAAACATGAACAGAAAAGATGTCCAGTGTTTATGTAACATAAACATTTTTTTCATTTATAAGTCGCTCTGGAGTATAAGTCGCAGGAACAGCCAACCTATGACAAAAAGTGTGACTTATAGTCCGGAAAATACGATATTTTTAGACATCCTGATTTTGTACCAGGAATACCAACCTGTCAACCGCATCAGGCTTAGCAACTGTCTGACTTCCTTGTCCTACATTTGTTCGAGAGCTTGTCATAATTACGACAGGGAAGCTCACTGGACATCACGAGTCAGCAGCCATTTTTGCCCACTGTTGCAATCGGGATCATATATTTAGCAATGTAATAGCTCACCACTTTTCCCCCATTGAGCTCAATTCCTGCTGGGGTTTGTCATTCCAAGGGTTTTCAGGAGCCACTGTGCAGATGTGCCGGTGAAACCTCCACACACGACCTTCATTGGGAAGGTGAATGCTCTCCACCCAGTTCGTTAGCATTTTGCTGACAGCTCCGCATACTTCTGCTTGCATGCAGTCTCCATCTGTTCTTTGTATGGGACAGTCAATTCCACCATGATCACTATCCTGGCAGATGTTGACCAGCTCTGCAGGGAACGTGGAGGTCGGATGCTAATTGACACAACCCTCCTCATGACAGAAGGGACCGATTTTGGTGCAGTACTGCACACATTGGTCCTTGGTCTGGTGAACTGGGTACACTTCAGGATGTGGAAGGGTTGTTCCTGTTAGTTTCCTTTTTGCGGGGCCCCCAGAATCTCTGCCTTGAACTGGAGAGGATGTGCGTCAATTTGATGGATTTGGGGAGTTACACAGACGGCAGGGACTTTCTGTGCCATACCAGGCATATACAGGTTCTGGGGGCTAGGAGGTGTGTGATAAGTGGCCTTAACAAGGAAGCTCAGTCATGTTTGAGGAGTTCTCCAGGTGATGTCCTGTTGTTCACAGCCTCCTAAGTGGTCCATTTGCTTTGTGGTTGCTGGTTCACTGCTGTGATTATGTCATTTCCCTCGTCCATATTGGCAACATCTCAGGTATTTTTACTCTTTCTTGGTGGCTTTCGACCATCTTTTTGGTTGCTCCCAATCCTAAACCAGTTCTGCCTTGTTGTCAATAATTTCCTGTTGCTTTTTTGTTGCAATGTACTTGCGTCCTGTGCTAATCTGAGGGTTGGCAGATTGTCCAGTGAGACCCTTTGGGAGGAGTCTCCTTTTTGTACCCCAGCCTGATGTACCGCAACGGAAGCTGGACATACACAATAGTGGTTACATTACAACATTGGTTCTGTTGCTGCCATGTTGGGTAATATCAACTTTGCACTCCAAATCAAAACCCTTCAGACTAGAGCTGTCCTTTTCATTCATTCATTTTTTACCGCTTTTTCCTCACAAGGGTCGCGGGGGGTGCTGGAGCCTATCCCAGTTGTCTTCGGGCGAGAGGCGGGGTACACCCTGTACTGGTAGCCAGCCAATCACAGGGCACATATAGACAAACAACCATTCACACTCACATTCATACCTATGGACAATTTGGAGTCGCCAATTAACCTAGCATGTTTTTGGAATGTGGGAGGAAACCGGAGTACCCGGAGAAAACCCACACATGCACGGGGAGAACATGCAAACTCCACACAGAGATGGCCGAGGGTGGAATTGAACCCTGGTCTCCTAGCTGTGAGGTCTGCGCGCTAACCACTCGACCACCGTGCCGCCCTCGAGCTGTCCTATCTAGTCAAATTCGAACAATCCCATTTAGTTGTTGAGCATGAACTGATGAAGCCTGCTTGAATGAGACAACCTGAACAGTCCAGTTGTGATTGATTCGATACCCTGACAATAAAATGAATGGGCGTATTCACAGGGACAGATGTAAAGTTGTACCAAAGACACAATTTGAACGTAATCACGACTTTATGAAGTAAATCGCGGCTAAGTCAAGATGAGCATTAAGAAAGAAAAGACCTCTAGATGGTGTACTCAGGCTCCGGTGTCTGTGTGAGGTCTGCTGATTGTTCCAGCAACTTTAAATCAACATGGCATTGCCCTCCTGGGAACTCTGACACACAGAGTCTTCCTCAAAGGCCACAAACAGGTGAGGAGACTTTATTTGGCTCGGGCCAGAGGCTGTTACTGTCTGTCTACTGACCCATAAAGACTCACATGCACATAGACACAAATGCAGGTAAAGACTATGAAATGAGTCACGGATGTTGCGTTGAAGGGCAAACCATCCCTCAGGTTGGTGTGACTGCCGTGGCTGCCAAATCAAAACAGTGGCAAAAAAAACTGTTCGGTTACCTATAAGGTATTTCAGAGACACGTGGCTATGAGACTAGGGTACTCCGGTTTCCTCCCACATTCCAAAAACATGCTAGGTTAATTGGTGACTCCAAATTGTCCACAGGTATGAATGTGAGTGTGAATGGTTGTTTGCCTATATGTGCCCTGTGATTGGCTGGCCACCAGTCCAGGGTGTACCCCGCCTCTCGCAGCTGGGATAGGGTCCAGCACCCCCGCCCCGCCGCCACCCTCGTGAGGAAAAGCGGTAGAAAATGAATGAATACTTTCAATTGTATCATAAATATATTTCCTGTATATTTGTTTTTTTTTTTTTTACATTTTCATACGTAAACCTGCATTTGCAGATTTCCAATAAAACACATACTAGTAATGTCAAATTGCAGTACCGCTGAATGCTGAAAGGGGTCAGGCTGAGCTGGAAGATTGTTCTTGTCAGGGAAGTCCTTCCACAGAGGAAAAGCCAGTTTATTTTCTTTCTACTAGCACTAGCTAGCTGAAAATCAAGTGAATTTATGCTCTACGGACTTAATGAATAAACGTGACTGTCAGGATGGAGGATTATGCACCCAAACTCACCAGGATGTGATCAGACTTTTACAACAAAGTATCAGAACAAGTGAATTCTTGGCAGTGGTATCCTAAAGTATTCTCCCCCACAATTACAACAATGTAATAAAAGTAAGAATCCAAAAGTTGTGCATAACATTGCTAGTATTTCTTGACAAAAATGAGACCAAGCTGCAAGTGAAGGTAACACACAGCAGCCTGACAAGCCTGTGGTTAAACTGCAATCCATTAACCAATTAAGAGTTTATTTCAACTACAGCAACCTGACAAAAGTCACACTTGTGTACATGACACACACACAACACCGCACACACCGGTGCTGACTCAGTGCATACTTTGCCAGGATCCAATCAATGCACCTTTGAACTAATGGAAATGGGCTCCTGATAGGAATCTAATGGGGCCTCACTTGAGCAATTTATACTTGAACATGCTATTACATGCTTCTCCTGTGAAAGCAGCACTTTACCAGGATGACAGCCCATTATAGATTCCTGGATTAATTCCTCCTCCCCTCTCAATGACCCAGGTGGAGTCCTTCCGAGAGGAACTTGACATAAAACGCTGTAGTCATCATCATCTGATATTAGTATAAGTTTGGAAACAAAGTTTTTTTATGGACTTTTTCAAACTTGGTTGATGTTAAGTGGCTGTGTGATGATTTTAGCGTTCTTTTTAAGATGGCACGGTGAGTCAGACTGAATAATGACTTCCTATGATTTCAGATGTGTTGAGTAGCTTGTTGTGAGTTTGCTCATAGCTCATGATTGTCTCCTGTCAAGTAAAGAGCTGCATATAAACCACTATTTGCAACTATGCCTGAAATATATGAATATATATTTTACTAAAAGATAAACAACAATACATGATTATACAGTGGATGGCGTTCGCCGTGTAGGTTATGGAGGGCTTTGAAAGTTAAAAGGAGGAGCTTGTAGGAAATACCTTGTTGGGCCCGTGGCCAGTGGAGCTGAAAGGGAATGGGATGTGGTCTGAGGATTTAGCGTGGGTAATTATTCTGGCAGAGCTGTAATTGATGGATGAGTTTCAGTGGCAGACCAGTGAGTAGTGAATTAGTGAATAATAATAATTAAGACGAGAAGTTACCAAAGCATTGATGAGAACTTTGGTTGAGTGCTTGGACAGAAAAGGGCGGAGTCTGGGGATGTTGCCAAGGTGGAAAAACACTGGGCAAGATACAGTAAATAATCCCTCGTTTAACGCAATTAATTGATTCCAGCCCGACTGTGATAAGTGAATTTCTGCATACGATTCCTCATTCCAGAGAATAGAAAACCTTATAATGTAAACTGTATTTGTATATAATCCTGGGTATTTGTTAATACCTTTTAGGTTGTTTGTATTGTTTATTTTTACATTCTTTATTTTTTTGCTATTTGACTGGTTCTGTCCTATTTGCTGCTGAACATGTAAATTTTCCCACTGAGGGACAAATAACGGTATATCTAATCTAATCTAATCTAGTTTTTATGATAAGGGAGGGAAGTGGAAATGTGTGCAAGTTACAGTATATTATTCATGTAGAGTAAATAATCCCTCGTTTATCGCAATTAATTGATTCCAGCCCGACTGTGATAAGTGAATTTCTGCATATGATTCCTCATTCCAGAATATAAAACCTTATATTGTAAACTGTATTTGTATATAATCCTGGGTATTTGTTACTACCTTTTAGGTTGTTTGTATTTTTATTTTTACATTGTTTATTTTTTACAATTTAACTGGTTCTGTCCTATTTGCTGCTGAACAATGTAAATTTTCCCACTGAGGGACAAATAACGGTAAATCTAATCTAATCTAGTTTTATGATAAGGGAGGGAAGTGGAAATGTGTGCAAGTTACAGTATATTATTCATGTAGCGTAAATAATCCCTCATTTATCGCAATTAATTGATTCCAGCCCGACTGTGATAAGTGAATTTCTGCATATGATTCCTCATTCTAGGGAATAGAAAACCTTATATTGTAAACTGTATTTGTATATAATCCTGGGTATTTGTTAATACCTTTTAGGTTGTTTGTATTGTCTATTTTTACATTGTTTATTTTTTACTATTTAACTGGTTCTGTCCTATTTGCTGCTGAACAATGTAAATTTTCCCTCTGAGGGACAAATAACGGTAAATCTAATCTAATCTAATCTAATCTAATCTAGTTTTATGATAAGGGAGGGAAGTGTAAATTTGTGCGAGTTACAGTATATTATTCATGTAGAGTAAATAATCTCTCGTTTATCGCAATTAATTGATTCCAGCCCGACTGTGATAAGTGAATTTCTGCATATGATTCCTCATTCCAGAATATAAAACCTTATATTGTAAACTGTATTTGTATATAATCCTGGGTATTTGTTAATACCTTTTAGGTTGTTTGTATTGTTTATTTTTGCATTGTTTATTTTTCACTATTTAACTGGTTCTGTCCTATTTGCTGCTGAACAATGTAAATTTTCCCACTGAGGGACAAATAACGGTAAATCTAATCTAATCTAGTTTTATGATAAGGGAGAGAAGTGGAAATGTGTGCAAGTTACAGTATATTATTCATGTAGCGTAAATAATCCCTCATTTATCGCAATTAATTGATTCCAGCCCGACCGTGATAAGTGAATTTCTGCATACGATTTCTCATTCTAGGGAATAGAAAACCTTATATTGTAAACTGTATTTGTATATAATTTTGAGTATTTGTTAATACCTTTTAGGTTGTTTCTATTGTCTATATTTACATTGTTTATTTTTTACTATTTAACTGGTTCTGTCCTATTTGCTGCTGAACAATGTAAATTTTCCCAATGAGGGACAAATAACGGTATATCTAATCTAATCTAATCTAGCTTTATGATAAAGGGGGGAAGTGGAAATGTGTGCAAGTTACAGTATATTATTCATGTAGAGTAAATAATCCCTCGTTTATCGCAATTAATTGATTCCAGCCCGACTGTGATAAGTGAATTTCTGCATATGATTCCTCATTCCAGAATATAAAACCTTATATTGTAAACTGTATTTGTATATAATCCTGGGTATTTGTTAATACCTTTTAGGTTGTTTGTATTGTTTATTTTTACATTGTTTATTTTTTACAATTTAACTGGTTCTGTCCTATTTGCTGCTGAACAATGTAAATTTTCCCACTGAGGGACAAATAACGGTATATCTAATCTAATCTAACCTAGTTTTATGATAAGTGAGGGAAGCGGAAATGGCCCCCAGAACATATTTTTGGGGGGTTGACGAGTAGGGCCATGTTATATTATCTGAGTCGAGTCTCACTATCCCTCACTTTTAAAAACCGTCATGCTGCCACCGTCTCTCCACAAGCTGCAGCCATTCATTGGCAAAGTCTCGGGAGAATGAGCTCTTATTAAAAAAGCACCAGAGATGTGAGAAAAGGGCATGAAGAAGCTTCTCTAAAAGCTTGCATTTGAAGATAGTGTTCAAGTGCCGCCCTTTCAAATCCTCTGCCAGTTTGTACACAAAACATACTCAATGGAAAAAGCCTTAAATTTGCTAGAGAGGAAGAAGCAAAAGCTCTTCCAGTCTGGGAGCTCACCTCCCAAGACAAAAAGTGGACTGGGGGAAAACCGATGGGAGGAGAAGAAGCTGACAGCTTCGGAATAAATGACTCGACTTCAAAACCCCTCACATCTCTCCGTATCCCTGCAGACCGACCAAAAACAAGCAAGCTGCAGAGCAAAAACACAGCGTGTTTTTTTTATTATTTATAATGTCCCCCTATACTTCAAAGCTTACCACCATGGCAGGGAGAGAAAATAATCCTTTGTCAAGGGAGCAGGGGGACGACATCAATTAGTTAGGATTTTGGTAACAAGCCGGCCGCTGTTGCAAATTCGTAAACCCGGACAGACTTGGTAATGAAATGCTGACTCAAGACAGGAGAGCCAATTAGCGGAAGCACTCAAGGCACAAACAATCTATCCTCCAAAATCACAGGCTACTATAAGAGGGCAGCGCATAAAAAGAATATGAAGTGTTTTCTTTTGACATTTAGCATCTTCTCCACTACTGATAAATGTTCTGCTCATGAGATTCTTCCAGATGGTTGGAGACACAGGTGGCCAAGCAACTTTGGGAAGAAGGACAGCTGCACTTGTCACCTGGAGACTAAGAGTAACAATCTCGTCATCTGTCCTCACTTTATCAGCCTGACGTGACCCCCCCTTCCAAAACACACACACACACACAAGTTGATATTATCAACTAAGCAAGAGGTTGCTGGCTGGTTGCCTTTAGCAAGGTTACACCCAACGATTTTGGGTGTCTGAATGGATGAAATGGATTTACAGGATTTTGGAAAAATTCTGTTTACAAACGTTTCGGTTTTTATCTGACCTTCTGGAGAGAATTAATAACAAAAACTGAAGTACCATGGTACTTCCAAAGTTCAAAATCTTTTAGAGGAGGAGCTACTTGGATCCTAGGAAAGGATTGTCTTCAGGAGTCTTGGTTTAGGTTTTTCTTTGTATGGGAATTTTGCAGGATTCTGAAAAATGTGAAATTTTGAGGGATGGTGCATGAATCAGGTTATGATCCATAAAATATTGGGAAAAGGTGTGTCAAAAGTTGTGTAGGATATTTCTTCCATGCATCCATCTATTTCCCTATGCTGATCCTGGTCCGGGTCCAGGTAAGCAGTATCAGTAGAAAAGCCCAGACTTCCCAGACCCAGGCCACCTCCTCCAATTCCACCACTAGGACACTGTGGTGTTCCCAGGACAGCTGTGAGACATAATCCTAGTCCTAGGTCTACCCCCAGGCTTTCTACCAACTGGTAATGCCTGGAACACCTCACCAGGGAGGCATCCGGGACGCATCCGGACAAGATGCCAGAGCCACCTCAACTGGTCTTCTTGATGTGAAGGTACAGTGGCTCCACTCTGAGCCCCTGCAGACTCAGCTCTATTTTTACCACCATGGTCCGGTACTGCGACCGCATCATTGACCTCAACCTTCCTTGACTCGTAAACAAGACCCTGAGATACTTGAACTCCTCCACGTTGGGCAGGACCTCATTCCCAACCGAAAGGGCACAATCGACCCTTTTCTGACTGAGAACCACCTCAGGTTTGGAGGTGCTAAGTCTCACCCCAGAAGCTTCACACTCAGATACAAATTACCCCAGTAAACACTGAAGGTCAGAACCCAAAAAGACCATCAGGACCACATAGGTCTACAAATAGCAGAGACAAGATCTTAAGGTCCCTGAACTGGACTCCCGTGATGCCTTGGCTGCACCTAGAAATTCTGACCATAAAAAGTATGAACAGAATTGGCAGCCTTGGCGGAGACCAACGCCCACCGGAAACAGACTCCACTTAATACTGGCAATGCAAACCAGGCTCCTGTTCCGATTGTACAAGAACTGAACGGTTTGTTTGTTTATTCTGTTGTTGTACATATTAGCTTAGCATTATTGTAATTCACCCCGATACTTCAACATACTTCAGAGTTTAAAATATAAGAATTACTCTAATGTCTGTAAAGAAGTGTTGGACTGGTAATGCCGATACGAGCCTGATATTAAATGTACTTCCTGTTAGTATTAACAGTCGTACATTGAGGTTTGACCGTTCGTGTTCTAATTTTTAACACCAAAACAGTTTAGGATTTCTGCGTAATCCTGCTTCCAAACTTCACTTGGGCTCTTGTGGTTCCGGTGTCAGACTTTCCAGATGCTATCATCATCTAATCATCCTCTTAAGAAGCTTATCTGAAGCATAAAATCGGATCTGCTGTCGTTTCATTTTTGATTGGTAAATAATTACATCCACTTATCATCATCAAGGCAGCAACTTTCATGCAAATCATCCAACAGATGACATGTTATTTCTGTTTTAATGAGTCCACAGTTTATTTCCGGTGTACACATTTTATTTTTATTTTTTTAAACAGGATTTTACTGATAGGCTGCGGTGATGGCGTTTCTGGCTAATTGTCTGTATTGTGCAGATGAGGATGGGATTTCTGAAATGATGTTGTGATATTGTTACCAAAATAGAGTCTTAAGCTGTGTGTTTGCTGCGTGGAGACAACATGGACTTCCTGTCAGGGATCATCTCAGCTCAGATTGATACAACTGGGATTACGCCACTTGCAGCAGTACTCCATCCTCTCAAAACACACCGACATCTGGATGCTGATTGGCTATACTCTTTCAAATTTGTTGTTTGGTGTGTTTACAGGCTGTCCAAAAACAAAGCAACTCTTTGTGGCTTAGGTTAATAAACACCCTGACTACAATGCATGTATTTATGGTAATAAACTATTATTAATACATGTATTAAGTGTAAATAACTACAATTAATATTTCTGTCCTGTCTGTAACACAAGGCTCTTATAAGAAAGGTAGTGTTTGTCGAATGAATTTGATAAGAGCACTTTTATCCTCTTATGGATTTCTTTGCATAATCCCGCATTGAACTTTTAGATGCATTATGAACCTCAGCAGGCTGTCAAAGTTGTCGGGTAAAAGCAACATAAATAAGTTGACGGCATGTGGGTGCTGAGGATTCCGGCTCAGTTCTGACTGAATAAAGCACTAGCCACTAAGCCATTACTAGCCATTTTTGCACCGCAAGTAAAAGGAACCAAGGTTCCTGGAATTGTACATGTTTACATGTCCTGTTTTTTAACAATAAAAATGCAGAAATAGAAGTGCAAAAGGGAAAACAATGTTCAGAAACTGCAAAAAAAAAAGTGCAAAAACAATACATCACCATGAAATAGTTATCTGGACACAGACAATGAAGTTATTGCTTCTGGACAATTCTGTCGACAATCCTCAAACATGGGCTCCAGCAGCGACGTCACCCTAAATAATTCTGTGAACCTTCCAAAGGATATTTCAGAATACCAAGGTCAATACAAACATTTTGGAAAAGTTCACAATGGAAAAGAATGAATGAATGAAAATGAAGTTCAATTTTATGTAAAGGATTCCCTACCTTGCATCTTGAAATATGCACGACTAAGCAACTAACTTATATATGTCATGCAAGAAAAAGTTGTTCTGCTTTTGGAGAAGTCAATTATGAAATTCAGTCGTCAGCTAAAAAAAAAAAAAAAACATGCCTCTGGCTTCCCCTCCGAGTGGTTAAAAATAACTGAGGGGTGTGGAGAAGACATTTTCTTTTGTTTAAAAATGAGTTTTGCGCATAGAAAATGCTTAAAGTCATTTTACATAACACAGTGGAACCTTGGTTAGTGTTATGAATTTGTTCCACGAGGTCCGACTTTAACTGAAATGGACGTCAACTGAATTAATTCTTCCCAAAAGAAATAATGTAAATCCAATTAATCCGTTCCAGAAAGCAAAAAGTCTTAACACAAAACATATTTTGTTATATAGTTTTACAATTGATCCTGAAAGGAGGCTGACGTCATTGCAGCACCCCAATGATTGTGTTTGATTGCTTTATAGGAAAACTTTTTAATGTTGTGTTTTTTTTTAACTCGTATCCTTACATATTTCCGAGGTATAAGCTTAGGATGTTAAGTTGCTGTGTGATGAATCTTGTGTTAGTACACTGATCTTAGTAAAATGACATTGAGTCATGTTGTACTGGTATATATAACGGCATACTGAAATTTCCCATGGGTTGACAAACTTGTAAGTGCACTGATAGCTTATGATTGGTTCCTGCCGAAGAAATAGCTATCCTATCCCCAAAGATCCGCGAACGGCACAGTATTTACACAATTAGTAGTAGTTCTTAAGTAAAAGAAATGTCACCAGACTAGAATTTACCTATAAATTTGCCTCACTGATGTATGGCTTATGCACCGGAATATACAGTAATTAAGAATATACTTTATTATTAATGGTGAGTCATTGCTGGTAATTTTGGTATAAACAAAGTCAGACATGCTCATTTCCTGTGTTTTTGAAGATTTATGATTGATGTGACAAGAGAATTTATAGTCTATATTTTGAGTTTCCAGGGTCACATGGGATGACAATAGCTCGTAACGCCTGTCAGTGCACAAGTCAAAAGCTAATCGTGATGACGGCGATGCGTCTTTTCTCTCTGTGACCTTATTAATGATTGCAATAGAAAAGAACGTTGACATCTTTTGTTGCAATCGGAGATGGCATAAAGAGCAAGAAAACAAATGACTAAAAGAGTGAGGAAATGAAAGATCTTGTGTAGATCAAGAACTTCCAGCTTTCTCCTGCTGATGAACACCCAAGTGACACCTGTCTGAAATCAAGCATATTCTGTGAAAATGTTTGCTATTTTTTGTATGTTAGTTAGCAACTATCTGAAGTATGCGCCATGTGTTTCATGGTTAACTGGGCTCATGACAATAAAGAATGGAGCAAATTTACAGTTATTAAGTGCTTGTTTAATTTAATAGGAAGGCAGATGATATAGTATAATGGTGAGAGCCCACCGCCTATACATACAGTATGTACAAACATGCAT
Organism: Doryrhamphus excisus; assembly: GCF_037039965.1. Classification (NCBI taxonomy): domain Eukaryota; kingdom Metazoa; phylum Chordata; class Actinopteri; order Syngnathiformes; family Syngnathidae; genus Doryrhamphus; species Doryrhamphus excisus. The sequence continues at coordinate 7,346,488 of NC_136377.1, read as the reverse complement.
TTTTTGTTTTGATGTTCACATAAAGGTTAATAAAATAAAATATATGAACAGATAAGTTAGAATAAATATGTTACATAATAACAAGTATAGAAATTGAGAATACATTTGCTCTCATAAGAGTAATGTGGCTAATTTGTGGCTAAAAACTACATTTCAGTGCAGATTCAGGATGTGTGACGTGGAAGCTAATATCATGCTTTAAAGTCTCACAAATCTTAAGGAAGTTTGATAAAACTGTAGAAAAGACTACAGCTTCTGTTCAGACTTCTAAGACCGGCAACCCTCCACTATCACAAAAGGGTTTCAAAAGGCTGGACTACTGCACGATCAAGAGCTTTAGCTCAACATAAATGGCTAATCTGCCTTGAGACAAAAGTGACACAAAGAGTGACAATGAAAGAAGAGAGAGAAACCGACAAAGTGTGTGATGAAAAAATTATGAGGCTGTTCAATTGTGATTTGAATTGTTTTGATATTTTTTTCAATTGTGAAAACATCTTTTTTTTAATAATTTTACAATTGAGCCCGAATGGAGGCTGATGTCATTGCAGCACCCCAATGATTGTGTTGTAGATTGCTTCATGGGAAAACTTTTTAATGTTGTGTTTTGTTAACTTGTATCAGTACATATTTCTGAGATATAAGCTTGGGATGTTAAGTTGTGTAAAAAGTGACAATGAAAGAAGAAAGAGAAACCGACAAAGTGTGTGATGAAAAAATTATGAGGCTGTTCAATTGTGATTTGAATTGTTTTGATATTTTTTTTCAATTGTGAAAACATCTTTTTTTTAATAATTTTACAATTGAGCCCGAATGGAGGCTGCCGTCATTGCAGCACCCCAATGATTGTGTTGTAGATTGCTTCATGGGAAAACTTTTTAATGTTGTGTTTTGTTAACTTGTATCAGTACATATTTCTGAGGTATAAGTTTGGGATGTTAAGTTGTGTAAAAAGTGACAATGAAAGAAGAAAGAGAAACCGACAAAGTGTGTGATGAAAAAATTATGAGGCCGTTCAATTGTGATTTGAATTGTTGTGATTTGATTTTCAATTGTGAAAACATCTTTTTTTAATAATTTTACAATTGAGCCCGAAGGGAGGCTGACGTCATTGCAGCACCCCAATGATTGTGTTGTAGATTGCTTCATGGGAAAACTTTTTAATGTTGTGTTTTGTTAACTTGTATCAGTACATATTTCTGAGGTATAAGTTTGGGATGTTAAGTTGTGTAAAAAGTGACAATGAAAGAAGAAAGAGAAACCGACAAAGTGTGTGATGAAAAAATTATGAGGCCGTTCAATTGTGATTTGAATTGTTGTGATTTGATTTTCAATTGTGAAAACATCTTTTTTTAATAATTTTACAATTGAGCCCGAAGGGAGGCTGACGTCATTGCAGCACCCCAATGATTGTGTTGTAGATTGCTTCATGGGAAAACTTTTTAATGTTGTGTTTTGTTAACTTGTATCAGTACATATTTCTGAGGTATAAGTTTGGGATGTTAAGTTGTGTAAAAAGTGACAATGAAAGAAGAAAGAGAAACCGACAAAGTGTGTGATGAAAAAATTATGAGGCCGTTCAATTGTGATTTGAATTGTTGTGATTTGATTTTCAATTGTGAAAACATCTTTTTTTAATAATTTTACAATTGAGCCCAAAGGGAGGCTGACGTCATTGCAGCACCCCAATGATTGTGTTGTAGATTGCTTTATGGGAAAACTTTTTAATGTTGTGTTTTTTTTAACTTGTATCTGTACATATTTCTGAGGTATAAGCTTGGGATGTTAAGTTGTGTAAAAAGTGACAATGAAAGAAGAAAGAGAAACCGACAAAGTGTGTGATGAAAAAATTATGAGGCTGTTCAATTGTGATTTGAATTGTTTTGATTTGATTTTCAATTGTGAAAACATTTTTTTTTCATAATTTTACAATTGAGCCCGAATGGAGGCTGACGTCATTGCAGCACCCCAATGATTGTGTTGTAGATTGCTTCATGGGAAAACTTTTTAATGTTGTGTTTTGTTAACTTGTATCAGTACATATTTCTGAGGTATAAGCTTGGGATGTTAAGTTGTGTAAAAAGTGACAATGAAAGAAGAAAGAGAAACCGACAAAGTGTGTGATGGAAAAAATTATGAGGCCGTTCAATTGTGATTTGAATTGTTGTGATTTGATTTTCAATTGTGAAAACATCTTTTTTTAATAATTTTACAATTGAGCCCGAATGGAGGCTGACGTCATTGCAGCACCCCAATGATTGTGTTGTAGATTGCTTTATGGGAAAACTTTTTAATGTTGTGTTTTTTTTAACTTGTATCTGTACATATTTCTGAGGTATAAGCTTGGGATGTTAATTTGTGTAAAGAGTGACAATGAAAGAAGAAAGAGAAACCGACAAAGTGTGTGATGAAAAAAATTATGAGGCTGTTCAATTGTGATTTGAATTGTTGTGATTTGATTTTCAATTGTGAAAACATCTTTTTTAAATAATTTTACAATTGAGCCCGAATGGAGGCTGACGTCATTGCAGCACCCCAATGATTGTGTTGTAGATTGCTTTATGGGAAAACTTTGTAATGTTGTGTTTTTTTTAACTTGTATCTGTACATATTTCTGAGGTATAAGCTTGGGATGTTAAGTTGTGTAAAAAGTGACAATGAAAGAAGAAAGAGAAACCGACAAAGTGTGTGATGAAAAAATTATGAGGCTGTTCAATTGTGATTTGAATTGTTTTGATTTGATTTTCAATTGTGAAAACATTTTTTTTTTCATAATTTTACAATTGAGCCCGAATGGAGGCTGACGTCATTGCAGCACCCCAATGATTGTGTTGTAGATTGCTTTATGGGAAAACTTTTTAATGTTGTGTTTTTTTTTTTACTTGTATCAGTGCATATTTCTGAGGTATAAGCTTGGGATGTTAATTTGTGTAAAGAGTGACAATGAAAGAAGACAGAGAAACCGACAAAGTGTGTGATGAAAAAAATTATGAGGCTGTTCAATTGTGATTTGAATTGTTGTGATTTGATTTTCAATTGTGAAAACATCTTTTTTTAATAATTTTACAATTGAGCCCGAATGGAGGCTGACGTCATTGCAGCACCCCAATGATTGTGTTGTAGATTGCTTTATGGGAAAACTTTTTAATGTTGTGTTTTTTTTAACTTGTATCTGTACATATTTCTGAGGTATAAGCTTGGGATGTTAATTTGTGTAAAGAGTGACAATGAAAGAAGACAGAGAAACTGACAAAGTGTGTGATGAAAAAAATTATGAGGCTGTTCAATTGTGATTTGAATTGTTGTGATTTGATTTTCAATTGTGAAAACATCTTTTTTTTATAATTTTACAACTGAGCCCGAATGGAGGCTGACGTCATTGCAGCACCCCAAAGATTGTGTTGTAGATTGCTTTATGGGAAAACTTTTTAATGTTGTTATTTTTTAACTTGTATCTGTACATATTTCTGAGATATAAACTTGGGATGTTAAGTTGTGTAAAGAGTGACAATGAAAGAAGAGAGAGAAACCGACAAAGTGTGTGATGAAAAAATGATGAGGCTGTTCAATTGTGATGCAGAAGAAAGACGACTTTGGTGGTTTTAGATCCCAGGAGAAAGAGGAGGACAGGGATGAATGACTTTTTTAGGTGCTCACTGAGCTGAAGATTTGCTGACAGCTCCGATGCTGATATTTGCGGAAAATGTGGGCTGAACTATAAATTTCCCAGTTTTTTGGGGCGGTTGGACTTAAAACGCTCCACAGTTGTCCAGTCAAAAGGCAGACCGATCCTATCGGCCAAATGGGGCTTGTTGATGTGACTGTATGTGTCCGTGCTGTCCTATGAAATCCAATATTGATTCAGTCATACCTTCCTTGTCACGGCGAGCACGCTTCATTACATCACGGGAAAGTGATGAAAGCTTCATTAAGTCCTGGCAGGCTCGCCCCATTGATGTGGATGTTGCTTTCTGCAGCTCAGCGGAGCGTCAAGATCATTTTCCTGTGACCCAGAAGCACGATCCGTCCCCCTAGTATTGACTGATGTTTATTTGCGGAGCGCCTTCTAGGTTTGATCAAGGTGGGAGGATAAATAATGGGAAGCACCCCATGGAATGAGCGATATATACCTGATTCTCTGCTGTCCAATTTAACTCAACTGTACAAGGATATTGCCCTATATTTGTAATCAAACATCAGATTTATCATTTATGAAATCTGTGCTTAACCGACACACATTAAAATGTTTTATTGGACCCAAAAAAGAGCATTGTTCACAAATAAGCCTCACAAAAAAAAAATGTCCCATTCTACCAGATAACGACTTTTGATGGTGAGCCAAAGACCATTGCTTTTTATTTTCATTTTCCTGGCTGAATGACTCCCTAAAAGGAGTCAGAAGTAGTTCATTTGTCTCTATAGACTTTCATTGGTCTGCTTGAACCACTAACAGGCCATTTGAGGTGAAATAATAATTAAATTAGCATAGCTAATTAGGGATGTCCGATAATATCAGTTTGATATTACTATGATAGAAATTTGCTAGCTCAGTATGTCCGCAGTCTGGAATGATTTTTAAGTAAGTATTAAGTAAAAAAAAGTAAGTATTAAATAATACAATCCGTTATGCTTCGTTTGTTGACATGCTGAATAATTTCACTTCGTTGTATTAGCAGTGGTGGCACGGTGGTCGAGTGGTTAGTGCGCAGACCTCACAGCTAGACCCACGTTCAATTCCACCCTCAACCATCTCTGTGTGGAGTTGCACTCCCCGTGCATGGGTGGGTTTTCTCCGGGTACTCCGGTTTCCTCCCACATTCCAAAAACATGCTAGGTTAATTGGTGACTCCAAATTGTCCATAGGTATGAATGTGAGTGTGAATGGTTGTTTGTCTATATGTGCCCTATGATTAGCTGGCGACCAGTCTAGGGTGTACTCCGCCTCTCGCCTGAAGACAGCTGGGATAGGCTCCAGCACCCCCCGCAACCCTTGTGAGGAAAAGTGGTAGAAAATGAATGAATGTATTAGCAGTTCACACCCAACCTGGATCGGTCGCCAGCCAATCGCAGGGCAGCATTTCATACTTTGCACTTTACTTTGTTTTTATTGGGATGTTTGTGCCACTTAGAAATGTGCAGCTTCCCAAATTGTATTATGACCGAAATGATTTTAATTTGTCTGCATACCGGAGTATAGTCTTATTTTGCACAGTGTTTCTTTATGAAAGTTGACTATTAGTCGACTATGAACTAAATCCAAATAATCAGATTCAACTATGAAGATCCCACTAATAATAATTACATGAGTGTCCATAATATACACCTCTCCATACCATGACCCCACTGCCACCAAGAGGCACTCGATCCACAACACACATGCACGTTATTGATGCCATTTTGACTCCACAGAGATACCAAGATGGGATTGTTGTGCCACTCACCCATGACCATCACCTCTTGTTGTAGCATAATCATGCACGGCACACTTGTGAGGTGGATGAATTATGAATGCTCACTGGCAGATTTAGTAAACACAATTTTACAGATAGGTCTAGAGATCATGAAAACAATATTGTATTTATAACCAGTCTATAGGCCAGTCTATAGGGTATTTTGCTGATTTTCTACTAGAAGAAGACGACTGATCCTCCTCTACTGCTGAGATGAGTGTTGAAATGTTAATATCAGGTTTTTCAAACGTTTGAACAGCTCCAGGTTCAAAAGTAGGAGCCACCTTCTGGTGAAGTGGGTGTTAATTCAGAGTTCATCTCTGGGTGACCTTGTGAATTAACCGTGAGTCATAATCTTGCAGGATTAGGAAGTTCTGGGACATCCGGTTTTGATGTTTTAATGCTGTCTTTATCTTTTCTCGCTTACTGTCTCAGGAGGATTTTTTTTCCCCCCCCCTCCTTCTTCAGCATTCCCTTTCCTACTTTAAGTCAAGACAAGACTCGGTTTAGAATGCAGTGCTGATTGCTACTCTAAATGCAAGTATACATAGAATGCATATACTGTGTATACTTTGACATATGAATACACAGTATAATACATGTTGGCGACTGCCATGAGGTTCCGAAGCGCATTCCTCACTCGTACATTATGGATGCTGTGATGATAATCTAATGATAATCTAATATATATGCAAATTCCCCACAGACAGAGGCAATAAGAATGATGCATTATTAATACATTTATATGCCCACCAGAGTTAAAGTCAAAGTTGGGTGATCACACTGAACTTTAAGGGATAGAAATATGCCTTGAGAATAATTAGTACTCATAACAGAAGTATCACAGTCTCCAAATGTGCCTGAGCAACTTGGTCAACTTAATAAGTTGCTTTATAGGCGACTAAATAATGTTCATGTGCTTTCACAGATACACAAATGCAAGCACATTAAGGGCATAGCTGGTGTAAAACCCACCAGTGTTTAAGCGGCATCCACGAAATTTTGAGAGAGCACATGTCCATGTCATAATAATGCGCACAATCGGGATCCAACACATATAGCTGTAAGTTAAAAACGCAATTTTATAAAGATAAATAGCAGTTTATTATCAACGCCTACAAAGTTGGGTTCGGCAGCTACCTGCACAACACCAGAAGTCCTCGTAAGCACTTGAGATTGTGACAAACCACAGTGGAGTGGGGATGCCTGGAGGCCGGCTGTGGGTGGAGTAAATTAAAACAGACCGTTTTCGAGGGAAACACGACATCTAAAAGAATACAGCTGAATAGGTGCAGATTCTAGAAGATCCAGAAAGCTTTCTGTTAGTGGTGCTCCAATCACTATCGGCCAATATCAATATCATATATATAAGAAAGCACTTCTGACTCTGCGGTGACGTCAGTCTCAGCGTTTTCAGTTAATAATGTGGGAAGACGAGAAATAAATGCATTATGAAATACCAAACGTGAGTTGTGGATATCAGCATTTTGTTAATGTTATGGCTATTTTCATTGTGTAAAAGTAGCTCTCACAAATAAAAACCTTGGTGACCCCTAATATAGCCAGTGGTACATTTAAACATTTACACTGCAGGTATGTGATCGGTATCGGTATGGGCCAATCTCTACTTTCTGTGCTGGTTATTGTGTGTAGCTGCTCTATAGGAGTGCAAAACACAATACAAATGGCCCAAAAATTAGCATAATAGGTCCTCTTTAAAATGCAGTTGAACAATAGCAATTGAGAAGAGAAAGGGGGGGGGCTTTGGAGCTGCATAAATTGAATCTAATAGTTATGCAATTTTAATTGCAAATGGCGATCTGAAATAGTTAGTTATAGTCCGTTGTTTTTCACCATTCGCTGAAGGTCCTGGTAACTCCCCACAATAAGTGGGGATATACCGTAAATTATCCTTTCTAGGTAGCATGAACAAGCCAAGTGGCAATACAAGCAACGGGCCCCTTTTTCAGCTCTTTCAAGGCCTGCCTCCTCTTCTTTTTTTTGTAACAGCGTGACAGAGTGTCAGCAAACATCAAATCCACAGTGTGCTTATATGTGCATTGTCAACAACACAGACGGATCCCCTCGCCCACATTCTGTCAACTGTGACGGACGGAAGGACATCAAACACTACCCCTGCCACCCGTTTTCACCTTTGGTCAGCGCTGTATGGACGCCTCCTCCTTTAGCTTGTGTTATACTTGCACACATGCTGTGGTTTCAGCATGTCTCCTGTCAGGTCCACCAACAGATACGTATGGCAGCCATTGTGTCGTATATTGTATACAAAGTCTCAAAGGAGTGTGTCTTTCTCAAGTTACATCATTCAGTCATTCATTCATTTTCTACCGCTTTTTCCTCACGAGGGTCGCGGGGGGTGCTGGAGCCTATCCCAGCTGTCTTTTGGGCGAGAGGCAGGGTACACCCTGGACTGGTGGCGAGCCAATCACAGGGCACATTTGGACAAACAACCATTCACACTCACATTCATACCTATGGATAATTTGGAGTCGCCAATTAACCTAGCATGTTTTTGGAATGTGGGAGGAAACCGGAGTACCCGGAGAAAACCCACGCATGCACGGGGAGAACATGACGGTGGAGGGTGGAATTGAACCCTGGTCTCCTAGCTGTGAGGTCTGCGCGCTAACCACTAGACCGCCGTGCCGCCTAAGTGCCGCCTCATTTTTTAAAGCAGTGTCAGCCCACTATGAATTAATGAGTCTCACACATAACCTAATGAAGTGTCTTGTGGGTACATTTTATTATGAATATACTTAAAAAAAAACACTTATTTGTAATTATCTCTAGATACTCAGACACTGAATAAAAATATTCTATGTTTTATATTCAGTCAGTTTTAGTGTATAAGTCTTTGTCAGGTTAAATGACTAACCTAATGCGCTCAGGCTTGATAGACCAAGTGTTCTTCTAATTAGTTCATTAAAAGCTCAAGTTGCCCGCCTGTGTGAGGGGGCATGTGCATATTTTAACCCCATCGCTATCTTTCCGTAGTACTCGTTAACTGGAGCCAATAGGAAACGAATACACTCTTGACACTGTGAACATTGATGCCAAAGGAATCTTTGTGATAGATCATCTATAGCAGAAATGCCAATTAGAAAATAATTAGCTTTAAAAGGACCATTACCCTAAGATGACCATTAGAAAGGATTTGATTGGTTCACAATGTAACCATCACCAGGATGAAGCTTCTCCATGGTGCTGCAAGCTGACCTCCAGTGACATGAAGAGGTATCTATTGAGGCATAAGGGTCTTGTTATTTTCCCAGCAGGCACCTCATTAGAGTCCCTATGACCTTTCACAATTGAACAGACGATTGGTCGCCCAGTACTTTCAGGACAGAAGACCCATCAACTGCCATTTTTTTTTTTTTACCAAAGGGAGGACGTACAAGCTCAGCATCTTTGGATCCGGACTAAATAGGATGCATTTTTAGATTCACTGATAGTAAAGATTAACCTCTATTATTCCAAACATTTATATTATGGTAACATAAAGCCAACATGCAAATACTGAACCAATAATGTCTGGATTATCTATACACATATGTTGTCATGCCCTGTCCTTGTCCACCCAGGCTATTTTGCATCTCATTAGCACAAAAAGCCTTTCACAGTCTCTTGAAAAAAGGCTCATGACCCACTCTAGACGACCTTCACTCAAAACAGAACCACAAATTATGCATTATTGTGATTTTAGCCACATTGGTATTCTTCTTCCATTTGGTCAACGCCACTTGTGATGCACAAGGAATAATGGACCAAAAAATGGTCAGTTTTAATTTACTCCACCCACAGCCCGATCCCAGGACCGCCCACTCCGCTGTTGTTGGTCACACTCCGAAGTTCGCTATCTGCGAACCAAACTTTTTAGGAGTTGATAAACGGTTTAGCTTTTAACATACAGCCATATGTGTTGGATCCCGAATCCGATTCGGAAGTAGTGACTGGACAGTCCGAAGTTTCTCAAGAAAAGAGGTTACATCAAGACGTCTCTCAATGGTAAGTAGCTTTAGCATTTTAGTGTTTTGTAAAGCATCGGTAGCATGTAATGAGGTCATTAAATGTTTTTTGCTGATACGGAATCAATAACTCCAACCACTTGAGCCTGATGTTTGCATCGTTAGGAATTGTCAACAGATGTAGCTTTCCCTTTCACCTGAAGAAACACTTTCTTTGAGACACTGCTAACAATGTAAACACAGAAGCAGAGCCATGCCCATAAAAGGAAGGCTATTCTCTGTGACATCACAAAAGGAACAGTTTTGCAACGCCTGTTGAAACAGAGCGTTTTGAGACATCTGAAACTTCATTCAGGGCTCACTTCCAAATGCGCAAACCTCATTATCTGAAATTTGTGCATCGTTTAACACGAGAATACAACAATCTAACTATATTTATAAGTCAGAAAAGCGGAAAAAGCACAATAGGTCCCCTTTACGTTGCATATTTCTGTTCTGTACTTTGTGTGGTTTTGCTATTGGCAGCCCTTTGTGTATTGTCTGCTTTCACAGTGCCTGGTTCCAGCTGGAGGTGGGACAACTGCACACCCCTACTGCTGCTGCTTGGCTGCCTGGCTACTTGTTTGAAGCCAGGAGATGCCATTTTCTTTCTTCCAAGCTCAAAGGATGCACTCACTTGGATTTCTTTTACTTTTTGGCCGTGTAATTGTTGTAGTGTCGCATAGTATGTCCAGTTGTTTTCCTGCCATCCAGACTGGCTGTCTGCGTTTCTTTGTTTTATAGCGGTAAGTTTTCATGGTGCCTTTTTTTAAATAGTGGTTGGGCAACATCGTCTTTGGCTTCGGCTTCCTCCTTTGGTGGCGTTAAAGCTTGTTTTTCAGATTCACTACTCTGCATCTGAGGTCCACACATCCACAACACCTGTACTGTAAACATGACAAGGTTTACACCCTTAACAGGCTTAATAGTAATTGGTCTAATCACAAAATCAACCAGGTGGTAGTTTCTTTTACGACAATGGCTATAAAACCTCCAACAAAGACAAACTTTCCTAATTTAGAGAGGCACCAAATTGCAAATCTACCTCATGCATATGTTTGTCATTAACACCAATGGATTATTCATGGAGAAAATTAAGCAAAATGCTAACAAATAGGAAAGAAATCCAACATCAATTTATCTGAATCTGCTGCAAATTAAAATGTCATTTAACATGATTCATGGTCAAATAAGCAGTTTCTTCTGAATTACCCTGCTAACACATAACCAACAACAACATTCCAAATGTATCACATTTACACATTCGCTTTTCATCATCCATTCTGAATAAAGTGAAGGTGAAAGTGTAGTTGGTTAAGAGGAGTGCTCCTCAGGCTGGAGACAAGTCCATTTATCCAATGGTTTATTTTCAATTTCATGCTTTTCTGCTTCCATCAAAAAGTGTCAGTGGGTGACAAGTCTCCGGCGGTAACTACCGCAGTGGCGACGGGATTTTGTCAACTAAATCCCAGGGTGTCATTCACACATCATAAACATATTCAAGAAATGTCCTAAAATGTGACAAAGTGGGACACTAGTTAAAGAGAATACACAATCGTGATGGAGTGTATCCTTAAAAAAGTCTCCCTTGGCTTACTAGGGTTATTTCTGAAGGACTTGCTGCTGTAAGACGCTCATTTAAATGCAAACAAGCTGATTCATTGCTTTCTCTAGCTTGATATATGCATGTTTAGGGAAGCACGGCTAAGTTATTCGCACCCTGGGGACATAAACAGACTTCAAAAGGAAACCCTGATCAGCTCGACCACTTCCAAGAGAACTAAAATGAAACACGACAAAAAATTTTTTTGCAGTGAACAGCAAAGAAACAATAGATTTTGCTAAAAATATCTCCATGTAAAGACATCCAACACTGGCAGAGCACTTGGAATGACCTCTTGATTCATTTCTCGCTGGATTTAAAACAGGCTTGTTTGGACAATAAAAGCCAATAAGGCAGACCATAATTAAAAGTTAAGCAGTGTAATTATTACGCTCTCTCCATGGCCTGACTTTACACTGCAGAGTGCCTCAGAGTCACTCTCCCTTTGCAGGCAACGGATGGAAATTGGCCTCGACCCCAGGCCAAACATTATCATTATTAGCCCGACAAGTTTTATGAGCACACCCCCCACCCCCCTCCTCCTCCTAATACAACCTCAATTAAACTTTCCTCGTCTCAGGACAACCCAAGGCGTGTGTCTTCAGTTCATTACGGCTCGTCATCGTGTGGACATTTTAATTTTCCGCACTTACCCGTGAAATTTCAGTCTTTGATTCATGAGATATTACACGCATCGGTGGAGAAATGCATCTTATTGCCGTGTTTCCCTTTCAATTGTTGGCTCAAATAATAGCACTTGGCTGTGGCGAGAGTTTCTGACACTGTCACTACTATGGAGCTACATTACAATACATCTCCATACATGACCACTGATTCACTTGGATTCACAATTGACAAAAACAGGCTTCGCTACAAATCTTAAAATAAAGTCTACCAATGATCCGGCCGTCAGCTACAGATGTGGAACATAGAAGGTCTGGTTATAAGGTTTTTTGATCTTCCACAAGAATGTCCACCAGCACCTCTTCTTTATATATATGGAAGCCCGTTTAAGCCACTGAAAATAAAAGTTATCCCAATGATAAGTCATAATTATGAGATAAATGTCATAATTATTATTAATTCATTCATTTTCTACTGCTTATCCTCACAAGGGTCTCGAGCATGCTGGAGCCTATCCCAGCTGTCTTGGGGCGCAAGGCGGGGTGGGTACACCCTGGACTGGTCGCCAGCCAATCACAAGGAAGAAATTATCAGATAACAATTTTAATTATGAGATAAAAAGGTCATATTTTTGAGATAAAAAGTCAAAATTATGAGATAAAAAAGTCAAAATTATGAGATAAGAACACCTAATTATGAGATAAAAAGTCAAAATTATGAGATAAAAAGTCATAATTATGAGATAAAGTCAAAATTATGAGATACAAGCTGCGCATGTGCCACAGGTGCCGTCTTCTTGATTTGGCAAAAATGGCGACACTCATCTCATTCATCTCATAATTATGACTTTTTATCTCATCATTTTGACTTTTTATCTCATAATTATGTTTTTTTATCTCATAATTTTTACTTTTTAATCTCGTAATTATGAGTTTTTATTTCTTAATTTTTACTTTTTTACCTCATAATATCGACTTTTTACCTCATAATTATGAGGGATAACTGGTACTTATTTTGCAGCAGTGATCAACAAAGCGGAGACTTCTGGTATAACTAGGCTAGCTTGGCCTAGGCTAGGCTAACTAGCTAGCTAGCCAGGCCGGTACCAAGCGGGACGTCTTTTGAAAATTGGCTGGCATTGAAACACCTACAAAGAAAAAAATGAGAGATTACAATATTGTGAAAGTCTGAAATTCTACATTGATATGACTAAGCTTCCTCAACTAACCAAAACAATCATTTTTCCCACTGCCTTATTCTATTAGCTCTCCATAAGCAAAACATGTAAGACGGCACAACAAAGCATCGTATGATCTGGTGTACTTTGCATGCTCTCAATGATGTGTTTATTTACTAAAATAAGAAGTGACCCTATCAGTCATTCAAGTGCGGTTTTGAAGTAATTACAGAAATCCTTTACCGTGGGGTGTTGCAGCACTGTAACCCTTGAAAGTCGCGGCTTGAAGCAAAATCATTAAAATCTCATTAGCATTCTTTTCACAACCGCCAACTCTGCAGTAAATTGGTAAACAGCAGCACGTGATTTGACTACTTTTTATGTTCCGTCTTCTTTACGTGGCAAAAAAATAACAAACCCAGCATGGTGTAAATTAATATGTGCGGAAAAGGCCAGTATTGGTTCTTATCTTTTTTGTTTTATAAGCTTTGTGTGCTTTGCTTTCTGATGTATGTTTAATTTAAAATGAACCAAATGTGTTATTCTTTTTAGGTATAAGACACGGAGGCAGGTGGAGGTAATAATGCAACATGTAATAAACATGTAAGTAATAAAAAGTCATGCAGTCGGTGAACAAATGAAATTTCTGTCAATCGTGACATCTGAGCAGCACACTCGAGCCGAGAACAATGAAGTTAGACCGCCCCCAAAATATTGATGTTGCACAATGACACAAAAGCAATAAAAGCAGCACCCATGGGGCTTTGTCTATGAACCCGTGAAAGCACCAACATATGTGCTACAGGGGGGTTGGGTTGGATTGATAGTACATTAATAAAAAAACAGCATCTTTACGTTACAAAATACTATCTCTAACCAAAATGCAATGTAATGCAATACTTCCATCCATTTTCTATAGCACTAATCCTCATTAGGGTCATGGGTATGCTGGAGCCTATCCTTTTTAATACATGCAAAAGTGATACAGTACACACATGTGCTGCTTTTTCTTTGGCTTTTTTCATTCATTCATTTTCTACCGCTTAGGCGAGAGCCGGGGTACACCCTGGACAGGTCGCCAGCCAATCACAGGTCACATATAGACAAACAACCATTCACAAAAACAAACAACCACAAGCATCTCTCACTCTGCATGTATCAGCCATGACATGATACGAATGAAAAAAGTTCTCCTCCTATTCTGTGTGGAAGTGGTAAGTTTATGGCTTCTTACATTGTCCTTATTTCTCATTCCGTTTGAAACCGTTTGCAATAAACAAACCGGAGTCTCTTGCGTCTCTACAGTGATCCTGTATCCTGCCCAGTTGAGTTACAGTTGAGCAATGTGTTATAAACAAAGAATTATAGTAGTGTACAGGTGACTATAGGGGTGTTATTTCAAATCTACAGGGCTCTAATAATGGTACAAATCATATTCATTCATTTCATTTATTTTCTACCGCTTTTTCCTCACCAGGGTCGCGGGGGTGCTGGAGCCTATCCCAGCTGTCTTCGGGCGAGAGGCGGGGTACACCCTGGACTGGTGGCGAGCCAATCACAGGGCACATTTGGACAAACAACCATTCACACTCAAATTCATACCTATGGACAATTAGGAGTCGCTAATTAACCTAGCATGTTTTTGGAATGTGGGAGGAAACCGGAGTACCCGGAGAAAACATGCAAACTCCACACAGAGATGGCCCAGGGTGGAATTGAACTCAGGTCTCCGAGCTGTGAGGTCTGACGTTAACCACTCGACCGCAGTCTTTGGCTTTTAGTCAAAACTAATTCAAAACGCTGTCGACACAGCAGCCTCCCAGGGATTACGTCACCTTAATTCGTTTAATTGCCCAACAAAAAACAATAAAAAGCATTTATTGTGCTTCACTTTCTGGAAAGAAAGATATGATTTTCCTCAATGTGAGTGGTTAAGATTTAGGCTAGAATGTGTGGAAGTTTACCTTCAGGGATCAATAGAAACTCACTGTCCTATTACAAATACATAATTTAAGAATAATAATAACGGTTTCTATTGGCTGGGAACAAAGCCCTTTAAGGTGACTTTTGTGCGCAGGACGGTGGAATCTGATGCTTCCCTCTGTAGAAGGAATGCAAAAAGACATTTTTCTTGCTTATGGTTAAAGTCATTAGTGTGACTGTCCAGCCGTGGCAGATCAGTGGCAGCTCCATCCATCTGAACGCACGGCAGTTGTGTTAAAACTCACAACTGCTAATGGCTGGAGTTAACACTGACTGAGTGATAAGCCTCCGTAAGGAATCATACCGCTCACCTTTTCCCTCCCTCTTATGGAATCTTCCCTCATCACACCCGTACTGACAATTCCTACTCCTACTGCCTCCGTTATGCTCTTACTTTCCAATCATCTAATGTTCAAACCAACAACCTTTTACACTGAAAACTGTTATTGTACAGCCAAACAGTGCAACTAATAAACTAGTCAAGTTCCCAAACAAACTGTGAAGAATAGTTCTTTTAGGAATGGGACACTATAGACAGACTAGTTTAGGAATCCTTAAATCGTCTTTATTATTTGTGTGTATTTTTTATGTATATGTAGTGATCTGTGTGGGTGGTTTATTTGTTCAAAGAAAGCACACAGAACAATGAACAATTTGTATCGCGCGCCTTCATTCCTCTGAGGTGATCCCTTGTAAAATCCCTTGACTTCCAGGCCATATTTTTCATTGTATTTTAAACATTTTCCACACAAATATCATTTTTGTGAGTACTTTCAGGACCATGTTTTTCCTGGCACACTTGAACGTGAACTGCAAAGAAGAGATTTGTGAAATTTGAAAACTCATTATATATTCATTCATTCATTCATTCATTCATTCATTTTCTACCGCTTTTCTTCACAAGGGTCGCGGGGGGTGCTGGAGCCTATCCCAGCTGTCTTTGAGCGAGAGGCGTGGTACACCCTGGACTGGTCGCCAGCCAATCACAGGGCACATATAGACAAACAACCATTCACACTCACATTCATACCTATGGACAATTTGGAGTCGCCAATTAACCTAGCATGTTTTTGGAATGTGGGAGGAAACCGGAGTACCCGGAGAAAACCCACGCATGCACAGGGAGAACATGCAAACTCCACACAGAGATGGCCGAGGGTGGAATTGAACCCTAGTCTCCTAGCTGTGAGGTCTGAGGCACTAACCACTCGACTGCCATGCAGCCTCTCATTATATATATGTATATCAATGGAATTTTTGTCTTTTTAATAATAATTAGGAGAACATGAGAAAGTGCAAATGACAACAAAGCCTACTTTGTTGAGTTTGCATGTTCTCTGGTTTCCTGTAATATTCCAAAAACATGCATGTTAGCTTAATCTGCAACTCTGAAATTGTCCATAGGTATGAATGTTAGTGTGATTGGCTGGCGACCATTCCCGAGTGTCAGCTGGGATAGGTTCCAGCATACCCCCATGACCTTAGTGATGATAAGCGCCTTAGAAAAAGAATGGATGGATGTTCTTGTGTAAAATGAACCGGGGTCATATGTTCCTAACATTGTTTCATTGTCCTGCTGATATGATGCAGTACTGATATTGGTTGAAAATGACACAAATGCTTCCTTAACATACCTTTATATTCACCTTATGGGGCATTATTGTTATTCCAAATGTGCTCGTGAACAAAGATTAGGCAGGTAGATATCACCAGCAACACCTGCGGCGCTGTGTGCATTTGTGCGTATGTGTGTGTGTGCGTGTGTGTGTGCTTAACAAAAGCTTATCCTTTGTGACAATCACATTTAAGTCCTTTTGGAAAACTGGGTGTTTCAATTTTCTTTCTATGGACACATGCCCTCGATCACACACACGTACACACACACACACACAAACACACACACACACAGGCACTATCACAACCATCCTGATAGGCTGCCGGACAAACCATTGACCTTCCCTTTGCAATCTCTCAGGTCGATCAGTAGGCCATTCGTCCATGTAATGTTTACATCTCTGTGGGCCATTTGGTCCACAATGAGGAGACTGACTGCATTTTTGGTCCACAACCTAACCTATGAGTCTACTGCGCTTATTTGGACCACTTTGCGGCATGGAAAGGACATCTGGGCATCATGGTTTTTTCTTCTTACTGACAAAAGGGAGACATTCAAAGTCATGGTGACCAATGAACATTGCTCTGCAACTGAAGCCTTAATGTAGACATCCATACAGGGTTCTGGCTGTATGGTCAACAATAAGCAAATAACCGCTTATGTCTGTAATTCAGCTAAATTTGCTGATACTTGTTTGGCTAGTTTTGCTGATATTCTTCTAGCTACATTTGTTGACACTCACGCTTATGGATCAGAAACCTTTGCCAAATTTCACCTACAGTATATTCATTCAAATATGCCTTCTAATAATGCATTTAGGGCAGCATGGCTGTCAAGTGGTTAGCGCGTAGACCTCACAGCTAGGAAACCAGGGTTCAATTCCACCCTCGGCCATCTCTGTGTGGAGTTTGCATGTTCTCCCCGTGCATGCGTGGATTTTCTCCGGGTACTCCGGTTTCCTCCCAAATTCCAAAAACATCACATTTCATATCATACATTTATGACACCAATTCAGTAATCCCACAGTATTTTTGTACTTAGAG
Source organism: Doryrhamphus excisus (assembly GCF_037039965.1). Lineage (NCBI taxonomy): Eukaryota > Metazoa > Chordata > Actinopteri > Syngnathiformes > Syngnathidae > Doryrhamphus > Doryrhamphus excisus. The sequence continues at coordinate 7,328,968 of NC_136377.1, read as the reverse complement.
CATTTTTTATGTTATTAGAGCCTTTACCTTTACCTTTACCTTTACATTGGTATTACCCAATACAGTAGTAATAATTCGAGTAAATAAACAATTTAAGACATAAATAAGACTTGCGAGTGTTGATCTGAATGTGTTCCTTCCAGGAGATGAGTGATGGGCGGACAGAAAGTGAGGTGGGATTCAGAGCAGAGTGTCATGTCGTCATTCATGGTTACGGCTGCAACAGTAGCCCATGTTTATATTACTGATTTTTATTTAATTTTTAGTTAATTGGTGACTCCAAATTGTCCATAGGTATGAATGTGAGTGTGAATGGTTGTTTGTCTATATGTGCCCTGGGATTGGCTGGCGACCAGTCCAGGGTGTACCCCGCCTCTCGCCCAAAGACAGCTGGGATAGGCTCCAGCACCCCCACGACCCTTGTGAAGAAAAGCAGTAGAAAATGAATGAATGAATGAATAATGCATTTATTCTTATCAACAAATGGCAACCTTAAAGGTACAGTTCATTTCAAAACAAGAAAAGTACCAAAAGTAAAGAAAGTGTTTAATTCAATGAAGTTTGTTTGTCATATGTACGTATATGACACATTGATTTGGTGTTGATAGATTGTCGGACAAATAAAGATGATGAATTCAGATGGAAACATAAGTATGCAGCCTTGGCAGTGCCACTACTTATTGTAATGATTATGACTATTGAAGAACTTGTCCTCCCTCTCATCTATGCTAGGATATTTATTACTGTCTCATCTATTGAAAAGCCTTTTAAATATGATCAACGATGCCCGCCTCTCATTTTTTTGTCGGTAAATACATATTAGTTATCTTCATTTCAGCCCAAATGTAATGAGATGTTTGAGACGGGTTTAACGCTATTTTGTCCTCAGGCAGTTTAATAGCAAATATCCATCAGGAGGCAATGCAGCATCCACTAACAATCTACTGACTGATGACTTTTCATTCAATTATGATGCATGGCCCTTTTTAAGGCCAAGTTTCCTTGCATTAAAACGTCAATATCTATCAAATCAGGACATCCTACCTTCTTTTCACTTATGTGGGCGCATACACTGGGAATAATGTTATGCTAAAAGTTCATACACAAATACAAGAGGAAGAAAAAAGGCAAAAACTAAATTATATTTAGTTTAAAGCAGGGGTGTCAAACACGCAGCCCGCAGGCCAAAATGTGGTCCGCAGGACACTACTTTGAGGCCCCCACCTTGATATGAAAGTTTAATGTTAGTGCGGCCCGCGCAAGTTTGATATGGATGCTGTATGGTATCATGTACCCAGAAAAAATTATTACGTTTGATTAATGTTCATGTTAAAGGTTAAATAACTGTTAATAGTTATCCTCCCTATCCGTGTGGAAGTGGTAAGTGTTTGGCTATTTAAGTTTAAAGGAAATAACTTGAAGGCTACCGTTTAGGTCGCTAGCTTTCTAGTTTGCGAGTTAGCATGTGTCTAAAGACCCTGCAGTTGTGCAATATGTTGTAAATAAAAAGAGTATAAATGTGACTATAGTCGTGTTTTGTCATGTCTACAGGGCTCTAATAATGCTTTGTTCATTTTAATCTGAAAAAAATAATTTGTCTACCCACCAACCATATGTGGTTTCTTAAGTTTTTATTATTATTATTCTTATATTTATTTATTACTGATGATTGATTTTCTTTATTCTTGATTTGTTTATTTATTTGTTTATCTTATTTTGTGCAGAAAAAAAGTAAGATATTTGAGAACAGTTGAATGTTTTATCAGAGCTTTTATTGTAGAAAATCGGAACCAAAGCACTAAAAAAGTTTGTATATTTTTCTATTTTTAATAAATGCGTTTTTTTTGTTTTTTTTTGGAAAACCTGATGCGGCCCAGCCTTGCCCAGACCCTAGCTCCAGTGGCCCCCAGGTAAATTGAGTTTGAGACCCCTGGTTTAAAGTAAGCATTGATGCCAGTGTTCCACAAATAAAGATATTGTTGAAATAAACACGATTTATTTCTAAATTGATCATGCGTCTCTACTTGAGATCTGCAGCACTAAAGTCCAATACAGGATGCTATCTGGTCAATATGGGCCAAAGTGTCTCTGAGGAATACTGTCAGCAATGCATGTCATTAATAACTATGGCAAGTGTGTAGCAAAAAAAAAAAAAAAAACGAAGGTCCCAAGGCAGTGCTGAGTGCGTATATCAATCAGGGCTCCAAAAAGTTAAACGATGCGTTAGAAAGAAGGTTCCCTATTATGGAAAGAAGATACTGGAAGCACTGACCGTGGGATGACCGTTCTCTTTCAGGGGGTGAGAGAGGCGCGCAAGTAGCAGGAAGTCACTCTGTGAAAAAAAAAAAGACCAGTAGACCACACACATTTAAATGGGCATATTCTCACACATGAGCAACCATGATCATAATAATCCACGATAATCTGACACTGCCCCACTTAAGATATAAATAAAGACGGCATGTGAGGATCCTAAGAAGAAACCATATTGTAATAACAAAGTTCACCTTCTACTTTGTCTCAAACTCATACAATATGTATTTGTCCCACATCAGAAATTCAACACCCCCCCCTCCCCTCACAGCTATTAAAATGTAATAGACAAGAAAACACCTTGACCCCGCTTGCATTGAGAGGCTCCTTCTGCATAATGAGGTCATAAAATGGGACAACGCTGATAAGCGTGCCTAATTTGTTTCTTAAATGGACAGCAGAGACAAGCAGCCTTAGCAACAATAAAGAGACAGACATGACAAATAAGGTGTAATCACTAAAGCGCCATGAAGGTAAAGTGATACAGTGGAACATCCAAGGTCAAATACACTCTGGGACGCTGGTCTACTTCCAATTTGTATTACAAAACAATGTTTTACGTTGGAAATAATGGCATGTAAATTAAAGGTGTCCTTGGCTGAAAATTACACTTTCAACCAAAAATACATGAGAACACCACCAGCAGCTAGAATAGATTACCAATAGAAGTTTCAGGTCCACTGTATAAATGACAATAACGTAAAAGACTACTGTTTTCTCAAAGTACAAAAAAAGTATTGTGAAAGGGCTTTTATATTAAAGTTTCTTATCTTCAGTCTGTAAAGATGCAGAATCGCCATTTGTGAAATGTAAAATCTCATGTACTGTCTACAAAACGTTTGCAGCATTTCTTGAAATGCTGACTTTTCAACTGTATTAAAGAGCAGTTGGTTTGTTTTGTTCTTGTAGCTGCGCCACTTTTAAATAAATTCAGCATACCAGCTTGTGTTAATGGGCTCACCTTGTTCATAATTAACATTCCCACATGGGGGAAGTTTGTTGTTTCAGTGAAGTGAGTAATCGGTTAGGTCCGAGACGGATCCAATCAAGAAAAACCAAACACAAACCATTAGCGGTTTGGTCCACAACATATGAAATACCAAAATAGTTGTCAATAGTTGTTAATTTAATTATCGATTAATGGTTGATTCGATTAATTGTTGCAACTTCAGTCTGTAAAGATGCAGAATCGCCATTTGTGAAATGTAAAATCTTAAGTACTGTCTACAAAACATTTGCAGCATTTCTTGAAATGCTGACTTTTCAACTGTATTAAAGAGCTGTTGATGTGAGGTTTGTTTTGTTCTTGTTATTCTCCACTTTCAAATAAATTCAGCATACCGGCTCGTTCGTGTTAATGGGCTCAACCTGTTAATTAACAACCTGTTGTTAATTTAATTATCGATTAATGGTTGATTCGATTAATTGTTGCAGCTCTAGCATGGAGCACTACATCATTACTTGCCAATAACGATATTGGCATGGAACCACTACAAACATGAACCTTCAGCCCATAATATCAGAAGAGCAAAATATGAGTGGATTTTATTCTTTCCTTATCATAAAAAAACAAAGGATTACAACACACCCCCAACATAGGGCGAGTTTCTTCACATTATTCCATAAAAGTCGAAGCGCTAGTATTCAAAGTCGAATGAGACAACCTTATACCAGTATAGAACACCAATCTACATGGAACCCACTGGGTCCCAACTGGCACCCTTGCGTCGCGGTATCACAAAATGTGCTATTTGCTAGCATGTCATGTGTTGCCGATGTCATGATTCAACTGAGTGGTTGAATTGTGCATCCGACTGTATTGCATATGAAGCCCTTTTCCATGTTGCTGTTCTGCATAAATGGCATTGATCAGGAACGGACACACAAAAGTCAACTTAGCAATTCTGCCTTCGGAGTTAGTATCACAGCTGTAACAGAGTCTGTATAAAAAGGGAATGCCGAAAAGACAGGATAAAGGTGTGAAGTTTAATTGTGCTGGTGAGCTAACAGAAGAACTATTTGAATACATGAAAGATCAAACTAATACTGCGTTTGTTTGTTTTCTCAGGGAGTGGGGGCACGATCGGCATAAACAGTACACGATGTGCAACGCAACGGTGAAATAGACTTAGGCGTGTTTGCAGTTTCCATCCTGATGACGGATTGTGATTTTTTTTTTTCTCGACTGACTCGTGTATCCATCTCTTTCAAGCAAAAATAATTGGGGCTCTAAGGAGAACTTGGCAGATGGATTTGTCAGGTTTTAAAAGGCAATTACTTAACATGCTTTTGTGCCATCCATTCCCCTTCCAAATATTCCTGTGTATATTAAACCTTTGTACATAGATGTGTTTGAGTGCTGTCCTGTTTTTTGCATTAATCCTACTGAAAATGTAGCATTAAGTGAATGCATCCCTCATTCCACTGACACACATTTGACATCACAACCTTAAGTGTCATCAAGGAGCAAGACGCACATGTTTAAGAGCACACACACACACATACATACACACATACATACACACACAGCTGGCCATACATATTAAAGAGAGATTTCGTTCTTTCCTCCTGTGCATCAAAGGACACAAACTTGCATGCATGAGCACACACACACACACACACACAGGAGCACATAACCTGCAAGCACACTCATGCAGGCTGGCAAGAAGCAGCAACAAATGGCTGTGAAGGCAGAAGAGTGCCCCCTGCTGTTACACAACCGACACAAAGGATGCGCCACCTGTTCACGCTGACTCTCCGCTCCTGTTGGGATCCTCTCTATTAGCTGAGAGGTTGCACTAATAAAATGGATGCCTCCGTCATAAAACTGCAGGTAAACCTTGTAGAGACAAGGAAGGACCGGAGAGGGCACAGGGAAAAAGTGTGAGGAAGACAACAGCATCTAAATAAAAGTAGAACTACCACACTCGGTAGTACGGTGAGATGATCCTACTGCTACTCTGGCCGGCACGAGACAACTTTATTACAAAAATAAAGTAAATGCAGTGATTGAAGTGTATTTAATTATACGACTTAAGGTTGTAGCTTTTTATATAAGACTGAATTTACATTTTATATGGTTTTGTATTGTAATAATTCCCCAAAATATCATGATATATGCGAAGCTCCATATCATCCAACCCTAATAAAAACATAACATAGGTAAGAAATGTACAATATAAGTACCAATACAAGTTTAGAATTGAAAAAATAATTATTTTAAGGTGGCTTCCTCTGGTGTATTTAATTATACGACTTAAGGTTGTAGCTCTTTATACAAGACAGAATTTACATTTTATATGGTTTTATTTTGTAATAATTCACCCAAATATCATGTTTTATGCAAAGCTCCGTATCACCCAACCCTAATAAAAACAGCATAGGTAAGAAATGTACAATATAAGTACCAATACAAGTTTAGAATTGAAAAAAATAATTATTTTAAGGTGGCTTCCTCTGGTGGACACAGGAAGCTGAATGAATCGTGTTGGTAACCATGGCAATGAAATGTTTTGCTGTGAAGAAATGCAAAATGCGACCCATATCGGTACTTGACTCATATATTTCTTACCTACCTTTTGAGTGTTAAGTTGTGGTGTGACGATTTTAGCGCGGGGTACCCATACACGCCTGGGAAAACATGGAAACTCCACACAGAGATGCCCAACCCAGGTCTCCCAAATCTCCTGTGTCCGACATGCTAACCACTCATCCACCGTACGGCCCCTGGTGTGTCTCATATACCATCAAACATGGTACTATAAGAAACTATAGATTAATTAGTGTGTCATTCCTTGTTAGAACAAGTCTAAAATGATGAAAATTGATGGAAACACTGAGATGACAGCAGCACAACAAGGGCACCGAACATTACGCTATCATCAATCAAGTGCGGTGTTCAAATGAGCCAAACATGGAGCAGTAAATCAGGACACGGCGAGGAGGCAGGTTGAGAATTTGGAAGGGCGTAGGAATAAATGACAGCATTGTGGAGTGGCAATACAAAACAGATGGTCGGCCATATCAGAAGAATATTGGAGAAGTACGTAGTCAAACTGTCAAAAATAGAAGCTGGGATGGTGAGTGATTGTGGAAGATCAGCTTGCTTTGACACATGAAAGACTTCTTTAGCCAGCAAATGGACATCGGGACCATTGAGACGAATCCGGCAATAAAAAGACCATTAATTCTCATTGGGCACAAGGAGAGGTCCATTTGTTATGGCAAATGGTTTTCTTGTATGACTGTTCGAGACAGAGTCCCACAATTAGGAGCCGGGACGGTATATATCATCATCATCGGGGTACCCACAAGCCTGGAGATATGAAGATGGAGCCACACATGATGATAGGGGCACATTTAATAAAAGTCTGAGGTTTTTTTTTTTAGTCTTAAAAGGGGAGAAGCTGATTAGTTTATGGGGTCTTTAATGGTGGCCTGTCAGCATCACACCCTTTCAAATGGGCTTATTACGCATCAGTGTGAATTCTGTTTGCATTAGCAAAGAAGGAAAAAGGAAGCAAAACACAGACGCAGAAGGTAGAGGGGTAAAAACAAGAAACTTCACAGCTCGTTTCTGGATAATGTATACCCGAGGACGACTATCCAGACTAAATGATGAGCACTCAGTGTTCAAGTAGCCTCTTTAAGCACAGTGTGAGTGAAAATAGTATAAAACCCTAAAGCACACAGATTAACACACAAGAGCGCATTAAGAGAAAGAAATGGCGCAGTAGAGTTGTAAGTCATTCCTCTCACATTGATGATGCAGGCTGCCCTTGAAAGTATACGGTATGTGAGCTGACTGTAAACAACAATATAGGTTTATTGACCTCAGGAAGGGAATGCAGGGGAACTTAAGAGGTTGAGATATATGCAAATTGGACAACTTTTTAAAGCCTGCACGACGGGGTGCAGCGGTGCCCGAACCTTTTCCACCGAAGGCCACCTACTGAAAAGTGAACCGATGCAAAGACAACTTTGATATTGTATACCATTCATTCATTTTCTAACGTTTATCCTCATAAGGGTCACAAGGGTGCTGGAGCCTATCCCAGCTGTTGTCGAGCGAGAGGCGGGGTACACCCTGGACTGGTCGCCAGCCAATCACAGGGCACATATAGACAAACAACCATTCACACTCACATTCATACCTATGGACAATTTGGAGTCGCCAATTAACCTAGCATGTTTTTGGAATGTGGTAAGAAACTGGAGACTACCTTCTTAAATCATTTTTGAGTATTTAATTTTTTATTTAAACTTATTCCCCAACCAAATATTCCAAAAAAATCCATCTTTGTTTATTATATTTTATATAATAATTTTATTTTATATTCAGATTTTTAGTACTTTTCCTATAATGTTTCACTTCTATGCGACGAAACTGACAATATTTTTCCTCACAATAGTATGACTCTTAAAATTGTGACGCAACTTTTTTCTTTACATATTTTGACTTTATTCCAATAAAATTACATTTTTTTTACATTTCTACTGTGTTTTTTTTCTTGTAAATTTTCTTCTTTCCTGGAAATGTTCTTCTTATCTTACTTTAATCCCGTAATATGGTAACTCTTTCCGCAACCTTCATTGGAAGTACGTCATACATCATACGTTATTATCATAAAAATGACAACAATTGTCATTACATTGAGTGGAACCATAAACAGTATACTCACACAGTTTATTTGTCCGGTAGTGCATTCTAAAAACATGAAAACAAACAAACAAAACTGCAGGAAAAATCAACCACCCATCCATTTTCTATGCCGCTTATCCTCACTAGGGTTTCAGCTGACTTTGGGCGAGAGGCGGGGCCAATTGCAGGGCAAAACAGCCATTCTCACTCACATTCATACCTATGGACAATTTGGAGACACCCCTTTTAAATACAGTACAAGCAAAGTTGCGAGAGGAGGAGAACTTTTGGCCCAGTTTTTTATTTGAATTCTGCACGCTTGGATCATATTTACCTTGTCATTCTAGGACAGTTTCTGAATTCTGACGCTGCCAAACCATTCAACCGTGTACACTTTGTACTGTCGGAGTAGAATGCAAGCTTATTTATTTATATAAAGTTTGAGAAACCTTGTTTTAGAGTATGTAAGTAGGCCTTTTCAATGTTGTCCCAGCTCGCTAATGGAGCAATCACTTCATATCACTGACTTTGCAGACCAATATGCGTGCATGCCAGCTTAAGAATCTTCGCTGTCATGTTGCAGTTGTGCAAAAACAAGCTAATGGAGGAGAAAAATGGAGAAAGTGAACAAACAGTGCCCTCACGGAGACAGTTACTGCTCCAACTAAATGTCAGATTGGCAGATGCTCCCATCTGGTCTCTTGATGTTCATCTGTTTACCATCTTTCACAAAACATGCCCGGATCAATTATGACTCAGCCAAATGTCACCTTCATGAGGGGGCTGCTTAAATGATATTTGGCTGGAAAAGGGGCTGGAAAACATCATGAACAATAATTTCGAGTGGTGAACATATACTGTAAGTCAGGGGTCTCAAACTCAATTTACCTGGGGGCCACTGGAGCTAGGGTCTGGGCAAGGCTGGGCCGCATCAGGTTTTCCGAAAAAAACAACAAAAAAAACGAATTTATTAAAAACAGAAAAATGAATAAACTTTGCTTTGGTTCCGATTTTCTACATGAAAAGCTCTGATAAAACATTCCACTGTTCTCAAATATCTTACTTTTTATTTTTCTACACAAAATGAGATGAAAAATAAATAAACAAATCAAGAATAAAAAAAATCAATCAGTAATAAATAAATATAATAATAATAATAAAACGGCAAATAATAAAAACTTAAGAAACCACATATAGTTGGTGGGTAGACAAATTATTTTTTTCAGATTAAAATGAACAAAGCATTATTAGAGCCCTGTAGACATGACAAAACACGACTATAGTCACATTTATACTTTTTTTTATTTACAACATATTGCGCAACTGCAGGGTCTTGAGACACATGCTAACTCGCAAACGAGAGAGCTAGCGACCCAAACAGTCGCCTCCAAGTTATTTCCTTTAAACTTAAAAAGCCAAAAACTTACCACTTCCACACAGATAGGGAGGATAACTATTAACAGTTATTTAACCTTTAACATGAACATTAATCAAATGTAATAATTTTTTTCTGTGTACATGATACCATACAGCATCCATATCAAACTTGCGCGGGCCGCACTAACATTAAACTTTCATATCAAGGTGGGGGCCTCAAACTAGTGTCCTGCGGGCCACATTTGGCCCGTGGGCCGCGTGTTTGAGACCCCTGCTGTAAGTGATTGACAATAAGAGTAACATTTGGGGAAGCATTGTTTGTAGGGTCGCCGACCATCCAAAAATTTCCAAAAATGGAAAGCATGCGTCATGTATTGAGCTGAAAAAGAATGAACTTTGACCTGTATTACCTGTAAACCGCGGTTTTGTAGTACCGATAGCACCCGGCTCATCTCATTAGTCAAGGTTAATACTGTTCCCTCGTTTATCGCGGAGGATTGGCTCCCAAAATAAGTGAGATCTGCAAAGTCGCCAACTTTATTTCTTACATGTGTTTTAAGGCTGTAACACCCACCACCATACACTTTATAGACTAAGTATTCTCTTGTTTAAATACTCAAAAAAGTTCAGTCTAAAACTAATTTTACACAAAAACATTCAGCATGGCGGTAGGGCTGAAGACAAGAGGGTCGGTCGGTCCCAAAAGCATGGTGTCCCTCATTTACTGTTGCATAATGAGCTACAGAAGAGGTTATATTAGCCCAAGCTTGTTGCATTTGCAGCTTCTCCTTTCTCCTCCATGCCATCCTTCCGAAGGAGTAATACTTAGGGAAGTGTTACTTTAAGTCAGGGATGTGTGATGCATGAGCCTTCTGGTTGCGGGAGCCGTGCTCACTCCCCAAGCTCTCACATACGTGGTATGTGTGTGTGTTTGTGTGTGTGTGTGTATGTTGCCACATGCTGTGACACACTACGATCATATTTCATGATGAATTTAAAACCACACAGAGGGTGGTATTGATCTGTTGCTGTAGCTTTTCTTTGAGAGATTTATCTTATGAGGTTTTAATAGCCACACATTCAAGTTCCTCTGATCCCAGAGGTGTTACCACACACCTTTGTTCACCTTTCATCCTTCTTCTACGGTCATCTTTCCCTTTTCGCAAAATAATATACAATTTCCTGCTCTTCTGATCAGTTTTTCAAAAAGTTAAAGGTCTCCAGTTTGTCTACTTTGTCTTACAGCTTCACTTTTTAATGCCCCCCTTTTACTCCCGAAAGAGCCCCATAAAATCATTCTCATCTTTATAGCTTTTTCTTTCTTCTTTAGCTCATACAATATCTAGTTATTGTTCCTCAATGTGTCAGGCAAGCTACACACAGGAGAGACATTGCTGATGTTTAATGTGTCATACTCTATGAGTATTATTGTCCCCGAAGTTGAACCTAATGTTTGGAGGCCCGATAGTGACGACCAAGACAAGGTAAAGTTAAGTAAGCAGTAAACTACTTTCATGCTGCCTGCTGTATCACGATGGATTATGGTCATATGAAGCATACGTGCACAGGAAGGGAGTGAAAGCTGAAAAGCAATGTTCATAGGCAAATAACCGCAATATAACAAATTCTAATATGGTATTGAGGGTACATTCTTTAGAAAGAAACATGTAAAAAAGGTTAAAGATTCATATACGAAAACAAGCAGGTGCATCTCCAAGCAAGTCAGAGCTTTTCTTCCGGTCACTCACACATGCCAGTTAAGTGTAGGAAAATAAATTTAGTGATAATAGTAATCAATCAAGCAAATAAATACGATTACTAAAATATGCGGCTGCACTGTTGAGGAGTGGTTAGCACACAGGCCACACAGCTAGGAGACCCAGGTTCAATCCCACCCTCGGCCATCTCTGTGTGGAGTTTGCATGTTCTCCCTGTGCATGCGTGGGTTTTCTCCGGGTACTCCGGTTTCCTCCCACATTCCAAAAACATGCTAGGTTAATTGGCGACTCATTCATAGGTATGAATGTGAGTGTGAATGGTTGTTTGTCTATATGTGTCCTGTGATTGGCTGGCCACCAGTCCAGGGTGTACCCCGCCTCTAACTTGAAGACAGCCGGAATAGGCTCCAGCACCCTTTGCGACCCTTGTGAGGAAAAACGGTAGAAAATGAATGAATTAATGAAAGAATAATAAAATATGCGTGGTGGTTAGAGCGCAGGCCACACAGCTAGGAGACCCGGGTTCGATCCCCCCTCGGGCATCTCTATGTGGAGTTTGCATGCTCTATATGGCTTGTCCTCATTATGGTATGCTGGAGCCTATCCCAGCTGTCTTCAGGCAAAGATGGGTACACCCTAGTTGGGTTGCCAGTCAGACAAACACATTCATACTACTCCACAAACAGAGATGTATATAAAATGTGTATTGTGTAATATTTTTGGGTGTCCAGAACAAATTAATTGGATTTACATTATTTCATGTAGAGAATGGATTAATGATGAAATATTTTTGGGACATCTTCTGTTCCCTCAGTGTCATTTACAGCATCAGAAAAAAGGTGGGAAATGCCAGCCTTTACAGGCGGTGTGAAAGGGGCCGCTGATTCAGACCTTTGGAAAAGCCCCTGAGCTCTAGGAGTGTTTTCGGAAAAGAGAAAAGCAAGGCACTTTCTTTTAGTCTATCCCTGTGTTTCTGTCCCCGTAATTTCACACATCCATAGAAACAAGGCCTTTGTCACCTTTCAGTCTGCTACCTCCACCATCGTTACACAACTATCTCTCTCTTCCTCTCTCATTTTACACATCACCTTTATGTTTTCCCTGGCCCTCCGCCTCCCGTCTCCCCATCCAGCTTGCGGTCTTTCGTCACTACCTTCCTCCATGCATTCCTCTCCTCCGCTGTGTTCTTTCATTTCCTGTGCATGAAAGATTCATCCCAGCATTTTAATAATAAATAAGAAGATACAGTTGAAAAGTGCAGAGAGGCACCCTTGCAAGGATCCAAAAGACAAGCCAGGGTAATATTCCTCATCAGTCATCCTGCTCGTCTCTGTTCCCTCCACTCGTCTCCCCAAAGGATGGCTTTTTGTGTGGCTAACGGCAAGGCAAACAATGAGGTCGAGGGTGGATGTGGTGACCTTGTGCTTATCTCCAGTGTACTGATTCGATTGCTGTTGTAAAACTTTAAGCTTGTTACTCTCTAAGTCTTAGGGTTTTGAACCAAAATGGGATAGAGGTCAATTTGTTTTGGGTCATTGATCATCAGCAGGAATAGGACTTGTCAATTCATGCTGCTCTTTAAGTAAAGTTATGGCAATATGTCATATATTTTAGAGGACACACATTTAGACTTGACCTTCAAAAAAACAGGAGGAAATGATAAAGTGGTATGAATAAACATCAAGAAAAATAATTTCATCCTTGATTCATTAGCAGGTTCTGATTTTATTATTTTTTTTAGTTGGATTTCAACTTATTCATGAAAATTCAATGTTGCAAAGAAAAGACTGTATGTGGACTTTGTATCAACGTGACGAATGATACAATAAAGCAAAGAACTGTCAAGGTTAGAGCAGCTCAGAAATGCATTGGATACGCTACATGCCCCATGATCATCCCATCAACTTAGCCTGACGTGGCGGACAGGAGAGAGAAATATTATAAAGCGATTTCATTGACATGCAATGCGACACTTGCGGGGTAAAAAAAAAAAAAAAAAAAAAGCCATTCACTCATCTTCATTAGATCCAGGGAGTGAGAAAGGATGCTAAAGTTAAACAGACCAGAACTTATAAGTAGCACAAAGAGGACAGGAACACAATACTTTTTTTTGTAGGAGGATATTTTCAAGGTTTTTTTTTTTTTTTTGGTTTTTTAATGGTCATAAGGAAAAAAGGGAGCTATAGACTGACACACCATCTGAGCTATTCTCCGGTGATGTGATGTTTCATGCTTATTTAAGCACAGATTTCAAAAATACGAGTCACGTTGTGTCCTCCAGAAGTGAAGGAAATGACTGTGGCCTTCCGGGCAGCGCTGCTTCAGACAAGACTATACGGAATGAATGTGGCAGTGAAGCATTAAGATGCTATGGAGCGAGGCGTTCACTTGTTCTGTTGCTGTAGTAAACTCGCATATAGGATGGGCGAGGGCGCACCGTGACAAGTCGGTTAAGGGTTGTGAGTATGATAAATGTCCCCCTTATCCCTCAATAAGCCCTGACCACGTGGCTTGAGTTTTCCATCCAGTCACCTTTTACACGGTTTCTAATGCGATCCATGATGATGTAATTATCATCAATGCACAGATGCAAACATTTGCAATACTTTTAACACAGTGTTTTTCAACCTTTTTTGAGCCACGGCACGTTTTTTACATTGGAAAAATCTTGTGGCACAACAAGTTATTCCCTTGTTGGAATAACTCTGTATTGCCAGTTTTTCGTCTGTCCAGTCTTGAAATTTAGTTTGAATCAAAAACAAACTTGCGTGTTACGTCATATCTGAGCATGCGCTGAAAGAACGCACCCGGGATAAATTTAAACGGGAAAAGATCAAATTCAATCTTGCTAATATTTTATAATTAAACTCGGGACATGTTTTATATACAGTAAACCTCGGATATATCGGATTCAATTGTTCCCACTGGTTTTGTTCGATATAAGCGAAATCCGTTATATGTGTATACTGGAAAATGTCCGTTTTACGCATATATCGGATTTATATCCGGTATATGCGTAAATGGGATTTTATCCGTTATAAAAAGGCACTTCCTTGACTATGTTTCCAATGTACCTGGACTGGGCAATGAAAAGAGACGTAAGGTAATGAGAATTTAACTTTATTGGACTCTGAGCATAACAAATTGTTAATTAAGCTAGGCCTTGTTACGCCCGTCAGGCCTATGTTATTTCCATTAGTGAGGTTAAGATCTCATTCACTGCTGTGCTAGTATTATTGACGTCACTCACTTTTGTATTTGTCCTAAATCTGGAGCCAGGAGAAAGACACGATGCGGCCATCTGATATATGCGAGGGAAATTGGAACGGGACTGGAGATTTTGTCCGAAATAGGCAAAATCCGTTGTAAAAAATCCGATATATGCAATGAATTTTTATTGGAAATGCATTACAGAAAAATCGGTTCTTTTTTATCTGTCCGTTGTGAGCGAATTTCCGATATATCCGAGTCCGATATATCCGAGGTTTACTGTAGATATATATTTTCTTTCTTAATAAAAGTGGACTTGTGAATGGCGTATAGAAGGGTTTAGATTCTGTTCCACAGATGGCGCTAATGCACACGAAAGCTGCTTGCCAACCGCCAATAAACAGAAGAAGAAAAACACCACGAAGAAGAACGCACCCTGACAACTTTCCGTTTGAGTGGGTACAAGATACCTCAATCGGATTGGTTAAAGAAATATTCCACCCCTGTTCAATTCTTTCCCTTTGAGCAAATAAACCAAATGCAATTGGAATATTTGGGTCCATGTATACTATTGACATAATGGCTATTGACATAATATTTGCAAATGATGATTGATAAATGTTAACTATAAAAAGTGATATTGGATAATTCCTCACGGCACACCTGACGGTTTCTCAAGGTACACTAGTGTGCCGCGGCACAGTGGTTCGAAATCACTGCTTTAACAGACCTTTGACATAATTCCCAGTAGGGCTCTTCAATGTTTAAGCACAAAAGGCTTCACAAAGTTGCAGTATTGCAAATTATTTCAATTTTTTTTTTTTTTTTGCCATAGCAGCATAATCCTCAATTCCCAGATGACCAATTTACTGCCAGCGGTGACGATTACTCAGAACGAGGAATCTAGCATGTAACTACAGTACTTTTAAACCAATTATCATATTAGTGTTACTATCACAGTATAATAGGTTGCCATAACTCACATATCATTCAGCATCTCTCTGAGGAAAAAGTCAGAATAAGACATACTTGGTTGTTGATTATGTGTCGGAGTGTGGCTTTTTTTAGTCATTATTTTTTGATCATCAATAACTATGTGGTCCACTGTGGTGTTTGCCACAAGAGGGAATGGGATGGAATGAGCTGAGGAGATGAGGTAAGAATGATAGCGGTGGACGAACGAGGTTTTGTAACAGAGGGGTCTCTGCAAGGTTTGATGAAGATGAAGTGAAGTGTTAAAAATCAATAGGCTGCTCGATATCCATCCCCAGAAAGACTTGATCGCCAGGTCCCCATTTGAGGGAATCATTGATAGCTATAAAGGCTGAATATAGTGAGCCTCTTCAACGCTTCAGTCAGTTTCAAGTTAAATGACTGATAAGGCCAAGCAAGATAAAATCAGATTTGATCTCAAAGGCAAGAGAGACTTAAATGAGTCTTTTGTCCGCCCAAATTTAACCAAGAAAATGGGAAAAAGACAGCATACTTTTGCTATGAAAGAGACAAATCTCAACCATATTACGACTTAGTTGGAACTCACCAGTTCCTTGGATACCAATTAAGATTGAGGAACAAATAAAATGACATGCAAAATCAACCAAACATACTGTAGAATCATAGTGACCCTGCTTGACGACACACCATAAAACATGGCTTCATCAGGCCGGAATATTCTCTGATGTGGGCAGCGTGGAGATAACGCAAAAATGTATGTTAAAATGGTGTGCATGAGCAGGTATCCCAGTAATGAACAACATCATTACATATCATTCTATGGTCCATGAAGTGCCAAAGGGATGGACATAAAGGGAGACCGGAAGAAATTAGACCGTATCTATTATGATCATTTGGATCATTTAATAGTTTTCATTACTTTTCACTTGGCTGCTTTCATCTAATCGTCTCAGCCAGCTAGGATGTCAAAATCACGTGTGACCTTGTCAAGGTTCATGTCCAACCACTAAATTAGATGTCCCTATTAGTGATTGTTGAGTCACGCCACTATTGCGACGACAGTGATGCTTTGGTTAGCATCATTAATCCGTGCCAGAAGGCCCGACTCAAACCAAAATGGACTCTAACCAAAGCTAATTTTCCCATAGAAAATAATGAAAATCCAATGACTCCATTCACTGTGCAATATTAAAGCTCTAAGTGCAATATATTAAGTTCTAAGTGAAGTATTTCAATAATGCCTCATATATATATGCCTCACACATACACACACATATATATATATATATATATATATATATATATATATATACATACTGGTCATATATTTCATCTCATGCCTTGGTTAGCATCATTAATCCGTGCCAGAAGGTCCGACTCAAACCAAAATGGACTCTAACCAAAGCTAATTTTCCCATAGAAAATAATATAAATCCAATTAATCCATTCCAGACACCCACAAACTTAAACACAAAACATATTTTAAAGATGATAATTACAGTTTTCTACACAAACACTTTGTTTTTTATATTGGGTATAGTTACTCGACTCCATTCACTGTGCAATATTAAGGCTCAAAGTGCAATATATTAAGTTCGAAGTGAAGTATTTCAATAATGCCTCATATATATATGCCTCACACATATATATAATATATATACTGGTCATATATTTCATCTCATGCCTTGGTTAGCATCATTATTCCGTGCCAGAAGATCCGACTCAAACCAAAATGGACTCTAACCAAAGCTAATTTTCCCATAGAAAATAATGTAAATCCAATGAATCCATTCCAGACATCCACAAACTTAAACACAAAACATATTTTAAAGACAATAATTGCAGTTTTCTACACATTCTACACATTTTCGACTTGGGTTCTTTATATTGTTTATTTTTTTAGATTGTGTATTTTTGTACTACTTAACTGATTCTGTACTCTTGCTGCTGTGCATTGCAAATTTCCCCACTGAGGGACGAATAAAGGCATGTCTTATCTTATCTTATCTTATTTCATCTTAGATATCTCCTTTCAGATTGTTTGGGAGAGTTTGAGAGCTACCATTGCCATGCCAACAGCAAAGCATCCTGAAATCATGGATGTGTGGGGTTGATTCTCAGCCAAGGGAATGGGCTCACTCACAATTCTGCCCAAGAACACAACACAGGCGTGAATAAAGAATGGTACCAAAACATCCTCGGAGACCAACTGCTTCCAACCATCCAAGAACAGTTTGGTAATGAACAATGCACCTTGTCATAGTGATAATTAACTCAAAACTTCCACAAAACTTCCCAAACTTTTGAGTACTTGTGGTCATTCATCAATAAAAAACATTTACCTTTACCTGAAAACACCGAAGCAGCAAACTTTGTGAAAACTAATACTTAAAACTTTTGGCCCTGACTGGAAAACAGCTCATTAGCATTAAAGCTAGAAAAACACAAAACAGCACGTTCCCACTTGGGCTTACTAAAAGCACTTTGAAACTGTCTAAATTCCATCATGAAAGATACACTGCCAGTGGAATTACAGTTTAGGTTTACATAAATCCGACATCAGCTTTGTTTGCTCATGCTCTGCAGGAAATGGAGACTTTACAGGCTGGTGCGTTTTCATGCTCAGCTGGCCTCTCGTCTCTTCTTTGCGAGTTCAAGAGCTCTCCAACAGATGTTCCCCGTCATCCTGCTTTGACTCCCATGCCACATCTGCCCGGTTCTTGGCTGCAGCTGTTTACTTGCCCTTTACAATAAGGACACGTAATTGTGTACGGTCCATTTTTTTTTTTTTGTTTTAAACTTAGCTGCTCGTCAAGATTCACAATAAAACCACTGATCTGGCGTCAAAATTTAAACGAAACCTTTTCTTATAGCGATCTGAGCACAATGTCCAACTAAAGAGGCATGTCAAGTCGCTACTGCGGTCGAGAGACGTCTCTAGGGAAGGTGTGCATTTCTTTGTTTTCTTTTGCACCAATTACAATGACTGATGACAATCGAACCCGGGACAAGTGTTTCGACAGGACTTAAGAAGCAATTAAGGTAGCAAGGTAACACAAAGCTACAACACAAACATTCACAGGGACGTCTGTTCAGTTCAGCATAGAATGGATTTTTCCCCCCTACCCCCCCAGAAAGGCCCAAGAGAGGTTGAGTAGTGTTATTTAGCTTTTGATCAATGACACAAAGCTTTTTAGTCTCACTTTAAAGAGTTTAATAGAGTATGACAGAAATGCTAACAACGCAGCATCAGGAGCAACTGGGGGTTAGTGGTCGTGCCCAAGGATACTTTGACATGGGGGATCAAACCCGTGACCTTCAAGTTGGGATACAACCACTCTGCTGCTGAAACCGAAATCCAAGCAAATATAAACTGCTGAAATCAAACTAATCAGTACTTAATTATATTATAACAACATTGTAGTTGTTATATATTATATATTATAACAACAACAATGCACAATGATGAGCCAATTCAAGAAACAATGTTTGATGTTTGCTAAGTACAAGGATGAAGAGTCTTGAACCAGTGCTATATATATATACATATATCACTACATTGACACTTACTATGGTACCCATTATGTCATTGTATGGTCATATCACCTCATACTTCAGCACAAGGTACATTATTATGTTATTATAATAAAATGAATATTTTTATACTTACAACATAGAAAACCTGTTTATGACTTTCTAGATATGGATTCTAACATTATTAGAGACCTGCAGACATGAAATAACACCCCTATGAAGACTCTTGAACCAGTCATGATGTGCTATATAGATATATATCACTATATTGACAGTTACTATGGTACACATAATGTCATTGTATGGTCATATTACCTTGCACTTTGGTACGAGGTACATTATTTAAAAAAAAAAGAAAAACTTAAACTGCATTATGGAAAGCAGGAAGTGAACAAATGTAACAGTTACTGATTGTAAAAGTACCAGATGGAGGGGTAGGATTTAATAAGCTTTGCTTCTTCCTACTCCTTTTGGACATGTGGAACTGTGAACTGATTATGTGATGCATTCAATTGTAATCTGATGCATGTTCAAATGAAATAAAACCATAACCATTACCATAAATAGGCCTTTTATTTCATATAAAACACATCATTCTCCATTAATAATAATAATAAGTACAAAAATAAAGAACTAAGAATTATGTGTCTTTCATTTCTTTGTAGTTGACATGTTGTTCGTCATTGTATGGTCATATCACCTCGTACTTCGGTAAGGGACAAAAAAATAACAAAAAAATAAAATAAAAAAATAAACCTTAAACCATATTCGGAAAGCAGGAAGTGAACAAATGTAACAGTTACTGGAGGGGTAGGATTTAATAAGCTTTGCTTCTTCCTACTCCTTTTGGACATGTGGAACTGTGAACTGATTATGTGATGCATTCAATTGTAATCTGATGCATGTTCAAATGAAATTAAACCATTACCATATTTGTCATAATTTTGTTGCGGCAACCGGCTTCCATACAAATGGCTATCAATTACACTAGAGAATAAAACAAACCACTCAGTCATAATACTTATAATCTTGCTTAAGTTTCTTCATCTTTGTTTTGGGCGTTTACCCGACATTTAGATCAAACAGCTTGTCTGCTATTCTTCCACAGACTCGGTTGTTTTCAGTCATCGCCTCAAAGCCTCGCTGAATATATTCCTCTGTAAATACGTTCAAAAGAGCTTTGCGTATTGAAATGAAGCCCAAAAAAAATGAAGTAAACAAGTTTACATTCACACACTCACTTTGCAAACCGAGTCAAAACACTGGAAGAGAGTTTCTGGTGGAGATGGGAGGGATTTCCAATAGGGACTTCCTGTAAAGGCTCCTGCATTGGAAATAAATCTAAAAACACTGGAATAGGAAAGTAACAGCATAGAGTGTAACTAAGGTGTAGACAAATAGCCTAATATTTTTTTTACAAGGTCACCTTTTTGTGTAAATGTCACTGCATTGCCAAAGCGTGTATGTGCTCTTTTCTCTCGCCTCAAACTGCAATATGAATATGCAACATCACTCCAGCTGGGTGATATTATGTCCAAAAATAATATCTCTATGCCATTCTTTGCCTTATATAGAGTAAATGACCAAAAAGTATAGTATTTGGAATGTCTGCTTACGTTGCATTCACTGGTTTATTAGCTTGTTTGCAGGATGGAAATCCCTGGCTGTGGGTGTCAGGGGAATTATATGTCCACGTATTGTGTTCTCCCAAAGGGGTAAAGGCGGGGGGTAGTAGGCAGGTAGTTTTTTTGTAGCAAGCAGTGAGCAGTGGGCCAATGGGAGGGGGCCATGAGCAGCATAGGTAGATAAGCATGAAGTGATCAAATATAGCAGAAATGATCTCACTTGTTTGCAAAGTATATCCGTACAGTACACAAAGGCATGGAGATTAACAATATAGTCGTCCCATGAGCACTGTTTGGTGGTTGGATACCAAAATATCACAAAATATGCATATTTAAGCAAACTGTATCCACAGTCGTCCCTCGTTTATTGAAGTTAATTGTTTGCAAACCTGACTATGGTAAGTGGTAGGATTCAATATTAATAAAAGGAATATTTTTATACTTAGAACACTGTTTATGACTGTCTAGATATGGATTCTAACATTGTTAGAGACCTGCAGACATGAAATAACACCCCTATAGTCAACATTTTATGGAATCACGGGTGTATAGTGTAGTTCTGAGCTGCTGTTTAGAGCGCGTAACTTTCTGCATGCTGGGTTTGAGCTAGCTTTTTGGAAATAAGCCAATAGAAGAAAAGAACTAGGAAGTGTTGAACCGTTCATGATTTATTTAGAGCATTTGCCTGTAAGACACAGTGCCCTGCGTCAATTTAAAATAAAAACTTCCAGCCATCATAACATGGTGTCATTCAGCCGCCATTACACCATCACAGGAAGTACGCTGTCAAAAACAACAAGGAACTCTCCCAATGCCAAAAATGTAATACGTTATATTTAATATGTCTTATTGTCTGTTATTATGTCTACTATATTGGATAATACTAGTGTAAGGACAACTTTAGGGGTGTTATTTCATGTTTAAAGTGCTCTAATAATGCTCGAGTAAACTATATTAGATATTTAATAACCTAATATAAAAATATTCTATTTATAAATAAATAATCAAGTTATAAATTAGGTATAAAGACAGGTCGGATAAAAAGAAAATGATAAATGTAAAAAGTTACATGTTCAGCGGAGATGTCCAAATCAGGGCAATAATTTATTTGAGTCAAATATAGGTTTTTTTTGGGCTAAAAATGTGGAGTTCCAGATAACACTGAAGTTTCAAAGCACAATGGACCTTTTTTTTTATTTGAGTCAAATATAGTTGTTTATTTATGTCTTACATGGTTTATTTAGTCAAATTATTGCCACTGTATTGGGTAATATGAATTTAAAGGTAACTATAGGGGTGTTATTTTAAGTCTAGAAGGCTCTAATAACATTAAAAACACTGTATACTGTGGGATTACTATATTGGTGTCTTAAACGTATGATATGAAATGTGATGTTTTTCATTATAAATAGCGAGAAAAGTTTATATCTCATAATTTCCCGCTTCCAGATAACATATTTGAGTCAAATATAGTTGTTTTTTTGGCTAAAAATGAGGAGTTACATGTTTTTCATTGGCCAATAAAATAAGATGGACGATTTAGCTTCTGGCGCCTGGCAATTTTTCTGGTGATCAGAAGCAAACAGTTTTGCATTAATGCTCAGCGCAATTAAAATCGGGGTGCCGCTGCTGTTGCTGCTGCTTAAGTTTCTTCGAGCAAATCCCCATAACCCCCAGTCCATTAGCAGCTCCTTCTATAATTCATTCCATTTGTTAAGGCGCCTTTGGTGGCACTAGAATACCACGCAGATGTAAGCAAATATATATTTCATCATATGGGGGTGGGGGGGGTAGCGGACAGAACAGTAAGTCACGATAACATTCCCAATCTATCTAAGTGTGATTTCACAGACTTTTTCATTGTTATGCAGCAGAGCGAATGTTCCAAAAGATGATATAAGACTACAAGGTGTCCAAAGGTTTAATGCTATGGGATAAATGTGGACAAGCTTTAATTCCATTACTCATATACAAACGGTGCAGATAGTAGATTAACTCCGAGTCAAAGAAGTCCAATCCAGATGATTATTTCATCCCTTTAATTTCCCCACAGTGCTTATATAATTACACTGTACTGAACTTTAGAGTGTCTTATTAAAAGGTTTTCTAGCATATTGAGGAAAGTTGTAATTTAAGATACAATGTTTTGACTACCGGATATTTTATGCCACATTGGAAGATACCATCAGTCCACTTATGTGTTTCCTTTTTTTACCCCCCCCTCGACTATTCCCCACTTGCATGTCATCCGCTTCCGACTGAGCATCCTTGAAGGACGTTCTTTAAGCTAATTAGGGCCCATTACTTATTTAAAAGGTAACTTGTTTATGCGAGAGCAGAGGTATCAATGATTTAATAGAGGAAGTCCTGAGGGGTATGGTGCTGAACAGAGATTTACTATCAGCAACTGGTGAGGGCCATTTAATGGCATCCCAATTATTTCTTTAGTCACTGCTGCTGCCAGCCGGTTTGCACCCATTTAGGAGTGTGGGACTTAATAACCTCAATGCAAAAAAAAAATATCCTCAGTAGATATATTGGCCTATTATGTGGAGCGGGGGACAGGTTTGCTATAAAAGTGGGAGCAAAAAAAAAAGTTGTTGCTTTTTTTTCATGTTTAGTGTAACATAACTGACAATGACTTAGCCCTTATCTTTGAATCAATGCTGTGTTCCTGGTTCTTCGGCCAATAAGGAAACTGCCTGGAAGGTTCAAAGACAATCTTCTAAATACTTTGTGGTCTGCATGGGTGACAACATTAGCGTCAGTGACGGTCAATACAGGTCACATGATGTACATGGAGTGTTGGTGGTGCATTTTTAGCTGTGTCTTTCTAGATGTTTTTACATCTTTAGAATGCAAAAAATGTCTCACATAAAGATTGTAAATGATGGCCAAAAATTCTTTGACAAAATACGCCTGGTAGTTTTTAAACATTCCGATTAAATTTGAAAATATTCTTGTTAAAATTTTTGTAAAATTACGACTTTATGCTACATTAAGACTTCATTCCTTTAGTATTCTGACTATTTTCTTTCATAACATATAAGGGGGTCGAGTGGTTAGCGAGCAGACCTCACAGCTAGGAGACCAGGGTTCGATTCCACCCTCGGCCATCTCTGTGTGGAGTTTGCATGTTCTCCCCGTGCATGTCTATATGACTATAGGGGTGTTATTTCATGTCTACAGGACTCTAATAATGTTTTTTTTTTATGTATTTAGAAAGTCGACTGCACACAGGCTGAGTGGTTAGCACGCAGGCCTCACAGCTAGGAGACCCAGGTTCAATCCCACCCTCGGCCATCTCTGTGTGGAGTTTGCATGTTCTCCCTGTGCATGCGTGGGTTTTCTCCGGGTACTCCGGTTTTCTCCCACATTCCAAAAACATGCTAGGTTAATTGGCGACTCCAAATTGTCCATAGGTATGAATGTGAGTGTGAATGGTTGTTTGTCTATATGTGCCCTGAGATTGGCTGGCGACCAGTCCAGGGTGTACCCCGCCTCTCACCCGAAGACAGCTGGGATAGGCTCCAGCACCCCCCATGACCCTCGTGAGGAAAAAGCGGTAGAAAATGAATGAATGAATGAATATGATTTGTACCATTATTAGAACCCTGTAGATTTGAAATAATATAATCACTTGTACACTCGATAATTCTTTGTTTACAACACATTGCTCAACTGTAATGGGCAGGATAAGGGATCACTGTAGAGACGCAAGAGACTCCAGTTTGTTTTTTGCAAAGGGTTTCAAACGGAATGAGGAATAAGCACAATGCAAGAAGCCATAAACTTACCACTTCCACACAGAATAGGAGGAGAACTTTTTTGTCATGTCATACACATGTAATGTCCCTCTGATGTACCCGTTCCTGATCCTATCCATCCTGGTCACTCCCGATGAGAACCTCGGCATCCTTATTTCTGCTTCCTCTGGTTCTGATTCCTGTCTTTTCCTCAATGGTACTGTCTCGAGACCAAACAACTTTGTATACCTTTCCTTTTATTTTAGCTGAAACTCTTCTATCACACATCAGTCCTGACCTTTTTCTCCACCTATCCACTGGCCCAAATGAGATATCAGGTAGATTTGTATACCTTCAGGTCGCCATGGATTTAGATACACAAGTCATTATTCTCAACGCTCTGCTGTTTAAAGATTGTTTGCTTCAGATGTGAGACTCTACCGTGTTCAAACTCTCGACTATCATTCCCTCTGACTTTATGTTCAATCCCAGCACCACCTGTTCTGTCAAAACTTCTTCAGCGTTTTACCATTTCATCCTAGAAACTTCACAAAACCTCCAAACAGCTGGCGGTGCAGCTGCCTCAGAGTTAAATAAATCGTATGCATTCACAAATATGTAAATATGTAAAATATCTCCCCGTGTGGGAAATAAAATGAATACACAATATTTGTTTTCACTGCGGCGTGGATTGTGTCTTTTGGATCAAGTATCTGCACAGTTAGAAAGATCAATATCTCATTATCTAAATGCTATTAAAACCCAAATGGTCCTTTCTGGCCAACCACTGAGAGCTTCAGTCTATTTTTCATCAAAAGAAGATCCATCCTGAGAGCTGGAAATTGGACAAGATAGCTTTGGTCTCGGCGGAACGCTAGCAGTGAAACAACGGTGAAAGTGAAAAATATTCAACAATTTTTATTCGCAGAGACACCATGGGTAATTGGACTAATGTCGCTGTGACATAAAGTGTATCCTTACAGAGGGCTTGCAATTATGTAAAACACTTCAGGAGGGTTTCTTCTCATTAAGCCTTTACTCTATAAAGTACAAAACATGACTAGAGAAGGGGAGGAAAAAGCAACAGGGAAAAGAAAGTATTGTGCTTCAGAAGCTGCTACAACCTCAAATGTAAGACTTCAACATAATGGCTGTCATATTAGAAACACATCCATCCATCACGGTCTACAACCATCTGTTGTATCCACCGCCTACTGTAAGTATGGCTGGCAGATTTTTAGGGATCTGGGAACAGATGAGCCGGAACATCCACGAAGCTATGGCGGGATTTTTACACAAAGGAGCTCCTTAAATCACTAAACTTGACAAAGTAATGACAGATCAACAATAAGATGACTTCTGAGGGAGCTTCAGAGGCATGTGTTTGGGGGGATGTGATACCAGGAAGGTCACCGCTACCTAAAGAAGTACTTTCTTTCAATCAAACCATGGCCCGTCTCCTGCCACTGGTACGCCGAGAGGTTGAAATCCAGGAAGTCAGAACATGGTTCCATTAGAAGACTTAACAGTTTATGTAGTAGCATTGAAGGAATTTTGTATTGACCTGAATATAAAACAACCTTCACAGCTAAACATTCATTCATTCATTCATTCATTTTCTACTACTTATCCTCACGAGGGTCACAAGGGGTGCTGGAGCCTATCCCAGCTGTCTTTGGGTGAGAGGCAGGGTACACCCTGGATTGGTTGCCAGCCAATCACAGGGCACATATAGACAAACAACCATTCACACTCACATTCATACCTATGGACAATTTGGAGTCGCCAATTAACCTAGCATGTTTTTGGAATGTGGGAGGAAACCGGAGTACCCGGAGAAAACCCACACATGCACGGGGAGAACATGCAAACTCCACACGGAGATGGCCGAGGGTAGAATTGAACCTGGGTCTCCGAGCTGTGTGACCTGTGTGCTAACCACTCCTCTACAGTGCAGCTGCATATTTTAGTAGTTATATTTATTTGCTTGATTGATTACTATTATCACAAAATTTATTTCCCTACACTTAACTGGCATGTGTGAGTGACCGGAAAAAAAGCTCTGACTTGCTTGGAGATGCACCTGCTGGTTTGCGTATATAAATCTTTAACCTTTAACCTGGACAATTTGGAGTCGCCAATTAAACTAAACAAAAATCAGTAATATAAATGGGCTACTGTTGCAGCCGTAACCATGAATGACGACATGAAACTCAGATCTGAATCCCGACCTCACTTTCTGTCCGCCCATCACTCATCTCCCGGAAGGAACACATTCAGATCAACACACACAAGTCTTATTTATGTCTTAAATGGTTTATTGACTCAAATTATTGCCACTGTATTGGGTAAAATGAATTTAAAGGTAAGTATAGGGGTGTATTTGAGTCAAATATAGGTTTTTTTTGGGCTAAAAATGTGGAGTTCCAGATAACACTGAAGTTTCAAAGCACTATGGACCTTTTTTTTATTTGAGTCAAATATAGTTGTTTATTTATGTCTTACATGGTTTATTTAGTCAAATTATTGCCACTGTATTGGGTAATATGAATTTAAAGGTAACTATAGGGGTGTTATTTTAAGTCTAGAAGGCTCTAATAACATTAAAAACACTGTATACTGTGCGATTACTGTATTGGTGTCTTAAACGTATGATATGAAATGTGATATTTTTCATTATAAATAGTGAGAAAAGTTTATATCTCATAATTTCCCGCTTCCAGATAACACTGAAGTTTCAAAGCACAATGGACCTTTTTTTTTTTTTTCCACCGTAGCCATTTTGACATGAATAGCTACGTAATGTGTTTCTAATGACAATAATGATGCTCTGGTACTATTGAGGTATACGACCCTCTAATGAGCGCCATTAGCAACACCTGTGTTTACCCAAAATACACAAAAAGGGCTGCTGGGAATTTGCTCTCCATTTTCCACAGCTGGTGTTATATTTCTAATGCTGTTTACACTTTTTTATGAATACAAATATGGTCGGAAATAAAACAGAATATATAGATTCTAAGTATAAAAAAACCAGTACGTTGAAAGCTAGTAAAATGAATGCAGCACTCAAGATGTTTTTTTTATTGGCTTTGCAAATGTTTTGTCAATAGATAGGATTATTAAACTCTTTGGTTGGACGTCACAACACTTGTTTAACTCGATTATGATAGTCATGAAATGTGGTGGGTCACCTCGTCATGCCTCCCGCACGGTGACAGGGCCAACAGGGAAAACAGATGGGTAGGAAAACAAGGAGCAGGGGGACGGAGGGACGTCAAGCTGACAAATCTTCATTCATTTTCTACTGCTTATCCTCACCAGGGTGGTGTGCATGCTGGAGCCTATACCAGCTGTCTTCAGACAACAGGCAGGGCACACCCTGGACTGGTCGCCAGCCAATCACAGGGCACATATAGATGTCCACTGCCCTCCAGTAGTATGAGCAGAAAAGCAAAGATTAGCTGTGATCCTGCTATGGCTTTTCAAAAATGTTTACTACTGTTTAGTTGTCGCACCGTTGCCGCCATGAAGCGGCAACATGACTGTGTTATCGTTCTGTCAGAGCTGGTTGTGCGGAAAAATGATGAATAGTTTACCAGTAACGTTAGGAAGAATGTTCAACCCCTTGGAGATGAAGTACTGCTTTTGCTTCTTCAGCACATTGTTTATAAATTATGTGCATAGCTCCAGGTTTGTTGTGTCTTACTTTGTGTAACTTCCTGTCACACACAAACAATTGTTTTGGACAATAATCGTGTGCTTACCTTGTGTGCAACGTATATGGCTACTGCGTTCCCTGCTTTACTACTAGCAAGCCATATCCTCGTTTATGATTGTAGACATTTTACCATAATTATAAACTCAGAGCTTCAGGATTCAGTTAGAATTTTCGTAATGGGTCAAACGGTTGAGATGCTTTAGTCAGTAAAATCCGATAAAGGTCATTCTACTACTTAAATGGCTTGATTTACAATGACAGTTAATACAGTCTTTTCTTATGTTTTCTTGCAACGATCCCTCTGACCTTTACCATCAGCAACAGGCAGAAAGTCCATCCAATGCAGATTGAGGCCATGCCCGCATAAACATGACATTTGGCTTTCAGGCCACACGAAAAGTCAATCTGGGCAAAACGCAAAGTTTTCAAGGATGCTTTGTGGATGGTTGCCTATGTTGTCTGACAAAAATAGAGCAAAGATATACCGGATTAACTTGAATATGATGGCCTTTATACCAGAGAAAAACGTTTGAAAAGGAAGGGTTGTCTTATATTTGGGTTGTATTTGAGTGGTTAGAAAGCAGGCCTCACAGCTAGGAGACCCGAGTTCAATTCCACTTTTGAGTTTGCATGTTCTCCCCGTGCATGCGTGGGTTTTTTCCGGGTACTCCGGTTTCCTCCCACATTCCAAAAACATGCTAGGTTAATTGGCGACTCCAAATTGTCCATAGGTATGAATGTGAGTGTGAATGGTTGTTTGTCTATACGTGCCCTGTGATTGGCTGGCGACCAGTCCAGGGTGTACCCTCACAGCTGGGATAGGCTCCAGCACCCTCATGAGGATAAGCGATAGAAAATGAATGACTGAAACCAACCAACAGGTTTGTAACGTGCAGCCCTCCTTCCTCCCACGCCAGTTTGGTCCTGACTTCTGCTCAAACCAGTCAGAGCTTTTCTCCCCGTCACTCACGCAGCAACACGGAAAAGATTGTCTTAGATGTTGTTAGCAAATTACAGGGAAGCAGTGATGATGCTAATTTTAGGACAATGGTGATCAATCAATGAAGCAGCCATCAAGCAAATTGCCTATGAAATCTTTTATTATTACAAACTACCAGTTATTCCACGGATGCTGATTATCGTAAAAGAATGTGTTGGAATTTTTTTTTTTTTTAAAGTATCTTTGGATATATGCAATAAATTAGACGATCAAGAATGACTGCGCTTTCATATACCATAGATAACCCATAGATAGTCACTCTTATGTTCTATGTTGTTTATTATTTTGTATTGTATTTGTAATGTAATTTCATGTATTTATGTTAATGTCAATACAGCACAGACGCCTATAAGACCTTTTGATCAAAGTGCAGTCAAATACGCTCAAAGGCCAGCGATCAGTGAGTCTTCTTAATTGAGCACCGACATAGGCTGCGACTGTGAGATTAATCATGGTTTAGAATAAAAGCAAGCGAGTCAATACCTGTTATTTCAACAAGGGGGAGGGGGGGGCAAAAGTGACGCACAAACACTCACAGACACACATGCGGCCTCAATTACCTGTCGTCTGTAATCTAATCTTGAGTCGCGGCATGCTAATACATCACAATTACCTCCTCAGTCTGGACGATGCCATTAGAAATACGTTGTCTCCATTAACCACAGCCAGTCGGAGGAGAGTGCACAACCCTCACCGGTGTGGATTGTCTGTTTGAAGAGCGAGGGGGGCCTCTCAATCTCTCCTCAGACAATTTCATATCCAATTACATGTGCCTTACATCAGCGGGATTGCTGTGAGTATGCCAAGTCAATAATAATGAACCGGATGGCTTGTCTGGCATGTGGAGAAGCATTAGCGACATTAAAGTTGTTAGCACCTTTCTTACGGGAAATGCTGGAAAATGCTTAGAAAGCACACTTACTCTCAACAACATATCAACTCACTTCTAAACAGGGGTTGAGGTAAATTCGATTTCTTTTAGCATTAATCATATCTGAATATTCATTGTGTTCTAAAATAAGCCAGCAGTCCACAGGGGAGGACTTACAGGACAGGATGGCACTGATGCATGGGGGCATGGGAAAAGCAAGCACTGCAAAAACACTCCTGCTTTATTAACACCAGAGAGGTGAGGGGAGATGACATGCTTCTAAATGCACATACACAAAAGTGCATCCACCGTTAAGGTACGTTTACTTAGAAACAGGAAGTTAATCCTCAAAGGAGAGAAGAGCGGAGTGACAGTCAAGTCAGGTGGATTAAAAGCACCTGAAAAGACATCATTACTTCATTACTCATTACATGTTATTAATTGGGGAAGGAATAATTAAGTGGATTCAGCGCACGCCTCCACATTGTCCTGCTAATTCAGTAGCCATGTATACATGGACCCAAATATTCCACTTGCATTCGGTTTATTTGCTAAAAAGGAAAGAATTTAACCTTTGTATACACCTCATTCCGGACCTCACAGCTAGCAGACCAAGGTTCAATTCCACCCTCGGCCATCTCTGTGTGGAGTTTGCATGTTCTCCCCGTGCATGCGTGGGTTTTCTCCGGGTACTCCGGTTTCCTCCCACATTCCAAAAACATGCTAGGTTAATTGGCGACTCCAAATTGTCCATAGGTATGAATGTGAGTGTGAATGGTTGTTTGTCTATATGTGCC
Organism: Doryrhamphus excisus; assembly: GCF_037039965.1. Taxonomy (NCBI): domain Eukaryota; kingdom Metazoa; phylum Chordata; class Actinopteri; order Syngnathiformes; family Syngnathidae; genus Doryrhamphus; species Doryrhamphus excisus. The sequence continues at coordinate 7,298,461 of NC_136377.1, read as the reverse complement.
CTGTGATTGGCTGGCGACCAGTCCAGGATGTACCCCGCCTCTCGCCCAAAGACAGCTGGAATAGGCACCCCCCCCCCCCCACCCTCGTGAGGAAAAGCGGTAGAAAATGAATGAATGATACACCTCAATCCGAAAGAAAAGTGCCAACCCGAATGATATACAATCCGGATTTACAGGGGTGGAATATTCCTTTCCCCAATCCGATTGAGGGATCTTGTACCCACTCAAACAGAAAAGTTGTCAGGGTATGTTCTTCTTCGTCGTCTTCAACTTTTTCTGTTGTTTATTGGCGGATGGCAAGCAGCTTTCGATGTGCATTACCGCCATCTGTGTAACAGAATCTGAACACTTCTATACTATACATAAGTCCAGTTTTTCTTTCATTCACAACCATTCACACTCACATTCATGCTAAAAACATGCTAGGTTAATTAGGTCCAAATTGTCCACAGGTATGAATGTGAGTGTGAATGGTTGTTTGTCTATATGTGCCCTGTGATTGGCTGGCCACCAGTCCAGGGTGTACCCGGCCTCTTGCCGGAAGACAGCTGGGATAGGCTCCAGCACCCCCCCCCCCGACCCTCGTGAGGATAAGCGGTAGAAAATGAATGGATGAATAAAACATGCCACGAGTTTAATTATAAAATATTATAAAGATTGAATTTGATCTTTTACTGTCTAAATTTATCCCGCATGCTCAGATATGACATAACACGCAGCTAGATATGTTCTTCAGTTTTAAAAATGGAGGTGTGCAATCAGCACTGGACTGTTGCGGAAAGTTTGTTTTAGATCCAAACTAAATGAAAAACTCGCAATATGGAGTTATTCCAACAAGTGAAAGAAAAACTCGGGAAGCCGATATCACGTGACGTTAATGTTTACATTTTACTGTGCTGTGCCCCATTGACTATTATGTTTGATTATAGCTGCACATGATGACTATAGATTGGAATATTCCTTTCCATGTATACCATTGTTTTCGGAAAAGTTATTCGGAAAAAGGAAAAACCCCTCATGTAAACGTGGCTAGTGAGGAAAATTCAAGAGGCGACATAGTTTCTCCATGAAGTTATTATTGTGGTCTATCTCCACCATCTTCCCATAGCGGAACTGTTCAAAGTGGAAAATGCCCACAGGAGGAAAAGAGTCTCAGGATATTCCTGTCTTTGCTAAGGAAGGCAGCAGGAAAGGTAAATGGCTTGGAAGGATGGAAGAAGCAAGCAGCTGCTTATTTTCTGGGCGATGGAAATGACCCTCTGGAGCGTTCTCCTGTCTTAGCGATGAGCAGCTGACGCATCACGTGTGCTGCTTTTCCGAACCTCGACGTATTCGTCTTGACTATAGCCAGTTTAGAAACAGCTCATTTTCTCTTTTTCATCTGCTTTATGGAGATATAGTTCCCCGTACGGCACTAAGCAATAAGTTATATTACCCCAGTGGCAGACCGCCAGACAAAACAGTAAAAAGTAATTCTTTAATACATCATAATTAAATTTTTTTGTGATAGACACATTTCCATCAAGGGAATAAAACCCAGCCATGACTCGTTCCTAGTGAATGTCGTTGAGAAAAAAGTTTGTATTTATACTGATTGGTGCCAGAAAAATAAACTTTACCTTCCTCTGACTCATCCTCATGTCTTTTTGTCTCCGCGTGCTCTGTCCTTTTCAGTCTCGTCCTTTTTTTTTTTTTTTTTTTGCCCTTGCGCTGTCTCGTCTCCGCTTGTCTTGTCTCACCTAGTTACGGCTTTTCCCTCGCTTGGCTTTCATTTGATGGTACAGCTCTTTGCCCGCAGCCCTCCCGACATCAGCTTACATCTTAAGCATGTATGGAAAATGGCATGACCTGAAAGCAAATGATTAACAGAGTGCAAAGGGGAACGCCGGCGTAACCCGAAAATAAAGTTTTGACTAGGTACAAAAGTACACAAATCTTTCATTGCATTATGTTTTTTTCAAATTTTTACTAGGATTAAACAGTTGGAAATTATACATACATGATACACTAGCATCTTACATTGCAGCTGGTGTGTGCTGGAAGCAAAACAAAAGTTGTTTAACACAGCTAGTTGAGCACTAGCCTATCAGAAAAGTCATTCATCACTAAAATCGCCTGTGTTCTCATCGCTATCGGACCAATTCCCTCGGCGGTACACACGTTGCCAGCCTCTCTGCCGCAAATCAGCCCCTCAAAACCCGCTGGTGACTGTGAACCTCACGACATCGCTTCATGCCGCCAAGATCCACTGATAGACTTGTGCAAATGCCGCTAGATCGATCCCCTTGTAACCTGAAAACCGCATCACTTGCACCTCCCTGAGCGTTCTCCATGATGACTCGTGATGTGCGGATCGATACCAAAATATCAACAATACCAGTTCTTTAGGCTCGAAAATTGATTCTCAAATCAAAGTATTGATACTGTGATACTTCGGTCATTTAAGGTAATTCATTCATTAATTTTCTACCGCTTATCCTCATGAGGGTTGCGAGAGGCTGGGGACACCCTGGACTGGTGGCCAGCCAATCACAGGGCACATATAGACAAACAACCATTCACACTCACATTCATACCTATGGACAATTTGGAGTCACCAATTAACCTAGCATGTTTTTGGAATGTGAGAAGAACGTGCAAAATCCACACAGAGATGGCCGAGGGTGGAATTGAATTCAGGTCTCCTAGCTGTGAGGCCTGTGCGCTAACCACTCCTCCACCGTGCAGCCCCATTTAAGGTAATGTATATCATTAACAGTTATTCTGATGTCTTATATTCCTTCTTTTATTAACACTGACAGTTTGTGATGATGTGTGTCATTGATCACCCTTGACGTGCACAGTCTGACTTTTCCTCACATTTAGATGAGTCATTCCGATTTTGAAGTGTTTTCTTTACGCTACCATGAAGCATAGCTGAAACAGCGTCGGACAAGTGTCCAATCACATTGTTTAATTTACCGATTGACCACCCAAAACCAAAAGGTTCCTTTTTTCTGAAGCTTACATGTCATGCTTTTCTAACATTCTCACAAGGTTTACCGCAAAATTCCCAATCAGTCCCTTGTCGGCGAACAAATGGTCTGCGAGGGGAACACGTCTAGCCTGTCCATTAGGCTCGGCTTGAATGACAGGACAATTAGCAGTAAGTCTCCAAGGTGATACAATGAACACGACTAGAATTTTTACGACTCAAACCCATTTTATTTTTCCACCAGGCATTTCTGACAGGAGAATTGGGAGAGGCAGAATGTCTCTGGTTTTGGGGTTTTTTTTTTTTGGACCTTTGGGGGTTTTGTATTAAAATAGTTTTGAAAGCCCAAGGACTGCAGGGTGATGAATGTGCTCACACTAAATTGTCCATGAAGGACGGTCCAAGTGTGAATCATGAGCTGAAGAAGAATGGAAACATTGAGAGGAAGTCAGCTCTTGACAAGAGGAAGGAAGAAGTGTCAGGATGTAAAATGGAAAAGCAAACCGGGACACTTTGAAACTGATATTACATAGCCAGCTAGTAATGGAGAGAATAAAATAAAGAATATAGAAGGAGTTGAGTGAAGACGAATTGAAAAGAAAGATGACTGCCAGTCACATCTTTCCCCTTTTTTCAATTTGGGCTCGTGCTGCCTTCAGGGCCTTGTCATGAAGTGGTGTGAATCAGGAGGAAAAACAGGGATTGGAGAGCTCCAGGGACATGGAAGAAGACTGTGGTGTAAAAGTCTCCACCTCAAAAAAGTTTGAACCTATAACTGCAAGACTACAAGAACTTGACAAGTAGGACTTTGGTGCGTAATAGGACACTGAAATATTCACGAACGTTGCTTTGCCCAGAGCATTAAAAAAGTATGAGACGGATTCACTTGAGGATTGTGATCTGAACAACTACACCAAACACAGGAAGTCTTGTAGGATTTGATATTGTGTTCTCTGTTAGCTGATATGCACTTCACGTATCGGTAACTTATGCAATTTAGTTAGCATTCACATTTCTAGTCCATTCATTACAACTGCGTATGTTATATTTACATTCTATTAAAAAAACTAAAACTAAGTGTTGTTTGAAAACACACCATTGTTATGTGATAATGTAATGGCTTCATCTCCTCCCATTCTGCGTGGAAGTGGTAAATTTTTAGCTTTCGTTTGAAACACTAAGTTTACAATAATTTAGCTTGTTAGCTTGCTATCTTGTGGCGACCGTCTGTTATGTGATCTTGAAACCTGCGCAATCTGGTGTTCATTCATTCATTCATTCATTCATTTTCTACCGCTTATCCTCACGAGGATAGTGGGGGTGCTGGAGCCTATCCCAGCTGTCTTCGGGCAAGAGGCGGTGTACATTCTGGACTGGTGGCCAGCCAATCACAGGGCACATATAGACAAACAACCATTCACACTCACATTCATACCTATGGACAATTTGGAGTGGCCAATTAACCTAGCATGTTTTTGGAATGTGGGAGGAAACCGGAGTACCCGGAGAAAACCCACGCATGCACGGGGAGAACATGCAAACTCCACACAGAGATGGCCGAGGGTGGGATTGACCACCGTGCAGCCTGCAATCTGGTGTAAACAAGTATAATAGGAGGGTAAAGGTGACTATAGGGGTGTTATTTCATGTCTACAGGACTCTAATAATGTTTTTTTTAAATGTATTTAGAAAGTCGACTGCACAGGTGGGTGAGTGGTTAGCATGCAGGCCTCACAGCTCGAAGACCCGAATTCAATTCCCACCCTCGGCCATCTCTGTGTGGAGTTTGCATGTTCTCCCCGTGCATGCGTGGGTTTTCTCCGGGTACTCCGGTTTCCTCCCACATTCCAAAAACATGCTAGGTTAATTGGCGACTCCAAATTGTCCATAGGTATGAATGTGAGTGTGAATGGTTGTTTGTCTATATGTGCCCTGTGATTGGCTGGCCACCAGTCCAGGGTGTACCCCACCTCTCGCCCGAAGACAGCTGGGATAGGCTCCAGCACCCCCGCGACCCCTGTGAGGATAAACGATAGAAAATCAATGAATATATTTAGAAAGTCCTAAACAGGTTTTTTATGCTCTAACTACAAAAATATTCTATTTATTAAAATTGGATCCTACTAAGAGGAAATTCAGTGCTTGCGGTCAGGTCTGGAACCAATTAAGCGGGGTAAACAAAGGACGCTGTTGATATTAGAGCAACGTTCAAGTCACCCAGATTGATTCATATTTTTGCTGCCTTATTTGCCCTGCATGAGCTACAGTATAAATTACTCACGTCGCAAAGTACCTGTGACCTCTGACATATTTAGAGTATTTGCACCATGATTGTATTCTCACAGTAAGATTTTAGTGACCTCAAACAACACTAAATCTATTTTTCTATGAAACAACCTTGTTTGGACACGGGCTAAAAGGGATGTGAACACACCCACGCGCACGCACACGGTCTTGTTTACAAGCTTGCAAATGTAAACAACACGCTCAGGCAAATGCATTCTCACACAAACTGGAGCTGATGGCTGCATGCAAGGGTCCACCTCAGGGGTCAGTGAGTCCTGATGGAGAGTCAGGTCACAGGCAGCTCAAGGGGAGGCGCCACATTAGACGAATGAGGTGGCGTCTCCCCCTGTGGGTGGCTCACAAGCTGCCTCCGGTTATTTTATTAGCCAGACACCAACACCACGGGATGCTCCTCTAATACCATCGGTGATTTACGCTTATTCAGGCACACGGAGACACACTGAGAAACAGAATCCTTCACTGAAGCATCCCCCAGACAAGCGCAAACACACTTTTTTCCTGAGAGGTGACTCCGGGCGTGTTTCTTGCAGCGCTATGCAAAGCGCAGCCATTCTTCCATGTCAGCAAGGCAGCAAAAGTTGATGGAACAGAAAGAGAGTTATCACTGCTATCGTGACACGTACACACTCCGCTGTGTATCCTGAAAATGACTATACATGTTGGGTTTGGTCATGCAATGTGCACAGGAGCACACAAAAACCTCTCCAGTTGGCAACATTGAAAGAAGTATTGTCATTCTTTAATAACTGAAACAAATTACTCGTGCAAATTTGCCCCAAAGGGCTGTAAACAGTACAGGGATAATGTGCTTAGTCAGTGGTTTTGGGTAATGCCAGGGCATCATTGCCACATCACAGCTTTTCCAGGCATGATGTACCCTTTGATCATCTTGCAGAAAAAGTAAAAGCTCACTGCAAACATGATGCAAATTTTGCTTTTTATCGACTTGGAAATGATTAAAAAAAAACACTGTCATCAGGGGTTGACTCTCAGAAATGTTCACCCAAAACAGGTTTGTACAGTTTTACAATGAAAGCATTAGATGAAGGTAAACAAATATTAATTACCTGCCTCTTTTTTTAGCTGTTTTAATATCTTTAGAACACACAGAAATAAGGACGATGCATGCTCATGTTAAGGATTGCCAAAAAATGTTCCCAAAAAAGTGCACTTTTCCTTTAAGGATGTGAGACGACAACATGAAGAAGAATATACACTTAGTGGTAACAACTTTTTAAAATGGCGTGAGACTGTTCCTGTCATTTGTCATTGAATATTACAGTAATCCCTCGTTTATCACAGTTAATTGGGTCCAAACCGGACTGTGATAAGTGAATTTCCGGGAAGTAAGATTCTTTATTTATATTTTTGTAGTTAAAGCTTCACGTTAAATCTTCTAAATAGATATTTTAACATTATTAGAGCCCTCTAGACATGAACTAGCACCCCTATAGTCACCATTTACGCTCATATTACCTAATATTGTAGACAGAATAAGAGAATAGAAGCAATTTAAGACATTAATAAAACTTGTGTGTTGCTATATGTGTTCTGGTGCTAGGGGAAGCTTGGTGCGTATCAGACAGGAAGTGACGTTGGGAGTTTTCGCTTGGCGTGGTAACTTATGATAGGGGTTATTGTGGCTGTGATAATTCAAACCTGAAAAAAGTATATATTTTTTTTTTTCGTTCAAATCGGCGTATTTCTATGACATGTGAACATTACTGACACCTAGTGACCGGTGTAGAATATTACATATGAAGGTGTGATTGCCTTATATTTGATGTAGGTAAAAAATACACAAGACTTTCTCAAATGTGCACATTTTTGGACTGATAATATGAGCTGAGGTTAGTTTATTGAATTGTAATAAAAAATAAATTAACTGCCTTCAAATATATAATATTTTGGGGTATTTTCACATCCAATAGTAATAGTAATCACAACAGGTCAGAACTGTGAGGACCATGAAGACGAGAGTCCAGGGGAAAATTTCAACATTTTCAAGCTGACATTTTCTTGTTTACAAAAAACAGCAAAGCTTTAAGAGCAGGTGAAATATTTCCTCCAGAGATGACGTGTGTAATAACACGAGTGACAAGAAAGAAGTACAATGTTCTATAATACTGATAGATTCCAAGTACACACAACAAAAATAGATTGAAAAATGGACGGTTTGGTAAAAGATCTGCAGTGTCGGAATGGGCTTTTACAACTTTCTAATCTAACCGCTTCTTTAACGCTCCTCATTAATCTTGCACGTCTACCTAAGCGGATCCAACATAAGCCTGAGAGTTCAAAAAATACTTCTTCCACGTAACAGTGACTTATCTGATGCCAGGGGCTGGAAGAGGAGTCAGAAGAAAGCCAGATCCACCCCGCCACTTTTCCACACACACACCTTATCCTGCCATTGCAGACGCGTTACAAAGGAACCTAATATGCCATCCAGATTTATCTCCATTTTATTTTTGCCTGCCTGTGACCTGCTTGCAAAAATAACCTGTGTGAAAGATCCGTGCCCTGCCTTGTCACTTATATTGACATTGCAAAAAAACACCACCTCCATCATAACGACATTTTCATGCGTGAACCTTACTCAATATTAACAACTCATTAATAATGACATGTCATTTGTGATCCATGATTGAATCATATGAAGGAGCTCAATTTCTCCCAATTGTTCATGCATGACAACGGCTCAATGCGATCAATAACTCATTCTGGTGGAATCCTCAAGTCATGAGAAAATGACCTTCAGCTTCCTCCTTTTAAAAGCTGTCAGATGTTTTTTTTGTAGTATTTCCAAACGATTTTAGTTCAGTATTTTGGAAAAAAAAGTTACTTCTAGTTGAATCTATCCATATTTACATTTTCTATGCCGTTTATCCTCATTAGGGTCACGGGGGTATGCTGGAGCCTATCCCAGCTGATTTCTAATTTCTAATTCCTAATCATTACACAAAAGACTTAAGTCCAATTATTCCCTAAATCCCAACCATGCCATGTTTTTCAACCAATCAAATTTTACCCGCATGAGTTTCTCAGTGGTCGAGTGGTTAGCATGCAGACCTCACAGCTAGGAGACCAGGGTTCAAGTCCACCCTCATCTCTGTGTGGAGTTTGCATGTTCTTCCCGTGTATGCGTGGGTTTTCTCCAGGTACTCCGGTTTCCCCCCACATTCCAAAAACATGCTAGGTTAATTGCCGACTCCAAATTGTCCATAGGTATGAATGTGAGTGTGAATGGTTGTTTGTCTATATGTGCCTTGTGATTGGCTGGCGACCAGTCCAGGGTGTACCCCGTCTCTCGCTCAAAGACAACTGGGATAGGCTCCAGCACCCACGCGACACTTATGAGGAAAAGCGGTAGAAAATGAATGAACGAATTTTTCAAGACAAGTTTGCCATATCCTGCACAGTGGATGAGTGGTTAGCGTGCAGCCCACACAGCTAGGAATTCTGAGTTCGATTCCACCCTCGGCTATCTCTGTGGATTTTGCATGTACTCCCCCGTGCATACATGGGTTGACTCGGGTTTCCTCCCCATTCCAAAAACATGCTAGGTTAATTGGCGACTCCAAATTGTCCATAGGTATGAATGTGAGTGTGAATGGTTGTTTGTCTATATGTGCCCTGTGATTGGCTGGCCACCCGTCCAGGGTGTACCCCGCCTCTGGCCCGAAGACAGCTGGGATAGGCTCCAGCACCCCCGCGACCCTTGTGAGGAAAAGCAGTAGAAAATGAATGAATGAATGAGTTTCTCAGTGCCCTACAAGGTGTGTACCGATTTTTTTGCTTTTGCTAGTGGTTATTTAGGAAAGAGTACAAATTGAGACCACCCGATAAATGTGACACGCTCCACCTATTGGAGAACAAAGAGAAAGTGCATGGAGAGAGTGGCAGAGAAGACTGTGTAGGCAGCAGACATCTTAATCTGTCTCTGTTACAGTGAAAGGCCATTCTATCCAAAGCCTCCATGATACACAGCCAGGAAAGCTTTAGTGACTAAGTGCGCCTCTACCCAAGGGAATTAGGGAGGAGAGAGGACTCTAAGCGCGATTCTGCAAGGGTCCTGAATGATTGTCCTTTCCCTGCTGGCTCCTGTAGCCTTTTTCTCTGCTATAGTGCCCGTGCCGTGGAAAAAACAGCACAACTCCCCTTGTTTTCTTTTTCCTTGTTCCTTGACTCCCACATAAAAGAAACCCTTATGAGATATAACAAATGGTTTTGTCTGACTCGGAGAAAAGTACAGTAGGTTGTGCCGACTGCAGATGAGATAGTAAATGTGGCAATAATAGAACATGGCAGAAAATAAACAACATGACCCACGGTGCCTTGCTGGTTTCTGTCCCACTTCATCATATGGGAGGGATGCTGTGTTCAAAATTAAGGTTTTACAGAGAGCAGGAACAGACAAGACAAATCCGGGAAGATAAACAGCAGCGGGTATCTCATCTCATCCTATCATCGGCGTGTATTTTTAATTTGCAACACCATCTGGAAAACCTTAGCACAACTTCTATCGGTTTCCATGCAACAACAACTGTTTATGGAGTTTCCTTACTTCTTTGCAGGAGTTACTTTGTAATAGAACCATCTAAAAGTGCACATCGTAAATGGATATGCATAAAAAGAAATCACATGTATCGGTTGTATGCACGGAGTGCATTTAGAGTCCTGTTTTGAAGGCAGCACAGTGCCTCGACATGAAAAGAGCTCTCCTAATTGGCCGCTACTTTCTATGCAGGTTCCGTTCCACATCGCCACATCAGAAATTCACAGAAAATAATAATAGCACGAAGAAGGATGAAGGGGCGAGTCTGCACATTGTCGAGCAGGTGAGAGAAATGAGATGCCAGGATAGAACGAGAAGCGAGACGGAAAGAGAGAGCGAGAGAGAGAGTCGGGAAAAGCTGAAAAAGACGGCGCGATTGTGGCTAAAACTGTCCTTTTTCCCATTTCCAATCTGAATGATTCCATTATCTTGACATAATCCATCCAAGATCAGCTTATTCTCCATTCCGCCTGTGAAGATTTCACAGTGAAAGAAGCCTGCTTCTGGCCCTGCATCTCAATCAGGTCATTGTTTTAGCCTTCAAGGGCGAGCATGTTACGGCGGTCAAAACTGGAGAAAAATCCATGTCCGTTTTTCATGCTAATCATTTGTTGCTTCACATGTGCACCATCACTGTCTGACATTACAGGTGGCTACAAACATACTCTCATAATTTCATTAGAAAAGTTATTTTAGTTTGGAATAACAAGAGTCCTTGTAGAACAGGGGTCTCAAACACGCGGCCCGCGAGCCAAATGTGGCCCGCAGGACACTCGTTTGAGGCCCCCGCCTTGATATGAAAGTTTAATGTTAGTGCGGCCCGCGCAAGTTTGATATGGATGCTGTATGGTATCATGTACCCAGAAAAAATGATTACAATTGATTAATGTTCATGTTAAAGGTTAAATAACTGTTAATAGTTATCCTCCCTATCCGTGTGGAAGTGGTAAGTTTTTGGCTATTTAAGTTTAAAGGAAATAACTTGAAGGCTACTGTTTAGGTCGCTAGCTCTCTAGTTTGCGAGTTAGCATGTGTCTCAAGACCCTGCAGTTGCGCAATATGTTGTAAATAAAAAGAGTATAAATGTGACTATAGTCGTGTTTTGTCATGTCTACAGGGCTCTAATAATGCTTTGGTAATTTTAATCTGAAAAAAAATAATTTGTCTACCCACCAACTATATGTGGTTTCTTAAATTTTTATTATTTGCCGTTTTATTATTATTATTATTATATTTATTTATGTATTACTGATTGATTGATTTTCTTTATTCTTGATTTGTTTATTTATTGTTCATCTTATTTTGTGTAGAAAAAGAAAAAGTAAGATATTTGAGAAAGATATTTGAGAATTTTCTTGTAGAAAATTGGAACCAAAGCCAAGTTTTTTAATTTTTTATGTTTTTAATAAATGCATTTTTTTTTTTTGAAAACCTGATGCGGCCCAGTCTCACCCAGACCCTAGCTCCAGTGGACCCCAAGTAAATTGAGTTTGAGACCCGTGCTGTAGAACTAGTTACTGCACGCACATTGCAAGGTTTCTGTGTTACAATGTGTGCACCTCATTCACAGATACTCGTAGTAAGGCCAACCCTTATTAGTTTACTTTTTGCAATCCATTATGTCTCCCAAGCACAAGGCAAGCTCCTGTGGTGGAAGTCCGCCAAGGAAAAGCATTCAGCACCACTTTTGGGTAAGGATAAGTATCGTATCCTTGAGCATGTTAAAGGTTCTCCTCTATGAAACCAACAGTAACAACTGAGCAGTGCAGTGATCCGATTATTAAGATGGAAAGGTTGCTGTGCTTTGGCTTCAACACAGCTGTATGTTAATTAACTCATTTGCTACCAGAGATTAATTTCTACATTTGTTTCAAGAGGCAAAAAGAAATGATGATGCAACTGCACAATAGAAGAGATCATGTTTAGTGCCGTTTCAAAGCTGTAAAAATGGCTACAAGGTGACAGAAGTGCATTTTATAAGACCTCGGCCTGAATCTTTCTGTTGTGAAAGAGGGCTCCACAGCAACCAGGAAGTCAAAAAGCATGGAGCCATGTAGCACGCACAAGGTTACACATTGAAGGCAAATTTTATTGCGTGCACACGCACACTATTCAAATGTGAAAATTGTGAATAGTTCATGGTGTTATATTTGTAAATAAATGGTTATTTTCATGTAAAACTACAATTGTCATAGTTGTTATATTGTCTTAATCTTTCTCTTTGGGCTTTTCCCACAGCAAGTCAATCTCCTCCATCCAACCCTGTCTTCTGCATCTGTCTCTCTCACACAAACTACCCTCATGTCCTCCTTCACTACATCCATAAACCTCCTCTTTGGTCTTCCTCTATGCCTCCTCTATGCAGCATCCTTCTACCTTCTACATGTCCCAACCATCTCAGTAAGGTCTCTCTGACTTTATCTCCAAGGTCTCTAACATGTAATGTTCCTCTGATGTACTCGTTCCTGATCCTATCCATCCTGGTCACTCCCAATGAGAACCTCAGCATCCTCTCTCTCTCTGCTACCACCAGTTCTGTTTCCTGTCTTTTCTTCAGTGGCTCTAGACCAGGGGTCAGCAACCCACGGCTCCAGAGCCGCATGTGGCTCTTCAGCCTCTTTGTTGTGGCTCCCTTTGCATTCATTCATTCATTAATTTTCTACCGCATATCCTCACAAGGGGTGCTGGAGCCTATCCCAGCTGTCTTCGGGCGAGAGGCGGGGTACACCCTGGACTGGTCACCAGCCAATCACAGGGCAGATATAGACAAACAACCATTCACACTCACATTCATACCTATGGACAATTTGGAGTTGCCAATTAAGCTAGCATGTTTTTGGAATGTGGGAGGAAACCGGAGTACCCGGAGAAAACCCACGCATGCACGGGGAGAACATGCAAACTCCACACAGAGATGGCCGAGGGTGGGATTGAACTCAGGTCTCCTAGCTGTGAGGTCTGCGCACTAAACACTCGCCTGCCGTGCAGCCGCTCCCTTTGCAATGCTTGAAAATTTTTAAACACCCGAGTGGGGAAAATGCATGTCTTTGTAATCCAACTTTGTGTGAGACCATGAATGCATCCTGACTGAGTTCTGACTGGTGATTGGATGAGCAGACAGGATGCTATTCAGTTCTCTCTCACACAGGTAAACATGAAGGAAAATAAGTAATACTTTCCCAGAGCTATTTGACAATTCTAAAAAATACATTTGAGATAATTTAAAAAAACTGCTGCATGGGAACTTGTTTGCGATGTAAACAAATCAAGTAAGTTTACACGTACATTTATGTAAGTTTATCGTCAATACTAGCAAGAGTACTACAACTTGTCTTCTTATCTGAACTACTTTGATACCCCCAAATTCCCTCCAATGTTGTTTTAAACATACTGTGTTTTGCGGCTCCAGGCTATTTTTCTTTAGTGGGCAAGGGGGTAAAATGGCTCTTTTCATAGTAAAGGTTGCCGACCCCTGCTCTAGACCAAACAACATCGCTAGTCTCACCACAGTTTTGTGGAGACCTTTTATATTGTACAGTATCATAATTTGATTTATATGGTTTTCGTTGTGGAAAAATAGAGATGATGTACATAGTCTAAACACATGATCTTCACATGATGTATTATTCCGGAAAATCTGTCCCTTAATGTCAGTCACTCTATTGGTCCCCTTAAGAAAAGAACTAAGCTGAAGTGAAAGAAGAAAGCGCAGCATTTGCAAGTTTTTGCAAATCTTCTCGGAAAGACAATCCATGCTGCTGGTGAAATGATCTTATTGTGTTTCATTTTTAGCCACCACATTGTCTGCTATCCCCGTTATTCACATTCTCCTGTGACTCATTCCTCATTCCCCTCCATATCTTTCCATCTTATTTCAAACCATGTCAGTCTTCGTGTTTTTCTGTCACTCCTCAGGTCTTTTGCAAACTCTCCTTCTAGTTTCTCCCAGCTTATTTTTTGCCGTCCAAACATCTTCTTGTGGTGAATGGCTTTGCAGTTCTCATGCATGCAAACCACATTAAAATCTCCAATATCTGACCAAGCACCTGTCTGGCTCTAAGCTGCAGAGGCCAATCCGTTACCTCAGCTGGCCTCTGCAGCCCAAGTTCTATACAGAGGCTCAGTGCGAGTGTAGCTCCAGGGAGTCAAACTCCCAAAGGACTAAATAGATTGGAGAGGAAGTGGGAGGTGGTAGTGCCGCTTGTTTGTTCAATGCCGAGAAGACATTTTGTTACTGTCCACTACATAACGTTGGTAAGAAAAGTTATTATTATATCTTTTTGTCAGGCAACTTTGATGGAACAGTTAAGTTCATGTTCATGTTAAAGGTTAAATAACTGTTAATAGTTATCCTCCCTATCCGTGTGGAAGTGGTAAGTTTTTGGCTTTTTAAGTTTAAAGGAAATAACTTGGAGGCTACCGTTTAGGTTGCTAGCTCTCTAGTTTGCGAGTTAGCATGTGTCTCAAGACCCTGCAGTTGTGCAATATGTTGTAAATAAAAAGAGTATAAATGTGACTATAGTCGTGTTTTGTCATGTCTACAGGGCTCTAATAATGCTTTGTTCATTTTAATCTGAAAAAAATAATTTGTCTACCCACCAACTATATGTGGTTTCTTAAGTTTTTATTATTTGCCGTTTTATTATTATTATTATATGTATTTATTACTGATTGATTGATTTTCTTTATTCTTGATTTGTTTCTTTATTTTTCATCTTATTTTGTGTAGAAAAATAAAAATTAAGATATTTGAGAACAGTGGAATGTTTTATCAGAGCTTTTCTTGTAGAAAATCGGAACCAAAGCAAAGTTTATTCATTTTTCTGTTTTTAATAAATGTGTTTTTTTTTTTTTTTTTTTGAAAACCTGATGCGGCCCAGCCTTGCCCAGACCCTAGCTCCAGTGGCCCCCAGGTAAATTGAGTTTGAGACCCCTGGTCTAGAGCCACTGAGGAAAGGACAGGAAACAGAACTTGTGGTAGCAGAGATAAGGATGCTGAGGTTCTCATTGGGAATGACCAGGATGGATAGGATCAAGAACAAGTACATCAGAGGAACATTACATGTTAAAGGCCTTGGAGATAAAGTCAGAGAGGCCAGACTGAGATGGTTGGGACATGTCCAGAGGAGAGATAGTGAATACGTATATTGGTAGAAGGATGCTGCAAGGTAGGAGGCGTAGAGGAAGACCAAAGAAGAGGTTTATGGATGTAGTGAAGGAGGACATGAGGGTAGTTGGTGTGAGAGAGACATATGCAGAAGACAGGGTTGAAGAAGACTAAACTAACTGATTAAACTGGACTGTTGTGCAACTGTAAGTTTAAAAAGTTGACCATGTGCCAAAATCCACAGGATTCTTTCCTTTTAAAGAAAACTGCCACTGCCTTGTGGCAATTGTATCAAGTATTTTTTTATTCATCATTCTCTTTGACTGTATTGTACGAGCTACTGTTTTGCTAGTCACTCCACTCCCTCCCTCGCAAACTTTTGATGCTTACTCTCCCAAAGTCGCACCCCATTTTGGATAACTTCGCTTGGCCCTACAGCTAAATAAAAAGCCAACCACAGTTCTTGCCAAATGCTTACAAAGAGTTCTGGCACAAGACACTACCCAACTCTCTGCAGCCGCGTTGTATGCAGGCCCAATTTTATTTTAGCACTCCAGTCTGACTGCGTCATCTTTTAATAACTCCAGACCTCCTTTTCTGTCCTCTCATCTTCTTCTTAACGCTCTTTTCCTCCTCTTTCCTCCCCACCACACGGATAAATAATATATGGGGCATCATGAGAATTGCTGTTTCAGACAAGCAGCTGCATTTTGTGAGTCAAGTGCCCTTAATTTCACCCGACATGGAATGGCGTCTTGCGCCCAAAAAGTTCTGAGGCTGAAGACAAATTCCAAATGGTTTGCTAAAAAAAAATCTTTGAGCATCTGTGGCAATTTGTGTGTGTCGAGAAATTAATTAGAAAGCTTGAAACTGATGGAGAAATAAGACGTGATTAATTTTCCGAATGCTCTAACAATTTCTCAGACAGAAAAACTTATCTTGGTAATAAATGAGTGAGACGGAAAAACAGGATGCTATCCTCCAAGCATTTGTTTAAAAGCGTTTGATGAACATCTAAAAAAACGCCATGTAGCATACTTAGTGACACATGCCAATCAAATCGGTACTCAGTTAGCTACGGCATACAAGATAAAAAGCTTCATTATGTGACATTACACTCATTTCACTGCTCCTTCGCTCTCACATTGTCTAAGGGGGCAGATAAGGCCGCCATGGCGTCTTGGATAAAAACACGACTTTTCTGAGCCGTGCCCATTTGATAAAAAAAAAAACTCCAAATTGCTGAACAGATCTGGTCATTACAGATGAGGATTATGCCAGAAGCCTGGGTCTTGTACTCCCAATAATTAGCTGAGAGGAAAAGTTATAGATTTCAGATAGGAGGAGAAGTCTTCTTGATGCAAATGTGACAGTGGTTAATCTGTCTTTAGTAAAGGCCTTTTTGGATCTAATTATTCAGAGCTTTGTGCGTGTGTGTGTGTTTTAAACAAAAATCCATAATTCACACTGCATGTCTTACAAGGGCACACTCCCAATAGTGAGCAATGCAGTGTCGGGGAGTGCTTTGTTGACAGTCATCATGTTGCATTTGAAAAGGGGACGGGCAGCGCTTAAAGCCAAATACTTTATATTTCAATGTTATCTTAAAGCAGTGCTTATCAAATAGTGGGGCGGGTCCCCCTGGGGGGTGCAGAGTGACTTCGGAGGTTCAGAGTTGAGGACATCTTTTTATTACGGATTATTGTACTTGTTGTCAGATAATTCAAACCTGCAATACAGTAACATTACTGACACCTATTGGCCAGTGTAGAACACTACATATTAGTTAGTTTCTGCGTTGCCTACAGCAAGCTGAAAGTCGACTCTGAACCCCCGTTTTCACTTTTCATCCGCCCGAATTCATCTCGAGTTATTAAGTCTCTTTCTGTTCTGACAGATTGGATGTACTGAATTGTTTTAACGAGCATTTCTTGCGGTTCTTTGTTTGACACAACAAGACCTGCCATTGGGCCGTCCTGCACTGACCTCCCAAGGTACACTGGTCAGCCCGTCAATTTAGCATTCTTCTCTTTTGAAGAAGAAACCCTTAAAATCTGAAGAAAAGAAAAGAAATTGAGATTCTGTATGGAGTCCGCTTTTGTTCTTCCTTTATTAAAAGGGGGTGACCAAGTGACTTAAAGTAATTACAGACCAATATCTAACTAATTACTGCTGGCCAAACTTCTGCAAGCTCGAAAATTCTGGAGTTCTTACATTCCAATGCCATGAAATCAATTATCAATGAGATTTCAGGAAAAACACTGCACCATCACAGCTGCTATGGAGGTTGTAAATGACGTGGCCTCCCTCATAGACAGTAGCGGCCATTTTGGATGTTTGTCAACAGCATTTGACACTGTCGACCATGACATTTTAATACTTAGACTCCTTCAGTCTAGACTCTCGCTTGGTTCACCAACTACCTCAGCAACAGGTGTCAGTGCATTAAATATGAAGGCCTGTGGTCAGATTTTGTTACCATCCATGAGGGAGGCCATGAGTGGTCAAGAAGTTTAGCTCGCAGCCTCAACGGAAATGAAACTAAGTCAACAAGAACTCTAGTGAATAATAGAAATTCTGGAAATAATCCTTGCTACTGCAATGCCAAACTGTATTTTAACATCAAAGGTGGAGTGAGGTTCCTTCGGATGGTAAAGTTAGCACATGAGACGCTCTGCATTATGCGTAATATTCTCAAGACAACCTAACAAGTTGCTGAAGGTAAATTTGAGTTTCTTATAGCTAGCTTGTGTATTCCGTTTCGAAAAGTAGCTCTGAACTTCAGGTTCTACCTTTCTAGACGACCTAACAAGTTGACAAAGGCAAATTTGCGTTTCTTACAGCTAGCTTGTGTATTCCGTTTCGAAAAGTAGCTCTGAGCTTCAGGTTCTACCCTTCTAGACGACCTAACAAGTTGACAAAGGTAAATTCGGGTTTCTTACAGCTGGCTTGTGTATTCCGTTTCGAAAAGAAGCTCTGAGCTTCAGGTTCTACCCTTCTAGATGACCTAACAAGTTGACAAAGGCAAATTTGAGTTTCTTACAGCTGGCTTGTGTATTCCGTTTCAAAAGTAGCTCTGAGCTTCAGGTTCTACCCTTCTAGATGACCTAACAAGTTGACAAAGGTAAATTCGAGTTTCTTACAGCTGGCTTGTGTATTCCGTTTCAAAAAGTAGCTCTGAGCTTCAGGTTCTACCCTTCTAGACGACCTAACAAGTTGATAAAAAAGGAAAATTCGAGTTTCTTACAGCTAGCTTGTGTATTCCGTTTTGAAAAGTAGCTCTGAGCTTCAGGTTCTACCCTTCTAGATGACCTAACAAGTTGATAAAAAGGAAAATTCGAGTTTCTTACAGCTAGCTTGTGTATTCCGTTTCGAAAAGTAGCTCTGAGCTTCAGGTTCTACCCTTCTAGACGACCTAACAAGTTGACAAAGGCAAATTCGAGTTTCTTACAGCTGGCTTGTGTATTCCGTTTCGAAAAGAAGCTCTGAGCTTCAGGTTCTACCCTTCTAGATGACCTAACAAGTTGACAAAGGCAAATTAGAGTTTCTTACAGCTGGCTTGTGTATTCCGTTTCGAAAAGTAGCTCTGAGCTTCAGGTTCTACCTTTCTAGACGACCTAACAAGTTGATAAAAAGGAAAATTCGAGTTTCTTACAGCTAGCTTGTGTATTCCGTTTCGAAAAGTAGCTCTGAGCTTCAGGTTCTACCCTTCTAGACGACCTAACAAGTTGACAAAGGCAAATTCGAGTTTCTTACAGCTGGCTTGTGTATTCCGTTTCGAAAAGTAGCTCTGAGCTTCAGGTTCTACCCTTCTCTTCCTATTTTCCTTTTTTAAAATATGATTTAATAATGCTTTCAATGGCATTTAAACGTGAATGGCGTGCTCGCCGTCTGTTCCAGTGTTCTCTCCTTGGCGTCTCCCTTGATCTCTACATCTAACCTCTTTCCTGCACTGCTGATGAAATGATGATGAATTGAAGATCTCCAGTCTGTTCTTGCACAGTACAGTAAGTTACTTCTGATGTCCTAACAGTGGGGATTTTGATTGGACTCTGATTGGCTGCTTTCCGGCTTGCAAGAATCACCACGACGTCTGATTGTTCTGCTTCCGTTTCTTTTCTTTTCTTCCTTCTTCCCCTTGATAATAGTCGGGGGAAAAAAAAGTTTTGTCCGATGCCGCAGTAAGTCCGTGACTTATGGAGCTTCAAAGTGAATTCCGCAGCCTATCCCCGCGTGCCATGGCATCAGAGCACGGGCCGTCCCCGAGCACTGGCTCCCTGTGGATCAGGGGAGCAGGTTGCAGTCACTGCGCTTAATGAAGACCTTGCAGTCTGTTTCATCAACTCTTCTTCCTCTACTCCGTTCCTTTTCTTCTTGTGTATGTGTTTCATCATTAAGAAGTACGCTGGCAGTGTTATCCTGTCAGGATTGTTAGATCATGGTGGGAATTATCACACATTTTTAATTCTTAAAGTGAGTGCTGTCTAAAAATGTTGGTCCAAGGTTACTTTGGTTCAAAGTGTACAGACAATACGTCGTTTTCTAATTTCAACCATTGATCTACGATCAATACATGCAATACACTGAATGTTCCCTCTATATTTTCGGCAATGTCGGTTTTCTCTTGCTTTTGGCTTATTCCTCATCTCCATTGTCAATAATGGCAGCCCCTGAACCCCTGATGAGTATTCAGGCTACAAATAGACATATGCATAAGTGTGACCCAGGGCAATTTGCAGCCCACACCTTGGTTTTGTTTAGTCCTATAAAACAGCCTACAAATAAAACGAAACACAAGCCGCATTAAATAAATGACGGCATATTTAGGCTATAGAGAAATTTTGTTTAAAATGGAAATAACCAGGCTGCACGGTGAAGGAGTGGTTAGTGCACAGGCCATGTTTGATTCCCCCCTCGGGCATCTCTGTGTGGAGTTTTCTCCAGGTACTTCGGTTTCCTCCCACATTCCAAAAACATGCTAGGTTAAATGGCGACTCCAAATTGCCCATAGGTATGAATGTGAGTGTGAATGGTTGTTTGTCTATATGTGCACTGTGATTGGCTGGCCACCAGTCCAGGGTGTACCCCGCCTCTCGCCCGAAGACAGCTGGGATAGGCTCCAGCATGCCTGCGAACCTCGTAAGCGGTACATAAAATGGATGGATGGATAGAAATATCCAAAATCCCTAAAATGCAAAATAAAATGGCCAAGGCGCTATGTGTGTTACAGTTTAGGTCAGGGGTCTCAAACTCAATTTACCTGGGGGCCATTGGAGCTAGGGTCTGGGCAAGGCTGGGCCGGATCAAGTTTTCCAAAAAAAAAAAAACTGAAAAATATACAAACTTTTTCAGTGCTTTGGTTCCGATTTTCTACAAGAAAAGCTCTGATAAAACATTCCACTGTTCTCAAATATATTAATTTTTATTTTTCTGCACAAAATAAGATGAAAAATAAATAAATCAAGAATAAAGAAAATCAATCAATCAGTAATAAATAAATATAATAATAATAATAATAAAACGGCAAATAATAAAACCTCAAGAAACCACATATAGTTGGTGGGTAGACAAATTATTTTTTTCAAATTAAAATGAACAAAGCATTATTAGAGCCCTGTAGACATGACAAAACACGACTATAGTCACATTTATACTCTTTTTATTTACAACATATTGCACAACTGCAGGCTCTTGAGACACATGCTAACTGGCAAACGAGAGAGCTAGCGACCTCAACGGTAGCCTCCAAGTTATTTCCTTTAAACTTAAATAGCCAAAAACTTACCACTTCCACACGGACAGGGAGGATAACTATTAACAGTTATTAATCAATAAATATTAAAGTTATTAATCATTAATCAAACGTAATAATTTTTTCTGGGGTACATGATACCATACAGCATCCGTATCAAACTTGCGCGGGCCGCATTAACATTAGACTTTCATATCAAGGCGGGGGCCTCAAACTAGTGTCCTGCGGGCCACATTTGGCCCGCGGGCCGCGTGTTTGAGACCCCTGGTTTAGGTTATTTCGTGATTTTCATGTGTCTTCTCACATTGAGCGCGTGAACTGAATTCCGTGTCAATTTTGTCCCCCTTTGGTGAGCGCTTTGCCCCTACAACTAGGGATGTAACGATTACTGGTATTAATGATTAACCGCAGTACAACACGAGATGTTAGTATTACCGTTTCATATTCAAATTATCGCAAAACCATGATGGTTAACCACACATCGATAAACTCACAGATTGGTGACTAGTTTCCTGGCAAAACAGGACGGTTTGCAATGTTTACAATGGCGGACAGCACCCCGGAAACAGCTTTCCAGAGTCAGAACCTTTGTGCTTGTGATTAAGTTCATCAACACTTAATCGTCTCAAGACCTGACTAGTCAAACTGTTTTCAATGTGCGGCTGCCCACATTCTCTTGTGTATTGACTCTCCTTTTGTCTCACCTCCTTTGCACTTTCCTCCTGCAGCCTGCTGTCAAGTTGCAACAATTTATGTGCCCTTCTTCAACTTCAGCCCGTCGCCCAGCTCTCTCCGCCGCATCAGCCTGCCAGCCGCTCTGGCGGCAAACAAAAAAAAAAATCCCTTCTTTCCCACCCTCTCTGCAATAAACACTTATCTCGCTACCTCCAAAATGTCTGTGTCTGCATTTGGGTGCAGTAACTGCCAAAATGGACCATCGGGCTGCTCAGATAAACAACAGAAGCTGGGGTGGGTCCACAATAAAGCAATAAAGATGAAGAAAAATGACAGAAAGACGGTTGAAAATTCAAGCTTCACAAGGGAGGCTTATTAAAATGTGACCTTATAAAACTGCAACATTTATTTTTAACATTTTACAATAATTACATGTTAGAATCATCTCCCCCCCCTCTCCTCTTGTTTCCGCTCTTATCCCGTCACAATTACCTAACCGTATTGGCTTTGTTCTCCTCCTTATTCTCCCACTAAGCACTTCATTACATATGCTCAGACCTTCTATTTTGGTTCTTCTCTTTTTAATATATGCCATAATTTACCTGTTAGCTACAGTGCAACCTGTGGACGCACTTTCCTCCCCCTCCCCTGTGATCCTACAAGCAACCTAATCAGACCCCCAAGCAGCAAACTCTCAGCTCCGCATCCCTCCTGCAAGACGCCGATAGAAGTACGGCGGCGGTTTGTTTTCCTGCAAGTGTTAATTATGTAACCAATTATACAATCACAGAGCTGACGTGCGGAAAGCTAAATTAAAAGCGATTGGCTTCATTACGGTCGCCTGAAATGCGGTGCATGGGGCTTCCAAAAGGGGACCCGTTTAAAGTTACTCCGCACCGAAAAAATAACTTTTCAATCTGACATCATTACACGCTGAATTTTCTTTGCACATACAGTATATGAAGTTAATTTGATTTATGTTCATTTGGATGCATGGGGACGGGTGCTTACATCCTGTGTGTGAGCCGTAGGTGCTCAGCCTTCAGCCATGGTACTCTGTTTGTTTGTACTGTTGCACGGAATAGATCGGCTGTATTTGAATAACCTTTCAAACTACAAAAAAAGGTCATAATCTGCATAAATCATTGAAATTCACACTCGACCAGCATAAAACTTGTTAGCTATCAATCACATTCTGATTCAGTGAAGGGCACGCTATTTGCTACTGTATAAAGTGTTTCCATATCTGATGAGTGATGACAATGGCTTTAAATCATCTATCTATACAATAGCCCCTCATTTATCATGGTTAATTTGTTCAAGACCCGACTGTCATAAATGAATTTCTGCAAAGTAAGATTCCTCATTTTAAGTCTAATATTTTTTGCAGTTTACACATAGAAAATTGATTTTTTTAAACATTATTAGAGCCCTCTAAACAAAATAACACCCCTATAGTCACGTTACACTCATATTATCCAATATAGTAGATGTTATCCGAGAAAATAAGCCATCTATGACTTAAATAAGACTCTTGCTGATGTGTGTTGCACTAATAACAGAAAGTGATTCAACATGAAGTGATGTCAAGGGTTCAAAGTTGAGTTCAAACCTGCAATAAAAGCCTGTTGTTCCAGCAAAGAACATGGTAGCCATGTGTGGATTGATACTGAAATATCGATACTTGAGATACCAGATCTTTGTCCTATAAGATCTGTTCCCAAATCCAAACATCGATACTTTCATTTGAGGTAATGTATATCATTAACAGAAACACAGTGGCATTTTAAACGGTGCTAGGCACTGTTGGTATGAGAGTTGGCAACACAGTCCTGAACTAGCAGTAGCTAGCATTCTATTAAGCCATTCAATTGTTCAAAGACATAGTTAGACATTTTTATAAACCCAAACACCCGATCCCAACAACGTATTTATACAACTTTTATGTTATTTTTTTTGCGCCAGAGGCTAAAAGAGGGGATGATGCAACTCTTCACCAATGCATTAGGATTGAGAGCAATTTTAAGGCCATAAAAACAATTGATATTTTCCTAAAACTTACATATCTTCTACTGCTGATTGCTAAAACAAGTAAAAAGGCAGAAATTAACTTTTTTTCTGATGAAGGACAGAAGTCTAAACTTTCATTTGGTATGTTCTACACTGATACAGTCATAGAACACAACATTCTGTGTGCCTGGTAAGATCAGTCGTAAAAAATCGTCTAAAATGTCTGCAACTGAAAGAACTGTATTTTGAAAAATGGCTGGGATTGATTGAGTTAATGTGTCTCAATACCCAAGTTGCAGTTAATGATGTAGAAATCTGGACCGACATAGGGGTGGGGTGGGGGGGTGGGGGGCCTAGAGTGCCATTCGGAGACTCGTGACGCTAGTGTGTCTCCGAAGCCAGCTAATCCCTTTTAATCAAGACAGTGTGAGAGTGCTTTAGTCAGATCTGATTTCCAGGCACCAACAACAAACAAGCTTGCAACTTTCACCCTGTCGAGATTAAAGTATCACCGAAGCCTGATTGATGTTTGAAATAACATAATCATTAAGCAACGGCGTTCCTAATTTAATAGGCTTGAATGATATAGTATATCTACTGTATCATGTAAACACCGATAGAGACTTTAGGAACATGAGCCCAGGCCTTGAAGAAAGTTACACAAGAATGAGTTGTTCATTTTGGGGTCTGATTCTCTCGCACACTCTGCCCTACTTTTCTTTTTATGGACATGACAGAAGTAAAAGTCAGTTCACACCTTGTCCGGAGAACGTCTCAGAACATCAGCCTGCTTTAGGGTGTAAAAAAAAAAAAAACACAAGATTAGCTGCAGCTTTTTACGGTCTGTTTTCAAAGTGTGCTTTAGCGAGCTACTTAGTGTAGTCGCTGAGCTTTCGTCTTCACTGCCCCCCCCCCCCCCTGAAATTTGAAGTTAGTGACTGAATTATTCCTAGCCTCTAAATAATTTCCCATATACACCCCCCCCGCCCCCCCATATTGACCTACTTGGGAAGACAAAGCAGTCTAAGAATCCCGCTGACATTCTGTTTGTTTAAATGATGTCTTGGTAAGGAGCTTGATTTTATATCAAGTCCACAGTGTGACGCATCTACCGGGAGAGACTGTGCAGAAAAAGGGGGATGGAGGGGGGGGGCAGGTATACCGTGACGAGGGTGAGCAAGATGAAAAGGAGAGTGGAAGGGAAAGCTTCAGTGTGACTGGCACGCTTCATAGCAGGAAGCTATTTACTCGTATATGCACCACAAAAAAATCATTACACACGCTGCAAAAGTTCATTATAAAGTGATACCAATATACTTTACCATTCCACACTATAATACCTTGATGGGAATGTGCTCTTATTGTCTTCTTCTGCTCCTTCTATCAAGCGGCTATAAGCATTTTAACTAACATGAGGTATGAATCAACACTGCCCCCTACAGGTGACAGGGATCTCACGTAAAGGGGTGAGAGAGGTTCAGGTTTTATTTCTCTAAAAAACAAAACAAATAAGAAATACAACATGAGGTCCAATATTTAATGGAGCAATGAAGATTAGACATGTATAACAAAGCAGTCAGACGCATCAACCCCACAAGCACCCTTCCTGTTTGTCATGCATGGAGTCAAACGATGCAAACGGTAGCCAACTTTTGCAAAAACCCACAAGCACAACTTCAACGCTGACTTTAATCCGATGTGACAGTTTATTTTCAAACCAATCACAATGAGGAATCATTTGTTTCCCTCACAATGACCACATCGCTTTCACAGCCAGTCTCTCCGCATGCACCCACGCTAAAACAAGATGGCCGTTTGTCCACATTGGATTAGTTACAGATGATTGTTAGAAGCATCATCTCAGGTCTGTCTTGTTAACGTGGATGACAAGTACTTTTACACCGCAGTACTTTGTAACTCTATTTACATGGTTTCAAGAATATTTTCATAGTTAGAGCATAAAAACCTGTTTATAACCCTGTAAATACAGTTTTTAACATTAACATTAACATTAACATTAACATTAACATTAACATTAACATTAACATTAACATTAACATTAACATTAACATTAACATTAACATTAACAGAACCACCTAGACATGACATCACCTTTACATTTGTATTATAGTAGGCATAATAAGAGTAAATAAACCATTCATTCATTCATCCCAGCTGTCTTCGGGCGAGAGGCGGGGTACACCCTGGACTGGTCGCCAGCCAATCACAGGGCACATATAGACAAACAACCATTCACACTCACATTCATACCTATGGACAATTTGGAGTCACCAATTAACCTAGCATGTTTTTGGAATGTGGGAGGAAACCGGAGTACCCGGAGAACACAGGGAGAACATGTGGAATTGAACCCTGGTCTCCTAGCTGTGAGGTCTGCGCGCTAACCACTAGACCGCCGTGCCGCCGTAAATAAACCATTTAAAACATAAATAAAACTCCTGCTTGTGTATTGCTATAAACGTGTTCCCTATGGGGACTGATTGGCGGGCGGACAGGAAGTGACATCGGAGGTTCAGAGTTAAGTTTTAGCTTGGGGTTAGCTTGTGTTTTTATAAAGGAGCCTATTGTGAGATCATTCCAACCTGCAATAAAAGCCTGTTGTTCCGGCAGTCAATTCTGGCATTTGTGTGTTTAACTGAACATGAGTAACATTACTATCACCAAGTTACCAGTGTAGAATAGTACATACGTATCATTCACAGCGTCTTTGAATGCATCTTCTGAATGCCTTGTGTTTGTATATTAGTTCATTTAACCATTGTTATGTTTTGAAAATGCTTAATTTAGGTGGAGAACCAATGTTGTAACAGCAGTATGGCGCAGTATTAACAGTACTGATAACTTCATTATAAAGCAACTATATTATATCATGCATGAGTTTCTTTGATGCGGCGTTAAATACAGAACCCGGTAGCTATTTGCATTTGGAGACCATGCACCCAGCAACTAACTGAGACTCACTGGTTAATTGACTGGAGGCGTTAATTGGAGCATTTATGCAGGCTGGATTCACCACAGGGTGAGTTGTTTGAGTAGATGTATGTTATGGCAAAATGGACAAGTGGACACAATGAATGGATTACATTATGGAGGAAAAGTGTATTAGACAACGTTATATCAAGCATTCCATCAGACAGTACTTGACAGACTATGGATGACAGAGATTCTGACTTGCAGGTTGCTGTTGTTTACCTTTCACAGATGCGTCAGGGGGAAAGTATACATGTGTAGCCATCGGCATATCATGATGTCAGTATATAAATGTTCTACACTCCATCTTTATATTTGGTTAGGATATGGTATGTCTTATTGGCTATGCTTTATAATTTGCACTAGTATATTGAATATCGTGATGCACGGCGGTCGAGTGGTTAGCGTGCAGCTAGGAGACCCGGGTTCAATTCCACCCTCGGCCATCTCTGTGTGGAGTTTGCATGTTCTCCCAGTGCATGCATGGGTTTTCTCCGGGTACTCCGGTTGCCTCCAACATTCCAAAAACATGCTATTCCAAATTGTCCATAGGTATGAATGTGAGTGTGAATGGTTGTTTGTCTATATGTGCCCTGTGATTGGCTTGCCACCAGTCCAGGGTGTACCCCGCCTCTCGCCCAAAGACAGCTGGGATAGGCTCCAGCACCCCCGCGACCCTCGTGAGGATAAGCGGTAGAAAATGAATGAATGAATGAATGACTATCTGAACTGGGAACCAAAATAAAATGGGAACATCACTTGAACTTTGTAGTGTAGTACCATTAGCACTGCCCTGTTAGCATCATTCCAACCT
The DNA here is from genome assembly GCF_037039965.1 of Doryrhamphus excisus. NCBI lineage: Eukaryota > Metazoa > Chordata > Actinopteri > Syngnathiformes > Syngnathidae > Doryrhamphus > Doryrhamphus excisus. The sequence continues at coordinate 7,271,273 of NC_136377.1, read as the reverse complement.
TTGTTCCTACACATTCTCAATGTAATCAGCAATCTGCTGAGTTCCACTGCAGCAGACGAATGTTCGTCTGCTCTGGCCTGCAATTATTGTTACAAGTCTCTCCAATTTTCAAATGGAGGAATTATGGATTACTCAACAAGAATTCAATTTGCAGGCAATCAGGAAGACAAACTGCTAGAATAAGCCACATAAATTAGACGTAATGGTAGATGTTCTTTTAGGATGTCTGATGAGTCAGAAGCACAAAAATTGAAAAAAAAATCATAAAAAGGTATTAAAACCAGCATGCATTAAATATTTTAATGTGGCTTTAAACTTGTTGTGTCACGGAATGTGTGGTTATCTGTTGTAATCTTAATAGCCGTGACTGATGTGGCGAGAAGTGATGAGAATGTCAAATGACTTGGCATCGTACGGTCGGAATAGCATGAGCATCAACAGTGAATAAGACGACCGGTTAGTCAATTGGCTGCTGGCACTGGGTATTAAGTACCCAACATCAAAAACCTGTGAAGCACCCATTTGTATTATGCACTTGTTTGCACATCACAAGGTTTTCACAGTTAACTTTCCCACAAACTACACTCCACTTTCCATAGAGTTGGTAACCCTAATTGGCGTTCTTTTTCCAAACAACACCGATCTACATGCAATCATCTGTTCTTCCCGTGCATCAGCATGACCCCTCAAGGATTACGACACGACCCCTTTCTTGCCTAATGAGTCTACAGGCTCCTGATAAAATGATATGGTAGAATAAATATCAACCACACTGGGCAATTACTGTCCATGTGAGCTGAGGAACAAAACCGCGATGTTGGTTTTGTCTCATTGATTGGCTTAGGTTGTTACATTAAAGTTAACCTTTGTGTGTGTCAAAAGAATAGCCATTTGAGTTGCACAAATTGTGTCATAACAAGACTTGTAACTTTGGATGTGTGTTTATATCGGGAGACCGATGATATCGGCACTCGAGTGACGTTTCGCCTTTGGATTGTAAATATGAAATTTGCAATGAAAGCGCTGGTTATGGTGGCGAGTAAGGCATCTTTCTTTAATACAGTAATCCCTTGTTCGTTGCGGTTAATTGGTTCCAGACCCATGCGTGATAAGTGAATTAAGTAAAAGTACGATTATTTCTTCATAAATTTTATATTTTCATAGTTAAAGCATTAAAAAATGTGTTTACGAAATCTAAATACATGTTTTAACATTATTAGAGCTCTACAGGCATGATATAACACCCCTAAAGTTCTGAATTTAGTTTTAATTTGGCATGAGTTACTGCAGGGATTATTGTGCCTGCCGTGAGATAATTCAAACCTGAAATAAAAGGCTGTTGTTCTGGCTCTCAAGTCTTGGCGTTTGTGTGTATCGCCGAACTTGATTATAAATTACTAACTAGTGAAGAATCCTGCGTATAATTCACAGCTCCTTTGAATGTGCCTTTTGTATATGTATTTTAGCTAATTTAGCCATTTCTATGCTTGGACAAGTGCTGGAAAACTGCCAATAATCACAATAGAGCAGCCAATATACCAATTTTGATCACTTTAACTAATTTTGAGTGGAACTTCTTTACTGGATACATTTGATTTCACAGATCACATAGCAAGTAACGATACTTCCATCAACAATATATCGAGTATGTTCTTTGTTTACTATGCCAAACTTTGTGAGAGCTGATTACGGCGACAACTTTGGGACAAATGAGGATCCATATCCTTATCAGGGAGGGTGAGCTACAGGTTTTAGATCAATAATAAACGCTTTGTACACGGAGCACATCACAGCGATATATACAGTGGCTATATCGCTAGGTCACTAAGCCAGAAAAGTAGTTCCTACAATAACAACGTGGCTAGGTTTGGTTAACATGCAGGTGTCAGGATGGATAAGTATTTGTTGGTGTTTTTTGGGGAGCTTTATAGGCGGAATCCCAATTACATCCATTAATATTGGAAAAACCGGCATCATGAGGCGACTATCTAGAACACAGAAACAAAAAAGACGTGCGTCATCTGTCACGCTTGGATTGTAGATGAATGGGCAACATTTTTGAAAAGTGCAGCTTTCCTTCAACTCATCTGAGTAAAACCAGACTCAAATGTCATCTGCATCATCAGTACATGCAGCATCGGAGAATACGCACGTGTTAAACATCTTTTTCATTATTCATGGTTATTTCTAATTACTCACTCAATTTGACCGCTCTGAATTTGTCACTCACGACTTGTCATTCTCAGTGACTCGCCAACAAATGCAGTGTGCATGATGCTTTTGCTGTAAATTCATGGTTTTATTTGTTTCAATTGTGATTTGATTGAGCTGAATGTAGATTCCTTTGTTTCTGCAGTTCAAACAAGCACATTCTCTCAAGGATCCTTAAACTAGGAAACAGGGTTGAGTCCCTCTTTGCAGAAGAAACCTCAGGGAGTTGGCTGCATGTTAAATAAAATACAACTCAACTACTCACACATGGGAGCTTCATCGTCTTAGAATAACATTAGGACACAATTTGACCCAAACCAAAAAAAAAAGCGGGGATGTATATAGTAACTTTCTTTGTATTGCTTTAAACTCAAAATGAAGTCTGTTTTTGTTTGTATGTTCAATGACAATCAGCTGTCCCGTCAGGACATATTTGATGTATTATTTGTTTAGACGCCTGGAAAATAGACCAGCAAGTTTTGACATGAAGACATTACAGTTTGTTCACTTTTGCTAGGAGACTTTTTGCATTGCCACAGTGTAAAAGTTGTAGTTGTCAAAAGTGCCATTCTATTTCTTGGCACCAGTACACAAATGTCCTAAGGGTTGTGGTCCAAATGCTTTGGAAGACATGCAGGCGTACATATAATAGAATAATAATAAATATATGATAAGTGAAATGGCTTGTGGACAATTAGTTGCTAATTCAGCTTGATGGCATCCATGTTTTTTCAACCATTGTTACTCAGGTTTGTACTTGTCAGACCCTTAAAAAGTGATGTCAACGCAAAAAACGATGTTCAGTGATACACACACCATACTTTGGTGTTGAATTATCTCACAACAGGCACAATAAACCATAATAAAGACATGGGCTACTAGTCGGGCTGTAACCTATGCAAAGCTAAAACACAGTTCTGAACTTCCTGGCGTTACTTCCTGTCCACCTGTCACTCAGCTCCCACAGGGAACATATTTATAGCAACACGCACAAGAGTGATTGTGAGCTGGAAGGTGCTTGTCACTGCTGTCCTTCCAAAGAAAAAGCAGTCAAATGATATTTTTAATGCAGTACTGAATAAATGAGGGAATTTGACTGCCAAGATGCCAAGAGGATTATGTACCCAATCTCACCAGAAGACGACTTATACAACAAAGGAGCAAAAGTTTTACTGGAGGAGGATAAAGTTTGTGGGTGTTTTTTGACCAGAGGGAATTATGACCTGAAACCTGAAAGGTAAAAAAAAAACAAAAAAACTCCAAAAGGAGTCAGTGCCAGCCATGAACTTCACATTGAGTTGTGTCAATTCCAAGGTCAAACTTTGGTGTGTTGTAACAGCACCACCATGTGGTGCAAGTCAGAAAAATAATGACATCGGGTGCATACTATGACAAATTGGTTCAGCATTATAAAAGTTACACCATGGGATGTCCAAATTTTTTCACATGACTGTAATTCTCAGAGATGCAAATCTGTCTATGCAATAAATGTGCCCATAGTTATTAATTTAAAACAGATTCTGTAAAGTAGGCCGGTTTTAATTAAATCACAGAAAAAAATCTTTTCTTTTAATTTGCTCCTCCTGAGGCGCAGCATGTACGGTACAAATTTTATTAGCGTGATGACTTGTCTGTGTAGAATGCCAACGTGTCCTGCTTAATAATTATGATGAATCATCACTGTAAGCCTAAAAAGTCAACACCAAATATGTGCGTGTCGTCTTAAAATAGCAGACAGGCTGTGCTCATTATTTGGGCTATGCAAGAGCAAATAATGCTCGGTGAAATCATTGTTACCATGGTGCACAGCAAATGGATAATCATTTATATTCTGTGCAAAGCTTTAATTAAGGTATAAATCCATATTATATTGCAACAGCATGACAGCAATCTGTGACATGGCCTCTGGAAGCTATCGATATTTCACTTCATTTTGTGCTTTCAAGGTGCAACTTTCAAATCACAGTTCAAGAAAGTCCCCAGCTGGCGGAATTCATGTGATCCATAACTAATTACTGCCATAGTTAGATAAGTGTATGCTCACCGCATACTCAAATAAAAGGCTCACCCCTCAATGTGAATGTGACCAACAGGGATTTTGTGCATTTGGAGAAGCACGGCAAGCCTCCAGGGCACCCCTTCATTAAAATTTCAATAAAAAGGGTAAAGGCAAGCATTTCAAGGTCAACGTTTGGGTGTAGAAGTAGTACACATGTAAATGAGTGCAGTGGTCTGGATCTCAAAGGAATGTATAAAACAAACTTGATTTAGTAGTGGTCAGTGCCAAAAATCCGGTATAGTTATCCCTTGTTTATCGAGATTAATCCATTCTGGAGCAGACCGTGATACCTGATTTTCCAAGAAGTAAGATTTCTTATTTATAATTAAAGTATTTTTGTAAGTAGAACATAGAAAACCTGGCTACAATCAACTAAAGATGGTTTCTAACATTATTAGAGACCTCTAGACATAAAATAACACCCCTATAGTCACGTTTACACTTATATTACCCAATGTAGTACACATAATAAGAGAAAATAAGCTATATAAATAAGACTCATACATGTGTGTGTTGTTAAATGTGTTTTTTCTGGCGTGTTTTGCAAGGTGCAACACTTATATCACTCTCACTCCCACACACGGCAGTTAAGGCGGAGCTGATCAGCGAAGGGGATCGGCTGTTATTGATACCGTGGTTTTTCACCGATACGGAGCGGTGGCCGTTCGACCGGCGCACTCCTAATCCTTTGTGACGGACGCTCGGATACAGACGATATACCAGACGAGACACATTTCATATTTAAACTCCTTTTGAAGCAACATGCTTTTTAATTAGTGACGCCTCTCTGACTGGCTGTCGCAGACACTACCTCAAGCAGTCGACTACCCCCCCCCCCCCACATGCTTCCGTCGACAGTGTGTATGAGTTGCAAACAGGATTACAGCGTTCCCATCGGTGCCAAGTAAAGCTTAGAAGACAGCACTTACTCAAGCTGCCAGATACTTTGCTATAGAGCAAAGTAACAGTGTACTAAGGTAAATTGCCAGCAATACACACAACACATGGAAACAAGAAAAAGTTGGGTAAGAGATGGGTCGGGCTAAGTCAATAAATTGCAAGCCAAATGAGATTACGACTTCTTTTTGGGGGCACTCCGGCACATCTAACTTTGCCTCGTTACGGTTCTTCCCATCAGACCGACTAAGACAATAACGTAAGAGGATAGTTGGCCGTGGTCAAAACACTTTGTCTTTGGCTTTCTTCCAGTGGGCATGCAAATTTGAAAAGGCACACAAAAACAACGATGCTTGTATGCTATAGAAAAGACAAGGACGCTGACTTGTGTCACCTCACAACTTCATCGATATCGTTTTGGGCAGTTTGACAGGGTTGTACAAACTGATCAAAAAAACTTTACTACCACTTTGAAATATAGTGCATGCTTTTTATTTACCGTCTGTCCAGAGTGTCCCCGGTGTTTGATGGAACGGATTCCGGCTCCCGATGGCCCTGCACAAAACAAGCAGTATAGACAGATTGAATGGCAGGAGGATAATACTTTTACTACTCACATCCATATAACAGATGTAGTATTACTGGTATCACCACAATTGTGTCAGTACATGTAACTCTAGGGTGTTAGAATAAAATAAACATACTGTGCATGATTGTGATCGGTGATTTTAGGTTGAATACATTCTGTATGAGTGGCCAGAATGACACAGAATAACCAAACGTGGCGCTAAACACAAAGATGACGGCAGAAAAAATAGATTTAGAAATAAAATTGAGTTCAGCCACTACAAGACTAGCCTAGAGATGATGTCGGCAATAATGTCGTAACAAGTGTTTTGGTCAAGTCAACAAAAGCAACTCAAACTGCTATTAGAATGCAGCCTAGATTTTGGACAACACACTTAAAGTACACAGTTGTGGAACCTCTGAGACTTAATAAAATTGTTAAAAAAAATAGAATAATATGGCACCTTAAATACTGTGGCCACGAGTGTGAAACAAGAGTTGTGTCGAGATGCACCAGAGCAAAGCAAAGGTCGCCATCACCGCCATCTGTATTCTCTGTAGAGGCTGTACAGCAAGGGCTTATAAACCTTTTACAAGCTCATGACCTACACTTTTTAATATCTATAATTTGGCAAATGGTGGCAATTAACTGTGAAATTGAGTATGGCATTATTTTTAAATATATTGTATTATATTGTATAAGAGCAGGAAAGTTCAGTGGGATGTGAAACGACCATGGATGTTAGAGCCATTAGGGTGTCAACACCGACGTAAGTCAGTATGGTACAGCGGAAAGGTTAACTAGAACACTGTGACCCCTGCAGTTCTATTTTTAAGGAGGCCAAATGTTTTATCTTTACTGGAAAAAAAAATTGTTACCTCCTAAACTTATTTCACAGACAAAAAACAGAATTAAATTAAATTAAATTAAATTAAATTAAATTAAATTAAATTAAATTAAATTAAATTAAATTAAATTAAATTAAATTAAATTAAATTAAATTAAATTAAATTAAATTAAATTAAATTAAATTAGGGTTCAATTCCCACCCTCGGCCATCTCTGTGTGGAGTTTGCATGTTCTCCCCGTGCATGCGTGGGTTTTCTCTGGGTACTCTGGTTTCCTCCCACATTCCAAAAACATGCTAGGTTAATTGGCGACTCCAAATTGTCCATAGGTATGAATGTGAGTGTGAATGGTTGTTTGTCTATATGTGCCCTGTGATTGGCTGGCGACCAGTCCAGGGTGTACCCCGCCTCTCGCCCGAAGACAGCTGGGATAGGCTCCAGCACCCCCCGCGACCCTCGTGAGGAAAAAGCGGTAGAAAATGAATGAATGAATGAATAAATTATTAAAAAACTGTAAACCTTTGTTCAAGTCTACTCTGATGTAGTCACCGGGTACATGGCCTTCAAAAGTAAATAATTCATGGGGCCTCAAAAATTTTTATTGATTTTTATGTTTGTTTTTAAATAAATTCAACAAGATTTTAAATTCATGATAAATCCAACAAATTTTCTCCTCTCTTCTTTTCTATCCCCTCCTGTTCCAAACAGGAAAAGAGTATCTTGAACTTTTTCCCTTTTATCTTAAGGGCATCTAGATCAATAATACTATTTTCCCCACTGGCTGGACAGGACAAGGGAAAAAAATAAAAATGATGGAGCACCATTAGTACTAAAGATAATAAACTCATCTGCGGTATTAATGTTATAATTGCTTACTGCGACTACAACATTGGCCATCAACATACTCCACCTTTTGAGAATATCCGGAAATGCGGACAAATCACAATCGTTCATGAAATTATAATCTCACAGGCACACCCAACTCACGAGGTAGTCAAACATGAATCAAACTATTTATAAACAGAAAAATCCTTCCTGGTATCTCCAAAACAAAAAACTTGCCAGCCCCGTTTGATGTCGCTGCCAAGACAATCACCGAGCAGGCACCTATTAAAAAAAAAAAAAAAAGAATAAAATTCCGTGCCAAGTAAGACACTCTTGCAGATGAAAGGGGCCTCACAGGTAGAACTGAAGGCCTTCTGCGACAGAAATACAGACAAAACAATGTTTCTTCTCCTGACGTCTCTGCCTCACAGTGGAGGATTTGCCAAGAATGAGCTGCATGTGAGTGTGTCTTGTAATCCCCGGAGAAGGTAAACAGACCGGAGAGGGTTTATATGGAAGCCAGGGACCATAGTCAACTGTCATCTCATGCTGTGGCTTTGAACACTCCGGGATGAGGAGCACAAAAACAAGGGAAATAGGAGGCAAGGATCTGTTAGGATTGGTGTGCCCGATTTATATGTGCAATGGTATTGTTCTCAGGATGTACAGTCTTGTCCTAATTCGCTGTCTCCTTGTTGTTGTTACTGTCTTACTTTTTCTTATGATGAATCATTAACAGACTCATAGCTGAGCGGGGGGGACATGAGTTGGTGTTCTATTGAGATCCAACTCGTAAAAACCTGTAGATCAAAAGTTTTTAAAGTCTCTAAAATTCGAAAGACTGCAAACAAAGCTGGAAATCTTTCTCTCAGGCAATATAGCATTTTCAAAAGTATAAATTGGCTTTTTGGTTTCACCAAATTTCAAGATGTTCATGTTTGCCAAATGTCATCTACCTCTGAATGCACTTTAAAATTTTGAACTGTTGTGTGCCTTAGTGGTGTGAAACTCATACATGTTATGCTAGGAGTCCACTGGGCCGGCGCCAGTTGGCGGCAAAGATTATGTGATTGGCGCGTAGTGGCTCGCTGTGGCGCCAAATTAATGTTCACTAGCCAATCACATAAACTTTGGCACGAACTGGCACCAACTAGTGCCGGCCCAGTGGACTCCTAGCATCATTGGCGCAACTTGGCTCGAGCCATTACATTCCAGTAGATTCCAATAGATGGATTATTTGTGACATTTGGTTCCACTTGGTGGACACAAAGATTTTAAACATTTTGACATTTTCTTGCTGCCAAACTCAATTTTTTACGGGCCACCACGAGCTAGGTGGGAGGCAGTTTGAGCCACTGCACGCCACCAGGCACCTTATTGGTGACACTTGGCGCCACAGCAAATGTATGTATGTAGTCAAAGAGCACTGAGGATCTTTGACTAGCATTTTTGCAATATTATTATTTATGTCTGTAGCGCTTTAAGGTATGTAGTGGTTAATTGCTACTATTGGTCCTATTTGTAATTATGGCGAAATGTGTCTGTGTCACTTTAAATACACTGGGATGATTTTTGACAGTTAGATGTCACAAAGTACAGCCAGTCACAAAATGTATTGCAGCTTTTCAAATCAATACAGCTAAAGACAAGTTCCCTTTTGAAAGCTTTTGTGTCAACTTGACAAGAAAAAAAAAAACAAGCGCACACACCATCGTAGCCAAGGAGAGAGAGGAGTGGAGGACAGGTTCTTTGCCTTTAAAACATTGAAAGTGCTGATGCTCGCCATCGATTTATATCTTTCATCTGTTCGATGGGGCGAATGCATGCATAATCACAATTACAGAGGGCTCTGATCTTTAATCTGCAGGCGATTCATTTTTGTCGATCCCTTCATTTATATTCATTAGCTCTTTGAACTTAAATGTAGATTTCCCTTCACGCCGCCTAGGTCGGTCGCCGTTTGCTTTTACTTAACTTTGGTGCTGCACGGAAGCACGTATTCTTTTGTTTATATCTAGCCGTCCATCTATCCCTCCATCCATAAAACCCAAGCCATATCTCAGGAGGGTCACCTTGTCTGACAGAAACGTCTCAACTTGCTGGAGAAATTAGCTGCCTCATCGTTTCTTCCCCACAAACTCTTCCTGAGAACATTACTTCCGTTTCATCATAGAATGGGTTGCTTTATAAAATAAAACAAAAAAAAAGAAGCAGCGAAGGCACTGTAAATCATTTCATTTATTACAGTTACCTCAGAGTTGCTCGAGAAAGCATCTGTTTGAACGCTAGAGGAAGCAAAACATGTCAAGAGAAAAGCAAAACAAGAACCCTTGAGGTTTAACGACTATACAGTATGACCCGGCAAACTAAGTCGAACATAAACTGACATTTTGATTCATGAAAACACTTGTGCTGTTGATATTTATAGGATTTTTGAAATGCGTGCAAACTTTCTCTTAAACCGGTAAGCGTTGTTGAAGCTGTGTAAGGTCAAAGTCAGTTTGAGGGATGGATGCGGTTCGCACATCACAAAATAATCATTTCAGCAAGCATCATATTTGTTTAAAAATCCCATCAAATCTGAATTTGACCAGTGTTGGATCGTGTTTGACCTTCTACTGTAGGTTCTACTGTACTTCCATGGAAGCAGTTTTAGAAGAACATGCCATCATTTTTATACTGTATGACCCGGCAAACTAAGTCGAACATAAACTTACATTTTGATTCATGAAAACACTTGTGCTGTTGATATTTATAGGATTTTTGAAATGTGTGCAAACTTTCTCTTAAACCGGTAAGCGTTGTTGAAGCTGTGTAAGGTCAAAGTCAGTTTGAGGGATGGATGCAGTTCGCACATCACAAAATAATCATTTCAGCAAGCATCATATTTGTTTAAAAATCCCATCAAATCTGAATTTGACCAGTGTGTTTGACCTTCTACTGTAGGTTCTACTGTACTTCCATGGAAGCAGTTTTATAAGAACATGCCGTCATTTTTATTAAAATAACACAATGAATGTGTTTTTACTCCTTGATTCACTTTTAGGAATAGACTCTGACTGCTTGTCAACGTTACATCACTCTTTAAACTGATGCCTCTTGTTGATCTGATATGCCCAATGTGGACTAATCGGAGAGAACATTTCATCTCGCTGGAGGTTAAAGACTTGACATCTGGGGAAAATGTGTTCCCAGGCACTAGAACAATGACTTAAAGGCTGTCTTTCCTCTTGTAGGCTTGAGCCTAAAACATACCCTTGTCTCTGTAAATCATTGCTTTTCAAAGTGTGGCACATCTAGCCTCCGCAAAAATATACGGTTGAGGTCCCCATACTTCTTTCTTACTGGCTTTGTAGAGTGGAGCAAAAATATCGATATATAGAAGGAGTTCTTTATTTTTCTCCAGTGGAGCAAAAATATCGATATATAGAAGGAGTTCTTTATTTTTCTCCAGCTGCTACACCAGGAGATGCCCAGGAGATGAATACCTCACACTTTAAAGGATTTCAATAAAAAAATGCAATTACTGTAATGGTCATAGGGACGGGTTGTTGTTGTTTTTTTTCAAAAACCATCATGGTTGAAGTGCTATGGACAGCTATAATTGACTTCCTTCTTCTTCTCCTCAATGGACGATTGAGCTATTGATGAGATGCTGGTAAATATGTGAGTAGATCCCCTGCAGCTGTATACAATACCAGTCAGCCAGTCCGCCTAATGGATGGTCAGGAAAAGACAGTGACATTCTATAAAAGTAGCATCCCATACCATCCCGGGTATGGACTTGGCAGAAACAATAGGTTCTGACACAAGCAGATACATGTGGAAGGCAGGAATGATTCTAATGAGGGATTCCATGTGCAAAAACGTCTTCACCCGACATAAGATGAAAGCCAACCATTGATAAAAGCTTGACAGCCATAAAAATGTGACAGACAGGAGAGACAAAATTACCTAAGACTTGGAAGATGGTCTTTTTTTCAGTGAATAGAAGATAAATTTAAAATCAGTCGGAATCCAGCGCCCATCCATTTAGAGTGCATGTTAAATGAGTTCAGACAATTGCCTGTTTCAAATCTACAAGCTGTCAAAAATATGAACCACACACACTCTGCTATGTGGCCGGTGGTATTATTTTTCAGAAAATCAAATTCAAGTTCAATTCAATCCAAAAGTTTGACTTCAAAAGTAAAATTGAATTTCTTTCAAGACAGATGGACGCCATCTCCGTCAAAGTTGAGAAAGGCGAGGTCTACGACACCATTTCTCCCAAACAACTAATAAACAAACCAATAAACAAGTCATAGCCACCTTGGTTTTAGGCATGTCAATGACCAGCATTACAAGCACCTGGAATGTCAACAAGGGTGATACCATTCAAACAACTGTTGTTGGCTGGCAAAGGTTCAAATCCATTGCATCTTAACAACATCGTTGGCACCACAAATGAGCAAAACCACTCATCCTGCAACAACTCTTAAGTCTAGGGTTGTCCTAACTAGTCAGACTCATGTCTGTCCCACCTGGATAAGAGGCAAAACGTCTTCTAAGGCCGTTTTATCGGTCAAAATAGAACTTCATCGACTGTCCAAAATGGATCCACTGCCCATGTTTAGGTCCTGACCCCAGCAGTTCAGAATACTACATACAACACAACCAGTGCCCCTTCTCAGTATCAAATAACAAACAAGGACACATAGTAGGGGGGTTTATAGATTTCACAAGAAGAACCCTAAGGGAGAGTAGGATCAGAGAGACTGACAGCGCAATCAAGACTATTCCCAAAATGGAGTATAGCATTAGAGCCACAAAGTCAAAGTCTGATGACAAACCTTCTTTATCAGCTGATTATGCACTTATTCCCTTCTAATAATTCAACTGGCTTTGACACTCTTTTATGAACTGTTTCATCTCCCTCGACTTCCTCACCAGCTCCTCTAAAGTTAATGTTGCCTGGTCTGTATTCTACGCCGGGGGGTATTTTGATGCTGTATACTCTGAGGGCCCCCGCTCGGTCCTTAGCTCAATGGTAAAATAAGATTTATTGTGCCACTAAATGGCCCAGACTGCAGTTTGACGCTCATGCAACTATTGGATGCCAATGTGATAGGGATTTGCACATAATGCAATTCAATTCATGCCTAAGAAAAATTGGACAGTGAGAGAAACCAATTTGTGCCTTGTCCTGCTGTGAAAGTCTACTTTACCAAGACTATGCTTGCCATTGCACACCCAGTGCCTCAGTCAAGGCTGTATAACAACATTAGATGGGAAAATGAGACAGGAAGGACATTTTCAGTAATGATAGCTTCTAATCATAGGTGTTGTTTAGTTATGTACTATAAAGACAAAAAGTATTTTATATTCAGAGAGACACTCAGATCAAATACAGACCATGCATACATATAGTACAGGCTCTTGCTGTTTTTCCATTTCTGCTGTTTGTGTCTTTTCCAACTATTGCAAATTTGAATGAAATGCTTTGTTGGCACCAAAAACATTGTGGGAAGAAGTTATGGTAATGGTAATGGTTTTATTTCATTTGAACATGCATCAGATTACAATTGAATGCATCACATAATCAGTTCACAGTTCCACATGTCCAAAAGGAGTAGGAAGAAGCAAAGCTTATTAAATCCTACCCCTCCATCTGGTACTTTTACAATCAATAACTGTTACATTTGTTCACTTCCTGCTTTCCTAATATAGTTGAAGTTTTTTTTTTTTTCTTTTTTGTTTTTGTTTTTTATCACGTACCGAAGTACGAGGTAATATGACCATCCAATGACATAATGGGTACCATAGTAACTGTCAATATAGTGATATATATATGTATATATAGCACATCATGACTGGTTCAAGACTCTTCATCCTTGTATTTAGCAAACATCAACTGCTTGTATTGTTTCTTGAATTGGCTCATCATTGTACATTGTTTGAGGTCCTTACTCAATCCATTCCATAGTTTGATTCCACATACTGAAATGCTATGGCTTTTTAACGTAGTCCTAGCATATAAGTGTTTCAAATTGAGTTCTTCCCTGAGATCATATTCCGACTCTCTTGTAGAGAAGTATTGGATGACATTTTTAGGTAATTGGTTGTTTTTAGCCTTATGCATTATTTTAGCTGTAACTCTAGGAGTTAGTATGTTCTCTGTAGGCGGCATTATAAATTATCCTTACTACCCTTTTTTGCAGTACATTTAGCAAGTGAAGATTGCTTTTATAGTTCATTCATTCATTCATTTTCTACCGCTTTTCCTCACAAGGGTCACGGGGGTGCTGGAGCCTGGTACACCCTGGACTGGTGGCCAGCCAATCACAGGGCACATATAGACAAACAACCATTCACACTCACATTCATACCACTCACATGCAAACTTCACACAGAGGGTGGAATTGAACCCTGGTCTCCAAGCTGTGAGGTCTGCGCGCTAACCACTCGTCCGCCGTGCCGCCTGCTTTTATAGTTATTACACCATATTTCCACACAATAACTAAGATATGGTAGAATCAGTTCAAATTCAAAGTTCAAATTGTTGTTTTTTTATTTTAAACTCATATTGGTACTTGTATATTTCTTAGCTACCTTTTGGGTGTTAAGTTGCTGGGTGATGAGTTTATCATTCTTTGTAAGATGACACAATGAGTCAGACTGTTATATTGAGTAATTTTGCAATTTCCAAAGGGTTGAAACGCTCATCATGAGCTTGGGATTGGTACTGTTTCCTCACTGAATTGCAAGCAGTACAGTATTTAAATGATTAATAGTACTTCTATAGTAATAGTAAAAGATATGTCACAAGATTATAACATAGACATAAGTTAGTCACACCACAGTACTGTAGAAGACACCTGGTACAAGACAGCATCCATACAATTCATGCTCAGCTTATAAATCAACTGATTTCGGGCTAAGATATTTTTGATGGAAAATGTTTGCAGAGAACAGGATTTTGTCGAGATTGAGGTCGCGATGGATGATGGGCAGTTTGCAGGGTACAGATAGCTTCTTCAATTTTATAGTGTCAAAAAAAAAGTGGACAATTTCAAGCAATCCTGCCAGCAAGACATCTAGCAAAATAAGCCTGAATTATTTTCAAACCTCCATGCACCATCATGGGCGCAGGTGGAAGTCAAGGAAAAAAAAGTTATCTACCTCCTGTTTTTCCGTCAGTGCTTTAACGGTGGAAGATGATGGGAAAACAGCCGGTGTGCCGCCTTATGCAAGTTAAGGGAAGAGTTTGATAATGCAAGGCGCCGAGGGGGATGCTGATATGCTGATTAGAGGTAATGATCGGGAAAGTGTGAGAGCGAAAGACTAAAGGGCAGGAATAAATTAAGATGCTCCTTGGGGGAGGTGGAGACTTGTACTGTAGGTAGTTTGAACAACAATGTCACTAAACTTGGCTTATTTAAAGACAAGAAATGTCTTATCTCAAAGGATCCTCTAGGTGCCTAGAGGGCGGCAAACCTTATCTCAATGGGAGATTGCAGCCACCCTATGGAAGAAACTCGCTTGTACCCGCAACCTTTTCTGTTCGGACACTACCCAAAGCGCAAGACCATAAGTCAGGGTAGGAACAAAGTCGATAGTAGACTTTTTTGGTACAATCTGTTCTTCACTTTTATGGGTGGTGTTCTTGCATACAAGCTTTTGAAGCAAATGATTTGTTGACTCTCAGATTAAAACAGACAAATATTCTCTGTTATTAGTATTCATTTTTGTCCTTGGTATCGCTCCCTCATTCTGTTCCTGTCTGAAAAGTTTTTTATCACTCTGGACACTTAATCACATTTCTGCTCCTTTGTGTCTCTGCATGCTTGTCTGAGTGATTTAAGTTGGACAACACCACCGCCTTGAGTGCTGTTTATAGAATTATATCAGTGGTGACGTTGATGAACAAGACCACAGGGCAAATGGTGCTTGGAATAAATTTGTTTTTATGTGGAGTGGTGGTCCCCAAAAACATTCACAAGTTTGTTAGTTCTGTTATTTTGGTGTTATGAGTTCAACTGAAGATATTTTACTGAAGGTGAGATATTTGTGGGATCAGTAAAGGCTAATCATCTGCACCTACCATGTCACACTTGACAAAATCAATGAATCAAAGCAATTTCAAAATAAAAGTTGTGCAACAATCGACTCGCGTTTTCCACCGTGACATCTTTCAGAACTTTTGTCGAAGGCTGCCAGTTGATTAAACGTTTGAAAGTGTTGTTCCGAAAGAGAACAGCAGTAAGAGGGGGTGTGAGTGGTGGCAGCAAGGACTTCAATCTACTTTCACCCCTGAAGACAGATGGTTTAAATTCAAAAGGAACTCTGGGGGTGGGAAAGTTCCAGTGGCCCGTTTCGCACAGTGACTGCTGATAAAATACGATTGTTGAAGTTAATTAACTTCAAACTGTTCCACGGGTGCCGCACAATGGCCAGAAGTCAAAGAATAAGAAGGCTCGACAGGGCCCCCGACCTCAAATTACTCTTGAAGTTAAACTGATGTGCTCAGTGTAGACAGAAGATTGAAATGGCACAAGGAAGCTTGTAAATAGCGTAGTCCTGGATTGGACATCATTTTAAATCACTTGCACAGACATAGGGATACGAGTTTTACATCATTGCTAAGAACTCTGAGTGTTCTGAACTCCTGTTTCAAAGCCAGTGCTGTACTGATGAGGATAATGGTGTCTGGAAAAAAGTAGTGTAGTCTATTTTGTCTCACTTGTTCCACAAGAATTAGTCAGTTTGAGAAATGACCCAAATATAAGACGACATTCTGTTCCCTAGAAATACGGTATTTTACAGTCTTTTATACGGTGGGTGGGGGTTTATATCCATATAGAAGCAATACCAAAGGTTTTCCTCCTGTGACTAACTCACCACTGCTAAATGTGGTCGTCTTATATTCATTCATTCATTCATTTTCTACCGCTTATCCTCACAAAGGTCACGAGGGTGCTGGAGCCTATCCCAGCTGTCTTCGGGCGAGAGGCAGTGTACACCCTGGACTGGTCGCTAGCCAGTCACAGGGCACATATAGACAAACAACCATTCACACTCACATTCATACCTATGGACAATTTGGAGTCGTCAATTAACCTAGCATGATTTTGGAATGTGGGAGGAAGCCGGTGTACCCAGAGAAAACCCACGCATGCACGGGGAGAACATGCAAACTCCACACAGAGATGACCGAAGGTGGAATTGAACTCGGGTCTCCTAGCTGTGAGGCCTGCGTGCTAACCACTCGTTCACCATGCAGCCTTGTCGTCTTATATTCTTATAACTAATTCTAGTTGAAATGTGTGGGCAGGAAGAGCACAAACGAGTAAACCACAACAACAAACCTGACCTTTTACCTCAGCCCCCACGGCCACCATGAGCCAGATCGCCTATAAAATCTATTTGTGTCTTAGCTTTGACTTCAATGGACACATCCAGACGGATGCTGTGAGAATGCCAAGTAATTGCGAGTGCACAGTGACTGTGAGAGATTGGGAAATTACACCTCAGTGTTGGCCCTCACCCAGCCTGTCCACCTGTCCAAATGTGGCCAATAACAGGTTATTATCATGTAGCAGCCATTAGAGAAAAGAACCATAGAATAAAAACAGTATATCTGTTATTTGCTGTTCAATTGTGCTAATTTAAAAATGCTCTCAATAGCCAACAACTTTGAGAGGTGTTGGCCAAGATAATGTATTATTAAGTTATTATATTTGGATGAGGGCTGCACGGCGGACGAGTGGTTAGCGCGCAGACCTCACAGCTAAGAGACCCAAGTTCAATTCCACCCTTGGCCATCTCTGTGTGGAGTTTGCACGTTCTCCCCGTGCATGTGTGGGTTTTCTCCGGGTACTCCGGTTTCCTCCCACATTCCAAAAACGTCCATAGGTATGAATGTGAGTGTGAATGGTTGTTTGTCTATATGTGCCCTGTGATTGGCTGGCGACCAGTCCAGGGTGTACCCCGCCTCTCACCCGAAGACAGCTGGGATAGGCTCCAGCACCCCCCGCAACCCTTGTGAGGATAAGAGTCAGGAAAATGAATGAATGAATGAATATTTGGATGAAATGATGGATCATTTGAAATTAACGAACCAGTAATTAACCAGGCAACCAATAAAATAAGTTTATTGATCGCTCTAAACATAATTCAGTTGTTTTTAGTCACTTTTTTGTCTCTCCAACAAGGTCTTTTTTTGCAACCGATATGCAAATTATCTAGTGACTTCTGGGACAGCCAATAGCTACTTTTCTTACTGAAAAGTTGCCAACAGTGTGCAAAAAAAAAAACATACGTGCAAACAAATGCCGTGAAAATTATTACGCATTAAAAAGCTTCAATTTAATACAGCTTTTGAAGACTTGATGGAGTATGGACAGTTTTCGAGGCTCACGGTTTGACGCTAGCCAATAGCTTTACACTGTAGGGAATAAAAAGCCTGGGTATTTGTCAAATAGGCTACTTTGTACGTCAGTTGACTGACTGAGGGCTTGTGATCACACTTAATGACGACCTCTGCATCTCTGTGTCCTCTCCCTTCTGTGTGTGAGTGTTTGTGCGTGTTTGTGTGTAAATATACTACAGATGCTCAGCCGCCCCCCGGCAGGTAATGAGAAGTTTATGTGTTTTCATTACTCTGTGCCTGACATCAGAATCACGAGGAGGGTTGTTGGCAGCGGCCGAGGCTGGAGGAATGCAGTCAAATCAGATTAAGGAGCTGAGATATATTGTGTGTGGTGCCACAGGTGAGCCGGTAGGTCTGACTGAATTGCTGCAATCCACCCCCCCTAGTCATTTACTTACATACAGCATATAAACAGTTTGCAAGAAGTATTACTTCAAATTGAAAAGTAATAGAAAAGCATGTGTATGTATTTGCATCCACTCAAGTGGCTTACATTAAATATCCTAAATGTAAGGGCAGCTAACAGACGCAAAACCAAACAAATGCTGACCAGGAACCATAAAATAATTTAATGTCGTTTACGCTCATACTGTATATCCCAGTGATTATCACATACTACAGTATTAATTGTCCCTGTACCCTAGAAACCGCCCATGAATGATATGGGAAAAGGCCGAAATGATACTGTGTCAAAGCCCAGGGCAGTGATACTGATAAAATATAGAGTTTAACTATGTCCAGTATCAGCCCCCGTAGCTGTCCACTCAGAGCACGCTGCTCTGGTATCGTGCCCGTGAAACAACCAATCAGAGAACAGCGCACAAGCATGAACACACAGCGTTTTTTTTGCTGCCGTCTGTGCTCTGTCAACATGTCAGCGGTTGACACTCCCGGCGAAAGACAAATAGGGAAAATAGCAAACAGAATATTAGAAATGGAACGTTTTATCAGCATTAATGAGGGGGACACTCTTGAAATGATCGAAAAAAAACTAAAAATGCAAATACAAGCTCATGATTAAATAGTATGTGATAATAAGATCATCACATGGTTTGTCTGGTATCAGGCCAGGTATCATGCCCCCAAGTGTCAGTATCAGCCCGAGACCTTCGGTCTTCGGACCTTCAGCTGATACTGGCACTTGAGGGCATGATACCTGGCCTGATATCAGACAAACCATGTGATAACCTATAATTATCACATACTACAGTATTAATTGTCCCTGTACCCTAGAAACCGCCCATGAATGATACAGGAAAAGGCCGAAATGATACTGTGTCAAAGCCCAGGGCAGTGATACTGATAAAATATAGAGTTTAACCATGTCCAGTATCAGCCCCCGTAGCTGTCCACTCAGAGCGTGCTGCTCTGGTATCGTGCCCGTGAAACAACCAATCAGAGAACAGCGCACAAGCATGAACACACACTATAAATATTCCGAGTGCTTCTCCAGTCACCAAAAAACCCAAACTTGATTAATGGAACTTTAATTGTCAGACATTGATAAGATAAGACTGTTGATAAAATATTATTGTTGAAATATTTTTGCAATTATTGTGTTTACACTGTTTAGATATAATACATGTAATAAACTGAAAAACCTTCGGTCTCGGGCTGATACTGACACTTGGGGGCATGATACCTGGCCTGATACCAGACAAACCATGTGATAACCTCTAAGTATCAATCCTATCACTTTAGGATTGGACTTGTTAGTTTTCTTAACTACAGCAAAAAAGAAGGATCTGTAGTAGCAAAAGGCACACAAACACTCAACTGGTGACACCAAATAACTTATGCCCAAAGTTAGTCAAAGCTTCTCTTCCCGTCACACACACACTAGAGAAATGGAAAGACGCAGCTGCAAAACAAGGACGCTTGGGAAAATCTGTGCTTCAAAGTGTTCTATTCGGGTCAGTCCGGTAATGGGCAAAAGCATGGGGCCTCTTAGCAATCAGGTCAGTGGCAGCGTTTGGCAAGCATGCATGTGTCTGAGTCCCCACGATGCAAGACAGAGAGAAAGAGAGAGAGAGAGAGAGGCTTGAGAAAGATTGAGAAAGAGGAAATGTACAGCAGAGCAAAGCTGGGAGTCTTTGAGGACGCGAGCAACACAGTGGCGCTGCAAACGAGAGATGGAGCAGGGGTGGGTGGGGCGATTGGGGGGGTGAGAAACATAAGTAAACAGAGGCTTGTCGACGACATCACATCCTCCAGAGACCATCGTCTATTTTTGTAGTCTGACAAGCAGGTTCTCTCTCTCTCTCTCTCACTTTCTGTCTTTCTCTGAGCGATGCGCATGAGAGAGCAGTTCAGGCAAGAGGTGGGGGGTGAGGTGTGGGGGGGGGTCCCAGTGAAAATAGTGAATCAGGGCCATCTCTCTCTTGAAAAATTCCATCTTTCTCACACAAATTCATCTCCCAATGGATGCCATGTCAGTGACTTCAAGAGCATTTGCATTGCCCCCGTACCACCCCCCGCCCAACCCCCCACACCCCCGTGTCCTCTGACTCACTCACATGCTGATTCACGTGACGGCGAGCGTATGAGCACGCCTGCGAGGCTTTGCATGTGTGAATATGCAGATAGTGTATTTGCATCCTCAAGAGCGAGGCCCCATGTTTGCACATTTGCACGCGCCTGTTGGGTCTTTTAGCACATCTTGCGAAGCACATGCATACATACATACATACATACAAATGCTCCCTATAAAGCATATTCACCCCCTCCCTTGGATATTTCAGCCTGAAATTGCATTTATTCATTCATTCATTTTCTACCGCTTATACTCACGAGGGTCGCCTATCCCAGCTGTCTTCGGGCAAGAGCCGGGGTACACCCTGGACCGGTCGCCAGCCAATCACAGGGCACATATAGACAAACAACCATTCACAATCACGTTCTTATCTATGGACAATTTGGAGTCGCCAATTAACCTAGCATGTTTTTGGAATGTGGGAGGAAACCTGAGTACCCGGGGAAATCCCACGCATGCACGGGGAAAACATGCAAACTCCACACAGAGATAGCCGACGGTGGAATTGAACTCGTGTCTCCTAGCTATGAGGTCTGCGCACTAACCACTCGTCCAAAATTGCATTTATTTCATTCATTCATTCATTTTCAACCGCTTTTTTCTCACGAGGGTCGCAGGGGGTGCTGGAGCCTATCCCAGCTGTCTTCGGGCAAGAGCCGGGGTACACCCTGGACCGGTCGCCAGCCAATCACAGGGCACATATAGACAAACAACCATTCACACTCACATTCATACCTATGGACAATTTGGAGTCGCCAATTAACCTAGCATGTTTTTGGAATGTGGGAGGAAACCGGAGTACCCGGAGAAAACCCACGCATGCACGGGGAGAACATGCAAACTCCACACAGAGATGGCCGACGGTGGGATTGAACTCGGGTCTCCTAGCTGTGAGGTCTGCGCGCTAACCACTTGACCAAAATTGCATTTATTTAATGAAATTAATTAGTTACCGCTGTCTCTCCCATTGGCGTCATGGTGGACTCCCTCACCAGTCTTCTACTTAAGTTTCTTGATGTGTTCGTTTGACTTCCTGTTACAATTATGGCAGGACTCCAGAGACCGGACCTCCCAAACACAATATTTATACTGCAGTCACTTGGCACACATTAACTCTACTCAGGTGATTTCACGAACTGTGACACTGCAGGCATCAACATTTCATATCACTTTAAAGTTTATTTATTTGAACACTTACTTCAGTTTCTTTATGACTGAATTTCTTGACTTTAAACCAGACTAGGACGTCAAAATTTAAAGCTGAGGTGCACACAAACTTGATTAGTTATATTTTTGTTCAATCACCAGCACACAGCATAACAACCATGTAAAATAATAACTGTAAAATGTTAAAGGGGACGTATTTTTCCACTTTTCACAAATAATACCTTGCACTGACTGAAATACGTATATGTCAGATGACACATGATTTTGAAATGTCAACATTGATAACATGGTGTAATTTGTCCACCATAACTATAGCTTTGCTTCTTGCTTTGCAACGGATGTATGTTAGGAGTTACACCGAAGGCGTTCAAGTAACAGGGACGCTTGTAACTCTCAATATATACGAATAGAAATATGAATACAACCTTTCCTATGCATTTGATTATTAGAATTGTGTGAAGTGATGTCAAGGTTCGAAGCAAATATTGAAGGATTTATTTTTAATAACAAAAAAAATGCTAGGGATATCTTGCTGCACACAGTACAATTTTTCTGTCAAAATGAAGGAACAAATACATTTAGAAGGACAACAGTGAAGTGAAGTGCATGATTGACACACATTGACCCCAGGTCCAAATTCCGCCAGTAGGCATTGAACAAGTCAGCAGCAAATACATTAAACTATTAAAGTAATGCATTTTTCAAGACATATTTGCCATTTGAGTGGTTAGCGCGCAGACCACACAGCTAGGAATTCTGAGTTCGATTCCACCCTCGGCTATCTCTGTGTGGATTTTGCATGTACTCCCCCGTGCATACATGGGATGACTCAGGTTTCCTCCCACATTCCAAAAACATGCTAGGTTAATTGGCGACTCCAAATTGTCCATAAGTATGAATGTGAGTGTGAATGGTTGTTTGTCTATATGTGCCCTGTGATTGGCTGGCGACCAGTCCAGGGTGTACCCCGCCTCTCGCCTTAAGACAGCTGGGATAGGCTCCAGCATGCCCCGCGACCCTCGTGAGGAAAAGCGGTAGAAAATGAATGAATGAATGAATGTTTGCCATATCAAGACAGAGAGGATGGATTAATTAATAAGCGAGGCCATAAATACAATTTGACATTCTGTGGTACGGAGCTCTTCTGGGAGTTCAGTGACTTGATGACAGATTGACGTAGACGCTGCTACAGTGATTAACCTTGTACTTGAGAGTCACAAAGGAGGTTAAGTAGTTTAACCGAGAAGGAAGAAATGTGAGACAGCTGACGATTCTGCATTTTATCCCTACTGCCAATCTCTTCCTATATGTCCTGAAGCGTGTTAATTAAACTCAGTATCTTCAGAGAAGCAAACGCGCAGGTGAGAGCAGAGGTGCGAAAAGCAAAAAAAAAAACGTGAGGCGGGCACCATTGGAATAGTTCATGTCAAACTTAATGTAATTTTGTACATTTTTCCTTGAGAGACGGTCTAATAACCCACATTAAAATGTTCCTCGACTCCAACTTTTTTCCAAGCGACTGCAGAGGAGATGATGTACCTTTGAATTAATAAAATATGCCCCGGGACATCTGTGTTATTCTTTACAGAGTCATTCATTTGAGTTTGGGAACTGCATTTCAAATCCCCCGTGGTAGGCACTAATGTGACGCTTCATTTAGGCTGCAAGAGAGCCATCACAAGTCACATAGAGGGTTAGGAGCAGGCTATCTGTAATAACACCCTTCTAATCGCACTTGCGCCATCTTAATGACTTTGTGCCTTTGAGCATTTATCAAAAAGCTACAGCGTATAAATCAACCGTATCACAACACGTCAACTCTTCAGTGAGCGTTGGCAATTTCTACCCAAATTGGAAGCAAAGAACAAAATGTGCCGGAGAAAGTGGGACATTTTTTTTAGTTAGAATTTGACTATTTTCCATTTTTGAGCGTTCCCTCTCATCTGCATTCCACCAATTTAGCCGTTTTACTTTATGTGCACTCCTCCCATGAAAACAGGCTGCATTTTCAGGGGTGTATCATCCAGAGTGCAAAGCTGTCCAAACAAGTGATGGCTATGTTGTGATTGCCACAGAGACAGCGGTGACCATGCTGACCAAGCACAAATAAAAAAGATGGAAAGATTCCTACGTTGATAACGATGACAAGGACACGGTTGGGCACTACGCCATGGGTCCATCGGTAAATAAGCTTTTGTATGGGTATGTATTTATTCTTGGCTTTAGAGGGTTGTGGGATGATTCATTTCGTATTTGAAGTGATATATATTAGGATTCTGAAGATGATGTATGACTCATAAAATAGACACAAAATTACAGTATTCAGATTCAGCAACATTTTCTTGATTGACAATTTTTTGTGGCAAATTTGTCAATTTTATTTTAAATATTTTTTCAAATAAATATAAAAATAAAATAAATAATAATAAAATAAAAATAATCTTGATCATTCAAATAGTTTCAGAGGCCAGACAAAACCGTAAAATAAGTCTTAATGTTTATTTTTAATTAAAAAAAAATAAAATTCAATTTATTGACATGGATTTATGTATTTTGTCAAATTAATTTGACATGGCAAAAAGATATTTAAATATTTCAATTTAACCAGCACAAAAAGCTTCCTAGATCTTCCAGAATCTGCACCTATTCCAGGAGTATTTTTGGGATTTCGTGCTTCCCGTGAAAACTGTCTTAATTTAGTCCATGCACGGCCCGCCTACTCCACTGTGGTTGGTCACACTCCCAAGTGCTCATGAGGACTTCCGGACAGCTGCCGAAGTTTCTCAACAAAGGAGGTTACATCGAGACGACTCCTTAATGGTAAGTAGCTTTAGCATTTCAGTGTTCGTTTTTCTACAACATTGGTAACGTATAATATGGTCATTACATTTTGGGGAGGGGGGGGATGGGTATTACCAACTCTACATTAGGTGAGCTTGTAATTTGCACCCCACTCTCTGTATGCACACCATATAATGCTACACAAACAACGCTTTTCTTACATTACGTACACAAAATAAATACAGGATACTGATAAATTGTTACTTGCTTACTCTTCTGACTCTTCGACACCACCAAGTAATGTTGGAAAGGCATCAGGCTTCAGCAACAGTTTGTCAGCTCGTCAAGCTGCATACTGGCCCCATGTTCATGAAACAGTCCAGTGTGAAATGCCATTGACAGTTTAAAATATTTGTCTTTTTCTAGTAAGGAATCAAGAACTCCAACCACTTGTTGCTGATGTTTTCCTCGTTAGGAATTGTAAACAAATTATGTTGTGAAAACATGCTGGTCAACCCACTCCGGAGATGAATTAATCAACTACTTCGTTGTGCCCCAGCCTAGTTACAATGCATCAGTAATTTATTCAACCGCTTAGTTTCTTGTCAACCTTCATGTTGACTATAGTCAGCTGTTTGGTTTGAGATGCTGCTGTTGGATGTGGCGAATCCATCCATCCCGAGAAGAAGATTAAAAGCAGCTGGTGACAAATTTCCCATCAGACAACACTGCTAAAGTCGTTTTGCACGTCTGGTTCTTCATATCTTTAAGCAGTAAAAACAACCCAGACAAAAGGGTTCACTTTTGAGGAGACAGGAGAGGAGGAGATTGATGGTTTAACTGTAATTTGTCACTCTGCTGATCATGCAGGCATCTCATGCGTCATGCATTGATATTTTATTATTCCACCGCATCCTTTGAGGGATCTGCACCACTTAATCGTTATTTTCATCATCCCAATGCTCTTTAAATGGCAAGCCATTCGTCACCTTTCGTCATATCCTGTTCAAGCTGGGTTGGAGGACAAACTACCGATGAGGGAGCTAGCTAGTGTCAAATGACGTAGGCAGCATATCTCATGTATACTTTACTGTTTTTACACATTTAGTATAAATGCATCATCACTCTGTGAAAGCTGACTAGCTTGTTCCAACATCAAAAGGCATAAGCAATGCTCTGCCAACTGCTGATACAGGAAAATGTGAGGTATTTTTGTGCTGGGTAATCTGCACATTAAGCTCATCTACATTTTGGAAAAATATAAAGCTCCAGAGGCTTGTACTATTCCAGTCAACATTGTGATGGCGGGGCCTTTTCTTTCACCTCCAATTACCTGATCTCAACTTTCCCTCTTCTGTAGCAACTTCCTGCTTCATAAATACACCATATTCATGTAAAACTTTGTTGTTGTTCCAGCGCAAAGCTCTGCCTAATGTCCTGAGGGGTCATGTTGCATGCATGCACATAGTTGCTTTAAATAAAAAAAGAAACTTTTTTTTTTCAAAGTGTACAGATGCTGCTTAGCAAGCGTACTGCAGTGGTCCCTCTCAGGAGTCTCCTCAGGAAAATTAAGCCGGCAGTAATGAATCTCTGGCTCAGGGAGGCGTACCGTATTCAGCCACACAGGAATAAGCAACAGAGTTTGTATACTTTTATGTTAATTTTGCCTTGCTTTTTTCATGGCTGGAATTCAGGTACTCAAAACACTGACCCAAATGAAGAGTTGGGGGAAAATTTCAGGAAAACACATCAAATATATCCACATATCGGAATATACTCAATTAAGCACAGAGTGATTTTTTTTTTTTTAATTAAATTAAAAATAAATAAATAAACTTAAATTATATCAGAAAGGCAGGACGTGAACAAATGTAACAGTTACTGATTGTAAAAGTACCAGATGGAGGAGTAGGATTTAATAAGCTTTGCTTCTTCCTACTCCTTTTGGACATGTGGAACTGTGAACTGATTATGTGATGCATTCAATTGTAACCTGATGCATGTTCAAATGAAATTAAACCATTACCATTACCATTACCAGTGTACCTTAGGGAGTACAAAAGTCAATAACCGCTGGGTGTCTAAGCAATAAACCAATCATAAAACATGTACAGTTGCGGTTGATGAATAACTGCACAAGATGGTCGGCATCCAGCAGCTTTATCTACCTCTGCATGCACTTCAAAATTCAGGAAATAATTAAATTTTAAACACTTATATGCTAGGACTACGTTAAAAAGCCATAGCATTTCAGTATGTGGAATCCAACTATGGAATGGATTGAGTAAGGACCTCAAACAATGCACAACGATGAGCCAATTCAAGAAACAATACAAGCAGTTGACGTCTTGAACCAGTCATGTTGTGCTATATATATATATATCACTATATTGACAGTTATTATGGTACCCATTATGTCATTGTATGGTCATATCACCTTGTACTTTGGTATGTGACAAAAAACATATATATATATATATATATATTTTAATAAATTAAAAAAACGTAAACTATATTAGGAAAGCAGGAAGTGAACAAATGTAACAGTTACTGATTGTAAAAGTACCAGATGGAGGGGTAGGATTTAATAAGCTTTGCTTCTTCCTACTCCTTTTGGACATGTGGAACTGTGAACTGATTATGTGATGCATTCAATTGCAATCTGATGCATGTTCAAGTGAAATAAAACCATTACCATTACCAAAATGTTGCTATACTCAGCTGTTGTTGTGAAAGTCTTCATCAGCGATATTAATGCTGGCTGAGCAGTTTATTTATGTTTATGGCAGTTACAACATTGGTACTGTTTTTCTGAGATTGACCAAATACAGTCGACCACTAGCATGGTTTCACTCAATCCAATGACAAGAGGGTCGGGGCAGAATGTGGTTCTTTTCAATTATTTGGCCACACATTTTTGTTCCCTCCTGCTGCTGCTAATTAAAATAATTTCACTGACAATTTCAATTTTAACCTTTGAACTGAGAGAGTGTTCAGTGTGGAGGTGTATGGGAAGTGGAATTAAGATGTCAGAGATCTGAATTACTCTGTGCAAGACCAGATAATCCATTGATGATCCAAACTGAACACAAGCCCATTCCCCATTGGAATCAATCCAATTCCATCAAAGCTTTTCAATGATCTAATGTTAGCAAGTCCGGTTCTTTCAAATAAATCACATGTCCTTTGGTGAAACCTACAGAAACAAGCTCCCGTTTCCACTGCTGCCACTGCTGAGATTACGGGCTTGCACAAGAAGTCCAAGACTTCAAAGCGGCCGGTCGCCTCTTCGGTGGGAACTTCACGGTCTAAACGATCCCACGGACATGGCGCACAGTCTCCCGTGTCCTGAGCTCCCCTGGACACCGCCTTCCCAAGTCAGCGGACACACACTGCATATATACATGGGACTGACACGGTCAACCTTGAAGGGGAAACGCTTCCTCGCGCACCCCTGATTTAAAAAAAAAGTGTGGCGTCTCATGTATTGCTTTCCTTCAATTTTTGAGCTCTTCTGCATTGATTTCCCTGGTCTGATCTAATCCTGGGTTCACACAGCTGAGCATTAACTAGAGCGAGTGATGCAGCACGTGAGAGGCAACCACAGAGACCATATATAACGGAATCAAGGCTTCAAAACCGTTGGTTCAATGTCAGATCACAGCTGGTGGGGGGGGGGGGGGGGGGAATTGAGAAGAATCTATACGTCGAGTAAGTTTTTTTTACGGTTTGCATTGTGCTTATCAAACCTTAATATCTGAACTCCAGCTTCCACAATGCCTCCCCGTCTTCCCCTCACACTATGTTTTTTTTCCCTACTCATGGTCCAAGTGGCTTGGATCTGAAATATCTGTCACAGTTGAAAGAAGCTCTTGCAAGGTCCCCGCTGTAAGCAATGCACTCCATCTGCCTTTAAAGGGGCTTGATTGAAGGGAGTTGAAAGGACTAGTCTCCATTCTCAAAAGGGAGGCGCAGGGACACTCCTCCTTTGCCACACCATATGCTGAAGCCTAACACTGTGCTGCTTTGCTGCCATCTAGTGCTCAGCGGTGGAAATTCAAGTTGGGCTAACCAATATGCATAGTCACTGACAAAAAGTCATTCATTCATTCATTTATTTTCTACCGCTTATCCTCACGAGGGTAGCGGGGGTGCTGGAGCCTATCCCAGCTGTCTTCGGGCGAGAGGCGGGGTACACCCTGGACTGGTGGCCAGCCAGCCAATCACAGGGCACATATAGACAAACAACCATTCACACTCACATTCATACCACTCACATGCAAACTTCACACAGAGGGTGGAATTGAACCCTGGTCTCCAAGCTGTGAGGTCTGCGCGCTAACCACTCGTCCGCCGTGCCGCCTGCTTTTATAGTTATTACACCATATTTCCACACAATAACTAACAATTTGGAGTTGCCAATTAACCTAGCGTGTTTTTGGAATGTGGGAGGAAACCGGAGTACCCGGAGAAAACCCACGCATGCACGGGGAGAACATGCAAACTTCACACAGAGATGGCCGAGGGTGGGATTGAACTCGGGTCTCCTAGCTGTGAGGTCTGCGCACTAATCACTCGACCGCCATGCAGCCTCTGACAAAAAGTCAACAATTCTTAAAGTTTGCCTTCTACAAGAGAAGACTAAAAATCCATCAATCGCTTTTTCCTGAGGGTCTTGGGTGTGCTGGAGCCTATCCCAGTTGACTTCCAGATGTGGTGTACACCCTTGATTGGTTGACTGTCTACATGTGTCCTGTGATTGACTGATGACCAGTTCAGGATGTACCCCGCCTCTAGTCCGAAGTCAGCTGGGATAGGCTCCAGCATACACCCAGCACAGAATATGTAAGGATGGATGGAATGAATGCTGTATATTCAAATCTGTTTGTGTCCACAAAAGTCCAAAAATGCAACCAATCAGCCCTGAGGCCGGTGCTTCTCAAGTATTGGTGTGGGCTCCCCTGGGGGGGAAGAACTGCCTCCATCACTTTTTACAGTGGTGTACCCCTTCGCCGTATCAACAAACTTATTTGGGGTGGAACCACTGCCTAAGGCTGACCGAGTGGTGGTTCTAGCAGGAGCCGTCCATATTTCATTTCCCACACGACTGGCATTGTGTATGACTTAAAATCGAAAAAAAGGTGAAAGCAGCAAATATAAATCTCAGGAAAAAAAGTATTTTTCTTTGCCCTGTTGGTAATGTTACATTTGTTGTACATGTCACGCAGCACCCACCCCAGTGATTCCGAATGACTTGCTTGTCTGTGTTGAATTGCAATTACAATCTCACACACGCCATCCCAATTAGATGATAAGAGAGTTTTGGAAGTGAAAAGAATGCTGGCTCTTTTACTGCTCTGCAGCTTGTAAATAAAACAGCTTTGGACAAGAAATTAATTTCCCGAACAGTTGTGTTCACTACAGTGGCGGTGAATTGCTAAGTGTGGCGTGACCGCCTGTGGGCAAAAGCACAAGGAGTACGTTTGTGTTGGGCTTTCTGCTTGGTAGCAGATGTCTTCTGCCAATTATAGTGTTTGTGTATTGTATGTGTGTGTTCGTCTCCGAACATGAACCGAAAACTACCTAAGCTGTGTTTCTTCCTACTCCTTTTGGGACATCTTGACTTGAACGTACAAAGTAACTTTGTTGAACAAGTTTTCTATAAACTAAACCATTACTTGATGTCCAGTGTGACTCTTAAGGTGCCAGGGAGTAATGTTTACAGCCAGCTGTATATACTATATATCTTGTTGCGTACCGGGCCCTAATAAGGAGGGTCAAAAGCGTTAGCCATCGAGCTAAAAGCCCGATCCGTCAACACAAATGTCCAGCGCGACTCTTAAGGTGCCAGGGAGTAAGGTTTACACCAGAAATGTGTTTTAAATTGTGCTGTCAATGATTGCAATTTTTAATCAGATTAATCACAGCTGTCAAATTAATTAATCAAGTTTAATGGCAGTGTCACAGTATGGCTGAAATACGGCAATTTTTACTGTATTTTATTAAAATAAATGACTGGGCAGGATTATATGCTATACTTTATTTTAAATAAAAACCCTAAAATAAAATAACACATCCTAGATCTGCATTAATTAAATATTTTTATTAAATACTTCTTGTAGTTAGTTCCTAAAACAGCTGAATGTGCTGAATAGAAATCTTTTTATACCCAACACCATCACTACCTTCAAGCTGAATTAAAAGTTTTTGAGGGATTTTCTCTTTATTTTGACAAGGGGTAACCAAACTTTTTGAAACATAGAGCTACTTTTTGAGTACTGAATAATGCTAAGGACTCCAGATCTGCTAGTTAGCAACATAATCACAATGCACAGAAACATAACATCGAAGCTAACAGCAGTGCAGTAAACACACTGAAATAGCATGCTAACAATATAATGAATGAGTGGCAATGCTGACGAAGCTAACTTAGCTCAACAGTTAGCTACCAGTTCGGCAGCTTTATGCTTATTAAGCCACACACCACAATACAATGTCAGGGTGCTAACAGCGTCTAAGCATTGAACCAATGAGAAGTAACCAAATCACTAATGTTTAAAGACGTACTGTGACTTGAACATGGAGGTCCGTGTGACGACAGCAACTCTCAAACCTGCGCGGCTTCCATGGTGCATTCAGGTGCCCATCGAGCGTCGTAATTGGAAGCGACCTTTAATGTTAACTAAAATTAAAGGAAAAAAAGAATGGGCACTAATAAAAAGTCTTTTGTACAATGTTTTGAAGCGTGTTGTTAATATATTGTTATTTCCAGTGTGATTTCCAGAAGAACTATAGCAGATATTAACTGAATACATCCTATAAGAAATAATACAAATCCAAATCTGTTCAAGAAAGCCAAAAATGTTAACACAAAACACGTTTTTGGAGTTTTTGCATGCAGAAAACAATTCAAAATCAATATAAATGATGAATAAAAGGGATCAATGTGTGCTACTTGCAATGCAAAACAGTTTTAAAGTGGTAGTTGATGTAAAAGTTTGATAACCCACTGCACTAAAATACTGTCATGCATGAAAATGACTTAACCCACCATGTTGAACGTTGCAAAATATTTTAAGCTAACTTTGATTGGAATAGCTTTTTGCCTTCTTGCATTGGAATATTTAATCACTAAAACTTTTTTACTTCAACCTCAAGAGAGAAAGCGGTTAGCTGTTAAAACCTTCAATGCTCCAAGGTCTCCTCGCCTGTGCAATCCACTGTGGCCACGCTCTCGCGCTAATAAGACTTGTGTGCCAGTTTTGACAGCTGTGTTTGCGAGAAAAAAACCTCTGGGCGCCAAGACCTGAACCACGTTGCCCTCCCCATCCATGCTGTTGCCTTGGATCGAGCCCTTGCCACACACGCAGATGCATAAATACACAAGCAACACCAGGGCTGGCAGAATATGACATGAACCCCCCCCCCCCCCACAAAAAAAAAAAGTCGCCAAGTGCAGACATTTAAAAAGGGCTCAGTATACTACCCAGCATACAAACCAATAGCAAAATGTCAATCTGAACAGCACATCAGTTGGACGAACAAATGTCAGCTCACCATTATTGGTCTAAAACTCCTGTTATCGTTTGTCCATCGATCTTTCTGTCCCATTGCATGCTAGACATTTGGACAGGTGTACTTTGAAGACAATGTATATTATGATCACTGCACATGTATTTGTGTGTAGTTATTATACAAATGGACTTATGGCCAATTACTTTAAGTTGTTTTGCTCGAGGATGACCATGTTTTTCAAGCAATTATGCTCCAAATTGACAGACATGTTCTTGTCAATCCCATAAAGGTGTACACCAAATTTGGTCATGATCCGGCTAATATGATGCCTCATATTAACTCACTTTAACTCAAATCTCAGTGTATAGACTGGTCATATATCTCATCTCGTTTCATATTATCTGCATACTGTATTGTATATAACTCTGGGAAAAACTGTTGATTTTGTTAATACTTGGGTTGTTTATATTGTTTATTTTTCTATATTGTGTATTTTGTACTGCTTAACTGATTCTGTACTCTTGCTGCTGTGCAATGCAAATTTCCCCACTGAAGGACGAATAAAGGTATATCTTAATCTTAATCTTAAACACCCTAAAGTTGTGGGAGAAAGTTAAGTCCGTCCAACTTATCGGGGTCAAATTTCGGGGTTTAAAGGGATAGTTTGGATTTTTTGACATCAAGTAAGGAGTTTGGCTTGTCAAAACAATATGCGTTCAAAAGAGTAATTCCTCCCCTATCACTACACATTGACAAAGACGCTTGTGTTTTCTTCACCGAATTACAACCAAAACTGGACTTAGGAGACCAAGTTTGGGGTTAGTCTCTGTTTATGGACGAGACTACTGATGGGGATGTTATACAACTTCATGTCAACTTTAACAACAGCGCCACCATGTGGTGTAACTGTCAAAACTGTCCAAAATGATAGCCCAGGCAACACCGTTTGATAGTGGTGGGCAAAACTGTTCATTTCAGTGAACCGGATCATTCCGGTTCATTCAGTAAAAAAATCCGTTCATTTCGGTCAATTGGTCGTTCGCCTGTACATAGACTCGGTTAGCCATGTCAAGTCAGTCGGGTCACTCATGTTCACGTTTGTTCCGACTCAAGAACGCAAAACATGTGATGACTAGTGGTGTGTCGTTCATGAACGAACAGGTCAAAAGAACTAGTTCTTTTTTGTGAACAGAATGAACAAGGTCACCGACATTGTCGGTGAATCTTTCGGTCTCCGTCTTTCAGTCAGCTAACCCCACCCACCCACAGAGCGAGTCCCGCCCTGCAGAAGGAATGGTGAACCGACTCTCCAGCCAATCCAAAAAAAAGCATTTGCAACTGAACGGGTATTTTAGGGGTGGTGAGTTCATTCATTCCGTTCACAAAAAAGAACTGGTTCTTTTGACCCGTTCATTCGTGACTGACACACCACTACCGTTTGACAACTATCCACCCTTTTTTGTTCAGCAGTTCCTGAGAATTTATCACAGCAAGTCTTCCAGCCCCAGACCATCACACTACCACCACCATATTTTACTGTTGTTATGATGTTCTTTTTTCTGAAATGCGGCGGTACTTTTACACCAAATGTAATAGGACACGCACCACCCAAAAAGTTCAACTATTGTCTTGTGACTGTTTCTTTTGACCCGTTCGTTCATGACCGACACACCACTACCGTTTGACACCTATCCACCCTTTTTTGTTCAGCAGTTCCGGAGTTGATGTGAAAAAGTCATTTGTGGCTTGAATCAGAGTTCCTCAGTCCTATATTGACACCACCGATAAACTGGTCTGGTAACCTAGCAACAAATACTCTCAGCATGCACATCATGGAGACGCTCAATCCAATCAATTTGAGGATGGAGACAAAATCCCATTCAAGAGGCTGCAGATGTTCTTTTTTTTTTGTTCCCTAAAGCACAGAGTGGTCAATTAAAACGCGGAGTTTAGTATATAAAAGGGAGTGACAATCACATCCTATTGCAGAAGGTCATTCACAGCAGCATAAATCAATGTCTACCTGGACACTTTGGTGGAGAGGAGGAAGGGGCGGGGGGGAGGAGGTGCACATCTCCTGGCACCAGTGTCACTTCAGCGTCATGGCAGCTTTGTGTTTGCACGTATTGTCTGAGTTGATTGTGAAATGAAATGCTTTGTCTCACCGTGCAGACAGAGCTATTCCCTTTTTTTGCTCTTTAAAAATGTCTCTTTTACTCCTGAAAAGAAATAAAAAGCCACAAAAAGTTTCCCCTGCACTCTTTGGTAAGATGTATGTGAGGCGGAAAGTAAACACAAAAAGTTCCATCTACGCCCACCCTTCCCTCGCCCCCCCCAAAGGCTACATATTGCAAAGCCGAGGTTTGACATTGAAACATTGCACAGCTTGGTGCCCTCACCAAAATTGGTACCGGCGTGGTCACACCGGAGCAGCCTTTTCAAATCAACTTTAAAAATGACCTTGCAGGACGGTGGCTGCTACTCAAGGTGCTGGAGGCGATCAATGCCCTCTGCATGCGATTTTACAGGACCTGCAAACTCATGACGGATTCATGATCCGTGTGCCAGTTTACGCTTTCCTCACTATATGCACTATATTAGCCTGTCGTGATAAACATGTCAGGCGGCTGTAAACACGCGGATGACGCCGTAGCTCTCACTCTAGTGTTACTCGGGCCGACTATCACGCGCAATAAACGCCACAATACATCTCAATAACTCGCCGTTTTATTGGCTTTGCACACAGCTCACATTAACATTTGTCAAGGACTCCATTATACTGTAGCCAACAGAGCGTTATTGGTTATTATACCTCATGTTTGTATTACCGTATTACCTCTAATACACTTGCACTTGCATTTATTTAAAAATTATTTCAAAGTAATAAGCGTTTATAATATTAAATGAGCTATTTAAATTGGTTTTGTTGTTATAAACATTGCAGATAAACAGGAAGGTCAGGCTGGAGTTAGCTAAATATTATATTATTATTATTATTATATTATTGTACCTCATGTTTGTATTACCGTATTACCTCTAATACAATTGAACTTGCATTTATTTTAAATTTATTTCCAAGTAATGAGCGTTTATAATATTAAATGAGCTATTTAAATTGGTTTTGTTGTTATAAACATTGCGGATAAACAGGAAGGTCAGGCTGGAGTTAGCTAAATATTATATTATTATTATTATTATATTATTATACCTCATGTTTGTATTACCGTATTACCTCTAATACAATTGCACTTGCATTTACTTAAAATTTATTTCCAAGTAATGAGCGTTTATAATATTAAATGAGCTATTTAAATTGGTTTTGTTGTTATAAACATTGCGGATAAACAGGAAGGCCAGGCTGGAGTTAGCTAAATATTATATTATTATTATTATTATATTATTATACCTCATGTTTGTATTACCGTATTACCTCTAATACACTTGCACTTGCATTTATTTAAAATTTATTTCAAAGTAATGAGCGTTTATAATATTAAATGAGCTATTTAAATTGGTTTTGTTGTTATAAACATTGCGGATAAACAGGAAGGCCAGGCTGGAGTTAGCTAAATATTATATTTTTATTATTATTATATTATTATACCTCATGTTTGTATTACCGTATTACCTCTAAGACATGGAAGACAAATTATTGTCTCGTCACACCTCAGAGTATTTGTGTGGTTGTTATCCTGCCCAGTGTCGTTGTTATGGTGGAGTCATGACCACTCACCTAAACTGAGGCAAGTGAGGCTTGAAGTTGTTGTGGGGTCTTTTGTGACCTCTTGGATGAGTCGTTGCTGCACTCTCGGGGTAATTTTGGTTGGCCGGCCACTCCTGGGAAGGTTCACTACTGTTCCATGTTTGTTGATTATGGATCTCGCTGTAGTTTGCTGGAATACCAAAGACATATCCACACATTAACTGGGGTATGGCGTCTAATCGATCGGAGGCTACTATTTGAAGACAATACACGTAGCACAATACATGTCTCGAGCGTTATTACGACAGATTCAGATAGGAGGAGTTGTGGGGGTGGTAGGTACAAAGCGGACTGCATTAAAAAGGGGGATTACAAGACAAAACCCATTTTTAGCAACGCAGCCGTGTAGATTCCCTCTTGGCAAGCGTGATAATAATTACTGATTGCTTTTCCAGTGCAACGCAATCACACCCAACGTAACTCAGTAATTACGGCTGATTGCTGAATGCAATCAATCAATGTTATTTACAGTGTCAAGGTTTAGTGTAACACATGCTTACGTGATTGACTTAATCCTTGTGACAAATGAAAATCCATCTCCTGCAATTATCAATAATGCAGGAGCTGGAGAGATTTAATGTGATGGGGGGGGGCTGTTGAGAATGTTGTGTTAATTATATGCTTGGAGACTTCCTCGGCTTCAGAAATAATTGTAAGAGCAGGAAAACAAATGAGGTTAGTCACAAACTACAGCCAAACTTGTCAGAGGTGGCTGCACAAATATTGCTTCAACTTTGTGAAGTAACAACGGCTTTATAGCTTTGTGGTGATTTCAAGTGGATCCGACACATCGATGTATTGCTAGCTGCTTCTAAAGATGACTATTTATTCAGTGCCCAATTACGGCACCAATTCTTTCTTTCGCCATACAGCCCTTTCAGAGCTCAAGGGGAGGGGGATTTGTGCCAGCATGAATTATAGCTGCAAAGCACGGCCGCGCTGTGGGATTCTCATCAAATTCACCTCATTCACACCTTGGCAAACATAAATAGCAGGAACACGGGGGCAGAATGCAAACACACTGACTTTTCAACTTTTTCTCCCTAAATGGCGAGTCTACACCCAACAGGATCCCACAACATCCGGCCATTACGCCTACAGAAAGACAAGAACATAAGACGTCAGGAGCGATTCATCTTCTAGGAAAGACTTTCCATGATTTCATAGCACATTTTTTGGCATACTCAAATTTGTGACTTCCTCCAAGCTTGCCTTTATGGACTAAAAGGGTCCTGGTATCATTCTAAACAACAACAACAACAATGAAAAAGGAACATCATGCCATGCCTAAGAAGATTCTACACCAGGGGTCTCAAACTCAATTTACTTGGGGGGCCACTGGAGCTTGGGTCTGGGTGAGACTGGGCCGCATCAGGTTTTCCAAAAAAAAACAACAAAAGCAACGCATTTATTAAAAACAAAAAAATAAAAAAAAAACTTTGCTTTGGTTCCAATTTTCTACAATAAAAGCTCAGATAAAACATTCCACTGTTCTCAAATATCTTGCTTTTAATTTTTCTACACAAAATAAGATGAAAAATAAATAAAAAAATCAAGAAAAAAGAAAATCAATCAGTAATAAATAAATAAATATAATAATAATAATAAAAAAACGGCAAATAATAAAAACTTAAGAAATCACATATAGTTGGTGGGTAGACAAATTATTTTTTTCAGCTTAAAATGAACAAAGCATTATTAGAGCCCTGTAGACATGACAAAACACGACTATAGTCACATTTATACTCTTTTTATTTACAACATATTGCGTAACTGCAGGGTCTTGAGACACATGCTAACTCGCAAACTAGAGAGCAACCAAAACGGTAGACTTCAAGTTATTTCCTTCAAACTTAAATAGCCAAAAACTTACCACTTCCACACGGATAGGGAGGATAACTATTAACAGTTATTTAACCTTTAACATGAACATTAATCAAACTAAATCATTTTTTCTGGGTACATGATACCATACAGCATCCATATCAAACTTGCGCGGGCCGCACTAACATTAAACTTTCATATCAAGGCGGGGGCCTCAAACTAGTGTCCTGCGGGCCACATTTGGCCTGCGGGCCGCGTGTTTGAGACCACTGTTCTACACTTTATCAATTTAGGCCATCAAGGAGAGCTTTGATGTTTTTAAGGCTCTACTACAAAAAAATTGCAGGAGGTCATTACTCAACATAACAGTTTGACTCATGCCATCATCTTAAAAACGGCATTAAACTCACCACAAAGCAGTGTAGCACTCACAGAAATATACAAACATGTACCAATATGTGTTTAAAATGGGGAAAAAAACGTTTAAAACTTTTTTTTTTTCATTTCAAACTTGTATTGGGGCGGCACAGCGGTCGAGTGGTTAGCGCGCAGACCTCACAGCTAGGAGACCAGGGTTCGATTCCACCCTCGGTCATCTCTGTGTGGAGTTTGCATGTTCTCCCCGTGCATGCGTGGGCTTTCTCCGGGTACTCCGGTTTCCTCCCACATTCCAAAAACATGCTAGGTTAATTGGCCACTCCAAATTGTCCATAGGTATGAATGTGAGTGTGAATGGTTGTTTGTCTATATGTGCCCTGTGATTGGCTGGCCACCAGTCCAGGGTGTACCCCGCCTCTCGCCCAAAGACAGCTGGGATAGGCTCCAGCACCCCTGCGACCCTCGTGAGGATAAGCGGTAGAAAATGAATGAATGAATGAAACTTGTATTGGTACATGTTTGCACATTTCTCAGGTATATCTTTTGAGTGTTAAGTTGCTGTGTGATGGGTTTAGTAAAGTGTTCTGCGAGTCAAACTGTTGTGTTGTTGGACTGGACTGCTTGTGATTGGCTCTTGCTTTAATCACTGAGTGGCTGAGCATTGCAAAACAATTAGTAGTCATTCTGAAATTCACAAGTTTCAACATTTAGAAATAAAAATGTAGCCACTGAAAATATGAATTCTCTGTCATATTATGACCAACTCCAGGCTTCTTCATGTGTGTTTTTTTTTGTCCCCACAAATCCTTACAGGGTCCTAATGGAACTTCAATTCACAGGCCCCACCCACCGCCTCATAGTCCCTAAAAGCCTTCAATTTATCCTCCAGCCAGGCTGTCCAACTTCCATTAGTCTGCCAACAAGCATGGTTTTGCCTCTTACTGCCATATGTAGTCTTTTGGGGCCCATTATAGCGACACATGTCACACCGTGTGACTGCTTTGTTTAACAATGCAGGTGTGGACACAGTGATGTATGGAGTCTTAATGTAAAACAAAAACATACATCCATCAGCACGTGTCCAACATATGAATTAGACAAGCGTAGGAGGCACGCAGGGGGGGTTTCTTCATGTTCATGCAAACATGTGGCCTTATCCGTACCTTACCTGTCACTAATGAACAACAATAGGAAGGCTCTGCTCTGCATGGCAGAGCATTCAATACCTCCAAATGCCATTGGCTCAAGGTTAATTGTTGTGCTGGGGCAGACACAAATAGCTTGTAAGTAACATGGTCCTGAGGCTGTTTAGAGCACATTTATATGTGTGTTGGCTGTCAGAGCCAGCAAGCCTCACCATTAATGTCAAATTGGCTGTGCATTCGTTTACACTACAACATAACAATCACAAATACAGTTTCCTGGGGTGAGCATGTTTTGAAATATTATTAGGCATGAAATCTACTGGGGCTGCACGGCGGTCTAGTGGTTAGCGCATAGACCTCACAGCTAGGAGACCCGGGTTCAATCCCACACACGGCAAGTTTACATGTTCTCTCCTCCGGTTTCCTCCCACATTCCAAAAACATGCTAGGTTAATTGGCGACTCCAAATTGTCCATAGGTATGAATGTGAGTGTGAATGGTTGTTTGTCTATATGTGCCCTGTGATTGGCTGGTGACCGGTCCGGGGTGTACCCCCGCCTCTAGACCGAAGACAGCTGGGATAGGCTCCAGCACCCCCTCGACCCTCGTGAGGAAAAGCAGTAGAAAATGAATGAATGACTGAATGAATAAAATCTACCAGGGCTGCACGGCTGTCGAGTGGTTAGCGCATAGACCTCACAGCTAGGAGACCCGGGTTCAATCCCACACACGGCAAGTTTGCATGTTCTCTCCTCCGGTTTCCTCCCATATTCCAAAAACATGCTAGGTTAATTGGCGACTCCAAATTGTCCTGTGATCGCTCGAAGACAGCTGGGATAGGCTCCAGCACCCCCCGCGACCCTCGTGAGGATAAATGGTAGAAAATGAATGAATCAATGAATAAAATATATTTCTGAATACACGTTAAAGAGCATAAAAATGTTGATCTTCCATCCATTTTCTGCACCGCTTATCCCTCGCCAGCCAATCACAGGGCACATATAGACAAACAACCATTCACACTCACATTCATACCTATGGACAATTTGGAATGTGGGAGGAAACCGGAGCACCGGGAAAAACACACAGGGAGAACATGAAAAACTCCACACAGGGATGCCAAATTCTCCCAAAACATGGCCACCCCACCAATCGGACCCCTAATGGCCCTTGTGCCGCAAGTTACGCACCTTTGATCTACATCTTGTAGTACATCTGCCATTTGTCTCGTTCACATCGCCCTGCTCCACTGACGGCTGTTTGTGGCCATTTAGCAAAGCCTGTTGTTTTGTTTCTTTCTTTGTGACCAGTCAAACTCCATAACAAGCGTGCAGGGAATTCATCACAAGCTTAAAAGGCAGTGCTGCAGCAAAAAAAAAAACAAAAAAAAAAACACCAAAAAATCATTTATTACCATCTGTGTGACAAAAAACACAATACAACCCAGCTTGGCTAAACAGCTCAGAGTGTAACTTTTTTACATTTAGGGACTTATTAAAGTCAACACTCTCCAATGCATAGCTGCACAATATCCACGGGCAATCTTAATATGCTTGATTATAATAAATGCAACTATAATAATGAGGAGACGGATAAGCATTTGACTGCAAGTCAGGCATTTTGTCATTTTAAAGCTGCAGAAATGCACTATGAATGCTATAATATCCCATTTATTACCAACAAGAGCGCTATTAGCAAGCTAGCTAGCTTGTGGAGACACCTTGGTAGGGTCCTCTCAGACACACTTGCTTAGAAATACTATCATTTTTTGCAATCATAATATATGTTTTTAAGGCTGTCCTGGTACTGTCCCGTTGTACTGTAGTGTTTTTGTATCCTTGTTAAAACATATTGCTACTGTCGCTGTATTTTTCCACACAGCCCTACAGCTGCAAAGTCTTCTTCCTCTTCTTCCATTTGGGTACCACCACAGATTACTTTTCGGTGTTGAACGTTTTGTCAACATGGTGGGTGTTGTCTGGGTATAAAACTTGCAAATATACAGCACTTCAGAGTCACACTGCTAGCGATGGAAGATTTACGTCAATTTTGAGTAAGTCCACAAAAGGTGAAGGGTGTTGTAGTCAGGGAAAATATTTACAATTTTTACATTTGGAACTAAACTATGTGTGGGTACATGTGTGGGCGCGTCTGCATGCGTTAATATTGCAATGTGTAACCTTCTGCGCGTGACTCTCCTCCATGCTCTACCACATCCTCCTTCCTGTCATGTGTGATTCATCCGTTCACATGCCACTTTGTGGACCTTTTTAAAGTAAAATGGACCTTCTGAAGTGAAATGCATCATCACCTCTTTTTTTTTTTAATGTCTTTGGTTTTGAATGCGTTGACCTTTTCCTGTAACATTGCAACTTTTTCCTCAGAATATTACCACTTGTATTATTGCACCTTTTTTTCTGCATATATATTATCCATCATACCCAGCAGTTTCCCCTCATTCATTCATTCATTCATTTTCTACCGCTTTTCCTCATGAGGGTCGCGGGGGTGCTGGAGCCTATCCCAGCTGTCTTTGGGCGAGAGGCGGGGTACACCCTGGACTGGTCGCCAGCCAATCACAGGGCACATATAGACAAACAACCATTCACACTCACATTCATACCTATGGACAATTTCTCCTAGCTGTGAGGTCTGTGCGCAAACCACTCGTCTGCCGTGCAGCCCAGTAATAAAATTATTTTTCATATTAAAAAAATTAATAAAAATACGTAAACTAATATAAGTCAAATACATCTAAATTAATATTTTAAGTATTTTTTAAAATTATTATATATATAATGTCAGTGTTTTTTGTACATTTATTTTTTGGCAATATTCATTAATTCATTCATTTTCTACCGCTTATCCTCACGAGGGTCGCGGGGTACACCCTGAACTGGTCGCCAGCCGGCCAATCACAGGGCACATATAGACAAACAACCATTCACACTCACATTCATACCTATGGACAATTTGGAGTCGCCAATTAACCTAGCATGTTTTTGGAATGTGGGAGGAAACCGGAGTACCCGGAGAAAACCCACGCATGCACGGGGAGAACATGCAAACTCCACACAGAGATGGCCGAGGGTGGAATTGAACCCTGAACCACTAGACCGCCGTGCCACCACTTTCCCCTCATATTTTTGCTATTTATTTCTTTTCAGTGCGACACTAACGCTTGTAACACTTCTTAAAATAAATAAATAAAATAGAAGTGCTGCTGTTTTAATGACCAAGACCACCTACTGTTAAAAGTGCATGCAAAGAGCATATGCATCCTTAAGGCTGCAGGGATGCAAAGCACCACGCTTCGTAGGGGCGCACACACACACACATTATGACTCTATAAATGAAAGTACATGTGAGCATTCAAAGAAAATAGGGGCCTTCTCTCCCTTTGAGGTATGAAACCGTGACAGAGATCCAGCCTACTTTCTCATTAGCCACCATCAGTCCTCATCTCAGTGATAAGGAGAACACCTGTCCTCATCTCAGCAGCCTGCCTGGAAGCTTCCCTTTAATGAGGACACACAAACACACTTTCTACTTTATTTACTGTGGCGTGGTTAGGCTTTTTTTTTTTTTTTTTCCAATGCAAAATAAGGACAGCTGTGAGATAACGCCTGCCCCCGGCACACAGGACAACACAAACAAGTGGTAAAAAAGCTAATTAATGTTTTGAAGTCACTTTCAAGGATGAACTCAAAAGTCCACGGGACATGTAAATGACATTTTCTATGGGTTATGTTCAAATTGTTTGGAAGATATTATCTATTTTTTTTAGAATCACTAGACAAAAGCTCAATGGAGTTATAATTTAGCAGACTCATTCATTCATTCATTTTCTACTGCTTATCCTCACAAGGGTCGTGGGGGTGCTGGAGCCTATCCCAGCTGTACACCCTGGACTGGTCGCCAGCCAATCACAGGGGCACATATAGACAAACAACCATTCACACTCACATTCATACCTATGGACAATTTGGAGTCGCCAATTAACCTAGCATGTTTTTGGAATGTGGGAGGAAACCGGAGTACCCGGAGAAAACCCACGCATGCACGGGGAGAACATGCAAAGTCCACACAGAGATGGCCGAGGGTGGGATTGAACCTGGGTCTCCTAGCTGTGAGGTCTGCGCGCTAACCACTAGACCGCTGTGCAGCCCAAATTAGCAGACTAATTCATAATATTATGAGAAAAAAGTATTGAGTGCATGAGAATGTTTCCTATTCCAACTGATCTTTCAAGGACCACCGAATATTGTGTTCCATGCCTATATAAACATGGAACCGACCAAAAGAAAGACTAGATACTCATCTTTCATCTGAAAAAAAAGTTTGTTTCTACCTTTTTTTGTTCTTTAGTAATCAGCAGAAGAACATACTAGGTACGTTTCAGGAAAATATCGGTTCCCGACTAACCAAGGGGGAAAAACATTTTTCTGTCATGTGTTTCTCGGTCCTCTCCTGGTCCCTGCCAAGGTCATATCAAGAGAATAATACATTAATGGGGAGTTGCATCATCACCACCGTCAGCCAAAAAAAAAGTCATTTTAAGTCATATTAATTACATTTTTCAATGGGACTTCGGGTTTATAAAAATGTATAACTCATCTTTGGTATTGAATGAGTTAATACAGTATACAAAAAACATGTAATATTATGGAAATTTCCCAGAAGAAACTTGTCATAGCATAAAAAACCATTTTGTTTATTAGAGTAAAGTTCTCATATTATGAGGGAAAAAAGTCAGAAATGTCACATAACGATCTTGGCTGATATCAGTGTCGGAAATTGAGATTTGGACAATATTGGCATATAATTTTTTGGAGAAAA
This sequence comes from Doryrhamphus excisus, assembly GCF_037039965.1. Lineage (NCBI taxonomy): Eukaryota > Metazoa > Chordata > Actinopteri > Syngnathiformes > Syngnathidae > Doryrhamphus > Doryrhamphus excisus. Next base: position 7,227,509 of record NC_136377.1, on the reverse strand, counting down.
AAAATAATCCCTATATACGTATATATATTCATTCATTCATTCATTCATTCATTCATTCATTCATTCATTTTCTACCGCTTTTCCTCACAAGGGTCGCGGGGGTGCTGGAGCCTATCCCAGCTGTCTTTGGGCGAGGGTACACCCTGGACTGGTGGCCAGCCAATCACAAGGCACATATAGACAAACAACCATTCACACTCACATTCATACCTATGGACAATTTGGAGTCGACAATTATATATATATATATATATATATATATATATATATATATATATATATATATATATATATATATATATATATATATAATATCCCTATATCCCTAATATAATACAGTATATAAAAAAATACTGCCACAATTGAACATGAAAATTTTTGTAAGTTTACTTGACATTTGTAAATTTATTGAGCAATTTGACATTTTTTTTAAACAATCAACTCATCATTGACAGTAATGAAGCTCCTCCTATAATGAGAAAAAATTGCTAGAAACATGATTAATTTAATACATTTTTAAAATATTTTAAAAAGAAAGTTGTGATATAAAAAAATACTCTGTAATATTATGAAATAAAAATGTTGTAGTATTACAAGGTGAATTGTTGCAATCTAACAAGGAAAAATGTGAATTTCTCCAGTAGAAATTTGCCATATTCTAAAAAAAAAAAGTCATTCTTAGTAAATAATCCTACTATGCGTGTGTAATTTGGCTGAACTATTGGTATTTGGTATGTTAGGTACTAAATGGTGTGAGAAATTTCAAGTCAAGGAGCAGAAGAATGAGCTTCCAATGAAATCCAGATATAACCTTCATGTAAAAAGCATGACTGCATTTGATGCTTTACGTCTTCCAAGCACCTGCAAATATGCATTTCCGTTTTTCCGAGTGTTTATTTACAGTGGTGTGTAGTGCTAGCATATGTATGTGTAGTGCTAGCGTGTGTGTGTGTGTGTGTTTGTGTGCATTAAAGAGCCCTGGCGCCATAATGTGGATATTAGCATGAAATTAAATGACTGCTGCATTACTGTTTAATGACTCCCAAACCAAATGAATCATTTAACAGGTTTCACCATCAAAGCCAAAGAACTCTTTGAACCCAGCGTTGGAAAATGAAAAGGGAGTGACAGGGGTTCGCACTAGGGGCCCGGAGACCCAGGTTTGAATCTGGTTTTCTGCAGGTACACATTCTAAAAAAACATTCCTGTTAATTGGCACATCCAAATTATCCATACGTATGAATGGTTGTCTATATGAGCCCTGCCATTGGCTGGCGACCAATCCAGGGTGTACCCCGCCTCTCCCCCCAAGTCGGGATAAGTGGCATAGAAACTACATGACTGGATTACAATAATAAAAATGTGAAAAAATATAATTGGGAATTTAAGAAAATAGTGCAAAAATACCATAGAATTTGAAAAGTAATAATTCAGGGAATAAATACAGTAAGCATTAATTAATCAAAGTCAATATATTACTATAATAAAAAGTCATAACATGTTCAGTTGTAAAGTCAAAATGATGGGAAAAGAGCAAGAACTCCTTTCTCGCTTCCTCCCTCCCTCCCTCGTAGGTTTGCTTGATGATTTATTCACTCGACACTTCTGCAGTCATCCATGCGTACCGTACACGTATACATTAAGAGCAAAGACGGTAAAATGCACCGTCTTCATGAGCAGACATTTGCTTGTGCTTGCAAATGGTCCGTAAAGTGGAGGTCAAAAAGTCAGTTGAGGAAGACGTACATTTTTTAACACGGACCATTCAATGCTACACATTTTTAATACAATACATTTCCTGTTCCATGGGTGGAAGTATCTGGATGTTGAAGTTCAATAGCAGTGACAAAGAATATTCTCATTGTTTGCAAAATGATGTAACGTAATGGAAAATATGACTTGTATGACAATAAGGTTGAATTTGAAGAGAAAAACTGCAACACGAAACAAAATATATATCATATACAATAAAAGCTGTAATGTTGTCATCATTTCATGAGAATAAAGTCAAATTTACGAGTTGTACATAGAGGTGAGTAAAGTAGTAATATTACTGGAAAATGTAATGTAATGGAAAATATGACTTGTATGACAATAAGGTTGAATTTGAAGAGAAGAACTGCAACACGAAAAAAAAATATATCATATAAAATAAAAGTTGTAATGTCAAATTTATGAGTTGTACATAGAGATGAGTAAAGTAGTAATATTACTAGAAAATATTCATTGGTGCTGCCGAGGCACTGCGATGATGTCAGCCTCCCTTTGGGCTCCTCTGGCTCCCTCTGGTGGATAAAGGCATCATCGCATTGCCGAAGGGGCCATCCATCCATTTTCTATGCCACTGGTCCTCCAATTAAATGCTTTTTTGGATGAAATGGATTATAGGAAAATGTTAATATACGTACGTATATATTTATTTAGTTTTAAACTTGTATTGGTACTTGTATAGTATATTTCCTAGCTACCTTTTGACTGTTAAGTTGCTGTGTGGTGACTTTAGTGTTATCTTCATTGTTAATCGTTATCTTAGACAGAAAATTACAGTATGTTAGTTGTAGGAGAAAGTTTACTATTACTAGAATTTTTTATTCAATAAGGGAAATATATATATTTTATGCAAAAATATTTTTAAAAAGTGGACTTAACTCATTCGCTCCCAAAGATCGGATTGATACATCTTTTTATTTTACTCTACAATAGAAGAGCGCATGTTTGGTGCAGTATTAAACCAAAAAACATGCAATTTATAAAAAAAAAATGCAAATGTGGAAATTGTAAATCATCGATGATGTTAAAAAAAAAGATTATTTTTTATTTTCATGTAAAACCACCATTTTTGTTGTTTTGGCATTTTGGCTAAATATATATGGCTAAATGTATGTCAAGTTATGCTTGAAATGCATCTTTGTGCAAAAAACATTTTTCTTTTGGTATATCCTGTGTCACTATAACATTTCATAACATAATTAGCAACATAACAGTGGCGCTAATTGACGGAATAAAATTGGAAAACAAAGACAAAAAAAAAACGAATAAAAAGATAAGAGTCAATGAGGATGCCCAGAGAACGGCAGGTGAGTATATGGAAATGCGTTCACTGATGATGCATTTGTGTTAACTTCTCTTTGTAATTTTGTCACGTGTTGTGCACAAAGTGGAAGAACAAACTCCTGCAGTCACTTTATATGCTAATAGCAGCTGTTATTTATTCGCTTCCATGCCGGGCGTCAGCTAATTTATTACAGACAATTAAAGGTTCGGGGACTTGTTCAAGGACACAAAGCCGGGAATTAAACCAGTCACCTAACATTTAGCAAAAGGCTACCTGAATGTTGATAGATTATACTTCAGTCTCCGATTGTATCTTTAAAACAAACACTTGCGTAACGGATGCCAGCGACTGCAGCTAAACCTCAATCCCTGACGCCTTAAGCGCCATACTGGATATTGAATTGACCGTTTGGGCTTTTAGCTCGATGGCTAGTGCTCTTGACTTTAATATTATGAGAAATAAAGTCAAAATAATGTTAATATCAATAATTTTAGGGTTCAAGTTGACATGTTTTGCACTACTTTGGCTAATCTATTCATTATCACGACAGACGAGGGCCATCATGCCCCCTGCCGTTTGACGCCCGTGCACAACCTGAAGCTCCATTGTTCCATTACAGGAAAAAAAAATGATAAAAAATAATAAAATATATAAATAAAATATAAATAAAAATAAAATATTGACATTATCTAAGTAGTACTTCATTTCTGATTATTGTTTAAATGGAAATGCACTCATATTTTATTCTTGCACCACTGATGAATGCAAATATTGATGACGAGATTCCAGGACTCTGTATTGTTATTGTTATCATGTGATATTATCAATCATATACAGTGTAGGAAGTAAAGTTGCCAAACTGTCCTCCCGAAGTATGAAGATATTTTAATAAAAGAAGTTTGAAATGCAAAAAAAAAGGCAATGGAACTCATACGATGGAAGATATCGAGCTGCCTGGAAAATTTCTTGGTGACTTTTTGCTCTGCTCTGAAGATCATTTTATTCTTATCAAATATTGTTTTCCTAGGGACAGAAACAGCAAGTTATGTGTAGCTACACTGCCCCCTATTGATTACAACTTTTTAACGTCTTTCATAGAATGCTCATTCCCCACGAAATAGAAATACCTTTTAATTTTTTTAAACACAAAAAACACTCACATATATGTATAATATTTTATGCAATAATAAACAATACTTTTCCTGGAACAGTATTTGAATTATGATGTCAATTGTGGCTGGCCTGTACAATATACTGTACATATCATTGAGGTGGCCTATGGCGCCCTCTAGTGGTAGTAATGAACCATTCATGCTTCTCTTTCCAATCTCTACTGATCCCAGCATTATTCTATTTCTATCTATGAATATGTATTTATGGCCATGAGAAAACTACATGTGCAACGATGACGTTTTGAGTTCAAACTAGCGATAAATGACAACTTTATTTACACTTTATTGGCCACAACCAGACTCCCATCTACTAACCATACAAAACTGAGGCGAGTCAGACTACAGCTGTCCTACCTAGTCACAACTGAGGTTATAGTGAAACTAGGCTGTCTTACCTAGTCACAACTGAGGCTATAGTCTGGCTAGATCTGTCCTACCTAGTCACAACCAAGACTCTAGTCAGAATAGAGTGTCCTACCGAGTCACAACTGAGGCACTAGTCCTACTAGAGCAGTCCTACCTAGTTACACCTGAGGCTACAGTCAGACTAAAGATGTCCTACCTGGTCACAACTGAGGCTCTAGTCAGACTAGAGTCTCCTACCTATACAAAACTGAGGCTAGCCAAACTACAGCTGTCCTACCTAGTCACAACTGAGGCTCGAGTCAGACTAGAGTCTCCCAACCATACAAAACTGAGGCAAGTCCGACTAGAGCTGTCCTACCTAGTCACAATTGAGGTTATAGTGAAACTAGGCTGTCTTACCTGGTCCCAACTGAGGCCCTAGTCAGACTAGAGCTGTCCTACCTAGTCACACCCCAGGCTATAGTCAGACTAAAGATGTCCTACCTGGTCACAGCTGAGGCTCTAGTCAGACTAGAGTGTCCTACCTAGTCACAACTTGGGCTATAGTCTGGCTAGATCTGTCCTACCTAGTCACAACCAAGACTCTAGTCAGAATAGAGTGTCCTACCAAGTCACAACTGAGGCACTAGTCCTACTAGAGCAGTCCTACCTAGCATACCAGAGGCTATAGTCAGACTAAAGATGTCCTGCCTGGTCACAACTGAGGCTGTAGTCTGGCTAGAGTCTCCTACCTCTACAAAACGGAGGCTAGTCAGACTCCAGCTGTCCTACCTAGTCACATCTGAGGTAATAGTGAAACTAGGCTGTCTTACCTAGTCAAATCTAAAACGCTAGTGAGACTACAGCTGTCCCACCGAGTCACAACTGGGGCTCAAGTCAGACTAGAGTGTCCTACCTAGTTACAACTGAGGCTCTAGTCAGACTAAACCAGTCCTACCTAGTCACACCTAAGGCTATAGTCTGACTAAAGATGTCTTACCTAGTCACAACTGAGGCTCTAGTCAGACTAGAGTCTAATAACCATACAAAACTGTGAGGCTAGTCAAACTACAGCTGTCCTACCTAGTCACAACGATCTGTCCTACCTAGTCACAACCAAGTCTCCAGTCAGACTAGAGTGTCCTACCTGGTCACAACTGAGGCCCTAGTCAGACTAGAGCTGTCCTACCTGGTCACACCTCAGGCTATAGTCAGACTAAAGATGTCATACCAAGTCACAACTGAGGCTTTAGTCAGACTAGAGTCTCCTAACCATACAAAACTGAGACTAGTCAGACTACAGCTGTCCTACCTAGTTACAACTGAGACGACAGTCCAGCTAGATCTGTCCTACCTAGTCACAACCAAGTCTCTAGTCAGACTAGAGTGTCCTACCTGGTCCCAACTGAGGCCCTAGTCAGACTAGAGCTGTCCTACCTAGTCACACCCCAGGCTATAGTCAGAGTAAAGATGTCCTACCTAGTCACATCTGACTCTTAAGTCAGACTAAGTCCTACCAAGTCACAATAGATGCTCTAGTTAGACTAGAGCTGTCATAGACAGACTCACAATTAGTAGTTTTTGTTAAATGCATGTATTATTATGTCTTATTGGTAGTAGTATCATCTATTATCATTAATAAAGACGTACTGTGATTGTATTTTTTGCACACTACGATATTTAACTCTTTTTTTAAGCATTATTACCTTTATGTAGGTAGAATATGAACATGATAATAGTTGGGGCAAATGAGTGTTTAGTTAAGCATGTGAACCTCCATGGATCGAACACGCTATGCCAGCCATGCTGAGGTTTTGAACACAGACACGTTGTCACGTACACGTACAATCTCAACAAGGACAAGAAAAGCACGCCACATCTCTGACTGGGATCAAAGCGTGGAGCTCAGACTGCGACTTTAGCGCCATAATGTGCTCAGTGGAGTGTACAGAGTACTCCTGACAGCATGAAGCCGCCTCACCCTGATTGGTTGCTGTGCTGCTAGTTAGTGGGAACATTCTTTGGACCCAGGAAGGAGGTTCCACAAAAGTTAGACCTGACACTTTTCTTCACGCACCAGACACAAACTGAAGGCACCAAGAGGAGCCCCGAAACCCTCCGTATGTGAGTTTTTCATATTCTTCCTACTCCTTTTCAAACATCTTCCATTCTTCACCTTTTGGCGGTAATCAACATGATAAAAACAATCCTACAACATATCTGCAACACCATACAAATATGAAAAATCTTAATTATAATTATTACATCTGCACCAAAATAAATATTGAACAAAATATTACTTCTCTGTGCGAAAGATGAGGATTTTTTTCTTTTTCTTTTCTGTTAAATGGGGATACTTATACTACTACTAATAATTATTAGTATTATATAATTAGGATTATTATTAATTTTATTATTATTATTTGCCCACCAATATTGCAATAATAATAATAATAACAATAATAATAAATATTATTATATTAGTCTGGTTGGTTGTATAATATACTATTAAAGAGGCACATATCGTATTAACTAAATCATGTTTACAAACAACAAAAACAATATTTGTTCAATACTGATCAATCTGATTCATAAGTTATTGTGATTTAAACCAGTAAATATATTTTATTTTATATTATGTATATTATATTATATAAATATATAATATATTTTCATGTGTTTATTGTTGTTGAGGGTGTTTGCCTACGGCCTAGAAATTACGCAATTGGGTGCCCCCTACCGGAAGTTATAGCTTTAGACAATAAACGCAGCCCATAAAGATAATATTTCAAACAAAATACACGTAAAAATATTTATAGTCTAAAGTAAACATATTGAGGACAATTGTCTTCCATTTGCAGCGTTTGTACGACCATTTTGTGCGCGTGAGCCCCGTATGTTTGACCCACTAACATATTTAGCTGCAGCACCATGACGTCACAGAAGGGGCGGGTCTTGGCGTAGAAAACACATCCTGCCCTCAATCCTGTCTGATTTTTTTTTATATACTTCCTGTCTTGTTTTTGCGCTTATTTTCTGCAGCTGCTCGGTTCCATTGCGCCATTTTATTCCTTGTTTTCTCCAAATAGATCTTATTTTTAATGCTAAAATGTGGCTTCCCAACGTAAATGACTTCCGGATTTATCTCTCCAACATCTTCTTTGTTCAGCTTTTTTATTGTTTTGGTAGCGATTGACTCTTTTTTTTTTTAAATAAAAACGTATAAATGCACCTTCCATCTTGGAGATATTCAACTTTTGAGCAAGAAGAGGTAATGTTTTAATCTGTTATTGTGTGGACGTTTGGTACGTGACGCTAGGAGCAACTGTGCAGCAGCTGCAGCTTGTTGTCCCGCCTTGATTCCAATGCCTTTCTCTCGACATAAAGCTCTTTACTACACGCACTTTTAGGTGTGCATGGCTTATTACTCTTGTTTGTTGAGCAGCAAAGTCTAAAAATGGCGATTATGTTCCTTTTTTTTTGCTTATCAAGTGCAGCATTTCCTGCAGCTGTTATGAGGCAAATCTATATTGTTACTTCCTTAAAATCCGTTTCGACAGACAACAAATGCTCTTTCGGAGCCATTAAACACCTATAAATACCTACAAATATGTCAGTTATTATTGTTTTTAGTGAGCTAGGTAGTGTTATCAGGGCATACTACATCAAAATAGCATGAATACATCAATATGTCACATAACATAATATCATAACAATAAATACAATGCAGGTGTGCCCTCTACTGGCTGGGAGCAGTAATGTATCTAAATCTTGCGTCCTTGCTTGAAAAATAACGTTCAATTTGTAAAAAATAACGTTCAATTTGTATATGTGCAATGTATATATTTGTGTATTTGTAAACCGTGTATTTTTAACCGTTCTTAAGTGTAAAAAGAAGGTAACCACAGTAAAATGTAAAAACAATAGACATTAACTTCAACAGTTGTAAAATGTATTCATACTAAAAAGTTGACTTGTGATGTGTTCAAGTGTCTTTTACCTCCAGCAGGTGCGTAGGCCCTGGTTGCCTTGTCCTGGCCCGGGTGGTGCCGGCCATGAAGGGTCCGAGCGCTGCAGAGAACCGCCACCTTCTCGGCCTCCTGGAGGCGGCACTGGTCCGGGAGGCCCGTCTGTGGAAGGTCCCCATCTTCAAGGGCGGATGCATTCAGGTGTGTGAGGCATTCAAGTACCTACTCAGGAAGATTATTTTGAATAAGATGGTGAAGCTCTCGTCTTTTTGGACTCCACAGGGTGCGGACATCTCGTCATCCCAGCACCAAGACATGATAGTCTGGCTGGGGGACATGAACAGACGCTTCCAGTTCTGTCCAGAGACCTTCGCCTTGGGAGTGTGTGTCCTCAACAGGCTGCTGGCCACCGTCAAGGTACTCAACTCTAGGATCTTCCCGCTGGTGTTGAACTGCTTAAAAGTGCGAAAAAACTGACAAATAGTTTGATGGAAAAATCAATCCGAAAAAAAATCTGTAGGAAAAACAATAGCAGTATATTTAAAAGTAATGGTGTGCCACAAGGCTCATTACCAGGGCCCTGTTTTTGCATATGAAGAACATTAGCAGTGCAAAAATTTTTGTCTTTGTGTTAAATTTTGTCTGCTATTACAGCTGGTCCTCGGTTTACAATGTTTTTGTTTACGAACGCGCCGCATAAATGATAACATTTTGGGACCTAAAAGACGATACTCGCTAGGGAAGCAGTTACAGTACACGCCAGCAGAAAAATACATGCTTTGCTACTTTTTGGACTTCCAAGCAGCAGTGCGGCAACGAAAAGGAAAGCCATCACCATGGAAATGAAAACATCATAAAAAGCTCACAACAAGTGGACACGCCCACCAATATTTACCGCTATTTTGGTCCCAATAAATCGACTGTGGCAAGCAAAGGAAAATGTTCTATTTGGGAGGAAATAATACTTTATAATGTAAACTCCATCAGTTGTTTGTACCGTCAGGCCCAAATGTACTTGCTACCCTTATAGTTATAGCATCCAATGTTACTTGGTAATGTTTAATTTCATTTGAACATGCATCAGATTACAATTGAATGCATCACATAATCAGTTCACAGTTCCACATGTCCAAAAGGAGTAGGAAGAAGCAAAGCTTATTAAATCCTACCCCTCCATCTGGTACTTTTACAATCAGTAACTGTTACATTTGTTCACTTCCTGCTTTCCTAATATAGTTTTTTTTTTGTTAATTTTTTTTGTTGTTGTCATCCTTGTATTTAGCAAACATCAACTGCTTGTATTGTTTCTTGAATTGGCTCATCGTTGTGCATTGTTTGAGGGTCTTACTCAATCCATTCCATAGTTTGATTCCACATACTGAAATGCTATGGCTTTTTAACGTAGTCCTAGCATATAAGTGTTTCAAATGTAGTTCTTCCCTGAGATCATATTTCTCCTCTCTTGTAGAGAAGTATTGGATGACATTTTTAGGTAATTGGTTATTTTTAGCCTTATGCATTATTTTAGCTGTTTGAAGATTAACTATATCAGCAAGTTGAAGTATTTGTGATTTTAGAAATAAGGAGTTAGTATGTTCTCTGTAGGCGGCATTATGAATTATCCTTACTGGCCTTTTTTTGCAGTACATTTAGCGAGTGAAGATTGCTTTTATAGTTATTACCCCATATGTCCACACAATAAGTAAGATGTGGTAGAATCAGTTCAAATTCAAAGTGTTGTTTATTTTAAACTCATATTGGTACTTGTATATTTCTTAGCTACCTTTTGGGTGTTAAGTTGCTGGGTGATGAGTTTATCACAATAACAATAAGTAAGATATGGTAGATTCGGATTAGGAAAAGAATGGGAAATAAGGAAATCATGTAATCATGTTGCGCTTTTCTTTTCAGGCTCAACCAAAATACCTAAAATGCATCGCTTTTACCTCACTGGTCCTGGCAGGAAAAATCAACGAGGAAGATGAGGTAATCCCGTTTTAAAATAATAATAATAAATAAAACCACACGTCAGCGTTATTTGAAAACAACACTTTTATTGGCTGGCGTTGCTTTGGAAACAGGTGTTGGGTTCGGTTAGCGCCCTGGTTGCTGAGAGCGGATGCAACTTTTCAACGGCGGAGATAGTTCGTATGGAGCGGATCATTCTGGACAAGCTGCAATGGGACTTGTACACCGCCACGCCCGTTGATTTCATTCACATTGTAAGTTTTTTTTGTTTGTTTGTTTTTAAGACAAAAACAGTTTGACTCCACAGGCAAGATAATGGTTGCATAACAGGCCAAGGCACTTTTGACCGACCCGTCCCCATCCTCATCCTCATGAAAGCATACACCGGTTTGTTTTGTTTGTCCAGATGATTCCGACACAGTCCCCCCCCTTTTCAAATCGCATCGGACTTTGATTGTTTAAACAGATTTACCTGGCCAGGAAATGCACTGATCAGCTTTGTGTAATCTCGCCGTGCAGCCGCAAGAGTCGCTAATCCCAATCACCAACCGTCATTCCCTTCCTAAAAGTGCTGAGATCCGTTCAAAAAGCCACAACCCATAAAAATGACCCTTTTTCCCTCCCACCCATTTCCTGGATTAGACTAATGCCCCTTTTCCACTGCACGGCACCTACTCGCCTGCTCCGTAGTCTCCACTTGGATGCCGTTTGACTCTTTAAGGAGCTCATTGTCAGCGAAACGAGGCGGGTACTGCGCTGTGGAAAAGCAGCATCATATTATTGAGGCATGTGTGCAGTCACCATTGTGAACCGACCCCCCCTCACCAAAACTTGGGTATTACAAAGACTTGAATATAAAGAGACGCAATAGAACAGTTAAAAAAATAATAAGAATAATAAAAATAAAGACATTTTCCTTTTTTTCTTATATATTCTGTTCAAATAAATATCTCCAAATAAATACTCTCGACTGAGACTGAACAATTATCTTTACCTAAATATCCCCCCCTTATAATAATTTGTCACAGACACGTCACCATGACAACAATAAGACGCTTTACCATACCAGCTGACTTGAAAAGGTAGATTCAGCCCCAAAATTCCCTTTAAGAATTTTTTTTTTTTTATAGAATAGATCTAAATTCCACTCAAAAGTGGACATGGCTCATTGTTGCTAAGGACATAAACAAACTCCGAAAGATACTTGAGAAAGGTGATGTTTTCCCTACCAAAATATCAGGAATATTTAGGTATCGTGGAGAGTATCTTTTGTTACCTTTGGGTTCCGACTCAGATGTGTTGTGATGGTTCCGAATGGGAGCACAGAAGAGCACCGCACATACAACACAATACAAACATGGTGCTGATTTGCAGTCAGGCCTACTGTGACGTTGGAGTGGTCCAGGGTGACAAACCGGGTTGGACAAAGACGACAATGACATCATGCGCTAACAATTTGGTTCCTCCGGTCTCATTCCAGTTCCACGGCCTGCTGGTCTACGGCCACCCGCACCTCATTCCGTCCATCGGCCTCAGCTGGGACCCGACGCCGAGTCCTGGCCGTCAGAAGAGGCCCCCGGGTTTCCAGGCGGCGTTGTGGACCAGGCAGGTACAGCACTGTATGGCCTGCCACCAGCTCTGGCAGTTCAAGGGCTCCACGTTGGCCTTGGCCATCATCACCTTGGAGCTGGAGGCGCTCACGCCCGACTGGTTCTCCGTCTTTACCGACCTGCTGAAGAAAGCCCAAGTAAGGAAACCGCCAACGAGGCAGCCTTCAGCCCCGTTTCTACCAAGCAGAACACGTCGGTTTAGTGAGCGGTTTTATTGTCAAGGGCACCAAAACCACCTTCAGAGTCTCCACTTTGCTCCTCCGTTGTCGGTGAACAGTTTGTAGATTCGATCTTCCAAAGGTTGGAGTCCCCGATTTCCCAATCATTCTTGGTAGCTTTGACTTTCTATAGAACACAGCCACATTGTCTTCCAGTTTACGTGGTTTTTAGCGGTTCCTCTGAATGTGACGCCTCCTTAGACCATGTAGTATCCTTCAGAATGTCGTAGTCCCTAAAGCGGTACTCCCTCCTTCGTTGGTAACCAAGACCTCACTCATCCCAAGGGTAAGATTGGGATATGTTACCAGGAAATCCTGTTAACCAGGTTGTGGGAGGTGCCTTTGAAGATGAAACCTCTGTAGAGAACGTAGGGTTCTGGAGGTTTCCGTCACCGAATCACCGGCTCCTCCTTGGTTTCTAATGTGTGGATCCAAGACTTTTTGAACGGCAAAGCTGGGAATATGTGAGAAGGAAAAATTCCCGAGAGGCCATGCGGTCCCAATTTTGAACAAGGGTTGGCTTGACCTCACTGTCTAAGGGTAAGGGTGAGATTATGCGATCAGAAAATCTCCAGAACCGTACACCGTTCCATTTAACACTGAAATTGGGACTTTTGTTTTGTTTGGCGTACCCAGAAAAATGGTAGGATTGGGAATTAGGATAGGATTAGATGGGTCCTTTCATTCATTCATTCATTTTCTACCGCTTATCCTCACGAGGGTCGCAAGGGGTATGCTGGAGCCTATTCCAGCTGTCTGGGCGAGAGGCGGTGGGGTACATCCTGGACTGGTGACCAGCCAATTACAGGGCACATATAGACAAACAACCATTCACACTCACATTCATACCTATGGACAATTTGGAGTCACCAATTAACCTAGCATGTTTTTGGAATGTGGGAGGAAACCGGAGTACCCGGAGAAAACCCACGCATGCACACGGGGAGAACATGCAAACTCCACACAGAGATGGCTGAGGGTGGGATTGAACTCTGGTCTCCTAGCTGTGAGGTCTGCACGCTAACCACTCGACCGCCATGCAGCCTCCTTTCTAACAAAGGTTGTCAAAGGTTGTTGGGAATCAGCTATAGATGGTGTAGGCTAGGTCTCCTGAAGGTTGCAGTTCCAAAAATGGGACTCCTTTTCCTTCTGTTCCTTGTTTGTGTCATGGGAACTGAAAAGTTGCCTTTGAAGTAGTCACGCTATAGGCCGCAGATGACAGATCCATGCAAGGTTTATGCTTCATGCATCTGGCCTACTCAGTGGAAACCAGTCAGATCTGGGTCTACCGTTCCAAACTGAACTGTGCTTGGTGGAAACGTGGCTGGTTTTCCAAAGACTTCCGGCAATTTTATCTATGAAGCTCCTGTACGTTACCTGCAATGGTGATCTGCATCCTCAGAGTTGGTGTTTGTGGTTCAAAGTACTTAGTAGGAGACTAAGATGAACGTTAATATTTGTCCTGTGGATTTACTTCTAATCTTCAAGGTGGACAGCGCCTATAGAACACAGCCACATTGTCTTCCAGTTTACGTGGTTTTTAGCGGTTCCTCTGAATGTGACGCCTCCTTAGATTATGTAGTATCCTTCAGAACATCATAGTCCCTAAAGCGGTACTCCCTTTTTGGTTGGTAACGTCCGACCTCACTCATCCCAAGGGTAAGGTTGGGATATGTCACCAGGAAATCCTGTTAACCAAGTTGTGTGAGGTGCCTTTGAAGATGAAACCTCTGTAGAGAACGTAGGGTTCTGGAGGTTTCCGTCACCGAATCACAGACTCCTCCTTGGTTTCTAATGTGTGGATCCAAGACTTTTTGAACGGCAAAGCTGGGAATATGTGAGAAGGAAAAATTCCCGAGAGGCCATGCGGTCCCAATTTTGAACAAGGGTTGGCTTGACCTTACTGTCTAAGGGTAAGGGTGAGATTATGCGATCAGAAAATCTCCAGAACCGTACACCGTTCCATTTAACACTGAAATTGGGACTTTTGTTTTGTTTGGAGTACCCAGAAAAATGGTAGGATTGGGAATTAGGATTAGGATAGGATTAGATGGGTCCATTCATTCATTCATTTTCTACCGCTTATCCTCACGAGGGTCGCAAGGGGTATGCTGGAGCCTATTCCAGCTGTCTGGGCGAGAGGCGGTGGGGTACATCCTGGACTGGTGACCAGCCAATCACAGGGCACATATAGACAAACAACCATTCACACTCACATTCATACCTATGGACAATTTGGAGTCACCAATTAACCTAGCATGTTTTTGGAATGTGGGAGGAAACCGGAGTACCCGGAGAAAACCCACGCATGCACACGGGGAGAACATGCAAACTCCACACAGAGATGGCTGAGGGTGGGATTGAACTCTAGTCTCCTAGCTGTGAGGTCTGCACGCTAACCACTCGACCGCCATGCAGCCTCCTTTCTAACAAAGGTTGTCAAAGGTTGTTGGGAATCAGCTATAGATGGTGTAGGCTAGGTCTCCTGAAGGTTGCAGTTCCAAAAATGGGACTCCTTTTCCTTCTGTTCCTTGTTTGTGTCACGGGAACTGAAAAGTTGCCTTTGAAGTAGTCACGCTATAGGCCGCAGATGACAGATCCATGCAAGGTTTATGCTTCATGCGTCCGGCCTACTCAGGGGAAACCAGTCAGATCTGGGTCTACCGTTCCAAACTGAACTGTGGTGCTTGGTGGAAACGTGGCTGGTTTTCCAAAGACTTCCGGCAATTTTATCTATGAAGCTCCTGTACGTTACCTGCAATGGTGATCTGCATCCTCAGAGTTGGTGTTTGTGGTTCAAAGTACTTAGTGGGAGACTAAGATGAACGTTAATATTTGTCCTGTGGATTTACTTCTAATCTTCAAGGTGGACAGCGCCGAGTTCATCCGCTGCAAAGAAACGGTGGACGAGTACCTCCATAGCTTGGAGTTCTCCCTGCCCGCCAACGCCATCTACATCTTTGACAGCACTTACATCCACGAAGGGGAAGCGGAGGAAGGAGAAAGAATCCGTAGGACCAGGAAGTTGCGCACCATGGATGAACCCGGTGACCCGGATGAGTATTACGACGCTTTTAGGCGTTTGTACAATGAAGGAATCGGCGTGGAAAGCGCTAACGTCAGTTCTTCACACGACAGCACCTCGCCTTGTCCGCCTTTGCATCCCGCCAGTTAACTCGGAGCACATTTTGGGGCCGCCAGCCCGGCATTATTGTAATTCCGTTCACGTGAAACAATGAACTGCGATATTGTTTCATGTTCACAGTGAAAAGCGATAAAAAGCTTGTTAGCTAAAAAAAATGCTAAAAACTTTGCACATTGTAGTTTCAAATGAAACCATCAATTTTTTTGACACCTTTACTGTCTTTCTGTGCACATAGCGTGCGATGCAGTACATTGACTGAAGAGAGGTCCATTTTAAGTTCTCAATTACTACGTATTTACTACTTTGTTTCAACACAGCTGTCCTTCTTTATTCAACGGTTTATGTCGTGTATAAGCTTGGAGTGTTCTTCAGGTGAGGAAGGCTTTATTTTTTTTTTTTATGTTTGAGGTGCTCTGGTTTTTTTTTTTTTACCTCCCCAGAGCAACGGTAGCACTTTTCAGATAAAGACCTATGTTTTTAAAAAGTTTTTATTTTCATTATTTTAGTTTTATTTTACTATTTTCAACAAAAGCTTTAATTTTTTACAACTAAATGCTGCATGTGATTTTCTTGAATTACCATATTGACCCAAATATAAGACACCCCCCCACCCCCAAGACTTTTTAGAATTTTTTTTTTTTTTTTTTAATTCAGGTCAATATGGTAAATCTTCATTTAGTTTTTAAACATTACAGCGAAACAAGTCATGGATAGAAGCATCCTATTTTATTTTGCTACAGTTATTCGTCCTTTTTTTTTTAAACTTCCATACACAAAAATACCTTTCCTGATTATGCTTACTGATGTCAGTTTCATTCATTCATTCTTTACAATGTGAAGTGGTTATGAATCTAGAGACCAATGTTCTTCCTCACATCCCGCAGGCAGCTACTGTACGTATGTATCTTTGTTCAAGTCTACATCACGGAAATAAAGCAATGACCTCAAGACTCTTGTGTTTTGTTTTTTTTTAAGTTCCTAACAACATGGAAAGAATAGTCCCTTTTTAGTACATAGGCCAATCTGACCTGTCCTACAATTCTACAACAATAATAATAATACAGAAGAGTTTTTTTTTTAATTTATTATTTTTTTAAGGGTGGAATTTTTAGATTGAAGACTTCTTTTAGCAGATTATATATTGTGTGTGTCAAACGTGTGTCATGGAAAACCGAAACACAGCAGGTTTTTATTTCCAGCCGGTCACTAAAGCTGCTAACATTAATGATAAACACAGTGCATCAATCCAATCACCTACTGGAAAAAAAACATGCAGCGTCTCGGCGCTCCACGGCACCAGTTTGATACATGTGCTAAAGATGTATGTCTTGGGATGCGTACTGTCCACAAAGGACCGCACTGTCAACACACTGTAGTCTTTTCCATCACACACTCCGTCTGTAAATATCTACAAACAGTCTTCACCTGTGTCGGCAGAGACACACAACACTGTGGGACGGATGTGTGCGGGTTTGAGGGGAGCGGATGAGAGCTTTCGGTTTATTTCCAACGGCAGTAAACACAGCTGCTCTTTATTTTTTGGCAAGCTGAGGCTTTTTAGGTTTTTCCTGAACGTGTGTGTGTGTGTGTGTGTGTGTGTATTGGCTTCCTCTACTGTTTATAATAAAGTTTCCATTACACCACTATGGACTTCTTCCATTATAATACTACTGCATAGTCAGATGGAGTACGCTCTAATATTCACATACAACGAATGAATATGAAGACAATAAAAAGCAACAACAATAAGGACATTCTAAACTGTTACACGGCAGTACCAAACAGCCTTAAGGTGACTGTTCATTAGTGGGTTTAAATCGCTGGTGTGTTGATGGAAACATCTCTCTCACATACACACACACACACAAAAAAAACAAACATATATTCATATAAAGTGTCCATAACAATAATAATTATAAAAGAATGATCCTGAATGAATAAATGATGGCCATTGTTGTCAAAGTGAATATTATCTCTCACCATGGAGTGGCATCGTCATCATCATCATCAGTCCATGTGCACAATGTCAAGATGGAATGTCAAAAACACAAAGAAAACACGTGTTGTTGATGTTGTGTGGTGATGGATGATAAATCCGTGGTCATGTGTGGGATGGGGAACGGCGGCCATAAATTAACTGGAAAAAAGAAAGAACATAAATAAAGACATAAATGAAATGAACCAGACAAGGCAAAACATTGCAGGGGAGAAAAAAAAAGGAATGGAATGACATTGCTAGCCACTAGAGGGAGCCACATACTATGTCATTGTCAGTATTGAGTCGCACAGATTAGACTCCCAATCTCATCAAAAGATAAACTCAAGCGTTCGGTCTTTACTTAAACTACCATCACCTTTAATTTGAGTCAATGCAAACTCTGGACACTAAGTGGCCAAAACATTAGGTACACCTACATCGATCCTATACAGGCGATGCAGTCGTCAGAGAAAGATATTCCGTTTTGATTGACACTAACATGACAGGTATGCAGAGTCTTCACCAAGGCAAAAAACAATAAAAATGTACGTGTATTAGTTAGCAGGCTAATCATTTTTAATTTCATAAATAAAGTCAGAATATATGACTGTAGAGGCCTGCTGTTTTTAAGGATCTACTGCAACAATAGCCTAAGTGACAGCAACTCCGTGAAAAATCAACTACAAAAATGCTCATCAAAAATCATCTATATGACTGCTGAAAAAAATGGTTAATCATAAAAATGACAGCAAGCCTCTGCTGTTTTTAAGGATGTACAGCATAAGACGGTAGTCAAACATCCTATCTATGACTATCTATGTATCTATATCCTATCTATATGACACGGGTTGCTGCTGTTTTTTAGAACCTACTGAAAAAAATGCTAGTCATAGTTCCTTTATATGACAAAAGAACTCCACTGTTAAAAACGTTCGGGAAAAAAAGGTAAAAAATGGTAATATATTCCTACAAATGACAGCAAGCCTATGCTGTTTTTAAGGATGTACTGCATAAACGGTAGTCAAACATCTTATGTATGGTAGGAGTGCTGTTTTTAAGGACCTACAGCAAAGTGACAGGAGCAGACAGCTATTTAAGAATCGACTGCAAAAACACAAAGTCAAAAATCTAATGACCGGGGATTTCTGCTGTTTTTTGGGAATCAACTGCAAAAATGCTCATCATAGATAATCTATATGAGAGCTGGTTCCTGCTGTTTTTGAGAACCTTCTGCAAAAATGCTAGTCATAAATCTTTTATATGACAGGAGCACTCTGCTGTCAAGAACGTTCTAAAAAATGGTAAAAGTTCCTTTAAATGACAGCAAGCCTCTGCTGTTTTTAAGGATGTACTGCATAAACGGTAGTCCAACATCCTATATATGGTAGGAGTGTTGTTTTTAAGGACCTACTGCAAAAACTATGGTCTAGTGACAGGAGGACTCAGCTGTTTAAGAATCGACTGCCAAAACACAAAGTCAAAAATCTAATGACCGAGGATTTCTGTTGTTTTTAGGAATCAACTGCAAAAATGCTCATCATAGATCATTTAAATGAGAGCTGGTTGCTGCCGTTTTTGAGAACCTTCTGCAAAAATGCCAGTCATAGATCTTTTATATGACAGGAGCAGTCTGCTGCCGAGAACGTTCTAAAAAATAAAAATGGTAAAAGTTCCTATAAATGACAGCAAGCCTCTGCTGTTTTTAAGGATGTACTGCATAAACTGTAGTCAAACATCCTCTGTAGGGCAGGAGTGCTGTTTTTAAGGACCTATTGCAAAGTGACAGGAGCAGTCAGCTATTTAAGAATCGACTCCAAAAACGCATCAAAAAAAATCTAATGACCAGGGATTTCTGCTGTTTTTAGGAATCAACTGCAAAAATGCTCATCATAGATCATCTATATGAGAGCTGGTTGCTGCTGTTTTTGAGAACCTCCTGCAAAAATGCAAGTCATAGCTCTTTTATATGACAGGAGCACTCTGCTGTCAAGAATGTTCTAAAAAAAAATGACTGTTTTTAGGAATCAACTGCAAAAATGCAAGTCATAGATCATCTATATGACAAGTGGTTGCTGCTATTTTTAAGAACCTATATCAAAAAGCAAAATATTGTTACATCATGTAGTGCTGTAAAAAATGATGGTGTCAATCAAAAGGAAGCATTTGAATGTATAATATTTACTGGCCCGCTAGTCATGCTGATAAATGATGAGGCTAAACCATTTCTAGACTTGATGATGATGCCACATATGACAAGCATAAATGAATATTTAACAGGATAAAAGTAAGAAGGTGATGATGATGACTGAGTGGATGACGCAAAACAGAAATAGAAACAAGTGCTAGATTTGAATCTCAAACAAGAAAATCCAGTCTGGTGCTTCTACCCGGGCATATCTTAACGGCAACGGCAGGCATCAACAGAAAACGTCAGTTTTTCCACTGTGCAAAGTCAGCTTCAGTGGTGTGAGAGTCGACCAATAATTAGAGCCGGGAGGAAAGAGGAAGAGGAAAGGAAATGTCAAGCAGGGTCGGGGAGCCTTTTATGGAAAACTCCAATGTTATATTACTTATTGTACTATCTTTGAATGCTGGGAGATGTTGACGGCTATAATGCTTGACGATAGATCAAATCATAGCAACCCGCCTATACGCCCTCTGGTGGTTGTGACATCATTGCTTCGAAAAAGTGCACTATTTTTACGGATAAATTATGATTAACAATATACTACTACTACTACTACTACTGGTACTACAAGACAAAAGGAGGTGAGACGATGAGAGACGAGTCAAAGAGGAGAAGGTACTGTAGTCGACTTACTTTTTCTTGTCCTTGTCTTTCTTGAGCGGCTGAGATAGAGAGAGCGTCTCGGCCGCCACCTTCTTCCTGTTGAAGGCGTTCATCTCCTCTTCCAAGTCGCGCCGCTTCTCCTCCACTTTCCTCTTCTCGTCCTGGTGCATGCGCTTCAACTGCTCAAACTTGTCGTGCAGCTGCACACGGGACAAGCGTTGATAATAGAAAGAAAATTCAAGTTAAAAATACTTATATTGATTATGTGTGATGTTATGTCGCATTGTAGTGTTACACTGTTTAACGGGGTTGCCATCAGATATCGTGCTGTAGACACTGACCTCTCGCTCCTTCTCCTTCAGCTCCGCTTCCGTCTCCTTAACTTTATTGACAAACATCTGTCGCATTTCTTCCTCTTTACGCTGCAGGTCTCCCAAGAACTCTTTCCTCTTGGCCTCATAAGTCTCCTGAAGACTGGAAAAAAAAAGACAATACAGTTAATAGCGTGCCCGGTGCTTGGATTTGCATCTCGGATTTTGCATCCCCCCCCCCCATACCTGAAGGGCTGGCTGTCTGGGTCGGTGTCTTTGAAGCCCATCTCCTCCAGCTTACAGCGGCGGTACAGCTCGTAGTGTCGTGCGTGGGTCTGCTCCCTCAGATCCTCCATGTTGACTCGGATCAGCATCTCTCGGAGTTTGACAAAGTCGCAGTGGCTCTCATTCTCCACTTGGAAGTGAAAAAACAGCACAAAGTCCGTCATTGGTTTTCTTCACGACCTTCACCAGAAACAAGGTTATTTGTTGGGAAGCAGGATTACACATGTGAATAGCAAACATGCTAAAGCCGCTCAAAGTCAATGAAAATGGTGTTTGCTCGATGTCTTATACTCAATGCGATTGCTCCACCTGCTAGTTATTAATAATCATTTCCGCTTTGCATAATAGAAATTACCAACACCTCTCAAAATAAGCCACAAAGTCCAAGATCATCATGTGCTTGCTTATGTACAACCACGGATGCACAATGTAGATTACATAATTGTGTTGTAAATGCAGTCAAACCGCCTGACAGTTATTAATGATAACTGCCACCTTGCATAATTGAAATCACCAAAAAACTATTGAATGGATAATTTCACCCTGCCAGTTATTAATGATAACCATAGATATACGTCATAAAATCTATTGAATGGATCATTTCACCCCGCCGGTTATTAATGATAACCATAGCTATAAGTACGTAATAAAATCTATCAAATGGATCATTTCATCCTGCCAGTTATTAATGATAACATAGATATACGTCATAAAATCTATTGAATGGATCATTTCATCCTGCCAGTTATTCATGATAACCATAGATATATACGTCATAAAATCTATTGGATGGATCATTTCACCCCGCCGGTTATTCATGATAACCATAGATATACGTCATAAAATCTATCGAATGGATCATTTCACCCCGCCAGTTATTAAATGATAACCATAGATATATGTCATAAAATCTATCGACTGGATCATTTCACCCCGCCAGTTATTAATGATAACCATAGATATAAGTCATAAAATCGATTGACTGGATCATTTCACCCCGCCAGTTATTAATGATAACCATAGATATACATCATAAAATCTATTGAATGGATCATTTCATCCTGACAGTTATTAATGATAACCATAGATATACATCATAAAATCTATTGAATGGATCATTTCATCCTGACAGTTATTAATAATAACCGCCACCGTGCATAATAGACCACTAAAACGATTCAAAATAATCCATCAGGGCAAAGAATGAGGGATTTGCTCAGACTCGAGCACAATTTAGATATATGTCATAAAATCTATGGAATGGCTCATTCCCTCCTGCCTGTTATTAATGATACCTGCCACCTTACATAATACAAATCACCAAAAGCAAGCTCAAATGAATCCACCAAGTCAAAGACTAAAATGTAAGTTATTATAACCACTATCTAATGAAAATAAACAAATAAAAGTCAGGTAAACTGCACTGATGCAGTGTTGTGTTATGAAGTGATGGCACCTGCTGAAGAGCTGATGATGGCTGTTAAACATGTGACAGTTATTTGCCCGGAATCCTCGAGTCTTAATATGCAAACCACCATCCTCCCACCTTCTGAGTGCCTTTCAACAAATGTGAAATGCTTTTACTGGCAAGTCAAGCTCCCGGCTGCATGTTCCAACACATTCCAACACAGCCCATCTGTCACCCGGTTGCTCTACGTCCGTCTCACCAAAAAAATAATAATAATAATCACACATCGTAAAACACTGCTTAACAGGGATGTGGTATCTTCACAGAAACACGAAAAATGGTCCAATATCCTGCCAATGAAGCCTAGCTGGTATTTGTGTGAAGGTGGGACAAAAAGAGCAGGATGTGCTTCCTGCCTGACAGACTGAAAGCAGGGTGGAAATGAATCCTGTGCGTCATTTTTGTTCCATTGATGATGATGATGGAATTATCTTCTGATCCTGATCCTCAGCCATTACAAAGCAATGTACAAATGATGTCAGGTAGGATACGTTGTGGCTTCCAACTAGTTGACAAGACATCTTAATGCAGGCAAAAATAACTTCCATAGGGTTAATGTGATCATCTTGTTAGTGGTGAAAGTCAGAAAGATGCCATCGAAGAGCATATTTGTGGTGTCATACGTGGTGGCGGTGGAGGACACGTGCAGCCTGATGGCACGTGTCCTTTTCCACATAACAGCAGGAGCCGCAGGGTGCTTGAATTCATCTACACGACAAGCTATGAGCTCTCAGGGTGGACACATAAAGATACAAGTGGGAAAGTACAGACTAGCATCATGTTGTATGTGCATGTTCATTAAATTCATGGTGAAAGGAACACTTTTTTGCTGACATAAAATGGACACATCACACGCAACACAGCTGACCAATCAGAGGAATGGCATGGGAATAATAATTAATCCATACTTAAAATTGATTGTGAAGTTGTGAAACTGGTGGTTAATTGTAGTGTAGCACTTGGCTGCAAACTAAAGAGATGCAATCAAACCTCAGTGATACTGTATCAAACTTGTACAAGCCCTGTACTGTATCATTCTGTGGAATCGGGTATCCGCTCAGAGCACCCTGTTCGATGCTGACTCATTGGCCCGCCAAAGGGGTCAAAGAAAGTTGCCAACAATTGATTGATTAAAAAAGGTGGGAAACACTATTGAATTCAAATACAAAGTCACTGTAAAGTACTTCCCTGCTTCTCACCATCTTCAATAAAGGTCAGGTAAGAAATGTCCATTCAAAAGTATTTTTGTTAATATTTTTTTGTCTGATTCATTGGATTTAAATTAGCTTGTATGGGTAATTGATACATTCAGGCTTAGATGGACCTTTTGGAATGAAAACTGAGGCATGGTACCACTGTAGTTACAGTATGTGTCTTAAAAAAAAAAGTAAACAACGGTGGGAAATTGACCTCCAGTGCTCTGGGAAGAATGATAATGGTCTACATGACATGTATATGAACACTGGAACTTGGTATCATTGGTAAAAAATCAAATAATATGTGTTTTTTTTTTAATTACAATAACTTTTTTATAACAATGACTTAGTCAGTTGCAAGTCAAAATAATAAAATTATACAATGAGAAAGCATACAAATTCAAGAATAAAGCTGTACAATTTTTGATAAGGTGGCAGCAAAACAGAGCAATTAAGATTAGCAAGAACAGATGAGCATGTTTTACCCTTTTCACTTCTTTTCATAGCCGTCTCAGGCAATGCCTGTAAAATAAATATAGTAAATATATAAATATAGTTTTTTTTGGGTTGGATTTTAATACTCCATTGTAACAGGTGTTACATGAGACGGCTATGTATGTGGCCAAAGGTTATGTTACACCTTCACTGTACTTGTAATCACATTATTTTATCATTTTATTCTATTAAAATGTGCGACTCCTCAGATTTGAGATGATGGTTAAGATGGGAAAGTTTGCTGCATGAGCACGCCATCCGTGAGGACAAACAACTTAGACGTGATGATGATGTTCTGCGGGGGCTTGGCTCGGGCTACTGAGCTCGGGCTGTTCATTTGTCATGTAACATTCTATTTGTGCTGACCACGGCCTTGCTTGCACGCACACAAACAGCAAACAGAAGTACACAAACAAGAAGCGAAGAGAAAGAGACAGAGAGAGAGTTGTCTTGCAGTGCAGCAGAGGGGGGGAAAAAAACTACATAGTCGTCAACTGAAAAAAGCAAATAACAGTCAAGTGCTAAATAGCTTCCATGTTTGCCTACAAATACGAGCTCAAGCACGGGGCGGAGAAATAGCTGAGAAAACATCTGGAGTTCAGAGATAACAACGGCAACATTCTTAAAGGAAAACACACACTGACAAAGCTCAAGAGTATTTCCCCCCCGTACCCGAAGTAGACAGTCCTTCCTCTGTCCTTCCGCCCCCTCCAGGCACATTTCTCATGGCTCTTTTTAGAGGTTAGCATAGCACATCTATTTGACATTTGCCTTCGACAAATTGTTTCCTCTCGCACAGAGCCTCCCTTCAGCTGGAGTGTGCGGCATGAAGGCAGAGCCATCAGTTAGCAGAGATACAGTACGTCATCTTCACAAAGCCTACAACCACTAAAGATGGTGACTTATTAGGATGGAGAAAAGCTTTGTAGTGACTCATGAGGAGTAAAAAAAAAAAAAAACAAATAAAAAATGTCATCCCAAGGACATGTGCCACATTGTTATTTTCACAACTGTTATTTTCAAGGTTGGAGAATGAGAGTGGTCACCGGATGAAGGACAAAAGGAGCAATAAACCTGCTGGTGATCAATTTCAACCCACATTTATAAGCAAAATTACAATAAAAATGGGGATAAATTGAGAAAAACACACACACACACACACATTCTCTCCCCAAAGCTCAACCCTGGGTGAGTGTCACTCTGCATGAAGTCAAAGTCACAGCTGTGGGCGCTCTGCAAAAAAATACATATCCTTCAAATGACAGTGTTCTCTGCTAAATAATAGCTAAGGCGCTCGTGTTCCGATTGGAAATCCACTTCCTGTCATACTGGACCTCAAGATTTGAATTCGAAGCAGCATTTGTGGGGAAAACTGTGGGGATCTGCAACCATATTTTGTCATTTCTTTGACTGTTTTATGTCGTTTTGTAAAAGCCGCTGCATACCAAATGCTGAGAATGGGAACAGGAAATGGTGAAAATACCAGTGACAACCCCACTGTATTATGGTGTGGATCCCAAAAAAAGGCTTACTACATGCTTCCTGTGTGCATTTTATACTTGCATGTATTCCAATGCATTGGCCACATTTATCCATGACCAGTGGTTTGCATGTTGGTCATGAGATCAGGAAGTTCGATTCTCGATTTTGGTAATACAATTCAGTAATTATGAAGTTTTTCCATTTGTGAGCATTGTTCAGGAGAAGGGTCGTCAGGGAAACCAGAAAAACAAAACTTGATCACATGCAAGCGAGGATTTCCATCAAATCCGATCCCTTTTATGGGATCTGCTGTTGGGTTTTCATTGTTATTAACCATTGGTGTTGCTGTATAATGTTAGCTTTGGCAGAATAAATGGTAATGTAGGACAGAACATTCCCTGAATCCCACTTGAAGTACTGCAGCAGTGTTTATCCACCCAACCGCCAACAAACACACACACCCACAAAGCTTTGAAACAGTTCTCACCTTGCACGACACCCCAAGGGTACTGCCTGGCCCTCACTGTTTTGTTGCCGACTTTCACTTCTTCCACGCTCCCCACTACGGCGAACGGCAGATGGGCCTGCATGAGTACAGAGGTCACGATAGTCAAGAGGTCACTAGGTTTCTTTGCACTCCTAGTGAACGCCCAGACGTTTTCCGTACACTCTAAAAATGAAAGGCGAAGGTGCTGCATATTTTGACATTTCATAAAACATAAATATATCTGCTTTGAAGTCAGATATACTTCAAGAAAAATGTTTCATGATATTCTGTCGGTGCAAAAGCGTGTTATTAATATGTACTTTGGTCTCCTTCTTATTAAAGGATTCTTTAACATCACAAGACAGGACGATTTACCTTACCTTTCTCAATACATTGCGCTATCATGCTAGGTGTTAGCATGCTAATGTTCGCATATTTTGCTATTTTACTTATAAGCACTTACCACTATCATGCTAGGTGTTAGCATGATAACATTAGTAAACTAGCATCTACCCATTTTCATAAGTAGACACTATTATGCTCAGTGTTAGTATGCTAACCTTAGCATGTTAGCATTGCTAGCATGCTAACATGCTAACCTTAGCATGTTAGCATTGCTAGCATGCTAACATGAATATGAACTTAAGCAGAAACTTGGTGTTATCATGCTAGGTGTTAGCATGATAACATTAATAAACTAGCATCTAGACATTTTCATAAGTAGACACTTATGCTCAGTGTTAGTATGCTAACCTTAGCATGTTAGCACTACTAGCATGCTAACATTAACATGAATATGAACTTAAGCACACACTTAGTGTTAGTATGCTAACTTTAGCATGTTAGCACTGCTAGCATGCTAACATGAACATGGATATGAACTTAAGCAGAAACTTGGTGCTATCATGATAGGTGTTAGCATGATAACATTAATAAACTAGCATCTAGTCATTTTTATAAGTAGACACTATTATGCTCGATGTTAGTATGCAAACCTTAGCATGTTAGCACTGCTAGCATGCTAACTTGAACATGAATATGAACTTGCAGACACTTGGTGCTATCATGCTAGGTGTTAGCATGCTAGCATTTCAAAGCTCTCTATGGTATGTTTTCATGGTCAAAGAATGTAAATATCTAGATAAAATAAATGCAAGACTAATATTTATGGTGTTCATTACAATAATTTAATTTATAATAATTTTTTAATGGTATTTTTAGAATGTTACGCAGGTAAAAAAAAATGTATGTGTATATATATATATATATATATCTATACAATAATGGGCTGCAAATGGCCACCAGGACCCACGTTGGACACCCCTGACTTAAACGCATGTAATTAAAAGTAGAAGAAACTAATTACTACTGTTTTACAGCAGGAGCCACTTCTCCGTTTGCCCACATGAGAAACAAACTGTGGTGATGTGATCTCCACCACAGGTCTGTTACCAGTTTAACATGCGGCTCAGTGGGGGCCGAGAGGTCTATTTTGGTGTTGTGATTTAACAACACACACACACACGTTGTCATTGCTTTGCTTCATTGGGCAACCATGCCACAACCCCCAAAAATTAGTTGGCATGTTGACGCCCAGTGGCCAGCTTGATTTTGGGTTTAGTGGCACATACTGGTACTGATGTCACCCACTGGGAATAGACGGCGAAGGATGAGCCAAATGTCAAACCAAACGTGTCTTTATTTATCCGTGGTGGAATTTCCCGCTCGTGAAATGTGCGCAGAGTAGTCATTATGAAATCAGATTCAAATTAACGTTTGAGGGGTACGGAGTTGTTCCCAAACATTTTACAGTGCCGTACATGAAGCCATTGTTTTTCATATTTGTTAATTTTTTTTTTTTAAATGTGCAGGATTTTTTAAAAATACAAATTTAGTGCTTACATTCATGGAGGAGTTGATCTCGCTGACTGCTTCATCATCTGTTGGGAACTGATATATTTGGACGCCGTTGCTCACCAGCTCGCTCATAATCTTTATTTTGAATTTGTGGAGCTCGCTCTTGGAGATTGTATCTGCTTTGGCAATGATGGGGATGATATTGACCTGAGGAAAAAAAGACAACAAACACATTGTAAAGTCAGTGCAAGATTCAATGCATAAATCTGGACTTTTTTTGTGTGTGTGTGAGATGTTTCTTTAAGCCTGGTCTGACATGCATTCTCACGCGTGATGTTATCATGCCTGACAGGTCATTTGCATATGTCCATTCCATGGCACCATATGCAAAACGTACTTCCTTTGGTGACAATGGTGTCAACAAAAACATATGAATATGTAGTGATGACTGGCAAATATGCTAATTTATAAACAAACCCTGATGATTAAACAAACAGGGTTTCATGTTCAATCAACATCAAATCTCCAGCTGGGGGGGGGGGGGGGGGGGACAATGACGATTCCCACAGAGTGGCACGTCAGTGAGTTTTTTGGGAGTGATATTACAGGCACTGTAAACCCTGCCGGACAGATCATTAATTACAGCAGCAATAAATGAATAAAGTGAATTCATTGTAAAAGAATAGTAGTAGTAATTTGCAGATAAGTCTCCATATGTGGTGGGTTCACATGGGGGGCAAATGTTAAAAACTCTTTGGGATAGGATTTCATTTCATTTTAACCAAAACAGAAAGAGGCTTCGCTACACATCTTAAAATAAAGTCTGTCTCTCTGCCAGTCAGCGACTGACATGGGAGCCATAAATTGTGTTTTTATTCATCAAGTTGGCTAGCCTAGCATGTTGTTGTTCAAGTATGTTAGCACTGTAGCTCATACAGCTATGTGAGTGTTGCTAACGTTTGTGTCCCCACTATTGAATGTTATGTTGTTGTATATCAGGGGCGTCCAAAAATGGATAGAAAGGATGCCAGGGCCGCTTTGATACTTGTTAAGCAATATGTGTGGATATAAGATGTTTTAGATATATATATATATATATATATATATATATACATATTTCAAGAAAAAAGGTGCATCTCAGCTCTGTGATATAGGTGAAAAACCATACTATTAGCATTAGCGTCGCTGTTATTGCCCCATCAAATCCTTGCGTTTTTTTCCCCAAAATATTTCAACTTTCTTCTTAAATAATCGTGCTATATTTTCTTCTCAGAATAATTTGATATTATTCCTATAGTATTTTTTTAAATAACAATTCCCCCCCAAGCTAATTTTCCTGGACATTACGACTTCAATTAGTTGTGATTGTTTTTCATAATATTGCTGCAACATTTTTCTTGTTACACCTTTTTCCTCTAATTATTTCGACCTTATCCTCCTAAAAATTACAGCTGTTATTTTTCCAACTATTTCAACATTCTTCCTGTCGATTTTCTTTTCATAATTATGACTTTATTATATTATTTTATTATATATTTTGACTTTATTGCCATAACATTCCGCCACCTAATTTTTATTTTTTGTTTTGTTTGTTTCTCATAATATTGAACATGTAAAAAAATATATATATTTAAATTTCATGCTACTAAAATGTTATTTTTCATCATAATATTACAACATTATTCTTGTAAAATTACATATTTTTCTTGTTAGATTATGGCTTTTTTCTCTTTATATTTTTGATTTAATTCTTAATTTTTTAAAATGATTTTTTTGTTTTTTCTAGTTAAATTATATTTTCAGAATGTTCTGCGGGCCAATAAAATAAAATAAAAACTTGTACCGCAGATGGTCCCCGGGCTGCACTTTGGACACCTGATAGATTGTGGCCACACTTAATATACATTATTGTGAACCCTCTGAAATGTATTTGAAATAGTTGAAAACAGTACGACATGG
Source organism: Doryrhamphus excisus (assembly GCF_037039965.1). Taxonomy (NCBI): domain Eukaryota; kingdom Metazoa; phylum Chordata; class Actinopteri; order Syngnathiformes; family Syngnathidae; genus Doryrhamphus; species Doryrhamphus excisus. The sequence goes on along the minus strand of NC_136377.1, from coordinate 7,197,719 downwards.
GACCTTTAAAGGCTAGTGGAATTAATTAATCTACATCCTACATCCAAGACAGTTTTCCAGCAGAGATTCAAGAATAAAAATAGACTCATTTAGAAAGAAAAGGTTATCTCTGCTCCTGCCTCAAAGCCTCGACTTGGCTTGAAAAGGCCGTCTCCAGGGCAAATGGGGAAGGAGGGTGGTATTTTGTACCCTGCTAATGAGGGAAAAACACCATTGTCTTGCTCTGACAGCAAATTGTGCAGACCAGAGGAAAAGCTGTTTGTGGTCCACTTTTCCCTGTTCTTCCTGTTCCTTCCAGTATTTCCTGGCTGACAGGAGAGCCGTGTCAGCTAAGCTTCCATATTCATGCATGGAAACTACAATGGAATCTCAAAAGCCAGACAAAATAAACACAATTTCAGATTGGAATCGCAAGAGACCTCTGCAACTGCGAATGTTCGCCGCAGGTTGACTCCATTTTACACTGGTTGACTTCTTTTTACATTTGCGTGTCAGTTAATAATGCTAAAATCTCTCTTTAAAATTACCAGTACAGTTTTTGTGATGGCAAACTGATTTTTTTTAATGGGGAACAGATGGAGGTTCCTGTGTAGGGGGGGTCCTTGTCCTGGTATAATTCAATAAATTAATTCAGAAGTCACTCAAACTGTACACAGAAAGGATAAAGGACATACAATACAGTAAAAAACAACAACACAAGAATGTAATGAAACAAGCAACAACAAGCATATTCTTTTCCTGTAACTAATGCATTTTCCAAACTATAAGTCACACTTTTTTTTCATGGTTTGGCTGGTCCTGCAACTTATACTCCGGAGCAAATTATATCTGTGCTCTAGCCAGTATCTGCTAAACCCATCACTCCTGTACTACTGGAGATTTACAATGTAAACATCAACTTATAAAGACAATTGAGAAAGAAAACCATATTCTACCATTATGATAAGGTGTTGCGACTTATAATATGGTTCTCAACCAAGTATCATAGTTACGGTCCAAAAATGTCATTTTTAATTAATTAACCTCCATGTACATATGCTTACATAGCCACAAAATTCCAAACTATGTACATAAACCAACAACCACCTTTACCATTCAAAAATAAATGCGGCTACCCTCACAACAATGGCGTTGCCCCCCAACAGCAATGACTTCCAATAACCGGTGGTGATTTATAACCAAAGGAAAAAAATAGCACTTTCACAGACTATGCAACATATTCAACATATATTTATCTTAAACACTTTGATGAATGGCGTGTTTATTTATTTTTTCTAGAAATGTCAGCCATAAAGAATTGGCTTGCAAAGATCACTCAACACTGGCTGGTTTTCACATGAAACGATATTTGCGTGACATCATGTGTATGGAATCCATAAAGCTACACAGAATATATGCTCAGTTAGCTTATTTGCTGAAGTTCCCTTTATTTAATGTTTAGCAAATTGTCTTGGTTTATAGGTGTTTTTTTTTTATACAACTCAGTTTTATGTAATTATTAAAGCACGGAATATAATTGGACACGTTCTACATTGAATTATACGCCAAAAACCATTCTTGGCCGTGGAGTCCTCTCACTGTTTTTAAATAGCATCAGAAGACATTTGGGAGCGTGCATCCATGCGTTGATAGCTGAGGTACGCCAGCAGGTTTTCAGTCACAAGCTGACCATCTGCTTTGTTGTGAATTTATTACCACTGCATCACTAGACACAATAAAAGCATAAAGCTGCCACTTTACCATACATAAATCAGCATTAGAATATTATCTCAGTAACCATTCCGTGCCGTATTTCACATTCCCTGAGACACTCCAGCGGTGGTGTGGAAAAACATGAAAATGTTCCTTGAATTATGTAGGCGAAAGCATGCAAGAACAACACAGAAGTGGTTTTTTTCTTCCTCTTGTGATTTTTCCATGCAGACAGATGGATTCAAATTCACGAGTGTAATCAAAGAACAAGAGGGAAAACCAACAGGTCTTTCCCAGCTACAAGGTCTTTTTTTTTCACACAAAATAACAACTTTCCTGACATCTGATAGGATGGGAGGTTCAAGCTCGCTCTTTGACTTCTATTCATTCGAAGTGAACGAGAAAGAAAACAACACCCGGCAGAGCTTGGGGGTGAAATACACACGACGACTCTCCCTGATACTGTTATTAGCTAACAATGGGTAACGGCTGTAACGGTTTGTACCTTGCTGTCCAGTTTCTTCATCGTGACCAGGTCCAAGGATTTGAGCGAGTGTCCAGTGGGGGCGATGAAGTACAGGCAGATGTGGATTCTGGTGTCGTGGTAGTTGAAGAGCGAGCGCTTGATCTTGAGTTCTTCCTGCAGGTAGTTTTCAAACTGGGTGTCGATGTAGTCGACGATGGGCTTGTAACTGTGGAAAGCCGCAAAAAAAAAAAACAAAAGATGATGGGGTTGTCACTAGGGGAAAGGCTGCTTTGTGTGATCTGGTTCTTTGCCATGAGACCTGTGTTGTGTTATGTTGCCCTCTGACCCCTTTCTCACAGTGCTTTTCTTTAAGTACAGTCAGGCAATATGTAATAACTTAGCATATCTATGAAACTGAAGTGTTTTTTGCGTGTTTTTTTTGTGATGCCACTACACTGGTGATGACATGAAATTGAGTCAGGCTTCTCAGTAGGCGGCTAAAACGACAATAAGTCAACATCTATAAAGCAAGTGGTGTTAATTCCTAATGTGAAGAGACTCCCAGCACCTTGCATCCTACATTTCGCCTTTCCGGAAAAATACGTACACCATGGATGTCCAAAGTGCAGGCCTGGGCTATTTGTGGCATGTTTTTATGGACCTATGGTGCATTGTAGAAATAAAAACAAAAAAAAAAAACAGAGTACAAAGGCATAATGTGACAAGAAAAATCTGAAGGTGTATGCATTATAGCTGGGACCCTTTGGTTTAGGGGGTGTGGTTTGCTTTAGGAGTCAATATCACTGTAGTAAAACGTATAATAGCACAAACTACATTTTGTTTACTGAAATTACACATTTGGTCACTGCAATTCTACATCTCATTACTGTATAGCAGGGGTCTCAAACACGCTGCCCGTAGGCCAAATGTGGCCCGCAGGACACTAGTTTGAGGCCCCCGCCTTGATAAGAAAGTTTAATGTTAGTGTGGCCCACGCAAGTTTGATATGGATGCTGTATGGTATCATGTACCCAGAAAAAATGATTACGTTTGATTAATGTTCATTTTAAAGGTTAAATAACTGTTAATAGTTATCCTCCCTATCCGTGTGGAAGTGGTAAGTTTTTGGCTATTTAAGTTTAAAGGAAATAACTTGAAGGCTACCATTTAGGTCGCTAGCTCTCTAGTTTGCGAGTTAGCAAGACCCTGCAGTTGCACAATATGTTGTAAATAAAAAGAGTATAAATGTGACTATAGTCGTGTTTTGTCATGTCTACAGGGCTCTAATAATGCTTTGTTCATTTTAATCTGAAAAAAAAACATTTGTTTACCCACCAACTATATGTGGTTTCTTTAGTTTTTATTATTTGCAGTTTCATTATTATTATTATATTTATTTATTACTGATTGATTGATTTTCTTCATTCTTGATTTGTTTATTTATTTTTCATCTTATTTTGTGCAGAAAAATAAAAATTAAGATATTTGAGAACAGTGGAATGTTTTATCAGAGCTTTTCTTGTAGAAAATCGAAACCAAAGCAAAGTGTATTCATTTTTCTGTTTTTAATAAATGCGTTTTTTTTTTTTTTGGAAAACCTGATGCGGCCCAGTCTCGCCCAGACCCTAACTCCAGTGGCCCCAAAGTAAATTGAGTTTGAGACCCCTGCTGTATAGGTTATTGTTTTTGACAGCAATTCTACATTTTGTTACTGTAACGTTTTGTTACTGTTACTGCAGAGTGGAAAAAAAGTTATCTCCCATTCCATGTGGAAGTGGTATTTTTTTTTTTTTTTGCTTCTTAGTTTGTCCTTCTTCCCCACTCAGTTTCAACCCCTTTCTTAAGTTTTGAATAAGTAATCTACAGGCTAATACGTTGTCTTGGTAGCGTGCAATGCTTAAAGTGACAGCCGTCTCGTATGTCCCTGCAGTAATCCCATAGCTTTTGTATTACAGTTGAGGAATATGTTGGAAACAAAGAATAATTGGATGGTAAAAGTGACTATAGGGGTGTTATTTCATGTCTGTAAGGCTCTTGTTTTTGATGTACAATATTTAGACTTATTTTGAACAGCACCTGCCACTTTTATATTTATATTGTTAGTCCCTGTTTTATTTCTATACTTTTCCTTATTCTTATTTTTACCTTCGACAAAATGCACCGTGGAGTTTGCACCCAAATTTCTTTGTGTGCAATACAATGACAATAAAGGCGATTCTGATTCTGATACAACAGCATCCACAAGCCTCTCGTATACCAACCCCCCCCCCTTCACATGCATCTTCAATCTTCTTGTGCGGAATGCACCGCAGTTGACCTTAGCGGCCCTGAATTTACAGTGCTGGGTCTCGTCTTCCACGAGCCGACAGAGGAGGCTTGCTATCAAAGGGCGTGAGAATGCCGTTTGCTGGTTGGCTTCCAACTTTGCTAGAAGACTCAGCTGAACGTAAAGACTGCTTCCTCCTCCACTAACGACCCCTCTCTCATTGTGTTATTCTCAGGCCCAGTGAGGATAGAAATATGTGCAAGAATGTGTGCTGCTTTTCTCATTGAAATCCTCAACAACATGAAGGTAACTTGGCCACAATAACTGATAACTTGGGTTCAGTAATGATGAGGCATTACCTTAACTTACACAGCATGTAGTCAGCCATTTCTGCAGAGTGGAAAAAAGTTATCTCCCATTCCATGTGGAAGTGGTAAGTTGTTTTTTTTTGCGTCTTACTCAGTTTGAGAGAGTTTGAGACCCCTGCTGTATAAGTTATTGTTTTTGACAGCAATTCTACATTTTGTTACTGTTACTGTAACGTTTTGTTACTTATCTCCCATTCCATGTGGAAGTGGTAATTTTTTTTTTGCTTCTTAGTTTGTCCTTCTTCCCCACTCAGTTTCAACCCCTTTCTTAAGTTTCGAATGAGTAATCTAGAGGCTAACACGTTTTCTTGGTAGCATACAATGCTTAAAGTGGCAGCCATCTCGTATGTCCCTGCAGTAATCCCATAGCGTTTGTATTACAGTTGAGGAATATGTTGGGAACAAACAATAATAGGACTGTAAAAGTGACTATAGGGGTGTTATTTCATTTCTACAAGGCTCTATTTATAAGTTTGCTATGCTCTAACTTTTCTATTCATTAATATTGAATTGGACTTTGCAGAAATTCACGTTTCACGGTCGACTGTGATATGATACGTTCACTGTGTTGCCTGTGTGAAAGCACTCATGGTTGAATCACAGTTTCGCTTTACAGTGTTCTGTGTGAAAGGCATAGGACAATACATGTTTTGCGGCATCTAAAACAGGTCTATCCTCATACCTGTCGTCTTTGTTGATCTGATCCCCGAAGCCGACGGTGTCGACGATGGTCAGCTTGAGGTGGACGTTGCTCTCTTGCAGGTCGTACGTCCGTGGGCGCAGATAGACGCCGTTCTGGTAGTGGCTGGCCTCTTCGTTCTCAAACATGGTGTTGAACAGCGTGTTCATTAGCGTGGACTTGCCAATGCCCGTCTCCCCTGAGGATGGTTGGAAGGGAGCAATGTGAGGCGAGACAGAGGAAGACAAGCGTGTGTGAGATGTATTGCTCACAGGGGAGCGATACATCTCGTTTCACTATAGTCAGGGTTCCAACCCGCTCTGTGTGTTTTTAGTACGTATATTTTTCGCGTTTCTGAAAACGTGGGGAGCGACTGGCAAGAGCAGAGTGTGAGCACATCACTCGGTTGCACAAGGTGTAACTATGTGGCCTGGCAGTGGGGAGTACACATAAAATGACCTTCCTAAAGTTCTAAAAATATGCAACCACCTCAGACAAAAAATCAAATATGGGACATTTTCAGGAAGTACTAGGCAATCAAAGGAAGGGTTTCTAATGTTAGGGTTGGGACCCACAATGGTGTTGCTGGTCAATTTGTATTGGACTGTTGATGATTTTGATCATAAGGGGACCCATTAGGCTCATGTGCACTCTTTTAGAGCAGCTACACACAATAGCCCGGGCAGAAAGCTTTCAAGATCTTCCAGGTTGTGCACCTCTTCCATGGATTTCCTACTTCCCACCCAAACGGCCTGTTTAATTTACTCCACCCCCGGCCCTCCTCCCGGTATGGCCACTCCAAAGTAATCGGTCACACTCCCAAGTGCTCCCGAGGATTTCTGTACAGCTGCCGAGCTCATTTTGTCTGATTACTTAGATAGAATAAACGCAGTTCGGACACTGATAAATTGTTACGTACAGTTTGCTCTTCTGACTCCTCAACATCACCGATAATGTTGGAAAGGCGTTGGATTTCAGCAACAGTTAGGCAAATTGTCAAGCTTCGTCCATGTTCACAAAACATTCCTGACCGGGAATCAGAAACTCCAACCGCTTCTGCCTGATGCTTACCTCTTTAGGAAAGCTAATCAAAATGATCCTTCCCTTAAACCGGAACAAACATTTCCTGCATACTATTTAACATGGTAAACAGAGCTAAGCGGAGGAGGGAGGGTGGGCCGACTGTGTATCTGGGCATGCCCGTATAAGAAAGTATGGGTTGCGTTGACATCAGTCGAACTCAAAAGCATAAAAGGTCCCCTTTAATGTTCCTAATTATGTGCTGATGTTATGACAATACGTGGAAACCCTGATGTAGAGGGCACATTTGGGGATTTGCTATGATATCCTGTGATGCACCAACAAGGAGGCATTTACTCACCAACGCAGAGGATATTAAAACAAAAACCCTGTGTGACCGATTTGCTGACCAGTTGGTCGGGCAGGCTGTCGAATCCAACATGGCCGCCCAGGTTGAGGCTGCGCTTCTCTTCATTCTATTAGGGCACAAAATAAAACACAGAAGGAGAAATATTAATATATACATTAACATAGTATCATGGATAACATTGGGTGGCCAAGGGTGCGAGAAAAAAACGTCAAGACATCTAAGTGGTTTCACCTTTAACCTTGCTATCTAAACAGGCACACAGAATGCGTGTCAGTGCTGCAGACTGCACCTTGAGATAAATGAGGCTAGCTAGTAGCGCTGTTCGTCTGGCTGAGCCTCTGACGACCGACCGACCGCATTCTTGAAGGCTGATGTCACCGTATGGCAGCAGACTTGAGAGCAGAGCTCGGCTAGACGTGACCACACTGCCATCTTCCAATGCTACGAATAGAAGAGCTACGTCTCGAACTAAATGTACGTGCTGTCGTAGGTCTAAACACAGAAAAGGTTCATGAGCGGCGGTGCTGGGAGTGATAGGAAGTCAGTGGACCATCCATCCCTGAGGAAACAACACAGTTCCCACACCAGTGTAAGGACAACAGGAAATGGCTACAGGGAGGGGCCTCAGGTGGCTCCCAGTGAAATAGGGTGGAAATTCGATGGCTTATAAATTGACCAGCGATTACATAAATAAGAAAAAACCCTGAACCAGGAGGTGTCGGAGAGGACCCCTAACTTACATCTATTTCATGACTACCTATTATTATTTTCCAAGGCTTTGGTTATAGCCAGTCTGATGTAGCTGCTAAGCAAGTTGGAAAATGAAGGCCAACTGGACCGCAACAGGAGGTGTCGAGAACAGATGTCGGTTCCGCGGGGCTTCTGGAGACTCCTCATCGGGACATAATTCAACATGTGACGAACGGAGGAACACCACCTGATGACCTCGATGACAAACCCATATGCACACACACACCTCAAAACAGACCTGGGGGCATCCTGCAGACTTATTCAAGTGTCACCTAAAGTGCAACATATCCCAATTTGGACACCTGTAAGGTGCTTTTTCAGTTATTCTGCAGAAAACATGTGATTTTATTCTGAGGACAGTAAATGTGCACGGAAATCCAGCAGTCCAGCAGATAGCAGTGACAATTGGGAAGTAGTGAGACTCAAGTGTGATTATTTAATTCATTTATTTTCTTTTTTTATTATTTTATTTTAATTTTTATTTAATTTTATTTAATTATTTAATTTGAGGAAGAATATTTTTCTTTTTTTCTCTCTCACATACTTTTATTTTTCAATCTCACGGATACCACAATACCATAACATTGATGTCTTTATAGCCATGTTAGCTTGTGATGACTGGTGTGGTGACTGCTTAGTTGGAGTTTCTTTCTTTCTTTCTTTTGTACTGGACGATGTACGATAGGATGACTAATAATGAACTGGTTGCTCTTGGCACGTAGTTGGGTGCCTCAAGCTGGGTCAGGGTGGTTGGATGTGGGGTTTTTATTCTGTGTAGACAAGGAATAATATATGTTTTGTTGGGATGAGGTTGGAATCTGGGTGGTTAGGGGAGTGGAAACGTGTATGTTTGTATATACATAGGTATTTTTATTTGTATTGATTTGGGTTGGTTTGTTGTGCTTTGGATGTTTTCATGTTCGAAATAAAGAAGGGGAAAAAAATCCTGCAAATTTGGCACATCAGAGCCATAAAAGCCCCTGTCTGTGCCTTTTACACAGACTACAATATAGTCCCAACCGTAGCTCTCCAACATAAAATAATTATAGATGACAACATCAGCACCAGCATGACAGGGCTTCCCTTACACACAAAAGGTGTGCCCCACATCTGATTCTACCTCCAAAGCTAGAAATTGCCAAGTCAGCTTTGTCGCTTCTCGATTCTGCATCGGCGATATTCACATGAAAGTGCAACCTGGAAAAAAAAAAACCTGCCTTGAGAGGCAATGTTAAGTTCTGATGCTATTTGAGGCCACAGCCTTTTTCACACAGAGATCCCACAACGGTTGACGGTTGACACAGCAATAAAACACAGAACCCAGAGAAACTCTGAACAATTTCACACAGCAACATAGCATCATCAGATGAGTAACAATACGGCTTTTCCTTCACTAATTTTGCCAGCCTGAGTAACCAGCATTATAAAACATTGAAAAACACATTTTGTTATATTATCTCAAATGCTGCCCAACCAAACTTTCCCTTTTGATTTCTTTGGCATCCGGTTTAAACTCCATCATGCCTCCATTTCTAAAAGCTAGAATTTTACATAACTGGCAATTTGTATCATGCAAAAAGTGAAGGGGAGATAAGGAATGACACAATCCAGCACTTTTTCGTTGTTAAATAACTCATCTGTACTCCCTTCCTGTTCCTCGATTCTCACACATAACCACTGCCCCGCCTCCTCACTCTTCACCGTCCCACAGGAAAGATAAAATAAATGAGTGAGGCATATTTATCTTTACAAGACTGTAAAGATAATATCATTGAAAGGCCAGAGACAAAAACACAATAAGTAGGGTAGCGTCTTCATTGAATCTGAGTGGGGTGCTCCCAATTGTAAAAAAATATATATACTAGTACGTATATACTGTATCTAAATGGTACTGGCAATCAAGCAGTTAAGTTTTTTTCTGTGGATGCACTACAATGTGGTTTTATTATGTTTTATTCTAGCACATGGGACAGGATTGATTGGCTGCAGGAGATAAGATTGCACAGTAGAGAAGCCAAAGTACCATGTGGAAGAGATTGAAAGTGGAAAAAAATGTGACAGCAAGCAGCCTTCCAATTGTCCTCACTGATGAAAAAATAAAAAAAACATTTATATCCAAGTGCCAAATAAAATATTGAATTTTTTCTGCCCGGTGACTAGTGTAGGATTCCACCATAGAAGCAGTGGGGGACTTCCCCCCTCCACCCTGTTGCTGCACAAAATCTGTTCAGGGAAAAAAAAACATGTAAAAAAATGTTCAGCCTTCATGATTGATGTTGGGATAGCTCACGATACCTAGGATCCAATTATGTGACTTTTTCTTTGGCTTATTTTTTTCCATTTATGACATACCACCATGCAGGCAATGATAAACTGTGTCTCTGTCCTGGCTGCTCAGTACAATATGTCTAAATAGACAATAGTGTAAGAACCACGGAATGTCAATTTTTATGTGACTGTTAAAAGACTTAAGTGCGAAATACTGCAGAGGACATAAAGTCAAAAAACAGATAGAACGTTACAAGTCATAAAACTATGTGGCATGACAACAAAGTCATAAAATGGCATGACAAAAAGTCAAGACATTGGAAGATTAAAGTCGTAATGTTATGCGTGTTACGAGTGTAAGTTATGTTGACAATAGGGGTGTTATTATATGTTTAGAGAGCTCTAATAATGTAAAAAAGGCATTCAAAAGGTCGTAAAGAGGTTTTCTATGCCATAACAATAAAAATGTTTCATTTATGGAGAAGAATCTTACTTCAAGCAAATTATTGTTATATTTTATATTTTAATTAATATAATATTTTATTATAATATTTTATTTATTATTTATTTTATATTTTATTATTTATTTTATATTTTATTATATATTTTAATATTATAATAATAAAAAATAGATAAAAAGTAACAATGTTACAACAATAAAGCTGTTCATTAGGAAAAATGCATAATACGGTAGGAGATAGTCGTATAGTTAAGAAGATAAGTTGTATTATTATATCATATTATAATATTAGAATATCTTTACAACAGTAAGGTAAAAAAAAATACATAAAAGTGACAATTCAGTCATAAGGCTTGCAGAGTAAAGTTCTAACATTCTGCTAATAAAGCCACAATGTTAAAGCCGTAACAATGACAATTGTGATCAACATCTAGAAATCTATTTCTAGAGTTTTGAGAGGCCGTCTGACCTCATCTATACTGTACGTACCGCAGATATTGACTCACTGGTTCACACGCCGGCAGTAGCGTTGGTGTCACTATTCATCCGCAGCGTTGACTTTGACAAGCTGGCCTCCAGGCACTTGTGGCATGTATGTTCTATAAGCACCACAATGCATCACTGATGACACACCACATCCTGTCTACGCTACAAGCCGTCTGACCTGAACAAGCTAAATAATTAGCTACGAGTCTTTGAATGCGTCTGGCAGTGAGACTTACTTGCTTAAAGAAATGGGATGAATTACCGTTTCAAGCATGACTCCACCTCCACTTGCCTTAGGTTGTTCTTGATGATAATTCCAGATTGCATGAAGGCCTCACGGGTGAAACAATGGTCTGTTGGGTCAGTAAGTAGCCCTTACATGGGGAAAATGTAGTTGGGCTTTTCATTATATAATAACAGCTGCAGCTAAGGCTTTAAGGACCAGGCTTGAGGTCCGTAGGGAAGCTGGTAAAGCACCCCCCCCACCCCCACCCTCTCTACAAGTGCAAGGCTGTATGATTCCTGCCTTTTAATGTGGCATGTTTGGATAAATGAGTGTCAAAATTGCCCTGAGGGCCACTAATAAAGGCTTGTTACTTTTCTCCCTGTTGTGTAAATGTGTTTACCTACTTGGAGACACAATGCTTTTGCAGAAAGTTGTTCCGCCCCCCTCCACTCCACAAGCATAGCAACAATTGTTCAATTTAATGTGTCATGAGCTGCAGGATTGTTTTGTGTGACAAGCATTGTGAGAAACTGAAAATCTGCTCGTGCGATATTAGTATTCGGATTGAGGATTTTAATACAGTTTTCTCATTCTTGTTAGTCTGTTCCAGTGTCAAACTGTCCTGTGCCATAACATTTTAGCTAGGGCTGTCAAAGTCAAACAGCAATTTTCATTAGCGGTATTATTTCTTTTTTGACGGCGAATACAAGAAGTGAAACATTACTGGGGCACTGCCTGTATTTTTTTTATTATTATTGTCATTTATACAGTGGTACCTTAGCATACAGGCGTCCCAACTAACAAGAGTCTTTTAGATGCATGCTTTGAACTGCAAGCTAAAATTTGGCTGCTAGTTAACCGGCAAGCATAGGCGAGGATAGCTATTTGGGGGCTTGTGTCAATGTGACCATGACTGAACATGAGAATAAAACGTATCAATACATCTTTGGTGGCAAATGAGTTCATCGATATTGAATATTTGAACCGATTGACAGACCTAATTTCACGAGTTTTGACACACATAAAATCCAATCCACTTTCACACTGGGTTTATTATTCCACCCTGGACCAGTCACCAGCCAATTGCATATACACTTTTGCGTGTATAAAAACGTATATAGAAACATTGCTAATTGTGCGATGCTGGCATTAGTAGTAACACATAGTGTGTATTTTCTATCCAATATTGATTATTTTCTTATTAATCTACAAGACAGGAGAAATATGATCTCAGAGAAGAACTAAATTTGAAACACTTATATGCTAGGACTACGTTAAAAAGCCATAGCATTTCAGTATGTGGAATCAAACTATGGAATGGATTGAGTATGACCCTCAAAAAATGCACAACGATGAGCCAATTCAAGAAACAATACAAGCACTTGATGTTTGCTAAATACAAGGATGAAGAGTCTTGAACCAGTCATGATGTGCTATATATATATAATCACTATATTGACAGTTACTATGGTACCCATTATGTCATTGTATGGTCATATCACCTCGTACTTGGTACGTGACAAAAAAAAAAAAAATACATAGGAAAGCAGGAAGTGAACAAATGTAACAGTTACTGATTGTAAAAGTACCAGATGGAGGGGTAGGATTTAATAAGCTTTGCTTCTTCCTAGGCGGCACGGCAGTCGAGTAGTTAGCGCGCAGACCTCACAGCTAAGAGACCAGGGTTCAATTCCACCCTCGGCCATCTCTGTGTGGAGTTTGCATGTTCTCCCCGTGCATGCATGGGTTTTCTCCGGGTACTCCGGTTTCCTCCCACATTCCAAAAACATGCTAGGTTAATTGGCGACTCCTAATTGTCCATAGGTATGAATGTGAGTTTGAATGGTTGTTTGTCTATATGTGCCCTGTGATTGGCTGGCCACCAGTCCAGGGTGTACCCCGCCTCTCGCCCGAAGACAGCTGGTATAGGCTCCAGCAACCCTCCGCGACCCTCGTGAGGAAAAGCGGTAGAAAATGAATGAATGAATGAATGCTTCTTCCTACTTCTTTTGGACATGTGGAACTGTGAACTGATTATGTGATGCATTCAATTGTAATATAATGCATGCTCAAATGACCATTATTTTTAGTTACTTACATTGTTTACAGAATCTTAACTTTAATGACGAATGATGACCGTTTCTTTGCTTTGTGAAACTTCAGCAAACTCTGACATTGTTTTAACATAACCAGAGGGCATGTTTGAATCAGCGGCGTGCTGTTATTCATGGGCCCGCACTCTGATCGAATCAATGAGAGACAACAACAGTTGCAGGGTAATTGGCTGCATCGATCGCCTCTCGTGGCCTACAAAGTTATCCCAAAAGCTACACCTCTCTGCAATGTGTGCCAGTGACACTCTCCCACCGTGTGGTGCCCTTTCGACACAAACCAGCCAACCAGGCAGGCCCATCAGTTTGTTCAATATGGTCTCACTTAGATGCGAAAAGTGAAGACAGGAAGTCAGACAGGCCCCAGCTGTGCAGCCGCCCAGCCGCTACCGCTGGCCTGTTTCGCTGCATTCTCAGCATTTTCTCCCCCCATAATCAATGCCCCAATTTTATATTCCAACATCCCAGTCAGCAGTACAGAGGCAACTGGGCACCATGAGTCCTTTAGCCTTTCCAGTGTCCACTTCATAAGCATGTCTCATAACACCCGCTTCATAATGCATCTTTAACAATGAACTACAATGAAAAAGGTCATTATGAGAATAAAGCTGTACTGTTACTATACTAGGCTCCAGCATACCCCCACAACCATAATGAGGATAAGCAGTATAACAAATGCATGGATGGATGAAAAAATAACAGCAATATTCAGAGAAAATGCCATTATGAGAAAATAGATATCATTTTCCAAGTGAAAAATAAAGCCACTGGGTCAGACATGATTTATTGCTGCAACTTATACATATTTCAGATGCCTTCCTGTCTTTTACGACAAACTGAGACATGCACAAACACTGCAAGGGGGTGGAAACGACATCAATAACTGGTGACAATATGAAAATACTCCAAGAATTAAATGCAATATGACAGGAAGTTGCAAGAAGAAGCCACATGACGTGCAGACACTGAGTCATTGATATCATGCACAGTGCTTTTCCCTACACAACTATTTAGCCTATTTAATAGTCTTTACCTGCTAGCTAGCTTACATTTTCCATTGATTTCATTGCTGTAAAAATCCACATGGAGCACAGAGAGACAATGAACACAAAATACCCTAACACAGAGGTGATTTGTTTGTTTTAAACGTCCAAAACCTGCTTCCACAAAAATCACTTCCACCGTGTGGGCTGAGCCCCACATTGGAGGCTCCCAACACGGGGAAAGGCTTAACCATACTACCGCTAACATTTTGCTTGTTTTTACTCCCTCTTAACAAATCACCACCGTGTATGTGGTATGCATTTATTGTAGGCGACACCTGGAGAAGGTTGACTCACCGAAAACACGTCCACGTCCGTGGCAGCCATGGTGCGGAATGTGTGCTGTTTGCTGTAGCGGACTGAAGAGGTGGGGGGCAGAAAGGGAGCTGCCCTTGTCGCTCTCTACTAGCCTGCTGCTGACAGAGAGGAGACGAAAGGAGAGGGAGGGGTGGAATGACAAGATCATTCACCTACCCATTGCTCTCGCGTCGCTTAAACAAGCTAGGCTTTACACTTCAGTGTTGATAGTCACACAATTACACTACAAAACGTATTCAGTTAGCTTCTACCGTTCTCCCCGTGAAAACATTTAAACCAAAAAAAATCACTCTACTTGTGGTTTTGTTGATTAGCAAGAAGCGTTTCGTTTTAATTGTCTCGACAACGCAGTGCATGGTGGGAGCTTTCCTGGAGCCTGGCAGACATCTTTGGGCGGGACAGGTCCGTCCCAATATGGCGACCTGTCAGGACCTTCCCACAACTCGTCCTCAAGAATGTGACACTGCAAGCCAAGACAAGAGAAGGGGAAAATATGTGTCAACAGTTGAGATGTATATCAGTCTTACTTGTTGTTTTTATTGTTACTTTACTTACATTTGTATTGCTCAATGCTGCCACCTATTGATTTGTGAAAGTAACAATATCCCTGTCAATTCGTTTGATGTATATATAGTTTGTATCAAACTTAAAGGTGTATTAATTATGTCATTTTTTCATGTTAGGAACAGGTGAAAAACACTATATATTGTGTTGGATGTCATTACAGTATACCAGTATTATAGTACTGGTGTACCTAATGTAGTGGCCAGTGAGTGGGCGTGTCCATAATTTAAATGCTTCCTATAGAGAAGTATATACAATATACATGTACAGTATACATCATACATAAAAACTTTTTAATTGCAGGCCACCTTGGGTTAAAAAGCACAACAACATACTTGCTCATGGTGCAACAAGAAGATAATAAAATACCTCCATAGCAAGTTAAATCAACTACTATGACTATGTGGGTGATTAATAACAACTAAATGCTAAACATGACGCATAACTGTTATTTTCAAATGGCCACAAGGTATGCTGGTTAGTCCAAATGCAACCATATGAACAATAAATTGGGTATCAGGAGTTTTTTTTATTTATACAATCTTAGCTCAGTTTAAGCTATTATATTTTTGCATAAATTCTGTATTTTGAATGCTAGGTGGGAAACTAAAAAGTAAAGACGTTGAAAGTAATTCGCTTCAAATGACGTCACGTCTACACCGGAAGATTCAGGTAGGCAGGAGCAGGAGGAGGAGGAGCCGGTCAAGGTGCGTTGACAGAACCTGCAGGAAAGAAAGACTTTTCCGTTGTAGTTCTTTTTTTAAAAACATGTTGTTGAGCCAAGAGAGCGTCCTGTCGGTCCTTCTAACCGAGGGTGGTCGAGTGAGGAAATCCGAGCTGGTGTCTCGCTTTAAAGACTCGGTGGACTGCGACGATGTGGCTGAGAAGGCTCGGAACAGAGAACTCTTTAAGACTTTTGTTAACAATGTCGCCTGCGTGAAGGAGAGCGAGGGTGTCCGCTATGTGGTGCTCAAGAAGACCTACCAGAAATGTCTGCAAGAGAAGCAGGAGGAAATGGAGGACAAGGAGGAGAGTCCACCTGAAGGAGAAGGAGAAGCGCTGCTGTCTCCTTTTGAGCTTGCATTGCAGAGGAGCAAAGATTCAGAAATAAAAGTGCAGAAGATGCTCACTTTTGTAGCCAAACCTGAAGCTTTACCCCTGATGATGCCCTCCATGGACCTCAAAGTGGACACCCCTGAAAGCCCCTTAAATACCAGAAGGAGACCACCTCCAGATGAGTCTAAAGATACCAGAATCCCATCTTCGGTTCCTCTAGACCAGGCGGAGCACGAGTGGCTGGTGAAGTGCGCCTCTGGTCACTGGAGTCAGGTCTACGGTCTCTTGCTGAGAGACTGCCAGCTAGTCCACAAACGGGACTTCATGTCAGGCTTCACCGCCCTGCACTGGGCCGCCAAGCACGGCAATGGCGGCATGCTGGAAAAGCTCGTCGACCTCTCCAGAGAGACGGGCATCACTGTGGACATCAACGCCAGGACGCACGGCGGCTACACACCGTTACATGTCGCCGCCTTGCACAAGCAGGACTACATCCTGGTAAGACTGGTGGCGGAGTACGGTGCCGATGTAAGGATACGGGATAACGGCGGGAAAAAGGCGTACCACTATCTGCACAAGGACGCCTCGGAGACCATCAGGGAGATGTTAGGCCAACCTAAAGTCCGGCAATCTGACGACGACAAGGAGGACCTGTTCCAGGATGTGTCCAAGGGCCGCCATTCTATAAGTCGCCTCTTCCAGCCTCATGTGAGGCCGCACAGGAGGGGCCACAAGCAGAGGGCCGCGTTCTTCTCACTAAGTGACGAACTGGTCGGCGACGAACGAGAGGACGGGGTCATCAGACACAGGATCGTATCAGACGCTTTTGCATAACTATCCTTCGTGGATCGTTTTTCTTAACAAACAGTCCTTCTGAATGTTCTAAACTCCTCTTTCCATGCTAGGGTTATATTCTACACACTCAAAACATTAATTGAAACGGAATCAACAGTGCCTCTGCTGGCTGAAGCCAAGTACTGCACTCCAGTGAGCATTAATCAGCAATCAGTGCCTCATTTCTGTGTATTTTCTTGCGGGATGGCCAATAATTATCAATACCAATAATTATTGGTCCGATATCAGTATCAAAATGTGATATCAGTTCATATCGGTATCTGATTTTTTTCCTGATGATGAAAATCGATATTAAAAAAATGCTGTAGACAACACATGTGTTCATTCCACTACATATCAATATCAGCTCATATTGGTATCAAAATCAGTTTTCAGCAAAAAATCCAATATCGGACATCCCTAGTTTTTATGTATCAGTCATTCTAACACAATAAATAATGGTGATGGTGCAAAAATATCGATATAGTGTATGTCTTTGCTCGCCTAGCAAACAAATAATTGGGTAAAATATCACCATGGCAATGTATCTTATTGTAGTATTAGTACACTAAAATTAAATATGTGTGTAGCAATGTCATGTCAACATCAACACATTAGGAACATTATTTTAGTAACCCTGCCTACCCCCTTGTGTGTGTGTGTGTGTTTTTGCCTGAGGTCAGCTGACACTAGCGTTCCCACGAAACACACACCGTGTTTGACGTCAAGACAATGGCTCATCTCTAAGCCTCAGGCCTTGTCATTATGCACAATATATTATTTAAAGAAGCTGTTGTTTGTCGCTGTTATGTGTATTTATTTTGGTCCGCTGGTCCTTTAGTCAGCCATTATTCCAGTATTTTCTTCTGATATTCTTTGTTAGAAGTTGACTGAATTACTGTAAATAAATTGGAGTTAAGAATAGTTACATTGGTACAATACTAATATAATATAATATTGAATGTTAACATTATTATTACTGATTAATTATCCATGATATACGTATATTTGTCCTGTCCTTAAATGTGTTGTGAGACCAGTGTATGCCTCTAGGGGTGCTAATGAGTCAATATGGTCTTAAACTAACCATGCTAAGCGAAAAAACTACACACTTCCTGTACTTCCCCCGGCAACAAAAAAATAAAGCCCACCAAGATTATCTTGGCTATAAATGCCCTTTAAAGATAATAATAGATTTAAACCATTGCAGTTATACAATTAAAATACTCACCACAGGACCTGTACTAGATAGTAAGAGGTGAAGCTAATGTTAGCGGACTGGTCAGTAAATATATACAGTAAAATGAAAAACAAAGTGAAATTATGTTTTTTTGTCTTATAAAATTGTTAATTGTAGTTTATAATTGTGGCGTTTTTGTGTGGTTGTTCCTCCTCGCCACTCTTTTGTCCGTGCTCTTCAGAGTGACACGCTACCCATTTAGTGTGCAATTAGGGAGACAAAGATGTCACTTGTGTTGACGTCCCTGTATTGCACGCATGCTGCCTTCACTGTCGTAGGATTCTTCAATTGATAGGATACACATGACAATACCGTACACATCTTGTTGAAATGTTGGCTTCCACTATATTGTAGGTGATATTATTGGATGTTTAGATTCGGATCAGTTTCAGACTTCTAAAAGGGAGAAAAAAAAGAATTAAAGAATTTAAAGAATTAAACAGGAAAGAATAAAAGTTGATGTAATAAAAGTTTGTCACCAGGGGAAGGACAGAAGAGTGTTCTTAATTTATTGACAGTCAAGCCAACAGGGTGGAATTTACAACTCCAAACAGGCACATGTGACTCAGCAGAAAAAAAAGAAGTGAAGGACAAAATGCCTGATTTGTCTCTCCTTCCTTGAGGAAGATTGCGTCAAGGACGTACGCGGCCCAAACTAACATTGTCTTTTGTGTCTTTCTCACAAATATTTTGGGATTCCTGCAGAAGACGAAGAAGAAGAGTGTTTGTGTGTCCTCCAAGACCAAAACAGTTCATCAAACTCCAAAAATTGACTTTTTTTTTAAACACATGATGCTATTAAATACATTAATATACTGTACAAAAAAGTCCACACCACACATTGGATGTTTTTAAGCCAAATGTGATTAAACCATGAAACATTAAAAAAAATACCACAGCAAAGAGGATTCTAACCTCTACACACACACATTCTGATGTTGAGCAACATCACTTGTACAAATCTGATGCGACGGCTATGACATTCGAGTAAAAGGAAGTAAAAAAAAAAAAAGAGGAATTGTTTTAAAATGCGTAATCTATTGAGAAATTAAATAGAGACCTACAGTAAAGTCTCGTTATATCGATATTCTCAGGAGTCGGAAAAAATACCGATATAACCGGACTATCCATATATCCGATCCTGCGCCGAACTGCATTAAAAGTGGGCGGATCTTTGATATGGCATGTAATTTTCTCTTTGAGTTCATGGATTGCGTATCTAGCATGCTTTTGTACTACAATAAATTTTGTACTACAGTAAATAAAAATAAACTTACGCTGTAGTGATTACCGGTTACCGGGACATAATTCACCCCGGAACTATCGATAGGGACGGTGTTGCCACCCGGAGGGGTAGGCGCGAGGGACGGGGGTTTTCCGCTTCCTGTTGTGGCTTTCATGTCTTTCATGCCTTTACGTAGCAAGAGAGTGCAAGTTAATGTTGGCAAGAAGTTTTCTCCCAAATTCGACACTCCGCCTCAGGCGCTTCAATGCATTAAATAAAAACGTCTTTACACTTTTTTAAAATTCAACCAATGCAAAATCCTCATACTTCAGCAGACAAAACCATAAACATTGTTGCAAAAAATGATTGCATTCATATACATAACACAATTCGGTTAAAGTCAGATGGGTCACATTTTTTTTCAACATTTATTATTTTCATAACGCACTCTTGCAACTCAGTACATGTATGAGTACATGTATGGAAAACAAAAACTGCAACGTTTACATTACTATTATTGTACTTATTCTGCAATACATACTTTAAAAAAATCTTCCATCTTCTTCTGCTTCCTCTTTTCACCTTTTAACACAAACGATTCAATATTGTTTAACATTTCTAAACAATCTGATGCATTTTCTCTCGACTCTAAGTAACCTCGTAATTCCATAACACTTTGCAACGCTTGTGTCTTCGTTGGAATAGGTGTGTATGCTATGTCAGTTGGTTCTTCATCCTCATCATCCTCATCATTCTGGGAATCTTCTGGGGCATATTTAGCTTGAATTTCTGCTGCGATATCCGCATCTGACAAGCTTCGGAATGTCGCAATGTCATTATCAACTGCAACATACGATGCAATGTCGGCGACTTTTAGCTTTTCAGCCAACACTGCAAGAGGAATGTTGTCTTCATCCTCTTTATCCTCTTCATCAGCTGCAGATGTTTCTTCACTGCTTTGTTCAAATTTGCAGTGACGGAAGCAGTTCTTGATGGTATTTTCGGACACCATGCTCCATGCTCTGGAAAGTGCCCTAATGGCATCCAAAACAGTCCATTCCAGCTCTTTCCCCTTTTCCATCGCTTTCATGACACCCTCTTCTAAAAATATTGTTCTGTAGTGGACTTTGAGATTTTGAATGATTCCCTGGTCCATGGGCTGCGTATGGCATGTGGTGTTCGGTGGCAAAAACACCACCCTGATGCATTTCAGGCCGTAGCTGTCTGGATTGGGATGGGCTGGACAGTTGTCGATAACCAAGCATATTTTCCTCTTCTCACGCCTGAGCTTCTTATCCCAGCTTTGAAGCCATTCATTGAAAATGTCTGACGTCATCCAAGCACATTTGTTTGCTTTGTAGGTGACCGGCAAACTCTTCACGCCACTGAAGCACCTTGGTTTGTTTGCTTTCCCGATAACAATGAGTTTTAACTTATCGGTACCAGTCATGTTTGCGCACGGCATGATTGTAAGTCTTTCCTTGGAACGTTTACCCCCGCGGCAATCTTCATCTTTGTAGACATATGATTTGTCTGGCTGCAGCTTGTAAAACAAACCAGTTTCGTCAGCGTTGTAGATGTCGTCGGGTTTGTAATCCCTCAGCAGGTCTTGCAGTCTGCCATTCTGCCAGTCGTCAACTTGCTCCTGATCCACTGTCTTGGCCTCTCCAGTAATTTTGCGTAGCTTCAGATCCTTCCGTTCTTTGAACCGATTTAACCAGCCTTTGGAGCATTTGAAGTCGTCATGGCCCAATTCTTTTGCTAGCATTTCTGCCTGGGTCTGCAGCATCACTCCTGATACAGGGATGTTGTGGTTCCACGCTTGCCTCATCCAGGTATCCACCGCGTCCTCAACATCAGGGTATGCTGCCTTTCTCATCCTTTTTGATGCAGGGCTGAATTCCAACGCTTCGTATGCTGTCTTTATTTTATCTTTACTCTTCAACCATGTTGATAAAGTATTCTGCGGCACGTCGAACTCTTTCGCAATGGAGGATTTGCTTCTTGTTGGATTCTCCTCCACAGCCACTATTGCCTTGTACTTCGTTTCGAGATCACGATTCTTACGTTTCCCCATGGTTGAAATTTGTGTTGAAAAACTGTATAACACAATTAAATACATGTACATGTATTTGTACGCTTGTGTCTTCGTTGGAATAGGTGTGTATGCTATGTCAGTTGCTTCTTCTGTTGCAGGCATGTGTTTGGCCAGCTATGTGGGGCGGGTTAAGCATGACCCGTGAACCAGGAAGTGCGGGAATCGGTGTGTGTGCTGTGCTCTGGTGGTGGAAGTGTGAAAAATAAAGTTGACTGGAAGCAGCCGTTCGCCGTGTTCTTTTTTGGTATTGAAATCCTTAAGCAAAGATTGATTTAAGCTGCTTTTGTATCGATATAAGCAGACCAAATTGGCTGGCGGGAGATGAAAAGGGCATCGTAGTAACCGGATTATCATAATAACCGGGTATCGTACTAACGGAACTAATTATATCATAAAAGACTAGAAATTTACCGGGAAATGAAAATAGTATCGTAATAAGTAGTAATTCGTTATAACCGATATCGATATAACGAGACTTTACTGTATTTCAAGTATTATGTGTCTTTTTTGTTAATGATTTTGTTTTTTTGTCTTTAATGTCACCGACCATAGCGTTTAGAATTAACCACAATAAAATATTTCAAAATAAGTGAAATATCTGGATGGAGTAAGGATGATTTTTTCCTAAAGAAATGTGCATTTATGTATTGTTGTTATTACTTATTACTATGAGAAAGTGCTTTCCTTTTGGTTTTTAGTGCCTTGTGACTCCATTCAATACAATCTTAAAGCTGATCAGCTCCTCCTTGTGGACACGCAAGGATCGTCAACGTCAACACCGAAGTCAAGGCACAGGGATTGAAAAGTGGCAGGATGTGTCTCCCCATGGGGCTTTTAGCGACTACAGACCGGTCTGTAGAAGACTGGGCATACCAGCTGGACCACTTCCAACCTTAGGTCCAAAGAGGGTCCCCCTCAGAGGCTCTTGGTGAGGGCGTCCAGCTGTTCCTCCCCCAGCCTCTGCTTCTCCTCCAGGTCCTTCTGCCGGATGAGCAGTGAGGCCTTGGTCTGCACGAAGCGCCGGTAGTCCAGCAGCTGCTCTCCGGACAGCTGGCGAGACAGGAAGGTGGACACCAGGCTCTCCCTGCGGTCCAGGTTGTCCTTCAGGTCAGATCATCGAGGGCTCAAAGTGTTTTGCACAAAGTTTGTACAGTTCCTCTGGAGCTTGTGATGCCAGATCTTCACGACAACAGTTAACCAACCATTGTTTGCAGCTGAAACCATAAAGCAAATAAAACATTTCAATGTACATAAAACTGGATATTTTTTTTCTATCATTGGCCCGCCTAGGTCATTAATAACAAATTATTTTCATTTTTACAATATTCCCAGAGACAATTAAGCAAAAAAGGTGCGGCCCAAAAATGCCCCTGGCCCGCACTTTGGACAACCTAGCTGTAACAGCTTAATTTCCATCCAGTTTTATTCTTCCATATCACATTTAAAAAAAGATGATTATATTAATAAAGGGTGAAATTCCTGACTCAGTTTAAAAGTTGTTCAACAAGGTGATCGCTATGCTAAGCTACGTTACCGCGCAGGGACGCGAGGTGTCGTTTATAGATATATCATTTACTAAAGCAAAAGTTTACAATTACGGTCTCTATTGGTTTTTATTACAGCGTCAAATATAGCGATATAAGGATTCGACCAGTGAATCAAGTTAATGTTAGATTCCCAGTTCGGACCAGCCAATGACTTGTGTCACTGACATCATGTTTAGCTAGCAGTGCTAGTGGATGAGAGCTAACATGTTCCTATGGGGAACTCGCTACTACAGCACATTTAACCCGGCAATACAAACGCTCTTACCGCTCCGGGTCCGAGGGAAAGCTGAAAAGTGGAGTGCTGTGGTCGGGTCCATCTTGCTGGTAATCACAGGAGTTCGTCATTTTAGAACGCAATGTAGCTAAGCTAGCTAGCGAGTCTGCTAGCTTAGCTTGGTAGTCTACTGAGCGAAACCTGCAGAAGTCTACAGAATCATTCCCCGGCAAAGATGTGTGCCACTAACAGTATATATGAACGCTATGCTCGCTTAAAGTATTGTAGCGTTGTGTGTGTTGTATTACGGGCTGTAGGTTCATGCAGGGGCGCTGGGGGGCGCTCATGTTCAGCTCGCGGTTTTGAAGCGGGCGTTTTGGGGACAAAAGAGGAAGAACGAGGAAAAAGAAGGGGAAGTTCGGTTGCGGTGCGCCGAGTGAGAGAGTTAAGTCTGCAACAGGCCAGAAAGTTGTGTTCTCGTGCTACACTGGATAATAAAAAACCATACAACGATCGAGCCACCCTGACTGTCGTCATTCTACGACGTTACAGTATTTTTGAGAAGCTCACACCCAACTACTTGTATTGTTAAAAAGTTGATGAATATGCATTTGCTCCAAATGAACTGATAAAAATCGTTAGTTAGTTACCGCTTTTAACGCTTTATTTTCGACAGCCCTAATTATGATATCTTCCAGAAAGATGCACTCCACATCTTTTATTATCTTCAACATGCCTTCTCTCTTCTTCACTCCCAATCCCAGGCTGGCTTTGCAACTCAGAATGCAAACATTACTCCCCCTACCGCCCATCATCTGAATTGCACCTCAGTACTATCACAGACGGTATCTTAAGTATAAAGTTAAATGTTTCAATAAATGAGCTGCTCTGTGTATATAGTCAATAAAAGCTTCCCAACATTTAAATATTTAAATTGAATACTTTGGAGTTATTCATCGATACATGAAAAAAAATCATGGAAAACATGAAAGTATGGCATTTCTGCAGTTTATTCCAGATGCAAACATCTGATATAAACATTTACAGTGCGGCCTTTGGGCCACATGCTACCAAAAAAAATTGTCACTTCAATGCTCAATGGTTGAAATATCATGCTTTCATGATAGAGCTTAGCAGCCATTATTGGAGCCCTCTACGACAATAATAACACCCCTATAGTCACCTTTACACTCACACTGCACAATACAGTAGACTTATTCAGTGACTAAACTGCAGGTCTGATCAGAACTAAGACGACCGGTCCTCACCCGGGTATGTCTTCATATAGACGTCAACCATTGAATCCAAATCATAACCGACATCATTGTTGATTTTCAGAAGGGCAAGACTCTTCGATTTGGCCGCGTCAGGAGTGTTTTCCATGTATGCCTTGAAGTGCTTGTACGCCACATCGGAACCGCTCTCCAGAGCCAACGTGGACAGGACGCCCAAACGTTTTAAGACTGCGAGCATGTTTGGGAAGAACTTGACGTCAGCTTGCTGCAGTGTTTCATGCAGGCTGGAGGGTAAGGTTTCTCCTGCGCCTTTTTTGCTCCATTTAACCCACCAACAGTGAAGCTCGGCGGTGAGCGAGCCTGCGTTCGGGATGTCATTTTTGAACACAAGCATGTTTTCTTCGTCAGGCTGGGTAGCCTTGTTCTGCTCTATGACCGAGGGAATCAGTGACAAACATCTCAGGGACTTCATGTGGTCGTCGGTGAAGAGTTCGCCGACTTCCTTGAGGGTGTGGTTGACCACAGGAACAGATAGGTGCTCCTTGTAGTAAGTTTCAGGTTGAAGGAAGTCTGATTGATGTTT
The DNA here is from genome assembly GCF_037039965.1 of Doryrhamphus excisus. Taxonomy (NCBI): domain Eukaryota; kingdom Metazoa; phylum Chordata; class Actinopteri; order Syngnathiformes; family Syngnathidae; genus Doryrhamphus; species Doryrhamphus excisus. The sequence continues at coordinate 7,172,600 of NC_136377.1, read as the reverse complement.
TCTCAAGAATGACCGAGGAAGTTCGACGGAAATCTCCATGGAGGCGGCAATGTTGACCGCCTCCTCGGTCCAGAACTCATGGTACACGTCAATGTTGTCCGACACCTCCTTCAGAGAGTGTAGCACTGCTTTTGTACTCCCTGCGGCAAAAAATATATCTGTCGCTTCCCCTTGAAGGTTCCTCCCAAATGCCCTTAAAAGCGTCATGGTGTTTTTCAATACAACCAACGCCATAATGAACTCAAAGTCTGACAGAGCTTTGGAGATCTCCAAAGCATCATACGTGATCTTGTCGCTCCATCGTAAGTCTTCGTTGTCGTGCACGCTGTCAACGCAGAGCAGCAACGCCTCAAGAACCTCCACCGCCACCTCAAACGCATCGTGTCTTCCGGTCCAGCCGCTGCAACAAGTCTCCTTCAGTTCCTGTACCTTCTCCTCCTTGTCTGGGTAGATGATGGAGATGGCGTGCTCCAACTCCAAACACAGCGAAGTGGACTGGTTGAAGAAGGACTCGATTTTCTTCAGGGTGCACATGACAAGCTGGACTCCTGACAAAGCCATGCCGCTGGCTAGCGATATGTTCAAGGCGCGGGTGGGTCGGAATGCGAACACCGCTAGTGGATACGTCTCCATCACTTTGGCGGCAAACGCTTTTATTTGAGTAAAGTGTCTCCAGGAGCATGAATGGGATTGGCCTCTGCAGTGCTCCATGTTCAAACCCCATTCATTGACCATTTCGGACAACAGTTTTCCAGGCAGAACGTCCGCATCTCCTTCAAAAGACAAAAATCCGACAAACCTCTCGCGCTGGTGGTTGCACTGATCCACGTAACGCAGGAACACAGGGAGGAACCACTCTTCTGAGATCCTCACCAAATCCTCGGTTATAATCGAGAAGAAGCCATTTTGCTTCACATCCTCCATCACCTGACTGCGGATGCATCTTTCGCACACGTCAATCAGCCGACTCAGCTGAAGCGACGAGCAGCATTCTGTGTTGGCGTCGTACGTCGTCTTCATCGCTTCATCCGCGCAACTCATGCGATACTGTAGCAACGCCTCAAAGTTGCTTAATCCGACAGGGTCCCCTTGATGGCGGTTGGGCTTGGTCACGGGAATGTTCTGCTCCCCTAACAGTATGAGGGCCTCAAATAATGACCGCAGATATTCTTTGTGTTTGTCTTCTTCTGAAGAGGCTTTAGGATCCTCTGTATTCGCTTCAGCTTGACACGTTTTGATTTCTGCAGGGGGGGGGGTGAATAAGTTAGATAGATAAGATGGAGAAGAAAGATAAGAGAGTGCTTCTCAACATTTTGATGAATATATATTGCTCTGCTGTGGGAAACATCAATTGCTCTTGTAAAAATAAATAAGGCTAAAAACAACAAATTATCTAAAAATGTCATCCAATACTTCTCTACAAGAGAGGAGAAATATGATCTCAGGGAAGAACTACATTTGAAACACTTATATGCTAGGACTATGTTAAATAAACTACGTATCAATACATCTTTGGTGGCAAATGAGTTCATCGAGATTGAATATTTGAATCGATTGACAGACCTAATTTTACGAGTTTTGACACACATAAAATCCAATCCACTTTCACCCTGGATTTATTATTCCACCCTGGACCAGTCACCAGCCCATTGCATATACACTTTTGGTATATAAAAACGTATATAGAAACATTGCTAATTCTGCGATGCTAGCATTACTAGTAATGTGTGTATTTTCTGTCCAATATTGATTATTTTCCAATTAATCTACAAGAAAGGAGAAATATCTCAGGGAAGAACTAAATCTGAAACACTTCTATGTTAGGACTACGTTAAAAAGCCATAGCATTTCAGTATGTGGAATCAAACTATGGATTGGATTGAGTAAGGACCTCAAACAATGCACAACGATGAGCCAATTCAAGAAACAATACAAGCAGTTGATGTTTGCTAAATACAAGGATGACAAAAAAAAAGAAAAAAACCCCTTAAGTATATTAGAAAAGCAGGAAGTGAACAAATGTAACAGTTACTGATTGTAAAAGTACCAGATGGAGGGGTAGGATTTAATAAGCTTTGCTTCTTCCTACTCCTTTTGGACATGTGGAACTGTGAACTGATTATGTGATGCATTCAATTGTAATCTGATGGATGTTCAAATGAAATTAAACCATTATCATTACCAAATCACCTCATCTAACATCTTGGAATAAGTCTTTTTCGGGCCCTGTGGAGGTCAGGGGACCTTGGATTGTCCTAATTTGTCCCCTTATACGGCACACATTTACAAATTTACAGCTAACCAAATGTTGTGGAGCAATATTGTGACTTACTTTTTCTTTCCTTACTCTTTGCGTCTTCATCCTAAAGGGTACAAAAATACATACATTAATCATACTTTTAGAAAATGCAATAGTCAGTTGACTACACATACTGATATGTTGATTTAAATTAATGAATTGAGTTTCAAAAATCCTGACTGTTCATTCAAACTATGGTAAAAGACACAATAAGTCAATATAAAAAAATTGAATATAGTAATTCTTTGTTCATCCATCCATTATTTATGCTGCTTATCCTCACTAAGGTCGCGGGGGGCGGGGGGGTATGCTGGAGTCTATCCCATTTGACTTCAGGCGAGAGACGCACACCCTACACTGGTCACCAGCCAATCACAGGACCTGTTTACCACTTTAACATAATTAGAGCCTTCTAAACATGAACTAACACCCCTATAGTCACCTATACACTCATATTACCCAATATAGTAAACATCCATCTATCCGTTTTCTATGCTGCTTATCTACACTAGGGTCGCAAGGGCATGCGGAGCCAATCCCAGCTGACTTTGGCCAATAGGCGGGGTACACCCTGGACTGGTCGCCAGCCAATAATTGTTAGAGCCTTCTAAAGAAGAACTAACAACCCTATAGTCACCTAAATACTCATATTACACAATACAGTAGACATAATAAACATAAAAAAGCTACAACCCAGGTTCGGTTTGATGTGAAGATGCGTCACTCAGCCCTTTAAGGGTCCACTGTATTAGTGATACATGTTTGACGCCTGACATACCGTCTCTTTACCGCGCTTTGTTGCTTCATTTGGAGATTTGTTGGGATCATCAAAGATAGTTGGTACTGCGTCATCCTTTATCGTTGTTGGAGGATCGCTCTGAAAAGTAACGCACATCAAAACTATATTCAACTGTGCTTAGTCAATACTTAAGTCAGTACATGGGAAATGATTATTGATGCTTACACTGTCATTTGAGCTTTCAAAGTGCTTTCCACAAAGTCTGTAGTATCTGAATAGCTGCTCTGGGGATTTATCAGCAAGATCTTCCCGTTGGCAATTTTCCACCCATGTCTTACACCTGAAATGTGAAGGCAAATATGTGTGATACAAAGTTACTACTAAACAACAGGATACCGGAAGTGTTGCTAATATGTACATAATTATGATTCCGTTTCATCATACGAGTGAGACTGTGTTTCTTCTCTTTTTTGGACATAATGTAAACACGTAATGTACTTTATTATAACTTTGTGAAGCATGTTCCGAACCATTACCGATGTTACATGTTAGAATAGAAAAACGGGAATAAGCACATTAGAATGGAAGTACAGTGTAGTCGTGTTGATAGACGACTGATGGCGTTAGCATCAGTGTATTGTTTTACCTTTCCGCATTGAGCGGGAAGCGGAAGAGTGAATAAAAGTCCGGTTTGGCACTGGTACAGTTTGGAGCAGCGCAGCGATTCTGCATTTTAGTTTGCCTTTGAGATATGTATGTTATTTATACAATGTAGTACTTTTAAAAGGTAAACTGTGGTAGCTATAGATTTCACAGCACCGAAGCATGTGACGTAACATCCGATACTTTGCTTTCAAAATAAAAGATTTGAGTCACGTGGGTTGGATTGCAAATAAAGCCAGTTTTAAACGTTCACTTCTTCGCGAATACAAATTCAATGACATATTCCGTCTATCGTTCCACGTAGAATAACAATAATAATACATTTTATTTGTATAGCGCTTTTCAAAATACTCAAATATACTTTCCAGAAGAATGGAGTTGAATAAAAGCAAGTAAGCAGAGTAGAAAACACACCAAAATACAACATTCATTCGTTAATACACAGTCAAAACATGAGAAAAAGCGGGGCGGGCCACAGTAGTCAGATATAAAAAGTTAGACATTAAAAACAATTAATTTATTCTACATACAATAATAGTATTTCATCGAGATATTTTATATTGAAAATTTTACTCGTTTGTGGCGGGCGCTTTGTCATTTCCCATAATTCTTTGCAACATTACTTAGCAAGATGGACGCGAGAAATGTGTCTCAAATGGAATGCTTATGTTAGTACGCGACGCAGACGTCGCTTCTAAGGACGCGCATTTACTGTACTGTTGAATGAAATCCTTTACTATAGTCGCACGCTTACTGGAAATTTATCCCTTTACTTTTGTCGTAGCGCCTTTTTTAAATGAGCTGTATACCAATTGGTTCACTTCCGTACTTAGACTTAGTGCATAAGTACCCGTATGTTGCACTCAACACGCCTCCAATGATAAGTGCGCATTGATAGACACTTTCATAATTTTGTGTACAACAATTTCATTGACATACAAATGTTTAAGATTACGAATACGAATGGTTAAAATCATGCACACACCTTTTTGACAGCTATCTTACTCCTATCTTACTCCATAGCAGATAGGCAGTACTACTACTCAAGTACATAGTGTAACAATACATAGTGTAACAATGTACTTAAGTGTACAAATTGAGAAACAGCCCCAATACAGGAAAAATTAGCCTAAAACAAATACATTTGTTAAAAAGGTCAGACAATATTGCCTTTATTGTAGTGCATTTTGTGATAACTTTGTATTAAAAACACTCTTGGGAGTAATTAGGAAAACTGAATACACATCCGATCTGATAAGAACTGGAAAGGTATAACCGAGTTTGTTAATATTTCAGACAATTAAAATGAGCCGTATAAATACAATCAATTAGTAGTCCCATACATATTACTTTTTAAGGCTCCTCCACCAGACCAGGATTTTTCCTGTAAATGTAAGCATTGAGGTCATCATCCAGCTGGGCCAGCTCAGACAGTGACGACACACAGGGGTCGTGGTCCAAAAGCATCGGGGGCAGATGTGAAGATCTGTGCTCAATGCGGCAGGAACGACGCACCGGCGTCAGAAACTTCAGATCTTTGATGTTGCTTTTCTTTCGGGATGCGCTTGTTTGGACCTCTCTTTGGATTTTCTTCTTAACGCTGCAACAGCAGACATTAAAAAAAAGAAATTTATAACTACATTGAAAAGAAAATGACATCATTATCATTGACACCACGTGTTATGTCGATTTCAACGAATTCTCGGAAATCTCAGCTTGCCTTTGCAAATGTGGCGTCGTCTTCACATTGTATTTGACAACAGAGGCTTGATCCATCTGAAGCGTGTTCTCCACGTTCTCACCGCTCTGATCTTCATCGCTCTGCACTTTCTGTTCACTTTCTTCCATGTCATCCTTCACTCGCTGACCGGAGTCTTCGTTCTTAAACGTCTCCTCCTTGACATTTCCATCCTCTATAACTCCTACCTCCTCGTCAGCATCTTGGTGTGAACAACAGAGCAAAAGCTGATGAAATGGGCAGGAGGCATCAGACAGGAGCAATGTAATAGTCTGACTCATGAGGTCATATTACAAAGAACACTAAACTCATCACACAGCAACTTAACACCCAAAAGGTATCTAGGAAATATACATTCATTCATTTTCTACCGCTTTTTCCTCATGAGGGTCACGGGGGTGCTGGAGCCTAGAAAGAAACGGTCATCATTCGTCATTAAAGTTAAGATTCTGTAAACAATGTAAGTAACTAAAAATAATGGTCATTTGAGCATGCATTATATTACAATTGAATGCATCACATAATCAGTTCACAGTTCCACATGTCCAAAAGAAGTAGGAAGAAGCATTCATTCATTCATTCATTTTCTACCGCTTTTCCTCACGAGGGTCGCGGAGGGTTGCTGGAGCCTATACCAGCTGTCTTCGGGCGAGAGGCGGGGTACACCCTGGACTGGTGGCCAGCCAATCACAGGGCACATATAGACAAACAACCATTCACACTCACATTCATACCTATGGACAATTTGGAGTCGCTAATTTACCTAGCATGTTTTTGGAATGTGGGAGGAAACCGGAGTACCCGGAGAAAACCCACGCATGCACAGGGAGAACATGCAATGGAATTGAACCTAGCTGTCTCCTAGCTGTGAGGTCTGCGCGCTAACCACTCGACCGCAGGAAATATACAATATGATACAACTAAAAGCCAAGCATTTAATTGGAGGACCAGCGGCATAGAAAATGGACGCTGCAATGTTGCCTCTGTCCAAGGGAGGCTGAGATCACTGCAGATCACGTTTGGCCCCGAGGTTCGAGTTTGATTCTTGTGATTTAAAAGATTAGTAGTAGTTCTGAAGTAAAGGAGATGTCATGATATTAGAACCTAGCCACACCGCTATACAAACCGCAATAATCTAAAGTTTATTTTATACAAGACTCTGAATGTAAATTTTCCAACTTACCGTCCTGGCATTTTGAGGGTGTCTGCATGGCGTCCAAAGCACCGCACAGGTTCACAACAACCTGAGAAACGAAGGAGAATTTACACAATAAGCTTCCTCATCTTGCAAACACAGATGACAGTGTTTTCCTACATCATCAACTCCATCCTGCACAGCAGACAGATCTGGATCAGAGTTTTCCAGAAGGTCCAAAGTCGTGTTGATTATGACCGGCGTCTGGGTGGCTAGCTTCACGGCTTCCTGTGCTTGCAGACACACAGAAGCAGTTGGCACTGTGTGAACACCAGGCTCCGGTTCTCGTCGTGGGTCTGGTTTTGATGTCACATCAGACTTGAGTTTGTTGTCGACTTTGGCTGTTGTAGAGGTTTTAGTTTTAGGGGGTACTGTCGTCATGGCGGGTCGCTTTAGAGTCTTGCCCTTTGACGCCAACCACTGTGCTAGTTTTGCTCTGTAGGACAAAAACAGTTTTATAAGATATGTTGTGTTTACAAACAGGGACTTAAACCTATGGTGTAGTCTGGTGTACCTTTTTTCCTGGGCAGTTTCAGTGGCTCTGTATTGACTGAGGGTGCTCGTTACAGGAGGCTTCTTGACCTTCTTGTCCGTTACAAGAGTCCTAGTCTGTGTGGGAGCCGTGGTAATGCTTCTGGAGCCGGTGTTCCTCGGCGCTGTCGCAGCGGTAGTCATCGGGCGAACATGCCGAGGAGGGCGGATGGCGACTGCCGGTTTCGGTGGGTGTTTTGTGAAATTATCCGCCCTCTGGTTTTCCGTTTTAGGCACTGCTTGTGCTGTACTTGACTTCCAAATGGATCCAATTTTTGACTGTACAATTTTACCTTTGTACATGCCCAGAGCAACTTTGGATGAAGTTGGTGCTCTTTGAGGTACTTGATGGCTGAGAATGACCTGGCTGTTTGCTCCACTAACAGCCTTTCTCTCCACATCTCTCTGCACGGACTTTATCTTTGTGTCTGCTTGTTTGGACGTGGCTTTCCTTAGACCATTTTTTACCAGCATCTCAGTTTTCTCATGGTTAACCTGCAAGGGGGCGGTTCTTGTTGATTTTGAAAGGTCTTTTCTGTTGAAAGATGTGCTTTTATTGCCAGGCGGGGCATTTTCCTTTCCCTAGAACGATATCAATATCAACTTTAACCATCATTTCAATATTGTAACCAGTTGAGGGACTCAGGAGTCAAAGCATCAACTTACTCTCCTATTTGTGTGTTGTGGTCTTGAAACTGCAGTGTTGTTCATGGTGCAGCCTTCAGATAATACGTCGGTTCGTCCTGAAACAGGAAAATGTAATCAATTCAAATGCACTGATGGAACCAGAACTCACTGTTTATATTGTTATTATAATTATAAACAATCCTTAGGCGTTACTTCTTGCTCAGGGTGGGCAAGTGCAAAATTTGATATCGATTCGATACCAAGTACAAACAGTGCTAGTCCTGTCGATACAGATACAGCCCTACTGTGTCCAAGAATTTATTTCCAGAGTTTGTAAACAACATATGTGTATATATACACAATTTAATTAATGCAACAATATAACAGCAACAAAAAACGTGATAGAGATTAAACAAGACACAATTGTGATACAATTTAGCAAAGTTACAACTAGCTAGTCAGTGACAGTCATTGGGGAAAAAAATATTAGCAGAACCAAACAATTATCTTGGTATTATGACATATTGTACATATATGGCTAACATTAAAAAAAAGCTCACCTCAGTTGAAGTTTTTTGTCGTAAAATCCAAAACAGTTCAAAGAAGCAACTGGTCTCGAGGAAAGAGTCAGGCGCTGCACTTGAAATCGAATATTTGACTTGTCGCTGCTACACGCTGATTGGTTAGAGAGATCTCGCGAGAACGTGATGACAACCAATTGGAGTCCTCGAAACAGGGGCCGGCTGCCGAGGCGATGACTTACTGTCTATATTTGAATGTTTTTGAAAACAAATACAATTCCACAATTAACGCTCGAAAATGTCATTTCGTTTATCAGGGACCTGTCCTCCTTTGTTTTTTTTTTTTTACACAAATAGAGAAGGTAAAAATAATAACTTCTGACTTCTATACTTTGTTAAAATCAACAATATTTCCTAACATTACTGACACAAGCAAGCTGACATATGATCCGACATGAGCTATATGATGATTTAAATTATGATATATTTAACCCATCCATCTGAATCATTAATCAAAAGTTTACTCACACACAACCTTATATTTTCAATAAATTGTGAAGTTGTCAAAATTGTGGCTGGAGTCCAAAGTATTGCAACCACCATTTCCAGTCAGTGCACAACATCAATCAACGTAAATTATTTGGGACTAAAATAGGTGCACTCAGCACTGTATTGTTATTAAAGTGTACTGATGTACTATTGTGTCCTATTGTACCAAGAGACAAAGGCACATTACACAATGTCCCCGTGTATAATCCTGTTTTATTTGACCACGTTGTACAAATGAAAAAAGGGTGCTCCAATGAGCACTGCTGTCTTTGGGCACTTTGTCAAATCAGGCTTCCTGGTCAGGGTGGTTATGGTGAAACCTGCTCCCTTGGATTCCATATGAGACATTTCATTATGACTATAAAAAAAAAACTGATTCACACACACACCCACAAAAAAAAAATCTCTTTGCAAATTTTCTTCCCCACAACAAAAAGGTATAAAACGTATTGATGACCAGCTCGTCTGCTGATCACAGAGGGGAAAGTAAGGTGTTCAGTGCCGTGCGCCCACAGGGAATTTCACTCTCACTGGGTGGTTTATGTTCTTGAAAGGCCTCGGTTGTCCAAATCTTTAACCTGGGAGTGACAAAACAAAACAAAAAAAATCAACAGAAATGTGTGTTCTTGAAAAGCGGGGACATTGCGGGTACTGCAGGATTGCCTGCTATGCTCCCAACTCCCTTGACATCATTAATTAGCTCCTCCCTTGTAATTCGGGGCTGGTCCATCACCATTCTCACAATCATTAAAGCAACGATAAGATGAATATACCTTGTATATCCTAACCAGCCAGTGCTCTGTCGTGTAGGCCTCTTCCAGCACATCCAGTTCGAAGTCTTTGTTGCCGATCTCAGCATTCCTCACTCTGTCATAACCTGGCGGGCGCTCTGCAAAGAAAAAACATTGCGATTAAATCCACACAGTTCAGCATAAATAAAAGACTGAATCAGTCATGTGACATGTCACGGTCAACCTATTCTTCAATGGTGTTTGACGATTAATGACAAACATTTTCACTCACTGGCTTCAGTGTACACTTGGCCAAAGCGGTAGTAGCACATCTTGTACATAAGGCAGTTGAGCAGCACAGGCGAGCCTTCCCGATCCACTCTGAACTCTCCGGTGGGTGTGTAGTAGTCATGCTCCTTGATGTGCTTCCCCGTGTCCGTGCTCCCCCCGATACGGACCATCCACAGAAACTTGTTGATATCTGTCAACATTACACAGGATAACCACTGATGAACGGACCAATTAAACTGGTTAATATATGAAGGGAAATGACGTCTGACGTACCATCTGAGGAATAACCCGTAAGTCCTCCAAAGATGACCAGAACATAACTGACATCCAGCTCCCTCATAATCTCATAGGCTCGCTCTTCTGTGGATGCCATAGCCTGAAGAAATACCAACAAACCCAACATCGTCAGAGCAATTCTTATAAAGGAGGCAGCATTTCCTCGCGGAGCTCACCTGTCCGACTCGAGAGATGTGCGTGTTATTCCACGTGTTGTTGTCCACTAGAATGGTTCGATTAGCCATGGCGGTTATCTGGTATCCATAATCCCACCATGACATGACCTTGGAATCCTGGAAAAACAAACAATTTAGACATCAGCTCGGTGTTTCTTATATTAGAGGACACACAGATGCACGTGCATCAAATGCAACTGAAGAGGCCATTTTGTTTACGACGCCATGATGAAATCTCTCACTTCTCAGCGTTTCCAAGAAAACCAATGTATAAGTGATGTTAGATGTCCAGTTGTCATTTATAATTATTTTTGCATCATTTTCCGCATATAAAACCACAATTATTGTCTACGAAATGTGTTTTGTGTGAACATTTTTGGGTGTCTGGAACGGATTAATTGGATTTACATTACTTTCTATGGGAAAATTTGCTTTGGTTAGAGTCCGTTTTGGTTTGAGTCGGACCTGGAAAGGATTAATGATGTTAACCAAGGCACCGCTGTATAGGAGTGATTGCATTAGACGAGGCAACACTGCATGTGTATACACTTCCTGATACAACAACCGGTCACTTCCCCTCCTGTTAATTAGTAACATAAATCTCGAGTGTTACTCTTTGAGTCTTTGCTTCTGACTGACCTCAGGCGTGTTGTGGCGAAGCCAGTAGTAGGCCTCCCTGAAGTCATCGAAAATGATGCGACTGCCATCTCCTCCACGTGCAGACAGGACAATTGAGGGAGAGGAGTAGGCTTCGCTCGTCACCCAGGTTGAGTGGAAGGTGTACGTGATGAGGAAGAAAGCCATGACCAGAATCATTCCAGAGGCAACCTTGGACATAAATGTTTTTTTTAAGCATTTAACAGTGTACTTAAAGTGACATCCTAAACATCATGTCAGTCGTATTCAAATGGTCACACTAAAAAGATGGTTTGATGATAATAGATTGTCCCTGAATCGAAGTAAAACTAAAATCATGCTGTTTGGTAACAGCAGAAAGGACATGCACCAGCAAATACAAATAGACGGTGTGGACATTGAAAGAGTGAACGAAAATCAATTTCTGGGGATCACAATAGATGAAAATAGGAGCTGGAAACCTCATATTACAAATATACAACATAAGGTGGTCAGAAATATTTCAATATTGAACAAAGCAAAACTTGTTCTCAATCAGAAATCACTCCACACTCTTTATTGCTCTCTGGTTCTAACATATCTTACCTATTGTGTGGAAATATGGGGTAATAACTATAAAAGCAATCTTCACTCACTAAATGTAGTGCAAAAAAGGTCAGTAAGCATTAATTCATAATGCCGCCTACAGAGAACATACTAACTCCTCATTTCTAAAATCACAAATACTTAAACTTGCTGATATAGTTAATTTTCAAACAGCTAAAATAATGCATAAGGCTAAAAACAACCAATTACCAAAAAATGTCATCCAATACTTCTCTACAAGAGAGGAAAAATATGATCTCAAGGAAGAACTACATTTGAAACACTTATATGCTAGGACTATGTTAAAAAGCCATAGCATTTCAGTATGTGGAATCAAACTATGGAATGGATTGAGTAAGGACCTCAAACAATGCACAACGATGAGCCAATTCAAGAAACAATACAAGCAGTTGATGTTTGCTAAATACAAGGATGAAGAGTCTTGAACCAGTCATGATGTGCTATATATATATATCACTATATTGACACTTACTATGGTACCCATTATGTCATTGGATGGTCATATCACCTCGTACTTCGTTACGTGACTAAAATAAAAATTAAAACAGAAAACAAAAAACTTAACCTATGTTAGGAAAGCAGGAAGTGAACAAATGTAAGTTACTGATTGTAAAAGTACCAGATGGAGGGGTAGGATTTAATAAGCTTTGCTTCTTCCTACTCCTTTTGGACATGTGGAACTGTGAACTGATTATGTGATGCATTCAATTGTAACCTGATGCATGTTCAAATGAAATAAAACCATTACCATTACTATTACCATATTTGTGGCTTGTCTCCCTGCGAATTGAAACGTGCCTTGCTCAGTGCCGACCTCTCTTTCAGCCCATTTCCACAGATTGTGTCTAAACTTAAATGGTATGGTTACTTTACTTTACAAACCACCTACTTCATTTTTGATGGGGTAGGTCGAGTCCTGCTGCTTCTTGGTCTTTTTGTCTGGCCGGCTGACATCCAAATTCTTCATGTAGGTGGTGAGCACCTGGGACACGCCGATGCCGGACAGGATGCACATGACGGGGGCCAACACTAACATCAAACGAACCTGGAGAGACAAAGAAAACGAGCTGTACAAATCCACAATCCAAAATGAGTTAATCCAGGACGTACCATGACGGCTGAGAAGTACATGCTGGTCACGCCGTACATGATGATGAAGATCCTCGCATCTGACAAGTTGTTGAAACAGTAGTAAAGACCAACTGTTTGGAAAGAGCAAGAAACAAATTAGTGATATGAGAATTCAAGTACATCCTAAATATATTATTATCACTACTGCATTTCTGTGCCGCCCAGAAACGGAAAATAACGGGCTGAAATGCTTCATGAAGCATAATTTTGCCATCATTCCTCTTATTTAGGAATTAAAGCTCCAACTTTGCACTTGCCTGGGAACATAAAGACCAGCAGCTGGAGATCAAAGTAGTAGGAGGACCACGTTGTGGGCTGGTGCTCGGAGACGGAGGCGATGATGGGAATGTTGTTCTTGGCATAGGAAGGGTCCAGCAGGGAGTAGAAACGACCAGTCCATGGAGAGATCTTTCCTGGGGTTGGGCCAATCAATGATATTTTACTTCTCCTAAGCATCACCCATCTCCAAAGACTTCTTTGTACCTACCTGTCAACATGAGGACAGCACCCACAGACAGGAGGAGGAAGCCCACCAGGGAGATGACGCTCTTAAAAAGCACCTCAAATTGCTGAGTGTTGAGTTTGCTGCGAAGGTAGTCCACAAAGGCGTGAATCTGGCATAAGCCAAACACACCGAAGGCCGCCATGTGCTCAGACGACTGCACCGGCTAAATAGAAGCGATGGACAAACTTATTTTCACCAAACGCATTATTCCATACGTTGAGGTTCTGCGAGTGTACCTAATGTAGTGTCCAGTAAGTGGCACTGTACCACAGGACCTTTTCACCTTACCTGGAAACCGACAAAGGAGATCTGCATGGACAGGATGGTGCCCAGGCAGTACACGGTGCAGTAGGCCACATAGATGCGGTGAGAGAACCTTCCTGTGAGCATCAGAACCAGGACGTGGAGAGGAATCAGGTTGATCAGGAACACGTACCCGCCCCAGGAAGAAACCTACGCACACATGAACAAATGATCAAGACAACAATGACCTACATAGCACATTTAGACCTCCATTATGTTGTTTTTAACATTTATTAAAGTGCAAAAAGACTCAAGAATTCTACATAAAGTTCATGTTTTTCTATATGCGGACATTGGAAAACAAAGTTTAGACACTCCTGCTCACCATGTAGAAGTACGCAAGAGCGCACATAGAGGACCAGTACACAGATCCGGTCTTTACAGCCTTGATCCACATGTAGTATGTCAGCAGCATACAGAAGATGGCAATACCTAAAAAAAAAAAAGGGACACGTTATCAGGGCTGTTCTGACACTTAAAGATGCAGCATGCATGTACCTTCATTATCATAGGAGCCAGCAACAGAACGAGAGATGTAGCCGGGCACCACAGCGATCATGGCTGCAGCCAGAAGCCCAGCACCGGCATCCTAAACAGACGAGTAACAACAACAATGGAAGTCACTAGTCAACAAATGCGTTAGCATTAGCGTTCATCTTCTCATTCGTTGAGGACAAGAACAGTGTGTTTCCGCAACTTTATCATTTACAATACCTTGAGCTCCTTGGTGAAGTGATAGGTGACGATGGTGGTGAAGGAGGAGAACAAGGGAGCCAGAAACACGCAGACATTGCGGATGTCAATGGTGATGTGGAAAAAATGCAAGACGTGGTAGAGAGCAGCTGATGTGATCATCAGTCCTAGTGAGGGAGAGAATAAAAACGAATGCATATAGTTGGGAATGAACAATAAAAATAGACAAATAAATAATCGGATAATACCTGGATAAATGGTGCCACCGATGATCCTCCCAAGTGGATACCAAGCTCTGTCGTCGAACCAGTTATGAAAGCTATAAAATCCCTCTTCTGCCAAGAACCGGGTGGTACGGTAGTTGAAGTACCTGGAGGTCACATGCAAGCGGAATATAACTTCCCACTGGATTTAAATAAAGCTTTGTACCACTCAATAGTAGGGATGCTCCAATCAGAGTTTGATGCTGCACATTCCGATCATCCATTAGCTGTAAATTTGTAAATGTGTGCCGTATAAGGGGACAAATTAGGACAATCCAAGGTCCCCTGACTTCCACAGGGCCCGAAAAAGACTTATTCCAAGATATTAGATGAGGTGATTTGGTAATGATAATGGTTCTATTTCATTTGAACATGTATCAGATTGAATACAATTGAATGCATCACATAATCAGTTCACAGTTCCACATGTCCAAAAGGAGTAGGAAGAAGCAAAGCTTACTAAATCCTACCCCTCCATCTGGTACTTTTACAATCAGTAACTGTTACATTTGTTCACTTCCTGCTTTCCATAATACAGTTTACTTTTACTATCAGTAACTGTTTCATTTGTTCACTTCCTGCTTTCCATAATACAGTTTACGTTTACAATCAATAACTGTTTCATTTGTTCACTTCCTGCTTTCCATAATACAGTTTAAGGTTTTTTTTAAAAAATAATGTACCTTGTACCGAAGTACGAGGTGATATGACCATACAATGTCATTGTGTGTACCATAGTAACTGTCAATATATTGATATATTGGCTTATTTTCCCACCAAAATAAGCCGATATTGATCAGTGGTCAAACGATCAGAGCTTCCCTACTCAAAAGAACCTCACTTACGGATCAAACTCATGGATGACACTTTCAAACCTCAAGACGGAAAAGAGTCTGGTGGAGAATGCTGCGGAGGGAGTGAAATAACAGTTCAGTACTAGTACCGTAGTAAGAATAGCAGGAGTACTAGTAGTAGCAGAACTCACAGAGGACAGCAGCCATAGAAAGGATGAGCAGCTTGAGCAGCGTGTCCTGCTTCTCATAGGACAAACGCAGGAAGCCCAGTTTGGTCATTGTGGACGTTGAAGCTCACCTTAAACTACCTGATGAAATTAAAAAATTACGTTACTCAGGACACGTTTCAATCTGGCGACTGTGGGAATCCATGCAGACAAGGCCACGCACTTCCACGCACAGGGAACTAGGAGGCGCTTATAAGCTTTGCAGTGTTCTGCACAGATTTTAGGTGATTTCTACTTCAATTCGCGTTCATTGTTTTAGAAAACACACCCTTTCAATATCAGTATGGTTCTGATTTATCACCACAATTGTGTTGCAACTGACAGTTCCACAATTACACAGTAAGTAAATCAGCTGAATATATTTATTGCATAATAGCAATGTATTAAAACAAGCATGACACATTTCTCGGGTATAGTGTTGTATTGTTACCTACCAAAAGGAGTGTACATTGCTAGCAAAGCTATCCTGCTAGGGTATCTGCTATAAAGTCCAGCCGGATAATTATTCCTTGTAAAATCACAACCGTGTATAGCAACTAAAAAAACAACACCACAGACTCATTCGAATGTTTGTTTTTATCTCAAAATAAGGATATTCTGTTATGAATGTTCAATTAGCCACTTACCCGCTCGGCTCCTGTGAAGCATAGGAGTTGCACACAACCGAATACTCCCCTATTCCCGCCCTCACCAAGTCATTGCACACTAGTATTGGATGAACGTCAGTCAACCGCGATCATGTTCGGTTCTGATTGGTCGCTTTAACTGTCAATCAAATGTTTTCCAGCACTGCAACTGTCGTTTTGTGACGTGTCCCTAGTGAAGTTGGTATGACACTCTCAAAGCCTACTAATACAAAGAGAGGACGACAATTATATATGTAAACACTCCCGTTTTCACAGGGAAACTGCCGCTCCCACATGCAATAGTTTCCCATATTGTGCACCTATTAGTTTATGTTTTTAATCATCTCCGGTTCTGCCAAAGCAGTACAGCTTCCGGTGTCCGCTTGGCAACATCCGGTAGAATTCCGGCCTTCAAAGTAAACTAACCCAGTAAAAAATTCTGTTCACATTATAATGCAGGCTTAAAAGGTATTGCTTAAGTAAATTAAATACCGACTTCATGACTAAAAAAAAAGACCTTTCGCTTGGTATTGGAGTTCAACTTTGCTGTTAAATACTGATTCACTTTATTGAAATGAGATACATTTCCATTACAAAACTTCACTCACAAACATCAGTTTGCACAAAACACCATCTTGTTTTTAAAGTCATTAAACTTGTATGGTCATAAAGGCCATTCTGCAACCTGTTGAGTGAATGGGGCGGTATTGGGTCGGTCATTGCATTGCATTGTGGTGGAACCTTCAGTGTTTCTTAAATACAGCACAAAAAAAATATGAAGATGAATTCTGGAGAAAGCAAGAGTAAGTTAAGCACACGTCTGTCAGGATAAAATGCTTTGTCAGTATTTTTTTAGCATTGGAAATAAATAGTTGACGTGATGCAGCTTGTCAGTGACATTTCATGATCACCTTTACACTGACTGCCAACCGAGAGGTCTTCTTGGTCATCTTGCAGTTTGCAGTAAATACATCCCATTTTGACTGAAACAAAGGAAACCATTTATCAGCATATATAACAAGTGACGCCGTTTTGGTTTGTGTCACAGCAGGTCCCAAATCCTTGCAGCTCCCCACTTGTGAATTTGATTTAAACATACAGAAAAAAAAATAACATCCTCCCTTTGATGGAACTCGGTCCTTCCTGGAACTGCTGGCACAGTAGACAGGAACATATGAGACAAACAGGTAAACATAATCTATTTGCTTCTAAAAGCAAATACGTTCCTTCAAATGCTTCACCAGGGGTGCCCACATGTTTTTCCGCTAGGTTCTTCATATATATTTTTAAATAAAAATCTCTAAAACCACACTCCTGCGTTTGTCAATATGAGATATATTTCAGTAATTATTGTTAGTGTGATATCTTGTTCAAACATTCAAATTCTCCTTTGAAATGGTTAATATTATATGTAGAATATTCCAGCTGCGGGCAGTAAATGGCCCCCGGCCCCGCTTAGGACACCCCTGCTCCACTGTTTATGACTTACTGTGTTATTTCTTAAAGGAGAGTCGCAGATGGCACATTATACAAAAATTACAGAAGAAAACTTTTTTTTGTTGATAAATAATGTGTAAAACTGGGCGTGTGTGTGTGTGTGTGTGTGTGTGTCACACTGACACCGTGACCAAACGGTACACGACTCAAAGGGCCAAGATGAGATAAAAACATGTTATCTTGCTGTGGAAGATGAATCATTGCATCACGCCTTCATGCAGCATCGTCGCCATCAGTGGGTGGGCAGAAGCCTTTGTCTGGCTGGGGACGCGTGGGGAGACGTCAGCCTCTCTGAGGACGTGGACGATGTCATGGAGGACTGCAGGTGGACCGTCTTGTGGAAAAGCTTGTTGCTGATCAGCACGACCAGCGAGAAGAGACGCAGCTGAAAGTGGCTAAAAACGAGGGAATGTGGATAAGCGACTAGGCAGTGGGAACACGCAAACTGCTGCTTGATGCATTTCTTACTAAAGCTTTGTTGGCGTCTTGGCCTCATTAGCACTGATGATGAAGAGAGGGAAGAGGATGGAGAACAGGCAGCCGCTGTGGAGAAAGCATAGATGCAGCACATGTTTAATTTCTTATGAAATATCAGTGTTTTTGATCCTCTATAGTTATATTTGGATTCCATACATGCAGATGTACAGGATATATGTGTGTATATGTGGGTTGCGCTAATATCACCACTGGACTTGCCTGATGATGTACGATGAAGGCAAAGCTGTCAGCAAAGCCATGGGCAAACCAAAGCCAAAGTAATAGGGCCAGTTCCTCTCGATATTAGACAGCCGTTGGTGCATCTCAACGCCTTCGACATAAATCCCCGTATGGTTCGGTTTCATTTTCAACATTCAGTTCACAAGATGTACTTTTGTGTATTGGGATATCTCACCGTGGTTGAACCAGCGATACTCGAAGCAGTACAGGGAGTAGAGTAGAGACATGTGTAGCAGGCTGACCATCTGTCCAATGGCATCAATGGGAAATAGGCTAACAATCATACCCTAGAAGGCAAATAGGCAAATAATAAGATAACAGATGCCTTTATTAGTCCTATAAGGGGACATACCGAGTTTACAGCAAAAGAGCATGGGAAGTGCAAATCAAGAGGTTATATACACTAACGCTCAAAAGTTTGGGTTCACTTGCAAATGTCTTTGTTTTCCAAAGAAAAACAAATTTTCATGCATTTCACAAACACTTTTTTCCATCTCAAAAACATTTTTATCCATTTCACAAACAATTACAATGAATCAGATGATTATCAAAAAAGGATGTACAGTTTTGCATAGAGGCCTACTATCAACAACTGTCAGTCCTCTGCATCAATCTCCTGGTATGGCTGCTAATCCAAGTTCATCATTTTATAAGGCTAATAATAGATTATTAGAAAACCCATCTAAAAATTTTAACTAAAACCAAAATCTCTTACCATGCTGTTAACTACTCCCTTCATAGAGCAGCACAAACTGGGTCTAACAAGGACACAAAAACGATGCATATCTGAGAGTGTGTAGTTTAAGACAAAGACGCCTCACAGGTCGTGATCCCAAACTTTTGAGTGGTAGTGTATACTATTTACAGCTGTGTACATGTTGATCAAGTCACGGGTTTATTGCATGATTTATTGCACAGTTATTGCAAGGGAGTTTTGGAGCAGCTAAATTATTTCCATCCATCCATCCATCTATATATATCTATATATCTATATATCTATATATCTATATATATATATAGATATATGTATATATATGTATATATATATATAATGGGGTCTGATTTGGATCAAGTCACAGGTTTATTGCATGATTTATTGCACAGTTATTGCAAGGAATTTTTGGAGCAGCTAAATTATATCCATCCATCCATCCATCCATCCATATCAATGGAGCCTTTGTCCATCATAGAGGACAGGATATAATGATATTACTCAGACAAATACATCATCAGTCCATGCTTTATAGTAGGTTTATGTTAACCAGAATATCATAAAGTACAGTACTCCTAATCTGAACTCATTATTTGGATAAAAGACACCAGCACAACACTGGACTGGACCACAAGACCGTACGAGACCACTCCTGCCCTTTATGATATCGTATTGAGGGTACTTACCTGAATTAGGAAGAGTGCCTGCAGGAGGAGATTGAAGAGCATATCTGCGATGATTTTGCTTACACTGGGGAACGGCTGTGCTTTACAGCCAGACACTTCGAATGCAAGGTCAGCTATGTCCTGCAACAAGGTCCAAACCATTAAAATTTATGGTTCTGTTCATTTTGGGTACAAGAACCGAACTAAATGCTAAATACAAAACTGTACTGTTACATTACTATTCATTTCTAGGGCAATATCAGTAATATAATATCAATACCAGGCACCTACCTGAAACCAAATGGCATTAACTATCTTGCTGAGGACAAACAGTGGGAGAACCCATAGCGCACCGAAGACGGAAGTCAGGATGAACTCTAGCCAGGACCAGACGCTGCCATGGAGTGAGGGGTCACCTGGAGCAGAAAGATTATTTCCTGTGAGAATCGTCCCGCCACTCACAAGCAGCTTTAAATACTTACCGATAATTTTTGCTGTGAGCGTCTGCAGCAGTGGGATAAAGACCCGGTAGAAGAGAAACAGACTAAGCTGGAAAGAGAACGATATTAAAATCTGAAGTAACGTCATCTTTTGTTCAATACAACCAAAGAGCAACGTAGCTTCAACATCTTACCCAGAACACTCCTCCATTCCAGGCACAGCACTGAAAGATCCTACTAGCTACTTTTGGGTCACTGCAAGGGAAGGAAACAGTAGAATATGTTTTTTCCCTTAAATTTGTCAACTAACTTGAAAAAGAATCCATATTAGCCATATATACATAATATAGGTAATTTCACATCCTTATCACCCCTGACCTAATCTCTGCTGCTCATGAAAGAAGCCAAATGTCTGTGGAAGATAAATAAATAAATATGTATTGATTATGTGTATATATATATATATATATATATATATATATATATATATATGGATATTTGGATGGATCCATTTATTATTTATTTTCAATAAAACTATTGAAAAATATAAATAAATAAATAAAATAAAAATATAAAAAATAAAAATATATATTTATTGATTATTTATTCTTTAAATTGATTATTTATATATATTATATACATGTTTATTACATATTATATTTTTTTATCTATAATTTTCAATAATATATATATATATTAGGTCCCTCAAATTTGCAGAAATTTGATAAAAACGCAGATGAAAACAAATCTCATTCATATCTAAGTTGGTAGAAATGTACAGCATACATTTTATATTTTCCTGGAGCTGGAGTGGTTAGCGCGCAGACCTCACAGCTAGGAGACCAGGGTTCGATTCCACCCTCGGCCATCTCTGTGTGGAGTTTGCATGTTCTCCCCGTGCATGCGTGGGTTTTCTCCGGGTACTCCGGTTTCCTCCCACATTCCAAAAACATGCTAGGTTAATTGGCGACTCCAAATTGTCCATAGGTATGAATGTGAGTGTGAATGGTTGTTTGTCTATATGTGCCCTGTGATTGGCTGGCCACCAGTCCAGGGTGTACCCCGCCTCTCGCCCGAAGACAGCTGGGATAGGCTCCAGCACCCCAGCGACCCTCGTGCGGAAAAGCGGTAGAAAATAAATGAATGAATATATATATTATTGAAATATATAGATAAATAAATAAATATCCTGCCTGTGGAAGACAGTGGACACTCAGAAGTCAAACACAACCATTCCAGGAAGCGGTTGCCATTTTGGAAGAATTTTCTCTAATGATAAAAAAAGGGAATACATTGAAAGTGAGTCAAGTGTAACCTATGTCATGCCACAACACTAATGAGGAGCAGTCATATGACTTTGTCAGCTGACATGAGGTCCCCTCCTGATTCGCTGTCGTTGCTGGAAGGAACCTCTAAAAGGGCCGGCAGGTGCAGGCAATCGGGGGCTCCTGCTTTGGCTGGTCAACAAGCGGCATGCTCACAACACTTTTTGAACTCAAACCTGAAGAAAACAACTTTGCGGTAAGCTTTTCCTTTTCACCGGCTACATGTCTGCGGCTGCTACATGTGTATGTACTATATATGTCTCAACTGCATTGCTAGCCAGTAAAGTGGGATGAATGCCACATGAGTTGAACTGTTACTGAAATTATGAAGTGTAAATTGACTATGGCCATCTTGAATTGGAAATTTACTTGTTTGGAATGTTTACCGGTAAATTTTGTGCATTTTGACTGACATGTTGATGCCCGTATAGGTCGGATTTTTTGGTTTTTTGGACAGCTTTGGTTCGGCACCAAGCAAAGAAGCCTTCAGAAGTGGCAGCGAACGGGTAGGACTGTCTTTCCTTTTGACTGTGTGGATAATGGACTAAAGGATCGAGGACCATTCCTCCAGAATGGAGTTCCTCAATCCACCGTTACCCCAGAGACTCATCAAACTCTTATACCCAGCTACTTGACAAACACCGCTGTGATCCGCTGTTTGTGAAAATTTGCTTTTGTTTGTCATTTTGTCCACCTTACTCCCCATCTATAATATATAATCTCACTGAAAAGCACTTGTTTCATTCACACCAGTTCAGACTCTCAAGAACTATTCTTCTGCATTTAGTCAGATAGCCCTAAAATAACCCTGCACTAAATTTTTTATATATATATATATATATGTGTGTGTGTATGAGAAACATCTAGACCAGTGATTTTCAACCACTGTGCCGCGGCACACTAGTGTACCTTGAGAAACCGTCAGGTGTGCCGTGAGGAATTATCCAATATCACTTTTTATAATTAACATTTATTAATCCTCATTTGCAAATATTATGTCATGCAGTTTTATTAAAAAAGAAAATATATATCTATATAAAACATGTCCTGAGTTTAATTATAAAATATTAGCAAGATTGAATTTTATCTTTTCTGTTTAAATTCATCCCGGGTGCGTTCTTTCAGCGCATGCTCAGATATGACGTAACACACAGATCCAGACGTTCTTCAGTTTTAAAAATGGAGGCCAGCAATCGGCACTGGACTAAGCAAAGTTTGTTTTTGATTCAAACTAAATTTCAAGGCTGGACAGACGGAAAACTGGCAATACGGAGTTATTCCAACAAGTGAAAGAAAAACTTGGGGAATTGACTATTCTGTTTGATTTTCACGGCGCATTTTTGGTTAGTGGTGTGCCACAAGATTTTTCCAATGTAAAAAACGTGCCGTGGCTCAAAAAAGGTTGAAAAACACTGATCTAGACATACGTATGTACCTGTCGGGTTTACGTTCCTCACTCTGTGCCCGTCTCTGTGCCAAAGCCCCGCTGGCCCTTCTCCGACGCTGCTCCTCCCTTTTTTGCTGAATGCGGGCATCCAGCTTGGATATTGTTCCAATCCCCAATATGGAGTCTTTAATCCCCTTTCCCAAGACAAAAAAAAAACCATTTATCTTACTCATTCTTTACTGCAGTCTGGAATTAACACTTGTAACTTTGATCAAGTGTATAATTACTACAGCTTCTGTTTGGACTGCTTGGACAGCAGCAGATCTGTTAAAATATGTATTGGTCTAAATGTGTGTTACTACAGACCGTCGCAACATTGCGGAGGAAGGCCCTGACGCTGTCTGTCATCTCCGTACCAGCTGCAGATCCATCAACTGCAGAAGGAAGGGATACGGCTGACCTGGTGGTCAGCTCTCATGGCAGGTAGACCACACAGTAACCTGTCGGAACCCAAATGCAAGGAAACATAAGGAGCACGATCTGTAGCGGAGCAACATCAGAGATTGCTCACTTTGATTTTTTTTTTTTAAGGCACTTCAAGGCCTGGATTTTTAATCAGCCTTTTATACTGTTATGTGAAAAAATATCAATATAATTAAAAACTATACTGGATCCCTTTAAGGCACTAGAGTACATTTCTTTTAATAAAATATTCACTAAATCTGACGATGTGTACAGGGTGAATGGGGCATTGTTCTCAAATTATGCAGCTTCCTCCCCTTAACCTCGCATATCCTGTTACGATTGGTCAGGGGTCAAGGGTTGGCACCCCACCCCGAAGTGGTTTCGTCCTAATGCTTATCAGCAAACACTTTGTGCTTTGGTTATGAAACGGCTGTGACTGTGATGCAGGTCTTTAGCTTCCCAAAATAAAAAATCTTCTTGAGGCAGTATGTACTGTTACACTTATATAAACGCTATATAGACACATATTTGGTTGAATGCTAACCAGCTATCTCCACTTTAATTAGTTCCAATTCTGCATTTGACTCAATGGACACTGTGTCCACAGTGCCACAGTAAAGTGTCCTGCCCAAACTGTTCCCATAAAGTTGGAAGCAATTGTGTCAAAGTTCTTGGTCAAATGAATTATGATTTAGGGAAAATGTGTCTCCCAAGGGACAAACCCTTGATTAATTAAGACGTTAAGAAGGCAAAATCAAGTTATAATAACATGTAATAACGTGAACTGCTTGCATGTACTCTCCAAGAAGAAACCTTTCCTGTAAATTAACATTAGCATGCAATCCGTGTGTCAGCCAACATTCAAAGTAAGAAAAAAAGAACCACGGCAATTTAATACATAAATAGATTTAAATACATCAGTGTCTTAAATTCCTGCCAGAGTTTTCTGTTTATTTTCACGAAGCCTGCGCCCTGCTTGCATGTTTGTTTATGAAGCTAGCTAGCTGGCTAGCTCATCAATGTTGTCAGTCTAGTGACGGCAACACTTCAAACAGCGAGGAAAGTGCATCGTCAGTTGCGTTATGCTACTTACCTCGTACGACAGGTTAGTGCTTATATATTAACGTCTATATGTTCTTTTCCACACTCTATGGCAATAACAACAACAAGCACCCAACACCGGACCAACAAAGGCCATGGAAAAACATATTGCGCAAGCGCCAACCCCAATGGATAATGGGAAATGTAGTTCGTACCGCTCAGGGCTGTCAGTTACATGAAATACATTGCAAATAATGTAAATACTGGAGTAAACATACTCGTCTCAGCGATAACAAAGGTGTAACTTTTTTTTAATTCTGTAGCCTTGCAATTTGAAATATTGACTAATTTGCACAATTTACAATAATTTATGAAAGTAAATTAATAGCTTTGTCACGATGTGAAAGCTTTTTTTTAGTTCCTCCTTTTCCTCTGTTCCGGTTTCCATGCCCTTATTTTGTAACTACTTCCTTTCTTGTTCCCTTCTGTTTTCTCTATCCCTGCTTATTTCAAGCACCTGATCCTAATTTCATACTCCGTATTTAGTTCAAGTGTGTGCTCTTTTGTGGCGTCATTGTCTTCGGTTTGGCTTGTTTGGTAGTTGCTGTTGTGTTATCCTGCTGCTGCCGCCATTATTTTATTAAACTCAACCTCAAGACCGAACGTGACAAGCTTATTGGTGATGACGTCATGAAAACGGAAGTGAAATCCATTGCTTAATTAGGCATAATCTGGAGTCATTGCAGTCCATTTAGTCGATTTTTGATGACTTCAGCTGCATCGAGTCCTTGTAAGTGGTGTCTTTTTATTTACTTGAAGTCACTTGCCATGTGCTTTTATTTTGATCTTGCCTCGTTTCCTTGTCTTGTTGTGGATCCTCTGGACACACCTGGGGGGTATTTTGACTCAAGAACTGTTCTTCAACATTGTTGACATGCTAGTTGGTTGGATTCCTGTAAATTAGAAAAAAAAGTAGCCCTCATTTTGTGCCTTGGCCTTTGACCTTCCTGTGCCAAGTTGATCCTTCCCCTTAAAGCATTCCAATTGTTAAATGGCTTTAGAATGAGTTGACTGTCTCATTCAAATGTTTGTGCATCACATGACTTCGGGACTTGAGTTCAGCTCAAGCACAAAGCATCACATTTAAAGTGTTGTGGGTTGCTATGGGTTAAATGGAGTCCCACAGGGGTCACTCCCTTCAGGCGGTGCTGTGTTCAGGCTCCCAGCATCTTGTGTTCATTTATACTCACGTGCTACTTAACCACAACGGACGGGAGGGATCACTAGCCTGTTTATCCATGGTCGTCCTCAGGATAAGAAACTCCAACAAAAGGAAATGCATGTTCATCTGCTTATGCATCGCCGTCTTCATCGTGTACAGACATCTGGAGTAAGTTGTTTGCGTACTCATCAGTTACAGGATGTTTCGTCATGTTATTTATTATTTCCCGCTGTGAAAAATAGCCAAGATAATGAAGTTTGAGTAATGTTACTCATGTGTATATTTTAATAAAATCGAAACACATGACCTGAAATTACTGTAAAAAAAAAAAAAAATCCAAGTTGACTCAACTTGAAAAAAATGTGTAACCTCGCTGCCTCAAAATTTTGATTAAATCTAGCGAATTATTTCAGGTAATTTCAACTCACAACTAAGTTTCTCCAACTTAAAAGATCAAGTCCATGTGACTTATTGCTTTGTTTTGGGAACTTTATTAGGTCAAATAAATATTTTTGTATCAACAATAGAACTCAAGTAATCTCAACTCGCTTTTGATTTAGTCTAACTAATTAGCTCAAGTAAATTCAACTCACAATTAAATTGAAATAATTTTAACCTGATTTGAAAATGAGTTGAGATTACTTTACATTGTTGATACAACCAAAATATTTGGTTATATGACCTAAAAAAATGAAGTTCCCACAACAAATCAATAAGTCACGTGAACTTGGTCTTTTAAGTTGGAGAAACTTAGTTGTGTTGAAATTACGTGAAATAATTTGCTAGATTTAATTTTAAGGCAGCAAGGTTACAAATTACAAAGTTGGGTCAATTTTTTTACAGAACGTATCAGCTTCTTAAATGCAGTAGTCGGGGTTGAAATCTGACATAAATCATAACGAGAAATGCCATGTTAAATCAACTATTTTGTTACGAAACACAAAATGTCTGGAACAATTTATTTTGAAAACATTAACACTTGAATGTTTTGTCTTTAAAACATATTTTTAAAACATTAGCATAAGAACAATATGACATCTGTCAGTGTGTGGGGGTGATATTTGTGATGGATGGGTGCGTGCATGTACGAGCGTCTGAGCATGTGCAAAACCCATCACACTCTTGTACAAGTTGGCCACACCCACATTTCAAAGTAGACTGAACTATTTCATTAGTTGGGGGGGATCAAAACCTAACATTTCTAGTTGTCTCAACTTTTTGGCTAAATTTTGTTGACCTGACGCACAAAAATAAGTTGACGGAACTAAAAGCTAAAAAATTTTTTTTACAGTGTACTTAAATAAAATTGCAAATTCCTATCAAGGATGTTATGTGGGTGTAAAAACAAATTCCTTACAGCCTTTCAAGAGTTGGACAAAGAATGAGCAGGAAAGTCGGACTGAGTGCCAACTCGTCCCAGCTCACCTTGGAGGGGAAGCCTTTCCGTATCCTCGGAGGATCCATCCATTACTTCCGTGTGCCCAGGGCCTACTGGAGGGATCGCCTGATGAAAATGAAAGCCTGTGGCATCAACACCCTCACCACGTAGGGAGGATTTGTTGTCATCGCACCTCACACCCCTACCCTTTTATGCTATGTTATGACTTTTATGTGTCGTTGCAGATATGTACCCTGGAATCTGCACCAGCCACAGAGAGGGGTCTTCAACTTCCATACACAGCTTGATTTAGTGTGAGAAGTACCAGCTTTGTAGTTTATTGACCAGACGATGGCATAGTAACAATCCGAGCTGTTTTATCCATTTGGGAATATGCAGTTCATGTATACGGGATATCAGTCCCTGGTGCTTTGGCTGCAGCACCTCGCCTGACAACGGCAGCATCTCCTAACAACAGCAATTTAACCACAGCAGGGACGTGTGAGGCAGGATGTTACACTGCAGACCACTCCTCTTGTTGCCAAGCATATTTGCAAACACTGAGTGGTGCTTTTGTCTTTGTTCTTATTCAAGCTGATTATTCGATACCTTCTGTTGCTTTCAGGGCTTATATTCATCTCGCAGCTGAACTGGGTCTGTGGGTGATTTTACGTCCAGGGCCCTACATCGCCTCTGAGCTAGACCTGGGTGGACTCCCAAGGTAAGACCTAGGATGTCGGGGTCTGAGGCAAGGGTGTCCAAAGTGTGGCCCAGGGGTCATGCCGACCTCCATAGGTGTTGGAAATGCTGTATTCAGAATTGTAAACAGGGACCCTGCAATATATGTTAATAAGCGAACCTTAACTCCTATTTCAGTGTAAAGACACGTTTACACCAGCAGGGTGTACTGGTCCAGATTCCCCTAGGTCTGGTGCTGCCTGTGAAAGAGAGTTCACTCTGTGCATTGGTGTCAGCACTGTGACGAAAACGGCATGCTTTCACAAACGGTGTAGCTTAATACATGGGAAAAAGAAATGCTGCTCTTTAATATTTGAAAAGCCAGCATTTCTAGGAATGCTCAAAATGTTGGCGAGCACAAATTACCTGTGAGAAAATATGGGAAACACGGGGAGAAAGAAATGCTGCTCTTTAATAGTTGAAAAGCCAGTATTTCTAGAAATGCTCCCAATGTTAGAGAGCCCAAATTGCCTGCGAGGAAATATGGAAAACATGGGAAAACCGAAATGCTGCTCTTTAATAGTTAAAAAGCCAGCATTCCTAGAAATACTCCCAATGTTGGAGAGCACAAATTGCCTGTGAGAAAATACTGTACATGTCATAAACGGCAATTCCACAACTTTACAAACTGAGAGATGATATATTGAAAGGAAATATAACATTTTTATGATATATTGTTAAATATAATCATAACACCAGTGGTTTATTTGGTGTAAAAAGGCTGACTAATATTATTTAGTGTCAATTTGGGGGCGGGGGGCACCTGCATTGTTTTGTGACTCGGTTACATAAAAAAGTTTTGTCCAGTCATGTATTATGTATGTATCTTTGTATTTTTAAAAAAATAAATAAATAATGTCATGACAACTCTGTTAAATTAGTTTTTCCACCTAAGACAAAGCTAAGATGTTCAGGTAGCTTAGCATTAGATGTAATGTCTTTAAAACTGGCTCCCCATTTGGACGCCCCTCCGAGAAGATTGTGTGGTGAAATGCAGATGCTGCTACACAAATGGATGAACGATACAAAAACAAATAAGCCATTCTGTGTTAAATTCAATCGGGGGGGGGGTCATGGCTCCCTGTAAGGGAAGACTAAGCCAGTGTGTGACGCTTGGTCAGGAATGGTCAGAATGGTGGACACACTGTGCTGGTGTTTTTGCAGCATCGTGCCTTTAGTCATGTGCTAGCATATTGTCTGCTTCTTTGCAGCTGGCTCCTCCAAGATGGCAGCATGAGAGTGAGAACAACACACCCGGGATTTACCGAGGCTGTCAATACGTATTTTGACAAACTTATACCAAATGTGGTGCCTTTGCAGGTGGCTTTTGTTTTTGCTCTTGGCTTATTTTACAAGTACCATTGTGCCATAACGCTAAATAAAATGTTGTAATGTTTTTCAGTATAAGAGAGGCGGTCCCATCATTGCTGTCCAGGTTGAAAGTGAATACGGGTCTTTTGCTAAAGATGACAGTTACATGCATTTCATTAAAGAGGTAATGTGACAGGTCATGTCATGTGGAGATACAGTGGATCCCTGCAAATTCACGATTCAGCATTCACGGTCCCTCAAATTTGCAGAAATTTGATAAAAACGCAGATAAACAAATCTCATTCATATCTAAGTTGGTAAAAATGTACAGCATACATTTGATATTTTTCTGGAGCTGGAGTGGTTAGCGCGCAGGCCTCACCGCTAGGACACCCAAGTTCAATTCCACCCTCGGCCATCTCTGTGTGGATTTTGCATGTTCTCCCCGTGCATGCGTGGGTTTTCTCCGGGTACTCCGGTTTCCTCCCACATTCCAAAAACATGCTAGGTTAATTGGCGACTCCAAATTGTCCATAGGTATGAATGTGAGTGTGAATGGTTGTTTGTCTATATGTGCCCTGTGATTGGCTGGCCACCAGTCCAGGGTGTACCCTGCCTCTCGCCTGAAGACAGCTGGGATAGGCTCCAGCACCCCCGGCGACCCTCGTGAGGACAAGCGGTAGTGAGTGAATGAATGAATTGAATGTGTAGTGACGTTTATTGCAAATGTTGAGCCGAAATTGGAAACTTGCCAATTATTCATGGATTTTTGCCATTCTCTGCTAAGTATGGAACGTAACCCCCGTGAAAGTCGAGGATCTACTGTACAGTCGCTGACCACAACATTAGCTAGAGCTGCTCATGCAATGAGATCCAATGTAAGGGTTGTATCAAATGTCCTACTTTGCAAATATTAGAATTATCTGTAATTCAGTTTTGATGGCTTTTGATGTACAGTAACTCAGGGGTGTCGAAACGTTTTTTCCTAGAGGGGTGCATACAGAAAAATGAATTTGTTTACGAACACTATAAAACAGTAAAAATCAAAACTGTATGAATAAATCATGCTGTTTTGTGCTTGAACACGGCTTCTTAATAGTCAAAACTTATGCCTAGTTAAGCAAATTTTACATATTTTTTGCCTAAATTTCTTTAATAAACTGGCAGGCGTGTGTATTCTATTGATGAAATATCTCATCCGTCTCATTTGGCATTTTTTTTTTGAAAGGCGTTGCAGTCCAGAGGGATCAGTGAGCTCCTGCTCACATCAGACAACCACAACACTTTAAAGTCAGGCGGCGTGGATGGAGGTACAGTATTTTTTCATCAATACCCAATATTTATTGGCCCCCAGGGAATATTCTGGAATGTTAGTCAGGCAGATTAAGGCCACATTTAAAAGTGAAAAAGTGGAATTGATGAATGTTTGTACAAGATATCAGACAAGTGACATGTGGAACATATGGTGTAAGTCTACTGTACACGCAAGACAATACTGTTTTATACGATTCAACCTGCAAGGCATGCTGGGTAACTTCCTGTTTGGCAATTGGCAAAGCTGCATTGTGTGTTGCGCATGTATTACTTGTTATTTTTGGTTGCACTCTCTGTCATGTAGCCCTCAGAACACTGAAGCTGCAGAAAGTCAACCAGAGAGACGTTCAGGATCTCAACGCAATCCAGGTTGGTGTCAGTTCCACATCGTTACACTTGTTGTTTTACAAAGGGCATCCAAGGATGGATGGTTTTGTTCTGTCCTGTCAGCCCAACAGACCAACCATGGTGATGGACTACAGGACAGGCTGGTACGATGTGTGGGGCGACCTCCACCACGTGCTCCCCGCAGAGGGTATGTTCCATAACCTCCACCAGGGGCAAGACATCACTCTCAGGGTGAAATTCACCCTCGCCTGGAAATTCTGTCATCAGAAAAGACACCTTTATGTCTTTGACATTGATTGGGTGTCCTTTTTTCTTTAGATATGGTGTCCACCGTGAGAGAAATTCTGAGACGAGGCATGTCAGTCAACCTCTACATGTTCCACGGAGGCTCCAGTTTTGGTTTCATGAGCGGAGGGCTGGCTGGACCTTCCTACAAAGCATTCGTCCCCAGCTATGGTTGGTGCCTCAGCGCCATGCATATTGTCCAAAAATAAACCAGCGCTCACTTTTAGCAAAAGAACCGTCAAATGACAGCATTTTAAATGTTTTGTAGATTATGACGCTCCCTTGTCTGAAGCCGGAGAGTACACACAGAAGTACCACCTCCTCCGAGATCTACTGTCTCAATTCAACAGTAAGTTAAACAACACGTATACAGTGGATCCCCGCACATCTTTTTAAGAAAATTATAAATGCGTAGTAAAACCAGGGCTGCACGGCGGACGAGTGGTTAGCACACAGACCTCACTGCTAGGAGACCAGGGTTCAATTCCACCCCCCTCGGCCATCTCGGTGTAGAGTTTGCATGTTCTCCCTGTCTCCGGGTACTCCGGTTTCCTCCCACATTCCAAAAACATGCTAGGTTAATTAGCGACTCCAAATTGTCCATATGTATGAATGTGAGTGTGAATGGTTGTTTGTCTATATGTGCCCTGTGATTGGCTGGCCACCAGTCCAGGGTGTACCCCGCCTCTCTCCTGAAGACAGCTGTGATAGGTTCCAGCACAACCCGCGACCCTCGTGAGGATAAGCGGTAGAGAATGAATGAATGAATATTGCCAAAAAATTAATGTACAAAAAACAGAAATTATGAGTATAATCATTTTTTAAATTACTTAAAATATTAATTTGGATGTATTTTGATTTCTATTAGTTTACACATTTTTATTACATTTTTTAAATATGAAAAATAATTTTATTACTGGGATGCACAGCGGTCGAGTTGTTAGCGTGCAGACCTCACAGCTAGGAGAAATTGTCCATAGGTACGAATGTGAGTGTGAATGGTTGTTTGTCTATATGTGCCCTGTGATTGGCTGGCCACCAGTCCAGGGTGTACCCCGCCTCTCGCCCGAAGACAGCTGGGATAGGCTCCAGCACCCCCGCGACCCTAGTGAGGATAAGCGGTAGAAAATTAATGAATAATAAAACCAATGTGAAAAAAAGCCCACTTTTTTTACACTGCAAAATGTTCATCCAAAAACTGAAAAAAATGTCAACATCAAGCTAGCAGTAGTGTTTGAAGGGTTAAGAGGACTGATGTGTGTTAAAACAAACTTTTTAATGGGCGTATCAATTACTTTTTTTTTTACTTTTCGGAACCACACGCCCATTTAAAGCGGGGATCTACTGTACTTCAAAGGTGGATGGAGCTTTGTGTAATGATTATTTCTCACACCAGAAGGTGACATTTTCCCCGACATGCCAGTGTTACAACACAGAGAAGCGTATGAAACGGCAATCACATACCAGCACTTGTCCTTATGGGATGCTTTGAGCTTTACTGAGGGAGTATGCCATTCGATGTATGATTACCTGAAAACATGCCAGAAGCAGATACAGTCGTCCCTCGTTTATCAACAGCATTAAAGGAATTTCAGCGATACAGGATTTCATGTCAATAAATGGGATATTGGCGCATAGAAAACGGGTTATGACTTTCTAAATATGGTTTTTAACATTACATGAAATAACAAACATTTAGTAACATTTACAGTCCTATTACTCATTGTTGATAACACGATGCTGCAAGGATTCGAGACGGTTGCGAGCTAACCAGTTAGCCTCAAATTATTTTTTTTCAAAACGTAAACTTACCACTTCCACACAGAATGGGAGGAGAACCTTGTTTGACAAGATCATGTCAGCCATGGCTGACTCCATACGGTGTGACAGTAATGTAGGGAATATTACATATCACAACCAATCATTTTTTAGAAATTCATTCATTTTCTACCGCTTATCCAACGAGGGTCGCGATGAGTGCTGGAGCCTATCCCAGCTGTCTTCAGGCACCCTGGACTGGTCGCACATACATATAGAAAACCATTCATACCTATGGACAATTAATTAACCTAGGATGTTTTTGGAATGTGGGAGGAAACCGGAGTACCTGGAGAAAACCCACTCATGCACGGGGAGAACATGCAAAAAGATGGCCAAGGGTGGGATTTTCAAAACTTACCACTTCCACACAGAATGGGAGGAGAATGTTGTTTGAAAAGATCATGTCGGACTCCATGTGGTGTGAAGGTAATGTAAGGAATACTACATATCACTTGTATTTCAATAAGTTTGGACAAATAATAGGCCAATTCTGAAAAAGTGATATAGCGAGGGAGCGTTAATCGAACCGTGATATTACGAGGGACGACTGTAGTTGTTTTTCCTGTCACAGAGTCCAACTCATTTCAGTTTTCTTTAACAGCCTTTTAAGTCTGTCAAGCCGGTGAACATGGAGAATCTACCAGCCAACAACAGGAACGGTCAGTCCTATGGATACACCCTCTATGAAACAACCATCACCAGTGGAGGATTGTTGAAGTCGGGAGGCAACGTTAAAGATCGTGCTCTTGTGAGTCCGAACCGTGGACCTGAATCGGAGCAATGTCATCACCACTCTGGAAAAGTCGGGGCGGTAAAAATTTTGGTGTCTTTTGCAGGTTTTTGTAAACAGGAGTTACATCGGGCTTTTCAAACAGCAGACTATGGAGATGGCTGTTCCAGATGGCAAGGTATGGATCACTGACATAGACCAGATCTTAACATTCTGCACTGCATGGGATGTTTGTACCCCCAAACCCCCCCTTCTCCTCCCGGCCAAAATTTGCAAATGAAAATGATCACGATCTCCCTCCAGGGACAGCGAATTTTAAGTTTATTGGTTGAGAACTGTGGTCGAGTTCACCGGGGAAGGGACCTCGACATGCAGCGCAAAGGTGGTTTATCAGACGTGACACAGGATGTTGTCATACCGGCTGTGATTGACAGGTCAATTTCAATGTGTGTCGTTACAGGCCTTGTCGGTGACATTTTTCTAAACGATATCCCACTACGGGATTTCACAACATACAGCCTGGAAATGAAACCCAGTTTCATTGATAGGTTTGTACACTTTTGAAATATAATGAATGATAAAAAAAAAATTTTGGAGTAGCGATATGTTTGAAATAGACGCCATGTTTTAGTCTCTACCAGGCTCCTTGGAAAGCTCTTCCTGAAACCCCCACTTTCCCTTCCTTCTTCATGGGCCAACTGTTTGCTTACGGCTATCCCAGCGATACTTTTGTGAAACTGCCAGTGGGTGAATTGCTTTTAATGCCATACATCAGGGGTGGGCAAACTACGGCCCGCGGGCCACATGTGAATCCGGCCCACCAGTTGCTTACAAAGTACTGTATTTTCTGGAGTATAAGTCGCACAAGGTAAAAAATGCATATTTAGGTAGAAAAAAACATACATAAGTCGCACTGGAGTATAAGTCGCATTTTTTGCGAGTAATTTATTTTAACTACTTGACCAAAACAGACTTTACGTCCTCTTTGAAGGCAAGTTCTAACCTTAATAAAAGAATAGAGAACAGGCTGAATAGGTGTAAGATATGCTAACACAATGGTTATTCAGCTACACAAAAAATAAACATGAACACAAAAGGTGTCCAGTGTTTATGTAACATAAACACTTTTTTCATTTATAAGTCGCAGTAACAGGCAACCTAGGAAAAAAGTGACTTTTAGTCCAGAAAATACGGTATCTTTTTTCAGTTGATTACTGTATTTTCTGGACTATAAGTCGCTCCGGAGTATAAGTCGCACAAGGCCAAAAATGCATAATTAGGTAGAAAAAAAACACAAGTCGCACTGGAGTATAAGTCACATTTTTTGCGGGTAATTTATTTTAACGACTTGACCAAAACAGACATTACGTCCTCTTGGAAGGCAAGTTCTAACAATAATAAAATAATAGAGAACAGGCTGAATAGGTGTAAGATATGCTAACACAATGGTTATTCAGCTACACAAAAAATAACAGAAAAGGTGTCCAGTGTTTATGTAACAAACACTTTTTTCATTTATAAGTCGCTCTGGAGTATAAGTCGCAGGAACAGCCAACCTATGAAAAAAAGTGCCACTTATAATCTGGAAAATACAGTATTTAGCTGGTAACTATTCTTTTTTCAGTTGATTACTGTATTTTCTGGACTATAAGTCACACAAGGCCAAAAATGCATATTTAGGTAGAAAAAAAACATAAGTCGCACTGGAGTATAAGTCGCATTTTTTGCGGGTAATTTATTTTAACTACTTGACCAAAACTTTACAAAACTCGCTCTGGAGTATAAGTCGCAGGAACAGCCAACCTAGGAAAAATAGTGCGACTTATAGTCTGGAAAATACGGTATTTAAACCTTTAACATATAAGCTGGCAACATGACTTTCAAGTAGTCAGTCATGTTGTATTCAGAGATGTTGACATACTCTTTAATAGTCAGTGTTTTATTGTAATTCTATTATTTATAGAATTTATATGATGGGGGCTGATGCTTAAAGTGCTTGTGGAAAACAAGGGACATAATGTATGACACTTTTACGGATAAATTATTCCGGATGGACTGTTAACAGTTTGCATGTATCAAATATATAGTCTGGCACCCGAAAAATTTTAATGCGGCTCGCGAGGCAAAGTTTGTCCAACCCTGCCATACATCATAAATACTTAGGGTGTAACGGTACATGCGTGAAGCACTCCCTTACTTTACCCCAATTAAAACAAAAAAACGAGATACGTACTGCTCCATGATACCGTTTACACCCTTAGTGGACTTCTGTGTCGTGAAGGAAAGTGATTGAATTATGTTTGGGGTCCACAGGGTTGGGAAAAGGGTGTTGTTTTTATCAATGGGATAAATCTGGGATGCTACTGGTCCATTGGACCCCAGCAGACGCTCTACCTCCCTGGTCCTTTTCTCAACAGTGGAATCAACCAGGTATTTGTATTAAGATACATGGACATTTACCCAACTTATACAGTAGTGAAATGAATATCATACTTGACCTTGTGTGAGTTCTTATTTTCTATTCAATCAGATCATCCTTTTTGAGGAGCAAGAAGGCGACTACAAGGTCAATTTTGAGGACATGTCTGATCTTGGAATGGCAGCTGACATCATGTGACTGTCATCGTCTCGCCTGTATCTATAAAATGTTACATTTTACTGAATTACTGGTACTGTTATGTGTGACTGTAGTATATGATGAAAGTCCTCCAAAAAGGTAGTAATGGCTAAACTTACCTCAGTCTTTATTGGGGAAGATACTCAATGAATTCCATTATGATATAACCCAAGAGCTACAAGATACAATATATTTTTTTGCAGTTGTAGAATGTTAAACTACACTGAATCACATTGAGGTGTATTTATTTTTAGCTACAGTGTGGCTGTAGCTACTAGGGTTGTGTATCAGGTTTGACAAGCCAACCTAATCAAATCATTCCTTTTTAAAAATATATATATTTATATTTAACCCTCGTGAGGAAAAAGCGGTAGAAAATGAATGAATATATATTTAAAATATAGAAATCATTTCTTGATGCCGCTCTATCTAGATGACTAAATAAAACCGTTCAGCCCAAAGAGATTTACATCCCTAGTAGCTACATTAATACATTTTTTTTTTTAATTCCGTCCAAGATTTTGCTTATTTTTTTGAGGTTTGTGAAATATTTTGATGTTTCTATTCAGATTACCTCGGCCATCTGTGTGGAGTTTGCATGTTCTTCCCGTACATGCGTGGGTTTTTTCCAGGTACTCCGGTTTCCTGCCACATTCCAAAAACATGCTAGGTTAATTGGCGACTCCAAATTGTCCATAGGTGTGAATGGTTGTTTGTGCGACCAGTCCAGGGTGCCCGAAGACAGCTGGGATAGGCTCCAGCACCCCCGCAACCCTTGTGAGGATAAGTGGTAAAAAATGAATGAATATTCAGATTACTTCGAAGGCATGTGTTAAAGTTCCTATTTATATTAGTTTTTTATGACATGAGGAACCCTATTTATTACTCGACTTTACTGGTTCTGTTACCGCAATAGACCTCGTTCAAATAAAGATTTGCCATGAATTCATGTCTTTATTATGCAGGATAAGTGTGTTAAATAGTGACAATGTGTGTCATTTGATCGGCCACAAAGTTTGGTCAAAAAATGGGAGCAAGTAAAACCAGCGTCACTGGGAGCAAGTAAAACACAAAAATTATGCCTTTGACACACACACCTGAGCTGAGCCAGGCATAGTTTTATTACTTATTATTGATGAATACATAACAGAACCTGGAATGCTACCTCTCTTAGGTCTTGCTGTTTCCGTCATCAACAATCTTGTCCTTTTTCCCCAGAGACTCTTTGAAGATGCTGGCTCTGTAGTACTCCAGCTCTTTAATGCTTTCCCTAATGTCATCCAAAGCTCTGAAAGACAAAACAAAATATGTTTCCATTACTTACATGTGAATATTATTAGTATTAGTGAAGCCTTTGTACTCATTTACAAAGTCATGGTGTCAAAATACAGGATGTTAA
Source organism: Doryrhamphus excisus (assembly GCF_037039965.1). Lineage (NCBI taxonomy): Eukaryota > Metazoa > Chordata > Actinopteri > Syngnathiformes > Syngnathidae > Doryrhamphus > Doryrhamphus excisus. The sequence goes on along the minus strand of NC_136377.1, from coordinate 7,135,068 downwards.
GTCACTGTTTGACTTTGCTAATCATATTTTTTTTTTGCAGATTTTAGATTCCTTATTTACATTACATTATTAGAGCCCTCTGGACATGATGTAACACCCCTATAGTCACATTTACAATTGTATTACCCTTTATAATCTCAAAAAATACAATACAATGCTGTATTTATATAAAGTACAAACATTTTCAGCACTCAAAGGCAGCTGCACCCCCTCAGCTATCATACCACGTGTTATTCTTTACCTGTGGGTTGCCTTTTTGTGTGGCGCCATCTTATATTCCACTGGAAACCACCTCCTAAAATAAAAAAAATTAAAAACTACTAATGACAAATATGGTTTGTTTACTACTGAACTTGCCACAAATCCAAAAAAGCTGTGGGGTCTGTGGGTATTCAAGAATAAAGAAATAATGCATAATCACGTGAGGGTATGTGTGTTTGAAAAATAGTTCCAGGGAATGATCACACTCACCTGCAAAGCTCCTTGATGGTACTGACATCAATTATTCTATAGTGGAGGTGACGCATGAACCGCGGCATATATTTGTCTAGAAACCGTTTGTCGGCATGCACAGAATTTCCTGCACAAACCGGAATAATTAAGCAAAGAGGAAATTCTACATTAAATCATTCGGCTGCAGACACAAGCATCTCACCAGCTAGGGGGCACTGTCCAGGGGGGGTGTGTTGCGTGACAAAGGATACAAATTCTGTCTCTGCTTGTTCCAGGGTGATTTTACTATCCCGTACAGCCTGGGTCAATCCTGACTGGAAAAAAACATTTAATTTGATACAGTGGATATAAAAAAAACATATACACTACTGGTTAAATGTCAGCTTTTTGTCAGGTTTTTTTTTCATTTCATCACTGCAACCATCTTACCATGCCATGGTGCTCTTTGCACCACTCTGACATGGACTCCAGTAGTTCATCAGGCTGCTTTATTATCAAGTTGGGTCCCTGCCATGACAGAACTTCAGTTAAAAAAATGAAAATGAATCAATACAAAAATCAATACAACAAGCCAGTCACATTTTTTTTTATTACCTCAGCCAAAATTTTCAAGTTGGAGTCTGTAATAATGCACGCCATTTCGATGATTTTGTCCTGTTCAATATCCAAGCCTGTCATCTGTAAAATACAGAACCCACACCCATTTTTATGCAGGAGGTATAGCATATGATTTTGTGGTGGCCCGTCACAAATTAATTTAGACTACCACAGATAAAAGCGGCAGTTTTGTGTCATGATCTCTCACTCTCTCTCTCTCTCTCACACACACACACACACACACTTAAAACACCACAGATAGATTACAGTCCTGTTAGAAACACTGAACCACTGAATGCGGTTGTCATTTCCTGTAAGCGCACTACAACAGTACTTCAATGTTTGCGTACTACTGTGTACACAATATAGTTACTGATCCAAGTATTTAATTTGATACGCAGCCCAAAGTTAAGCCATTAATAATATCAAGGGACAGTAAAAAAAAACGATTTGAATGACTAAAATGGCCCCCAAGCCGCACTTTGAACGGCCATGATATATACAAATATGTACATACTGTACAATCAACATATTGCAGCGTTGATATCGATATTTTCGTTTTAGTGCATACACGAATCAAGGCTGAAATAAGAGTGAGAGTCGTGAGTCAAAAATAAAGATTCACAAAGCCGTACAACAATGTTTTATCAGCTGTTGTGACTTACCTCAAGATCCACCCACACCATCTTCTGGGATAAAGTGGTGCTCATGTTCTTTCGAAAGCACCTTACGGTGTGAAAACCAAAACTAAACACACGATAATTGTAAAGCAGCATGTATTTAATGATGTTTTCCGTTTATTTTGGAACGATGCAACTTGCGGAAGTGACGTCACACATAAGTTCCCATATATTTGCAGCCTCAACCAACTGTTGGTAGTTCTAATTTCTCAAAACTCATCTTTATAAATAAATCTGCGTGTAACTGAGTGAAATTGTTCATTTTATATAATGCGTTTTTTTGTTGTGAATATTCTCAAAACTTGCATTTACATTTTTGGTGGAACACTATGTTTCTTTACGGTTGCTGTTGCAAGGAGGACTCTTTAAAGCGACGCACACATGGAGGGAAAACGTTAATATAGATTATTAAAATAATTGTTACAATTATCATGATATTAGAATATTAGAATATTTATTAACATTATTAGTAGTAGTAATATTACTTGATATCTTTACTACTCATCCGAACATAAAGTAATTAAAGTGCCCATAGATACATATTCTGGTACGGTAGGTGGCGGTATGCACCTTTTCAAAGTCATGGATGCAACCCGCCATTAAACCAAAAGAAGAAGAAGACGAAGAAGAAGAGGAGGAGGGAAAACGTTTGATCAGCCCTGCTCCAGTAGGTGGCGGTAATGCACCTTAAACTGGTTTAACCAATCACCAACACCGAAGAAGAGGAGGAAAAGCGTTTTTGAAGTTGTTGTGACAACTGAAATAACCATTCGACATGGAGACAGCAGTGGAAAACCTTGAGTTGATGGTAAGTTTGCGTAAAACGGCCTTTATTGTCCTTTCTGTCTTGTTCTCAATTCTACTTATTCCTGGTTACGACACGAGCCAGTGTTTTGATTCTCGCGCGCTTCAAGCGAATGGTACGCGCAAGCGTAACAGTGTACCACAAAACATTACAATATAGTACATTCATATTGTATTCACATCTATTCAACAACTCGCCACATGATTTCAGTTCATTTGGACGTCTTGAAGTTCACATTAAACAATATTCCTGCTAATGTACTGTCCTAAATCTTTGCAGTTCTCAAAGTCAGAAGCGGGGTTGGACCACATTGAGAAGCGCCTGAAACTGGACCTCACTAACCATACTGCAGAGAATGGACGTTTCCCTGAGGTGGTAACTCAACTACTGTTAGCATTTTGACACAACCACTAGAATAATACCCTTGGGAAAATTTTGGAAAATTGCATTAGTGGAGTATTACTAGAAAGAAGAAGTTCACTTGAGTTTTATTTGTTTGTTCATTCATATCCTGTCAGTATCACCTCGGGGTAATAATAATAATAATACATTTTATTTGTATACCGCTTTTCAAAATACTCAAGGACACTTTACAGAAAAATGGAGTAAAAACAAGTAAACAGTGTAAAAGATATGTTAAAATACAACATTCATTCAGCAGTCAGGTATAAAAAGTTAGACATTAAAAACTGATTTAAAGAGGTGGGTTTTTAGTTGTTTTTTGAAGGTGGGAAGGTCATGGCAAGCACGGAGTGAATGGGGCCAAGAGTTCCAGAGGGTGGGGGCAGCGATGGAGAAGGCTCTGTCACCCCAGGTTCGGAGCTTGGTCTTACAGGGGAGTGCCAGAAGGTTGGAGTCTGAGGAGCGAAGGGGGCGCGCGGGATTGTGTGGATGGAGGAGGTCTGTGAGATATGGGGGGGGTCAGATCGTGGAGCGCTTTGTAGGTGATGAGAAGAACTTTGAAGTGAATGCGTTGGGGGGACGGGAAGCCAGTGGATGTTTTTAAGGACGGGGGTAATGTGTTCACGGGAGCAGGTGGAGGTGAGGAGGCGGGCAGCGGAGTTCTGAATATATCGTAGTTTGTTGAGGGTTTTGGATGGTGTACCGTAGAGTCATTCTTTTTGTGTGAAGGCAATTTACAATAAAAATACAAAATAATGAAAGTCCACCGCCGTGTTTGACAATAAGGATGGTCTTGTTGTTGCCCTTGTTCATCGTTCAACAAACAGACCGCTCTTCTTTCATGCTTTGTCAGAAGAATACACTGTCAGCTACACTGTGCCTGCAGGAGAACCCCGCCATGATGCTGGAGAGACTGAGAGCCATTAAAGACAAGCACACTGCGTTGTGCTCTCAGATGACAGAGATTGCAGCTGCACAAAAAGAGTCCATGTTCTCCACCAGAGAGAACATCAACAGGGCCGCCGCGCTGATTCAACACTTTGCACAGACCGGCATGGAGGTATACAGTTAACATGTGATTTCATAATGATCACGGTGTGAAGAATATGATATAGTACTGTATATGGTATGACATTGTACACAAGTACAGATGTAAATTGTCGTTTTGGCTTTTCATTTAGGTGACAGTTGTGTTCTGGCAGCCAAAATCACCGTTTTTGAACCACCAACATTGTTTTTTCTTTGCAAAAACACAAAAGTCACATCTTTTTTTGTGGGAAAGAAATCTTAATTTTGCCAGATGATCCCCAAAAACTTTGGTAAAATACGGTGGTCAAGTGGTTAGCACGCAGGCCTCACAGCTAGGAGATTCAAGTTCAATTCCACCCTCGGCCATCTCTGTGTGGAGTTTGCATGTTCTCCGTGTGCGTGCGTGGGTTTTCTCCGGGTACTCCGGTTTCCTCCCACATTCCAAAAACATGCTAGGTTAATTAGCGACTCCAAATTGTCCATAGGTATGAATATGAGTGTGAATGGTTGTTTGTCTATATGTGCCCTGTGATTGGCTGGCCACCAGTCCAGGGTGTACCCCGCCTCTCGCCCGAAGACAGCTAGGATAGGCTCCAGCACCCCCCGTGACCCTTGTGAGGATAAGTGGTAGAAAATTAATGAATGAATTACTGTTTTGTGGTTGAATACGGCCATAAAATATATAAATATGAATAGTCCAAAATTTTGATACCATATCATGATATAGTAAAGGAAATATTGCATTATCATCGTTCACTCTATGTCAAACATTTGCAGCATTTCTTGGAATGAATTCTTTATTTTTAGACTATTAGCCACTGGTTAATTGGCGACTCCAAATTCTCCATAGGTTTGAATGTGAGTGTGAATTGTTGTTTGTCTATATGTGCCCTGTGATTGGCTGGCCACCAGTCCAGGGTGTACCCCGCCTCTCATCCGAAGACACCCGCCTTGTGAGGATAAGCGGTAGAAAATGAATGAATGGCAAGACAGAAGTGGAACTTTGTTGTTGTTTCCCATTACATCAGGCATAACAGTTAAGGCCGCAGAAAAAGAACATCATAGCAACAGTAAAATATGGTGGCGGTAGTGTGATGGTCTATGGCTGTTTTGCTGCTTCGGGACCTGGAAGACTGGCCCACAACCTGGAAGATGGATGGCTAAATTACTACTACTACCTCAGTAAACATTTGCACAACAAGTAATAGTCAATAGATGTATCTGTGAAAAGGTGTTTATGGTGTATTGTTGATGTTTTATTATGTCAGGTCCAATGAAGAATTATTTATCATGTGTTTTTTGTTTTCACTTGGAATTCAATGTATTCCATGGTCTAATTATTCCTGCTTTTTCAACCCACTACAGGTTCACTCTCATGCTGAGTCGGTGCAGAAGCTAGAAGAGCTCTCCATCAAAATAAAGTAAAATAAAAATACTTTGTATCGGGTAAATCTGCATTCTTCACTTGGTCAACATACTCGGATTCTGAAAGCCTCCTCAGGGGTTTTAGGCTTGGCTCCCTCCACACGTCAACGAGCTTAATTATAATAAATAATAATTTAAATAATATATAATTTAATTATAACTAATTATAATTTAAATAATATAAAATATATAATTTAATTATAATAAATTATAATTTAAATTATATGTATAATATAATTATAATTTAATTATAATAATTTATAATTTAAATAATATCTAATTATTATTACACAGTATATCATGTATGTATGTATTAATACAAATGTCTTAACATTAGTACATTCAAAAGAAAACTATTATTTAGAGTATGCGTGTTTGCATATTTATTTTGGAGCTTGCAAGTATGATTTTATTTGCACTATATATATTGTATTATAATGTGCATTTTTCTGATGAAAACCAGCCACTTTCCAAACTAAACCTCCCAATAAAATATCGTTCCGATCGAGACGGTCGAACAGGAGCTATCCCAACATCCATCCATCGAAATGAGATACTTGATGTGTGCAGCATTCTTTCGTGCCGCAAACCGGATGAGGGTTTTTTGCTTCCTGCTCTCAGGACCTCCCTTTTTATGGAAAAACATGAAAGTAGCAACAAGGACTAAAAACGCTGGAAAGACTTAATTGTTTGTTTAAAAGCACAGATTTGCGGTCGAGGACAGGTATTTTTTGTGTTTTGTTGACTTTTTATGTTGACTTTTTGATGTTTAGCTTTGTGTAGCGGGAAGGGAGATCTGAGGAACATGTCTCCACTGAAGTCGTGTTGAAGGAGTTTCACTTGAAAGGTAAAAAAAAAAAAGTTTCTATAATCCCGGGTTGGTCTGCTCTTTTGTACAATGGCGTACAGTCCACGGCGATATAATAGCACAATAAAAAGTTGTTCTTCGGGACTTTACAGTAGGGATGCTCGAAAGAGTTAACGTGAACTTCATCTTTGGCAGTGGAACGTAGGGGCAGTAAACGCAACGTTTCCTGTCTTGACAGTAGATAGTTCTTCCATCCACTTTTAGGGTTTCTAACTGTCCCCAAGGGCTATCAGAATCTGCTAACAAAACTTGTACTGTACGTCATTTCACAACTGTTTGTCACCTTTCTCCATTCAATCCTTTCATTCGTGTTTTGTGGGTCAGCGATAGAACCTAATCTTCTCTTAAAGTGTTTATTTGAACCATTCTTTCACTGGGAGGGATGATTATACAATACAATGAGAGAGCAGGTGATAAATGCTAAATGTGACCGTGAACAGGCAGAAATAAGGTAAACATCATCCTCTAATATGCATAGTTGCCTGTGCGACATGAAAAGTGAGCCAAAAAAAAAACAAAACATGTTTATTATTTTAATGACACAAGCAACATGGGTCTTCCATGTTTTAGATACCGACATACTTGTGTACTTTTGAAAAAGTTTTCTGTTTTTACCTTTTTCCATTCTGTACTAATCAACAGTTGAACATAGGTAGGTTTCAGGAAAATATCTGTTCCTGACTAAAAATGTTTTCCTCCCCATATTGTGATTTGCACCATAAATATTAGTCCTATCTATTTATATTCCCTGAGCATGAAAACATGCCATGGAAGAGTTTGCATGACTTAAATAATGCTAACAATGCTAATATGTTAACATTAGCATTCTATCACCTAGCGTGATAGCGCTAAGTGTTTGTATAAGCGCCTAACTCCACAAATGCTAAAAATTATAGGGTAATTATGTTAGCATGCTAACATAATTATGTCGAACTATGGAAAAAATGCCACTATGTTAATATTAGCATGCTAACACCTTGCATTGAGTGATTATGGTGTTTATATACGGTATGTGTCTATCGTTGCTTGGCAGAGGTAACAAACCGACATACTTGTGTACTTTTGAAAAAGTTTTATGTTTTTACCTTTTTCCGTTCTGAACTAATCAACAGTCGAACATAGGTAAGTTTCAGGAAAATATCAGTTTCAATGGAGAAACCCATTGTTTTCTTCCCCATATTGTGATTTGCACGATAAATATTAGTCCTATCTATTTATATTCACTGAGCATGAAAACATGCCATGGAAGAGTTTGCATGACTTAAAGTGTTTGTATAAGTGACTAACTCCACAAATGCTAAAAATTATAGGGTAATTGTTAGCATACTAACATAATTATGTCAACCTGTGGGAAAAATGCTACTATGTTAATATTAGCATGCTAACACCTTGCATTATAGTGTTTATGGTGTTTATATATGGTATGTGTCTACCGTTGCTTGGCGAAGATAAACAAAACAATAAATAAAGCTGTAATTTTTTGGAAAATTAGGTTGCGGGAAAAGTTGTAATGTTATGTGAATAATGGAAAAATATTATGGGAATAAAGTCATCATGAAATTAAAAAATGACAACAGCAAAAAAGGTAAAAACAGCTGTTAAGATTACTTGAGCATGAAAACATGCCATGGAAGAGTTTGCATGGAAGAATGCTAACAATGCTAATATGTTAACATTAGCATTCTATCACCTCGCGTGATAGCGCTAAGTGTTTGTATCCGTGCCTAACTCCACAAATGCTAAAAATTATAGGGTAATTATGTTAGCATGCTAACATAATTATGTCAACCTGTGGAAAAAATGCTACTATGTTAATATTAGCATGCTAACACCTTGCATTATAGTTTCTATGGTGTTTATATATGGTATGTGTCTACCGTTGTTTGGCGGAGATAAACAAAACAATAAATAAAGCTGTAATTTTAGCTGTAAAAAAAAAAAAAGTTGTAATGTTATGTGAATAATGGAAAAATATTATGGGAATAAAGTCATCATCAAATTAAAAAACGACAACAGCAAAAAAGGTAAAACAGCTGTTAAAATAGTAATAGAAAAAATAATATTCTACCAAGAAAAAGTCACAATTTTGTGGGAATAAACAATATAATATCACTGTATTAGCATAAACTTGAAATATTGAAATGTTCTCATATGTGATAACCCATCAATAAAATTATAATATTTTGAAAATTAGGTGGAAAATGTATTTCTGTGCGCTTCCCCAATTTTTTTCGTCCTTCATTTCCTCCAAATTAGAATTGTCATCCATTTCTTCCCTCAACATTGTTCTTTCTCTCTAGGAAGTTAAGGCCTTCAGTCGAGCTCGGCTTTCTTTAAACGTGTCGCCCGCGCAAGACGTAGATGAGGACCGCTACCGAAGAGACACCAAGCAGCAGCTCCAGTGCAGGAGGCGGCAATAGCACCGTCCTGCAGCGTCTCCTGCAGGAGCAAATGAATCGAAGTTTTGTAATGCAGCAGCAAGGAGGAGCCGTATCTGGAGGTGTATCGCACGGGCAGGGTGGCCCTTCCGAAGACCATTCCATGACCCCCCATATTGCCAGGCAGGAGCCCCAGGGACAAGAGCTACAGTCAGACAGCCTGGAGAAGTTGGGCTCCAGAGTGGTAGGAGGTTGTGGGAGCAACGGAGGGGGAGTTGGTTCCATAACTGGAGGAGGTGGCAGCAGCGGATGTGTTTCGACGAACCAGGGTCAGTGCCTAAACCTGGAGGACCTGCCTACTTACGAGGAAGCTAAGGTCCAGTCACAATACTTCCGTGGCCATGGTCCACCTCCTCAGCTTCAGCAGCAGAGCAGCCAGTCCCAGCAGAACACGCTGGCTTCCTCAGCGGGCGCCACCTTCTACGTCACTGGAGTCACTGACGCCAAAGTGCGCACCGAAGGTCGGCCCACCGTGCAGCGCGTTAACGGGGCGATTAAGGTCCACCAAGATGACGGACTAAAGGATCTCAAACAAGGGCACGTTAGATCTCTGAGTGAACGTCTGATGCAGCTCTCCCTGGCCACAAGTGGAGTTAAGGCGCATGCTCCAGTCATCAGCTCGTCACTCTCCCCCCAGTTGGCCCCTCCAGGGCAGCCAGGTGATTACTACAAACCCCAGCATCGCGGCCCACCTCCAGACTACCCCTTTAAAGGAATGGGCTCACCGAGTATGCAGCAAGAGACTGGGGGGGCTTTTCATCAGGAGCAGTCAAGGGAAGTGCCCCACGTGCGATATCAGCCCCCACCAGAGTATGGCTCCTTTAGGTAAGATAATTATTATAATAATTATGACAAATTAAATTGATAAAAACATTTAACAATGAGGAGGAGATGGAAGGTTGATCCACACCTTAACATCAGAAATCTGTTGGTAATGGTAATGGTTTAATTTCATTTGAACATGCATCAGATTACAATTGAATGCATCATAATCAGTTCACAGTTCCACATGTCCAAAAGGAGTAGGAAGAAGCAAAGCTTATTAAATCCTACCCCTCCATCTGGTACTTTTACAATCAGTAACTGTTACATTTGTTCACTTCCTGCTTTCCTAATATAATTTAAGTTTTTTTAATTATTTTTATTTTTATTTTTATTTTTATTTTTATTTTTATTTTTATTTTTATTTTTATTTTTATTTTTATTTTTATTTTTATTTTTATTTTTATTTTTATTTTTATTTTTATTTTTATTTTTAAATGTAGTCCTAACAAGTGTTTCAAATGTAGTTCTTCCCTGAGATCATATTTCTCCTCTCTTGTAGAGAAGTATTGGATGACATTTTTAGGTAATTGGTTGTTTTTAGCCTTATGCATTATTTTAGCTGTTTGAAGATTAACTATATCAGTAAGTTTTTGTGATTTTAGAAATAAGGAGTTAAGCATTATGAATTATCCTTACTGGCCTTTTTTGCAGTACATTTAGCGAGTGAAGATTGCCTTTATAGTTATTACCCCATATTTCCACACAATAAGTAAGATATGGTAGAACCAGAGAGCAATAAAGAGTGTGGAGTGATTTCTGACTGAGAACAAATTTTGCTTTGTCCAATATTGAAATATTTCTGGCCACATTATGTTGTATATTTGTAATATGAGGTTTCCAGATCATAATTATTCCAGCTGTTAACAAAACATTGGTGTTCTACTCCTGTCAGGTCCAGTAAAGATGGTTCAGGAACTTTCCAGAAGTCCCTTCACCAGCACAGCCCCACCTCTTCAGTCACCTCTGTTGGTTCTCTGTCCCGCGCCCAGTCCTCAACTCTCTGTAGCGTACCCCACGTCTCCCACTCCTCTCACCCCTCCTTCCTCCAGCAACAACCACAGAGTCAGGTTCACACCTTGCCCAGCATGGGGCTTCGCAATCTACATGGTGTTGTTTCCCATCAGGTAGGGGAGACTTTCACGCCGACGCCGCAAAGATGTCACGGTTTCCCTAGCAACCCCTACAGTTCCACACCACGGAGTTACAACAAACAGCAGCAGAATCATCAGTATCAACTACAGCATTTCCAAGGGCCGCTCCCTCCCCAGACTCAGCCTTTTGTTCAGGCTGGACATTTCCCCCATCTGCATTCTTACTCCCACCTGCAGGGGGAATCCTTTGCAATGGTGACACAAGTCCAACAGAGAGTGGACGTGCTGACCGAAGAGAACCGAATTCTGAGGCAGGAGATGGAGGCTTGTCGTGAGAAAGTCACCAAGCTGCACAAGGTAACATTGGAACACTTTTTCTTGTTGCTGGAAAAAAACACATGAAAATATGGCGGTCTAGTGGTTAAGCGCGCAGACCTCACAGCTAGGAGACCCGGGTTCAATTCCACATCTCTGTGTGGAGTTTGCATGTTCTCCCCGTGCATGCGTAGGTTTTCTCCGGGTACTCCGGTTTCCTCCCATATTCCAAAAACATGCTAGGTTAATTGGCGACTCCAAATTGTCCATAGGTATGAATGTGAGTGTGAATGGTTGTTTGTCTATATGTGCCCTGTGATTGGCTGGCCACCAGTCCAGGGTGTACCCCACCTCTCGCCCGAAGACAGCTGGGATAGGCTCCAGCACACCCCTGCAACCCTAGTGAGGATAAGCGGTAGAAAATGAATGAATGAATGAATGAATAGTGGTTAGCGCGCAGACCTCACAGCTAGGAGACCCGGGTTCAATTCCACCCATTCCATTGTACACAAGTACAGATGTAAATTGTCGTTTTGGCTTTTCATTTAGGCGACAGTTGTGTTCTGGCAGCCAAAATCACAGTTTTTGAACCACCAACATTGCTTTTTCTTTGCAAACACACAAAAGTCACATCTTTTTTTGTGGGAAAGAAATCTTCATTTTGCCAGATGATCCCCAAAAACTAAATAAAATACGGTGGACATTCCAAAAACATGCTAGGTTAATTGGCGACTACAAATTGTCCATAGGTATGAATGTGAGTGTGAATGGTTGTTTGTCTATATGTGCCCTGTGATTGGCTGGCGACCAGTCCAGGGTGTACCCCGCCTCTTGCCCGAAGACAGCTGGGATAGGCTTCTGCACCCCCGCCATCCTAGTGAGGATAAGCGGTAGAAAATGAATGAATGAATCATTTGAGCGTTAAGTTGCTGTGTGATGAATTTAGTGCTGTGAACAATGTGACATATTGTGTCAGACTGTTGACCTCTTGAGATTTCCGATGGGTTGCAAGTTTGATGACTCACGAGCAGCACAGTGATTAAAGTAAAGGAGATCTCTAAAGGCGAAAAAAGGATTTACGGTATATGTGTTGCCATTTCAGTCGTGAGGATAAGCGGTAGAAAATGAATGAATGATTGCCCAGCTTATGATTACTATCACTAATGACTTGTAATTAATAATGTCCTCTTATACTTATTTTTGTCATTGGTTGGTATTTGTGATATTTCTCTTAATTCCATTGACTTCCTTTGACAGTTGGAAACAGAAATCCAGCTTGTGTCAGAGGCTTACGAAACCCTCGCTAAATCCTCCTCTAAACGGGAGGCCCTGGAGAAAACGATGAGGAACAAGCTCGAGTTGGAGGTCCGGCGGCTGCATGACTTTAACAGGGACCTCAGAGGTAAGACAGCATCATTTTTTTGCATGTAAAACTATAATTATTGTCGATAAAATGTTGTTTTGTGTTCAAATTTTGGGGTGTCTGGAACTGATTGAATTGGATTTACATTATTTTCTATGGGAAAATTCGTCTTGGTTTGAGTCCGTTTTGGCTTGAGTCGAACCTTCTGGAACGGATTAATGTTTATTGTTTGGAAAACTGTGATAGAGTGAAGAATTTGAACTGCAATGTATTTTAATTCGCCGTCTGGGACTTTTTTATTTTTTATATATATTTTTCCTGCATCACAGTTCAGATATTAATGATGTGTGTTCTTGTCTAAAAGAGCGCATGGAGACGGCCAATAAGCAGATGACGGCTAAAGAGAATGATGGCTCAGAAGATAACCTGAAGACCATATCACAGCTGCTTGCACAGAGTAAGAACAAATACTCACTAATGCACACATATTTTTTAATATTAGCATTATTAGCGCCCTCTAGACATGCAATAACAACCCTAAGTAAGCGTGTTGCCTTAAAAAATGCAAAGATGAGTTACTTATGATAAAAATGTGTACTTTGTTCATGTTTAGACAAAGAGACGATATGTGAGAAGGAAAAAGTAGAGATGGAGCTCAATGCACTGCGCTCCATCACAGAGGACCAGAGGAGACACATTGAAATCAGAGACCAGGCTCTGAATAACGCCCAAGCCAAAGTGGTCAAATTAGAGGAGGAGGTAAGAGTGTTGTACAACTGGCGGCCCACTGGCCACATCCCGCATGTCTGATTCTTGTCATGGGAACAGGAGTCCCTCGTTTATCATGGTACTTTGATTCCAGACCCAACCGTGATAAGTGAATTTTCTGTGAGGTAGGATTCAATATGTGTAATATTTTCATAGTTAAGACGACTTGGTTAGCGCGCAGAGCTCACAGCTAGGAGACCTGAGTTCAATTCCACCCTCGGCTATCTCTGTGTGGAGTTTGCATGTTCTCCCCGTGCATGCGTGGGCTTTCTCCGGGTACTCCGGTTTCCTGCCACATTCCAAAAACATGCTAGGTTAATTAGCGACTCCAAATTGTCCATAGGTATGAATGTGAGTTTGAATGGTTGTTTGTCTATATGTGCTCTGTGATTGGCTGGCCATCAGTCCAGGGTGTACCCCGCCTCTCGCCTGAAGAAGACAGCTGGGATAGGCTCCAGCAACCCCCGCAAACCTCGTGAGGATAAGTGGTAGAAAATGAATGAATGAATTACTGTTTTGTGGTTGAATACGGCCACAAAATATATTAATATTAATAGACCAAAAATTATGATGCCATATCATGATATAGTAAAGGAAATATTGCATCATCGTTCACTCTGTGAAGTTGTGGAATTGCCGTTTGTGACACGTATTTTCTTGCAGGCCATTCATACTGTCTGTCAAACATTTGCAGCATTTCTTGAAATTCTTTATTTTTAGACTATTAGCCACTGGTTAATTGGCGACTCCAAATTGTCCATAGGTATGAATGTGAGTGTGAATGGTTGTTTGTCTATATGTGCCCTGTGATTGGCTGGCCACCAGTCCAGGGTGTACCCTGCCTCTCGCCCGAAGACAGCTGGGATAGGCTCCAGCACCCACCGCAACCCTCGTGAGGATAAGCGGTTAGAAAATGAATGAATCGTGAACATGCGCAAATCCACTGTATTGAAATTGTATACATGTACTATACTGTGTGTGTGTGTTGCACAGCTAAAGAAGAAACAAGTTTATGTGGAGAAGGTGGAGAGAATGCAGCAGGCTCTCGCTCAGCTGCAGGCAGCCTGCGAGAAGAGAGAACAACTCGAGCATCGACTTCGTACGAGGCTGGAGAGAGAGCTGGAATCGCTACGCATGCAACAGGTAACCAAGGACACATTTATTTAGATCAGGATGGTCAAACTTGTTTTCATTTTTGGCCGTGTCGGCGGTTCAGTGACTCCCAGAGAGCCTGCCTGTTACAACAGTGAAACGTATACTGTTACACGAATCTTTCTTTGAAAGGTCTTCTTTATGATACAGTTACACCCAGTGGCGTCATTAGGCCTATTTTAGAGGGACAAAGCCCCCCTAAATCAATTGATATTTTTTATTGATTTTTTTAAATAGATTAAAATATATATATATATATATAATAAATATATATATATATTTTTTTTTTACAAAAAAATCTCTGACACATTTCATATAATAGGGCAAAAGCAGGCTAATAAGCAAGCCTATTTTAAAAAATGGCCTAAAATGTTCATAAGCCCCCCCTAAATAATTTGATATTTTTTATTGATTTTTTTAAAAAATCTCTGACAATTTTTATATAATAGGACAAAAGCAGGCTAATAAGCAAGCCTATTTTAAAATATGGCCTAAAATGTTCACAAGCCCCCCTAAATAATGTGATATTTTTTATTGTTTTTTTTTTTAATCTCTGACAATTTGTATATAATAGGGCAAAAGCAGGGTAATAAGTAAGCCAATAAGCAATCAATCAAATCAATCAAAAGAAGAATAATGATGATAGTAATAATAATAATAGGCTAATTAATAATATAATAATGATTATTATATCATTGATCACTGTCCACTGGACACAATGGTTGCAGAGCTTGAGCAGTGGTTTTGCAGTATAGATTGTATGTACTTGTGTACATTTAATGGTGGCCTAAAACAATTGAGTATCTCTACTAAATCTGAACAAAAGTGGGAAAATTATATCTCGGTTCTTGTTCCTTACTTGTTTTTTTTGGGGGGGGGGATTTTTTGAATGTCAACTACATTCATTCATATCCTGTGCATCTCCAGGGGACTATTATAATATTATTCTGCTACTTAGTTATTTTTCAACTCGATTTGACATTTGAATTGCTCATTCTCTTCTCTCGGTTAGTTCCCTCTTTAAAACCAGTTAGCACATTCAGCTATGAAAAGTGGGAGCATAAAGCAAAGTGTTTTGTCCATTTCCCTCCAGCGCCAGGGAGGCACTCAAAACAATGGCGTGGTCCCATCAGAGTACACTGCCACCGCGCTAATGGAGCGCCTAAGGGAGAAGGAAGAGCGGATTTTGGCCCTGGAGGCTGACATGACCAAGTGGGAGCAAAAGTATCTGGAGGAGAGCGTCATGAGGCAGTTTGCCCTGGAGGCCGCTGCTTCTGTTGCTACTCAAAGGTACCGGTAGAAGGACATCATATGCATGATTGTATTTGAAAACAAATTAATTATTAATGAGAGATATTATTGGAGATTAGACTAAATTTCTTTGTCAGCTGTAACACAAAGCTAGCTTTTCAGCTAGCATTCAACCCACATTGCATTGCTTTTAGCATCTTTAATGTACAAAATGTATCAAAGTGGCCCCCGTATCCTTCATTTTTTTATGTATGCAATATTCATACTGGCTGCATGGTGGAGACCCGAGTTCAATCCCACCCTCGGCCATCTCTGTTCTCCCCGTGCATGTGTGGGTTTTCTCCGGGTACTCCGATTTCCTCCCACATCCCAAAAACATGCTAGGTTAATTAGCGACTCCAAATTGTCCATAGGTATGAATGTGAGTGTGAATGGTTGTTTGTCTATATGTGCCCTGTTATTGGCTGGCAACCAGTCCAGGGTGTACCCCGCCTCTCGCCCGAAGACTGCTGGGATAGGCTCCAGCATCCCCCGCGACCCTCGTGAGGATAAGCGGTAGAAAATGAATGAATATTTATACAGTTATAACTCGTTTTTTGTTATTAATTTGTTCCAAAAGTTCAAACAAAAACCACAACATATGAAGACAAGGCAATTTTTCCCATAAAAAGTAACGTATATCTGTTCCTGACTCACACAAATATTAACAAAAAATACATTTCATGGAGAATAATTCTAGTAAAAACCAATGGATGGAATCAAAGATGGACTGTAATATTATTTCATACCTTCTTTATCAAATTGCTGGTACTCACAAATTTACCGTATTTGGCCTCGTGGCACGTTATTTAGTCGTCAAAACTGAAAGTAAGTCAGCAAAAGCACAGCATTTTTTACATATCCGTAATGATGAAGGATGAAGAGTCTTGAACCAGTCATGATGTGCTATTATATATATATCACTATATTGACACTTACTATGGTACCCATTATGTCATTGTATGGTCATATCACCTCTACTTTGGTACGTGAAATTTAATTTAATTTAATTTAATTTAATTTAATTTAATTTAATTTAATTTAATTTAATTTAATTTAATTTAATTTAATTTAATGAAAAAAATAAATAAAAAAAACTTAAACTATATTAGGAAAGCAGGAAGTGAACAAATGTAACAGTTACTGATTGTAAAAGTACCAGATGGAGGGGTAGGATTTAATAAGCTTTGCTTCTTCCTACTCCTTTTGGACATGTGGAACTGTGAACTGATTATGTGATGCATTCAATTGTAATCTGATGCATGTTCAAATGAAATAAAACCATTACCATTACCATTAGGCTTATCCATGTTAATACATTTACCATTCCACAGCAGTTCAATCTCAACACTGACTGCTCTTCAAGTGAACAAAGTGGAGTTTTGACTACAGCCTAAAGCAGGATTCTGTTGTGTATTGCAGAGATACATCCGTAGCAATGCTAAGCCATTCTCCCAGCAGCAGCTATGACACATCGGTGGAGGCCCGCATTCAGAAAGAAGAAGAAGAGATTCTAATGGCGAATCGACGCTGTTTGGACATGGAAAGCAGGTACTACAGAATAGCGGTATTGTAATATAAATGAGAAGCCATAGTGCTTGAAGGAGCTGCACAGTAAACAAGAAAAGCAACTTTGCTGTATTGGATTGAGATCTTGCAGTGTTTGGATGGGGTCAACTTAGCTCTCTCTTTGTCCTCAGGATAAAGAACCTCCATGCCCAGATAATAGAGAAGGATGCTATGATCAAGGTGCTTCACCAGCGTTCTAAAAAAGAACCAGTCAAGTTGGACGTGCCACCAACAATGAGGCCGTCTAAGTCTTTGATGTCCATTTCTAATACTGGATCTGGTAGTTCAGGTCTGCTCTACCACAGCCTTGGACTCAGTAGCTCACCCATAACTGAAGAACGCAAGGATACCAACTGGAAAGGCAGCCTGGGTAAGTAACCCGGTAACTTCTAGACTCCACACTTCCACCAACAGTGGGAGCGATTGTTATGGTCATGGAATCACGAGGAGTTTTCATTTGTTCTGCAGGGGTTCTGTTGAGTCCGGAATTCCGCACAGACTCTCTTCGAGCAGAGTCGATATCGTCATCTCCTTCCCCGGTGTTTTCTTCCACACAAGTGGCAGCGGTCCACTCGAAGACTGGCAGCAGAGACAGCTGCACACAGACTGATAAGAATCAGAACCAGGACACCAGTAAGCCCGGCACCCCGGCCCTTCAGAGCATGACCCTGCCAAGCCGACTGTCCAGTCCGAGTCCCAACTACATCCCTGACCGTGGACTAGGTAAGATAACAAACTGAGAAATATGCTTTCTCTTTGATAGCATTCGTATACACATACAACATAAAACTGCTTAGCTTTTTAGTGTACTACTGGCTGGTAATTTTATCATAAAAATAAAAAATAAAAATATAATATATATACATTGAATATACCAATCCCTCGTTTATCACAGTGAATTGCTTCCAGACCCGATCGTGATAAGTGAATTTCCACAAAATAGGCTTAATTCCTTATTTATAAATCAAATATTTTTGTAGCTACAACATAGCAAACTTGTTTACGACCTTCCTAATAATTGTTTTAAAATTGTTAGAGCCCTCTAGACATGAACTAGCACCCCTACAGTCATATTTACACTCATATTACCCAACATAGTAGACATAATACGAGTAAAGAACCCATTTCTGAGCTCACAGGAAATCACAGGATATGCCAAATACAACACATAACACTTTAACACTCAAAACGTATTTTGTACAAATATACAAACATGTCCAAACAGGAATTTAAAATAATAATAAAAAACATTTTAAAGTTTTCCTATTAGGCATTGCGTCTGAGCAACGCATTTATTGGGGCGCTGCAATGACGTCAGCTTCCCTCTGGGTTTTGGGTCCTATGGCTCCCTTTGGTGGAAGCAGAATTGCATCACCATTTTCTCTGCTCCTATGCTTCTATGTATTACAACTTATAGTCACTTTGTTTTTATGTCACTCCTAGATGGTCCGGTATTTCACTGCAGCACCCTGGAGAGAAGGGTCCCCGCTTCGTCCCACTCGCAGCAACACCTCCCAGCCACACCCCCCCAGCAGGAAGTGGACAAAGATTTGATGGAAATTCTCATCTGATCCACTGACCTCATCCAAATGAACGAATAGGTGGCAGCTTAATAAGAACAAAATGTGTACGGTAAAATTCATTCTCCTTTATTAGCTGTGTCCCAACAAAGTATAATGAAGAATACAACTAATGAGCAAGTAAGCGCATTTTAAAATCAAATTTCCTTGTAAACATTTAACAACTGCAATCAGACAATCTTGTTTTTGCGCTTCCTTTAAGATCAGTATTTGGTTAAATATTTGTTAAAACAAACCATGAATAATGTCCATAATAATTTATTATGTGTGTATTTACTCATGTGACGTTATATAGTATCTAAACATCCAGTGTCCCAACAAACTGTCACCATAAATGCAAATAATACTGCATTAACGCTAACAAAAGTTAAGCATAAGAATGATGCATTTTGAAATGATTCCATTCAGATTTATTTTTGCCTTATTATCCTACATTACATATACAGGGTAACACAAAAATGTATAAACACACTTATGTCAATTGTGGCCCAATATTGTATACAACATATAACACACTATGTAATATACACATTATTATATACGTTATATTCACACTGCATTTCAAATACACTCCTAATCGGAGTTTTAAGAAGGATTTACATTGAAGGAGGTTGTAAATAGAGCTTCAAAATGCAATGCGGCATCATGATAATTCTATGGAACAATGGAGCTTCGGGTTGTGCAGGGGTGTCAAACGGTAACTGGCTATGTGGGACATCCCTCGTGACTGAAGGGCCTCGTCTGTGCGTCTGTGTTAATTGGCTAGGTTGCTAGGTTAACTCCAAATTGTCCATAAGTATGAATGTGAGTGTGAATGGTTGTTTGTCTAGGCTGGCGACCGGTCCGGGGTGTACCCCGCCTCTTGCCCGAAGACAGCTGGGATAGGCTCCAGCACCCCACGTGACCCTCGTAAGGATAAGTGGTAGAAAATGAATGAATGAATCATTTGAGTGTTAAGTTGCTGTGTGATGAATTTAGTGCTGTTAGTAATGTGTTCTTTGAAAGATGACACAGTGTGTCAGACCTCTTGAGATTTTCGATGGGTTGACAATTTTTGACTCAAATTTTTTTTTAAATGTGAGTATGAATGGTTGTTTGTCTATATGAGCCCTGTGATTGGCTGGCCACCAGTCCAGGGTGTACCCCGCCTCTCGCCCGAAGACAGCTGGGATAGGCTCCAGCACCCCTGCGACCCTCGTGAGGAAAAAGCGGTAGAAAATGAATGACTTAATGAATAATTATTACTCACCTCCTTACAAATACATGAAAGGTCAATAATAATAATAATTATATGCTAGGTTTATTTAAAATTGATGCATAACAATGCTTTGTTAAATCTATATTTGAAGGCGCCCCCTGCTGGGCACTTGAAAATGCTACTGTTTACAGTGCATAGAATAACATGAATGTATCACAATTGTGTACATAGCCTAACTGTTTTGTATCCTTACAATTTCAGTTGTCACTGGCATGTCTATGAAGAAACATTGAAGTAAACTATCAAATCAACATTTTTGTCTTCATTGGCTCCAGCTGAACATGGTGTTAAATCAACGATTTCTCCACAAAAAAATATCTCATCACGCTGGTATCGAAGCGATACTGACACCGACCTTGGTATCGGACCCGTCAACATCGGTATCGGTCTTCCCAGCGTGAAGGTGAAGTGTCTTTAAACGTGACTTCGCTCCTTTCCACAGCCTCAAAATGTCACCCGGTGGACTTTTAACCACCCGCGCTCAAACATGCAAGCGTCTGGTAAATATGGAAGTGTTCGTTTCACACTTAGCTTGTTTTGTTCTTCTGCTAGCATTAGCATTCTGGTAGCATTAGCTCGTCTCACTGACCCTTGCGGTTGTCAACATAGGGTGCTAAGCTAACTAGCTTACCTGATAGTAGCAGCAGCGTCCTTACGCAAAACAAACATATATGACGCCTTTAAAAAATTAAACTAATGACTTATTGTTTAAGAACGGACCTTAATTTGCTAGGATTAAGCACCCACTTGACCGTAAAATAACTTATTCTTATATTACGACCACGTCAACTTTTACCTACTTAACCTAACCTAGCTAGCCTTCTCTTCATTGTCGCTAAATTGATTTATGTGTGCGTTCATCATACATCACATTCTTCTCATTTAGATTCAAAAGTACCTGGCAAGAACCTACACCTCCCGTCCTGCTCTCAATGTAAGTGCAGAACTTGTCACTGTTGCAACATGTAATGATTTGAACATGATTTAATGCAATTTGATGATTTCTTGTAGCGTGGATTGTTTTAAACTATGAATATACTGATTTCATGTATGTGTAATGGTTTCATACTATGATTTCATGCAACATGTAGTGCTTTCATGTAATATAATATGATGCTTTCAGGAAGTGGTCATTGTCAGTGCAGTGCGTACTCCAATGGGATCCTTCAAGGGCACCCTGGCAGCGGTTCCAGCTACCAAACTGGGCTCTATTGCCATAAAGGGAGCCATAGATAAAGCAGGTTCGATGCAACACTTTGCACTTGGTTTCTGCAGCATACAGATTTATCAGTAATTTTGTTCCAATGTGTTTTGACATTAATATGTTTTTTTTTAATTTAGGAATAAAGCCTGAAGATGTGGATGAGGTCTACATGGGCAATGTGCTCCAAGCAGGAGAAGGACAGGCACCCACCAGACAAGCCTTGATTGGGGCAGGTATGACTGTGTATATACTCTATGTACATGTATACATGTTTCAAATACATTGAAAATAATAGCTTGATGGTCATTGCAATTGACGTAAGTGCATATTAAATGCATATACTGTATTTTCTGGACTATAAGTCCCACTTTTTTCATAGGTTGGCTGGTTCCTGCGACTTATACTCCAGAGCGACTTATAAATGAAAAAAGTGTTTATGTTACATAAACACTGGACACCTTTTGTGTTCATGTTTATTTTTTGTGTAGCTGAATAACCATTGTGTTAGCATATCTTACACCTATTCAGCCTGTTCTCTATGATTTTATTGTTAGAACTTGCCTTCCAAGAGGACGTAATGTCTGTTTTGGTTAAGTAGTTTGTAAAATAAATTACCCACAAAAAATGCAACTTATACTCCAGTGCGACTTGTGTATGTTTTTCTTTCTACCTAATTATGCATTTTTAGCCTTGTGCAACTTATACTCTGGAGCGACTTATAGTTCAGAAAATACGGTAATTCTATTTTTAATTGGGGGTTTTGGGGTTGGATTGGACACTCGTCGTGATGTTGTCATTTTATCCAAATAATGGTTGGGGAAACTGCATTTTTTTTCCCAGCATAAAGCTGTCATTTTCACTGTTTTTATGAATAATGGGTGCAGTGTCATACATGGTCTATTCTAACTGCAAACATCAGCTTCTACAAGTGATGGCCTGTGAAGCATTGAAGCTTTCATTCAAATTGTTCCATCAAGCTACAACTTCCTGAGGCTTCATTTGAGCTACTATGCCATCTGGTGGAAGAAAAGCAGAATGACAGGCCAAATTGTTTGCTGTTTACTATACTGTAACAGTAAATTCTAATGCACGGTGTCGATAAATATATATTTGTGCGTGTTTGTTGTCCGTGATAGTCAGACCCGCGCCCTTTCATATCTATAAACTCTCAGATACACACCGTGTTTTATCTTTTATTCTGTATTTATTCATCCTTTCAGGTTTGACACTTGGCACGCCCGCAACAACCATCAACAAAGTGTGTGCCTCTGGGATGAAGTCCATCATGATGTCAGCACAGAGTCTAATGTGCGGACACCAGGTAGCTGTCCTGAGATCCACCAGAAGTGGTGCATGGTATAAAACTCATGCCTCACACACATACGTATGTTTCTATTAAGGGGCTGTATTTTTCTATACAGATGATCAAATCTGATGGGAAGTCACTCAGAATAGGTTTTGGGATCACTGCAGGGACGTAACAGACGGGCGTCACTCTCTAAGCTAGATGAAAAAACAAAGACATGTGAAAATTGTGGTATTTTTGTACATTTGACCTGTATTACCTGGTATTGGTACAAGTCATTACTACAATAAATAAATATGCGGGGATCCACACTACGTTACTTAGAAACCAGCCATTCAAAAGGAGCTTATGTGTGTTCATTTTTGTTAAGGATGTGATGGTGGCAGGAGGTATGGAGAGCATGTCTAACGTACCCTACGTGATGGCTAGAGAAACACCAGCCTATGGCGGTGTGAGGATGGAAGACCTCATTGTGAAGGATGGACTCACTGATGTCTACAATAAATTCCACATGGTAAACATGCTAGCGACTCCAAATTGTCCATAGGTATGAATGTGAGTGTGAATGGTTGTTTGTCTATATGTGCCCTGTGATTGGCTGGCCAACCAGTCCAGGGTGTACCCCGCCTCTCGCCCGAAGACAGCTGG
This sequence comes from Doryrhamphus excisus, assembly GCF_037039965.1. NCBI lineage: Eukaryota > Metazoa > Chordata > Actinopteri > Syngnathiformes > Syngnathidae > Doryrhamphus > Doryrhamphus excisus. The sequence continues at coordinate 7,112,002 of NC_136377.1, read as the reverse complement.
GATAGGCTCCAGCACCCCCGTGACCCTTGTGAGGATAAGCGGTAGAAAATGAATGAATTAATGAATTAATCATTTGAGTGTTAAGTTGCTGTGTGATGAATTTAGTGCTGTTAGTAATGTGTTCTTTGAAAGATGACACAGTGTGTCAGACCTCTTGAGATTTTTGATGGGTTGACAATTTTTGACTTCAATTTTTTTTTACTCCAAATTGTCCATAGGTATGAATGTGAGTGTGAATGGTTGTTTGTCTATATGTGCCCTGTGATTGGCTGGCCAACCAGTCCAGGGTGTACCCCCGCCTCTCGCCTGAAGAAGACAGCTGGGATAGGCTCCAGCACGAGGAACAGCGGTAGAAAATGAATGAATGAACTCTAGTTTCCCGTTTTAATATTACTACAATATATATATATATATTTTTTTAATTTAGCGGAAAATCTTCTATAGAGTGTTTCACATTACTGAGCTGAATTTTGTGATGTGTTTTCCCAAACAGGGCAACTGTGCAGAGAACACGGCTAAGAACAGTAGCATCTCCAGGGATGAGCAGGACAAGTATGCTATCGGCTCCTATACTCGCAGCAAGATGGCATACGAGTCCGGCGTGTTGGCCAAGGAGATTGTACCTGTTAGCATCCCTCAGAGAGGTTTGTGCCAAAACCTGTGAGATTTTTTTTTAAGCTACAAGTAATGGTCACGTTAGTTTTTTTTATCCATCCCCCCCCCAGGAAAACCTGATGTGGTTGTATCCGAGGACGAGGAGTGGAGGCGGGTGGATTTCAGCAAAGTCCCCAAACTTAAGGCAGTATTCCAGAAAGAAAACGGTAATGTTTTTTATACTCCTTATTCAGTAAAATGCCTTACTTAGGGTATTTTTGTTCACTTTTTGCAGGCACAGTTACTGCAGCCAATGCCAGCACTCTGAATGACGGGGCGGCTGCCCTTGTTTTAATGACAGCAGATGCCGCAAAAAGACTCAATGTCACTCCCCTGGCCAGGATTGTATGTAAGTCCACACACCAAGCAAGAAGTCAGATTTGTCTGCCATCAAATAAAGCAGCATTTAGCCATTTTATGCTAAGAAATTCTTAATTTAGACCAATAATATGTATCTTCAATTATCTGTTTTTGTACCCCCACTTAGCTTTTGCTGATGCTGCTGTTGCACCCATTGATTTCCCCATTGCTCCTGCATTTGCTGTACCCAAAGTAAGTGTACCGAGCTGCAGAGTATCTGAAGCTGAATAGATGTGTGCCCTTAAAAGGCCCTTGACATGATTAATCGACTTTGCTTTAATAAGGAAAGTATATATTGTTTATAATTATGTTTTACATTGTTCATTTTTCAAAGTAAACAGTACATACGCAAAAATTACATTTGTACTTCATGGAGCCAGCCATGACGAAGTAGGTCTTGCGGTTCAGCTTCTTTTCCGGAAGTGACATCATCGTTGTAATATTGCTCAGGTAAAAAAAATGGACTTAAGAGATAAAGATTAGTCACATTCAAAACACAGAATTGTAAGTGTGTGTCTCTCGTTCTCTGCACTTGCTTCGTCAATTATTGTCTTAAACCTTCCTCAATTGGAATAGAAAACAAACTCGGATATTATGAACATCCAGCAGCAACACGACATTTTGGCATGCCTGCTATTTTGTTGAAAAATATACTGAACCAAGTTTACCTTAGGAAGCGTTTTGTTTACTTTGCTTTAGCTGCATTTATCCAGATGACGTCATTTCCGGAAATGAGGATGAACCGTGAGCGAGTTTGTGTGTTTTCGTATTTAACATTTGCTTTAAAAAATTGAACAATGTCAAACATCATTACTAACAATATATATTATAACTAAGCAGGTGATGAATCATGACTGCTGAACCAGTGCATAAAGATGTCCACCAGCTCTCTCTACTCCTCTTCCTGTAGTACATCCTTGATGAATAATACCACCACCACAGAGAACTTATTAATAGTTCTTCTAGTATCCTAACACATCCTTCACATATCCTATTAGGCGCTGGATGCAGCCGGGCTCACCAAAGATGATATCGCCATGTGGGAGATCAATGAGGCCTTCAGTGTTGTCGTTCTGGCCAACATTAAAATGCTGGACATTGATCCGGAAAAAGTCAATGTCAACGGGGGAGCTGTGTCGCTGGGACACCCCATCGGGTGAGATTGAGGATGTTACTACTGGTCCATACAGGCTCAATATGAGAGGGTAGGAGAATACAATGGAACCAATGGTTTAAGTTGATCCAGCTTACGTCAACAACCCATCGTCTTTATTTCTCACCGCAATGCAGCGAGGGACGACTGTAATGTGTTTAAGGGTGAGGGCGAACCGGCAGTGCCAAATCTCATTCATTCATTCATTCATTTTTTACCGCTTATCCTCACGAGGGTTGCGGGGAGTGCTGGAGCCCAATGACAGGGCACATATAGACAAACAACCATTCACACTCACATTCATACCTATGGACAATTTGGAGTGGCCAATTAACCTAGCATGTTTTTGGAATGTGGGACTCCACACAGAGATGGCAGAGGGTGGGATTGAACTCGGGTCTCCTGGCTGTGAGGTCTGCGCGCTAACCACTTGTCCACCATGCAGCCCCAGTGCCAAATCTAAAAGGAAAAAAAAAGTAACACCAAATTTGTGTATGGCGGTCCTACTTCATCTGTGGCAGGCCCCACACTGAGTATTAATTATTATATGGAAACAGAATAATCCAAAAAATATGCACAAAACTCAAACTCAAATTTGATGCTGGATTGAAGCAGTAGTACTAAAGTTCCATATTCTGTATTGAAGCCATGTTGATGTCCCCCCCCTCCCATCTAACTTCCTTTTTTCCTCACTCGTCAGGATGTCTGGTGCAAGAATCGTGGGTCACATGGTGCACAACCTCAAGTCCGGCCAGTACGGTCTGGCAGGTATCTGCAATGGAGGGGGTGGAGCCTCTTCTATTATTATTCAGAAATTGTAGAATGATAAATGAAAACATTAGTTTCTAGTGGAACGTGTGCTGAGAGCCGTTAGACTCCCAATGCTTTGATAAGATCCATTTTTTTATTATCAAGATTCCAGTGCTGGTGGCCTTATTCATACAGAAACAAGGACTTGACTCTGAAAACATTCATGTCACACTCCTCTGTTTGAGTTCATATTTAACTTTGAATTGAATGGCTAAATAAATAGTTCTTATACAAATATTGTTACATATTTGTTCTTTGGGACAAATGATGTGTCTCAAATGGAATACTTCAAGTAAATGCAATACTTTTTGCACACTTACTGGAAATGACGACTGCATCATTGACAGTATTTATTTTATTTTTTTTATCCTTCCTCTTCTTCCTCTTCATTTAAATAGTGAATCGCAGAGACTAAATGTCAAACACTAGCTTGATTGTGACTACTGTAGATGGTTCCGTAACTGCTTGTCAACCTCATATGCATCAGAGAATAAGAAGAGGAAGCACGAGGGATCATGTTGCCAAGTTAATTTGCCGACTATTCAGACCAGCAACAAATCTAGAGACTTTTTCTGGTTTTGTTGGACACTTGGAGACTGACTGACACCCCGAAGCGGCTCAGTCTTATTTGTGTTAAAAAAAAAAAACATACTATAGTATTGATTGAGTTGTAGCACGACAACGTAAGGAAATGAATGTCTCGTGTCAATGAAATGTAAACCCTTCCGTTTGTTTAGTAAAATCCATGTTAGACTTAAACTGCAGCAAGGACATGATGTTCCTCAGGCTGGAAGATTTTCCTCCTTTGGTTTTCTTTTGCCTGCCAGTCAACAGTCAAACAACGAGCTAAATATTAACAGGGTCTCATAGTCCTCGGGCCGCAAGTATTTTCTTTAGTCTTACCTACTCATTTGTTTTGTCACTGATTAGACAACAACGGTTGCTTTACTTCAAGACTCATCGAAATAAGTTACTTTTTCAATTTTTCAAGAAATCAGGAAGTTGGATTGTGGTGCTGTGTTTATTTTAGGATTGTGTCCAGTCTAGTTAAAAGATGCTTTGCTGCACGAGCGGATGAAAAATAGTTTCTGTCACATTGTCGATATTTAAACTGAACAGATCAATACATTGACTAAACTGGCTTTTATTCATCTCTCCACTACTCTGGAATGTAATTTGAGATTTTTGCCATAACTGGTTTGAAAAGCTGTTTGCTCATGCCATCTTTGAAGAGCTGAATAAATCCACAGACGAACAGGCTGGCTTGTGCACACAGTGAAAGGGGTGTGGTCCTGGCTGTTGATTACAACCTCTCAAGTCAATATCGGACAGAACGGGAGTGACGCAGAGAGGACACGGAGATCTTGGGTGCTGGAGGGACTGCCGGATATCCCAAGGTAGGCCCGACATCATTTTATAAGATAATTTACTTGGGAAACAGAAGCGTATGTCAGCTGAAATTAGCTTGTTGCTGTAGAAAAATGAAGATTTTTTTTTTGTCTATATTGTGTATTTTACTCTCATTGTCTAGAATTTACCCTCAAATTAATAGAACAAGAAAAAGAACAGAATTAAGAGAGAAATGTTGCTTTAAGGCTTGTAATAGGAGACCACTGTGAAAAGAAAGTTATGAAAAACACAAAGTTAATACTGATTTTATAATGCATTCTATTCTAGAATTCATGTCAGTAATTATGCAATTGGTTCTCTGTAATTGTTTTGGAATTGTACAGTATTTGTTTTAACAGCTATTTTGCATTTAGTACATTAAACATTGACATTTAACAGACACCCTGACCGGACTGTGTGACCACATTCACCATGGCTGTCATTCAGGTAAGTTCATTTGAATAAAATACATACTTTAAAAAGCTGTTTGAACGGATATACATACATGTGTGTGTATGTATATTTAAAAAAAAATAGCAAGAATTTACATTTTGCAGTGTTGGATCTTAAGGATGTTCAAAATACAAAAAGAAAGAAATGGGAGTGAGACATTATTATTTGAGTAAGCAATTTATTTGAAACAAGCATCAAAGTGAAATGGGCTGATCAAAAGTAAAAACCTCGAAATAGGTTTGATGCCAGTGTTTCCAGGAGGCTAGTGGGAATGTTTATCCAATTGATGGAGGGCATCCACTCGTCCATTTTTCCCTTGCCGTCCATCCCCAAATGTTCTCAATTGGATTTAGATAAGTGGGGAACCCCCAGGATGGTCCCAAAGTCTGAGCTCGTTCGACTTCTGGAAGAAGTCCTTAGTCAGGCGGGCATTGAGTACTGCAGTCCTGTTGAAAAAGCAGACGGTCATTACCACACAGACGAGGGCCTTCAGTCATGAGGGATGCCCCACCCCTGCATCATCTCCACATAGCCAACTGCCGTTTGACGCCCCTGAACAACACGAAGCTCTACTGTGTTCTGTCAGACGCCATCAGGACCATCAAGGTTCCATTTTTTCTGATAAGAAAACCTTTTCATTCATTCGACGAAGGTCGCGAGGGTGCTGGAGCCTACGGGTTTTAACATTGCTAGAGCCCTCTAGACATGAAATAACACCCCTACAGTCACCTTTGCATTCATTCATTCATTTTCTACCGCCTATCCCAGCTGTCTTGGGGCGAGAGCCGAGGTACACCCTGGACTGGTGGCCAGCCAATCACAGGGCACATATAGACAAACAACCATTCACACTCACATTCATACCTATGGACAATTTGGAGTCGCGAATTAACCTAGCATGTTTTTGGAATGTGGGAGGAAACCGGAGTACCCGGAGAAAACCCGCGCATGCATGTAAACTCCACACAGAGATGGGGATTGAACTCAGGTGTCCTAGCTGTGAGGTCTGAACGCTAACCACTCGATGCAGCCTCCATGTTTAAATGTTCCATATTTAGTTCAAGCTTCATTCAAATGTGAAAAATCGGAATCTTCAGTCCTGTAAAACCTGGATGAGAATCTTAAGATCCAGCAGTGCAAATTCTGTTCTTAAATCAGGATACACACACAAGTGTAATACTGCGGGAATGTGAGGGGGTGTACTCACTTTTTGTAAAGTACACAGATATACATACAGTAAATACTAATTTCCTTGCCTTAGGAACCGACATCAAATGTGCAGGAAAATCTGCCCACTTATGATAACATGAGCTTTCAGCACGAGGAAGGTAGACCACCGCCGTACGCCCCACAGGCTGGGATTTACCCCTCTCTCCCTCAAGCCACACCAAGCTACGTTGTCGTCTCTCCTGCTCCCATCAACACCCACCAAACTACGCCGCCAGCTGACGTACAAAACAAAGGTATTCACTCTATACAGTAGAGAATATACAGTGTATACTTCACTTTTATTGCAAATGTTGATCCGAAATTAGAGTAGAACATTGTCAAGGGATTTTTTTGTGCCACAAAAAGGGGATCTACTGCACTGTAGTTGTCATTTATTAGACTTTGTTGACATGTAACCCTGCCTAGGAATAGAAAAGGTTACACAATTGTTCCGTATGTCTCATTATGCTGATAAATGAGGTGAAACCAAAGCTTGATTGATGGTCGGTATTGCGTATTTGAAACTACTTGATCATTCAGTGACAAATTTGACCCACTTTTACTCACGTCACTTATTGTTGCCACGGAAACCTTATCACCTTTGATCATAATAGCTAGTGATCGATAATGTAAGCTGACTAGATGGAATCACAGTCACCCAAAAGGTCTGAAATGCTTGACGAAAAATCATTATCAGTGAAACATGAAGACTCGCGCTGTCAAAAATAGTACAATAAGAGCGGAAACGCAATTATTTTATTAATTATGGTTACAAAAAAAATGTATAATTTCCACATGTGCATCATGGCCAGACACACTGTTATGTGTGTAAACTCAGAGTAGCGCCCCGTACACAAAACCTGAACATACCAACAGCAATGCAATTCCAACACCAAATGCACCATCTTCTAGTACTCATTTTCATGGTAAATAAACACAAAGCCAAAGAAGTGGTTATTCAATATTTAAGTGTACTCCAAAATCCCGGGAAAATAGCCCCAAAACATGAATTTTATTTAAATTACGTGGCGTCTTTGAATGCATCTCCTTATTGCTGATAACAATAATAATGAAATTGGTTTTTTATCGAGCTTTTCAAAGCGCCCAAAACGCTCCTTCACTCCTCCGGTAGTGGTCAACTACATCTGTAGGCACAGCTGCCCTGGGTAGTCTGAAGGAAGCATGGCTGCCAATTCATAATTTCAAATTTGTCATATATTTAACATAGTTGCAGATGGTGATGACCTCATTCAATCTCGGCCATTTCTCTAAATCCATCCTAAAAATATGCATTTCAGGCATCGGTTTCACTTTGATTTTCACAAATGTAGCCATATATGTTTCGGCAAAATGTCTAAATAATGATGCTGCAACATAAACAACACAAAAACTGAAAATAAATATGAAAATTTTTAAAACAAATATTAACTAATTTTCACAGTTGCAAAATTTAAAAAGTTGAAAATTTCTCTTCAAGGCATCACCAACTCTTCACAAAGTGGCGAGATGCAGGCCGAGCACTTCTGGTGTTTTTTCGGCTTTAAAAAATACACCCCCCCCCAAAAAAAACCCAAAAAAACCGGATAAATACGTCTTTGGGAGTGAGCGGTCAGGTTTAAAAAATAATAATAATAATAATTTTTAATAATTTTTTTGTTGGCAATGTGTTAATCATGATTAATCATGTTTAAAACTGTGATTAACCTGATTTTAAAAATGTAATCATTTACCAGCCCTAATAAAGGCATAAACATATAAAAATGCTGTACATTTGACCTGTATTAAGTCATTATTACTGACTTGGGGTGAATGGAATGTACTTTCTGCACAAAAGTTTTTTTTTTAATTTTCACAGGAAACGCCTAAAACCTGCAAATTTGTGTGTGTGTGTGTCAAACTTCCTCAAGGATAAGTTATAAAGTGTGCTTTCCCGCCCTTGAATGGGAAACAAAGTAAATAAAATGTAATCAGTTTGTCATGGAGGACAATGGACACAGCCACACTGGAAGTAGTTACAAATAATCCTTAACTCCTGGAACATATTTGTGATACTTTTATCTGCGGTGCAAGCCACACTGTTCAAACCCGACTTAGGTGAGGGTGATACTATGCAAATCTGTCAATCTTTTACATAACTGGTTTCACTTTGACTATTCACAGTCCTGTGTTGTTGTTGTTTGCACAGTGACGCATCTCAATGGCTTTTTTTTTTTGTCCGACCCTTACAGGAACAAGGAGCTGTCAATGGAAACGTGCCCTGTGTGCATCCATATGTGTCCTGATGGTCCTGGCGGTGCTCGCTCTCCTGCTGTGGTACTTCTGTAAGTCACAGGAAGTGAATCCAAGTCCATTTACTCAGCAGATTCCTATTCATGTACGCTCTTCTTTATGTGTTAGTGTACTTCCAGTGTGCACTTGGGAGGTCTTGCAGAAAAAGTGGCAGGTGTCTGCGTTCATCCCAGTGGTGTGACGGAGTCATCGATTGCGCCGATGCGGAGGATGAGTCCCAATGCTGTAAAAAGCTTAAAATCTTTAAATGATGAAAAAAAAAAAGATATTGTAAATATTATTGATCTGAGTTTTGCATGCGTACATTTACAGTATTGGTGCACATGTGTCATGTATGTGTTTTATCCAGTAATAACTAATGTAATTAAATCTTATCGAATAGTGGTCATAACTAACTCTAATCAGTAACAGTATTATCATTTTCAGAACGAATATGTTCAAATCCAACCAAACCACAATAAAAGACAATGTCAATGTCATTTATTGTACATTAAAATCACAAATTAATACATATTATGTGCGAGAAGAAAAAAAAGATAATAAATATTGGCAATTCATGCACCACTATCATTTTAGTACAATTAAATTCTCTAATATGTTTTCTATGACTGTTTTCAATTTTAATGTTTAAATTCGTTGAATTTTAACATCAATCAACATTTTTTTTTAATTGATTAAATTGAATTAAATTATATGAATTCACTCTTTGTTAAAAAAATGGTTCCCCACAAATAAATATCGATTAAAATATCCGTATATATGGAAATATATCGAATATTGCATATTATTATCCGCTTTACCGCAAGTGACCCACTTTCTTTCTTGAAAGCACCAGTGGTTCGGGTCGGCCAGAACAATTTCTACAAAGACGTTGTAATGGGCCGTGAGGTTGAGTCCGGTGATGTTGAAGCTCAGGAACGGGAACATCCGTCTGGCAACAAAATCAAATAAAAATAATGAAATTTACAGTTAATAAAAACATTAATAATTTTCTGAAGTAATTTATTAAAATGCGACTGCTGTCATAACGGAAAATGTATCAAATTTCGTTGTATGCTTGATGACTCTACTCCCTTCCTTTCCACAGTTCGCCTTCATGGTAGCAACTTCATGCTGCAGGCTTTCACATCACACAGCCAGGAATGGATGCCAGTGTGTGCTGACAAGTGGGATGACGCCTATGGGAAAGCTGTGTGTGAGCAGATGGGTTACAAGAGGTATTTCACCTTCCGTTTACTGGATTGGGGTGGGGGGCTGATTGAAACAATTTTTTTTCAATTTTAAATATATTTCTTTGTCCACCCTCGCTGAAGATCTCCTTGTGTTTATGACCCACAGGCAGGATTATGTAACCTACAGCAAAACCAATGCAGGTTCTTTGGCCTCCAGAGGCTTCATGAAGCTGGTGCCTGAAAGCAACCACAGATCCCGAATCCAATCCCAGCTAACTCACAGGTTTGCCAGACGGGAGCAGAATGCTCAGACATTGTTTCAAGGAACACTGATGATGTTTTCAATGACAAATCCGCACCCTTTTGCAGTGCAAGTTGCTCAGAGAGAGCTGTTGGGCTACGCTGTATTGGTAAGATGCGACTTTCACTGTTCTTCAAAGCTGTTATAAAGATGTTATAATATATATAATATAATATATATAATATTAATATATAATATAATATTATTAATATCATTAATTCATTCATTCATTCATTTTCTACCGCTTTTTCCTCACAAGGGTCGCGGGGGGCGCTGGAGCCTATCCCAGCTGTCTTCGGGTGAGAGACGGGGTACACCCTGGACTGGTCACCAGCCAATCACAGTATTATTAATATATTATATTAATATATATAATATTCATATTATAATATTAATATATAATATAGGCATGTAATACTGTTAAATACTGTTTACAACAGGCGCAATAATCCCGAATAAAAACGCGGGCTGCTGTTGCCGCCGGAACCCACACATAGCCAAAACTCAAATCTGAACCCCCAACGTCACTTCCTGTCTGTCTGCCACTCCGTTCCCCTCGGAAACACATTTATAGCAACACACAAGCATCTTATTTACGTTTTAAATGCCTCATTTACTCTTATGTTTTCTATATTGGGTAATATGAATGTAAAGTTAGTGCGCAGGCCTCACAGCTAGGAGACCCGAGTTCAATCCCACCCTCGGCCATCTCTGTGTGGAGTTTGCATGTTCTCCCCGTGCATGCGTGGGTTTTCTCCGGGTACTCCGGTTTCCTCCCACATTCCAAAAACATGCTAGGTTAATTGGCGACTCCAAATTGTCCATAGGTATGAATGTGAGTGTGAATGGTTGTTTGTCTATATGTGCCCTGTGATTGGCTGGCCAACCAGTCCAGGGTGTACCCCGCCTCTTGCCTGAAGACAGCTGGGATAGGCTCCCTCGAGAGGATAAGCGGTAGAAAATGAATGAATGAATGAATGAACATTAGTAGAGTCCTCTAGACATTAACTAACACCCCTATAGTCACCTTTACACTCATATTCCCCAATATAGTAGACATAACAAGAGTAAATAAGCCATTTAAGATATAAATAAGACTCCCGTTTGTGTGTGTTGATACAGTAGCCCATGTTTTTATTAGGGATTTTCTCCTGACCGCTTTCTTTTTATGAATTCATATATTTCTGTAAGACCACAAAGTGGTGCGGAGAGTATTGTGTAGTGGGTTTCATCACTGCTATGATGTAAAACTCACCATAGAGTGCCTGCACTCCCTGTTTGTCGTCATCCGGTAGCACATAGCCATCGAGTGTGAATGGTTGTTTGTCTATATGTGCCCTATGGCTGGCCACCAGTCCGGGGTGTACCCCGCCTCTATCCAAAGACAGCTGGGATAGGCTCCAGCACCCCCGTGACTCATGAGGATAAGCGGAAGAAATTGAATGAATGAATGAATGTAAAGGTGACTATAGGGGTGTTATTTCATCTCTAGAGGGCTCTAGTAATGTTAAAACCCGTATTTAGAAGGGTTAACTGGAACTAAATAACCGCAATAAACACGTACAGTACATTAATCATGATTAACTTTGTTTTTCGTCTTTAGATTGCGGAGAGAGCGTTGCCGGCCCCAAAAGTCGCATCGTAGGTGGTACAGAGGCTTCAAATGGAGAGTGGCCATGGCAGGTCAGTCTCCAGGTTTTGGGTCAGAGACACGTTTGCGGAGGCTCCATTATCAGCCCGTTCTGGATCGTGTCAGCTGCGCACTGCTTCCAAGAGTAAGCCTTTTACTGTCTTTTTTTTACCCACTGTAAGGGATGTACAGGATACTATTATGTTTGTTTCTTTTGGTCCATTGCAGGTACTCCAGGCCTTCAAGATGGATAGTCCGCTCTGGCGATGTCAGCTTGTTTAAAATGAGTTTTGACAATGGCAACAAAGTTGACAAAATCATCAGTCATGAGAAGTACGATCCAGACACTAACGACAACGATATTGCTCTTCTGAAACTGGAAACACCGTTGAGATTTTCAGGTAAATACCATCATGAAATGATTCTTTGATATATATGAATCGTTCATATGAATCGTTCACGGACAGACACGGTGAAGCCGGTGTGTTTGCCTAACATCGGTATGGAGTTCTCAGCTGGACATCCCGCTTGGATTACAGGTTGGGGAGCCTTGAGGTCATCTGGTAAGTCAAACATCTGCACTGAGAGAGAGCAAGGGTATTTAAAGGGTGGCCTGAGGGCCATTTATGGCCTGCGGCTGTTTTTCTATTGGCCCGTGGTGCATTCAAGAGATGTAATTTAGCAAGAAAACTGAAGCCATTTGAGACTCTACTATATAAACACACTTAAATTGAAAAAGTTGTAATTTTATAAGAAAAATAATATAATTTTAGTAGTATGAAGTTGAAATGTTTAAGAAAAAAAATATTTTTTATATTAATATATTTATATGTATATTTATATATATTTAAATTATTATATATTTTCATATTAAAATGTACTTGTAAATACAAATATATTAATATAAAAACATAATATTTTTATATAAAAATTGATATTTATAACATTTTGAGAAACATACAAAAGAACACATTATATTCTATAAAATACTATGGGAATTCAAGTCATAATTACAGGAAGAAAATTCACGACAAGTTGACATATTTTGGAAAAAAACACCAGCATTTCAAAAACAGAAAAACAAAAATTTTAATGGGGAAAATAAAGAAAAAAAATAAAAGCTCATACTAATAATAGGCTTAGCTGAGATGCATTTTTTTTCTTGAATTATTTATAGCATATCTTACAAAATATGAAAAAGGCCCTAAGAGGAAGAAGTGTGGACCCTCCAACCTTCCACCCCACGTGGGTCATCATGCATTGAAACCGTCATTCTTCTCAGGACGATCTCCGGACCAACTCAACCAGGCGGAGGTGACCATTTACAGCAGACGGGAGTGTAACAAACCCGCCATATTAAACGGAGCCATCACTGAATCCATGGTCTGTGCTGGCGAACTGAAGGGAGGCGTAGACTCGTGCCAAGTGAGTTTGGCTTTACTGCTTCCGTCGGTGATTGATGCTTCCTCCGTGGACCGTGAGCGACTTGAGGGTTATGTCTGTTGTATTATGCTGCAGGGTGACAGTGGCGGACCCCTGGTGGTCAGGGAGGCGGACCGCTGGTGGCTGGCTGGGGACACGAGCTGGGGGATCGACTGTGCTTTGAGGAACAAGCCGGGGGTCTACGGCAACGTAACTCATTTTCGTGACTGGATATATTGGCACATGCAGGTACAGTAAAGGACGAATCACATGATTAGTATGTACTTATTTTTTTATGACATCATTGATAAGCAAGTCAGGTTTTTCCTGTTATTTAGTTTCACCATGCTCTCTCAACAGAATGAGTGATGCTGGGAAATATAAGAGGACAATCTCATCTCGCTAAACACACTTTGCACTTTGGAGCTGAAATATTTGTAAAGGCCAAGGATGTGCGGTGAGGTTCATGGCTGACATGACTTTAGTTTTTTTTATGCTAACACAAGTTGCTAACTAACACAAAAATTGTTTTCAAATACTTCTTTCATACTCCGGTTTCCTCCCCCTAAAGATGAAAAAACAAAGTTAATCATGATATGTGTACTGTACGTGTTTATTGTGGTTAATTAGTTCCAGTTAACCCTTCAAAATACAGGTTTTAACATTACTAGAGCCCTCTAGATATGAAATAACACCCCTATAGTCACCTTTACATTCATTCAATCATTCATTTTCTACCGCTTATCCTCACGAGGGTCTATCCCAGATGTCTTCGGGCGAGAGGTGGGGTACACCCTGGACTGGTGGCCAGCCAATCACAGGGCACATTAAGACAAACAACCATTCACACTCACATTCATACCTATGGACAATTTGGAGTCGCCAATTAACCTAGCATGTTTTTGGAATGTGGGAGGAAACCGGAGTACCCGGAGAAAACCCACGCATGCACGGGGAGAACATGCAAACTCCACACAGAGATGGCCGAGGGTGGAATTGAACCCCGGTCTCCTAGCTGTGAGGTCTGCACACTAACCACTCGTCCACCGTGCAGCCCTAAAATACTTCTTAGTCCCTTTTATTTATGTACTTTTATCATTTTTGTCTTACCTTTTTTTTTTTTATCGAAATATGAAGTACATGCATCTTTCACTGAGCTCTGATACTTTGTTGTAAAAGTCTGATGGTGAGCCTGGGTATATCATTAGAAACTCATTCATTCATTCATTCGCCAGAGCATAAAAATACAAGCTCTCCAGCTGGAATTTTCCTCTTTATGGAAGGACGGCCTTCCAGCTCACATACGCCCCCCCTGTCCCTTTAGGATGAAGTGAGTACTGCAAGTGCCTCTCGTATGGCATTTATGTATATTTAATTACCCGATTAGCAGGAATAATGATGTCTCAATTACATTAAAGACATTGCCCGGGCTTTCGAAAGTCACTATACTGTTAGCGACATGCTAACAAACAGAACGTCTTAGGTTTCTTCTCAGCAATGAAAATGAATTTGCCTTACTTGCCTCCTCACCGGTAAAGACTGAACGTTTCTATTTGAACAAATGTATATAAATAAAGATTTTTTTTTTATGCACAAACACCCAATGTATCATTTTTGGTTTGAATTTCTTCTGCAGCAATTCCTAGGAACAAAATTGATCTCTAAAAGGAATAAAACTCAATCCAAATCAACCTAAGTCCTCATAAAAAGTCAAGTCAAAGTTTCTGTATGATAATAATGATAATGCACAGCAATATATTTCCTTTATTCTGGCGTCCCGTGTGTCTCTCTGGTCTGTCTGCTCGACACACTAATTGGCAGATGCTCAGTACCGGAGTGTACATCTGCTACCTGTTAGTACCAATTAAAAGGCCCATGATAGCGCACTGGCATCTCTTCAGTGAGTTAACAGATGCGTCAATTAGCGATTCATTTCAATTTCTGCCTGCTTAGCGTGAGGACCCTTGGTGCATCATTTTCAACCGCTTTGGATAAATATGATGCTTATGCTGTTTTTTAACGCTTGAGTACAAAATACCTACAGTACATCGGAGGTGTTCAAAAAATACAATTTAACAAGAAAACTAAATGACAATGTATTATTCTTGTTACACCCGCAAACGTAATAACGGCCCATAAACGTAATACAAATCTGCAACTTTTAATGTAATAATCCCGCAAATGTAATAAATTTCCCTAAAACTTAATAAAATTTGCCTACTGCAAACGTGATACTGAATTTCTTCAGTAGTGTAATACTTATTACATTTGCAGGAAATTATTAAATTTTGTTTGTGGGCGTACATGTGCGTTTTAGTTGCAGTATATTATCGTATGTGTGATTTTGTGTGTATATGGGGAAGAAATAATCAAAAGAAATAATAAAATATAATAATAATAATAGTAATAAAATTTTATTAAAACAATTGCAACTTTAAATTTAAAATAAATTATATATTATTAAATTATTATTATTATTAAATTATTATTAAATATTCCTTTAATGTATTCAAATGATACTCTTTGAATAATATTTTTAATATTATTATAATTATAATAATATTTTTATTAAAGATTCCTTTAATGTATTCAAATGATACTCTTTGAATAATATTTTTTCCACAAAAAAAAATATTGTTAAAATCCTCAAAATAACATTTACACCTTCTCCCTCATTAAAAGAAGAAAGAACAAACAACAACAATCATTATTTTGTCTCATATTACATTTGTGGGAAGTTATTACATTTGCAGATTTTCACTTCCCCACATATGTAATCATTTCCTGCAAATGTAATAGTTATTACATTTGCAGGAAATTCAGTGTTACGTTTGCAGTAGACAAATTTTATTACGTTTGTGGGAAATGTATTACATTTGCGGGATTATTACATTCGAAGCTGCAGATTTGTATTACGTTTGTGGGCAGTTATTACGTTTGCGGGTGTAACAATTCTTGTGAGAGTTACTGATGATAAGCAATATGCCGAGGGCCAATAAACATGTAAACACATACAATCTAGCGACATTCGGAGGCTAAAGTGATGCAACGGTGTTGTGTAGCCAATGTGCGGCGAGTCCTTGTTACTGGGCCGCTGTACGTTTTTATCCTACTTTGTTCTTTCCGTGTCACGCGTCAAGCGTCGTACAATCTCAGATCAGCATGAATCTCCACGTGAACATCAGCTTTCTCACTGACTGCTTTTGTAGGTCAAGTAGCCACGGTGGCCCACGGGGTCAAACCCGCATGCAACGGCCAATGAAAGATGCTACGTTTACATCAAAGCTGCAGGAATGCAGAAGAAAAACAATGCATGGGAATAATGCTACAGGTTCATGGAACTGTGATTAATCTGATTTAAAAATTGTAATAATTTGTCAACCCCAGATTTTAAACATTTTATCACAGGATAGTTCCAGGCTTCTTAAAATGGCTGTGTGGAAAGTAAGCTAGCTCATTTCCAAAAGCTTATTTTTGGATATTAATGCAGATTTTAAAGCTGTTTAACAATTCTAATACTTTAATATTATGTCAAATACTACAATACAACCGTTCTTACTATATTTCTTATATATATAATCCATATAAAACAAGCTAAAAAGCATTTTGGAGTGGTTAGCATGTGACAGTTCCAGGTTATGGCTTGCCCACAATGGAAGTGTGTCAGGTAAGCTAGCTCTTTTCTAAACACTTATTTTTGGTTATTAAAGCTCATTTGAAATCTAATTAAGAATTATAATGCTTGAATGGAGTGTCAAATATTACAATTCAACTGTTTCTCACTATATTTCTTCAATTAAGTCACATAAAACAAGCTAAAAAAAGCATTTTGGAGTGGTTAGCATGTGACAGTTCCAGGTTATGGCTTGCCCACAATGGAAGCGTGTCAGGGAAGCTAGCTCTTTTCTGGTTATTAAAGCTCATTGGAAAATCTAATTAAGAATTATAATGCTTGACTATCGTGTCAAATATTACCATTCAATTGTTTCTCACTATATTTCTTCAATTAATTCACATAAAACAAGCTTAAAAAAAAGCATTTTGGAGTGGTTAGCATGTGACAGTTCCAGGTTATGGCTTGCCCACAATGGAAGTGTGTCAGGTAAGCTAGCTCTTTTCCAAACACTTATTTTTGGTTATTAAAGCTAATTTGAAATCTAATTAAGAATTATAATGCTTGAATGGAGTGTCAAATATTACAATTCAACTGTTTCTCACTATATTTCTTCAATTAATTCACATAAAACAAGCTAAAAAAGCATTTTGGAGTGGTTGTCATGTAACTGTTCCAGGTTATAGCTTGCCCACAATGGAAGCCTGTCAGGTAAGCTAGCTCTTTTCCAAAAGCTTATTTTTGGTTATTAAAGCTAATTTGAAATCTAATTAAGAATTATAATGCTTGAATAGCGTGTCAAATATTACAATTCAACTGTTTCTCACTATTTCTTCAAAGGTTTTATATAAAACAAGCTATAAAACATTTTTGGGCGGCTGTCACGTGACCGTTTCAGGATATGGCTACCCCAAAATGGCGGCGCGTCAGGTCAGCTAGCTTCTTTTTTGCCATTAACGCTCATTTTAAAGCAATTGTAACAATTGTAATGCTTCTGGCTGGGAAGCATTAGTTAGTTTTTTTTTGTGGGCCTCAGTACGTTGTAAACATTCTAGAAAACTAAACAAAACAGCAAAATGTGGGAAATTAGCAGTAATTTTATGATGGTAAAAACTAAATATTAGGAGTAAAGCATCACGCAGTGCTTCTTCAATACCCTCTTTGGCCACAGGGTGGCGGCATTTATCACTGATTGAGCTCTGCTAATGAGACGGAGAGAAGAACAATCCTCTTTAATCTCTAATCTATGTCTTCTTGTGAATACAAAACAAACGCAGAAAACAAAATGGATAAGACAAGGAAGTTATCGTCATATGAGTGAAAGGACATTTTTCAATTAATTACCAAATCATCAAAAATAACAAACATTATCATCCCTGTTTCTTATATATTTGTCCCACCATGAAGGACAATTTTAGTATTTATTCTGCTTATAATAATGATCAACTAATGAAAAGGCAAAACCACAAACTCATTCAATGTTCTTGAAAAATATCCAGTAAACAGTATTAGTATCAATATTTGCCCTTGGTATCTGACTACTAAAATGTGCAGTATCAGCCCCCTTGCTTTGTATGATAAATAAATAAATGTTTGTTGGTGTTCTCTTTTGTAAAAATTGCTGTTGACAATTTAGTATTTAGGTCACTGTGGCCCCCTCAGGGTCTGACAAACCACTTTGTCCCAGAGTCCTCATGATTGACACATTTTCTTACAACAAATGAAGTCCTGCTCCTCTGCTTGGGAATTGTTGATGAGTAATATGTTAGGAAATACAACGCTAAACTATTTAGCCTCCCATGTAGGTGCAATATACTTATCACTTATATCAACATTAAAATTGTGTTGTTTCTATCCCATAATTACAAATGACCCCAAAATGGCAGCGTGTCAGGTAAGCTAGCTTATTTCTAAAAGCCAATATTATACACTTCATTTTAAAGCCATTTAATAATTTTAATGCTCTAATACGGTATCAGATATTACAATTCAACTGTTGTTACTATATTTCTTCAATGAATCCATAAAAAACAAGCTACAAATTTTGGAGTTGTCATATGAATACGGCTTCCACATAATGGCGGCGTGTCAGGTAAGCTAGCTCATGTCCAAAAGCAATTTTTTGAAAACAATTTAAGAATGCCAATGATTTAATCACATGTCAAATATTACCATTCAACTATGCTTACTATATTTCTTTAATCATTTAATATAAAACAATCTACAAAACATTTTGGAGTGGTTGTCATGTGACTCCTGGATATGGCTTCCCCAAAATGGCGGTATGTCAGGTAAGCTAGCTCAGCTCAGCTAGCTAGCTCATTTTTTTTTGCCAATAAAGCTCAATTTAAAGCCATTTAACCATTCTAACGCTTTAATATTGTGTCACATATTACAATGCAATTGTCCTTACTATATTTATTCAATGAATTCATATAAAACAAGATAGATAACATCTAGTGGTGGTCATGTGACTATCCCACGCAATGGCTGCCCCAAAATGGAAAGCTAGGTCATTTCCAAAAGCTTGTTTTTTGCCATTAAAGCTCATTTTAATGCAATTTAAATAAAAATAGAAATATAAGTCATATAAACAAGCTGAGAAATGTTTTGGATTGGCTGTCATGTGACTCTTCCAGGATTTAGCTTTCCAAAATGGAGGTGTGTCGTATAAGCTAGCTTTAGGATATTTGTTTGCAGTTAAAGCTTGTTTGAAAGCCATTTAACAATTCTAATACTTTAATCTTACAATTAAACTGTCATTGATATGTTTTGTTTATGAATTCATATAAAACAAGATAGGACAATATTGCTATCTGGCTTAAAATTGCTATGTAAAGCGTATTTGTCGCAATAGCAAAAATGCTAACAAGGAACTCTGTACATGTCGCTGTTTCAGTGATTTTCATCCTATGTCCTTCAATTTAAAATATATTTGTGCCACACAAAATAATATCTTGTAATATCACAATATCTTTTGTTTGTAGTTTTTTTTTTTTCAAAAAAGGGTCTATCTCATCACAAGCTGTGTTCTATTAACAATACATTTCTGTCATGTGACCCACTGAGCATCATGGCCGTCCGTGGTCTGCTCCACTTCCTCTCTGAGACAGCTAAGTGATAATCAGCAGGCTGGCAAAAGAAAAGAAAAAACAGAATTACCAGGACATCCTCTAAGAACATAATGCCTGTCTTAGACATTGGGCATCTGTTGGCATTTCCTGGTGATATGTGGGATACAGGGTTGGGGGGGCAGGGGTGTGTGACGTCAGGGCTAGGAGGAGGGGACGACGCTTCAGGGGAGGATTATGGGGGGGCAATGAAGGCGGGGGGAAAGATGACCTGAATGCTCCATCCGTAAAGAGCTTTTCTTCTGGCCTTCTGCCTTGGACAGCCAGTTCAGGTCACATCAACTGGGTCTGACGTCGACAGACATTTTCATTCCTATCTACACTTCCCATTTTCATCCTGAATTGAAGAAAAAAAAAAGCTAATTTAGTGAAGTAAATGCCTTGTTTTTTTTTTTGCAGTAACATTCCCGGACCAGCAGCGAATGAAAACTGGCCAATAATAGATATTGTGTTTCAGGTTCTCAGATTTTGGATCAACATTTACAATACAACTGACTGGAATAATTAGATTAGATTTGCACGCCTCTCATCAATATGTCTCACACTACTACTACGGGTGTCGCGAGAATTTGTGACGAGATTAAAACATGACGATATTTCTCATTTAGAGAACAGGGCAACCACAAGGGGGTTCAGAGTGTACTTTCAGTCTTTACAGTAATATTACAGACACCCAGGGACCAGTTTAGAATACTACATATTGTCTTTTGAGTGCTTTATGTTATTACTTTAGTTTATTTAGCCGTTTTTGTGCTGGGAAATGCTTAATTTAGGCTAAAAATCTATAGCAATTGCTTAAATATGCATTTTTTTTGTTGCAATAATTAACTGTATTCAACCGTGTTCAACATTTGAAATCTGGGATATAATATATACTCGGTTCTGAGGACGGGGGGACTTAGCCCCCTGGAGATGCACAGGATATGAATGAATGTAGCAGACATTTAAAAAAAAATCCAACAAACAAATAAGGAACAAGAACCGATATATAACTTTCCTACTTTTGGACAGATTTAGTAGAGATACTCAATTGTTTTAGGCCACTGTTAAATGTACACAAGTACACACAATCTATACTGCAAAACCACTGCTTAAGCTCTGCAACCATTCTGTCCAGTGGACAGTGATCAATGATATAATAATCATTATTATATTATTAATTAGCCTATTATTATTACTATCATCATTATTATTCTTCTGATTATTACTACCACTGGTAGTAGTAGTAGTAGGATAGTATTAGCCTGCTTTTGCCGCATTAAATACAAATATAAAGTATAAAAAATCAATAAAAAATATCAAATTATTTAGGGGAGCTTAACAACATTTTAGGCCATTTTTTAAAATAGGCTTGCTTATTAGCATGCTTTGCCCTATTATATAAAATTTGTCAGATTTTTTTCTACAAAAATATAATAAAAATAATTAAAATAAAATAAAATAATAATAATAAAGAAATAAAAAATAAAATAAATCTCAAATTACATTTCAGGGGACCTGAAGCCCCCCTAAAATAGGTCTAATGACGCCACTGATATAAACACTCAAAATAATCCAAAAGTCATTAAGTCTACTTAATGACACATGTTGTCACTGATATACAGTACACCAATATTTTCCTAGCTTGTTTTATATGAATGAATTGGAGAAATATAGTTAGAACAGTCACATTGTAATATTTGACACCTTATTAGATAATTACAATTGTTAAATGGCTGTAAAATGGCAAAAAAATAAGCTGTTGGAAATGTGGTGGCTCCTTCCCATTGAAGGACACTGGAAGCCATATCCTGGGATAGTCACTCGGAATAGAAAGTGCTTCCTGTACGTCACATAGCGACTTCATGAGGATGAGTCCATCACAAAGCTGTTGAGGACACACAGCATTTTGTAATTGCTTCGTCATCTGAATTGAAAATGATGAGGGATCAAAGTAAAGCAAGCAGTTCTTTGAGGGAATAGTATTTCCCATCTATTATCCCCCCTCCCCCCCACTGTCTGTTTCCATTAGCTGATATGTTGGTGCTTTGGGCTCCCCCCCCCCCCCCCCTCCTCGCCCTTCTTAATTGCAGTGCAACAGCAATGTTTTGCACAAGGTGACTTCTAGCTCCTGACAGGCTTTCTGTTAAGCACACTTAAGATGCCCCGAGGCCAAGCGCCAGCACCGAGGCCAGATGGGAGCCCGGGTCTCTACCTGCCACCCGGTGCCAGTCCCCTGACACCCCTCCCGCTTCACCCCCCCTCCCTGCCCTTCCTTGCCATCTGTGCCAACCTGCCCCCAACTGTCAACAGTTCAAGAACGGGCTGTGGCATTCCCGCCCGTTTGGTGACAACTGACAGGCCAGCTGTGCAAATGTCGGCACGGTAAGATGGCGACATCAGCAACGGCAAGGCTAACATCTGCGCTCCCCGTAGGAATAACAACCCTTTGACGGAAGCCACTGTGATATTGTGTCGGGTGACGGTGCTTAACGAGGGGAGGCGTCCAATTTCCCGTACGGTACATTTACAGGGACAGGAAGTGTGCTTGGTACTTCCCTTATTTTCACTTTCATTTTTCAGGAAATTCATTCATTTTCTACCGCTTATCCTCACGAGGGTCGCGGGGGGTGCTGGAGCCTATCCCAGCTGTCTTCGGGCGAGAGGCGGGGTACACCCTGGACTGGTGGCCAGCCAATTACAGGGCACATATAGACAAACAACCATTCACACTCACATTCATACCTATGGACAATTTGGAGTCGCCAATTAACCAGTGGCTAATAGTCTAAAAATAAATAATTCATTTCAAGAAATGCTGCAAATGTTTGACAGACAGTATGAATGGTCTGCAAGAAAATACGTGTCACAAACGGCAATTCCACAACTCCACAGAGTGAACGATATTTATTAATATTTCCTTTACTATATCATGATATGGTATCATAATTTTTGGACTATTAATATTAATATATTTTGTTGCCGTATTCAACCACAAAACAATAATTCATTCATTCATTTTCTACCGCTTATCCTCACGAGGGTCGCGGAGGGTGCTGGAGCCTATCCCAGCTGTCTTCACATTCATACCTATGGACAATTTGGAGTCGCCAATTAACCTAGCATGTTTTTGGAATGTGGGAGGAAACCGGAGTACCCGGAGAAAACCCACGCATGCATGGGGAGAACATGCAAACTCCACACAGAGGGAATTGGTCTCCTAGCTGTGAGGTATGCGCGCTAACCACTCGTCCGCCGTGCAGCCCCATTATCTAATGTAAATGTTGACTGGGATTTCCGAGCACACTTAAATGCATCACTTTGTACTTCCGCAGTAGGAGTTCCAATTATTGTTTTTCTTTGTCTTTCTATTTATTTAGACTACATAGGTGAATCATGAAGATATGATTGTCATTTTCACAGTGTCCATGAATGCATCTCGCAGTCCTCTGAATGAGGAAATGTTATTCTGCAGAGGACTAGAAATGTGTTTATGAGTTGGAGATACATATACGGTGTTGGAATTGCACTGTTGTTGTTGTATTCAGATCAGGTTTTTTATGTTTTAATTTAAAAACGATCCATTTTCGTCATTTTAATAAGCTGTTTACACAAAAGCTAGATCTGATTTGTGTGGAACATAATACTCTCTCAATTCCAAAAATATGTTTTGGAGATTAAACCGAGATTACAACACTGTAAACAAGACAGATTTGCTGATTTAAGTAGATCACAGGGTTGGAATATGACAGCCTTGGTCATAGGCGAGGTATAATCCATGAATCTATGAAATAGAATCCCAACTCATGTTGTTTTATGTTGTTGTTGGAATACCATATAGTGTACATACATGTCATTGATGAGGCTGCTGCTGTCACATTTGTAGCATCTGCTGTTTGCCTGGGTGGCTTGTGACTGCTGATTTTCCTGTCACATGATGCTCTCCCCCACCCGAGTGTCATGTGTAGCCCTTTATTAACCGTGGTCATCCCCCCTCACCCGCACCAAACACACACAAATAAACTCACACACATGCATGCGAAAGAATCACCTGCATTGTGTGTATGGGAAGAGGAAAGGCAAGGGGGAAGAAATAGCGGAAAGAAATAAAAGGACTTCATGCATTTTTATGACTGCGCAGATAAGGTCACTCATGTGCTGTGGTTACTAAGCAACGCTGCCACCCCATTGGACAGTAACAGACCAGGGGAATCAAATATGTTTACTACTTCTCTGCCTAAGGGTGCCACCTGCTGGAGAAGGGGTTGCGACAAAGCAACAGAAATAACGCAATTAAAACATCAATTTTCTATGCCGCTTATTCCACCTGACTTCAGACGAGAGGTGGGACTGGTCGCCAGCCAATCGTCAGGCACAAATAGACAAACAACCATACCTATGGACACTTTGTTGTAGTAGTAGTGCAGGTACACTCAACCAAAGGTAGTATTCATTTTAAGTTAGTAGTACGGTATTCAAAATGAGAAAAAAAAAGAGTTTCCCGGCAATGATGATCTGATTTGCCTAAAATTCTGACTATTAAAGGTCATTTTTTTTAATGAAGTAGAACGTAAGTAACGCCTAAATCAGGGGTGGGAAAATATTTTGACTCGTGGGCTGCATTGAGTTAACAAAATTGTCTGGGGGGCCAGAACATATATTTAACACAGACATACACACACACTATTTTAAGCTTATTTCCCTTTAATTATTTATCTAATATTATCTGTAAAAGTGTTATACTATCAGCTGTATGTTATCATGTCCCTTTAAACATCAGACCACATCAAACTATGTAATTTAATTTTACAGTTTTGTTGTTGTTGTTTTTTTTTTTTTTTACAAAATAAGACATCCGAATTGCAAGTCATGTTACGAGGTTGTATGTTAAAAATTGATATACTTAGAAAGCAACTCGCGGGCCGGACTCAAACGCTTAGTGTGCCGCATGTGGCGACCGGTCCGCAGTTTGCCCACCCCTGACCTAGATATTCAAATGAATGTACAAACTACTGAATCTCATCTCCTTTCAGATAGATGCCCTTCCACTCCAGTCCTGTAGGTGGCTGTAATGAGAACAGAGCACAGTTTGTTGCGGTGAGTGAAAATCTACTTTGATCATAGACGTATTGCCGTTGTACAATTGTTGAGAAAATACATATGTTACTGTGACATCACTGGGTGACCCTGCTGTCAACTCAATCAGGAGCGGACAGAAGTGCATTCCTCAATCAATGAGCAGAATCAATGTATAGATCCTTTAAGGTGAGCCATCCAGGCACTCTGCTTTGTGCGCTCAGTTGGCGGCTATCTTATCAAGCAAGGCCATTATGAAAAGGAATGAGTCAAAGGAAGATGTTTATCAGCCTCGTTAGCCTGGATTCTACCAGGCCTGAGTCATTTCTCAGCTTCCATAACCCTTAGAACCCTCAAGGCCAAAATGGGACAAAACTGTGGCAAAATTGGACTTTCGTGTGAAATTCTGTGAAAACATTGGTCAGCTAACACCAGGGTCACCTATATAGCAACACTATATAGCTGACCAGCACAACTCTTATTTATGCCTTAAATGGCTTATTTATTCTTATTCTGTTTACAATATGGTAATGGTAATGGTTTAATTTCATTTGAACATGCATCAGATTACAATTGAATGCATCACATAATCAGTTCACAGTTCCACATGTCCAAAAGGAGTAGGAAGAAGCAAAGCTTATTAAATCCTACCCCTCCATCTGGTACTTTTACAATCAGTAACTGTTACATTTGTTCACTTCCTGCCTTTCTAACATAATTTTTTAATATAATGAAAAATATAAATTAAATTAAATTAAATTAAATTTCATTTTTGTCACATACCAAAAGTGCGAAGTGATATGACCATACAATGACATAATGTGTACCATAGTAAGTGTCAATATAGTGAGATATATATATATATAGCACATCATGACTGGTTCAAGACTCTTCATCCTTGTATTTAGCAAACATCAACTGCTTGTATTGTTTCTTGAATTGGGTCATCGTTGTGCATTGTTTGAGGTCCTTACTCAATCCATTCCATAGTTTGATTCCATATACTGAAATGCTCTGGCTTTATAACATAGTCCTAGCATATAAGTGTTTCAAATTAGTTCTTCCCTGAGATCATTATTGGGTAATAAAAATGTAAAGATGATGTTATTTCATGTCTAGAAGGCTCTAATAATGTTAAAAAACTATATTTAGAAGGTTGTAAACAGGTTTTCTATGGTCTAACTATGAAAATAGTTCATTTATAAATAAAAAATACTACTTTTAATCATGATAAACGAGTGATTGTCGCATTTAATTTATAAAATGATATTCAGTGAAAAACATAGCGGGTTAAACCATCGCCGGCTAAAAAGGCATTTTCTCTATTTCCTTTTAACCTGCAGACAATGCCGCCTCATTAAACTTAAATAGAAACGTAGTCCCTTTTTCCCTGCAGAATTTATGGCATTGAAAGACGGTCTAATAAAATGGGAGTCTCCAGATGTACGTAAGTCTACCATTCCTCCAACTCTACCTCATAACGTTTGAATTATTCAGCAGCCTGACTAGTACGGTAGAATTCCCTTATTTCTCGTGATCGGTGGACTTAAAAGTCAGCATAATTGGTCATCTTTAAAGCACCGTCAGATGTATATTTATCCGGTTGTTTAATATAATGAATTTACTTGCACTGTAGTACTGTGTTACTAAAAGCTGTAAACGCTACCCCTGGGGATCGCTGCTGTGAAGCTAAATTAGAGTGATACTATCGTTTCCTAACACCTCCTTCTTAGGCTCTAATATGTATATATACTGTACCGCATTACACACTAAATGGTCCACCATAAATCTATACCGTTTCCAAAAAGTCATCTCAATCGCGGATATTTTGAGAGTGTTAAAACCCTTCAATTTTTCTTACATTTTATGGTATGATGTGGTAAAATCATTTCAATTCATTTCTGCACTCAATATCACTTAATGACAAAGCTTAGAAGGATTTAGGAAATGTTTATTCATTTAGGTGCTTGTGGCTTTGAATTTATGGCTGCACGGCGGGCAAGTGGTTACTGAGCAGACCTCACAGGTATGAATGTGAGTGTGAAAGGTTGCCTCTTCCCCCAAATGAGCTGGGATAGGTTCCACCATGCCCCCGCCGATTAATTAGAATTAAGGGGCTTAGAAAAAGAATGAATGCATAGTCTCTCATAATGTTGACTTTTAAAATAACATTTCTTTTATACTCCAACTCAGCTGCACGGCGGTTGAGTGGTTAGCATGCAGGCCTCACAGCTAGGAGACCGGGGTTCAATTCCACCTTCGGCCATCTCTGTGTGGAGTTTGCAGGTTCTCCATGTGCATGCGTGGGTTTTCTCCGGGTACTCCGGTTTCCTCCCACATTCCAAAAACATGCTAAGTTAATTGGCGACTCCAAATTGTCCATGAATGAATGAATGAATGAATATTGCCAAAAAATAAATGTACAAAAAACATTGACATGATATATATATATATATATATATAATAATTTTTTAAATTACTTAAAATATTAATTTGGGTGTATTTTGATTTCTACTGGTTGACATATTTTTATTACATTTTTTAAATATGAAAAATAACTTTAGTACTGGGCTTCACGGCAACCGAGTGGTTAGCGCGCAGGCCTCACAGCTAGGAGACACGGGTTCAATTCCACCCTTGGTTCCACCATCTCTGTGTGGAGTTTGCATGTTATGTTCGTGCAAGTGTGGGTTTTCTCCGGGTACTCCGGTTTCCTCCCACATTCCAAAAACATGCTAGGTTAATTAGCGACTCCAAATTGTCCATAGGTATGAATGTGAGTGTGAATGGTTGTTTGTCTATATGTGCCCTGTGATTGGCTGGCCACCAGTCCAGGGTGTATCCCGCCTCTCGCGCGAAGACAGCTGGGATAGGCTCCAGCACCCCTTGCGACCCTCGTGAGGATAGGCGGTAGAAAATGAATGAATGGCTTTGAATTCGGGTTAGCTTAAAGCTGACGTTCTTCCACTTACTGTATGTAGCTGTATAGCATGTGTATATTGATACACGTGTTGTGTTCAGGATAATATTTCTTCATTAATGGATGACTTATTGAACATGATAGAACAGGGGAACTGTATAACAGGAAGCGGAGTGGAAATAGAAGACTGACTACTGAGTTCCGGTTGTACCAACCATCTTCCATTTAAGACGAATTATAGAGGCCTCTGAGCTCTTGGTGAGATGAAGTGCAGTAGAATTTTTTTCTCGGCTTCATCCAAATCGGTCTCGTCATAATCCTGTCTCTGAGCTCTGCAGGCAGTTTGTTGACTTCATGGCTTGTTTTTTTTTACTCCGATTTCTGGAGCCTTACAAAACAGGTCTGTGACTCCAATGAAGTTATACAAATACTTGATAATGGCTAGCAGCCAGTCCAGGGTGTACAAGAGGCGTCTTGCCCAAACTCAGCTGGAATACGCTCCAGCATGAGGATAAAGGGCATAGAAAATGTATGAATGGATGGGTAAGTTAGTTGGTTTATAATGTAACATGCTTAACAAAGTAACAATACAGGCATAAAACCTGATTGTTATTTTATGGTGGAATATGGCCGGTTATTAATAAAAAAAAAGAAACAAATGTTACACATTGTTTGCCTAAATTAAGCATTTTCCGCTATAATACAAATATAAGGCATTCGGAAGATGCATTCAAACACTCATGGTGTTAACTCGGCCAATCACGTGCAGTAAATGTTCCTTATGGATTCTAAGGTTAGGATGTAGATTGGTGCACCCCATTATTCCAGACGCTAATTTCTCATATCTCATTATATCGCAACACTTAACGGGGAAAGAATGGGACATTTTGTGACCCCCCTTTGACTCTTCCTGTCACGCAACTGGGGGCATTTTGTGTGACATTTTAGGCAATTACTGAATGGGTCACCTTTGAATTTGGTAGACATTGACACCGACTGTACTCTCACTATTCAATTTGTTCTGGAGATTTTAATAAATGTTATGATCATTTTGTCTGCCTGCGTAGAAGAAGCATTTACTAGGTGCTCGGCGTTGACCCGCCATTTCCTTTTTCTTCAGCAAAACATGTCAGAATGTTGATTAAATTCCGACGATCAATATATTTCCGGACAGCAGTCAAAGATGCTGATGGTCCTTAATTTCCAAATACATTTCAGTGACATATTTTGCTGATTTTTGGTCACAAGAATGCCTTTCATCTTGAATGTGAAACTTTAAACAACAAAAGGGCTTGAGGAGGATCATAGCTGTGATTTGCTCATAATCTCACAACATCTCATGCTGTTTAAAGCAAGGATTAGACAAGTAAGGCTTGAGCTGTTTATGACCATACAGTCAATGATTTTAATCCAATCTTTAGACCCAAACAGTGTGCAAGGATGATCACAGAGAACAATGATTTACCATATGGTCAGACTAAACAAGACAGCAAAATACAAAGACTAAACAGCACTGGAAATGAAATGGGCGTGGACTCAGTGGACTCAGACTCAGTTTCTATTTAGTTTCTATCTATTTTCTTTATGATTTCAATAGTTTGTAACATTTTCTTCAGTAAAAATATCTGAATCAGCACGTTTCCTGTTCAAATACAGGGCAGAAACCTGTGAGGAGTTTGCCTCTTTTTGGATTAATGCAAGTGTGGCATCATCATTGCCAATCAAACAATAAAACACACAGAAATGTCATACAGGAAGCACTTGTAGTTCTTGCTTCATCCTGAAAAGGTGAGGGTGTGCGTGAGCTGAAAGGCGCTTGTCACTGCCGTCCTTCCATAGAAAGGAAAAGGCTTTTATTTTTGCAAGTAAGGTATTTTAAAGGGTACCTATTAAGCTCCTTTTTCAGCCCTTTGGATTGTCTTGTGTCATTAGGCCTATTATTTTGGGAGGGGGGGGGGGGGGGGCTGATGCCCGCCTAAAATGTTCTTAAGCCCCCCTAAATAATTTGATATTTTTTCTTGATTTTTTTTTTTTTTTACAAAAAATATCTCTGACAAATTTTATATAATAGGGCAAAAGCAGGCTAATAAACAAGCCAATAAGCAGGCTAATACTAATTAGAAGAAGAATAATGATGATAGTAATAATAATAGGCTAATTAATAATATAATAATAATTACTATATAATTGATCACTGTCCAATTTAGCAGTGTAGATTGTGTGTACTTGTGTAAATTTAATGGTGGCCTAAAACAATTGAGTATCTCTACTAAATCTGTCCAACAGTGGGAAAGTTACATCCCAGTCATTTGTTTTTTTTTTTTTTTTAAATGTGTACTACATTCATTCATATCCTGTGCATCTCCAGGGGGCTAAGCCCCCCCTTGTTTTCAGAACCTATAGTGATGCCCCTGCTACACACAATAACCCACACAGAAAACCTTTTTCAATTTTGCAGAATCTGTACCCATTCCAGCTGTATTTCCTTTGATTTGTGCCCCTCTGTGACATCACAAAGGAACATCTTTACCACGCCTTTTGAAACCGAGTGTTCTGAGCCATCCCAAACTCACTTCCAAAT
The DNA here is from genome assembly GCF_037039965.1 of Doryrhamphus excisus. Lineage (NCBI taxonomy): Eukaryota > Metazoa > Chordata > Actinopteri > Syngnathiformes > Syngnathidae > Doryrhamphus > Doryrhamphus excisus. The sequence continues at coordinate 7,081,860 of NC_136377.1, read as the reverse complement.
GCGCAAACCTCATTATTGGAAACTTTGGCATTGTTTAACACGAGAATACAACATTTTAACCTCATTTATAGGTCAGAAATGTAGAAAAAGCACAATAATTCCCCTTTAATTCTCTGCTGATGATGAATTAATTTGACTGTTAAGATGGAAGAATATATTCCCGAACTCACCACGGGGTGAAAAGACTTTTACAACAAAGTATCAGAGCTTTTATATATTATATTTTTTGTATATTTCAATGGCAAATGAAGGGCAACATTCTTTGTCAGTTAATCAAAAAAAATTATAATAAGTATTCAAAAACATTGCTATCTTCTTTTTATAGTTATGAACAACCGGCAGTGTTGACATGACCAAGGAGCCATGAACCTTACCACACAACCCTGGTAAGTATTAATGCATTTTGTTTTATAAACATTTGGTAAAAAAAACAATTCTCATGTTGACTATCCATGATCCCTCCCAAGTGCTTGACACGCAGACCACCATTTGATGCCCCCTGGTGCTAAAGTGCGTGTGTTGTTGCTTTGTCAAGGTCAATTATCAAACGCCAGGGTGACATTTGGGCAAAATAACCCCGGGCTCTCACCAATTTCCCCAGAAACGACATTAAAAGCGACGATTCGATATCGCTTCCAATTAAGACAATTCATCATTTTGCTCGTTCATCAGACCGGCAGGTGATGCCTCGTCTCCTCCTTTCTTCCACCTCCACCTCCACCTCCACCTCTCCCTCAAAGCCATCCTCCAGCCTGGTATACGCAGCAGCAGAAGCAGCAAATCATAGAAGATGTCCTCCTCATGTTAATGTCCACTAGTGTTCTTTCTTCACTGGGACACTTTGATCACCTAGTGGTGATAAAACAAAAGAGGATCCAGTGAGGATCATCTGCTCCCTCCACCCACCCACCCACCCCTGCGTGCACCTTTAAGGCGATGGGAGGAAGCAGCCGCAGAGAGGAAGGCGATGGTTTGCTTTATCCCGCACTTGCGTGAGGCAGGCCAGGTTCGTTGTGCGCAGTTTGTGTGTGCGGGCTTCTGTGGAGGGAAGATGCGTGTGCTTGTTGCTCGCCGGATGGAGAGAGGTGGAGAAGACGGAATGACTTCCCAGCTCAGCTAACAATCATCGCCGTGCGCACTTTTACGCATATTTTGCCCCATCATCCAGCGTTTTAGTCCTTCCATTGCGATTCCTTGTTTTTTTTTTTTTAAATAGGATCTTAAAGCCTTTTACGTTTTTCTTTCTTTTTTATGGGTTGCTGGATCAGCCACTTTCTTCTATGAGCCTCCACAGTCTGCGTCAGCGGAACCTCTCACCTGGACCGGAGCGCACAGAGCCGAGCTCCCTCATGTTCAAGGCCGGGCGGAGGTCCGACACGGGCGGACGGCAGCGCTGCTGAGGCCCCCGCTGAGGGTCCACATCCGCTGGCACTTCCACGCAATATACTTGTGGATCTTCTCCAGAACGCACACTGCCCTCCCGCTGCAGCAACACACAAGCAAGCTGCAGGAAGGAAGAAGACCCCGAACCTCCTCCTCTTCATCTTCTCCTCAGGATTTGAGAGGGAAAGAGAGACACAGATCTTCATGCGTCTACCTTGTTTGGTTGCAAATGACTTGTTGAAGAAATAAAAAGGAATCGAAGAAGAAAGAGTGCGTGGAGAGAAGCAGAAAAAGCCTAAGCTTGGATATAGAAAGGAGCGGGGCATGTGGATATTGGCTCTTATCTTTTCCCAGTGCATCTTGAATGGTAAGTGTTTTTTTTTTTATTTTTTGCATGCTTAACTTCAACTTTATCATTGCCTTTTATGCAAATATAGATTATTTACAGTCTGTGTCCTTAGGATACAACATAAAGGGTTTATTCTCCCTTAACCTTCAAGTATAACATTTCACATTTATACACTGGGAACCTTTCAGTTCTTTCAGTCAAATCCACTGAAAAGAGAGTTACCATGCAGAAAAGAGAGCTTTTAATGTAGAGCAATGGATGCATTGCAACATATGAGCTATACATTTTAATGTGTTTATATTGATTTTTTTTGCCCCCTCCCCTCCTGCAATGACATTTTAGTACATTCTAGGCCTTAAGAAAGTTCAATTAATTGGTTTCTGAGAAATGATGCATTCAATAAAACTGCACCGGGCCTTGCCTATGTCTATACATGTAGCCAGCATTGAGTATCATACGATTGTGATGATTTATTATTGTTCACGTGAGCTGACAGTTGAAACTTATTTGTTTCAAAGCTAACTGTTAAGTTTCCCCACACAGAAATACTAACTAAGATGTATGTCATAAAAAAAAATCCATATGCATTCCATGTAATTGTATGGTAAAGTGAATTGACGTGCACGCGTTATAGCCATTTGTTTGGATGTCTTCGAGAAAAAGGATTATAGGTTGGCTAGGCTTTTTTCCTCTTGCATTGCACCCGCCATGTTAGAAGCACAGACATTTTGGATTGGGAGGGAAAAAAAATACAAGACAAGCCCTTATCGTTCTTATCTAAGTGCACCGTGCACAAAAAAATGTATTTGACAAAAGTGAATCCTGTCAATGAAATGGGATTGATAACCAGTGATTATGTTTTCAGTGGCCGGGGGCGAATGATTGATTTTTTTTTTTTAATGGCGAATACATGAAGGGTGTGTGAGGAAGGGGGTGCAACGAGGAGGACAAGGGGTTCTGGGGTTGGGGGTGCAGTGGGATGTCCGCTTTAAAATAAAACCAAGGCACTTAGAATGTGTTTTTGCATGCTAAGAACAAACAAGCCAGGCTGAATGGCGATGGAGGAAAACCATTTTGAAGACATACTGGAACTAAATAGTTATTCTTATATAAAAGGCTGTGTTGCTCCCATGGCTTGGTTTTAACTGCAGGCAAGGCCATTCCTAACAGAAATAGTCCACACTGCACCGTCTGATGTCTGACCATCATGGATTTGTGTTGTTTTAGTCTCTGGTCTACGCACGAGCGTTGCAAAATGGCTGCTGCTACAGGCGTCTACATGGAAACTTTGAATGGCAGCAGCGGCAACACTTCAATCACGACGGATGCTGCAACGTTTTTCATTGTGAAACAATCTTCTAGCTTGAGTCGTTGATCAGAATGATGCTTTCTGCAGCGGATGCTGGCATTATGGTAGTCCCGTGTTTTGCCTTCTTTGTCAAGCTTAGCTTAGCTGAAGGCAGGCTGAATAAAAAAAAGGGCCACCATTGTTGATATTAGACATTCGTATCATTTTCTTTTTCCTCAGCAGTCTGAATTTGCAACTTCCGTTAAAACTCATCTTATTATCGTCTTCTGTGCTTGTTTGTGGACGGGGAAAAGAAAGGCGATTCAGGCAGTGATCTCGTGCAGGCTGCAGAGGTTGTCTCTATGGAGAGCTGCTTTAATGAGTGCTGCTGCAGTGTGGCTTTTGGGCAACATTGTATTGTGTTCCGGTGACCATGGGAATGCTTCCTGAAATGGGAGACATTTTATTATGTTTGAAGAAAAAACACGAAATGGTAACATCACTTTTATTTTATGCAGGATGGGGCATTTGCATTGCCGTTTTGTATGGTAGACATGAAATGGTCATTTATAGTACATTACATAGGGTCGTAATGGTACACGTATTCAGAACCACACTTTGTAGGACAGAGCTTTTGGTTAAGTGCAGATGCGTCTCAAAGTCTCGAGTCAGGTCTCAAGTAAAAACCTGCAAGTCCAAGTCAAGTCTGGTTTAGTCTGATTCAAAGTCAAGTTTAAGTCCTTACAAGTCACAAGTACTATTTAGCATTTACCGCTTTTCCTCACGAGGGTCCCAGCTGTTTTTGGGCGAGAGGCGGGGTACACCCTGGACTGGTCACCAGCCAATCAGAGGGCACATATAGACAAACAACCATTCACACTCACATTCATACCTATGGACAATTTGGAGTCGCCAATTAACCTAGCATGTTTTTGGAATGTGGGAGGAAACCGGAGTACCTGGAGAAAACCCACGCATGCACGGGGAGAACATGCAAACTCCCCACAGAGATGGCCGACGGTGGAATTGAACCCTGGTCTCCTATCTGTGAGGTCTGCACGCTAACCACTCGCCCACCGTGCAGCCTAATAATAATAATAATACATTTTATTTGTATAGCACTTTTCAGAGTACTCAAAGACATTTTACAGTGAAGAAAAAATAAATAAAAAATACATTTGAGTAAAAGATGCATTAAAATACAACACCCATGCATTCATTCAGAGCTACAAACAAGGCTAATGTCACAATCTATCGCATTCGATCCCGTTCATTGAGGCACCAATGTTGTCCTGCTGGAAATTTGATAATAACGATTCATAACAGACTCAAAATCTCAAATATTTTCAAGTCATCAGACTAAAGTCTGAGTAAAGTCCCGGGTCAGTCATGACCGGGACCCAAATCAATGTGACTGGACATATTGAACCTGGAGGATGCTGTCCTGTTGCATCCCTGTATGTAAATGTAGTTCAAACTGTAGCATTTCTCTGCAATACTACAAAGAAACCTCGTAAACTGTAATATGTCATTTCATATTGTAGTTCTATTGATTGGAGTATTACTTGCATGTTTCATTTAAAAATCATTACACCCAAAATGAACCTTAATGGAAAAAAAGACCTTCAAAACGTTACAGCGACTGCGAAATCTCCATTTTTTTTGTGATGATGCCAGTTTGAGTTCACATTTGCAAGCTCATCTCTGTATGATTGGCTGCAAATCTGCTGTGGGGGTTTTATTTAGTGGTGCTAAACCGCTGCTGGAAAGTGTCTATTAAGAGTTAAATCAAGTAGGTGGGACGTTTTCCAGTTATGAGCAATGAAATTGGGGAAATAGCTTCATGTTGTTTTTGCGCGGCAGGGCCTTGGGGTGAAATCTGATACACGCTCAATTGGACACTAATAAGCTGTGTGAATATACAGTGATGCTCCTCTACTGGCTTGTTTGAGCTTCGGCTCAGGTTAGTGGAGGGACTGTGGCGGAGAAACAACATTTTGAGACGTACTTGTACAAGATTAACACTTAGAGTTACATAACAAACACAGGAGTGATCATCTGAAGCGCTGCCAACAGGGTATAAACTGTACATTTGTAGCCTGCATATTCCAAGCTTACGGCATACTGTGGGGGTTATGATCTAGGGCCAACGGGGAAACTGCAAGTAAATGAGAAGCCTAAAAAAATTGTCTATTTTTTTTTTTTGACACAAGACTAGCTCCCTTTCCCCCCCAAAAAACAACTTCCAAGCTGGACATTAATGTTCTCTGATTTCGGATCAGCATTTGCAATAAAAGTGACTAGCTTCAGCTCCAGAGCCCTCCCCTTCTCTCTTCACACACTCATTAAATGAATTTAATGTAAAATGATCAATGAGCAGATGCAATGGATTTATCAGTTACCATAAATTCCGGACTATGAACACAACCAAATCTAAGCCACACCCACCAATTTATTTAATTTAATTCATTCATTCATTCATTTTCTACCGCTTATCCTCACGAAGGTCACGGGAGTGCTGGAGCAAGAGGCGGGATACACCCTGGACCGGTGGCTAGCCAATCACAGGGCACATATCGACAAACAACCATTCACACTCACATTCATACGTATGGACAATTTGGAGTCGCCAATTAACCTAGCATGTTTTTGGAATGTGGGAGGAAACCGGAGTACCCGGACAAAACCCACGCATGCACGGGGAGAACATGCAAACTCGAGGGTGGAATTGAACTAGCTGTGAGGTCTGCGCGCTAACCACTCGACCGCCATGCAGCCCTATTTATTTTATTTGATACATATAGTCTGCACTTGTGTGTAAGAAACATGGGATATTTACAATAGGACACACTATAAACCTTGTAATCCTACCGACACTCGGTGGTCCCAGTGTTACTACTGAGCTCCAATGAGTGAGATTTGATGAGCTTTTTATAATCAGACTTCAAAGCTCCAAGCAGAAACTGTGGTAAATCTACACTCGATCAAACTTACTTAAAATTTGTCACATCAAAACATGATTGATCACCGTTTAACCCTGAAGAAGTCACAGGAAGATGCAACCACAAAAAACACATTTGTAATTACTCTGACATTGTCGGTAAAAACAATCCAGACACAAATAACGTCAAATATTCCGAATTCCGAAGAATTCCGTCCTTTAATGCGGTCCAAGTTTGTCATGGTGGCGCTGTTTTAACCCAACTATCTTCAGACAAAACGGCGTTCCATAGAGGTCACATCAGTGCCAGTGGAAAACGAGGTCTGTGCAGTGTCTTTTGGTGCATCTGTCACGTTACATACAGTTAGGACGAGCTGACAGAGTCACAGCAACAAGGCCGCTCCTCAGTCACCCATTAACGTCAACACACCAGTCAACACGATGTAGGCCACTGGGAAGGGAATGTTTTGTCACACTGTCCTGATTGACCTAAGAGAGTTTATTTAATCATGCTGTGTTGACTATGAAATATGAAATATGAAGGATTTTCAGGGGTGCGTCGGGCTTTGTATGTTTTTAAAAATTGTGATGATTATTATGATGTTTGGGGCGGTTGAGTGGTTCGTGCGCAGACCTCACAGCTCGGAGACCAGGGTTTAATTCCACCCTTGGGCATCTCTGTGTGGAGTTTGCATGTTCTCCCCGTGCATGCGTGGGTTTTCTTTGGATACTCCAGTTTCCTCCCACATTCCAAAAACATGCTAGGTTAATTGGCGACTCCAAATTGTCCATAGGTATGAATGTGAGTGTGAATGGTTGTTTGTCTATATGTGCCCTGTGATTGGCTGGCCACCAGTCCAGGGTGTACCCCGCCTCTCACCCATAGACAGCTTGGATAGACCCTTGTGAGGATAAGCGATAGAAAATGAATGATTGAATGAATGTAAAGGTGACTATAGGGGTGTTATTTCATATCTAGAGGGCTCTAGTAATGTTAAAACCCGTATTTTGAAGGGTTAACTGGAACTAATTATATGTGCCCTGTGATTGGCTGGCCACCAGTCCAGGGTGTACCCTGCCTCTCGTCCGAAGACAGCTGGGATAGGCTCCAGCACCCCCTCTTCTTCCTCCCACATTCCAAAAACACTCCAAATTGTCCATAGGTATGAATGTGAGTGTGAATGGTTGTTTGTCTATATGTGCCCTGTGATTGGCTGGCGACCAGTCCAGGGTGTACCCCACCTCTCACCCAAAGACAGCTGGGATAGGCTCCAGCACCCCCGCGACCCTCGTGAGGAAAGTGGTAGAAAATGAATGAATTATGATGTTTGATTTATTGGCTAGGCGTGTGCTTTTTATTTATAACACGATCTGAATTCTTCCTGGACTAGACGCCGCTTAGGTTTGTAAGGTGATATTTGACATTTTAGCATTTTATGAATAATTATCGGACTTTCCGATGATACCTGGATTTGACATCAGATTTTAGGTTTTGTTGTTTCTCCAGTGTGTTGTGCTTTGGCTTGGCTGTCAGGAGTAGACACAAAAGCATATGCTAATGGGTGCACATTGAACTGTTAAAGATTCCATTTAACCCCAACTGCAATGCTTAAGGAGATGATGGTGTGTAGTGAGGCAGAAAGTGGAGGAAGAGCGGGGGAAGAAGGCTTATACGGAGTCAGCTTGTGTTATGCTTCCAGATTCATATCAATTCATTCTGGTTCGCCATGCAGAAACAACGCTATTTTAGGCATCGTAGGCACTGGTGAAGGCTGGCCAATATTTTGTCCGGCAAGAATCAAGTTCACACTTACATGCATGCATGAGTTCTCTTGGTGTTGAGGAGATAAGCTGTTTTTTCCCCAGCTGCCTGGATTATGTTCCAACAATACTTGCGTAGGGTGGTGATAATGAGTGAGACAGCGTGGTTTGTAAAATGTAAGGCAAACATTCACATAAATGGAATGTGGTCAAGACAATAGTGTTTCCCCCTACCACTTTCGTCCCGAGGCAAATTTAACTTGAGCTGTCGCCTTATAACACCGAAAACCGTCATTGATTGTGGATTTTTTTTGACACGCTATAAATAAAGTTAAACGACATCACTTGTTAGCTCCGAGGATGAGACGTAAGATGCTTTTTCTCTGCCGGGGTCCAAGCAATCTAAACATTTATTCATTTTTTACCGCTTATCCTCACGAGGGTCGCAGGGGTTGCTGGAGCCTATCCTAGTTGTCTTCGGGCAGGAGGCGGCGGGGTACACGCCAGCCAATTACAGGGCACATTTAGACAAACAACCATTCACACTCACATTCATACCAGTCGCCAATTAACCTAGCATGTTTTTGGAATGTGGGAGGAAACCGGAGTAAACCCATGCATGCACGGGGAGAACATGCAAACTCCACACAGAGATGACTGAGAGTGGAATTGAACTCAGGTCTTCTAGGTGTGAGGTTTGCGCGCTAACCACTCATTCAAACAAACAACTCAAACATTCTACCGCTTTTCCTCACGAGGGTCGCGGAGGTTGCTGGAGCCTATCCCAGCTGTCTTTGGATGAGAGTCGGGGTACACCCTGTACTGGTGGCCGGCCAATCACAGGGCACATATAGACAAACAACCATTCACACTCACATTCATACCTATGGACAATTTGGAGTCACCAATTAACCTAGCATGTTTTTGGAATGTGGGAGGAAACCGGAGTACCCGGAGAAAACCCACGCATGCACGGGGAGAACATGCAAACTCCACACACAGATGACCGATGATGGAATTTGAACTCAGGTCTCTGAGCTGTGAGGCCTGCACGCTAACCAATCGCCCGCCGTGCAGCCCTCACAATCTATCTTACATTTGATCAAACTTACTTATGATTTGTCAGATTAAAACATGATTGCTGCATAAGACTTAAAAAACGTGATATTTGCATACACTTTACTTCTTCCTAAAGCTGCACTCTAGGCATCATGGGAACTGTAGTTCTTTTAGCCTCACTTGCACCTACCACAGCAGATTGCGCATTGTAACACATCTGTTTATCAATATAGTGAGTTATTCGACGTACAGTGACATTATCTTTAAAATCAAACACCTGCAGGTCAATAACTTGAAAAACATTAGATAAAAATGTGCCATTATTTAAAATGAAAGTATTAAGTTTTTATTTTTCAGGTTGCACTATTTACTTATGTGAATTATGCATCCTAGAAATAGCGTTTAGTCTCGCCGCAGCTCATCCAGCGATCTATTCAGTAGGCCGAAGCAAATCATGCTGATTAGTATTCACAATCTGTCTCTGTTTTATGGCCTGAAACGTGTTACATTTTCAAACATTCTGGCAAATGTTTCATTTAAGTATTGCTCGCCCCCCAAGCTCCATTCTGCTTCAGTCCCCGCTCTATCAGGCCGAGCCCAGAAGTGATTATGCTAATTGCTGTTTGATCAGATGATTAAATTATAATTTGATTAATCCAGGGCACTAAGCGCTCTGAATACGTTGATGTGTGTTTTGCCTGGCGGTGTTTGCTGAGCCCTCAGCCAGCTGTCTGAGACACCGTCCAGAGGCCAAACAGAGAAAGATGCTTGCAAGGTTGCAATTGAAGACAACATGCATGATTTTGGATGTACTGTGAAACCCCCCACCCAACCCCCCCTGTCCCCACATTACTAAAGAGTTGCACATGCTTGTGTGCAGACTGTGCTAGCGCTAATGCAGAGCCTTGCCTTTTTATTAGCCTTTGCTTGTTTCTGCTATTCTCAATTGACTGAGTGTTTCCATCAGGGTGATTTATAATAGTGCTGCATAGACAGCTTGTTTTAAAACCTCAATATCGATCTTTTGTTTGAAGTGCGGTACCCACCCCCAATCTGCGACATACTGTACATCACAAAAACAAACACGTCTGATGGAAATATTATTAATTTAATTATAACACTGTTTTTGGCACTTTGAATTGACATTTTGATGTATTCAAGTGTATCATATTGAGGCATGGGGATAATATTCTTAGCTCACAAAGGTGAGTACAGTAGATATCTGCTTTTATATTCCGGGACCATCACTGAATGGTAATACTGTGAGTAATTTATACACCCATAAAAATCAGTCCACCAGAGGGAGCTGAATGAATAACGGAAAATGCATTTAGAAGAAGTTCATTCATTCATTTTCTACCGCTTATCCTCACGAGGGTCGCAGGGGTGCTGGAGCCGATCCCAGCTGTCTTCGGGCGAGAGGCGGGGTACACCCTGGACTGGTCGCCAGCCAATCACAGGGCACATATAGACAAACAACCATTCACACTCACATTCATACCTATGGACAATTTGGAGTCGCCAATTAACCTAGCATGTTTTTGGAATGTGGGAGGAAATTGGAGTACCGGGAGAAAACCCACGCATGCATAGGGAGAACATGCAAACTCCACACAGAGATGGCCGAGGGTGGAATTGAATCCTGGTCTCCTAGCTGTGAGGTCTGCGCGCTAACCACTCGACCGCCGTACCACCCTTAGAAGAAGTTAAAATAGTTATTTTGTTTTAAACTCATATTGGTACTTGTGTTGTATATTTTTTAGCTAGCTTTTGAGTGTTAAGTTACCGTGTGATGACTTCAGAGTTCTTTGTGATATGACGCCGTGTGTCAGATTGTTACATTGAGTAACGACCTCCTGCGATTTCCAATGGGTTGACAAGCTCGTTGTGTTTTTTTTTTCCATTGCTCATGATTGGCTCCTGTCAAACAAAGAGCTACCCGGTCCCCATGGACTAATAGTGGTACCTGTAGTATCATACATTTATTAAGGATTTTCGATCTATGGTAAATGAAAGGTGTTTTCTGTGGAAAAAAAAGTGGTCGACACGCTAACCACTTACGGCCGTGCAGCCCTTTCACATTGTACTAAACAAGAAAATCATACTTAACATTTTTCGCAGGATGACTTGATTCCTTTTACTGATTCAATTTGTTATGAGTCACCGACTGAAGTGGATCGGGTACTCCATTTTTACCTGTCACAGTGGTTAACAGGTTAATAGAAGCGAGTACCCATGAGCTCTGATTCAGTAAAAAAACCTGGAAGTTTTGATTGCTACTGACACATCTGTGTATATAATATAGTAGTATTTGATATATGCTGTGTCACTTTGGAAGGTTAATGATGCGCTATGAATATCTCATATGATTTGTTTATTGTTTCTGTATACAATGTCCTCCTCAATCCTTTTATTTCCCTCTACCCGTCCCTCTCTCCCAGTTGATTTGCAGTATTTGTCCCCTTCACCATTGATGATGTAAGTCATTAAAGTCGCCTGTACGTGGGAACTCCCCGGTCTCTCGTCGCCGCTTATGCAGATGAAATGCATCAACTAGCCCACTTCACGGTAGCGCTTGTCAAGCCCTCCAGAGAGTTGACATCAGAGGAGACTAACATTGGTTTTACATAGCATCTGCATGGCACAGAGCGCACCGCTCAACCATTATTCATGAGTGCAAATTGGGAGTCTCTGATTTGGGAGTGAGGGGGGAAGCCCTGTTCTGTGATCTGTACATCTCTACTCGGCGCTCTTGGCTTTAGCATGTCGCGTGTAAGGCCTTAGGGCAGGAGAGTGGAGGAGAGTGGAGGATGCGGGGACCATCAGAATAGGGGTGGGGGTGGGTGGATGCTTACTCACTGTCATCATGAGGCCGCCCTGCCCTCCACCCTGTCTACCACCCCCCCTTTTCCCTTCCCCCATTCCGCCCTCCCTAGGCGGTATCGGCCTTAATTACCTGCACTGGCTGCCATAACCTGTCAGTAAGGCTCAGCGCTAGTTTCCCGCAGTGAAGTAGCCCTAATATCTTGATGTCTTGTAGCACCACGGAGATCTCTGACCCGCTCAGGTCCACACTGTGACTGAGAGCCAGCTGAGCGCAGACGTTTAATTGCATTCAAAACACGAGGAGACATTGTGATAAAATCATGAAGGCAAAAAGTTGATATTTTAAATGAAGTCAATGTTTTGTCCGGGCTATTCAGCTAGCATATTGTGATGGATGTGGTTTTGGTGTGGTAAACGCAGGCCCAGCGTTAAGCCCACATCACATCAGTCTGCTAATGCAAGTCCCTATTTATGTGGTGTGCTCGTGGGCCTGTATTGATTGGACATTTACTTAAATAAATTGCCTGTGTAATTTGGAGGCAGCTGCTAACATTAGCAGAGTGAAGGTTTGCAGGATTTTACTTTGTGCACAGTGCTGGGAAAATATTGTTTGTTTATGCTTTTTGGATTTTCTGCCTTTATTCATTTGAATGTGTGGAGTTTTCATGTTCTACTTCTGTATGAAAACACAAATATTCAAGAAGACGGGATATGTAGTATAATATCTGTGACGTGAGCTAGCTGCAGTTGACAGTGTTTAGCTGTGTTTAGCAGCAGAGTCTTTGGTTACTAATGTGGAGAGTGCAAATGAGTCATGGCCGACAGCATCTCCTGTGTGAATGTTCACCGCTTTGGTGTCGGTAATGTTACACTGGTGAGAAGGAAGTACACCGTCAATGCTCACATATTTTCTATTACTATGTCGACTATAAAAGTGACTATAGGTGTGTTATTTCATGTCAAGATGGCTCTAAAGTTTAAACAGAGTATTCAGAAGGTTGTCTACCTACGGAAATAACAGAATGGATTATTGAGATTTGCATTATTTGTTATGGGAAAAACTATCTGGTTAGGCTGCATAGCGGTCTAGTGGTTAGCGCGCAGACCTCACAGCTAGGAGACCCGAGTTCAATTACACCCTCGACTCTCTGTCTCTCCATCTCTGTGTGTAGTTTGCATGTTCTCCCCATGCATGTGTGCGTTTTTCCGGGTATTCCGGTTTCCTCCCATATTCCAAAAACATGCTAGGTTAATTAGCGACTCCAAATTGTCCATAGGTATGAATGTGAGTGTGAATGGTTGTTTGTCTATATGTGCCCTGTGATTGGCTGGCGACCAGTCCAGGGTGTACCCCGCCTCTCGTCCGAGGACAGCTGGGATAGGCTCCACTGTGAAAATAAGCGGTAGAAAATGAATGAATGAATGATTTGGTTAGAGTACATTTTGGTTTGAATCGGCCCTTCTGGAACGGATTAATGATGAGGGGACTTGCTGCTAGAGTACCCATCATACCTTGTGGGCACTTAGGCGTTGTTATCAATATAGAAAGGTAGTTCATTGTAATTGTTTTACATGTTGTGCTATTTTTGGTTCACATGGCGAGTTCTTTTTTTCTGATGGTTTGTGTTGAGCACCTTGTGTTAGGCCTTTCGGTGTAAAGGCTGTGGCTCACCTGCGATTCTATGAGGACAATCCCTCATAAAAAATGGATAGCTGTTTATATTTGCAGCATTTCTGTCTCGGCTTGTCATATTCTGGAATGGTGTCAGACAAAACCAATCATGTCACGAGTTGCATTGACTCTGCCTGCCGACCAAGGACACGTCAGCCTCCATGTTCGCGGGCTCCACGACATTAACACTCATCCATCCCCCCACATCCTTATGACACGCCTGCTTGCACTCTCCTTGACCGACCGTGCGTCTGGTGCCCTTGAGCTCCACACGCAGTTGCAGGAGCGACACAATGGGCGGACTGCTGTGGAAGTCACCTCCAATGCGCTGTGGGGTCTTCGGGGAGGCCCACCACCTATATCTGCTGACATGTGGGACTTAGACAAGCATTAGTTCATACGATATGAAGGGATTGTCATTTTCAAACCACACTTCCATTCCTGCGCGCCCCAGTTTGAACCAGCTGAGACTGAAAAACACATACAATGCTATACAATGGAAGAAATAATGATTTGTTCACCTTCCCATGTAATTTCACTCAATGGTAATGGTTTTATTTCATTTGAACATGCATCAGATTACAATTGAATGCATCACATAATCAGTTCACAGTTCCACATGTCCAAAAGGAGTAGGAAGAAGCAAAGCTTATTAAATCCTACCCCTCCATCTGGTACTTTTACAATCAGTAACTGTTACATTTGTTCACTTCCTGCTTTCCATAATACAGTTTAAGGTTTTTTTTTTGTTTATTGTTTTTTTTTAAATAATGAACCTTGTACCGAAGTACGAGGTGATATGACCATACAATGACATAATGGGTACCATAATAACTGTCAATATGGTGATACATATGTAGCATCTCTCAAATCAGCCAAGACTGGATCCAAATTTCTCACTGGACTCCCTCAAAAACAAAGCACCTGACACTTCTGTATGTTGTGGAAAAAAACAGTAGTTTATATCCTTTTAGAGAGCAATAAAGAGTGTGGAGTGATTTTATGATTGAGAACAAGTTTAGCTTTGTTCAATACTGAAATATTCCTGGCCACATTATGTTGTATATTTGTAATATGAGGTTTCCAGCTCATATTTTCATCTATTGTGATCCCCAGAAATTTATTTTCGTTCACCCTTTCAATGTCCACACCGTCTATTTGTATTTACTGGTGCGTTTCCTTTCTGCTGTTACCAAACAGCATGATTTTAGTTTTACTTATATTCAAGGACAATCTATTATCATCAAAACATCTTTTTAGTGTGACCATTTTTTCAATCTAATTTAACTCATTCAATCCCAGCCATTTTTCATCTCAGTACCGGCTATTTTTTTTATGATTTTGACTGAGGCACTGAGTCAAGGCACACAAAATATTGTGTTCTTGGGCTATATCGACATGTTATATACCAAAGTTCAGATTTTGTATCATTATTACAATTTTACATGCACGATCACCTCCTTAAAATGTTGCTTCTGTCACTTGCACTTTTGCATGTGTTGTATCTTATTAGTTCACGCAAGCTGTTAATGACTTTTTAACGGTGTTGTACACAAACACACTTGACGGCAGCCAACAGACGCCCCCGCAGTGTCTGCTCATCTTGCAAGCAGGGATTGGTTTGGTTTGTGCTAGTGCTAACTTGAAGTGCGTCTGGACTGAAGTGGGGAATATTTTGGACTTGGGGGGTCACAAATGGGTTCTAAAGTTTATTGTCCACTTGGTACAACTAAAGCTACCTTTTGCTTGACTTTGTAAACAAACCCCCAATCTGCTTTGCGATAAAGCCTTGTCTTCACTGAGCTGTTGTGATGCAGTCCCCTGGTTTATTGTAATAGTATATCCCTGGAAAATGCAGTACCTCGTCACGCATTGTTATCATATCACAAAGAACTCTGAAGTCATCACACAGTAACTTAACACTCAAAAGTTAGCTAAGAAATATACAACACAAGTACCGATACGAGTTTAAAACAAAATAACTATTTTAACTTCTTCTAAATGCATTTTCTGTTATTCATTCAGCTCACTCTGGTGGACTGATATTTATGGGTGTATAAATTACTCACAGTATTACCATTCAATGATGGTCCCGGAATATAAAATCATATATCTACTGTACTCACCTTTTGTGAGCTAAGAATATTATCCCCATGCCTCAATATGATACACTTGAATACATCAAAATGTCAATTCAAAGTGCCAAAAACAGTGTTATAATTAAAATAATTATTTGTTTTTGTGATGTACAGTATGTCGCAGATTGGGGGTGGGTACCGCACTTCAAACAAAAGATTGATATGGAGGTTTTAAAACAAGCTGTCTATGCAGCACTATTATAAATCACCCTGATGAAAACACTCAGTCAATAGTATATCCCTGGAAAGTGCAGTACCTCGTCACGCATTGTTTGGAATTATTTTGGTTGCAGAAACTTACCAGGACAGCGTTCCACTCAGTAGTCATCCGGCCAAGTCAGTGGACAGCTGGTGTTCACCTCCGTGTTCACCTTTGTTTTCCGTTGGCGCCTGTACACTTGTATATTGGTGGGGGCTAGTCTAAAAGTGAGAGACGGGGTCACAAGAGCGTAAAGGAGGAAAGAAGGTGAAAGAAAACAAACACAAAGTAGAACGGGGGTAAGGAAACAAATGAAGAATAACGAGGGAAGTATACCGTTTGAAGGAGAGACACCTAAGGTGAAGCGTACTTTGACCTCTGCTGAGGTTTTCTGTCTTTCTCTTTCAATAACGGCCGGTGTGTCGCTCTCTGAGTGCTTTTCGGTTTCCCCCACCTCCCCACTCAACCCCTTCCTGCACCATTTTCTTGGCATCGCTCTGAAAAATGAATGTAGTCCTACTGGATCTATCTAAACCATTGAGATCTTGAAGGGTTTTGTGTCCATCAAGCTTTCTCATCTTAAGAAATCAGTCACCCAGAAATGGGTGGTGGTCTCAATTTTTTATGAGCTGGTGCACAGAGGACTGAGACAAAAGCAAGCCGCCTTCTTATACACGCCAACCAGACGCCGCAATGATGGCTGTCTGGCTGTGGGCTTTTTGTTTCACTCTAAACCTTTTGTAAAATAATCACTAGAAGTAAAAAATATATTACTGTTACTAAAAATTGACACGAGACGCACGGAAAATTCTAGTAGTATTAATGGTAGATGAAGGCAAATGTTTTCCAACGTTTCAATCGTCATCAACATTCTACATCTTACCAGATCTCTGCAGGAGCAGCGCTCCTTCCTTCACAATTCTCCTGTTAGCGTCAGATGCTTTGTTTTACTCCAATATCCGTACAATCCTCAGTGAAGACACATTTGCAATTTGCTGAGCTATAAATTAAAGTGCTAAGACTCTTGTAGATTTTTTTTTATACTGGGCTCTAAGCCTTCTCACATCAGACGGCATAGAAATTGGATGCACGGATGGTTTGCATTCGCTCTGCAAGTAAACAAACGATTTCATTGGCTCATTTTGAGTCAGGCCACAGCATTTGGAATAAGTGAAATCCGGGAAGTAGCTAAATGTATTTGTTTACAATTTGCAAAAATTCTCATTTTATACACTGTTCAGCTGTGGCATTTTTGTGTCCTTGTTGCTCCTGCCGTTGTTTATTTTCCCTGTGTGTCCAGTGGTTCGGCTTCTGGCATTTGTGTACAGAGTTGTGGGTCTTGAAGTGTTTTGACTTTATTTTACTGTGATAAGATGCAGACGCCATCCAAACGCCTGGTCCTAACCTGTGTGAAATACTCAAATTTGTAGAATTATTGTCAAATTCGAAATTGGATTAGGTAAGGACTAAAGCTGTGGCCCCATTGTGTTTTCCAGTTTCTAAATATTATTTCAGTATATTCATACTCCTATTTGTCAGTGTCAGTAGCATAATCTGACTGTTTGGGGAGAACATTCTTTCAATAAATGTGGTTAAAATGTAGTGTAATGTGGTTAACGTCACGTTAAATATCAAATGCTAACCTGTGTCACAGCTCCATCTTTTACTTTACATAAGATACAACAATATTATAGCTGTCAACATATACCGTACAACCGCAGGCCGGTCCCTCTGAGTGCAGCATGTGTGAAGTGAGTGTAGCTCCAAATGTGCTGAAACATGTGTTTCCCAGTGTTTGTTTGTCGTAACAGGTTGAGCGACCAGTGGCTGGAAGTGGCCTGTGATTTGAGCATGCTCATTAGGAATTTATGAAGCGCTAAAATGTTTGGTCTCTTGGGAGGGGGGATTGGCAGCTGTCGCACAGGCAGGCAGGCACGAGGGAAGACGGCGTGATGACAGGAGTGGAGAAGCTGCACCAACACACAGTCGAGTAGTGATAGATACCCCATAACAAGTAAAATACATTTGTAATGATAAATAAACGCAGCCATGTTTGTCAACATGTTGATTCAGACTTTCTTACATGTGGCTTTCCATTTTTTTCCCTTGCAGTTCTCTGTGAAGATCTACGTTCCAGCTTATATTTTGTCAATGCATCTGTGCAAGAGGTAGTGTTTGCCAGCACCACAGGGACGTCGGTGCCCTGTCCCGCTGCAGGCGTGCCACCTGTCTCACTGCGCTGGTATCTGGCCACCGGTGAGGAGATCTATGATGTGCCGGGGATTCGCCATGTGCACTCCAATGGCACCCTTCAGATCTTCCACATCCCCCCTTCCAGCTTCAGCAAACTCATCCACGATAACACCTACTATTGCACAGCGGAGAACCCCTCAGGGAGAATCAGGAGCCAAGATGTCCACATTAAGGCTGGTCAGTACCTCCACACTAACTGTGGCCTATCAGGTCGTGAACGGCAGACATAATCTAGTAAATATACTGTAGTTTGGATATATTCTTTACAGGTCCATGAACAAAACAGCTAGTTAGGGGCCACTATTGCTATGGAATGAGACAATCTTTGGGGGAGCGGTCATAAGCAGACAACAGCGCACTGCAGGTAACATCTCTCCCCTAAAGATTGCCTCATTCCACAGGAAGAGTGTCCACAAGCTATTTAGGCCAAGACGGTCATTCACCAGCCACGTCCGCCAACTACCACAACAGTAAACTTCTACAAAAGAATGTGAATGCATCAGTGTATTAAAAACATGTATTTTTTTTCTTCTCTACCAGTCCTACGAGAACCCTACACTGTTCGGGTGGAGGACCAGAGAGCCATGAGAGGCAATGTGGCGGTCTTCAAGTGCATTATCCCCGCCTCAGTGGAGGCCTACATCACTGTTGTGTCCTGGGAGAAAGACACAATGTCAATCAACGCTGAAAGTAAGTCGCATTTCTTACAACAGCTGTCCTCAATGTCTGCGACAACAAACTTAATAACTGCCCACAAACGTAATACAAATCTGCAGCTTTAAATGTAATAATCCCGCAAATGTAATAAATTTCCCACAAACGTAATAAAATTTGCCTACTGCAAACGTAATACTGAATTTCCTTATTTATTATTACATATGTGGGAAAGTGAAAATCTGTAATATCTGTATGTAATAACTTCCCACAAATGTAATATGAGACAAAATAATGATCTTTGTGGTTGTTGTTGTTGTTTGTTCTTTCTTATTTTAATGAGGGAGAAGGTGTAAATGTAATTTTGAGGATTTTAACAAGATAATTCTTTTTTTTTGTGGAAAAAATATTATTTAAAGACGGCGTAGTTGTATTAATGGTAAATGAAGACAAATGTTTTCCAACATTTGAATCGTCATCAACATTCTACATCTTACCAGATCTTTGCAGCAGCAGCACTCCTTCCTTCACAATTCTCCTGTTAGCGTCAGATGCTTTGTTATACTCCAATATCCGTACAATCCTCAGTGAAGACACAATAGCACGTTGCTGCGCTATAAATTAATGTGCTAAGACTCTCGTCATTTTTTTTTTATACTGGGCTCTAAGCCTTCTCACATCAGACGGCATAGAAATTGGATGCATGCATGGTTTGCATTCACTCGGCAAGTAAACAAACGATTTAATTGGCTCATTTTGAGTCAGGCCACAGCGTTTGGAATAAGTGAAATCCGGGAAGTAGCCAAATGTATTTGTTTACAATTCTTATTTGCATAATTCGCAAAAATTCTCATTTTATACACTGTTCAGCTGTGGCGTTTTTGTGTCCTTGTCTTTGTTTTCTCTGTGTGTTTCGTGGCGTGTCCAGTATCATTTGAATACATTAAAGGAATCTTTAATTATTAAATTATAATTTATTTTAAATTAAAAAAGATAACATAATTGTGATAATTGCAATTGTTTTAATAAAATTATTACTATTGTTTTTATTATATTTTATTTTTTCTTTTGATTATTTCTTCCCCATATACACACAAAATCACACATACAATAATATACTGTAACTAAAACACACATGTACACCCACAAAGAAAATGTAATAATTTCCTGCAATAACTATTACAAATTCAGTATTAGGTTTGCAGTGGGCAAATTTAATTACGTTTGTGGGAAATTTATTACATTTGCAGAATTATTACATTCAAAGCTGCAGATTTGTATTACATTTGTGGTTTATTACGTTTGTGGGCAGTTATTACGTTTGCGGGTGTAACACGGCCTTAGAAGTCTGGTTGCGACTCTACAGGGGTCGCTTAGGTTGCCGACGTCAAAAGGCGGGCATCCGGAGTCAAGATAAAAGTAAGCCCCAGTCTGACTGATTAATAAACCGGTTGTGGAAATGGATTACAAGTCGACTGGAGATTGTACAGGATAAGATGTAATAACAGTCGATCCCTGCTTTTCGCCAGAGTTACGCTCCACGCGTACAAGCGAATGGCGAAAATTTGTGACTTATTGCAAATTTTTTCTCGGATTTGGGATCAACATTTGCAATAAAAACTCTTTCCTGAATTGCTATTGTTACACTAGTAAAGGAAGCTAATGCTTAAGTGTCCACTGGGCCAGTATTTTTTGTGGCGCCTAGTGTCACCAATAAGGTGCGCAGTGGCTCAAACTGTCTCCCAACTGGCTTGTGGTGGCCTGTAACGGCGGCAAAATTTGAGTTTGGCGGCAAGAAAATGTCAAAATGTTTAAAATATTTGTCCCGCTACTTGCGTTAAGCAATCTGCAACATGGCAACATGTTGAGCAAACATTAATTCAGCGGCACACATTACATAATCTTTGGTGCAAACTGGCACCAAGTGGCGCCGGCCCATTGGACTCCTAGCATAACAAGCTAAATGTAGAATCCTTGTTTAATCCTTAAATATACCTCAAATCTAGATACTTGATGAATGATATTATAAGATACCTTTAAAATCTTGAATACACATTTATTAGGTGTATAAATTTTTAATTTTTTTGTAATATCAGCAATGTGGAGTTACCGGAACACAGCAGAGGTGTGCGTTCCCGTTGTTAACTGACTTAGCGTCGTAACTCGTACTGAACTTTATTAGCCAGACGGTCTTGTGTACGTCTGTGTTTGTAAGTCAAGTCTGACCCAATGACAGCGAGGTCTCGCTCCGTTTCCTCTGCCGGTCTTCCACGAGCACACAGGCTGCCAACCGTGTCGCTTAGTCTCGGTGTATTGACCCATTTCTCTGGCTGATAGGAAGCACTGTGGCGCTCCAATCATTCAAATCACTTAAATGGAACACTCGCCTATGTGATTGTTTCCCGGCCCTTGGGGGCAAAGTCACTTTATGTGGGGCATTTAACAAACTCGATATACACGAGTTTATGTCATTTTGCTTTTGGATGGGGGGGCAAATGCTTTTGAGAGACTTGTTGTTGTTGTTGTCCTCTCAGCCAAAGTCTGCCAGCTTCCCCATAATTAAAAGGATAAAGATTATTCATTCATTCATTCATTTTCCCTCACGAGGGGCGCGGGGGTGCTGGAACCTATCCCAGCTGTCTTCGGGCAAGAGGCGGGGTACACCCTGAACTGGTGGCCAGCCAATCACAAGGCACATATAGACAAACAACCATTCACACTCACATTCATACCTATGGGCAATTTGGTGTCGCTAATTAACCTAGCATGTTTTTGGAATGTGGGAGGAAACCGGAGTGCCCGGAGAAAACCCACGCATGCACGGGGAGAACATGCAAACTCCACACAGTGATGGCCGAGGGTGGAATCGAACCCTGGTCCTCCTAGCTGTGAGGTCTGCGCGCTAACCGTGCCGCCGGATAAAGATTATTGAATGCTAATAAATGACCAACACCTAACAACCACTGCATAATGTTTCCTGGACGTCACTTAAGGACTTAAGGACTATGACATCTTTCAAGTGTTACTGATGGGTGTCACCATGGCTTCTTATGGGTTAAAACAGTTTTGTACAGTTTGGCAATAACAAAAAAAAAACAACATTTCAGCATAATTTGTATATGGGTCTTTGGCGAGACAAAGAAAAAGTTGATGCTCCGCTAACACAAAGTGTAAAGCCTTGTAAACGCTGTCAGAAAAATCAAGCAGCCACCAATCCACCGCTCTTCTTCATACTAAATAATGGATGACGGAACCCTATGAATTCGTGAGCAAATGGTCTTTATTCACGTCTCAGTGCGCTCGTCCCACCATTCTCATCTTATACTCTACAACACACATGTTTTAAGTGCACTTTGTGTTTTTGGATCCATGTTTGTGGGTCCGTTTGCACAGTTACTAACATCCCAGCAAACCCCTCAATAATTTCCACATTTGAATGAATCAGATCATTTTTATACTTGAATTGAAAACCCAAGGACCAGGCTCATACTATATTTGTGTTTACAGACTAAAATGAACGGTAATTGATTAATGGGCGTGCCTTCATAACCACAAAACGTTGTAACTCAGACGGTTGTAGTTTGTAGTCTGACGGAATAAAGCAGGGGTATCGAAAGTGCGGCCCTTAGCCTAATTGTGTTTTGGCACATTTAAATTTTAAGAGAATAAAGACAAAATATTAGGACAATAAAAAATACCATAAAGTTGAAATATTAAAGACTCAAATACGTCATTTAAAATAAAAAAAAACTGAACATTTTTTTCCATTACCAGAAAAAAAGGTACAATAATAAAGTAGAAATATTTGTAAATCCAAACTAAATGAAATAAAAAAACGGAAAAAAATTTAATGTAAGGATAAAAATGTAATATTAAATGTATATAAATGTAATAATAATATTGCAGGCTTTCTTCATGGGTTGATTAAAAAAAAAAAAGTGTGGCCCCCGTAGACTTTGATTTTTCTGTATGATTGATTGATTTTTCCCTGAAATAGTCATCGACATTCGACAACAACAACAACACAGCAATGCAAAGGCCTCCTGAATGTAATTATTTATTGATACAACAAAGGGAACAGTATGAAGGAGGATAAAGAGAGCTTGGATGACCACTTTTTTGGGAGGGGGTGGGGGGGAGCGGAGTCAAGTGATAAAAAAAAAAAAAATCAACGATTAAAAAAAACAACAATCATGTCTTTCATGAGGGAGATCCAGAGAAGCTCGTTTTAATGGCTGGACTTGCAGGTTGTGTGCTTCAGGGACGTGTTGCTGTGGAGAGTAGCTGGCTCGCTGTGTTGCTGAGCCGGGGACCATTCCCCAGGTGCAGCCTGTGCTGCAGTCACTGAGGAGGCCTTGTACTCATTTGCCTTGGCCTGATGCTGCCTGCTCTGCATTCAGCAGCAGAGGGCCGAGAGGGGGCCGACCCCCCCGCCCCCCCAGCACCACTGCAGACTCATACACACACACACACACACACACACACACACACTCGTGGAAAAACAGGCTTTCTTTTCATGCAGC
The DNA here is from genome assembly GCF_037039965.1 of Doryrhamphus excisus. Lineage (NCBI taxonomy): Eukaryota > Metazoa > Chordata > Actinopteri > Syngnathiformes > Syngnathidae > Doryrhamphus > Doryrhamphus excisus. The sequence goes on along the minus strand of NC_136377.1, from coordinate 7,058,814 downwards.
ACACGTGCTTAGCATCAGAGCCGTAGGCCATCACACAGATGTATTTTCTCACTTCTCTGTATTGACGTCTACATCGACACACATAAACCTTGTTTGGAACAAGCATCATGCTTTGTTTTTTGGGGGTTTTACAGCAAATATTTCTAATGTGAAGGCTTCCCGAAACAACCGTTTTGTACTGTCGCTCTTTTCAGCACCTCTTTGTTGGGGTGTCGCTTGCATAGTACTTGACGCTTAGCAATGGCAATACTCTACTGTCAACTATTTTGACTGTATTTGGAGTCTTTCTATTGCTTTCTACTGTGAAAATTAGTGAAACGTGTGGAGGAACGACTGCAATAAAAAAGTGTGTATGTTGGTTTCGTCAGCCCAGAACCCCATATGCATATGTTCACCACATCACCCACGTTATTATAGTTAGCTATGCTAGCTATGTGTTATTGTTTACGATATATTCTGCATGAATTTATTCACCATACAATGTTTGTGTCATGTTTTATTCCATACATCCATGCTCTATAAAGCTTTTCCTCATTCGAGTGACTAGTGAGCTGGAGTCTATCCCAGGTGACTTCGGGGTTAATCCTGGATTGGTCATTAGCCAATCACAGGGTACGTATAATCCGATTTTGTTTTTTTTTTTTCGTTATTGGCTTGGGACAGGCTGCACGGCGGACGTGTGGTTAGCACACTGGCCTCACAGCTAGGAAACCCGAGTTCAATTCCACCCTCGACCATCTCTGTGTGGAGTTTGCATGTGGACAACTGTTTTTTACTCAAATGTATTTTTTATTTATTTTTTCTTCACTGTAAAATGTCTGAGTACTCTGAAAAGCACTATACAAATAAAATGTATTATTATTATTAGGCTGCACAGTGTTCGAGTGGTTAGCGTGCAGACCTCACAGCTAGGAGACCAGGGTTCAATTCCACCGTTGGCCATTTCTGTGTGGAGTTTGCATGTTCTCCCCGTGCATGTGTGGGTTTTCTCCGGGTACTCTGGTTTCCTCCCACATTCCAAAAACATGCTAGGTTAATTGGCGACTCCAAATTGTCCATAGGTATGAATGTGAGTGTGAATGGTTGTTTGTCTATATGTGCCCTGTGATTGGCTGGCCACCAGTCCGGGGTGTACCCCGCCTCTCGCCCAGAGACAGCTAGGATAGGCTTCAGCACCCCCGCGACCCTCGTGAGTATAAGTGGTAGCAAATGAATGAATGAATAATAATCCGCTGTTTTTAACAAAAAAAATAAATTTCAAGCATAATTTTCACTTTAACACAAATTTAGCTATATATACATATTTTGCCAAAATGATGCCACAACATAAACAACACAAAAAAGTGTTGTTTTACATGCCAATCACAACTTATGTACACTTCCTTGTACTTTTCATTTGTTACATTTAATGATGCAGCATTTAAGGGCCGCTGAATAAAGTACGAAATCTCAACGCCTGACGAAAAAAAGCATTACCAGTGAAGCATCAAGACATTGTGATTGTATTAGCATGTATTTCCGACTAAGGGTGAATGAGAGTGTTTTGCGGCCTATTTTGGAGACACAAAATAACAACTTTTATTATTCTTTTGTGGGGATCCATTCTTTAGTATTGCGTTGTTATCTTGTAGAACAGGGGTGGGCAAATATTTTGACTCGTGGGCCGCATTGAGTTAACAAAATTGTCCAGGGGGGCCAGAACATGTATTTAACACACACACACATTTTCCTTGAATGATTTGTCTAATTGTAGCTGTATGTTCTCATGTCGCTTTTTTCAGGTGCACTTTAAACATCAAACTATGTCACTAAATTTTACATTTAAAAAAAAAAAAGACTAAATAAGACATGTTGCCAGTTTGTATGTTAAAAGTTGAAATACTGAAAAAGCAACTGGCGGGCCGGATTCAAACACTTGGTGGGCCGCATGTGGCCCCCGGGCCGTAGTTTGCCCACCACTGTTGTAGAATGACTAGTGACTAGGCTCCAGCAACCCCCCGCGACCCTCGTGAGGATAAACGGTTTGGGACACCGCTACTATCGACGCTTATCACGGTATTGGTGTTGGTAATACAGTGAGTTCCAGCCTTCGGTTAAAGAGTTCTAATAACTTTGCATTTAATACAGTGCAGTTTTGCAGCCTTTTCAGTACTGCGTTTTTATTATTAGAATCCTATGCAGTGCTGCTATTGGGGCAGTACAACCTTGAGCTAGCTGGTGGGCAGGTAATATTTTTCCTGGTCCCTGTGTGACGGGTTTGAAGCGGGAGAAGGAGGAGACTCAGCACCTCCCCGCCCCCCTTTCTACCTCTCTCCGGCGACAGGCACGATCGGGATTGTGACGTGTGATTTTTTTTTTTTCCAACATTCGTCATTCTCCTGTCCGCCAGCGATTGGCTGGAGTATTGTTAGTCACGCAGGAAAAATGGGTCATGTGCCCTGTGGACAATGTCTGTTTGGACAAACACCACCAAACATGCGTTTGCACCTACAAAGGCTTCCCACACACACAGACTCTGCGGCAGAGCGTAGTGAGCAGATGTGTATAAACATCTATACGGTCATTTGGTGACCATCTAGTGTGGAGCTCGTTGTTGTGTCTCACACGCTGCTTCTGTTCCTCCCAGCCTGTGGAAGGGGTTTAGCCAGATTAAAGGAGGGATGCAGTGAAAGAAGAAAAACAATGGGGAGGAAAATCAATACCTTTGGGCAGGGCAGCATGCAGACCACGTGCTGACTCATCAAGGTAGAAAAATCACTGAAACTTAAATACCATCCAATACAACATTTAAAGTAAAATGATGGGAGATATTCCACATAGAAGACATTTGGGATTTACATATGTTACATTTTGATACTAATCATACTAATCTGGTAATGGTTTAATTTCTTTTGAACATGCATCAGATTACAATTGAATGCATCACATAATCAGTTAACAGTTCCACATGTCCAAAAGGAGTAGGAAGAAGCAAAGCTTGTTAAATCCTACCTCTCCAGTTGGTACTTTTACAATCAGTAACTGTTACATTTGTTCACTTCCTGCTTTCCTGATATAATTTTTTTTAATTATTATTTTTTTTAATTACAATTTTTATCCTAATATAATTTAAGTTTAAGTTTAATCAGTTCCATATGTCCAAAAGGAGTAGGAAGAAGCAAAGCTTATTAAATCCTACCCCTCCATCTGGTACTGTTACAATCAGTAACTGTTACATTTGTTCACTTCCTGCTTTCCTAATATAATTTAAGTAATTTTAATTTTAATTTTAATTTTAATTTTAATTTTAATTTTAATTTTAATTTTAATTTTAATTTTAATTTTAATTTTAATTTTAATTTTAATTTTAATTTTAATTTTAATTTTAATTTTAATTTTAATTTTAATTTTAATTTTAATTGTCAATATAGTGATATATATATATATATATATATATATATATATATATATATATATATATATATATATATATATATATATATATATATATATATATAGCATATCATGACTGGTTCAAGACTCTTCATCCTTGTATTTAGCAAACATCAACTGCTTGTATTGTTTCTTGAATTGAATTGAATATAGCACTCCGACAGATCTGGCATGCTTATTTATGTTTTAGTACGGTTACACATGCAGAAATGGTAAAATATGACATTTTATTCAACTCGGCATAAACAATACGTCTTCCTACACGCTGAGGCTGAGAGTGGCAGAAATATTCATGAAACAGACTGATGCCCTTTCGCTCTCCCTTTCTCGACTTGACTTGACGCCGCCGCGAGGTTCACCCCCCCCCCCCCCCTCCTATGGTGCTGCTTGCTCACCAACGAACACAATCTGCTCTTTATTACAAGTTTAAACTTTATTTAAACTCACAGAGCAAAGTCTGTCATATATACAGTATATATACGTATATATTTCTAATTCCCACAGATAACAAAGTTATTTTACCTTTTTACCGTGGCCTGTCAATCAGGGGCCCCTTGGAACCTCGCCCCCCTTTACTGCACCCCAGGGAGGAACTAAAGACTCTACCATAAACAGTGAGGTCAGTAGCGTATCTTCTGAACAGCGATGGCCGCTGCCCACGTACCTGGACGTGCGCCAGGTCATGTGTGGCTCCCTGCCAAGATACAAATTAGCTATAAGAGAAACATAAGCTAATCATGGAAGCAGCCGCCAATTAATTAGCACTTAGATATTTTGTGGGCTGGATGGATTTGAGACTGGAACCAGCAGGTTAAAGTGACTGGCATGGGTGTCTATCTATGGAGTCGTCCCTTGCCACTTCATGGTTTGGATTTTGAAGCGTCACTTTATCACGGTTTATTAAAAATATATTTGTTAATAAATCCTGCTGTTTCGCGGTTGAATACGATCTATTACTATTATGAGCCTATTGAGCAAATTATACATATTTTTGCCTGAATTAAGCATGTTCATACATGAAAATGTTTAATGAACTAAAATACAAACATATGCCATTCATAAGATGCAGTATTCTACACTAGTCATGTGACACACAAACACCACATCAACAGAATTTTATTGCAGGTTACATTTATGTCACAATATTCCCTTCTTGAGCCTCCTCCTGGGAACTAAACCACTAAAGTCATCATCTTCGGTGTCAGAATTGGACAGCCGCACAATTTTTTGTCAGCCTCTCTGTCTTTTTCTTTGTCGCACTTTGTTGTGTCATTTTTGTCTCAACAAAAACAAGCACTTTAGCTTGTCAGATTAAAACACGATCGCTGCATAAGATTCCAGAACCTGATAAATCTGCGTCCACTTCAGTTGTCCAATTCACTATTCCCTAAAGCTGCACTCTAAGCATCATGGGAAGTGTATTTTTTTAGCCATAAATTACTCACATCACTTCACATCACTTGCTGGCAAAAAATACACTCTATTATATTGGGTAGTGAGAGTATGTAGGTTACTATAGGGGTGTTAGTTCATGTCTGGAGGGCTCTAATGTAAAAAAAAAATTAGCAGGTCATAAACATGTTATTTATGTATGTCCTCCATTTTAACAGCTGCCCTGTATTTTGCCCTACAGTTTTCATAGTTTTTTGTATTTTTCTGTATTAGGTTACTATAGGGGTGTTAGTTCATGTCTGGAGGGCTCTAATGTAAACAAAATATTTATCACGTCATAAACATGTTATTTATGTCCTCCATTTTAACAGCCGCCCTGTATTTTGCCCTACAGTTTTCATAGTTTTCTGTATTTTTCTGTATTAGGTTACTATAGGGGTGTTAGTTCATGTCTGGAGGGCTCTAATGTAAACAAAATATTTATCACGTCATAAACATGTTATTTATGTCCTCCATTTTAACAGCCGCCCTGCATTTTGCCCTCCCGTTTTCATAGTTTTCTGTATTTGTATTTGTATTTTCATGAAAAAGTGCTGTGCTACCCTTTATTTTGGTTTGAACTCCACTTTCAGGCATTGTTATTCATGAATTCATTTTTCCGGCCTCACATTTTATGTAACATGACGAGAGATGAAAAGGGGAAGATTTGGGCTATAAAATATTCAAGATTAGAGTCTGTCAACAATAACAAAAATTAAAAAAAAAGAGTTAGCATCTCTACCTTATCCATGTTGAACCTTGTCACACCAGGGCACCTTTTTAGTATAAAAAATATGGACGTACAAATGTACATAAGTGCGTGCGTCACCGAAGGAGACGGTGTATATCTGTGAGTCTGTTGGTGTGTAGGAGGAGGAGGGTGGTGGTGGTTGTGGTGGTGGTGGGGGGGGGGGGGTGGCGGCGGCTTTGAATGGGCGCTCTTATCGCATGCATGCAGCTGCCGCAGTGTCTTTGACAGACAGAGGTGCTGTCCATGCATGCCACTCACTGTGCCTATTCACAGCCATAACCCCCCCCCCCCCCGCCACATCCCTCTTCTATCCCTGTCTGTGTTGCATTCTCTGTCAAGGAAGTCAGTGCAAGACAGAAGAGAAGGGGAAAAAAACAAACAAACACCAAAACAGGACTTGAGTGTTAATGCAGACTCACGGCGCCGTTGCTTTCACATCCTTGCCACCAGTAGGAAAGCCAAGGACAGGCAAGAAATGAAATGTCAGCGGACATCATTTTGCAAAGCAATCCAAAGTACATGCTAAGGCGTTACAGTTGGCCATCAGCGAAATCTGCGAGTAACTTATTCACGCATAAAAATGTCTACTTATGACACATGACTCACCCCCCCATCCCCCTCCAATCCCTCCTGTTAGTTTGACATTGATGTTCTCCGCTGCCTCCTCCTCACGCAGGATCAACATTTGCAATAAAAGTGACCCGAGCCCCTCCCTTGTCTCTTTTCAATAGGTCTCCCACACTCATAAAGTGATTTTTATGTACATTTTTATGTTTAAAAAATTTTCCGAAATAGAATTTTTTAAATATATTTTTGGGAACAAGAATCTGTGTGAGCAGGCCTCAAACTGGACATGTGCAATTAATGAATGTAGTTTCCATCATTTAGCAGATCATACCGTCCTCTTTTTACTTTAATCATGCTGCTTGCAAATAGGATTGGACGAGTTTAAGCTACGAGTTAAGTAGCATAAAAATGCGGAATTACAGGAAAATGGGGAATTTGGGGAATGTGAAAGGTTTTAATCTTGAATATTTTAATGCTGGAATTGTTTGATTGTTTTATTCATTTTAATGGAAACTTTATTTTAGAAGGGATAGCCCGGATTTGTTTTGTATTGGAATGGTTTGAATCGGTGGAGAAACGTGGAAAGTCTGAAAAATTGTAGGATGGGATGTTTATGGTGTTATGGAAAATGTGTTATGATCATTGTGATTGTGATTATTATGATTATTGTGATTGTTATGATTATTATGATTACGAGTATTCTGAGTATTCTGAGTATTCTGAGTATTCTGAGTATTCTGAGTATTCTGAGTATTCTGAGTATTATGAGTATTATGATTATTATGATTATTATTGTGATTATTATTATTGTGATCATTGTGATTATTATGGTTATGATTATTATCATTATTATTATTGTGATTATTGTGATTATTGTGATTATTGTGATTATTGTGATTATTGTGATTATTGTGATCATGATGATCATTATCATTATCATTATCATTATCATTACATATCATTATATCATTATATCATTATTGTTATTTTTATTATTGTTATTGTTATTATTATTGTTATTATTATTGTGACTGTGATTGTGATTATTATTATGATGATGATTATTATTACTATTAAAGAATTGCCATTTAACTTTATTCATTATAAAACTATGTTTAAATGAACAATGTTATTTTTGTTCAAACTAATTACATAATTATAAAATGGACGCATTAATTATCTAAATTATAGATGTTACTACAGTATACAAACATTTGCCTTATAAATCTGTTATTCTGTATGCATTTTATTGTTTCAGATCATGGTTTAAAAAAAGCAGAGTACAAAATTCAAGTACATAATGTGTGATCCTTTTGAAAGATGAATAAATAAATGTTTGCACGGCTGGTATATGTTCAGCACAATGAGCAGAGATGAAGGACACGTTGCATACAGTAAATAGTCATGTTGTTGCTGAGGGCCTGAGTTGATGCTGCCAGCTCGCTCTGATTGGCTGCGGCTCGCTATGACTCGTCATCAGCTTGGCCAATACGCTTTTCTCGTGCGCTGTTCTTTTTCTTCCTCTCTTTTTTTTTTTTTTACCCCCCCCAAATAAATTGCCTGGAGAAATTGAACAAAAAAAATAGAGAAAGGGAGAAAGCCTTTCATCTAATTGAGAAGCTCATATTCTCTGTGGTGGGAAGATAAGCTCTTCTCACGGCAGCGGCTCAGCTCGCTGAATGTTGCCCACTTTGGTTTGATTTTTCTCAACTGTTTGTGGACTTAACTGATGTTTTGTTTTGGTTTTTTACCCATAAGAATCCATAGCTGTTTAGAGTAAAAAATGATGGGGGGGGGGGGGTGTAGCACAGAGGAAGTGGACCACATAGCAGACATTTGGGATGTTTGTTTTTAATTCACGTCAAGGTTTTATCCTTCGTGCTAAATGTGTTCCTTACTTGAAAAGAACTCAACTTGACACTTTTTGTATGCAGCAAAAATGTTGCAGAAGGTCCTTATTATGATGAAATTATTAACACCGTACACTGTACTGGCAGAGTAATACAGTAATCCCTCATTTATTGTGGTTAACTTTTTCCAGATCTGACTGTGATAAGTGAATTTCCAGTTATGACCTTCTGACTATGCTTTTAACAGTGTTAGAGCCCTCTAGACATGAAATAACACCCCTATAGTCACGTTTACACCCGTATTAATAGGAGTAAATAAGCCATTTAAAGAAGCTGCACGGTGGTCGAGTGGTTAGACCTCACAGCGAGGAGACCTGAGTTCAATTCCACCCTCGGCGATCTCTGTGGGGAGTTTGTATGTTCTCCACGTTTTTTTCTCCGGGTACTCCTGTTTCCTCCCACATTCCAAAAACATGCTAGGTTAATTGGTGACTCCAAATTGTCCATAGGTATGAATGTGAGTGTGAATGGTTGTTTGTCTATATCTGCCATGTCAACATTGTCAAACCTTAAGACCATTTTGACTGATTTTTCAAGGCACACAGAATATTGTGTTTTACAACTGCATACCCACGGAACATACCAACAGAAAGATTAGACTCATGTCTTTGATCAGAAAAAAAATCAACATTTTTCCGTGCTTTAGGAAACAGCAGTAGAACATATGTAAGTTTCAGGTAAATACCAGTTCCTGACTAAAAAAAAGGGAGATAAATTTCAAGCATAAATATTGTTTTTGGGCTGCACGTTGGTCGAGTGGTTAGCGCGCACACCTCACAGCTAGGAGACCCGAGTTCAATCTCACCCTCGGCCATCTCTGTGTGGAGTTTGCATGTTCTCCCCGTGCATGCGTGGGTTTTCTCAGGGTACTCCGGTTTCCTCCCACATTCCAAAAACATGCTAGGTTAATTAGCGACTCCAAATTGTCCATAGGTATGAATGAATGAATGAATGAATCATTTGAGTGTTAAGTTGCTGTGTGATGAATTTTGTGCTGTTAGTAATGTGTTCTTTGAAAGATGACGCGGTGTCTTGAGATTTTCGATGGGTTGACAATTTTTTGACTCTAATTTTTTTGTTACGTGCCCTGTGATTGACTGGCCACAGCTGGGATAGGCTGGGATAGGCTCCAGCACCCCAACGACCCTCGTGAGGATAAGCGGTAGAAAATGAATGAATGAAAGCCATTTTTCCAGTGTGTGTTGCTATAAATGTGTTCCTCTGGGGAGAAGAGTGAGTGGCAGACAGGAAGTGACGGCAGGGGTTCAAAGTGTTTCGGCCATAACAGAATCCCTTGCTTTTGTTAGGGATGATTGTGCATGTTGTGAGATGATTCAAACCTTTCGGCGTTCAAGTCTGGCACCCGCCCAACTATTTGGACACACTGAACTGGAGTAAAACCAGTTGAATTCATGTGTGACGGCTATATTTTTGGTCCTAAAAAAAAAGTCAACATTTGATGAACATCTGCTTCTTCTGAGAGCAGGGTGAGATTCTTGGGTGTGTTGCTTGTGATTACATTGTGCCTTCCACATTGTGATCCCTTCAGCCCCCAAACCAGGATTACATTGCCATCTTGTAATCTGCAAAGGGAGAGGGGGGGCAGACCTGTAGGGAGGGGCGGGGTCACCCCATCCCTGAAAACGTCTTCTTCCACAGGGAACACAATCAAGCCCTGTTATTCTTGTGATTTGTTAATCTTCTCAGAGTAAGAGTCAGGGGGAGTGAAGGGTTGAGGGGGTGGGGGGGGGGGTGTTTGCTACGTCGATTCTGCTGTTTTGAATCCGTGGCAGCCATTTTGTGTCAGCCTGCTTGTGGTGCCTCTTCTCAAAAAGCTAACAATGCTGTTCTTGTCTCCTGAAAAGAAGGCGGCCATGAAAGGATGCATTAGTAACGTAAAGCCCTTTTCATGCCTTGCTTTGGCTGTTTGTCCGTGTTAGTAAGTTACATTCATCAATGTTTTGTGCCTTTGTCCTTGAGACACATATTTCTCTATTCCATTTTGGAAAAATTATGGATCACAATTTCCATGCTTAGAATTGTGATTGGAATTTTTTTCCCATGTTTTTTTAATGGGGTACTTTCTTCATAGAATTAAATAATCTATCAACTTCGATTATAAATGTGTTGTTGTGTATCCCCGCTTGTCTATCAGCGTCACTAGGTTCTGAGGACAGAGTGGGGGGGCTTAGCCCCCTGGAGATGCACAGGATATGAATGTATGTAGTAGACATTCAAAAAATAAAAAATAAAAAAAATTCAAAAAACAAATAAGGAACAAGAACCGGAATATAACTTTCCCACTTTTGGACAGATTTAGTAGAGATACTCATTTTTCTCATTCTCATATTTTTTCATTTGAAGAACAGGGCAACCACAAGGGGGTTCAGAGTGTAGTTTCAGTCTTTACAGTAATATTACCGACACCCAGGGACCAGTTTAGAATATTACATATTGTCTTTTGAATGCCTTATAATTTTACTTCCGTTTATTTAGCCGTTTTTGTTCTTGGAAATGCTTAATTTAGGCTAAAAAGCTATAGCAATTGCTTAAATATGCATTTTTTTTTAGCAATAATTGTCTGTATTCAACCGTGTTCAACATTTGAAATCGGGGATATAATATATACTCGGTTCTGAGGACATGGGGGGACTTACGTAGCCCCCTGGAGATGCACAGGGTACGAATTAATGTAGTAGACATCCCAAAAAAAAAATCCAACAAACAAATAAGGAACAAGAACCGGGATATAACTTTCCTACTTTTGTTCAGATTCAGTAGAGATACTCAATTGTTTCAGGCCACCATTAAATGTACACAAGTCCACATAATCTATACTGCAAAACCACTGCTCAAGCTCTGCAACCATTGTGTCCAGTGGACAGTGATCAATGATATAATAATCATTATTATATTATTAATTAGCCTATTATTATTATTACTATCTTCATTATTCTTCTTCAGATTATTACTGTAGTAGGCTAGTATTAGCCTGCTTATTGGCTTGCTTATTAACCTGCTTTTTCTTTATTATATAAAACTTTGTCTGAGATTTTTTTGTAAAAAAAAAATCAATAATTTTTTTTTAAAAATCAATAAAAAAAATCAAATTATTTGGAGGGGCTTAAGAACCCTTCAGCCCCCCTAAAATGATCAAATACGGCAATGTTTATGAGTGGCTCATTCATAGAGGTCACTGTAATGGCCAACCTGTTCCCGCCTTGTTTGCGTTGTGTTTAGGGGCTTTACCACATTGGCAGATGGGCCATCAGGGATTATACCTGCTAATCAACAGAGGGGAGGCCGGTGAAGTGTTATGGCTGCATAACTTGTAGAATCGTGACCATTCACGGGCCTTAAAATTTTTTTCCAAAAAATCCAAAAGTAGGTTGTTTTTTCAATGATTTATGTCACGTTGGACAATGGCGATTGAAGAGAGAAGGGGAGAGGTCTTTTTTATTGAAAATGTTGATCCGAAATCGGAGGAGAACGTCAACGTGAAGCTAGCAGGAGGGTGTGGAGGGGTCAGATGAAGCTGTATGTTAAAATAAATAATGAACGTAATTCCCACGAAAAACATGAATCGACTGTATATTGTATATGACAGTCATCAGGGATTCACTTGAAGTCATTATATGCAACATATTCAAAATATATGTACAATATATTCATACCATATACTTTATATGGATTCATTGTGAAGTGGATTTAATCCTGAATATCAAGTTAACAAACCAAAAAGTTATTTATCGCATATATAATTAAAAAAAAACTCCCATTTTCTGTAGTTTGCATGTGGTCCATAAGCATGGAAAATATATGATTATTATGATTATATTTCATATCTACTATGTTGGTGAGGAGTCCTGATACCCACGCACCCCCACAATGAGCATCCCTACCAGTGCGATTATATAAGGCATATGTCCAGACAGGATGGCCTAATCCCTGACACCCCGCCGCATGCTGCACACGCATTCACACATGCTCCGCCCCCTCCCTCTTCACCCATCAACATATGGAGATGAGCGGCATTAGCGCGGTGGAAAGAAAATAAACCAGTTAAAGCAGCCAACAGTTTAGATAACACAATATTTCTTCATGGGGGGTCTGTCTGTCACGTCCTTTCAAAGCAGGATATGTAGGCACATTTTTCATTAAAAAGTTATTTTTATGACAAATAAAGTTTTGTGACTCTAATTGACGTCAAGATATGCTAAGCGGTTAAATGTATTCTGAAGAAAAAAGTTTTCATTTCAGCTTTGTGTTCAAATCCAAAAAAATATTATTATATAAATGCTATCAATGGATTCAAACCCTGATGCTAGCTTGATGTTTATGTTGTCCTCTGATTTTGGATCAACATTTGCAATAAAAGGGATTGTTGGGATTGTTCACTGGCGACAGAAGTTAACCCGCTAGGTTTGAACCCTAAAGCATTAGATCTTTCATCAGAAGAAAAAAGTGTTTCTAGCCACACAGAGATGGCTGTGGGTGGAATTGAACTCGGGTCTCCTAGCTTTGATGCCTGCGTGCTAACCACTCGACCCCCATGCAGCCTACTTTTGTTCTTTAAAGAAGTTTTTTGTTCTTTACTACTTACTGTACAAAGTGAAAAGTGGTAAAGTGGTTAACGCGCAGGTCTCACAGCTAGGAGACCCGAGTTCAATTCCACCCTCGACCATCTCTGTGTGGCTAGAAACACTCCTATTGTAAATATCCCATGTTTCAATGTTGATAACTGTGGCTCGGACACAAGTTCGGACTATATGAATCAAATAAATTAAATATGGCTGCACGGCGGTCTAGTGGTTAGCGCGTAGACCTCACAGCTAGGAGACCTGAAATCAATTCCACCCTCGAGTTTGCATGTTCTCCCCGTGCATGTGTGGGTTTTCTCCGGGTTTTCTCCCACATTCCAAAAACATGCGAGGTTACTCCAAATTGTCCATAGGTATGAATGTGAGTGTGAATGGTTGTTTGTCTATATGTGCCCTGTGATTGGCTGGCCACCAGTCCAGGGTGTACCCCGCCTCTTGCCTGAAGACAGCTGGGATAGGCTCCAGCACCCCGTTACCCTTGTGAGGATAAGCGGTAGAAAATGAATGAATGAATGAATAATAATCAGCAGTTTCAACAACAAAAAAAGAAATTTCAAGCATAATTTTCACTTTAACACAAATTTAGCTATATATACATATTTCGACCTAAATGATGCCACAACATAAACAACACAAAAAAGTGTGATTTTACATGCTAATCACAGCTTATGTACACATCCTTGTACTTTTCTTAAAAGTAATGTGAAAGTCTCCATAATGCAAGTTTTATTAATTTCATTTAATGATGCAGCATTTAAGGACCGCTGAATAAAGTGCGAAATCTCAATGCCTGACGAAAAAAGCATTACCAGTGAAGCATAAAGACATTGTGATTGTATTAGCATGTATTTATGAATGAGTGTTTTGCGGCCTATTTTGGAGACACAAAATAACAACTTTTTTTTATTTTTCATGGGGATCCATTCTATAGTATCGGGTTGTTATCTTGTAGAATTCCTTCTTTTTTTTTTTTTTCCCACATGGCTTATTTGGTACCGGCCTTGGTCTAATTCATGCCCACATGCCCGATGGAGAATGGGCACAGCGAGTCACAACTTGACCTCGCCAGGCTCCTTGTGTGACCCCACTGACATCAGCCTAGATCTTGTTAAATAGGATTACGCTGGCTACCTGCCATTCAGTGGCTCGGACAGGACCTTATCTCCTGTCTTCAGACGGCTTCCAACAAACAACATCATGCACAATGACCTACATTAAACAATGCCACATGCTGCTTTGTTGGAATCCGATAACTGGCGTCCAGTTTTGGTATTTTCACTCGAAGAGCGACTTACCTGGATGAGTCTAGGTTAATAGGACGCTTAATTCTGTTAAGAACATTAAGCCTGTTAAATGTTATAGCGGCAAAGAATATGTGCATAAATATTTTGACTCAAAATCGATATTCTGGTACCAAATTGTACCAAAAATGAATCAAACCGCGACCTTAAAACTGAGGTACATACGTATATACCAAACTGTGATTATAGTACCTTTAAACTTCCTTTAAATACAACCCTCGCTTATTTTACTTTTAAGACAATAAGAGACTTGCGGTGGGTACAGGAGCGCCGGAGTTCACATCCTCCAAAGAACATGTGACATGTCTCGATCTGCCTCCCATACGCTCCCTCGAAGCAGGGACACCAATTTTACGGGCGTAAGAGGCTTTGGCCCTAATCCTCAGTTGATCTTCATAAAGTTTGTGTCTTACAATTAAGTGCAGATGGTTTGCAGCTGGTTGTAAGGCTAGTAAATAACTCAGGGGCCTCTATTTTCGCCCGGGATTTGGTGGTGGGGGTAATCCTTCTCTCTGACAGTTTACCAGATTCAAATCAGTCTAGGCTTTGCTTGCCTCCCCTCCACTCGTCTTCCACTGAGTTCTCTCTGCTGCTATCCCACTCTCTCCATCAAAAGCTCCTTATCTTCATTTAAATATGCGATCATTTAGTGGAAGCACACACCAACACATATGCGACTGTCTAAGAACAGGGTCGTGGGCGGTGCGAGAGTCTCGTTCAATTATCCCTGCCTGGAAACCCACTTTAGGAAAGGAATTAGTGGTCATGAACATTCTGGGAAATGCTTCAAAATGGCGTTCAAGGTGTGATGAGGGACAATATGGTGTATTGGAACGGCCATATTTAGATATGCTAAGAAGCTGCTATAAGTTAGCTATATTTCAAGAAAAAACAGCATATCTTACTACATATTATATTATTATAATTTTTGTTTTGTTTTGTTTTTAAATTATTTTTTATTATTTTTTATTATTATTTTATATTATTGTTATTTTATTAGATATATATATTTACTATTTTACTATTTTATATTTGACTTTATTCTTGTTAAATAGCGAATCTAAATCGTCCATTGGTATGAATGTGAGTGTGAAAAGTTGCCTCTTCCCCAAAATGAGCTGGGATAGGTTCCAGCATGCCCCCCCCGCCACCCTAATTAGTACTAAGGGGCTTAGAAAAAGAATAAATATGAATGGATAGTCTCTCCTAATGTTATGACTTTTAAAATAACATTTCTTTAATACTCAGTTGCACGGCGGTTGAGTGGTTAGCACACAGGCCTCACAGCTAGAAGACCCGAGTTCGATTCTACTCTCGGCCATCTCTGTGTGGAGTTCGCTTGTTCTCCCTGTGCATGCGTGGGTTTTCTCCGGGTACTCCGGTTTCCTCCCACATTCCTAAAAACATGCTAGGTTAATTAGCGACTCCAAATTGTCCATAGGTATGAATGTGAGTGTGAATGGTTGTTTGTCTATATGAGACCTGTGACCTGAAGACAGTTGGGATAGGCTCCAGCACCTCCCACGACCCTTGTGCTGATAAAATAGTGCCCCCCCCAATCATCAATAGTGTCATATTGCTGTTTTCTTGTAGTATAATAAAAAGTGAGGTTTGGTAATGTCAGCATGCATTTAGGACCCCTCTCAAGGGACAACTCGAGGCCCCCAGGAAGGTGACCCATCATGTGGGAATAGTTGTGTGATCAGAGGCAGGTGAAGAACAAACGCTCCCTTGGAAACAGCTTGATTCTGCTACTCTTTTTTTTTTGGTGCTGTCACTCCTTTATTCAAATATATTCAAATTCTATTTATCTGCTAGAAGCGGAAGGACATAGCGGCGCAGCGGAACCTCATCTGCATAAGACAGTAGCTAACTGCCCGAGTAGCGCCTCAGGATACGAACAGATGGGAGTGTTTAGCAACTGCGCACACCCGCCCCTCCCACCCAAAACACACAATCATGCATAAGCACTAGAACACACACACACACACCTCCTCCACTCCTCGTACGCCACCTCTCCTTCATCCCCTTTTTGCTGCTTGTGCACCCCTCCCGCCCACTAACCTCTATACCGAATGTTCAGTGAACCTGTCAGGTCTCATCGCCCAAAATTCAAGACGCCATATGCCTTGTTCTGACTTCTAACCCGCCTCTTCCCCCGTCTCCTTCATGGTGACATGAAAGTACCCCCCTCATGGAACGGGAACGTGTCTCCACCTCTGTCTGATTTAGAATGCCTGGCTGAGATCACAGCGGTTGCAGGCAAAGCTTGTCTGGTATAATCAAAGCAGTCATTTAGCATTACGTGACACGGGCGCCGTGTGTGTAGTTGGAGATACATCTGCGTCAATGAGAAGATCCATCCAATATCTTGGATGGAATAAATGCTGTGCTTTATTTGGAGTACAATATCCAGGCGGTTCCATCACAGGAACTCGTAACGTCTTCAACTGTGACAACATTTGCAATGACTTGTGGTGTCCAAACACAAAATTTGTCATTTACAAGTTGGTGACACATCCATGATTTTGTTATTACATTATTTTTACATTTCAGCCACCACCTTACTATTGGTGGAAAAAAGTTTATTAAAAAAATCAAAGCATGAACAGCCGTTTGGTTGCGGAGTGTGAGAGGGGAGCCAACCGTGCCATCAAGTGGCCAACTGATGCAAAGCTTTGACTTTAACCTCTGGATGGGTCAAGGATTAATTGGACTTACATTATTTTTTATGAGAAAAAACATTTTTTTTTGGTTAGCATCCGTTTTGGTTAGAGTCAGACCTTCCGGATGCTAACCAAGGTTTCTTTGAGGCCTATACTGACTTTGAAGGTAAATAACTTTTTTATTTTTTATTTAACATAGTTTTTGCTGGGGCGGCACGGCGGTCTAGTGGTAGACCTCACAGCTAGGAGACCAGGGTTCAATTCCACCCTCGGCCATCTCTGTGTGGAGTTTGCATGTTCTCCCTGTGCATGCGTGGGTTTTCTCCGAGTACTCCGGTTTCCTCCCACATTCCAAAAACATGCTAGGTTAATTAGCGACTCCAAATTGTCCATAGGTATGAATGTGAGTGTGAATGGTTGTTTGTCTATATGTGCGCTGTGATTGGCTGGCCACCAGTCCAGGGTGTACCCCGCCTCTCGCCCAAAGATAGCTGGGATAGGTTCCTGCACCCCCGCGACCCTTGTGAGGAAAAAGTGGTAGAAAATGAATGAATGAATTAATACTTTTTTCTGGGCTGTGGTTACCACGCAGACCTCACAGCTAGGAGACCCGAGTTCAATCCCACCCCTCGGCCATCTCTGTGTGGAGTTCTCCCCGCGCATGTGTGGGTTTTCTCCGGGTACTCCGGTTTCCAAAAAACATGCCAGGTTAGGTATGAATGTGAGTGTGAATGGTTGTTTGTCTATATGTGCCCTGTGATTGGCTGGTGACCAGTCCAGGGTGTACCCCGCTTCTCGCCCGAAGACCCCTCGCCACCCTCGTGAGGATAAGTGGTAGAAAATGAATGAATGGTTTAAAGAAAATAAAAAACTGTGAAGCTGTACTGAAAAAAAGGGAAATGAGATTTAGACGTAAACACAAAAGTACGTAAAAATGCTAAAACTTGCCGTGGACTCCAAAGGGTGAAGCACAAATGTCAACCGCTTATTATAGGTTAATGATAAATCAAGGCAAAGAAACTGTGTGCCCTGTTCTTACACAATAAATATGCTGAATCTCTCCCGTTCCGGGCATTTGACCTTGCACAGAGGGCATCTCCCAGCAGGCACGGCCTTCCTGACAGTCTGCTGTTGTTTATAAGGTCAACCCCACCACAGGGGGCAGTATAGTCATTACACACACCCCATGGCATGTCTCTGGCAGTCTGTTTCTCTGTGAATTCCTGTCATAAGGTCAGAGGCTACTTACTGTCGTCCTGCACTTGTCATCACGACGGACCTCGGAAGTCATAACACCTCCAGAGAAAGTAGAACATGTTAATTGCCTCCAATGAAACAAAATCGGTAGGATGCTTTCAGAAATTTGATGCCGTCGGTCAGATTCCGCTTACAGTCGCCACGTTGCCATTAGGGGTTGGGTATAGTTTATATAACATTCAGTACCAGGTCCATATTGGTGCCAGTGCTTAAACCGGTAAAAAAAGTTGTAACGTGGTACTGAAGTTACTTGCAAGATGTTAACTTGCATATTTTGAGGTGAAGTACAAACGGCCTGAACATTTTAGCTAGATGCTACATTCAGTGTAACACTGTCACGACAGTTGACTCACTGGTAGCTATATATAGTTTTCTTGTCATATCGACGTAATTTTTCGGTCTGGTTACTACCGTTTATGTCAGCACCAATGCCATTAAGGTACCAAGTATTGGAGCACATCCCAGTCACGTAATCCTGAGCATACGCAATATCCATTCCATATTCTGCTCGGGCGTATTCTCACATTAAATACAGCGGTATCTTCAGTTTTCGTATGCCCCAGTTTGTTTTTTGCCAAAAGTTATTGTAATTTATCCACGTCCTTGCTGACAATCCGCTTGTTTTTGTCTGTTTACATATTTCACTGATAAGGCAAAGCGTCATCTAAACAGACTTTAGACGGAAGAAGGTTTTCAAGCTCTGGCTTCTACGTTAGCCATAACTCCCGCTAGCCAAGAGTTGTGTTTGTTGTTGTTGTTCGAATGTTCGGTATTGGAAAATCAGATTACTAATTCTAGTTGTTAGCGCACAGACTTCACAGCTAGGAGACCCGAGTTCGATTCCACTGTGTGGAGTTTGCATGTTCTTCCTGTGCATGCGTGGGTTTTCTCCGGGTACTCCGGTTTCCTCCCACATTCCAAAAACATGCTAGGTTAATTGGCGACTCTAAATTGTCCATAGGTATGAATGTGAGTGTGAATGGTTGTTTGTTTATATGTGCCCTGTGATTGGCTGGCCACCAGTCCAGGGTGTACCCCGCCTCTCGCCTGAAGACAGATGGGATAGGCTCCAGCACCCCCTTAGACCCTTGTCAGGATAAGCAGTAGAAAATGAATGAATTACTGTTCTGTGGTTGAATACGGCCACAAAATATATTAATATTAATAGACCAAAAATTACGATACCATATCATGATATAGTAAAGGAAATATTGCACTATTCATCGTTCACTCTGTGAAGTTGTGGAATTGCCGTTTGTGACACGTATTTTCTTGCAGGCCATTCATACTGTCTGTCAAACATTTGCAGCATTTCTTGAAATGAATTCTTTATTTTTAGACTGTTAGCCAAATTGTCCATAGGTATGAATGTGAGTGTGAATGGTTGTTTGTTTATATGTGCCCTGTGATTGGCTGGCCACCAGTACAGGGTGTACCGAAGACAGCTGGGATGGGCTCCAGCACCTCCACGACCCTCATGAGGATAAGCGGTAGAAAATGAATGACTGAATGAATAATTCATGTAGCTTTACACCCCAACAGAGACATGTCAACCAGAAAATGACATTGATTCAAAATGTATTTCCTACATTCTGGTTAATACATGAATATTATGTGAATGAAAATCAACAAAGCCCATATATTCAAGGATGGCCTAATTTTTAAAGTGTGTGTTGTGACTCTGCAGTGGCGTAAAGCATGTGTTGTTGTAACGGTGAAACACAGACTTGTAGTAAGGAGGTGTCTGCCGGCGAGGTTGTTAGTCAGGAGCGCTGACAGTTCAATCCAGCATTGCCGCCATTCAGAGGACAGCATCTTTTGTTCTTCGGCTACAGTAAAAAAAAAAAAAAAAAAAAAAAAAAAGAGGCAAAGCTCTGTATGCGCTGTAACCCACTGACACCTCCCTCTGATCAACCTCACCAGCACTCAGGTCTCTCCCTCCGCATCCCTTTCTCCCCCATATGCATAAGGCCAGGAGTCACTCTCCTGGTTGCCACAGTAACCAGCTTACCTCTCTCTCTTATAAAGCACCTAAACACACAAAATGGACACAATTAAAGGATTTTGACGGAGTGGATGGTAGGTAGTATTTCAAAACGCTTCTTCACTACTTCTCTTTTTGCGCACTTTTCTAGACTATAGCAAAAAAAATAGTGAGCACACTAAGAGGGATACATTTATACAAAGCGAGAGGTCTAGTTTTTCTTTTATGCATGATCCACCTGCTCCCCATCCCCCTCCTCTGCATCCACTCTCCCACCCCCCCACTCCTTTCACCCACTCTCCGCTGCCTTATTGTGCCCAAGTGGAAGTCAGGAGGATGGACGGCCACGTTTGATACAGTCACGGCATCTCGTCCGGCTATTCCGCACACCTGAACGCTACACGTCGATCTGTCTGTTCTTATTGCTCCCTCATCTGCGGATGCGCCCCATGCCCAATTAGTCTCTCATTACCTCCTAATTAGCCTGGACACAGCAGCAACTGGTAGCACAATCAGAAAGAGAGATAGAGAGAGAAAGAGAGAGAGATGAATGTAAATCAGTTCCAACCATTCTAACGTTATTTGTGGCACTATTTATTCTCAGATGACAGCACGTTAAATGCTCGGTGGTAATTTAGTGCAATATGGTAATCGGAGTGATGATGGCTATTTCTCCCCCTCGCCGGCCAGGATTTTTTTGTCCTTTTCACGGGGGTTGCTGTCAGCTAAATGACACTGAAGGTTTAATTGGGTGTTTTAGATCACAGGCATCACATGATAAATTATGGAAATCAGCTCAGTAATCATTGATTATCGTCATTGTCTCATGCTGTTTTTTTTTTCATATAGGCTAAATGAGAACAGCAGGGCACAATTAGTGGGCTGCCGTTTTTTTTGATGAATGTGCATTTTTTTTATTATTGCTTTCATGTGTGAAATGGGCTGTGAGTTTCTTGTTTATAAGTAAATCTTTTAATATGTTGGGTTTATTTTGTATTATTTTGTGATATTAGCAGTTGTTGGTTAGTGGTGAATGTATTTTCTACATTATTTGCCGTTTGTGATACGTATTTTCTTGAAGGCCATTCATACTGTCTGTCAAACATTTGCAGCATTTCTTGAAATTAATTCTTTATTTTTAGATTATTAGCCACTGGTTAATTGGCGACACCAAATTGTCCATAGGTATGAATGTGAGTGTGAATGGTTGTTTGTCTATATGTGCCCTGTGATTGGCTGGCCACCAGTCCAGGGTGTACCCCGCCTCTCGCCTGAAGACAGCTGGAATACGTCAGGATAAGAGGTAGAAAATGAATGAACGAATGAATGATTTACTGTTTTGTGGTTGAATACGGCCACAAAATATATTAATATTAATAGTACCAAAATTATGATACCATATCATGATATCGTAAAGGAAATATTGCATCTTGTTCACTCTGTGAAGTTGTGGGATTGCCGTTTGTGACACGTATTTTCTTGCAGGCCATTCATACTGTCTGTCAAACATTTGCAGCATTTCTTGAAATGAATTCTTTATTTTTAGGCTATTAGCCACTGGTTAATTGGCGACTGTTATTTGTCCATAGGTATGAATGTGAATGTGAATGGTTGTTTGTCTATATGTGCCCTGTGATTGGCTGGCCACCAGTCCAGGGTGTACCCCACCAGGGGCACATGATGACCCTAGATTGGAATATTCCTTTCCATGTATACCATTGTTTTCGGAAAAGTCATTCGGAAAGAGAAAAACTCCTATATATAAACGTGGCTAATCACTCATTCACACGCTCGCTTGTCATCCACTCGCTGTCATCCTCCCACCTTTCTATTCATCCATCCGTCCATCCATTCACATCGGCCAGCAGGAGTTGCATCTTCCCCAGCAAGCTAGCAGGTCTGTTTAACGAGAGCAGTGGGACAGTGTGGCACTAATTGCTCCATGTGATTTATATCAGGCTGGGACCAGTCAGGAACACAGGCAGACGCCACCAGTCGTCTGAAAGCAGCTGCTCCACCCAATATTTATTTAACCCTCTGCTAGCTAGCGTGGCACTAATGCCGCTAACGACGAGTCTGTGGGGAGTCATGTCCCTGGTCAGCATCGTGTTTAGCAGCCGTTCTGGAGGGCTCGCTGCTGGAAGTGTTTGTGGATGGGATGCATGTGTCGTCAGATACATGCACATGTGTGTGTGTGTGTGTGTGTGTGTGTGTGTGTGTGTGTGTGTGTGCGCTGAGGGGGATACAGTTACATTTTTATCCCAAAAATAACACATGAAGTAACACAAATTGAACACTACATGTAAAATCATTCTATTTTATAACGTATAATATATACCCCGCAAGGCATGCTGGGTCACCTGTTGGGAACGTGTGTACATGGGCTTCCCAACATGCCGTGCGGTTTGTAAATTAGTATAGAAATATATTATTTAGGACTGCACGGTGGTTGAGTGTTAGTGCTAGGAGACCCAAGTTCAATCCCACCCTCGGCCATCTCTGTGTGGAGTTTGCATGTTCTCCCCGTGCATGCGTGGGTTTTCTCTGGTTTCCTCCCACATTCCAAAAACATGCTAGGTTAATTAGCCACTCCAAATTGTCCATAGGTATGAATGTGAGTGTGAATGGTTGTTTGTCTATATGTGCCCTGTGATTGGCTGGCCAACAATCCAGGGTGTACCCCGCCTCTTGCCCGAAGACAGCT
This sequence comes from Doryrhamphus excisus, assembly GCF_037039965.1. Taxonomy (NCBI): domain Eukaryota; kingdom Metazoa; phylum Chordata; class Actinopteri; order Syngnathiformes; family Syngnathidae; genus Doryrhamphus; species Doryrhamphus excisus. The sequence continues at coordinate 7,036,210 of NC_136377.1, read as the reverse complement.
GGGATAGGCTCCAGCACCCCCTGCGACCCTCATGAGGATAAGCTGTAGAAAATGAATGAATGAATGAATGAATCATTTGAGTGTTAAGTTGCTGTGTGATGAATTTAGTGCTGTTAGTAATGTGTTCTTTGAAAGATGACACAGTGTGTCAGACTGTTGACCTCTTGAGATTTTCGATGGGTTGACAATTTTTGACTCCAATTTTTTTGACTCCAAATTGTCCATAGGTATGAATGTGAGTGTGAATGGTTGTTTGTCTATATGTGCCCTGTGATTGGCTGGCGACCAGTCCAGGGTGTACCCCGCCTCTCGCTTGAAGACAGCTAGGATAGGCTTCAGCACCACCACGACCTTGATGAGGATAAGCGGTAGAAAATGAATGAATGATATTATTTAGCAAGTCTATCGGTGTGTAGTTTGGTTGCACCGTGAGTGAGGCAAGCTCTCTGTTTCACAAGCTCCTGCTGGTTTGTGTTGCGTAATTGAAAGCACCGTGTGTGAATGCTGAAGCTCAAATAGAAATAGAAAGATTAATACAACATTTCCTTTTGGATGACCTTGAAAAGTAAAACATTTCCCCTCCAGTATTTTTGGACAGATGAGTCTCCATTGGTGATTGGTCGGGCCACTGTACTGAGCCGCCCAATTTGCACAGTGCTTATTTTTCTGTTGTGTGTCAGCAGTGATGGACACTTCCATCCTACGCCTGTCTGCCTGGCTCATCTGGAGCGCTCGGCAGAGACATCTTGGGGTTTGCCTCCGCTGGTACCTCAGCAACAAATCCCAAAGAGCGTTGCCATTAATAGATTTGAGGAGTATTTCTATAATCTGATTCATGTATTCACACCTGGCACGAGCTTAATGATGCGTTTACACGTCAGTGGAGCAAACAAACACTAAATCATCTTCAGTCAGCAAACATCTGCATGCAAGACCATGAAGGGAAAGGGAATAAAAGAGGGGAAGGCTGATTTGGTCTCCGTAGCAACCTTGATGGATGTTTGTCAGGTGGTGCGGCTGTCAAGCGCCTTGACCACTGCAAGCTCTGCAGGCAGAGATGGGGGAGGGGCAAGAGGAAAACACCAAGGAGGTGAGAAAGGAAAAGCAAGGATGCAATAGAAACATTTTCAGAAAGGGCGGTGGGTGCTGTGACCGTTTGATCACATGGTCTTTGTTGTGTTGTTATTAAAAGTAACGTCGTGTATAAGCCTACACTTGTTCGGTAATATGAACAAACAGATGTAACATAATTAGATAATTAAGTCATATAAATTTATAGATGGGCTGCATGGCGGTCTAGTGGTTAGCACGCAGGCCTCACAGGCAGGAGACCTGAGTTCAATTCTACCCTCGGCCATCTCTATGTGGAGTTTGCATGTTCTCCCCGTGCATGCGTGGGTTTTCTCCGGGTACTCCGGTTTCCTCCCACATTCCAAAAACATGCTAGGTTAATTGGTGACTTCAAAGCTGGGACAGCTGGGATAGGCTCCAGTGCCCCTCGTGAGGATAAGCGGTAGAAAATGAATGAATTACTTTTTTGTGGTTGAATATGGCCACAAAATATATTAATATTAATAGTCCAAAAGTTATGATACCATATCATAATATAGTAAAAGAAATATTTCACTATCATCGTTCACTCTGTGAAGTTGTGGAATTGCCGTTTGTGACACGTATTTTCTTGCAGGCCATTCATACTGTCTGTCAAACATTTGCAGCATTTCTTGAAATTAATTCTTTATTTTTAGACTATTAGTCACCGGTTAATTGGCGGCTCCAAATTGTCCATAGGTATGAATGTGAGTGTGAATGGTTGTTTGTCTATATGTGCCCTGTGATTGGCTGGCCACCAGTCCAGGGTGTACCCCGCCTCTTGCCCGAAGACAGCTGGGATAGGCGCCAACACCCCCTGCGACCCTCGTGAGGATAAGCGGTAGAAAATGAATGAATGAATAAAATTTATAGATGAAAAGTAGGTAATAAAATGTTGATTTTTTTTAACTGTTGTCTTGTATGTTTAGATGTTGGAATGTAATGAATGGGTTGAGAAATATGAGAAATAACTTTAATGGGAATTTTTGAACCAGAAAATCCAGACTTAGAGAAAAACTGGGAATTTTGGGGATGTGGATTGTTTGCTTCAACTATTTGAAGTCGAAACTTTTTGAATGGGTTGAGTAATGTGAAAAAAAATTGAAATTGAATTTTTGGGATGCAAAATGTGGAAATTCTGGAAATTTTTATATGCGGAATAATTGTTAGCTTGGTTGTTTTGAATGTGCTAAATGATTTGATGTTGGAATGGTTTGAATGAGTTGATAAATGTGAACGTATCAATCATTTTTAACATCAAAGGGAATTTGTCTTTACAAAATGTCCGATTTCTGGAATGTCAGATTTGCAAAAAATGTCCTGAATGGGCGACAATTTGCAGTGGTGTTCAACAAGTGTACAGTATTCTCAGAAAGATGTGGCTGCTGAGTGGTGAGTGTTGTTCAGGACCATGGATAGTTCCTTGTGTGTCATTGTTCCATATCTGACAACCCTCTTGTTTTTTCCGAGAAACTTCCTTTCCTTTTGCTATCCTGTTTTGTTTTTTTTTTTTACTTTTTTACTTTTTTTATTTTCTAGCAAATTTCCTGTGTTTTTCAATTGCAAATGACGTGCTCTTCTTTGTACATATGTACATGATTTTATTTATACACTTATGCCGGGTGTTGTTGAGCAAGACTATTACTCAATGTCAACGAAACAAAAGAGACTGATAGGCTTTATTATAGATTAATGGAGCATATAATACACACACCAGGAAGTAAATAACTATAAATAACAATAACAATGATACCAAGACAAGGCCATTGAAGTGGAAATGGCATTGAATGAGCTTAGGCTGAATGGGGAAGTGGGAATTTTGTGTAAATTTGTTTGGATGCTGGAATTCTTTGAATGAGAAATATGGAAGCAGTGACATTTATTTCAGTGGGAATTTGGGGGGGGCAGACAATGTGGAATTCAGGGAAAACGTGGACATTTTGGAATGCTGCGAATAAATAGGCTAAATGTTTTCAATGAACTGAATGGTTTCATGTTGGAATGCTTTGAATCAGTTGAGAAATGGGATAAAAGTAAGAATTTCAAGAAAACTGAGAATTTGTTTACGTTTCAATCATTTGGAACTTGTGAAAATGGTGTATTCATGTTTAACGGGAATGTTTTAAAATGTGGATTTACGGAACATATGACATTCTGGTATTGCAATTGTTTGAATGGGTGGAGAAATTTGCAAGTGTCAAAAAACAATTTAAAATAATTTTAATGCAGAATAACACACAATATTATTGTATTCACACAATAATAATACCAAGAATAACCGCAATAAAAATATAAAGTAGAATATATGAACAAGAAATACATTTAAGCCTAACATATTAAACAATGGCAGATATAAATATACAAAATAAATATGGAAAAATGTCTTAATATGTCTTTTGTTAGAGATGAGAGTGCTAACCGCCCGCAATGATCAGAAATTAGCATCAATTACATTCTTGTCCTAATCCAAATATTGCCGTATTTTTTTCAACTTTCATTGGTCTTCCGTGGCGCCCTCGCTCATCCTCCTCAGCGTGGCTCCTGAATATTTAATAAGCCTGAATTACTCAGGCCCTCAACTATAATGATGGGAAAATCAGACAATTAAAGCGAAAGGGCTCCAGCTTTAAGTCTCACCTCCCCCAGAGGAGCCAGAGATTATTTAAAGTGGCACACTGTTTGATTATCTAATCCTCCTCTTGGCCCCTCTGCTTTACTCACAGAGCAGCGCTGCCTGCTCCACTTGCCACCGCAAATTACCATGAAACACAAATGAGCACTGTATCCACGTCCGTTTTCCATAATCAGGACTGCGATGCGGCGGTCGGCGGTCTCAAGCCAGTCAGGCTTGAGGCTTGTGTGATTTAGGAAAGATATCAACATTGAAATATGCCACCTTGTTTGGAAAAATAACAGCTTTTTGTGTCCATTTCATGTCTTTTGGGTAGAGATGTGCCACACGCATTTCCACTCTGGGAAAAATGTTTTTTTAAATTTTATTTGATGGATTATTACATGGAAGCAAAAACATATAAAAACAGTGACATTTTTGGAGTGTTACAAATTGTCAAATTGTATTATTTCACACCCAGTTGAAGCATTATTATTATTAAATTGCTTTAAAAGGAGCTTTGGAGGCCATTATGGGGAAGACATATTATGGGATAGTCCAACATTTTTCCACAGTGACTGGAAGACCTCATTCATTAACTTTCTTTGTGTCTACATTTTAAAAGGACATTTTTGGTTTGCGGCCTGCACGATGGTGAGTGGTTAGCATGCAGGCCACACAGCTGGGAGACCCGAGTTCGATTCCATGTTCTCCCCGTGCATACGTGGGTTTTCTCCGGGGAGTCCGGTTTCCTCCCACATTCCAAAAACATGCTAGGTTAATTGGCGACTCCAAATTGTCCATAGGTATGAATGTGAGTGTGAATGGTTGTTTGTCTATATGTGCCCTGTGATTGGCTGGCCACCAGTTCGGGGTGGACCCCGCCTCTCACCCAAAGACAGCTGTGATAGGCTCCAGCACCCCCCGCAAGCTATCGTAATACCACACTTGATCAAACGTACTTAATATTTGTCAGATCAAAACATGCGGCATAGGACGTCTATTAAAACGTGTGATACCAATACAAGGGTCTGTCTTCCCAAAGCATCATGGGAACTGTAGTTGTTTTAGCATTTGGAATGTGGGAGGAAACCGGAGTAAACCGGGAGAACATGCAAACTCCACACAGAGATGGCCAAGGGTGAGGTCTGCGCGCTAACCACTCGACCGCCGTGCAGCCCAGCAAAAAACTATGTTAAATAAAAATACGAAAATAGTTATTTACCTTCAAAGTCAGGATAGGCCTCAGTGAAACCTTGGTTAGCATCCGGAAGGTCTGACTCAAAACGGATGCTAACCAAAAAAAAAAAAATTCATAAAAAATAATGTAAATCTAATTAATCCTTGACCCATCCAGAGGTAAAAGTGGCCGAGGGTGGGATTGAACTCGGGTCTCCTAGCTGTGAGGTCTGCATGCTAACCACTCAACGTCGTTTCAGTGTATGAAAAAAACAGTTAGAAACATCTTGCCCAGCTGCCCCCCCCCTTTTTTTTACTAAAGGTTAAAACTTCCAGTTCAGATAAGCACTCCTCCCCAGATTTAGAACTCTATTGTTGAAACAATGTCAGTTTTGACTTGTGGAAGACAAGTCTTTGTCTGGGTGAAAGAAAAAAAAAAGTGCTCACTCAGCTGTCCCCCGAGACAGTCCAGATAGTGAAAAGAGATTTTGCCATTGTGTTTGCCAAAATACCACACAGATAAAACTGTGTTCGAACACTGTTCATTCTTAAATTGCATATAACGAGATGGAGCTTTGTCTTGAAGATTCTGCTGCACTTTTAATCCAGAATATAGAAACACATTTCTAATGGACAAAACTGCTGATATTTAGTTTGGATTCAATTGAATACCATTTAGCAGTAGTAATTTATTTTGTATTAATTACATACTAGCTTGGTTTGGATCCACACCCACCGAAATCCGACCAGAGCTCAAAGTGGGGGGTAGGTCACAGTTGATGCACTACACTGCTGATAGCGATTTCATTCTATAGTTTTTATTGCATTTCCAAGATGAAGACAATATTCTATATCAAGTTACATTATCTTGTCTCAAACTATTAATGAAAAGGATGTATAAATAGCAGAATATTTATGACAAAACCGTAATATGCTGAGGAAGAACCGTATCCAAAAACGATCCCATCTAACACGACAAGAGGAATGTGGGCCAACATTGAGGCCTCGGGCGCCTCAGGGTTGGATCTTCCCTGTTGTCTCCTCATTTGAATATCATTGAACGACCATTTGCATCCAGTTTTAATAGTTGTTTACTCAGCCAAGCAGAAGATGACATCTTTATATGTGGTTGACATATGAGGCAGTTAGCCTCAGGCTAACGCGTGTCTTGTTAATGAGCAGAGGGATTCTGCTGCTGATTAGGAATGGCAATAAAAAAAAAAAAGCACAGCCTTCCGCTCTGACTCAAGTCAGCAGATAGGAAGTTGGCCTCAGATTGGCTACTTGAAGTCTTGAGTCCAGGTGTGGTGAGGGATTGACGCCAAAACCGTGATCTCAAGCCGGCCCCGGATGTGTATTAGGGACGTCTATTAGACATGGCTGCATAGGAGCATTGAGGGAAGCATGTGACACTGGGAACTGCATGATCCCTTCCATTGGGAAATTGGACAGGAATTGCGAAAGTTGAAGGTAAGAGATGTGTGATTCATGAACAAGTTGTTCTAAACTAGAGATTTTTGTACTTAAACAAGACTCATGGGTACTAGTCTCTCTTAACTTCTCCATTCTTGGATGGAATTCATTCATTAATTCATTCATTTTCTACCGCTATCCCAGCTGTCATCGAGCGAGAGGCGGGGTACACCCTGGACTGGTGGCCAGCCAATCACAGGGCACATATAGACAAACAACCATTCACACTCACATTCATACCTATGGACAATTTGGAGCCGCCAATTAACCAGTGGCTAATAGTCTAAAAATAAAGAATTCATTTCAAGAAATGCTGCAAATGTTTGACAGACAGTATGAATGGCCTGCAAGAAAATACGTGTCACAAACCGCAATTCCACAACTTCACAGAGTGAACGATGATAGTGCAATATTTCCTTTACTATATCATGATATGGTATCATACTTTTTGGACTATTAATATTAATATATTTTGTGGCCATATTCAACCACAAAACAGTAATTAATTCATCTTCTACCGCTTATCCTCACGAGGGGTGCTGGAGCCTATCCCAGCTGTCCCAGCTTTGGAGTCGCCAATTAACCTAGCATGTTTTTGGAATGTGGGAGGAAACCGGAGTACCCGGAGAAAACCCACGCATGCACGGGGAGAACATGCAAACTCCACACAGAGATGGCCGAGGGTGGAATTGAACCCTGGTCTCCTAGCTGTGAGGTCTGCGTGCTAACCACTCAACCGCTGTGCAGCCCTTTGGACGGAATTGCCTGATTATAAACAGAATCTACTGTCAAATGCAAAAAAATGACATAATGTGAATGAAATGGGGCTGCACGGCGGTCGAGTGGTTAGTGCACAGACCCGAGTTCAATCCCAACCTTGGCCATCTCTGTGTGGAGTTTGCATGTTCTCCCTGTGGTTTTCTCCGGGTACTCCGGTTTCCTCCCACATTCCAAAAACATGCTAGGTTAATTGGCGACTCCAAATTGTCCATAGGTATGAATGTGAGTGTGAATGGTTGTTTGTCTATATGTGCCCTGTGATTGGCTGGAACGAAATGCTGTCATCGTGAAGAGGACTGTTTTTGTTAGGATTGTATACCCTTATGCTCTACCACCCCACCACTTACAGTAGCGGGACTGTGGCTTGCAAGACATTAGCTAGTGTGTGTTGCTATGGAAACCCCAGCAGCTGTCAGCTGGCCTCCCACAAGAGTGACAAATGATTTTTATTACAGGGGCTCTAAATAGGTGGGATCCCCCAGCTATTGACATGCTTATCGCAGGCTGATCAAAGTGGAGGAGTCGCTCTGCCAATAATTCTGGTCGGGCCTAAACAGGCCCTCCCGGGCTCATCGTACACTTATTACTCACTGATGACACATGCTGTGACCCTGGTCATTACGTCACGTTTCCATGGAGGGCATTGGGGTGCACTCATAGTCATATTACATTTCAGTCTTGTTTTTCTTCTCAATTCTAGCTCGTCTTGATATTAGATATTTACTGTGTTTTTGTCATTTATGTGTCTGTATGCTAACAAGAAACATTGTATCACTTTGTGTAGGAGTGAATTGGAAAAAATATATCTCGTATTTAGACATTTGGGGGCCCAAGGCCACATACTGTAATAGCAACCCAGAAGGGGGAATGGGACAAAATAAGGACAGGGCAGTAAAGCGTTTAAAAATAACATTGTTGTCTGTATGTTGTTTTTTTTTTAATACCCCGAGGAAAAATATCTGTTTGTCATTGGCCACTGTTGTGTAAGAATCTTAAGAATCCAGATTATTGTTATTATATATTTATTATTATTGTTATATATGTATATGTATATATATACTATATATATATTATATCTATTGAAACTATATCTATCCATCCATCCATCTACCCACCCATCCATCCATCCAACCATCTATCTATCCATCTACCCTCCCATCCATCCATCCATCCACCCACCCATCCATCCATCCATCCATCCATCCATCCATCTACCCACCCATCCATCCATCCATCCATCCATCCATCCATCCATCTATCTATCCATCTACCCTCCCATCCATCCATCCATCTACCCACCCATCCACCCACCCATCCATCCATCCATCCATCTACCCACCCATCCATCCACCTACCCACCCATCCACCCACCCATCCATCCATCCATCCATCCATCTACCCATCCATACATCCATACATCCATACATCCATACATCCATACATCCATACATCCATCCATCCATCCATCCACCCATCTACCCACCCATCCATCCCTCCATCCCTATCCATCTATCCATCTATCCATCTATCCACCCACCCATCCATCCATCCATCCATCCATCTACCCACTCATCCATCCATTCACCCACCCATCCATCCAGCCATCCATCTACCCACCCACCCATCCATCCATCCATCCATCCATCCATCCATTTACCCACCCATCCATCCATTTACCCACCCATCCATCCATCTTATCTATCTTATCTATCTATATACATAGATACATAGATACGTATTTAAAGCATCGACACGTTCATGGCCTCCAATGTGTGTCGCTCCTGGATGATGAAACATCACTTGAGTGTCTAATTTGATTGTGGCCGACACAAGAGCACTGCGGCATACAAACACAGAGGTTGCCTGTTGACATCTGAGATATTTTCATTTGATAATTGCTCTCCCTTGCCATGATGGGGAATTTGCATATGAAAGTTGCGCCGCCCGCCCCCCCCCCCCCCCCCAAATCCCCCCCCAAATCCCCCCCCCCCCTTCTGCCAGTGAGGTAATTTGTAAGTCATTTTAGATGACAGCGTGGTTGAATCCCACTGGTGGGTCCACCCCCCCACCCCCTCCTTGATGTTTTATTTTGTCTCTCTTTTTCTCTGCATCACTCCATCACTCCACTCATGTCTCAATTAAAGCATTTTGAGGCAGGGGAGCCAAGGTACCTCGTTTAGATTTTTTTTGGGTGAGGGGGGGGCAGATTGTTGCATTAGGAGTTATAAAAAAAAAAAGCTCAGCTTTTGTCGTTACATGCAATTGTGTTCAAGCCTCATCTCAAACCCGCTGATGTTAACTGGTGTCCAGCGTAAACAGGCCTGATTCAGCCTTTTTCGTTATTGTTATTGTGTCCTACAATATTGCTTTCAGTGGAAAACTGTGTGGCTTCATTGTAAATATTCACTGCCGATCCACAAATGGGAATAAAAGAAGGAAAGAGAACGGGCTGATAAGGTGGAAAGAAGGATTTTTGTAAGGTTTTGCAGGAGGGATTTTAGTTTCCACCTCCATGTTGACCAGTAGGGACGGTGTTGGTGGGCTCACATCCACCATCCCTCTGCCTCCAGTTTGGTCTCATGTGACCACATCACATTTCCCCATCGTTCCCCATCATTATTCAAATGTTGAATTGTGTATTTCGTGGTCTCTTTCCCACCAATCTTCTCGCTGATGGTCTTGTAGTCCATTCCGGTTGTGTGCAGGTCCCTGAGCTCCTTTGACAGCTCTTTGGTCTGTGGGAGTCTGTTTGTTAGGGCCGGCGCATCATGACCGGGACAGTTTTTCAAATCTTTTTTTAGTTTATTCATTAATGAAATTTCGCGCAACTAATACCTTTTTATTTTATTTTATTTTACAATCTTGTCCCTGAGGTCCTTTGACAGCTCTTTGGTTTTGCCCATGCTCCATACTGTTTCTGTGACTGGTGTGTTTTACCCACATAATGAGTTGAGACTTATTTTATTTTAATTAATTTCATTTCATTTCATTTTACATTCTTGTCCCTGAGATCCTTTGACAGCTCTTTGGTCTTGCCCATGCTCCATACTGTTTCTGTGACTGGTGTCTTTTACCCACATAATGAGTTGAGACTTATTTTTATTTTAATTCATTTTATTTCATTTCATTTCATTTTACATTCTTGTCCCTGAGGTCCTTTGACAGCTCTTTGGTCTTGCCCATGCTCTATACTGTTTCTGTGACTGGTGTCTTTTGCCCACATAATGAGTTGAGACTTATTTTATTTTAATTCATTTCATTTCATTTTATATTCTTGTCCCTGAGGTCCTTTGACAGCTCTTTGGTCTTGCCCATGCTCCATACTGTTTCTGTGACTGGTGTCTTTTACCCACATAAGGAGTTGAGACTTATTTTTATTTTAATTCATTTCATTTCATTTTATATTCTTGTCCCTGAGGTCCTTTGACAGCTCTTTGGTCTTGCCCATGCTCCATACTGTTTCTGTGACTGGTGTCTTTTACCCACATAATGAGTTGAGACTTATTTTTATTTTAATTCATTTTATTTCATTTCATTTCATTTTACATTCTTGTCCCTGAGGTCCTTTGACAGCTCTTTGGTCTTGCCCATGCTCCATACTGTTTCTGTGACTGGTGTATTTTATCCACATAATGAGTTGAGACTAATTTGTGTGTTTCATGTACACATTAACGGTCTGTGGGGGTCAGAATGCTTGCTGGTGCGCGGGGATCAAATACTTTTCTCGCTCTATCAAATATTAATACATTTATACCCTTTATTTTGTTATTTTTCTGGATTTTTTTAAATGTTCGGTCTCTTATCTCCTTAATATGCTTTTAAGGGGGTAAACTTACACAATTAGCAGTGACTCAAATACTCACTTCACCCACATGCTGCCAGGTGGGGACATAAATACACTCTCTGTCACACACACACACACACACACTGCAGACAAGTGTTAGTATGCAGCAGGTGGAGCAGAGAGAGGGGCAGTGGAAAACGTAGCGAAACGCCTGGAGTCGTTATTATTGACCATTCCTCCATGCATTCTCTGCTACATAAACGCATTTACACTCACTTGTATGCACAAAGCACACACACACACAGAAGACAAACAAATGGACACACAAGTCAGTGTGATTGGGGGTGGGGTGGGGTGGGGTTGGGTGAGGGGGTGGGGGTGCCGGGACTGCAGTAGCACAGAGCATAAAAGAAAACGCCCTCAGCTCACAAGGACACGTGCTGCAGCATTGATTGCGTGCAGGCAATCAGGATGTTCAGGAAAGAAGGACACAAATTCTACTAGGAATAAAAATTGCAATCAATTTCACTATTTCTTAATTGATGTGTTGAATTATTACCCTAGAAGATTATTATCCTATGCATCAGATTACAATTAAATGCATCACATAATCAGTTCACAGTTCCACATGTCCAAAAGGAGTAGGAAGAAGCAAAGCTTATTAAATTCTACCCCTCCATCTGATACTGTAACTGTTAGATTTATAACTTTTATTTATTATTATTATTATTTTTTAATTTATTTAATTAATTTTAATTTTTTTTAAGTAACTGTTAGGATATTTGCTGTTACAATTCAGTAATTTGTTCACTTCCTGCTTTCCTAATATAGTTTTAAGTTTTTTATTTTATTTTTATTGTATTTTTTTATGTTTTTTTTATTTTTTATTCATTTTTTTTTTTAAATGTGTTGAATTATTACCCTAGAAGAGAAGGAGGAGGACAGAAAAAAGACTAGGGGGTATACCCGTGGGTGTCCAAAGTGTGGCCCAGGCAACCAACCAACCAACAGGATGATAAAAAGACGACAGGAAAGCGGCATTCCTTCGATAGCTTCTTTTTTTTGCCAAACATCACGTTCTAATTTTATGATATTTCCCACCTTACATTGGTACATGTGGTTAGTCACACATTAGAACGTGCCAACCACAAACTGAAAAGAAGGCCCCTCGGGATATCACAACCCCGGTTTGAGTTTTCTAATTAGGTCAACACTCGCTGACAGTGGCGTCCTCGCCGTCTATTTATTACTCTGTCACCTTCAAGACTGCCATTTTGCTCGTTAGCGGAATTAGAATTAATAGTACTTTGTGGTATATGATAAACTGTAATGTCAAGATGGAACGTAGGTCCCGTAGTCTGCATTATGACATCCTTTCTAATATTGCCAGAATCCCCCATAGTGCGGTGGCCCCATTTGATCTTCATCCAGACAGACCGCTCTATCATCTGTGACACATAAAATGTACTGGCAACCACAGGCTACAGCGCTTATTACTCCTCATAAACACTCACTACCTCAGTGCTCCCACGTGTTCATTTAAATTAGCATAACATCGCCATGATATTAGCACGAGTGGCCGGCCAAGCTTTGCCTTATCAAAGCGTTCTGTGATCTCTGGTCCCCGTGCTTCAGTCAGGAGCAGGGAATGTGAGAAGTGAGAGAGACGCTTTCCTGAGAGAGAGAGCAAGAGAGAGAGAGCAATGAGCTACATCATAACGAGCTGTGTTACACTTGCACACAACACACAGCCTTGTCACAGCGCCTCAGAGCTAAATGGGCTGCAGTAAATGTTGGGTGACTACAATCGCGCAGAGCCATGCAGCGCACTTGGATTGCTAATATTTGCCGAGAGACATCCGTACCGGACTTTGGATGCGCTCGTTTCGCTGATTCTGCTGCATAACAATAAATACATGCTTTCTAGGATAGCATGTGTTCATGAAACATACCCGTCAACCTTCCGGTTTTCCTGTTTTAGTTTCTTGTTTGTCCTGGTGTGACCAGCTGTCTTGTTTTGATTTGGGATTTTGTATAGTTTTTCATTTAGGGGTAGCAGTGACGCGACATGACGACGGCCCCTGCATAGGGTTGGCCTCTTCACCTCAATGTCCTTATGTTTGTTATTTTATTTTATTTTATTTTATTTTATTTTATTTTATTTTATTTTATTTTATTTTATTTTATTTTATTTTATTTTATTTTATTTTATTTTATTTTATTTTATTTTATTTTATTTTATTTTATTTTATTTTATTTTATTTTATTTTCATTCATTCATTTTCTACTGCTTTTTCCTCACAAGGGTCACAGGCGGTGCTGGAGCCTATCCCAGCTGTCTTTGGGCGAGAGGCAGGGTACACCCATTGAAAATCTCAAGAGGTCAACAGTCTGACACACTGTGTCATCTTTCAAAGAACACATTACTAACAGCACTAAATTCATCACACAGCAACTTAACACTCAAATGATTCATTCACTAATTCATTCATTCATTTTACTACCACTTAGTATCCTCACTTGGGTCGCTGGAGCCTATCCCAGCTGTCTTCACGCGAGAGGCGGGGTACACCCTGGACTGGTCGCCAGCCAATCACAGGGCACATATAGACAAACAACCATTCACACTCACATTCATACCTATGGACAATTTGGAGTCACCAATTAACCTTTTGTTTAGTTTAGTTTAGTTTAGTTTAGTTTAGTTTAGTTTAGTTTAGTTTAGTTTAGTTTAGTTTAGTTTAGTTTAGTTTAGTTTAGTTTAGTTTAGTTTCCCGTTTTTCAGCCATTGAGGCTGATATTATTGTTGATCTAAATGCTCTTACATGCTAAACAGATTTCCTCTGTCAGGAAAGGTGCAAGCTACAATTTCCCTGTACTATGAAATTTTATTGGCCATTATTTGATGTTTTTGTTATGCAAATTTGGTCATAGTCACACGTAAATGTGCACGCCATGGGGTGTTTCGGTTGTGCTCTTCCTTTTGCTGATGATTGGTTATGTTATAAATGCTAACATTTACTCTCTGTGTGTCTTTACAGTGTCGCGGTTTCTTATCACATCCACGGGAGCCCTTTATATCCTAGATGTCCAAATGGAGGATGGACTGTACAACTATAGATGTATGACACGCCATCGGTACACAGGAGAGACGCGACAAAGCAATAGTGCCCGCCTCATTGTCTCAGGTAGAGTTAAATTTTGTATTTATTTATTAAAATGGTTCAAACTAATGTTAATACATTTAGTTTTACACTTCACAAGTGAACATTATATTGCTGTGTAATATAGCGATGCTATATTATTGCTCACCGTAGATCCAACAAACTCAGCACCACACATCCTGGACAGCTTTGAACGTCGGGAGGTAATGGCTTCTCACCGAGTGGAATTGCCATGCAAGGCCTCAGGCCACCCAGCACCCAAATACCGCTGGCTGAAGGACAACCGACCCCTGGAGCCCGACACGCGTTACAGACAGAGTGTGACAGGGCTGCTCATCGAGAGATCCCAACCCAGCGACACGGGCACGTACGTGTGTGAGGTGTGGAACAGCTACGGCAGTGCTGAGGTGGTCGGCAGGCTGCAGGTGAAAGGTCAGTGTCAAGCCACTTTTCATTGGGAGGGCTTCTTTGAATGGTAATGGTTTTATTTCATTTGAACATGCATCAGATTACAATTGAATGCATCACATTATCAGTTCACAGTTCCACATGTCCAAAAGGAGTAGGAAGAAGCAAAGCTTATTAAATCCTACCCCTCCATCTGGTACTTTTACAATCAGTAACTGCTACATTTGTTCACTTCCTGTTTTCCTAATATAATATTTATTTATTTTTATTTATTTTATTTTTAAAATTTTTTTATTTATTTAATTAATTTCGATTTTTTTTTTATTTTTTGTCATTTTAAAATGTTTTTATTTTTTAAAAGTAATTGTTAGGATATTCGCTGTTACAAATCAGTAGCTGTTACATTTGTTCACTTCCTGCTTTCCTATTATAGTTTAAGTTTTTTATTTTATTTTTATTTTATTTGTTTATGTTTTTTATTTTATTTTATTTTTGTCACGTACCAAAGTACGAGGTGATATGACCATACAATGACATCATGGGTACCATAGTAAGTGTCAATATAGTGATATATATATAGCACATCATGACTGGTTCAAGACTCCTCACCCTTGTATATAATAATAATAATGAATTGTAATAATAATAATGAGTATAATGCTATTATTCGGCCAATAACAAACCGAGTCCTTTTTCCATCGATAATAACCAAAAACAACATAGTTTTAAAGCTTCTTGCCTTGCAGGCATACACAAACGGAAAAACAAACTGCGGGCCACATATGGCTACAGGGCCGCACTTTGGACACACCTTCCGTAAAGTGATAATTTTGTAGAATTGCTGTAATTTGGTACAAGAAATACAACACATGACGTACAGTATACAGTATACATCCATACACTAAATGGACAGTATTTGGACTATTGTACCCCAATAAGCTAAAAATAGAATAATGCATGGAATTAGTCCCCCCTTTTGCATATATCTTATAGTACTCTCTCTTTCTCTGTCTGTAAGACTTTGTACAATACTTTACTTTTTTAACTGTTATGACTTTCAAGTGTTTCCATCGATTTCCACATTTGACCAGTAACCTCTCTAACTTCCAGAGATGCTGAAAGTCGTGGTGAGCCCTCGTAAGGTGAAGGGCAGCGTTGGCAGCCAGGTTTCGCTCTCCTGCGGCGTAACTGGCTCGGAAGAGTACCAGTTGTCTTGGTATCGTAACGGCGAGCTCATCTACCCAAGTAACAGTGTCCGGATGACAGGCCAAAACCGGGAAAACCTTGTTATGGCTGGGATGGCCAAGAGTGATGGAGGAGCGTATCAGTGCTTCGCCAGACATGGGAAGATGTCGGCTCAGGACTTTGTCCAGGTCATATTAGAAGGTCAGAATCCTCCTCATCTAGCATAAATTATTATTTATAATATTCCGGTGCATAAACTGTAGCTTGTGTTAGAATTTTCAAAGATCTTTGATCCTAACATGCCTTTTTCTCTCCGCTTATGCTGCTCAGATGGTACACCAAAGATTCTGGCATCATTTAGCGAAAAGGTCTACAACATCAATGAGTTTGTATCACTGTCATGCACGGTGAAGGGCACCCCGGAGCCCCGGGTGACCTGGACCCTTGATGACGAGCCAGTAATCCGGGATAGTCGCCATCGAATATCCTACTACACCAACTCTGAAGGCCATGTGGTCAGCCACCTCAACATCAGCCAGACCCAGGTCCCGGATGGAGGGGTTTATCGCTGCATCTGCAACAACTCAGCAGGGGCCATTTCCTACCAGGCGCGAATAAACGTAAGAGGTGCTTGTCAGATCAACTCTTCCAACCTACCATCACATATACACATCAACATGTCTTGATTTATTCTGGGAAAATTTGGATTATTAACATTGGGCCGGGGGCTGCACGGCGGTCGAGTGGTTAGCGCAGCTAGTAGACCCGAGTTCAATTCCACCCTCGGCCATCTCTGTGTGGAGTTTGCATGTTCTCCCCGTGCATGCGTGGGTTTTCTCCGGGTACTCCGGTTCCCTCCCACATTCCAAAAACATGCTAGGTTAATTGGCGACTCCTAATTGTCCATACGTAGGTATGAATGTGAGTGTGAATGGTTGTTTGAAGTGCATATGTGCCCTGTGATTGGCTGGCGACCAGCCCAGGGTGTACCACAGCTGTCTTGTTTTGATTTAGAATTGGCCTCTTCATCTAAATGTCCTTATGTTTGTTTGGGCCGACGCATCATGACCGGGACAGTTTTTTAATCTTTTTTTAGTTTATTCATTAATGAAATATGAAATATGTTATTTCATCCCCCTTTGCACAACAAAATACCTTTTTATTTTATTTTATTTTATTTTATTTTATTTTATTTTATTTTATTTTATTTTATTTTATTTTATTTTATTTTATTTTATTTTATTTTATTTTATTTTATTTTATTTTATTTTATTTTATTTAACAATCTTGTCCCTGAGATCCTTTGACAGCTCTTTGGTCTTGCCCATGCTCCATGCTGTTTCTGTGACTGGTGTCTTTTATCCACATAATGAGTTAATGAGACTGACTTGACTTGACTTGACTTTACGTTACCTTTACCTTTACCTTTACCTTTACCTTTACCTTTACCTTTACCTTTACCTTTACCTTTACCTTTACCTTTACCTTTACCTTTACCTTTACCTTTACCTTTACCTTTACCTTTACCTTTACCTTTACCTTTACCTTTACCCCTTTACCTTTAACTTTAACTTTAACTTTAACTTTAACTTTAACTTTAACCCTTTACTTTACTTTACTTTACTTTACTTCCGCTTATCCTCACGAAGCTCGTGGAGGGTGCTGGAGCCTATCCCAGCTGTCTTCGGGCGAGAGGCGGGGTACAGCCTGGACTGGTCGCCAGCCAATTTATTGGGCCTCTCGCCCCAAGACAGCTGGGATAGGCTCCAGCACCCCTGCAACCCTCATGAGGATAAGCGGTAGAAAATGAATGAATGAATGAACATTGCGCCGACCCATCGGGGGCCAGGTCTGGAGGTCTAGAGGAGACACAGCTTCAATTCGCCGCTCCTTCTGTCATCAGTCACCGCTGACAGCATTGTCTTTTGAATGCCGTGCTCCCTCCCTAGCTCCTGCTGATAGGTTTATATCGGGACACCGTTCGGGTGATTTACTGTTCCTCTCGTGGATGACGCTGAAGCTATCTGCTCCCCACAGCGACACGCCTCGCTGGCTTTGCCGTTGTCACGTAGCAGTAATATCGCTTCACTCCCTGTGCCTGGTGCACAGCCGTTAGTGATTGCGTACCGCAGACCGGCCAGATCTGTGCAGCCATTGGTTTAACTTGATTGTGTTCATTCATGCATGATTAAGGCTAAATAGAGCGATCCAGAAGTGACATGCGGTCAAGCGATGAAGATATTTCTCTAAAAGTGCCATTATGGGGGAAAGTACTGTATAATAGCTGTTTCTCACGTCATTGCTTCCTTAATCGTGCTAAAGGGAGTAGCTACATGCAGGATGTACCCGATCTGCAAGCATTACACCGGTAATAGTTAAACAGAAAGAATAACACAGGGAACCTTGGTCTACCGTATTCTTATTATTAGTAAAAAAGGTGAGTTTATGACCGATCGGTTATGCCGACAGCCGCTTATGACAACATGGGGCGTCGAATTAAACGTCTTCTTCTGGCTTGGCTTGTTGCTTATTCTAGCAACAACACAAATAATGTTGCTGCTAGAATAAGTGTTAAAATAAAATTATTAACCTGATGAATAATCATGATATACACAGTATATAATGTTTCTATTCCACCGAATAAATGAGAATTGTCAGAATGAATCAAGGCATGTCAACTTTGTGGTGCATTAAAAACACACAATCCAGCAAACCCCCTGCCTCAAAGTCCTTTTAAGAGGGTTGTCTCTCCAATGTGTCCTTCAAGGGCCTGCCAGCATCAGACCAATGAAAAACCTCACTGCTATCGCTGGGCGGGACATGTACATCCACTGTCGCGTCATCGGCTACCCTTACTACTCCATCAAGTGGTACAAGGACTCCAATTTGCTGCCGTACAACCACCGACAACGGGCCTTTGAGAACAATGGCACCCTGAAGCTTTTTGATGTGCAGAAGGACGTGGATGAAGGGGAATACACGTGCAATGTGCTCGTGCAGCCCCAGCTCTCCACGCACCAGAGCGTCTATGTCACTGTGAAAGGTATGGAATCCACTCACTCACACGTGCATAACACATTAGTCACATCGGCATCGTGTCCGGTGAATCCATCACAATCTGATCAGTCTGAAATGACCAATGTGGTTGTGGCTCTGTTGGATCTTAAGGAGGTTCGAAGAAGAAATGGGAGTGAGACAAAAAGTCAGCTGATCAAAAGTCTTTAAAAGACAAAATCTTGGCAAAAATGTAGATTCAGTGTCATTTTGGGTCAGGTATTCACACTGTAATGATCTCTTGATGGCAAAGGCAAAAAAAAAAGCCTTTGCTTTGAACGCGATGGGATTGTTGAGCTTCATATCAACAGCCTCTCGAAGCACGCCATTGCTGCCGATTATGGATGCAGTGAGACCTGATGGTACAATTGAATGCATCACATAATCACTTCACAGTTCCACATGTCCAAAAGGAGTAGGAAGAAGCAAAGCTTATTAAATCCTACCCCTCCATCTGGTACTTTTACAATCAGTAACTGTTATATTTGTTCACTTCCTGCCTTTTAATATAATATAATAATAATATATAATCTATAATAATAATAATATAATTTAAGTTTTTAATTAATATTTATTATTATTTTATTATTATTTTTTATTAAAAATAATTTAATTTTTTTAATATTATTTATTTATTTATTTATTTATGACATAATGGGTACCATAGTAAGTGTCAATATAGTTATATATATATATATATATATATATATAGCACATCATGACTGGTTCAAGACTCTTCATCCTTGTATTTAGCAAACATCAACTGCTTGTATTGTTTCTTGAATTGGCTCATCGTTGTGCATTGTTTGAGGTCCTTACTCAATCCATTCCATAGTTTGATTCCACATACTGAAATGCTATGGCTTTTTAATGTTGTCCTAGCATATAAGGGTCATGGAACAAAAAGGTCAAGTGATGGATGCAAAAAAATGTCACCTGCACTGAGCAAGACAGGACCCGATTGGATGTCCGCCAAGAGACAGGAATAAGGGTTACTAGTGCCAAGTGCCGTCCAATAACCATCAGACATGTCATTCAATCTCACAAAATTGCCGGTTTGGAATGCACACAGTAGCACCAAACACGGGACATTGAGAGGTGGAAGAAAATTTTATTCTCCGATGAGACAAAAGGTACCTCTGACGGTCCTGATGGCTTCCAACGTAACTATCATGACGAGGAGATCCCAGCTGAGATGTTGCTTTTCATTCAATGGAACAGTGGAGCTTCAGGTTGTGCAGGGCGTCAAACGGCAGATGGTTATGTGGAGATGTTGCAGGGGTCATCACTCATAACTGAAAGGCCCCGATCTGTATGTGCAAAATACATGTATATATTAAGGGCAGCCATAACTGTGATGTGGCCCACAGTGACACCCCTGCAAGTCTATAGGGTCCATTTTAGGACAGTGTTAACTGAACCGGGTTCTTCTGGGTTAAATGTTATCTACATTTTTGTGTTAGCAAAAACAACCTTGTATAAAAAGGCCTTTCACTGATAGCAAAGCACCATCTCCATCATCCCAGCCGCTTTATCTGCTCTCATCAGAATATTTTGCGGTAGTGATAACCTCACACGGCATCAAAATGTTGGATGGGCAACCCCCCTCCACCCTCCTTTTCCTCCCTCTCTCACGCTCTCTGGCGGCTGTTGACGTGCTAACGAGCGTAGAATCACACGGCATAGACAACGCCGCACGGCCTAATTTGCCTCTTGGCTGTTTAGCATTCCACTGCTGCAGAGAGGGAATCCCCAGGAGCCCATTATGCCTATTTTGTTGTGAATTAAATAAGCGTTGAAGTGTCGCTTATTTCAATGTTATTTCAAATCATTAATTTTCATCTGGTTCCCACAAAGACTACAGTGTCCCCGGAGAGTCTACGAGAGCGAGAGGAAATGTTAGATGCAGCTGATTAAGAGGTTATAGAATGATTGATACTGTATAAAAAAGTGTTATAATCTCTTAAGTGGCTTGCTAGAAAAAGACAGATCCAAAATAAATCAACGTTTTGATTGCATGTATAAACCACACTGGCCCCTGAACTGGGGGTCTGACTTTTTAAAGGTTAATAGAATCATTGTGACTAATGACTTGCTTAATTATCATGCATGTGATCCTTGTATTGTAGCCAAGCATCACATAATGGCAACTCTCGTTTTTTTTTTCACAGTCCCTCCCACCATCCACCCATTTGAGTTCCCTCGCTTTTCCATCGGTCAAAGAGTCTTCATCCCGTGTGTGGTTATGTCTGGCGACCAACCCGTCTTCATCACCTGGCAGAAGGACGGTCGGCCAATACCAGCCAGTCTCGGCGTCACTATTGACAACATCGACTTTACCAGCTCTTTGCGCATCTCCAATCTTACGCTCATGCACAACGGCAACTACACATGCATTGCACGCAACCAAGCTGCGGCTGTGGAGCATCAGAGTCAGCTCATTGTTCGAGGTAAGGTGACAAAACAAAAAAATTTATTGTGTAGAAAACAATCCCGTGCTAATTTTTTGATTTTATTTTTAATTGGTCTGTGGGATATTGCAAAACAACAACAATTGGACACCCCTCTGCTAAACTAACCAATAGGAATGTAGCAGTATGCCATAATCACGGTACGGACTTGATCGGTTGAGTCCGTTTTGAGTAGCCAAACAGAATGTTCTGTACCAGAAAGGTTAGCATTGTAATTTTATGTAAGGTAATCAAACATTATCAAGAACGGTATTTTTATAAAAAGAATGACGTTTTGGCTGTCGATTTTGGAAGAAGTAGCAGAATGTGGATGTTTGACTTGCAGTTCCTCCCAAATTTGTGGTGCAACCAAAGGACCAGGATGGCATCTACGGTAAAGCTGTGATTCTGAACTGCTCGGCTGAGGGATATCCTGTTCCTACCATCCAATGGGAGTACTCCAAAGGTAGAAACACAGCCTGGATGTCATGAATGTACAAACATATCATTACATACACAGAGCAGCACCGCATCAGATCTGAGATGAAAAACATCGGCGAGGAAGGTCATTCTTATTTCTGTACTTGTATGAAATAGTACTGCGGGTTGTTGGTCTATTCATGAGATTTGCCATACTTAAAATGAACACCTCAGTCACTAATAATACATACAAGATTACATACAAGAATTACCGTATTTTTCGGACCATAAGTCGCACTTTTTTTCATAGGTTGGCTTGTTTCATTTGTTGGTTGGCTGGTTCCTGCCACTTATACTCCAGAGTGACTTATAAATGAAAAAAGTGTTTATGTTACATAAACACTGGACACCTTCTCTGTTCATGTGCAGCTGAATAACCATTGTGTTAGCATATCTTACACCTATTCAGCCTGTTCTCTATTCTTTTATTGTTAGAACTTGCCTTCCAAGAGGACGTAATGTCTGTTTTGGTCAAGTAGTTTATAGAATAAATTACCCGCAAAAAATGCGACTTATAGTTTTTTTCTACCTAATTATGCATTTTTGGCTTGTGCGACTTATACACCGGAGCGACATATAGTCCAGAAAATAAAGTAATCGACTGAAAAAATAATCGTTATCGTCCAAATATCGTATTTTCCGGACTATAAGTTGCATTTTTTTTCCTAGGTTGGCTGTTCCTGCGACTTATACTCCAGAGCGACTTATAAATGAAAAAAGTGTTTATGTTACATAAACACTGGACACCTTCTCTGTTTATGTTTATTTTTTGTGTAGCTGAATAACCATTGTGTTAGCATATCTTACACCTATTCAGCCTGTTCTCTTTTATTATTGTTAGAACTTGCCTTCCAAGAGGACGTAATGTCTGTTTTGGTCAAGTAGTTTGTAAAATAAATTACCCGCAAAAAATACGACTTATACTCCAGTGCGACTTTTTGATATTTCCGAAAATACAGTAAATGCCACAAAATGTACAAAAACAAAACACCACTAACAAGTTGATGTACTTTCTTCCTACATACTAGGTGCCGGGGTCCCTCAGTTCAAACCAATTGCCCTCAACTCCGGTTTTCGGATCGAGGTCCTGGTCAACGGCTCTCTACTCATCAAACACGTGCTGGAAGAAGACAGTGGCTTCTATCTTTGTCGAGTCAGCAACGACGTCGGGGCGGATGTCAGCAAGTCCATGTATCTTAATGTTAAAAGTAAGTCATGTGTGTCACCTTTTCTCTCTGTGAATCTGACCTATAGTTCTTTTTTTTGGCTAAATATTGTTATGATAATGGTTTAATTTCATTTGATCACATTACAATTGAGTGCATCACATAATCAGTTCACAGTTCCACATGTCCAAAAGGAGTAGGAAGAAGCAAAGCTTATTAAATCCTACCCCTCCATCTGGTACTTTTACAATCAGTAACTGTTACATTTTTTGTTGTGCTTTTTCTGTATTTCACCCAAATTGGGGTGGTATAGGTCTTATACCATGTCCTGTACTACAGGTGTCAAACTTAAGATCCGGGGGCCAGATTCGGCACGCAATATCTTATTATATGGCCCTGCAAAAAGCCTGGAAAAAAAAAATCCAATAAAATACCCTTTTTAACTTCTTAAAAATTATCTTATAATTCAGAAAATGTTATAATAATATACAATTATTAGTATTTTATTTGGTATTTTTTTTAATTAAATTAAAATTAATAATTGTACAAATTATACAATGGTTAGTTGTATAATGAAATTACTGCTTGGAACCTGATTTTTATGGTAATGTTAATGGTAATTAATGTTAATTGAATGCATCACATAATCAGTTCACAGTTCCACATGTCCAAAAGGAGTAGGAAGAAGCAAAGCTTATTAAATCCTACCCCTCCATCTGGTACTTTTACAATCAGTAACTGTTACATTTGTTCACTTCCTGCTTTCCATAATACAGTTTAAGTTTTTTTTTTGTTTGTTTGTTTTTAAATAATGTACCTCATACCGAAGTACGAGGTGATATTTCCATTCTGTCGTCTTTCAATCATGCTAACTAGTAACTGTCAGCCCACTAGCACGGTACTTTCTCTCATGATGTTCAATGTCCGCTTTGTGCCTCAGAGCAAAGGTTGTTAATTTCCGCTGCTGTGTGTGTGTGTGTGTGTGTGATCGTTGCTACCGGGGCGTTGGGGTTTTGGCTCTGGTTTTGATCAACCACTGCGAGACGAGGCTTATGCCCCCTTGGCTCTTATCAAGTGACAGCAGAGTACTCCCCCGCTGAGCTTCACGCTCTGTCTGCCAGCTGAACAACAGTCAACCATCTTTTGGACCGTTCCTGTCTGAAACATCACACATTGATTCACTGCTATTTACAGTCAAATATATTAATACATAGTAGTTTTTTTTCTTAGTTACAACATCATTTGTGATGACTTTTGCATAGTACTGTAGTACTGTACAGTATATACTAGATGTGTACGTGTCAGCAGTCCCTCTGGAGCAATCTGTGCTCTTGAGGAGGCAGGTTGTTGTTGTGATACTTGTGTTATCCTGATCTGCACCCCCATTGCTCCCTGTAGTAATCAGAGTCTTCTCGGGCCCCCGGAGAGCCACACCTCATCCCCTACCTTATGTGTGTATGTGCATGTGTGTGTGTGTGGAAAGAAACACAGCTTGTTAACCGCCTTCTTTTGTTGCTAAAAACACGCAACACTCAACTGTTTGTTTGCGGTTGTAATATTCGTCACCGTTATAGTATATTCTGTACACACTGTACTGCGCTTATGTTGTTTATCCAGGACAGCCGGCACCGTTTGAGCAGCTACTTAAGAGGCTTAGGAGGCCAATTAGAGAAGCACGCAGGCTGACGCATGCTAAAGTACTCACGTGACGGATAGTATGATCTTCGCTTTGTATTATTGGCTGCCCAAAGTGTGGCTTCATGAGAAAACAAACACTACAGAATCTATAATGGGGTTTTAATGAGATGCACAGGGGGTGTATTATTCGGTAAAGGTCATGTGACACAGGTGAGCAAGTATTTGCGCACATGTGTTTGTGAAAGGAACTATTATAAAAGAATAATGGCACAGCCACTCATCTTTACCTAAATGAATTGCTGCTATAGCGATGTCCTAGCTTGGCGCTTGAGTATTTGTTCCTCGGCTATAATATGGCATCATAATACACTATGCATCATTCTGGCATGGACACTAACAACAGCATAGGCTGCATACATTTACCGCACTGGGATTCACACGCTCATTCCTGCTGTTTTTATTTTCCCTCTTAAGTATCAAACAGCTTCTTATGCAACTAATAATCCATTACAAATGATTTTTATGTGCTTCCTCGTCAAGCATCCTTACCTCCAGTCAATTCATTACCAATCCGCATTGGATGCTATCAGACAGCAAGTGAGTGTTTATCAGTGCCAATTAAGAGCAATCAAGGTAATTAGGCATCATAATGTCACTAGATACAGCAATGAGGGCAGAGGACATAATGAGGTGTCTATGAAGAGAAGCGCTAAATGGCCGTGTGGTCATTGAACAGCACCCTTCAGAAAAACAGAAGCAGCGCCCTTTTGGTATGATCTGTATCTCTTTCATCGTCTTTACTCGTCCGGGTCCTCGTCCGTGCAAGCCGCCTTCCAGCTCCTGCGCGCGAGGCCCGCCCCCTTCTCCAGGCATACATTTCCTCTCATGCTCCATGTCCAAGCCAAATTGTGCAGCTAAGGAAATTATTTCAGTACATTGCAGACGGCCAGTGAACTAGTCAGCTCTGCACATACTCCTCCCCCCCCCCCCACCACCACCACCACCACCGACCCCCCCATATCCTGGCCAGCTCATCCCCAGCTCCCACTTACAGAGTGCCTGCAGGGCGGGGAGCTACACTCATCTCTGCTCGTCTTCTCTCTCGCCCCATGGAGCCCACCGTGCCCTGTGGCCAACACTAGTGTCCAATGCCGTCCGATTTCAGTGTGCTCCAAACATAGCTGATAACATTATTATTGAAATCCATTTTGAGTCCATTTTGTGTACAACAGAGGTCAAAGATTGGTCAGTAGGAACAGCATAAAGTAGAAAAAGCAAACCTGGTAGAAGAAGACCAGGTTGTCCATGCTTTGGGTTTTCTCTAATGCACACATTCATTCATTTTCTACCGCTTTTCCTCACGAGGGTCGCGGGGGGTGCTGGAGCCTATCCCAGCTGTATTCGGGCAAGAGGTGGGGTACAGCCTGGACTGTACAGGGCACATATAGACAAACAACCATTCACACTCACATTCATACCTATGGACAATTTTCAGTCGCCAATTAACCAGTGGCTAATAGTCTAAAAATAAAGAATTCATTTCAAGAAATGCTGCAAATGTTTGACAGACAGTATGAATGGCCTGCAAGAAAACACGTGTCACAAATGGC
The DNA here is from genome assembly GCF_037039965.1 of Doryrhamphus excisus. Taxonomy (NCBI): domain Eukaryota; kingdom Metazoa; phylum Chordata; class Actinopteri; order Syngnathiformes; family Syngnathidae; genus Doryrhamphus; species Doryrhamphus excisus. Next base: position 7,010,136 of record NC_136377.1, on the reverse strand, counting down.
AATTCCACAACTTCACAGAGTGAACGATGATAGTGCAATATTTCCTTTACTATATCATGATATGGTATCATAATTTTTGGACTATTAATATTAATATATTTTGTGGCCGTATTCAACCACAAAACAGTAACTCATTCATTCATTTTCAAACAAACATTCACACTCACATTCATACCTATGGATAATTTGGAGTCGCTATTAACCTAGCATGTTTTTGGAATGTGGGAGGAAAAACGCAGTACCTGGAGAAAACCCACGCATGCACGGGGAGAACATGCAAACTCCACAAAGAGATGGCCGAGGGTGGAATTGAACCTAGCTGTGAGGTCTGCGCGCTAACCACTCGACCGCCGTGCGGCCTAATGCACACATATACATACAAATATGTCTTAAAACCAACCAGGCTTTACCATGATTATGATTGACTGCAACATGTAGTTCATGCAGCTCTTGTGCAACACAAAATCATCCGCATGGAGCAATGGGAAAATCCAATAAACTGAGTGAAAATGCCAGAAAGAGACTGCTGTCCACAGTGGAGACAGTTTTACTCCATTTGACTAAAGGATGCACATAAATTAACTAATTACACTAATTATTAAGAAATCTGTTTGCCGGACTTGAGGTGAGACTTTCAAACCTAAACAACCGCAAAGCATGGCAGTGGCGACATCATAATCGAGGGGCTGTTTTGGTTTTAGAGTATACAGACCGGTGCATAAGAGGAAGCAAGAGAGGGAGATGAGGTAGCGGGAGAGAGGAGTGCAGAGACTGCCCAATTCTGGTTGGCATGGCAACCTGGCCAGGTGAAAGGAAGCCTGGGAGTGAGGAGGGAGTCGGTGGGGATGGGGGTGTTGTCTCGTGAGAGTAGCCAATCAGCAGCCGGCTCATCTGAATCCCCTGCAGGCTTAGTGTATCATCACTGCCCTCTGGGCGGCTGTGGAGGAACAGTGTTCTATAAACACACATTGGGAGAAAGAAAAAAAAAGTGTTTTGTTTTTGCTTTGGATGTGGAATTAAAATGGCTTTTTGATTTATTTATGTTGACATGAAATGCCTACTGCCACACACAGCAGTACTATATATATATTTTATTATAATTATATTTTATTATATATATTATTATATTTTATAATAATATTTAATTATATTATATTTTGTCAACCTCCTACATGTAAATGCTTGTAGTTTGACTGGTTTTCTGTTGCCCTAAAATGACTTTGGTTGGGCTTTTAGCTGAAGCTTTTCTGGTTACATGGATGTATAGCATGTGTATAATGATACAAACATCACCTTTGATTTGATGTCTATCTATTTATCCTCCACATTATTTTTTTTATTATTATTTATATATATATATATATATATATATATATATTCTCCACATTATTATGATTACTAATTATTGATATACATATATATATTTGTTTAATATGTATTTATATTTATTATTATTTATCTTCTTTTATCTCTGGTATTATATGGGAACCAGACATTTGTGTATTTATTCTCCTCATTATTATTATTTATATATATATATTTTATACATAATAATATATTATATATATTTATATATAATTTTGTATATATTTATATATAATAATCTATTTATTCTCCACATTATTATTATTATTTTTATATTTATTTTAATATATATTTTTATTTATTATTATTTATCTTCTTTTAGCTCTGGTATTATATGGGAGCCAGACATTTGTGTATTTATTCTCCACATTTTTATTATTTATTATATATGTATATATACATTTTATTTATTTATTTATTTATTTATTATATATATTTATATTTATTATTATTTATCTTCTTTTATCTCTGGTATTATACGGGAGCCAGACATTTGTGCAATGACAATAAAGGAAGTCTATGTATTTACCTATCTACCTATCAGTGACCATAGAAAGACAACCACGCTGCCCCACCTTTACTGAGAGCTGGAGGCTTTAAAAGATGACAAAGAAATCTAAAATTCCATGCAGTTTTAATAGATTTTTTTTTCTCTTTGATGCTGAAATCCATTTGGTATTTACAGTGCAGACATCTTGTTTTCCACTGCATAGTAGCCAAGCTGCTTCCACCCTGTGCTGTTTGTCACCTCGCGGTGTGTTCCGACGTTCCAGGAGTGTCAACAACATTGGCAAAATGGGAGTAGCTCCGCTCTGAAATGATAACATTTACGCACAACCCGAGCTGTGATATTTTTCCCCAATGTCTTCTCTAAATGCAACTTGCTGAAAATTCAAGCGTGTCATGTAAAATAAAACTGCGTTCTTTCTGTTGGACGTGTCCCAGACGGAGTAAATAAGAGATGAGGCTTAAATGTTTGCAAGCTCTTGCCTGACACTACTCATCACATCACTGGAATCATGCTTTGCGTGTGTGTGTGTATGTGTGTGTGTTTGTGTGTAAGCTTGTGTGTACATCTGGATGACTATCCGGGGAATGGAGAGCTGCTCCTGTGTGAGCGATATTGCCGGTGTGTATTTCGAAGGTTGATTGTACCTTTTTGGCACCTCACATACAAGATCCATGCCAAAAGAGCTTGTTCCATGAAATGACTACTAAAAGGAATCAGCCATTTTACAGGAAAATTGCTTAAAATGCATTGTGGCTACCTCCATTGTGATTATGTGTTGTCTTATTCGTTTTTGGCTTAGTTCCCGCCATGATCACATCCTACCCCAACACCACGCTGGCCACACAAGGTGAGGAGAAGAAAATGAGCTGCACGGCTCACGGTGAGAAGCCCATCATGGTACGCTGGGAGAAAGAGGAACGGATCATCAACCCTGAGACCAGCCGCTATGTAGTTACAGTCAAGGAGGTGGGAGATGAAGTCATCTCCACCCTGCAGGTAAGGAAAGGTTCATGCATATGAATAGAAAACATATGGCTCATGTTTTGTGTTGGTTTTTGTTTTCTCGGGCAGCTGTGACTACAGATGTAGTTTACCACAGTATACACTAATTACTTTTTTATAGGGTATGTAGTCTTTTTGGTGTACCAGCCTGTTTTTAACGTGTACTCAGAAACTTTGTCAAATGGACCTGATCATGTTACTGTGCCTTTCACCCATTTTTCTTCTGGAAATCTCGGTGCATCTGGCAACCATCCCTTCTGTCTAGAGCTGTCTTTTATCATCTTTGACTGATGGACTGATGGTGGATTAATAAATGCTGCGCAGATGATAAGCGAAACATCTTCTAAGACACCGTGAAAAGTCCATTTCCTATTAAGTCAACGCCATGAGAACAAAATATGTGTTGTTCTTGTGAAAAAGTCAACAACAGGAATTAGTGATTTATACTTACTTACTTATTACACTATTTGGTGTGGTGCGTTTGGTCCGTCAGAAAACAAAAACATTGTTTGGGAATTGAAAATATATCAACATGAACATTCTGACATTGGTTTCAATTAGTTGAGGGAGTAGTCTAAAACCAAGGCGGAATAAAAAATAATATGTTTTATAAATAAAATAAAAAACATTTAAAAATTCATGCATTCATACAATTATTGTTAGGACCAGTGGCATCATTAGGCCTATTTTAGGGGGGCTTCAGTTTTAAAATGTTTTTTTTATAGATTTTTTTTGTGTGATGTTATTTTTTACAAAAAAAATCTCTTGTCTTTTTTTTGTGTGATGTTATTTTAAAATATCTATTAAATATATTTAAAAATAAAATCTCATTTTATTTTTATATTTTATATTTTATATTTTATATTTTATATTTTATATTTTATATTTTATATTTTATATTTTATATTTTATATTTTATATTTTATATTTTATATTTTATATTTTATATTTTATATTTTATATTTTATATTTTATATTTTATATTTTATATTTTATATTATACGGCAAAAGCAGGCTACTACTAAATCTGAACAAAAGTGGGAAAGTTACGTATATCCCGGTTCTTGTTCCTTATTTGTTTTTTTGTTTTTTTTTTTAAACATCTACTACATTCATTCATATCCCGTGCATCTCCAAGGGGCTAAGCCCCCCCACCCTGTCCTCAGAACCTAGTGACGCCCCTGGTTAGCACGTTTCATTGGCCATAAACTGGTTGTGGTTCACCCATCAGATCATGCCCACAGTCAGAGAGGACTCAGGATTTTTCTCCTGCCATGCCATCAACTCCTTCGGTGAAGACAGAGGAATCATCCAGCTCACAGTACAAGGTATTTACCCTCATCTAATGCTGGAAAATGTACAGTGGAAATCTATATGAGCAATGGCGAACAACAGTCCAAGTCCAAATTTATTTGTGGCATACCCCGCCCCCCAAATGTGTGATTTATTTGCATGGTGTACCCTACTCTTTGCAGAGCCCCCAGATCCACCAGAGGTGGAGATCAGAGAAGTGAAAGACCGAACCATTGCCCTGCGTTGGACCATGGGATTTGACGGCAACAGCCCCATCACCGGCTTCGACATTGAAAGCAAGAACAAATCAGGTTGGGGAAAAATATAGTTATGTTGTCACAGCTCGATCAAACATCTCCACGTGTGGTCAGCAGTGAATCATCGCCGCATTCACAAATACGACCGATCCAGGTCCTTAAACTGATACCCTCCCCTTTTTGACAGCCTCCTGGGACACCGCTCAGAAGACCAAAGATGTCTCACCTCAGCTCAACCAGGCCACCATCATCGACCTACACCCCTCCTCCACCTACAACATCCGCATGTTTGCCAAGAACCTCATCGGAAAGAGTGAGGCCAGCAATGAGCTCACCATCACCACTGATGAAGCAGGTGATATATCGCACGTTTCAAATCCACTTCCTTGGTGAACGGTCCACTTGAAACAAGCACCACAGGAAATATATGTTGTATTATTACCAAAATTCCCACAAATTCTGTAATTCTGCATTTTTCCATCACAACATTCCCATTGTAAACAAATAACTTGAAATTTCTTAACCGATTTAACCATTCCAACATGAAATTCCCACTTTTCCGGGAATTCCAAATTTTTACCTACAGTATTTCAATTTGGGGCTGCACGGCGGACGAGTGGTTAGCGCACAGACCTGAAAGCTAGGAGACCCCAAGTTCAATCCCAACCTTGGCCATCTCTGTGTGGAGTTTGCATGTTCTCCCCGTGCATGCGTGGGTTTTCTCCGGGTATTCCGGTTTCCTCCCACATTCCAAAAACATGCTAGGTTAATTGGCGACTCCAAATTGTCCATAGGTATGAATGTGAGTGTGAATGGTTGTTTGTCTATATGTGCCCTGTGATTGGCTGGCTACCAGTCCAGGGTGCACCCCACCTCTCGCCTGAAGACAGCTGGGATAGGCTCCAGCACCCCATGCGACCCTAGTGAGGATAAGTGGTAGTAAAATGAATGAATGAATGAATGAATAATTTGAGTGTTAAGTTGCTGTGTGATGAATTTAGTGATGTTAGTAATGTGTTCTTTGAAAGATGACACAGTGTGTCAGACTGTTGACCTCTTGAGATTTTCGATGGGTTGACAATTTTTTGACTCCAATTTTTTTTACTCCAAATTGTCCATAGGTATGAATGTGAGTGTGAATGGTTGTTTGTCTATATGTGCCCTGTGATTGGCTGGCTGGCCACCAGTCCAGGGTGTCGCCAGTCCGCCTCTCGCCCGAAGTCAGCTGGGATAGGCTCCAGCACCCCATGCAACCCTAGTGATGATAAGTGGTAGTAAAATGAATGAATGAATTTCAGTTTAGGTTCAGCTCCTTAGCATTCACATGCAAAATTCTCCCAAAATTTCAATTTTCTTGTCCACCCCAGTTTGCACTGCTCGCGAGAAGGTTACTGCTTGTGACGTCGACAAAAAGATCCAAATGCAGACAGAAAGACAGACAAGAAGCCAAAGGAGGGACGTGTTGATGGGGTCAATTCATTAGCATCACAGTGACATCAGCCCCATTGGCTCTGGCATTATTGAACACACGCTGACCCTGCACTAAAAGCAAAACTTTTCAATTAGCGGCCTCAGTAGTAAATGTCACACAATGGTCAATAGAGTCAGTCTGGACCCCTTTCTGCAAATTAGCCCCTGATCCATTCATCTCCCCCCGCACAGCACTTCTACTCACCCCCGGCTCTTCCCCTTTTTAAAGACACCCATCACATTTGTGCTAACAGCCAGGTCCACATGCACTTAAAACATTCAGTATTTGTCTTTGGAGACAGCTTTTTGTTAATGAACTCAGCGGGTTATAAATCTGTCCTCAGCTCCTGACGGACCTCCTCAGGATGTGCAGCTAGAAGCTCTCTCTTCTCAGAGCATCAAAGTTTCCTGGAGGGTAAGTTATTCCAGGTGGTCCTCGGATTACAAAACCAGCTCCACTACACTCCCACATATGTGTAAACAAAGGTTTCTGAACATTTATCATATGATTAACTGCCAGGCCTTTTTCTCCTCTGCAAGGCACCCAAGAAGCATCTCCAGAACGGAGCAATCAGAGGCTACCAGGTGGGCTACAGGGAATACAGCTCAGGTGGAAACTACCAGTTCAGCGTAATCAGTGTGGAAACAACGGGAGACAATGCAGAGAGCCTGGTATTGGACAACCTCAAGAAGTTCACCCAGTACGGGGTGGTGGTGCAGGCCAGCAACAGCGCAGGAACCGGGCCGTCTTCTACAGAGGTAGCTGCCACGACACTGGAGGATGGTAAGAAAAACACCCACTCAACCTCAATGCTTAAAAAATAAATAAATACATCAAATTTTATGTCAATTGATATCAATTACGGGAATTTTTACGGAGGTTATTTTAGTTTGAAGTTTTAATAATAATAATAGATTCTTTTTTTATTGTTTATTGTTAATTGTTATTTTTTTTTTTTTTTTTTTTTTTTAAATTTGGGTGGATTCAAATTATACTGCACTTTTCATTCTTCAGAATCACAAAGTGCTTCACAGGAAAAATGAATGAAAAAGAGTTTATTTTTATTTTTATTTTTATTTTTATTTTTATTTTTATTTTTATTTTTATTTTTATTTTTATTTTTATTTTTATTTTTATTTTTATTTTTATTTTTATTTTTATTTTTATTTTTATTTTTATTTTTATTTTTATTTTTATTTTTATTTTTATTTTTATTTTTATTTTTATTTAATTTGGATGGATTCAAATTCTAATGCACTTTCCATTCTTCAGAATCACAAAGTGCTTCACAGGAAAAAATTATTTAAAAAAAGAAAAAAAATACAGTTAGAAATCTTACAATTTTTCATGTTTTGTTATTTGTTGCAAGCCGTCCAACATTGTTCGATAGTCTTTGAACCCACCATCTAAATTTCTCCCATGGTAACTCTGTATACATGAGAATATATACAGGAGAATATGAGAATATACAGGAGAATTTTGGAATATTCCACTTGTTAGTACATAGATAATACAAATTCTGTGGGTTGTTTATGAACAAGGCAATGCAACTGATGCTGTTATGATTTCCAAAGAGGCTGACAGTGTGTGAGGGGACTTCAAAATGATCTTATATCACACCCTAGTGGGGATTACTGGGTACTGCTGCATGCTATATCTCCACTCCTGTTGTGGAATAGAAATGAAACCCACTAATCCAGTCTAGTTCATCGTCTCATTCTCACCTCTTTTGTTTCTTTCTCAGTTCCAAGTCGTCCTCCAGAGAACGTCCAAGCCATGGCTACATTTCCAGAGGTCATCTCTCTGTCCTGGTTGACCCCTCCTAAAGATGCGTTGAATGGCAACCTGCTGGGTTTCAGGGTTATCTACTGGGCCAACCTGCCTGATGGAGGTACATTTATACTTGCTTCCATTTTATTGTCTTATATAGAAATATGAAATCCGGACTAAAAGCGGGTCACGTGTGATTCCTGAACATTCTCCGGATTGCAGCAGTATATTTAGAAGCTGGCCTGTCCCGGTCTTAGTCTTAGTGTGACTCAGTTGTTTTTATTCAAGTTATTTTAGCATATGCTTGAAAATTGCTATGAGCTAAAGACGGTGCGATGCTGAGTCAGCAGGGATGTTAAGCGATGCCGGTGAGTAAGACGTCGCTCGGAGTCACCCCAGGTGCATTGGTGCAAGGAATCCTTTCTTTTTGCAGACATTGATAAAAGCCTGTGTCCAGCCGCTGACACGGGACGACATGCGACGCCTTTGTCGCATGCTGTGTTTGCGTGAGTGTGATTGGTTGTGACAGCATAATTACCTTTGACCCCTGCTCTGTCGCATCATATTGGCCTGCATGTTGAACATGAGTGCTTAAGGACTCGACAGCCATGAAGAGTTTGCATGGAAACAGTCTGTGATCTGAGTGGGTGAGTGCTAAAAAAAAAAAAAAAACTATGTCAGTACTATTTTTGGTTTGTTTATAATATATCCATGGCTGTAACTCAGTCAATGTGGATATGTATGTGTACTTTTGACCAAAAAAACACCCCCACCACAAGCTCTTTGCTCTCTAAAGGTTTGTTAGTTGTAAAAATCCTCCCCCTTAGGACGCTAAGTGGGTTTCGAATAGAGGATAAGGGAATCTTAAAGAACCAAATCATAAAACGAGAACCAGATTATTTATTCCTGACAACAATACCTAATACAGACGTCCGGGCTTATCTGCAGTCCCTGTATGCCTACAAGTAAGCGGGTCTTATTACAGCGCAGCTGCAAATAAGCACCCTTCCTTTCCCTGCCCGGCCTTTTATACACTCAAGATTGTGTAAGAGGCTGGAGTCCTGGACCAATCAGCTTTCGCCACTGCCCTTGCTTGAACCGCTTTCCTTTGTTCTCTGGGGCATCAAGGCATCTTTTCCTTTGTTCGCAGGGGCATCAAGGCATCTTTTCCTTTCCAGGAGCATCAAGGCATCTGGAACATTCTGCTTTTCCTTTGTTGCAAAGCAAGCTGTCATATGCGTACCCGATGTTTCCACCTTAACTGTCAGTTTTCACGTTAGTCCCTTTTTTTGTGTGGGTACGTGTATAAGTAGCTTTTATACAGAGACTATGTGTTTGCTTTTATCTTTAGCTAGCAAAATTGAGCAAATACCTTCACTTTCAACAAGATGGTTGCTCCTCACATGATTACTTTGTATGGTCATATAATCACACTGCTTATTTGCAGCTGCGCTGTAATAAGACCCGCTTACTTGTAGGCATACAGGGACTCCAGATTGGTCGTGAGAGGCCAGAAGACATAAAAGATGAAGTACTTCTATTTAATCTGTGAAGACAAGTTAAAAGTTGGATGGAAACAGAGATACGGTCTGACCAGTGTCGCCATGACATATCAATAATTTAGACGCTGACAGCAGAGGTTAGCGGGTTGCCAGACAAGGCCTGCCACCCCTCTAGACCTTGGATACTTGCTTGCTTACATTTTCTGATTGAATTTGACATCCAATTGAAGACTGGTTTGGACGTAATATTTATTTATGGCCAAACCAGCTCGGGTTTGGACCCATCTTCACTGAAGAGCTGGATTTGACTTGTCTTTGTCTCTCCACAGAGCTTGGAGAGATCAGTAACGTGACAACTTCCAAGCCCTCGCTGGAGCTGGATGGCCTGGAGAAGTACACCAACTACAGCATCCAGGTGTTAGCCTTCACTCGAGCAGGCGACGGAGTTCGCAGCGAACAGATTTATATCCGCACCAAGGAGGATGGTAGGCGGTTCTCAGACCATCACTTTTCTTGAGTTGACTTTGTGGTCATTTAATAATTGCATTGATTGTGATTTTAATGCAAGCAGTAAATCAGTATAGTCTAAATTGGTAATGGTAATGGTAATGGTTTAATTTCATTTGAATGCATCACATAATCAGTTCACAGTTCCACATGTCCAAAAGGAGTAGGAAGAAGCAAAGCTTATTAAATCCTACTCCTCCATCTGGTACTTTTACAATCAGTAACTGTTACATTTGCTCACTTCCTGCTTTCCTAATATAGTTAATTTTTTATAGTATAGTGTTATTATTATTATGTTTTAATTTTTTTATTAAAAAATATTAATTAAAAAATTATTAAATTTTTGTAATTTATTTTTATTTTTTTGGTCACATATGATATGACCATACAATGACATAATGGGTACCATAGTAACTGTCAATATAGTGATATTATAGTATAGTGTTGTTATTATTATTGTTTAAAAAAAAATTATTATTACATTTTTTAATTATTTATTTATTTGTTGTCACATATGATATGACCATACAATGACATAATGCGTACCATAGAAACTGTCAATATAGTGATATTATAGTATAGTGTTGTTATTATTATTGTTTAAAAAAATTATTATTACATTTTTTAATTATTTATTTATTTGTTGTCACGTATGATATGACCATACAATGACATAATGGGTACCATAGTAACTGTCAATATAGTGATATATATATATATATATAGCACATCATGACTGGTTCAAGACTCTTCATCCTTGTATTTAGCAAACATCAACTGCTTATATTGTTTCTTGAATCGACTCATCGTTGTGCATTGTTTGTACATTGTTGTCTATCCTATTAAAATTGTTAAATGACAAAAAAAAACTAAGCAATATCCTGGGATAGTTACATCATAACCATTCCAAGAAGTTTTCCCATAAAGTGTTATCATCTTATGGGTTGAATATTGCTGAAGTAAGAATGTTTTTGTATTCTAGTTCCTGGTCCTCCTGGCGGTGTGAAGGCAGCGGCTGCTTCCAACTCTGTGGTGTTTGTGTCCTGGCTTCCTCCTGTCAAAGTGAACGGCATCATCAGGAAATATACTGTTTTCTGCTCCAATCCGCATCCCACGGTAATAACACATACGTTGTAGTACCGGTAGTATAGCCGTTGGTGGTGGACATTGTTAAGAGGCATTTGGATTCTTCCTGTTTGTTGTCGCCTGCAGCAAAATAAAGAATGTCACAACAAGAACATGTATTGGTGTTCACGACATTGGTGCCATAAAGGAGTATTTTTCGACACTTAGGTCAGCAGTGAATTTGAGGCAGCCCCGGATGTGTTTTTCTACCGCATCCCCAACCTGAGCCGGAACCGACAATACAGCATTTGGGTGGTTGCTGTCACTGCTGCAGGCCGTGGAAATGCCAGCGAGATCATCACTGTGAAACCCATGGCGGAAGGTGAGTGGATCTTTTGCAGGTTTCAAATGAGTGCAGCTTCGAAAAAACTCAAAATGTTTCAATGTTGAGACTATTCCACTATTGGATTCCAATAAGTCTTATTTTACTATCAATCACAGTCATATACATTTTTACATAGAATGTATATGTTTAGGTTGCACGGTGGTCGAGTGCTTAGCGCGCAGACCTCACTGCTTGATTCCACCCTCTGCCATCTCAGTGTGGAGTTTGCATGTTCTCTCCGTGCATGCGTGGGTTTTCTCCGGGTACTCCAGTTTCCTCCCACATTCCAAAAACATGCTAGGTTAATTGGCGACTCCAAATTGTCCATAGGTATGAATGTGAGTGTGAATGGTTGTTTGTCTATACGTGCCCTATGATTGGCTGGCCACCAGTCCAGGATTAAGCAGTAGAAAATGAATGAATGAATTAATCATTTGAGTGTTAAGTGTTGCACAGTACACAGAAGTAGACCACAAACGTGAAGCCATGCAAGAAGCGATGTCACAGCGGGTGCAAACAAATGCTCCTAACCTTTGCTGTGATCCTGTCTGCGCTACATATTCTTAGCTAGTCGGATAAGATCACAGATGCAGATAAACCTGAAGATGTCAGGACCCGTGGGTCTTATCATCATCGCCTTCAGGTCCTTTCTGAAGTGTCGGTAGTGGAAGGAGAGGAGGGAGATATGCATCACATGATGTAGGGAGAATAATGGACAGTAAAAGTGATGAAGTGTTTTAGGCTCCCGACTAAAATGCCATCTTACTGTGTGTTGGCAATATAGTGATATTGTAGTATAGTGTTGTTATTATTATCATTTTTAAAATTGTTAAAAAAAAATTAAAAATTATTTTAAAAAAGTATTTCATTTCTGATTTTTTATTTTTTGTCACATATGATATGACCACACAATGACATAATGTGTACCATAGTAACTGTCAATACAGTGATAGTATAGTATAGTGTTATTATTTTTTTATTTAAAAAATGTTTTTCAATAAAAAAATATATATTTAATTTTTTTTATTTATTTATTTTTTTATCATATATGATATGACCATACAATGACATAATGGCTACCATAGTAACTGTCAATATAGTGATATTATAGTATAGTATAGTGTTATTATAATTTTTTTTATTAATTTTTTTTCATAAAAAAATTATAACATTTGTTTATTTTTATTTTATTTTTTTTGTCACCTATGATATGACCATAAAATGACACAATGTGTACCATAGTAACTGTCAACATAGTGATATTATAGTATAGTATAGTGTTATTATTTTTTATTTTATTTTTTTTTTTACATTTTTTTTAATTAAAAAAATATATTAATTTTTTAAATTTACTATTTATTTATTATTTATTTTTTGTCACGTTAAAACATTTTGCCTTTATTTATTTTGCAGCTCCGGCATGCATCTTGACCTTCAACAGGACAGTCACAACACCCTGGATGAGAGACATTGTGCTGCCTTGCAAGGCGGTGGGTGATCCGTCTCCAACAATCAAATGGCTGAAGGAGATGTGAGTGTCGCTTTAACCGTGGATGAAAGCATCCCTTCTCGTCGCTCAGACGTATAGTGGTATGATCACTGACCTCGCACATATGTGTTGCAGCAACGGAACCCCTGCACCCGTCGTGATTGACAGCCGGCGCAGTGTTCATGGTAACGGCAGCCTTGTGATTCGCACCGTGAAAGCGGAGGACTCGGGGAACTACACTTGTGTGGCCAGTAATAGCTTCGGCTCCGATAAGATCGTCCTCAACCTGCAGGTTCAAGGTAGGAAAAGCAGCACATAAAAAGGACAAAAATACCAAATAAAAGACCAGGATGTTTTTGTTGTTGTCTGTCAAGGACTATTACATGTCATTTGAAATGCATGATGGTTGTAAAAGGGTTACTTCATTCCATCCAAACTCCAAATCTCATCATCTTGGAGTTACTGAAATGATCTTCCCAGTGGTTATACTGGGACAATGGTTGTACAACAATCCGAGGATCTCCTTTAACGTTCTACCAGAATTTTGCTTGTAGATTTTGCAGGACACACATGATAAGTTAACTTGTTGCATACTTCTTACTACTGTAAATGCTTCACTGGTATATAAACTGCACCCACTGAATTGAATATAAAATATTGGCTAGTGCGGCAATGCCACCTCTCTTCACCAGAGGGAGCCACAGAGCCTGGAGCCAATGGGAAAAACCTTATGGAAAAACTTTCAAATGTTTTAACTCATATTGGTACATGTTTGTATATTTGTCATGTACATCATTTGAGTGAGACTGCACGGCGGTCGAGTGCTTAGCGCGCAGGCCTCACAGCTAGGAGACCAGGGTTCAATTCCACCCTCTGTGTGGAGTTTGCATGTTCTCCCCGTGCATGCGTGGGTTTTCTCCGGGTACTCCGGTTTCCTCCCACATTCCAAAAACATGCTAGGTTAATTGGCGACTCCAAATTGTCCATAGGTATGAATGTGAGTGTGAATGGTTGTTTGTCTATATGTGCCCTGTGATTGGCTGGCGATCAGTCCAGGGTGTACCTCACCTCTCGCCCGAAGACAGCCGGGATAGGCTCCAGCACCCCATGCGACCCTAGTGAGGATAAGTGATAGTAAAATGAATGAATGAATCATTTGAGTGTTAAGTTGCTGTGTGATGAATTTAGTGCTGTTAGTAATTTGTTCTTTGAAAGATGACACGGTGTGTCAGACTGTTACCTCTTGAGATTTTCTATGGGTTGACAATTTTTTGACTCTAATTTTTTTTACTCCAAATTGTCCATAGGTATGAATGTGAGTGTGAATGGTTGTTTGTCTATATGTGCCCTGTGATTGGCTGGCGATCAGTCCAGGGTGTACCCCGCCTCTCACCTGAAGACAGCTGGGATAGGCTCCAGCACCCCCCACGACCCTAGTGAGGATAAGCGGTAGAAAATGAATGAATAAATTAATAATTTGAGTGTTAAGTTGCCGTGTGATGAATTTAGTGTTGTTAGTAATGTGTTCTCTGAAAGATGACACAGTGTGTCAGACTGTTGACCTCTTGAGATTTCTGATGGGTTGACAAGTTTGAACTCAGTGATTAAAGTAAAGGAGATCTTTAAAGGTGAAAAAAAGGATTTACGGTATATGTGTTGCCATTTTTCTCCTGACTGTCAAACGTAAATGTCTGTCTTCTGTCAGTTCCACCTGACCAGCCTCGCCTCACGGTGACCAAGACCACCACAACTTCCATCACACTGTCCTGGATACCTGGAGACAACGGTGGCAGCTCCATTAGAGGTCATACACACTTGTGCACAAACGCACAAACACACACACACACAGAGTGTTATCATATCAGAATATTCAATAGTTATGTTTGATTTACAGGTTACATATTGCAATATTCAGAGGATAACAGTGAACAGTGGGGGAACTTTGCCATCAGTCCGAGTGAGCGGGCCTATCGGTTGGAGAACCTCAAGTGTGGCACCTGGTACAAGTTCACACTCACGGCCCAGAATGCTGTGGGGCCTGGGCGCATCAGCGAAATCATCGAAGCAAAGACCCACGGCAAAGGTGGGAAACGTGATTTTTTTTTTTTTTGGAACAGTACCGGTTCATGATATGAATGATTCTTTGTGGTTCCTAGGTTGTTCCTCAACATTCAAAATGGATGCTCTATAGTACTGACAAAATGAGTGGCGGCAAACAGTAATTCTATTCCTTCCCTCCATCTCCATCTACAGAACCTCAGTACTCCAAAGAACAGGAGCTTTTCACCAGCATCAACGCCACCCGCGTGAAGCTCAACCTGAGCGGTTGGAACAACGGCGGCTGTCCCATCACCTCCTTCACACTGGAGTACCGACCCATGGACTCGCCTTCATGGACCACGGCGCAGCGCACCTCCCTCACCAAGAGCTACATCCTGTACGACCTGCAGGAGGCCACCTGGTACGAGCTGCAGATGAAAATCTACAACAGCGCCGGCTACGCTGAGAAGAGGATCAAGTTTGCGACGCTCAGCTACGACGGCAGTGAGTTCACACGCTCGTACCGTGCTACATGCTACATGCTACATGCTACATCCCACATGGGCTGTCAAATTGAGAAGGTCAATTGAGATCATTGACAAAAAAAAAAAAACATGTTCTTTACAGGTACCATTGCTCCGCTAGTTAAAGCACCCAACGTGAGCGAGGACACCTCTGGTGGCGGCGAAGGTTTGAAGATGATGGTGACCATTTCCTGCGTCTTGGTGGGAATTGTCGTCATCTTCATCAGCCTGCTGGTACTGCGGAGGAGGAGGCGTGAACAGAGGTTGAAGAGACTCCGAGGTAAGAACTTTATGACCTTGGGCATTCGTTCTCAAGGACATTAAGGTTCTAGTCAAGGCTTGGGCTTCAATGGATAACACCAGTATCAGTATTACAAAACCACTACATTTGTCCGTCATACGGTTTCTGCAGAATGACAGAAAGTGGCTTCATTGTGTTGCCAAACGTTGACATATTTTTTACATCGACAGTCATTAAATGCGTAGATGTGATTCGGAACGAGACAGAAGCCGAGGATAAGTTGTATAGGCCGTTTACTCTTCACTGAACAACAAACAATCCCATTTTGGAGTGGCCTTTTATTGTGGCCAGTCTAAATCTAATGCTGTAAGGCGACCGGGAGACTCCACTTTTTATATGACTCCTTGCTTATCTTTATGCTAACACATTGTTTATTCCCTTTGCTAACCAGATGCTAAAAGTTTGGCTGAGATGCTAATGAGGTAAGAAGCTTCATCCAAAGAAACATTTCTTAGCTTCATGGCGGTAATCATGGCGGTAATCGAGCATTTCATCTTTTCCAGTAAAAACACCCGCCCAGCAGAGCCGGTCAACAAGCAGCAGCAAACACTCCGAATGCACATCGACATTCCCAGAGCTCAGCTTCTCATCGAGGAGCGAGACACCATGGAGACTGTTGGTAAGGACGTCATAAACTCGTACGGCACTTTCCATGAGCGAATATTTGGTTTCTGAGCTTTTCTTTCGTCGCTTTTCTACAGACGACAGATCCACTGTGTTACTGACTGATAACGACTTTGGGGAAACACAGAAACAGAAGTCATCCACAGTCACCCACACGGTCCACTACCAGTCCCTCTCCCAGGCCACCGGTCCTCTGGTAGATGTGTCTGATGCCAGACCAGGAACCAGTAAGTCCAGTACGGACGCTTTTTTTTTTACTTTCAGAAATTGTCTTAAAGGCGTTCCATGTCATGAATGTTAAAGACGTTAGGGTCACATGCTTTCTAAATACCAGAGTTTAAAGCAAAATATGATAAGACTACGTTAAAAAGCCATAGCATTTCAGTATGTGGAATCAAACTATGGAATGGATTGAGTAAGGACCTCAAACAATGCACAACGATGAGCCAATTCAAGAAACAATACAAGCAGTTGATGTTTGCTAAATACAAGGATGAAGAGTCTTGAACCAGTCATGATGTGCTATATATATATATCACTATATTGACAGTTACTATGGTACTCATTATGTCATTGTATGGTCATATCATACATGACAAAACATAAATAAATAAATAAATAAATAAATAAATAAATAAATAAATAAATAAATAAATAAATAAATAAATAAATAAATAAATAAATAAATAAATAAATAAATAAATAAATAAATAAATAAATAAGTAAATAAGTAAATAAATAAATAAATAAATAAGTAAAAAAAAATAATAATTTTTTTAATTCAAAAAAAATTTTGTTTATTAAAATATTAATAATAATAAACTATACTATACTATAATATCACTATATTGACAGTCACTATGGCACCCATTATGTCATTGTATGGTCATATCATACGTGACAATAAATAAATAAATAAATAAATAAATAAATAAATAAATAAATAATACATTTAAAAAATGTATAATTTTTTTTATTTAAAAAAATTTAAAAAATGTTAAAACATTTAAAAAATAATAATAATAACACTATAATATCACTATATTAACAGTTACTATGGTACACATTATGTAATTGTATGGTCATATCATATGTGACAAAAATAAATAAATGAAAAATGCAATAATTTTTTTATGTTTTAAAAATTTCAGAAATTTAAATAATAATAATAACACTATACTTATACTATAATATCACTATATTGACAGTCACTATGGCACCCATTATGTCATTGTATGGTCATATCATACGTGACAATAAATAAATAAATAAATAATACATTTAAAAAATGTATAATTTTTTTTATTTAAAAAATGTTAAAACATTTAAAAAATAATAATAACACTATAATATACTATAATATCACTATATTAACAGTTACTATGGTACACATTATGTCATTGTATGGTCATATCATATGTGACAAAAATAAATAAATGAAAAATGTAATAATTTTTTTATGTTTTAAAAATTTCACAAATTTAAATAATAATAATAACACTATACTTATACTATAATATCACTATATTGACACTTACTATGGTACCCATTATGTCATTGTATGGTCATATCATACGTGACAAAAAAATAAATAAATAAATAATGATTTTTTTAATTTGTAAACATTTTTTAAAAAATTACGAATTATAATAATAAATAAAAAAATTAATTATATTAGGAAAGCAGGAAGTGAACAAATGTTGCAGTTACTGATTGTAAAAGTACCAGATGGAGGGGTAGGATTTAATAAGCTTTGCTTCTTCCTACTCCTTTTGGACATGTGGAACTGTGAACTGATTATGTGATGCATTCAATTGTAATCTGATGCATGTTCAAATGAAATAAAACCATTACCATTACCATATGCAGTACAGCGGGAGTCATGGCTCCCTATACCAGTTCCAAGGACTAACCAGAACCTGTACCTGTACCAAGTATCCGGTTGAACCAGAATGCCGAAAACCATATCTGATATTATTGATCAAAACGTCCTTCATTTATTCTTCGCTGCATAAACGACTCACATTCCCTTCTTCCTTCCCCTCAGACCCGACTGCCCGCCGCACAGCCAAAGCCGGCCCGGCTGCTCGCAACCGCTATGCCAGCCAGTGGACCCTGAACCGCCCGCATCCCCCCGTCTCCTCCCACACGCTAAGCACCGACTGGAGGCTTCCCACGCCCAGAGTGGCGGGCTCTGTCGACAAGGAGAGTGACAGCTACAGCGTGAGCCCATCTCAGGATACAGGTCAGCGAGGAAATAAATATATCACCCCCTCCTTAATGAAGATAAGGAACAGCACGCTAACGCCCCCCTTGACCTTGACCCCGTTTCCAGACCGTGCACGCAGCAGTATGGTGTCAACGGAAAGCGCCTCCTCTACTTACGAAGAGCTCGCTCGAGCCTACGAGCACGCCAAGATGGAGGAGCAGCTGCGCCACGCCAAGTTCACCATCACCGAATGCTTCATCTCCGACACCTCCTCAGAGCAGATGACCGCCGGCACCAACGACTACACCGACAGCCTGACCTCCAGCACGCCGTCCGAATCAGGCATCTGCCGCTTCACCGCTTCGCCGCCCAAGCCTCAGGACGTCAGTCGGGTCATGAACATGGCCGTGCCCAAGGCCCACAGACCGGGTGAGACTCAAGTCTTGATGTCACGATGCAGCTCGATGAAGTCCTAACGTGGCACATTCCGAACTTGTGTGTGTTTGTCGTCCTGCAGGGGGCGAGTTGGTTCACCTTCCTCCGTACCTGCGCATGGACTTCCTGTTAAATCGAGGCATGTCCTGCTCGGGGTCATCCAGGGGGACGGCCAGCGGGGAGAGAGCAGCAATGGGTCAGGCCTGTCTGGAGCCCCAGAAGAGTCGCTCACTGAAGCGACCTTCCCGCATGGCGCCCCCGACGCCGTCAGAGGCCCCACAGGCCAGCAGGGACCCCTCTGCCGCCGCTGCTGCCGCTGCCGCCGCCGCCGCCCAATGGCAGCCCGGCTCGGCCGCCACGCTCCCACACAGGGAGGGCTCAGACCTGGCCCAGGCCGCCAAGCTCAGCACCTCCCAGGAGTCCCTGCTGGACTCGAGAGGACATCTGAAACAGAGCAGCAACCCCTACGCAAAGTCCTACACGCTGGTATAACAGCAGGGGGGGGTCTTGGCTGGGACTCGAACTCCACTTTAACACTGGACTTAACACTCAAGTGCAGTAAACGGACTCTCACCACGCAGTTCTGTATATACGTCCTTGCCCTCCGAGGGAGGTTGGCCTCACTTTTACTAATCCACTTTTATTTATTTCACAACTTTATTTTCTTTCCTCTTTCTATTTCGTTCTTTTCCACATGAAAAAAAACCCGTCAGGAATGACTGCAGTCATGAGGGGAATATGATTTGAATATTGTTTTTTTTTATACTACGAGTGATTATTAATATTAATAATACAATAAGTTGACGTCTATTAATAATCATTCAAAGTGGATTACCAATTGGTTCTATTCTGACCGAAGAACTTGGAATTGCTTTTGTTTTGGTTTTCTGGAACACAACATGGAATAACACAAACTTGGAACAAAAAGAAAAATCATTTCACTTTTCAGCTGCTCTGAAATTGGTACTTTTTACGAAGAAAAACAAAAAAACAAAAAAAACACAAAACATCTATTTCCTATGGATGCATGGGGACTGACCAATAAAAAAGACGATTACCATCGCTGGCTGGACGGCTCCAGCCTAGCATTTTGTCACACGTATGACATGATCCAATGTGAAGATTTATTATTCTTATTACTATAAATATATATATAAAAAAGAGAAATCACTTTTATTTGTGGATATTACAGGGAAGAAGAATTGATTTGGTTAATATGGTCTTCAAACATATCTTTGTTTTCATTAGAAAATGGCGCGTCTCTGTTGATCTTTCTCTGTGTCCCATTCTCTGATGGTGCAATATGAAAAAAAAAGAAAAGTCTATGAGAACTATTTGCTCTATACTGTACACTGTACTGTAATGATGAAAAGTAACTATGTTGTGAGTGTGCTTACAGGGCTGGACCATTCCGGCTATGTATTCAGGTAGTTTGCCACTGCTTGTGTGCCAGGGTGGTGGTGAGTGATGTTAGGTAGAACAGGGAGGGTTTCTTCTCCACAATTGAGGGTTTTGCACTTCACAACGCCCCCCCCCCTCCCCCCAACAGCTCAAGTGTATCCAAATACAGGTGGTCCTCGACCTGTGACGGTTCATGGTTACGAAGTGGCTCCCATACGTTCATTAAGACTCTCTTCCGTTCCGCCTTGTTGTGTCTCCCAAGTACGCCAAAGAAAAGGAAAGCCATGAAACAACGGGAATTGAACCCCTTCAGTACCGCTCATTTTTGATGACTTCTATTGAGCTTTAGTAATCAGCACTGGAACATAGGGAAATTTCAGGAAAATATCGGTTCCCAACTAAAAAAAAAAATTCAAGCATAACTTTCACTTTTGAAAGCTGCACGGCGGTCGAGTGGTTAGCACGCAGACCTCCACAGCTCATAGACCTGAGTTCAATCCCACCCTCGGGCCATCCCAGGTTGCATGACAATAATTCAAGATGGACTGTTAGAATTCATTCATTAATTTTCTACCGCTTATCCTCACGAGGGTCACACGGGGTGCTGGAGCCTATCCCAGCTGTCTGACTGGTGGCCAGCCAATCACAGGGCACATATAGACAAACAACCATTCACACTCACATTCATACCTATGGACAATTTGGAGTCGCCAATTAACCTAGCATGTTTTTGGAATGTGGGAGGAAACCGGAGTACCCGGAGAAAACCCACGCATGCACGGGGAGAACATGCAAACTCCACACAGAGATGGCCGAGGGTGGAATTGAACCATGGTCTCCTAGCTGTGAGGTCTGCACTAACCACTAGACCGCAGTGCAGCCCTGTTAGAATTATATGTGTAAAATATATAGTCTGCCCCTCCCCCATCAATTTTGTTAAAAGTCAAAAAGTTTGCCCACCCCTACCCTAGATAAACACCTCCTTACAAAATATATTAATATTAATAGTCCAAAAATGATGATACCATATCATGATATAGTAAAGGAAATATTGCACATCATCGTTCACTCTGTGAAGTCGTGGAATTGCCGTTTGTGACACGTATTTTCTTGCAGGCCATTCATACTGTCTGTCAAACATTTGCAGCATTTCTTGAAATGAATTCTTTATCTTTAAACTATTAGCCACTGGTTAATTGGCGACTCCAAATTGTCCATAGGTATGAATGTGAGTGTGAATGGTTGTTTGTCTATATGTGTCCTGTGATTGGCTGGCCACCAGTCCAGCGTGTACCCCACTTCTTGCCCGAAGACAGCTGGGATAGGCTCCAGCACGCCCCTACCTCTTATCCTGTGAGGATAAGAGGTAGAAAATGAATGAATTATGTATTTACAAATATGACACCATGAATTATTTACTTTATTTTACTTTTAGTGAATATAATTTTCCCTCTGCACGCTACACTCCTCCATACTCTTCCACAGAACTCCTTTTTATCCTTTACTCCTTATCCTAATCCTTTTTATTCTTGTATTTTACGCCTATAGAAGTTCATTTAGGAACAAGTCACACTAAAACTGGACGTACATCCCAGTCCAGGAACGGAGCTGGTTCGTAACCCGAGGACCACCTGTAGACCCCCCCTCTCTCTCTCAGTGCACTATAGGACGAGTCCTCAGGGCTCTCTCTGGCCTCAGTAGATCTAACACTGCTGTATTAGCAGCCATGCTCCTCCACAGGGAAAACATGTGAGACAATCTAGCAGATCCCCCACCCACGCCCTTCAAACCAAACATATATCTATGGGAAATACCAGAAAAAATGATATAAGAAAAAGAACATAAGAAATTGTTACTTTTTGTTTGTTCTATTCTTTTTGTGGTCTACCCCGGCGTGTTTCTGTTCCTTTGCCGAAGGGAGAAGAATATTAGCCATTCTTCGGCAAAAGGTCTTTCATGTCGATTTCTACAATTTAGTTCTATGATTAACTTTCTGATGATTCCTTTTTAACAATGTCACGGTTTATTTTTTAACATTTGGTGTTCACTTTGGTGGCACTGAAATAAAGAGAAACTAACACCAAGTTGAAATTTGCTTAATAAAATGGCTGTTGCCCAATTTGTCCCATGCGAGTTTGACATGCATGACGATGACTTTGATGACGGCTCCGACAAATATTATCAAGCTATACTCTCAAATCGATATGAAATATAAATGACAGAATAGAAAATCTAAAGATAAACGTGAAGCAGTATATACGCCAAATATGTAAATACGCCATACTTAACCAGTAGTAAGCGACCAAACAATGGCTAGCATGCCAAAATAATGCATTTACTATTATAGCCATTCTAGCCAATTATAGCTGTAATTCTGTCATACGCCGGCAGGTGGCAGCGTTGTCTCCTATTCCAGCGTCTCAAGCTGAAATGTGTTTAATGTCGCTACAATCAAAAGTGAAGACATTTTGAAAAAACTTTATTTATGGAACCGCTAGCTGATTTATCATTACCTGTTTATTGGCTCCAGTGATTTGACTACGCAAATAAATACATAGATATTCCTTTTAAGGTATAGTTATTTGCAGTAAAAAAATGTGTTTGCCTTAAAAAAATAATCATTTTTTTTAATGAAAAAAACCTTAAAATAATCTCAAGCGAGTAAATCTTCAGTTTATCTAATGATGCTACAGAAAATATGGAAAAGGACTAGCACAATGGATATACGGATGTTCAATGTTTGTTCTAATGTTCTAATATCTATCTATTTACTACAGTACTGTACAGTATTTAGTACAGCACTCTTTTTGAGTCGCTGGTGGTGTATATACGCCAAATATGTAAATACGCCATACTCAAACAGTAGTAAGCGACCAAACAATGACTAGCATACCAAAATAATGCATTTACTATTATAGCCATTATATCCAATTATAGCTGTAATTCTGTCATGCGCCGGCAGGTGGCAGGCTTGTCTCCTTCCATTCCAGTGTCTCCAGCTGAAATGTGTTTATGTCTCGACAGTCAAAAGTGAAGGAAACAGAAAATTTGAAAAAACTTTATTTATTGAACCGCTGCCTGATTTGTCATTACCTGTTTATTGGATCCAGTGACTTGACTACGCAAATAATTACATAGATATTCCTTTTAAGGTATAGGGTTTTGCTGTAAAAACAGTTTTATGTGTTTGCCTTTAAAAAAAAATCATTTTTAAAAAATGAAAAAAAAACTTGCACATTGAAGCTTGGCTTTTAGAATGGTCCTATCCAGTGTAGCTTCTTTTAATAAAATAATCTCAAGCGAGTAAATCTTCAGTCAAACGCGAAAGTTTATCTAATGATGCTACAGAAAATATGGAAAAGGACTAGCACAATGGATATAGGGATGTTCAATATTTGTTCTAATGTTCTAATATCTATCTATTTACTACAGTACTGTACAGTATTTAGTACAGCACTCTTTTTGAGTCGCTGGTGCTGCTGTTCGATTCCCCACATCAGGTTGCCTTCTACGACTTCCCATCCTGCTTCTTCTTCTGAAATTTCCTGAACTGCGACTGGATGGCCACAGCGGCCTTCGCTGTCTCAGGGTCATCCATGTCGATGTCAAAGTCCTGAGGGAGGTTGCTCTTCTTCTCATCTGTGAAGAGATGGGGGATGGGAGCCAGACTGCAGGGTTAACAGTACGTTTGATCTCTTTTCCTGCAAAATATGTCAACCCATAAGAAGAAAATGATGAAAAAATGATTACACCTTGCGTAGCAGTGGTGTTTATGTAAGTGTCTAGCTATGAAAATGGCTAAAAATGCTACTATGCTGGTGTAACCCAAGTGGAAAATAGTAATAAAATGTATTTTTATATATTATATATATTTTTATTTGATTATAATACCCTTTCATATAATTATAAATGCATATATATATAAAGTATAAATAAAATGAGTAATTAAACTAACACACGTTGGTCAGCGTCATGTGATTGAGTCATGTGAGTTTCACCTCTTGATCACATGACGCCCAAGAACCAATAAAGAAACAACAGGAAGTAACTGGACAAACACACACATAAGGAAACACTTGCTGCACAGGTAAGCTTGCAAAGTTATTTCATTGTAATAATTAGTTTACCTAATCTCTTCTGATATTAGTCCGATATTTTCCAACAGTTTTTATTGATCGCAATTAAATAATATTAAATAACTAACTAATTAAATAACTGGTTACACTAATGTTAACATGCTAGTCTCTTCTCTTCGGCATTCTTCCATGTTTGTAGTTCCGTAGAGATGACGTAAGCGGCAATGATGGGAGTGGTTGACTCGCGAATGGCAATCCCTCTGGTGTTTTTTTTTCCACTGATGAAAGTTGATTGTTGCTGTGGCTGGCACTCTCTCTGCTTCCACCTTCTTCTTTTCTCAGCCAGAGCTGCATTCCTCATGTCCTCACCCTCCTTCACACCAGATGCTAACGTTAGCATGCTAACACCATGATAGTATGATAGTGATAAGTGTTTATATGTGGCTGCCAATGAAATTTGCTAAAAAATGCTAGTTATGCTAGCATAAGTATGCTAGCAATCCTAACATGCTAACATTAGCATGCTAGCACCATGATAGTGTGTTAGTGATAAGTGTTTATATGTGGCTGCCCATGAAATTTGCTAAAAAGGCTAGCATGCTAGCATAAGTATGCTAGCAATCCTAACATGCTAACATTAGCATGCTAGCACCATGATAGTATGATAGTGATAAGTGTTTATATGTGGCTGCCCATGAAATTTGCTAAAAAATGCTAGTATGCTAGCATAAGTATGCTAGCAATCCTAACATGCTAACATTAGCATGCTAGCACCATGATAGTGTGATAGTGATGTGTTTAGATGTGGCTACCCATGAAATGTGCTAAAAATGCTGGTATGCTAGCATAACTTAACTGACTCTGTACTCTTGTGCTGTGCAATACAAATTTCCCCACTGAGGGACGAATAAAGGCATATCTTAATCTTAATCTTAGTAAGTATGCTAGCAATCCTAACATGCTAACGTTAGCATGTTAACAACATGATTGTACGATTGTGATAAGTGTTTATATGTGGCTGCCCATGAAATTTGTTAAAAATGCTAGCATAGGTATGCTAGCAAGCCTAACATGCTAACATTAGCATGCTAACACCATGATGGTACAATAGTGATAAGTGTTTATATGTGGCTACCCACCTAAAAATGCTAGCATGAGTATGCTAGCTATGCTAACATGCTAACATTAGCATACCAACACCTAGCACAATGTACCAGGAAGGCTAAATGTCCATAATGAGTTGAGGATTTTGACTTTGGATTAGCCTGAATCGGTTGGGAAGTAGCTAGAACTCATCACTCAAGGCATTTTGCTTCCCGGTGGGGAAAATGTGGGAATTTCTGTGCTAATGGAATGAATATCCTGACAGACTTGTTGGAATGAGGAGAATGGGTTGTTCCATATCCCATTTCTGATAATTCCTGAAAATGTCATTGAGAACTTTTGAAGTTATTTTGAACATAAAGTAGAGGACTGGCCTCGAAATTATTCAAATTTCACGAGCGTAAAATGCACACACACAAGTATCCACTTTACAGATGGCATTCAACTTTGAAAGCGAAGCACATGAGACTGTCACAAGCGTACTGTGCTGATGCATGAAAGTGCCAAAGTGCATGATGGGAATATTCCCATGAGAGGTTTTTGAAAGGTCATGTTCATAGTGGCTCCCAGGAAGAAGCGAAGTAAGCCAATGACTGATTATGGCAGCATGTTAGGAATACCGAACAACTCACCCAATCAAACGCGTCTCCAGAAATGTCAAGGTCTGCATCCTGGCAGACTCTTTCAGTTCCTGGTTTCCGTCTGGCATTTCCTGTCCTGTGCTCTATTTTTCCTCATGGTTCCCTCCAGGGTTGACCTGAGCTGTCTATTCTGCAACAGTACAGTACTTCCATGTTCCCTTGTTAGCTTGCTACTATAGCTTTCGTGCTACATTTTGTTTTTGTTGGTATGCTTTGCCCTTTGTATCACGACGTGTTCGGTATTGAACGAGTTGATGATGATCAGAACCTACCTTGGCCAGCAGATTGTTTGCTGATTCCAGTCATGGTTGCAGAGGTTTGTTTCTGGAAGACAAAAAACAGGAGCACCAGATTCATTTGTTGGTCATCTTTTTTCTTCTGCATCCTTATCAGTATTGCCACATTTTGGCCAGTATAGTATAAGTATATGACCCCCACACCCCCACCACCAAATAGTTGTGTCCGTGAAACACACAAATCAGTCCTGTCCCTTTAAGAAAGAACTCCTAATCTCAACTCGTTATGTGGCGAAAAGACAATGTCACAGAAACGGTCTCTTCCATTCCAACCTCTCCCCCACCATGGGCAAGACCAAAGAGCCATCAAAGGGCCTCAGGGAAAATATTATAGACCTACATAAGAGTAAGCATGATTGTGAGAAAGATGAAGGACGAGCCCCAGTGTTACAAGGGAGGAGCTTGTTAATGATGTCAAGGGAGTTGGGAGCACATTTTGTCTCTTTCATACATTTGTAAATGCACAGAGCATCAAATATTTATTCCCCCCCAACTGTATGTTGACGTCTAATCCTGCAGTTATTTGATCTACAGCTTTACATTGCGAATGTTAGCAGGCTAGCAGTGTTAACAAGCTAATGTTAACAAGCTAATACACCTCACATAGTAGTGGTGTTTATATAAGTGTCTATTTATGAAAATGGCAAAAAATGTTACTATACTAATGTTAACATGCTAGCAATGCTAACGTTAGCAGTGTTAACAAGCTAATGTTAGCAAGCTAATACACCTCACGTAGTAGTGGTGTTTATATAAGTGTCTATTTATGAAAATGGCAAAAAATGCTACTATACTAATGCTAACGTTCGCAGTGTTAACAAGATAATGTCAGCAAGCTAATACACCTCACATAGCAGTGGTGTTTATATAAGTGTCTATTTATGAAAATGGCAAAAAAATGCTACTATACTAATGTTAACATGCTAGCAATGCTAACGTTCGCAGTGTTAACAAGCTAATGTTAGCAAGCTAATACACCTCACATAGTAGTGGTGTTTATATAAGTGTCTATTTATGAAAATGGCAAAAAATGCTACTATACTAATGTTAACATGCTAGCAATGCTAACGTTAGCAGTGTTAACAAGCTAATGTTAGCAAGCTAATACACCTCACATAGTAGTGGTGTTTATATAAGTGTCTATTTATGAAAATGGCAAAAAATGCTACTATACTAATGTTAACATGCTAGCAATGCTAACGTTCGCAGTGTTAACAAGCTAATGTCAGCAAGCTAATACACCTCACATTGTAGTGGTGTTTATACAGTGAAGAAAATAAGTATTTGAACACCCTGCTATTTTGCTATTTCTCCCACTTAGAAATCATGGAGGGGTCTGAAATTTTCATCGTAGGTGCATGTCCACTGTGAGAGAGATAAACTAAAAAGAAAAATCCAGAAATCACAATGCATGATTTTTTAACAATTTATTTGTGTGATACAGCTGCAAATAAGTATTTGAACACCTGTGTATCATCTAGAATTCTGACCCTGAAAGACCTGTTAGTCTGCCCATTAGAAGTCCACCTGCACTCCATGTATCATCCTGAATCAGATGCACCTGTTTGAGGTCGTTAGCTGCATAAAGACACCTGTCCACCCCATACAATCAGTAAGACTTTAACTTGTAACATGGCGAAGACCAAAGAGCTGTCCAAAGACACCAGAGACAAAATTGTACACCTCCACAAGGCTGGAAAGGGCTACGGAGCAATTACCAAGCAGCTTGGTGAAAAAAGGTCCACTGTTGGAGCTATCATTAGAAAATGGAAGAAGCTAAACATGACGGTCAATCTCAATCGGAGTGGAGCCCCATGCAAGATATCACCTCGTGGGGTCTCAATGATTCTAAGAAAGGTGAGGAATCAGCCCAGAACTACACGACAGGACTTGGTCAATGACCTGAAAAGAGCTGGGACCACCGTTTCCAAGGTTACTGTAGGTAATACACTAAGACGTCATGATGTGAAATCATGCATGGCACGAAAGGTTCCCCTGCTTAAACCAGCACATGTCAAGGCCCGTCTTAAGTTTGCATATGACCATTTGGATGATACAGAGGAGTCATGGGAGAAAGTTTTATGGTCAGATGAGACCAAAATAGAACTTTTTGGTCATAATTCCAATAAGCGTGTTTGGAGGAAGAAGAATGAAGAGTACAATCCGAAGAACACCATCCCTACTGTGAAGCATGGGGGTGGTAGCATCATGCTTTGGGGGTGTTTTTCTGCACATGGGACAGGACGAGTGCACTGCATTAAAGAGAGGATGACTGGGGCCGTGTATTGTGAGATTTTGGGGAACAACCTCCTTCCCTCTGTCAGAGCATTGAAGATGGGTCGTGGCTGGGTCTTCCAACACGACAACGACCCGAAGCACACAGCCAGGAAAACCAAGGAGTGGCTCCGTAAGAAGCATATCAAGGTTCTAGCATGGCCCAGCCAGTCTCCAGACCTGAACCCAATCGAAAATCTTTGGAGGGAGCTCAAACTCCGTGTTTCTCAGCGACAGCCCAGAAACCTGACTGATCTAGAGAAGATCTGTGTGGAGGAGTGGGCCAAGATCCCTCCTGCAGTGTGTGCAAACCTGGTGAAAAACTACAGGAAACGTTTGACCTCTGTAATAGCAAACAAAGGCTACTGTACCAAATATTAACATTCATTTTCTCAGGTGTTCAAATACTTATTTGCAGCTGTATCACACAAATAAATTGTTAAAAAATCATGCATTGTGATTTCTGGATTTTTCTTTTTAGTTTATCTCTCTCACAGTGGACATGCACCTACGATGAAAATTTCAGACCCCTCCATGATTTCTAAGTGGGAGAAATAGCAAAATAGCAGGGTGTTCAAATACTTATTTTCTTCACTGTATAAGTGTCTATTTATGAAAATGGCAAAAAATGCAACTATACTAATGTTAACATGCTAGCAATGCTAACATTAGCATGCTAACACCTATCATGACAGTGATAAGTGTTTATATGTGGCTACACATGAAAGTAGCTAAAAATGCTAGTATGCTAGCAATGCTAATATGCTAACATTAGCATGTTAACACCTAGCAATGTAGGAGCAGAAAGGTTAAATGTCCCGAATTTTGACTTTGGAAAAGCCAGAATCGGTTTAAAAATGTGGAAGTTGCTAGCTCAAAGGCATTTTGCATTCTGGAATGTGGGGGAAAATGTGGGAATTTTTGTTCTAATAGCATGAATATCCTGACTATTTTGATGTTGGAATAGTAATGTGGTAGTAGTAGCAGGTAATAATAATTAGATACAGGGAAAATGTTGAATTTTCTGAACATTTTGGATCCCTCCCCCCGCCCCCCACCTCCACCCCTAGGAGCATGTCAGGTCTTCCTGCTCTTAGCAGCTCCCGGCTCTTCTCCCCCTGACAGGCCGAGGCTCCACCGTAGCATCACAAAGTGTAGCATCACTGCTGGTAAAAAAAAAATAAGCAGAGTCGCTCCAGCATCTGGGATGCTGCAGCTGCTTCATTCAGATTGAATTTGTTTCACTCTCAAAGCACACAACACACCAAACTACTCCCCGAGTTCTCCAAGATGGATGTGTCATCAATACGTGAGTGGGGTAGATTTGATTTGGCTCGCATGTTGTTTGATTTATTTCCCAGCAGAAACCATCACTCTCTCATCCAGCTCTGCTTAAATTATTAATCCATCCATCGCCGCTGCTGAGTCTGAAACAGCAGAGCAGGTTTTGACCATGTGACCACTGGTCTGACTAGAACTGTACTCTCTCATCATTTCACTTTAAACGGCTCCGGATTCTTACTGGTTAACATGTTCTAAAACAGGGGTCTCAAACACGCGGCCCACGGGCCAAATGTGGCCCGCAAGACACTACTTTGAGGCCCCCGCCTTGATATGAAAGTTTAATGTTAGTGCGGCCCGCGCAAGTTTGATATGGATGCTGTATGGTATCATGTACCCAGAAAAAATTATTACGTTTGATTAATGTTCATGTTAAAGGTTAAATAACTATTAATAGTTATCCTCCCTATCTGTGTGGAAGTGGTAAGTTTTTGGCTATTTAAAGTTTAAAGGAAATAACTTGAAGGCTACCGTTTAGGTCGCTAGCTGTCTAGTTTGCGAGTTAGCATGTGTCTCAAGACCCTGCAGTTGCGCAATATGTTGTAAATAAAAAAAGAGTATAAATTATATTATATTTATTTATTTATTACTGATTGATTGATTTTTCTGGGCGGCACGGTGATCTAGTGGTTAGCGCGCAGACCTCACAGCTAGGAGACCAGGGTTCAATTCCCACCCTCGGCCATCTCTGTGTGGAGTTTGCATGTTCTCCCCGTGCATGCGTGGGTTTTCTCCGGGTACTCCGGTTTCCTCCCACATTCCAAAAACATGCTAGGTTAATTGGCGACTCCAAATTGTCCATAGGTATGAATGTGAGTGTGAATGGTTGTTTGTCTATATGTGCCCTGTGATTGGCTGGCGACCAGTCCAGGGTGTACCCCGCCTCTCGCCCGAAGACAGCACCCCCCGCGACCCTCGTGAGGGAAAAGCAGTAGAAAATGAATGAATGAATGATTGATTTTCTTTATTCTTGATTTGTTTATTCATTTTTCATCTTGTGTAGAAAAATAAAAATAAAGATATTTGAGAGCAGTGGAATGTTTTATCAGAGCTTTTCTTGTAGAAAATTGGAACCAAAGCGAAGATTTTTGTTTTTAATAAATGCGTTTTTTTTTTTTTGGAAAACCTGATGTGGCCCAGTCTCACCCAGACCCGAGCTCCAGTGGCCCCCAATTAAATTGAGTTTGAGACCCGTGTTCTAAAAGTTCCTGAGTTGTACTTTGGTATATTTTATTCATAAGACTCTTGCAGGAGAGAAGGCAACTGTATGATGGATTCACGTGGGCATTTCATCTGAGCTGTACGGTGACATCATGGCACCCTGCTGAGGTGAACTCTGGGGGGAGTTTATCGTGTTTATCTTCCAGCGTGTGTTCACGCTGCAGTTAGCTTCAGTGTAGAATGTCAACACTTGAGAGCCACATATGGAAAAAATGTCATAGAAACACGATGGAGATTTTACATATTTCGAGGAAAAAAACACATCCCTGCCTTGTGATATAGGTGAAATGTTTATTATTCGTATGAACTTGGCTATTTGCTCCTTTTTTTTCATTTGATAATGACTTTATTCCCATAATATTTTGACATAATTCCCGTAACTCCCCTCTCCCCCCCATCTATTTGTTTATTATAACATTACAACAAAAAATGTATATATTTATATATGTGACTAAATTTACATTATTGTTCCTCATAACATCACTATGATGGATGTTTATTATCGGTACCAATAATTATGAGTCCAATATCGGCATAAAAATTTAATATATCTGATTTTTTTCCTGATCATGAAAACCGATATAAAAAAATGCTGTATACATTATGTATGTGTTCATAGGTGATATGTCATGTTACACATATCGGTATCAGCTCATATCTGTAGCGGAAAATATCAGTTTTCGGGGAAAAAAAAGCCAATATCGGACATTACGATGCTATTACTGTATTCATTCATTCATTCATTCATACCGCTTTTTTCCTCACGAGGGTCGCAGGGGGTGCTGGAGCCTATCCCAGCTGTCCCAGCCAATCACAAGGCACATACAGACAAACAACCATTCACACTCACATTCATACCTATGGACAATTTGGAGTCGCCAATTAACCTAGCATGTTTTTGGAATGTGGGAGGAAACCGGAGTACCCGGAGAAAACCCACGCATGCACGGGGAGAACATGCAAACTCCACACAGAGATGGCCGAGGGTGGAATTGAACCCTCGTCTCCTAGCTGTGAGGTCTGCACGCTAACCACTAGACCGTGCCGCCCACTATTACTGTATAATTTAAAAAAAAATTCTTGTTAGACCTAACTGTTGTTTTGTTTGTCATATTACAACTTAGTGTAAAAATGACTCTAGGGGTGTTATTTCATGTCTTGAGGGCTCAAATAATGTTAAGAACTGATTTTAGAAGGTTTTCTTGGCGCCAAATGGGGAAAATATTCCATTTATAAATCAGGATAATTCACTTATCACTGAAACCGATTTAAAAAAAAAAAAAAAAAAAATCACTAACTCAATTTTGTATTTCTCGTGACCCTAGTATGCAAATATGTTGAATAAGTATGTATAATAAATATGCTGAAATAAGTTAACATAGAAAAGGTACAATAAAAGTGGTGTTTATAGAAAAGGGGTACATACCTCACTCATGGCCGTGCTGTGAATGTTTGG
Source organism: Doryrhamphus excisus (assembly GCF_037039965.1). NCBI lineage: Eukaryota > Metazoa > Chordata > Actinopteri > Syngnathiformes > Syngnathidae > Doryrhamphus > Doryrhamphus excisus. Next base: position 6,977,576 of record NC_136377.1, on the reverse strand, counting down.
ATCCAGTCAGCGTGGTCAGCAGTGCCTCCAGTGAACAATCCTCTTCATCTGGATGTTGTTTTTATAGAGCCAGCATGGCTCCCCCCCCCCTCCCCACATGCATGCAGGAGACCAATCAGCTGGTCTCCCGCTCCACACTACAGACCAACCAGCCCGCTGTGACTCCCTGCCTGCTCGTCTGTAGGACAAAGTGATGGGAGTCGTTTTGTGTGTGTGTGTGGGGGGGGGGAATGACACAGCCAATGAAAGTCTTCATTACCTCAAAGTATTATCCTTGCAGTTTTTCATTGTTAATGAGCAGGAGCGCCCAGTCCATTGTCATGGTCTGTATCCCAACACACTACTATTTAACATTGGTTCGCAAACTCCGCCATTTTGGACAAAATCTTGTGATACTACATTGAATCAATGTGAAAAACACAGTTTTTACTTTCCCATTGTAAAATAAAAAACATATGTACAATTCCATATACATCAAAATTTGTTTTCCTAGATCTGTACAGGTATTGAAAAACCTCAAAAGCTCCGAGGGTAGATGTTTCAGTCTTTGGGGTTCCAGGGTGTCTGCAGTCCTTACACAATAGTTGCATGCCTGTGTTTTCTCAAGTCAGCATCTACGCTGTTGTAGGTGCTTCTGTAGCCATGTTCCATCTCGTTATTACGCACGGCATCGGGCATCTACAATGCAAAAAAGCAATAACAAATATTTTTTATGCAGCATCGCCTCTGTTTCAAATCGATTTTTTTTTCAAGATGGTTGCTTCAGATGTTAATAAATCCTACCTCAAAAGTATTGGAAGTAGTTTTCTGAAAAAAGCCACCATCTGTCAGGTCACTTGTGGCAACACCTGTGAACGGGAGTGCTTTGATTTGATTTGTGTCTCCAATGTTATATAATATTTACAATATTCAGATTAATACGGGAATAGAACAACTCAAATGAAGTGGTAGCTACTCATAAAATGTCAACTTTTCATGTGTGTCTTACTTGTTTGGCCATCTGTCGCATAACTTGCATTGACTCGACCTTGTTTCTGTCCAGGCGGTCTCAAACCGCTCAACTGGCTCTGAGTCCTCACTCTCTTACTACCAAGATAAATTGGATAAGGTGCATCACTCTTGGAAACGTACTTGATACAGTAAATTTGTGTAACGTGGCTCCTTACGTCATTTCGTCTTGGTAGTTGGATTCTGCCAAGAGACAATAATATTATTTCAAAGTGTCTTTGTAATTAAAAAAAAACAAAAAAAAAACAAACAGTTGGACTCATTTAATGTATTCATAATAACATGACTATGCGTGCCATATTGTATGCTAACTGCAAAATGTACGCAACTTTGCATGAATATTTCAGTATTGGTGTTGGCATAGCCTACGTAAAGCAGTTTTGAAACATTTGACAGCTTGCAAATATTTTACAAACACGCATTCATTTTCTACTGCTTATCCTCACAAAGGTATGTGGGGGGTGCTGGAGCCTATCCCAGCTGTCTTCGGGCGAGAGGCAGTGTACACCCTGGACTGGTCGCCAGCCAATCACAGGGCACATATAGACAAACAACCATTCACACTCACATTCATATCTATGGACAATTTGGAGTCACCAATTAACCAGTGGCTTATAGAATTAATTTCAAGAAATGCTGCAAATGTTTGACAGACAGTATGAATGGCCTGCAAGAAAATCTGTATTCAACCAATCTGTCGCCAACCAATCACAGGGCACATATAGGGCACATATAGACAAACAACCATTCACACTCACATTCATACCTATGGACAAATTGGAGTCACCAATTAACCTAGCATGTTTTTGGAATGTGGGAGGAAACCGGAGTACCCGGAAAAAAACCCACACATACATGGGGAGAACATGCAAACTCCACACAGAGATGGCCGAGGGTGGGACTGAACTCGGGGTCTCCTAGCTGTGAGGTCTGCATGATAACCACTCGTCCGCCGTGCAGCGCTAAACTGAAATACTTTTGGTAAAAATGTGGAATTCCGTTAAAAAAAAGTGGGAATTTCATGTTGGAATGGTTAAATCGGTTAAGAAATGTGGAGTCATTTGTTTACAATGGGAATGTTGTGATGGAAAATGCAGAATTACGGAATTTGTGGGAACTTTTGGTAATAATACAACATAAGGAGATGTCTATCTAGGGTAGGGGTCTGCACGCTAACCACATGACCACCGTGCAGCCCACAAACATACATACATTCATTCATTCATTCATTTTCTACCGCTTTTTCCTCACAAGGGTCGCGGGGGTGCTGGAGCCTATCCCAGCTGTCTTTGGGTGAGAAGCGGGGTACACCCTGGACTGGTGGCCAGCCAATACAAACATACATATACCGCCAAAAAGTGTTTTGGTTCTTTTTGGAAAAATTAGGAAATACCTTTTTCTTTCTTGCGTTTGTAGCAAAAGATGATCCCAAGGATGAGTAAAACTAGCAGAGCACAACCACCAAAGGAGCAAACCACAGCTATCAGCACAGTCCAGTCTGGAGGCTTGGGTACTGTTACACATGAAAATGACACAATTACGTTGATAAGAAACTAGTTTTTAAATTTCACTTAAGGAGCTGCCATTTTACTATCTTTACTTTCTATTCATGTGTACTTCGAAAGTCCCCGACTGTCCTTTTTTTCTACATCAGTCAATCCATTTTAGTGGTTTTGAGACCATGCTGTATTCCAACCCATAGACAAATAATGTTGACTGATTTCTTACCAACCACGATGTGGACAGAGCTGGATATTGGATTTTGGAGTGTCTGTAACGTTGCCAAACACACCACGGTAGAATCCTTGACGGCTTGAAACTTCAGTAAACTGGAGGAGTTGAAGTAATTCCCACTCGTTGCGTTCGTGCTGTTGTACAGGATTTTGTCCACCGCGTCGCCATTCAGGGTCCAACTGATATCTGGGGTCGGGAACCAAGCTGATGTCTCGCAGTGGAACTCAACCTCCTGGTCCTGGACTACTGTCATATTCCCTTCTTTGATACGGACTATACCACTTTCTGAGGGAGAGGGGAGACTGGGCGTCATTCACCTTGTAAACACAGTTTTACCTGGCAATATTGTACTATTTTCCTGGACCTGTCAGTCATAGGGTCTTTGAATCTGCATTATTTTGTTCCCGAGCCAAAACAATTAAAAACAATTAATGGTCTTTTTTTTCGTAGTTGACTACAGCTTACAGTCAGGACTGCGGCGATATGTTTTAACAATGACACAAAAACGCCACAGTACAACAGCGTGAGGACGAAAATATGCGTGAGTCACTTATTTTCACTTACATTTCTTGTCTAACCTTTTTAAATCTTTTAACCTTTTTGACTGTTTAAAGGGGGCCTATTATGCTCATTTTTTAACCCTTTTGTATTGAGTTGTGGTCTCCTATAGAGCAGCTACACACAATAACCCGCAAAGAAAACTTGCATATACAGTGAAGAAAATAAGTATTTGAACACCCTGCTATTTTGCTATTTCTCCCACTTAGAAATCATGGAGGGGTCTGAAATTTTCATCGTAGGTGCATGTCCACTGTGAGAGAGATAAACTAAAAAGAAAAATCCAGAAATCACAATGCATGATTTTTTAACAATTTATTTGTGTGATACAGCTGCAAATAAGTATTTGAACACCTGTGTATCATCTAGAATTCTGACCCTGAAAGACCTGTTAGTCTGCCCATTAGAAGTCCACCTGCACTCCATGTATCATCCTGAATCAGATGCACCTGTTTGAGGTCGTTAGCTGCATAAAGACACCTGTCCACCCCATACAATCAGTAAGACTTTAACTTGTAACATGGCGAAGACCAAAGAGCTGTCCAAAGACACCAGAGACAAAATTGTACACCTCCACAAGGCTGGAAAGGGCTACGGAGCAATTACCAAGCAGCTTGGTGAAAAAAGGTCCACTGTTGGAGCTATCATTAGAAAATGAAAGAAGCTAAACATGACGGTCAATCTCAATCGGAGTGGAGCCCCATGCAAGATATCACCTCGTGGGGTCTCAATGATTCTAAGAAAGGTGAGGAATCAGCCCAGAACTACACGACAGGACTTGGTCAATGACCTGAAAAGAGCTGGGACCACCGTTTCCAAGGTTACTGTAGGTAATACACTAAGACGTCATGATGTGAAATCATGCATGGCACGAAAGGTTCCCCTGCTTAAACCAGCACATGTCAAGGCCCGTCTTAAGTTTGCATATGACCATTTGGATGATACAGAGGAGTCATGGGAGAAAGTTTTATGGTCAGATGAGACCAAAATAGAACTTTTTGGTCATAATTCCAATAAGCGTGTTTGGAGGAAGAAGAATGAAGAGTACAATCCGAAGAACACCATCCCTACTGTGAAGCATGGGGGTGGTAGCATCATGCTTTGGGGGTGTTTTTCTGCACATGGGACAGGACGAGTGCACTGCATTAAAGAGAGGATGACTGGGGCCGTGTATTGTGAGATTTTGGGGAACAACCTCCTTCCCTCTGTCAGAGCATTGAAGATGGGTCGTGGCTGGGTCTTCCAACACGACAACGACCCGAAGCACACAGCCAGGAAAACCAAGGAGTGGCTCCGTAAGAAGCATATCAAGGTTCTAGCATGGCCCAGCCAGTCTCCAGACCTGAACCCAATCGAAAATCTTTGGAGGGAGCTCAAACTCCGTGTTTCTCAGCGACAGCCCAGAAACCTGACTGATCTAGAGAAGATCTGTGTGGAGGAGTGGGCCAAGATCCCTCCTGCAGTGTGTGCAAACCTGGTGAAAAACTACAGGAAACGTTTGACCTCTGTAATAGCAAACAAAGGCTACTGTACCAAATATTAACATTCATTTTCTCAGGTGTTCAAATACTTATTAGCAGCTGTATCACACAAATAAATTGTTAAAAAATCATGCATTGTGATTTCTGGATTTTTCTTTTTAGTTTATCTCTCTCACAGTGGACATGCACCTACGATGAAAATTTCAGACCCCTCCATGATTTCTAAGTGGGAGAAATAGCAAAATAGCAGGGTGTTCAAATACTTATTTTCTTCACTGTATTTCTTTCTCATTTCTGTATTGTTGCGTAATTTACCTTGTACATGTAGCCATACTGATTTGGATCCATAGTCTCCCTGAACCGTGCAGATGACCTCACCAGCCGCCATGCGTGTGGCGTTGTGGATGGTGAACGCCACACAGCCGGTGTCCCCGCTGGAGCAGAATGAGGCCGAAAACTGTTTGGAGGATGAAGATACGTTGCCGTTTCTGGGAACGGTGAGGACCAGGAAACCTTTGACATTCCATGTCATGACCGCCCACGTTCCCTGGACTGTGGCAGTGAAGAGCACATCTGAGCCTGTCAGAACCGTGGCAGTGAGGGGCTCCACCTGGAACTGTCCCATCACTCAACGTGGAATGACAATGCAGTGAGAGGAATTGGTGAGTGGCATTTCTTACATGGGTCCTTACCAGTGGCGTCATTGGTCCTATTTTTTTTTCTTAATATGTACTGCATTAATTCATATCCTGTGCATCTCCAGGGGGCTAAGCCCCCCCTGTCCACAGAACCTAGTGACGCCGCTGTTCCTTACCATTCTAATAATGCTATTTCTAATGCCAGAGAGCGTCTTTAATTACGTTAGATATGTTTTTAACCCATATGAATCCAAAGCCATTTAAAGCAAACATAAATCTTACTAGTTCATGGTAAATATATTCCTTATTTGAAAGCACTCACAGACATCCATCAGTGGCAACCTTTGGCTGAACTTTGCATCATTCCGAACAATAAAAAGGAATCCATGGCATTTACCTGTTTGCTCAAGGTTTGCAAATATTCAACATGGCTTGTTTTTGGAGGACTGAAACTCAAACAGTTGGTGTAAAATGTCGTATTAAGGATTATTATTGAGGACAATATTATAATTTCCTAGAGTAGGTAAAATCCATGAATCCTTAAAATCCATGACACCTTACCTTTTTTTTTTTTATAAATGAAACTAAATAGCATCCCAAATTACTTGTTATGCAGTACTGACCTCCAGTTGCACACAGCATTAGCCAGATGCAAGAATCAATGTCCATGTTTATAAAAGCTGTAACATAAAAACAGAGAAACTTTGTATTTCTATATGTTTAACATATTAATTCAAATATATAAATAAATTTTAACCAAAACTGTAAAGTAGTGTCAGTGCTAGAAAATTGTAATAAACACAGATATCAATATTGTTTGTACTGTATATAAGCTACCCAGCAGTCGGGAAGAAAAAAACACATCCGTTACCACAAAACCTATACAGCTCTAGTATTTAGTAGTTTTCACATTGAATATTGAATTGTAATGAAGACTCATACCTCCAATGTGTCGTTTCCTGGAAGAACAGGTGAACAAGAGGTCCCCACCTGTATGTGAAACAGTCTCAGAGAGCAAAGTTCATTTATGGCCATTAAAGCACCGGCACTTATGCAGCCATAGTACTCATACCGACGTCATACACTGTCACTGGGCTGTGGGTGGGACCTTGACATCTTACCGAGAGCCTGGTGCTCTACTCAGTCTCTGTTTCACACAGTATTAAAATGGCATCTTTACAGAGTCTTTTGCTTACCATCATGGCGGACTTTCCGTTCAATACTGCGTATTACTATTGTTAACGTTGCTAAAGTATCTTAGCGTTTTTGGTGATGATCATGGCGGCATTGGTTACAGTGGGTGTTTTGAAATGTAATTAACAATGAATCAGCTGTACATATAACATATTTAAGCAATAAAAACGTCCTGGACATGCAACGGGATGTGTGTGACAGTTGTATCAAACTGTCAACTGTTGACATACTCAAGGTTCACCACTAGAGGTCACTGCAGGGTAACGTTTATTTTTTCGGTGGCATTGTGGTGGCGAGTATACTGTACAAGCTATAAAAAAATAAAATAAAGGCGGGGGTCCATACTTTTTAATCTTTTTTAACTTAAAAAAATATTTTTTTAAATACTAAAACAGCATTTTTGACACACATATAAAATAAATAACTTGGACAATTTTTGTGTTTTTGTGTTATGAAGGTGGCAGTGTCATATGCTGGAATGTCTCCAGACACAGCTAGCATTGTACAGGCATAGGCAAGCAGACAACCGCAAAAACAAGCGGATGGTGGTGGGGGAGGGTCGGCTATACTGTATACTGTATGGAAGCAAATGTTTGGCACCCGAACCGGCGTGTCAAAGATCATCGGTCATAGCCTTGAATTCATGTTTTAATTCCAACTAATTGCTCCTCTTGTCTAAGAGTAGAAGCGAAGCCACAATGAAAAAGACATTGTTAGAGCTCGACTTAATGTGGAGATTATTTTCTGTTTTGTCAGCTGTCAGTTAATCAATAGTTAAAGCCGACTAAGGTTTATTGTTACTGAGCTTATTAGGCGGTGTTGCCACTAGGCCCAGACTGGTGCTAAAAGAAGGTCAGGGGCACTGCCCTCTTTACACGGCGATGTATTCCTGTGATTTAATTTTGGGAAGCACCATGTGTCAGATTAGTCACATTTATGGATGTATTTTTAAAGAATAAACAAGAGCTTTGATGGCGAACTGAAGGTGTCGTATCGTGCCTGGGCCTGCTGCATGTTTGACTAGTGTGGATGCACGGATCTGCGCCCAAGCACGGCATGCTTCCTGTTGAGATGATAGACATAGAAACATACAGTACAAGGCTCTCTTTTCCCTACAGGCCAAGGGGTCGTCCCAACAAGCTTTCCTGGAAGTCGTTTTTTTCCAAGCCGCGTCCACATACATAATCCATACTGGTTGTCTGTTGTAATTCCAGTAATATTTACAATCATTTATTTGTTCATCTCGCTGAATGTTTGGAGGACGGGTTGTTACATAGAAGTTTCCCTTTTGTATCTCACAGCAGTAATGGTGTGTTCAAGGACTGCCGAATAAAGTGCAGATTCTTGACGCTTGACAAACATTTATGTAAAGCATAAACATGCACACAATAAAATTCTAATAGTGGTACATATTGTAGATTATCACATACTACAGTATTAATTGGCCCTGTACCCTAGAAACCGCCCATGAATGATACGGGAAAAGGCCAAAATGATACTGTGTCAAAGCCCAGGGCAGTGATACTGATAAAATATAGAGTTTAACCATGTCCAGTATCAGCCCCCGTAGCTGTCCACTCAGAGCACGCTGCTCTGATATCGTGCCCGTGAAACAACCAATCAGAGAACAGCGCACGAGCGTGAACACACAGCGTTTCTTTTGCTGCCCAAACTTGATTAATGGAACTTTAATTGTCAGACATTGATAAGATAAGACTGTTGATAAAATATTATTGTTGAAATATTTTTGCAATTATTGTGTTTACACTGTTTAGATATAATACATGTAATAAACTGAACATTTTCTGGAAACAAAATGGTCTTTTGATAAAATAGTACGTGATAATAAGATCATCACATGGTTTGTCTGGTATCAGGTCCAGTATCATGCCCCCACGTGCCAGTATCAGCCTGACACTTGGGGGCATGATACCTGGCCTGATACCAGACAAACCATGTGATAACCTATAAGTACATATTTCTACATTTTTATCCACTCTGAGGTGTTTTTCTGTGGAAAACTGCCTATTTAAAAAAAAATAAAAATAAAAATCAGCAAATATGCGGGGCCGTGAATGATTAACTGCAAAGATGTGTGAATCCACTGTACTTTAGAGTAGTCAGTGTACAACTTTTATAGCAGTATTACTAGCTAATAAAAATGACACAGCATTAGCTGAAATAGCCAGATATTAGGATAAAGTTTGTGATGTACATTAGCTTTTTTTCTGGCAGGAAAAGAGTTTGTGATGATTCCTATTGATAGACCATGACGCAGGAAAAACCCACGTGGTGGGCGTGGCAATAGCGGCGAATGGTCAGGCCTCACCATTGACCATCAAAGGGTCATAATTTACCTGCAGAAGGTCGCATGTGGTTGAAAACTTTTATTTAATTAATATTAATATTAATTATCCCTCGCCACCTGTTGCACGGATCATCGTGATTTTTGGTGGAGACATCACACATTATAGGACGCACAAAAAAGTCTCATGGACCCATGTTCAAAAAGCAACAGGAAGTCGGCCATTTTCATTTTATTCGGACTTGCATACGTTTTACTTTAGTATAAAGTACATGTTATATTAGTATTTGCAGTTCCACATATAAAAAAAAAATAAAATTGGACAGAATGGGCAGCTGCGGTCTGCACTCTCGTCCCTGCTGGCAGAGAAGGAAAAAGGCGGGAAAGGACAGCAAATGGCACCAGCTGTGATGGCGATGGAAGCGCCACAACAAGGGCGGTGTTATCTGAGACCTCCCCTCCCCCTGCTCCTCCTCCTTCATTACCAACCACCACCCCTTCCATTATCTTCCTTGTCCTCTCTGCAATATACTTTTTGTCTGACCTTTCAACTTCCTGCCACACCAGGAAGTGTTGGAGTAAACAACGGTTGTAGTGGCCTTTATTAGCTCCAGTGTGGTGTTCAATTAACCTGCTTACACAATACTACCCTTAATGTGCAATACCACATACTTTTTCTGTGTAACCTATACAATATTTATAAGGTTGTGAAGTATTCCCTCTTCTTTTTATATTTAATGAAGCGGTGTATCCCACAGGACTGCAATCCATCTGTGAGTTGCGGGGTTACGACTTGAAAGAACGTATCGTTCTTAACGACGGCGAGTGCTCAGCAATTCCTTATTTATCGTGGTTAATTTTGTTCTCGACCCCACCGTAACAAGTGATTTTTAGTGAAGTAGCATTCCTTAAACGGCACATTTTTGTAGTAGGAGCAGAGAAAACTTGTTTACAACCGTCTAAATACAGTATTTTTTTTATTAATAGAGCACTCCAGACATTAAATAACAACCAATTGCACTCGTATCACCCATTATAGTAGACACTATAACAGAAAATAAGACATATCTGACATAAAGAAGATACAATATAGACTTAAATGTTAGAATTGTTGTTGCAATTGTAGAATTGTCTGTTGCAACATGTTGTAATATTATGACTTCCACATACATTTACGACTTTATTATCATGATTTTATGACTTCTTTTCTCGTAAAAAAATTTTCTAAAATTTCCAATTTTATCGTAAATTTACAACTTTTTCCTCTGAAATGTAAAATTTTATTTTTTTTTCCAATCCAAAATGTTTGTTACCATGTTGACAATGCTGAATGGCAAATATCCTGGAATCCAGCGATAGTATCCATTTAAATGGCATATTTTTCAGTTCTCCAATATTTGTGTGTGTTTTGTTGTTGAAATATATTATATTGTTGTATTTTTTGCTGAAACTGATACCAAAATGTAAGGTATCGGCCACAACATATCTTAATATCAATATTTGATATGTGATATTGCATATTTTGCATATTGAGGCCCAATATTTAATTATACTAAGGTGACAGGCATACATAATCATTTTAAAACATCATACCCTTATATCTGAAATTATTTTTACAGTATTTTTATTAAGACTACAGGTGTGTATTTTTTGTACATTGAAGGATTTAGAAGCACATTCTTTTGTAGTTGTTATTCACCAGGCTGCAGGTAGAAGCTTCCATTGCAAATGCGGGTGTGTTTTGATACAAGCAGAATGACGCTGAAGTCATGTTAGGAGTGCACACAACACAATGGAGTAGCGACCACAATTATCCTGTCGCCATTTTCCCGAGCTTTAATACAAAAGACTTAGCTGGGAGAGTACACACCCCTTTAAATCCACAACCAATACACACGCACACACCAGTTAAGTAAAAAAAAGCATTCAAACATCTCAGAAAAAAGTATTATGTCGAGGAAATAGTCGGCAAAATAAACGTTCAGAGAGGACTTGTTGACATTTTCGCCTTTTCCAAACCAGATGGGCGCACAGAAACACAACTACCTCGGCGAATTACTTGATTGACGTAAGGGATATCCACACAGGAAAGACTGCAGATTTGAAATCTTGTCACTGGGCGACATTTTACCCAATGAGCTGACGGCGAAGGCGGGACTTCTCTCGTCAATCATGCAGGAACTATAAGATTTGAATAAGGAGGGAGGGGGAGAATCCAATCCGGTTTCAGCTAGTTTTCTTCCAATGGAACATTATCGTGTGGCTGCCCTCTATTAGACTGTACTAGTACCGCTTTATCCTCACTATACCGCTATATCGTTCTCCTCTATTCGCGTACACGTACCTGTTTTTTTCCTTCCTTTTCCACAAACAACACTCACAAATCAACCATGCCTAGAAGGAGCAAAGTGAGTAAACCGAGATATTTCATGCATTAAGTAATACAGCGTTTCTAACCCACAGCTGCTGTATGTATACATTGTTTTGTTGCTACTCATTAGCTTTGTTTTGTGCACATGTAAAACAAAGAAATAACTTGTTTCTATCCTTGTCTTGATTTAATGTTTTTTAAAAAAAATCACTTGTTTGTATGCTTGTCTTGATTTGATTGCCGAAGGGAGGTGATTGTTGCTCTTATCGCTCTGCGGTGATAATCATCCTTTCAAGGGATTTCGTCACTATTATTGCTTATTAGAAGGTATTTATATAAATAAAATACATACAGTGCGTGTTGCAGTGCATGACGACTTTTTTGCAGAGAAAGTTAGCGGCACATTGATTGTACGTTATGCGGGATAATGAAGTTTCACTTCGGCCGGAATTTTAACGCTTAATTCACTCGTCGTTTAGTGGTTTGGTCTGGTTACTTGTGCTTGTTGGGCTCGCCGCCGTGGGTAAAATGTTTTATTTGTCAGTTTTGGTTCATATTAACGCCATTGTTCGCGCGCGCGGCCGCCATTAGCCGAGGTGAAGACGCAGCTGTTTGGACGGTGGTCGTCGGGGAAGAAAGAAGGTTATGTAATGGCGAGCTTCCGTCACCGTATCGTGTTGCTGGGGCTTCTCGTCGCCGGGAAGCTTTTTCAAATTCACGGCGGGAACACTTTGGTTTTCACCCTTCGACGTCCATCCCATTTATTAGCGACGAAAGAATGGCGTCGAGGAGTAGGAGGAGCCCGCCCCCTATTTCACGAGCTTTACAGTCGGTAAGCTCCAGCGACCAGCAGCGGGTCACCGTGGTTCCATTTTGTTTGTATGGTTGTGTTACACCTGAGGTCCTGCCGAATGTCGCCCCAACAAGAATAGAACATTTTACGCCGTTTGTTTAAACACTTAAATACTCGCTTCTGTACTCTGCGTACAGTAATTTTGCCGTGCTGTCCCAAATCCATTACTGGCCTCGCGCACTTACCGGAAATGACGATTGCGCCATTTATCCGCTTCCACTTATTCTCAATTTGAACTGCAAACATTCGTCAGTCCATACTCTATCTCAACATAGCGACGATAAAAAGTGTTAAATGTCCAATATTAGCGTACTTAAGCCCGGAAGTATAACAATTGGGACTCCCCTCCAAACAGGAAATGTAGCTACCCGGTAACTTATTATTGTGGAACTAGTTGCTTAGGATGTTACACATATTTCAATTGGATTTTCTTTGTTTTTTTCCCCACAGGAAGCGTCAGATGCACCTGAGGTAAGGATACAAATATTAGGTAATATATTGGCCCACTAGGGGTCAGTAGAAGCTCAAGAAGTCAACATGAAAAGTAATCAGACTGTCACTTTTCACTCTGCAGCCCAAGAGGAGATCTCTCCGGTTGATAGTAAGTATGCCATTTTCTAGATCTGTTATACAGTAAGTATTGTTGACTTGTTCCTGTTTTCTAATATTTAAAAACGCTTTCTTACAGAAAACAACACCCGCAAAGGAAGAGTCCAAAGCCAAGACAAAGGTGAGACCTGTTTGGTTGCATGATAAAAACATGGATGGCGCTTGGGGGGGGGATCGGACTGGTTAACCAGACTTAACAATCTTGCGTCATCACAGAAAGCACCCGCCAAGCCTAAGAAAGCCAAGGAGGTGGAGAAGAGCAAGCCCGAGGAGAAGGAGACCGACGCCCCCGCAGAGAATGGCGAAACCAAAGCTGAGGAAGAGGTCAGTGTCGCGCCGTCGTCGTACGTCATATGTCATTTTGCAGCACAAGCGTAATCCTCACGGGTAAGCGCGGTCTTGACACTGAAATTCGTGCCTGTGTGCGTTCCAGGCGCCAGCCACGGACACGGCGGGGGACAAAGATGACGCAGCAGAATAACATCTCTCATAGCGCATCTTTTACCAGTGCTCCCTGTACCTCTTTTCTTGTACAATTCAGGGGAATATTTTTATCAACTATTTTCTAAACACAGGTTTTTTAGTAGTTTGATTGTAGACACACTTTTTTTTTAAGAAAAACAAAAAAAAGTCAATTTGGAGATGGGAGAAATTCTTCACAGGGGTGGGTTGTTTTAAATGTGAAAGGGGTGGGGGGCGGGACAGGTTACGGTGTCAACACAAGCAAGTTCACAGGAGCTGGGTTGACAACGGAATGAGTTTACCTGCATGGATTACATTCCATATGCTTTAAAGGGACAGTATGTAATCTGTGCTGGGGTGGGAGGGAAGGGTGGGGGGGTGTTTTGTTGTTTATAAAGACGAACAGTGTTTTAGAATGTTTGCAGGCTTTGTCCTCCATGTTAACTCTTGTAATCATGCAGTTTTTCTCATGAAATTGGATCAATAAATCTAAAATCCCAAGTAGTGGAGCTCTCCCGATCCAAACGGTGTATCTTGTGTGTTGGTTGTGTCCCAGTAAATTTGTATAGCCGCTGTGAAAAGGGTTTTCGACTTCTCTGTATGCAGTGTGTAATGGTACATTGTACGAATGGCAAACATGGAATTTGTTTTTGTTTGGGTTTATTATTATTATTTTTTAGCCTAACTCTAGTAATAGTAACATCAAAACAAAAGTAGTCTCTTAAATGCCAGCAGACAAACTGTACATTTATTTGACATGTCAAATGCATACCAGCAGTAGCAATACTCACGAGGTTTAGCTGTCAGTGCAAGTGTGCAGTTTATTTTTATTTGTTTATAGATGTAATTGTGTAATGATTGTTATCAATGGACCAATAAAGCTCAGTTGGTAGTTGTAATGCTGTTTTTCTTTGGAGAAGGAAGTTAATTATCAAGATTAAATAGTAGTTGTCAGTGAAATGATGGGTTACACATACAAATGATAGTGTAGAAGTTCCGCAAAAAATATGTTGGTCACAATTTTTTTGCTTAATTTTTCTCACCCTGGCGTGCGAGGCTGGAAGGGGATGGGCGGCATGAATCGTGGACTACAATGGCAGTTAGTGTGAACCCCTGATTTGTTATGTGCAGCACTATACAGCAGAGGTGTGCAAACCTCTACTGAGGGCCATACGTAGAACCTCCAAATATTACAACTTTGTTGTTAAAATTTAAGTTACTATGACTTTATTTTTGTCTTATTACCCAACAATGTTCCAAAAATTACAACTTTTTTTACTATATATATTACCACGTTAAAAAAATAACTTTTTTTTAATATTTCAACTTTATGCTACTGAAATGCTATTTTCCCTCATATTTGGTTGTTCTCATAAAATTAAATGCTTTTCTCCTTCGATTACTTCAATTATTTTTTCTCTTAATATTTTGACTTTATTCTTGTAAAATCTATCTATTTATGCTATTTTGAACCATTTTTTAAATGTACCACAGCCACGCTTCAAATAAGGGTTTGATGATTGCCTTATCTTAAATAATATGAAATTATGATGATATACGCTATGGAAAAATGTCATTTTAGTAGCATACACTTTAAATATTACTTTTTAAAAGTCGTGATATGTATTATATACAGTGTGTGTATGTTAGTATGCTAATGTTAGCATGCTAACATTTCTACTATGCTCATATTGGCATATAATTAGCCGTTTACATGGGTAGACACTCATATGAACATGTCGCACTATCTTGCCGTGTGTTAGCATGCTAACATTACCAGGTTCACATTCCTAGCATGCTCATACAAGCTTTTCATGGAATTTAACTTAAGCAAACACTTAGCTCTATCATGCTAGGTGTTAAAATGCTAACTTATGTTAGCATGCTAACAATTATAGCATTTTCAGAGGTAGGCACTTATATACGCACGTAGCGCTAGTAGGCAAGTTGTTAGCATGCAAGGGTTTATGTCATTCAAACCCATGTAAATGACAATAATGGGGGTGGGGGGTCCTGTGCTTTTGTAGTTTATTTTATTTTGGCATCCAGCATTTATTTGGCATTTTGACAAGTACTGCTTTTCGAAGTCTGTGGAAGTATCAAACTAGACAGAGTACACTGTGTTTGTGTGTAACTTAATAGGAAGTAAGAAAATATCTAAAGATATAGGGACAGAAGTATTGGGACACATGCACCAAGCCGTCGTGTGCATTGTGATCAAATACTGGTTACTTATATACTACTATCTGCGTAAGGGAGTAAACTTACAAAATCAATTTTTTGTCCATATGGTGCAAGAGGTGAACATTTTAAGGAATTGAACAAATTGACCCTGAGTTCGATGTGGATTTGTGTGGCGGTAATGTGCATTAATATTAGGTAGGCAGCACCGTTGATACAATCATCCAGGCTGACAAGAGTGTACATTAGTCCATCTTCTCCCTTCTTCCCATCCTGGTGCGCATGTTGCGAACGAGGAAGAACAATACGGTGGTGACGGCCATGAAGACCTCGGCGACCCAGAACGCCATGTCCCAGCTGTGTTGTTTGGCAATAGTGCTGAAGGGAAGGCCTGCTACAAAAGCCCCCACTGGAATGAAAAGAGAGCTGGGTCAGTCATATGACAAAGACCAGTGTTTCCCATGCATTTGTTTATCTGTGGCGGCCCTTGCTCATAAACACATTATAATGGGACTGAATTTATTCATACTATATGCACATGTTTGGAGTCTTTCTATTACCTTGTACAGCGGAACCTTGGTTAGAGTCTGCGACATTAAGTGTGTTTTTGGTTAGTGTAGAAAATTTATACCAAAATTTTTCAGGTTACAAAATGGCATATGTCTTGTCGTTTTATTAATACATACAATATAATGGGGAAAAAAAAACATTGTAAAGTTTCCATTTTGTTTGAGCAAAGCATTTCATTGGAGGACAAGCGGCATAGAAAATAGTGGATGGTGCTGCAATGTTGCTTCTGTCCACCAGAGAGAGCCACAAGGCTCAGAGGGAGGCTGACGTCATTGCAGCACCCTTATGAATGCATTATGGAAAAACGTAAGTTTTTTTTCATTTTAAACTTGTATTGGTACATTTTTGCATATTTCAGAAGTATACCTTTTGAGTGTTAATATGCTGTGTGTTGAGTTGACACTGTGAGTCAGACTGTTACAGTGAAGAAAATAAGTATTTGAACACCCTGCTATTTTGCTATTTCTCCCACTTAGAAATCATGGAGGGGTCTGAAATTTTCATCGTAGGTGCATGTCCACTGTGAGAGAGATAAACTAAAAAGAAAAATCCAGAAATCACAATGCATGATTTTTTAACAATTTATTTGTGTGATACAGCTGCAAATAAGTATTTGAACACCTGTGTATCATCTAGAATTCTGACCCTGAAAGACCTGTTAGTCTGCCCATTAGAAGTCCACCTGCACTCCATGTATCATCCTGAATCAGATGCACCTGTTTGAGGTCGTTAGCTGCATAAAGACACCTGTCCACCCCATACAATCAGTAAGACTTTAACTTGTAACATGGCGAAGACCAAAGAGCTGTCCAAAGACACCAGAGACAAAATTGTACACCTCCACAAGGCTGGAAAGGGCTACGGAGCAATTACCAAGCAGCTTGGTGAAAAAAGGTCCACTGTTGGAGCTATCATTAGAAAATGGAAGAAGCTAAACATGACGGTCAATCTCAATCGGAGTGGAGCCCCATGCAAGATATCACCTCGTGGGGTCTCAATGATTCTAAGAAAGGTGAGGAATCAGCCCAGAACTACACGACAGGACTTGGTCAATGACCTGAAAAGAGCTGGGACCACCGTTTCCAAGGTTACTGTAGGTAATACACTAAGACGTCATGATGTGAAATCATGCATGGCACGAAAGGTTCCCCTGCTTAAACCAGCACATGTCAAGGCCCGTCTTAAGTTTGCATATGACCATTTGGATGATACAGAGGAGTCATGGGAGAAAGTTTTATGGTCAGATGAGACCAAAATAGAACTTTTTGGTCATAATTCCAATAAGCGTGTTTGGAGGAAGAAGAATGAAGAGTACAATCCGAAGAACACCATCCCTACTGTGAAGCATGGGGGTGGTAGCATCATGCTTTGGGGGTGTTTTTCTGCACATGGGACAGGACGAGTGCACTGCATTAAAGAGAGGATGACTGGGGCCGTGTATTGTGAGATTTTGGGGAACAACCTCCTTCCCTCTGTCAGAGCATTGAAGATGGGTCGTGGCTGGGTCTTCCAACACGACAACGACCCGAAGCACACAGCCAGGAAAACCAAGGAGTGGCTCCGTAAGAAGCATATCAAGGTTCTAGCATGGCCCAGCCAGTCTCCAGACCTGAACCCAATCGAAAATCTTTGGAGGGAGCTCAAACTCCGTGTTTCTCAGCGACAGCCCAGAAACCTGACTGATCTAGAGAAGATCTGTGTGGAGGAGTGGGCCAAGATCCCTCCTGCAGTGTGTGCAAACCTGGTGAAAAACTACAGGAAACGTTTGACCTCTGTAATAGCAAACAAAGGCTACTGTACCAAATATTAACATTCATTTTCTCAGGTGTTCAAATACTTATTAGCAGCTGTATCACACAAATAAATTGTTAAAAAATCATGCATTGTGATTTCTGGATTTTTCTTTTTAGTTTATCTCTCTCACAGTGGACATGCACCTACGATGAAAATTTCAGACCCCTCCATGATTTCTAAGTGGGAGAAATAGCAAAATAGCAGGGTGTTCAAATACTTATTTTCTTCACTGTATGTACATATACTGTTTATGGCTTGACGAGTTTTTATATATTTCTACTCATTTTTTGTCTCCTACTGCTTTTCTTTGTTTCTTACGGCTTTTTTCTGATTACAGAGTCACCACAGCAGATCTTTTTGATCCGCGTACTGATTTTTGGCTTGAGTCCTTTAAATTCTGGACGCCCTTCTGCATTCATAAAAAATATATGTAAATGCATCGTGACCAATTATGATATCATGTCATGTGGGAAACACTGTAGACAAAATGATTGTATTTGTTGATGCTTGTACCGTTAGCCATGAGAGCCACGATAGCATGGGAGGTTCCGCAGAAGTTGGAGGGGGCACTTTCACTTGCAATCACACCAAACAGAGCGATCGGTCCATAGGAGGAAAATCCGAACATCGCACCGAGAAAGAGGATCCAGATCTGTACAAGACAGGAAGATGTTTTGATTTGTAGTTTTTGCCATTTGCCATATATGTTGTAAAAATGTTACCTCTCTTTCTGAGACTCCGAGGAGCACAGACACTGGATGGAGGACCTGGACCCAAAGAGGAGCCTCCTGAGGTAAGTAATAAACATTAGTGTTGGTTACTATGTTGCTTATATACACAGTGTTGTCCATATACATACGTATATACAGTCAA
Organism: Doryrhamphus excisus; assembly: GCF_037039965.1. Taxonomy (NCBI): domain Eukaryota; kingdom Metazoa; phylum Chordata; class Actinopteri; order Syngnathiformes; family Syngnathidae; genus Doryrhamphus; species Doryrhamphus excisus. Next base: position 6,958,945 of record NC_136377.1, on the reverse strand, counting down.
ACCTTCCTAAGTTGCTAGGTACTAGCGTGTTAACATTAGCTTGTTAGCATTGCTAGCATGCTAACATTAACATGGTAACATTTTTAGCCATTTTCACAGGTAGGTGTTAGCATGCTAACAGTAGCATGTAAGCATTGCTATCGTGCTAACATGAACATACTGGCATTTTTTTTGGGAAAATTTCCGGAATATGAAGTTAAGCAGGCAGCACGGCGGTCTAGTGGTTAGCGCACAGACCTCACAGCTAGGAGACCAGGGTTCAATTCCACCCTCGGCCATCTCTGTGTGGAGTTTGCATGTTGTGGGTTTTTCTCCGGGTACTCCGGTTTCCTCCCACATTGCAAAAACATGCTAGGTTAATTGGCGACTCCAAATTGTCCATAGGTATGAATGTGAGTGTGAATGGTTGTTTGTCTATATGTGCCCTGTCATTGGCTGGCGACCAGTCCAGGGTGTATCTCGCCCGAAGACAGCTGGGATAGGCTCCAGCACCCCCGCGACCCTCGTGAGGAAAAAGCGGTAGAAAATGAATGCGAATCTTAGCACTATCATGTTAGCATGTTAGCATACTAACATTTTTAGTAATTTCTGATGTATGCCCTTATACAAACACTGGTACTATTACACATTATAAATCAATACATACCATTGTATGTTTTCATGGTCAAGAAATCTAAATATGTAGATAAATAAATGCAGGACTAATTTATGGTTTAAAACGTAATTTTGGGGGGGAACTATGGCGCATGGCGGAGGTCTGTGTTCTCCAAGCGCTTTTAGAGTTAATACTGAATCCTATGGAAATGCACTTATTGCAGTGGAGACTGAAATCAATTAACTGCAATAAACTGTACCGTGTTTCCCATTCATTCATGATTTATTTGTCACGGCCCACCACAAATAGATTTGAAACTGCCTGATCACTATTAGTTATTTATGTGTGCTTTTTCTATGTAGAAATAGGCCATTTTGTTGCAGAAAATACACCACTTCCATTTAAGTTATTTTTGTACAAGATACAGCTCTTATACGTGATGCTGGCTTGTCTTTTTTTTTTTGCAGTTACCTTTGGGATTTCAGGTGTGATGGTGACCCTGAAGAGGTACATGGAGACGTACATACCAGCCATCATGACAATCAGCAGGCCATGGCGAGGGTTGCCATGTGTGCCCAGGCCATGCTGGGGGATGTCACAGAACATGTTTGTGACGAAGAGTGATACAAAAAAAAAAAAATCTCAGGACCGTGTCCGCTACTTACTCGAGCAACAGCTCTGTCAGAGATGAAGCCGGAAGCAAGGCTGCCCACGAAGCCGCCCACCTCCAAGGCACTCATGTAAGTACTGCCTGTGAGCAAGCACAAGTTAACACCGTGATCCAGTGAAAATATGCCCAAATAAGCGATACAATGATTCAAATCCATACCCATGAGAGCGGTCTGGCCCTTCTCCTGCATGAGGAATAGCTGCCCCCAGTCAGTTGCGGCTGTCTTCACCCCAAACACCACCAGGTAGCCCAGAGACAGCACCCAGAGGAAAGGCGAGAGCAGGAACTCGCTCAGGGTGCTCTCGCTGTTGCCTCCTGAAGAACACACACGTTAATAACATACAGTATGAAAACATACATCACATGCAGAAAGTATAGAATTTCTGTTTTCATTGTTTTTTGTTCCCACAAAAACCACATACCCACCCATCAATATATTCATGTTACTCACTTCCCCTGCCCCCCTTCTTGGCTGCCACCGTAACACCGGGCAGGCCCACATCCTTCGGCTCATTCTTCACCAACATCAGGGTCACAAACGAGAAGGCAGCACAGAAGACGCCTGACATTGTTAGGATGGTCCTCCAGTCATAGTAGTTCAGGAGCACCGTGACCAAGATCGGGCCCAGACTCCCTGCCAGGTTCATGCTGCAGGACAGCACAGACCACCATGTTCCAAACTGGGACGGCTCAAACCACTACAAAAACACATTGCACATATGTCTGATTTCGATTTGGCAGCAGTCACATGCTGTATATATGTACAGTATGTATATGTATATGTATATGTATATGTCAATACGGTGGATCCCTGCACATTTCTGGTCCAAAATATATATATTTTTTAATTTTTATTTTTTTTCCCCTCCAAAAACGGGCTGTATTTCCCTCAGAAATCAGATCGGTGACATTTTATTTTATTAAATACATTTTTATTTAAATTTTATTCAATAAAATGTTATTTAATTTTTATTCAATAAAATTTTATTTAAATTTTATTCAATAAAATTGTATTTTTATTTAAAGTGTACAGCATTCATACTTATGTCTTTATGCTTCACTGCTAATGTTTTTCGTCAAGCTTTGAGATTCCGCACTTTGCTCAGCAGTCCATGAACGCACCATAAAACTTAAATATAATAATCAGGCCTCAAAACGTCTTTCTACCGAGAGTATCAATTACCATCCCGATCAGTCACCCTGAACATGGCATTGGTCCGCTAAGTCAGCAGAAGAGCAGCTGCTCTTGCATCGTGGCAAAGGTCGTAGTTAAGAGATGAGGCCTATTAAAAGATCGTTTCTCTCGGAGAAGAAAGAATGTGTTGTTCAAGGTTGTTGCTTTTCTCTCAGGAAAGATCTACTGAGGATGTTCTACTAATAGAATCTCCTGTAATCTGATCTCCTTTGACATGCTGAAGACGAGCCAAAGCCTATTTATTCCCCACCTTTTTAGCAGCGTCTTACTCTCACAGCGTCTCCGTATAGTTACAGTGGGGGAAACAAGTATTTGAACCCCTGCCGGCATTGGAAGTTTACCCCATTACAAAAATATATACACAACATAACGTAGCGTAGGTTTATTGTATATGCAAAAATAAATAACATTAAATAAAGGCGATACATTAATCAAGAGTTAGTTAAAAGAGTTAAAAGAATTTGAGGGAAACAAGTATTTGATCCCCTAGCAGTCAATCGCGCTCGCTCTGAAGGATGATTGGTTAATGATGTCAAGGGAGTTGGGAGCACAAGAAAAGCATTAGTAACACACCTTGCTGGAATGGATTGACATCCTGCAGTACCCACAAGGTCCCCCTGCTTAAGTGTACATGTAAAGACATCCTGTTCCCACAGTTAATTGCTTCCTACCTTCATAACTAAAGCAATGTTAATAAACAGACTTTCTAAATAGATTTTTAACATTATTAGAGCCCCATATACATAAAATAACACTCCTATATTTATTTATTTCCTTATTCTAAACTCAAACAAGTGTTTCAGTCGGAGTGGGGAAGAAGTACAAAGAAGCCAAAAAATACCACTTCCACACTGAATGGGAGGATAACTTTTTTTCACTCTATAATGTCCAACATGCCATGGCTGACTCCATGCAGTGTGATATTAATATAATTAATTGTTTAAAAACTCAAAACAATAGACACAGCGTGCCTGTATGGATATGGATGTGGCAATAACACTGAATGAGGGCAAATCTGCACAGCACGACTTGCAAGACACAATGGGATTACCTTACGTAGGACCTTCCCACATGGCGGCCAGCCACAGCCTTGTCCCAGGCCATTAACAAACCAGAGCACAGAGAACATAGTCACAGTAGAAGACCAGGAGAAGACCACGTTGATGCCTCCAACCACAAAAAGGCCGATGGAGAAAAGCCAGCGGGCACTAATCTGGTCTGACAAGACACCGCTGATGAATTTACTGATGGCGTAGGCCATGGTCTGGCTGCTTGTGATCAGGCCTGTAGACAGAAGGAATAGAATAATGACAATCAGATTTTTCAGTTCGGTACAGAGGCGTACCGACTTCCCGCCAGCAATGAACCTCACCACACATAGTTACTATAGCAACACAAATACAAGCTTGATTACCATACCCAAGTCGTCTTTGTCCAGCCTAATTTCATCCATCACCGAGGGCATAACAAAGGAGAACGTCTTCCTGTTGAAGAAATACAGCATGTAGCCGATGAACATGCAGAAGAAGATCGTCCCACGATAGTAGCCGTATCCTGTGGCCCCCATGGTTCCTCTGGATCAATACAAACGTTCGATAAAGAGAACTTTTTTAAAGATCTGCAACGATGTCTTGTAATGGGCTCCTTTAGCATTTAGCCCGTCACTCTGTCAGCTTCATCGGAGGCAGTTGTTGGACTCTTCATTTGAAAGTGGACCCCTTCAGGTGCTTGTTTGTAACGGCGCTCATTGGTGATTGAACGAGTGAGGAACCAGCCTGAAAATAAAAACAATAAAACATAAATATAAACTACAGTAATCCCTAATTCATCACGGTCAATTGGTTCTGGACCTCACTGTGATAAGTGAATTTCGGCAAAATAGAAATATTTTCGTTGTTACAGCATAGAAAACATCCTTAGAGCCCTCTAAACAGGAAGTAACACCCCTATAGTCATCTTTATATTTCATATTACCTAATATAGTCAACATAATAAAAGTAAATAAGCATTTTTAAGACATAAATAAGACTCTTGCTTGTGTGTGGTGGTGTCAATGTGCTGACGGGGGGGGCAGTCAGAGTTGAGTTTAAGTTGCCGTGGGTAACTGCTGCAAAACTATATTTCTGTTTTAATTTTTAACCAACAGAGCCTACTACATCGCTGCCCCCACCCTCTGGAACTCTTTGCCCCATTCACTACGTGCTTGCCCTGACCTTCCCCGTTTCAAAGAACAACTAAAAACCCCCCTCTTTAAATCTGTTTTTAATGTCCAACTTTTTATACCTGACTGCTGTGCCCCGCCCCGCTTTTACTCATGTTTTAACTGTGTATAAACGAATGAATGTTGTATTTTAACGTATCTTTTACACTGTTTACTTGTTTTTATTCAACTCCATTTTTCTGTAAAGTGTCTTTGAGTATTTTGAAAAGCGCTATACAAATAAAATGTATTATTATTATTATTGTGTTTGAAAAAAAAATGGCCCCCCAGCATCCTTTAAATTTCATATACACATGACCTTCAGTGGACAAGGTTGTGTTGTCCCACCATAAAGAGTTGAGTATGAGCATATATGAAGTTATATTGTGCTGTCCCAGTGCAGCATGGTGACATAAATGTCACACTTTGGTGCTTGAGCTGACTGGCTGGTCCTGCTCAATGTGACACCACACTCAGCAGATGCTGAAACTAGATCAGGTATCGCACACGTTTTTACATTGGGGTTAAAAACAGATCCGGTTCTTGTCTTTTTCTTTCTTTTTTTTAATCACTGCAGGGTTGAAGTGACGACTAGAACATATGAGAACAATTCCCAAGCATGCATGTCCACATCCTGATTAGTCGAGCATGCATTTCAGCAATTACGGCGACACTTGAATGCATCAGTTGGAATATCAGTAAAAGGGCAGACTGGGTCGTGACGAGCCGAACCAAGACGTCCATTTGGAAAAGGCTGCAGCGGGCGGAGTGGCTAGATGCTAGCCGCCCCGATGTTCCACAAAATGACTAAACCACGCACGGAAGGTTACCTGTCAGTCACGTCTGTACCGTCGTGGCCCAAACACCAGCGTCAGTCACAAGCCGTTTGACGTCAGCGGGAGCGCGCACGGCGTGTTAAAGCGGTACCGCCCAGATCCTGCTAGGCGGTGTTAATGTACTGACAAATAGCTCGCCTCTACTGGGTGTGAATACATTTGTAGAGACATTAATTAAATGCTATAAAACGATTTAGCGTCATCGTATTTGATCCCATAAAAACCAGCAAGTATTCTAACGCCCACAGACTCGTTATGTGTCCACGAAACACACAAATGTCTAGTTAGGAAAGTCCAAACGGGCGGCAAACTTCCACTGTTGCCAACTCCTCAGTAAGAAAAACTGCTATTGGCTGTCCTAGAAGTCACTACCCGACGTCACTGCCTAATTTGCATATTCGTTGCACGTGGTGTTAGAGATGCTGTAGCTAAAAAGCACAACTTCATCGGAGAGACATATAAAAGTAAAATATTTACAACTTCATTCTTAGTTTGTTCATGTTAAATTGTCCATCACAGGTAAGTTATACAGCAATATATAAGTGATTCTGAGAATACTACACTATATTTTAGAGTGTAGTGGTGTTTTGTTAGCTCATATCCATTTGCATGACACATTTTAAACATTGACATCATCCTTGAGAAAGAGTCAGTGTATCCGTCAGTGTAAAATTAAGTCATGGAATCTTGTGATGGGTTTGGTTACTCCAAGTTAAAGACTCTTTCCAAAAGAATGACGGTTTTGTAAACTTGTCCCTATCATCACAACCACAGAGGCATTTTCCTGAAGCACCATGTCATGGATTGTGGGTGGAGGCGTGGTCAGTTCTTGGACAACTATGAGTGCAGCGATTATAGTCAAAATAGTTGTAATGGGGGGGCAATACTTAGATTTTAAAGTCACTATTTTCTCTCCATAGAGTGAAAGATGTTTCAAACGGTGCTAGTGAGGGCGGAAGTTGTCCTGGCAAACAGGAAAGAGATTGCAACAGAGACATACTTGTCTTTTCTTTATTATAAAGTTAGAAATGGATCAATGACATAAATAGGTTTTATCTTAAATATCAACAAAGGCAACCTGTTAACCACTGAAAACAAAATGGGACTGGAAGTATCCACATGTTCCATTCAAAACTCTCCTACACAATAGGAAAGACCCAAGAGCCATCAAAGGACTTGACCCTGAGTCATGCACTGCAAGACCATCAAGAATATGGAAGATTGATTCACAAGTGTAAACTTGCATAATCAGAAAATAAAACCATATTTCCCATGCATAATGCTTAATAATGCTTAATCAATTAATTACTATTTTCCAAAAAAGTCAAACTCACAACAAAAAAGAGGCCTTACATGTAAAATGCAGAGGCTGGGTACATCAAATAAGGGGTGGCTTTGCCATCACTAGATGCAAAGCTGCAGTTGTCTTGCGCTTTATGTCGACAGTACCTACGGAGGGCGGGACTTCCAGGGTGACATTGTCCTACATGGAGAAAGTACTCATCGGGGCAAATTGCAGTGTAACCGCAATCTTCGCACACAAAGATTTTGGAACGCCTTTGTCGGTATGCATACTGTTGATGAATGCCGTGAATCTTCCTCATGTGGGACTCCAGGGAGCAACGTTGTGTGAATGCCTTTTCACAAAGCTCACACTTGTAGGGGCGTATACCTGCAGCCAGAGAGAGAAGTAATTGAAATACCTCAATGTACTTTGAAGTATAGTATTCATTACAGGTGTCACGAGATCTTATGAGGTCAAAAACATGACAAGACTGTCAGTGAACTGTGGTATCGCTGCTATGAATGATAATACAGTATAATATAGACGTAGCAGTGCATGAGGCGGGATTGGAACCGCAACCGCTTTACGCACACTTTAAACCTTGCAATCCACACTATACCTGGTGTTGTAAGGGTCAGCAAGTGACGTATGTTGAACCACTGCAGTGTGGTGTTAATGTCCAAACAGAAGCTGCATTCTACAATGATGATCAAATTCGATCAAATTCTACATTTGATCAAAGTTATTTAAGTTTTGTCAGATCAAATCACTTAGCTGTTTGGATTTATCTGAACCACAATTACCGTATTTTCTGGACTATAAGTCGCTCTGGAGTATAAGTCGCATGTATAATTAGGTAGAAAAAAACATACATAAGTCTACTTGACTAAAACAGACATTACGTCCTCTTGGAAGGCAAGTTCTAACATTAATAAAATAATAGAGAACAGGCTGAATAGGTGTAAGATATGCTAACACAATGGTTATTCAGCTACACAAAAAATAAACATGAACAGAAAAGGTGTCCAGTGTTTATGTAACAAACAGTTTTTTTTATTTATAAGTCGCTCTGGAGTATAAGTGGCAGGAACAGCCAACTTATGAAAAAAAAGTGTGACTTATAGTCCGGAAAATATGGTATATTTCCTTTACCATGAATGTGACTCTGGATAAACTGTCATAACATTAATTATCACAGCAATTATTTGTGAATTAAATATTACCAATATAATAAATTATCATTTTAGCTTAAAATATCATATTTGAGTTCAATCACATACAATACACAATCGCCATACAATACATCCTCACCTGTGTGTGTTCTCATATGTCTCTTCAGGTCGAATGTATCATTAAATCCTTTGCCACAAAATGGACAAGGGTGTCTCTTTACCAAGCTGTGACACTTCATGTGACGAGTCAATATGCGCTGCAGAGGAAACACCTTGTGGCACACCGAGCACACAAAGTTACCAGAAGCAGGCTGGTAAGGAAGAAAGTTTCATTAATATTCATAAATTTTCTGTCAATTTCAGGAAAGTCCTCAAGTCACCTTTGCTTTGCTGTCAAGCGGCGGTGCAGTGAAATGGTGGAAGGAGCTCGGCAGTGTTCTCGTGGACCAGCCGTGAATGTGGTCTGCAACGATTTCCTCGGATGCGGACAAAGGTCTTGGCACTGTCATGGGAATCGCTAAAATAGATTGTGGCTGAAGCATCGTGGAATCAACATTCCACGCTAGCTGGTCATTACTCACTATGGGGATAAAAGGAAGAATATTCTTAGCATACTTAGGGCTTAAACCTGGATTATGTCACAAAAGAACAATGGTAATTGAAGAGAGAAGAATCTAGTAATTCTAACAGTTAGTGTTATTGCAAATGTTGATCCAAAATCGGAGGAGAATGTCAAAAAGAAGCATTCGTGTGGACCTACTGTAGCGTATGTAGAGACTGTATGACAATATCAACAACATAAGAATATCCTATGCAGTGTAAATCTTACCAGCCGTCGCGCTTTGCTCCCACTCAATTGGTTGTGACTCTTTCCATCGCCATCCTCTCAGCACTCCGTGTTTCTTTTTTACAAGGAACGACCTTGGCATCCTTGGAGAAAGCGTTGGTCTGTTCTTCACTCGGAGCTGTGAGGCGCTGCTTCACTAAATCTTCAAACTTCAGGTGTGTTTTGGAGCTTCACCTTGACTCCACACCAGACAACATCCAATCAAAAATCACAGCACTCTTTAGGAATGTCGAAAGTTCCGGAGGTGGGTGGTTAGGTGCTTTTTGTTTGGACTGCAGCGCACCTGTGTTCCCTCTGTGTGCATGCCAACTGGTCCTCTACAGGTTTTGCATGCTAGGTACTGAAAATCTGGGAAACTTTGCATTCAAGTGGCCCTCAGTATGCAAATGCTGGTCCCAGACCAAACCTGGTCCCAGACAAAGGACCAGGGCACTGTCTGAGTAACAGGAGCGAGCTGAGAGAAACCACAACCTTAACTGCTAGGTAAATCATCTCCTTCCCCCCTCCTTTTTTGAGTTTCTGTAATCATTGAGGTTTATTTTAAGATGTATACAACAATCAAGCATTTGCTTTTTGTTTACATTATTCTACAAAGTCCACATGCAGACAGTGCACTGATCCAAGGGAATGGAGTATTTTTTATTAACGAATCATGCATGTGAGTTTGTCTGTGGGTATGAATGTGAGTGTGAATGGTTGTTTGTCTGTACAGGGTCATACCTCACGACCAAAGACAGCTGGGGTAGGCTCCAGCATACCAGACCCAGCAGACCCTAGCGATGATAAGTGGCACAGAAAATGGATGAATGGATGCATGTGAGTTGTCAACCTATTTTCAGTCAATCTATTTTTAGTACCGCCTAACCAGACAAAAGTATTACAATATGAATGAATATAAGATAAATATAAACATGTTGGACTATAATAAAGATGTATTATGAAGTACAAATACAAATACATTTGGTTATTAATTATTATTACATATAATTAATTATTAATATGGGCTGCACGTGGTCGAGTGGTTAGCGCGCAGACCTCACAGCTAGGAGACCAGGGTTCAATTCCACCCTCGGCCATCTCTGTGTGTGTGGAGTTTGCATGTTCTCCCCGTGCATGCGTGGGTTTTCTCCGGGTACTACGGTTTCCTCCCACATTCCAAAAACATGCTAGGTTAATTGACGACTCCAAATTGTCCATAGGTATGAATGTGAGTGTGAATGGTTGTTTGTCTATATGTGCCCTGTGATTGGCTGGCCACCAGTCCAGGGTGTACCCCACCTCTTGCCCAAAGACAGCTGGGATAGGCTCCAGCAACCCCCGCGACCCTTGTGAGGAAAAATTGTAGAAAATTAATGAATGAATAATTGTTAATATTTTGTTTTCATTCTGTTCCTCTCGTTGATTGCCTCTTTTATTTTGAAGGTCTGCTTTTCCCGCCAACAGGATGTAGTTTGCCGATGTTGGCCGAGAGTCGCCGAGCGGACCGGAAGCTGTGCTGCTCAGCTAGAACCAGACAGGATTTAAAAAAATGTCAGTTAAAATACGCGAAATTATTAAAACTAGACAGCGCCGGGAGGTAAAAAAAAAAAAAGCAAAATATGGTAGTTTCCCGGTGAAAACTTTAAGGTTGATGGCATGGTGCTGTTGTATATCCACACTCCTTACCACACGGTGGCGATAATGCACAAAACTTAAGTGCTAACCGCCATTTTAAATCAGAGAAGGAAAAAGAATAGTCAGAACGATGAAGAGTAGTTTAGTTTTGTGCTGCGGTGCTAACCGGCCATGTAACGTTTCCTGTAGTCACTGAGGATGTTTATAACATTGTGCTACATGTATTTGTGGGTGCGGTTCCATAAATGCTATTCAGTGCTGATCCGCAGCAGACTGTCGGCACTAAGGAGCGACAGAAGCCTGAGCTTCATCCGCTCAGCTTCGGTCAACTCTAACCCTCCCCGCCAACAAAGTCCATTCTCTCCGGAGGACAACATCTTTTTGCAGCTGGGAGACAAGGCAGTCACTTTAACTGACCTTCAGGTACGTTTGCACAATTCCACATTTTTGAGTAGGACTAAGCAGTCTATTCCGTTTGTTTAAATTCAAGTCACTTTCTGTGTGAAGAAAAGAAGACAACAAAGTACCTTTGTTCTGTACTTTTACCAGGTATGTGACGACCTGATCACGTGGACTGTGTTACCAGGAGCATCTGTCGTTTGTGGTCCACAAGGAGAGAATATTTCATTCATCATAGAAGCTGTGGGACACAGTGGCAGTCACGACATCTCAAATGAGAAAGTAGGCACCAAGTTATGACTCTCTGCATTTTTACCCATTTTATATGCTTGAAAATGCTTAATATAGGCAAAAAATAGGTCACGTTTGCTTAAATGTGCCTTTTTAAACCAGTAATAGACAATAGTCAGCCATAAAACATAATATATTTTGGAAAAAACATGATAAAATGAAGGCGTGAAAATAACGATGAGACTGTACATGAAAATAGGCAATTTAATCGGTGTAAAACTACTTTCATGACAGGACCTTTTACTTCCACAGGTGCTGAAGTGGTCTGACGTTTGCATCCCCCTGGCTTGCAGCCCCGGCCAGCCATTCCGAGCAGTGGCTCAGGCCAGTGTAGATGACTTCAGTCGGCTTGGTGTAGCCTTTTTAGAGGATCGACTACATCTGGATAAAGGACTTGTACCTGCCAGGATTGTCCGTGCGTATTTTACGTTTTGCTTTCGCATACGTGTGTGTATGTATTTCACAAAAGTGAGTCGGCACCTCACATTTCAGAAAACATTTTGGCTTAGAAATGACTACACTAAATAGTGCTAGTCAGTGTACAGTTTTTGTGGCACTATCCGCCAAAAATTATGCAACATTTTTGCCGGCAAAACATTGGGGAACTGCGGTTGATTCAGTGACGAAATGCATAGAGATTTTCTAAATATTTTTACCCTTACTAGAGAGCTGTACACAGGATATAACACCCCTATAGTCCCCTTTACAGTCATATTACCCAATATAGTAGATATAATCAGAGAAAATAAGCCATGTAAGACATACATATAACTTGTACTCATGTATGTTTAAGTAAATGTCTTCTGGATGTGTGGACAGGAAGTGACAATCGATTCAGAGTTTAGTTTGCAGTACGATCAGAACAGTAGCCCATGTTGTTATTATTATTATGATGATGATGAGGAGGACTATTATTATTATGGTAATGGTTTTATTTCATTTGAACATGCATCAGATTACAATTGAATGCATCACATAATCAGTTCACAGTTCCACATGTCCAAAAGGAGTAGGAAGAAGCAAAGCTTATTAAATCCTACCCCTCCATCTGGTACTTTTACAATCTGTAACTGTTACATTTGTTCACTTCCTGCTTTCCTAATATAATTTACGTTTTTTTTTTAAAGTTTTAAAATAAAACCTTATTTTATTAATTTTTTAATAATTTTAGTTATATATAATTAATATAATTATTATAATTTATAATTATAATAACTATATATTTATTGTGTCTGTTATTAGATAAATAATTATAAACATTTTAAAAAGCCTGTCTTTGGCAATCAAGTCTGGTGCTTGTTACTAGTGACACCTAGTGGCTCACTGTAGACTACAGTTCATCACCTTCTATTGCCTTTAATTGTATTTGTATTGTAGTTCATTTAACACACTTAAAATGTTTAATCTGGGTAAAGAATACATAACATTTGCTTAAATATGCATTTTTGTTTACTTATAATGGGCCGTAATCAACCACGGAACAGCAGTCATTTATGAATTATTTGTTGAAATCCCACGATAGCGAGGGAACCATGTTTGTACCATGATGCAGCGAGTGTCTACATACCTAATATTTTATCTTCCCACAGCGATTGTCCTCCACGAATCCACTGTCAGTGAGCTGATTCAACGCCCTGAGGAGTCCCTAAAGCTGTGCCACACCCACGCTGTAAACGGTCAGCGTTTGCCTTGTCACATGATACCACGCCTCCAGCACCCTCAGTGCTGTGACTTACCCCTGACACCTCATGCGGAGCAGAAGTCAGAAGAACAACGTGGAACAGGACAAAGCTGCGTCATCCCTGATCAAGGTCCTGACCCTGATGAGCACGTGGACATCCATGGACACCATCTCCATCTGTCGAGCTGTCATGAATGTCTGGAGCTGGAAAACAGCACAATTTTGTCGGTAAAATACGCCTCAGCAGAGAACGTTTCAGATTATGATGACTCCCTACATCTGGATAGCGGGGATGACGCTATGGATGACTTTGAACATGATGTCAGTAGTTTTAAAAGCAAAGGCCGCGGACCTGACCACGACAGCAAACTTCCAAATGTTCTCGTGTACACGAATGGTAGCAAAGAACGTTTTCATGCAGTTCAGCGGATTTTAACCGAGTGTCTGAACATGGAAAAGTACACTATATATTCCCTGGAGCCACAACAGGCTGTGGGTGAACCCTGGATGGACAATACAAGGCTCCTGGTTCTTGCAGAGGAGGAAACCCTCAGCCCTCAGCTTCACACGCAATTTCTGAACTACCTGAGCCGGGGCGGAAGGGTCCTTGGGCTTGCTTCCTCCCTGTGCCCTACGGGACTCGCTCTAGAAAAGAGAGATCACTTATACGGGCGAGTGCATCGACTGTGCTTCACACGAGAGGACAACACGGAACTTGAAGCAAGCGTGTTGGCAAGTGGAAAGGTTTTTGTCCGTGATGTCCCTGGGCAGGGGAAAATGGAGCTATGGGGGGAGCTCAAAGATGGTCCTCATCAAAAGGGTGCGGTTATCGTCAGTGTAACCCACGAAGAACATGGAGGGGAAGCTGTCATGTGTCAGGTACAGGTATAGAGTATCTTTTGAAAGGAATGACAGATGATAATTGATGTTTGAACATGGATGATTTGAGAAGAAAAGCAGAAATCAGAGGAGCTCCTTTCCCTCCTCATACTTGACTTTTTGGGGCGGTTCTGAGCTCCAAACCAAGGAAGAGGGTGTGAAAAGGGCTGGGGGGGAATTTGAACAGTATTCATTGTTTTCCCAAAGATCTGCAGTGGATATTGGGGAGATGTTTAGACACATCATTGTAATATGAATGTAAATGAGGGTGAGCGCATGGCGCCAAAAAGAGAAGAGGCAAAAAAAAAAATCTTTCTGTGGCGGTCCAAAATTAACTGTGGTATTCCTGGATTGCAGGTACACCTGGAAAAATGTCCCGCAACTAAAGATTTGGCTGATGTACGCATCAACAATGCAGTGCATCACCAAATCCTGGAAGAGATCCTGACCTCTCTGGGTCTTAGTTGCCAGCAAAATCAAACCCCGGCACCGAGTCCAGTTTACCTTCTGGCAACATCTCAGGTGAGGCTCTCAAGACTTTATGGAGGTCTTTCATCAGCAAGACGTTCCAAACCAATGCAACCTTAGTCAATCAATGGCTGCTGTAGTCCAAAGCCAGACTAAAATGGTCTTCTGATCTGGTTTGGTATTGTATGCATAATATCTTTTCCCAGTGCCAACTTGGTATTTTAGAAACAAAACATACAAAACGGAAAACATACAAATTGTGTCTATCATGTCTATTTTTTTTAAAAAGTGCTCATGTTGTAAACATGTTCTTTCTCTTCCGCACAGGAAGCCAAATCAAAGTTCCTTCAGTGGCTGAACACGCACACCAATCAAAATGGCCTCCTCATAACACCAAAGGCGAACCTCAGGGTAGCGTCCTGCGCCGACTTACACAATTGTACTTTGCAGCAGGACAGCTCTCTATTCCTGGTCACAGACTACCCCGAGTCACAGATCTGGGATTACTTCTGTCTGGAAACCTATCGCAGTAACCTGAGCACGAGTCGACTGGGGCATACGATGTTATATGCCGATATTGTTTCTTCTACAATGGACCTGATTGAAGGGTAACACATTCTACCGTCTATTACGACATAATATACTATACAAGGATGTTATATATATATATATATATATATATTTTTTTTTTTTTTTAATTTTGTATTCAACTATCTGATCACAAGCCCAAAAGGAGTAGGTTGAAACAGTCTTGTTTTCCCCTGTTATTATTATCATTGTAATATTATTAACGTTATTATCATTATTGTTATAATTTTTATCATTATTACCATTATTATTATCACCATTATTATAATCATCATTTATATTACCATTTTCATCATTATAGTTGTAACAATTTTTTGATTTTTTTTATTATTATTTAATTTTACAGACTTCATTGCTTCTTGTAGAGTGCAGTATCATTCCATCTGTTGTTTTCTGAAATCCTCAGTATTTGTGCTTTTCTTATTAACAAATACTACTACTAGTAACTACGTATTAATTAAACTCCAGTTATGGCTTCTGAAACCCCAGGGGGAATAAATGACACGTCTGTTTTAAGTAAGGTGTATTAAGTGGATAATACACACCCCCATATTTGAGCCCATACTGTCACAAAGTGTTTCTGCAAGAGTAAGTGCAAGAGGCCACTGTGTCACATCTGTTGTTCAATACCTTTAGACCCCGGTAAGCCATGTGGATTGTGTAACGCAAATAGTCTTTGAAGCTCTGTTGAGGTTTGTTAAAACATAAAAATATTATGTCAATATTTGTTTCCCTTTAGGCTTAACCTGCGTTTACCAGAGGATGCTGGATTAATAGTGATAGCTGGGCAGCAAAGTCAAGGCAGAGGTAGGTGCTCGCATGATACAAATACACGATAGAAGACGCATGTAGCAGTTTCAACGTCAAAACGTGAAAATAATGCTAGCAAGCAAGCTTTTACTTCGGGGTGTATTCGCTTTTGAAACACTAATGATTTTTGTGTTGCAGTGATTTCACACTGCCCCTTAACATTGCATCAAAGTGTCATTTCTTATACTGTCTGTATTTTCACTAATTGACCTCACCTCCTGATGCAGGCCGGGGAAGAAATGCGTGGCTCAGCCCTGCGGGATGCGCCATGTTCACACTGTGTGTGCAAGTCAAGCTGAGCTCCAGGCTCGGACAGAAGATTTCCTTCCTGCAACACCTGGTGGCTCTCGCTGTAATTGAAGCCGTGCGCACAATTCCTGGATACCAGGTAGTATTTTTACACACGACATTACCGGCTGTTCATCACTAGTGGATAATTTGACACGGTTAGTTCATAGACCCCACCCTCGGCCATCTCTGTGTGGAGTTTGCATGTTCTCCCCGTGCATGCGTGGGTTTTCTTCGGGTACTCCGGTTTCCTGCCACATTCCAAAAACATGCTAGGTTAATTGGCAACTCCAAATTGTCCATAGGTATGAATGTGAGTGTGAATGGTTGTTTGTCTATATGTGCCCTGTGATTGGCTGGCTACCAGTACAGGGTGTACCCCGCCTCTCGCCCGAAGACAGCTGGGATAGGCTCCAGCACCCCTGTGACTCTCGTGAGGATAAGCGGTAGAAAATGAATGAATGAATGAGTTACTGTTTTGTGGTTGAATATAGAAACAAAATATATTAATATTAATAGTCCAAAAATTATGATACATATCATATAGTTCACTCTGTGAAGTTGTGGAATTGCCGTTTGTGACACGTATTTTCTTGCAGGCCATTCATACTGTCTGTCAAACATTTGCAGCATTTCTTGAAATGAATTTTTTATTTTATTATTAGCCACTGGTTAATTGGCGACTCCAAATTGTCCATAGGTATGAATGTGAGTGTGAATGGTTGTTTGTCTATATGTGCCCTGTGATTGGCTGGCCACCAGTCCAGGGTGTACCCCGCCTCTCGCCCGAAGACAGCTGGGATAGGCTCCAGCACCCCCGTGACCCTTGTGAGGATAAGCGGTGGAAAATGAATGAATTGTTCATAGACATTTAAAGGTTTTTAAACATTTTTGGAGAGGCCTTTTATAGTGGCCAGCCCAAGGTACACCTGTGTGTGTGTGTGTGTGTGTGTGTGTGTGTGTATATATATATATATATATAAATTTACACCACAGCTGTAAATTTGATGGACTATCTCAGCAAAGGAGAAGTACTCACTCACTAAGAAAATCGGCCTTTTGTGTGCATAGCAAACGTTTTAGATCCTCGAGTTCGGCTCATTAAAGATGGCAGCAAAACCAAAAGTGAGTTTATACAGTCTATATTTTTTCCAGGACATTGACCTGAGGGTGAAGTGGCCCAATGACATCTACTACAGCAACCTGGTGAAGCTCGGAGGAGTCCTAGTGACTTCTACTGTCATGGGTGCAACCTTTCATCTCCTAATAGGTAACAATGTCTTCTTCATGATGCAGAACCCCCAAAATGGTAGTTAGTTATGTTTTCATGTTTTCTTTCAATATCGCGCCAGATCACAGCATATGTCATTTAATGATACCTTTTTTTGCGCCCCAGGCTGTGGTTTCAATGTGAGCAACAGCGACCCAACAGCGTGCATCAATGACTTCATCCAGCAGTATAACATTCAGCACAATTGCAACCTGCAGCCCCTCAGCTGTGCACAGCTTATTGCTCGAACTGTAAACTGCCTGGAGGCCCTCATGGACCGCTTTCAGCAAGGGGGCCCGGATGCAGTCCTTCCAATGTACTACAAGAGATGGCTTCACAGGTGAGGGCCCCTGACACTCCTGTAATTGCAACTGCCGTGCAGTGATCAAATCACAGACTACACCGACTAGATAGTAGTAGGTTAGTAGATACTAGATCTGTTTCCAGAGCCAGTCAAGTTCTTGTTTTTGGTTTCAGCGGGGCTCGGGTGCGTTTGTGGAGTGAGGATGGACTTGAAGCTGAGGTGGTGGGTCTGGACAGCAACGGCTTTCTTCAAGTCCACAGCAAGGAGGAGGGCATAGTTTCAGTGGAGCCTGATGGGAACTCTTTTGATATGATGAAGAACCTGGTGGTCATCAAGCAGCATTAGGATCAAACACATTTATCCTTTTACGTACAGTACGTAGTATTTGATTAGTACACAGAGGGCAGGATGTATTATTTGCATTCCATGTTAAGTATGTGACCAATATGTGGTGGTTTTTGCTTCTCTGACAGAGCAAATTACTTCACTTAGGACATATTATTGGCAAGGCATCGAGTCAACTTGAAGTCTGAACTGTACATATATTATAAAAAATATATTTAATATAATATATAAATGTATTTTTAATTACAATTTAAAAGTAATTATTTTAAATATAGAATATACAAAAAATTATATAAAAATTAATTTAAATATATATATTTATAATACAATTGGCTGGCGATCAGTCAATGGGCGTACCCCGCCTCTCACCCAAAGACAGCTGGGATGGGCTCCAGCACCCCCGCGACCTTCATGAGGATAATACATTTATAATACATTTTAAACTAACACGTTAAATTACGGGCTGCACAGCGGACGAGTGGTTAGCGCGCAGACCTCACAGCTTGGAGACCAGGGTTCAATTCCACCCACAGCCATCTCTGTGTGGAGTTTGCATTTCTCCCCGTGCATGCGTGGGTTTACTCCTCCCACATTCCAAAAACATGCTAGGTTAATTAGCGACTCCAAATTGTCTATAGCAGGGGTCGGCAACCTTTACTATGAAAAGAGCCATTTTACCCAATGCCCACTGAAGAAAAATAGCCTGGAGCCGCAAAACATATAGTATGTTTAAAACAACATTGGAGGGAATTTGGGGGTATCAAAGTAGTTCAGATAAGAAAAGACGAGTTGGAGTACTCTTGCTAGTTTTGGAGATAAACTTATATAAATGTATGTGTAAACTACTGTAAACGTAAAAACAAGTTCCCATGCCGCTGTTTTTAAATTATCTCGAATTTATTTTTTAGATTTGTAGGTAAGTATTACTTGTTTTTCTTCATGTACTGAACTGGATAGCAGTCAGAACTCACTCAGGATGCATTCATGGTCTCAGACAAAGTTGGATTTTTTAAAACTCATTACAAAAGACGTGCATTTTCCCCACTCGGGTGTTAAAAATATTCAAGCATCGCAAAGGGAGCCACAATAAAGAGGCTGAAGAGCCACATGCGGCTCTGGAGCCGCAGGTTGCTGACCCCTGGTCTATAGGTATGAATGTGAGTGTGAATGGTTGTTTGTCTATATGTGCCCTGTGATTGGCTGGCCACCAGTCCAGGGTGTACCTCGCCTCTCGCCTGAAGACAGCTGGGGTAGGCTCCAGCACCCCCACGACCCTTGGGAGGATAAACGGTAGAAAACGAATGAACGTTAAATTACATTACATTCAGACCCAGAACTTTACCCTTGTCTCTTCAATTGCCATTGTTCGGTCATGACAGGATCCAGGTTTAAGCCGTAAATATGCCTCACATGCTTATTAAACACATTTAAAGTATAACATGTACAGGTACCACTCATGAATGATAACGTAAGATGAACAGATGGAGTCAGATTTTGGGTGCTTTTTCAACTAAAAAACAATGTAATATGTGTGGTATTTATTGCCCAGTCTACCAGGAAGTGTTCACCTCACACACTAGAAAGTTCTAAAAATGCATAGGAGCTGGATTGTTTGAAAATGTTTTATTAAAAAGTAATTGCATTTGTGGGCTTCCCTGGTCAATATCGCCTGACGACACTGAAAAAAGAACAAACCATGAAGTCAGTGTCTTGGGCACTATAAAAGCTGTACACTGGCTATTTCTTCAGTGTTGTCCCGTGAAAATACTATATTATTTAAAAAAAGGGTTGTGACAAGATCTCGCGAGATTAGAACTCGTTCAGAAAAAAGCTTGTGAGCAATAGGCCTGGGACAATAAATCAATCATAATCATAAACTGCCATATACTAACGAACATGAACATGCAGTAACAAGAACGGCCTGAGGAGGTCAGCAACGAGTCAATGCGTCTCGTCTGCCAAATAGAAGAAGACGGAACAATAGTAAAATAATGGCCACACGATAGGGTATGTGCTATAAACAAAACATTAAAAGTTCATTAAAAGAACATACAACAGGAAGTTGTTAGACTATTTAAGAAGCACGTGGTTGTTTGATAGAATATGAGGAAAGTGAAGAATCAATATATATATACGTATATATTCTGAGTCGAGGCGTGTATATTTCTATGTGACACCGTTAAGCAGGTGACTGCAGCGAGGGGGCGCTAATACACCAAAGTGATGGATACCAACCGCCATAAAACCTAGAAGAAGACCTGCACACAGCAGTTATCCAAACAGGCAACTACAATCTTTCCTTGAAGCAGGTAAACATGTCTTATTTTCATCTTACTCTCACCGTAAATAACACGACAGCCGCTAAATTTGGACACATAGTATTTACACCTGTTAATGTGTCATCATTACGCGACGGTAAAAATATTTAATAATGGGCTATTGTTTGATTTTAGTAGCTAGCAATCAGATTGGATGATCTGCGTGTTTAACTAGCAGGAATATTAAACACCACACGTCGGCATGTCCATTCTTTTAATACTTAAAAACTTGAAGTAGTAGGAATATTAAACACTACACGTCGCCATGTCCATTCATTTAATACTTGAAAAAGCAGCTCGGTGTTTAGCTGTTTAGCGCAACACCTGGTAGATGGAAACAAAATAATAGTAAAATAATGTAATAATAATAATAATACGTAGAATACATAAGAGGGGAAATCGAGGCGAATAAATAATACAAACTGATGTTTTAATGTTTAAAAAAATTAAAACTAGTGGTATTTTTACAGATGTTGAGAATCATTAAAAAAAGATATGCCCATAACCGTGAATGATTAAGTTGAAGTAACCAAATAATTTTCTTTCTTATAGCTGATGTCGTTCTTGGATCCGTAATGATTTCACATGGTTTTAAGAGCAGCAAAAAGGACTTTACCTTTGGTCCTTGGAGAGTGACGACTGCAAAAAACCACATCATGAAATCCAAAGACATTGAACGGTGAGATGGAACTCTTTCACTAATTTGTGCACTCTTTTTTTGTTCTGTTTACACTTAAATTACACACTTGGCACGCAATTTGTGACGCAAAATTGCCACGAAATGACCACGTAATGTTTACGTCTCGTTTACGACATGGCTATGCATTGTCACCAACACTTCCTGCATACGTGAAGCACTTGTGGCATCACTCTTAGCCTCAGTGACTCCTCTATTTGCAACTGACCTACAAGATGTTAAAATCCAGAGAGGTTCTCATTGCAGAAAAGTAAAGCAAGTCTATTTTATCTCGCAGCTGCAGAAAGCAGGAAGGAGGCATAAACTAGAAAAAAGGAGGCACGGACATTGTGGTCATTACTTATGACCAGAAATTCACAAGGAAGAGTCATTTTTAAATCATTTTGGCCCATAAAAATCACAAAATTTGTGATTGGTCGGCTTATAGAACATTATTTCCTGTTTGTATACGACTTCCTGAGTGGACGGACTCCCCTCCTTTGACTCCCCTGACTGTTGTGATGCATCGATTACTTCTAGTTCCATTAACACTCCCCTTCTCTCTTTAATCACCATCGTTTGCTCGGCATGAAGGAGTTTTCTGTGTTTGCTTTCTAGATTAACTGAAGAGATGAATTTACCATCCCTCCCAGAAATGTTATTTGGGGACAACATCCTGCGCATCCAACACAGCGACGGCTTTGGCATTGAATTCAACGCTCTTGATGCCCTAAAGAGAGTCAACAAATCAGAGCACACTGTCAAAGTGGCTTGTGCGCAACAATGGCAAGAGAGCAGGTCAGATGTTTACATCGTGGATCGTTTATCTCGGCGTTTCCTCATATATTACCAGAAATGTAACATACTAGCCCCCAAATGAATGACATTCATGCCAATGATGTAAACTTCACAACACAATTGTCAGAGACTGAGGCCGATAAACCTAGCACCACTGCTAAGCATTGATACCTTTTGATTTCCTTCTAGATCGGTTTCAGAACAGTCCCAGGATGTGGTGAGGCCTTATGACTGGACATTCACCACGGATTACAGAGGGACCCTGATTGGACAGGACATGCAAATGAAGGTGTGTTGATACCTGATCTTTGGATGTTGTTAGGGACAGTACCTCTGGATTGGCAAACTGGGGTGGTGGGCCGCAGGGTGTGTTCCAACTACTGGAACACAAAGAATTTCTAGGCAGATCCAAGTTTTGAGGGTGTCAAGCTTGGGGGGCCTGAGGATCTTGCTTCCTGCTTTCCTAATTAAATTTAATTATTTTTTTTTTTTTGTTAAATTGGATTTTAGAATGTGTTTTGGGCCACCAAAAAACAGCCGCCATCCGTAAATGGCCCTCGGGGGCCACACTTTGGACAACCCTATCCTGGACAAACTGTCTTGTCCGAGAAAATAGGTCTACTTTCATTCACATGACGATGACATCACAACATTTCTATTTAAATAAGATGATTAAAAAAAAACCCCAAAAGTTGTGGATTAATTGGATGATTGATTAATCGTGGATTAATTGTTGCAGCTCTAACATTCTCCCCACCGCAGTGACTCCAATCAACTCTGACATGTCACCCAACTCACGCCATGCAACTTAAATAGTTTAATGTTTTGAGTTAGCAAAAATTCCAATACATATTTTATTTTTTAAAAATATTTGTTATTTTTTTGTATTTATTTATTTATTTTTGTCACGTACCGAAGTACGAGGTGATATTACTTCAACTGCTTGTATTGTTTCTTGAATTGGGTCATCGTTGTGCATTGTTTGAGGTCCTTACTCAAGGTGACCTTGAGATCAGGGAGCCTGGGCTTCCCTCCCTTGTTGTACTTATAGTTGTACTATAGTCCCGATGTGAACATTTTAACACGGTCTTCTCGTAACTTTTGTTCTATTTCTCTCTGACCGATCCAAAGGTGACTGAGACGACCGAAAGAATTAACTTGGAGAAGCTGAGGGCCCGCGAACAGATCGTCTTCTTTGATGAGATCCTTCTGTTCGAGGACGAACTGCACGACCATGGGGTGTCAATGATAAGTGTGAAAATTGTTAGTGTTGCCTTCATGGTCTTGACCATTTGCCAATCAACACATAGCATTAGTAGTTCAACATTTTCTCACAATCTAATGTGTAAATATCATGCGTGATGCAGAGAGTGATGCCCACCAGTTTCTTCTTATTGCTGCGGTTTTTCCTACGAGTGGATGGAGTGATGATAAGAATACACGATACCCGACTATACCATGAGGTAATTGTATTTACATAAGACTGATCAGAAGGTTTATGCTTACAGGATACATTGTTGTGACCTTTTTATGCTTCTGTCACCGATTCCAGGCTGGAAAGAACTACATGCTAAGAGAGTTCTGCAAAAGGGAAAGCAACATAGCAGAACTGAAGGTAAGTTTTGTCAAGCGATGGCGCATAATAAAATGGTAGGGGCGCATTTATTCGTCTGTCAATTAGGTTGATGTCGAATGACAACAAAATAAGAGTGTACATTTGACTATCACGCATACCCAACCCAGACGAAGGGCTATTAGAACAAGGATGAAATGAAATCCAACGGGGGGAAAAATATACACAATATAACAAAAAAAAGCTGACATTTTGCTACAAGGGTTGCCAAAAAACAACCATAGTTTCCCCTTACAGTCCTCCCTCTCCGCTTTGTTGTTGATTCGCGAATCACTATGACCTTTTATTAGTCAAAAAATATCAAAAGACAAGTCACACGTAGCATTCTGGTCACTAGGTGTCAGTAATGTTCCATTGACAAGACATTACCTTAGATTACGTAACTTTAACACTGCATGGAGTTGTGATATAGTTCTCCTCCCATTCTGTGTGGAAGTGGGTAATTCATGAAAATTCATATGTAAACACTGATTTAAAAATCATCATCATTTGAAAGCCCCAGCTCATAGTCAATAAAAATAACACATTGCTTATTCTTTGAATATTTATCACAGTTTTAGACTTTTTACTCAATAAAAAAATATAGAAATATGAAAATAGTGTCATTACAATACTGCACTATTCCCTCAGTCTTGACTGCTGTATTGTTTTCTCTTTGCTGGTTAATGGCGTTTCTAAGTCACTCTCTCCCAGCTTTTCCGCTTTAGAGGTTCCAGTGTAGCATCTTTTTCCAATGTTTTTTTTTTTTCTACAATCAAAATTTCAAAGAAGATTCCATTTTGAAAATGTTGCGCAGAGACAGCAGTGAAAAGCAGTGAAAAAGTTTTTCTTTTTCCTACAGAACGTTCCTGCTTCGCTCTACACAGATCCTAATGAGATCGCTCAACATTTAACCTTAAAGCTAAGAGAGTGTGAGAAGTTGGAGCTTCCTGTGCAGGATGCTGTTCACGAAGACCTTCAGTGAACAGTATATTTATTTATTTTTTTAAAACCTTGCATGATGAACTACACATATAATAGTTTCCACCGGCTCCGCATAGCAACGGAAATGCAATTGTCCGTTAGGCATGTGTTTGTATTGTTGCTTCCCAATTGATATTTCCTATTTGATGGATGAGAACCTTAAAAACAAATAAATGTTTTTTTTTATATATTTCTTTGAGTAATTTTAACTGTGGGGTGGGGGCGATTGGTTCGACGTACACGTGCGCAGAATTTCCAAACTTAATTTGATCGCGATCACTCCATAACAGTTACTTTTATATAAGATGAGTGCTATTGGCCAGGGGTGCCGCTTAACCTTCCTCTTGTGTTAGCTTTCTGGTATCATATCTTATGTTACAGGGTGTATTAAATCAGCTATAAAATACACTAAAAACAATAAGTTACCATCATGTCTTGGTTACCTTCGTAGGCTTCCTCATCCATGAAAATGTTTTAATATTTTAATACTTTCGGTGTGGGCATGTAGGCCTTTTTTTGTCACTATACCCCTCAATTTCAATTCCCAAAAATAGTAAAATGAACCTCAAAAGAATCATATTAATAAATTGAAGGTTCTTTTGTTACCTGGCTATTACTGAGGGCTATAGAACATATCTCTTAAATCAATTAGTTGTATTTATTTTCTCATTTTAGTATTAATCACTAAAGAAACATCTATGGTGTTCGGGTGAATTTTGACCCATAGATATTAATGTCAAGAAAAGGTAGAAAAAGTTATTGTTTTCAGCAACAGAACTTTAGCATAAACTGAAATGAAAAAGCAGAACAGGTCCAGATCTTGGTTCACTGTACTTCTTGCCATTCTTTCCATGATCCAAATTGTAAATGTGAACTCAGCCAGTCAAATGAGTGAATTCACCTCACATGTATACTGGAAAAGCGGTCAAAATGAGAATCCCCTGAAGCTTACATGATGAGAAGAGGAGCTGGTTGTCATTGTGTTGGCTAATTGTACACTTATGATTTCAGTTGTGGCTCAAAATATTGCTTTATAGTCATATTATTATAACCGGTTTGAAACCGACCCTAACAATACAGTGGTCATAATTTCAATCAGACCATTTTAAAATTTAGTAAATTATTTTTTTTGTTTTTATTTTGTTGAAATAGAGTTTCCTGACAAAGTCAAAAAGCCTTGATGCAATAAACAAATGTTATGTGATTCTTTTTATGCATTAAAATATAAAACGGGTCGGTGCCGACCCTAACACAAGAGGAGGGATAAAAGGGGGAGTAGTCAGCGTCCCTTGACCGCCAGGGGGTCCAAAAAAATAGGTAAATAATAAAACGTTTTACCCCCACAGGATAGTTTTGGTGGCATGTGTTAGCAGTTAGTTTCTTTTGGTAGCTCAGTACAGTAGAATGGAAGTCGAACAGAATGTACACTATGTATGTCATTCAATTAAGCCGGCTCTACTTTTATCGACTCTTCGCTAAATTCCAGTGTTTTCCCTCCAGTACACACTCCCTGAACAAAAAAAGAAATTGTCGTACACGGAATAATTTGAACATCTTTTCCACGACCAGTGGGTTATTCCGGAGTCTCCCTGTATGTAACTGTAGAGTAGTAGAGTGGGCTTCTGTATACGTGATTCCTAAGCCCCACCGAGCTATCATGACACTATCATCATCACTAATGGGGAGTGTCCTTGTCAAGCTAAAAGGCACGCTAGAACAGGTGATTGTATGTGTGTAGTATTTGGGACTCTATGTATAATTTTCACCATGTGTGGATGAGACCATAGCCCAAATAAATTCAAACTTGCACCCAGTTCTTGTTTGTTTGTGGTTTCTGGCCCCAAATTAATAATCGTTATTAATAATAGACAAATTTGGACAATATCTGAGAGAGACAGGCGTTGATATTTTTGTTAAGCGTTTAAGCGGTCGACCATTCTTCATGTCGATTTAGCCTGAGTGCTCCGTGGCATCCTTTCACTAAACTTCTTGTCAATCCGATAGTCAACTACAACATGAAATATTAAACAGCCAAATTACACAAACTCTGCTGCTACTCTCACATTGATTGATAGTCCATAAACACATGAAACGTATTCTACATCATTTATGACAAATGAAGCTTAAATGATTGGAACTGCAAGTGTGTATATAGCCGGGCCTTTCATTTATACTCGCATCGTTAAAACATCTGTCAGTTGTTTATTTATGGATGCTGACCACATTAAGACCTGAAATTCAGAGGCTGAAATGGAAAATGGGAAATAGTGATGTTGCATAGCTGAGACATAACATGAGATTAGATTAGATTACATTACATTACATTAGCTGCAATGGCATGTTGGACAGAATGAAATAAGGTTCTCCCATTCAGTGTGGAAGTGGTATATTTTTGGCTTCTTACTTCGCCCTTCTTCCCTACTCTGTTTGAACCCCTTTCTTAAGTTTAAGATCCCGTATCCTGCGCATTGTGTTGTAAACAAAATAATAATATGAGTGTAATGGTGACAATCGGGGTGTCATTTAATGTCTACAGGGATTGAATAATGATAACGATGTGGCTCATTTATAGAAAAACCAAATCAATAAACTGAAGGTCCTTCCCATGTAATAGAAGACAGTTGATCCCCGATTGTTACAATCCGGGACCACCAGCAATAGGCAAAAATTTGTGAGCAATTGGTACTTCCGTAAAAAAATATTTGACATATGGCTCACTGCCCCGCTGCTAACCAACCAACCAGCTAGCTTGACGTTGATGTTAAGAGTGACTGCTGAAATTAAGTTAGATACATTTCAGCTAACATTTGTTTTATTTGATCATTATTAATGTTTCATCATGACTGGTTTGTCCCTTGACTGCACACGACTATGGTGCGTTCAAGAACCACTGAAAGTGCGGTATATCAACATTAATTCATTTTCTACCGCTTATCCTCATAAGGGTTGCGGGGGTGCTGGAGCCTATCCCAGCTGCCTTCGGGCGAGAGGCGGGGTACACCCTGGACCGGTGGCCAGCCAATCACAGGGCACATATAAACAACCAATTAATCGCCAATTAATCAGTGGCTAATAGTCTAAAAATAAAGAATTAATTTCAAGAAATGCTGCAAATGTTTGACAGACAGTATGAATGGCCTGCAAGAAAATATGTGTCACAAACGGCAATTCCACAACTTCACAGAGTGAAAGATTGTGCAATATTTCCTTTACTATATCATGATGTGGTATCATAATTTTTTGGACTATTAATATTAATATATTTTGTGGCTGTATTGAACCACAAAACAGTAATTCATTCATTCATTTTTTACCAGTTATCCTCACGGGGGGGCTATCCCAGCTGTCTTCGTGCGAGAGGCGGGGTACACCCTGGACTGGTCGCCAGCCAATCACAGGGCACATATAGACAAACAACCATTCACACTCACATTCATACCTATGGACAATTTGTAGTCGCTAATTAACCTAGCATGTTTTTGGAATGTGGGAGGAAACCGGATGTAAACCCACGGGGAATACATGCTAACTCCACACAGAGATGGCCGAGGGTGGAATTGCACTCGGGTGTCCTAGCTGTGAGGTCTGCGTGCTAACCACACGACCGCCGTGCAGCCTGGTATCTCAACATCTCTTGACAAAAAAAAAACTAAAACTAAAAATAATTGAATCACAAACATAAACATGTAAAAAATTATGTGCTTTTTTTTACATAGCACATGTATGATGTGCATTTTACCTGTATTATCACTCATTTGGAAATTATTACAACCATATGGTGATTCGCAAGAGTTTTTTGTGGGGAAAAAAAAGCTATTATTAGTTCCACCAAAAATGTGCAAATGTGCTGAGATCCACAGTATATAAAATAAAATACAATATAACGGGAGGGGAAACAGTGATCGAGCTAATAGAGGCCATCTTAAAGGCAGAAATGTGAATTTGATCCAAATCAGTGAGCTGCACTGTTGCTCATGTGTGCATGTAACCTCCTTTCCTCTCATTCAAGCTGCTTTACAATGACCCCCCCCGCCCCCCCTCAAACCACCAACACCACCACCCTGCCCCTCCTCTTTGCCAAATCCTGCTCCTGCTACTGGGTGCAGTCATCGCTAGTGCAGAGAAATGTCCCTGGTGACAGTGAAGGATGACGCAGGCTTTTTTCTTCCATTCTATATTTCACCACCTTTACAACATCTTTTACCTCCTTTTTGGTCTCCTCTTCCCCCCTTTTTTTCCCCTTTTTGTACATTCCCTATCCCTGCCTCCCTCACACTCACGCTTGCTGCTCTCTTTATCTCCCTCCCGCTCTCTCTCTCTCTCTCTCTCTCTGCTCCGGCACTGCAGTGCTGATTGTGATTGCACACACACACACACACACACACACACACACACACATGCACCCACACAGGAGCGTTGCTGAGAGGCAAGGACTGCAGCAGCACGCACCAACTGTGGTCGGGCCGTCGGGCACTGTGAGGAAGGCTGACTGAGGGGGGGGGGAGACTCTCGTGCAACGTGCATCTTTTGCAGCGGACGGAGTGATGCATTTGAAGACCTGATAGCTTATGTTATCCGGCCTCCTCTGCACTGCCTCTGCATCCCGTCCCCCCCGTCTCCCCCTGCTCCTCCCACTCTAACTCTTCCTCCTCCTCCTCCCTCTCCTGTCTACTGCTTCACTAGACAGGACTATAGATTGACCGGGACTAGCGAGCGGCGGATGATCAGGTTTGCTCCGGCTGAAAGATTCCTCTGTGGCGATGCTAAAGACGGCATCTTCTCCTTCCGATGCCTGGATTTTTAATTGACATCTGAGTGGAGAAGATAACGCCCCACCTGCAAAACACGTCGGATGTGTGTCGCCCCATACCAGCTTTGTCATTGGCTCATTTCCTTGTTTTTGCTGGGTGTTTTTTGCCTTTCCTGGCTAGCAGGCACTGCAGCATCAGGACCGCAAGACCCGTGAACTAGTAGGGCATGAGGACCCAGGGGCGATCCAAACGAAGGGCTTGAGTGCTTCTATTGCCACCACTGCTGAGGTGCTTATCTTGATTTTTTTTTTCCTCCAGAATAGGGTGTCTGGTGTGGTGGTGGTGGAGGTGGTGGTGGTGTGGGGGGGTGAGAGCACAGGTATCCAGGCCCCTGCAGAGCAGAGCAGGGTGGTCTGGTGCGTAGAAGGAGGAAGCAGGACGTCCTGTGGGAAAGGACCAGCTCGAGCCTTGGCCTCCTGATGGTGGCTATTTTTGTCTCCCCTAGCTGAGTGACTGGGACAGCGGGTGGAAGAGAAGATGCTTATGGCCCGAGACACGGCGCGAGATGAGGCTCAGAAGCTGCACAGGAAGTGGCTGAAGCACCAGGCCTTCATGGCAGAACTGGCCCGCAACAAGGAATGGCTGGCCAAGATAGAACAGGTGAGTGGAGGGGAAGGCATGATGCAGGATGGAGAGGTCAGATGGATAGAGCAGGTGAGTCGGGGAGGGGGGTTCGGAGTGGGGGGGGCTCTCGGCATGTCAGCTAACCTGGAACCGAGAGATCAATCATCAGATCATCCTTTTATCACTCGGCAAAGGGGGCATTTTGAATAACATTCTCAAGGTTATGATCGCTCGGGCAAGGCGTGCTTTTCACGTTCCCAGGTGACACGATCCCTTCTGCCCGTCCTCGTAGCAAACGTAAAGCTCTTCCAATTGTTTCGGGAACGTCACCGACCTGACATCCACCTTTGCAGCGGCGGAGATCATTGGGTACAGCTCGTTTTTCAGCATGTCTATTAAATGGTCAAATCCCATGACAAGAAGTGAGTTCCCACCATGCTTTGCTACTCTGACCCATCCCAAGCCATGCTTTCCGGATCTTCGGCTACCGCTATTGACATTTAAATGAGTTAAGCTGACACTTTAAAATAGAGTATTTTGTATTTAAACAAGATTCAGTGGATCGAAATGATATATAACATATTTATTTTGTGTATTGTTAGCATATTTGCTATCGTGGCAAATCATCACAGCTGAAGACTACAGCTTATTTTACATGAGTCCATTGAAGAAATATAGTGTATAAAGTTGAAGCGTAATATTTGGACCCTTATTATAGCACTGGAACTGTTAAATTGCTTTAAAATTAGCTTTCATGGCAAAAACTGAGCTAGCTTATTTAACTTAAGTGCCATTTTGGGGATGCCATACCCTGGGATAGTCACATGACAACCACTTCAAAAGCTTGTTTTCTATGAATTCATTGGAGATATACAGCAAACATAGTTGGATTGTAATATTTCATGGCCCATTATATATATTTTTAATGGCTTTAAAATAATCTTCCATGGCAAAAATAATAAGCTTTTGGAAATGAGCTGACACACTGCCAGGTTATGGAAGCCATATCCAGGGATAGTCACATGACAAGCGCTCCAAAATGTTTCCTCCATCACTTTGGGACTTTAAGTGAGTTAAGTCAAGCCCAAATATGTACATGACACATTTTCAGTTTTGTTTAGTGCAGTGGCGTCATTGGGCCTATTTTAGAAAATCCTAAAATGTTCTTAAGCCCCCCCCTAAATAATTGGATATTTTTTATTGATTTAAAAAAAAAAAAAAATCTAAACAAAAACTAATTTCATACAGTGGGGCAAAAGCAGGCTCATAAGCAAGCCAATAAGCAGGCTAATACTAGCCTACTACTACTACTAGTTGTAGTAGTAATCAGAAGAGGAATAATAATGATGATAGTAATAATAGGCTAATTAATAATATAATAATGATTATTATATCATTGATCACTGTCCACTGGACACAATGGTTGCAGGGCTTGAACAGCGGTTTTGCAGTGTAGATTGTGTGTACTTGTGTACATTTAATGGTGGCCTAAAACAATTGAGTATCTCTACTAAATCTGTCCAAAAGTGGGAAAGTTATATCCTGGTTCTTGTTTGTTATTTTTTTAATATCTACTACATTCATATCCTGTGCATCTCCTGGGGGCTAAGCCCCCCCTGTCCTCAGAGCGTAGTGACGCCCCTGGTTTAGTGCATGGATTCTTATGGTTTAAAAAAGCTGCTGGCAAATCTTTATTACAGTGAGACCTTGGTTAGTGTCAATTATCCATTCTAAACGGTCCAACTCAAACCAAAATGGACTCTAACCAGACACATTTTTCACATAAGAGGTAATAATGGGTAACCTTGTTTGAAGACCTTTACTGACACAGGATATTGATGCAGCCGTAACCCACAGCAAGCTGAAACTCAACTCTGACCTCAGATGTCATTTCCTGTTCGCCCACCAATCAGCTCCCTCGGGGAACATATTTCTAGCAACACACACGCTAGCAAGAATCTTCCTATTTAGCCAACTATTAATTACTATGCGCGTTTATAGCCCTGAAAACATGGCCTTGTTACCCCGCAACACCAAATAAAACCACCGAGCTACCATGATTGTGGAATAGTTCCTTCCTGTTCCACACAGCTTGGGTACACGAAAGAACCCCGCATGCTTCTCCGTTACAGTGTGAGCACTCCCGACTGACCTTGTGCCAAGCCTTACCTCTGGCTCAGGGGTCGATATTTTTAAGTACAATAAACACATAAACAGGTAGCTGGTTTTCACACACCTTACGAACAAATAAACCCACATATCCAACGCGTAGACGTGGAAACACGTCTGCTTTAGCGATCATACATACAGTATGCATACATATGCTAGTCTCGGAGTGTTCGATTGTGGTTTGAATTGTCCTAAAAATTGGTTTTGTTGAGGTTTTTAGTGGACATTTATTGCATTAAATGGTATTTGTACAGTGATGACTATTGATTATCATTAATATTGCAATATAACCAGGAACCAGGGTATTTTGGGCACACTTAATTTGACATTGACACTCTTTGATATACCGTACAATACATTAAAGATTAAGATTAAGATATGCCTTTATTCGTCCCTCAGTGGGGAAATTTGTATTGCACAGCAGCAAGAGTACAGAGTCAGTTAAGCAGTACAAAATACACAATATAGAAAAATAAACAATATAAACAACCCAAGTATTAACAAAATCAACAGTTTTTCCCAGAGTTATATACAATACAGTATGTAGATAATATGAAACGAGATGAGATATATGACCAGTCTATACACTGAGATCTTGTTAGAGAGCTAATATGAGGCATTATGGAAATACTTCACATAGAACTTAGTATATTAGTATAGTAGTATATTAGTATAATAGTATATAAACCTGTCAGCCCTCCCATTTTCCCTTGGAAATTCCCCTATTTTGCCCTTATTTACAGTCGCCCTCCATGTTGTATGTGTTCATGTCTAACATCAGTTGATTGTGGGCAAAATTCTAACAAGAGTAGTTTTCCTTTGCTCATTTCTGGCCCTTTTGTATCGAGTTATGAACTCCTATAGAACAGTTTCACACAATGTTTTCTAGAGCTTCCAGAATCTGCACCTATTTTTAGCTGTAATTCTGTTTTAATTTATTCCACCCACGGCCCGCCTCCTGACACGCCTACTCCACAGTGATTGGTCACACTCCCGAGACAGAACAGTGCAGCAGAGCGGGGATTAGGGCAGGCCTACAGCATGTACCCGGGCACACCCATGTAAGGAAGTCCAGCTCACTGTGACTATGACAGGTGTTAGAATTTAACTCGGGAACGCAACATTCTAACAACATTTATGGGTCATAAAAGTGAAACACTACGCCATTCCTGTAGCCTTATCATGTGCTGAACGTTTCATCGACAAAATAAGATCATAACAAACCGACTGTCACTGGGATGCCAGCTCATGTCGTGGGGTTGAATCTGTTGCTTTGGTCTGTTCAGATTTTTATTTGTTTCCGTGTGGAATCTCAAAGTTGCCCAGCTTTTCAGTTTACTGCTACAACCTTCTACAATAACAACGTCGCTGTTGCTTGGCTACTATGCGGATCACGTTATGTAAATGAAGCGTTCTTGGCAGTTTTTGGTGGGTTTTTGTTTGAAGACTTTATAGGCAGAATAGGTGAATCCCAGTTTTTCAATTGAAACAACAACTGGCTTATGCCCAGTACCAGTACTGTATGATGACACGTTTCCCTTTTTTTGTTTAGGTGGGATAAACCATCTAATTCCATTTAGTTGCTTCTGTGCTGTTTTCTCACCGGCACGGCTGTTTGGGGAATATTATGCAAAATGGTGTTAATTGGTATTGTGCACTTGACCTTGTCTATTATTAGAGACATAATATGTAAAGAACGAGAAGCATGTCATGCAGTAGCGTTGAAGTTCCGAATAATGTTGTTTGGGGTTTTTTTTGTATTCTAATGCTGTCAGTGTTTTTGACATATAAACTGGTGAAATTTGGAGAATGCTCACAAATTGTAATGCTGTACCATGTTTGGTCTGTATCATGTGCTAAGCATGCTATGGTATAACAAGCAGCATTAAAAAATGAGTTTCCTCTGCAGGGTGGCTGGATTCAGACATACAGATAAGGTGAGGAGCTCGGTCATCCAGG
This sequence comes from Doryrhamphus excisus, assembly GCF_037039965.1. NCBI lineage: Eukaryota > Metazoa > Chordata > Actinopteri > Syngnathiformes > Syngnathidae > Doryrhamphus > Doryrhamphus excisus. The sequence goes on along the minus strand of NC_136377.1, from coordinate 6,925,317 downwards.
AGGGGCTCATAGTAGAACAGACACTAGTTTGAGGCCCTCGCCTTGATATGAAAGTTTAATGTTAGTGTGGCCCGCGCAAGTTTGATATGGATGCTGTATGGTATCATGTACCCAGAAAAAAATATTAAGTTTGATTAATGTTCATGTTAAAGGTTAAATAACTGTTAATAGTTATCCTCCCTATCCGTGTGGAAGTGGTAAGTTTTTGGCTATTTAAGTTTAAAGGAAATAACTTGAAGGCTACCGTTTAGGTCGCTAGCTCTCTAGTTTGCGAGTTAGCATGTGTCTCAAGACCCTGCAGTAGCGCAATATGTTGTAAATGAAGAGTATAAATGTGACTATAGTCGTGTTTTGTCATGTCTACAGGGCTCTAATAATACTTTAATTATAATCTGAAAAAAATGATTTGTCTACCCACTTAACCTTTTCTATTATTAGAGACATAATATGTAAAGAACGAGAAGCATGTCATGCAGTGGCGTTGAAGTTCCGAATAATGTTGTTTGGGTTTTTTTGTTTTCTAATGCTGTCAGTGTTTTTGACATATAAACTGGTGAAATTTGGAGAATGCTCACAAATTGTAATGCTGTACAATGTTTGGTCTGTATCATGTGCTATCCATGCTATGGTATAACAAGCAGCACCGGAATGTCGCTTTTTACGTGGGAACTACCAGAGGATTTTGTAATTATTGTGGTCAGCTTTTATTTATTAGTATGAATGATGTGATGCAGTAATACAGGTCTTTGTATTTACAATCCTGAAAATGATATACATGAAAGTGATATTTCTGGTGTTGTTCCTCATTTGGCCCGCGGGCCGCGTGTTTGAGACCCCTGCTCTACTATGAGCCCCTCCTGGATGACCGAGCTCCTCACCTTAGTTACCTTACCATACAGCATCCATATCAAACTTGCGCGGGCCGCACTAACATTCATATCAAGGCGGGGGCCTCACACTAGTGTGGCCCGCAGGCCGCATGTTTGACATCACAAAACACATTTATACTCTTTTTATTTTCAACATATTGCGCAACTGCAGGGTCTTGAGACACATGCTAACTCGCAAATTAAAGAGCTAGCGACCTAAACGGTAGCCTTCAAGTTATTTCCTTTAAACTTAAATAGCCAAAAACTTACCACTTCCACACGGATAGGGAGGATAACTATTAACAGTTATTTACCTTTAACATGAACATTAATCAAACGTAATATTTTTTTCTGGGTACATGATACCATACAGCATCCATATCAAACTTGCGCGGGCCGCACTAACATTAAACTTTCAGATCAAGGCGAGGGCCTCAAACTCGTGTCTTGTGGGCCACATTTGGCCCGCGGGCCACATGTTTGAGACCCCTGTTCTACTATGAGCCCCTCCTGGATGACCGAGCTCCTCACCTTATCTGTCTGTATGAATCCAGCCACCCTACAGAGGAAACTCTTTTTTTTTTTTTTAAACACCACAAACCATTGCACCCCAAAGCATCATTCAACCCATCCTTGTGTCCTGTTCCACATGTTACCACAATGCTTTCTGTCACCAACCAGGCCAAACTCATATGCATCACAAACAGCTGATAAAATCATCCGTCTCCCTGCACAACAGCCCCACAGAATCAACCAACAGGTCCATCTTTTGCATAGCAAACAACATACCACAGGGTATCCCCCACCCACTGCACCAATGCCTCATCCCACTACCTTCAGGGCAAAGATACGTTAAGGAGGGCCCGTCTTGGGAAAAGCTTGATCCCTGGAGCCATAGCTACCCTGAGTAGCAGGCCTCACTGATCTGTCAGTCCGCTGTTGTTGTCGCTACTGTCGTGTTGATTGTACTGTATGTTGTTACTGTAGTGGTATGCGATGTGCTTTGTTTTCTTTCTAATGTTGTTTCTGTTAATGGAGAGTCAATGAAGACGAATTTCCCCTGGGGGACCGATAAATCTAATCCAATCTAATCTTTATTCCATCCTATTTTGTTCATTTGTTCTAAACCTATTTGCCCTACATGAACCCCATCGCACAAGGAAAGGAACAGGAGTACATCAGTAACTTAGATACATTTTACGACATTTAAAGTGTTCTTATGGATTTAGGTCATATACGATACCACTGTGGTTAAAGGTCAATTAACAAAAGAGTAGTATATTTCTATGGACATGTCATGTGTTTATTAGAAAGAAGGTCATGTGACATGGTTACTTCTCAGTGTGCAGTGGGTATAGCGGCAGAAAACAAGCACTCCAATCCCTCTCATTGTACTGCTGCATCAGCATTACTGCAAAGCCTGCAGAATTCAGTACGGTATCATAATGCCATGTGGATGCCATTACAACATTGTACCATGTCAGCCGTGACTGCTTTGGGGGGGTGGAAGAAAAAAAAAAATCACAGATGCTTATTGCATGCAACTACAGCCTGGCACAACAGCAGCCCGATGATTCCTGTTCCACAAACGTTTGATTCGCTTGCCTCCCTTCCTCCTTTACCCTGCCTTTCCTCATCTGCTCTCCTACCCCCCCTCCACCACCACCCCCTCTCTGATTTCTTCTGCTGTTGCCTCTGTATGTCAGTAAAGCCACGAGAGGGGGGGAGGCTGCTTTCTGCTGGCTCTGCATTATGAGAGGCTGAGGGACGCAAGAGAGGCTCAGAGACTGTGCCAAGAGGAGGAATGCAGCACTGCATTACAGAAGCCATAGAATAGAGAAAGTTCATCTCTCGCACAAGTCAATAGGGGGAACCACAGAATATCTCCATACTGTAGACCCGCTTTTTAATATGCTTGCCAGATTCTATGGATTTTCAGTTGAACAGGATTTTGTGTATATTAATTGGAAATTTTGGTGACACAACTCTACTGTAATTACAGTATAGGCCAGGGGTCTCAAAGTCAATTTACTTGGGGGCCACTGGAGCTAGGGTCTGGGTGAGGCTGGGCCAAATCAGGTTTTCCAAAAAAAAAAAAACCCAAAAAACCACGCATTTATTAAAAGCAGAAAAATATAAAACTTTTTCAGTGCTTTGGTTCCGATTTTCTACAATAAAAGCTCTGATAAAACATTCCACTGTTCTCAAATATCTTAATTTTTATTTTTCTGCACAAAATAAGATGAAAAATAAACAAATCAAGAATAAAGAAAATCAATCAATCAGTAATAAATAAATATAATAATAATAATAAAACTGCAAATAATAAAAACTTAAGAAACCACATATAGTTGGTGGGTAGACAAATTATTTTTTTTCAGATTAAAATGAACAAAGCATTATTAGAGCCCTGTAGACATGACAAAACACGACTATAGTCACATTTATACTCTTTTTATTTACAACATATTGCACAACTGCAGGGTCTTGAGACACATGCTAACTTGCAAACTAGAGAGCTAGCGACCTAAACGGTAGCCTCCAAGTTATTTCCTTTAACTTAAAAAAGCCAAAAACTTACCACTTCCACACGGATAGGGAGGATAACTATTAACAGTTATTTAACCTTTAACATGAACATTAATCAAACGTAATAATTTTTTCAGGGTACATGATACCATACAGCATCCATATCAAACTTGCGCGGGCCGCACTAACATTAAACTTTCATATCAAGGCGGGGAGGCCTCAAACTAGTGTCCGCGTGTTTGAGACCCCTGGTATAGGCCATGTGGCAGCCTAGCATGTCAGGCCACACAGTCAGGAGATCTGGAAGATTTGGGTTCTAATCTATGTTGGACATCTCTGTGTGGAGTTTGCATGTTAGGATAAGCACGGCGCACCCACACCCCCGTCCCTGACAAGTGAGGCAAAGAGTGAGGAGAGAAGGCTTTGAGAGGGTTGATAATGTGGATATCTCGCCTGGTGTGCCACCATGCCCAATTCGGCATAGCCGAGTCTTAAATTACCAAATTGGTTGCGCACAATGATGTGCTGGACCAAATTACCACTACATGGAGTGCGCCACGCTGCGCCTCCTTGCGGTGCGCCACAAAATTAGACCCCATTGTCTCCACCCTTTTAAGTAAGTTTGGATAATACTGTAAATATATTTCAACCATTCTGGTAAAGTTGAGCTGGTGAACGTGATTCAAGTCCGTGATGCAAAAGATAATGAATTGCATATTCATTGATCTCCTTTTAGTCAGAATCTGTCAAAAACAAAGCATGAAGGCTACAGGGACAGGACAGGAACACAGGTAGAGGAAAGAATAGAGGTGTATTAGACGTACCATGCATGATTTGTAGGTCAGCCCGAGGCCAAACTTTGCTCTATCTGCTACCTCTTTGCAAGCAGGGGGCCGTTGCCTTGGCATGGAGCTTCGTTGTTGTTGTTATTTTTGGACACAGAACTGAATTGATCTGCCGCCTGTTGTCCTGTCTTTTTACAGTTCCATCTGCAACAAATGGAACATGTATGGAGTGTCACGCTATCATCAAGGTTCTGGGCAAGGTTGTTCTTCCATAATAAATTGAACGTGCTTACTTGCAACAGCATTGTGCACAGCTGTAGTGATCTCCATCGACTTCATGCCTGGTACGGAGTGAGGGACTCGGTCCATAAGAATCATCCCTTGAAGCTATTGCTGACATTAATGGAGTATACAAGCGACAGGGAGAGTCACTCAGCTTCCAGATGGCAGTAACACATAATGCATATTTGAAATGAGCCCATGAGAATCCAGTGACTTTTAAAGTAAACTGATGGGGTCTACCATATAGACCACATTCATTCAATTTCTACCGCTTTTCCTCACGAGGGTCGCGGGGGGTGCTGGAGCCTATCCCAGCTGTCTTTGACCGAGAGGCGGAGTACACCCTGGACTGGTGGCCAGCCAATCACAGGTGGCCAAACCATTCACACTCACATTCATACCTATGGACAATTTGGAGTCGCTAATTAACCTAGCATGTTTTTGGAATGTGAGAGGAAACCGGAGTACCCGGAGAAAACCCACGCATGCATGGGGAGAACATGCAAACTCCACACAGAGATGGCCGAGGGTGGAATTGAACCCGCGTCTCCTAGCTGTGAGGTCTGCGCGCTAACCACACCACGCCGCGCCGCCCCATAGATGACATGTCTGATTTTTTTTTTTTTTAAAGACGACGCTTAGTCATGTCAAACGTGTGTGAAGCCACAAACTACTTTGTAGCAAAGAATATTTAAAATAATTGAAATAGTGACATTTATTAAGTGTCTTATTGAAATAGTGACATTTATTAAGTGTCTTATTAGCATATTTACAGGTAGTGTATCTCCCACTTACAAAAAACGTCTCGAGTCCTCCTGCAACACTTCCTTGTTGTCACGAGACGGCCGCAAGATGCATTCGACGACACTCCGAAAATCACAATGATGCCTTAATTATGAGCGTTTGTGTAGTCTAAACAAACAAAAAGACAAAGAAAAACAATAACTGGATATTCTTATCACTCAGTAACTTAACGCTTATGAATGCAATCAGAATGCATGAAAATACATCAACATTCAAAACGGGAATTCAACTTAAATTACTAGGTGTCTTTGAACGCCACTCTTCATGCCCCATAATAACGCGGTTGAAATGATTCAAATGTTGTTACTACTAGAGACGTGTGCTTTCTTTTAGCTTGAATTATTATTATTATTTTAAGTTCATTTGTAGCTGTAATTGTGCCCTGTCATTTATTTACAGTACAAACGGGAAGATTTCACACACATTTGAAATGTGCTTAATCATTTGGCAGCCCATATTGATTTATTCTTACTCAATTTTCCAATTTTTCTTTTTTCTCCTATCTTGCTTTGTTTGATTTGATTGTTTTTGATGATAATTTTGCAGTGTTGCTGGAAATGTAAATATGTCTGATTTATATCTGATTTAAAGAGTTGGCTTCTTATAGGTTAAGTTAAAAAGTAAGAGTAGCACTGTTAACTTGATACAGTGACTGTGCCATGATGTAATGCCATTCCATTCCGGCCATTCCTTTCTTCTTCTTAGGAGGGTCAGGACCTGATCCAGGAGAAGCCGGAGCTGCGCACGGTGGTGCAACAGAAGCTGGAAGAGATCAGAGAATGCTGGTCAGACCTGGAGACCACGACCAAGGCCAAGGCTCGCCAGCTCTTTGAGAACAACAAGCCGGAGCCAGCAGTGAAGAGCTACTCGGACCTCGACAACCAGCTTTCCCACTTGGAGCAGCAGCCCCCCCAATTAGAGCAGGCTCACCATCTGCCCACCTTCAATGAGCAGCTCCAGAAGTTCCAGGCAAGTCTGCTCAGAAACATTTCCAAAGAGTAATATGTATCGTATGATTGAGGCACAAGCAGTTACAATTACAGGAAGTTAGAGCCTGGCTTGCAGCGTTTCTCATGTTTCACATGTTCACATCCTACATGGTCGGAGTTAGCGATACGGCAAATCTTGGTATTGATCCAACACCCGGTAAATACAGGGCTAGTATTCCCAATACCGATATTGGTATTGATACCTTTTACAAGGAATTATTTTGCCTACATTATAAGACAATGTAACAATATCAACAAATGATCTATTATTGTGAGTGATACTTATAGGTTATCACATGGTTTGTCTCGTATTAGGCTAGGTATCATGCCCCCAAGTGTCAGTATCAGCCCAAGACCGAAGGTTTCCAAAAAAATTTCAGTTTATTACATGTATTATATCTAAACAGTGTAAACACAATAATTGCAAAAATATTTCAATAATATTTTATCAACAGTCTTATCTTATCAATGTCTGACAATTAAAGTTCCATCAATCAAGTTTGGGTTTTTTGGTGACTGGAGAAGCACTAGGAATATTTATAGTGTGTGTTCATGCTTGTGCGCTGCTCTCTGATTGGTTGTTTCACGGGCACGATACCAGAGCAGCGTGCTCTGAGTGGACAGCTACGGGGGCTGATACTGGACATGGTTAAACTCTATATTTTATCAGTATCACTGCCCTGGGCTTTGACACAGTATCATTTCGGCCTTTTCCTGTATCATTCATGGGTGGTTTCTAGGGTACAGGGCCAATTAATACTGTAGTATGTGATAATCACTGATACTAACAATGAGGACTATACTGTATATTTCTATGGCTTTGGCTGAATCATCTTTTTATCCCACACAGGCCATGGAGTCCCAATTTGGGGACCTTTACAAGGACGTGGAGGAACTGGGTAGCTTGCAGGGGGTTTGCCTTCCCCAGCGAGGTCTGATGGCAGGTGACAAGGAGGGGGGCGAGCAGTCAGGCGTGGTAGAGACCCGCATTGTGCGCCTCATTGAGCCCCTGAAGGAGAGACGCCGCATCTTGCTGGCCTCCAAAGAGATGCACCAAGTCGCCCAGGACCTGGAAGATGAGATGGTTAGTTTGTCTTCTCATTTTCTTCAATGCCCTCGAGTGCATATCCGGTATACAGCGGGGAACATGGGTGTAATACTGAATAAGGAGAGACCAAATGTCAAAACAACAACTAGTTTAGCTTATTTATCTTAAACTTAAGAAAACATTTCAACTGGAGTGGGGAAGAAGGACAAAGCAAGAAGCCAAAAATTACCACTTCCACACGGAATTGGAGAACTTGTTTTCAGTCTATAATGTTACACATGCCATGGCTGACTCCATGTAGTTTAAGGTAATGGAATTTAAGGCAGTGTCTCATTACTGATGCATAGTGACCAGAATACTGTATAGAACTTATCTTTCTATATTTTTAGACTAATAATTAATTTTTGAACCCTCGGCCATCTCTGTGTGGAGTTTGCATGTTCTCCCCATGCATGCGTGGGTTTTCTCCGGGTACTCCGGTTTCCTCCCACATTCCAAAAACATGCTAGGTTAATTAGCGACTCCAAATTGTCCATAGGTATGAATGTGAGTGTGAATGGTTGTTTGTCTATATGTGCCCTGTGATTGGCTGGCGACCAGTCCAGGGTGTACCCCGCCTCTCGCCTGAAGACAGCTGGGATAGGCTGTAGCGGTAGAATGAATGCTAAAACAACTACAGTTCCCACAATGCTTTGGGAAGACAGACCCTTGTATTAGTATCACACGTTTTAATAGACGTCCTATGCCGAATGTTTTGATCTGACAAAATCTTAAGTACGTTTGATCAAGTGTGGTATTAACCAGGGTTCAATTCCACCCTCGGCCATCTCTGTGTTGAGTTTGCATGTTCTCCCCATGCGTGGGTTTCCTCCCACATTCCAAAAACATGCTAGGTTAATTGGCGACTCCAAATTGTCCATAGGTATGAATGTGAGTGTGAATGGTTGTTTGTCTATATGTGCCCTGTGATTGGCTGGCCACCAGTCCAGGGTGTACCCCGCCTCTTGCACAAAGACAGCTGGGATAGGCTCCAGCACCCCCCCCGACCCTCGTAAGGAAAAGCTGTAGAAAATTAATGAATTAATTTTTGAAAAATGCTACAGAGTTAGGGAGTGATTTTCAAACCATGAAGACAACTGTAATCTTTTTTTATCTGGATAACTGCATTATCTGGTTTTGTTTACTTTATAGCTGTGGATTCAAGAGAGGCTTCCCCTGGCGTCCTGCAAAGAATATGGGAATAACCTGCAGAGTGTGCAGCAACATGTAAAAAAGAACCAGGTAAGTATGTGCAAACAGAACAGTCACACTTGTAAGTTAAACTATAAACAGTACAGGAACTTACCTTGGGTTGTATTTTCAGACCCTGCAGAGGGAGGTGGCAGGACGGCGGGCTCGTGTTGAGGAGGTTCTGGACAGGGCGGGAATTATCGCATCGCTGCGCACTCCCGAGGTGGAGTTTGTGCGTGAAGGAGCCGGCCATGTGCGACAGCTGTGGGAGGTGTTGCAGCTGGAACAGGAAAGGCGGTCTGTGATCCTGGATGCAACGTTGCAGTCTCAGCAGTACTACAGTGAAGCAGCCAAAGTGGAGTCCTGGCTGTCAGGTCAGAAGCTCCAGCAGGTCAACGAAGAAAAAGGCACGGTACGGACAACCCCCCCGACAGTCAGTCCAATCACTTTGAACCTGAGACTCCCAACATCCAGACTCACTCCTTCTCACTTTTAGGATGAGGCGAGCACCCTGCAGCTGTTGAAAACCCACTTGGCTCTGGAGCAAACTGTGGAAACATATGCAGAAACTGTGGGCATGCTCTCTCAGCAATGCCAGCACCTGCTGGAGCTCGGACACCCGGAGAGGTGTGACACGACTCATCATCACGCATTCTGTTCAACAATCAAGCTAGACAAGTAGTTTTCCATACAAGGTTGATTTAAGAAATGCTTTTAACTTAAAAGAAAAAACACACAGGATATCTATACTGTTTCTATTGTAATTAAAAGGAGGGACTTAAACTTGCTGATATAGTTAATCTTCAAACAGCTAAAATAATGCATAAATCTAAAAATAACCAATTACCTAAAAATGTCATCCAATACTTCTCTACAAGAGAGGAGAAATATGATCTCAGGGAAGAACTACATTTGAAACACTTATATGCTAGGACTACGTTAAAAAGCCATAGCATTTCAGTATGTGGAATCAAACTATGGAATGGATTGAGTAAGGACCTCAAACAATGCACAACGATGAGCCAATTCAAGAAACAATACAAGCAGTTGATGTTTGCTAAATACAAGGATGAAGAGTCTTATATATATATATATTATATATATATATATCACTATATTGACACTTACTATGGTACCCATTATGTCATTGTACGGTCATATCACCTTGTACTTTGGTACGTGACAAAAATAAATAAATACAAAAAAATAAAAAATGTTTAAAAATTAATAAAAATACAAATAAAATATGTATTGGACATTTTGCTAATTCAAAACATGAAACTATTTAAGTTGCATGGCATGAGTTGGGTGACATGTCAGAGTTGATTGGAGTCACTGCATATTAACTGCAACAATTAATCCACGATTAATCAATCATCCAATTAATCCACAACTTTTGGTTTTTTTTTTCGATTCATCTTATTTAAATAACAATATTGTGATGTCATCCTCATGTGAATGAATGCTGTCTTATTTTCTCGGACAAGACAGTCCAGGATAGGGCTGTCCAAAGTGTGGCCCTGGGTGCCATTTATGGACGGCGGCTTTTTTTTTTGGTGGCCCAAAACACAAAATTTTAATAAAAAACACTTAAATTATATTAGGAAAGCAGGAAGTGAACAAATGTAACAGTTACTGATTGTAAAAGTACCAGATGGAGGGGTAGGATTTAATAAGCTTTGCTTCTTCCTACTCCTTTTGGACATGTGGAACTGTGAACTGATTATGTGATGCATTCAATTGTAATCTGATGCATGTTCAAATGAAATAAAACCATTACAATTACCAATTGCAGTACAGTATGTGTATAATATGCTAATCAAGTAGAGGATGCCCGGTGGCACACATGTATTTTGTAATACTTTCTGTTCTCTTGTTTTCCCAGTGAGCAGATCACGAAGCAGCAGTCCCACATAGATCGGCTGTATGTGTCCCTGAAGGACATGGTGGAGCACAGAAAGACCAAGCTGGAGCAGCAGTATTGGCTTTATCAGCTCAACAAGGAGGTGGAGGAATTAGAAAAATGGATCACCGAACGCGAGGCGGTGGCAAGTTCTACCGATCTCGGCCAAGACCTGGAGGATGTTACGGTCGGTGCTCAGAGAAACGCACTTTTTTTTTTTTCTTATGGGATGCTTTTCACATACTTTATGAATACGTCTTTTTCAGATGCTCCAAGAGAGGTTCACCAAATTTGCCACGGAAACAAACAACATTGGCCAGCAACGTATGGAGCAGGTGAACAAAATGGTGAATGAAATGATTGACTGCGGCCATTCGGACGCAGCCACCATTGCTGAGTGGAAAGATGGACTGAACGAGTCATGGGCAGACCTCCTGGAGCTGATGGAGACCCGCAGACAGATGCTGGCAGCATCCAAACAACTGCACAAGTTCTTCACTGACTGCAAAGAGGTGCAAAGCAGATTTAGATAACTGTAGTTATCAGGCATTTATCAATATCTGTGAATGATACTGATGATGATGATACTTGGGCTGTGGCACGATGCTTCTATTTTTAAAGTGCCTTTCATGACGACTGATGTCTGGTGTTGCAGGTTTTGGCCCAGATAGCGGGGAAGGTGAAGCAGCTGCCAGAGGTGAGGGCGTGCCAAGCCAACATCACCAATCCAGCCACCCTGCAGAGACTCATGCACTCTTTTGAGCATGCCCTTCAACTGTTAGTTACACAGGTAAGTGAGATATATAAATATAGAATATTCAAAGCTTGTTGTAGCTCCAAATGTTTGAAACCAAGCTATGAGATATGAGCATCATTCCTTCATTCCTGTATCGATGAAGGTACGACAGCTACAGGAGAATGCTGCACAGCTTCGGACTATTTATGCTGGTGAGAAGGCTGAGACTATTATGCTCAAAGAGCAGGAAGTGATGGAAGCCTGGAAGGACCTGCTGAGCTCCTGCGAGGCCAGTCGCGTCCAGGTCACCTCAGTCACAGACAAAGTGCAGTTTTTCTCAGTGGTGCGTGAAAACCTCATGTGGATGGAAGGCATTATGGGCCAGATTGGATGGGACGAGCCCAGGTAAGACATCTGCAGTCTGTAGTCTGGATTATTGCACAGGATCCAATTAAACTGCTGTGTCACCTTGACCTCATTGGGCGTACAATGAACTCCTATCCAAATTTTACTTTCATCTATTCTGGGCCGTGTTAAAGTGTGGTCCATTTGTGGCCCAGGTCTCGTTTTGCCTTGCCTGTGGTGGAGGAAGTTTGATTGGATGGGTCGGTTTCTGTAACAGGAGTTTTTTTTTATCCGGGGCTGCATGGCGGTCGAGTGGTTAGCACGCAGACCTCACAGCTAGGAGACCAGGGTTCAATTTAGGGGTGTAAGAAAATATCGTTTCGGCGATATATCACGATACTTTGTTCCACGATACTGTATCGATATTAAAAAGCATGAGGATATTTTTAGTCATTTATCATAGACTGTATATGGTATTTATTCAAGTGCAGACATGGCAAAGGTTCATTTCTGATTTTAATTGAAACCTCCGATCGTTAGGCAGCACTTACGTAGTCAATTAGGCAAGGACGTTGAACGAGATTCACGAGTGAAACGTCCAGTTCAACATGGCGGAATGCGAGCACATAACAGCGGTGTACAAGGCTGAAGTGTGAACACATTTTGGATTTCTACACAAAGTAGGGTGTGCAGAAATTGATAAAAGCCATGCCGTTTGGAAAATGTGTCGTCGTAAATGTGTCACAAATCTGCGAGTCCACTTAGCGAGACACCATGAGGACCTGCCGCTAGCAAGCAATGCCAAGGTCCTTTTGTATACCACAAAAGTAGTACTGTGATATTGCAAGTATTTTTTATTTTCCAAATTGATATCACTATTTTGTTAAATAATGGTTATTTCAAGCATCCTAAAAGGACTTTTTACTGATGTTAGTTACTTTGTTCCACAAAAATACTGTTCTGATGGTGGATAAGTCAGGGACTGTATACTCTGCATTTTTTCACAGCTAATAGAATGTGAACATTTGAGCAGGATCTTGACACATAATTTATTTGTTTTTTATGGTTTTTTTTGTAAATTTAAAGCTGGATGTTAAAGCTTTATTTATCCAAATGCTACACTTTAAGTTTTTACAGCGGAAAGTTTGTGATACAGCATAACATACTGTTTTAATGGAATAAAAATGTGTTTAGTAAGTGCATATTGATGGTGTAATTCAGTTTTTCCAGGAAATAATCTTTAACTTTAAGAAAAACAAAAAAAATATTGCCTTTTTAACAGTGATATATCGTATAGTGAGCCTCGTATCGTGATACGTATCATATTGCCAGATTCTTGCCAATACACACCCCTAGTTCAATTCCACCCTCGGCCATCTCTGTGTGGAGTTTGCATGTTCTCCCCGTGCATGCGTGGGTTTTCTTCGGGTACTCCAGTTTCCTCCCACATTACAAAAAACATGCTAGGTTAATTGCCGACTCCAAATTGTCCATAGGTATGAATGTGAGTGTGAATGGTTGTTTGTCTATATGTGCCCTGTGATTGGCTGGTCCAGGGTGTACCCCGCCTCTCGGCCGAAGACAGCTGGGATAGGCTCCAGCACCCCCGTGAGGATAAACGGTAGAAAATGAATGAATGAAATGAGTCTATTATCCGCCTATCACATACCAATGTACAAAGCTACTGTAGGTCCATCAAGAGTATGGATGGATGATCTACGTGTAGAAGAATGTGACCTGCCCTGACTCTCACACAAACTTCAGCAGACACTCCCATTGTTTCTTTACATAGTGAAGATTTTGTTACTTTATATTGCTTTGTCTAAAATGAAACTCTGTATGTACGGTTTCTGTGTTTTGAAGAGATCTGACTGCACTGGAGATCATGATGAAGCAACACCAGGAGGTGAAAGCCAAAATAGATGGCCGCAGCAAGACCATCCAGCAGTGTGCGGATCTTGGCAAGATACTAATAGCCGCTGGGAACCCTGCAACAGAGGAGGTTAGGCTACAAAGCGACACACTTTCTTTAGAAATGAATCCATCTTACATGCTGTACTGTAATTGTTTTCCGGGGGACGTCATGGCTGCAGATTAAAGACAAGTTGGAGAGTCTTTTGGCCAAACAGAAGGATCTGGTTGAGAAATGGGACAAACACCAGGAGAAGTTACAACGCAGTGAGTAGTTTATGTCTACTCTGTCTTAAATGAGGTTTTATAGCTACATGCCTTATGTAGCGTGATGATAAACCATCTGTTGGTCTCCTGTCTTCTTCAGAACTCGAAAGGTTCCAGTTTGCCCAGGAGACCGTAAAGGCAGAAGCCTGGCTGAAGGCCAAGGAGCCTCTGATCACCTCCAAGCAGACGGAGGGAGGAGAGGCCCAGGTCCAAACCGATGAGGTTGAGCAGCTCATCCTTCGCCATGAAGCCTTCCGCAAGGCTGCTGTAACCTGGAAAGAACGCTTCAGCTCTCTCCGTCAGCTTTCCGCAGTAAGCTCAGTTGTAGCTAAATGTTTCATCAGTTTACTAGAATCACATTTTCATCATTCATATTACAAATATACAACATAAGGTGGCCAGAAATATTTCAGTATTGAACAAAGCAAAATTTGTTCTCAATCAGAAATCACTCCACACTCTTTATTGCTCTCTGGTTCTAACATATCTTACTTATTGTGTGGAAATATGGGGTAATAACTATAAAAGCAATCTTCGCTAAATGTACTGCTAAAAAGGCCAGTAAGGATAATTCATAATGCCGCCTACAGAGAACATACTAACTGCTTATTTCTAAAATCACAAATACTTAAACTTGCTGATATACATAGTTCATCTTCAAACAGATAAAATAATGCATAAGGCTAAAAATAACCAATTACCTAAAAATGTCATCCAATACTTCTCTACAAGAGATGAGAAATATGATCTCAGGGAAGAACTACATTTGAAACACTTATATGCTAGGACTACGTTAAAAAGCCATAGCATTTCAGTATGTGGAATCAAACTATGGAATGGATTGAGTAAGGACCTCAAACAATGCACTATATTGGGAAACTATATAAAAATTATATAAAAACTATTTTAGGAAAGCAGGAAGTGAACAAATGTAACAGTTACTGATTGTAAAATTACCAGATGGAGGGGTAGGATTTAATAAGCTTTGCTTCTTCCTACTCCTTTTGGACATGTGGAACTGTGAACTGATTATGTGATGCATTCAATTGTAATCTGATGCATGTTCAAATGAAATAAAACCATTACCAATATGATGGTGGATGGATCCATCACACCATGTTTTTTTATATAAAATATTCAGAATAATTGCATTGCATCAGACCTATCTTGCTTTTGTTCTATGTTCTCTTAATTGTTTTAAATCTATTTTCCAGGCAGAGAAGAAAAAAGAGGAAGAGAAAAAGACGCCACTCTCCAGTCGAAGGATGTTCCCATTATCATGCCTGACTCCATCGAGTCCTTCACCCAGTTCAACTCCATCTTTCATGAGACAGATGGTACAGGCCCAAATAGAACCAACACCATTACAGACCAGTGTGGAACTGGGCGCCAGCAATGCAAGCCAGAGATTGTCCTCAACGCTTAGCAGCTACAACCCAGTCATAAATGGGTCAGGCTATCATGGACTGGAGCCGCAGTGTAGTGGAAAGTTGGTGAGCTCCTCCTTCCTCGGGATGAATCACCAGGCCATCGGAGGCGGAAGTGACTCTGCTTTTTCAGCGTTACCATCTCATTGTGGAGGCCCGGACCATTCAACTTATCTTGGGATAAACAATCAAAAAAGTGACACTGCAGAGAGTTCTGGGTACTATGGGCTGTCTCCCGGTTGTGTGGGCGGTTCTGGCTACTCGATGCCAAGTCAACCAGGAAGTAGCAGATTAGGAAGTTTGGGTAACCTGACTCAGGAGCAAAGTAGTGGAGGAATGGGGACTCCTGGGTTTCTAACCCAGCAGAATATGGGAAGTTCTGGCTATTTGACACAACAAAACGTGGGAGGTTCTTACTTGACGCAACCACAAAACATGGGAAGTTCGGGGTATTTAACGCAACCACAAAACATGGGGAGTTCTGGGTACTTGGGACAGCAGCCCAATTTAGGGAGTTCAGGATATCTCGCCCCGCAGCCCAATTTAGGGAGTTGCGGATACCTAGCGCAGAATTATCATAGCAGTGGAGGAATGGGTAGCTCCGGCTATCTTGCACAAAATCATTATAGCAGTGGAAGTCTAGGTAGTTCTGGTTACCTAGCACCAAGTGGTGGCATCATGGACCCAAAAATGGCCTACGCATGGCAACACCTGAAAGCGGACTTCATGCAACCCAGGATCAATCACATCCACAAGGCTGTAAATCCTCTCCTCGAGGCCAGCAGAGTACAGCGGGAGCAGTATGGCGATATCCCGATGGCAGACATGATGGGGCCGGAGTCAGGACTGGAGCTCCTCCATGGCCGTCTCCAGAGGGATCCCCGTGGAAGTCGCTCGGACCCTCAGATGGACCACCTGCGGCGAGAGAGGGAGTACAAATTGGGTCGACAAACTTCCAGCGAACAGGAGATCCAAGCCAGGCTGAACGAGCTGCCGCTGATTGTGCGTCAGGAGCGGTACCGGAGACGCCTGGAGAGACAATCGTCCAGTGAACAAGAGGGGAGTGGCAAGCAGAGGCTTCAGCGACAGGACTCCAGTGACCTGGAGGGATCCATTAAAGAGGGCTCAGACAAACGCTCAGGGTAAGTGAACTCATCCAGCAGTTGCCACTGAGTGTGCATGTACACGATGGATAGGCTCTAAATGCGTCACACTTTTAAGTCTAAAAGTTTACCACTTCCATACGAAATGGGAGGAAAATTGTTTTTCTATTGTGTCATGTCGGACATGCCATGGCTGACTCCATGCAGTATGACGATAATCTAATGTCATGACCTCAACATTACTGACAACTAGTGTCCACAATACATACATATTCATTTGTGTTTCAATAATTTTTGACTAATAATATGCCATATTGTGAGTGTGGTGCGAATGGTTGTTTGTCTATATGTGCCCTGTGATTGGCTGGCGACCAGTCCAGAGTTATTATTGTTTATTCAATTTTATTTAATAATAATACCTGCAACCCTCGTGAGGAAAAGTGATAGAAAATTAATAATAATAATAATAACAACAATAATAATATAATAATTAATTATTATTATAGGAAATAATTGAAAATGAATTAATTAATAATAATTTATTATTATAGTAATAATAACAATTTTTATTATTATTTATTATTAATTCATTCATTTTCTAATAATAGAATAATAATATATTATTATTATATTAATAATAATTATTGTTAATTATATTGTAATTATTATTACAATAATAATAATTATTGTTAATTATTATTATTAATTCATTCATTTTCTACCACTTTTCCTCACGAGGGATAATAATAATTATTATTGTTATTATCATAATAATAATAATAATTGTCATACTTTTAATAACTGCATTCAAGACTGGCATGATGACCAGAGAGCTACTTTCCAATCATAAACTGTATAAGGTTCCTAAAATATTGTGACAGGTCAATAACACTCAAAAGGTTATTACTTAAACCTGTAAATATATATATATTTTTAATTGTGCAGTAAATATTTTACAATAACAATAATTTAAAAAATCATATTTGCAAAAATGAATCATATTTTTAATTACCTCGCATGGCCCCCCTGCAGTACCACCACGGTCCACTAGGGGGCCGCGGCCCACACTTTGGGAATCACTGTAGTAGACTATAATTTGAGCAAAGGGAGTGACGTCGGGGTGGGGGGTTCAGCTTGGCGTGGGTTACTGCAGCAACAGTAGCCCATGTTTTTATTAGGGAGTAATGTGACTGTTGTCACATAATTCAAACTTGCAAAAACAGCCTGTTTTGCCGTCAGTCACAAATGACAGTAACTAATAAAACCAGTCAACAAACACTGTTATCAAACTCATTATCTTAAGCTGCACCAGCTGTTGTGATTCTAAACCCACTGGCATTAGTTTTTCTGTTTCATGCTCACATCCCACATTCCAAAAACATGCTAGGTTAATTGCCCGACTCCAAATTGTCCATAGGTATGAATGTGAGTGTGAATGGTTGTTTGTCTATATGTGCACTGTGATTGGCTGGCGACCAGTCCAGTGTGTACCCCGCCTCCTGCTCAAAGACCGCTGGGATAGGCTCCAGCACCCCATGCGACCCTCATGAGGATAAGCGGTAGAAAATGAATGAATGAATGAACTTTCACTGTGTCCTCTGCCACTGCAGGGAGAAGAGATCTACTATGGCAGAGATTGTAGAACAAGTCCAGGAGCGAGAAGCAGCACATGTAAGTCATCTCCCACGGTCAACCAAAGTGGTGATATGTCAGTCACATCATTCCTTTTGTGTCACATTTTCTAAAATCTGCCTCATCAGGCCAGAGGAGAGCCGTATCGGCCTCCAAGCAGCCTCTCTGCACCGGTGACTCGTTTCGATGGACGCCCTCGCGCTCGAGACCGACCCAAACCGAGAAGGAGGCCCCGTCCAAAGGAGCCCGAGGAAACCCGTCGCTCTCGCTCAGCTCCTGCCACTGGTGCCCCAACGACACCTCAGCCGCCTTCACACACAGCACACAATGAAGGCTTCCTGTATCGCAAAAAGGCCACCAGCTCTGACCTTGAAGCTCAACAGAGGAGCCCCACCAGGTACTACAGTCAAACAACATACATATTACATACATACGTATATATGTTATATATATTATGCCACGGCAGGGGTCGACAGCCTTTAACATCAACCTCCTGTTTTGAAAACGTCTTTCAGCGGTAGAAGTTCACTTCTAACCAGTTTCGTTATTCCTTCTCCAGCAAATCCTGGGTGAATGTATATTGTGTGCTGAAAGAGGGCAAGATGACCTTCTATAAGGACGCCAGAAACCACAACACGACATACAACGGAGAGCCTTCAGTTGACCTTTCCAACTGCTCGTTTGATCCTTCTATGGGGTACAAGAAGAAGAAGAATGTCTTCATTCTTCAGTAAGATCTGTTGTGGAATTCCTGAATGATTGCGTCTTTACTCACTTGTTTATTACAAAGTACAGATAAGAGTCAAATGTGAATGTCAAAAGAATAAGGTGATTAATTTCTGGGATGATTAATTCTAAGCTGCATCAGTAACTGACCACCACCACTGTTGTTTTTTCCTCCCTCAAACAGAATCAACGATGGAAATAACTTTGTGTTTCATGCAAAAGATGAGGTAAGAACATTCATCAAGTTGTGTCAAAGTACAGTTCTGCAAACATTCGTGACAAACTACCAGACGTCCTCCATTTTCTTAATCAAATATAAATTCATTTCTAACCTTTTTAACCTTAGATTTTTTTTAACCTTAGATTAGATTTTTCTGTCTGTCTCAGTTACTATAAACCTAACAAATGTTCATCTAAAGCAGGGGTGGGCAAATATTTTGACTTGTGGGCCGCATTGAGTTAACAAAATTGTCTGGGGGGCCAGAACATATATTTAACACACACACACTATTTTCTGCTTATATTTTTTCTTGAATTAATAATAATGTAATAATAATTATATATATATATATATATATATATATAATTGGCTGGCGACCAGTCCAGGGTGTACCCCGCCTCTCGCCCAATGACATATATATATATTTATAAATAAATAGTAATTATTCATTATAATTTTCCTTGAAAAAATATTTGTCCAATTTTATCTCTAAATGTGTTATACCATCACACTTTTCTGCTTATAATCCCTGAATTAATAATAATAATTAATATATATATATATATGTAATTATTATTAATTGTAATTTTCCTTGAAAATATTTGTCTAATTTTATCTGTTAAAGTGTTATGCCATCAGCTGTATGTTCTCAAGTCCCTTTAAACATAAGACCACATCAAACTATGTAATTTAATTTTACAGTTGTCATGTTGCCATTTTTCATGTTAAAAGTTGAAATACATAGAAAGCAACTGGCGGGCCGGATTCAAACACGCGGGCTTTTGCATGTGGCCCCTGGCCCGTAGTTTTCCCACCCCTGATGTAAAGCTTACAAAAACCCCAGAATATTCCCCACTGTATATAAAATCACATCATTACTCTGTGTTGCTGGTCTCTGCAGGAGGATCTGAAGGCTTGGACTTCCAGCATCACCACCTGTATATCTGAGCATGAGGCCATGGCCATGTGGGACAAGCCCGTCACCTCCGGCATGGATGCCGACCGCTCGGAGAGGAAAGAGAAGTCCGAGGGGGATGCAGACGCCAGGTCAGAGAGATCGGAGCTTGTCGGGGAGGAGAGGTCTGAAAAGGAGAGGTCAGAGAAAGGGGACGGCTCCGACAAGTTAGACACATCAGAAATTGCTGACAAGTTGGAGGGCGGGGCGGGTGGGGGCTCCAGCACATCCGGAAGGAGCAAATGACAATTGGCGTACGTGGTTGTATGAATGGAGAGCATGTTTGCAGAACCTCGGTCCAAGAGCTGGGACACGCTGAGGCCACAACCCATGGACATGACTATTCTAACTGTGACTAACTCATTTCTCAGACCCCCCCTGCCCCTCCCTGCCCCCTCTTCTACCTGTGGCGGTGCATCAGTGCTTGCATTGTGCCATCTGCTGGTAGGTGGAGGCAATGGTGGCGGATGAAGGTTGTCGTCGTTTAATCTCTTGGATCCATCTTTCCGTATGTTACAATGACTGATGATGCCATGTCTGTCTGTCTCGACTCACCGGTGAAAGAGATGTTCACGATAATGAAAAAAAAAAAAACTTTTGAAGCAATATACTTTTTTATGTTCTTCTCTCTAATAGCGAGAGATGAAAGCAAATGAAACACAAAGTAGTTGCAAATGTGAACTCAAATTATTTGATATGATTTCTCATCCATGAGGCAGTCTTGCACCTTAAGACACTTAAAAAAAATACTTAACATGTAATCCCACTACATGGTAATCATAGATGATCTTATTAACCCCTTTTCCACCAAAATCTCAGACTTCCCGCATCTATATGAAGAGACTATAGCGACAGAAAACGAAAAAACAGCGGCATGGATACGTGTTGATGCAAGAGTAAACATAGAGTAAGTTTCCATTAACTGACGTGAGTTTATCTTTAATTCGAAAGAGTAGTACCGTATTTTCCGGACTATACGTAAGTCACACTTTTTTTCATAGGTTGGCTGTTCCTGCGACTTATACTCCAGAGCGACTTATAAATGAAAAAAGTGTTTATACTAAATAAACACTGGACACCTTTTCTGTTCATGTTTATTTTTTGTGTAGCTGAATAACCATTGTGTTAGCATATCTTACACCTATTCAGCCTGTTCTCTATTCTTTTATTAATGTTAGAACTTGCCTTCCAAGAGGACGTAATGTCTGTTTTGGTCAAGTAGTTTGTAAAGTAAATTGCCCGCAAAAAATGCGACTTATATGTTTGTTTTCTACCGAATTATGCATTTTTGGCCTTGTGCGACTTATACTCCGGAGCGACTTATAGTCCAGAAAATACGGTACTCTTTCTCCTTTAAACTACCATAATTTCCATGTATAAGCAACTACTTTTTCCTTAAACTTTGTGGCTATTTTATCATCACGTTATACTCTCATGACATCTCATATATTTCAAAAGTACTACTAATCGTTAATATACTATGCCGCTGGCAAGTCAGTGAGGAAAGTATCACTCAGTATAACAGTCAGACTTACAGGTGTCATCGTATTCATATTCATCATATTGACATTTGTCTTGTATATTTTTTAGGTACACTTTTTTGAGTGTTAAGTTGCTGTGTGATGATTTAGCGTTCTTTGTAAGATGGCACCTTGAGTCAGACTGGTGCATTGAGTAACGACATTCAATGGGTTGATAAGCTCGTTGAGAGATTTCGCAGAGTAAGTAAGTAAACACACCACAGTAGGTCTTTGAAGCGGAAATTATGGTACTTTGATACCCCAAAATTTAATCAAAATCGGACAGACAATCAAAACCATAGGAGACTCGTAATTTACTCTGGATGTAAGCACGTCCCTCACCAGTGTTGCTGGCCGCAGTTGCTCGTCACCTCCCGTGTGTATGTAGGATTTGGTATGCGTCGGCGATGAGTTCCACCAATCGCAGCCGATTGCCGCCAATCTTTGTCCAAAATCATTGCCAACTGCATTTTCCTGTCAATACGCCTAAAAGAATAATCCGTTCACTTGTTTAGCTCTTTTACAAACGATTACCAATTACCTCAACCACCAATTAGCGTTTTTCAGCACAACTGCCCCCCACAAAAGTTCCTGGAACTTCTCTTAAAAGATCTGAATTGCTACCTGGAACTAGAAAGTTTGATATTTGTGGAATCGCAGTGGAAAAGGGGTTAATGTATCAAATTGCTGGTGTTACCCACCTAGCTTCTTGGATGTCATAAATATGTATTACTATTTTTTTGATCATGTAAAAAAAAAAAAAAAGGGAGCTCTCCATGAAATGACGACGGAAAAAAATATTTGACACAATGCCTTTGTACACATTACCGAAAGCTGAACACTGCATGAAATAGTCTATTAGTGCACTTGTTAAACCTTTTTTTTATGTTCTTAAAAATCATTTGGGGGAATTGCAATAATTTAGTGCGAGGAGACATTTTGCAGTCATGGTCCACGACTCACAAAGTAAGATTGTCTTCCATCCTCCCTTACCTGCTGGATGAACGATGAGCAAGCCAAGCGGCCTCCTTATTTCTTCTCGAACCTTTCTTATTTATTTTCCAAGGCTCTGACATGTTCACCGCTGGGTTTATGGCGTATGAAGCGCTGCGTAAGACTGTTGCGTGTTTTATTTTGAAAGTCCAACCTGATTCTCAATTACCAACAGCGCTAAAAATGCAAATCTGCTGTGGTTTAAGTCATGAATTGTATATACCTATCTTTGTATGTATATCAACAAACCCTGTGCTCTAATAAAACAGTACTCTGACGTAAAATGGGTAAAAGTAAAACATTTGTATTAATCCACTTAAGTCAAAAACAACCATCACTCCCATATATTAATGTTTATGACATTTAAAGGAAATATGCAAATTAGAAGTCACTAATGAGTAACATAGCATATATAAGTACACCGATATCTAGCCGTATGAGCCACTTTTACCAGGGAAGTGCAACAGGACATACATTAAATATGCTTGTATTTTTATATTGTGTTTTTTTTCTCAATGAACCTGCCGCCCAAACTCGTGATGGTAGCTGATTGATGTCTGTGGGGGGTTTGCAAATTTATTAGCACATGAAGAAACGACGGGCGGCCGGTGTTAGGTTATTTTGCACACCGAAATGTGACGCATATATAATCCCTGAAAATACGTAAAAGAACACAGATGGAGACGATCTTTAACTCATAAGAAGCCCGAGACGTTTAACATCAAATGCCATGTGATGTTTTTTTTAATGACTACTAATTCATGTCAGAGATGTTTTTGTGATGATTTGCCTTTTGAGTTCCATTGGTGGTTTTCGTTTTTTGTGGTTACGAACGAGCGGAACGAGCGGCCCTATATTAGTTAAAACTAGGGCTGTCTTTTATAACTTTATTCTGACCGGAACACATCAACAGCAGCGCTATTCCAACCCCATCTATGTATTTCTCCAACTCACAAAAAACGCCTATAGAACTGTTAATACAGAGGTACAATTTGATGCATTCAAGTATGCTCGGAAATCCTAGAAAATACATCTACACTCAAACGCAGCCTCTATCTGAAGCGTTGTGTTATAGGGGTATAGTTCCTTTTAAAATATAGTCCAATCCTATCTAAATAGTTGGACATTACAGCCGAACCCATCGAATTAAAATTTCGACGAAGAAACAGGAAATGTACCATTTAATTAAAAAAAATACATATATTTAAAATGAGCTTTAACGGCAAAAGAATTAGCTGAAAAGAGCTTGCTTACCTAATATGCCGCCATTTTGGGGAACCCATATCCTGTCATACTCAGATGACAACTACTCCAGAATGTTTTGTAGCTTGTTTTCTGTGAATTCATTAAAAAATATATATAATAAGAACAGTTGAATTATAATATTTGACACCCTATTAAAGCATTACAATTGTTAAATTGTTTTAATGTTGAGCCTTAATGGCCAAAAAGATGAGCTAGCTTACCTAATATGCCGCCATTTTGGGTAAACCATATCCTGTCATACTCAGATGACAACTACTCCAGAATGTTTTGTAGCTTGTTTTCTGTGAATTCATTAACAAAATATAGTAAGAACAATTGAATTATTTGACACCCAATTAAGGCATTACAATTGTTAAATTGTTTTAATGTTGAGCCTTAATGGCCAAAAAGATGAACTAGCTTACCTAATATGCCGCCATTTTGGATAAACCAGATCCTGTCATACTCGGATGACAACTACTCCAGAATGTTTTGTAGCTTGTTTTCTGTGAATTCATTAAAAAAATATATAGTAAAAACACTTGAATTATAATATTTGATACTCTATTAAAGCATTACAATTGTTAAATTGTTTTAATGTTGAGCATTAATAGCCAAAAAGATGAGCTAGCTTACCTAATATGCCGCCATTTGGGTAAACCATATCCTGTCATATTCATATGACAACTACTCCAGAATGCTTTGTAGCTTGTTTTCTGTGAATTCCTAAAAATGTATAGTAAAAACAGTTTAATTATAATATTTGACACCCAATAAAGCATTACAATTGTTAAATCGTTTTAATGTTGAACATTAATAGCCAAAAAGATGAGCTAGCTTACCTATTATGCCGCCATTTTGGGGAAACCAGATCCTGGGATAGTCACGACAGCCACTCCAAAATGTTCTGTACCTTTTTGTTTTGTAAGAAACATATTAAAAAGGGTTTAATTGTCACATCTAACAACCTATTGGAGCATTAGAGTTGTTAAATTACATTAAAATGAGCTTTAATTACAAAAAATACGCTTTTGGAAATGAGCTAGCTTACCTGACACACTGCCATTTTGGGGAAGCCATATCCTGGGATAGTCACATGACTGTCCCAACAAAATGTTTCCTATACGTCACCTAGAAACTTGAAATCAAGCACAAAGCTGTATAGGACACATTTGAAGGCATTTGAAGTGTTGGTCCAAAGCTTCTTATGGGTTAAATGTACGTCTTCAGCTGAAATGCTCCACTTTGATGGCATTGCACCTTTGAATATATTGTACATTCAAAATTCAAACAGTCTTCCTTTCTTTCTAAACACCAAAAGGTATGTTCCAATTCAGCAGTGTTGGCTTACATGAGGAATGTAGTGATTGTGCTAGTCTTCAAATTAGTCAAACGACAATAGACGAGCTAGCGTATTTTGTGCTGTGAATGTTATTTTTCTTGTCACGGTTTTGAACATAAGTGCCATGAAAGAGCAGTTCAGAAGACACGCGGTGATCGAAGGAGAACTGAGAGTGAACCTGTCATTGCAATACATGCTTTCATCACCGATGTGGGCGCGACAGTACTGTCACGTGGATGTAATCGCTTCAGTCCGACATGTTTGCTCTCCATCGCTTTTATGAAATACACTGGAGATTTTTTATTTTTTTTTGGTTCTTCCCGCCATGTTATGAGTAACAAAGTTAAAGAGACAGCACAAACTGTGACCGAAGAAAATGCCAATAATGTGCAAACTTTTGTTTTCCTGCATTGATGGTCTTAAAGAGTGTATGTCTTTGTTAATTGACATTCAAACTTGCTGCTAAGACATTAATAAACCTCCCAACTTGCTGATGCTAATGTCATGTTGAATTGATGTGGACACACACTGCAGGTCTGGCGTGCTATTCACCTACGCCGTAGGGGGAAAATAAGTATTTGATCCCCTGCTGATTCTGTAGGTTTAACCCAACAGTGCATTGTTTTAATGGTATTCTCATCAGAACAGAGAGAAACCGAATGTAGTAAATAAAAAAAAAAATGGTTGCGATTGAATTTGATTGTGGGGAAATTAGGATTTGATCCAAAATTGTATAACAAACGTCAAGTGGATGTTAGATATGGTTGATGATGTATAAAGTCAGTTCATCCCTTCACTTTCGCCATTGTCGTATTTCCCCTCAGAAAGCTTGTTGCAGGGACATTTTATCTACAGTGTAAATTCCCTTAGAGGAAAAAAAAGCATATGATAAATCTACAAGCTAGTAGTACTATACAAAAATACAAAAATAATGCTCACACTTTAAACCCATCCCAGTACCAATCCCTAACAGTCGGTACTGTTAGGACTGTCCCCGACTGGCCGATGTCAACACAGGATTACCGAGGATCCAAGAGCATCATTGAAATCAGCTCAAAGAAGGACAGTAAGTACAGTAAGTCATTTTTTTTGTTGTTTTTTTCTAACTTGCTTCTAATGCACTTTTCTGGTCAAAAAACAGGGGAAACCTTACACACTCAACAGGGGCAGAAGGACCCAAAAACGGCATAAAATGCCAGATTTTGAATTTGGTGATTTTTGAAAAAAAACATAAGGGGTTAGTATGTCATTTTTTTCAACTTGCTTTTAAAGCACTTTTCTGTCAAAAATAAAAGTGGAAACCTCACACACACACTCAACAGGGGACCCAGAAGCATCCCAAAATGGCATAAAATGCCAGATTTTGAATTTGATGATTTTTGACAAAAAACGTAAGGGGTTAGTTAGTATGTCGTTTTTTTTCATTTTTTTCAACTTGCTTTTAAAGCACTTTTCTGTCAAAAATAAAAGTGGAAACCTCACACACACTCACCAGGGGACCCGGAAGCATCCAAAAATGGCATAAAATGCCAGATTTTGAATTTGGTGATTTTTGACATGTCGTTTTTTTCTTTTTTTTCAACTTGCTTTTAAAGCACTTTTCTGTCAAAAATAAAAGTGGAAACCTCACACACACTCAACAGGGGACCCAGAAGCATCCAAAAATGGCATAAAATGCCAGATTTTGAATTTGGTGATTTTTGACAAAAAACGTAAGGATGTCGGTTTTTTTTTTCAGATTTTTCAACTTGCTGCTCATGCACTTTTCTGGTAAAAAAAAAAAACACGGGAAAGCTTACACACACTCAACAGGAGCTCCAGGAGGACCCAAAAAGGGCATAAAATGCCAATTTTCGAGGACGGTGATTTTTGAGACAAAACGTAAACACACACTCAACAGGGGCCAGAGAAGCAGTTAAGTCAAATGTTTTTAGCGTCAACGCATACGCACTATGAATAGCCCAATTGAGCAAGGGCAACCTCCACAGAAGAGAAGGTTTGAGGCAAAACTAATGATGAGCCATAGGAAGGAACAGATCCACCCAAGGCTTACACTGAGCAAGACTCGAAGACTCTGGGAGAAGGAGGCGTCACATAACACCATCGAGAAATGGCTGGCTCAGGGAAGAGTGTCCAAGGTGAAGAGCACAGCACAGTTGAACAGCACCATCATTCACACGTTTCACAGTTTTACTATTGTAAACTATTGTATACTGTACATATTTTTTGCAATTGTTTTGTTTTCTTTGACAATTTTATTTATTGGACAATTACCTGTCTTACTTTAACGCTTCGTTGACCATCCAATGGTATGGAAGTCTACACAGTCAATGAAAATGTTGGCATAACCATTGGCATGATACAAAAAATACATTTATAATATACTTCAATGGACATGTATTTTATTTTATCGTTATTCATTTTTTCATAAACATCCGGTCCTGCCTCACCTGCCTCTCTTGACTGCACCTTAATGATTGCAGACTTGCCGATAAAGAGAAACGGGCACGCGCTATCTGCCATCCAGCGCACTTACTGCAGTGCACTCAGACACTAGGCTCAGCTCGCGCACTTAAGCTGAGAGGAGAGAACCGCCACAGCCTCATCTCAGGATTCTGCCCTGTATTTGATCAGAAATACAAATACTTCAGAAAATATTCAAAAAGAACTGTACAGACAACACATTTATAACACAGTTCAATGGATAAACAGTCATATTTATTTTATATTCTTTGTTTTTTAAGAATGACAGGACGAGGGACGAGGTTGAAGATGAAGTCTCATGAGGCAGAATTGATTGATGATATTGACCTACGTATAAATTATGACAGTGTATTCTGAAAAATATTCATTATCTGTAAATTTCGTCAAACTTGAAGCCTCCTCCAGTGAAGTGTGGCTTGTGGATCAACTGAGGCAGCACCAAGTGTTCCACTTTGCTTTTGGCCTTCTCACTGAGATGACACACACACAAAGCATAGACATCAAACTGACTTTCAAAGTCGGCTTCATACACGGGACTGTTTTTAACGACAAACAGAACAAAGTGAACATCCAAAATGATGGCGTCTCTGGGAACTATGCTATGAATTCATACAATGTAAGAAATAGGGGTGTCCCGATTAGGGTTGGGCGTTTGAATTTGAACGATTGCTGTTCCGATTCTTGATTTTAAAGAGGTAGTTTGTATTTTTGACAGAAAGTTGTATGACATTCCTATCAGCAGTATAGAATGTACACCTCAAGAGTGACTTGGTCCCATGAGCCCAGTCTGGAACGGACTGCCAATCAATTTTGGATCAGGACACCCCTATGAAGAAATACCTTCATTGATTTAACTCACCTTTGTAACTTTTTCTGATTGAAGTACTTCTTCTTCAGGTCTACAAGCTCAGTGTTCAACGTTTGATTTTCACTTTTGTACTCATTCGTCTTTGCATCCAGCACTCTCAACTCTGCTGTCAATGCCTGTCCAATTGAAACAATGATTCCAAGTCAGATGAAAAGGATTAGAAGTACACCATAATCATGGTTCGGTACATACTGTTATTACAAAATGCAACATGCTTAGCTTTTATGTAAAAATGAAACATTGTATTTGTTTACAGAGTTTACGATTGACAAGACTTCATGTCTCGGGTAGGAACTCTGTACGCCTTTCTACCCAAACCAAAGTCCCAGACCATAAAATCTGTTCAAATTTAGTTGCATTTTTGCTGACATTCCAAAAACATGCTAGGTTAATTGGCGACTCCAAATTGTCCATAGGTATGAATGTGAGTGTGAATGGTTGTTTGTCTATATGTGCCCTGTGATTGGCTGGCGACCAGTCCAGGGTGTACCTGGACTGTCTTGCCCGAAGACAGCTGGGATAGGCTCCAGCACCCCCCCCCGACCCTCGTGAGGAAAAGCGGTAGAAAATGAATGAATTAATGAATATTACAGATACACTATATTTACCACTTCCACACAGAATGGGAGGAGAAGTGGGTTTTTTTAATTTTTATAGCTGACTTCATGCAGCTAGGAGACCAATTCCACCCTCGGCCATCTCTGTGTGGGTTTTCTCCGGGTACTCCGGTTTTATCCCACATTCCAAAAACATGCTAGGTTAATTGACGACTCCAAATTGTCCATAGGTATGAATGTGAGTGTGAATGGACCAGTCCAGGGTGTACCCCGCCTCTCGCTTGAAGACAGCTGGGATAGGCTCCAGCATCCTCACCCTCGTGAGAATAAGCGGTAGAAAATGAATAAATATTATTGTTTGTGGCTTGACTGACTATAATGTACTTGTTGACAATGTCTTTGTGAACTAAGATATGTACAGCGGTTGAAGACTCCTGTGATAGCTGATGACAGATTATGAAAAAAGAGTGAAAAAAAAAAGCATTGATACCATGAGCTTTTTGGTCCTTTCCCTTAATGTCCTCTGGCAATGATGAAGCTGTTCAAGCGTCTCAGGACCCGGCTGCCGAGCCAAAACTTGCTGTAGTTCCACATATAGCTTATCCTTTTCCTAGGTTGACCAAGCGGATGAAAAAATTTTTTTTCATACATTTCAAACATTTAGCAAAAAACATAAGTGACACAAATCCAGTATTCTATGTTACCTGTAATAAGAATTCTTGCTCCTCAAACTCTTCAGTCTTATTGATGAGTCTTCTCTGTAATGTATGAACCTTCTGGATCAGTTCATACTTGCAGGGGTCACTGCCCTGTCACAGACGTTCATTTATGGGATTGAGTCATACCTTTGAACAACGAGTAGTCACATGCTATCCGATTGATTAGCTGTTCAGCCCACCCAGAATTCCCAGACATTGGATGTTTTAGCAGGATGATACCAAGAAGCCAAGTAGGTCCCTCACCTCCAATCGCCTCCATCGATGAATATTTATGGGGTTTAGTTGCTCCTCGAGGATGCCAGTCCTAATTCTCTCTTTGTCCAACTCCCTCTGTAGGCGAAACATCTCCCGTCTGAAAATAAAAATACCACTTTCAATGATGAAAATGCAATGACCAGGAAAAAAAAATCAGAACAAATCAATAAAATTATGGTTATAATTTATAATATTTGTGTTTGATTGAGGAAAATAACGATTACAACAGAAGTGCCAGTCAGTGATGTCAAGGGAGTTGGGAGCACAGTCATAAAAAAAACTTAAAAATGGTGAACCGTTCATGCACACCTCAGCTCATCTGTGTTGGGCACAGTCTTGTCCAGGATGTTCTTCTCACGTCTGAGTCGCTTGATTTCCAGCTTGAGGAGGCGGATGTCTTCCATTCGCTGATTGTGGTGGAAGTCCCTCTTGCTTATGATCGATACCTGGATCTTGATCTTCTCATACAAGAGCGTTCGTTCTTCATTGCGCTGTAGCAGCTGCTTAGCCAGGTTGTCCCGTTCCCTGATCACCTAGAAGAAGGACATTTCACCAACAAATAATGAAATGTGAGTACTGAAATCCGAGATGAACAAAAGGGGAAAAATTAGGTATTCACATTTTGCATTGCATTTGTATTTTATTTATTTATTATTATTGCTATATTTATTCTTTTTTTCTCCATGTAACCGCACTAAGCATAACAATTAAAACACAACCATGAAAGGAAACAAAAGTCATGACCTGCATGTGGTATCTTTTCCTTACCTGATCGGCTTGTTTTTTCTTTTCTACTCGCTCAATTTCGTTTTCAGCGATTATTTTCTCAAGTTTGTCCTGTTCTACTTTCAAGTTCTCAACACGTTGCAGTTCTTCCTCCAGTTGGTGCTTGATCAGCTTCAGCTCACCCTGCAGGGGGACACATTGGGAACATACTGTCATCAGGCAGACAGCAAAAGGTTCTGTCAGAGAGTAAGACACAACTCCCAACGTACTTTATGGAAAACATCAACTGAAACAAGTACAACTGTTTTAAAAGGTGCATGTTGATGACCCTTTTGTGGAAGGATAGAAAATCTGGACTCCAAACCTCAGATAACGACGGAACAGGTCAAGTTGAGGTACCTTGAGAGCCTCGTTATCGCGCTCTAAGCGCTTGTGGTGCTGTTGGCCTTTATGAATGATAATCTCCTTTGCAGTGACCTCATCTTTCAGCTGTGTCATCTGGTTGTTCAAGGCCCTCATCCTGATCCTCAACTTTGCAATGCTGTCCTGAGAGAGATGTATGCGGGGGAAAAAACACAACAACCAACTGCAGAAACATGAAAACATTCAAATCGGTTCATCAGTTAACGTGTAATGCGTGTTCTAAATTCCAGTTTCATTTTTGAACATAATTCTGCCCTTAGCTGATGCCATGTTTTTCTTCAAACCACAACACAGTTGAGGGAAAAAAACGACTCGGTAGTCGGAAGGACGTAATTATGGTTTTTGTATGCAGCTCAGTTTTAAGGCCTAAAAACGATCAGGAGCACTGACCAGCATTTACATTTGTTGCATTAAATTACATTAGTCACATCCACCCATACTTCCATCCATACATTCATACATACAGCCATACGTACGTACATACATACATTTGTTGCATTAAATTACATTAATTTAGTCACATCCACTCATACTTCCATCCATACATTCATACGTACGTACATACATACATACATACATACGTACGTACATACATACATACATACAGTGAAGAAAATAAGTATTTGAACACCCTGCTATTTTGCTATTTCTCCCACTTAGAAATCATGGAGGGGTCTGAAATTTTCATCGTAGGTGCATGTCCACTGTGAGAGAGATAAACTAAAAAGAAAAATCCAGAAATCACAATGCATGATTTTTTAACAATTTATTTGTGTGATACAGCTGCAAATAAGTATTTGAACACCTGTGTATCATCTAGAATTCTGACCCTGAAAGACCTGTTAGTCTGCCCATTAGAAGTCCACCTGCACTCCATGTATCATCCTGAATCAGATGCACCTGTTTGAGGTCGTTAGCTGCATAAAGACACCTGTCCACCCCATACAATCAGTAAGACTTTAACTTGTAACATGGCGAAGACCAAAGAGCTGTCCAAAGACACCAGAGACAAAATTGTACACCTCCACAAGGCTGGAAAGGGCTACGGAGCAATTACCAAGCAGCTTGGTGAAAAAAGGTCCACTGTTGGAGCTATCATTAGAAAATGGAAGAAGCTAAACATGACGGTCAATCTCAATCGGAGTGGAGCCCCATGCAAGATATCACCTCGTGGGGTCTCAATGATTCTAAGAAAGGTGAGGAATCAGCCCAGAACTACACGACAGGACTTGGTCAATGACCTGAAAAGAGCTGGGACCACCGTTTCCAAGGTTACTGTAGGTAATACACTAAGACGTCATGATGTGAAATCATGCATGGCACGAAAGGTTCCCCTGCTTAAACCAGCACATGTCAAGGCCCGTCTTAAGTTTGCATATGACCATTTGGATGATACAGAGGAGTCATGGGAGAAAGTTTTATGGTCAGATGAGACCAAAATAGAACTTTTTGGTCATAATTCCAATAAGCGTGTTTGGAGGAAGAAGAATGAAGAGTACAATCCGAAGAACACCATCCCTACTGTGAAGCATGGGGGTGGTAGCATCATGCTTTGGGGGTGTTTTTCTGCACATGGGACAGGACGAGTGCACTGCATTAAAGAGAGGATGACTGGGGCCGTGTATTGTGAGATTTTGGGGAACAACCTCCTTCCCTCTGTCAGAGCATTGAAGATGGGTCGTGGCTGGGTCTTCCAACACGACAACGACCCGAAGCACACAGCCAGGAAAACCAAGGAGTGGCTCCGTAAGAAGCATATCAAGGTTCTAGCATGGCCCAGCCAGTCTCCAGACCTGAACCCAATCGAAAATCTTTGGAGGGAGCTCAAACTCCGTGTTTCTCAGCGACAGCCCAGAAACCTGACTGATCTAGAGAAGATCTGTGTGGAGGAGTGGGCCAAGATCCCTCCTGCAGTGTGTGCAAACCTGGTGAAAAACTACAGGAAACGTTTGACCTCTGTAATAGCAAACAAAGGCTACTGTACCAAATATTAACATTCATTTTCTCAGGTGTTCAAATACTTATTTGCAGCTGTATCACACAAATAAATTGTTAAAAAATCATGCATTGTGATTTCTGGATTTTTCTTTTTAGTTTATCTCTCTCACAGTGGACATGCACCTACGATGAAAATTTCAGACCCCTCCATGATTTCTAAGTGGGAGAAATAGCAAAATAGCAGGGTGTTCAAATACTTATTTTCTTCACTGTACATACGTACGTACATACATACATACATACATACATACGTACGTACGTACATACATACATACGTACGTACGTACATACATACATACATACATACATACGTACATTTGTTGCATTAAATTACATTAATTTAGTCACATCCACCCATACTTCCATCCATACATGCATACATACAGCCATACGTACGTACATACATACGTACATTTGTTGCATTAAATTACATTAATTTAGTCACATCCACCCATACTTCCATCCATACATGCATACATACAGCCATACGTACGTACATACATACGTACATTTGTTGCATTAAATTACATTAATTTAGTCACATCCACCCATACTTCCATCCATACATGCATACATACAGCCATACGTACGTACATACAGCCATACGTACGTACGTACATACATACATACATACGTACATTTGTTGCATTAAATTACATTGATTTAGTCACATCCACCCATACTTCCATCCATACATGCATACATACATACGTACATACATACATACGACCGTACGTACATACATACGTACATACAGCCAAACATATATACATACATACATACCTACCTACCTACGTACGTACATACATACATACAGACATACGTACCTACGTACATACATACGTACCTACGTACATTTTCCCAATTATTTCAACTTTGTTCCTGTATTCACATAATACTTTATTCCCATAACATTTTAACTTTCCCTGAAATAATAACTACAACAAAAATTACAACTCTATCTATTCTTTTGTTTGTTTCCCATAATATTATGGTTTTGAAAATATAAGAGGTTTCCTTCACTATTGCAGCTTTTTGTTGCAACACTATTTTTCATCATATACTGTATTACAACGTTATTGTAAAAAAAATTAAGACTGTTTCCTCTCATTAGATTAAAACTTTTCTTTTTTTATGTTTTTGTCATTCATTTATTTATTTTCTATGCTGCTTGTCCTGAAGCCAGGCGAGGTATATCCTGGACTGTTCACCAGCCAATCGCAACGTATTCGAAGATAAGAGGTTAACTGTGTTTCATGCTTCAGTAATAACGGTTTTCATTTGCAACACTTAGAGTGCCTCTTTGTAAAGCCAAGCCTTGTTACATTACAGTTTAGTATATGTGTTTAATACATGTGTTCTATACAATGTGGTATGCTGGGTTCGCACCTGTGCCTCAACGAGGGTTTTGCTATATTGGTTTCTCTCCAATATCACAGACTCCAGGAGGTCCTCTTTCCTTTTGAGCTTGACTTCTTCTTCAGCGACTCTCTTCTTCCAGTTATGTATCGCCATCTCACTGGTTTCTATTTCGTTCATTTTTTGTTGCACCTTTTCAAGAAGAAAATGAATACAATGAATACATGAATACAAAAGATCGCCTTCCATCTTTTAACTTAGTGAATGATGAAATGTAGTATGAATCTCCATGATGTGCCTCTTTCAGAAGGGTGTTAGTATCGTTAATGTGGCGGTCACGCTCTTTCTCCAGATGCTGGATCATCTTGCGCTGCTTCTGGGCCTCCTGTAGGTATCCGGTGATCTCTTGTTGTAACACTTTCTTGTCGTTCTCAAGCTCCATCACGAGGCACTGCTGTTCCTCCGTCTCTTCCACAGCTTTGGCCACATTCTTACGGTTGGGATCAACAACAGCGTAAGTCAGTGTAATGTGTGAATCCAAAGCGTTAAGTGTAAACATGAACAGGAAGTTACAATGAAGGAGACGTGGCTACCTTATTCAAAAGCTCTCGCTCTCTGGTCAGCTCCACGATGGATTTTTTGTCAGCTTCCACTTGCTTCTGAGAAGCCTCAAACTCTGCAGGAGGAAAACTTTATCTCACTTTAGCTCCCTTTTTCAAATATTGTTGCTGTCGGCTATTGTAGCTCTACTGTGGGCTCCTAAGATGCTAGTACTGTCACGATGCGGCTTGAGAGTTGTAAGGTTCGACCCCAGGATGCAGAGATTAGGACCCAAATGCAGGTACAAATGTATTTATTGTTGCTATGCAGCAGGATGGCACACTAGCAAGATAAACTCGAACCAAAGACAATGAACCGACAAATGAAAGAGCACACACCTGAACTAAATAGGGAGTGTGGAAATTGAAAACAGGTGCGGGAGAAAATGGCAAGGAACGGAAAGCAGAACACAGCAACAGAGGAAGTGACTACAAAATAAGGGCACGAACCAGGAACAGAGAGGAAAGACGAAAACTAAGAAAGCTGTCATGAGGGGGTGAAGCCCGATCGTGACAAGTACAGGTACATGAACACATACTGAGATGAGGTGATGGGGCGACATATTTACTCCAGCTGGACACGTCTTCAACTGTCTCATGAGCATTCCAGCTCTACTGGTGGCAGTACAATAACATACACACAGGACAGCACCAACAAGTCGCTCTAATACACCGTAAGGACGTAGAGCACAATGCACGTTCATATGCTATTTAACAAAAAGTGCAAGATTACACAAAAAATCAGTTAAAGTTGAACCGCGGAATCACCATTAGGGATCAATCGATATGTTTTTTTGGGGGCCGATGCCGATACTGATTTTTTTCCATCACCCTTAGCCGATGGCCGATTTTGCTTGGGCCGATATTTGTGGCCGATACTGCTTTTGATCCCTCAATTTACATGAAAAAATAACCATGATAACAAATATTACAGGTCTCATGTTTAAACATATCGGCCGATACAGATACAAGGCAAAAACGCAAATATCGGTCTGATATATCGGTCGGCCGATGTATCGGTCGATCCTTAATCACCATATCAAGATATGATCATATTATTGTGATCCATATATAAGGTACCATGATAGGGTATAAATCATTTCCATCAGTCTCAAAGTACAGGTGTGTGAAAGCTCGCATACCTTTCTCCAGACCAGTGATACGAGTTTTCAGAATCTCTCTCTGAACTTCCACGTCGGCCTTCTGATCCTCCATGACGCGAAACTTCTTCTGGATGGCCTCTTTCATCTTTCTTTCTTTGGTAATCTCTTGGCGCATCTGATTGACCACGTCTTCTTGCAACTGACAAGTGCAAGGGGAAGAGAAGTTGTGTCAGAATTTCCGAATCATATTTTATATTTTGACTCTCACATCTTCTGTGCCTCGTGTGTATTATTATGGGCCGTTTACCTTAAGTTCACATAAGTTCTTCTGATTTTCCAAAAAGAGACGTTCTCTGACCGATACAAGTTGATCACGGTCACGCTGCAGCTTGTTGGTTTTATTTTGCAACTGATCCAAGTCTTTGGTGACTTTCTCAATGGCAGTCTGTTAAGAAAAAACACACAAACTGGAATGATTATTGGATTATTTAAGTGATAATGCAGTAGTTTGGTGGGGAAGTATGCACACAGAAATATGAAACATAGAAATAATTTTTTTTCTCAACAGAGACAGGGTAACTAGAATTTATAATCATGACAGGCCTAATCAATACTAAGTTGATTTGTTTACTACCTTCATTGATTTCAGTTGTTGCATTGATCTCTGCTGCTCATCTTTGAATTTTTGGGCGTCCTTTTTCAGAGTTTGGATCTCTCTGATTTTGGTTTCCGCGTCGATGCGGTACTCATTCAACTCCTTCTCCAGTTTTTCCTTCAACCTCTGCTCACGGGAGATGTCATTCTGCTGCAGCTGGATCTCATGTTGAAGCTGGATGAAGAGAATGAACAAAAATAAATTGCAAGAATCATGTTTTGATGTATACCGGATTTTCCGGGCTGTAAGTCGCATTTTTTTTCCATAGGTTGACTGTTCCTGCGATATATACTCCAGAGCGACTTGTAAATAAAAAAAATATAGAATATAAATATAGACAACCTGTCCTATCAAAAGAGCCATTTTACCTCCTCACTCACTAAAGGAAAATAGACTGAAGCCGCAAAACATAATTAAAAAACAATACTTTATAAACTTTCAAAAGTTTATACCTGATGCCCGAATAAATGTGCAGCAAAGTGCTCACATCCAGAGGAAATTTTGGGGTATCAAAGTAGTTCAGAGGAGAAAAGGCGGAGTTGATCGAGTACTCTTGCTAGTGTCGGATCTTGCTAATATAGAAGATAAATGTACATAAATATCTGTGTGAATTAAACATAAACTCTTGTTGACAAACATGTTTACTCTGGCCCCTCCAAGTTCAGATGTTAATACTCAAGCATTGCGAAGGGAGCCACAACAAAGAGGCTGAAGAGCCACATGCGGCCCTGGAGCTGTGGGTTGCTGACCCCTGTCCTACTTCTTAACAATTCAATATTTAAACAGTAGACGTTAGCTTATAAAGACCTGAGAAAAACACAACACAAATGTTCGTCCCCTCCCAAAAAGAAAATCATATTCATAACAGAGGCTACCTTACTGCCATAAAGAAAACAAAAAAAGATACTGTACTTAAAATTGTTTATGTATGTATGTTCTGTTCGTTTATTTTTCGTGTAGTTGATACACATCTTACACCAATTCAGCCTATTCCCTATTCTTTTATTAATGTTAGAACTTGCCTTCCAAGATGGTGTAATATCTGTTTTGGTCAAGTAGTTTGTAAAATAAATTACCCGCAAAAATTGTGATTTATACTCCATTTTTTTCTACCGAATTATGCATTTTTTGGCCTTGTGCGACTTATAGTCCAGAAAATACAGTACTTTTGTCTGGCGTACCTTTGAGATACTGTTTAAGGCATCCTCCCTTTGAGTCTCCGCCTTATGCTTGCTTGCAGTGGCGATGCTCAGCTGTTCTCTTAGACTCTCGACTGATGTCAGCAGGCGATCGCGTTCATTTGTCAGTTCTTCGATCATTTTTAGCAAATCACTGGAAGCACATTTTGGGACTCAATGCATACTAAAAATGACTACCAAATCAATGCTGTCTAAAGAAAGGCACCTCTGATCTTGGTTGGCAGAGGCCAAACTTTGTTGTTCTGCTAGTTGTGTTAGAGTGGCAACCTCCTCTTGTAGGTTCTTGATAGTCTCCATTTGGGCCTGTTCCTTAATGTAAGCCGCATCCACCATTTTCCAAGCTTTTTCTACTTCCTGTTCGGGAATAAACATTTCAGGTTTGCTGGTTGAAGATTTAGGATTTTTGGACAATACAACAAATTCCGGTGTGGATGATCTTTACCGTTTTCAGAGAAGAAATGGTTGACTCATCATCGTGAGACATCTTTAAGGCAGCTTCAAATTTAGTTGAAGCATTGGCCATCTCCGCGCTGAGTTCCTTGCATTTTGTCATGAGCCTTTTCTCGTTGCCATAGGACTTGGTCAGAGCATTGAGAAGCTTCTCGTATTCTTCACGAATCTTGTCCATGTTTGGGTCCTCCTGTCCCTCAGTGAGCTCACTGAGGACCATCTGGAACTCTTCCAGTGACTCAGCCATGTTTTTCCCTGTTGCTACTTTTTTCCTGTAAATATATTAACAGTGTTTACATATCTATTTTTGTATAACACACAGTTAATTAACAAGATACATCTTAATTTACAAACGTCACTGAATATCACTTCCAATAATGCAGTATAAGCGTGGTACTTGTGCTAATAACGTACAGATAACTTAAAGTTAAGCTACTGCGCTACAAACGTGTAATATGAGTAAATAACAACTCTCTTACTTCCGGAGGACTTGCCGTAGTTGAGCCACAAAAACTGAAATAAACTCGTGAGTGTTGAACGGCGGTAGTTTTGGCAACGGGTTACAATGGTTGCTAGGTAACGAATAATCTCGCGAGAGCACGTTCGTTGCACAGGGGACGTCTGACGTCACACTAAAACTCAGACAAAATGATGGCTTCGCGACGTCACCTGTCTATCAAAGTCAAGTACTACCTTTTTTTTGCTAGCTTTGTTGACTTGTGAGTAGTTCATTAAATGACTAAATCGTGTATGTTGTACCAGACCCCCACTATACATTTTAACAGGACCCCATCTTGATATGTTGAATGAACCTGCTACCATGCTAGCATGCTAGCATCACAGCAACGTTGATGGTATGTTTTAGTTATGTACAGTAGCACAACGTTTTTTCCTGAAAAAACAAGAAAACAAGAGCCACTTTGATATTTTGTAAACCAACACGTATAGATATGCTAAAAAGTTATATATACTGCTGTTTTCTGAACTTTTTATTTAAATATTCTAACAATATTATGACATCATTCCCATAATTTTCTAACTTCTTATCCAACCTAACTTACAAGTCAAAAAAATAACTTCTTTCTTGAATATTTCAATAATATTTTCAGGAAATAGGCACCGCTGGTGCTCCTCTGACCTCACCTGCCTGAAGAGGACTACTCACTGTCGCACACACTTTGTCAGAAGCAGCACTGGTGTCATGGAGCTCAGAAGCCAGACGTGAGGGCGCCACATGGACCAACTTCAGTCAGGCCAGGTCTAAACCCGCACGTTGGACACCCTATATTTGAATGACTAGAGGAAATAAATTCAGTCCTTCACATTCTGAAGACCCCTTTAATAACAGAGACATACTGTCTTAGAAAATTGAAACATGTTTAATAAATAAAAAGTGATGTAATATACACCATTTTGAATGGACAGTTCTACAAGCATACCAAGACATTTGGAAATACAAAAAAAAAACATTGTGTTGAAAGAAAAACATATAAAAAAGCATGAGGAAAATGTGTACAGACTGGAGTAGTAGCATGAGGTGTAGTAGTTATTAGATTTCCGGATGAACTGGTTTGCATTTTGAGGTACTGAGTTGTCTATGCCTGCAACTGACAAAACATTGGACGGCAAAAAAGGAAGACCAAACTATGGTTGCTCTTGTTCCACTTATTGCATTTGGTTATTTGGAACAAAGAAATTAATTTCACCAAACTTCAGCTTCTAGACTTTAGGGACTTAATGAGTTGAGGTGTCGAATTGGAGATTTTTCATGTCAACAAAAAAAGTAAAAGCTTTGTAATTGGACCACACTGAAAAGCTGAAATATGACAAGGTTATGGTAGCAAAGAGGGTACACTTCTCACATATCTAAGTACAGTATGTTATTACAATATATATCTTCTCATGGGACAACACAGATTTTATATACTATTATATACTATTTATAGATACCGTAGCTACGTTACACAGTGGATGCATGCATATTCATGATTTGCACATATTTTTGGGGAGTCCATATTAATTCCCCCAAATATTAAGGATCTACTGTACACTAATTCCTCGTCTACCACGGCCAATTGCTTCCAGAACCAACCTTACAACGAATAATTTCGTAGTTACAGCAAAGAAAACCTGTTTGTTATTTTTTTCTGTATGACTTATTAGAGACCTCTAGACATTAAATAACACGCCTACAGTGGGGCTAAAATATATGTTTTTGAAAATGTCACTGAGTGCAAGCTAGTTACGGCAGCCCCATGTCTTCTGACGTGTTCTTAATTTTTAATAGTGCTTGTATTATTACCTTTTTATTGTTTTTTGTGCCATACCGACCCCTTAAGCAAGTCTGCAGCTATGGAAGTTCATTTTGTTACGTTTGTAGCTTGCCGCTTCCTCCATTGTTTACACTCTTTGAGCACCTCCTTGCTACGCTGAGAACCCCGCATAGATATGAAGGAAGGAGGAGAGGCTGCATCGCGAAAGTGAAGAGTAAAAACGACTCGAACAGACTCCTCCAGTTCCGTTCCCACAGTGAACACTACATGACTTAAACCTCACCTGCCTGTAAAAGATAATTCACGACATTATAGTACTGTATTATAGTTTTATGTATATATATATATTATATATATATTATAGTATTATAGTTTACTATTTGTAAACATTGAAATCATTTTACATTACATTTTATTTATGTAGTTATAGTCTGTCTAATGTCTGTGTGTGGAGTTGTGTTGGTAGACAGTAAATGTACAAGCTGTACACTGACTACTTTACATTGTGGTTTCCTACGTGTTGTCCCATGAGAAGCTATAGTAAAATATTTGCAGAAATGTGAGGGGAATATTCACTTTTGGAGGAAAATGATAAGTGCACAATGAAATAGTCAATGTTTTGGCACAGTAAAACTATAATCAGTATAAGCACTTCCTGAATAGGAAGTACACATACTGAAGTCACAAAATTACTTCTTTCTGTCATAACTTTATCGCGTAACATCATTGTTCTCGTAAATTTACAAAATGAACTTTCTCTTGTTTTGGTCTTTTCAGTATGGCCACAAATATGGAAGGAAAAGATGGCTGGCAAGAATTCATTTTTAACCCACAAGAATCCATTTGGACTTCAAATAAAATGATGGTGAGTGTGTGTAACACAGAGTAGTAAGAAGAGTTGAACTGTAATATCTGACACCCCATTAACGCATTACATTTGTTAAGTGGCTTCAAAAGCAATTTAAATGGCAAAAAATAAACTTTTGGAAATGAGCTAGCTTATCTGACACACGGCCATTTTTGGAAGCCTGGGATACTCACATGACTACACTTAGGGCAGGGGTGTCCAAAGTGTGGAACGGGGGGCCATTTGGGGTCTCCTGTAGATGTTTTTTTTTTTTTTTTGAATAGCACATTGCTGAAATTCAATTTAAATCAAACAATTTAAACAAAAACAATTAAAAAAATCTGCAGTAATTTTGTAAAGATAATAATTTTCCAAAAATAGTCAAAATTTTTACAGAAAAACATCAGATTCTAACAAAGAAAAAAGTTACAACTTTATGAGATTGATTTTGTAATATTACAAGAAAAATAATATAATTTTAGTAGAATAGAGTTGAAATATTAACAAAAAACTATGTAATATTACTATTATAGTTGGTAATATAAAAACAAAACTAAAATATTATGGGAATAATGTAAAAACATGATGCAAATTAAGTCATACTACAGGAAGATAAAAATAAAAAAAAGCTGAGATTTATGAAAATAAAGTGGCAAATTTACAAGAAAAAAAGGCCAATGGTCAAAGGTACGACGGGGTATTAAAAACTGAGATTTTGAGAAAAAACGTATTCAAATTCTCAAGATATTTTTCGATGTGGCCTGTAAGAACGTTGAAATATTTGGAAAATTTGAAAAAAAAAACATCAGCAAAAATGGGACAAAAAAGCCAAGATCGAAGTTGATATTAATAATACTCTTTTTCACCTTTATCAAGCTTAGCAGTTTTTTCTTAAAATATTCTTACAATATATTCACATGTTGCTTTTGAGTATATCAACATGGCCCTTGTATCCTTCCGTTTTTCAGTGTAGAAAAAGTTTGGACACCCCTGACTTAGGGGCTTCATGCACGTTCTTAGCACTAAACTGAAAATGTTAGCACATTCAAAGTGTTATGGCTTCTTATGGGTTAAAAGAGTGCCGATTATTTTCATTAGATGAAATAGTCTAAAATCAAATCCTAGTACATGACTTTTGCAGGGGGCTGTCTCCATCTAGTGGTGAATTTTGGAGAGGCAAGAGCCGACAGATGATAAAAGGTGGCACATCACATTCTATTTGCAGTCAGCCTCATCAAAGCACCGCGTTGACATGAAAATAAACAAGTAGACCATATTCCCCAGCAAATCATCATGCGGAT
This sequence comes from Doryrhamphus excisus, assembly GCF_037039965.1. Classification (NCBI taxonomy): domain Eukaryota; kingdom Metazoa; phylum Chordata; class Actinopteri; order Syngnathiformes; family Syngnathidae; genus Doryrhamphus; species Doryrhamphus excisus. Next base: position 6,882,640 of record NC_136377.1, on the reverse strand, counting down.
GAGTTCAAATATTTGCCTCTGGATTTTAGCCATGTCCCTGAAACAGCAAATACCACACACACACACACACACACACACACACACACATTCAGATCCTACATTACAACACACATGTCGCTACATTGTGTCTGAAGCAAGGAAATAATGAATAAAAAAAAGCACCACAGCTGTTTAGAAATAGCACCAGTTTTCAGAATGTACAGGTATACGATGTGGTTTTTTTGTTGGTTTTTTTTTTGGCAATGAACTGACTGTTGTCAGTGTGCATGATTCCTGTTGGAAGCTGCTGAAAAGCTCCACCAAGCGAGTTTGGAGAACATCAGGAAACATAACACATGCTTGTGCTTCAACAGAAAGCAGAAGGAAAACAATAAAAAAATAAATAAATCCAAAAGTCAGTACAGTGGATCTCCGATATTCCCAGGGTTTGCATTCCAACATGTCTTCTTTTGACACTTTGATCAAGCCTGGCTTGTAAACCAACAGGGGTTCATCAACCCCAATGCCTACTGACCTCACTCACGGTGCAACCACAAATACGTAACACATGTGTTGAAACACAATATGAAAATACACTAATACACATGCAATTTATATGACGTTATAACCCGCAAGGTATGCTGCGAAGGCCCCGAGCATGCCTTGCGGGTTGCACATTGGTATAAAATAGTAGTTTATCTGTGTGGTAAAGTTACATGGTGTGATCCACGTGAGTGAGACAGGCAATTGGTTTGATGACGTCCCGAGAGTCGAAATTTTGAGCCGCATGAAATGCAAATTTGCAGGGTGGCAAAAATGCTGAATTGTGAATATGTGGGGAGCCACTGTACATGTGGGAAATACATGGAAAACCGTATTGTCAGGTGTACAACGCCGGGAGCACCATAGTATCATCATTCTTTTAGCGTCATTCATTTTTAAACCTTAACTATCCTCCATACGATAAATAAAGACCACGGCTCACAATCATACGTGTTATATTTGCTATTCAAAGCAGGCGTCGCTATAAAAATAGTTTGCTATGTCCTTTCGTCGTGTAACAGACAGTGAGGGATACAGTACAGTCAAATGTATCGTAGTGCACCATACTCTGGTTAAGATAGATTCTTCTCTACTGCACTGCTACCATATAAAGCACAGATGGATAGAAAAATAAATATAGACTTAGACATTCTTTAGAACACAAACTGTCCTCAAATATGGCATGGCAATATTAAGAGCTCAAACACTTGGGATCGCTTGCTAATTTTTGGTTTGGTTTCCTAAAAAAACAACCAATATTTGTCATGAACGTGGCAAACTTCAACAGTATAAGTATCATTCCTCTAGTAAAGATTAGGGATATCAAATGATTAAAAATGTTAAAATATTAAATATTATTAAATATGTGACTATTAGGGCCACATTGAACTAGAATAACCTGAAATTAAACATTGAATAAAGTCATACATTTAGGCGAAAAAAGTCGGTATATTACGATAATAAAGTAGTGAATTTATGAGATTGAAGTTGTACATTTTGGAGAAAAAAGTAAGAATATTATGACAATAAAAAGTCATACCTTCATGAGAAAAAAGTTGTAATATGAAAAGAAAGTCTTAATTTATGAGATAATTCACGAGAATAAAGTTGTGAATTTAGGAGGAAAAAAAGTTGTAATATGAGAGTAGTCGTAAATTTATGAGAAAAAAATCATAAATTTAGGAGGAAAAAAGTCAAAATATTGTGGAATTTAAGTTGTAAATTTATGACATTAAAGTTGTAAATTTTGAAGAGTTGCAATATTACAAAAAAGTTGTACATTTAGAGGAAAAAAAAGTCCAAATATTGTGAAAATTAAGTTGCAAATTTCAGAGAAAAGAGTTGCAATATTACACCAAAAGTTGTAAATTTAGGAGGAAAAAATAAGTAATATTATGAGAATAAAGTCGTAAATTTAAGAGAAAAAAAAGTCATGAATTTAGGAGGACAAAAGTCAAAATATTATGAAAATAAAGTTGTAAATTAATGACAATAAAGTTGTACATTTAGTAGAAAAAAGTTCCAATATTACAAAAAAAAAGTTGTAAATTTAGGAGGAAAAAAAGTCAAAATATTGTGAAAATTAAGTTGTAAATTTATGACATTAAACTTGTGAATTTTTTAGAAAAAAGTTGCAATATTACAAAAAAGTTGTAAATTTAGGAGGAAAAAAGGCGTAATATGAGAATAAAGTCGTAAATTTAAGAAAAAAAGTCATACATTTAGGAGGAAAGAAGTCGTAATATTACAAAAATAAAGTTGTAAATTCACAAGAATAAAGTTGTGAATTTGGGAGAAAAAAAGTCATACATTTAGGAGGAAAAAAGTCGTAAATTCCCAAAGTCATACGTTAAAAACTGTCCAAAATCAATCTGATTCTTTCTTTCAAATCATCTCCTGCCTTTTAGCTTTTCTTCGTTATTTCACTACTTTTCACGTTGGCGTGTTGTCTTTACGTTATTTATTGTGTCCTCGCATCTTGGGGTGACGCGCCACAAAATAACATGGACTTAAAACCAAAAAATTGCAAATGATCCCAATATTTTGAGTGGTAGTACATATATATGGGATTATTTGTTTCTGTGTGGGTGGGGGCGAGCTCTTTGACCCACCTCCATATTTGGAGGCGTCCTTCACTCACATTTTTGACATGGATCTGTTACATAACGTCATAATGTGTCACTGACCCTACACTACTCGGTCTCCAATATGTGCATTATACTCTGTTGTACAAAAAATAGCTAAGACAAGGTATGCTGACTTAAGACATTATATACAAAGTCATAATAATAATAATCCATATTATTATTATTAGTATATACAAAGTGTCTTCCCTTCCTTATACACTCAAGATTTGGACACGGTTGACACGTAGTAATATACATACAGTACTTTTCCTTCGTGTTACTTCAACACGCTGACGTAAAAGTAACTGCCGAAGAAACAAGATCAGCTATGTCTCAAGTTTACGACAACCGTAAAGTATTTGAGTACATGATAGTATCTGATGCTGTATTTTTATGTTTTTTTCCACTTCTGCTTGTTCTGTCTAATCTACTCAAATGACAATCTATCGTTGTACCAAATCGGAATCGGGGTGTAACGCTACGACATAATCACGGTTCGGTACATGCTGTACTTTGGTTTTAAAGTAATGGAAAAGCTCAGTGTAGTTTTTGTTCATGTCGTTATTGTTTTTCCAGTCACAAGTAAATCTAGCTAATTACTACAAACGTGAAAACCTTCCAACAGACTCCTCCAGTTCCGTTCTCACAGTGAACGCTACAGGACTTCATTCATACAGGTACCTTACCTGTTAGTGAAAGATAATTATCATAAAACATTATTGTTCTGTAGCGTCTGCCCCCCCCGACCCTTGTATGAAGTGTACATTTACCTGTATTTACAGTACTTTAGGTTTACATTTGATTTGTAAATATGCAAATCGAGTGTTTTTCTTCTGCAACTGAGGCACTGAAACTAAGCAATTTCTCTTGTGGATCAATAAGTCCAATTCTTTGTACCGAACCATAAAGAAAAAAAAAAATCAGATTAGGAACACATGTACCGTTAGTACCGACCTTAGTAGGTCGTGTTGTCAGGTTTAAGAGAAAATGTATTTTACAACGGTATGTTTACTCCCAAATCATGAACATTATATATTAAGCAGGAGAGACATAGTGTATGTTTTACTTGTACAAGCGTATACTAGCACCAGGTTTTCTACTTTCCTACTTTTCTAACGCCCTTGAAGTGTCTAAATGTGTCCAGCCAGCGTTGGAATTAAACCAAAGCCGGACGCTATTCTCCACAGATCTGGAGTCCTTAGTGATAATACAGTACTGAGATTTTCAATGTCTGTGTTTGTTCAAACATAGAGAGCCTAACTTCTAAACCATACAGCTGACTCTAATGTCATTTCAACATTTGGTGGTGTGTGTGTTTGATTCCTACATGGAGCTGCTCTACTCAATAATATTTCACAGTAATTCAACTCTAGTCTAGGTTTACATTGTTTGTACCGTACTGAACACAAGCTAGACTGCAACAGACGAATACAGCACTGAAATTACTTTTACCCAACTACACTGTAAGAGGGAGCCGTCGCCCATCCCCCCCCCCCCCGCAAAGTGACGGCACCATGCGTTTATAACTTGTCTTAGCGGGCAAATGTGTGGCTATTAAAGCGTTGTCTTGTTAAGCTTTGTTTTAATTAGGGATGGTCCGATCCGATACTCTGGATCAATATCAGTAGTTCTGATTTTTCATTTAACGTGAATGGTGCACAACATGGCGTGAACAGTAAACAGTAGCTAGCACAGCTAACCACAGTGTGGGTCAATTAGCCTAACGTAAGCTATGTAACTGAGGAGCACATTGACTGTGAAATACAGTAATCACTCGTTTATCACTGTGAATTAGTTCCAGACATGACCAAAGAAGTAGCATTCCTTATTAAAAAATTTAATATTTTTGTAGTTAGAGCATAAAAAATGTTTATGATCTACAAATTGTTTTTAACAATATTAGAGCCCTCTCGACTTGAAATAACACCCCTATAGTCACCATTAATTTATTCATTTTCTACCGCTTATCCTCACGAGGGTCGCGGGGGGTGCTGGAGCCTATCCCAGCTGTCTTCGGGCAAGAGGTGGGGTACACCCTGGACTAGTGGCCAGCTGATCACAGGACACATATAGACAAACAACCATTCACACTCACATTCATACCTATGGACAATTTAGAGTCGCCAATTAAACCTAGCATGTTTTTGGAATGTGGGAGGAAACCGGAGTACCTGGAGAACATGCAAACTCCACACAGAGATGGCTGAGGGTGGAATTGAACTCGGGTCTCTGAGCTGTGTGGCCTGCGCGCTAACCACTCGGTCACCATGCAGCCGCATTTCCTTATTAAAAAAAAATCTAATATTTTTGTACTTAGAGCATAAAAAAATGTTTACGGCCTACTAATTTTTTTAACACTATTAGAGCCCTCTCGACCTGAAATAACACCCCTATAGTCACCATTACACTCATATTACCTAATATAGTAGACATACTAAAGGAAAATAAGTCATTTGACACATAAATAAGATCCGGGTGCCACAGACAGGAAGTGACATTGGAGGTTCAGGGTTGAGTTTTAGCTTTCATTTCGTTTTAAGACTCACTTTTGTCCAAAATTTCACATTTCTCAGTCAAGGTCTGGTGACCAATCAAAAATGCTCTTAATAGCTATGTGCGTTTAATGCCTAATAAAAAACCAACAGCAACAGTACCGCATCACTCCAGTCATGCTTTTGGTGTATTATTAATATTTGTTGCACCATTTGAACATGGTATTTTTTTATATGTTTATGTTAAGCAAAGTACATGCACACACATGTATTACAGTAATGTTGCAGTATCGGTATCGGCCATCCCTAAGTTGTAACTTCTTAACTTTCATATCAAATGCATGAACGTTGCTAGTGTTCTTTCTTTGTATCATTTTTCTGCTGCAATTTTACGTATCTTATGAGAAATATGTTGAGTATTTTTAGTTATCAGGTCATCCAACGAAGAATGTTAATCATAAAAGTAAAAAAGGGATTATATTTTCTATTGTTATATTTTAAACATGCATATCATGGACTGATTTCATTGAATCTGCAACGTTTTTTTTGTAAAATCTAAAATATTGCTTGTTATTATATATATATTTTATGAGGTCATCTAAAAGTTGTGTATTCAGAAACTAAATGTTAAAGAGATAAAATATATTTTTAATATACATACGTATATTTGTTTTTGTTGACTATATTTTAGTCTATAAAATATGTGGGCTACCTTTTGTTTTGTGTATAAGTATGAGAGAACTGCATTGATTTGGCATACACGGTAAAAATATGTATGCGTTGCTTCCAGTCTTGTATGCAAAACAGTATTTCCATATCCTGTGAGTGATGCGGTCCTTCGTCCAACAATGTACTACACGTTACTACAAACCTCTTGTCATGTCGGCGACACAAAGCGTACGCGTTTAGCAGAGAAACGTTCAATACGAAGTCCTTTTTTTCTTAATCAATACCAGTGGGAAGGTTCGATTGCATACTTTGCGTGCTCAGCAAGCATCGCAAACGAGCGGCTTACGTTCACAAACGTCCTTGAAATCTGCCTGGATGGAAGAGGTGGCCCTTCTTTCTTTTTACAGTGTGATGCTAAGTCCAGCTACAATGCCAACAAAGCACTTCCATGCATATTTACCATTGGGAGTATTTGAAATGATGAATTGCTATTATGAGGTAAACGAGTTGGCTGTTAGCTGAGTGCTAACAGCAGCTTTGCAGTGTAGAGAGTGGCCGACAGCAGCTCCTGTGTGAATGGTCAACTGAACTGGTCGACTGAAGTGCATCGGGAGTGATCTCCTTAACCACAGTAGTACTCTACACTGGTCTCTAGGTGTCAGTCGTGTTACATTAACGAGACAATGCCAACCAGGAAGTACGCTGTCAATGCTAAGGCGAGTCTATCTTGTCTTACGTGCGTCTAAGAGGGCGTTATTTTGTATGCTGTTTACTATATTGGGTAATACGAGTGTAAAGGTGACTATAGGGGTGTTATTCCATGTCTAGAGGGCTCTAATAATGGTATTTAAATGGTTATAAACAGATTTTCTATGCTCTAACCACAAAATTATTTCATTTATGAATATTCAATCCTACTTTGCGGAAATACACTTATTGCAGTCGGGTCTGGAACCGATAAAACTTAAATTATTATTATGAAGTTTTGATAATTGTACTATGTATGCACTTTTGGGACTTCCTGTATATTTGCCAGTAAATATTAAGTAGATTCTTCATGTCTGCAAAATGTAAGTTCAAACTATTGGGAAGTATTTAATCATAAACAAAGGCACTTAAAATGTAAACTATAAGTACGGTAAAACGTATTGCAGTCGTGTGGATTTGTTGGAAAACCTTATGACTACGTTATCTGACGATCCGGGGCTCGAAGCAAGCGGCATTGACTACATAATTAGACAAATAAGAATATTGGTTTGTTGGCGTTGCAGCTGGGGTAGAATCGTCACTGCTAATCAGACAAGAAGACAATCAATAATCGTGAAAAATCATTGCTGAATATTTCTATAAAAAATAAAAGAGGACTAGGGATGTATTACTAAGGTGAATACGTCTTATTAAGAAACCGAGCACCTTGTTTTATCAAAACTTAAGAGAGAATAAAAGTACTTTTACAGTGTAAAGCCAGCCTCGGTTAATTCCGAATGGAAAACCCCGTCATGCAGATCTAATATCATAAATATTACGTCATCAATCGAAGTCTCGGTTATGGCACTTCATTTTTTTTTAGTCCCAAAGCGTTCATTCCACGTATTTGTTGTTAAAGGACGGCTGTTCTTAGTCTCAGTACGGAGACCGCATACAAAAGTGTCAAATACATTCACAGAAAAACATCTCAGCAGATTTAAAGTGAAGTGAAGCAGGCATTCAAAGAAAACCGTTTACCCTTGATTCTTCCTAAAATGTGGAAAAGTTCCGTAATTATGGCACAAAATCCTGGCATCCATTGTGTCGCGTCGCTTTGGAGCTGTTTTTGCCTTACGAGTAGATTATTCCGGTTAGGATCTTGAGCCCTCTATAGTACCTAAGCAGCAGAACTGAAACAAAAACACGACTAAGTACTAAGTACTACACTACTTTTTAGGGTGCCGGACTCTCTTGATGCAGGAAAAACATGATGAAAGAGTGGAATGTTTTCTGCACTGGAGTAAATGGTTTTGATTATAATAATAATAACAACTAGAGAAGGCAATTTCTGTAGCGTGAATGCAAATTGAAACGCTCTATGAAAATTGCAGAATTGTGATTAAAGTGGGAATGTTTGGGATACGGAACATTTCTGGCCCGAACGTTTTGATACTGGAATGGTTAAGAAATGTGGGAATTTTGGGGATAATAAGGGAAATAGATATCATAGATGAGCTGGATGAGTTGAATGTTTTGGTGTTGGAATGGTGTGAATTGGTTATGATGTAGAAGTAGTACGAATTCTTAAAGGGGACCTATTATGCTCATTTTCAGTTGTGGACTCCTATAGAGCAGCTACACACAATAACCCCGCACAGAAAGCTTTCTCGAGCTTCCAGATTCTGCACCTCTGTTGAATTTATTCCACCACCGGCACACCCACTTGGCTGTGATTGGTCAGACTCACAAGCGCTCCCGAGGACTTCCAGATTTACTGAGTGGTGGACGTCAGATCGCATTAACGTCACAAAAACTCTCTGAAACCGAGCGTTTTCAGCCATCACGATTTTCTTTCAGGGCTCGCTTCCAAATGCGCAAACGTCATTATCTAAAACTATGATAGTTTAACACGAGAATACAACATTCTAACAACATTTACGGGTCAGAAAAGTAGCAATAGGTCCCCTTTAGGGTCAAGGTTTAAGGTGAAAATGTGGTATTTTAAGCAAAGGGAGAATTTTGAAATAGTTAAGAACTTGGAAAATATTGTCCATTCATTTTCAGTATGGGTTTTGACGCGGAAAATGTGGAATTACATTTTTTTTTTTTAGGCAACTGTTTCAATACCTCGAAACTGAACAGTCTGATGTTGGAATAATAATAAATAGAAGACATCTGGTGTAGAAAAACATGCGCCTCAGTGACCTTCAACATTCAAAAAATAATAATAATAATAATAATGTGATTGGATCCTATAGCGAACAGGCTTAGATATTTGAGCATCGATTCCACAGGCCAGCGTTCAGACACATGGACAACTTGATGTTGAGTCAAATTGGGAAGATTATCGTGACCTGATTTCATTCTTTTACCTTCATCTGTCCTGGTTCCAAACGAGCCCCTTGTGGTTGACCTTACAGGTTGCCAAACCTAAATGCTAAAAGAGTGCTCCTCCCCTTCAAGCAGCAAATAAATTGCAAAGAGAAGCCGATTTTGTCGAGCCGCATCCTACATGACCTTAAACCCTTGCGGACTTTCATAGGAAGGTGGCGTGGTCTAGTTCTACATTGTCCATACAAGCCAAAATTGCCCTCTGGTCTTCCCGGAGAGGGCGGCGGTACAGTAGAGCAGAAAAGCGAGTGTATGGGTCATGAAAGAGGAGCCGTTTCTTCTTCCTGTGGAGGTAGAGAGCTTCTTCGGGCTGTAATACCTGAGAGGTGTGGGCCTGCTGGGTCTGAGAGGTGGAGACACCTGAAGGAGGCACAATACACAGGTTACAGACGCAAAAAGGCACTAATTCCGTATTTACAGTGGAATCTGTTTAAGATGACCCCTATTACTTATTATATCAACCATATGTGTGTTAAAGACCGCACGGTAGACTAGTGGTTAGCGCACAGACCTCACAGCTAGGAGACCCGAGTTCAATTCCACCCATCTCTGTGTGGAGTTTGCATGTTCTCCCCGTGCATGCATGGGTTTTCTCCCACATTCCAAAAACATGCTAGGTTAATTGGCGACTCCAAATTGTCCATAGGTATGAATGTGAGTGTGAATGGTTGTTTGTCTATATGTGCCCCGTGATTGGCTGGCCACCAGTCCAGAGTGTACCCTGCCTCTCGCCTGAAGACAGCTGGGATACGTCAGGATAAGAGGTAGAAAATGAACAAATGAATTATTGTTTATATTAATATATTTATTAATTTATATACATTATTAATATTAATAGTCCAAAAATTATGATACCATATCATGATATAGTAAAGGAAATATTGCATCTCGTTCACTCTGTGAAGTTGTGGAATTGGCGTTTGTGACACGTATTAGCCACTGGTTAATTGGCGACTCCAAATTGTCCATAGGTATGAATTTGAGTGTGAATGGTCGTTTGTCTATATGTGCCCTGTGATTGGCTGGCGACCCGGTGCTCGAAGACAGCTGGGATAGGCTCCAGCAACTCCCGTGACCCTCGTGAGGATAAGCGGTAGAAAATGAATGAATGCATGTGTGTAAATGTGACTATAGGGCTGTTAGTCTATGTCTGGAGGGCTCTAATCATGTTAAAAGTTGGAACCAATTAACTGCGATAAATGAGGGATTAATGCGTTCCACATACTTTTTAATCATGATGGCCCAGGATTTCATGAGTTGGTCCATGTAGACGGGTTCTCGGACATAAAACGGGGCCAACTTAAACAAGTTCCACCGTCAAAGGAAATTAACTACTCTTCAAGCACACCTGCTTTCCTCCTAGTCTTGGAATTATTGTTATTCATCGTCATCTTCTTTGCTTTTCTAATGCGTTGGTATCGCAGAGCGTCAATCCTCTCAGACCCCGAAAGGACACTCGGCGCCCCTCGACGTTTTCTACACAAGGAGGAGAAAGAAGGAACAAGAGGTAACTTCACGCAAACAAGACATTTTCTGGGGCATAAAGGCAAATATCTTGTACTATCTCAGCCCAGCTTTATCCAAGCAAGTTATGCAACATTTGATGAACTCTTTAAATAACACTATGTCCTTTGAAATTGTAAACATTATTTGGGACATAATGTGTTTTGTTTTTTGTTGTTGTTTTTTTGCTCAAATTGATCCAAAACTAGAAAAAGCTAAAACAGAAAAGGAAAGACTTGCAGTGTTAATTTCAGAGCCATATTCACCAAACACGACGAGAATAAATTGCACTTAAGATGTTGCAATTGCAAACATATTTGAAATGAATCTTATTTACTCTGAAAATAACAGGCTGCCGCTTGCATTCAAAGACCTCAAGATCTTCCGGGAGGCACTTATGGCAGCCCACAGACTTCTGCCACACACACAATGTATACTCCTCAAAGCACAGAAAACAATTAGCGTTACAGTGGGCTCATCTTCCCACTGCGGCTGCAGAGAGAAAGCAAGGATTATTAGAGGAGGAGAGAAAACTCACAGCTGAGCAACAAAGCATTATCAATATGTATTCATAGACATGGAAACTGTCTACAATGGGCTTCACCATGCTGACAGGGGGAGAGATGGCTGGGGGGGAGGGGGAATGACTACGCGGGAACAGTCACATAATGAAAAATAAGCCAAAGGAAAGCGAAGCACTAGGACAACAAATGTAACAATTAATTAGTATGTATATATATATATATAATGTAGAGAATTTTTTTTTTTTTTTTTGGAAAACGGAGGAGCAATATTTAGCAATGGCATGCATGGCAGTTTGCACATGGAACATAACTTTAAAGGGGAATACATTCTGTTGACTTGACTTGAGCTTAAGAGTCAGCCCTGCTGTGCTGCAAGACCTTGCAAACCCATAGCAAAATATTTGGTTCAGTCGGGTAAACAAGGTGCATCATGTGTGATCTCTGATCACACAACGAAAAGGAACTGTTTGATTTGCACTGCGTTCCGATGCATTCAAGGGTGAAGGGGAATGTGTCCAATTGGAATATTGTAAGAAATGTGGGTCTTGTTTTCCCATAAACAGATATACTCTATAGTTTTAAAGTTAGTCTGTATTTATTCATTCATTCATTTTCTACCGCTTATCCTCACGAGGGTTGCAGGGGGTGCTGGAGTCTATCCCAGCCGTCTTTGGGTGAGAGGCGGGGTACACCCTACACCCTCGCCAGCCAATCACAGGGCACATATAGACAAACAACCATTCACACTCACATTCATACCTATGGACAATTTGGAGTGGCCAATTAACCTAGCATGTTTTTGGAATGTGGGAGGAAACCGGAATACCCGGAGAAAACCCACGCATGCACGGGGAGAACATGCAAACTCCACACAGAGAAGGCCGAGGGTGGAATTGAACCTAGTCTCCTCGCTGTGAGGTCTGCGCGCTAACCACTAGACCGCCGTGCAGCCCAGTAATAAAATTATTTTTCATATTTAAAAAATGTAATAAAAATATGTAAACTAATATAAATCAAAATACATCTAAATTAATATTTTAAGTAATTTTTAAAATTATTATATATGTAATGTCAGTGTTTTTTTGTACATTTATTTTTGGCAATATTCATTAATCCATAAATTTTCGACCGCTTATCCTCACGAGGGTTGCAGGGGTGCTGGAGCCTATCCCAGCTGTCTTCTACACTACTTGACTGAAAAAAGAATCGTTACCATCCAAATACTGTATTTTCCGGACTATAAGTCACACTTTTTTTCTAGGTTGGCTGTTCCTGCCACTTATACTCCAGAGCGACTTATAAATGAAAAAAGTGTTTATGTTACATAAACACTGGACACCTTTTCTTTTCATGTTTATTTTTCATGTAGCTGAATAACCATTGTGTTAGCATATCTTACACCTATTCAGCCTGTTCTCTATTCTTTTATTGTTAGAACTTGCCTTCCAAGAGGACGTAATGTCTGTTTTGGTCAAGTAGTTTGGAAAATAAATTACCCGCAAAAAATTCAACTTATACTCCAGTACGACTTATGTATTTTTTTTTCTACCTAATTATGCATTTTTGGCATTTGACTTATACTCCGGATCGACTTATAGTCTAGAAAATACGGTATATACATTCAGAATAGTTTTTACATCCGCCATGGTAGAAATAATCAAAACGAGCCTGGAAAAAAACTAAATTGCATTAAAAACACACAAAGGAAGTTATGAGACAAGTAAACATGTCGTAGCACAAATGATTAGGGAGAACACCAACAGAGGGAGGGGATTGGTGTCCGTTGTGCGGCTCGGTGGCCATTTTTGATTTAAAGAATTATAAATGAGATATTGTATACACTAATAGATATTGCTTTTTCACCTACAGCACAAAACTAAGATGTGGATGTTGTGTTCTGATAGTTTAGCATACATTGACCTACATTGGACTGCGTTCAGTTGGCAAAATAAACCAAAGTAGCCCCAGCATCTTTTATGTACTCTTTCCGTATGCGGCCTTGTACTGAACTTTTTTTTTTTTTTAAGTTTGTTTTGGTGTGTAAACAGTCCCTGAGGAGGTTTAAAGCACGACTTATCTCAATTAGTCACGGTATCCTACCACATAATTGCGCAGTCAGGTGAGAGTAAATAAATGAAGAAGTTCCCAGACAGGTTATCACCCAAGTGTTGACTTATTCTGCGCTTCGGAATAAATCGGTGGACTTGTAATCAGCGAGCGGGAGTGTACTTCCTTCCCTCACAAAAAGTAATGCTCTTATACGCATCACCTAGGGATGTCCGATAATATCAGTCGACCAATATTGGCATAATAATAAGATAAGGCGTCTTCCTTTGATATGTTTCCTTCATGAATATGTCCAGTTAATAATTCCCTCATTAATCAGTGCAGAGTTTCAAACCTTTTACACTTTGTTCTAATGAAGTGCTTGAAAACATCGGAAATTAAGTTAGTGAAACTTACCTATGTTCTACTGCTGATTACTACAGAACGGAAAAAACTAGAAACAAACTTTTTTTTTCTAATGAAAGATGAGAGTGTAATATTTCTTTTGGTATATACCATTTCTATATAACCCAAGAACACAATATTCTGTGTGCCTTCAAAAATCAGACAAAATCATCAAAAATTGTTGATACCGAGATGGACGGATTTCGGAAAATGGCTGGCTGAGTTAATAATTTGTGGTTTTATTCCATCCATGACTTTTCTATGCTGCTTATCTTCATTAGGGTTCCGGGTATGCCGGAGCCTATCAAAGCTGTCGAGAGGCGGGGTACGCCCTGGAATGGTCGCCAGCCAATGGCAGGGCACATATAAACAAACAACCATTCACACTCACATTCATACCTATGGACAATTTGGAGTCGCCAATTAACCTAGCATGTTTTTGGAATGTGGGAGGAAATCGGAGTACCCGGAGAAAACCCACGCATGCAACCATTCACACTCACATTCATTCCTATGGACATTTTAGAGTCACCAATGAAGCTAACATGCAGGTTTTTTGAAATGTGGGAGGAGAAAACCCACGCCCAAGCGGAGAATCGAACCCAGGTCTCCTGTTGTGGCCAACATGCTAACCACTCGAGCTCCGTGCAGCCTAGTGTTTTATTATTTTTTGTTTCATTTTCATATACTTTATATACTTTTTGTCCGCTGTTTTTACTGTTGTTGTATATTAGCTTGGCTACCATGCTACCTCATATAGCTAAGGGGCAAACAACCATTCACACTCACATTCATACCTATGGACAATTTGGAGTCGCCAATTAACCTAGCATGTTTTTGGAATGTGGGAGGAAACTGGTGAAAACCCACGCATGCACGGAGAGAACATGACAACTCCACACAGAGATGGCAGAGGGTGGGATTGAACTCGCCTTTCCTAGCTGTGAGGTCTGCGCGCTATAGGCATATCTTAATCTTAATCTTAACCACCTGACCGCCATGCAGCCTGTGACTTAAATTTGATTTTTTTTTTTTAATTAAATGTTTAGTATTCTTTATGCCAGTCCAGGATGTACCCCGCTTCTGGTCGGAAGTCAGCTGGGATAGGCTCCAGCATACCCCCGCCACCCTAAAGAGGATAAGCGGCATAGAAAACGAATTGATGGATGGTATTCTTTATGCAATGATATGAAATACATGACACTTTAAAATAACCAGCCACATTAGGAACATAGTAATAAATGAAGAATGCTAGGTATTGGTCGTGGTATTAGTGGTATTATTTAGAGGAAGAGAAGAAAAAAAACAAAGAACAAAATGAAAGTACTGCTGACAAAATTGAACAAAGACTCATTGTCTTGTATTCCCCTTTAAAGGACGAGGTGATCAAAAAAGCCCCACCTGCTAACCCCCCCCTTTCAGACATGGATCCAACCCTTACCTATTGCGGTGTAGAGGACCTGGTCACAACAACGCTGCCCAGATAGCTGAGATCAATCAAAAACAAAGCACGTAAGAGACTCCAGGAGCTAATAAAAAAGCACCATACTGCCCCTAACTGATAATGATGAAGACATTGCGGGACATGAGAAGCAGACAGGCCCTGTGACACACTTTGCCCAACAACCTTCCCTTGCTAGTCACACCCGAGGTTGTTGTGAGGCAATTAAAAAGGGATTGCTGGGAAAAAGCATTACAGAAAACGGAAGGAAAAGTAGGTTGGGAAAGGATCTGAAAGGCGTGGAAGGGGAGAACCGGTAATGAAGTCAGGTTACTGAGGCCGTGGATGGGCCGCAGGGCCTGCCCAGATGAATTTCTTCTTCAAGCATCCGTCTGCATGACACAGGCATCCTTAAACGCTCGGATCTAGATATAACAATGGATATTTATGCGGGGATTGGATTGGATGAATAGTAAGGAATTCCTCCTGTTCATTGGAAGCAAGGTAATGAATGTATGATCCAAATGGGGAAAAGGATCGTAAGATGATGTCTGCTCGACTTCAAGAAATCATGCAGTCTAATGGCAAAAATATTGTTTATTGTCAATCACTACGTTTATATGCACACAATATTTCTGTAGCAACCTCAGTAAATATTTGGAAAACACGCTTAAACATCTTTTTTTTTTTGCCCAATTCCGAATCAAGGTCACTATATTTATAGCAGTTTATAGCAAATGTTTGACATTTGATCAAGTTTAGCATGGATGGAAGCTACGGAGCGCCATGGCAACACGTATTTGCAGAGGCACGGAAACGAGCACCGTGCCAGAACCTTCTCTATCATGCGGTTTTCTTCGGTTAATTAAAAAGAGGCCCGACTTATACGAAACTTTTCTTTGCCCGCCAGTGCTGCCTAACTTCACCCAAACTCTTTGTGGTTTTCCAAAATGGTCCAGTCGGCTTAATTTCTCCAGAGAAGAAGCAGAAAACAAAGATCTATACCAGTGATTCCCAAAGTGTGGGCAGTGCAGATGGGCCATGAGAGGTCATTAAAATTATTATTTTTTAAAAATTATTTAAAAAATAATTTTTTAATTGTTATTTTTATTGAAAAATATTTATTGCACAATTAAAAAAATATTTATAGGCCTAAGTATTAACTTAATTGAGTGTTATTGATCTGTCACTATATTTTAGGAACCTTATACAGTTTATGATTGGAACGTACATAGCTCTCTGGTCATCATGCCAGTCTTGAATGCAGTTATGAAAAATATGAGAATTAATTCTGTCTTGTGTGTACACCACAGATTAAAAGTTTGGGCTTCCTTTATCTCCCTGCTTTCATTCATTCATTCATTCATTTTCTACCGCTTATCCTCACGAGGGTCGCGGGGGGGTGCTGGAGCTGTCTTCAGGCGAGAGGCGGGGTACACCCTGGACTGGTGGCCAGCCAATCACAGGGCACATATAGACAAACAACCATTCACACTCACATTCATACCTATGGACAATTTGGAGTCGCCAATTAACCTAGCATGTTTTTGGAATGTGGGAGGAAACCGGAGTACCCGGAGAGAAAAACCGGGGAGAACATGCAAACTCCACACAGAGATGGCCGAGGGTGGGATTGGACCCGGGTCTCCTAGCTGTGAGGTCTGCACGCTAAATTACTGGACAGCCGTGCAGCCCTTCCCTGCTTTAATTTCAATCCTGAATCTTAATAATAATAATAATAATAATAATAATAAGTTAAGTGCTGGCAGCACGGCGATCGAGTGGTTAGCGCTCACACCTCACAGCTAGGAGACCAGGGTTCAATTCCACCCTCGGCCATCTCTGTGTGGAGTTTGCATGTTCTCCCCGTGCATGCGTGGGTTTTCTCCGGGTATTCTGGTTTCCTCCCACATTCCAAAAACATGCTAGGTTAATTGGCGACTCCAAATTGTCCATAGGTATGAATGTGAGTGTGAATGGTTGTTTGTCTATATGTGCCCTGTGATTGGCTGGCCACCAGTCCAGGGTGTACCCCGCCTCTCGCCCGAAGACAGCTGGGATAGGCTCCAGCAGCCCTCGTGAGGAAAAAGCGGTAGAAAATGAATGAATGAATGAAAGTTAAGTGCTCTGAGAACGCAGTATTCCGTCTATGTAGTATTTATAGGACAAAGGTGGGCCGCTGACATTTTTTTCGATTTTCAAGTGGGCCCTGAGTTGGTAAAGTTAGGGAACCCCTGGTCTATAATACTATCTCGCAGTTGCAGAAAGAGCAGAAAGGAGGCACAAACTAGTAAAAAAAGGAAGAACTGACAGCGTGGGAAAGGGAATTGCTGACTAGAAGACATTACTTGTGGAATTTTGATCCTTGTGAACATAAATTAACAAGGAACATCCAAGTGATGTTGGAGGAAAAGTTAACGATAATGATAAAGTTTACAATACGTCAACATAAACTGACTGATTTTTTACAGAAATCGCCTCTTTGGTTCTCAAATTTGACGGTGATAAAAGCGGTAGGAATAACAGGAAGAAAGCTGCCGTGTTGGGAATGTGCCGATTAACCTGTCAACTTAAATATTGTCAACTTGAACCTCTGGCGCTATATTGTGTGCATGTAAACGCAGTCACTGATAGACTTTGGTTTCTAAAGGTCTGAAGCGTAATCTGTGGAGCGAATGCAAAGTATGGATATTATCATTCGTTATTTTTCATGAACCAACATGAATTCTATTGACTTTTGTCAATATATTTTAAAACAGTGCTTCACAGATTTTGTTGGAATGGCACCAATTCAACTCAAATTAAAGTAAGCATTGATTGAAAATAGCTTTTTGATTAAAAAAAAAAAGTTTACTCCAATGTCTTGATGTAAAATCAAGTAAAAGGAAAACAAAGCACTGTAAAATGTTACGTCAAGTCGATGGATATTGCACACTGCGTTTGGAACCAAAGTGAAGCCATATCAAAGCATTATGGGCTGGGCGGATGAATCCAATGAAATCCCTACCTACACGACTAATACACCTACCCTGAAGCCGACAACTGGGGTGGAGAAGGCTCAGTCGATGGAAGGATCTCCTCCTCAGTCCTCCTTGGAGATGGCACCTGCCCAAATATGCCGCTGCTCTCCATGGGGGGTGACGGGGACTGGGAAGCCGGATAGCTGGTAGCGGACGAAGCAAAGGCCATGTGGGAACGATAGCTAGGACTGGCTCTTCTGCTAGCCTGGCCTAGTGCAGGTGAGGAAGAAGGGGAAGATCTTCTTGAGAAGGTGGCTGTGGAAGGAGGTAGGAGGGTAATCTCAGACATCTCTGGGGGTATGGGAGCTTGAACAATGTTTGGACGTGGCCGGGGACGGACGACAATCTCGGGGGATCCCTCATGGGAACTAAAGGGGCTCTGGGTGAGAGGTGAAAGTCGAGAGGGCTGGAGAACCACCTGATGCACACCGGGATCCATCCTACGAACCTGTCTGGGGCTAAAACGGGGGGTGGATTCGAACCATCGGGTATCTAGGCTACTGAACGTGCTCGGGCCAAGGTGGGCCATCGGATCGGTGTAAGGCAAAAGCGGAACACCCATACTGCGGCTCGTGTGTCTTAGCTGCCCTAAATGAGCCTCTTGCATAGCAAAACGCCTGGCTGGGGAGCCGTGAGGCTTGGCCTTGCTGGGAGACTTGCTTGCGTGACTCTGCGGACCTTCTAGTGACAAAACGGACGGATAGGTAGGCATCGGGAGGGAAGAGGGTTGAAAAGCGCTAAGGGGGAGAACATGAGGCGGTGGCGGTGGATACGGAGAGTCGTGGCGAAGATGCAGTGAGGGCTGGGGCGGGAAAATGAATTGGGGCCCCTCCACAGTTGAAAAGGTAAAATCCACTCCCCGCCAAAACTCCGGTGAATGGGAAGACGAAGTGAGCGTCAGAGGGTAAGGGTAGCCGGAGACGGCGTATTGTGTGAAATCAGCGTCTGCCATTTCTTCTGGAATCATGGGGTAACCAAACGGACCTTCGGTGAGGTAAGGAGGGGAGGACATGACAGAGCTAAGGGGACTGGTATCAGTCATGTAAAAAGGAGGAGGAGGATCATGGTCCCCGGGGGGGCCTAGGTAGCCATAGAAAGCCCTGTGATGGAGAGAGCCTCGAATCTGCCCCGTGGCCTGAAGTCGACTGCTCTCCATGATGGTCATACCTTCAAACGGCCTCTGGAAACGAGGGCTGTAGGCTGGAGGCTGGAGGTAGGATTCGTGACTGGAGATGGGTGAAATCTGGTGAGGCCGAAGGGGGGCCATGACCGGCGGAAGAGGCCTAAGATCGTCGTTCTCTTCGTCGGATTGCCGAAATTCAGGATATAGATCCGATTCTTCCACAAAGGGAAAGCCCTCGATTCTTCGGGGCTTGACAGACAATTCTGCGTCAGCGGGATCGATGACGAAGCGTCCGTCTGGACCGCGACTGATAAGTTCAATGGGTGTCGTTGCTTCAGCTTCAAGCTTGGAGATGAACTTCTTGCTGGTTATTGCTCTTTTGGTCTTCTTGTACAGAGACTCCTCCTTCTTCCCGGGACTTGGAGGTGGTTTCTTCCCACGTTGGGTATGACTGTCCTCGGATGATTCTGCTAGGGAGGAGGCTTTGGAGCGAATGCTTTCTGGGCTCGCCTTCCCTGAGGACGGCCTGTGGAGATAAACACCCATGACATGCACTCAGTCTCCACAAAGCAACACGACAGGATTGGAAGGGACGGCGTAGCGACTATGCAGTTGCGTAATTCACACTTAGCTTTGTAAAGAGGCCCAATTGGGACTTTTGTATTCCCTATTCACTGAAATACACCAACAAAATCAAATATCCAATTTCTAATGAACCAAATCCAGTCGATGGGCTTCATTTAATTTTTGTGTTGATTTTGCTGCGGTTTTAAAGTAGAAAGGTGTAATTGGAACAAAAAATACATGCTGCAACAATCTGCTACACTTTGTTCATTCTCACAGCTTCCAGTGAGTTGTGTGTGTTGTGTGGTGTGTACTTACGGCGATGCCATACTTTTTCTGCAGTGGGTTATGGAAAGAGGGGGATCTGGGAAAAGAAACATAAATACAGGGTGTCCCACAAATCTGGATGTATACAGCGTATTCTATAACAACATACATATATACTGTATAAAAGCCATAGCATTTCAGTATGTGGAATCAAACTATGGAAAAAAAAATTAATAAAAATTTATAATAGTAAAATTACAATTACAGTAATTGTAATAACTTTTGTAAATTGTAATTTTAATTGTAATTGCAAAAATTACAAGTACCCTAATTGCAAAAATTACAAGTACCTAATTGCAAAAATTACAATTACTCTAATTGCAAAAATTACAATCACTGTAATTGCAAAAATTACAATCACTGTAATTGTAACTTTAATTGCAATTTTAATTTTAATTAATTGTAATTGTAAAAAATAATTACATGTTTGCAATTACATTCGTAATTGTAATTTTTGCAATTACATTCGTAATTGTAATTTTTGCAATTACAGCAATTGTAATTTTTGCAATTACAATTACAGTAATTGTAATTTTAATTTTAATTCAAATTAATTAATTTTTGAGTGATGAGCTGTAAGGTTTTGAGTAATTTTTCGAGCAATTTTAATGCACGTCAAGTCGCATGGCTCACGAACAAGTTACCTTCCAGGTTCCACTGTATTGTGTACAGCATATGACGTCGTTTCACCTCACCTTTTTTTCTTTTTAGCTTCCGCCGCCGCTGCTTATTGACAAAGCAGGCTGCCATTGTACTGAAAAGAACAGCTGCAGCCAAGAAGCAGATTGTGGCCACAATACCAGCCACGACTGGTCGTGCCAACCCTGATTCCTCAACCAACTCTGGAGGTGGAAAGAAGTCTGCGGGGGTAAGAACAAAAAGCCACATTTATTTTGAAAATTGCTGATGGGTCATGTGACCGATCAAAAACGTTATTAAAATCCAGTCGAGGTTTGCATAACTTGAGTCATGTTGTGAAGGACCTCAAGTGGGCACAGTTGGAACATTGTGTTTTTTTAAGATGCCATGACACATATCTCTATTATGATAACAAGAAAAGAAAAAAAGAAGCTTGGTATCGCTATGGCAATAGTATCGGCCAATCCAAAACAATAGTTACCTGTACTGGACACCCCTACTATGTTGCTGGGCTCACTGATCATCTCATCCATGACAGCCATGACACGGAACTCATACCAGGCTTCCTAACAGAAGAAGAACGGAAGAGTGGTTTATTGTAACAGACAGAAAAATCATGATGATGGGTCATGATGTCAAAGGAGTTGGGAGCACAGTTATCATTAAAAGAATTAATAATAATACATTTTACTTGTATAGCGCTTTTCAGAGTACTCAAAGACACTAAAAAAAGAATTGAGTAAAAACAGTAAACGATGCATTAAAATACAATATCCAAACATTCATTCAGAGCTAAAACAAGGCTAAAAGCTAAAGGCTAAAAGGTGGGTTTTGAGTTGTTTTTTGAAGGTGGGAAGGTCGGGGTAAGCACGGAGGGTGGGGGCAGCGATGGAGAAAACTCTGTCTCTCCAGGTTCGGAGCTTGGTCTTACAATTAGTAACGCCCTTTGCTGACCCCCCCACCCCCGTCAAGATGATGCACGTTTGTGATGTTACCTGGATGAGGTCACGAGCGAGCATCTCCGTTTCGCTGGAGGGAATGTTGTCATCCAGAACCTCCCATCGTTCCCCTAAGCGAAACTCCATGATATAACGCTGGATCGGTGCTGTGTGATTGGCGGGTGGGATCCAGGTGAGCAGGACTCCCTGCTGCGTGCGATTGGCTGTGAGGCACCGTGGTGGGGTTAGCAGCACCAGTGGTTCAGGGGTACTAATGGGAAATACTGGAAGAGCGCATTAGGATTACAAAATTGCGTGGGAAAGGATCCACTCAATACTCCGTGAGAGGTTCGAGCAGCATGGCAGGAATAAATCACTAAATGAACTATGGAGTGACTGGGTGTGATAAAGATTTTATATTATGTGTATTTTCTCAGACTGGGGGCATATTTGACAACTATTATATAAAGTGTTACATAAACTTTCTCTAAAACAGACATGTCTGACTGAAGCCTGGGGGCTTTTCACTGTTAAAAACATTTGTTGTGAAGAATTGTCTGGAAGAAAAGTCTGGATATATACAGCATATACTACTGTATAAAAAGCCATAGCATTTCAGTATGTGGAATCAAACTATGGAATGGATTGAGTAAGACCCTCAAACAATGCACAACGATGAGCCAATTCAAGAAACAATACAAGCAGTTGATGTTTGCTAAATACAAGGATGAAGAGTCTTGAACCAGTCATGATGTGCTATATATATATATATATATATATATATATATATATATCACTATATTGACACTTACTATGGTACTCATTATGTCATTGGATGCTCATATCACCTCATACTAAATAAAACTAAAAAAAATCAAAAATAAACAAAAAAATACAATAAGAATAATAAATAAATAAAACTTAAATTGCATTAGGAAGGCAGGAAGTGAACAAATGTAACAGTTACTGATTGTAAAAGTACTTTTAAAATGTAGTAGTTTAAATCAGCGGAATCGTTTAATTACGCAGATCGCTGTAAACCAGGGGTCTCAAACACATGGCCCGCAGGACACTAGCTTGAGGCCCCCACCTTGATATGAAAGTTTAATGTTAGTGTGGCCCGCACAAGTTTGATATGGATGCTGTATGGTATCATGTACCCAGAAAAAATTATTACGTTTGATTAATGTTCATGTTAAAGGTTAAATAACTGTTATCCTCCTTATCCGTGTGGAAGTGGTAAGTTTTTGGCTATTTAAGTTTAAAGGAAATAACTTGAAGGCTACCGTTTAGGTCCCTAGCTCTCTAGTTTGCGAGTTAGCATGTGTCTCAAGACCCTGCAGTTGCGCAATATGTTGTAAATAAAAAATGTATAAATGTGACTATAGTCGTGTTTTGTCATGTCTACAGGGCTCTAATAATGCTTTGTTCATTTTAATCTGAAAAAAATAATTTGTCTAGCCACCAACTATATGTGGTTTCTTAAGTTTTTATTATTATTACCGATTGATTGATTTTCTTTATTCTTGATTTGTTTATTTATTTTTCATCTTATTTTGTGCAGAAAAATAAAAATTAAGATATTTGAGAATAGTGGAATGTTTTATCAGAGCTTTTATTGTAGAAAATCGGAACCAAAGCACTGAAAAAGTTTGTATATTTTTCTGTTTTTAGTAAATGCATTTTTTTTGGAAAACCTGATGCGTCCCAGCCTCGCCCAGACCCTAGCTCCAGTGGCCCCCAGGTAAATTGAGTTTGAGACCCCTGCTGTAAACACTTCCTTTGACAAGTCGCCAATTAACCTAACCCGGAGTACCCGGAGAAAACCCACGGATGCAAACTCCCAAGCAGAGATTCGAACGCAGGTCTTCCTGATCTCCTGACCATGTCAGGTCACTCGTCCACCATGCGTCCGGCTTCGTTTTCATTTCTTGCGAATTCAATGTTATTTGGAGCTTGTAAAACTACGTGTCTGGAACGGATTCATGGATTTGCATTACGCATCTCAGTTTGCGTCTGACCTTCTGGAACGGATTATTGACGCTAATCGAGTTTCCACTGTATCCGTCCTGGCCGATTGGCACCGAGAATGCTCACCTAATGTGTTCACAGTGACAACCTCGCTGAAGGGACCTGTGCCGAGCTTGTTCTGGGCCAGGACGCTGAATTGGTAAGTTGTGTCGGGCTCCAGACCAGACACCGCCATCCACTCCTGGCTTCCTGGCACCGGTACGGACAGCCAGTCATGTGGGCCCAAATGCTCCCGTTTTAGCCTGTCAGATAAATCGGGGTGAGAGGTGAGTGGGACAGGCGGGATGACGGCAACAAACAACAAAAGTTCATATTAATTTTGAAAGTAGAGTCCTATTTATAATCCTTCAGTTAAACGATAAACGTAAACGAGTATTCACTTGATGGTACGCCCATGCTGCGGTCAGCTGCTGTTTGCTCATGCCATTCAGTCAAAGATTGCACATGCAGGAATTGCAACAACGGTGCAAAAATAATAATAACTCCAGATCTTGCGTAGATTGCTTGCTAGGACTGGATGTTACAATCCCATGATAATGGTCTTTGTCGGAGCGCGTGACAAGGATCAGTGCGTGATCCAGAATTTTTCCAACAATTATTATTCTGACAGTGAATACTTCTGATTCACAGAAAATGATAACCATTGCATATGTTTTCCTTTCAAGAAACTGACTAGGAAAAACTTAAAGTGGGTAGCTCATTTTACAACTGCAAGTTTTTAAAAAACGAAATAATTTGGTGATAACTATATCAAATTTTAGGTTAAAGTATCAATTTTGGAAATACTGGGTCATTATTTTATTCAGGAAACAATATACAGTTAGAAATACCCCCAGTTTTTTTATGTGTAATGTGAGTGGCGACGGGTCCCACTTTGTTTGGCGATCCTTGAATGCACCATCTAACTTTCTCCCATGCGGTTTTTCCCCTTTTTCTTTCACCAAGGTCAAATTTGATGAATTTATTGAGTGCTAATGTGCGTATTTGTGTCTAGGCTCATACTGGTGGATGATGAGTCCGTATTCAATTAGTGCTTTTAATTTGATGTTGTTTCCGTCATAGTTTTACAACATATATTCATTCATTCATTCGCAGGGGTTATAGGGGGTGCTGGAGCCTATCCCAGCTGTCTTCGGGCGAGAGGCGGGGTACACCCTGGACTGGTGGCCAGCCAATCACAGGGCACATATAGACAAACAACCATTCACACTCACATTCATACCTATGGACAATTTGGATTCGCCAATTAACCTAGCATGTTTTTGGAATGTGGGAGGAACAAAAGAAGGTTTAGTAATCAGCAAAATAACTTAGCTAAGTTTCAGGAAAATATCCGTTCCTGACTAAAAAAAAATGGAGAAAACCGGCTTACAAATACATTTCAAGCATTAGAGCCCTCTAAATTTGAAATAACACCCCCATAGTCACTTTACCAACAACCATTCACACTCACATTCATAATTTGGAGTCGCTAATTAACCTAGCATGTTTTTGGAATGTGGGAGGAAACCGGAGTACGCAGAGAACATGCAAACTCCACACAGAGATGGCCGAGGGTGGAATTGAACTCGGGTTTCCTAGCTGTGGGGCCTGTGTGCTAACCACTTGACCACTGTGCAGCCACATATTTTTACTTTATTGTCAATTTGGAGTTACCAATTAACCTAGCATGTTTTTGGAATGTGGGAGGAAACCGGAGTACCCGGAGAAAACCCACGCATGCACGGAGATGGCCGAGGGTGGAATTGAACTCTGGTCTCCTAGCTGTGAGGTCTGCGTGCTAACTTACAACATACATAATAAGTTAAATTAGATGGCTATAATGTACATATGTTTTGCTATGTGTTGAAAATCTTTCACGGTGACTAGCTTGTGCGCCGCTAATGCTAACACTGCTCATGTTATTTAGATCCATTCTCATCTTCAGTCATGGTCAAACTGACACAAGGGTGCGTTCAAGAAACCCAACTTTTGTCCGCAGACCAAATACAATTCAATTAAGCATATGCACAAAAAGCAGCCACGGAAGCAGCAGAAGCATAAAAGAGAGTTGGGATAGGTCATGGCTGCGTTCAGGGGTGTAAATAAAATTTGACTCATCAAGTACTAGCTTAACACGATAGAAGGTGGGAAAGCAGGAAGCGAAGCAGGCTGGGATGACTCACACATGGCCGTACCAGACTGAGAGCGTCTGCTGGTAGCCTCCGTCGTAGCCCACCTCCCAGGACACGTTGGCCCAGGTGGAGGATGCCACCACGCGGACGCTGGTGGGGGAGTGTGGGCTTGTGCCTGCAGGGTGGATGTTTTGTTAAAAGGGCATTTAATGTCCTCACTGTTTACTAGTCACACGATGAACACAGTGGCGTCATTAGGCGTAATTTTAGGGGGTGCTTCAGTCCCCCTAGTCCCCCCTTCTTAAGTCCCCCTAAATCATTTGATATTTTGTATTGATTTTATTTGTATTTTTTATTGTTTGTTTTTTTTTTACAAAAAAAATCTCTGACAAATTTAATATAATAGGGCAAAAGCAGGCTAATAATAAGCAAGACAATAAGCAGGCTAATACCAGCCTACTACTACTACTACTACTACTAGTAGTAGTAATTTTATATAATAGGGCTAATAAGCAAGCCTATTTTTAAAAAATTGCCTAAAATGTTCTTAAGCCCCCCTAAATAATTTGATATTTTTTCTTGATTTTATTTGTATTTTTATTATTTATTTATTTTTTAAACAAAAAAAATATCTGACAAATTTCATATAATAGGGCAAAATCAGGCTAATAAGCAAGCCTATTTTAAAAAATGGCCTAAAATGTTCTTAAGCCCCCCTAAATAATTTGATATTTTTTATAGATTTGATTTGTATTTTTATTATTTATCTATTTATTTTTTAAACAAAAAAAATCTCTGACAAATTTCATATAATAGGGCAAAAGTAGGTTAATAAGCAAGCCAATAAGCAGGCTAATACTAGCCTACTACTACTACCAGTAGTAGTAATTTTATATAATAGGGCAAAAGCAGGCTAATAACCAAGCCTATTTTAAAAAATGGCCTAAAATGTTCTTAAGCCCCCCCTTAATAATTTGATATTTTTTATTGATTTTATTTGTATTTTTATAATTTATTTATTTTTTTGACAAAAAAATCTCTGACAAATTTCATAAGCAGGCTAATAAGCAAGCCAATAAGCAGGCTAATACTAGCCTACTAATACTACTACTAGTAGTAGTAGTAATAATCAGAAGAAGAATAATGATGATAGTAATAATAATAGGCTAATTAATAATATAATAATGATTATTATATCATTGATCACTGTCCACTGGACAGAATGGTTGCAGAGCTTGAGCAGCGGTTTTGCAGTATAGATTGTGTGTACTTGTGTACATTTAATGGTGGCCTAAAACAATTGAGTATCTCTACTAAATCTGTCCAAAAGTGGGAAAGTTATATCCTGGTTCTTGTTCCTTATTTGTTTTTTTGATTTTTTTTTTAATGTGTACTACATTCATTCGTATCCTGTGCATCTCCAGGGGGCTAAGCGCCCCCTGTCCTCAGATCCCAGTGACGCCCCTGAGTGAACACATCATTCCCAAACAATACAACTTCTTTAAGTGATTCTTTTAGGAAGGCCATTTCGGTCTGGTGGTATGGTGTGAGATTTTTCGTGTATGTGTTTTGCTCGATGAAAGCCTAGCTAGGAATAGTTGGTATTCGTGCCGTGATGTACGAACGTTACCTATGACTTGGACATGCGTGCTGGCAGTGATGCTCGTAGCAACGTTGGTGGCAACACACTCCCATTCCCCGTGGTCCTCCTTTGTAAGTGACTTGAACTGTAAGTTGCCTCGAGGCAGAACATTGTGCTTGCTTTTGCTGGACTTCCCTACCTGCAGATCACCCAAATATGGGACAGATAAAGCCTATGAAATACAATGCAACAGCCTTGTTAGCAAACAATGGAAACACAAACTTCAACAGTCCTGATGGTCAGACAGTTTTCTGTCTAATTTATGAACCAAATGTTAAAAAATTGCAACGTTATTTGTTTAAAAATAAAATTTGTATAATAATATATACTTTTCATTCATTCATTTTCTACCGCATTTTCTATCCTCACAAGAGTCACAGGGGGTGCTGGAGCCTACCCCAGCTGTCTTCGGCCGAGAGGCCGGGTACACCCTGGACTGGTGGCCAGCCAATCACAGGGCACATATAGACAAACAACCATTCACACTCACATTCATACCTATGGACAATTTGGAGTCGCTAATTAACCTAGCATGTTTTTGGAATGTGGGAGGAAACCGGAGTACCCGTAGAAAACCCACGCATGCACGGGGAGAACATGCAAACTCCACACAGAGATGGCCGAGGGTGGAATTGAACTTGGGTCTCCTAGCTGTGAGGCCTGCGCGCTAACCACTTGCAGCCCGAAAATAATAATAATTTTTGCTTTTCTTGACTTATTTTGCATTATTGACTTGATTGTGGGCTGCACGGTATCGAGTGATTAGCGCACATGCCACGCAGGTAGAAGACCCGAGTTCGACTCTACCCTCGGCTATCTCTGTGTGGAGTTTGCATGTCCTCCCTGTGCATGCGTTGGTTTTCTCCCAACTCAAAATTGTCCGGAGTACCCGGAGAACATGCAAACTCCACACAGAGATGGTCGAGGGTGGAATTGAACTCGGGTCACCTAGCATGTTTTTGGAATGTGGGAGGAAACCGGAGTACCCGGAGAACATGCAAACTCCACACAGAGATAGCCGAGGGTGGAATTGAACTCAGGTCTCCTAGCTATGGGGCCTGTGTGGTAAGCACTCTGTGCCACTGTGCAGCCCCATATTTTTACTTTGTCATAAAATGTAAACGTTTTCTCTTTGGATGACCTTATACTTGTAAAATTACTGCTGACTTTTCCATTTTTGTTGTTTTATTAAAGTAAAAAAAAAAAAAAAGCCGCCTGCTTCAAATGGCCCCTGGGGCGCTCTTTGGACACCACTCATCTAAGATACTAATCTGCTCCACCAATGCTGTGAATTTAAGAGAAATTCTTAAAAATCTTAGCAATTAAATATAACAATTAAATATAAAAACATGTGAAAAAAAAATTGTTGGATGAAGGTTATATTTTGTCGCCAGTCAAAAGTCAGCCTGAATATGATCTCAAGATATCACAGAGAGCGTTGCAGGAGTAGAGGATCTTACCTTCCTCCATGTTATATTAGGGAATGGGTCTCCTTCTGCCTCACATGGGATAACAAGTTCTCTCCCGGCCTCCTGTCTGTACTCCCCTCCAGGGACCACTGAGAATTTGGGAGGGTCCTGTCAAGGTTGAAAGCCAGTGTAGGTAAGTACAGCATCGCCTGCAGCGTTTTGACATATTTCCCAATTATGTTGCCAAATTTGGAAAAGAGGAAAGAGGTTCATCCTACCATGATAAGGTGTATAGTATATTTACCGTGTGACTGCAAACGCACCTTTAGCACCAAGGGAGCGGGAGGGGACCATCCCATGGAACCCAGGGCATTGTAAGGCATGCAGGTATAGGTGCCGAGAGAGTCCTCTGTCACCTCTGCCACACGGATGCTCCCGTCGTCCATTTGGCTCCAACCAGGGTACTGTGAATGGTCGCCATTTTCCGCCATAGAAAAGTGTGAATCCATGGCAAAAGTGTTGAAATTCTCATTAATTCCTGCTCTGATGTGGCGTGTACCTTATCTATCCGCAGAGGAAGACCGTCTTTCTTCCACTTCACCAAAGTTACAGGTGGGCTGGCATCTACCGGACATCGGATAAAGCCTGGCAGACCAATGGCCGCGTAGATGACTGATGGCATGTTTACAACACGGGCAGGATCTGATCAAACACATTACAAAAAGGGAAGGGTGTAATGCAGGGTCGTCCAAAGTGCGGCCCGGGCGACCATCTGCACGTTCCAAAAATACAATTGAACATTCATTCATTTTCTACTGCTTTTCCTCATGAGGGTCGCGGGGGTGCTGGAGCCTATCCCAGCTGTCTTCGGGCGAGAGGCAGGGAACACCCCAGACCGGTCACATATAGACAAACAACCATTCACACTCACATTCATACCTATGGACAATTTGGAGTCGCTAATTAACCTAGCATGTTTTTGGAATGTGGGAGGAAACCGGAGTACCCGGAAGAAAACCCACGCATGCACGGGGAGAACATGCCAACTTCACACAGAGATGGCCGAGTGTGGAATCGGTCTCCTTACAATTGAACAAAAAAAAAAAAATAATACAATTAACCAGTGGCTAATAGTCTAAAAATAAAGAATTAATTTAAAGAAATGCTGCAAATGTTTGACAGACAGTATGAATGGCCTGCAAGAAAATACATGTCACAAACGGCAATTCCACAACTTCACATAGTGAACGATGATAGTGCAATATTTCCTTTACTATATCATGATATGATATCATAATTTTTGGACTATTAATATTAATATATTTTGTGGCCGTATTCAACCACAAAACAGTAATTCATTCATTCATTTTCTACCACTTTTCCTCACGAGGGTCATGGGGGTGCTGGAACCTATCCCAGCTGTCTTCGGGCAAGAGGCGGGATACACAGTGGACTGTTGGCCAGCCAATCACAGGGCACATATAGACAAACAACCATTCACACTCACATTCATACCTATGGGCAATTTGGAAACCGGAGTACCCGGAGAAAACCCATGCATTCACGGATAGAACATGCAAACTCCACACAGAGATGGTCGAGGGTGGAATTGAACTGGGGTCTCCTCGCTGTGAGGCCTGCGTGCTAACCACTCGATCACCGTGCAACTCTGCATGAGGTGATAGAAATGAAAAGATGAGAGTGAGTGGAGGAGGTTGTGGAGATGGAGTGAATACTACTGGTTTGACGGAGAAATGACAAGGAAGGGAGCGCGTGAGAGGTTGGTGGGGGGGGGGGTTGACGAGATGACGTAAGGTAGAGAGACGCCACCAAAGGAGAGATGAAGAGGAGAGGTGTGAGCACGATGCAAAGGAGATGGAAAAAGTGAACATTTTAGATTAACTTTATTAATCTTGTGATAAAAATGACGGAGAAAGAATAAAAGCTTGAATGTGACATGGTCAGAACAACTTAAAAAGTCCTGGCTCTGTGCGAGCCGGCTTGGCAGGGCTCTGGCACCGGGAGCCCAGAGGAGCGCCGCTAGCAGCGTCACCGACAAGAATATCAGCCAAGGTTCTAAAAATAGCTTCCAGACACCGCTATCGCTCACGACCCTGCCGGTTCCTGCTGGAAGATGCTTTATCCAAATCATTCATTGGGAAACACCTTAGGGGAGATGCTGCAATGGACGGAGGAGAACGGCGGTGGGAATGATTCCGACTTGGAATCATGAGAATGTAGCACGTGAGAGCCCTCTGCTGTCTACCGTGCCTGATCTTACGGCAATGATGTAATCCCCGGCTCTTCCCCTCCCCTCCCCTCCTGCTTTCCCCAAGACTGGTGTTGCCTGCCTCTATTTGTCACACAGCACACGCTGGAGTAGAACAATCTGAGGCAGGAGAGCAGGGGAAGGCAGAAACGTCTGTTGCCTTGACTACTGCCGCTGGCCTGTATCGCCATTTTCACACAGATGCCGTTTCCAAACTGATGTCATCGTCTCATTTGCATAATTGTCCATGATGCAAAACTCTGTCCGGAGTGGAGATGAAAAACTGAGCTTTTTTGGTTTGTGTGCGGAGCAAGCAGCTCATTACACGTACGTATATTTAGAATATCATTATCATTATCTAGCTGGGATAGGCTCCAGCACCCCCGCGACCCTTGTGAGGAAAAAGCGGTAGAAAATGAATGAATAAATGAATGATTATCATTATCTATCAATTGATGTTATAATGTGGAACCAAGTCAGTTGGGGTGGGTGTGTAAGACAATGGTGTCCAAAGTGTGGCCCAGGGGCCATATGCAGCCTGCAGGTGATTTTTTTCATTCTAAGAAAAAAAACTAAAAAAAAAAACAACAAAAGTGAAAAAAATCAGTAGTAATATTACAAGAATAAAGTCCAAATGTTAAGAGAAAAATTTTATAACCTAATGAAAAAATTTCATAATTTTACAAGAATACAATTAAAATTAGATTACATTAGGAAAAAGTTATAATATATAAAGTCAAAAAATAAAGTCAAAATATTATGTTCATTCATTCATTCATTCATTTTCTACCGCTTATCCTCACAAGGGTCGCGGGGGGGGGGGGCTGAAGCCCTTTCCTGCTGTCTTCAGGCGAGAGGTGCAAGAAAATACATGTCACAAATGGCAATTCCACAACTTCACAGAGTGAACAATGATATATCCTTTACTATATCATGATATGGTATCATAATTTTTGGACTATTAATATTAATATATTTTGTGTCAGTATTCAACCACAAACAGTAATTCATTCATTCATTTTCTACCGCTTATCCTCACGAGGGTCACAGGGGTGCTGGAGCCTATCCCAGCTGTCTTTGGGGGAGAGGCGGGGTACACCCTGGACTGGTGGCCAGCCAATCACAGGGCACATATAGACAAACAACCATTCACACTCACATTCATACCTATGGACAATTTGGAGTCGCCAATTAACCTAGCATGTTTTTGGAATGTGGGAGGAAACCGGAGTACCCGGAGAAAACCCACGCATGCACGGGGAGAACATGCAAACTCCACACAGAGATGGCCGAGGGTGGAATTGAACTCGGGTCTCCTAGCTGTGAGGTCTGCACGCTAACTTCCAACATACATAATAAGTTAAATTAGGTCGCTATAATGTACATATGTTTTGCTGATGTTTTGAAAATCTTTCACGGCGACTAGCTTGTGCGCCGCTAATGCTAACACTTCCCAATTCAAAATATTATGCTAATAAAGTCAAACATTTGAGAACAAAATTTGCAAGAAGAGAGTTAAAATAGTTGGGGGGGGAGCCAACAGCAAAACAGCAATAATTTTACGAGTCGAGTCAAAATATAAGAGATAAAAAATTGTATTTTACCAAGAAAAAAGCTGCAATTTTATGATAATAGATTTTTTAAATTAGCATGAAAAACAAGCAAAAGGGGTCGTATGTTGTAGTGGTGGACAAAACAGTGAACCGGATCATTCCGGTCAATTCAATAAAAAGATCCGTTCATTTCGGTCAATTGGTGGTTAGCCTGTGATCTCCCCCTGTGCATAGACCCGGTCAGCCGTGTCGAGTCCGTCCGTTCACTCATGTTCACTTTCGTTCCGACTCAACAGCGCAACACGTGATGACTAGTGGTGTGTCGGTTATGAACGAACGGGTCAAAAGAACTGTTTTTTTTTGTGAACGGAATGAACGAAGTCATCGCCAGTGTCGGTCAATCTCTCGATCTCGGTCTTTCAGTCAGATAACCCCACCCACAGAGCGAGGTGCGACGATAGGATAAGACAGGCAAGCACACCGATAATCCCGCCCTCTAAAATGAACGGTGAACTGACTCTCCAGCCACCCAAAAAAAAGCATTTGCAACTGAACGGGTATTTTAGGGCCGGTGACCTCGTTCATTCTGTTCACAAAAAAGAACTCGTTCTTTTGACCCATTCGTTAATGACTGACACACCACCAGTATGTTGTCAAACTGAAACCGGTTACGGTTTATCCCAGCTCTCGGGGGGCCTTGGATTTGATATTTTCCCTGCTCTCCATGAATGCCTCACTCGTCAACAATAAGAGGTTCAGCAAAGTTGTCTGAAAAGATAGTCGGGCGACTCTTATTGCGCCTTTTTGGACATGTTGAATTGTGCCAATGGAAAACATTGAGATGTCTGAAAGAAACAAATAAAACCATTACCATCACTACCAAACACAAGCAGTAGGGCCTTAAGGACTGTTACCATGGTTACTGGTATATCAAATGGCAAACAA
Organism: Doryrhamphus excisus; assembly: GCF_037039965.1. Classification (NCBI taxonomy): domain Eukaryota; kingdom Metazoa; phylum Chordata; class Actinopteri; order Syngnathiformes; family Syngnathidae; genus Doryrhamphus; species Doryrhamphus excisus. The sequence continues at coordinate 6,849,260 of NC_136377.1, read as the reverse complement.
ACACCTACACTATACTGTAAGTGTTCTGTTTCGCCGATAAGCGTTTCAAACATTTCCATGCGGCATGTTTATTCCACTATGTCACGAGAAGGAATGGGCCATGCATGCAAAAGGAAGACGACTGGGGGGGGGGGGGGGGGGGGGTAAGTTGAGTAGGTGACTCACATTGCACCCTCAGGTAGGCAGAGGCAGTCGGTGGCTGGCCAAGGCTGTTGCTAGGAGCACAAGTGTATTTCCCAGCATCCTCCGGCTTGACTTGGGCAATGATGAGGGAGCCATCGATCAGAACACTGACCCTGCGCTTTAGGTCACTGATATGAGGAGAACATAACATTGCATAAGCCTCTGTGTGATATTTACAGAAATATCAAATGTAAATATATATCAAATGTAATGTGTTTTCTTTAAGGAAAAAAAAAAAAATCTGAAAATCTAGCTTCACACGAGCTAATTTTAAAAACTTTTCAGTTGCATCACAAACGCTGCCATTGTAGTGAAGGACTCATGTTGCACTGTCCTTGGCAGGACAGCTGACACTTCTCGGGCGAGTTCCCTCCACTGACCTGTTCTACCACTGGTGCGAGGCCCACCAGTGGCGTCCTCAGCTTCATTCATCTGTTTTTTGTTTTTTTTGTTTCATTTTATTTCTACCATGTGCTGTGGGCCAAATTAAAAATCGCCGCAAATCGCCCATGACGCAACTGCTTTTATCATCAAGCTCAATTTATTTAGCTTGTTTATTATTTTGCAAATAAAAAATATTATTTAATTTATTTGTATTCATTATTATTTAATTTATTTTATTTTTATTTATATTTTATTATTTAGCTTCCTTCGTTGTACAAGATAAATGGTAATGAAATAGTGTTGTTACATTGGGAACTGTGTTTTTTATTGCAAATGTTGATCCAAAACTAAATTAGAAGACATTTCCCGGAGGTGAGCTGTATAAATGAAATATATACACACAGGAAATAATGTACGAGACTGGAAACCGAAACCGTATTCAAGGGTGAAAATGGCTGCCGAGTACATAAAATGTGTACATGTTGGTAGGTGCGTGTTTGTGACTAAATACGGACTGATATCATGTCTAAACTCGTTCATAAACAAAGGAATGAACTTTTTCAGCTCCCAAAGGCATCACTAATTCTAATTCTACAGATACAGTGCATCCGGAAAGTATTCACAGCGCTTCACTTTTTCTACATTTTGTCATGTTACAGCCTCATTCCAAACTGAATTAAATTAATCTCTTACCTCAAAATTCTACACAAAATACTCCATTATGACAATGTGAAAAAGTTTTTTTTTGAATTTATTAAAAATAGAAAACAAAAAAATCACATTTACATAAGTATTCACAGCCTTTGCCATGAAGCTCTAAATTGAGCTCAGGTGCATCTTTTTTCCACTGATCATCCTTGAGATCTTTCTACAGCTTAATTGGAGTCCACCTGCAGTAAATTCAGTTGATTGGACATGATTTGGAAATATAATAACTGTCTATATAAGGTCCCACAGTTGACTGTGCATGTCAGAGCACAAACACCAAGCATGAAGTCAAAAGAACTGTCTGTAGACCTGCGAGACAGGATTGTCTTGAGGCACAAATCTGGGGAAGGATACAGAAAAATTTCTGCTGCTTTGAAGGTCCCAATGAGCACAGTGGCCTCCATTATTCGTAAATGGAAGACCTTTGGAACCACCAGGACTCTTCCTAGAGCTGGCCGGCCTTCTAAACTGAGCGATCGGGAAAGAAGGGCCTTAGTCAGGGAGGTGACCAAGGCCCCGATGGTCACTCTGTCAGAGCTCTAGCGTTCCTCTGTGGAGAGAGGAGAGCCTTCCAGAAGGACAACCATCTCTGCAGCAATCCACCAATCAGGCCTGTATGGTAGAGTGGCCAGACGAAAGCCACTCCTTAGTAAAAGGAACATGGCAGCCCGTCTGGAATTTGCCAAAAAGCACCTGAATGACTCTCAGACCATGAGAAACCAAATTCTCTGGTCTGATGGCTTTCGTCTGGCCACTCTACCATACAGGCCTGATTGGTGGATTGCTGCAGAGATGGTTGTCCTTCTGGAAGGCTCTCCTCTCTCCACAGAGGAACGCTGGAGCTCTGACAGAGTGACCATCGGGGCCTTGGTCACCTCCCTGACTAAGGCCCTTCTTCCCCGATCGCTCAGTTTAGAAGGCCGGCCAGCTCTAGGAAGAGTCCTGGTGGTTCCAAACGTCTTCCATTTACGAATAATGGAGGCCACTGTGCTCATTGGGACCTTCAAAGCAGCAGAAATGTTTCTGTATCCTTCCCCAGATTTGTGCCTCAAGACAATCCTGTCTCGCAGGTCTACAGACAGTTCTTTTGACTTCATGCTTGGTGTTTGTGCTCTGACATGCACAGTCAACTGTGGGACCTTATATAGACAGTTATTATATTTCCAAATCATGTCCAATCAACTGAATTTACTGCAGGTGGACTCCAATTAAGCTGTAGAAAGATCTCAAGGATGATCAGTGGAAAAAAGATGCACCTGAGCTCAATTTTCAGCTTCATGGCAAAGGCTGTGAATACTTATGTAAATGTGATTTTTTTCATTTTTTATTTTTAATAAATTCAAAACATGTCAAAAAAACCTTTTTTCACATTGTCATAATGGAGTATTTTGTGTAGAATTTTGAGGTAAGAGATTAATTTAATTCAGATTGGAATGAGGCTGTAACATGACAAAATGTAGAAAAAGTGAAGCGCTGTGAATACTTTCCGGATGCACTGTAGACAGACATTAGAGGAATCCCCCCCCCCCACCGCCATACTAATGGATCATCCCAAGTTGAACAAAAGACAAAAGAACAACTTGGCTGAACAGATGAAGGCACACGTAACTGAAATAATAGACAAGAATGAACCCCATCATAACTTTACTTCTTGAAGAAGACATTATCCTCCTCCCAGAACCAGGTGTAGGTAAGGTTCCGAGGGTAGGCCTCCGCCTGGCAGGTGAAGAAGGCGTCCTGCGAGATGTTGACTGTAATATTGTCTGGCGGCGACACAATGAACGGAGGGCCTGGTGGAGAACACACAAAATATCATTCCTGACTTGAAGCTGAATATTATAATAAAATAAATGCTAATGGTTTTATTTCATTTGAACATGCATCAGATTACAATTGAATGCATCACGTAATCAGTTTACAGTTCCACATGTCCAAAAGGAGTAGGAAGAAGCAAAGCTTATTAAATCCTACCCCTCCATCTGGTACTTTTACAATCAGTAACTGTTACATTTGTTCACTTCCTGCTTTCCATAATCCAGTTTTAAGTTTTTTTTGTTTTTTTTTTAATAATGTAGCTCGTACTGAAGTACGAGGTGATATGATCATACAATGACATAATAGGAACTGTTAATATATATATATATATATATATATATATATATATATATATATATATATAGCACATCATGACTGGTTCAAGACTCTTCATCCTTGTATTTAGCAAATACAATGACAATAATGTAAGTGACATTCGTCTGCGTTACCACCGCACATCCCGAGTGTTAATAATTCAATTACGGCTTCAATAATTAAAAATAATCAAAGCTGCACACACACAAGCTAATCAGTTTTATGTTTTGCGTTTTGTTTCCTGTACGACGTACAGTATAGTTATTATTCACAGACACAAATAAACAGTGTGTGTACCATTTGTTAGTCTGGATCTGTCGTCCGCATTGTGATCTTTTAACAGGCAGAGCATTTCCATCTGCCAGCCCCTTATGCAGGACAAGCAGACGCTAATGTGTGTGTGTGTGTGTGTGTGTGGATGCCCGCATGTTTGTGTACCAACCTGCCCTATTTGGAACCAGCGCTGAGCGCTGGAGATTTGCTGGCAACTGGAGTCTCTCCGTTGATCTGCAGCTCAGTGGCTTTCCAGGAGATGCCCCCATTAATGCATCATCAAGTCAACTATGCACAACGAGTCAACAGACTAGATAGTGGCTTACGTCAGGCTTTGCATTACTGGTCTATTCTTTCACATCGTGACCGCGCATAGATGGGCGGTGTACAAAGTACGCTGGGCGTAGTTTAAACACTAGGTGGAGCTACTGTCTTGAGTCAACGCAGAGGAAAGCTGTCACAGAATAAAAGTGTTCAAATGTGACCAGGCTGCACGGCGGTCGAGTGGTTAGCGCGCAGACTTCACAGTTAGGAGACCCAACTTCAATTCCACCCTCGGCCATCTCTGTGTGGAGTTTGCATGTTCTCCCCGTGCATGCGTGGGTTTTCTCCGGGTACTCCGGTTTCCTCCCACATTCCAAAAACATGCTAGGCTAATTTGAGACTCCAAATTGTCCATCGGTATGAATGTGAGTGTGAATGGTTGTTGGTAAAGTGACTATGGGGGTGTTATTTCAAATTTAGAGGGCTCTAATGCTTGAAATGTATTTGTAAGCCGGTTTTCTCCATTTTTTTAGTCAGGAACGGATATTTTCCCGTAAGTTATTTTGCTGATTACTAAACCTTCTTTTTTTCCTCCCACATTCCAAAAACATGCTAGGTTAATTGACGACTCCAAATTTTCCATAGGTATGAATGTGAGTGTGAATGGTTGTTTGTCTATATGTGCCCTGTGATTGGCTGGCCACCAGTCCAGGGTGTACCCCACCACCTCTCGCCTGAAGACAGCTGGGATAGGCTCCAGCACCTCCCGCGACCCTCGTGAGGATAAGCGGTAGAAAATGAATGAATGAATGAATATTGCCAAAAGGTAAATGTACAAAAAACACTGACATTATATATATATAATAATTTTAAAAATTACTTAAAATATAAATTTAGATGTATTTTGATTTCTATTACTTTACATATTTTTATTACATTTTTTAAATATGAAAAATTATTTTATTACTAGGCTGCACGGTGGCCGAGTGGTTGTTTGTATAGTATATGTGCCCTGTGATTGGCTGGCCACCAGTCCAAGGTGTACCCCCACCGCCTGAAGACAGCTGGGATAGGCTCCAGCACCTCCCGCGACCCTCATGAGGATGAGCGGTAGAAAATTAATGAATGAAATGTGACTTTATTACTTTTTCAGTACTTTTTATACGTATATACTGTGTATTACTTAGATGTCACAGGGCTGAAGTAGGCCTTCGGTGACCTACTCTTCCTTGCTTGGAGCATTCTAGCCCTTTCTCCCATTATGTGAATTTAAACAAGCGCCTACAGCACATAACAGTGGTAAAAGTTTGCGTGTGGCATTATAGAAGGTGAAAACAAAAGGAGCCACCCACCTTGAACTAGCAGCCGTGTGGTGTGAATGGCCTCTCCTTGGGGGCTAAAGGCTCGACATGTATAGGCACCACGATCCTCTCGGGTGATGGATAGCACCGTCAAACTCCCATCAAATACCTGAACATACAAATGTGAAGCTGTTACCAGGCGATGCAGTTACTTGAGAAGCTAATTTTATTTTTTATTTTTTATGGTGTATGAATGCAACATGAGCCACATAGTGAGTGTATGGTTTCCTTGCGTTGTTAACTCTTTTTAATTCCATACCCAAAGTAAATGTAGGGCTGACCTTGAACCACCTTGAAAAAGATTTTCCTCCACTTATCCTGGTCCGGGTCGCGGGGGCAGCAGTCTCAGTAGGGAAGCCCAGACTTACCAGCCCCCAGCCACCTCCTCCAGCTCCACCGGGAGGACACCAAGGCATTCCCAGGCCAGCTGTGAGATATAATCCCTCCAGCGTGTCCTCAGTCTGCCTCGGGGCATTTTCCCGACTGGGCATGCCCGGGACACCTCACCAGGGAGGCGTCCAGGAGGCATCCGGACTAAATGCCTAAGCCACCTCAACTGGGTGCATGGGAGTTTGCCCAACCAGTCTACATGTGCTTTGTGGACTTGGAAAAGGCATTTGACCGTGTCCCTTGCGGCGTCCTCTGGGGGGGTGCTCCGGGAGTACGGGATTGGTGGCGCGCTACTACGTGCCATCCGATTCTTATACAAACGGGGCAGGAGCCTGGTTCGCATTGCCAGTAGCAAGTCAAGCCTGTTTCCGGTGAACGTTGGCCTCCGCCAAGGCCTGCCCTTGTTGAGGGAGTCCGGTTCGGGGGGGGGGGCTTAGAATCTCATCTCTGCTATTCGCAGATGATGTGGTTCTTATGGCGTCTTCGGGCTGTGACCTTCAGCGTTTACTGAGACGGTTTGGCATCTGGGATGAGACTCAGTACCTCAGAATCAGACGCCATGGTTCTCAGTCGGAAAAGGGTGGCATGCTCCCTCTGGGTTGGGAATGAGGTACTGCGCCCAAGTATCTCGGGGTCTTGTTGGGAGTGTGAGGTTGACAGACGGATCGGCGCAGCCGCGGCAGTAATGCGGTCGCTGTACCGGACCGTCGTGGTGAAAAGAGAGCTGAGCTGGAAGGCGGCCCGCGCAAGTTTGATATGGATGCTGTATGGTATCATGTACCCAGAAAAAATTATTACGTTTGATTAATGTTCATGTTAAAGGTTAAATAACTGTTAATAGTTATCCTCCCGATCCGTGTGGAAGTGGTAAGTTTTTGGCTATTTAAGTTTAAAGGAAATAACTTGAAGGCTACCGTTTAGGTCGCTAGCTCTCTAGTTTGCGAGTTAGCATGTGTCTCAAGACCCTGCAGTTACGCAATATGTTGTAAATAAAAAGAATATAAATGTGACTATAGTCGTGTTTTGTCATGTCTACAGGGCTCTAATAACGCTTTGTTCATTTTAATCTGAAAAAAATAATTTGTCTACCCACCAACTATATGTGGTTTCTTAAGTTTTTATTATTTGCCGTTTTATTATTGTTATTATATTTATTTATTTATTACTGATTGATTTTCTTTATTCTTGGTTTATTTATTTTTCATCTTATTTTGTGCAGAAAAATAAAAAGTAAGATATTGGAGAACACTGTGATTGGCTGGCCACCAGTCCAGGGTGTACCCCGTCTCTCGCCCAAAGACAGCTGGGATAGGCTCCAGCACTCCCCGCGACCCTCGTGAGGAAAACCTGATGCGGCCCAGTCTCGCCCAGACCCTAGCTCCAGTGGCCCCCAAGTAAATTGAGTTTGAGACCCCTGCCCGAAGAGATAGGGTGAGGAGGAGAGGGGCTCAGAGTAGAGCCGTTTCTCCTTCACATCGAGAAGAACATAGTGACTGACGTAGTTTAATAACTGATTAATCAGTCAATTAATTTGTCGATTCATCTGATTTTTTTTTTTTTTTTTTTTTTTTTTACTTGTGTCCAATTTGTTGAGAAACAGAGGTAACGGATTCAGTATTTCTACCTTGTACTTGGCACTGGTGACCATGAGATTGCCTTCCCGCAGCCAGCTGACCGAGGGTTTGGGGTTGCCAAAGGCCATGCAGGTCAAAGTGATGCTCCCGGCCTCCTTGGCCTCAACGTACTGAGGTGGCGTGTCTGTGAATGTGGGAGGCGCTGAGGGACAAAGCAAACGGAAGATCATATTGTGGGTTTCTATCCTTTTCATAACAGAAGAAGAAACATACCAGACCAGTATCATTTATGTGAAAAAAAAAACATTAAAAATATGTATGAAAAACAAAAATACTCCAGAGCGCCATCACAAAACAGCAAGGGCCACCATGAAAAATTCAAGGGTAGAAGGGCTACTTTGATATTTTGTGGAGCAAACACATGAGTACCTCTGTTTGTGTCAAAACAAATAAATATTCATAACCTTTTAATCATTAATATTCATATCAATCACAGCAATTAATCAAGGAGAGCTTTCTCGTGCAAATAACCCGTTCCCGATTAAGTTCCCGATAAGACCTGCCATGCGTGCACGCAAAACTGATCTGTTTACAGCGTGCATGCTGTACAAAGGCACGTCACCATTTTTATTTTCTTCTGTTAAAATGAAATCCATAAATAATTCATGAGCCATTCCAAATGTGCACCCCTAACTTTTTATGCAGATCAGATGAGCTACCTCAGATGGGCACAACTGGCCCTGGGAAAATCCACCAATGTTTTATGCAGACACGTGACAATTCAGCAAATAAACAAACTCTTTACCCTCATCAAGGATACGAGTTCTTTACAAACTTAAATTAAATTAAAATAAATAAAAAATAAATGGCTTAGAATTTTGGAGGTCTGCAGAGTGTCATTACCCAGCAACAAGTCACCATGCACTTCAATTGCTTTATTAACAGGCAGGGAAGACGTACCCCTGTATGCAGCCATCATTCACACAGGAGATGCTGCCGGCCACTCTCTACACTGCTAACATGCTGCTGGCACTCAGCTAACAGTCAACTCTGGGCCAGCTGACTTCTTAAAGGCACACGCAAGTCACAGATATTGGATTGGACCTCAGATCACGTCTTCTGAATGCCTTTTACTGGATTTCTATTTTGGCTCATTTTGGCATTGTTATGCTTGAATATATTAATATTGCATAATATTGCATTACTATATTATCAATATATTAATAGTTAATGTTAATATCAATATGTTAATATTAATGTTAATTAATATTTTATTAATATATTATTGTAATAATTTTTATTTGCAAATAAAAGCCAATATTCAACCACAAAACAGTGATAATTTATTAATTGATTATAGATCAAGATTAATAATAACTGCAATGTAGCAAGGGATGACTTTACCGGCAAATGTAATTGATATTAATATTTATTAATATAAATTGCATTTGCCGGTAAAGACATCCGTCACTGTTTTGTGGTTGAATATTGACTTTTATTTGCAAATATATATATTATTTATATATATATTTGCAAATAAAAGTCAATATTCAACCACAAAACAGGTTGAATATTGTTGTTGAATATTGTTGAATACTCTTGGTTGAATATTGCCTTTTATTTGCAAATTAATATAATATTAATATATATTAATATTTTATTGTAATAATGGTTGTTTGTCTATATGTGCCCTGTGATTGGCTGCCCACCAGTCCAGGGTGTACCCCGCCTCTCGCCCGAAGACTGCTGGGATAGGCTCCAGCACCGCCGCGACCCTCTTGAGGATAAGCGGTAGAAAATGAATGAATTGATTAATTTTGATTTGCTAATAAAAGACAACATTGAACCACAAAACGGTGATAATTTATTAATTAATGATTATAGATCAAGATTAATAATAGAGTCATGTTCAAACTGCAATGCAACGAGGGATGACTTTACCGGCAAATGCAAAGGACGCCACATTGGGTGTCCCTTACGCTGGGCAAACCCGTCTCAAATCCTCACAAATGATATCACTGTCAGAGATTCAATACTGATTTTGTTCCGTTATAATTCCGATTTTAACATCCTAATTCTAATCATCTTAGTAGCGATTCTGATCTCCTTACATGTGTAATCCAGTCGCATCTCAATTGCAAATACTGAATTTCATCTGCAAATATAAACCAAGCCATCGTCCGTTTATACGGAAAAACCTGAACATAAGCCAATTAAATATGCTTTACTGCCATCCTCACAAAAACAGTCTCTGAAAAACTATCATCCTAACCATCATTTGGGAAAAAAAGACAATTCCAAATTATGGAAGGCTGGACTACTGCATGTGGAAGAGGACAGCTCAAGTTAAAGGGCTAAAATACCTCAAGACGAAAGAGAGAGAGAGAGAGAACGACAAGGTGTGTGATGAAGGAATCACAAGTCTGTTCAATTCTGATGCTGAAGAACAGGACCTTAGTGGTTTCAGTTCCCAGGAGAAGGATAACAACAATTTGGAAAGTATGTATTTGATTGGTTGATTTTTTGTTAGCTTACCCCCTTTCAAAGATATGAACAGTCCAGATTGAGAAAGATTCGGTCATTTAGGTGTCAAACTTCAGACGTGTCTGTTACCGTACGTCCACAGGAGTGAAACCGAATTGCGGCGCGACTGCAGGCAGGAAGTGCAGGAAAGCGTTCTCTTTTGCATTCCACCATCTTTATGCATCTCACCGGAATCTATATGCACCACTTCCTTCAAGAATGGCAGTCAAGCTGACAGCTAAAGTGTGCAGAGTAATCACCCACGACCACTGATGTTTGACAATGATAGAAGAGGCTAGACTGCAAATGGTGAACTATAAATAGAAACAGTGCTGAAGCAGCAGCCTAATCCTGGATGGCTGGGCAGAAGGTACCACCCAATTAAGATTAAAACAAAAATATATCCAGGTGTACTACCTTATATAACTCTTGTGTGTATAAAGATGGCTGTAGTATCATGAGGTATCAACCTTACGTGATACAGCAGTTACTTCTCAAAAAAAGTAACTGAGTTACTCAACTACAAAAGTAACTAGTTACCAGCAGTTCGTCTACATGAAAGACAAAGAATAAACAAGTGGTTCTTACCATTGACAGTCAGATGCACCCAGCTGCCATTGTGGAAAGTGTCATACTGTTGCTCCAGCATCAGCACCTTGCACTCATACCAGCCTTGGTCATCTGAACGGACGTTTTCTATCCGCAGGGAGGACTTGCCGTATAGACTGGCCCGGCCTAGAAAGGGGGAGGGGGGGTAGGGAGACAGAACTTAGCAGAATCGTTTTTGTCAAAAATCACCGCCCTCAAACATTTTTGGGTGCTTATGGGGCCCCTGTTGAGTGTGTGTGAGTTTTTTTTTTTTTTTTAACCAGAAAAGTGCATTAAAAGCAAGTTGAAAAAAAGTGAAAAAAACGACATACGTTTTTTGTCAAAAATCACCACCCTCAAGCTTTTTGGGTGCTTCTGGGGCCCCTGTTGAGTGTGTGTGAGGTTTCCCCTGTTTTTTTTTTTTTAACCAGAAAAGTGCATTAGAAGCAAGTTGAAAAAAAGTGAAAAAAACGACATACTAACCCCTTACGTTTTTTGTCAAAAATCACCGCCTTCAAACACTGGCATTTTATGCCCTTTTTGGGTGCTTCTGGGGCCCCTGTTGAGTGTGTGTGAGGTTTCCCCTGTTTGTTTGTTGTTGTTGTTTCCCAGAAAAGTGCATTAGAAGCAAGTTGAAAAAAAAACTGGAAAAAAAACGACATACTAACCCCTTACGTTTTTTGTCAAAAATCACCGTCCTCAAACATTGGCATCTTATGCCCTTTTTGGGTGCTTCTGGGGCCCCTGTTGAGTGTGTGTGATGTCCCCCCTGTTTTTTGACCAGAAAAGTGCATTAGAAGCAAGTTGAAAAAAGTGGAAAAAAAACGACATAACCCCCCTTACGTTTTTTTTTGTCAAAAATCACTGCCCTCAAACATTAGCATTTTATGCCGTTTTTGGGTGCTTCTGGGGCCCCTGTTGAATTATGTGATGTTCCCCTGTTTTTTTGACCAGAAAAGTGCATTAGAAGCAAGTTGGAAAATTGACAAATTTGGTCCGTGGTTCCTTGGAGATTTTCCATTTTGAAACAACAAAATGCCGAAAAAGCGAAGTGCTGTGAATACTTTCCGGAATGACTGTAGGTGTAGCATTCTGTTCAATCTATTTCTAAGCTGCATTAGAGCAACTACTACTTGCCGGTATAACATCAAGTGCACCATCAAGCATAGGTTTCAATATACATACATTGAAAGCCGTCAGCCTCTGTGGCGCTGAGAGGTTCTCCTCTCCGTGAGTACAGCACTCTATTTTTGAAACACACTGAGGCAAGGACAGGTCATTACTTCCTGTGTGAAGCAGGAAGTGGCCAACATCGGACAACTGACAGCCCGTGGCGTTACTAGATGTTCCGATCCAACAGATATCAACTTTTGAGTGGCTGGGTGGGTGCAGGGGTCAGTGGAAAATGCATTTGGTTCCAGTGAAGCTGGTAACTGGATGGTAGCAGATGGTGTTTGGCAATAAGGGTTAAACAAAGGATTTCAGGGAGTGTAGGGCAGCTGAAAAAAACCTCAGCATTATCAAAGGCAAGCTAGCCCCGATTAATCCCCTTACTCCCCTCAATCCTCTCTACTTTGTGACTGTTCCTGACTAATTGTGTACGCTTTTCTATATCCTCTCTGAATGACACCAGCGGGAAGAGAAATCTGCACTGCATGATACTATTATTAGAGCAATTGTGTACAAAGATAGAAGACAACTTTGACCTTCACTAAATGGAGATGCAGATTCTCATCCCAGAAGTTTAACACAAGAGTAAATGCTAAAGGTCACAGCTTGATGATGATGATGATGATGATGCCATCAGGACCGCATCATTTGGAAATAACGCAACAAAAGTGAACACCTATAAATTCTGTCCATAAAAATAAAAAACGGCTGCACGCGGGTCAAGTGGTTAGCGCGCAGACCTCACAGCAAGGAGACCTGAGTTCAATCCCACCCTCGGCTATCTCTGTGTGGAGTTTGCATGTTCTCCCCGTGCATGCGTGGGTTTTCTCCGGGTCCTCCGGTTTCCTCCCACATTCCAAAAACATGCTAGGTTAATTGGCGACTCCAAATTGTCCATAGGTATGAATGTGAGTGTGAATGGTTGTTTGTCTATATGTGCCCTGTGATTGGCTGGCCACCAGTCCAGGGTGTTCCCCGCCTCTCCCCCGAAGACAGCACCCCCCGCAATCCTCGTGAGGATAAGCGGTAGAAAATGAATGAATTAATGAATATTGCCAAAAATAAATGTACAAAAAAACACTGACATTACATACAGTGAAGAAAATAAGTATTTGAACACCCTGCTATTTTGCTATTTCTCCCACTTAGAAATCATGGAGGGGTCTGAAATTTTCATCGTAGGTGCATGTCCACTGTGAGAGAGATAAACTAAAAAGAAAAATCCAGAAATCACAATGCATGATTTTTTAACAATTTATTTGTGTGATACAGCTGCAAATAAGTATTTGAACACCTGAGAAAATGAATGTTAATATTTGGTACAGTAGCCTTTGTTTGCTATTACAGAGGTCAAACGTTTCCTGTAGTTTTTCACCAGGTTTGCACACACTGCAGGAGGGATCTTGGCCCACTCCTCCACACAGATCTTCTCTAGATCAGTCAGGTTTCTGGGCTGTCGCTGAGAAACACGGAGTTTGAGCTCCCTCCAAAGATTTTCGATTGGGTTCAGGTCTGGAGACTGGCTGGGCCATGCTAGAACCTTGATATGCTTCTTACGGAGCCACTCCTTGGTTTTCCTGGCTGTGTGCTTCGGGTCGTTGTCGTGTTGGAAGACCCAGCCACGACCCATCTTCAATGCTCTGACAGAGGGAAGGAGGTTGTTCCCCAAAATCTCACAATACACGGCCCCAGTCATCCTCTCTTTAATGCAGTGCACTCGTCCTGTCCCATGTGCAGAAAAACACCCCCAAAGCATGATGCTACCACCCCCATGCTTCACAGTAGGGATGGTGTTCTTCGGATTGTACTCTTCATTCTTCTTCCTCCAAACACGCTTATTGGAATTATGACCAAAAAGTTCTATTTTGGTCTCATCTGACCATAAAACTTTCTCCCATGACTCCTCTGTATCATCCAAATGGTCATATGCAAACTTAAGACGGGCCTTGACATGTGCTGGTTTAAGCAGGGGAACCTTTCGTGCCATGCATGATTTCACATCATGACGTCTTAGTGTATTACCTACAGTAACCTTGGAAACGGTGGTCCCAGCTCTTTTCAGGTCATTGACCAAGTCCTGTCGTGTAGTTCTGGGCTGATTCCTCACCTTTCTTAGAATCATTGAGACCCCACGAGGTGATATCTTGCATGGGGCTCCACTCCGATTGAGATTGACCGTCATGTTTAGCTTCTTCCATTTTCTAATGATAGCTCCAACAGTGGACCTTTTTTCACCAAGCTGCTTGGTAATTGCTCCGTAGCCCTTTCCAGCCTTGTGGAGGTGTACAATTTTGTCTCTGGTGTCTTTGGACAGCTCTTTGGTCTTCGCCATGTTACAAGTTAAAGTCTTACTGATTGTATGGGGTGGACAGGTGTCTTTATGCAGCTAACGACCTCAAACAGGTGCATCTGATTCAGGATGATACATGGAGTGCAGGTGGACTTCTAATGGGCAGACTAACAGGTCTTTCAGGGTCAGAATTCTAGATGATACACAGGTGTTCAAATACTTATTTGCAGCTGTATCACACAAATAAATTGTTAAAAAATCATGCATTGTGATTTCTGGATTTTTCTTTTTAGTTTATCTCTCTCACAGTGGACATGCACCTACGATGAAAATTTCAGACCCCTCCATGATTTCTAAGTGGGAGAAATAGCAAAATAGCAGGGTGTTCAAATACTTATTTTCTTCACTGTATATAATAATTTTAAAAATTACTTAAAATATTAATTAAGATGTATTTTGATTTCTACTAGTTTACATATTTTTATTACATTTTTTAAATATGAAAAATAATTTTATTACTGGGATGCATGGCGGTCTAGTGGTTAGCGCACAGACCTCACAGCTAGGAGACTGGGTTCAATTCCACCCTCGGCCATCTCTGTGTGGAGTTTGCATGTTCTCCCCGTGCATGCGTGGGTTTTCTCCGGGTACTCCGGTTTCCTCCCACATTCCAAAAACATGCTAGGTTAATTAGCGACTCCAAATTGTCCATAGGTATGAATGTGAGTGTGAATGGTTGTTTGTCTATATGTGCCCTGTGATTGGCTGGCCACCAGTTCAGGGTGTACCCCACCCCCTCTCGCCCGAAGACAGCTGGGATAGGCTCCAGCACCCCCCGCAACCCTCGTGAGGATAAGCGGTAGAAAATCAATGAATGAATTAATGAATATTGCCAAAAATAAATGTACAAAAAAACACCGACATTACATATAATAATTTTAAAAATTACTTAAAATATTAATTTAGATGTATTTCGATTTCTATTAGTTTACATATTTTTATTACATTTTTTAAATATGAAAAATATTTTTTTGAATGAATCAATGTATATAAATCAAACTCCCCCACAGGACAGTACCATCCACGTCTGCCCTCTACTGTGACACAAGGAACATAGATGTAAACCTTTTTTTTAGCAAGTCTCCAAAGCTCAGGGTTTAAGAGGTTAAAAAATTGAGCTGTTCCGCCAATCATATATTATTCAGGCCAGCATGTTTCCTGCAGTGAGCACAGGGCTGTCAAAAAGCACCGCTGTACTCCTCATGATTGGTGCTAACTGCAATATGATGGAAGGAGTCACCTGGGTCCGGAGGATTCTGGTGCTGTCAGAGCTGTCCAAGCTGACCAAGTACGGTGGATTCGAGCATTTTCGCAATTCAACTTTGTGGATTTAAAATTTAATTATTTTTTTAATTTGTATTATTTATTCATTTCGAGCATGCATGTCTTCGAACCCAGGTCTTCACAATCTCCTGTGGCCAACATGTGTCCCAACTAAGGAGTGTGAGCCAACTCCGTCTGTATTTTTTAGTTTTGAACTGCAAGCTAAAATTTGGGTTATGAGCTGCTAGCTACCGGCAGGCATAGGCAAGGACGAGGGCGTGTTTCAATGTAATAGCATATTGCATCGTTTGTACGCTGTATCGAACCATTCCATTTTTAAAATACTTTTTTTTTTTTTTTTTTTTTTTTTAAATCGGATCTTAACCTGTAAATATGCGTATCGAATCGTTTACCACAAAGATTTACATCCCTACTTATTATAGATAAGAATGGCTTTCTATCTGCAATTAATTATAGTTAAATATTGTAATTAATTGACTGCACTATTATTCATAAATTATTACCAACTTGGGGTGAATGAGATGTGTTTTCTGCAAAACAAAAAAATATATTTTCAGGGGAAAAAAATAAATAAATAATAAATGAGTAATTTTATATACAATAAGTAATTTTAATAATATATTAATAATAAAATAAAGTGAATTAAAAAAAATCGTGAATACACAAAAATACAATATAATGTATAACTGTAAATCACATACATTAAAAAAACCAAAACAAACATCTTACCAGCATACTCCGGGTCCACATGAGGAGGGTAAAAACGAAAGTTGATGAAGAAGGGGATTGGCATTCCATACTTGAACCACTCCACCACGTAGGGCTGGCCGTTCAAGGGATGGGACACATCGCATCCCAGGATGACGTTCTCTCCCGCACGCGCCGTCACAAACTGGGGTTCCTCTCGCACTCCGTGGGCACCTGGGGCAACAGCAAGGACAGCTCTTGGTCTGCATGTACGCAAAGAGGTATTCCACATTTAGCATGTGTGTTTGTCAGGGATGGGGGAGGGGGGTGCATGGATACGTGTATTGCAACTACTCCTCCACAGTTGCATCTCACAAACTTTTGTGTTTTGACAAAGAAGTCAGCACCTGAAAAAGCGTGCAAACATAGGAAGGAATGTTTGGTTCTGATAAGAAAAACATATGCAAAGCTTTGACTTCTGACAGGACTGCACAGAAAAAGGGGGGGTGTGATAAATCCAGCAAGAAGCCAAGCTGAGGGCTGGAGGCGTGGAGAGAAGAGGATTAGCAGCACTTGAATGTGATTTATCGAGATGGGATCTTGTCATCTTTATCGTTCTTTCATCTTGCTGGCATGAATGAGCCAAGCGTGGAATACGACGACCAAGATTCATGGATATCCTTCATCGTATTCCAAATGATTCAAAAGTGTTTTTTGAGGAAATCCCAATCAGACTTCGTGTCTAGTGAGGTCAATGTCGGGATATTTAGTTGCTAGCTTGTAGCTCGGGGGTGTCCATGTTTAGAAGGCGTGCGCTAACACAGCTAACGCTGCACAAAACTTTATGTTCTATTGTTATTCATTAATTTTCTACTGCTTATTCTCACGAGGGTCACAGGGGTGCTGGAGCCTATCCCAGCTGTCTTCGGGCGAGAGGCGGGGTGGCCAGCCAATCACAGGGCACATATAGACAAACAACCATTCACACTCACATTCATACCTATGGACAATTTGGAGTCGCCAATTAACCAGTGGCTAATAGTCTAAAAATAAAGAATTCATTTCAAGAAATGCTGCAAATGTTTGACAGACAGTATGAATGGCCTGCAAGAAAATACATGTCACAAACGGCAATTCCACAACTTCACAGAGTGAACAATGATATATCCTTTACTATATCATGATATGGTATCATAATTTTTGGACTATTAATATTAATATATTTTGTGTCAGTATTCAACCACAAACAGTAATTCATTCATTCATTTTCTACCGCTTATCCTCACGAGGGTCACAGCGGTGCTGGAGCCTATCCCAGCTGTCTTCGGGGGAGAGGCGGGGTACACCCTGGACTGGTGGCCAGCCAATCACAGGGCACATATAGACAAACAACCATTCACACTCACATTCATACCTATGGACAATTTGGAGTCGCCAATTAACCTAGCATGTTTTTGGAATGTGGGAGGAAACCGGAGTACCCGGAGAAAACCCACGCATGCACGGGGAGAACATGCAAACTCCACACAGAGATGGATGGCCGAGGGTGG
Source organism: Doryrhamphus excisus (assembly GCF_037039965.1). Classification (NCBI taxonomy): domain Eukaryota; kingdom Metazoa; phylum Chordata; class Actinopteri; order Syngnathiformes; family Syngnathidae; genus Doryrhamphus; species Doryrhamphus excisus. The sequence continues at coordinate 6,831,841 of NC_136377.1, read as the reverse complement.
AATTGAACTCGGGTTCTTCTATTGTTAAATAAGCTTAAAATATGAGGTAATGTCACACGTTATGACGCATCCTAAAAAGCACTGTTGTACACATCCACACACAAACACTCATTCCCTCCCGTGGGAAACACAGTGAATCACCATGACTTAGGACTGCACGATTCTGGGAAAAACGTGAATCAGGAGAATTGATACCGAGATTTTTTTTTTTTTTTTTTTTAAATCATCATCACACTCATACGCACAGGCTTTAAATTCCTGACTCAAAGTGTGATCTTTCATGCTAGCCAAAAGAATCCCATAATAACTGGGAGCTTTTCCCAGGGGTAAACAACACAAAACACACACACACAAACCATCCCCAGCTTTACTATGTGTCGATTGGCTGCCGGTGACATCATCTGAGATTACACACAAACCGGGTCCCTCGGCGCTATGACTTTACTGTTGATGATGAAACAAGGAAGGGAGGGAGAAGAAGCAGAGAATGTGAAACAGCTGATCTTCCTCTCAACCCAAATAAGGAATGAGGAACCAGAAATGCATTACTGTAGACAACCACAGTAGCCACGTTTACATGGACCCAAATATTCCAATTGCATTCGGTTTATTTGCTCGGAACGGAAAGAATGTAACCTTTGTATACACCTCATTCCGAAAGAAAAGTGCCAATCCGAATGAATATATAATCAGATTCCCGGGGGAGGAATATTCCTTTCCCCAATCCGATTGAGGTATCTTGTACCCGCTCAAACGGAAAGTTCTTTTTCGTGGTGTTTTTCTTCTTCTGTTGTTTATTGGCGGTTAGCAAGCAGCTTTCGTGTGCATTACCGCCACTATTGGAACAGAATCTAAACCCTTCTATACCTTATTCACAAGTCCAGTTTTTATTAAAAAATAAAATACATATCTATATAAAACATGTCCTGAATTTAATGATAAAATATTAGCAAGATTGAATTTGATCTTTTCCTCTTTAAATTTATCCCGGGTGTGTTCTTTCAGCGCATAGTCAGATATGAGGTTCTTCGGTTTTAAAAATGGAGGCGTGCAATGGAAAGTTTGTTTTTGATCCAAACTAAATTTCAAGACCGGACAAACAAAAAACTCGAGTTAACTCTGAATTATTCCAACAAGTGAAAGAAAAACTCGGGGAAGTCGGTATCACGTGATGTTGATGTTTACGTTTTACTGCGCATGCCCCATTGACTATTCTGGTTGATTGTAGCGGCGCATGTAGACAAGAGATTGGAATATTCCTTTCCATGGATACCATTGTTTTCGGAAAAGTCATTCGGAAAGAGAAAAACTCCTCATGTAAACATGGCTAATGTATCCCGATGGGAACCCTCCAATTTAGGGATAATGGTGTGATATGTATGTCACATATGTGATATGTAATACTGCAACCTTTTGTCATTACTGACGCAATTTGTAGTGAAATTCTTGAATACCACATTCTGTAACAACTTGTTACATATTTTTAAAAAGTGCTCAATAATGTTATTGTTACTTGCAATGTATAAATCTATGAGCTACTTAAAGAAAACTGGCCTATGACCATCAGTATAGTATCAGTATCAGTGTAGAATCAAATCATCTTCTGTGGTATTTTAGTATGTTAAATTGTACTGCAGTTTATGGCCTCAGATATGTCAGTGAGGCTTAAAACACTAATGCTGCACCAAAGAGTGTGAGGCTTGACCTAATTCCACCCTCTTGCGCCGAAGAAAGTAGTCTTCATCATTTGGATTTCAAAGGACTTTTCCCCGAGAGAGGTAGTGTCCAATCCCTGATGTTATATGTGGATTCATCTTATTATTATTTTTTTTTTATAAAAAGATTTTTTTCAATCTCAAAAACAAAAATCTCACGCCACCGGTGAGCATCACCATGAGATTCTGCATTATGACATAATATGGTAATGGTTTTATTTCAGTAGAACATGCATCAGATTGCAATTGAATGCATCACATAATCAGTTCACAGTTCCACATGTCCAAAAGGAGTAGGAAGAAGCAAAGCTTATTAAATCCTACCCCTCCATCTGGTACTTTTACAATCAGTAACTGTTACATTTGTTCACTTCCTGCTTTCCTAATATAATTTAAGTTTTTATTATTATTATTTTTAGGCTGCACGTTGGTCGAGTGGTTAGCACGCAAACCTCACACCTCAGAGACCAGGGTTCAATTCCACCCTCGGCCATCTCTGTGTGGAGTTTGCGTGTTCTCCCCGTGCATGCATGGGTTTTCTCCGGGTACAAAAACATGCTAGGTTAATTAGAGACTCCAAATTGTCCATAGGTATGAATGTGAGTGTGAATGGTTGTTTGTCTATATGTGCCCTGTGATTGGCTGGCCACCAGTCCAGGGTGTACCCCACCGCCTCTCGCCCGAAGACAGCTGGGATAGGCTCCAGCACCCCCTGTGACCCTCGTGAGGATAAGTGGTAGAAAATGAATGAATGAATTATTGTTTTGTGGTTGAATACGGCCACAAAATATATTAATATTAATAGTCAAAAAATTATCATACCATATCATGATATAGTAAAGGAAATATTAATAATATCTTCGTTCACTCTGTGAAGTTGTGGCATTACCGTTTGTGAAATGTATTTTCTTGCAGGCTATTCATACTGTCTGTCAAACATTTGCAGCATTTCTTGAAATGAATTCTTTATTTTTAGACTATTAGCCATTCGCCCGATGACAGCTGTGATAGGCTCCAGCACCCCCTGCCACCCTTGTGAGGAAAAAGCGGTAGAAATTAATTATTAAATTAATAATAATTAATAATTATTTTTTTATTATTTTATTACTTTTAATAAATATTTAATATGGAATATTTTTAACATATTAAAAATAATATTAAATAATATATTTGAAAAAAATATTTTATTACCACGGTTTGGTGGTTAAAAGCTCTAAAATGTGTTATGCTAAATGCAATAAATGCTCAAAACGGTCACAACATAAGTAAATAACAAGCAAACGTTTTCCGCAACAAAATGAAAAATATTTTCTTGGTATTTATTGTTTTAACTTGCATGCAACTGTATGTCAGGGTCAAAAGGTCACGGCTGGATATGAGTGAGATCCTGGTAAAATTGTACGGCTACCTGAGGGGAGGTGTGTGTGTGTGTGTGTGTGTGTGTGTGTGTGTGTGTGTGTGTGTGGGTAGAGGGTAACAAGTGTGTTCGGAAGCAGATGGTTGCTGTTGAGTACGCCCCTCAGCCTCCATCAAAATCACCCAGCATATTTATTTTTTTTTAGCCATTTGTAACCTGAGGGTGAACGAGTTCACCCAAGTGAGCAGAAAGTGAAGGAGAGGGCGTGGAGATACTGAGTCAGACGGCAAGATGTGACGCTGCCAGTGAGGCAGGCAGGCAGTCTGGCTCCAATCCAGGGTTATCACTAGCAAAAGAGGTGGTATTTGCCAGCTGCCAGCTTGACACATTAGCACTCGGCCGGAGGGATGCTGCCGGCCTGGCTGCTGTCCTCATATCTGAGTGGACATGGTTGATGCCGCCTCGCCACAAGGCGCCACTGACATGTTAACTCCTTGTTGTTCCCGACCCCCTACGGTCTACTATCTTCATGACGAAAGCTTGGATTGGACTGATACACAATTCCAGGACACATTCACAACAGCAGGCTCGGTAAATTATAACGGTACACCGGTCGCAAACGTAAATACGGAAGCAACTCACGAGTGTGTCTCGATCTGCACAATGAATACAACAAGCTTCGTAATTTTGCCGATCTCGATATATTGACAGAGTATGCATGTGTGTTGGATGTCAAGAGGTTGACTCTGTGCATCTGTCTCAACACCTGGGCGTGTTGGTTCTATAGCAGAAGTGTTTCGGTAGACGGTTCTTTCTTGAATTTAATCACGTTTCTCACTATCTTTGTCAATGTTCTGGTAACTGGAATGTACTTAAAAAACACACAGAATACACTCACATAGCATAATCAGAGTTCCACATCGCGTACATATGGCTGAGCTTCTCATAGAAGACCTTCTTGATGCTCACATAGCACAATAATAGTTCCACATTGCGTACATATGACTGAGCTTCTCATAGAGGACCTTCTTGACGCTCACATAGCACAATAAGAGTTCCACATCGCGTACATGTGACTGAGCTTCTCATAGAGGACCTTCTTGACGCTCACATAGCACAATAAGAGTTCCACATCGCGTACATGTGACTGAGCTTCTCATAGAGGACCTTCTTGACGCTCACATAGCACAATAAGAGTTCCACATCGCGTACATGTGACTGAGCTTCTCATAGAGGACCTTCTTAACGTTCACATAGCACAATAAGAGTTCCACATCGCGTAAACATGACTGAGCTTCTCATAGAAGACCTTCTTGACCCTCACATAGCACAATCAGAGTTCCACATCGCGTACACATGACTGAGCTTCTCATAGAAGAGCTTCTTGACGCTCACATAGCACAATCAGAGTTCCACATCGCGTACACATGACTGAGCTTCTCATAGAAGACCTTCTTGACCCTCACATAGCACAATCAGAGTTCCACATCGCGTACACATGACTGAGCTTCTCATAGAAGAGCTTCTTGACGCTCACATAGCACAATCAGAGTTCCACATCGCGTACACATGACTGAGCTTCTCATAGAAGACCTTCTTGATGCTCACATAGCACAATAAGAGTTCCACATCGCATACACATGACTGAGCTTCTCATAGAGGACCTTCTTGATGCTCACATAGCACAATAAGAGTTCCACATCGCGTACATATGACTGAGCTTCTCATAGAAGACCTTGATGCTCACATAGCACAATCAGAGTTCCACATTGCATACATATGACTGAGCTTCTCATAGAAGACCTTCTCGACGCTCACATAGCACAATAAGAGTTCCACATCACAGAAACACACAGGGTGCTTAATGTTGCATCAGTGCGGGGCACGGTGCTACAGGGACATATGTGCATTCTATGAGCAAATAAACCACCCAAGAAGACCCACCATAGAAGACCTTCTTTACGCTCACATAGCACAATCGGAGTTCCACATCGCATACATGTGACTGACTTCTCATAGAAGACCTTCTTGACGTTCACATAGCACAATAATAGTTCCACATCGCGTACATATGACTGAGCTTCTCATAGAAGACCTTATTGATGCTCACATAGCACAATCAGAGTTCCACAAAATGTACATATGACTGAACTTCACGTAGAAGACGTTCTTGACACTCACATAGCACAATCGGAGTGCCACATTACATACATATGACTGCTAGAAAAATACTGGACACACTATAGATGCATTGTTCTCATGTTTCTGTAAAATAAATTCACAAATAGACATTATTGCACATTCTTGCCCCATGGAAGAGACGTTGGAAGACATTTATAAACAATGCCTTAAGTCCCCTTCTTTTTTGGCAAGAGGATCCTCTTTTGGGAAGACATTATATAACATTTACTGTGTAGTCTGACAAGCTCAGTAGCAAGCAACCAACAAAGTTGGTGTCAAAAGTTTAGCAGAGCACTGGAGACGGGAATGTTTTTTTTTTTAGGCGTTGCCAAACACTGCTCATCAAAGATTCTGAAGCATACACCTTGTCCCAATTTCCCACCAACATCTTCCCGCTCTGCTTTTGACTAATGTGAAGTATAGCATGAGGGAGAGAGGAAAGAAGTCGCAAGGAATATACAACTATGCAGAGTGTTTCCCTTATATTAGCAGATACTAACCATATCAATATTTCCCATAAGAAAACATGTAAATCAAATTAATCTGTTCCGGAAAACCCAAAATGTTAACACAAAAGACACTTTTATGGTTTTACCATTATACGTTTACATGCAGAAAACCATCCAAAATGTATAGAATAGAAATACATACAAATGATGAATGACATTACTTCTACCTTCATTGAAGACATTATTCTTGACATGACCCAAAAGACACGAAATCAACAACTTCCACTTCAACACCACCTTCCTGTTTTGTCGTGAGTTATTTCATAAATTCAATAGTGTTTCTCATCTCAATAATCCAAAACGGAGTCAAAAAAAAAAGTTGCAAGTGTCAGCATTTTGATTAAATCGCGACAAAACAGGAAGACGCTGTTGATCTCGCTGCCACATGGTGTCTTTGAGAATGGGCATATCATCTTAAATGAAGGTAAAAGTAACCTTGAAATAAATAATGAATAATAAATAATCATTTAGAATTGTTACATGCATGTAAAACTATAACATACACCAACCAGAAAATTAAAGTCAATCATAAAGCGAAATTTTGACATAAATTTTGACATAAACACGGTCATATATTTCATCTCATGGTCATATATTTCATGTCATATTTCATATTATCTTGCAAACTGTATTTGTATATAACTCTGGGTAAAATTGTTAATTTGTTAATACTTGGGTTGTTTATTTTTTATATTGTGTATTTTTGTACTGCTTAACTGATTCTGTTCTCTATCTTATCTTATCTAATCTTACCTTATAACACACCTGGTCAGCCAGAGAATAAGAAGACGTAGCAGGAGGGCAGTTGCTACATTTATCGAATAATCAGACCTCCGTAGACATCGTTTTACTCATCAAAGTAAAGAGACATTTGGTTTGATTCTGACACGACAGCATATATCGCTCTTCTCAACGAGCAGCGGGTACAGCGAAAAGCACTCACAGGCGGCCGAGAATTATTTGTGACATAAAAAAACAACAAAAGAAGCAAAAGAAATCAGTTCCTTTTTGTGTTCTCTGTGTTTTTTACTCGATTTTTTTTCCCTGAATGCATCATTGCTAACAGTGCAAACGCAACACCATTACATCATTATGATATTCGGACTCAAGCGAAGCAGTTTTCCATGTTGTTCACTTACAACTCTTTGTGCCTTTTAAACTTTTTCAGATTTGTGTTCCCTCAGTGGTCAGGTCACGGTCAACTGCTTGACTGAAAGATGCTCCCAGCAACATAACTGTATCTATATAATATAACAAAATCATATCTTCAGCATGTCATCAATCAGGATGAAATCATTCATCATTAAAAAAAGAAGTTGTGCTGTACAAGTATTGCTCTATCTGGCGGGCAAAGCTGGTAAGACTTGAATAATTATTTTTGCATACAGACATTCCCCCACCACTGCTTGCAGTAGTTCAGCCGAATCACCATTATCACCATTGCTGGGGGTTTTTTTTATTATTTTTTTTGCAGTCAGCAAACGCATCTTGCAGCAGCGAGCATCATTGAGTGAAGCAGCTGGTGTTAACTACACACAGGTGCGGTGATGAACAAACAACTTATGACCCTGAAACCGGAACGTTTTTAAACCCTACAAAACGACAATATCAGATTGTTACACGAGTAAATGTTTTAAAATGAAAGCAACGCTAAGGTTAAAGTTGAAAAGCTTGCTGTGCTTTGACTCACCTTGAGCGGCCGTTCCTCGGCTGCTGAAAACACTTGCTATCAAAGTGGCCACATACCAAATCATAGTACTATTCCCCACCGGAAGTTAACCTCATCGTAGCTCAAAGTGCCCCTTTCGGTGAAGCGTTCATCGTCGAGTGTTCCAGTGCGGATCGAAGGTGGATGGTATCCTTTTTTTTATTATTATTATTTCAAATCCAGCCCGAGACACTTCTCCATCAGAACGTTCCCTCTCTTCCCTTCTCCACCGCGGTACTCTCACATCCCGACACCGATCACCTGCGCCAATGGGACCACAGCAAACCGCTCTTGGAGACACACATACAAACCAAGCCGCCACGGACCCGCCTCTACTTTTATCTCATTGGTGAATCGTTAAGTATTCTTGTCACTGGTTGGTCACCTGTGATGGCAATCGCGGTGCCGGTATGATGCATTCAAATACCCTAGATTCACTCGGACTTTCTGAATTCCAACCTGAAGAAATTACGTCAACGACGAAAAAAAGCGAAACCAAGTGTTGTCATTTTACCCTGTAGGCATTTCCTGTCTCCAATGACGACCATTAACGGTGGTAGTCTATTGTAAAAGATGATTCTACTGCTTGAATAATGAAATTGTTATTGTTTTGCGAAGTACCACATATAAACACAAGGAGGGCAATTAGCAGGCCGGGGCAAGATTATCTCAGATTTCCTGGAGAGTGCTATTGCAGCACGACAGGAAGCAATTTCAAGGTGGGTTGGCTTGTGAGGCCCTAGGGGAGCTGCACTATCATCCTGCGCAATAATAATAATAAAAATAATAATTTAATAATAATAATATGATTCATGCAGTTTGATGCACTTAAAAAGCTGAGTCATTCACGAAATACTCACACGTCTAAATACGTAGACTTCAACTGACTCATTAGCCGTGTCGTGTCTTTCTTTTTAAACACTATTTTGTTTATTTAAAAAAAAAATCATGCTGTTTCGCGATTGAATACAGCCAATCATTACTAAAAAATATATTGAAGAAAACTGTTCATATTTTTTGCGTAAATTAAGCATTTGTAATCATCAAAATGGCTAAATGAGTCAATGTGTCTCCTTTAAACGGTCCCCCTACAATCTGTGTTAACTCGGAACCTTTAATTTACCATCCTATTGTAACGGACGCCATCTTTTTGTTTCGGTACTATTCTTTCTTGAATTTAATCGTGTTTCTCACCACCTTGATCAAAGTTCTGCGACTGGCAACGTAATAAAAAAAAAGCACACAGAACACTCGGAAGTACGCATGGGTTGATGTGCTACAGGAAGGAAGGTTGTCTGAATTGTATACAAGTCATACAATAAAGATGCTTGACGGATTACCTGGACTAAATCTGTCTATAGTCTCCCTGTAGTTTTCTACATTGGTCACTAGGTGGCAGTAATGTTACTGTGAACCAAACCAGACTTGATTCCCAGAACAGCAGACTTGAATTATCACCCGGTACTGAGTAGCACTGGGTAATGCAAGTGTAAAGGTGACTATAGGGGTGTTATTTCATGTCTATTGGGCTCTAATAATGCTAAAAAACGTATTTATTTATACAGCACCATATTGCGGCTCACTACAACTATGGTGCATTGAAGGACAGTTAAACAATGCGCCAAAGCTCCACTCGTGATGAAAAAAAACGTAGCTGAGTGAAGCTTAAAGATATAAACATGTAAAAACTGTGGCCTTCCTAACAGTCGTACATGTGTGCTGTACATTTGCAAAAGTTTGGATTTGGACAATTCTGCCGGTCCCTCCACTGTCCGTCCAATGTATCACTGAAGAAACGATGCATCAACCGCGCTGACTCACAGCCAGCATGAAACTTGTCTTCAACGTGTGGGCTCCAGCTATGAATAATCATGACTAATGTTACTGACCTTTCAGGTCCAGCCTACTCCATGCAGGGCGAGCTGGTCGTGGATCTTCCGGCCTTCTGACGTCACCTCTTCTGCAGCCTACAGGCACCTGATGCAACAAAATGGCCTGGCAAAAACCCCCCCAAACAAAACCAGCTGCTCCTGTATGGAACTACTTTGACCAACATTGTATTGGTTTTAATTAAGATAATATAATATTATATCAAATATATTGTTCTTCAGAAACTGATTTGTACTGTTTTTGAACCACTGCCATATATTTCTTCGTGGTACTGTAGCTTATATCACTTCAGTTAACAGTTACACTCTGTATAACTAGTTTTAGCACTAGTGTGTTGCAGAGATTCGTCGCTAGAGGGCGCTGTTGTAGCGCGTTTGTTGACAGATGAACCGTACTTGACACCATTAGCGTCATGTCGGCAAACACGTCACTTTTTGTTTAAATGAAGAATGAATACTTCACGCCGGACATGTACAATTAATTATTCCAATACTGGGTTTGAATTTAACCCACTTTCGGTGGGATTTTTATGGGTTGATTACTCATACAAACATGACTAGATCAAAAATGAGAAATATGACATTGTTGTGTTGTGAGTTTTGGAGTACACTTGCGAATTTATCAAATAATGTATCAAATGTCGAAGCTTCAAAGACATGTAAAGTATACAAAATGTTTACTTGCAACTGATACTCTTTTTTTGAGAGATTATGATTCATCTAGACGTGAAAGTATTGCTTTCATGTGTTTTGTAGGTGTTAAACTGCTCTGTGATGCGCAAACCTCGTGAACCTCACGTGGGGGTCATGTGGTTGGAATGTTACTGATCCAGGGCTGAGCGGAATGATCCAAATGTGGATGGCAACGATATCATGGCTAGTATCAGTATCAGAGCGATACCAGTGTGATGAGATCAGTTTGTTTTAACATGTATTTTTTTTGTTATTGTGTCTTGTAATATCTTTGTTTACACATTAAAATCCTTTAACTTAATAATGTAACTTACTATAACATATATAACAACATAAACATAACATTCTGTAACATAAGACAATATTCTTTAACATATTTGATAGCATTGTATCACATAACACCCCCTTTAACATAACATAAAATAATGGAACATTCTAGAACATAACATCCTCTAACATAATATACTAATAATTACAGTAGTTAATAAGGAACTACTGAGTAACTACTCTAAATTAATGTGTCTTAGTTCCTCAGTAACTACTCTACTCATTAGTTCCCCATTATTTCCTCAGTAACTACTCCACTCATTAGTTCTCCATTAATTCCCCAGTAACTACTCTAAATTGATGTGTCTTAGTTCCTCAGTAACTACTCTACTCATTAGTTCCCCATTATGTCCTCAGTAACTACTTACTCATTAGTTCCTCAGTAACTACTCTAAATTAATGGGCCTTAGTTCCTCAGTAACTACTCCACTCATTAGTTCCTCAGTAACTACTCTACTCATTAATTCCCGATTAGTTCCTCAGTAACTACTCTACTCATTAGTTCCCCATGAGTTCCTCAGTAACTACTCTAAATTAATGGGTCTTAGTTCCTCAGTAACTACTCCACTCATTAGTTCCTCAGTAACTACTCTACTCATTAATTCCCGATTAGTTCCTCAGTAACTACTCTACTCTTTAGTTCCCCATGAGTTCCTCAGTAACTACTCTAAATTAATGGGTCTTAGTTCCTCAGTCACTACTCCACTCATTAGTTCCTCAGTAACTACTCTACTCATTAGTTCCCCATTAGTTCCTCAGTAACTACTCTACTCATTAGTTCCCCAGTATCTACTCTAAATTAATGGGTCTTAGTTCTTCAGTAGCTACTCCACTCATTAGTTCCTCAATAACTACTCATTAGTTCATTATTAATTCCTCACTAACTACTCTAAATGAATGCCTTAGTTCCTCAGCAACTACTCTACTCATTAGTTCATCATTAATTCCTCAGTAACTACTCTAAATTCATGTGTCTTAGTTCCTCAGTAACTACTCCACTCAGTCACTCAGTAACTACTGTACTCATTAGTTCATCATTAATTAATCAGTAACAACTCTAAATTAAGGTGCCTTAGTTCCTCAATAACTACTCTACTAATTAGTTCCTCATTAGTTCATCAGTTGCTCAGCAACTACACATTAGTTGCTTGGTAACTACTCATTAGATGACGGGATTAGTCATTGTGGTGACATGTTACATGTTACTGTAGCATAGCCGTATTAGTCACCATGGGTTACATGTTACATATTACTGTAGTATAGCCAGATCAGTCACCATGGTTACATGTTACATGTAGTATAGCTGGATCAGTCACCGTGGTTACATTTTACATGTAGTATAGCCGTATCAGTCACTGTGGTTACATGTTAGATGTTACTGTAGTATAGCCGTATCAGTCACCGTGGTTATGTTACATGTTACATGTAGTATAGCTGGATCAGTCACCGTGGTTACATGTTAGATGTAGTATAGCCGTATCAGTCACCATGGTTACATGTTGCATGTAGTATAGCTGGATCAGTCACCGTGGTTACGTTAGATGTTACTGTAGTATAGCCAGATCAGTCACCGTGGTGACATGTTAGATGTAGTATAGCTGGATCAGTCACCGTGGTTACATGTTACATATAGTATAGCTGGATCAGTCACCGTGGTTACATGTTACATGTAGTATAGCCAGATCAGTCACCGTGGCTACATGTTAGATGTAGTATAGCCGTATCAGTCATCATGGTTACATGTTACATGTAGTATAGCCGTATCAGTCACCGTGGTTACATGTTAGATGTAGTATAGCCGTATCAGTCACCGTGGTTACATGTTAGATGTAGTATAGCTGGATCAGTCACCATGGTTACATGTTAGATGTTACTGTAGTATAGCCGTATCAGTCACCGTGGTTACATTTTACATGTAGTATAGCCGTATCAGTCACCATGGTTACATGTTACTGTAGTATAGCCGTATCAGTCACCATGGTTACATGTTACATGTAGTATAGCCGTATCAGTCACCATGGTTACATGTTACTGTAGTACAGCCGTATCAGTCATGGTCATGCCCCCGATTGACGACATGATCCACAGCCATTGCTCTGATTTCCTTTGTCACCCTTGGTTGTGGCTGTAGCTGTCTTGGTCCCTGGCCTTGTCCTCTACCAACCCCCTCCTCTGATGAGGCCCGTGTCCCGCTCTCTGTTGGGGCCTGCACCCCCCCCCCTCTTTGACGAGCCCCACGTGGCCACCTCCATGAAGGGGTCCTTGTCCTCTACCAAATTGTTTTCCCTCACCTCCGCGTCCTCTCATGGCTTGACCTCTCATCTGATCTGCCAGCGCCATGCTGTCGCTGTGTTGATGCGCCTTTTTATTTCCGCCGACAGCACCGTTACTAAGTCATTCATAGTATCATTAATACATTATTATTTCATTCTACATTATTAGACTCCTGTAGATTGGCATTATAGTGGCTGTGGGCAGGAAACAGGAAGTACAGGTACATGTGATCTATTGGTCGAACGGTAGAATTAAAGGCTGCCATCTGAGCATTTAGCAAAAGGAAAAGCTTGTTTGTTCTCTGAGGGTCAGAAGAGGAAAGAGCACCGTTGTGCTGTGTGGCATTCAGGCGGTGAGCGGCTGAAAACAGTGGATTAAGGGAAAGGTCACGGCCTCGCTGGCGGGATTTTTCTGAAAATACAGCCGTGCCGTGTTGTGCTGTAAGAATACAGATAGTGTGTGACACCGCGCTTTGTACAAACAGACTGCCTTCCCGGAAATAACGTCTTTCTGAAATATTACATGCTGGAAAGTAACGACATCCAAATGCTGTCCAGTAATATCTCAAAAAAAGCTGACTTCATCTTTTTAATAGAAGCAATAAATTAATCAGTCAAAAAAAAACGTAATATTAAAAATAAAATGACATGTTGTGTTGGGTAATACGAGTATAAAGATAACTGTAGGGGTGTTATTTCATGTCCAGAGGGCTCTAATAATGTTTATGTGTGAGATTTGGAAGGTCAGAAACTGGAACTGGTTTTCTGTTCTCTAACTACAAAAATGTTACATTTATAAAATGTATTCATAATTTTTTTTTCCATAAATTTATTTATAAATAAGGAATCCTAATTATTTTGTGTCATGCCACCCAGGAGACGCTCACCCCCCCCCTCCGAGACCCTTGTGAGGATAAGTGGAAGAAAATGAATGCATGAATTACTGTTTTGTGGTTGAATACGGCCACAAAATATAATAATATTAATAGTCCAAAAATTATGGTACCATATCATGATATAGTAAAGGAAATATTGTATTATCATTGTTCACTCTGTGAAGTTGTGGAATTGCCTTACTGGTGACACATATTTTCTTGAAGGCCATTCATACTGTCTGTCAAACATTTGCAGCATTTCTTGAAATTAATTGTTTATTTTTAGACTATTAGCCACTGGTTAATTACTCCAAATTGTCCATAGGTATGAATGTGAGTGTGAATGGTTGTTTGTCTATATGTGCCCTGTGATTGGCTGGCCACCAGTCCAGGGTGTAGAAGACAGCTGGGATAGGCTCCAACACCCCCCTGCGACCCTTGTGAGGATAAGCGGTAGAAAATGAATCAATGAATGAATGAATGTAGTAGTTAGAACATGATAACCTGTTTCCAACTTCTAAATATCACACATAAACATTATTAGAAACCTCTGGACATGAAATAACACCCCTATATTCACCTTTACACTCATATTACCGAACATAATAGACATAATCACATAAAATAAGTCATTTAAGACAACCTGTCAACCTTAAAAAACATAAAATTGTTTTGAAAAGCACTGTTTTGGGACACCTTGCGTCCCCAAAAAAAAAACAAAAACAAACCCACATCTCCAGTAATATTAGAAGTGAGTTTTATTAATCACAAATAAAGTGGTTCTAGAATGCACTAATGATCCCCAGCGAGCCCTCCAAAGACGTTACACAGTATGAGTTCAGACCCCCGCCCCCCAAAAAAAAACAAAACCTCAAGACAGAGTGAATGATAAAAGACACATACAGTAGAAAGACAGCTTGGTTGAGATTGCCCTTAAATATGTTGATAGAATGCTTTACCATTGTCGCGCTCATACGTGATTTACTTCATAGTGTGATGTGTCTTTACCAAAAATACCCCCCACCCCCAAATACTATATTTAGGCACTGATATGTTTTCCATGTCTACTTCAGTATGTCTAGTCTAATCTATGGAAAAAAAAATAAAGTACAAATTTGCACATGAAATTTGCAGTGACATCATTCCTCTCAAACGCCACGCTTGGAAATGAATGCAAAATACCAACGCATCACGCACACAAGTGGGCGGCCATCTATTTTAAAGGCAGAAGGCACTTGGGAGGAATGAAATTTGTATAAATGAAGATAGGGGGTTGGGGGTGGGGGGGCGTATGCGTGACTCCTATACCTCAGTCGCTATCCATCAGTCAACTGAAATGACTTTGTGGTAAAACTCATTTTTAGCTCTTGCTGCCGTTTTAATATTTAAAGCAGGGGCGTTCAAAGTTTCAACCGCAGACAAAATTTGAGGACGCTGGGCTGTTTTGATACATTTTGATACATTTTGTACATTTAAAGATGCTAAAAGTAATCCAACATAAAGGAATGGCGTATACTTTTCTGGGACCGCTACACTGCCTCAGACACTTGACTAGAGCTGTTGCTGGAGAACAATGGCAACTGAAGAGAGAAGGGGAGGGTTCTGGAGCTGAATGGATTTAATCATTAGGGATGTCCGATACTGGCTATACAAGTTTTTTTTATACTGATATCAGGCGATACCGATATGTGTACATGACATTTTTTTAAATATCAGTTTTCATGACCGATACCACATTTTTATATTAACATCAGGCAGATAATTATCTGTACCTATTATTATTAGACATCACTGGTAATATCAGTTGATACTGATATCGACCGATATTACATTGTGATACTGATGTCTGACATTGATATGCAATAATTATTGGTACCTATAATTATTAGACACCAATACCGATATCGACCGATATTACATTATGATATCAAAATACTAATATCTGATACTGATATTGATACTGATAAACGGTAATTATCGGTACCTATTATTATTAGACATCCCTAGTAATATCAGTTGATACTGATATCAACCGATATTACATTATGATACTGATATCAAAATACAGATATGTGATACTGATATTGATACTGATATCCAATGATTATCGGTACCTATAATTATTAGACAGCCCTAGTAATATCAGTTGATACAGATATCGACCGATATTACATTTCGATAGTGATATCAAAATACTGATATCTGATACTGATATTCGATAATTATCGGTACCCATAATTAATAGACATCCCTGGTAATATCAGTTGATTCCGATATCGAGCAATATTACATTTTGATAGTGATATCAAAATACTGATATCTGATACTGATATTGATACTGATATTCAATAATTATCGGTACTTATAATTATTAGACATCACTGGTAATATCAGTTGATTCCGATATCGACCAATATTACATTTTGATAGTGATATCAAAATACTGATTTCTGATACTGATATTCAATAATTATCGGTATCCATAATTAATAGACATCCCTAGTAATATCAGTTGATTCCGATATCGACCAATATTACATTTTGATAATGATATCAAAATACTGATATCTGATACTGATATTCAATAATTATCTGTACTTATAATTATTAGACATCACTGGTAATATCAGTTGATTCCGATATCGACCAATATTACATTTTGATAGTGATATCAAAAATCTTATATCTGATACTGATATTGATATCTGATAATTATTAGACTTCGACAATTAGACACCGATAATTATTAGACATCCCCAGTTGATACCGATATCGACTGATATTGCATTTTGATATGGATATCAGGCCCATAATGATCAGACATCCCTAGTAATAATTGCAAATGTTGATCCGAAATGAGAGGAGAACATAAACGTCGATCTAGAGTGAGGGTTTGTAGCGGACTGAGGATCGATGGCCACACTTTGAACACCCCTGGTTTTAAACCAAGCAGTGAAAAGGTAACATTGGATGATGGGATGGAATTAGCAGGATTTCTTCTTGTTTTGGTGCTTGAAAAGACGACAGGAAGGAAGGGCAACGAGTGCAGCGCTCAGCTGTTTAAGAACACCCCACACACGGGTGTCACATTTAGCCCCGCATGCTATGAATGTCCCGGTTTAATGTTACCTTTTTACCAGCCTTACAAATGGAACCTTTCATATCACCTCCTCATAAGCATATTTTCTACACCACATCCCCCCAGTATGTCGGGTACGGGTACGGGGCGGGGCGACGAGGTACGCCGGCAGCCACTTGGCAAACGGTCATGACTGACGCCGGATTGTACTTCACTACTGACGACTTTCACAGACATCATCTTGAAAGGAAATGAAACAACTGACAAGACAATCGGTGACATTGCTGACCCCTTCGGACCCCTGAGAGCAATTCACGTAACATTAAACTTTATTGTACCCGCTTTCGTTAACATTTAGTTTATTTAGACTAAATCTACTCAGTGAATATTTATTAGGTTTCTGCTAAATAGCGTGGTCGCCCATTGTGTGTGCTGTGCTGTGAAATCGTACCTCAGCTAATTATAGGCTATGTTGATAAGAGGCTGCTAGATCTCTCGGTTCTTTATTGTGCTTCTATTTAAAACGTGCAGAAATGAAGCTAAAAGGTGAGAGGTTTGTGTATTACTAAACCAGGTGGAGCAACGAGGAACACTTGATGATTGAGACATGTCCACATAATCATAGATAATTGAAAAAATGCACTTTCCGCATTCTGGTTCTTTAAGAAAAATATGCATTTTGTCCAATCAGAAGCCTGAAAAAGGAATCACAGTGGACTCGGTCTTGCATTAATTATAACGCCGGTTTGTTGATATAGTGTTGAATTAACTCATCCAAAGTCATTCATTCATTCATTTTCTACCGCTTTTCCTCACGAGGGTCGCGGGGGGTGCTGGAGCCTATCCCAGCTGTCTTCGGGCTAGAGGTGGGGTACACCCTGGACTGGCCACCAGCCAGCATGCAACATCTGAACCACTAATACACCATGCAGTGGATTGTAACTGTAATAAGTAATACAATTATTTTACATTTTGAAAAAAATTTAATAAAAATATGTAAACTAATAGAAATCAAATTAATATTTTAAGTAATTTTAAAAATTATTATATATATATTATGTCAGTGTTTTTTGTACATTTATTTTTTGGCAATATTTATTCATTCATTCATTTTCTACCGCTTATCCTCACAAGGGTCGCAGGGGGTGCTGGAGCCTATCCCAACTGTCTTCGGGTGAGAGGCGGGGTACACCCTGGACTGGTCGCCAGCCAGCCAATCACAGGGCACATATAGACAAACAACCATTCACACTCACATTCATACCTATGGACAATTTGGAGTCACCAATTAACCTAGCATGTTTTTGGAATGTGGAAGGAAACCGGAGTACCCGGAGAAAACCCACGCATGCACGAGGAGAACATGCAAACTCCACACAGAGATGGCCGAGGGTGGAATTTGAACCCTGGTCTCCTAGCTGTGAGGTCTGCGCACTAACTACTCGACCACCGTGCCGCCCTCATCCAAAGTCAGAGTTGACTTATTTATTATTTACTTATTTATTGGGCCGCAGCACCCTCTATAAATAGCAGTAATTTTATAAGAATAAAGTCAAAATATTGTTTTCGTAGCTTAATGACAAAGTATCAAAGAAAAAGGACGTTTTTTAAAGTTATAATATTATGACTACGGATGTTGCATATTGGCTTTTTTGCTGAAAACAGACTCAATTTCCGATACCGATATCAGCCGATACCAATACCGATATGTGTACCGTGACATATCTCGTGTGGTGGAATGAACACACATATGTGTTGTATACATTTTAGTAATATCGGCTTTGAAAAAATCCGATATCGATATCAACCGATATTGCAATTGTATGCTGATTTCGGTACCGATGATTATCGGACATCCCTAATGATGACAAACAAACAAAAATGTGATTTTTTTTTAGAAACTTAGGTTGCGGAACAAGTTGTTATGAGAACAAAATTGAAATTATTTACAAAACATCAGCAACGATTTTCGAAACATCAAGAAAAAAAGTCATATTCTTAACAAATAATTAATTAGCTAAGTTTTATTTTAGCAGTATGAAGTTGAAATGTTAAAGAAAATGTCATTTAAAGTGTAATATTATGACAAAACTAATAAAGAATTAGGTTACATAATTATGGTTAACCGATAAAGTAGGTAGGGGAGTTAGCGTGAGCAAATCAAGCGCTGATTTTTTTTTTCTGTGACGTGCCACAGACTTGAGCTCACTTGTAAACAAACATGGCATTGATCCTGTAATCAAAGGAAGACCTTCTGACAAATGTGCCAAACATTCCGCGACGAGGAAAAAAAAAATACATCAGCCACCAGTTAACACCAGCGTCACTTAAGACGTCCGGGGGCTTGTTCCTATCGCCGCAGCGTTTAAAAAGTGCAAAAAAGTTTGCCAGAGTCAATCATTCATATGTGCTGGATGACGAGCTTTTTTACCATCATTGAAGATACCGGCTTTTGTCGGCTAGTAAAACCGTTTTCTATGTTAATAGTAGTGATAAATCTACAGGTAGATTTATTTAGTCAAATCCACTTTGTTTGAGTCAACGCTAGCTCCACTTGTGCAAAAACTACAGTAAAATCTAAATTAGAAAAATACTACATATAAAAAGTTACCGGTATTCCTAGTTTTTACCCGTCTTGACTTTTTAAAAAAAGTTTTTCCCTTGAACAAAAGGCTAAAACACAAACAAAAATATGCATTTTTAGAATATCTGTGTTAGTGTGGACATAGGTTTTTTGATACTGATATCAGGCGATACCGATATGTGTAACATGACATATCTCCTGTGGTGGAATCAATACATGTTGGAGACAGCATTTTTTTAATATCGGTTTTCATGATCGGGAAAAAAAATCAGATACTGATATTGACTGATACCACATTTTTATATTAATATCAGGCAGATAATTATATGTACCTATTATTATTAGACATCACTGGTAATATCAGTTGATACTGATATCGGCCGATATTACATTATGATACTGATATCAAAATACTAATATCTGATACTGATATTGATACTGATAAACGGTAATTATCGGTACCTATTATTATTAGACATCCCTAGTAATATCAGTTGATACTGATATCAACTGATATTACATTATGATACTGATATCAAAATACTGATATGTGATACTGATATTGATACTGATATCCAATGATTATCAGTACCTATAATTATTAGACATCCCTAGTAATATCAGTTGATACTGATATCAAACGATATTACATTATGATACTGCTATCAAAATACTGATATGTGATACTGATATTGATACTGATATCCAATGATTATTGGTACTTATAATTATTAGACATCCCTAGTAATATCAGTTGATACCAATATCGACCGATATTACATTTTGATAGTGATATCAAAATACTGATATCTGATACTGATATCCGATAATTATCAGCACCTATAATTATTGGACATCACTGGTAATATAAGTTGATACCGATATCGACCGATATTATATTTTGATAGTGATATAAAAATACTGATATCTGATACTGATATTCGATAATTATCGGTACCGATAATTAATAGACATCCCTAGTAATATCAGTTGATATCGATATGTAGCAGTAAGATGCCAGATTGTAGCGTATTTTCCGGACTATAAGTCATACTTTTCTTCATCGTTTGGATTATAGTTTTCGACTACTCTCCCTTCTTGCCTCGTTGCTTCCACGCAGAGTCCATGTTTTTTTTTTGCTTGTTTAAGTGTTTTTTTTTATGCTCAGTCACTTTTTGGTTTTGCCACAAATCCCCAGAATGCTAACGATACGATTCACTTTTCCGCACACATCAACCGCAACTTCACGTTATTTCGCTACTAGGTATACATTTGGTGCTATCTTCGTGTTTAGCGTGAATTTCGGATTATTTCCCCCATCTAACTCACACGGCCTGTCTCATACTCAACGCCCGGGGGTGACAACGACACTCTTTACAGCAAATTCAATATATACAAGATGAACAGCAAGCATAGAAGGACACTTAAAATCAAGAAAACACAGCACACTGATCATGTACAGTGTTTCACAGCATTTGACTGGCACTCTTCAAAGCCTCTCGCTAAGACTATCTAACAAAGAAAACCGGAGGCGTCTGAGAACGGAACCGGGGGTGGGAGGGGGGGCAATCCCAGCGGAGAGTTTTTAAAACATGACCGCCGATCATGAACCACACACGTTGATATGCCGACACGAGTCTGCTTCCGTTTGTCCTTCTTTTAAGGTATAAATGCTTACAGGCTGACAAAGTGGTTAAAGTAACATATTTAAACCCACAAGCAAATAATAATTAGAATTAAAAAAAAAACACAGTTAGTATTTTACAAATATTTAAAAAAGTAAACCTTTATCTATAGGCATTTAAAATATATTCCATCAAAAATAGAGTGACAAATTTCAACAGTAGATAAAAAAAAAAAAAAGTTTGAATCGTCGTGTCGAGATGTGTCAGGATTGGCTGATTTGGGTGTACGTCGAATGTGCAACCAGGAAATAAGTTTAAAGTCCAAAGTTGAGGAAGAGATTCAGATTGCTGGCGAAAAAATCAAACTCAGATCCGAGAAAAGAGTTTTTGCAAAGAGTTGTCCTGTCAAACCTTGTCACCTTTGGCAAACGGTTGGATTTGGAAAAGTTGGATTTCAGTCATGCCGAGAGAGCTCGGAGCCTGAACTGTGGCGGCTCCGTTGGTGAGGCGTGGACGCCTGTCCCGCCCGTCACGTTCACACTTGGCACATTGGCCGCTGATGTCCTCTCGTCTTTTTTTTTTCAGATCACAAATGACGATTTGTGTCGGAAGTCTCCCTGCAAAAAGCGAAAAAAAAGCAACCGTTGAAAAACTTTGTGGCTTATTTTTTATGTTTTGTCCTCACTAGGATCACGGGTGTATGCTGGAGCCTATACCAGCTACGCCCTGCACTGGTCACCAGCCAATCACAGGTCACAAACAACCATTCACACTCATTCATACCTATGGACAATTAAAAGTTTGCTTGTTATTTACTTATGTTGTGACCTTTTTGAGCGTTTATTGCATTTAGCATAACACATTTTAGAGCTTTTAAGCATCAAACCGTGGTAATAAAATAATAAAAAATATTTTATTCAATATTAAATATTTATTAAAAGTTAAAAAATTTTTTTTAAACATTTATTTTAAAAAAATAATTCATTCATTCATTCATTTTCTACCGCTTATAAAAAGTTTGCTTGTTATTTACTTATGTTGTGACCTTTTTGAGCTTTTATTGCATTTAGCATAACACATTTTAGAGCTTTTAAGCATCGAACTGTGGTAATAAAATCATAAAAATATTTTATTCAATAGTAAATATTTATTAAAAGTTAAAAAAAATTATAAAAAAAAATTATTTAAAAATAATCATTCATTCATTCATTCATTCATTTTCTACCGCTTATAAAAAGTTTGTTTGTTATTTACTTATGTTGTGACCTTTTTGAGTGTTTATTGCATTTAACATAACATATTTTAGAGCTTTTAACTATCAAACTGTGGTAATAAAATAATGAAAAATATGAGGAAAAGCGGTCAAAATGAATGAATGAATTTTATTCAGTATTAAATATTTATTAAAAGTAAAAAAAAATATTAAAAAAATTAATTCAAGAAAAAATCATTCATCATTCATCTCTACCGCTTTTTCCTCACGAGTGTCGCGAGGGGTGCTGGAGCCTATCCCAGTTGTCTTCCAGCAAGAGGTGGGGGTACACCCTGTACTGGTGGCCAGCCAATCACAGGGCACATATAGACAAACAACCATTCACACTCACATTCATACCTATGGACAATTTGGAGTCGCCAATTAACCTAGCATGTTTTTGGAATGTGGGAGGAAACCGGAGTACCCGGAGAAAACCCACGCATGCACGGGGAGAACATGCAAACTCCACACAGAGATGGCCGAGGGTGGAATTGAACCCGGATCTCCTAGCTGTGAGGTCTGCGTGCTCCCCATTAGACCGCTTGCTCTATCGTTCTGCAAATTGAGTGCATTCACAAACCTCATCCTCCGTCCTGACATAGTCCACTCCGTCTCCTTTAGCTGGAACTTTGTAACTGCAACATACACAAAGAGCCGTTGCCAACAGGATCCATTCATCTGTTTAGGGGAAGATGTTCGGGCGTCTTACTTGTTCCCCGCCTGTTTTTGACTTGCGAAGTAGCCTCGTCTGTATGCGCAACAGATTCCGGCTGATATACATATGAGCACCACCACCACTACCACCACTCCAAGGATAATCCCCACAACATCGATATCATCTGGGAAGAATGGGGGAAACACAGAATCCGACTGATATTTTGTTCATAAAAATAACAATGAAACACATGCACTGTTATCTAAACTATGGCTGTATCTCAAATGGAATACTTCCATCAGTACACTTCAACAAGCATACCGTGTACACTGTGTACTTTGTTGTTAATTGCAAGATCTACCTGCTTTTAACTGCAGTTTGTCCCTGGCGACTGTTAGCATGTTAACACCTAGCATGATAGCTCTAAGTGTCAATTTAAGATTACACTAGAGCACATGGCTACAATGCTAACATGCTAATGTTACCATACTAGCATGCTAACATTTAACATGTTCACATTTAACATGAAAAGACTGTGTATGTAAGTTTATACATTTCAAAATACACATGCTAACAATGCTAACATGCTAATAACATCTTAACACCTAACCTGAAAACAGTGTCTATTTGAAAAAAAAACAGAAAGTCTAACATCCTAACCACTAGCAGGCTAACATGCTAATGTTACCATACTAGCATGCTAACATTTAACATGAAAACACTGTGTATGTATGTAAGTTTATACATTTCACATGCTAACAATGCTAACATGCTAATAGCATCTTAACACCTAACCTGAAAACAGTGTCTATTTGAAAAAACATAACAGGCTAACATCCTAATACCTAGCATGCTCTTCAAAATACACATGATAACAATGCTAACATACTAATAGCAGCTTAACACCTAACCTGAAAACAGTATCTATTTGAAAAAACAGAACAGGCTAACATCCTCACACCTAGCATGCTCGTAATGCTAACACGCTAATGGTTCGCGTACTTTGTTCACGAGTGATGAAAGCTAGTTATTTTTTTGAGTGCACTCAAAAGACCAAGTCTAAGTACAAAAGCGTACAAAATGAGTACTGGTGCAGCACTTACAGACTTCCATCTTCTGCGGCGCACACTCAGCATATCCTGCGTCGTTTCTTGCTCGGCAGTAGTACTCGCCTGCGTCTTCTTTTCTGACCGAGATGAACTTCTGTGTCGGAGAATCCATAAAAGTCAATCAGTGCCTCTCAAAACTGACTTCATCCTCAGGTGAACACAACAACAGAATTTCATTCATTCATTCATTTTCTACCGCTTTTCCTTACAAGGGTCGCGGGGGTGCTGGAGCCTATCCCAGCTGTCTTCGGGCGAGAGGCAGGGTACACCCTGGACTGGTGGCCAGCCAATCACAGGGCACATATAGACAAACAACCATTCACACTCACATTCATACCTATGGACAATTTGGAGTCGCCAATTAACCTAGCATGTTTTTGGAATGTGGGAGGAAACCGGAGTACCCGGAGAAAACTCACGCATGCACAGGGAGAACATGCAAACTCCACACAGAGATGGCCGAGGGTGGAATTGAACCCTGGTCTCCTAGCTGTGAGGTCTGTGCGCTAACCGTGCCGCCCCACAACAGAATTTAAGCAGCATTTTTGTTTATTCTAAGTATGCAAACGTTGACGTTGAGTGATAGAAATGGCAGCTGTGTTTGAATCTCACACGGACTCAAACCTCAAATGTGTGGAGTTAGCATTGCTCTCTGTTGTTTCTGTGGATTTACTTTGGGTACTTCACTTTCCTCCCACAGCCCACAAACATGCATGTTCGGTCCACTGAGACTCTAATTTAGCCATCCGTGTGAATAAGAGTGTGAATGGTCGTTAGTTTGTATGTTGCCTGTCAGCTGACATCATGTATGACCATGAACAGGACAAGCTGTAAAAAATGACTTTTTGATGCGGATGTTATAAGGAGGTTGACTTCTAACACCAGCAGGGGATCAAATACTTCTTTCCATGCTGGAGCTAATTCTACTGATTTTATCTGTTGATCTGCATTACTTTCCCACGGGTGGAACACAGTCTAAAAATAACCATCAGATGGTGATAGAGTGGGTGCGGAAGAAATAATATCCAAACCTCATTAGTTTACAACGGGGGCTTCATATGCTGTCTGAGGTTAGCGCTTGCTCTGGAAGTCAAGACGCTGCGGTGCGGTGTGATATTTTACATCTCCACGGCTGGCACGGAGGCTGGCAGAGGAGCCTTGGGAAGGGGTGCGGACTGAGCAGCGCCCTCCAAAAGCAACTCCATGGAGGAATGTGCCAGCGAGGACAGCAGATTCCCCTTGTGGCGCTAGCCCTCTTGCACCATCAACTGTCTCCCCAAAATATCTGCCCCCCCACCCCTGGGCGTCAGGCCACCATCCCCTGCCCCACCCTTCCCGCTCATGCGTGTCCTTGTCCAAACACATGCACACACATACTAACCAGAATTCCTGATTCCGAGTTGAGTGTGTATGAGGAGTTGAAGAATTTGTGGCTGCTCTTGGGATCGTCAGGAATCTCCTCCTTGTTCTTGAACCACTGGTACTGTGACTTTGGGAAGCCCTCTTCCTCCACGCAACTCAGCTCTGCCGACTTCCCAAAAGGTACCGATTTGGGAACGCTGCATTTCGGAACCACCGGCTTAACTGCAGGACACAAAAACAAAAGCATGGCGGCAATAATGCGACATCCAACACGGCGTTCTGCTCTCAGAGATACATAGCTCGATGCTAACGATCCTGATGGGGGGCAAGGATGCTTTCAAAGTTATCTTATCCCGGAACGCTGGGATGGTTCACCATTTGGACTGGAACGGGATTTTTGACTGGTGCCAAAAAATGCCACCAAAACATGTGGCGCTTGCTTTCTTTAGCACTGCAATTCGGAGCAGATGCAGTTTCAGAGCTATCCGCTTATAGCCCAGAACATGCCTTTGCAGCTGGGTAGGTCTAGTCTGGTCACAACACATCCTCACATGTATGCCAAAGGGTTGGTGCGACCTACAACACGGTGTCATCTTACCGCATCCAAAGTGTGAATCACTGGGCAAGGTCTCTCTTTTAAGGGCAAAATAATTGTGTGTTATTATTAGGCTGAATTCAGAATGATCTCAGGCTGTCTTATTTATTTATACATCGCTCGGGAGTGGAGAACGGGATAAATCAACGGCACGGGTCGCTTGAAATTACCTCGAACGACAAGGTCAATCACAATCTCGTCAAAGGACTTCTGGTCATCCGCAGCCGTGACCTCGCAGCGATATTTGGCCGTGTCCAATCGCGTGGCGTTGGTTATCACCAACGTCGCCGGCTCTCTGATCACCGCTCGGTTGGCCAAGTCGCCTGGAAGGAGAATTCATCAGTGATGAATGAGAAATATGATCTCAGAAAAGAACTAAATTTGAAACACTTATATGCTAGGACTACGTAAAAAATCCATAGCAAAAAAACATTACAGAAAGCAGGAAGTGAACAAATGTAACAGTTACTGATTGTAAAAGTACCAGATGGAGGGGTAGGATTTAATAAGCTTTGCTTCTTCCTACTCCTTTTGGACATGTGGAACTGTGAACTGATTATGTGATGCATTCAATTGTACTCTGATTACCATTACCATTACCATTACCATTACGATTACCATCAGTGAATAAACACACAAGACACTGAAGCTGCTTTGTTTGCTCATTAGTTACCTGAAACCTTCATGTTAAAGTACACATAGCTTGGTCCCTCAGGTTTGATCTTTTTCCACTCGATTCTGGGATTGTGAGTGGAAATGGAGTCGATCAAACACGATAGTTCAACTCCTGCAGAGTAAACAGATATGATGTCACCACAAACAATAAATACAAGGCCATTTTTTTGGTGTGTTTTTGCGGCGACACTTACTGTCAAACTCATCCGTCCACGGTGAGTTGTTGTCTGTCTTCAGTACCACGGCTAATGCGCTGAAGTAGCCTGCAAAGCAAAAGAGACGCGGCGATTGCCACATCAGACTTTCAGCTTTTCACGATACTGACGATACCAGCTGACATGCGCCGCTCATTTAAAGACTCTCCTCGGGGAGACACTCGAACATATGCTCATCTGAAATTTCATAAACTCAAAGTTGGAGAAGATAAATGTCAACCCCACATCAACCGAGATGATCTTAACGTCCCGGCGCTCTTTGGCCTAGTTTTGGAACTGTTCATCTTCCATTTTTAGTTGTGTTGGTCAAACCATTGTGTGTGTGTGTGTGTGTGTGTGTGTGTGTTTGTTGAGGGTGGGGGAGTTGTTTCCATGCAGTGGATAATTGTGCACAGAGGCATGTGCTCTTTCAGGGCAAGCTCACCATGCCAGTAGTTCAACTGCCTGCCGAGCCCTCTCTTCCCTTGCTCTGTGGGCCTGATGCTGCTGCCCGTGCGGGCCTGATGGTTCAACAACACTGGCCGGGTAGAGGGCACCGCTGAATCATCCTGACAGCCATTAGTCCACAAATAAATCCATGCAAAATCTATGTCTGTTTTGGAATAATGTGAACCAAGAAACACAGTCGGGAGAGTGTAGCTCACGCTCATGAACCGTTTCAAAGTCAGGTTAAAATGTTCTGGGCGGCTCTCAGATGACGAGAGGATCAGAAAACAGCGCTCTGTTAATGACATTATGACTCGTCATCTCGTATTATTAGTAGCGGTTGACCTCTGGAGCACATTCAGTGGTCAGATGAGCAGATTACGCAATGTTGTCATAGTTTATATAGAATGTATGTAGTGTATCTTGGAAGTTATACATTAAAACTAGAAAGTGTCAATGGGATGGACATCTGAGGTACCGAATAAAGTTTAGTTGGATTACTACCGGGGCTGCACAGTGGTCGAGTGGTTAGCACGCAGACCTCACAGCTAGGAGACCCGAGTTCAATTCCACTGTGTGTAGCCAAGCCAACTTTGTGAATGTTATACTGCTTAAATGTACGTTTAAATAAAATGTCTGTTGGTGGTTAGTGCGCAGGCCTCACAGCTAGAAGACCTGAGTTCAATTCCACCCTCGGCCATCTCTGTGTGGAGTTTGCACGTTCTCCCCGTGCATGCGCAGGTTTTTTCCGGTTTCCTCCCACATTCCAAAAACATGCTAGGTTAATTGCCGACTCCAAATTGTCCATAGGTATGAATGTGAGTGTGAATGGTTGTTTGCCTATATGTGCCCTGTGATTGGCTGGCCACCAGTCCAGGGTGTACTCCGCCTCTCGCCCGAAGACAGCTGGGATAGGCTCCAGCACCCACTGCGACACTCGTCAGGATAAGCAGTAGAAAATGAATGAACGAATGAATGAATTACTGTTTTGTGGGTGAATACAGCCACAAAATATTAATATTAATAGTCAAAAAATTATGATACCATATCATGATATAGTAAAGGAAATACTGCATCTCATTCACTCTGTGAAGTTGTGGAATTGCCGTTTGTGACACACATTTTCTTGCAGGCCATTCATACTGTCTGTCAAACATTTGCAGCATTTCTTGAAATGAATTCTTTTTTTAAAAACTATTAGCCACTGGTTAATTGGCGACTCCAAATTGTCCATAGGAATGAATGTGAGTGTGAATGGTTGTTTGTCTAGATGTGCCCTGTGTTTGGCTGGCAACCAGTCCAGGGTGTACCAAAGACAGCTGGGATAGGCTCCAGCACCCCCTGGACCGTCGTGAGGAAAAGCGGTAGAAAATGAATGAATGAATGAATGAATTGATTACTACCACAACAGTAGCCTGTGTTATTATTATAGTGATTATTATTATTGTACCACATGCACAACACTGCATATCACTTATTTGAATGCGTCTTCTGAATGCAGTACAAAGGTAATACTGTCTAAGCCTGTTAACACTAACAAAGGCAGAATATCTCCAAGACCTTGGGCAAATGGACTTAGGTCTTAGGTCCTCTGCCAAAGCAGACAATCTTAAGCTGATTAGCCCACCGTCTGCGTGGAGATCATGACAAGATGACAACCTGTGTCGTGGAGACCGTACCAACCAAGATCACACCTCATTTGACAATAAGAACCTCATCAGTAATAATATGCATACTAGTTCTGGAGAGTAATAACAGGCAGGAAGAACACTCAGGTGATGAACCAGCATCTTCCATAACGCTAGGCTTATGAACCCCAACAAAGAGAGCAAGGTTTAAGGATGGAGATTGGGCGGCTGAGTCAAATACAAATCCTAGTAATTTTGTTCAAGGGTGTATTTGAGGAAATATACAGATATCCATTTATTTTATTATTTGCAAAAATATGCCTTTTTAGCCTTTTGACAAAAGCCTGTGTATGTAAAGCATGCGACCGTGCCATAGTCTGATATTGACTTTCAAATGTACTGCATGTACACTGTAACTATATACCTCATCTAAATAGACCAGGCATGCCGAGTGTTCAAAATATCAGAATATGCACACTGTAACAGAATCCAAAGATGACATTAAAAATGATTCCACGTGATTAATTTGGTGCTCTAACTTTCTACTAAACAACCAATGTGGTTTCCTCTTTGGTCTGAAAGAGCGTAGGGAGTTTTTACCCCCTGTCCTCATCCGTAATTCGGCGGGTATTAGTACAGATTAGGTGCCTAAGTGAGCTTGACGCAGAGATAAAAAGCTTGAGAGGTCCGCCATGGAAACAGCTGTCCAGGAAAAGAATATGGTCACTGAAGCCATATTTCCAGCAAATCAACAGGAAGACTCCGAACAGTCATGAGGGTGATCCCAACGGGGCATCCTTCAGGAAATGAAGTGTGCCAAGTTGGAGATCCCACCTCAAGTCGCCTTCCTTATACGGATGTTATTAAACGAATGAAATAGCCTTTTATTTATCTTATTTACATTTCTGTATCTACATGATCATGTTTTTAATTCTTTTTGACTTTGTATCGTGCACGAAACAGCCATCGCATTAATTATACATAACGTCTTTAATATGTGCAAGGGAGCGGACATGCTGTGGGTTTTCACTCGGGTTGTAGATTATTTTGCATCGAGTTACAGTGGTAATGGTAATAGTTTTATTTCATTTGAACATGCATCAGATTACAATTGAATGCATCCCATAATCAGTTCACAGTTCCACATGTCCAAAAGGAGTAGGAAGAAGCAAAGCTTATTAAATCCTACCCCTCTGTCTGGTACTTTTACAATCAGTAACTGTTACATTTTTTGCTGTGCTTTTTCTGTATTTCACCGAAATTGGGGTGGCATAGGTCCTATACCACAGGTGTCAAACTTAAGATCCGGGGGCCAGATTCGGCACACAATATTTTATTATATGGCCCTGCAAAAAGCCTGGAATTATAAAAATAAAAAATAAAAAATATACTTTTTAACTTTGTAAAAATTATCTTATTATTCAGAATTTTTTATAATAATATACAATTATTAGTATTTTATTTTGTAAATTTTTAAATTAAATTAAAATTAATAATTGTACAAATTATACAATAGTTAGTTGTATAATGAAATTACTGCTTGGAACCTGATTTTTATGGTAATGTTAATGGTTTTATTTCATTTGAACATGCATCAGATTACAATTGAATGCATCACATAATCAGTTCACAGTTCCACATGTTTAAAAGGAGTAGGAAGAAGCAAAGCTTATTAAATCCTACCCCTCCATCTGGTATCAGTAACTGTTACATTTGTTCACTTCCTGCTTTCCCTATATAGGTTTTTTTTAAAATCACATACCGAAGTACGAGGTGATATGACCATACAATGACATAATGGGTACCATAGTAACTGTCAATATAGCGATATATATAGCACATCATGACTGGTTCAAGACCAGTATTTAGCAAACATCAACTGCTTGTATTGTTTCTTGAATTGGCTCATCGTTGTGCATTTTTGAGTTCCTTACTCAATCCATTCCATAGTTTGATTCCATATACTGAAATGCTATGGCTTTTTAACGTAGTCCTAGCAGTAGATCCCTGCCTATTAGTGGTTCTGCAATCACTCCCCATATAGTCACAGAGTAGGTTTCAAAATAAAAGGTTGTTATTGCAATTCACATCACTGTAGTGGGTGATTCCATTGAGAAACTGCTGTTGTTTTTTTTAATCATGCACTATCCATATGATTTCAGTGTATTTTACAGTCACTTTGTCGCTTTAATGAAGTACCGCCCTCATTACACCCAGTCGTAATTTACTGTCTTCTATAAACGCTTAACCTTAATGTTTGAACCGTGTGAAATGTCAAAGCTGAAGTTTCATACTATCTTCAGCTCAGCAATTGCTATTCCAGCCTTTCTATTGGCACCCGAGGCATCCCGCAGGGCATTCCATTTAAAAGGCAATACCTTATCAATAGTTATGGGGTGTGTACACCGTACACGTTTCTGACTACAGACTTTATGATTCAGTATTACTTCAATACCGGTGTTATTACAGGTAATCTTCAGATAGACAATCGCTGACTCTGCAAAGTTCAGACGACTCCCAAGGAACTCGATGAAAGCTCGTAAAGTGCTGACTGTGTTTTGGAACCAACGTCTTTCCTCCCTGATCATGCCAGACTCTTCCTGACTCTTTGGAAGTAAATGTACTTCCTATTTTCAGACCAACGGTGCAATATCCCGGCCAGTAAACTTGGTATCGGATTGGTATATCTCTAATCAGGAATGCAGTGGCAAAGCAAAGCTAACCACAAAATACTTCATAATCAGCATGATGACACGCAACACATTGAGGAACTGAACATCGAACATTTGATGGGTGTCATTGTTTATTAGCATGACACCAACATGGGTCCTCAGTGACCTATATTTGTGTTTATTTCCTTTTCCTGTTAGGATGGACACAGCTGTGTGAGATTTGGCCGTCAACAAATCTGCATCAAAAGTTGTTTTTTCTTAATCCTTCTTGCTGACCTCATGATACAGCACGGAGTTTTTTTACTCTAATCTTAGTGTAATGTCCTTATAACCCCCCCTCCGACCCCTCCCTTCAGGTTTTACATCACTGAATAATACAATAGGCATAGATGAGCTGGGTTGTTCTTGATGCCGGCACTGTGCAATAAATCCCTCCTTGTTCTGTTGTTCCCCATGGGAATCTGCACCGGTTTCCTGTGGTGCCGCGTGGTGATGAATCCAGAGAGGTGAGAACGGTGTCATAAATAGAAAGGTTCAATTAAGCAACCGAGTGGTATTCCCTGTGGAGCATCTCTGCCTCGTGCATACGCAGACTATTCCCACGCCCCTTTTGGAAGCGTGAACATCAAAGTACACACACCCAGTTTCGCTAAAGTCAACCAGTTGCTGCTTGCTTTCACACTCCTGGCATTGCGAGCGCTGCTTCCTCCGCCCTTTTATCTGCACTCAAACGCTTTGCTGTTGTGACCAAATATGGAGCAGTGTGGGTTTTTTATTATGTTTTAATCCACTATATTACTCATCCAGCTGAGTAGAGTCAGTTCAATAGATGTACACAGAAGATTAATTTCCTCCACTTGTCCCACAAAAATCAGTGTTCATGTCACAGGAACACCCTTTGACAGTTCCCTGACGACCCTGTCGTTTGAAGCGCTCGCATCTCCAAGGCCGTGTCCTACGATTGATATTTTTTTTTTATTAATGACAACATGACATACTACACGTGTCTAAAAATGTCTGTCCTTGTTTGAGGATATCAAAGGGCAGGGGAGGTTTTGCCACCTTTTCGAAAGAGAGCATGTGCATCCACGCACATGTTGCAAGCCGGGTGCATGCACCATGCATATAAACACATGCGGCGCATGCATCGCATACCCCTTCCCTGATTATTCATTCGGCAACACACTCCAGAGTTAACCCCTAACAGGTCCTTAAAATGTACTTCACTTACTAGTGTAATAAGTACTTTCATGTGTTGCACGGTGGTCGAGTGGTTAGCGCGCAGGCCTCACAGCTAGGACACCTGAGTTCTGTGTGGAGTTTGCATGTTCTCCCCGTGCATGCGTGGGTTTTCTCCGGGTACTCCGGTTTCCTCCCACATTCCAAAAACATGCTAGGTTAATTGGCGACTCCAAATTGTCCATAGGTATGAATGTGAGTGTGAATGTTTGTCTATATGTGCCCTGTGATTGGCTGGCCACCAGTCCAGGGTGTAGAAGACAGCTGGGGTAGGCTCCAGCACCCCCCTGCGACCCTTGTGAGGATAAGCGGTAGAAAATGAATGAATGAATGTAGTAGTTAGAGCATAGATAACCTGTTTCCGACTTCTAAATATCACACATAAACATTATTAGAGACCTCTGGACATGAAATAACACCCCTACAGTCATCCTTTACACTCGTATTACCGAACATAGTACACATAATCACATAAAAATAAGTCATTTAAGACAACCTGCCAACCTTAAAGAAGATAAAATTGATTTGAAAAGCACTGTTTAGGGACACCCTGCATCCAAAAAAACAAAAACAAACCCACATCTCTAGTAATATTAGAAGTGAGTTTTATTAATCACAAATAAAGTGGTTCTAGAATGCACTAATAATCCCCAGCTACCGGTCCAGGGTGTACCCCACCTCTCGCCCGAAGACAGCTGGGATAGGCTCCAGCACCCCCTGCGACCCTCATGAGGAAAAGCAGTAGAAAATGAATGAATGGATGAATGTACTTATTACACTAAAGAAACATGTATGGACCCTTGGAGTGAAATAATAAATAATTGATATTTTAATTGTCATTGATCCTGTGATGCGTGAATATATCAGCCCTGAATGGGATTGTCCTTGTGGGGCTCATAGCAACTATCCGTTCCATTTAGAGAATTTCTATACTATAAGTACACACCACACCTTGAGGGCGAATGTTCTCCTACAAACTATTTTACACTTTTTGACACTGCATTACATGACTGCTCAGTTTATGGAGCACAAAAGGTGAATGCAGGCCTCGAGCAACTGGATGACCAAAGTTGAAAAGAGGGTAGGATGAAACTGAGGGGTGGGGGGGTGGGAGGGAGTTAGGGAGCATAAAAAAAAATAAAAAAAGTCATACTGTGGCACTGTCAGCAGTTAGTATGAAGTGATAATGAAATAGCCTTCATGCTGACGACTCAAAACAATTGATTTGTCATTAAGTATTTTGTCTCTAATTCATGCTAAATTTGTGAACAATTACTAAAATGATCCTTCAAAAAAAAGACGCATGAGTAAGTGAGCAAAATGTAAAAAGTTAAGTCGTTCCCTGAAAAGTCGCTAATTGCTTTATACGGTCGTCCATGTTTTGTGGTTGAATATGGTCTCTTATTAGTAAAAATAATGCATATTAAGCAAATTGTATGTATTCATTGCACACATTTCAAGCATAAAAATGGCCAAATAAAGAAAAATATATGGTGTAATACAATCAGAGTAATACAGTCATACAGTCAAGAGCAAGTTAGCAGTGTAGAGAGTGGCCGACAGCAGCTCCTGTGGGAACATTCACTGTGTTCTCTGCTTGTTAACTCATTCAATCCCAGCCAATTTTGAAAACCCGTCCGTCCCTCTCACTACCGGCCATTTTTGATGTTTTTTGACAGATTTTTCAAAGCACACAGAAAGATCAGACACTCGTCTTTCAGCAGAAAAAATAAGTTTCTTCCTTTTTCCGTTCTTTAGTAATCAGCAGTAAATCATAGCTAAGTTTCTGCAAACATGCTGCAGGAAAAGCGGTAGAAAATGAATGAATGAATGAATGAATGTCTTTGGTAGCAAATGAATTAATAAGGCGATTGTGTAGAGTAGTAGTATTGCTAGTACACTGGTCTGTCGGTGTCAGTAAAGTCACCAGGGAGTACTTTGTCAATGCCTAAATATTTATGTCTAAGACACCTTACTTTCTATTATAAAACACAAGTGCTCTCACTACGAATATATATTTCATTTGTTAATAATGCATCCTATTTGACAACCCAATTATGTCGACCAACTCAGTAAGTCAAACAGGTTCTTGCTATTACTTAAAAAGTGCCCACTTAAGTCGATATACATGGTCAAAAGCTATTATTATTATTATTATGAAAAATGTCTCGTCGCGCTGCATTACAATGTGCACACAGTCAACAAATCGACGTCACTGTCATGACAGCCATTGATGAAAGCCTGACAAATGAATTCATCAATGTCACACGGGGCTTACCGCCTCCTGTGGTCGTAGGACTTGAGACAGGATCCCACCTGTTCAAGTCTCTGTGGGAGAAAGTGAGCGAGACCTCACTCTTCCTCCATGTAAATAGTAACCTTGTGACACGACAACAGCTACGGGGGGAAGATTTAAGGGCTGAGCTGGCAAAGAGAATGACCCCGGTGAGTATTTACCCCAGGTTGTATTGTCACAGCTGTGGTCTTCTTGTGTTCAACTTTCTTCTACACCTATTTTAACCTGTCAGTAGCTTGGAGCTCATTTTGAAAATCCAAAGGCTCAATTAAAACTTTGCATGTGGATGAGAGACCAAAACAGGTAGTAAAATACAACTTTTAGCATAATGAACCAGACAGGGGGTGAAGCACGGTGGTTGAGTGGTTAGCGTGCAGACCTCACAGCGAGGAGACTCGAGTTCAATCCCACCCTCGGCCATCTCTGTGTGGGTTTTCTCTGAGTACTCGGGTTTCCTCCCACATTCCAAAAACATGCTAGGTTAATTGGCGACTCCAAATTGTCCATAGGTATGAATGTGAGTGTGAATGGTTGTTTGTCTATATGTGCCCCTGTGATTGGCTGGCGACCAGTCTAGGGTGTACCGAAGACAGCTGGGATCGGCTCCAGCACCCACCATGACACTCGTCAGGATAAGCGGTAGAAAATGAATGAATGAATGAATTACTGTTTTGTGGTTGAATACAGCCACAAAATATATTAATATTAATAGTCCAAAAATTATGATACCATATCATGATATAGTAAATATATAGTTACATATAGTAGATATAGTTCACTCTGTGAAGTTGTGGAATTGCCGTTTGCGACACGTATTTTTTTGCAGGCCATTCATACTGTCTGTCAAACATTTGCAGCATTTCTTAAAATTAATTCTTTATTTTAAGACTATTAGCCACTGGTTAATTGGCGACTCCAAATTGTCCATAGGTATGAATTTAAGTGTGAATGGTTGTTTGTCTATATGTGCCCTGTGATTGGCTGGCGACCATGCGCTCAAAGCAAGCTGGGATAGGCTCCAGCAACCCCCGCAACCCTTGTGAGGATAAACGGTAGAAAATGAATGCTTCTTTATTTTTAGACTACGAGCCACTAGTTAATTGGCGACTCCAAATTGTCCATAAGTATGAATTAGAGTGTGAATGGTTGTTTGTCTATATGTGCCCTGTCATTGGCTGGCGTCAACAAGTAATTTGCATCAACAAGTAATTCACATGCCGTCTATGTTATCCAGGTGTTGACTCACAAGGTGCTGCTTTCCCCCACCAGGCCTCCTTGTGTATTCATTTATGCTGCATTTACATGCAACATTACCGCAGGCTGGTTGAGGCCAGGCCAGCCCGCTTGCCTTACTGCTGGTGAGCCCTCTGATGGCGACGGGGTCAAATACTCGGCCGTAGCCAATGAGGTAAGTAGAGGGGGGAGGCGATGGTGTCACTGAATGCCTGGGAACCTGTCACTTTGTGTCAGTGTTAGTGTCTGTATGTGGCCCACTCCCACTTTGACTTCCAGCAATTACGAGCGCACGAGCGTGGACACTGAGAAGGAAACTTTTACACTTTTGCCATGCATATCATGCACAGCTTGTTATTATTTAAGAAATATGTATAATGTGGATATGTACGTATATGAAAAGCTACATACTCACAAGGTCACTTTACTGAGCACCTTCAGCCCCCATGATGAAGAATTAATACATTTTATGGGTGTTTTTGCTTTTTTTGTTGTTTTTGCTCGATTCCAAAACACGTCGAGGCGGTCATCTGGGGCTCAAACAAGGGGGGACGTTTGCATACACTTGATATTCAGTGTTTCATAATTGTTTCAATCCCACATCCTTTATTCATGTCTGTAACCTGTGAGGCGTCTTTGTCATAACCTACACACGCTCAGATATTTGTCTTTTTGCACAGTTGTGCGTCGTTTTTCTGTCCTTGTTAGACCCAGTTTGTGCTGCTCTCCTTCGGGAGTAGTTACAAGCATGGTAAGAGATTTTAGTTGAGATTTTTAGATGGGTTTTCTAATTATCTATTAGCCTAATAAAAATGATTAACTAGGATTAGCAGCCATTTTGGTCCTATTCAGTAAAATATACATTACGGCACATACTGGAGATTTATAGATAAACACTTGCACACGATTTACACTGTAGATCCTCACTGAAAATTAGCCTTGTTGAGCTAATAGCTGACGTTCTTATGATGTGGATGTATAACTTTCGTATATTGGTTCAAGCGTCGTGTACCAGCTACTGTAGCAACACAAATGCAACCACGCTGTCCCCCATGTACAGTGTACAGGTTTTCTTTCTTTTTTTTATGCCGCTTGTCCTCACTGGAGTCGCGGGTTCCGACGTGTATATAAGGTAAAAATAAAATTCTGATCTAAAATTCTGAATCTGATGCATATCTTAAATCCATGAACAACTTCACAAACTGTTCAAACTCTATTTCAATTTTTGCGAAAATTGATTTTCACAGAATGATCTTCAATGACAAAATGAACCATTTAGCAAGTCATGTGAAGCATCTTGCTGTGTGGAGCTTATCAGATCCTGGATGCTGTATAAAAATAGTAGCGCTGTCACACTGCTTCACATGGTTTCCTGCAGCCAAGAACACCAATAGAGACCTTTGTTTTGTGACACAGTTCCAGACCGGAGGAGTGAATGAGTGCTTAATTAAACAGAACAATGCTTAAACGGGTATTCGGACCCGTCCAACAATGGCCATGTACGATAAAAACTTTATTTACAGACCAACAAATCCAGCCATGAGCGGTATTAAATATAGTTACATTTAATATTCATGT
Organism: Doryrhamphus excisus; assembly: GCF_037039965.1. Taxonomy (NCBI): domain Eukaryota; kingdom Metazoa; phylum Chordata; class Actinopteri; order Syngnathiformes; family Syngnathidae; genus Doryrhamphus; species Doryrhamphus excisus. The sequence continues at coordinate 6,794,088 of NC_136377.1, read as the reverse complement.
AACACTGTGCTGCTGAAATGCTGCTTTATTGATAAAGTTATTTTGCTAGTCGTCTAGTCCGGTTTTATCGCTAATTAGGAACTCTTCATGAGAGCAGGTCAGCATAAGCCAAGCTATACTATATATAGACGATCATCACCAGAGAGGAGCCCCCACAGACTGCTAATTGGGATCCGTAGGAAGCGTAAAGTTTAAAGCCTCCACGGTGTTGCTGATAAATTTAATGATTAAAATAATTGGCTGTTTATTTTTCATGACCGGATCTGCTGCTTGGACGACCGCATGAATTGGGGAGCCCCGTGGTATAAACGTAACGTAACGGGAGGGGTCGGGTGGGAATAATTCAACTCTCAGACACAGTTTCTTTAAGCTGCAGTCAAAGTTGGATTTCACGCTTGATTCAGGGGGGGGGGGGGGGGGCGCAACCAGGAAAAATGTGTACTAAATCACGCCGCACTGAAGGCCAGAATTAGCTCCTCGCCACACTGCACAGATGGCATCACCCGCGCTCATTACAAATGCTTCACATTCTTGTCCTGGCTGCCCGACCCCTTTTTTTTTTAATCCTAATTAGGAATGCAATTTCCACGCGGGCCTTTTTTTCAGCATGATGAAAATAAATGTTTGTGTGACTACCGCATAGGATTACGGGTAACATTGCATCACTCCAAATTTTCACTGATTGGTATGGCATTGTAAACAGATCCCAAGAACACTGTTTATTGTTTATATTTATAATGAACTGCCTACAGATGCCTTCATGGAGATAAATAGTCGGATAATGTTCTGCAGCAAAATCTCCCGTCCAAAGCCAATTTTACCAACTACCGACAAACACATTCTTGACTACCGGCGCGTCACGGAACGAATTCAACAATTCCCGTGCAGCATCATAAAGGTCTGGCAGATTTAACATCCGAAAAGAAAACAATTCACAATATTAATGTGGGTTTTTTCGTTTAGCCCAGCATTTTTTTTTTCCTTCCAACTAATAATGCCCTGTTTGGTCGGGACACTGACACAGCGGTTGGGGGGGGTCGGATTGCTGAGCCTCTCTGCAGAGATCAGCGTTCGGAGTGCACGGACAGTGGACAGCGGACACAGCTCCGATGAGCCAACGCTCAACTGACAACTGAACAATAACGCCACGGCACACAACAGAGACATGTTGACTTAGCGGGCCCAAAAGGTTTAATCTGCCTCACTTCCTGCGCGCTTGAAGGACACACTGAAGGCTGAATTGAAAAAGTGCTTGTTTGTGATGTAGCCATTTGGGGACACACACAACAACTTTTCACACAAATGTGCTGAATCTTGATTCTGTATGCATTAGTTGTGTATACATCCAATACTTTTTGGAGTAAGCAAACAAGCATTACCTTTAAGACCACAGCCTTTAAAAGCCAAAATCTTGTTAAATGTGGATTCAGGCTGCACGGTGTATAAGTGGTGTGCACTCAGGCCTCACAGCTAGGAGACCCGTGTTCATTTCCACCCTCGGGCCATCTCTGTGTGAAGTTTGCACCGTCCTACCCCTCCATCTGGTTCTTTTACAATCAGTAACTGTTACATTTGTTCACTTCCTGCTTTCCTAATATAATTTAAGTTATTATTAATAGTATTTTTAGGCTGCACAGCGATCGAATAGTTAGCGCGCAGACCTCACAGCTAGAAGACCAGGGTTCAATTCCACCCTCGGGCCATCTCTGTGTGGAGTTTGCACCATCCTACCCCTCCATCTGGTTCTTTTACAATCAGTAACTGTTACATTTGTTCACTTCCTGCTTTCCTAATATAATTTAAGTTATTATTAATAGTATTTTTAGGCTGCACAGCGATCGAGTAGTTAGCGCGCAGACCTCACAGCTAGAAGACCAGGGTTCAATTCCACCCTCGGGCCATCTCTGTGTGGAGTTTGCACCGTCCTACCCCTCCATCTGGTTCTTTTAAAATCAGTAACTGTTACATTTGTTCACTTCCTGCTTTCCTAATGTAATTAAAGTTATTATTAATATTATTTTTAGGCTGCACAGCGGACGAGTGGTTAGCGCGCAGACCTCACAGCTAGGAAAACCGTGTTCAATTCCACCCTCGCCCATCTCTGTGTGGAGTTTGCACCGTCCTACCCCTCCATCTGGTTCTTTTACAATCAGTAACTGTTATATTTGTTCACTTCCTGCTTTCCTAATATAATTTAAGTTATTATTAATATTATTTTTAGGCTGCACAGCGGACTAGTGGTTATCGCGCAGACCTCACAGCGAGGACACCGGTGTTCAATTCCACCCTCGGCCATCTCTGTGTGGAGTTTGCATGTTCTCCCCGTGCACGCGCGGGTTTTCTCCGGGTACTCAGGTTTCCTCCCACATTCCAAAAACATGCTAGGTTAATTGGCCACTCCAAATTGTCTATATATTTGTCTATATGTGCCCTGTGATTGGCTCTCGCCCGAAGACAGCTGGGATAGGCTCCAGCACCCTCCGCGACCCTAATGAGGATAAGTGGTAGAAAATGAATGAATGTTTCACTGTGCTTTTATTTGTCTTCCCAGTTGACCTGACAAATGTACACCACCCACCTTGTGTTGACGTTCCTTTGATTCTTATTGTCGTGAGAATGAAAAATAGTTCATCAAATGTGGAGTCAACCGACGATAGCTTGTCACAGGCTACGTTTATCTATGCCAGTGTGTCCGACCGCAATCTTCTTCAACTTTCGGGCATCTTTGTTTACACATTTTGCCTTATTACTGTACTTACTCAACATGAAACTATGTTTAACCTTTTCATCACTTATTTTTATTTATTTATCAGGGATGGGTCGATCGATTTCATGTGATCGGCATATGCTGATAAATGCCTTTCAACGCCGATCACAAAACCTATTTACTAACATATGTTTTTGTCTGAACGATTACCTGAAACAAATTGATATCAAAGTTTCCTTTACAATGTGACGTTCTTGTCATGTTTGTGAGAAAACAAGCGGATCAGCACAGCCGAGAATAGAGTTGAATGGGTCAAACAAAAGATTGTGGAGGCAAACAGCCCTACTTGTTGTGTAATGTTGTGGGAAGCACATCTGAGCACTTTCAGTGTTCCTTACTAAGCACTCGGGAGAAGTGAGAGGAGTGAAGAATGGGAGGTCACCAAAAAACGACTAACTGCGTGGGATGACTGGCCACAGGTGACGTGAGCTTTGACAGGCAGGCGTGGTTTCCGAGGCCGAGGGTCATTTCGAGCTCCCACTTTGTCAACTCATGACTGTAAATGGACAAAGGGTGTAGAAATTCCCAAAGCGGCAACTTTTTCTTCAGCATAACATCCAGAAAAAGCAATAAAAGCGATCTGAGATACACAACTTCGACTAATGACTTACTCATCTCAAAAGACAGCTGCTCTTGAACATTTTTCAGATTTGATTGAGATATCAAAATGGGGCGTCCCGAGAGAGCAGGCGCCTCAGACAGCAAGTGTGCATACAAATGCCGACGTGGGCCTTCAATATTAAATAGTTTGTGCAGGCTTGCTGAGTTGTGGGACAGGGAATGTAACTTCAACAACAGCTGGGGAGGGAAACCATCTGAGGCCTCCATTGCCGCACACCAACCCCCCCCCCGGAAAGCCACCCCTCATGGAGCCATGCTTCCATCACCTGCTCCGAGTGGAATCCGTGATGGGTTTCCGTGGGAAATACCAGACTCAACAAGCATGAGACAAACCCAAGTGCCACCCAGTCGGTCTTCCCGTCTGTGACGTGAACCGTGTCGCCATGTGTACACTTTGACAAGAAGCACTGTTTACAACAAAGTGGTCAGGGAAACAATGGACACGTTACACGACCAAAATAAGAGGACAGCTGGCAACCCTGGTATGTGTCGTGTGAATCATGTGCTACCCTGGAAATTTGGGGTAGAAAAAGTAGTTCCACCTTTATGGAATCACGGAATTGGCCGGAATTGTTAAAAAGCGTAATCTTACAGAAATTGACATGAGAATGAAATGCTGTTATTGTGAGGACAAGGAATGTTTGTGAGGGGAAGTATTTCCTCGGTGGACCACTCAACCGTGGCAGAATATGATCACAAACACAAGGCCGCCACCCCCTTTCATTTTTATTCACATACCCCACTATGGGAACAGGACTGCAGACATAAATGAAAGGGTTTTTTTGAATTTCATTAACAGACATTTTATTCATTCATTTTCTTCAAGAGGGTACCAGCTGTCTTTAGGCGAGATGCGGGGGTACACCCGGACTGGTCGCTAGCCAATCACAGGGCACATATAGACAAACAACCATTCACACTCAATGTACATTCATACCTATGGACAATTTGGAGTCGCCAATTAACCTAGCATGTTTTTGGAATGTGGGAGGAAACCGGAGTACCCGGAGAAATCCCACGCATGCACGGGGAGAACATGCTAACTCCACACAGATATGGCCGAGGGTGGAATTGAACTCGGGTCTCCTAGCTGTGAGGTCTGCGCGGTAACCACTCGACCGCCGTGCAGCCCGGTAATAAAATAATTTTTCACATTTAAAAAATGTAATAAAAATATGTAAACTAATAGTATTTTTTTAAATTATTATATGTATATACAATGTCAGTGTTTTTTGTACATTTATTTTTGGCAATATTCATTAATTCATTCATTCATTTTCTACCGCTTATCCTCATGAGGGTCACGGGGGTGCTGGAGCCTATCCCAGCTGTCTTCTACATCCTGGACTGGTGGCCAGCCAATCACAGGGCACATATAGACAAACCATTCACACTCACATTCATACCGCCAATTAACCGAGCATGTTTTTGGAATGTGGGAGGAAACCGGAAAAAACCCGCGCATGCACAGAGAGAACATGCAAACTCCACACAGAGATGGCCGAGGGTGGAATTGAACTCGGGTCTTCTAGCTGTGAGGCCTGCACACTAACCACCAACAGACATTTTATCTAAACATAAATTTAAGCAGTATAACATGCACAAAGTTGGCTTGGCTATTCTAAAAATAAAAATAGTAAAAGCATTAGTCACATAGCGCGGAATATTCTATGAATCAGTTAACTAATCAGGCTGATGGCCCCGGCAAGGCGTATTCAGACTGCAGAGAATTCTTTGGGAGTGTGTTCAACAGACCCATCCCTGATTAGCTATGACGAGCACCGAATAGCAAAAAGCCAAGCTCAATCTTCTGAGAGGCATCAGTGACTTCAGCTGTGACTTGGGCCTTCAGTTTGGGCCGCCCCCCCCTTCCCCCTTCCCCCCCAGCAGCCCCGTCTGAGCAGCTGATTGAACATCGCCACAATCAAGCTCACCCAAAGGACGTGGTACACCGATGCAAACATGCAAACAGATTCCTGATACAAGCTGCATGGAAACCTTTTAAGGGACGCCTATCAGTGGCAAAAAAAGCAAAGAAAAGGTCATCCACTTGTTTATTTTCTATTCCGCTTGCCCCTCGTTAGGGTGGCGGGTCTCGCGGGGCCTCATGAAATACAGCACAGTATCACTGCTCCACCTAAAAGCGGCACGGGTGAAAGGAAAACCCAGGAACTCTCTTAGTCACACACGCATCATCTGTCTTTAACCGTTCGACTACGTCCGTGTCCAAAGTGGTCATTTTGGGCCTGCAGGACTTAATTTCGAGGCATATTTGAAAAATAAATTGAATTCACTTTTAACTCATTCAATCCCAAAGACGTATTTATATATTTTTAGAATCCCGAATGCCCATTTTTTTTATGCGACAGGCAAAAAGAGGTGATGATGCAACTCTCCACTAATGCATTAACATTTCAGAGCACTTTTAAGCCATAAAAATGGCCACAAGGTGGCAGAAGTGCGAAATGTGAAAATTGTAAATTATTCATGGAGTTATATTTGTAAATATTTTTTTTTCATGTAAAACACTTTTTTGTGTTGTTTGTGTTGGTATAGATGCTTAGATATTTCAGCGGTCACAAAATATATGAGCTGTTTTTCTCCTTTTTTTTTTAGTCAGGAGCTGCTATTTTCCTGAAACTTAGTTTTGTTCTAAAAAACAAAAAAGGGTAAAAACTTTTTTTCTGATGAAAGACAGAAATCTAATCTTTGGTCGGGTCCATGTACCATAGATCACAATAATCTGTGTCAAAATTGTTTTAGATGGCCGGTACTGAAGGGGTTGTGTTTGTATTATTTATAATGCATTTATTAGTTCATTCATTCATTTATTTTCTACCACTTTTTCCTTACAAGGGTCGCGGGGGTGCTGGAGCCTATCCCAGCTGTCTTCGGGCGAGAGGCGGGGTACACCCTGGACTGGTCGCCAGCCAATCACAGGGCACATATAGGCAAACAACCATTCACACTCACATTCATATCTATGGACAATTTGGAGTGGCCAATTAACCTAGCATGTTTTTGGAATGTGGGAGGAAACCGGAGTACCTGGAGAAAACCCACACATGCACGGGGAGAACATGCAAACTCCACACAGAGTGGCCGAGGGTGGAATTGAACCCTGGTCTCCTAGCTGTGAGGTCTGCGCGCATTTATTAGTTAATTGTCCCAATAAATGATTTATTAGATTACTATTCATGCAGATACAGAATTTCCAAATGAGCACGCAGATTCACAATCTGCCATAAACAAAAGGATCTTCACGTTAATCTGATAAGATCCACTCAATTGTACAAGACAAATGGGATTTTCCATTTCAGCTTCTGACCCAGCAAATTTGACAGCGATTCTAAGTGTTTGAACAAGGATTTTCCATGTCCATGTAAAGTGCTGCACTCTGGCTTAGATTGGGATAGCACTTGCTTTCATGTTACAGCCTCGAAGCCGACGATGCACATAGCAAATTTGGCACAATAAATAAGTCATCATTATTCCTAACTGTCAACAAGTTCAGTGCCAACTGGATCATAAAAAAAATCATTAAAATCGTATGAGATGAGAAACAAAGTTTTAGAATTACATATACAGTTGTCCTTTGCTAACGTCCATTGCATTTTTTTTTAAAACATGGATTAATAAATGTTTACTGTTTCTTGGTTGACTGCATTGGTTAAAAAAAAAGCGATATGTAATATTCTTGTCATTAGGCGTCAGTAATGTTACATTGATGAGACATGACATTAGATGAGATTATCTTCACACTGCATGGAGTCAGCCATGGCATGCCTGAGATGAAGGTGCAAAAAGTTCAAGCATTAAAAGTTAAAGCAAAGCCCGTCTCAGTGATCCTGTAGCCTGCCAATGCAGCTGAACAATAAAAACAAAAAAAAGATTGTGATAAGACTGTAAAGGTGACTATAGGGGTGTTATTTTGTGTCTACAGGGCTCTAATACTGGAAAAAAGCTGTATTAGAAAGCCTGTAACTATAAAAATATTTAATTTATTAATATTTAATCCTGGGCGGCACGGCGGTCTAGTGGTTAGCACACAGATCTCAAAGCTAGGAGGACCAGGGTTCGATTCCACCCTCGGCCATCTGTGTGGAGTTTGCTTGTTCTCCCCGTGCATGCGTGGCTTTTCTCCGGGTACTCCGGTTTCCTCCCACATTCCAAAAACATGCTAGGTTAATTGGCGACTCCAAATTGTCCATAGGTATGAATGTGAGTGTGAATGGTTGTTTGTCTATATGTGCCCTGTGATTGGCTGGCCACCAGTCCAGGGTGTACCCTGCCTCTCATGAGGAAAAGCGGTAGAAAATGAATGAATGAATGAATATTTAATCCTACTTGGCGGAAATTGACTTATCACTGGTCTGGAACCAATTAACTAATTAACCAATGACTATATTACTAGTTGTTAAACTACTGACTGTGACATAAATGTAACCTACACTTTTAAACGACAGTGTTTTTTTTATGTTGCTGTATCCATTAAAGAGGAAACAGCAAAGATTAAAATGAGCTCATTTTGAGAATGACTCAACAGGAAATGAGGTTTAATGTTTAGGACAATTAAACACAAAAATAAAGCAGGAAAACGTTCAGGAAATCCCATTACACAAATGGGCTATAGAATATTCACAGTTTGAGGACTGCTTCCTTCTTCCTGCTTTTCCACTTATAAGTATATACGGTATAAATGGTGTCATCTTCAGTTCTCTATTGACGGTGATGACGAATGATAAACACAGGCTGGTGAAATCCACCCAAATAGCTGCCCCCTTCACTTTTGGTTTCTATGACACAGAGCGCAAGCAGACCCACATGCAAAGCCCCGCATTCTATTGGAGCTCAGACAGAGGCCAGCCACCATGCTACAAACGCGTCGCCTATGTCTGGCATCCTGACAACTATTTGAGGCACTTACTTACCCCAAAGTATGCCCTCACACACACACACACACACACACACACACACACACAAAACACATGTGGCAACAGCCCTGCATGTCCTGCATTTGAGCTTCTCCTCGTGCATGACTCCCAGCAAAGACTTAAAAAGCACAGGGACCATGAGGACACAGGTGATGTTTTCTGACACAATCAGGAAAATCCATTCATGTGGTTATAAAGTAAACAATATCATCTCTCTTATTCAACAAGCCTCTGACCAGCACTGATTTGAGGGGTTGGCATGTTCTTCATATGCTCCATATCCATATCGCCATAATGATATAATACAATAAAGCCTCCATCGGTTCAGTGTTTATTCAAAGTAAGCCTACATATCTGGTATTTGTAACAGGTACAATTTGAAAAAAGATTTGAACTTGTATATGTTTTGTGGCTCCAGACCATTTTTTTACTGGGGGGGCTTAAAGGGGGCTTCACGGCAGTAAAGTGGTTGGCACGCAGACCTCACAGTTAGGACACCCGAGTTCAATCCCACCCTCGGCCATCTCTGTGTGGAGTTTGCATGTTCTCTCCGGGTACTCCGGTTTCCTCCCACATTCCAAAAACATGCTAGGTTAATTGGCGACTCCAAATTGTCCATGAATTAATGAATATTGCCAAAAAATAAATATACATTATATATATATATATATATATATATATTATATTATATTATATTATATTATATTATATTATATTATATTATATTATATTATATTATATTATATTATATTATATTATATTATATTATATATTATAATTTTTAACTAACTTAAATATTAATTTGGATGTATTTCTTAATTTCTATTGGTTTACATATTTAATAATTTTTTTTAAATATGAAAAATAACTTTAGTACTGGGCAGCACGGTGGACAAGTGGTTAGCGTGCAGGCATCACAGCTAGGAGACCCGAGTCAATCCCACCCTCGGCCATCTCTGTGTGGAGTTTGCATGTTCTCCCCGTGCATGCGTGGGTTTTCTCCGGGTACTCCAGTGTCCTCCCACATTCCAAAAACATTCATTCATTCATTCATTCATTTTCTACCGCTTATCCTCATGAGGGTCGCGGGGGTGCTGGAGCCTATCCCAGCTGTCTTCGTGCGAGAGGCGGAGTACACCCTAGACTGGTCGCCAGCCAATCACAGGGCACAACCATTCACACTCACATTCATACCTATGGACAATTTGGAGTCGCCAATTAACCTAGCATGTTTTTGGAATGTGGGAGGAAACCGGAATACCCGGGGAAAACCCACGCATGCACGGGGAGAACATGCAAACTCCACACAGAAATGGCCGAGGGTGGAATTGAACCCTGGTCTCCTAGCTGTGAGGTTTGCGCGCTAACCACGAGACCAGGGGTGGGCAAACTACGGCCCGAGGGCCACATCCGGCCCGCCAAGTGTTTGAATACGGCCCACCCAATCTTTCCAAAGCATTTAAACTCAACATACAACCTGGCATCATGGCCTGAGCCAACCTTTTGATGGTTTTATCAATTTCGTTTTTTGACATGGTCTGTTGTTTACAAAGTGCTCCTGAAAAAAGGGACACAAGCACATAATAATAATAATAATTATTATTATTATTAGATTATTATAATTATTATTAGAACTATTATGATTATTACAATTATTATATTAATGCTAATTATTATATTAATTATATATAATATTATTGTTATATTTGCATATTTTACATAATATTAATATGATAATAATTATTTTAATTTTATTGTAATTATTATAATATTTTATTATTTTTAAAATATTTAAATATAAATATAAAATAATAAATAATAATAGTAGATTGCATGACAATTTTACAGATACAATAATACCAGGTGGACTGTTACGTGTAAAATATATAGTCTGCCCCCCCCCCGTAAATTTTGTCATATCAATGCGGCCCGCGAGTCAAAAAGTTTGCCCACCCCTGCACTAGACCGCCATGCAGCCCATTCCAAAAACATGCTAGGTTAATTGGCGACTCCAAATTGTCCATAGGTATGAATGTGAGTGTGAATGGTTGTTTGTCTATATGTGCCCTGTGATTGGCTTGCGACCAGTCCAGGGTATACCCTGCCTCTCGCCCTAAGACAGCTGGGATAGGCTCCAGCACCCCTGCGACCCTCGTGAGGATAAGTGGTAGAAAATGAATCAATATTTTGATGCTGAAGGTTGCCAACTCGTTCCTTAGAACAAGAACAGAACAAAAAGATGAACTGTATTTGAATCAAACACCCACACACAATAACACAGTTAACCGTCACTAATAACTCATTTGGATGAGCACCGATGTATCTGTATCATGTCTTACCCCGAGCACACAAGTTCGCCTTCTCGCTACACAGCCGTGCCAAGTGTGGATGTACTGTCTCGTTTATTTATGCAATTAAATCAAAGATGATGATCTGAACGTGCAAAACAACAATTTTGTCCCCTCGGGATCACTCACTCATAATCATGGTAACGTTTCATGATGGTGTACAGATTGTTGTGTTCAAGGGCCATGGAAAAACAAAGAATTGACAATCCAGACCGTAGGTCTATCACCAGAAATGTTTACAAAGAACATAGAGTACAAATAAGCGTTTTATCACTGTGCAAACTCATCTTAACCGTTAATGGACATTCTCGACACGTGCAATATATTTCCTGCCTTCAAAATAAGAGCACTGTTCGCCACATCCTGTCTAATTGTGCAAACAAAACAAGGGTGTCATACTAAATATCTTACATGAATAACGCAATTGGAGTCGCATAATCTTCCTTAACCACGAGTTCTGTCATTAGTTTGTTGAGGGTTTTGTAGCAATGCTTGCAAAGGGTTAGAAATGTTAGCCAAGCTACATCCGTTTCTGAAAATACCAGGCAAAAATTGAATTTGGGAAAATATAAAACTGATGTCATACAGCCCGACTTGAAGAGAATTGATGATAATAAAAGTATGACTAACCAACAGCAGTTTGTTTCCTTTTCCTTCAATTATGCAGAATTATAGTTTTATTTCTTCTGTCTTCATGTGATTTTCATTTTTATGCCTTATATAACAAAGCTGCAGCGGTAATTGTATTAAATATGCTGCCCTATAGTGAAAAAAATGCATTTTTCTCCTGGTGTCCAGCAACCAAAAAAATTTATTCTGTTAGTAGTTGCCAGAATTTTATTTTGAAGCTTACTTTGCACTGAACAGGAAGTGCACATATGCATGTTTTAATGCTGTGTAATTATATGATGCTGTTGTTTCACACTGCTTAGTGATAACAATGACATTAATCATACTACAACACATAGTACCGACCATTTCCATATCAAATTTAATGTAAACAAAATATGAAGTTTGACGTTGGTTTAAGTGGGCACTTTTTAGTACTAGACTGTATATACGTGTTGTTGACATAAACGGGTTCTACTGTAATAAAAACATCCAGGTGGACTCAATGGATCGGAATAAACTGTGACAAACACCTGAGCTTGTCATGCGTCTGCCTAGCGGCTATTTTTAGCCCCTAATTGCTCCTTTCTTACAGCCTGGTAAACAAAAGATGAATCCAGAGTGATTATCTGGTTATGACGGTCAGTGGGAGCTCCGCCTCAAGCTTTTTTTTTTCCTTTGCAGGCCAACAGTGATGGAGCTTTGTGATGTTCACTGCCTCTGCCTCGCCGTTGATGCAACAGCTAATTATTTCACTACCCAATAGCATCCCAGTGTTTGATCAATGGTGGCCTCCTCACCTATTGATGTAATCTGTCAGCATGCGGTGAACACATAAGCAGGACGACTGCTCTTCCCTTCTCCTGGGACCATGTGAACAGATAAATATCACACAACAGGAAGCCATTTGTGTGCTGCCGTGAGCCGTGAGCAGGAATCCTCCTGTTGAGCTAAATATTGATCAATAATGTTAAGGGGCCATCCATAATTTTCAACATTTTCACGAGCGTACAAACCGTACGAGGGGGGGAGGGGGTTAAGACATCAACGTACGCTTTTTTGAAAACCAGAAAATGTCGATGTCTGTATGTTCGAACCGCGGGACGCAGTCAAATTTTAGCGCGAGTAGACTGGTCCCCTGTCGTCGTATGCTAGCGCGAGAGCGTACCAGTCCACGCGATACTTCACGTGGCTCTGCGTGCTTCGCATTCCAACACAACAATCAGACAATGGCCGACCCCGGTGATTTAGTTCTATTATATATTAGAACGAATATTTTCGTTCATCAAAAAGAGAATTACTGCCATTCATCGCTCACCGAGCAATGCATACAAACAATACCTCAATGTTTACTGCTTTGTGCGTTCGGAAAGAAAGCGGAAGGACGCTGTAGCGGCTGGCCAGGCGGCTTGGAAAGGTTCCAAATCGAAGGAATCGAGCAGGGCGGATTTGTTCCGAAGTGCTGTTGCGAAAATGCAGAACATCAAAACTAAACCGACCATCCTGAATCTATTCGCCAGCTCTGTGTTTATTTTCTATATTTGGGCATGGACCTGGCTGTGGTGGTGAATTTGACTTTGTGGACAGTGCAGTAACAATCAATGTGATTTTCACTTCCTGTGATACACTGACTAGACTATAGGTGTGATTGTTAAGCCTTTTCAAAACAGTTGTGGCATCTTTATTGCGTACTTCGCATAGAGTTGAGTTCAAGGGTTGTGTCCATCATTTCAAAGAAGATTTTATCTCCTCAGGCTTTTGGAAACCAGGGGCAACTTCTGCTCCTTGAGTAATCATGTGTGTATACAAGAAGTATTCCCTTGTTTAAAAAATCCTGTGGAAAATAGTTGTTGTATCAGGACTTTTCTACATGTATCATTTGATAGAAAGAACAATACAAAAAGACCAAATTTGTAATACATTTGTATTTTCTTGAAAGAAAAATACAGTAAACCTCAGATATATCGGATTCAATTGTTCCCACTGGTTTTGTCCGATATAAGCGAAATCCGTTATATGCGTATACCGGAAAATGTCCGCCACATTCATTACACGGACGCGCAATGCCATGGGGGAACTTTCTTTGATCCATGTTCACAGCCAAAGCTGAAGATTATAACATCTTTGTATGAATTACAGACATGTACATGAGCATGTACAACCAAATAAAAAAAAAATCTCCAATCTGTAGAAATGCCTTCTTGTTGCTACGATAAACGTAAACGCAAATGATAATGACGTCACAGGCTATTGACAAGTCGGCAAGTTCCCATACATTTCAATAGCATGTGACGTCATTATCGTTTGCACTTACGTTTATCGTTTGGTTTCTAAACCTCGCTAATAGCAACAAGAAGGCATTTCTACAGATTTGAGATTTTTTTTTTATTTCGTTGTACATGCTCATGTACATGTCTGTAATTCATACAAAGATGTTATAATCTTCAGCTTTGGCTGTGAACATGGATCAAAGATGGATCAAAGGCCACGATGCGGCCATCCGATATATGCGAGGGAAATTGGAACGGGACTGGAGATTTTGTCCGAAATAGGCGAAATCCGTTATAAAAAATCTGATATATGCAATGAATTTTTATTGGAAATGCATTACAGAAAAATTGGTTCTTTTTTATCTGTCCGTTGTGAGCGAATTTTCGATATATCCGAGTCCGATATATCCGAGGTTTACTGTACAAAAAAGAGGCATTTGATATAATTTTTTATCTTGTTCGTGTTCAATACAATGTTGATGGGCAGTGACTGATTGACCAAAATACAGCCAGAGAACACTATTGGACATTCGAATTTCCTGGCTGTATTGGGTCAGTTGGTCATGGACCTATCAACATTTTTCATTTGGGATTGTACTCTTTTTTTGGGGGGGGGCTGCGCAAAAGAGCACTCTTTGTACTCTTGTGAAAATGTTGAAAATTATGGATGGCCCCTAAAACAACTGTATTTTAACACCATTATTTATTTTTACTGTATCTGTTTGCTCATTTCCGTAGAGCATAATTGGCATAAATAATGATTATAGAATTGGGCGATATTTTTTATGCACCAATATAGATTCTGGGGCGGCACGGTGTTCGAGTGGTTAGCGCGCAGACCTCACAGCTAGAAGACCAAGGTTCAATTCCACCCTCTGCCATCTCTGTGTGCAGTTTACATGTTCTCCCCGTGCATGCGTGGGTTTTCTCCGGGTACTCCGGTTTCCTCCCACATTCCAAAAACATGCTAGGTTAATTGGCGACTCCAAATTGTCCATAGGTATGCACATAAAGTAAAAATAAATAAAGTATTGGGGAAACACGACAAATCTGCGAGTACACAAGACACCATGAGGACCTGCCGCTAGCAAGCAATGCCAAGGTCCTTTTGTATACCACAAAAGTAGTACTGTGATATTGCAGGTATTTTGTTTTCCAAATTGATATCACTATTTTGTTAAATAATGGTTATTTCAAGCATCCTAAAAGGACTTTTTACTGATGTTAGTTACTTTGTTCCACAAAAATACGTCAGGGACTGTATACTCTGCATTTTTTCACAGCTAATAGAATGTGAACATTTGAGCAGGATCTTGACACATAATTTAATTTATTTGTTGGGTTTTTTTTGTAAATTTAAAGCTTTACATTAAAGCTATATTCATCCAAATGCTACACTTGAAGTTTTTACAGTGGAAAGTTTGTGATACAGCATAACATACTGTTCTAATGGAATAAAAATGTGTTTAGTAAGTGCATATTGCTGGTGTAATTCAGTTTTTCCAGGAAATAATCTTTAACAAGAAAAAAAAAAAAAATATTGCCTTGTTAACAGTATTGTGATACATTTTTAGAATCCCGAATGCCCATTTTTTTATGCGACAGGCAAAAAGAGGTGATGATGCAACTCTCCACTAATGCATTAACATTTCAGAGCACTTTTAAGCCATAAAAATGGCCACAAGGTGGCAGAAGTGCAAACTCGTTTCAGTGGCACACACGTAGGTTCAGTTCCAAATGTGAAAATTGTAAATTATTCATGGAGTTATATTTGTAAAAAAAATTTTTTCATGTAAAGCCCTTTTTTGTGTTGTTTAGGTTGGTATAGTTGATATTTCAGCGGTCACAAAATATATGAGCTGTTTTTCTCTCTTTTTTTTTTTTTAGTCAGGAGCTGCTATTTTCCTGAAACTTAGTTTTACATATGATACATATCGTGATACATATCATATCGCCAGATTCTTGCCAATACACACCCCTAATCATAAATGCTGTTACTGGCTCTGCAACAGACAAAACGACAATGGAAACAGCATGAAACGCTACTAATAGCGCAAATTACACAATTATGACAATAATTCTATTGCAACATCAACATCATTCATATCCCACAGTCACTCAAATGCTGAATCCTTATGTGTGTGTGTGTCAAGTAATAAAAAATGTTTCCGCCCCAGCATAACAGTAACGAGCCTGTTTTCCCAAATAGGTCCATGGATCAACAGGACTGAGCTTTCTTCACGGCTACGACTGCTTCCTGCGAGCTGATCAACAGGGGTGCCTTTTATCTCAGGCAAACAGGTGGTTATGATTGTTGCACATAGTGGAGGAGTTTCTGGCCCTCCATGTGTTTTCGGTTAAGGAATGTTGCCTTTGCTAACACGGACTCCGAGGTCTTGAGAGGGACGCTGTGGGTATTTCTGGTTACGCCTGCCTGCGCCACCGCTTGAAAACACCTCCACCCACTCCTGCTCAGCTGTTTCAGGCAATTCCAGAGTATGCGGGGCCACGTGCCGCTTTGACTTTTACCCTGCGGCCAAATAGTCACAACCCGACCGGGTGGAGTGGGGATTTATGTGATCAGTCACAAATCGTGAAAATTTGGGAGGTAGGTGAACGCCATGCCACGCCGCTCTGAATAGATAAGCCGAAAGAAATCCATGATTCCTTCCCTCGCTGTGACATCTGAGCCGGGAGCAAAATGTCAATATGACAGAGCTGACTGGCACTCAAGGGTTTCTGATATGAATAACTCCTGACTTTTAACAAACAAATGCAGATCACCGAGGGACTACTTTCTGTCCCGATCTTACTCGGCCATTTACTGTCTCTGCAGAAAATGTCAAGGCTGTATGTGACTTGCCCGCCGGGGGTGGGGGCGTTACGTGCCATTCAGAGTGTGTTCCAAACATTTGCTCAAAGCTTTGGGTGGGTCAGGAAACATCTGACAAAATGTAGCTCCTTTGGGAGTGACTATGAGCAGTTATCTCGGACTTGTGTCTCGCCAAAACGGCTGTAGCACACATGCCAAACGATGATAAAACTCCCGACCTTTGGCTGCAATTTGGACAAATGTTTTAAGAGTGTGCTGGACAACAGCTCCCATGGTTATGTGTGGGGAGGGGAGGGGAGGGTCAAAGCTGGCTTATCGGTGGAGTTCATACAAGCATCGTCGTCGACAGCTCTTTCTCTTATCTTATCACTCAAATAAATAAACTCACGGCTCCAATTGGATTAAACTAAGATAAAGCCTAGTAATAAATGTGCCATTTAGACACCAGAAAATAATTTCAGATCCTGGTGTAAAAAAAAAAAAAAAAAAAAAATCAAAAAATTGTTACAACTATAATGATGAAAATTGTAATATTAATGATGATTATAATAATGGTGATAATAATAACAATAATAATGGTAATAATGATAAAGATTATAACAATAATGATAATAATGATAACGATAATGGTAATAATAATATTACAATGGGGTGGCACGGTGGTTGAGTGGTTAGCGCGCAGACCTCACAGCTAGGAGACCACGGCTCAATTCCACCCTCGGCCATCTCTGTGTGGAGTTTCGATGTTCTCCAGGTACTCCGGTTTCCTCCCACATTCCAAAAACATGCTAGGTTAATTGGCGACTCCAAATTGTCCATAGGTATGAATGTGAGTGTGAATGGTTGTTTGTGTGTGTGAATGAATGAGTTACTGTTTTGTGGTTGAATACGGCAACAAAATATATTAATATTAATAGTCCAAAAATTATGATACCATATCATGATATAGTAAAGGAAATACTGCACTATCATCGTTCACTTTGTGAAGTTGTGGAATTGCCGTTTGTGACACGTGTTTTCTTGCAGGTCATTCATACTGTCTGTCAAACATTTGCAGCATTTCTTGAAATGAATTTTTTATTTTTGTGACTATTAGCCACTGATTAATTGGCGACTCCAAATTGTCCATAGGTATGAATGTGAGTGTTAATGGTTGTTTGTCTATATGTGCCCTGTGATTGACTGGCGACCAGTCCAGGATGTATCCTGCCTCTCGCCCAAAGACAGCTGGGATAGGCTCCAGCACCCCCCGCGACCCTTGTGAGGAAAAAGCGGTAGAGAATGAATGAATGAATATTACAATGATAATAATAACAGGGGAAAACAAGACTACTCCTTTTGGGCTTGTGATCAGATAGTTGAATACAAATGTAAATAATGGAAAGTTATATTTTCATTGATGTAAGAAATGCACTGTAATGTTTCATATATTTGCCCAAAGAAAAAAAAAAAAAGCTTTGTGCTTAAAATTCTGCACCAAAAAGCAGAAAAGGCGTTTCCCGTAAAAGCCAAAGTGGCGTACTTCAAGTTTATATTTTCTCAATACTAATCCACTTTGACCATCTTCCAAGCTCTCACATATTTCTGCAACACTCTTGGCAAGCAGGGTTTTACAGCAGAAGTCCTCTTAAGGTATTTCTTTGGAGTAATTGAAGTGAAACTGCTCAGATGTAAGCCAACAATGTAAAATGTCAATGCATTCCATTAAGTGAGATTGGAAAGTCGGCTGTAAGCATGTGCACTTAAAATAACAATGGCCTGTGTCTTCTGCTCCGTTGACAGATGCCAGGGATGATATTTGCAGCTATGTTCAGTCACGCCGGGTTTTAGCCTTCACTTTGAATAGCTGAGGCAATGCGGCCATTAAGATGATAGCAATCCATCGAATGAATTGCAAATATCAAGCACATCTGACAGACATCACAACAAAGTGTGTGCGTCTGTGTCTGTGTCATAGGAAAAGGGACATCTGGAGCAGTGTGATTCCAGAAATACAGACTATAAAATTTGGGGGGGCCCTAATCGATACTTCTGATACGGTAAACGAGGGATTACTCTATCGCAATTAGTCCAATCTATAAGAGGCTATTAGTATTTCACAACATGGACTTTGTCCAGCTTCAATATCGCTACACTTAAAACTGTTTCTAAGGACTCAGGAGATGCTGGCTTAGAGCCACCCCACCACATGGCTAAGCCCCCTTTCAAGCAAGACAAAAGAAATTCTTAAATCTTCACCAGCTCACCGCCCCCCCTATAAAAAAAGTCCCCATAACAGGTTTTACGTAGGGGGAAACATTATCAAAACTACTGAACTTCACAGGCCCATAACTTACAAAAAAATACAAGTGTTTCAGAGAACACATTTCCATTGTAATCAAGAATAAGCCTTTACACACGTGACCGATCACTCAAGGTTCTTATGTCTGTACTCCGATGGCTATTTTGGTCCGCACATGCCTCGAGACGAGTGTGTGCAAGGTATAAAAACCAGAGAGAAAAAAAAATATATACCAAACCATAAACATGAAGTTATTACTGCTGTCAAGTCAAGTCAATTTTATTTATATATAACCAATTCACAACAGAAGTCCTCCTGAGGCACTTTCGACATTGAGAGAAGAACCCCACACGAGCAAGCACTGAAGCGACGAGAGGGAAGAAAGAACTGAAACCAATTCTATATGAAGAATAATCCTAAAAATGCTAATTTTTCCCCACACGATTAGGAATGTACAAGCAAGCGCACTATAATCAGGGGCCCCACCATTAAATGTACACAAGTACACACAACTTAACACTGCAAAACCGCTGCTGAAGCTCTGCAACCATTGTGTCCAGTGGACAGTGATCAATTATATATATAATATATATATATATATATATAATATAATAATCATTATTATATTATTAATTAGCTTATTATTATTACTATCATCATTATTCTTCTTCTGATTATTACTGATTCTGTATTAGCCTGCTTATTGGCTTGCTTATTAGCCTGCTTTTGCCCAATAAAATAAAATAAAATAAAATAAAATAAAATAAAATAAAATAAAATAAAATAAAATAAAATAATCAATGAAAAATATAAAATTATTTAGGGGGACTTACGACCATTTTAGGGGGACTGAAGACCCCCTAAAATAGACTTAATGACGCCACTGATGTTTCATCTCATAAAGACTATTCAAAATCAAAACGGACGTTTGGACGCTCCCCCGTTCCGTCTCAGTCAATGGACTATTCCGGATTGGCTCACAGAGACAGGAGCAAAACAAACTTCAAACTCGGGCAAAAATGAAACAGTTACCCCAGTGAAACGTGAAAAGTAGAGGAGAATGCAAGAGGAAAACAAACAGCTTTTATCATAACTACCAATGGTGTCAACCTTTTTACAGTCACAACAAACATACACACACAAGGACATCAGCACCGCTACTGTCAGTGTCTGCCAAAGAGAATGCAGTAGTTCCGGAGATGAAGCTGAGAGTGACAAAAATGTGAGCATTAAAACGGTAAACTCGATTAAACGTTGCTGAATGTTCCTATTCCAGAGGTGATTGACTTGTTGGGTAATAATAATGCCTCTGGAGGTGGATGATTGGGCCTAAAATTACTAAATACACCCCTGTGCATACCTTGGCTTATTTTGGGTAAAAACTGCTTAGCTCTTGTGTGTGTTTTTTTTTAATTAACTCCAATAATTCAAAAAAAAATAATTAAAATATAGATACAATATACAGGAAAATTGAAGAATGGCGAGGGGGCCGCATTGATTCCCTATCTGTGTGCATGCACCGCGTGGGAACTGAACTGTATGTTCCATACAGAAATAGCCGACTATGAATACATGTACTCGTACACCCCTAATGTGTATCCATTTTATTACATTTGATGACTGTTGTTGCAGGACAAACACCCTTTATCTTGTTGCTGAATCTAGACATAGTCCTGGTTATCTTAAACAGATCACACTGAGTATGGGATCGTATAAATCAGATATATGCAACCTGACTGTTCAGTACTGGCAGTATATCGGATACAGATGGGATTTATATTGACATTTGGAAAAAAATTTGAATTATACTGTTTACACTGACATAAAACTCGCTAAATGTACTGCAAAAAAAGCGTAGTAAGGATAATTCATAATGCCGCCTACACTAAAATCACAAATACTTAAACATGCTGATATAGTTCATCTTCAAACAGCTAAAATAATGCATAAGGCTAAAAACAACCAATTACCTAAAAATGTCATCCTATACTTCTCTACAAGAGAGGAGAAATATGATCTCAGGGAAGAACTACATTTGAAACACTTATATGCTAGGACTACGTTAAAAAGCCATAGCATTTCAGTATGTGGAATCAAACTATGGAATGGATTGAGTAAAGCTACGTTCACACCGACGCCGAATCGATGGCGAATTAAATCGGCGAGCAAAGCGCCGGCAAAGCGTAACAAAGCTTAATGAAAGCGTAAAGACCGTAATACAGCGTAAGAAAGGTTTGAGCAATTCGGAACATTCGGCAAGAGCGCCAAAAATTTTTAAACTGTTCAAAAATTTGAGGCGATCTGTCACGAACTGCGTAAAGCGGGGAGAGCGTATTAAAGCTTATCAAAGCGTCACAAAGCTTATCAGAGTTTTGCTCAAAGCGTAGGAAAGCTTAACAGAGCTTGGTTCAAAGGATCAATGGATCTGCTGCATCTTATATATTGTAGCGTCGTTGCCGACGCTATGGAAATTACACGACTGCGATCGCTGACAAGCTTTTTATTGCACAACAATAAGACTGGCTACTGTCGGCCGTAACCACGCCGTTGCAACCACCGCCAGCAACACAACAGTGCTTCCGCCACCAGACACGCCCCCACCCCCTGGTGCATTCACAGTCACCCGGAACAGTCGGACACCCAAGAGCACAACGTCAACATGAATACGTCAGGGTTGCTACAATATGCTCTGGATATGCAGTCAATATATATTGCATATATATGCAATATACAATATGCAGTCGGGATCTCGAAATTTTCCATTGCGTAACAGAGCTAAACAGAGCCTATCAATGCACAAGAGAGCTTGATAATCGTATCAGAGCGTCATTTAAAGCGTGATAAGCGCACCAAAGCTTATCAATGAGTATTAAAGCGTATCAAAGCGTGATTTAAAGCGTAACAAATCCTGATCAAAGCGTGAGTTGCCGTAGCGATTCGGGAAATAATTTGTCGCCTAAAGCGGGAACGAATTTCGTATCAGAGCGTATCAGAGCTTATCAGAACTTAAACATATCTGAGGAGATCGTGAGATTTTTTGAAAAATGACGCCGAATTCGTCGCCGATTCAAAGCGTGACATTCGGCGTCGGTGTGAACGTAGCTTAAGGAAATCAAACAATGCACAATGATGAGCCAATTCAAGAAACAATACAAGCAGTTGATGTTTGCTAAATACAAGGATGAAGAGTCTTGAACCTGTCATTCATGCTATATATATATATATCACGATATTGACAGTTACTACGGTACCCATTATGTCATTGTATGGTCATATCACCTCGTACTTCGGTACGTGACAAAATAAAAATAAAAATAAAAATAAAAATAAAAATAAAAATAAAAATAAAAATAAAAATAAAAATAAAAATAAAAATAAAAATAAAAATAAAAATAAAAATAAAAATAAAAATAAAAATAAAAATAAAAATAAAGGACGGCACGGTGGTCTAGGGGTTAGCGCGCAGACCTCTAGGAGCTCAGACAGCTAGGAGACCAGGGTTCAATCCCACTCTCGGCATCTCTGTGTGGAGTTTGCATGTTCTCCCTGTGCATGCGTGGGTTTTCTCCGGGTACTCCGGTTTCCTCCCACATTCCAAAAACATGCTAGCTTAATTGGTGACTCCAAATTGTCCATAGGTATGAATGTGAGTGTGAATGGTTGTTTGTCTATATGTGCCCTGTGATTGGCTGGCGACCAGTCCAGGGTGTACCCCGCCTTACGCCCGAAGACAGCTGGGATAGGCTCCAGCACCCCCGCGACCCTTGTGAGGAAAAGCGGTAGAAAATGAATGAATGAATGAAATAAAAATAAATTTAAAATTATTTTAAAAAACTTAAATTATATTAGGAAAGCAGGAAGTGAACAAATGTAACAGTTACTGACTGTAAAAGAACCAGATGGAGGGGTAGGATTTAATAAGCTTTGCTTCTTCCTACTCCTTTTGGACATGTGGAACTGTGAACTGATTATGTGATGCATTCAATTGTAATCTGGTGCATGTTCAAATGAAATAAAACCATTACCAGTACCATAAACACAAACCAGATACAGGTCGCTTATTAGGGCAAAAAACTACAGGATGAGCAGAGTCAAAGAGAAAAAACAAGCCTAATTTCCACACTGGCTGCATGACACAGCAACAAGTGGATTCTAGAACGGTAAGTCATCGTGGAGGTTCAGATTTCCCTGCAATGTTTGCCATCGCCGAGGCCGTCTCAGGCGGGCTAAACTCGGCTGGCTTCCACAGGTGTATTATGGGCTCATCACTCCCAGACGTGCGCTGATAAAATGGCGATAAAGGGGCTAATCGTGTCTGGTGTAGTTTGAAAAGATCCATGGACAAAAAAGCGGGGGGGGGGGGGGGGGCGCGTGGGGGGCAGGGGGGGTTAGAGGACGCGGCCGGACTAGCTCCTCCCGCGGTCAGCCTGCCTTTATTCCCCCGCTGGAGGAAACCGTTATCTCGCATCACTACTTCCCAACACCGCCACGCTAAATAGTTAACGGCACGTCCGCAAACCATCTTTAATTCACAGGCCGTCCTTCTCAACTTGAGAAACTTCTCCCCCCCCCCCATTCCCCCCCACCCACTCGGGTCACTCAAACCACGGCTTTGATAAACTAAACAAAAGCTGCTTAAAAGCGTTCCACTCGGTTAAAATGGCGTCTGTTTAAAACACACACACAAATTCACACCTCGCCCTGACTTGCTGTCAGTCCGGGATGACTTTTAGCTTTTAACGGACCTGACTTCAAACACGGAATAACAGAAATGGCGACCAAACAGCGGCAGAAGTGAATGGTGCTAAACGGGGGTGTTTCCGCGCTGAGAAAGAGGCACAATGTGAGGATTCCCGTTTGGGGTGGGGGGGGGTTTGTTGTACTTACAGTGAGTTGAGAGGAGAGTCAGGAGGTACACCAGACGTGCTTTCGCCATCTTGGAGTGGATGCAATGCTGGCTGTGAGCGGCGGTACATGCGCAAAGTAGCCTAAAGAGATTTGGTGTGGGCTTGAGAGAGGGGAGAGAGAGAGCGCGCGAGAGAGAGAGAGAGAGAGAAGGGGTGGGAGGGAATTATATTAGGTTTCCATAGCAACCCAAAGCATCACTCACATTGGCAACAATTTATAGTTGGAAGGGGGAGGCTTGTGTCCTTGTGATGCCTTGCATTAATTCGCATCAGAGCGGGGGTATCCAAAGTGTGGCCCAGGGGCCATTTTTGCGCCACAGCTTGTTTTTATTGTCCCAAACTTTTTTTCCAAATAGATTCAGCTCCAATTTTACATTTTTAAACCAATCCATGCAAAAACATTTTTGGATGGATTTTTGGTGGACTTAAATGGCTCCCAGGCCGCACTTTGGACACCAAAAAAACCTGATTGTATCATTTAATAATAATAATAAATAATAATACATTTTATTTGTGTAGCGCTTTTCAAAATACTTAAAGACACTTTACAGAAAAATGGAGTGGAATAAAAGCAAGTAAACAGAGTAAAAGATACATTAAAATACAACATTCAGTCGTTTATACACAGCTAAAACATGGGTAATTGCATGGGTAATTACATTTGTAAATAATAATAATTACAATAATAAATTATAATTATATTATAATATATAATAATATTATAATAATATATTATTATTATTACTAAATAATTAAGTAAATAATAATATTATAATAATATATTATTATTATTATTACTAAATAATTAAGTAAATAATAATATTATAATAATAAATTCTAATATAATTATTATAATATATAATAATATTATAATAATATATTATTATTATTATTTAGTTATAATAATTATAACTATTTACATTGTAACAACACAACATTAACAAAACATGACACAAAATATAAATTGAAATCCCTCCAAAATCTGCCCACACACCCTCCAGAAAGTTCCACTTTTGTCTCGTCGGACCACGGAGTATTTTCCCAAAGGCCTTCGGGATCATCAAGATATTTTCTGGAAAAATTGAGATGAGCAGTTTTGATGGAATAATGAACGCTTACAGTTCCGTCAATGTTGATGTAGGGTCTTTTGTGACCTCTTAGATGAGTCACTGCTGCACTTTTAGGATCATTTTGGTTGGCTCACCATTCCTGGGAAAGTTCACCACTGTTCCATGTTTTCGCCATTTGTGGATACTGGCTCTTACTGTGGTTTGCTGTAGTCCCAAAGCTTTAGAAATGGCTTGACAACCTTATATATTGTTAATGAAACAAGCTAAGATGTGCGTTCATGTATGCAAGTAGACATTATATAAAACGCCAATCAATTGTAGTCACAGCATATTTACCTTTGACATAAACTAATGCAAAGTTAAATGCAAAGCTACAACAAGGGAGAAACCTACAGCTTGTTTGGCACCATGGGGTTATTGCTAAAACAGGAAATAGTCACGTAATGAACCAAAACAAATAGGTCATGTGAGGACAAGGACGACCATGGTAAGTAGGACTGGAACAGCTGTTCACAGTCGTGCAGTTAGCATATCCAAACAGTACACAAACAGGTCAATGGATTGTGGACGTTGTAGTATGTTACACACATTACCCACGTTAAGTTATGGCATTTTTTTTGGGGGGGGGGGGCAAACATGACACATGCACACATAAATGCGCACAGCACCAGAACACCTGTCATGATCAGTGATGGGAACAACGGCGTTTAAAATAATACTTTTTTCACTAACGGGTAATTTAATTAATTACTTTTACTGTCAGCATAACGCCGGTACCATTTTCGACACCATTTTCAACAAGGGAGGGGGTGAGATAACCACATAAGTAATGAGGACTTAGTAATAAGGTTTCAATGAAATTGCGTCTTCAGCCAATCAGAGGACTTGGGTGGGTGGGTGCTTAGAGCACATAAGCAACAAAAAAATGTCCCCGAAAAAAAACTTTGTTCATGTTTTGTGTGAGCAACTTTTTTTTTTTTTGGGGGGGGGGGGGGCAATAGTTACTTTTACTGGTAACTAGTTACTTTTGTAGCAGAGTAACTCAGTTTGAGAAGTAAATAGTAACTATAACTAATTACTTTTTTAAAGTAACATGTGGCTGGTTAGTGCGCAGACCTCACAGCTAGGAGACCCAAGTTCAATTCCACCCTCAGCCATCTCTGTGTGGAGTTTGCATGTTCTCCCCGTGCATGCATGGGTTTTCTCCAGGTACTCCGGTTTCCTCCCACATTCCAAAAACATGCTAGGTTAATTAGCGACTCCAAATTGTCCATAGGTATGAATGCGAGTGTGAATGGTTGTTTGTCTATATGTGCCCTGTGATTGGCTGGCCACCAGTCCGGCGTGTACCCCGCCTCTCGCCTGAAGACAGCTGGGATAGGCTCCAGCACCCCCGCAAACCTAGTGAGGATAAGTGGTAGAAAATGAATGAATGAGTTACTGTTTTGTGGTTGAATACGGCCACAAAATATATTAATATTAATGATCCAAAAATTATGATACCATATCATGATATAGTAAAGGAAATATTGCATCATCGTTCACTTTGTGAAGATGTGGAATTGCCGTTTGTGACACGTGTTTTCTTGCAGGCCATTCATACTGTCTGTCAAACATTTGCAGCATTTCTTGAAATGAATTCTTTATTTTTAGACTATTATCCACTGGTTAATTGGCAACTCCAAATTGTCCATAGGTATGAATGTGAGTGTGAATGGTTGTTTGTCTATATGTGCCCTGTGATTGGCTGGCCACCAGTCCGGGGTGTACCCCGCCTCTCGTCCGAAGACAGCTGGGATAGGCTCCAGCACCCCCTGTGACCCTTGTGAGGATAATCGGTAGAAAATGAATGAATGAATGAAAGTAACGTGCCCAGCACTGGTCATGATGCCTTCAGGACCACCAAACTGGATTGCCTAAACACCCTAGCCTTGCCTGGATATTGTGTACGCAAGATTCCTTGAGGGACATGTTCGAATTCCCTTTCATTGTGACCCTAATACTTTTTGTGTTTTTGAAATAAGGACTGTAAATAACCACAAAGTCAGTAGCAATGCAGTACCCAGTATCAGAAAATTATGACAAATATGTTGATTCTGTGGTGCGATGCTATTTTTTTCTTTTCGCCAAAGGGAACTATAAAATTAGACTAAGGGGCTTTTATGCGCTCTGCTCCCTTGGACCATGGGGAAGCGTTGTCCTATTGGAAAAGCTCGTCTGTGAGTGTGTGTGTGTGTGTGTCAAGGATTTCAAGGCAGAGTCAATATGAATGTGATTATTCTTTGTTGAGCTTTAATCTATTTCATCAGTTTCCCATTGTGACTGATGTACTGTTGACTATTGTACTATTATTGTACTATTGATGGAGCACTTACTGATAAATATGTATGCCGTTACATGGTCATTATGTGCAACTATGGTATTTGTAATACACATGTAATACATAATGTGTCTTTGTGGAACATCATACCTATCTATATTGGTATAGATGGAGTTTAATTGCATACTACGATGTACTGTATACGGGTATTTGTTATTCACAGCATAGCTTGAATACTGGAAGTCTTTATACACAAGTCATCCATGGATCAACCAGCCAGATGGCAATATGTGATAGCGTCCCGATGGACCTGAAATTCCAGCCTTGTCTGTTATTGCTGTCATGCCAGGATAATCCTTTACTGGGAACAAACACACTTCTACCTGGGACCGCACTGCAACCAACAGCGGACCAATGACACAGTATTTATCTTGTGCATGGTACAGTATGCAATCTAGTATTACAGTTTAAAAGCGGCAATAATATATTTGGAATATTTCGGCAAAGATTTATCTTGCATGTAGCATGTAGCATGAACAGGCCACTTGGTTGTTGTCGTGCCAAAGGAAGACAGCTAAAGGTCAGAGGCTGGAGTGCAGATGCCGTCGGCGGGGAGCAATTATATTTCTCAACATGACCGTAACAAGAAAAATGAGATAATCATGCAAGGAAAACAAATAAAGCTAAATATTCAGACTATTCTTCTCAACGTCTCGAAGCGTACTAATCACATCTGGCACAGCTGGCGGCATTGCGCCTGGCGCGTGCGTGAGTCATTTTGTACTTGGGATGCGGTGGGGTGTAGAGGTCCGCTATGTGCTCTCAGCGTGCCGCCGCGGGAGCTGGCTGCGCTGACCGCTAGCGACTGCTTCGGGGCTGGGCGGACCTCGGAAAAGCATCCCAAGATGCCAGAAAGAGTCGCTAGAGTTGTCACGGTTGAGACGGTTTGGAAAATCACCAGATTTATTGAGAAGCATGAACTATACTCAGTATAGTCGCATGATGGATGAACAGAAGGAATCTGAGTGCATGCTTCAAGGACCGTCGAAGAAAGTGCGAAATTTCAAATCTTGATAAAAAAAAAAACAGATTAACAAAGCATAAAGACATCAACAGGATGTTACATCCAAAGTGTGTCGTGAAGTATCACAGGTCTGTCATACTGCATAACAAAACTGCTCCAAATATCCTGTACAATAACTGTGCAATAAACTGTGCAATAAACCTGTGGATTCATCAGTTTTGTTGCTTTTCCATAGCTTAATCAGTTTAATACAAGTGTCGTTTTAACTTTGGGTTATTCCTGGTTAAGGAATGAGCTGCACTGTGATTGAGTGGTTAGCATGTTGGACACGAAGTCAGGGTTCGATTCCCCTCTTGGAGAATCACTGTGTGGAGTTTGTCCAAAGACAGCTTGGATCGTGTCCAGCATACCCACTATGACTCTAATGATAATAGTAAATGAATCGTAAAACTTTCCAAAAATTAAGGTTTGATTCCCAATGTACTCTACAGTGCACGTATGCACGTACAGTAGTTGTACATGAACAATATGCTGCATTCATATGGGAGAGCTCTATTTTGAGTGGGAACAGGTACAAGTAACGTAGCCGCACATGTACTTTATGCAGTTCACTTATTTCCGTGGAACAATGTTACGCCCCCCGCCCCCCCACCCCCACCTCACCCCAGGGTACAGACAAATACAACACAGTTAAATTATGCACCAAATGCATCAAGCTTTCTAGTGTGTGAGCTTGATGGAAAGAAATACAACATTGCAACACACACACACATATGCACAGACACACACAACAGTGCCTCTTGTTTTCATTGTGTTCCTTGTGTCTTCTGAATAATAGAAGTGGCTTGAGATGTATTGAATCCTCAGATTTACTTCCAGCACTTCCAACAGCACTACCTCTCTCTGTTCATTCTCCAAAAACGCTGTCGACCCCGAGCCTGTATTGTATGCAGATGTCTTTCTTTACTTGCCTCTTTTTGGGAATGGGGGGGGGGGTGTCCATTGGGAGTAGAGAAAGCAACCCTTCTGCTAGCATAACATTGTCATTCTCCTCCAATTACAGACATTTGCAATAAAACAGTGCAATAAAAGTGATTAGGAACTTGAACTAACTTTTGCACCATTGTTACAGACCAGGAGTCTAATTTATTGGATTATTATTGGGTTATATTATTATTGGGTAATTTATTCTAAGTATTATCTACTTTATTGGGTAATTTGAGTGTAAAAGGAAACTATAGGGGTGTTACTTCATGCCTAGAGGGCTCTAATAATTCATTCATTCATTTTCTACTGCTTTTTCCTCATGAGGGTCGCGGGGGTGCTGGAGCCTATCCCAGCTGTCTTCGGGCGAGAGGCAGGGTACACCCTGGACTGGTCACCAGCCAATCACAGGGCACATATAGACAAACAACCATTCACACTCACATTCATACCTATGGACAATTTGGAGTCAGCATGTTTTTGGAATGTGGGAGGAGTACCCGGAGAAAACCCGGAGAAAACCCCCGCATGCACGGGGAGAACATGCAAACATGCAACTCCACACAGAGATGCCCGAGGGTGGAATTGAACCCCGGTCTCCTAGCTGTGAGGTCTGCGCGCTAACCACTAGACCGCCGTGCCGCCCGGCTCTAATAAAAAAAAGTATTTAGAAGGCCAAGAACAGGTTTTCTATGCCACAACTCCGAAATTATTCAATTTAAAAGGAGGAATCCAATTTTATAAAGAATGAATCCTATTTCACCGAAATTCACTTATCACTATCGGGTCTGGAATCAATTAATCGTGATAAAGAAGGGATTACTGTATTTGAATTTCTTAAATTGACCAATCCGGGGTATACCTTACCTCTCACCCAAATTCAGCTGGGATAAGAAAACGATAGGGGTGTTACTTTATGTCTAGAGAGCTCTAATAATGTTAAAAAATGTATTTAGAAGGCCAAGAACAGGTTTTCTATGCCATAACTCCGAAATTATTCAATTTAAAAGGAGGAATCTGACTTTATAAAGAAGGTATCCTATTTCACAGAAATTCACTTATCACTGTCGTGTCTGGAATCAATTAATCGTGATAAACAAGGGATTACTGTATTTGAATTTCTTAAATTGACCAATCCGGAGTATACCTTACCTCTCACCCAAACTCAGCTGGGATAAGGAAACTATAGGGGTGTTACTTCATGCCTAGAGGGCTCTAACAATGTTAAAAAAAACTTATTTAGAAGACAGAGAACAGGTTTTCTATGCCATAACTCCGAAATTATTCAATTTAAAAGGAGGAATCTGACTTTATAAAGAAGGTATCCTATTTCACGGAAATTCACTTATCACTGTCGTGTCTGGAATCAATTAATCGTGATAAACAAGGGATTACTGTATTTGAATTTCTTAAATTGACCAATCCGGAGTATACCTTACCTCTCACCCAAACTCAGCTGGGATAAGGAAACTATAGGGGTGTTACTTCATGCCTAGAGGGCTCTAACAATGTTAAAAAAAACTTATTTAGAAGACAGAGAACAGGTTTTCTATGCCATAACTCCGAAATTATTCAATTTAAAAGGAGGAATCTGACTTTATAAAGAAGGTATCCTATTTCACGGAAATTCACTTATCACTGTCGAGGCTGGAATCAATTAATCGTGATAAACAAGGGATTACTGTATTTGAATTTCTTAAATTGACCAATCCGGAGAATACCTTACCTCTCACCCAAACTCAGCTGGGATAAGGAAACTATAGGGGTGTTACTTCATGTCTAGATAGCTCTAATAATGCTAAAAATGTATTTAGAAGGCCAAGAAGAGGTTTTTTAAAGGAAACTATAGGGGTGTTACTTCATGCCTAGAGGGCTCTAATAATGTTAGAAAATGAATAGGTTTCTATGCCATTATTCCAAAATAGGATACCTTCTTTATAAAGTCAGATATCCTAGTTCGCGGAAATTCACTCATCACTGTCGGGTCTGGAATCAATTAATCGTGATAAACAAGGGATTACTGTATTTGAATTTCTTAAATTGACCAATCCGGAGTATACTTTACCTCTCACCCAAACTCAGCTGGCATAGGCTCCAGCATCCCCCCCGGATGGATGGGTTTCTTAAACTGAGGTCTCCGTGCCACCTTGAGGGGCACTCCTGACACCCCTGTCAAGAAGATGAAGCATGAAGTGGTGTCGTCATTGTAGCAAAACCAAGCCATGTGCGCCACCAGACTGCACATGAGCAAAGCCTTCTGCTGCTTTCCCTCCCCGGGCAAACCAGTTGTCATTCCTCTCACACCAGCCAGTTTCCACTTGGAGGATCCCACAACAACCAAACACATTGCAGGATTGCGAATGCAAACCACAACATGGATGCACAGCTTTCCAAATACCAGATGGACCTGTTGGCAGTTTGCAGGGTGAAGACATACCCCATCAGTCGTCTTGGAAGACTCAATTTTGATATTACTGTGGCGGGTTTGAACCCCAATGCAGGTTATTTCGGAAAATATATGATAATTTTATCCAATACTAGCAATCCGAGTGAGACTCACTGGCCAGGTTGAGTTGGCTTCACTGCCCTGGTTCTATCTATCAATATCTATGTGCATGTCAAGACAAGACAGTATGTCAAGACAGTACCCCCTTCAACGATCCTTCCGGGACCTGCGGTTCCGTACTGAAAAATCCATACCTCTGATATCAATCAACATAGATTTTCAAATCAAAATATCAGAATATACTATATATATTATATATATTATCTGATTATATCTACTATTTTGGGTAATATGAACTTAAAAGTGACTATAGGGGTGTTATTTCATGTCCACGTGGCTCTAATAATCACTGAAAAAAACAGTGTGATCCCTGGTTCTATCTATCAATATCTATGTGCATGTCTATCAAGACAGTACCCCCTTCAACGATCCTTCCGGGACCTGCCATAAGGAATGGCACATAGTGATGTGCGGTTCCGTACTGAAAAATCCATACCTCCGATATCAATCAACATAGATTTTCAAATCAAAATATCAGAATATACTCTATATATTATATATATTATCTGATTATATCTACTATTTTGGGTAATATGAATTTTAAAGTGGCAGCACGGTGGTTGAGTGGTTAGTGTGCAGACCTCACAGCTAGGAAACCAGTGTTCGATTCCACCCTCGGCCATCTCTGTGTGGAGTTTGCATGTTCTCCCCGGGTACTCCGGTTTCCTCCCACATTCCAAAAACATGCGAGGTTAATTGGCGACTCCAAATTGTACATAGGTATGAATGTGAGTGTGAATGGTTGTTTGGCTGTGATTGGCTGGCCACCAGTCCAGGGTGTACTCCGCCTCTCGCCCAAAGACAGCTGGGCTCCAGCACCCCCCCCCCCCCGACCCTTGTGAGGAAAAAGTGGTAGAAAATGAATGAATGAATGAATGAATGAATGAACTTAAAAGTGACTATAGGGGTGTTATTTCATGTCCACATGGCTCTAATAATCACTGAAATAACAGTGTGATTTCTTTCTTTATAATCACAGGATGATATAAAACCAGGGTACAAGGTCAGAAGATGAATCCAGACACTCCGTACTTACAGTGCCACGCCACTGAATCCAAAATTCATTCAATGATTTAATGTGCGACTGCAAAAGCAACTCATATCTCACCCTGCATTTGGACCAAGATTCCCATCCATGCAGCCAGGACCTCAAGATGCATATTAGCATGATGGGGTGACAGAGCAGACCAAGCAAAACAGAATGGTTGGTACAGAAATAGGCCAATTTATAAGGACACTTCCAAACAAATAGAAAAAGCAATTTAGTCACTGCTCTGGTTGCACTGCTCCAAATAAACCAAATAAACCTCTAATGGTATGTTGACACTGATTTTATTGCTGATGTGTCTCACCCACCGATTTCACGAAGCCATCATTAAATTCTCTTTGCAGGGATGACTTTTATTCATGAGAGCAAAATATTTCATTTCTATATTTCATTTCCTTCATTTCTTCATCAATTCATGGTCTTGCTCAAAGACTAGATAGGACAGCTCTAGTGGGACACAAGTAGAAATGTTTTCATCAGTTCATGTTCATGCTCAAAGACGAGATAGGACAGCTCTAGCAGGATAAGAGTGGAGATATCTTTATCAATTCATGGTCATGCTCAAAGACTAGATAGGACAGTTCTAGTAGGATACGACTGGAGATATCTTTATCAATTCATTGTTATGCTCACAGACTACATAGGACAGCTCTCGTAGGATACGACAAGAGATGTCTTTATCAGTTCATGTTCATGCTCAAAGACTAGATAGGACAGCTCTAGTAGGATACAATGAAAGACATCTGCATCAGTTTATGGTCATGCTCAAAGACTAGATAGGACAGCTCTCGGAGGATACAACAAGAGATATCTTCATCAATTCATGGTCATGCTCAAAGACTAGATAGGACAGCTCTAGGAGGATACAACGAGAGATATCTTCATCAATTCATGGTCATGCTCAAAGACGAGATAGGACAGCTCTAGTAGGATACGACTGGCGATAGCTTCATCAGTTCATGGTCATGCTCAAAGACTAGATAGGACAGCTCTAAGAGGATACAAATAAAGATGTCTTCATCAATTAATGGTCATGCTCAAGGACTAGATAGGACAGCTCTTGTAGGATACAATGAGAGATATCTGCATTAGTTCATGGTCATGTTCAAAGACTAGATAGGACAGCTCTAGTGGGATACAATGAGAGATATCTGCATCAGTTCATGGTCATGCTCAAAGACTAGATAGGACAGCTCTAACAGGATACAAATAAAGATGTCTTCATCAATTCATGGTCATGCTCAAAGACTAGATAGGACAGCTCTTGTAGGATACGACTAGAAGTGTCTTCATCAGTTCATGTTCATGCTCAAAGACTAGATAGGACAGCTCTAGTAGGATACGAATAGAAATATCTTCATCAATTCATGGTCATGCTCAAAGACTAGATAGGACAGCTCTAGGAGGATACAACGAGAAATATCTTCATCAATTCATGGTCATGCTCAAAGACTAGATAGGACAGCTCTAGTAGGATACAACGAGAGATGTTTTCATCAGTTCTTGCTTATGCTCAAAGACTAGGTAGGACACCTCTATTGGTCTAGTGGGATAGGACTAGAGCAAACATTCCTTAAGAAAAATGGTCAGGTCTAGAACCAATTAACCACAATAACCAAGGGATTACTGTAGTTATTAGTAGGGGAGTAACGCTACACAATAATAGACACGTACCTTGGTTTTCAGTACAGTCGGGGAACAAATGGTTCCGTATTGCGTTACAGTACGTTACAGTATACAGTCAATAAATAACACATGGCCAACCATAAACCAAAGCATGCCAGGAATGGTGATATTGAAAGCCTACACAAATACGTATATCATCCAAGAGTGATACCCAAATACTCACAAGTGAGTTATTACATGATATAATAATATTCACACCCCTATAAAAGACTCAGGAACACACATCTGTGAGTGCATGCTTTGATTACACCAAATGGAAGCAGAGGTTCCCACGTTAGCGGACGAAATAAATCAGCAAATGAATGGTGGCGTCATCAAGGTTGTGCTGCGGGATAAAAGGTGAAATCAATAAATCAGATGCTAGCTTTGTTTTCATGTGTAATACGGGAGAGCTGCTGTTTGGTTCAGTGCACACGTCTCCACACACACACACACACACACACGTAAACCAGTAAGTTGACACAGAGCCGTGGCCTCCTTTAAAAAAAAGGGTAGCAGATGGCACTGTGGGAGGTGGTCAGCGAGGATGAAGAGGTTCAAGCCCCATCGGTGAGCTTACGTGCGATCATCCGTGCGTATTTACCCTCTCATACATGCTAAGTCTTTAGCACACAGTAAGACGCAATGAGTCGCCACTTTATTCATAAGAAATGCCTTAGGTGGAACATTCCAGGAAGTGTTTATTGTGTCACATGTCCACTCGGTAAATAAATACTATGCAGCCCATTCATAGCTAACGATAGCTGTCCAGGAATCGGAAGGTTCAATATTTGGTGTATAAACTGGTATATGAATGCGAATGAATGGTAGTGGTTCGAGATGCCTTAGATGCAGATTGGCAGCCAAGTTTTCCATGCAGATGTGACTACAGACGTAGTTTACCAATCTGTCCGAAAACCAAACGCTGCCTTAGACATTGGAAGCTCCATATGGTGCTGAAAAAGCGACAGGCATGGATTGTAAATCTCTACAGACTGTCCAGTCAGGAACCAGGTGCTGCGGCCTCAGCCAGTCAACACTGTTGATTCCGAGAAAGAAAGTGGAAAACTCCGGCTTGTCTCAAGCTGGACAAATGGGTTTCTATGACAAAAACCAGACAAGGTCCCAAAAATATCCCGGAGTTGAAGTAGCATGTTCAACTTTGGTCACCTCAGTTGGCCTTCGTGCTTGCAAGAAGACTACTGACTGTTGTCATAACCACTTGGCAACAAATGTCTCGTTTTATTCAGGTTTTCATCCGTATCTGCAGATCTCCAGCTTTTCCGAGGGGTGTCCAAAATGTGGTATAGTCTAAGGCAGGCGTCTCAAACATGAGGCCCCCGCCTTTGATATGAAAGTTTAATGTTAGTGCGGCCCGCGCAAGTTTGATATGGATGCTGTATGGTATCATGTACCCAGAAAAAATTATTACGTTTGATTAATGTTCATGTTAAAGGTTAAATAACTGTTAATAGTTATCCTCCATATCCGTGTGGAAGTGGTAAGTTTTTGGCTATTTAAGTTTAAAGGAAATAACTTGAAGGCTACCGTTTAGGTCGCTAGCTCTCTAGTTTGCGAGTTAGCATGTGTCTCAAGACCCTGCAGTTGCGCAATATGTTGTAAATAAAAAGAGTATAAATGTGACTATAGTCGTGTTTTGTCATGTCTACAGGGCTCTAATAATGCTTTGTTCATTTTAATCTGAAAAAAATAATTTGTCTACCCACCAACTATATGTGGTTTCTAAAGTTTTTATTATTATTACCGATTGATTGATTTTCTTTATTCTTGATTTGTTTATTTATTTTTCATCTTATTTTGTGCAGAAAAATAAAAATTAAGATATTTGAGAACAGTGGAATGTTTTATCAGAGCTTTTATTGTAGAAAATCGGAACCAAAGCACTGAAAAAGTTTGTATATTTTTCTGTTTTTAATAAATGTGTTTTGGTTTTTTTTGGAAAACCTGATGCGGCCCGGCCTTGCCCCGACCTTAGCTCCTGTGCCCCCCAGGTAAATTGAGTTTGAGACCCTTGGTCTAAGGTTATACCTATACAAGGTCAGTCGTACCATTTCTTGCAGGTTTTTCAAGTTAAAGAAAGAAAATACAAAGACTCAAACAGTCCATGACATTATGAATGGTCTCTAGTGTGACTATGTGCTAAGAATGTTCATTCATTCATTCATTCATTTTCTACTGCTTTTCCTCACAAGGGTCGCGGGGGTGCTGGAGCCTATCCCAGCTGTTCTTCGGGCGAGGGGCGGGGTACACCCTGGACTGGTCGCCAACCCAATCACAGGGCACATATAGGCAAACAACCATTCACACTCACATTCATACCTATGGACAATTTGGAGTCGCCAATTAACCTAGCATGTTTTTGGAGTGTGGGAGGAAACCGGAGTACCCGGAAAAAACCCACGCATGCACGGGGAGAACATGCAAACTCCACACAAAGATGGCCGAGGGTGGAATCGAACTCTAGTGTCCTAGCTGTGAAGTCTGCACGCTAACCACTCAACCGCCGTGCCGCCGCGCTAAGAATGTAACACACATAAATATAAATGACATAAACATATTACTTATGAAATGACTAATGAAAGAGTCAATACAGAATACCACAGGAAAACCATTTGACTTTGGGTGAGAGATGATACAAAACGGACTGGTCCCCAGTCAATCCCAGGCCATTCCCATTCCCACTCACATTCACACAATGGGAAGTGAAACCAAGCGGACTGCAAGAAAGTCATCAGTGATGTCCGACTTCAAAGAAGCCTCCTTTTACTTGAAAAGTTAATCCAGCTCAGCTATTGTTTCATTTAAATTGTTAATTAATGGCTTCCCCAATGATCTGTATTCCGTGTATCCTTTTGTTTCCCATGCTCCTATTTTTTAGTCATGAAACATTTTTGAAGTCATTTTCTCACAGTTTTGTGGATGTTATGCCTGGGTATTGATGATACTGCAAATATCGATTCGATACCAAGTAAACACCTGATACCGATATTGATACCGATGGAATGTTTTGTAAACCACATCTACAGTGTAGCTCAACCAGGGGTGTCCAAACTTTTCCACTGACGCTATTTTGATTGTTTATGAGGGGCGTCACTAGGTTCTGACGGTAGGGGGGGCTTAGCCCCCTGGAGATGCACAGGATAAGAATGAATGTTGTAGACCAGAGGTAGGGAACCTATGGCTCGGGAGCCAGGTAGGGCTCTTTTGATGACTGTATCTGGCTCTCAAGCATTTCTTACCACAATAAAAATGTATTTTTGCTAACATTTTAAAGTAAACATCACAGAAATGACTGTTAAAAATAATATTCAAAATCAACAACTTTCTTATGCATTTTAATTCGTCCATCTATATTCTGCTGCAATACGGCCAACCATATCTATCTTTCCTGATGATATTTTACAGGTCAAACACCAAAACTCCATTATTACTGGGTAATGCTGTAGTCTACCTCGGTCATTGAGATGTCAACATGTAAATATAAACTTTTCTCCTTTAGTCAAATAGTCACCTAGCTAAAGCTACAGAACCAAGCCTTCTGACGAAGATGGCCAAAAGAATGAAATACGTCTACGGAGTACAGTGCAAAACTATGCAGCAGCAGAAGTTGTGTTAATGGCAACAAGTATTTGATTTATTATTAGACACTGCGCTGCTCATGAAAGTGTGCTGGCCACACCCCATTGGCGTGGGGTAGTGTGCCTGGTCTACGTAATTAGAGCCCATTATCTAAAACTGTTGGTCTTACATAAAAATGCACACATTTTATTGCATTCAATGTTTAAAAAAATGTATATGGCTCTCACAGATACACATTTTAAAATATCTGGCTTTCATGGCTCTCTTCGCCAAAAAGGTTCCCAACCCCTGTTGTAGACATTCAAAAAAAATCCAAAAAACAAATAACAAACAAGAACAGGGATATAACTCAAAGACTAGATAGGACAGCGCTGGTAGGATACGACTGGATATATCTTCATCAATTCATGGTCATGGTCAAAGACTAGATAGGACAGCTCTAAGAGGATACAAAAAGAGATGTCTTCATCAATTCATGATCATGCTCAAAGACTAGATAGGACAGAGATGTCTTCATCAATTAATGTTCATGCTCAAAGACTAGATAGGACAGCTCTAGTAGGATACAACTGGAGATGTCTTCATCAATTCATGTTCATGCTCAAAGGCTAGATAGGACAGCCCTAGTAAGATACAATTGGAGATGTCTTCATCAATTAATGGTCATGCTCAAAGACTAGATAGGACAGCTCTAGTAAGATACAATTGGAGATGTCTTCATCAATTAATGGTCATGCTCAAAGACTAGATAGGACAGCTCTAGTAGGATACGACTGGATATATCTTCATCAATTCATGGTCATGCTCAAAGACTAGATAGGACAGCTGTAGTAGGATACGACTGGATATATCTCCATCAATTCATGGTCATGGTCAAAGACTAGATAGGACAGCTCTAGTAGGATAGGACTGGATATATCTTCATCAATTCATGGTCATGCTCAAAGACTAGATAGGACAGCTGTAGTAGGATACGACTGGATATATCTTCATCAATTCATGGTCATGGTCAAAGACTAGATAGGACAGCTCTAGTAGGATACGACTGGATATATCTTCATCAATTCATGGTCATGCTCAAAGACTAGATAGGACAGCTGTAGTAGGATACGACTGGATATATCTTCATCAATTCATGGTCATGGTCAAAGACTAGATAGGACAGCTCTAGTAGGATAGAACTGGAGATGTCTTCATCAATTCATGGTCATGCTCAAAGACAAGATAGGACAGCTCTAGTAGGATACAAGTGGAGATGTCTTCATCAATTCATGTTCATGCTCAAAGACTAGATTCTTCTAGCTTCTTAAAATATAAGACATATGCGAACCTTGAGTTGAAAACTTGTCATTAATGGGTGATGGTTGAAAACCACTGGTCTTCTGGAGCTGAATCCAGTCAAGATAGCCAAGTTTGCCAAAAATAGACATTAAACAAGTTTTTCGCCGTTCACCGATGCACCTGGAACGTAACCCGCATGAACTCCATCCAGACAAGGACTGTGAGGACTGTGTTTTTTCTGATACCACACATCCGTGTGATTCTCAAAGCCGCATGGATGTCACTCTGGATATCTGAACTTGACACGCTCGGTCACTGATCCTGACAGATAAAGAGTTTGAAGAGGGAGCTTCTGTAAATGTGACCGAGAGTGAAGATGAAGCCACTGTAGCATGACAGATCTCATGAATTAAACAGCGCTCTTATTAACTCAAGTGAACCACAGGAGTTACCTCAATGCACTTGCCTGCGATATGCACCGTGCGCAATCGCCGGCTTTTCCTTCAAAGTAATGTAAATGACTGTTTGACCGCGCACGCCGGTAGGGAAAGCCTTTCCTAGTGGGATGGCATAAAAAGCAGCGTGAGTGGGGGGAGGTGGCGGTATCTCCAGCAGACAAACATGCCGGCCAGATGCATCTCAATTCCAATTAGGTAATGGGAGCTGACAGCAGGCATGAGCGAACCACACGTGGACTCGCAGCCAAGAGAGAGGCTTGATGGAATTTTACAAGTTGCATTTTGAAGGCTTCTTGACCTGGGGTCTCGTGGGCCATTGGGGCAGGTGGTTACACCTCAATCAAAAATGACTGCTGGTAAATCCGATCGGGATCTTGGATTGTGGGCGAGAGAGGACGAAGAGATATAAATGTACATTTTTTTTAACAATGAAAAACTGTGACATACTGTAGTCGACCATGATAAATGGTAATGGTTTAATTTCATTTGAACATGCATCAGATTACAATTGAATGCATCACATAATCAGTTCACAGTTCCACATGTCCAAAAGGAGTAGGAAGAAGCAAAGCTTATTAAATCCTACCCCTCCATCTGGTACTTTTACAATCAGTAACTGTTACATTTGTTCACTTCCTGCTTTCCTAGTATAGTTTAAGGTTTTTTTGTTTGTTTTAAATTTTTAAATTTTTAAAATTTAAAAAATTTTAAAATTTTAAATTTAAAAATTTAAAAATTTAAAAATTTAAAAATTTTAAAATTTAAAAATTTTAAAATTTTAAAATTTTAAAATTTTAAAATTTTAAAAATTTAAAAATTTAAAATTTTTAAATTTTTAAATTTTTTAAATTTTTAAATTTTTAAATTTTTAAATTTTTAAATTTTTAAATTTAAATTGATTTAAAAAGACATTTTTGTCTTTGTTAAGTTAATAGCTTCATGTCCAAAAGGAGTAGGAAGAAGCAAAGCTTATTAAATCCTACCCCTCCATCTGGCACTTTTACAATCAGTAACTGTTACATTTGTTCACTTCCTGCTTTCCTAATATAGTTTAGCTGATTGTTAAAGTAAAGTAAAGTAAAGTAAACTTAAATGAATTAAATTAAATTAAATTAAATTAAATTAAATTAAATTAAATTAAATTAAATTAAATTAAATTAAATTAAATTAAATTAAATTAAATTAAATTAAATTAAATTAAATTAAATTAGGAAAGCAGGAAGTGAACAAATGTAACAGTTACTGATTGTAAAAGTACCAGATGGAGGGGTAGGATTTAATAAGCTTTGCTTCTTCCTACTCCTTTCGGACATGTGGAACTGTGAACTGATTATGTGTTGCATTCAATTGTAATCTGATGCATGTTCAAATGAAATTAAACCATTACCATTACCAGTGACAGGGGCCTGGTGGCCACCCCAACATGTCCCCTTTTGCCAAAGTAAAGAGACCCCGGATCACATCTCGAGCTTGTACTCAAAAGCTCTCTAGGTTGGCTGATACAGATGATGGAATGACCAGGTGCTCAAGACCATCACAAAGAGCATCGCCAGCTGCTGAAGGTCCAAACCAGTGAAGCATACCATCAGCTTCATCCAAGCGGGACAGAAGCCTAGAATAACATCAGAAGCTAACACAAGGGATTAGGATTGGCAGCTGAATTTGTGTAGGTAACTCAAGCTCCCTTAACGCATTATGAGAACCGAAGTCAGAAATGATGAGGGTCTACGGGTCTGATGAGGGTTTGCAGGTCAGTCCCTGTGGAGAACCGATAAAAAACCGCATGTAGGCTTCAGAGAAAACCTCCTGGTGGCTTTGGCTTGGTCAAGCTCAGTTGGATCCCCAGGTTACATCACAAGTGATGTGTCCTAGCGAAGCATCTGATGATGTACAGTATAACCATAGACGCTACGCTACATGATGTGGGAATTCGGTACGCTTCTGTATCCGATTAGGATACACTGATCTCCTTCAGTGCGGTGGCATTACGGTCGATGATGCACTTGTTACGCATACATGCAAACAACCATTCACACTCACATTCATACCTATGGACAATTTTGAGTCGGGAGAAAACCAACGCATGCACAAGGAGAACATGTAAACTCCACACAGAGATAGCCGAGGGTGGAGTCGAACTCGGGTCTTCTACCTGCGTGGCATGTGCGCTAATCACTCGATACTGTGCAGCCCACAATCAAGTCAATAATGCAAAATAAGTCAAGAAAAGCAAAAATTATTATTATTTTCGGGCTGCACGGTATTGGAGTGGTTAGCGCGCAGGCTTCACTGCTAGGAGATCCACGTTCAATTCCACCCTCGGACATCTCAATGTGGAGTTTTCATGTTCCAAAAACATGCTAGGTTAATTGGCGACTCCAAATTGTCCATAGGTATGAATGTGAGTGTGAATGGTTGTTTGTCTATATGTGCCCTGTGATTGGCTGGCGACCGGTCCAGGGTGTACCCCGCCTATTGCCCGGAGACAACTGGGATGTACAGTATAACCATAGACGCTACGCCACATGATGTAGGAAATTCGGTACGCTTCTGTATCCGATTAGGAGTACTTATACCGCAATCCATTTCTCCTTCAGTGCGGCGGCGTTGCGGTCGATGATGCACTTGTTACAACACACGCATACATGCGACACCCGGTCAGACGAGCCCGACTCCACCTGTCCTTCCTTTCCAGTTGCCAAAATTGCCCGAGTGTCTTTGCTCCCTGCCTGCAGCTGTCTCCATTCCCAACATTCTTGGCATGAATGCTACACAAGACACCCAAGCCAAGAAATTGCCTGGTTGGTTAAGTCTGAGTGAGCGTTACGTAGAGCCGGCATGCTCCCTTGCCACCTCCAGTGAGGCACGTAGCCAGAATGCAGAATGCGGTCCTTTCCAGCTGCCTACGAGTCTCATTTCTTGTGTTTTGAATGTGCAAACATCTGTGCAAAAACGTGAGTAAGCTTCAAATATTAACAGCAAAAAGAGAAAAAATGGACTGGCTCTGTGCCTGCCTTACAGATGCTTTGCCACAGCTTAGTAGTGTCGGTGTCTTTCCAGCAGGGGCAGCATGATACTGAACATTTTGGTACTGATACCGATACTTCTTACTTGGCATTTATCAAGATTAATACAATACAATATAATGCAATTATTCCTGCATTACTGCATATATTTGTTTGAAAACAATCAAGTCATTCATTCATTTTCTATTGATAATCCTCACGAAGGTTGCAGGGGGTGCTGGAGCCTATCCCAGCTGTCTTTGTGTGAGAGGCGGAGTACACCCTGGACTGGTCGCCAGCCAATCACAGGGCACATATAGACAAACAACCATTCACACTCACATTCATACCTATGGACAATTTGGAGTTGGGAGAAAACCCACGCATGCACAGGGAGAACATGCAAACTCCACACAGAGATAGCCGAGGGTGGAGTCAAACTCGGGTCTTCTACCTGCGTGGCATGTGCGCTAATCACTCGATACCGTGCAGCCCACAATCAAGTCAATAATGCAAAATAAGTCAAGAAAAGAAAAAAATATTATTATTATTTTCGGGCTGCACGGTAGACGAATGGTTAGCGCGCAGGCCTCACAGCTAGGAGACCCAAGTTCAATTCCCCCCTCGGACATCTCTGTGTGGAGTTTTCATGTTCTCCCCGTGCATGCGTGGGTTTTCTCCGGGTACTCCGGTTTCCTCCCACATTCCAAAAACATGCTAGGTTAATTAGCGACTCCAAATTGTCCATAGGTATGAATGTGAGTGTGAATGGTTGTTTGTCTATATGTGACCTGTGATTGGCTGGCTACACCAGTCCAGGGTGTACCCCGGGGCTCCAGCACCCCCCCGGCGACCCTCATGAGGATGGTGAGTTTTACCTCTACTGTTGTTGTACCTCCTAGCTGTTTTCGTTTTTTTGGTACTTTGGACATGGAGTAATTATTAATTATCTCATAGGGGTTCTGAATCTCCGAGCTTCTATACACGTTCAGAATTTGTGTTTAGAAAAGAGTCAATAAAACCAAAGTGTTCCTGTTCAGGTTGACCGACTTTGGGCGCCACACATCCATGTCTATTTAAGTCTCCAATTAGCCTAACGTGCATGTTTTGGGAATGTGGGGGGGAAACCCGAGTACCTGGAGAAAACCCACCCATGGTTTGGAAGAGCATGCAAACACCACACAGGGACGTC
This sequence comes from Doryrhamphus excisus, assembly GCF_037039965.1. Classification (NCBI taxonomy): domain Eukaryota; kingdom Metazoa; phylum Chordata; class Actinopteri; order Syngnathiformes; family Syngnathidae; genus Doryrhamphus; species Doryrhamphus excisus. Next base: position 6,750,305 of record NC_136377.1, on the reverse strand, counting down.
CATACTAGATTCAAACCCAGAATCAGACGTGTGTGTAATTTCCTTTTTTTTCCTTTTCAATATAAATATTTGCTGTGTTTTAAATATACAATTATAATTAAAATATAACTAAAAGGAATGTGAACTATGTACACAAGGGTATATTATACATACAGTATGTCTAGATTTTAGGTTCATCCTGTATATTAATACAGTACGACTCTAATATTAATGGAGTTGGGTTTCACCTTGGCAAAAATAACTATATTATTATCATACAGTAATCCCCCAATCTTCACTATTAAGTGCTGACAGTGATAAGTGAACTTCCGTGAAGTTGTTTTTCTCTTATTTATCAATCCAATATTTTTAACATTACTGCCAGACATGAACTAACACCCCTATAGTCACCTTTACACTCATATTACCAAATATAGTTATTATAATGACAGGAAATAAGACTCATGATCATGTGTGTTGCAATAAATGTGCAATATGCATATTGACAAACCATAAAACAGCATATTAATTAGCACTGTAAATATGGATAGACTGAAGCTGTGAAATTCAAAGTGCTATCTGACTCTATATAAATATATATGTTTAAAGATACAAATGTATCATTTTAAGAAATGTTTCTTAGGTTAATTTCTGCATAAATGCAAACTACAATAATAATCATATTTTTAAATATTACCTTTGTAAAGATAATATATATATATGATATGTAACATATATATGTTACATTGTGTGGCTGGTCATAAAATTGGTAATGGTAATGATTTTATTTCATTTGAACATGCATCAGATTACAATTGAATGCATCCCATAATCAGTTCATGGTTCCACATGTCCAAAAGGAGTAGGAAGAAGCAAAGCTTATTAAATCCTACCCCTCCATCTGGTACTTTTACAATCAGTAACTGTTACATTTGTTCACTTCCTGCTTTCCTAATATAGTTAAATTAAATTAAATTAAATTAAATTAAATTAAATTAAATTAAATTAAATTAAATTAAATTAAATTAAATTAAATTAAATTAAATTAAATTAAATTAAATTAAATTAAATTAAATTAAGCTTAGCTTTGCTTTTTTTTTAATTTAAATTTATTTTAAAAGACATTTTTGTCTTTGTTAAGTTAATAGCTTTACCATATAATTATATAGCCAGACATGTATACACAGTACACAGTGCATGATTAGTATCAAGCATCTCCGAAAAAGATAAATAGAACTCCATGTCACCTGCTGGGGGATTATACTTCCATTGAGGACGATAACAAAATGTGTGTTTAGTCATGACAATATTACACAACACTGTTCGTGTATTATAAATAGTCCAAAATCTCACAAGAGCATTAATATTTGAAATGAAAGCAACCATTTCAAACAGTATTTCTATTTGCTTAACCAGAGTGAACGCTAGTCTGACATTCTAATACACTTCAATGCTGTTATTTGTGGCCGTAAGCTGACAACATACAACATGCAAGCTTATTTATTATCCGATGCCAATAGGCTCCCCCATTGTGCGTTATTGAGCCACGCGTGGTCAACCGAGGCCCAAAGTGTCGAAACCAGAGTGTAGAACCAAGTGAAGAGAAAAAACAGATGGGAGAAAATCTTACTTGACACAAGGATGAAACGCGCTTACATGACATGACGAAGTGACACATTGACAAGATATGTCTGCATCCTAACAAGGCTACAGCTGCGGCTGCTGCCATCACCCCATCATAAATAATGGCTTCATCCAGAGCCGGACAGCTACAGGGATCTTTCTTACAACGTGAGAATGAGGAGTGGAATTTCACCATATGACAGTGGAACATGCTGCCAGGGCAATCTAAATATAAGATGGTCATTTTACCGTAATGATGACGCCTACTGCCCAACGAAATATGAAATATGTGTGACAATTGACGTTATTCTAGCAATGACTGTCCGAGTGATGTTAATACTTTGACTGCTGTGATTCAACTTTGACCTCTAGTGGCGCTTCTCTGTAATTACATGTAAATTACAAATATAGGTCCACAAGAGAACAATTTCTTACTTTTATTCGTGTCGTTGTGTCAACTCGGCTAATTTGCATATCATTTGCATATATGCCATATCAATATAATCTACCAGGGCCTTCTGAATCAGGAGTGCTGGCCCCTGTCACATACACACTATTAGCAATTAGCATTTTTTTTGTTTAAGACAATCAGATCTTGGTTCGGTTCTCATCTGTGATGTGTAGATGTATTTTATTTACAGGTTTTATGTTTTTGCCATTTTAATACATAAATATTGATTCTGAATTGTGCCATATGATATTGTAATATGGAGTTATTTTGAATTATTTTTCTTTTTCCTCTTTTTTTCTTTGTTCTCTTCAAAATAAAAACAATATTTTATTTATTTTATTTTATTTTATTTAAAAACGGTTGTAATGATTACAATAACAATTAATTATTTTTTAATATTATATTATATATTAGAATACTATTATATATATATATTATATATTGTAATATAATATTATTTAAATAATGATTGCATAAACAAACAATTGTCTTTTTGAATTTTTTATTATTTGAACCGTTTACACAGCTGGGACTGTGACAAATGGGAATTTATTACAGCAATATAGTATATTATTATTATCTTCATTTTTAACAATACTGGCCACTACCTTAATATACTACCTTACATGAATACAGATAGATTAAAAGTTGAACAGGATACTAGGTTTCCTTTTTTTTTAATTTAGTGGAGATGAGTATCCGTGACTCCCTGTCACTCGCATGTTATGAACAGTTCGTTCACGATTCACACACACTGCTACACACTGCTTCGGGCGCATGCGCATTTCCTCTGTTGAAAGTAGGAACTAGTGAGCCAACTGTGACGCTACTTACCCTGCACGCATTGCTGCAAAAACATCACTTGGTGTGTTTTCTTTTGCCTTGTTTTTGTTCTTTTCCAGCCTCCTTCCCCGGCGACACTGCAGCAGCGATGAGCTTTTTTGGATTTGGCCAAAGTGCGGACATCGATGTAGTTCTTAACGATGCAGAAACGAGGAAGAAAGTGGAGCATAAAAGCGAGGATGGCAGGAAGGACAGATACTTTCTCTTCTACGACGGAGAAACGGTGTCGGGGAAGGTCAACGTCACGCTCAAGTACCCGGGAAAGAGGCTGGAGCATAACGGAATAAAGATAGAGGTTATCGGCCAGATAGGTAAGTGTCTCACCGGCCTGCTCGCAGCTCTCAGCCCGCACACAAGTCGCCAGAAGTCTTGACAGGCGACGTCGGACAGTCGCTAGCTTTACCCACACAATAACCTTATCGTACTTAACTGTGTTTTTTTATTTATCTCCACTTAATGTTCATAACTTAAATTAAATGTACAGTAAAATATATAATATAACCAGCTGTACTATTTTATAACATGTCCTTAACAAGTGTCAGGTCTCGTGACGAATGTGCGGGCTAAGAAGTCAGCTGACCGACAAAACAAGCAGCCATTGGCTAGCCATCTTTGTGACCTTTGAACTATGCCGCGCTGTTGATGCGTGTTCAAAAACACTAACATATTAATGGTAACGTAACGTTTAAATAATATGTAACATTTTGAATTGAAGAATATATATTGTTTGAAATGTTATGGCTTAATGATGTTTTAATTTATATGTATAATATTGTATTATTTATGTTCTTAGTTCGATTATTTAAATGAATTACATTACAAAAACTCATGAAAGGAGGAACATCTGTTTATAAACAGAGTTTCCAAAGTGCTGCACAGACTAGTAAAATAAAATACAAAATAAAGGTACAAATTGAATTTAATCCAAAACTAAAAGATCAAATAAGAAATAAAATAATAAAATAGATATTAAAATATTAAAAAACAAGAAGCAATATGAAGACATTTGACTATATTTGTCCCCTCCAGAGCTCTACTACGACAGAGGAAACCACCACGAATTTGTGTCTCTGGCGAAAGACCTCGCTCGACCGGGGGAGCTCTCACAGTCGCAGACGTTTGATTTCGAGTTCACGCACGTGGAAAAACCATACGAGTCTTACACTGGCCAGAACGTCAAATTACGGTGAGATCCACCTGGGTGATGTGTCGGAAAACTGTATGACGGTTTTGCTCTGGATTCCAGGTACTTCCTGAGAGCCACGGTTAACCGCCGACTGAGCGACATCAGCAAAGAGATGGAGATGGTGGTCCACACACTCAGCACCTACCCTGATATCAACTCCTCCATCAAGATGGAAGTAGGCATCGAGGATTGTCTTCACATAGAGTTTGAGTACAATAAATCCAAGTAAGATTATCTCATATGTAAACCAAAATATCCGTTCCGGAGCGTCATCCTATCCTATCATTTAATTGCAGGTATCATCTCAAAGATGTGATTGTTGGAAAGATTTACTTTCTGCTGGTGAGGATAAAAATCAAACACATGGAGATTGATATCATCAAGCGGGAAACAACCGGCACCGGGCCCAACGTCTACCACGAGAATGATACCGTAGCCAAGTATGAAATCATGGACGGCGCACCAGTCAGAGGTCATTTGAACGGATTTTACTGCATTCAGCTCATTTCGAGTATTTTTCCATATCCATCTCTTTTACAAAATTCTGTATTTCACAAGGTGACACGGCGGTCTAGTGCGTGGGTTTTCTCCCACTAGAAAAATTAACCCCGCTAGGTTAATTTGCCACTACAAATTGTCCATAGGTATGAATGTGAGTGTGAATGGTTGTTTGTCTTGTGATTGGCTGGCGACCAGTCCAGGGTGTAACCCGCCTCTCGCCCGTATACAGCTGGGATAGGCTCCAGCGCCACCCGTGACCCTTGTGAGGAAAAAGCGGTAGAAAATGAATGAATGTATTTTACAAACACAAATTCATTTTGCTAGGTGCTAGCATGCTAAGTTAGCACTTTAGCCAGTCTTCTCATGTTAAGTCCCATATGCCTACAAGCGATACAAGTTTCTCCATGGGAATACCCGAAACTCCGTCATAATGAGCCGTATCTGCTTCTTCACCTTCTCCAGGCGAGTCCATCCCCATCAGGCTTTTCCTAGCAGGCTATGAGATGACACCCACCATGAGGGATATAAATAAGAAATTCTCAGTACGCTACTACCTCAACTTGGTGCTCATTGACGAGGAAGAGAGACGGTACTTCAAACAGCAGGTTTGTACTACATACGCAGTACCAGGGATCTATTCATGATTTATCCATTCGCTACGAAAGACGGATTTATACGAGGTGATGATGGAACTCCACAATAGAAGAGATGCATGTTGGGTGCAGTTTTAAGACAAAAAAAAAACAGGCCACATGGTGGCGGAAGTGCATCTTTTGAAAAAATTAATAAGACTGCTGTTGTTGCTGCAGGAGATCACGCTGTGGAGGAAAGGCGACGTTGTGAGGAAGAGTATGTCTCAGCAAGCCGTCATCGCCTCCCAACGTTTTGAAGGTTCCTCGAAAGCTGACGACAACCATGCCGACGCGGGAGACGGCTAAATCCAAAATTGTGAATATGACTTATCATTTGCGTGCGTCAGGAGAGAATGTGCGACATTTATTTACCACGTTTGTGTTTGCGTGTGAGACCTAAACATTTAACGGCATGCTTTTTTTTTTTTTTTGCTGAATAATTTGCTTTTAGTTCAAGAAAAAATGAAAAAAAACATAAGATGCTTGAAGTATTTTCATACATTCCACCAGAAATGTCGTGTACAGTGTCATGGTCGTAAACATTGGGCACCCCTGCGCTTCTCTCAATTTATGCACCACTTGGATTACAAAATTACTGGCATCAAAACGGTAAGAAAGCAGTATTTCAGTTATGTTTTGCAATGTTGTTGCAATGCAAACAAAAGAAATAAACATGAACACAGAAGCAGTGGTGCATTATCTAACAAAAAGCACAGGGGTGCCCATTTTTGGCCATGACTGTAAATAATAAGAGTATTTTTTTTTTTGTAAGACATAATGAATACACTACCCAGGGTAGCCGTGTTTTGTCACTGGAAGGATAACAAAATAACCGATGGAAAGCAGATTCCCTGACAACCAATGTATTTTGTGATGCTAATTGATGTTCTAATTTCATTACAATTCCTTCCTGGGTCATTAAAAAATAATAATTTATTATACTGTATGGGTGGCAAAAACCCCATGTTTGGTATTGATCCAATACCAAGTAAATACAAGGCCAGTACTACCGATGCTGATGGTTGTTGACAGGAGATAGAATTGAATGATAGAATGAATGAATTGAGCTGCCAAACATGTTTTGGTGTAATGGCGGAGAACAAGGCTGCTAAGTCTCGTCTGTTCGCCCGTGGGTTTATTCTGGACATGCTTCTTCCAGTCAAAAAAATATGTAGTTTTTCCTATTTGTATGAAAATTTCATTTTGGATCCTTGTCAAGTTGGAGATATTGGCTTATGTAATTTTTGGAAAAAGATAAATATATCTTCAGAGTATAATATTTACTATAAAACAAGGTTCAAACATTTTGCAGTGAGGGTCTTATACATAAAAATTAAAGGACACAGGGGCCACTTTGATACATTTTGTACCTTTTAAAGATGTCCAGGGGCCGCACTTAGCTTTTGTGTTGTTTTAATGTGAGGATGAAATTTTTTTTTATTCCGGTGTACTTTGAATTTTAAAAAAAGGAGAAAAATGAAAACATTTATTTGTTAATTGTATGCAAAACACGTTAGATCAAAGGTATACCAAATACTTTGCACTGTGTTAAGCATCTGTCACCACAAGAGGGCAGGCTTGTGTCAGCTTTCTTCGTATTGATATGTATGTATGTGTGTGTGTGTGTGTGTGTGTGTGTAGCATTACAATCATAGTAGTTGTGAACCATTTATTTTTTAGAATGTAGGGTTTGAATTTAAAGATTGTGATGGATTTGTGTCCGAAAAAGAGATTAATACAGAACCTATCTATCATCATTTTGCCTTACTTCCTGCTCTTCCACTTGACAAACGACTCCTTCTGGCTGTAATGTGGCTGAGAGGGTTTAAATAAAGTTTTAAAACAATCGATTGTATTGTCATTTGCTGAATCGAAATGTTTTAAATCACGTTTTCTGAGCAGATACTACACAAAAAGAATAATTATATTGTTTTATTGATATTGTCTTATATTATTATCATATTGCTTTATATATATATACTGTTTTTACCACTTGATGTTTACTCGTTTCCATTCTATTGTATTTACAGTGAAATTTGAATGACGGCCTGTTGAGTTCAGGTTCAAAGGAGAATGCACGGAATTATCGGTGTCTTGCAGCATGGCCGTGAGAGATGGAACACAACCAAGTTGTGATTGAATATGCGGTATATTCCTGATGAAGATGGGGATTCGATCCAAGTCCACTACTAGAAGAAGTTACAAACATTACAAAATACAACTCTCTTTGTGTTATTGGTGTCGCTTTTATATTTGAAGCTTACTTTTACGAGTGTATGAATGCAACACATCGAAAACCGTGCTCCAGCTGCTCCCAGCGAGTAAAACCTAGCGGTGGGCGATACGGACGAGTATGGTATCGATTACTTACTATGTAAATGCAGGGCCGATCCTGATACTTATTACTTAATGTTTATTTTAAAAACATAATTCAAGTATTAGTAGTATTGCCTTTAATTTATTGATCATAATTCCTTTCAACAATAAACCAGAAGATAATTAAATAAAATCTATGTAACAATAGCAACAAAATAATACCATTACTGTATTTGTTTATTATTAAAATAATACTACAAATATATCACAATTGTAATAATATGAGCAATACATAGATACTTGTGTCAACAAATATCGATCTCATACGCTGGTATCGAGCCGATACTGATACTACCCTTGGTATCGATACTATCGTCATTTGAAACGATCCTTCCCCACTTTCCCAGTGTTGCATTCACTTGCACACGGTGGGCTCCAGCGGACACGTTTTCACCTCAAACATCTCCTGCCGCGATTCCAACGTAAAGACGGAATGCCTAATGTCGATTCCAGCGTCGCATTCCAAGAAAACAATGTGATTCGGGAGAAGGATACCACTTTTTTATTTCCTCCACAAGAAAACGGACTGCAGTCTGTCGCCGGTGAGTCGTTTTTTTGTTTTGTTTCAGCCTCACATTGTTGGCGCCGTTTCTTGCTTTTCGGCGAGAAAGTGGTCGTGAAAATAAATAAAAGACGACATTAAAATACGTGCTCGGGTCGGGGGAACCACGGTTGGGATGTGGAGTGGATAGGTGGGAAGTGAAGCAGTGGACGGAAGAGGCTAAGACATCGACGATAGCTAATTCATATGTTGATCGAGTTAACGTGTCTGTTTACCCGGCTGTGTTGACGTTAACGAGTTAATCCACCAGTTGTGGGGAGAGGGACCGTTATGGTTTCCCCAAACAATGTAAAAAATGTATTCTTTCTTCATTAAGTTTGGATAACGTGGTGTTCGATTGGTCAGGTGATACCCACTGCACAGTGGGGGGAAATAAGTATTTGATCCCCAGCTGATTTTTGTAAAGATATGAATAAATCCACCATTTTTATGGTAGGTTTATCATCATAATGGAGAGTCAAAATGTATTAAAAAATATTACATTAAGGTTATATATTAATTATGTGTACATGACGTACTACATTCATACCACTACACCTCATGGGCAAGACCAAAGAGCTGTCAAAGGACCTCAGGGACAAGATTGTAGACCTGCACAAGACCGGAATCAAACCCGTCTGGTATTTTTAAATTCGATTTTAAACCTTTAACATTGAAAGTGTAGCCGGCAAAATAGTTGACAAAATAGGCAACACAAAAGCAACACAACACCCCCCCCCCACCAAAAAAAAAAACTCATGCCACAAGGCATGCTTGGTAGCTTATGGTACACTTTCTCACAACATTTGACCTCATTAACATACTCTTGATATCCAATGTTTTATTGTTCATAGCTCGGCTACCCAGCATGTCTTGTGGGCATTTGGAGATCATTGATAATTGATTTGTGTGATGCCTTCACTTTCTGTGGATGTTCTGTTTGATGCCATTTATATGTGGATAAATGGGCCCCTGAGTTAGAAACCTGGTTCATGATGTCAAGGGAGTTGGGAGCTGTCAAACATGGAGGTGAAAACGTTCTTTCTTGGGAATGTTTCTCTGATCAAAATCCTCCTGGGATGTGTACGACACTGGTGACCAGTGTTGCCTCCCTCGTGGGGAGGCGTTCAGGGCAGGTCTAGTCAGACACCTAGTAGGAGGCCTCAGGGAAGACCTGGTTGGAGAGACTATCTACTGTTCCGTACCGTACTCGTGTGACGATGCTGTTTATATATGATTATTTATCAAATAGACGTCATTCATGTGTTTTATTTGAATGGGGGGGGGGGGGTGACGTTCTCACACAAGAGTTGCATGTGTCAGCGTTTCGCATATGGCGAGATGACGTGCACCAAGACTTGCAACCCATCCCTCGGCTTGAGTTTCGTATTACCTTCCAACTTGAGCCGCCTCTCCTCTATATCACTAACAAGAGGTGAGTGAAGGAGACATTTTGGATATGAACTCATTCAAAAGACAACACTGTACCGTCCATTTTAGAAGTTTTTTGTGTTCTATGTTTATATAAACATGGAATGTTGTTTTCTGAGCGTTTAGTATAATTGTAAAATTATTTAAAAAAACGTGTTTTGTGTTCACATTATTGACTTTCTGGAACGGATTAATTGCGTTTACATTCATTCTAATGGGGAAAAATGATTTGGTTTGAGTCCGTTTTGGTTAGAGTCAGACCTTCTGGAACGAAGGTTAAACTGTGTAAGTTCACTTTTGCATCGCAGAGCATCTAAGATGCGTTCAAGGACCACTGAACAAAATGTAAAATATATCAAAATAATCAGCGTCATATTAGCTAGCCAATGAAATGACAACCTGAAGTTGTTTTCTGAGCATTAAGTATGATTTTAAAATTATTAAAACGTGTTTTGTGTTCACATTATTGACTTTCTGGAACGGATTAATTGCATTTAAGTTCATTCTAATGGGGAAAAATGATTTGGTTAGCGTCCGTTTTGGTTAGAGTCAGACCTTCTAAAACATAGGTCCCACTTTGTAAGTTTCACTTTTGCATCTTAGAGCATCTAAGATGCGTTCAAGGACCACTGAACAAAATGTAAAATATATCAAAATAATCAGCATCTTATTAGCTAGCCAACGAAATAACAACCTGAAGTTCTTGTCTGAGCATTAAATATAATTATAAAATGATAAAAACTGTTTTTTTGTTCCCATTATTGACTTTCTGGAATGGATTAATAGCGTTTACATTCATTCTAATGGGGAAAAATGATTTGGTTAGGGTCCGTTTTGGTTAGAGTCAGACCTTCTGAAACAAAGGTTCTTCTTTGTAAGTTTCACTTTTGCATCTTAGACCATCTAAGATGCATTCAAGGACCACTGAACAAAATGTAAAATATATAAAAATAATCAGCATCCTATTAGCTAGCCAACAAAATGACAAACCGAATTTCTTTTCTGAGCATTAAGTATAATTATAAAATTATAAAAACGTGGTTTTTGTTCCCATTATTGGCTTTCTGGAACAGATTAATTGTGTTTACATTCATTCTAATGGGGAAAAATGATTTGGTTAGCGCCCGTTTTGGTTAGAGTCAGACCTTCTGGAACGAAGGTTCCACTGTGTAAGTTTCACTTTTGCATCTCAGAGCATCTAAGATGCGTTCAGGGACCACTGAACGTGTGAACAAAATGTTTTTTTCTGTGGACCTATTTTAGAAAGATTTTTTTAACCAAAAATCTAAGAATTTTGCACAAACGTTATATTGTGAACGTGTGGTAGTTCCACTGCATATGCTAAGCTATCTAAATATCTGGGGTTTTTTTTTAAGCTCCGGCTTCTCCTCGGCACCCCCGCTAGCCAAAGGCTGGGCTGTTCCGAGCACGTGCATCACCAGACAATTTATGAAAATGGCTTGCTCAAAGGCATGTTGAGTAAAGTATTCTCAGGAGGAGCGAGTGTTTTCTAATTACTTCCCTAGTGCAACATTTCACAGTTGGCTAGACAAATGAGTTCGAGCCTCGGAAGGAATCGCGCTGCTTCCGCCGTAGTATGAATATCGTGGACAAGCCGTGCTTCATTTTGTGTCTTGCGTGTCAAGGTCACTGTTCGGTAGGTACACAGTGCAACAGGAAGGACTATCTGCGCTGTTTGGGTTTTGTTCATGGGAATAAATATGTGCGGAGAAACCCGCGGTTGCATTCCGAGCATGTTGGAGCTTGATGTCATGCTGCCATCCGACCCTCGGAGTCGAATGCGTCACTCCCGTATGAAGATATAAATCTGTTTGCGTCTGTAAATGTGTCAAAGGGAAGGAAGCGTTCACATTCAAGAGCTTTTGCATTGCAGTGTTTCTAATACAATCATTCTCGAGACCCTATATGTGTCCTGTGATTGGCTGGCCACCGTTTCAGGGTGTACCCCGCCTCTCGCCCAAAGACACCTGGGATAGGCTCCAGCACACCCAGTGACCCTTGTGAGGATAAGCGGTAGAAAATGATTGAATGAATGAATGACGTTTGTGCGCATGTTGTGGTCTAAAAACATGTCTTGTGTCAACATTTTTGGCTTTCTGGAACAAATTAATTGGATTTACATTATTTCTTATGGTACAGGGTCAGTCAAAATGATCTGACACATTTGTAGGTTAAATAAAACTTTCATATAATGCCTATTTTTTAGTTTCTTTTTCAGCATCGCGCTTTCATTGTGGAAACATTCATCAAAACAAACCAATCTGTAACTGCAACATAACGAGCGTTCCGTTTGCGCTTCAATCTTGGTAGACATGATCCCATACCAGCTCGAAACACCATCTTATTATGGGTTACTTCAGAGCTACTGGATCTGCATTGAAACGAAAATCAACTGGCTGAAACATTATATGTACTTTTTTTGTTTCTTTACTTTATTTGCCTTTTATTTAACCTACAATGTTAATAATGTTAATACAATAACCTACAACTTAATGTGTCAGATCATTTTGCCTGACCCTGTATATTTTCAGTGAGCACCCGTTTTGGTTAGAGTCAGACCTTTTTAGAAACGAATTAATGACGCTAAGCAAGATTCCACTGTATACTAAAGAAAATATTCCATTCATGTATTTAGATGTCACATCCCTCCAGCATCGGTACTCACATTAATACTATGCAAGACCAAATGTGTTAGCCGTCAAAACTGATTAACAAGAGGGCTGTATTTGACCTTTCTTAGAGACTCCACGCTGCCTCCCTGATGTTCTCTTATACACATGATAGTCCAAGACAAATGCATAGTATGCTCAGCTCAACTCTACTCTCAGTGGTTTGGGTAGATGGGTTTCCCTATTTTAATCAAAGCGCCTTGACGCAGCATCAGGAGCAACTCGGGGGGGGGGGGGTCGGTATCTTGCCCCAGGATACTCCAACACGGTCTTGGGAAGACGGACGGTTGAACCACAAACCCACTGGATCCCAGCCATGCCGTCCATTGATTCAGTCAGCGGATCAGTCGGAACTCGACACCCAACAGCAACGACTAAGGCGAACAAGCCTCACCTGTATTTACTTTCAGCATGTGCCGGTGTGTTGTTACATTTGGGGGGGAAGCGCACGATAACAGCACACCGCTAACCAAAGCCGAGACAACATGCGAATACAACTACATTGTAATAGCTACTCCGCTTTCTAAGTCTTGGAAAGACTCAAAAATAATACGCAAAGTCAGAGTTGCACCCCTCTTTTTAGCTCATTCAATCCCAGCCACTTTTCAATAAACAACCTCTTTAGCACCAGCTATTTCCGACGATTTCGACAATTCTACAGCGACATAAACATTAAAGATTAGACTACCAAAGTGAGCAAAATTTTGTTGACGTAACACAGATATTGTACCAAATCGACACGTTCTTATACTTTTGATATGCCCACATACATGATTTGTGAAAAAGGGCAGATTGTTCACAACTAAATCTGGCAGATTGGTCTTTTGGCTGCTCCACTTTGGGTATAATCCTCTTTTCATTTAAAAAAGGTACTGCACACAACATACAATACATGGAACAACCCACATCCGCGATGACACATCGAGTGTCTGAGTCAAAAATTATGGGAAATGTAACCAGCATGTGATGCAACATCCCGCTCAAGACACCGTTTTTTCCCGTAGTCTCCGGTTTACAGCGGTGTTTTGTTTAAAATACCGATTATCTAATTAATCGACAACCATTTTGGTCTTCGATCAAGCTGTCTTCGGGCGAGAGGCGGGGTACACCCTGGACTGGTCGCCAGCCAATCACAGGGCACATATAGACAAACCACCATTCACACTCACATTCATACCTATGGACAATTTTTGGAGTCACCAATTAACCTAGCATGTTTTTGGAATGTGGGAGGAAATCGGAGTACCCAGAGAAAACCCACGCATGCACGGGGAGAACATGCAAACTCCACACAGAGATGGCCGAGGGTGGAATTGAACCCTGGTCTCCTAGCTGTGAGGTCAACGCGCTAACCACTCCACCACTGTGCCGCAAAAATGGAAATATCAAATAAATAAATCTAAAAAAAATCGCTGTTTGCGTTTGGTTCAGATTCATTTGGTCTGCCTCCGGTCTAATTTTCATGAGAAAAAAAATCTAATTCAATTCAAAAATTCAAAGTCTGAATTAAGAATCAATTAGAGTTTCATTCATTCAACAAGGTAGACACAGATGTCAGAAAAAAAGTATTTGGAACATTTGTATTTAGGTTCTGCAGTTGTGTAGAAATAGAAGTATTTATTTATTGATATGAAATAAATAGAAATACCCAGGAGACTTTCCCAACTCTAGGATTCTCCTTGGATTTTCCCATTGTTCTGGCCAATCCAGTGAGTGCTGTCAAACCAGTCGTTTCTATGCTGCCAGCTGCAGTCAATCATGCTCAGCAACTATGCAGAAGTGTCACATTTTGCAGAGGTCCCATCGGTTCCACATCCCCGTTCCTCTCCGCAACTGGCAAAGCAACAGTTAAATGTGGGCGAGTTCTTTTCTGCATCCTTATTCGTGTCATCTGATGCTTTCTCATGTACACCCTACCGAGCCTCTGGGGGGCTGGGATGTCAGAAAAGTCACCTTGTTAATTCAATTCACCTTCATTACATGAATACAAAGGAGGATGGTGTTGGGTATCAGAGCGAGACACCATGCACTGTCGAGAACCGAACAGAGCTAGACTGCAGAGTCTACTGATTATTTTCTATGTTATTAAATTTGATGTTATTAAAGTTCCATTAAGAATGTTTGGAAAATCCAAATTGCAATATTAACTCACTTTATAATGATCTTTCTGAACGGCTTGTCATTACAACTTCATCCAGTCGATGGCATCGTACCTGTCCATAGTCGGTAGAATTGCAGTTTGCATAAGGAAGACCTAGCTTTGACAATACGGTACAAACAGATATATACGGTCATCAAACACAACCAAAATATAGCTGACACACAACAACAATGAACTACCGTTCAGTGTGGGTAACGACGGCTAGGTGCTAACAACAAACAACTGTTATTTATGAATGTAAAGATGACTGTATGGGTGTTTTTTCATATCTAGAGGGCTCTAATAATATTAGAAAATGTATTTCGAAGGTTGTAAACGGGTTTTATGCCATATCTATGAAAATGTTCAATTTATTAAGGACTCAGACCTCATGGAAATTCAAAGTCAGGTCTGGAATCAATTAACCGTAATAAACCTTGGATTACTGTAACATAGACGACTTGCGTTGTCTTCACAAACCCTTCAACTGATTCAAAAGCGACCTACTATAATTTTAGTGACTGAAAACTACAAACGCTTCCTGGTACAAAGATACGATTGACAGGCGTCGTAACAACACAATAGGACAATCTGACCCTAATGCACCCGGACATCACGACACCCATCAACCTAATTAACAGAATTGGAACGAGGGCATTGGAAAGTGGACGTCCAAGGAAGGCAAACGTTACCAACCAACGGTTTTGCCTGACTGGTCTTTTGGTGTCTGGAGCCCCCACCCCCCCGGGCTCTAAAGTGCTCCACAGCTCTCAAGATCAGGAAACACTTCAGGTTATCCAGGGAATTAAACAACAACCTTTAATACACTTTGAGTAATGTAAGGGCTATTACTTCTATCATGTCTTATATTAACTCATTCAATACCAACGTATTTATTCATCTTTTATGTGTTTTTGCGCAAGTGGCAATTAGAGATGATGCAACTCCCCACAAATGCATTTTACTTGAGAGCAATGTCAATCCATAAAAATGTTGGTATAGTTTGTAAAAATCCAGCTGTGACAAAAGCAAAAAATATATGTTATGCTTGAAGCTCCCGTTTTTAGTGGGGAACTGATATTTTCCTGAAACTAACCTACTATATGTTCTACTGTTGATTGCAAAAGCTCATATCTTCAACGATGGTAAAGGGCGGGTCATTCCAACACCATCGAGGTATGGCGAGTTGAAGCTCAATGCACCCCCCCAAATCGAGGGGGTATGTGCAGAGAATTTGAAGAACTTAAAGAAAAATCTTCCTCTAAAACAGAGACAAATCCCGCACGATCGATGTCATGTCTCTTGAGAAGTTACGACACGCTAACCCACCTACAGCCCCGTACTGGTAATCTTGCGTCATTGGAGAAGAATAGAAAACACGGTAAATATACAACTGAATCGGACAATGTCGGAAAATGGTCGGTCCGAATTGAAACAAATTATCGTGTTGCGTTTCCATGGCTTTTTTTCTCCCTAAAAGTCATGAATGAGAGCCATTTTGCTGAATCTTGATCTCATTACCCACCACTGTGCCAATGAGAGTCAATGCCAGGATTGTTGGCAGCTCTTTTGGGAATGTCAAGGCACCCTTTGAGGCTTGTAAGCACGCAGGGAGTCGGGAGCAATATGCTTTATCGCACTACGACTGGAGAGCCTGCAGCTTGGTTGAATGCGTGTGACAAGGTCTGCGGAAAGCGGCGTTTGTGCTACGCATAACTGATGAAGATGAGGAAAGGAATTAGCACAATGCATGCCTGGCCCCTCACTTTCAGCTTCTAAAGCTCGGGTCATAGGTCGTGACTGGCTTTGTGCATGGCCTCCAAGGCCAAGCAAAGAAACCTTTGTGAGGGTAGGATTCAAGTACAAAAACAAGAAAAATGAAAGCATTTGTCCGCACAATAAAGGAGTTTCAAGATTCAGTTCTTACATCACTTCTCTTATGTGGAGTCATTCTGTTTATTTTGTACAAGGTTGCCGCTGTCATGAAATGCCGTTTTACTGCAATTTCTATGACTTGGTGGATTATTTCGCCTTTTATTTGGAGTTGTTCTGATAATATATGTTGTCTTTATTCATTTTCTACCGCTTACCCTCATGAGGGTCGCGGTGCTGGAGCCTATCCCAGCTGTCTTTGGGCGAGAGGCGGGGTACACCCTGGACTGGTGGCCAGCCAGTCACATTCATACCTATGGACAATTTGGAGTTGCCAATTAACCTAGCATGTTTTTGGAATGTGGGAGGTACCCGGAGAAAACCCACGCATACATGGGGAGAACATGCAAACTCCACACAGAGATGGCCGAGGGTGGAATTGAACCCTGGTCTCCTAGCTGTGAGGTCTGCGCGCTAACCACTCAACACAAGATGTTGCCAAAAGAAACCCAAATCCAATTTTAGAGCCAAATCTAATTTTTAAATAAATGACAGTATGAGAGGGCTGCACGGTGGTCGAGGAAACTGGAGTACCCGGAGAAAACCCACGCATGCACGGGGAGAACATGCACACTCCACACAGAGATGGCCGAGGGTGGAATCGAACTCGCGTCTCCTAGCTGTGTGGCCTGCGCGCTAACCATTCATTCATTCATTTTCAACCGCTTTTCCTCACGAGGGTCGCGGGGGGTGCTGGAGCCTATCCCAGCTGTCTTCGGGTGAGAGGCGGGGTACACCCTGGACTGGTCGCCAGCCAATCACAGGGCACATATAGACAAACAACCATTCACACTCACATTCATACCTATGGACAATTTGGAGTTGCTAATTAACCTAGCATGTTTTTGGAATATGGGAGGAAACCGGAGTACCCGGAAAAAACCCACGCATGCACGGGGAGAACATGCAAACTCCACACAGAGATGGCCGAGGGTGGAATTGAACTCACGTCTCCTGGCTGTGTGGCCTGCGCGCTCACCATTCATTCATTCATTTTCTACCGCTTTTCCTCACAAGGGTTGCGGGGGTGCTGGAGCCTATCCCAGCTGTTTTTGGGCGAGAGGCGGGATACACCCTGGACTGGTCGCCAGCCAATCACAGGGCACATATAGACAAACAGCCGCTTGCTAACCACGCGCCAATTTTTTTTATGTTAACCAAAAAACATGCAAACCAAGGAGGATGCTAATTAAGGTGCCATTGTATTTGTATAGGTATACAGCGTACACTGTCTACTTAGTACTTTCTAGGTGCATGCATGTTCATCCCAGATCCATTACTGTTATTTAATACACAGTTACCAGAATGGACGACAGGTTGCTCCTATCAATAGTAAGTGCTTAGCAAGGTACACTTACCATTGTGACCGTTTAGAGTGCAACATCCATTTTACCATAGATTATTTCTCATTATGAGTGCACTCCAAAGAATATATGTAGAGAAGTGCCTGAACTGACACACAGGCCAGGTATCCTATTGAGATTCACGTGGAGATGCTTGCTCATGGGAATGGTTAGCTGACAGACTTTTAAATCTTTCCCCTTGTCATTGAGGTCACTCTGCATGCGAGATAATGTCTGGGAAAAAAAGTGTCCAAGTCCCTGTATATGTATGTATATATATATATATATATATATATATATATATTTCTGACTTGTTCAAGGTTACTCAAACGGAACAGATGGCATCGTAAAATAGCTAATTTGTAACTTTTTAAAGTTTATGTGAGTGACCTTTTTACGCCTTTTTCTGTCATGTTTTTCCATAGTACTGCCACACCGAGCATGATGTTTGCTAAATACAAGGATGAACCAGTCATGATGTGCTATATATATATATATAGTGTATATATATCCCTATATTGACAGTTACTATGGTACCCATTATGTCATTGTATGGTTATATCACCTCGTACTTGGATACAAGGTACATTATTAAAACAAAAAAAACCTTAACCTGTATTATGGAAAGCAGGAAGTGAACAAATGTAACCATTACTGATTGTAAAAGTACCAGATGGAGGGGTAGGATTTAATAAGCTTTGCTTCTTCCTACTCCTTTTGGACATGTGGAACTGTGAACTGATTATGTGATGCATTCAATTGTAATCTGATGCATGTTCAAATGAAATAAAACTATTACCATTACCATTCCATAGGACACCTATTTACGTCCTTCGAAATACATTATTAGAGCCCTCTTGACATGAAATAACACCCCTATAAGATAAACAATTTAAGATAAATAAGCCCATGCTTGTGTGTGTTGTTATGAATGTGTTCTACCACTAGTGGAGCAGAGTGGTGGGTGGACAGGAAGTGATATTTTCGCATGCAATGGGTTTGGGAACTGATTATGTGATGCATTCAATTGTAATCTGATGCATGTTCAAATGAAATAAAACCATTACCAAAATAGAGTTTTGACACATAGATCACGAATGCTGCCAGGACTGTGTTTGCATACTTAGCTGGTGGTTTCTTTATAATTGGGTTTGATATTCAAGCCTTTTTGCAGTCCCTGAAGTGGTCACCTTAATAGTGCAGCCATACCCAATGGAGAGTGGAAAACTCCAATTTAGAAGTTGCTGATTTGCTCCAAGAACTTGACGAAGAATTACTTCTGTGACGTCATTTTTTTTTTCGGGAGGGCGGTAATTTGCATATGAATGAGTTTGAACAGTCTCTGCTTTCAAATGAGGCGGAGGGATTAGACAGGATGGGCTGAGGACGTTTTACATTCTGTGCTCGTTAGAGGTGGAGGAGAGCCAGTTGTGTAACAAAAGGAGACAGATTAAGTGAATGAACACATTGTAATGTCGCATCCAACATCACCCTGCAGAACACCATATTACACAACCCAGCGTCTTTTACTTCCCGGTTTCCTCACGCTGAGCCTCTTCAAAGTAGGCCACACATTAACTAAGATTGCATGACATTAATTATTAACATTATTGAATTAATATTGTTAATCCCTTCTAATTTCAGGATCATTTGGATAAAACGCAGAAAAAAAAGTCATACCAAAAGTAAATGTTATGCTGTTCTCGAATAATTTGGCTCTTTTCAAATTCAAAGCTAACACGATTTTTTTTATTCTGTCCATTTTAAACGTGCTGATATTTTTGCTTTCAAAATTACTACTTTTGAGGTATGGTCGCAAAAAACAGGACTGGCGATAGAATGAGTCCTGAACTAATCCTGTTTCTAATTTGACGGTTGTAGTACAAAGTACAAGAAGCTGGTTTTTCCGAAAGTTAGAGCTTCAGACATTCCAAAGGAATGATCCATGGTCAAGTTTTAAGACAACGTTTTCACTTGGGAACTGATTTGTTTTGGCGAGTTGAAAAAAATCGCGACCACGCAACACATTTTCTTTGATTATGTCTACTACAGGCTGCACGATGGTCGAGTGGTTAGCGTGCAGACCTCACAGCTAGGAGACTAGGGTTCAATTCCACCCTCGGCCATCTCTGTGTGGAGTTTGCATGTTCTCCCCGTACAAATACAATGGCACCTTGGTTAGCATCCTCCTTGGTTAGCATGTTTTTTGGTTAACATAAAAAAATTGGCGAGTGGTTAGCATGTGGATGTTTGTCTATATGTGCCCTGTGATAGCTGTGATAGGCTGTGATAGGCTCCAGCACCCCCCCCCCCCCCCCCCCCGCGACCCCGCGTGAGGAAAAGCGGTAGAAAATGTATGAATGAATGGTTAGCGCGCAGGTCACACAGCTAGGAGACGCAAGTTCAATTCCACCCTCGGCCATCTCTGTGTGGAGTTTGCATGTTCTCCCCGTGCATGCGTGGGTTTTCTCCGGGTACTCCAGTTTCCTCCCACATTCCAAAAACATGCTAGGTTAATTGGCGACTCCAAATTGTTGTTAGTCTATATGTGCCCTGTGATTGGCCGGCCACCGGCCCAGGGTATACCCCGCCTCTCACCCGAAGACAGCTGGGATAGGCTCCAGCAACCCCCGTGACCCTCATGAGGAAAAGTGGTAGAAAATGAATGAATGTCTACTATATTGGGTAATGAGAGTGTAAAAGTGACTGTAGGGGTGCTATTTCATGTCTGGAGGCCTCTAATAATATTAAAAATGTTATGTAGAAAGTGTGTAGAGTACCCAACCGTGATGATGGTGTACCATAACTCACTTTAATGTGATAAACAGTCACGAGACAAAGTGTACGCCTTTTATTTAAGCTTAAAACAACACACCATCTGTTGTTTCAGTCTAGTCTCCCCCCCACCCTCCATCACAAATTTCTTATCTATCAGTAATCCGGGAAGGATACCAAAATATATGATTAAAAATCGTTTTCAGACATTTGACCTTGCTGCAGAATAGGCCAGAATGGTCCTGTTAAATGTGAGATGCAGTATCTTAAAGAGGAGCAAACCCTGCTACTGACCTTTGCCTGCGTGGTATCGATTTAGCTGGGAGAAACATGAGTTTTTGAGCGAGGCTGCTGATCTGGGAACTGGATCTCAGAACCTTTTCTGCAAAGAGAAAAGCTAGTCCTTCCTTCTAAACCAGGGGTCTCAAACCCGCAGCCCACGGGCCAAATGTGGCGCGCAGGACACAAGTTTGAGGCCCCCGCCTTGATATGAAAGTTTAATGTTAGTGCGGCCCGCGCAAGTTTGATATGGATGCTGTATGGTATCATGTACCCAGAAAAAATTATTACGTTTGATTAATGTTCATGTTAAAGGTTAAATAACTGTTAATAGTTATCCTCCTGATCCGTGTGGAAGTGGTAAGTTTTTGGCTTTATAAGTTTAAAGGAAATAACTTGGAGGCTACCGTTTAGGTCGCTAGCTCTCTAGTTTGCGAGTTAGCATGTGTCTCAAGACCCTGCAGTTGCGCAATATGTTGTAAATAAAAAGAGTATAAATGTGACTATAGTCGTGTTTTGTCATGTCTACAGGGCTCTAATAATGCTTTGTTCATTTTAATCTGAAAAAAAATAATTTGTCTACCCACCAACTATATGTGGTTTCTTAAGTTTTTATTATTTGCCGTTTTATTATTGTTATTATATTTATTTATTACTGATTGATTGATTTTCTTTATTTTTCATCTTATTTTGTGCAGAAAAATAAAAATTAAGATATTTGAGAACAGTGGAATGTTTTATCAGCGCTTTTATTGTAGAAAATCGGAACCAAAGCACTGAAAAAGTTTGTATATTTTTCTGTTTTTAATAAATGCGTTTTGTTTTTTTTTTGTTTTTTTGGAAAACCTGATGTGGCCCAGTCTCACCCAGACCCTAGCTCCAGTGGCCCCCAAGTAAATTGAGTTTGAGACCCCTGTTTTAAATAATTGAATATGTGATGTTGCGGTGCTAAATGTTGTGATGCTAAATGAATGAATGTTTGTCTTTGCCAGTGGCCAGGCAGCGTTTACTATTTAATTGCAATGTAAGAACTTGTCATGTTCTGAAACCCTTTCTTTGTAATAGCTTAGGGGTTTATGACGTGATTCACTTTGTCCTTTTCTCTCCTGCATTTTCTAAAGCGGACTGTTTACTTTGTCCTGCTGACAAGCTGAATACTTTATGCCTCCACTCAAATATCCTGAAAGGAAAATAAGTTATTTAATGTCAAATGCTCATGAAGTAACCAATGTTTACCCCTATACAAACTCTATTTCCATTACCAGCATGCTGACGCACAATTGGAAGCGCAGCGTGGCAAGGATAAACACAGATAGCAGGCTAGTTACACACATAGAGCAGCTTCAGGTTTTTTGTTGTGTGGCGTTTCAAACACCATGGCTGTGGGAACATGCTACATGATACCTATTTACAAGAAACACCACCGGTCATCCTAAAGCAGCCCCATTTTGTGTGTAAAAGTATGAATAGTTTGGTAGTTAGAGCACAGAAAAGCTGTTTTAACATTATTGGAGCTCCCTAGATATGAAATAACACCCCTATAGTCACATTTATACTCATATAACTCAATGTAGTAGACAAAATAAGAGTAAATAAGCAATTTAAGACATACTGTAAATAAGACTCATGCTCGTGTGTGTTCTTTACGGAATCCGAAAGAAACCTAAGCCTTTGGTCTCCAAACTTTTTCCCTTCTTTTTGTACATAGATGCAACAAGTACCGTATTTTCCCGACTATAAGTCGCACTTTTTTTCATAGTTTGGCTGTTCCTGCGACTTATACTCCAGAGCGACTTTCATTCACGCATGCACAGGGAGAACATTCAAACTCCACACAGAGATGGCCGAGGGTGGAATCGAACTCGCGTCTCCTAGCTGTGTGGCCTGCACGCTAACCATTCATTCATTCATTTTCTACCGCTTTTCCTCACGAGGCTCGCGGGGGGTGCTGGAGCCTATCCCAGCTGTCTTTGGGCGGGGTACACCCTGGACTGGTCGCCAGCCAATCACAGGGCACATGCTATAGACAAACAACCATTCACACTCACATTCATACCTATGGACAATTTGGAGTCGCCAATTAACCTAGCATGTTTTTGGAATGTGGGAGGAAACCGGAATACCCGGAGAAAACCCACGCATGCAAACATGCAAACTCCACACAGACATGGAATTGAACTTGGGTCTCCTAGCTGTGAGGACTGTGCGCTAACCACTCGCTCACCGTGCAGCCATACGATCTCATACGATCATTTATTTAAAAATTAGATTTGGCTCTACCTGTTTGCTCTAGCTCATAAAGGGTGGTGGGTTTCTTTTGGCAACACCTTGTGTCGAGTGGTTAGCGCGCAGACCTCACAGCTAGCAGACCAGGGTTCAATTCCACCCTTGGCCATCTCTGTGTGGAGTACCTAATTATGCATTTTTGGCTTTGTGCGACTTCTACTCCGGAGTGACTTACAGTAATAACTAAGAGTAATTAGTAATAATTAAGAGGATGAAGCGGCATCGAAAATGATCAAATACCTTATTTTCTAGTGTAAACATGGCTATAGGGGTGTTGTTACATGTTTGGAGGGCTCTAGTGATATTAACAACCATATTTAGAGGTATCACACAGGTTTTTCTATGCTCTGAGTATAAAAATATTCCATTTAGAAATAAGGAATCCCACGGAAATTCACTGGCGATTGTCGGGCCAGGAACCAGTTAAACATGATAAACAAGGGATTACTGCACGTCAGTGCGGATACCAAAAGATTTGACTTTTAGCATTTCATTTGCCGCACAGAACATGATTGCAGTGACACCATTTGATAATCTATCATCCAGATTACGAGCCTCCTGGACGTCAAGATGTTCTTAATGCCATGGGCATTCTCTGGTCAAAATAATAATAAAATGGCACATTTTGCTGATTGAGAAAATTCATCGCCAATGAGTTGTTTTTTTCCCTCCATAGAAATGAAAAAGAAACACCATTAGTCTGTTCTTGCTAGGGCCCCATGAAATCTGTTTGTGGTTTTTTTTTTTCAAATTCTGTTTTTTAATCCGGGGTGGCACGGTTTTCTCCGGGTACTCCGGTTTCCTCCCACATTCCAAAAACATGCTAGGTTAATTGGCGACTCCAAATTGTCCATAGGTATGAATGTGAGTGTGAATGGTTGTTTGTCTCTATGTGCCCTGTGATTGGCTGGCCACCAGTCAAGGGTGTACCCCGCCTCTCGCCCAAAGACAGCTGGGATAGGCTCCAGCACCCCCGCGACCCTTGTGTGGATAAGCGGTAGAAAATGAATGAATGAATGAATAAACAAACCGATTAACCTCTATAAACGATTGTCAGTTTGTGCGAAATTCAGCGTTCAACAGTAGATTCTGTTGTTGCTGACCAATTCCGCGATTCCGTCCATTAACGCGGAAATCATACGGGCTGAGATAGCCAACAAAAACGTTACAGATAAATTCAACTGCTGTTTCTATAAGAAGACTACAGTGGTCACACATGTGCATATTACGGGAGGCAAAACACTGCAGTATACAGCTAATGTTGTTCTGATTGAGAACCCTGAGGATTACATAAACACAGTAACGTTCCTTTAGATGGAGAACCAGCTGCTTTGCCGTGTTCTGATCCTCTCCTCCTACACGTCTTGTTGTTTTGCGCCCTCAACGACATCTCCCTTCTTGGTATACCTCTCCTGTGTTTACAATGCATTGTGGGAAGACAGGGACGGACTTGGAAAGCTGATCTGTTTTGCAGTCTCGCAAAATTGGATATCAACACTGGGTAGATGATGGAGATCCACCATTAGAATTGTTTACAGCCATTTAAAGGAACCTATACAGGAGAGCCTTGATTTTCTTGGGAGTTATGTTCCCGGAACCACCGGTGTATGTCAAACCCTGCCACCAAACCCTCCTGCTAGCTTGACTTTGATATCGTCCCCCGATTTTGGATCGACATTTGCAATAAAAGTGACTGGTTGAATTATTGTATCAGATTTAGCTTCATAACCGCTCTGAAGCTAACAAGCTAAATGCTAAGCCCTAAATCATTTATTCATTCATTCATTTTCTACCGCTTATCCTCACTAGGGTTGCGGGGGTGCTGGAGCCTATCCCAGCTGTCTTCGGGCAAGAGGCGGGGTACACACTGGACTGGTCGCCAGCCAATCACAAGGCACATATAGACAAACAACCATTCACACTCACATTCATACCTATGGATAATTTGGAATCGCTAATTAGCCTAGCATGTTTTTGGAATGTTGGAGGAAACCGGAGTACCCGGAGAAAACCCACGCATGCAGGTCTTCAAAGCTGTGAGGTCTGCACGCTAACCACTCGACCGCCGTGCAACTGCAACACATTTCGCATTCTAAAATGTTAAATCGGTAAAAAATCACAAATGCACGACAATGATGATCAGATGAAATCAGAGTCAAAGTCTAGCCTTTAGCCTGGTTGCCATGCTAGCTCTACAACCTTGCTTACGTCTGTTGTGGCGCCGCTTCCACTTCCTTCTGAAGTGGCTAGCAGGAGTAGGTGGCAAGTCGTTTCAGCGTGTACATAATCCACAGTCTTTGCCTGTTGTAATTCCAGTAACGACTTCATATAAACACACACACAAATACTGTACATCAACGTATGATATACACTGCATGATTTACTTCTCTTTACTAGCCCCTTTTTTAATTCTAAAGACAATCTAATTCTTTAATTTGGTGTTTTTTTTGGTCTGCCATGATGCTAAACACCCCATCCCCATTACTACCCTCCCTTTTTTATCATATTTATGTATTTATTTAATCTAATTCGTCTTTTTCCCTCTTGACTTACCTCCACTCTCCCTCCCCTCCCACCTTCACTCTCTCTAACCCTCTCTCTCTCTCTCTTTGCACTCCCCTGGCAGCTCGCACATTGCAGTGAGTCAGTATCATGGAGGCAGGCAGCGGGGCTGCCGCAGCGGTGGGGAGTGCGGCGCTCGGACTGCTGGAAGCCACAGCAACGTCCAGCCTGGACATCTTGGACAGGTAAGGCGACTGTACGAAGCCACGCTCTCACGTTCAAGACCAAGACGTGTAGCGTTTGGCATCGCACACAGTGAAGGGAGCAAGAGAGATGATGGTGCACGCGTGGGGGAAGAGGACCACACCTTAGGTTTGTGGTTTGGTCCCCTCCACCCCCCGTGTTAGTTGATGTGTGTAGCCAGATAGGTTTATAGTGTTGAGTTCATGTGCAGACTTCCACACACAAGTGTGTCATCCACTGATTGCTGATTGAGAGGCAGATGCTCGGGATTTGGCAGTTTTTGCCGCCCGCAGCGCTGCCGGTTTGAATGTGTGTGTGAACACACACACACACGCATGTGCCGGGGTGTCGACGCGGTAGAAGCGGGTGTTACTCGGCATCGTCTGTGCCTCAAGGAGAAACGATGCCAGCATATGTTTGGGGACAGGAGGAGGCATCGCGAGACATGCCTGAGCACAGTAGCGGAGTTGATAGGATGAGTTTGCACAGTCACCTCTCAACCCCCCCACCCCCTCTCGTTTATCCCCACACCCACAACCTCATCAGCCCATGGCAACTAGGTGACAGCTGTCAATAACTGTCACCACAGAAAAAGCCAACATTCGCTTAATTGACTGATCGCCACAACTTCGACTACCCCTGCCTCTCCCCCCGATTTGAGGGTCTGAGCACATTTAGCTTCCAGCCAGTTACGTCATTGCCACAGCTGTACACTCACACCCGCTTATCTGTGCACAGTCACGATGAATACACGCTCAAGTATTTTATATTCACAAATGCAGTTATAGCGCACCCCCTACGACACGCTTGGCCAAATATTGTTGGCAAAGCGCTAGGTGCTAACTGCAGGCACAACCGATTCACCCGCGTCGTTAGTTGCCTCTGCATGTGCGTTCATTTCCTGCCGCACGTGGGATATCGCTTCTCACCTCCCGACTAAATTGAATTGTTGTAATCGCCGCCAGTGTGTTTCTAACTAAACTCCTACACCTTTCTGCGGGGATCTCCTTTGTTTAATCAGAGGAAATTAAAGCGTCAGAGAGTGGCATATTTCGCTCGACTTGTCTCATCTCGTTTTTGTTGCATCGTTGCTGTTCTGTAGCAGGTCTGTGAAGTGGACGTCAACGTGTTTGTCATTCGTCCAAGTTGTCGGTGGTGAGTGTTGTGCAGAAAGGGAGAGAGTCTTTGGGGCATCTCACCATTCCGTTACTTTTAATGGCAGGTGGTACTGCAGTATATACTACACAATAAGTGACGACATATGTAACTGCATTATGTCATTGTATGGTCATATCACCTCGTACTTCGGTACGTGACAAAAAAACAACAAAAAAAAAACAATTAAAAACCATAAACTATATTAGGAAAGCAGGAAGTGAACAAATGTAACAGTTACTGATTGTAAAAGTACCAGATGGAGGGGTAGGATTTAATAAGCTTTGCTTCTTCCTACTCCTTTTGGACATGTGGAACTGTGAACTGATTATGTGATGCATTCAATTGTAATCTGATGCATGTTCAAATGAAATAAAACCATTACCATTCCATAGGACACCTATTTACATCCTTCGAAATATAGTTAACATTATTAGAGCCCTCTTGACATGAAATAACACCCCTATAAGATAAACCATTTAAGATAAATAAGCCCATGCTTGTGCGTGTTGTTATGAATGTGTTCTACCACTAGTGGAGCAGAGTGGTGGGACAGGAAGTGATGTTTTTTCGCATGCAATGGGTTATGGTTGCCACAGTTTTTAGTCTTGATTTTTTATTGGGGATTATTGTGGCTGTTGTGAGATAATTCAAACCTGTGCTAAAAGCCTGTTGTTCCGGCGATCAAACCGGGATCTTGGCTGTTGCATCAAACATTACAGTAACATTAATGACACCTGGCGACTTGTGTCGTATACTACATACTACAGCTTGAGTACATCTTCTGAATGCCTTGTGTATTTTGCTTCATTTTGTCATTTTTATGCGTGGAAATGATGACTTTATTTATTGTTATTTTATTTTATGTATATTAGATGTCCATATACTGTATTTTCCGGACTATAAGTCGCACTTTTTTTCCTAGGTTGGCTGTTCCTGCGACTTATAAATGAAAAAAGTGTTTATGTTACATAAACACTGGACACCTTTACTGTTTATGTTTATTTTTTGTGTAGCTGAATAACCATTGTGTTAGCATATCTTACACCTATTCAGCCTGTTCTCTATTCTTTTATTGTAAGAACTTGCCTTCCAAGATGACGTAATGTCTGTTTTGGTTAAGTAGTTTGTTAAATAAATAACCCGCAAAAAATGCGACTTATACTCCAGTGTGACTTATGTATGTTTTTTTCTAATTATGCATTTTTGACCTTTGTGCGACTTATACTACGGAGCGACTTATAGTCCAGAAAATACGGTATATGAAATGAGTACAGCTACTACGAGGAAAACGATGGCGTTACTGGCATCGGGCGACCATTCTTGGTCGCTGTGCACTTTATTTTTGGTAAGAGGCTCAAATTAGGTCCCTGGTTTTGTTTTGTGTTTAAAATGTCAAAAATAAAAGCCCAAAGGAACTGATATCCTGTAGTCGTTTGGACTAAAGTTTTCATTTACATATATTTGAGAGAGGCTTTTTAAAGATGGGTGATCGACCTGGAAATTGTAATCAGTGCACCCCTAATACAAGTGCACACACACACACGCATACAATCACAATATATACAAAATGTTGTCTTCATGTAGCTCAGTCCCCACCTGCTCATTGCACAACTGTTTCCACAGTCCTGAACTAGGTCTAAATCCTGCCCCAGGGTTACCATGGCAGCAGTAGCTTAGCATACATTAGACACTGGTCCAGTATTAATGCAGAAAGCCAGTGATTGAAAAGAACAGAAATCACAAAGGCTGAAAAGGAATGGAGTGGGGCCATAATTGTGAGAGGGGGGGGGTGTGTTTAGCCTAGTGTTTAGCATGTTGGACGCACAGGAGATCTGTGTTTCCATCTCCATTGCAGCATCTCTGTGTGGACTTTGCATGGTCTCCCTGTGCATGCGTGGGTTTTCTCCGGGTATTCCGGCTTCCTCCCACGTTCCGAAAAGGAGATTCTAAATTGTCTGTAGGTGTGAATGTGAGCGTGAATGGTTGCTTGTCTGCGATTGGCTGGCAACCAGTCCCAGGCTGAAAACCCCTTAACATCCTGATCATCTTGTTACCCAATATCATTTAGTCCCAGCCAGACCGTATTTACGCAGAAAGTAATACTCAGTGGAACACATCTGTTTTGGCCAACTCATCAAATCCTTGTCCACCTTCGTATTCCGGGTCACCGGAAAGGTCTTAAAATGTCTGGTTTCAAAAGGAATTTACTATGGATCTAGCTCTTTGAGACTTTATCCGTAGATTCTGAAAGTATTTGGAAAAATAAATGCATTTTCACGCCAGTGTCCTCCCCTCCTGGAGAGTGACCAACAGTCGTGCATTTTGACCCCTGAAAACACCCGTACGCCTCGCCGCTCTCCAGGCACGCACCCCAGGGCGCAGCCACAATCCCAACCCCAGAACTCCGAACACAAACCCAACACACTGGCTTGCCATGCAAACTTGCTTTGTGTGGGAAACAACGAGCATCGTTAAGACCGTTGTGGCGACTCGACCACTTGCCGTTATGGTAACGAGTTTTTTTTTGTGTGTGTGTGTGAGTGTGTAGTGGCACTTCCCATGTCGATGGACTGAAAGAAACTCTACAACAGTCTTTAACTATTTTGGCACATATCTCGAATATAATTGCAGATCTGTTTCCTGACTCCACTAGCTTGAGGAACTAACTCATTAAAAAAAAAGGTTCAGTTGACTGCTGACCATCGCTAACAAGACAAACCATTCTTTCCCAAGATGCAACCATTTCAATTTTGCGCAACGATATCCATCTTTTTTGGACTTTGACCTCACTCCAATACTCTAATACTTCTCTACAAGAGAGGAGAAATATGACCTCAGGGACGAACTACATTTGAAACACTTATATGCTAGGACTACAATAAAAAGCCATAGCATTTCAGTATGTGGAATCAAACTATGGAATGGATTGAGTAAGGACCTCAAACAATGCACAACGATGAGCCAATTCAAGAAACAATACAAGCAGTTGATGTTTGCTAAATACAAGGATGAAGAGTCTTGAACCAGTCATGATGTGCTATATATATATATATCACTATATTGACAGTTACTATGGTACCCATTATGTCATTGGATGGTTATATCACCTTCTACTTTGATACGAGGTACATTATTAAAAAAAACAAATAAAACCTTAAACTGTATTATGGAAAGCAGGAAGTGAACAAATGTAACAGTTACTGATTGTAAAAGTACCAGATGGAGCGGTAGGATTTCATAAGCTTTGCTTCTTCCTACTCCTTTTGGACATGTGGAACTGTGAACTGATTATGTGATGAATTCAATTGTAATCTGATGCATGTTCAAATGAAATAAAACCATTACCATTACTCCTGCTCCTTGCTAACTCTGTTAGCACATTAGCGCACAATTTTGTTGTGATAGAGAGACAACGGACAGGTGTAAGTTCAAAAATCCTTTTATCGCCATTCTCTTTGTCTCGCCATCTAAAGTCTAAATGAGTAAATGCGCAAGTAATAGCGACTTTTAGCTGACGTCAACAACCGCTTATGTCGACATACTGAAAGTGCCAATCCAAGGGATGTCGACTTAAACAGATTCCACTGTAATACATTCTATGGGCATGACTGCGTTTTGTAGGTCTTAATGTTTCAACAGAGTTGACTGGATGCGTAAATAATATTCCGACTGAACCCTGTGCAGCACTTTGAAATGTTCCGACAAGACACACAGATTGACTACAAATGGAATTTTACTGACAATGCATTGCCAGAAAACATCATACTGAGTTTGTAGTTTAAATTAAACCAGATTTATTTATTTTTTTTGCTCGTTGAGCACATATTTCTTTTCCCACATTTTTGCTTTCCTGCTGTGGCACCGCTGCTGCTGCAGCAGATGGGCTCCATTGAAAATGAATGAGAGGCCTGCATCCATGTGTGAGCTTGGCCAAAGGCTGTTTTGCTGCATCAACAAAAAACAAAAAGCCCCACATAAACCTCAGTTCCCTTTCACTTAAAACTAGTCCATATCTCAAAGGAGCTTCCGCTTTGGTCCAATGCAAGGAAAAGCAGGTAAAAAAACACACACATACACAAATTGCTGCATAGAAAAATAGGCAGCATGGTGACAAACGCATCGCCATCTAACATGTCATTCTTTTTGCAGTATTGCTAGCTTCTGACTCACAAGCTGGGTATTGTGCAACACAAGGCGTTGTGTCACGTTTATTGGACCAGTCTCATATGGATAGATACTGATATTGCCAACTGTTTATGGTGGGGGATAATTGGATAATGACACATATGCGTGTCATTTTTATGGACACTGTGTAAGACAAAAAGTGAGCAGAAGTCATTAAAAGCATATCAAATATGTTTTGAAAACAAATTAATGTGTGCTTTTGGATGCGGGGGGGCACAGCAGCATTGGCTGCTTGTTCTGAAGAGCAATATGTGCTTCCGTGTTTCTAAAAGTGTCTAGTAAGACCAGAAACAGTCTTTAGATTTAGACCGCTTTATATTATCTGAATAGTCTGTAAAGGTGGCAGCACTGAGCCTTCCTGCTACATCACCTACTGCAGGTGCCTATGAGTTATGATGCCATCTACTGTATGGAGTCATAACGGCCAGCTATGAGCGACGGCGTACAGGCTACCTCAATTGGTTCCGGACCTGACCGCTATCAGTGAATTTCCACAAAGTAACATTCACTAAATGAATAAATTGAATATTTTCATAGTTAGAGCATAGAAAACCTTTTTATGACTTTTGAAATGTGATCATTATTAGAGCTCTCAGGACAAAATATAACATCCCTATAGTCATCTTTACACTCGTATTACCCAATATAGTAGATATAATTAGAGAAAAATAAGCCATTTAAAGGCTGATGCGCGCGTGTTTCAATACTGTAAATGTCGCATGTGTGGACAGAAAGTGATTCAGAGCTCAGTTTTAGCTGCTGTCCATGTTGTTATTATTATGATGTTGATGATGATGATTATAGTTAATGTGTTATTATTGTGTCTGTTATAAAAATAAGTACTTATAAAATAATACAGTTAGCGATCATCCCATAAATGTTGTTATTGACAGCTAGCGGCCTGTGTAGACTTGTATTGCCTTACCCTGCGTTCACACTGAATCCGCTGCGGCTCCGATCCTGATCCAGTCCTACTTGCTGCAAAATACCACTCACACGGAATTCAAACACCCAAACACGATCAGATGACCGTGAGCAACAGCAGATGGTAACATTCCAACTGTTTTGAATATTTAGTTTTGTAATGAACGTCTACTGTGGTGTCTGTTCAGAGCAGGTGTTGGCATGCTAGGAGTTCTCAGCTACATGCCGTCTCACCAAGGAATGCCGGGAATGCCGTGACTGCCGCCACACTTAAGAACAGAGAAGGCGATAGCGTGCATGCTAAATGCACCGTTGAAACGTTGCCGGTATCTGCTTTTGTCTGCAAGGGTTCCACTTACAGTACATCTGTAGTCCTCGAGCGTTAGCTTTCACTGATGCTAAGGGATGACAGGATCAGGATCTGGAGGATCAGGGAATGTGATTTTTTTTTGTTTGGACTAACTTTTCCAGTGTTTCCCTGAGGTTTAACGCTTTGGGGTAGGATTGGGCTGACGAATCCGACACATATTACAACCACTCCTCCACATTTGAAAAAGTCCTATCTCACTTAAATGATGTGTATGTTTACTTGACAATTTCTATGCACTTTAAAAGTCAGTCTTTTGCATTCAAACTGCTATTGGGGTCTTTTATTTTTTTATGTATTTTGGAGCAAATTTGGTGCGGTGGTAGAGTGGTTACCGTGCAGACCTCACAGCTAAGAGACCAGTGTTCAATTCCACCCTCGGCCATCTCTGTGTGGAGTTTGCATGTTCTCCCTGTGCATGCGTGGGCTTTCTCCGGGTATTCCGGTTTCCTCCCACATTCCAAAAACATGCTAGGTTAATTGCCGACTCCAAATTGTCCATAGGTATGAACGTGAGTGTGAATGGTTGTTTGTCTATATGTGCCCTGTGATTGGCTGGCCACCAGTCCAGGGTGTATGCCGCCTCTCGCCCGAAGACAGCTGGGATAGGCTCCAGCACCGCCCTTGACCCTCGTGAGGAAAACGAACGATGAACGAATGCATACAGTGCTTTTCAATGACTTTGACTAATTTTGAGTCTTTTTATTGTTTTTTTTTATGATGAAAGTCCGTGAGATGTAACTGTGGTGGGATATGCTACATGCTAGCAGCTTATTTGTACCCACCCCTGTAGTTTTAAATCATGTTCATGTTCAAAGTATTACAGACTCTTTTGGTGTCCTACCAAGTGAAACGCATCCAATTTCTGTTTAAAATTTGTGTTCTGTGTTTATTGTCCCTACAGGGGCTTAATACTTGGACGTCACCTGGAGGAGGACGACATAGTGCCTGAACTCGCTCACATTCACCCCAGAGAGAGACCTGACTGGGAGGAGACCATTAGTGCCATGGTGAGACACACATACAGACAACCACACAAGTGACTTGATTAATCTGTCTTCCCCATAAGCTCATACGGACGCTAACTGCCGCTAACACTAAGAAGCCTGTTCTTCATTTTAGTCCCCCTAAATCTTGGCTTCCTTTTCCAATCCAATCCAGCAACATTTAGTCTTTCTTTCTCTCTCGTCTCCGGTTTGGGTCTGACTTCTTGCAACAGTACAGTGGAAATGAGGCCGTCTCCATGGTAACATGCAGAGCCGCCTGTGGTCTCTGTTGTTGGTTGCTTCCTTTGACTGGGCAAGAGAGAGGGAAGCAACAAGCTCTCAGCGCTAATTAATATTGAGTTTAGAGGCGTGGCCTTTTCTGTCTGCTTGTCTTTGTTAAATATTTGATCGTGCACTTGGGCTGTACGAGAGCGTTATGCGCTATGCATGTCTCCGGTGGTTCGACGAAGTGACAGGAATCACATCAGCCCCCTCCCCAGTTGCATAGTGTCTCGGCCATTGACTGTGGACCCCAGTGTAACGGATGCCAGCTGGTGCAGCCGTACAATGTACAGGTACATCGGTAAACCGCCGGGTCAAATATTTTTAACTGCTGTGGCTGTAGGAAACCCCCCCTAATGTATGTTTTGTTAACTCCACAACATGGCATTAGCTGCATTTTGAAATATAGTTAGTAGCACATATTGATAAATAAAAGCTTGTCTTTTAACTGGAGGCGGCAACAACAAAAGGCCGTCACATAAACACACTATACACATAAATGATCTATACTACGATCATAAATGGGCGGCACGGCGGTCGAGTGGTTAGCGCGCAGACCTCACAGCTAAGAGACCAGGGTTCAATTCCACCCTCTCCGGGTACTCCGGTTTCCTCCCACATTCCAAAAACATGCTAGGTTAATTGGCCACTCCAAATTGTCCATAGATATGAATGGTTGTGTGAATGGTTGTTTGTCTATATGTGCCCTGTGATTGGCTGGCGACCAGTCCAGGGTGTACTCCGCCTCTCGCCCGAAGACAGCTGGGATAGGCCCCAGCAACCCCGGCGACCCTTGTGAGGAAAAAGCGGTAGAAAATGAATGAATGAATGAACATAAATGAACATTACTTATTTTTGCACTACTAAAACACACACTTCACTGTTATGTCAGGTTTGACCCTGACAGTTTAAAAGTCACGCCGGACGTTGAGTCGACTGTTCTGGGCTTTTAGCTCGAGGGTTAGCGCACTCGGCTCTCATTCATTGGACCTAGGATCCATCTATCCCAGGGAGGAATGCACGGCGGGCTGTGATCAACAATCATTTCCTCACAATCAGAACATAACTGATCATTGTGCCGGTTCCGAGTTCTAACCATGTTAGTTATTTAGTTTGGAACTGAGTTTGTGTCTGTGAATTTCTAGGCAAGAAGCGCAGAGATCCCAGAGCTGAGGACCGAGCCCCTCATGCGCTCAAGCAGCAGCAGCACAGCAAGCATGAAGGTCAAGAATGTCAAGAAGTTAGTAGACACCCTCCTCTACAAACACACATCCCTCTATCCGCCACCCTTTTTTTTCTTTCTTTATCACCTGCGGGTATTTTCTCCTGCTTGGGTTCATACGATTCCCAAGTGAATTTTTTGTCTGTAGGCTCCAATGACTTCCTCTGTGTACTCTCAACTCCGCCTCTATTGGGGGTACAACGGTACACCGTATTCACGGCGCAGTATGAACCATGGTTTTAAAGTCACGGTTTACTTCACTTGTCTTTTGTCCATTTTCATATTTCACCAGGAAGGCCAAATGTTCCCAAACAGGACAGAAAAATCCGATTCTGTACATGAAAATGAGATACATGTATACAAATACATGTACCATTACGCCCTTACCTGTCTACACGTTTTACTGTTGATGTGCTGCCATCAGTTCTGTGTTTTGTTTTTTTTTTTTACGTTTAGACTTTGCTTTACCAAGGGACACTTTCCGAAACTGGCAGAGTGCGCCCATTTCCACTATGAAAACGTGGACTTCGGCACAATACAGGTAAGTTTCGTTGTATTGATTAGTTTACTTTATATTGTTGTGTCAGTGTTGGAGTACAAATCAATTGTTCACTGAGGGCTTCTTTTCTTGGGCATGACATGGTATGGTATATGCGGCATTTATTTACACAGCTCACATGCATCATCACAACATTAGGGGCATTTTACTTTGTTTGTCATGGAGAGTAAACATCGGAACAGTACGCATCAGTGGTGTGGACTTGAGTAACAACGTCCGACTCGATTTCACACTATCATCAAACTCGACTGGGACTTTAGTCCGATGACTCGAAAATACTTGAGATTTTCAGTGAGTGTGTCAGGTAAAATATGTCCTCATGTAAAGTATTCAATAATTTCAAGCAAAATATGCATCTATTAAGGCCCAATCAGGTTTAAAAACAAACAAGGGTGGGGCTTGCATTTCTGTGAACCAGACTGATGCAGAGTGGTAGAAAGTCATTCACATGCAGTACAGCTAAGCAAAGCATGTAAACAAAGAGTAGTCGAACCTGACAGGAATATCATAGTTTTTATCAAGTGGGCTCTGATATGAACTGTAATAACATTCTGTAAAATGAAGGAACTTTTGGAAATCCAATAAAAATCACTACCTTTTGTGTCAGCTTTTTAGTCACCAAATTGGAGGATGTGTCGTAATTTTAGTAATATGATATCCAAAGTTGATTAGCTTCCCTGAAGCTAAAGATTGTTTGATTGAAAGCTGGATAGGGTTCCAAGTAGTCCTACCTGCAGTCCTTTATGGTGTCAAACCAGTAGGGGTCAGCAGTGAGTTAAACTTGGTCTGCATTGCTGTCTGAAAGGAAGAAATGACGTTAGATTCACCTGCAGCATGATTGTTGCATTAACCTGGTTTAAACCCTCCATCCTCATATATTATTGATCCGTAGATTTGTTGTACTTTTGGCTGGAGTGTGGTCCTTGCTGCCGGTGCGCAGTGCTGTGTCACTTATGGTCCTTCTCATATTACTCTTAAGATATTGTGTCTTTTGTTTGTAGTTTTGGTGTCTGTAAGCCTCCCTACTCTGTTTCAGGGAGTACAGTACCCCTAGCGAAAGCTTTTGTTGTGGCCAAACACAGTTTTTGTGGCTTTTCAGGCATTTAGTCCCCCCCCTCAAAAATGAACAAAGTATGAATCTGAAGAATGTTAATGTCACTGATGTTTATTTTGTCTAATCTAATCTCCTTGATTGAGTGATTTATGGTAAGGCCCATGATTTATTTAAAAAATGCTTTTGGTTGTGTGCTTGAGAATATTTATACACTGATATACTGATATACACTGATATCTACATGTCGCTTAAGTCGCTCTTGCTTACTGCTACTACAACTACTACTACTACTACTACTACAACTACTACTACGACTACGCAGCTAGCAGAAGCTAAATAGATAATCAATGACAGTTGTGGTTGCTCACTCTCGGTAAAACATTGCTCCCTACTGTTTTGGTAGAGAATTACGTTATGATTTCAAGCCTCACACGCCACTAATCTAATCAAATTAATCAAATTATTTGACATATTCAAAGGATTAAAAAAAAAAACCTCAAATATTATTTGTAAAATCATTGAAAAACAGAGTCCGATTAGCATTTTTGTTCTTGTGTCAATTTGAAGGCTAAAAGCCTGGTAGCGACATTTTCCTAGCTTGTTTTCTATATTAGTTTATAGAAGAAAACTTAACAAAACCAGCAGATTTGAAATATCTAACACCCTATTAGAGCATCCAATTTCTTAAATGGGTCTAAAAAAAAGAGTGAAAGGCAAATGAGCTAGCTTACCTGACACGCTGCCATTTTGGGAAAGCCATATCCTAGGATAGCGACATGACAGCCTCTCCAAAAGGTTTTGCAGCTCGTTTTCTTTGAATTAATTGAAGAAATACAGTAAGAACTATTGATCTGTAAGATGTGACGCCCTATTAAAGTATTTGAATTGTTAAGTGTCCAAAAATAGCTTTAATGGCAAAAAAATAAGCTTCTGGAAACGAGCTAGCTTACATGCTGTCATTTTGGGGAAGCTCGTTTTCGATTAATTAATTGAAGAAATATAGCAGCAACAGTTGAATTGTAGTATTTGACACCATATTAAAGCATTTGAATTGTTAACTGTGTCCTAAAATACATTTAATGGCAATAAAATGAGCTAGCTTACCTGACATGCTGCCATTTTGGGGAAGCCATATCCTGAAATAGTCACTTGACAACCACTTCAAAATGTTTTACAGCTCGTTTTCAATTAATTAATTGAAATATACAAGCAGCAACAGTTGAATTATAGTATTTGACACCATATTAAAGCATTTGAATTGTTAACCGTGTCCTAAAATAGCTTTAATGGCAAAAAATACACTTTTGGAAATGAGCTAGCTTACCTGACATGCTGCCATTTTGGGGAAGAAATATCCTGAAATAGTCACTTGACAACCACTTCAAAATGTTTTACAGCTCATTTTCGATGAATTAATTGAAGAAATATAGCAGCAACAGTTGAATTGTAGTAATTGACACCACATTAAAGCATTTGAATTGTTAACAGTGTTCTAAAATAGCTTTAATGGCAAAAAATACACTTTTGGAAATGAGCTAGCTTACCTGACATGCTGCCATTTTGGGGAAGAAATATCCTGAAATAGTCACTTCACAACCACTTCAAAATTTTTTACAGCTCGTTTTCGATGAATTAATTGAAGAAATATAGCAGCAACAGTTGAATTGTAGTATTTGACACCACATTAAAGCATTTGAATTGTTAATTGTTTCTAAAATAGCTTTAATGGCAAAAAAATACACTTTTGGAAATAAGCTAGCTTACTGGACATGCTGCCATTTTGGAGAAGCAATATCCTGAAATATTCACATAACAAACACTCCAAAATGTTTCCTATAGGTCACTTAGGGACTTGCTGAGTACAAGTCAAGCAAAAAGCCGTATAGGAACTTTCTGCCACATTAAATTGTTACTGATGTGTGTCACAATGGCTTCTTATAGCGGAAACCATTTTGGGGAAGCCATATCCTGAAATAGTCACTTGACAACCACTTCAAAATGTTTTACAGCTCATTTTCGATGAATTAATTGAAGAAATATAGCAGCAACAGTTGATTTGTAGTATTTGACACCATATTAAAGCATTTGAATTTTTAACAGTGTCCTAAAATACATTTAATGGCAAGAAATACACTTTTGAAAATGAGCTAGCTTACCTGACATGCTGCCATTTTGGAGAAGCAATATCCTGAAATAGTCACATAACAAACACTCCAAAATGTTTCCTATAGTTCACTTAGGGACTTGCTGAGTACAAGTCAAGCAAAAAGCCGTATAGGAACTTTCTGCCACATTAAATTGTTACTGATGTGTGTCACAATGGCTTCTTATAGCGGAAACGCTGGTCAATCACACAATGAGTATTGTGCTATAACCTGTTATTTTCTGTTAGGGCTGACGTGATGGTGCATAAACTGTAACAGAAGAGGTTAAAGAACACAGGCCAACACTTATTGTGGTCACAATACTTCAGTGTCAACAAAAAAAGCCCCCCCCCCCCAAAACACAAACAGTTTTATAGTAGCGACGTGCACCGTTATAACAGGGGTGGTTTTTGTACGTGTGCACTGTCTCGCGTCTAATCAAAACCGACGGCCCAGTCATCCCACCCTGTAGACCAGCTTAATGTGTGTTGCTGCATGGCTGATGCATTTGTCTCATCTACCTTTTGGCTCTAACGTGACAGATTTTCCCTGAACATCTGTGCACTTCATTTTGTCTGCGCTCTGAGCATCCATCCATCTTTCTATCGATCCTTCCTTCAATCATTTGCCTGTGTCAGCTCCTGCCGGCTGATCACTCTGACGCAATATGCTCCGATTGTTCAGTCGTTGCCTTTTTACACAAAAGACCATGCATAGAAATGACTTTTGGTGTGAGTCAGGGCTTATTAACTGATTCAATTCCCAGCCAGTTTTCAAAAGGCAAACCCCTTCAGTACTGAATTTGACTGATCTTTCAATGCATGCATAAAATTATGTTCTATGGTTACATAAACATAGAACCTACTAAAAGAAACATTAGACTGTCTTCCATCCATACGTTTTCTATGCCACTTAACGTCGCCATGTGTATACTGGAGCCAATCCCAGCTGTCTTTGGGCGACAGGCTGCAAATAAATGCATGTATGGGAAACCTTACATGCGCCATGTGTATATCCGTTCTCTAAAGATAAATACAAAAATAAACGCTGCTGGAGCAAACAGTTCATATTCTGCTTTGCAATATACTGAAGTGAGCTGATTTTCCTTTCCTCCTTTCCTCCTTCACACTTGACAAACCTTCCTGTCCTTTCCTGACATTTCAACTGCTGAGCTGGATGCCGGAGTACATGCTTGCCAATAGGAACTCTCAAAATATGGAGCCACAACACGACCATTAATTTTTGGCATTGCAGAAAATGATGCCTTGACACGGAAACTAAAAATACTAAAATACCAATACAGTATACTAATGGCAATGAATTGGTGTGTGTGTGTGGGCGCGTTCAAGGGGAGGGGGGTTACGTGGCACGCACGAACAAGCCTCTAGCGGTCTCTGATGGCCACGCCATTATTTCAGGGACCCATCCTGCTGCGGTAACGCAGCATAAAAAAGCGTAAAGTTAATTTTAACGCAAAAACCCATTGCATGTTTACGTTTGAAGAACGGTTGAGAATATACCATAATTTCCGTTCTGGCTCACGGTGTCAAAAAAACAACTAAACTCATCACACAGCAACTTAACACTTGTACCTAAGAACTATACAAACAAGCAACGATAAGAGTTATCGTTTTACATAATGCATTGCATCTGAGCAACATATTCATTGGTGCTGCTGCAGAGCTGCAATGATGTCAGCCTCCCTCTGGGCTCCTCTGGCTCCCTCTGGAGGAGAGAGGCAGCGCCATCCATTCATCCTTTTGGTATGACACTTGTCTTATTTGATTTCTATTATAGAATGCGGCTGTTATCAAACGCAACTGGCCAGGAGCA
Source organism: Doryrhamphus excisus (assembly GCF_037039965.1). Taxonomy (NCBI): domain Eukaryota; kingdom Metazoa; phylum Chordata; class Actinopteri; order Syngnathiformes; family Syngnathidae; genus Doryrhamphus; species Doryrhamphus excisus. The sequence continues at coordinate 6,709,838 of NC_136377.1, read as the reverse complement.
AACATGTTATTGTCGGCTATGCTGCACACATGCATGCGCCCGTGTGTTTTACACCAAAAGATGTAAAAGTTGGGGAAAGGCATTGCTTCAAGGCGCCACATCATGTTAAAGGGACATTACCTAAAATTTGTCTGTTGCCTGTCACGCTGGCGTAGCAGTGTTGCAGAGTTCGACAAACTAGGTCATCATTGGATTATTCTTGGATATTCGTAAGCAGATTTGTCGTTGAGAATAATTTGATTCTCCTGCAGCCACTCAAACAGATTTGCCTGTTGCTACATGGAATTGAGAGGCTATTAGAGACACTTTTTTTGGGGGGGGGGGGGGGGTGAAAGGAAAATGGGCTCTCGCTGGTGCATTGGGTGCGGCCATTTTTGTTTCCGGCAATAGGTCTTTGAACTTGATGCAGCATATGGTTGGCACATGAAATCATCACAGCTGATAGAAAATGAAACACTTCTCTATATGCACTGTGCGATTTTATGCTAAAAATAGAGGCACATATAAATGTACAGTACATGTACTTCACACTGTGAAGTACATCAAAATGCAGTACCCGGATGCTGCAGTCAAAGCATCCCAAATTACCACTTAGTTACCATCGAAATAATGCCGGCAACCCATAGTGGTGGGAAGTGTGTTAGCTGGCAAAGAACTACAGAGCCATCAGCCCCCTGATGATGTCATCGACGGGCAACAGAACTGATTCCCGCCTCCTGTTTCCACATATTAGCAAGCTCATTGGCTGCTAACAAGGACATATTGTGATTGAAAATACATACACAACATAGTTGGACTCATGCAGTCAAAATGCGCGCCATATTGTATGCTAACCAGAAAATGTACGCACAATTTTGCCTTGCACCGTACTGAAAAACAGGCAAAGCGGTATGTTTGTAATTGAGGTTCCACTGTACTGCTTTTATTACTAATATTGAAGGCTTGAACTTTACCGACTACAGGAAGTGTACACCAAACCGAGCATGGTTTTGCTTGACACTTATTACACAAAATTTGCAAGTTTTCTAGACGAGACTCATTAGTCACGTTTACATGAGGAGTTTTTTTCTTTCCGAATGGAATCTTTCCGAAAACAATGGTATATATGGAAAGGAATATTCCAATCGCGTGTCTACATGCGCCGCAATAATCAACGTTACCTTTACCCAACATAATGGCAAGGAACGTTACCTTTACCCAACATAATGGTGAGGAACGTTACCTTGACCCAATATAATGGTGAGGAATGTTACAGTTACCCAAAGTAATAGTGAGGAAAGTTACCGTTACCCAAAATAATGGCGAGCAACGTTACCTTTACCCAAAATAATGGCGAGGAACGTTACCTTTACCCAAAATAATGGCGAGGAACGTTACCTTTACTGCTTTTATTACTAATATTGAAGGCTTGACTTTACCGACTACAGGATGTGTACACCAAACCGAGCATGGTTGTGCTTGACACTTATTACACAAAATTTGCAAGTTTTCTAGACGAGACTCATTAGCCACGTTTACATGAGGAGTTTTTTTCTTTCCGAATGGAATCTTTCTGAAAACAATGGTATATATGGAAAGGAATATTCCAATCTCTTGTCTACATGCGCCGCTATAATCAACCAGAATAGTCAATGGGGCATGCCCAGTAAAGCGTAAACACCAACATCACGTGATACCGACTGCCTCCAGTTTTTCTTTCCCTTGTTGGAATAACTCCGTATTGCCAGTTTTTCCTTCGTCTGGTCTTGAAATTTAGTTTGAATCAAAAACAAACTTTCCACAGCAGTCCAGTGCCGATTGCTCGCCTGCATTTTTTTTTAAATCAAAGAACGTCTCAAGCTGCGTGTTACGTCATATCTCAGCATTCGCTGAAAGAACGCACCCGGGAACAGGAAAAGATAAAGTTCAATCTTGCTAATATTTTTATTTAATTAAGCTCGGCACATGTTTTATATAGATATGTTTTGTTTTTTTTATAAAACTGGACTTGTGAATGGCGTATAGAAGGGTTTAGATTCTGTTCCACAGATGGCGCTAATGCACACGAAAAACACCACAAAGTAGAACGCAGTCTGACAACTTTCCGTTTGAGCGGGTACAAGATACCTCAATCGGATTGGGGAAAGGAATATTCCACCCATGTGAATCCGATTATATATTCATTCGGATTGGCACTTTTCTTTCGGAATGAGGTGTATACAAAGGTTACATTCTTTACGTTTGAGCAAATAACCCGAATGGAATTGGAATATTTGGGTCCATGTAAACGTGGCTATTGTCTCTTTTAATGTGGAGTGACATTTTAATTGCTGCAAAAGATGTTTAAGAGTTAAATGAAAATCTGCTTTGTAGAAAAACTCAGGGTGGGAACGATCCGTGGATATTTTGTGGACGGTTTGCATGGTTCGGTCGAGTTTGTGATCACTGTGCTAAATTGGATTTAAGAGGGAACACTGCTCATGTGGAGGAAACAAAATGTGCACCGCTCCTCCTCTTTTCCCCCCCTTTACCTCCTGCCCCCTTCTCCTCTGTGTGTCCTTGTTCTGCCTTGGTTTCTCCCTCCATCCTCTTTGTCCTGGGAATGTACCAAGCAGGGAGGGGAAGATGAGGACAGAAGGGGGAGGGGTGAACCAGCATGTCAGGCTGGGGTGAGGTTGAAGAAGGGAGAGAGGATAGCGTGTGGGACAGACAACAACGTGTGTGCACGCTGAAGTCTGCAACGGAGAACGGCCTGGAAGTTTTATTTGAACAAAACCGGACATGAAGGCGGCTTATTGAATTCGGCGGTCAGAAAGTTTTCTCCATTGCGAGGTATCAAAGAAAGGAAAAAAAAAAACTACACGCAAACAAAAGCAAGAAGAATCGAGACTGGCTATCACAATGCCCGCAAAATCCGAGTACACACGGTAGAAGCCGTCCACAGCTGAGGAAACCACATCACTTTTCATCGTCCAAAGTTGACCGTGTTATTATCTACGCTCACAGAAAGGACCAGGAGAACCAACTTCTAATGTTCTTTTCCAGTGCAATTGTGCACAGGATTGCTGAAACTGGACTCTGTGAGACGGGATGAGAATCTGAGACCAGGGACAGGTGTTGGGGATTTCAGGGAAAGGCACATGTGAACCTCAGCCGCATGAAGGTGAATGGAATTGTGGCAGCCACGACGAGAAAGGACTGAAAAGCAGTGTTGACCTTGCTGTAGGTAGGCATGTGTATTGCTGTGTTTGGCATTTTTGAATATACTTATATCTGCTGGGTGCATTGAAATTGGGCTTTTTGCCCCCTTTCCAACCTTAGAATTGCTCCGTTATGGAAAACTACTTACAGTAAAAGGGTTGCTGTTTATTTTCATTATGGATCCATTCTGACACAAACACTAACATTTCCAAACACTTTGTCTCTGTGGCTACGTTCTGCATCTGATTTTTTTTCATGTCACTGTAAACAGTGCGACACGGGGCCTCTTTCATATGTAGATATACATTAAGTCCGACATGTATCCGATGCTACTGGAGTCCAAAGGTTCAGGTCTCATATATCCGGCGAAAAATGGTGGAATGAATAGGTTTTGGAACATAAATGTCCCGCCACTCCTGGCTTCAACATCCACCCAAACGGCTCCTCGTCTCAGCAAGTTCCCCACAAAGTGCCATAGCCAAAATTCTTGCTTTCTTCCTGCTTAATTTTCGAGAAAATGATGACTCCAAACAGACAAACAACAATATACTTTCCTTGGCAAAGCCCAGATTGTCAAATAGAGGTCTGCGGTTATCAAGCACGGTTTTACGATCATTTTAACTTGAAACAGTAATGCTAACCATCTGTGTCAATCATTAATGGTGAGGGACGTTACCGTTACACAAAATAATAGCGAGGGACGTTACCTTTACCCAATATAATGGCGAGGAATGTTACCTTTACCCAACATAATGGTGAGGAACGTTACCTTTACCCAACATAATGGTGAGGAAGGTTACTTTTACCCAACATAATGGTGAGGAACGTTACCTTTACCCAATATAATGGCGAGGAACGTTACCTTTACCCAACATAATGGCGAGGAACGTTACCTTTACCCAACATAATGGTGAGGAAGGTTACTTTTACCCAACATAATGGTGAGGAACGTTACTTTTACACAACATAATGGTGAGGAACGTTACTTTTACCCAACATAATGGTGAGGAACGTTGCCGTTACCCAACATAATGGTGAGGAACGTTGCCGTTACCCAACATAATGGTGAGGAACGTTGCCGTTACCCAATATAATGGTGAGGAAACACTGCATTGCTGTACTCCCTTAATAACGTAATAAGTAAGACTGTGTTTTGTTTCAGGCCTCATTCACTCGTTCCCAGATTGATTTATAGTCATGATGCTTTCTTCTTGAAAGGTGTGATTTGCAGCTTTTGCTTTTGCCGCACACTGGTTTTGGTCTGTAGAAGGGCCTAGCCTTTTATAAAGATTGACACCCTTTGGAGAATGCCATTCAGTGTGAGTGCAGGTTGACCTGATTGTGATTTGTAAATGCGGTCCAACGACTGGCTAAAAGCAAGAGGCACTTGCTGGCTCGTAACGTTATTTCCATTGGAGATCAAATTGCTGTGCTGGGCAGTCTTGTTTATGGTTTCCTGCACCACTGGAAATGTCTGTGTATCTTTAGAATAACTTTTAATAGTTAGGGTGCAGCTGTGAGTCAACCTCCTTTCCAGCCTTATTTTTTGCCTTTATCGTCTTTATACGATTGAGCACGACCTCTCATATACAAAAGAATACATATGAGAAGTATTATCCTTCAGTAGCTGTCTTGTAAACATGAATGCAACTCAGATACATGACCAAAGAAGAAGCGTTGCAACGGTCCATTCCAAAAAGTCAGACTTAAAAACCAAACAAATTTTTCCCCCCATAGGAAATCATGTAAATACATCAAATCGGTTCCAGACACCCGGAAATGTTACGTGCAGAAACAAGGCCTTCAATTGCCAGAGAAATGTTGAAATCATCAACAAATCAATCATCACCTGGTAGACTGGGGGGGGGAGGGGGCTTTTCTCATAAACAAAAGGAACAAAATGTCAGCCATGCGCTTCTGACTTTGTGAAAACATTTTGTGGAAGGAATCACGGAATTGGACAATAAAAAAACGGAATCTGCTGTTTAATACAGAATCTCGTGGAAAGTGACATCGTGGGGGAATCTCATCACAAACACTAACACCTCCCCCCCAGCATGTCAACATGTCGAAAGTTGGAAAAAAACACTGAAAGACCGGCAAAAGTTGCCAAAAACATATTTGAAACGGCTCTCTTACATAGTGTCCATGAAGCTAGCTTGGTTAGCTTAGTTTAGCAGAGCATGCTAGGGTGTGTGTGTAATGGTAATGGTAATGGTTTAATTTCATTTGAACATGCATCAGATTACAATTGAATGCATCACATAATCAGTTCACAGTTCCACATGTCCAAAAGGAGTAGGAAGAAGCAAAGCTTATTAAATCCTACCCCTCCATCTAGTACTTTTACAATTGCTAACTGTTACATTTGTTCACTTCCTGCTTTCCTAATATAATTTAAGTTTTTTTTTAATTATTATTTTTTTCATTTTTATTTTTATCCTAATTTATTTTTATTTTTATTTTTGTCATGTACCAAAGTACAAGGTGATATGACCATACAATGACATAATGGGTACCATAGTAAGTGTCAATATAGTGATATGTATAGCACATCATGACTGGTTCAAGACTCTTGTGTGTGTGTGAGGCTCGGGTTGTATGAGTGTGTTGTTTTTATCGCTTTAATTTTAACTGGGACATTTTACGATGCCGTAAATAAAAATATTCTAGCGCCCAACTAGTCTTCAACGTGAAAGGGACATACTTCCAGCCTTCAAAATGACAACGCTGTTGGCAGCATACTGTCTTAAGTGTAACTGTGCATTAATAACATGCAGTTTCTTGAGAATTTATTAGCGAGTTTGGTGTGCAAAAGCTTGTCATTTCTTGCCTCTGAATGCTGATTAACTTTTGCCCTTGTATCTTGATTCCGACCAGAGATGATTCAGCAAGCAATGATTCAGCACTCTTGTGGAAAATATCTGGAATGTACGATTTTCAAACTCCTTGTATGGCTGAAGAATGCCTCATATTCAATGTGTTTCATTGCAGCCACAGCCAAGTGACAGGACTGTATGGGATGTGGCCTTAGTCTGCTGTGTCTGTGGAATTTTACTGTCAGGGCTGCACAGGTCATGTTTGTCACTAGTCTATTATCCTGAAGGGAAAAACCAACAAAGACTCAAACGGCTACGGTAACGCAGGCCAGTGGTCAAATAAGTCATTGGATATTTTCAGTGTCATCATCGACAAAAAAATGTTCATTGTTTATTGATAATTTTTTTTATGTACATCCGTAGCTAGGAAGTAGCTAGTGGCATCGGGACTTGCAATAAGCAAGTTAAATGGATTGCATAATCCATTTAAAGGGGAACTGCACTTTATTTATTTGATGTGCGTTGTTAGGTAGCTCATATTAACTAGTTTTCTTGCACTAGATTGCACAGAAACGGGAAATAAATATGTGTTCATGTTTCGCATAAGGATTGTGAATGATGATTGTGAATGATTCCCCAAAAAGTACAGTTCCCCTTTTAAATGTTTAATCAATTGTCATATATTGCGAATGCTAATCGCTAGCATGTATATGGGATATCCAGTGTAACTTAGCATGGAGCTAGTGCATTTGAGCTAGTGCAAATGCTTGTGCATTTAATTTATGTTGAATATCACAGGGGGCGGCACGGTGGTCTAGTGGTTAGCGCGCAGACCTCACAGCGAGGAGACCAGGGTTCAATTCCACCCTCGGGCATCTCTGTGTGGAGTTTGCATGTGTGGGTTTTGTCCGGGTACTCCGGTTTCCTCCCACATTCCAAAAACATGCTAGGTTAATTGGCGACTCCAAATTGTCCATAGGTATGAATGTGAGTGTGAATGGTTGTTTGTCTATATGTGCCCTGTGATTGGCTGGCCACCAGTCCAGGGTGTACCCCGCCTCTCGCCTGAAGACAGCTGGGATAGGCTCCAGCACCCCCCGCGACCCTCGTGAGGAAAAAGCGGTAGAAAATGAATGAATGAATATCACAGATAATTTTTGTATGTGATTGACAAAGGTTATTTACGCAAGTTTGTATTTGTCGTGCTTCAATTGAGAACCCGCTGTCCGTCTGCTCAGCTTGCAAGTACCACCATTGCACAGAAACGGGAAATAAATATGTGTTCATGTGCTTGTGCATTTAATTTATGTTGAATATCACTGATAATTTTTGTTATTTTTATGTAAGTTGTGATTGACAAGCGTTATTACAATATTATTACAAGTACCAAACGGCCCAGGGTTTAGGAGGTTAAGCAGATGCCATTTAGGCCAGACAATCATCATGTTGAGGATCAGCTTGGAAGTCATGTTATTTAATCCTCATATTTGACAGCATTTATTTCTAATAGCGTCTTTCCTATGAGGTTACTGAGAGTCCTGGTGTATTTTTTTCATTAAAGAGCATCGAGAAAATATCAGTTATTTGATGAAAATTTGATGACACTCAGTACTTTGATGTCCTACTTTGTCGTCTTTGACTTGAAGGCACGTTTGTTCTTTCCTTTTTGAATACAACAGAACGTCCCGTCGTTACTATGACAAGATGACGTGACCGGTCATTGAATTTGTCTGAATCCCTCATGGCAGGAAAAGGGGTTTCACTGTATCCTAGATCAGTTTTCTTTATCTATTCGAACCCCTATAAGCCAACCCTTTGGGTCATAGGTTTGATGTATATGAGTGTTGTGTTATGGCGGCGGTGGAAAATGAATCATCCTAAATGAACAATTGTGTTTGTATTGTTGTTCCAGTTGTCCCTCGGCGATGAACAGAGTGAAGTGACGCGGAACAGCCATGAGTCCAAGGAGCTTGTGTACTTGGTTCATATTTACTGCCAGGTGAGTCTTCACAAAGACCGCTTAAAGGCTCACGGATGGGATTTTTCAACTAAATATGTTCAATATTCTTTCTTTTTAGATTTTATAAATGTATTTTATAATTTTATTATATATATATACGTATATATATTATATATATATATATATATATATATATATATATATTTTAAGGGTATTTTGTTTCTGTGTCCCATTGAATTTAGCTTGTATGTTTTTGCTGTTTGACGTGATTTTCAACGAAATATGTTCAATAGTCTTTGTTTTTTATTTTATATATATATATATATAATATTTTAAAGGTTTTGTTTCTGTGTCCCATGTAGCTTTTATGATTTCGTTGTTTGACGTGATTAAATATGTTAAATAGTCTTTGTTTTTATATTTTATATATATATTATCATTTTATATTTTTTATTATATTTATATATATTATATATATGTATATATATTATATTATATATATATATTTTGAGGGTGTTTTGTTTCTGTGTCCCATTGAATTTAGCTTGTATGTTTTTGTTGTTTGATGTGATATTTCAACTAAATATATTCAATAGTCTGTTTTTTATTATATATATATTATAATTATATATATTATATTATATTATATATAATATTATAATATATATATATATATATTATATTTTAAAGGTTTTGTTTCTGTGTCCCATTGAATGTCGCTTTTAGTATTTTGTTGTTTGACGTGATTTTTCAACTAAAATGTTAAATAGTCTTTGTTTTTATATTGTGTATATATATATTATAATTTTATAATTTTATTATATATATTTATTATATATATAATATTATAATATATTATATATATATTTTAAGGGTGTTTTGTTTCTGTGTCCCATTGAATTTAGCGTGTACGTTTTTGTTGTTTGACGTGATTTTTCAACTAAATAGGTTCAATATTCTTTGTTTTTATATTATATATATATATATTATAATTTTATTATATATTTATATAATATAATTATATTTGAAGGTTGTTTTGTTTCTGTGTCCCATTGAATTGAGCTTGTATGTTTTCGTTGTTTGAACCCTAACAAACAGATCCACTCCAGCTGCTCATTAGATGTCTCCTGTGACACGTTGGATTTTTTTTTTTTCCCATGCCTTTCCATCTACAGATGGTATTCCTTCTCCACTACCTTGGCGATGACACACAAGTATGTGTCTGCGTAGCTGGAAATTCCGTCCACTTGCAGCCTTCGGAAAATTGTTAGCTCTTCACCAGTGGTTTAGGGAGAGAGAGAAAAAAAAGACAACTTTAAACAGAGAAAGTGGAATTTCAGTGAAAGTGGGGCAATACAGTATGAAGTTCTCTGTGAGCCCAGTGAGACCTTTCAGGCCTGTCTGCCGCAGCCACAGCGAGCTTAGTGGTGTGCTGCAGTCCCAGCGTTACAGACCTTGGCCCCAGTACACACAAATCTTTTCAGGCCAAATGACAGCAAAATACTTTTTCCACCGCTAGTTTCTCTCATTTGGTATGGCAGCTTGGAGCTCTTTGGTATGTGTGACGTTACATCAAATATATTGAATACCGGGGTTGTGCTTGCCCTTATTCTTTCAGAATCACTGTATTTTGCTACAAAGAGCTGAGTAAGCGGTATTACTATTTATCCAACATACCTACTGTGGACTTTTGTCTCAGTGTTATTGGGAAAGTTGGCGTATTTACTAGTGGTGTAATGTGATATTTTTTCGACTCAGTACAGCAGCATAGTAATCACAGTACATATTAAGTGAAGGACAGGAAGTTTTTATCACATTGTGCATATACTGGGTCAAGAAGTACAGTGCAGCAGCAATTATGCCAAGGAGAAGCAAGAGCTCGAAAACCCTCCTCTGCCATTAAAGTCTCCTTTTTGCTGTTTGGACCAACTGTCTTTTCTTTATTCAGAGTCGAAGCTGGATTGTGAGGCGCAGCTATGAGGATTTCCGCGTCTTGGACAAGCATCTGCACCTGTGCATCTACGACCGACGCTTCTCACAGCTGCCGGAGCTGCCGCGACATGACAGCTTGACTGACCAACCCGAAGTGAGCCCTGCTGACACAGCTACAACACAGGAAACATTGAATTGAATTTTAAATTGAATTGAATTGAATTTTAAATTGAATTGAATTGAATTTTAAATTGAATTGAATTGAATTTTAAATTGAATTAAATTAAATTAAATTAAATTTGTGAGGAAAAGTGGTAGAGAATGAATGAATAAATTAAATTAAATTTGTGAGGAAAAGTGGTAGAGAATGAATGAATGAATAAATTAAATTAAATTTGTGAGGAATAGTGGTAGAGAATGAATGAATGAATAAATTAAATTAAATTTGTGAGGAAAAGTGGTAGAGAATGAATGAATAAATTAAATTAAATTTGTGAGGAAAAGTGGTAGAGAATGAATGAATAAATTAAATTAAATTTGTGAGGAAAAGTGGTAGAGAATGAATGAATGAATGAATAAATTAAATTAAATTTGTGAGGAAAAGTGGTAGAGAATGAATGAATGAATAAATTAAATTCAATTTGTGAGGAAAAGTGGTAGAGAATGAATGAATGAATAAATTAAATTAAATTTGTGAGGAAAAGTGGTAGAGAATGAATGAATGAATAAATTAAATTAAATTTGTGAGGAAAAGTGGTAGAGAGTGAATGAATGAATAAATTAAATAAAATTAAAATTAATCATATCGTATCATACCATATTATATTGTATTGTATGGTAATGTAATATTATAATAATAATATATTATAATAATTATATTATATTACATTACATTATATTACACTGCATGAGGTCTCCTCCTCTTCCATGTGGAAGTGGTACATTTTTTTTGCTTGTTTCTTTGTCTTTCTTCCCCTGCTCCATTTGACACTCTTTCTTAGGTTTAGTATAAAAACAATTAGAGGCTAACTTGTTAGCTCTGGAGCTCACCAATGCTTAAAGCATCTTGTGTCCCTGCAGTGGTCCCATAGCCTCTGCTTAAGTGTTGTCCAATGTGATGTAAACAAAGAATACCAGAGAGAGATATGCCTTTATTAGCCCCACAAGAGGAAATATTACATTTCCTTATCATCTGTGAGACAAGGGGTAGACCGGACGGGATGATTGGGTGATGGAGGAGGAGGAGAATGGGAACAACATACAAAAACTACAAATTCTAAACTAAACTCCTTTATATAGGAGCACAGTGTTGGAATGGTAACAAAAACCTCAACACACATTTGTACATTATACAGTGTAATGGTGACTGTAGGGGTGCTATTTCATGTCTACAGGGCTCTAATAATGATTAAAACAATATTCTACCACGCAGTAGTATATTCACTTAGTTATGTTTTTTTTTTCTTCCATTTTAGTCGGTTTCCCAGATGCTGCTGGCTTATCTCTCTCGGCTTTCAGCCATCGCTGACAACAAGATCAACTGCGGGCCTGCCCTCACATGGATGGAGGTAGGAATACACTCTTCTTTTCCTGTCATGTTTCCATAGTTCAACTCAACCCACAAAATGGATTATTTGAATTGGTGAAAGCGTTGTGTAAGTATTGATCTGGTATATATTTATGTGCTTGTGTGTGTGTGTGTGTGTGCATACCAGATTGACAATAAGGGAAATCATCTTTTGGTACATGAAGAGTCTTCCATCAACGTCCCCGCTATCGCCGCTGCCCATGTCATCAAACGCTACATTGCACAAGCTTCAGATGAACTGTCCTTTGAGGTGACACACACACACGCACCACATTACATTTATTTTATTCATAAATAAGTTGTAATAATCACAAAAAAATAATAAAAAAAAAGTAGAGTCAAAATATTAAGAGAAAAAAATTGAATCTCATGAGAAATGTCTCACTTTTTCCTGGGGAAAATTATAGTTTTTGTAGCATAGAATTTAAATTAAACAAAACATAAAAATTAATCAAAGCATTAAAATCAAATAAAATAAATTAAACATATTTTTTTTCTTTAATATTTAAAAGATTTTTTTTAAGCAGTCTGAATATGAAAAACAAAACAAAAAAAATGTCAAAATGTTATGGTAATAACGTCGCAATATCTCTAGAAGAAATTTAAATATTTTGGGAAAAACAACAGCAAAAATGGGAGAAAAAATTCATGCTAATAATAACTAGGGGTGCTCCGATCGATCAGCCACCGATCGGTATCGACAATATCATTGTAAAAGCACGCTATCGATTTACAGAATATGTGTTTCTTTACAAAATATGAAGGTAGCCCTTGCCTCCATTTGTTCTTCACACCTGGATTAAGTAGCGTATTTTTCCGGACTATGCGTTACTGTTCCTGCGACTTATACTCCAGAGCGACTTATAAATGAAAAAAGTGTTTATGTTACATAAACACTGGACACCTTTTGTGTTCATGTTTATTTTTTGTGTAGCTGAATAACCATTGTGTTAGCATATCTTACACCTATTCAGCCTGTTCTCTATTCTTTTATTGTTAGAACTTGCCTTCCAAGAGGACGTAATGTCTGTTTTGGTTAAGTAGTTTGGAAAATAAATTTTAAAAATGCGACTTATACTCCAGTGCGACTTATGTATGTTTTTTTTTACAAAATTATGCATTTTTGGCCTTGTGTGACTTATACTCCGGAGCGACTTATAGTCCAGACAATGCAGTAATCGACTGAAAAAAGAATCGTTGTCGTCCAAATACCGTATTTTCCGGACTATAAGTTGCACTTTTTTTCATTATAAATGAAAAGAAAAAGTGTTTGTTACATACACACTTGGACACCTTTTGTGTTCATGTTTATTTTTTGTGTAGCTGAATAACCATTGTGTTAGCATATCTTACACCTATTCAGCCTGTTCTCTATTCTTTTATTGTTAGAACTTGCCTTCCAAGAGGACGTAATGTCTGTTTTGGTCAAGTAGTTTGGAAAAGAAATTAGTTGGAAACATTTTTTTTTTCTACCTAATGATGCATTTTTGGCCTTGTGCAACTTATATTTATATCTGCTGAAAATACGGTAAATGGGAAGAAAAAACATTGAATTCCGGATCTTCCTGTTCAAAGCGGGAGTGTTTATGCTCTTGTCCTCTGCAGGTGGGCGACATTGTGTCAGTGATTGACATGCCTCCCAAAGAAGACACCACCTGGTGGAGGGGGAAGCATGGCTTTCAGGTGAGCCTTTCCACTGATCAACATCACACACTATCTTGTATTTGCCCCATTTCTTGCCACCACGACTTTAAACGTCCCTATAAGATTTACTTTGACTGAACAATTGTGTGGTATCATTCTGGCTGGATATTTGATCACTTTTTTGACGAAATAGTGCCAAATCTATAACTGTGGCGGTCCAAATTTATTAATGGCGGGCCGCTACAAATAAATGAATTTATGGAAAACACCAGAATTGTACTCTAAATACAGCAATGGCTTTAGAAAAAAACACCATGGTGATACTGGTGGTGTAAACTGCAGACGAAACAGGACCTCAAGAGTGATAATTAGTGTTAATTTTGTACTTCCTGTCACTCCCTCCAGGTTGGCTTCTTTCCCAGTGAGTGCGTGGAGCTCATCAATGATAAAGTGCCGCAGTCCATGACCAACTCCGTGCCAAAGCCAGGTACTCCCGCCATTTAGTGAAACGCTGTTGGAAGGAAGTAATCACTGATGACTGTTAAGATAAGCCTGTGGTTCACTTTTTGAATGTGGATGTGGCTCTGTGTGTGTGTGCGTGTCCACCCGTCTCGGACATCAAATCCACAGCTTATAGAGTTTTAGTGAGTCAGCATCATGCAAATGTGTACTTAATTCTGTTATTTGGGAGCCATTTGCCGCGGGATATTCCGAATGCCTAAGTTCTAGATCCAAACACTGATCCCTGCTGGAATGACACAAGTGCGGCTGCTGGGTCCCTCAAACGCCCCCGAGACCAAAAAGTTGAGATAAAGTGACAACAAATTAGTCACTTAGTGTATTTTTCCACTGCCTTTGGAACATGGAGTCTGACCTGATCATAATGTTATGATATTGTAATCAGTTGTAGCGCATGATCAATACCCTCCACAAATCATTGCTATGCCTGCAACACTCTCCAGCTGTAGTACACACTGCTTGGTCATGTTTGTTTGCATGCCAATTGCGCATTTATTCTGGCATTTTCTTCTAATTAATTGACTTATATTTTTATATATATTTATACATATTTTTTATATATATATTATATATTTTTTTAATGTTATATATTTATATATATATATATTTATATATATATTATATGTATTTATATTAATGTTTTATATATAATATACAATTTATATTATATATTTATATTTATTTATATATATATTTATATATATTTTTAATATATAACATATTTATATTAATATTTTATATATTTATATATATTTTTTAATGTTATATATTTATATATATTTTTTAATGTTATATATTTATATATATTTTTTATATATAACATATATTTATATTAATGTTTTATATATAATATAAAATTTATATTATATATTTATATTTATTTTATATTATTATTTATTATGAAATGGAGCTTTTTGTGTGTTATGTTTACAGACTTTAGGGACACCCTGTAATGTTTGCATGTGTCGCATCTGACTCTGCCTCCTCTGTCCCAGCGTCCCCGTGCTCTGGCCTGCCGCCCGCTTCTTGGAGTCTCTTCCCCCCCTGTGCGTTGTTGGTATACGCTCCATGCATCCCGCCCTCACTATAGCACAATGATTCATGTCAAACCGTAATAATTATGTTGCAGGTTGTTCATCCGACTGAAGATGATTTGAGATAGTCATGTTTTTTTTGTTTTCTAACTTGAAGTGCTTCTCTCCCTCTGCTGATTGTCATGTCTCCATCCATCTGATCATCCATCCGTCTTTCTGTTGGTCCATCCGTCCATCCGTCCGTCCGTCTCCGTCGAGCTGCATGCAGATTTGGAGATGGAGAGTGTAATGCAAGACAATGCATGGGTGGCCGAGCCGTTAAACCACTACAGCCTAAGTTCAGGTAGACCACAGCCCCGAAAACTAACCCCAAACCAAGACTTGTTTTGTTTTCGTGCGCATACTCAATATGCAATTTCAAAACAAACAATCTATTCATTCAACGTATATTCACCACAATCTATTCATTTTTCATATCTCAATACAATTTTTCCAGTGGAAAAATAATATACAGTAAAGTCTTGTTATATCGATATTGTCGGGAGTCGGAAAAAATATCGATATAACCGGACTGTCGATATATCCGATCCTGCGCCGAACTGCATTAAAAGTGGGCAATAATGCACTCGACATTGTTCTATAGTATAGAACAATGTCGAGCAGCTTAAATCAATCTTTGCTTAAGGATTTCAATACCAAAAAAGAACACGGCGAACGGCTGCTTCCAGTCAACTTTATTTTTCACACTTTCACCACCAGAGCACAGCACACACACCGATTCCCGCACTTCCTGGTTCACAGGTCATGCTCAACCCGCCCCACATAGCTGGCCAAACACATGCCTGCAACAGAAGAACCAACTGGTGGTGGAAGTGTGAAAAATAAAGTTGACTGGAAGCAGCCGTTCGCCGTGTTCTTTTTTGGTATTGAAATCCTTAAGCAAAGATTGATTTAAGCTGCTTTTGTATCGATATAAGCAGACCAAATTGGCTGGCGGGAGATGAAAAGGGCATCGTAGTAACCGGATTATCATAATAACCGGGTATCGTACTAACGGAACTAATTGTATCATAAAAGACTAGAAATTTGCCGGGAAATGAAAATAGTATCGTAATAAGCAGTAATTCATTATAACCGATATCGATATAACGAGACTTTACTGTAAATTGATATCAGTTTTTGCCGGGTCATGTTTTAGTCGTCATAATACCAAATAAACAGAGGATGTTTAAAGCAGAGATGGTTCGATACCACTTTTTCTATACAGTAGCAGCGCATTTGTATGCATGTGCAGGTTGTTCTTCGTTTATGACGTTTTTATTGAGTCGTTAAAAACGTACCGCACATTCCGCCGGTGTACAAACCGTCATTAAAAAAAAAACTCATGACGAGCTTGTCAACACATTGGAAATTGCAGGAAGTCAATATAAGATTAAGATATGCCTTTATTCGTCCCTCAGTGGGGAAATGTGTATTGCACAGCAGCAAGAGTACAGAGTCAGTTAAGCAGTACAAAATACACAATATAGAAAAATAAACAATATAAACAACCCAAGTATTAACAAAATCAACAGTTTTTCCCAGAGTTATATACAATACAGTATGTAGATAATATGAAACGAGTAATAGTCATCTTACAAAAAAAAACATTAAACTCATCTCGCAGCAACTTAACAGTCAAAATATATTCCTCTGGAATATACAAACATGTGCCAATATGAGTTTAGAACGCATTTGCGTTTGAGCAAAGCGTTTCATTGAGGGCAAGCAGCATAGAAAATGGTGGCTAAAAATACAATATGTCACTGGATATAGACACAGCCAATCTTTACAAAAGCAACAATGTTTTCGATTGTATTTGTGTTGGCCCCTGAAGGTACAGTACATGCAAATACTTCAGGGGTGAGAGCCAGGTTATTCCGGCATTTCTCTATTGCGTCTGGATAAGGGCCAGCTGTGTTTGTTGCGGGTCTGTTTGGTCGAAGCTGAAAGGCCGTGGCAGGGTTGTCGTGGTTCTGGGTCTGGACTGGCCTTGATTTATTTAATCCTTTTACAATTGGGTGAGGTGGGTGGGTGGAGGGAGGAGGGGGGGGGTTGCAAACCCATCCATTGAGTGTTGAGCTTTGTTCTGCGACAGTACGAATCTAATGCTCCCCTCGCCATGGCGACTGAAAAGAGCACATTCCTGTAGGGAGCGACAGAGCGTTGGAGAGAAAAAAGCCATACCCTTCATGCGCTATGAAGCATTAAGCATACATCACTGTTAAAAAAATCAGGACAAATTATATATTAATAATGGAATCTTTTTGTAGTTATTCATTCATTTTCTACCGCTTTTTCCTCATGAGGGTCGCGGGGGGTGCTGGAGCCGATCCCAGCTGTCTTCGGGCGAGAGAGGCGGGGTACACCCTGGACTGGTGGCCAGCCAGGGCACATATAGACAAACAACCATTCACACTCACATTCATACCTATGGACAATTTTTTTGGAAAATTTGAAACCGGAGTACCCGGAGAAAACCCACGCATGCACGGGGAGAACATGCAAACTCCACACAGAGATGGCCGTGGGTGGAATTGAACCCTGGTCTCCTAGCTGTGAGGTCTGCGCGCTAACCACTAGTCCGCCGTGTCGCGGTTATTTTTGTAGTTAGAGCATAAAAAAGTGTTTTATAAAATCATTATTAGAGCCCTCATGTCATGATATAACACCCCTATAGTCGCATTTACACACAAAGTGGTCCTTCAATTTTTCTGTATGCTGGCTTTTGCTAACCAGGTTAGAGAAAAGGTTACCATGATAATAAAAAAAGCCACATTTCTCCTTATTTTCCTCCGGTTGCTCACCCAGATGTTGCACAAACTCCTTGCTTGCACGCATTCCATCATGTCTGGGGAGCTGTGATTCGGGCAGCTGTTTGAGCGGATATGAGCTCAAACAGCTGATGATGCGATGGAGAGAGAAAGTGTGGGAGATGTTCTCGTTTGTTACTGAAAGGATTTTCGGTGTGTGTGACTCGACTCTGCCCATGAGCAATATTTTCACTTTTTTGGAGGTGGCTAGTTAGAAACTATGTTGTTAACTTGGGTCTACAACATCCATCCCCCGGCAGAATTTCCCACAGGATCGCCATGTATTATCTTCATCATCAAATTAGCATAATTGGCTGACTCACAAAGCAAATATGTTTCGAACTACAAGTGAACTTTTCTTCTGTCGCTGAACAAACAAGACTGAGCCGCCTCTGAGTGCTTTTAGATGGGGGTGGGGCCCATCACGTGCTTTCATGTCAGACTCTCCTAAAGACTCCTCACTAGATTTGTTGCTAGTTGCTTTTTTGTTTGGGGAAAATAGTATTGACTTAGTCTGTCTTGTGGACCTTATCCAACAAAGCCATAACAGCGATCTGCATGTTTAAGCAATTCCTCTGATATAAACTACTACTATGGTATTATTATTTTAAAAGCGGAAACAATATTGTACATAGCACAAAAGTCATTCAGGGTCGTGGGGGGTGCTGGAGCCTATCCCAGCTGTCTTCGGGCGAAAGGCGGGGTACACCCTGGACTGGTGGCCAGCCAATCACAGGGCACATATAGACAAACAACCATTCACACTCACATTCATACCTATGGACAATTTGGAGTCGCTAATTAACCTAGCATGTTTTTGGAATGTGGGAGGAAACCGGAGTACCCGGAGAAAACCCACGCATGCACGGGTAGAACATGCAAACTCCACACAGAGATGGCCGAGGGTGGAATTGAATCCTGGTCTCCGAGCTGTGAGGTCTGCGCGCTAACCACTCAAACTCTGTGCAGCCGGCACAAAAGTCAAAATAACTTTCATTCATTCATTCATTTTCTACCGCTTTTTCCTCACGAGGGTCGCGGGGGTGCTGGAGCCTATCCCAGCTGTCTTCAGGCGAGAGGCGGGGTACACCCTGGACTGGTGGCCAGCCAATCACAGGGCACATATAGACAAACAACCATTCACACTCACATTCATACCTATGGACAATTTGGAGTCGCCAATTAACCTAGCATGTTTTTGGAATGTGGGAGGAAACCGGAGTACCCGGAGAAAACCCACGCATGCACGGGGAGAACATGCAAACTCCACACAGAGATGGCCGAGGGTGGAATTGAATCCTGGTCTCCGAGCTGTGAGGTCTGCGCGCTAACCACTCAAACGCCGTGCAGCCCGTACAAAAGTCAAAATAATTTCATTTTATTTTAATAATTACGGCCGAGTGGTTAGCGCACGTTCTCCCCGTGCATGCGTGGGTTTTCCCACATTAAAATAAAATAAAATAATTTTGACTCTTGTGCGGGCTTGCACGGCGTTTGAGTGGTTAGCGCGCAGACCTCACAGCTCGGAGACCAGGGTTCAATTCCACCCTCGGCCATCTCTGTGTGGAGTTTGCATGTTCTCCCTGTGCATGCGTGGGTTTTCTCCGGGTACTCCGGTTTCCTCCCACATTCCAAAAACATGCTAGGTTAATTGGCGACTCCAAATAGGTTGTTTATCTATATGTGCCCTGTGATTGGCTGGCGACCAGTCCAGGAAAGACAGCTGGGATAGGCTCCAGCACCCCCCGCCACCCTCGTGAGGATAAGCGGTAGAAAATGAATGAATGATGAAATATGGCTTCATGTTGAGGCAAAAGCCGGTCAAAAGTCATCATTTTAAGTTCGCAATCATGACGTCATGAAGCGTTTACTGTGTGAACGGACCTGCGGGTGTTGTCTTATGTCTCATGGTGTTGGTGGGCGGGGTTGTCCACGATGGAGAGCAGTTTTGTACTCCTGCCTCCAACTGGGTGCCAATAGCTCAGGAACAAACAGACACGAAAAAATTCACAACCTAAAGTAGGCTTTGAGTTTGAAACCCTTGACCCCCTGAGTGTCACATGTGTCGTCATAGTCCGACCGCAGTCCCATGACTCTGGGCCACAAACAAATCAGTTTAGTTTAATTTAGACTAGACACACCTTCTTAAGATCTAATTACCCGGGAGAAAGTGCAGTATTTCCCACATATTCATTTATGTTGTATTCATTGTCAGCTCATAACAGCGATTTAGCAAAGTTAAGCTACTATGTGAGACAGTACCACAGCCAGCATTCAACCCAAACTGAGGTTCGCCAACAGTTTTTATGCAGTTTAATTTGGGAAAAATGGAAAAATGGAAAAATTTAATTTGGGAAAAACGGCAGCACGGCGGTCGAGTGGTTAGCGTGCAGACCTCAAAGCTAAGAGACCAGGGTTCAATTCCACCCTCGGCCATCTCTGTGTGGAGTTTGCATGTTCTCCCCGTGCATGCGTGGGTTTTCTCCGGATACTCCGGTTTCCTCCCACATTCCAAAAACATGCTAGGTTAATTGGCGACTCCAAATTGTCCATAGGTATGAATGTGAGTGTGAATGGTTGTTTGTCTATATGTGCCCTGTGATTGGCTGGCCACCAGTCCAGGGTGTACCCCGCCTCTCGCCCAAAGACAGCTGGGATAGGCTCCAGCACCCCCGCGACCCTCGTGAGGATAAGCGGTAGAAAATGAATGAATGAATGAAAAACTGTGAAAAATGAAGACTTCGGTAACATACGCTAGCTGGCGGTGGTGTACTATTCTTTGGTTGAAATTTTTTTTATTTAATTTTATATTTTTTTATATATTTTTATATTTCATATATATTTATATTTTATTTATTAATTTAAAAACTTAAACTAGCAGGAACTAAGCAGGAAGTGAACAAATGTAACAGTTACTGATTGTAAAAGTACCAGATGGAGGGGTAGGATTTAATAAGCTTTGCTTCTTCCTACTCCTTTTGGACATGTGGAACTGTGAACTGATTATGTGATGCATTCAATTGTAATCTGATGTATGTTCAAATGAAATAAAACCATTACCATTACCTTATCATTATGCTGAACTAGCTTGCGGGTGTCCTGCTCATGGCGCCACTGTTAGCCTGGCTAACTTCCTGTTTTGTTCTGTGAACTTGCAGTATTTATCCCATGCAGTTGTTTGTGTGTGTGTGTGGGGGGGGGGGGTCGTATGAGCAACATAGCAGCATTTTGAAGTTAATGTTTTTGGATGTTGTTGACCACTGTATTTTGGGGGAAAAATAACCACATTTCAGCCAGCATGTGACCTTAAATGGATTCCCCGCGCTACTTAAAAGTTTCTTTTCGTTCATTGTAACCGGGGGCTGCCCGGGTTGTGGATTAATGAAATGTCCCACACATCTGGGAGCAGTTGAATGCAGCACGAGTGTTTTTTTTTGTTTTGTTTTTTTTAACCAATGCTGTAACCCAGAGGCGCGCACGCGCCAGTTTGCGCGTGGGTGAGATGCTATTAGCTGACAGAGCAGAGAGGACTCACAACACTGCGGTCGTCTTTGGGGTTTTTTTTTCCACTCTTCAAACCTTTGTCATCGTTCTGGCTCTTATTAAGAGTCGAACAAACGGCGCCTTTTCGACCTTTGGATGAGACTGGTTCCGTTTAGAATAACTTTTTTTTTTTACCCACGAGGAAGAAAATGACCGACGTTTTAGAGTCAGTTTGAAGTTTATTCGGTGATTTAACACTGTGGAAACAAGGTAAGAACGGAGTGCCATTTTTGGGCGAGTGGTAGTCGTGAACAACGCTATTTATTCTCTGTGTACTGTTAATGTTAATGCTATGACACAAGCTGACATCCAAGCTGACTTTTGGGTATATTGTTTTATATTTACATAACAAGTAACACCATAAAATCCTTTGATTTTTCAATGGGTGGGAAAATAGTAAATACTGTATGACGTGTACTAACTACTGCGTTGTTAAATGGTGTGTTTCCCGGTAATGAAGCCTTTGTACGCTGAAAGGAAGTGAGCAATTTGACCCTTGGAGTAATGGAGGGGTGTTCAAAGTCTTAAGGAAATATAAGGAAATAGGCCACTTGTGTTTGTATTCATCACTAAAGGCTTTCATGACTACTAACATGGTTTATGCATATGTAAAGCCAACCTTTTTGGCTTTTTTCTAGGTAATTTGTGTTTTTAAACTCTAACATAACATGAAGGTATTGACTTATGAGTGTCTTATAACACACACGGGCTGTTAAAATAAAAAAAAACATGAATGACGTATCTAGTGCTGATTTTAAATATAATATTACACCTTAAATCTCACTGTATTGTGACCCCGGCATGCCTTACGTGTTTGTTGTTACTAGTTGTTGCTACATTTCAGGGGTGTCCAAAGTGCGGCCCAATGGTTGCTTAAAATTATAATTTAACTAGAAAAAAAAAAATTGAGATGGAGCAAAAATTGAAAAAATTGCTGTAATTTTACGAGAATAAAGTCAAAATATTACGATAAAAAATGTATTCTAACAAGAAAAAAACTAAATTTTTATATTATATAATAATTGTTATATTATGATGTCAAAATGTTGATTCAAAGGAAAAGGCAATTTTTGAAGAGTTATAATATGATGAGAAACAAAAAACTAATAAGGTTGTCATTTTTGGAAAATTAGGTTGCGGAAAAGGTTATAATGTTATAAGAATAAAGTCAAAATATAAATAGAAATGAGATTAAACTTGTATTTGTATTTCAGATGGAGCAAAAATTGAAAAAATTTGCTCTAACTTTACGGGAATAAAGTCAAAATATTACGATAAAAATGTATTCTAACAAGAAAAAACATTTTTATATTATATAATAATTGTTATATTATGATGACAAAATGTTGATTCAAAGGAAAAGGCAATCTTCGATAATGAGGAACAAAAAACTAATAAGGTTGTCATTTTTGGAAAATTAGGTTGCGGAAAAGGTTATAATGTTACAAGAATAAAGTCAAAATATAAATAGAAATGAGAATAAACTTTTATTTGTGTGAAGAAAAATACTGTAAATTTAGTCGCATAGAGTTCAATTAAAAGTTATTGTTGGAATAAAGTCAAAATATTGTCGGGAATAAAGTCATAATATTACGTGAAGCCAATGAATGAAGATTAAGTATGAGGTATTGAATAAATGAAGTATTAATATTTTTGAAAATTTAAGAAAAAAACAGTCCAAATGGAGGAAAGAAGAGCCAAGTTCAGCGAGTGCTGCTGTGCCCCAAACCCCCCCCCCCCAACCCAGCATTTAATGTGTTACTTTTCCATTTCACAGCCACACTTCCAAACTTTATGACCAAAACCCAACACATGACTTAGCATTGGAATGTGTCACTGCTGTAAAAAGAGTCTTCCAGCACATCCATGCAAAAACACTCCAGCTGAATGTTAAGTGTCAGCGCATGTAGCTTCTTTAAATGGATGATGTAAGTATTTCATTGTGATTCACAACGCTTGAACTTTCCCCACTGGAGAGCCTAACTGGGTTCTGGAGGGGGTTTGGCTGAAGCTGTGCTAAGATGATTGTGATGATTTTTAGATTTAAACACACGCAACTTATACCAGATATATTCGTAACATCAATGCCGTGTTGCCACGAAGCAGGAACTTTCCTTGTCTGCTTCCTTTTGAAAGGTTGCTCTCTGATTGAATTGACAGGGCTGTGGTGCTTTTTGGGTCGGGGCAGGGAAAGAAATAACGTTATTTGCCATTACGTGGATAATCGTTTTCTGCTGCAAATGCCCCAGTCGTCATATCCAAGCCACAGCAGGGGGAAAATCTTTGTCACAGTCACATGGGGCCCGCAAGAGAAACCTGCCCGTGGTCTTCCGTGCTCTGTCCTTGTCTGGATTTTTATCTGCTTTACATTCAAATGCCAGGCCGGGGCTGCTGGCTCAAATTTCCACAGCTTTAAGCATCTGGATCCCCACCCTTGCAGCAGTGTCACATGTCAACGATTTAGGACCGCGTTCTGAAAAATAGCATCTGATTGAAACAGCCCAGCTTCAGTACTGCCATCACTGCATTCTTGAAAATTACCAATGATTGCCGGAATGTCCGTGTTGAAAATGTGTGAAGTTGGAAAAAAAATGATGTCCACCAGACAAGAAGCATCGAATATGAGATGCTATCCCTTAGGGTCGAAACAAAAACGGAAACAGAAATATGATCTAATTTTACCCAAAGACTCTCACTCCACTGTTGTTAGTAGGGAGGTCCTGATCCAATCTTCAGGATTGCTTATCGACTTCCACTGTATTTTAAAGATCGGATTAGGTAGTGCTAGTGGTTTCCCACTCAACTCCCGCCACCCGCTTAGAAAAAAGCTAACACCACCATGTGTCTGCGGTGCACCATGGTGAACTTAGCTACAGCAGGAGTTGACCCTCACTGTGCCTGGACTGCTGTCATTGTGTGGGGAGCTCGCTCAGGAATTGCTGCATTTAACCGCTGGTTGTTCATACTAGAGAGAGTCAATAAATTACTATTGGTAATGGTTTAATTTCATTTGAACATGCATCAGATTACAATTGAATGCATCACATAATCAGTTCACAGTTCCACATGTCCAAAAGGAGTAGGAAGAAGCAAAGCTTATTAAATCCTACCCCTCCATCTGGTACTTTTACAATCAGTAACTGTTACATTTGTTCACTTCCTGCTTTCCATAATACAGTTTAAGGTTTTTTTTTGTTGTAATTTTTTGTCCCGTACTGAAGTACAATGACATAACATAATGTGTACCATAGTAACTGTCAATATAGTGATATATATCTATATACATATATTGCACATCATGACTGGTTCAAGACTCTATCCTTGTATTTAGCAAACATCAACTGCTTGTATTGTTTCTTGAATTGGCTCATCGTTGTGCATTGTTTGAGGTCCTTACTCAATCCATTCCATAGTTTGATTCCACATACTGAAATGCTATGGCTTTGCAACGTAGTCCGAGCATATAAGTGTTTCAAATTAGTTCTTCCTTGAGATCATATTTCTCCTCTCTTGTAGAGAAGTATTGGATGACATTATTAGGTAATTGGTTATTTTTTAGCCTTATGCATTATTTTAGCTGTTTGAAGATGAACTATATCAGCACGTTTAAGTATTTGTGATTTTAGAAATAAGGCGTTAGTATGTTCTCTTTAGGCGGCATTATGAATTATCTTTACTGGCCTTTTTTGCAGTACATATTGCATTGATGGTTATTTTTTAGCCTTATGCATTATTTTAGCTGTTTGAAGATGAACTATATCAGCAAGTTTAAGTATTTGTGATTTTAGAAATAAGGAGTTAGTATGTTCTCTGTAGGCGGCATTATGAATTATCCTTACTGACCTTTTTTGCAGTACATATTGCGTTGAAGAGATTTTTTTTTAAAACCATATATTCTAAATCACACCACAAATAGATCTATGAGCATGTCAAATTATCAGTCTGATAGATGACTGAAATTCAGCATTAATGTGGATATACAGCAATGTGGTTCTCCATTTCCTCTTTTTACAATGGAAACATTTCCTAATACTATTTCTGAAACTGTCTCATATTAGTACATGTTTTTACTTTTGTCTGTACTCCTAATTGCACTGTATTGATACACACAGTGTTGGGTTCCTTATGAGTGTTTTGGATCTGCCTTCCTCAGTGTCCAAGAAGCATGGCAAGCTGATCACCTTCTTGCGCTCCTTCATGAAGTCCAGGCCCACCAAGCAGAAGCTGAAACAGAGGGGAATCCTCCGGGAGAGGGTGTTTGGCTGCGACCTGGGGGAGCACCTCCTCAATTCTGGGCATGACGGTGAGGAAGAGTACTGTGAGATGATTGACGTTTTTGCTTTGATTTTGACAGTCGTTCACCGCTGATCGATAAAACAAGCTCAAACATAAGACGACGCTAACTCAGGCTCTCCATGGAACCTCTACTACTGGTCCAGATTCCCCTATATCTGGTGCTGTGAACACTTGCGTGTCTGTTTTCCTTGTCTTTCGCCTCCTAACAGGCAGGATGAGGCATAATGTCCATCCTCACTGGTCTCCTTTCTGCTGGAGAATGCCACCTGGTTTCCTTCAAGCTTGCATTTTCTTCTGTCTTGCTATGTGTGGAATTTGTCTGAGCGGCTCTGTCGGCGAGTGTCTCTGGATATTTGAGCCGTGGGAGGCCCGGGAACCTCTTTGTACACATTATCCTTATCTCTAATGTACACGCACACAGACACAGTAAATAACATAGTTTGTGTAAAACACCCACTAAAGGCTTTCATGACTACTAACATGGTTTATGCATATGGAAAGCCAACCTTTTGGCTTTTTTTTCTAGGTAATTTGTGTTTTTAAACTCTAACATAACATGAAGGTATTGACTTATGAGTGTCTTAAAACACACACGGGCTGTTAAAATAAAAAACATGAATGATGTATCTAGTGCTGATTTTAAATATAATGCACACCTTATTTCTCACTGTATTGTGACCCAGCATGCCTTAGATAAACTTACGTGTTTGTTGTTACTAATTGTTGCTACATTTCAGGGGTGTCCAAAGTGCGGCCCAGGGAACTGTTGCTTAAAACTATAATTTAACAAGAAAATAAAATTAAAAAAAATTGAGATGGAGCAAAAATTTAAAAATTTGCTGTAACTTTACGGGAATAAAGTCAAAATATTACAATAAAAAATTTATTCTAACAAGAAAAAAACAAAATTTTTGTTATATTATGATGACAAAATGTTGATTCAAAGGAAAAGGCAATTTTTGAAGAGTTATAATATGATGAGAAACAAAAAACTAATAAGGTTGTCATTCTTGGAAAATTAGGTTGCGGAAAAGGTTATAATGTTACAAGAATAAAGTCAAAATATAAATAGAAATGAGAATAAACTTGTATTTGTATGAAGAAAAATACTGTAAATTTAGTCGCGTAGAGTTCAATTAAAAGTTATTGTTGGAATAAAGTCAAAATATCGTCAGAATAGTCATAATATTACGTGAAGCCAATGAATGAAGATTAAGTATGAGGTATTGAATTTTCGAAGAGTTATAATATGATGAGAAACACAAACGTGACGTTTGGTGTCATAGTCCATGACACCAAATAGTGACCCAGATAGTCCACACCAGATGAAAACGTTAACGTGAAAAGACCCAAGAGAGGAGGTACTCTCCACCTTTACGTTCCCCCCCAAAAAAAGCTCCTAAATTGATTTCGAACACACTATCCTTGACCCTGCAGGGCAAATATTGAGAGAAAGATCTTTACTTGATTAGTTTTTTTCCTCCCCTGTTTGCAGTTCCCCAAGTCCTTAAGAGCTGCACCGAGTTCATCGAGAAGCATGGTGTGGTGGATGGCATCTACCGCCTCTCTGGGATTGCCTCCAATATCCAGAAATTGCGGTAAGGACCAACGCTGAGCTGCCAGTACAGCTCTGAACCGGGTTTAATGGATGTACGTTCATAGGAATGTCCTTTTGCAAGAAGCTAAAATGTCATTTAATCATTGCCAAAAAAAACAATTATGTATTGTATTGTCAAATTATTACATCTGCAAACACAGGATACAAGCTTTTACGTATTTTTTAATCTGATGGGGTGTATCACCTGTGTTTGCATGTAAATGGCGGATCGATGGCATTCACCAAATGACCTGTCTTTGGATTCATTTGGAGTCTTCTATTGCTTTCTAGCATGATCGCATTATATTACGCCCTTTTTTCTAATGATGAATAAATTAATTATTAATCAACAATTTACGAGCCAGCTTGTCCTGCTTTCACAAGTCATAAAATATCAAAAAAAACATGAACATGTATTTTGTTTTTTCTCTCATTAGGCACGAGTTTGACTCTGAACAGATCCCCGACCTGACCAAAGATGTGTACGTACAGGATATCCACTGTGTGGGCTCGTTGTGTAAGCTCTATTTCAGAGAACTGCCCAACCCCCTGCTCACCTACCAGCTCTATGAGAAATTCTCTGTAAGTAAAGTAAAGCTCCCTGTCAGCTTTTTGTGCTCATGGTTCACTTAAAATGGACCGCATGCAACTTGCTCCAAATGGAAAAAATATAACACCACCATCACTAGCAAGCTTTTTTTTTACAAAAAGGTTTTTGGAGTCATTAGTACATTCCGTGATAGCTTTTACTAGTAGCTAAACTTTGCCAAATTGCTATAATTGACTGACACGTTGGTTTTTTCTGTACTCAAAGCAGGAAGAGGCTGGTTGTAATTTGAGTGTACTGCTGCACAGTCCCTTTTTAAATAGTTTATGAAAGCTGAATATGAGTGATGGATAACTGTAAGATATGGCTGATACATTCCTACATAATTGCAGTGAACTCACACACCTTTTTTTTTTTAATCACTAATGCACCAGGGCTGCACGGCGGTCGAGTGGTTAGCGCGCAGACCTCATAGCTAGGAGACCAGGGTTCAATTCCACCCTCGGTTTGCATGTTCTCCCCGTGCATGCATGGGTTTTCTCCGGGGTACTCCGGTTTCCTCCCACATTCCAAAAACATGCTAGGTTAACTGGCGACTCCAAATTGTCCATAGGTATGAATGTGAGTGTGAATGGTTGTTTGTCTATATGTGCCCTGTGATTGGCTGGCCACCAGTCCAGGGTGTACAAGACAGCTGGGATAGGCTCCAGCACCCCGGCGACCCTCGTGACGATAAGCAGTAGAAAATGAATGCGCCACACTCACACTGTGTTTCTTGAAGCAGTACATTGTCCATGTGATGAGGTACATGCTAATTGTACTGGGATGTGTGGGTTTACTTCTTAATTGCATCTGTGTGTGTGTACACCCTACAGGAAGCTGTGTCAGCAGCAACAGATGAAGAAAGGCTCATTAAAATCCATGACGTCATCCAGCAGCTTCCTCCTCCACATTACAGGTTAGGATAGAGGCACACCTCCTCCGTGTGGCATGCACGGGAAGTGCATGGTTTGTGTTCTGTCTTAACTGTATTGAGTAAGATCATTTGTAAGGTTTTCAAAATGCGGCATGAGATTTTTTTTAGGTGTTTTTTTTTTTATGTCACAAGCAAGCCTGTGAGTATTTCTATAGTAACCAATGCAATCGATTCATATGTATTCCTCTAGAACCCTGGAGTTCCTCATGAGACATCTTTCCCGTTTGGCAGCATTCAGTTACATCACCAACATGCACAGCAAGAACCTGGCCATTGTCTGGGCCCCCAACCTGCTGAGGTGAGAACCTACCATCCATTCCTCCATTCAGGGTGCAGAAGCCCAGACTCCCCGGTCGGCAACCACCTGCTTCAGCTCCACTGGAATGGGAGGCGTTCCCATCCCAGCTGTGAAACATAATCCCTCCAGTGTGTCCTAGGTGTCTCCGGGGCTTTCTCCCAGCTAGGGATGCCCGGAACGCCTCACCGGGAAGGCTTCCAGGAGGCATCCATAGTCCCTAGTTTCTACTTCTTTAATCTGTTTGTACCTTTCTTTGTTTGCTTTCCCAGGTCCAAACAGATTGAATCTGCATGCTTCAGCGGCACCGCAGCCTTCATGGAAGTCAGAATCCAGTCGGTTGTGGTGGAATTCATTCTCAACCACGTGGATGTTCTCTTTAGCGCCAAACTTAGCTCGCTGATACGTGAGGGAGCAGGTATATAACCTTGAAGGCCGAGATGCATAATCATTCCATGCCCCCCCCAACCGCTGCTTCTTACCCAGTAATGGATGTACGTCATCACATCCCCAGGTCACAACACGTTGTCACGGCCAAAGTCTCTGCTGGTTTCATCGCCTTCTACAAAACTCCTTAGTTTGGAGGAGGCTCAGGCTCGGACTCAGGCTCAGATCAACTCTCCTGTCACTGAAGACAGCAAGTACATTGAAGTTGGCGAGGGTCCTGCTGCCCTGCAGGGCAAGTTCCACACTGTCATCGAGTTTCCTACTGAAAGGTTTGTCTATTTATTTTCTTTTGTTTTGTTTCTTTTAGTAGTATTTTTAACCATTTTTTATGCTTCTTACAATGGTTATGTCAGTTCATTACTCCTATAGTTATTTTTTATTCTTTATATTTCTAGATTTTTTTCATGAATTTCAATAGGTTCATTTTATTTTTATTTAATTTTGTGTATTCACCTAGCTATTTTTTTTATTACTGAAAAGCTATATTCTGTCACTCAGGGGTCTCAAACTCAATTTACTTGGGGGCCACTAGAGCTAGGGTCTGGGTGAGACTGGGCCACATCAGGTTTAAAAAAAAAAAACGCATTTATTAAAAACTGAAAAATATACAAACTTTTTCAGTGCTTTGGTTCTGATTTTCTACAATAAAAGCGCTGATAAAACATTCCACTGTTCTCAAATATCTTAATTTTCTACACAAAATAAGATGAAAAATAAATAAACAAATCAAGAATAAAGAAAATCAATCAATCAGTAATAAATAAAATAATAATAATAATAATAAAACTGCAAATAATAAAAACTTAAGAAACCACATGTAGTTGGTGGGTAGACAAATTATTTTTTTCAGATTAAAATGAACAAAGCATTATTAGAGCCCTGTAGACATGACAAAACACGACTATAGTCACATTTATATTCTTTTTATTTACAACATATTGCGCAACTGCAGGGTCTTGAGACACATGCTAACTCGCAGACTAGAGAGCTAGCAACCTAAACGGTAGCCTTCAAGTTATTTCCTTTAAACTTAAATAGCCAAAAACTTACCACTTCCACACGGATAGGGAGGATAACTATTAACAGTTATTTAACCTTTAACATGAACATTAATCAAACGTAATAATTTTTTCTGGGTACATGATACCATACAGCATCCATATCAAACTTGCGCGGGCCGCACTAGCATTAAACTTTCATATCAAGGCGGGGAGGCCTCAAACTAGACACCTGCTCTAAGTCCTACTACATTTAAACTTTAATCTCATTAATTATTGTCCTTTATTGTATTGTGTATTTTGGGGGGATTCTAGCAATCCTGTAATTGCATTGCTTTGTTTCTCCTGCGATAATTTTTACTTTCAACCGAGCAGGCTTCATCAGTTCCTGCTCACGACTAGATAGGACAGCACTAGCCCAAGAGCATGGTATATGATCCGTAGGATGGTATATGATCCGGTTGGAGTTGGACCTTTGCCAGTCATTTGGGTGGAATGACTCCATTTTAACTTGACCCAACTGTCCTACCTAGTCTTTGTGCATGAAGTGCACCTGCATCTCACCAAATGTGTATGTTTTTTAATGACAGGAAGAGGCCGCCTGTTAAATCCAAGAAGTCTCCTGTGGGCAGCTGGCGTTCTTTTTTCAACCTGGGAAAGTCCTCGTCCATGTCCAAACGCAAGTTGCACCGCAACCCCAGCGAGCCCAGTGAACTGAAAGCCATGGCGCTCGGTGGTGTGTCTCTCTTTACTTAAATGGAATGCGTTTGTGTTTCGTACAGGGGTGTAACGCTACGCCAGAATCACTTTGCGATGTGTACTTTGGTTTTAAGCATCAGTCGATTTGGGGTACAGTAAGGGAAGAACATTTCATCTTTGCAACTGGAGACATTAAGTGTGTTTTCAGGGTCTGGCTTCTACTTGACACTAAGTGTTAGCACACTTCCTGTCCCTCATTTAATGAGTATCTTGTCTGAAATCAGTACGCCCCTGTAATGACTAATCCGATTCTGAATATATGTACTGCTACCCCATTTTAATATCGTTCCTATTATTATGATGCAGGTTCGAACTTGAGCAAATGCAACTGAAAGCTCTTTTTCATGAATTGTTTCAGGGGGAAGAGGGGACACGGCTACGTTAAGATCTGCTAAAAGTGAAGAGTCACTGAGTTCTTTGCATAATGTTGAAGGTAAGCCACTTTTGTATGTTTTTGAGTAGGTTTATCCATTATTTTCATACCCATAATTTATTTTGGGCAGCACAGCGGTCTAGTGGTTAGCGCGCAGACCTCACAGCTAGGAGACCAGGGTTCAATTCCCACCCTCGGCCATCTCTGTGTGGAGTTTGCATGTTCTCCGGGTACTCCGGTTTCCTCCCACATTCCAAAAACATGCTAGGTTAATTGGCGACTCCAAATTGTCCATAGGTATGAATGTGAGTGTGAATGGTTGTTTGTCTATATGTGCCCTGTGATTGGCTGGCAACCAGTCCAGGGTGTACCCCGCCTCTCGCCCGAAGACAGCTGGGATAGGCTCCAGCACCCCCCGCGACCCTCGTGAGGAAAAAGCGGTAGAAAATGAATGAATGAATGATAATTTATTTTTGTGCGGGAAAGCTTTTGGAACCTCTGATTTATGCCTTGATGAAGGTCTGTGCTCTCTGAATGCGTGTTTCCATTATTTCCACAGGCGAGTCCAAGGTGTACCGTCCACGGCGACCGCGATCAAGCAGCGATGCCCTTTCAGCGTCCTTTAATGGCGAGCTGCTGGACGGTCGACAGCACTGCAACTCCTACGACAACCTGGACGCCACAGAGGACAGCGACGGAGACGACGGGCCCATCTGTGTACCGGCGCTAATTTCACCTCCCCGCACAGCTGGCGAAGACGTGGACCTCAGCCCACCAGACATCGGCATGGCTTCCTTGGACTTTGATCCAATGTCTTTCCAGTGCAGCATCCCTGATACAACAACCTACGCCTTTCCGCTGGCCGACTCACAAACTGGAGCTGAGGGCACCACGTTAAAGAGGAGCCCTGGCAACCTCTGGGGAAAGACCAGTGGATCTGACCTCATTTCCTCTTCGTTCATTGACAACTTTACCTCATCCTTGTTGTCGTCAGACTTCAGCCTGGCTGCAGGAGAGAAAGCAGAAAGCCAGAAATTGACCACTTCCTACTCTTACACTGATAAACCCACACAAGCTGTGTCACCTGTTAAAAGTGGAAAGACTACAACCTCTTCCGAGCTTTTTTCTGTGGAGATTCTTGAGAATAGCGGTGGACATGTGCGGGTTCAACAACCTTTATCTCCTCACTCTGCGCCAAAAGACTCCCCTCCTTGTGCAAAGGCCGAGCCGTCTCTAAGTGAAGCTTTCCAAATGGAGCTACACTCCAAACTGGCAACACTCGACAGTGTGGACTGTCCAGAGCCAAAGAGACAAGACGGTGTTCAGCAGGTGTCACAGGAGAAAAAAGGTAAGACGTTTGTGTGTGTCTTCGCTTCGTGCACGGATACTAATCCAGCACCAGCAGGGCTCGACAATAACAATGTACCGATGGCCCAGGGCAAGTTAAAACTAAATTGGGGCAAGTAAATCCAATCAGTGATATTCCCGTCGGGCACTTTGGCATTCCATACTGCCAAGAGTTTTTTTTTAAAGCGGTTCTTGTCGGGTGTTGGTAAAACACGGACTGCGTAATTCCAGTGGTAATTTGCAAACCAATCCTTGCAAATCTTGAAATGGACCAATCAGAATCGTTTATTTAGACCGCGGTCGTTTTGTCGGTTGTTCGCAATCAACCAATCAGTGATGGTTTGACTAGGAAAACATCTATCATAGCGCCCCTGCCAAAATGGTCTAATTCTTCAACAACTTCTGAAGGAAAACACCAAAAAGTGATGAAACAGTGCCTCCTAAATAAGTATTTTATTAGCAGCAGCAATAGTTGTTAGTTTGATCTAACTCAGGTTGCAGTAGTTTACCCACTAACGTTTACCCAATAACTTGTGTTGTCACTTGTGTTGCCTAATGCACAAGACTAGACACACACAAACTAACAAACACGTCTAAAAACCTCAGGTACGGTTTAACAAGAAGATACTGATGTTTGGGTTGGTCAGCTGTCCAGACACAGTCTCAAGTTCTTGTTTTTAATGCATAAGATTAGACACATGCAATCCAGAAAATAAGTAAATGTCACAAAAAAGTGGGCTAATAAATTGACACACAAAGACTGCGGATTTCAGAAAAGATGAAAGATGAAATGATACAGCACTCTACAAGAAGCAATGAAGTTTGTAAAATTAAATAATTAAAAATAAATAAAAATATTTTAAAAAATGTTAACTATAATGATGAAAATGGTAATATTAATGATGATTATAATGATGGTAATAATGATAAAGATTATAACAATAATTATAATGATAATAATAATAATAATATTACAATGATAATAATGACAGGGGAAACAAGACAGTGGCATGAACATGATTATATCTTGCAAAAAGGGGTAGGCATTTATAAGCTTTTGCTTCAGCCTACTCCTTTTGGGCTTGGGATCAGATAGTTGAATACAAATGTAAATAATGGAAAGCTATATTTTGATTGATGTAAGAAATGCACTGTAATGATTCATATATTTGCCCAAATAAAGGAAAAAAAATATTATTTAATAAGCACAATGTTTACTCAATCATGAATGTACTTTTATTTATCAAGGCAAAGTGCCTAGAAGTCTCTTGACAATCCAGATTTCCATGCAATGTCATGATCTACGTAGGAAAACAACCACAAGAAATGATAATCATTTCATCTTTATTTGAGATTCTCATGTGATGCCACAAAAATTAGATGATATCATTATGACGGTCTTTTCATTTTACATGGGGCAAGTTCGGGCAAGTAATTTTAGTTTTTAATGTAGAGCCCTGACCAGTTTTCCATCCTCCCTTGCCTGCCATCTTTTCTACTAATAATTCTTGTTCAACCATCCCATGTGTTTTTGTGTGTCCCTGCAAGGAGCGAAAGGTCCGGATTCTTCAAAGGATTTTACCACACATTCCCTCAGCTCCACAGCTCCTACTTCCGCCCCTCCTTCCCCTCCTAAAGACTCCACCCGCATGACAGCCCTCGCTCTTGCTGAGTCGGCACAACAACCCTGCGTAAAGTCCCAGCTATGGTCCTCTGAACCTGTGACACCAGTTTCCACTGTGCAGCCGCAGACTTCTAACTGCCGGGACTCAACTAGCTCACAATTTGAGAATTCTTGTCTTCGGGGAGCTGAAGGGCCAAGTTCCCCCTCACGAAGTAGCAGCGTCTCAGTCGTAACCCCGTGCGTTCCCTCCCCCTCCAGCCCTTTGAAAGAACAGCAAATGCTTGAGTTAACCAGCGCCATTACCAGGCAGTCAGACTGTTTCACGTCTGCAACAACCCCAGCTGGACAACAACCAGTAGCTGACGCTACTACTACTCCGGATACTCTTTATAACAAGGCTAATTCTCTTTTAAGTTCAACCAGCCCAAATTCTCCAACTAGGGGGAGTCAGTCCGTTATTGGCCAAGAGTGTACCAGCATTACCATGAGCACACCAGCGGCCACCCCTGTTGGAAACTGCAGGGACTCCAGAGGCTTGCGGTTTGCCGAGGTCAGTGTCTTTGTTTTATAGATAAAGTAAAGGAAGATACTACAGTGTCTTCCTTGCAAACTACAGTTGCATCTAAATCATTGTTGTAATGTTGTTACCTTCTCAGATGAAACCAGAAGAAGATGCAAAGCCTCCAAGCATTCCAAAATCAACTGAGCTACAGCCTCCGGTGGCTTTAAAGACCAAAAAGCAGGTGATGCCGCTGCCCCAACATCACACGCAAACTCAGCAACATCAGTCCCACGCGCAAATTCAACCCCAAACTCAGGCCAGTGCAAGAGCGGTAGCAACCTCCTCCGAGCATACTGACAAGCCATGGGAGGCCATAAAACCGGTGCAGGCCTGCACAGAGACCGCCCAAATCTACGACACCCACGGATCCACACCCCCGGCCCCTCCAGTCCGCACTATTGAGAGCAAACTGGCAACCGCAGCGCTCAGTCAGAGCGAAGCTTCTTGCCATATCCTGGGTGAGGGTCCTGCAGCTGGCCGTTTGGAGGACGCCCATCCTGTTTCTCCTCGGAAATCCTCCACACATCTGCCGGCCTATCTCTACCATGCCAAAGGTGACGCGGTCCTAATAGAGCCTCCAGGAGCCGCATATTACCACCCGAGACCGGTTTCAATGGGTCCACATCCCATGTCGCACCACTACCGACCAGACAGCTTCCCCCCCCACCCGTCATATGTGTCAAAGTCAGAACCTCAGATACCTTACAGTGCCCGAGTGGACAACAGATACAGCACTTTAGGCCCCAGGTCCTACCACCACTCCATAAAGACCAGAGGTAACACCCGGAGTGTATACGGGGCTCCCGGGCACCAAGGTTACAGTCATGACAGAACCCATGGTTACCCCACTATTCGCAGGGTGCACTCCCTCCATGTTCCCTCCACTATTCGTGCGGTACCCATCCAAAGGACCGAAGTCCCTCCGGATGACATGTTCTATTACCATCGACCCATGTACCAGTGCAAACCCTATCAGCAGCCCCCCCCGCAACAGTCCTCACAAGCCGACTACCACGTCACTCAGTTGCAGCCTTACTTTGAGAATGGACGGGTCCAGTACCGCTATAGTCCATACTCTGGTTCTACCCCGCTAGAGGCGCCTTACTATGACATCGACCCTTACGGCACCATTCGCATCCGCCATGTCCACTCAGCTAACAGAGATGGGGGCGCTATTGTTTGCAGACCTGGAGGAAAGGACACAGGGTACCACTACATTGCTCGCAATGTTCTCCCATCTTGGAAGGAGCACAGCTTTGTGAGTCGTGACATGCCACCAGGTCACGGTGCCAAGGAAGTCGCATCATACCTCTCTTGGGACCCCGAGGAGTCAGAATGTCTCCGCATGCAATCAATCCGCAGAGAGAGCCGGGCTAGACAGAAGATTAAAGGCCCTGTTCTCTCGCAATACGACAACGTCGGCTCATTCGCACCGACTGACGCATCGGCCTACGAAACCCTGCACTCCCGCAGTAAGTCTGATCCAGGTAAAGCCGTGCCAGCTGCAACCGAGAGCAAAGACGGGCGATATCTTCCCAGACACATGGTATCGGACCCCAACGTCCTTGTGTGTATGGATGCCGACACGCATGTCCAAGGCGGCCCGACGGGGGACAAGTCTGACAGACTCGTCAAGCAAAGCGGCGCCAAGAAATGCCAATCGTCTCATTCCATTCCTGCAAGTCTGAGCCACAGTCTCTCCCACCAGCAGGAGAGCAGCAGACACGAAGCCAAACACGAGTCTCCCGGTGAAAAGCTTGGCGGAGACAGCAGTCGGACCAAACACTGGCAGCCGGAATACCCCGGCAAGAGAAGCTTCCAAACATGTTACAAGTGCCCTGACGCTGACTACCAACAGGGTAAAGGTAAAACACCAAGCGCCCATCACGGTCCAGATGATCCACCATCGGCTGCCAAGGAGCCGCTCGCTCACTGCAAACCCGAACGATCGCACAGCGTGCGGGAACCGCAGCTCTACAGCCACGGCAAACCGGAACCGGATGGAGACTACTCGCATCACAAACACAGCACCAAACCAGCACAGTCTCACTACGATAACTTGGACGATTATCACCCAGTACCTCAGCCTCAGGCTCCCGTTCAGAAACGTGGCGGCTCTGGCTCCTACTCGGCCCCGGGATTTGCTGTGACCCACAGTAACAGAGCATATTCCACAGCCCTGGGCCAAGGAGCCTTCCTCCAAACAGACCTGGGTTTGTCGAGGCCCGAAACAGAGATTTGTACAGAATAAAGCCTTTACACAATAAGAAAGACTTAAGGAGCTACGGTTGAGCAGCCTCTGCAGGACAGTGGACTGTTGTGCCACCGATATTTTTTTGCTGTTCAGTATTTTTAATGAATTGTAAAGGAAAATGCAAGACTTTTTACTGGAAGTCCTGAATGTACCTGACGTTAATTGTCCAAGAGCTCATTTTTGCTGTGATTGATTAAGACAGTTATGATAAATGTAAAGGATGCAAAAGATGTAAGGTACTTTAAACAAGAACCACAAAAATGTCTAATACGGTACAATATAATGTCATATATATTTATATATGTATGGATAAGTAGTAACAAGGGATGTTAGTTGTACCTTTTTTTTTTTTAGATGTGGCGCTGGGTTTGACCATTTATGAGTTTGCATTTTAGAAATGCATGCACTCTCACAGAACAGTTCTGTGTAACTTCACCATTCATTATGTTCTTACGGGGTGTCACAGTTGTGAGATGAGGACGTATGTTAGCCATGACGCCCTCTCCGCCGGTACGGTACGTACACAGGTAGGCGGTACATGTGTCTTCTTGGCCTCAAGAGGATGTGACTTTGTGGATTGGCTTTCCCGTCGACTTCAACCGAGAGTGTCATTGTCATCTTTTATGTTGTTTGTGACGGTGCCATTTTATGTACACGTACTCGAGAGCAGATTTCAGTTACTTCTTAATGGAAGGTTTTGCTACTTCATGGGAAGGTGGACCAAACATTTTGGCACAGTGCTTGCACATTTCGGAGCAAAGATGGATGCAAGAAGGTCTATTGTAATTTTAGATACAGATATGAAAGAGGATTTTGTTTTGATTTCATTTTTCCGTCATTGCGTTTGCAGTGCAGTGGATCCCTGCATATCGCAATTCAGCATTAGCGACCCGGATTTTTTTTTTTTTTTTTTTGTGGGGGAAACCTGACATTTTGACATTGGTAAAGCGAGAGTTGCACAGAAAGTAGAGGCAAACTTTTAACTCGTTTGCTGACTCATCACAGACATACAGGAGCTTGTCAGCCCAAATGTCTGCCTCACTCACGGTGCAACCAAAGGTATTAAAATAAACACACACAAATATATATGCAAAACAAAAGAATTTGAGAGGCATTTATAACCCACATTGCATGATGGTTATCGTGGTAAGTTACCCAGCATACCTTGTGGGTTGTACATTGGTATAAAATGGTATTGTTTTGCATGGGCCAACACACTGGCCTAGTGGTTAACATTTTAGCCACACATTTGGCCATCTCTGTCTGGGTTTTCTCCAGGTACTTTGATTTTCTGCCAAAACCTTGCATGTCAAGGTTAAATGAATTGGCGACTCTTAAGTTGTCCATAGGTATGAATGAGTTCGAATGGTGACGATAAGCGGCATTGAAGATGCATGGTCCGCATAGCCCGTGTGGTACAAGTTACATGCGTCTGTTGTTACGTTTGGTTGCACCGTGAGCGAGCGACGTGTTTGCTTTCATGACCTCCTCCAAAGAGTGCAGATATCAAGCCGAATCATTACAAATAAGACAGCACTTCCTCAAGTAAATTGATGCTATGTAGTAGTGCCATAGGGTGGCTCAATTCCTTGCTGTTTTTGCCATTTACGAATGTAAACGTTGCAAAAATCGGGGATCTACTGTACTTTTGAGACTTTATCTAACATAATAAAGCTGAAAATTGTGTCTTTGGAAATGACTGACAAACATATCGATGCTACTTTTGGAGAGAAGTTTCTTAGAGGTCAAATTTATTGAATTGGCCGTAATATGCAAATTGTTTAGTTAAGAAATTGCAATCAAATCTGTATTGATATAGTACAGTCATTTTGTGTTACGTGCCCATAATGGATAACAAAATGTTTCAGTTCTATTAAAACCAAGCGGTTGTATTCTGTCTTAATTTATACACTACATTGCTTGCAGGTTTTTGCTCCTCCCGCCTTACCTGAAGCCTCCCTCGTTTCAGGTGAGGCACCGTGTACTTGAATGTGAATGTCTCTAACTAATGGGTACTTTAAGGTTAGCTATAACATCAATAAAACTGTTCAGGAATAGCTCATAGCGACGTGTCTGTTTGTGCCTGATGCTGCATATTTCTTATTGAGAGGTGACGCATATTCAGGGTAATAGTGATGCAATAACGTTATTGTACTGTATACGGTATTAAAGCTATAGGAAAGTCGGCTGCTTCTTCATTATCTTGTAGTCCATGCAGGTCTTGTGCAGGTCTACATAAAATATTGTCAATGAGGTCTTTGAACAGCTCTTTGGTCTTGCCTCCATTGCCACCACATTCCAGGACCACTAGTGAATGGCCATAATCTGTGAGTAATTGAGACTTCCAAAAATAGACACCCCCACAACTTCCAAACCTTACTGCTAGCTTAACATTTTCTGATTTTCAGATCAACATTTGCAATACGAGTAACTTGTAATTAGATTTGATTCAGCTCCAGAACCCTATCCCCAAAATGTTTCACACGCTTACTAAACACATTTTAAACTATTAGATATAAAACTACCCCCTAATAACCAAACAAAACGTGACATCTAAATGAGTGTCAATGTTATATGTATGCTGAATATTTTTACCTGTATTGTGTACTTATAAATGATGACCGACTTAGATGTGTTTTCGGGGTAAAAAAAATTTATTTGCGGTGATCCACTGAACTTAGTTCCATTAATCATGAATCTTTCGCCATTTTTTGTTACTTTGTGTCTGTTATAAATAAATCTACCATAAAATATGTGGACTGTTGATATCTTTGCAATGGGGTAAATACAAATTCAGCAGGGCCTCATCCATTATGTAACGTAACGTAAATCTAATTATTCGGCATATGTAAGTCTACATTTTTGCCTCATGCAGGCGTACTACAATAATTAAGTTGTGTTTTAACCACAGACTATCGCGCTTCGAGGTGAAGCTGCGGTTGTCTGTTGCATTGTGGGAGACGCATGATGATTGACGCTGACGCCATTTTGTGTGTGTCCATTGTGTGAGAGGATAGTAAACATCTGACAACACTCGCAAGTCCGGCCGATATTTTTACCCTTGGTGAGTCATTCTTCTCTTTTTTTATATGCAGTGTTGCTTGTTTAATGTTTCGTGTGGATAACAATTCAATATTTTTTGGCATTTTGTGTTGTAAAATTGTGTATATTCGACGTTTAAAATGAAGAGGGAACACAGCTACCTCGGTTACTGAAGAGAAGGGGGACGGTGCTGCTAACGTATGTGTTCTTTTCATCGGCTATTTCTCTTAAACTGCTTTGCTTCAACCGACACGTCTCGTTTTTCGCATTAAACTGGCCGCTTATTGCTTACACCGTGATTATATTGTATAAACGCACCTTTTGGTGAAAAGCTGTAAAAGTTTAATGTTGTGCTCAATGTGGGTAGTGTTTTTAGCCTGTCGTGATATCCGGCCATAATCCTGCCTTTAAAGAGGCGGGCGATAATTCAGTATCTCCGCCCCCAAACACTGCAGCAGGAGATCCTATTGGGTGTTGCACAAGACAGAGCGCACGCTGATTGGTAACTTGATGGAGGATGGCAACGTTGTCATTGGAGGAGCGAGAGTCACAGATTTTTTTGATTGGCTAGCCGTGAAAGGCGGTTTTGAGCGCGTGAATACGTATTACGGCGACTATTTTATTTTTCAAGGTGGCTAGCTGAAGTATGGTTAGCTGATTTCTGCTACTTCATAAAGAATTACCGTCATATACATCAAAGTGACGTGACATCAGAATAGTTGAGTGTCGACGGTACTCGATTAGCACATCTATAGTATTGTATCCGTAAAGAATCGGCCTTGTTATTGAACACATTATTAACAGACATATACCTGCTTGTAGGTGATCATTTGACGTCATGGCTCGTACCAAGCAAACTGCTCGTAAGTCCACTGGAGGAAAGGCTCCTCGTAAGCAGCTGGCCACCAAGGCTGCCCGCAAGAGTGCTCCGTCCACTGGGGGTGTCAAGAAGCCGCATCGTTACAGGTAACATCTGCATTTAATATACACACCTGCCTACCAGTCATGACATTGCAAATAATCTATATGAGTGATGTTGACTTGTGGCTGTCAATGACTTTACCAGCTGTTCATAGTTGGCGGTTTATTTACTAAAAAAATTGGCTATTTATTGAGCGTGTGGTGTTGTCCTTCAGGCCCGGGACTGTCGCTCTGAGAGAGATTCGTCGGTACCAGAAGTCCACCGAGCTGCTGATCCGCAAGCTGCCCTTCCAGCGCCTGGTCAGGGAAATCGCTCAGGACTTCAAGACCGATTTGCGTTTCCAGAGCGCGGCCATTGGTGCTCTACAGGTACGTGGGCACACAAAACAACATGGTGACGGTTTCGGTGTCCCTTCGCTTTGAATTAGAGATGAGCTATCTGGGAAAATAATGGCGACTGCAGCTTCAAGTATAGTCTATTTTGCCCCAACTTGTGTTATTATCCGTATTATTTGAGATCCCTGGATGTGTCTGCAGGAGGCCAGTGAGGCTTACCTGGTGGGACTATTTGAGGACACCAACCTGTGCGCCATCCACGCCAAGCGTGTCACCATCATGCCCAAAGACATCCAGCTGGCCCGCCGAATCCGTGGAGAACGTGCTTAGACAACTATGTGTTCAACTTTTGTCCCTTCGTTTTTCCCCCCCAACCTTTGCCTGCCCCCCTCTCTTACTATTTCCCCACTTCTCCCCCATCTCCCGTACTTCCCCAGCTTCTCGGTAGACTTTAGGCTACTTCTGACTATTAAGGGTAGCATTCAGTTGACGTCTGGTCTCTCGGAGGATTCTTTGGCTGTGTCTCGCTTGGCACACTTCCGTACTTAGACGTGGGTGTTTTGGGTGCTTATATGCATATGGAAAAATGCAATGGTAGACACTTACCGCCCTTAATAGTCGCCATCTTGGCAACATAGTGGACTGGGAGGGAGTAACTTGAAATAATAGTGGCTAAATATTGCAATTTCCGGTAAGCGCACATTGATGGGTTTGGGATGCTCATGTCCGTACACTTCAATAAGTGTACAGATGTTCCCGGATATTGTCCCAAATTCTTTACAGGAAATGTGCACTTAAAGGAATATTTAGCAATGTTTACCTGCTTCTTCTCCACGGACCATTACCATCCCTGCAAAACATCTGTCAGCCCAGCAAGTAACCAAGATGGCGACTGTTGAAGGTGGCAAGTGCACAATCGCCATGCTTTGCGTGTTGAGTGCACTCAAAAACACTATGGAAGTGTGCAAAATGAGACGCAGCCATCGTCTTTTTCGTGCATGTTCAAGGTTTCGAAGATCAGACAAACACCGCTACACGTAGTCAGCTATGTCGGGTTTGAGGGCGGTGTGTCACATCCCGCGTGTTCCACCTTGGGTTCTTCCTTCCGGCGGGGAGCACGATCAGATGGGCTAGTCTGCTTAAGGGGAGCTGCAACTTCCACAGCAGGGTGCTATTAAAACTAGCCCTGACACTTCTGACTTCTGCTATCACACTTCTGCCCTCACTCCCACGCATCCATCCTCCACAAGCAGCTTTTCGACGTACATCTTTGCCTCTGGAACGTGGAGTGTGTCTGCGTGCATGTGTGAAATCTGATCTTTTAAACCGCCTCTAATCGACAAGCAAAGATCTCTTGGTTACTTAAGATATTGTGCATATAGTGTCTTTTTTTTTTTTTTTACACATATAAATAATTATCCCTCACACATTAGGATTCAAAGCATTTTGGTGGCATTGCTAACATGGTGAAGTCATTTCTCTTATTTCCTTCTTTTACAATAATATGATTTTAACAACTGTACTGACAATACAGGTTGTGTTTTTAATTGCAGCCACACGGGGGCGATGTCTTTCCAGTTTCTTTGGTCTCGTTCTCAGGCTTTTACAACACGTAAATCAGAGGTTACAATAACCCTGTAGCTTTGTCCTCCCTCCAAAATTTGTAGTACACGGCATAACCTCATTGCTTGCTTTTATATTTTTGGTAATTCAAGATTTTCAAATGTATGAATAAGCTGATCTTTGTATTTTCCAAATTTGTCATTTTATTGTAGCATTAAATAGATGTAAAAAAAATGTCAGTCTTGCTCATTTGGCGCTTAATATGTTTAACCGTGATAACAGTTGGGAATATATTTTATTTGCCGTATCTCACATAGCACACAGTAGCTGGTATAATTTGGTGAATTTCATACTAGCAACTACTTCAGATGATGTACTGCTGGTATAGTATGCAATTGGAACGTTACACGTTGCAACAA
The DNA here is from genome assembly GCF_037039965.1 of Doryrhamphus excisus. NCBI lineage: Eukaryota > Metazoa > Chordata > Actinopteri > Syngnathiformes > Syngnathidae > Doryrhamphus > Doryrhamphus excisus. The sequence continues at coordinate 6,666,411 of NC_136377.1, read as the reverse complement.
CGCCCCCTAGGGACTGTGTGAAACATTACAATTACACGACTGGAGGCGATGCAGCATTGCCACTTGCTTTTCTGTCCAAGTGTATTATTTAAATATGGCGGAACAGTGGCAACAGTGTCTCAAATCACTTCAATAAGTACACAGCACTATGTATTGACTCTGTGCTTCTCCTTTTAATTGTAACCACAACCAAGATGGTGACTATTGAGTGTGGTAAACGTCAATCACTTCGCACACACATAATTTGGGGGCGTGTTTATGCAACATCCGGGTACTGGTAGTGCACTGCAGTTTGCCGTAACTCGATGTAAATGTACGTATGAGACCCAGCATTTTAAGTGTACTGTAAGTACACCGCCCAATACTGTCGAGGCACATTTACAGGAAATGACGCCCCCAGTTTTTTACCCGTTACTACTTTTGTTCACTACAATGTACAGGATACTTTAGCCGCCGTTAGTTCAAGCTAGTCCCTCCTCTACCATTACGTAGCCAAGATGGCGGCTTTTGAGAGTGGTAAGTAGTGACGGGAAAATAGATTCCCTTTACTGACTCGGGATCTACTGTATTGACTCACTCAGCGAAAATGAAACGGGTACTCGATTCGTTCGAGTTTCGACAACCCCATTCATTCAACATTCATGGTTACACACTGATTAGCAGATTTTTGGTTAAAAAAATGCATAAAACACATTCCATTCCACATAAGTCGGTAAAATAGTTAAATATGTGATTATACAGTTAAAATGTATAGGATAAGTGTACAACTTTTACATGTTTAGGCACATATAGACAAACAACCATTCACACTCACATTCATACTTATGGACAATTTGGAGTCGCTAATTACCCTAGCATGTTTTTGGAATGTGGGAGGAAACCGGAGTACCCGGAGAAAACCCACGCATGCATGGGGAGAACATGCAAACTCCACATAGAGATGGCAGAGGGTGGAATTGAATTCTGGTCTCCTAGCTGTCAGGCCTGCGTGCTAACCACTCGTGCACTGTGCAGCCCCGGGAGTGCATAAGATAAGATTAATTCCAGATTTACAGGAGCGTAAGCAGAGGACAAAAAGCACAGAAGGTTATACAAATGGGTTTATTGCATGGTTATTGCACGGAGGTGCGGAGTGATGCTAAATCATTATCATAAGAAAACTGTTGCCTCACATCTCAGCCATGAAAGCTCATAAGAGACAATATATTCGGCTGATTTGTATTTGGTAAAGCGAGTAACAGAAGTGACAGTTCTATACAAAGCTCCGAGAGGTCAGCAAGGGTTAAGATGGATTGGACTGGATGAAACTGAATCAGGGCCCAGGATGGGCAGGGTTCATGTTTGTCAGCGTGCAGGTGGACCAGCCAGCCCGTTCTAATTATAGCATGTTCTGACTACACCATGGACACATGACCCCTGCTTGCTTTAGTTTCAGAGGCAGACGACCAATCACCAAGCTTTTCAACAAATGTGCAGCAGCTCATATTAAATTATCAAAAAAAAATAATAATAATAATTAAAAAAAAACTTAAATTATATTAGGAAAGCAGGAAGTGAACAAATCTAACATTTACTGATTAAAATTAAAATATATTGGGATAAAAATTTAAATTAAGAAAAAATAACAATAATAAAAAAATTAAATTATATTGGGAAAGCAGGAAGTGAACAAATGTAACAGTTACTGATTGTAAAAGTACCAGATGGAGGGGTAGGATTTAATAAGCTTTGCTTCTTCCTACTCCTTTTGGACATGTGGAACTGTGAACTGATTATGTGATGCATTCAATTGGAATCTGATGCATGTTCAAATGAAATAAAACCATTACCATTTGACGTCAAAACAAGACATATGATTATATTAAAATCAATAGACAGGCTTTCAGATGGAACTGGTTGCCTATGTAGACACACTGTACTTTTTCAGTATTAGTAACCCAAACCAGGAAAAATTTGACTACTTTTGTTAGCACTGCTAGTTATTGGCAACATGTTTTTGTTTCTACGCATGACTTTATGCAACCAACAGGTGTTGAGTCGAGCGCGCACTGGAAGCGAAATGAAGCGTTAGATATGGTCTTCCAGTATTTATAGAGCCTTGCCGCGTCATTGTGTTTAGCTGCCAGGCCTCTAATGTTACTTTTCCAGTCATGCTTTACAGAAATGCTTCCATAATGAATCAAGTATTACTATTCTTGAGACGGGTGGCACATTTTAGTGTGCCCAATAATTTGCTCTCACCTAATACCCAGCATGCAGCAATGTGACATTGAGCTATTCCGACATGGGTGCGCTGCAGTTGGCATGGATTCCTTTCCAAAGGGTCAAGCTGTATATGTTTCAAATAGGTGACCGGTGTTGCAACAAACCAATCATCTTCCCCTAGCAACAAATGACCACATTATTTTTACATTATTTTATATTTCCGGTGCTTTAACTTAAGCATCCCGTGGCGCTAGGGGAAGTCTGTAGGCGACATTTGTAGAAGACACACATCACAGCCCAGTTGCATAACTGTTCCAGACTGGCATTCAAATGTCAGTCACTTTATCTGGCGTATCACCGGCAGGTGATATACTTCTATTTCTTTCCCAGGCGCACCACACACTGCGTGTGGCAGCGCACCAAACATGCACACGCGCTGATTGTGGACGCTCGTGCAAAGCATCAAACCGCTGAAAAGGCGCAGATATACTGGATTGCAGTCATTGATTCATTAAAAAAATATGTATAATATGAGGATAAGCGGTAGAAAATGAATGAATGAATATTGCCAAAAAATAAATCTACAAAAACACTGACATTATATATTATAATATTTTTAAAAATTTTAAAATTTAAATAAGAAAAATAATTTTATTACTGGGTTGCACAGCGGTCGAGTGGTTAGCACGCAGACCTCACAGCTATAAGAAATTGTCCATAGGTATGAATGTGAGTGTGAATGGTTGTTTGTCTATATGTGCTCTGTGATTGGCTGGCGACCAGTCCAGGGTGTACCGCGCCTCTCACCGGAAGACAGTTGGGATAGGCTCCAGCACCCCCTACAACCCTTGTGAGGATCAGCGGTAGAAAATGAATGAATTAATGAATATTGCCAAAAAATAAATGTACAAAAAACACTGACATGATATACATAATAATATATTTTAAAAATTACTTAAAATATAAATTTAGATGTATTTTGTACCCATTTCTATTAGTTTGCATCTTTTAAAAAAAAATTTTTTTAAATAAGAAAAATAATTTTATTACTTAATTAAAAGCAATTACAGTTACAATCCACTGCACGGTGTGTGAGTGGTTAGCATATAGGAGATTGGGAAGGTCTGGTTTTGAATCTCCACTTAGGCATCTGGAGTTTACATGTTCATGCGTGGGTTTTCTCCAAAAACATTATCAATGAAACAAACACCTAAACATGACTCTGCATTTACGGATATTATCCATACCAGGATATGGTAAGTATATTAAATATTCTTACATTGATGACAAATAAGTCCTGCTTTGATGGGCAGCGGGGGGGAGGGGGGGGGTGATTGGTGCAGCAAAAAGCGGCGCCGTCAGCAAGCAGGTGTGAGTCAGCTGCAAGTTCAGAGTCAGTTGAGGTATTTTTATTGCCTCACATAACGCTCTATCTCTATTTAAGTCAAGTAGTAGTATACATTTTGTGCTTTAAAACCCGTCCCCTGTAAATCAATATGTGTTATTATAATGTAGTTCATTAACTCATTCAATGGCGGCCATTTTTCAAAAGACAACCCCTTTCAGTATCGCTCATTTTAGACTATTTTGATGGCACACAGCGTATTTTGTTTCTATGGTGATATGACTATGAAAGATGAGTTTGTTTTCTACCGTTTTCTGTTCTTTAGTAATCAGCAGAACCAGATCTGGCCGCCAAAGACCAGGTCGCCCAGGAACCCGCCTTTGACCGCCACCCAACACGCAATGCAACGGACCCTAATGGTTGCCCTCGTAGGTGGTGGGTCCACGAGGGGGAGATCCCGTGTGGCTTCTTCGGGCTGGGCTCCAGAAGGCCGACTACAGGCGCTCTCGCCTGCGAGTCCTTCCCCCCGGGCCTGGCTCCAGGGTGAGGCCCCAGTATCCCACATCCAGGCGAGGTGAGGTTTCTCCTCTTTGTTGTCATCATAAAGGTCTTCTTCACATCGAGAGGAGTCAGTTGAGGTGGCTCGGGCATCTGGCGAGGTGTTCTGGGCATGCCCAGCCAGGAAAATGCCCCGGGGAAGACCTTGGACATGCTGGAGGGATTATGTCTCACAGCTGGCCTGGGAACGCCTTGGTGTCCTCCTGGTGGAGCTGGAGGAGGTGGCCGGGGACCGGGATGTCTGGGCTTCCCTACTGAGACTGCTGCCCCCGCGACCCGGACCCGGATAAGCGAATGAGCAGCAGCAGAACATAGGTAGGTTTCAGGGAAATGGGCCAAAATCAGCTTTTTGTGAAAAGATGCATGTCAAGAATAATTTTCACTTTTACACAAATATTTCGAAACAATCGTACAAACACAAAAAAACGCAAAATGGGTTGTTTTACATTAAAATGGCAATTTAGAAAAAAAAGTTGTTATGGCTTATAATTGCTAAGAAGTGAAATAAATTAGTGGAGAGTTGCATGATCACCTATTTTTGCCTCTTTGTATTTAAAAATATAAAAACATATGACTATATCAGGGTTGCACAGCGGTCGAGTGGTTAGCGCACAGACCTCACAGCTAGGAGACCCGAGTTCAATCCCAACCTCGGCCATCTCTGTGTGTTGTTTTCTCCGGGTACTCCGGTTTCCTCCCACATTCCAAAAACATGCTAGGTTAATTAGCGACTCCAAATTGTCCATAGGTATGAATGTGAGTGTGAATGGTTGTTTGTCTATATGTGCCCTGTGATTGGCTGGCCACCAGTCCAGGGTGTACCCCGCCTCTCGCCCGATAAGCGGTAGAAAATGAAAAAATGCCAAACAATAAATGTACAAACAACACTGACATAATATATATGATAATTTTTAAAATTACTGAAAAATATTAATTTAGATGTATTTTGATTTCTATTGGTTTACATATTTTTATTAAATTTTTTGAAAATGTAAAATAATTTTATTACTTATTACAGTTACAATCCACTGCATGGTGTATTAGTGGTTAGCATGTTGCATACTGGCTGGTGGCCAGTCCAGGGTGTACCCCGCCTCTCGCCCGAAGACAGCTGGGATAGGCTCCAGCACCCCTGCGACCCTTGTGAGGATAAGTGGCAGAAAATGAATGAATCTTTGTTATTGACAACAATGTTAATAATCAATTTTATTTCTGCAATGGCCAATAAGGAATGAGCTGTGGGCTGTAAATGGCCCCCAGGCTGCACTTTGAGCACCCCTAGGTTTATAAGGTTTCATCTGGCTTGTCCTTGACACTCTCGCTAACCATGACTCCAATTAGCCAAAATGCTGGTAGAGAAGTAGGCGTGTCGCATCATAAACACTCCCTGCCCCTCACTTAATGCGTACCGTGTGGGAACACCAAAAGTTCCGTCCCGAAAAATCAATAATCGGTATGAAATATGAGCATGAACTTATGGCATCACATATTTGTGACAAAGCACACCCACTCACTCAAAGCAGGGATCAGCTTTTTTTTTTAGTTTGTTTCACCTCCCCCACGGCTACCCTTGTGACCCCCTTCTTTCCTCAGATACTCTCGTCTTGTATCCGTGCTATGTTTGGGCGGGTTAGGGGCCAGGATGGGGGGTGGGGGGGCGCCACAGCTGTGTGCACCCTTCTTGGATGACTGAGGTGTGTCCCTGTCATGAAGTGTCTATGAGAGTATTGGTGCGCCGGCCCCCGGCCAATCAGAGCAGAGCAGGCACTAAAATGGCAAGACCGGTGGTTGAGTGTGCGCCCGGTATATAAGCAGGGAGCGGAGCCCTTTAGAGTTGGGTGACCCCTATTTTGGCCGTGGTGAACAGGATCTGATCCCAAGGACTGTTACCTCTATTCTTGTCTAGTTTGCAGGTAAATATGGTCTCTTAAATACCCTTTTACATTTTTTTTATAGTACTACATGGATACAGTGTCAGATTCTGGACTGCTTGAATCTATGGAGGCCTTTCGGGTGCCTTTAGGGTGGTTTACAAAACCAATAACTGGTTGTAGTTCACCACATGTAAAAGTCACTGCATGCATTTGGGCCGCGAAAGCCCACGAAACAGATGGATTTTGTCGTGGATAAAACACGTAAATGGCAGTAGTGACACAAAAATGGCGACAGTAAAGCATGACATATACATTGGTACATTCCTCCGTCATTGGAGTCTCAGGGCATTGAATCAATCACAACTGGTTGTCAGACAAGATATTCCACCTCTTTTCTGTGCAGGTTTCATCGATTCATGCTCAAAGACTAGATAGGACAGCTCTTGTCCTGTTTACTCATATCCTGCTAGAGCTGTCCTATGTAGTCTGAGTATAAACTGATGAGGTTTCATTGATTTTCACGAGGTTTCATGGTCCATGCGCAAAGACTAGATAGGACAGCTCTTGTCCTGTTTACTCATATCCTGCTAGAGCTGTCCTATGTAGTCTCAGTATAAACTGATGAGGTTTTGTTGGTTTTCTGCGCAGGTTTAATCAATTCATGCTCAAAGACTGGATAGGACAGCTCTTGTCCTCTTTAGTCATATCCGGCTAGAGCTGTCCTATGTAGTCTGAGTATAAACTGATGATGTTTTGTTGGTTTTTGCGAGGTTTCATCAGTTCATGCTCAAAGACTGGATAGGACAGCTCTTTTCCTTTTTAGTCATATCCGGCTAGAGCTGTCCTATGTAGTCTGAGTATAAACTGATGAGGTTTCATTGGTTTTTGCGAAGTTTCATCGGTTCATGCTCAAAGACTAGATAGGACAGTTCTTGTCCTCTTGTTTTGTTGGTTTTCGTGAGGTTTCATGGGTTCATGCTCAAAGACTGGATAGGACAGCTCTTGTCCTGTTTAGTCATATCCTGCTAGAGCTGTCCTATGTAGTCTCAGTATAAACTGATGAGGTTTCGTTGGTTTTCGCACTGGTTTCATCGGTTCATGCTCAAAGACTAGATAGGACAGCTCTTGTCCTGTTTAGTCATATCCAGCAAGAGCTGTCCTATGTAGTCTCAGTATAAACTGATGAGATTTCATTGTTTTTTGCGAGGTTTCATCAGTCCATGCTCAAAGACTGGATAGGACAGCGCTTGTCCTGTTTAGTCATATCCTGCTAGAGCTGTCCTATGTAGTCTCAGTATGAACTGATGAGATTTCATTGGTTTTCATGAGGTTTCATTGGTTCATGCTCAAAGACTGGATAGGACAGCTCTTGTCCTTTATAGTCATAGCCGGCTAGAGCTGTCCTATGTAGTCTGAGTATAAACTGATGAGGTTTCACTGGTTTTCAGTTTTCGGTTCATGCTCTAGTACTTTCTGGTTATATCCTGCTAGGGCTGTCCTATCGAGTCCTATTGAGCATTAACCGTTGAAACCTGCTGAAAACCAATGAGACCTCAACCTCGTTTCATGGTGTTCATCCTCAAAGACTAGATAGGACAGCTCTAGCCCTGTCTAGTCGTATCCTACTCAGGCTGGCCTATCTAGTCTTTGAGCATGATTCTGTCCTTGAGTTCAAGTCCTGAACTTGTCTTCGAGCTCCGGTACTGTCTAGCCGTATTCTAGTAGGGCTGTCCTATCTAGTCTTTGAGCATGAGCTGATGAAACCTGCTCAGAGGTGAGGCAGAACTTCTCAGACAACCGGAACAGTCCAGTCGCGATGCATTCAATGCCCTCGCTTGAGAAGCACTTAAAGGCAGGCAGGCATGCCGATGCTAAAAATAGCAACACACACCTGCCACCTACTCTATTTTAACTGGCCATTTGATACGTTGTAAATGATGTAACACGTGGAAGCAGGAATCCTCTGCCAGCAGATAAAATGACTGCAGCTGTCTACCCGACCACTGCTTCTTAACCTGGTGGCCTAGCGCCACCTAGAGGCGCTCAGGCCGCATATGCCAACTTGTTTGCTTTTATTCTTTTGGGAATGGTTATGGTTTTATTTCATTTGAACATGCATCAGATTACAATTGAATGCATCACATAATCAGTTCACAGTTCCACATGTCCAAAAGGAGTAGGAAGAAGCAAAGCTTATTAAATCCTACCCCTCCATCTGGTACTTTTACAATCAGTAACTGTTACATTTGTTCACTTCCCGCTTTCCTAATTATCCTAATATAATTTAAGTAATTTTAATTTTAATTTTAATTTTAATTTTAATTTTAATTTTAATTTTAATTTTAATTTTAATTTTAATTTTAATTTTAATTTTAATTTTAATTTTAATTTTAATTTTAATTTTAATTTTAATTTTAATTTTAATTTTAATTTTTGTCATGTACCAAAGTACAAGGTGATATGACCATGACTTCCTGCTTTCCTAATAGAATTTAAGTTTAACATTTTTTTAATTTTAATTTTAATTTTAATTTTAATTTTAATTTTAATTTTAATTTTAATTTTAATTTTAATTTTAATTTTAATTTTAATTTTAATTTTAATTTTAATTTTAATTTTAATTTTAATTTTAATTTTAATTTTTGTCATGTACCAAAGTACGAGGTGATATGACCACAATCAGTAACTGTTACATTTGTTCACTTCCTGCTTTCCGTAATACAGTTTAAGGTTTTTTTTTTTTAATAATGCACCTCGTACCGAAGTACGAGGTGATATGACCATACAATGACATAATGGGTACCATAGTAAGTGTCAATATAGTGATATATATATATATAGCACATCATGACTGGTTCAAGACTCTTCATCCTTGTATTTAGCAAACATCAACTGCTTGTATTGTTTCTTGAATTGGCTCATCGTTGTGCATTGTTTGAGGGTCTTACTCAATCCATTTTGCTATTCCATGTTTTGGTTTGGTAAAAAAAAACATTGCAGTTAACTTTCATTTAAAATACGGTGTCCATGCTGGAACCAGAGCATCTGTTCCGTATCGGACGTATCAAAAATCTTTGTTTTTTCTGCGACTTCCTGTCTGATGTGTCAGTTTTCAAGAATCCCAACGTTTGTGTTTTCTTTTCAGTGTTAGAAAAGCAACCATGCCTTTCGGAAACACCCACAACAACTTCAAGCTCAACTACAAAGTTGAGGAGGAGTACCCTGACTTGTCCAAGCATAACAACCACATGGCCAAGGTTCTGACCAAGGACCTGTATGCCAAGATGAGGGACAAGCAGACACCAAGCGGCTTCACCCTGGATGATGTCATCCAGACTGGTGTTGACAACCCCGGTGAGTCTTTGTCTCACAGCAATATAAATATAAGTCGATTTCCATGTCAATAATAACCTTCCATCGTTAGGTCACCCCTTCATCATGACTGTTGGCTGTGTCGCTGGTGACGAGGAGTCCTACGAGGTCTTCAAGGATCTGCTGGACCCCATCATCTCCGACCGTCATGGTGGATACAAGCCCACTGACAAGCACAAGACCGACCTGAACTTTGAGAACCTGAAGGTAAAAAAAAATAGATCTGTTTGGTAAACAACATGTCAAATTGGATAAATCGATTATTGTTGACAGGGCGGTGATGACCTGGACCCCAACTACGTTCTGTCCAGCCGTGTCCGTACTGGCCGCAGCATCAAGGGATTCACCCTGCCCCCCCACAACAGCCGTGGCGAGCGCAGAGCGATTGAGAAGCTGTCCGTCGAGGGTACAATGACGCGTATCGAAAAACTTAAATATGCTTTATATGCATATGGTTTTCCTAACCGTACACATCCCATCAGCTCTGACCAGCCTGGATGGTGAATTCAAGGGAAAGTACTACCCCCTGAAGTCCATGACTGATGCTGAGCAGGAGCAGCTGATTGCTGATCACTTCCTGTTTGACAAGCCCGTCTCCCCCCTGCTCACCTGCGCTGGTATGGCCCGTGACTGGCCCGACGCCAGAGGCATCATGTAAGTACAATAACAGTATCGTAAAACCGAAATGCGATATCGTCCAACTTTCAATTTCCAATTTTGATTATGTGCAACACATATGGTAGGATGAACATTTATCGGTTTTCCTGATTGGGAACAAATCCGATATTAACCGATATCACATTTAGGAATCATCTGTTGATGTCGGGATGTCTGATTGTCGATACCAATAATTATGTCCGATAATAATCGGTACCAATAATTATCAGATACAGTGTTTAGATAATTGGTACCAATAATTATCGGACATAATTATCGGTACAGATAATTATTGGTACCGATAATAATCAGAGGGTACAATGACGCGTATCTAAACACTGTATCGATAATTATTGGTACCAATAATTATCGGACATTGTGTTTAGATACGCGTCATTGTACCCTCCGATAATTATTGGTACCAATAATTATCGGACATTGTGTTTAGATACGCGTCATTGTACCCTCCGATAATTATTGGTACCAATAATTTTCGGTAATTAATGGTACCAATAATTATCGGACATTGTGTTTAGATACGCGTCATTGTACCCCCCGATAATTATCGGTACCAATATTTATCGGAGGGTACCGATAATTATGGGTACCGATAATTATTGGTAATTAATGGTAACAATAATTATCGGACACAGTGTTTAGATATGCGTCATTGTACCCTCCGATAATTATCGGTATCAATAATTATCGGTACTGATAATTATGTTCGATAATTATCGGTACTCAGCACTTTGAAAAATCTAAATATGGTTTTATTAAACAGGAGCTGCTGTCGTCCACTCTCTACACTGCTAAGTCAACAGTCAACTCTAGCTAGCTGATGTCACACATGTAGCTTCCCAGGCCTTTTCATGCTTCTTAAAGCAAAATCAAAATATCAGAGCCTCACAGCTCTGAGACCCGAGTTCAATTCCACCCTCGGCCATCTCTGTGTGGAGTTTGCATGTTCTCCCCGTGCATGCGTGGGTTTTCTCCGGGTACTCCGGTTTCCTCCCACATTCCAAAAACATGCTAGGTTAATTGGCGACTCCAAATTGTCCATAGGACAATGTCACATGAATGTGAGTGTGAATGGTTGTTTGTCTATATGTGCCCTGTGATTGGCTGGCCACCAGTCCAGTGTGTAGCCCGCCTATCTGTACTATGGATACTTCAGTGATTTCAGGTCTGTTGAAACAATAGATCCGATACTCCAGTGCAGCTTTGAAGCGTTCTTTCCGTCGTCCTCTCAGGCACAACGACAACAAGACTTTCCTGGTGTGGGTGAATGAGGAGGATCACCTGCGTGTCATCTCCATGCAGAAGGGTGGCAACATGAGGGAGGTCTTCAAGCGTTTCTGCGTCGGCCTTCAGAAGGTACAACGATCAAACGTCCACGCTCGCTACAAAGCAATGAAAGCAGTGTGAAGGTTTCCTCTGATTCTCTCTTTTACGGCCAGATTGAGGAGATCTTCAAGAAGCACAACCACGGCTTCATGTGGAACGAGCATCTGGGCTACATCCTGACCTGCCCCTCCAACCTGGGAACCGGTCTGAGAGGCGGCGTCCACGTCAAGCTGCCCAAGCTGAGCACGCACGCCAAGTTTGAGGAGATCCTCACCAGACTGCGTCTGCAGAAGCGTGGCACAGGTATGACTGCTGTCCTTCCCTTGGAGATGGTAGGTTTCTTCTTGGCGCCTAAAGACATGTTTTCTCGGGTCCTGGAAAGGTGGTGTAGATACTGCCTCCGTGGGCGGCGTGTTTGACATCTCCAACGCCGATCGCCTGGGCTCCTCTGAGGTGGAGCAGGTGCAGCTGGTGGTTGATGGTGTCAAGCTGATGGTGGAGATGGAGAAGAAGCTGGAGAAGGGAGAGGCCATCGACAGCATGATCCCTGCCCAGAAGTAAAGAGAACCGATCTTAGTGTTTTTTTTCTTCTTCTTCTTCTTCTTCTCATGACCATCTCATGTACACTGGAGTCGACTGGTGGGCGCGTAGAGGAAAAACAGCAGCTCATGGAGAGACTCTTGACTCTGCTCACCTCCTTTTTCCTCTTTCCAGCTTCTTGTTCCTTGTCCTTTTTTTTTCCCAAGTTTTCTAGCGTTGGTTGGTAACATCCTGGGATCAACCTCCACTGTGCTAGGCTCGCCTGGCAAATGTGGCAACACCCGCTTTTTGTTGTAAAAAGTAACAATTGATCAAAACAGTTTACTCTCAATAAAAAGCGCCCCATGAAACAAACACATTCACCCGTGTCTTTGTGTTCAAAGCCCATATCAATGTTTCCCGACTGGGTCCTATGTGGGGGGATGGTGGTCTGCACTGATACTAACACCCCCCCCCATCTCATCTAACACCCATCTCATGCTAAAAAAACTCAAATTCTTAACCCCCGACATCACTTCCTGTCCGCCCGTCAGGGAGCACATTTATAGCAACACACACAAGCATTTGTCTTATGTAATTATGTTTACTATATACTAGGTCCTATTTGGGGAGTGGTGGTCTGCACTGATACTAACACCCCCCTCCCCATTTGAGACAGATCCATATCATGCTAAAAAAACTCAAATTCTTAACCCCCGACATCACTTCCTGTCCACCCGTCAGGGAGCACATTTATAGCAACACACACAAGCATTTGTCTTACGTAATTATGTTTACTATATACTGGGTCCTATTTGGGGGGGTGGTGGTCTGCACTGATACTAACATCCCCCTCCCCATTTGAGACACACCCATATCATGCTAAAAAAACTCAAATTCTTAACCCCCGACATCACTTCCTGTCCGCCCGTCAGGGAGCACATTTATAGCAACACACACAAGCATTTGTCTTATGTAATTATGTTTACTATATACTAGGTCCTATTTGGGGAGTGGTGGTCTGCACTGATACTAACACCCCCCTCCCCATTTCAGACAGATCCATATCATGCTAAAAAAACTCAAATTCTTAACCCCCGACATCACTTCCTGTCCACCCGTCAGGGAGCACATTTATAGCAACACACACAAGCATTTGTCTTACGTAATTATGTTTACTATATACTGGGTCCTATTTGGGGGGGTGGTGGTCTGCACTGATACTAACATCCCCCTCCCCATTTGAGACACACCCATATCATGCTAAAAAAACTCAAATTCTTAACCCCCGACATCACTTCCTGTCCGCCCGTCAGGGAGCACATTTATAGCAACACACACAAGCATTTGTTTTATTTAATTATGTTTACTATATACATACTGGGTCCTATTTGGGGGGGGGTGGTCTGCACTGATACTAACACCCCCCCATTTGAGACACACCCATATCATGCTAAAAAAAAGTCAAATTGTTAACCCCCGACATCACTTCCTGTCCGCCCGTCAGGGAGCATATTTATAGCAACACACACAAGCATTTGTCTTACGTAATTATGTTTACTAAATTGTGTAATCCGAGTGTAATAGTGACTATAGGGGTGTTATTTCATGTGGTGAGGGCTCTAATAATATTTTCACATTGTGTGTTAACACCACACGCAAACAAAAAAACAACAGAACTAAAAGATAAGACCAAATAAAAGAGGGAGGGATGCCAACATAAGTGAATTTTATTAGTCTTCAGCTCCATGTTCTCCTGTAGATACCACAACCACTCAAGCTCAGTTTACAGTTGGTTTCAGTTGGGGAGGAAATCAAAGAGCAAAGCAGTGAAAATTAGGCTACTCAAACTTTTTTTTTTGTTTTTTTTTTGCATATAACATCAACTTTTTTTTTCTTCTCCAAAATCCATCTCAAAACAACAGTGCATGTTTAATACTGAGCCCTCGGAGATTAAAATACCGTAGCATCCATCTAAACCAAAACATCAACACAATGTTTTAGGTAGAACAAACATTTTCTCAACACTGAGGTAAAAAAAAAACAGAATGTTCATAGATTGCACTTTCCGTGTCCATCCATCCCCATACTAAGACTTGTTTTTGTTTTGCTCTCGTTTCTCGTCTCTTTCTTCTTGTCACTCAAATTGGCTGGACTGGGACTAGTTGAAGATAAAAATTATTCCCAATTGAACCCATAAGAAGACATTCAATGCGTTCAAATGAGTCATACGCTGCTTTGTGCTCAATTTGAACTCGTTCGTAGAAATGTGAGAGTCGTGAACGACTCGTTTAAAAATGACAACCGGGTAAATCAAACAAAATCAGACCAGGAAGTAAACTTTGCGATTTCTCGCGAGGAGTTGGCAACACTGCACGTGACTATATTCCCGGAAATGACTTCCCCAAAATGGCAGTGTGTCAGGTAATCTAGGTCATTTTCAAAAGTTAATTTTTGGCCATTAAGGCTTATTTTTTTTAATCAATTTAACAATTCTAATACTTTATAAGGTGTGGATTATTATAATTCAACAGTTTTAATGATGTTTCTTCAATGAATTATTTACGTTAGGAAAATATTGCTATGTTGTAATAAGATACTCAGTACATTTAAATGGATATGTTGTACATTTAATTCTTACGGGTTTAATTGGGAGTCAATTTCTAGTTCTCTTTTTTTTTAGCTGGTTGTGTGTGTCCATTTATAAATACAAGCCTACATTTGAACAAGCCAGAAAATCCCCTGAATGTACTGAACAATGTGAAAGCCTGGCGCCTAATTCAGCACTTGTTTCTTGGTATTGATTGAACTTTTAGCAACTGTCCGCATCGGACAAACTACCAATCCTAGCTGTGCACCATGTCTCATTTCCCCCATTCGGAACCAAACATTGAAGTCATGCAGGATTGCTGGTCATTTCCCCAACACCACTGACAGAAACAGCTTTAAATGAGTTTGACTTCTCTTGCTCTAGCTATAAATAAACCTTGAGCTCTAAGATATATACTATATTCATAAATTGTATATACAGCCAACAATTGACTGATATATAAATCCTGTTTTAATGATATTCTAAAAAATAAATTAAGTACCTGTGCAAATATCCACAATTTTGTAGTGTTTCACATTTAAGACATTGGCGCCCTCCAGTGGGGAGTTCTGGGTACTCCGTCATGGTACACTGGAAGGCGCTGATTCAAGTCAAAGCAAAGTGCATTGAGGTCTATATCACCTA
The DNA here is from genome assembly GCF_037039965.1 of Doryrhamphus excisus. NCBI lineage: Eukaryota > Metazoa > Chordata > Actinopteri > Syngnathiformes > Syngnathidae > Doryrhamphus > Doryrhamphus excisus. The sequence continues at coordinate 6,651,302 of NC_136377.1, read as the reverse complement.
ATGTTAATATACACCACAATGAATTAACGCCCAGTAAGGGTGGCGAGAGCAGACTCCTGGTGTCCACACTGGTGTCTGCTTCCCACCCTGAAAATAAGTTCAAACCCAATCTCACCCCCATCGGCTGAAACAGCACAAGCCACACAGCAAGAAAAAGATGGCGTTACATGGGTCGGTAACATGACTGCAGAAAATTGCCCCCCTCTACAGCAAGACAACAGGGTCTCAGGGAGAAACAAAAAAATAAAAGTTCAGGAAAGCCAGAAACGCATCGAAATGATTGAACTTGAAGGCGGTAGGCAGTGGAGGTTGGCATCCCTGGGAAATATTCAGGGTGTCCCTCAATTCTGGACACATTGACCAAAATGTATATATTATGGAATTGTATTTATTTACTAATTCATTTTTGTAGTATTTATTTTTAACAATTTTCGGTATTTTCTTATATTTAAACTTTCATGGCAGAAAACAAAACAAAAAAAAAATCTCGCAGCTTTCGGTATCCGCTCGGCAATACTCGGGTAACATCGGCGTACTACATCCTGTAAGCCGGTGAAGTCAGGCCTTCAAAATAAAAGAAGCACGCCGGTTAAAAATAGCACAGTTGCGCCACGTGAGGCAGTCATGTCTTTACACCATTACCCCCCATTCTCGTGGAATATCAAAGTATGTCTTCTTTTCCCTCATTTTATTTTCTTTTACCGAAAAAAATCCCTTATTTTATAATGTAAACAGTTAATTATCATATGTCCAGACTTTAGGAACAAGCTGTGCAGGGTAAATAAATAATGCATTAAATAATTAGTTCATCTAAATAAATAAAAACAAAAATAATATAAATAATATTAAATCTATAATTAATTATGGTCAAGCCTGCATAAATAAAAAAATAAATAATGTAAATAAAAATAATAAATATATAATTAATTATTGTCATGCCTGCAATGCAGAGCAGCCCATATTAATATTCCTGTTGTTGTTCATTCTATATTATGTTGCATTTAAAAATGTATTTCTTGAAATAATTTTTATGCATTTTTGCATGTTCAGACTTTAGGAACAAGCTGTGTAGGGTAAATAAATAATACATTAAATAATTAGTTCATCTAAATAAATAAAATATATATATATATAAATAATAATAATAAATCTATAATTAATTATGGTCATGCCTGCATAAATAAAAAAAATAATATAAATAATAATAATAAATATATAATTAATTATCGTCATGTCTGCAATACAGAGCAGCCCATATTAATATTCCTGTTCTTGTTCATTCTATATTATGTTGCATTTAAAAATTTATTTCTTGTAATCATTTATATGCATTTTTGCGTGTTCAGACTTTAGGGACACCCTGTTCAGTTGGTGATTTGTTAGGAAGAAACAGGAAATGGACATGGGCAGGGTTGTTTTCGGGGTCACCATGGGAAAAGCGACAATTCAGAAATAGTATTAACAGTAATTCAGCAGCCAAATAACATGACCTCTGCAGCCTACGTAAAATATCACAGTACGGTATTCACTAAAAACAGGGAGGGAGAATAGAAAGCAGTCACGGTTCTTTGTCTCTCTTTTTTGTACATGAAATATATCGTGTGTGTGAAGGCGCTGGGTTGGTTGTTCACTTTAAAGGCAACTGGACTAACAAGAAAAAAAATCAAAAAAAAAAAAAAAACACGTCCACACTGCCTTCATCGTGCCTTTCCACAGTTCTTTCCGTTCAAACCCAACAGCACAGTTATCAATAATGGACAGACAAGTTCATATAGTGTGCCACAATAAGAAGAAGAACAAGAAGAACAAGAAGGGTGTGTTTGTTTCGGCGTACTCTGATGGGTTTTGCTACTTGGCTCGTCCACGTGTTTGCTAATGACTGAGGTGAGAGTGCACGGCGCTGAGTTGGTAGTTGGTCACAAAGTGCTACATTGCACTAGACGACTGAACTGAACTGTTTTCCCGCCCCGACCTAGCATGACGATAACCCGCCATCTAGCGCTTCTAAAATCAGTTATATCAGGGGTGCCCAAAGTGCTAGTCATAGTCCATAATCTGTATTTCGATACAGAGACATATTCATTTCCCAAAAGGTGCAGATTAATCATGGTGTCTTTTCTGTAAACAAATACAGTCCAGGCTTTGTTGTGTAGCGATGGGCAATGAAGCTACAAGCTAACGTCCAGGCACACACCAGCTTGTGTGTACTAATTAATTTTTCTGCCTAGAAAAAGTTTGGACACCCCTGAGTTACATGAACAATTACAAATATAATTGAAATTTAACGATAATTTGTACGTGTTGGCTGGAAATGACACAAAAGATGTATGACTTACATAATGTGACTTACAGTCGTACAGTTTCACCATCGCTCCCTCAGTCTATCACGTTTTTTTTCCAATCAATAATTAATAAATGGTCACCGTTACTATGGTCTACTAGCCTGGTCCCTCTTCATCCCTCTTCTTCCCCACTCGGAAGTTTAAATAAATTAATCGGAGAGGCGAACTACGTGACTCGGTAGTAGTGCCAACTGTCTCTTAAAGACCCTACCGTGATCGCATATCCTATACAATGTGGTATAAACAGGAGTGTAAAGATGACTATAGGGGTGCTATTTCATGGCTACAGGGCTTTGATAATGTTAAAAAAAACGTATTAAGAAAGTGATAAAACAGGTTTTCTGTGCTCCAACTACAAAAATATTGTATAATATTGACTTCTACTTTGCGGAGTGTCGTGTCTGGAACTGTATTCTTAATTGTTAATGTGTTTTTACATTTTTAAAATGTTATTGGGCAACTTTGAGGAAACCATGGATCCTTGGTACTTCTCTATCAATAAACTATCATTTGTTATTTATTGCAATTTATTGTTATTTATTGTTTTATTTTCTATTTATTTATGTAAATATGACTACTACTGATAATTATTTTATTTTTATACTTATTAATATACTTATTTTTATGATTTTATTTACTTGTTTATACATCCCCAGCAGTCTATTTATAGTAATATTTAAACACTGGGTTAAACAAATCATCAGTTATTGCTGAGCTATGGAGAAGAGGTAGCTTAAGGTAAAAAAACAAACAAACAAAAAAACTCTGCTTCGTCCTACTCTTTTCATTTCATTGTGCATGATGTTCCTCAAAGTAACTTGTGAAAACACTTCCATTAACATAACATGGTCTCCTGTTTTAATAGTATCCGGTATTTGTCCCGTATTTTAACTTTCAGGTGAAAAAAAAAAAGTAATTCATATTTTTTTGAATGAATAACTTCTGTCATTTCCAGCCAAATGTTCATTCGTCCAAACTGATGAGCTTCCTTTTTGCATTTTGCCCTCTTAATGTTTTCTATATGGACTCATCTGCTAAAGCACACACCAGCTCGTTAAGCCACAGACTCATTAGTGTTAGCCAGCCTTTGATTGGTCAACCCTGCACCCATTGACCTTAATCCAGCGCAGTCGTCACTGCCGTACGTTGTGATGTGACACTATCTTAGCAAAACAACGCAACCCTGCTGCTGCTCTGACGCACTCAAGCCCATGTATCCACATTTTATGTCGGAAAAAAACAGAATGGCGTTCAAGTAAAGATGAACAGACGTGTGAATACTGTCGTTTCAGCCATAAGAACCCATGTCACCGACACTTTAAATGTCCTGAAGTGGATCTTGCACAGTCTGGTTGGAGGTTGACTTGCACAAATGAAGTGAGTGGCGATGTATAGGAAATATTTTTTGAGTGACTATGGCTTCCCCAAAGCTATCTCATCTTATTTCTGCAGTTAAAGCTAATTTTAAAGCCAATTAACAATTATAATTATGGATGCTCCGATCAGGGTTTCATGCTGCCGATTCCGATATGAATCATTCATTCATTCATTCATTTTCTACTGCTTATGCTCACGAGGGTCACGGGGGGTGCTGGAGCCTATCCCAGCTGTCTTCGGGGGAGAGGCGGGGTACACCCTGGACTGGTCGCCAGCCAATCACAGGGCACATATAGACAAACAACCATTCACACTCACATTCATACCTATGGAAAATTTCTCCTAGCTGTGAGGTCTGTGTGCTAACCACTCGACCGCTGTGCATCCCAGTAATAAAATTATTTTTCATATTAAAAAAATGTAATAAAAATATGTAAACTAATAGAAATCAAAATACATCCAAATTAATATTTTAGGTAATTTTAAAAATTATTATATATATAATGTCAGTGTTTTTGTACATTTATTTTTTGGCAATATTCATTTATTCATTCATTTTCTACCGCTTATCCTCACGAGGGTCACGGGGGGTGCTGGAGCCTATCCCAGCTGTCTTTGGGGGAGAGGCGGGGTACACCCCGGACTGGTGGCCAGCCAATCACAGGGCACATATAGACAAACAACCATTCACACTCACATTCATACCTATGGACAATTTGGAGTCGCCAGTAAACCTAGCATGTTTTTGGAATGTGGGAGGAAACCGGAGTACCCGGAGAAAACCCACGCATGCACGGGGAGAACATGCAAACTCCACACAGAGGGTGGAATTGAACTCGGGTTTCCTAGCTGTGAGGTCTGCGTGCTAACCACTCGACCACCGTGCAGCCTCCGATATGAATCATCCATGAGTAAAATAGACATGAATTAACTATAAATGTTTCATTTATAATAAGTGCCATTGGCCAGGGATGTCATATGGGGGGGTTAGGGTACGCCCCCCCCAAAATATGTAATTGTTAAAAAAAAAAAAAAATAGTTGATACTTGATTAGTCGGTTGTACAGACACAGTATGCATTAATTGGGTTCCACTCTTTTCAAATAAAGCATAAACAATGTATTGTACTATGTGTAGCATTGCACCTTTGACATGTATTAGTAGTATTTCAGAAAATGCATCCAAAATATCTGTGGTCTGGGTTCTTATGGATTACAAAAAAAGAACGGTATGATCAGGTGAACACACAAAATTAATATTTTTCTGCACTAGTATAGTAAAAATAACAGCGGATAAAAAAACAATCATCAGAGCAATAAATTAAACAAGTAAAATAGTATTATTATGGCTAGAGTAGTAGTAAAAAATATTTAACTAGATTCAGTCAGATCCAGGTCCAGTGGGTGAAAGTGTCTCAGCAAGGGTGGCTGAGTTTTGTAGGTGTAGGTGATGGAGGGGGGTGGTACGAGGGCGGATAGGGTGGGGGGGCGCCTCACTGTGTGTGTGTGTGTGTGTGTTTTTTTTTTACGTGTCAGGTGTGTGTGGGGTCGTCATGAACGAGACAGTAAGAGAAGTATTTTCTCTCGGGTCCAGCCCCTTGCCCCGTCTGATCCACTATTTCAAAATTGTCCAAGCCCCCCCCCCCCCTCCCCCCGCCCCCCCTTTTCACAAACACACAGACACAAACACTCGCACACACACAGAAACACACTCGTAGACAAGCACACCCTCCGTTTAAAGTTCAAGATCCTTGGAGATTTGGGTGGCAACGTCCCGAAAAGCTAGAGGTGCCCCCCAGAGTCGCGTGTAGCGCACACCGTTAGAAGTCCCGGAGGCGCCCGTGGAAAGGTGGCACACCTCGGCCTCAAAAGCCACGCGGCCCCCCGCCGCGCCGTGTGTGCAGGAGAGCAGAAAGGGGCCGGCGTGGTGGACCTGACAGCCACATCCGAGCGCCGCCTCCCGCAGGGCAAGTACCACCTCCGCAGGGTCCCGCCGCCCGCTTCCTCTCAGATCCCAGCCACGTCCGACGGCCCGGGGCTCGGGCGCTTTTTGATACCCAGGTAGATGGCAACTGGGGAAGGTGGACAAATTGAAACTGTTGACAAAATCTGGCCGTCACGAGACATCCAGCTGTGACGCGCACTGACCTTGTGACCGCAAATCTCCTGATTCCCTCAGATTCATTTGTGACCCTGGAGGACGGAGACAACGTTAGCAGTAATCCAGCAAGCAGCAAGTCATTCAGATGAGATGAGATGACAGTCGGACAACACAACAAAGCAGGAGATGTCCAGTCACCTTAGAGCCTATGGCGCTTCCAACTAAAGCATGCATTGATTGATCTGTCTAGTACACGGTGCACATTGCTATCGGAACACGGGGAATAAACATTTAATGACTTTCAACCCGCTTGACCACAAACTCATAATGAAAACTCTCTGGCAACACTGAACACATAACGTAGACCAGGAGTGTCCAAAAGGGTTGCTATGGCGCTTGTACGGATGTGTGTTTGCAATTCACAATCAGAGATACCGACTGATTTTTTTTTTGTTAGTTGTTTTGTTTTCCGGCTTCCAGAGTCAATCACATGATCACTTGATTTGGCTTAGCTTGTACACTCATTGCCCTTCCTGATGCAATACTCCCATTTATCTGGGCATCTGGGCTTGGGACCAGCAACCCGGAAACAAGGAACATGCGTCATCTGTACAGAAGGCAGCAGCGTCCACTATTACAACACCAGGGCACAAATACCAGACAGATGGCCGAAGGATTGTATAAGCTATGCCGAAAAATGTGGATGGAGCATTTTATGATTGGCTGAGATACATAAAAAATACAATAACTAGTTCAGACTTTGATCATAATTGGATTATATGAGGATTATTATGGGTACCGATAATTATCGGTACCCATAATTATTGGACACAGTGTTTAGATACATGTCATTGTACCGTCCGATAATTATCAGTACTGATAATTATGTCCGATAATTATAGGTATCAATAATTATCGGACACAGAGTTTAGATACGCGTCATTGTACCGTCCGATAATTATCGGTACCGATAATTATGTCTGATAATTGTCATACCAATAATTATCAGACACAGTGTTTAGATACGCGTCATTGTACCCTCCGATATGTCCGATAACTAGTTCAGACTTTGACCATAATTGGATTATATGAGGATTATTATCGGTACCGATAATTATCTGTACCCATAATTATCGGACACAGTGTTTAGATACGTGTCATTGTACCGTGCGATAATTATTATGTCCGATAATTATCGGTACCAATAATTATCGGACACAGTGTTTCCATACGCGTCATTGTACCGTCCGATAATTGTCGGTACCAATAATTATCGGACACAGTGTTTAGATACGCGTCATTGTACCCTCCGATAATTATCAGTACCAATAATTATCGGACATCCCAAACAGTAATATTCGCATTCAGCAATTTGAAGACTCTAAATTCGGTTTTAGTAAACAGGAGCTGCTGTCGTCCACTCTCTACACTGCTAAGTCAACAGTCAACTCTAGCTAGCTGATGTCACACACGTAGCTTCCCAGGCCTTCCCACGCTTCTTAAAGCAAAATCAAAATATCAGTAGTCCGAGTGGTTAGCGCGCAGGCCTCACAGCGAGGAGACCAGAGTTCAATTCCGCCCTCGGCCATCTCTGTGTGGAGTTTGCATGTTAATTGGCGACTCCAAATTGTCCATAGGTATGAATGTGAGTATCAAAGTTACCGTTGCAACTTTTGCACAATACTGTATGTTATGTGTTCATTGCAACCAGAGTACACTTAGAAATTGGATGGCAGGAGTGTGAAGACTCATTGGCATTGTCCTGACTCTCAACGACAACAACAAAAAAATATATATAATAAATCATGCTTGAAACCAACAGTGTGCAAAAAGGACAGAATGAGCAGAATTAGAAATCATGAAGAGCAGCAACAATCCATAAGACAGACGGATGAAAAGAAGTCAGTATTCACAGACCGACGGAACTCCCGCGTGACCAGGCAGATGAGGAAGCATCGCAGGCAAACAAGAAATAAGACACACTGGAACTTACTAACGGTTTTTGATCCTTGTGGAAGAGTGCAACCCGACACTGATTTGTTTGAGCCCTGGCGCTTGGACGGGTCAAGGTTGACCCTGGTGCCATGACAGTAGGACAGCAGAATAAGATACAATGGAGAAGAAAAAAGAGGGAATATGGGGTAAGAGCGGTGGTTGAGTTGGGGTGGGGTTGGGGGGGTCAGGAGATACAAGAGACATAATTGAATCACAGGAGCGCAAGTGGCGGAGGAGAGCGTGGCACGGGAGCTGAGTGGCAAGGATAAAGCTGAGGTTTGATTAGATTAGTCATATGTGATTATGACGACAGGAAGAGGGGAACAGACGATAATCCGAGGCCACAGACGGATTTACAATACGAATAAACATTCCCGTAAACATGGATCCCAATGCAGGGCTGTACTCAAGTTGGCCGGAAGACACTTCCACATTGTTGCAATGCATTATTACACATTGTACACATGGAACAAACCTCCTAATCCACTTTGCTAAATAAACATTTTATGTTATTTTTCAGTAGGAGATTCAGCAACAAAAATAATAGTAAACAAAATATTTGATAAAATTGTAAAAATGAGTAAACATGTACTTATTATACAGGGCATCCCAAAGTCTGGACATGTAATATAATTTTTTTTTAACCCTTAGATGCACAAGTGACTGGACCCCACACTCTTCCATAAGTGGGCCAAAAATGACCCATACTAGAATCAATGCGTTTTTATGCCAATTTTGCCACTTTGGTTAGGAATAATCACTAGTATTATATTTAGGACCACACAAGAATGATTTCATCCAGCATCTGTAGGACCATTTCAGCTGTGTATCTAGCAGCCAAGGCATGGATGAGGAAACAAAAGAGTAATGCCCAACAATACATTAGTAATAGTAATGTTAGCCAGCTAGTGTCAGCTAGTTATAAAGTAGGCTAATTTGTTGATAATACTAACAGTCATGAAAGACACGTACACAATATTATATGAAGATAATACTTGTTATATTAGCACTTTATGTGTAAAATTAATTAATAATAGTTAATTTATTCCTGACAGCCAAAGTTGCTAAGAATCAAAGGTTCCTATTGGATTCCATAGAAAATGCGTGCAGGTCATTTTTGATCCACTTATGGAAGATTGGGGTAGTAACGCAAAAACAATTTTTTTTTTAAATATATAAAAGGCAAGTTAAAAATGTGATATGATAGCAAAAACATGTTTTTTTAGGAATACCTGGAATATGAAATGATGAAAAATTTTCATTACGAACATATTTCAAGAAAACAACCTGACCGGGTCATTTTTGACCCACTTATGGAAGGTTGGGGTCGTATCACAAAAACTAAAATTTCTTAAAATATATAAAACAGGGGTCTCAAACACACGGCCCGCGGGCCAAATGTGGCCCTCAGGACACTAGTTTGAGGCCTCTGCCTTGATATGAAAGTTTAATTATATGGATTCTGTCTGGTATCATGTACCCAGAAAAAATTATTACGTTTGATTAATGTTCACGGTAAAGGTTAAATAACGTAATTAAATCAAAGTCTTTGTTGTACAGTATACTGTATGTTTATTATACGTCCAGACTTTGGGTACATCCTATACTGTATATACTGTATTTAAGCCATTTATCTATTATTACACATTTGCTATTCTTATCTCAAACTCATTAACCGCTGCGATATGGAGAAAGGGGTAGGATTATGAGCTCGGCTTCTTACTACTCCTTTTCCGACCTGTTGAACTGTATGTACAAGTAGACTAGTCTGTGTTGGCAAGGTGTCACCACGCAAGCTACCTGCGAGTGAGTTTGGAGGTCAGCTTGGTGAAGAGGTTGGAGGTCGCTCTGGTGCGAGCATGGGGCAGCGGGCTGGCATCATGGTGGGAAAGGGTGGGTGAAGTGGGCGGGGCCGAGTAGATTGGAGGGCCGCGGTCCCTCAGCTGCCCGCCGTGAAAGGTGCTGCGGATGGTGGAGCCCCTGGTCAAGCGGCACCGGTCTGAAGAGGACGAGGACGATGCGGCGCCGGCTCCCGAAATGCTGAGCGTGGAGGGAGATGCTGCAGGCAAGCGGTGGCTAAGAGAGCTGCGTTCAGTGAAGAGACAGCACAAGAATCAAAGCTATCATCAGTTTCTTAAACTTATGTCTTTTAATGTGTATCATTTATATGCTTTTCAGATCCAGCGCTACGCTTAGAAATCGGTGCCTGTGTTAGGCATGGCTGTGGGAACAAACATGAAGACTGAAGACCCCCAAAGAAAGCAGTACCTGTTGTCTTTGCCATTCTGCAGAAGAGAGTGCCTGTCGGCGCCGGAGCGATCCGTGCACACGTACGTATTCCGACGTGTCATCGCACTTCCAGGGATGTTGTTCTTCAAAGTCAGAAGCAAATACTAGGTCAGAAATGTAATAGTATAATATACATCATAACAGGTGGTTCCCGGGTTACGAATGAGTTGTGACGTAAGTCGAGTTTTAGTCAAAGTTGCAACATATGGAAAATATGAGCTGGAAACCTCATATTACAAATATACAACATAAGGTGGCCAGAAATATTTCAACATTGAACAAAGCAAAATTTGAAATCACTCCACACTCTTTATTCTACCATATCTTACATATTGTGTGTGTATCATAAATATGGGGTAATAACTATAAAAGCAATCTTCACTCACTAAATGTACTGTAAAAAAGGCCAGTAAGGATAATTCATAATGCCGCCTACAGAGAACATACTAACTCCTTATTTCTAAAATCACAAATACTTAAACTTTCTGATATAGTTCATCTTCAAACAGCTAAAATAATGCATAAGGCTAAAAATAACCAATTACCTAAAAATGTCATCCAATACTTCTCTACAAGAGAGGAGAAATATGATCTCAGGGAAGAACTACATTTGAAACACTTATATGCTAGGACTACGTTAAAAAGCCATAGCATTTCAGTAGGTGGAATCAAACTATGGAATGGATTGAGTAAGACCCTCAAACAATGCACAACGATGAGCCAATTCAAGAAACAATACAAGCAGTTGATGTTTGCTAAATACAAGGATGAAGAGTCTTGAACCAGTCATGATGTGCTATATATATATATATATGTATATATATATATATATCACTATATTGACAGTTACTATGGTAACCATTATGTCATTGGATGGTCATATCACCTCGTACTTTGTTACGTGACAACCCCCCCCCAAAAAAAACAATAACAAAACTTAACCTATATTAGGAAAGCAGGAAGTGAACAAATGTAACAGTTACTGATTGTAAAAGTACCAGATGGAGGGGTAGGATTTAATAAGCTTTGCTTCTTCCTACTCCTTTTGGACATGTGGAACTGTGAACTGATTATGTGATGCATTCAATTGTAATCTGATGCATGTTCAAATGAAATAAAACCATTACCATTTATACAAAATACAGCAAAATGATTAATGGGGTAAAGGATTTGTGAGTAAAGCACAGCCCTAACACTTGTATAGATTTACTATCCACTGAAAATGAGTCACGATCGGCTCAATAGCCGGCAACACAAGTGACGACCAAGACAACTGTGTCTGAGGCTGCACGAGTGCAGTACGAGTGCACTACTAGAAAGCTGTGGTTCAATGAGGGCCAGATAGACAGATGGACGCCAACATATGCTGGGACATTCCGAAGCACAGCACGATCCCCCGACATCACAAACATTTTCCATCATGATGTTGCTCCCAACTCCTTTGACATCATTAACCATCATTAACACAGTGGTGTCTTTCTAAGTTTCTTGCTGATTGTCTTGTAGCCCATTCCAATCTTTTGTAGGTCTATAATCTTGTCCTTGATGTCCTTTGGCACACTCTTTGGTCTTGCCCATGGTGTTGGAGTGGTTTGAATTGGATCTAAGTCAAACTTAAGGTGGTAAACCTACACTGTGTACCCCAAAGAGCAAGAGAAAGACTTACTGTGGTGGCGGTCATGTCTTTGCGGCGGTCTGGGATCTCTGACTTGTTGGGGTTGTTGGCGCTGCTCACCATCGGGCTCGACGGAGGGAGGCTGTGGCTTCCCATCACACTGCAACTGGCTTTACGTGAAGGCATCCGTCCCTCCCGCAGCTCCCTCTCGCCCGTGCTCGTGGGGCTCCGCTTTGGGTGCATGACGGGCATGGAGGGGCCGCCTTTGTTGTGGAGGACAGCAGTGCACAGACATACAGAGACTCATATAAGGAGTATTCTGCAACAACAGCCTACAGTAGCTTAGAAAAGGAGGCAACTTAGTTGAGGAACTGCACAACAACAGAATCATTTAACCTTCCTCTTGTGTTAGCTTTCTGGTATCATATCTTATGTTAAACGGGTCGGTTTTGACCCGTGTATTAAATCAGTTATAAAATACACTAAAAACAATAAGTTACCATCATGTCTTGGTTACCTTCTTAGGCTTCCTCATCCATGAAAATGTTGGTTTTAATACTTTCGGTGTGGGCATGTAGGCCTTTTTTTGTCACTATACCCCTCAATTTCAATTTCCAAAAATGGTAAAGTGAACCCCAAAAGAATCATATTAATAAATTTAAGGTTCTTTTGTTACCTGGCTATTACTGAGGGCTATAAATATATATTTTAAATCAATTGGTTTTATTTATTTTCTCATTTTAGTATTAATCACTAAAGAAACATCTATGGTGTTCGGGTGAATTTTGACCCATAGATATTAATGTCAAGAAAAGGTAGAACAAGTTATTGTTTTCAGTAACAGAACTTTAGTATAAACTGAAATGAAAAAGCAGAACAGGTCCAGATCTTGGTTCACTGTACTTCTTGCCATTCTTTCCATGATCCAAATTGTAAATGTGAACTCAGCCAGTCAAATGAGTGAATTCACCTCACATGTATACTGGAAAAGCGGTCAAAATGAGAATCCCCTGAAGCTTACATGATGAGAAAAGGAGCTGGTTGTCATTGTGTTGGCTAATTGTACACTTATGATTTCAGTTGTGGCTCAAAATATTGCTTTATAGTCATATTATTATTACCGGGTCGAAACCGACCCTAACAATACAGTGGTCATAATTTCATTCATTCATTCATTCATTCATTCATTCATTTTCTACCACTTTTTCCTCACGAGGGTCGCGGGGGGGTTAGCAGAGCATGCTGGTGTGGCTACATGAATGTTTTTTTTTTACACCGTGTTGTGTTTTACAATGCCCGCTGATGTTGTGTGAAGTTCTGAGCGGGGGGAAAAAAAGACGACGGGCACGTTTTATTCTTGCGCCTAGCTCGTCTTCTTAACCGTCAACACACATTCGGCCTTCAAAGTAAGAGCGCTATTTGCCACATCGTGTAAACAAAATTTTCATTCATTCATTCATTTTCTACCGCTTTTTCCTCACGAGGGTCGTGGGGGTGCTGGAGCCTATCCCAGCTAGACAAACAACCATTCACACTCACATTCATACCTATGGACAATTTGGAGTCGCTAATTAACCTAGCATGTTTTTGGAATGTGGGAGGAAACCGGAGTACCCGGAGAAAACCCACTAATGCACAGGGAGAACATGCAAACTCCACACAGAGATGGCCGAGGGTGGAATTGAACCCTGGTCTCCTAGCTGTAACCACTAGACCGCCGTGCCGCCCGTCATAATTTCAACCAGACCATTTTAAAATGTAGTAAAAAAATGTTTTTTGTTTTATTTTGTTGAAATAGAGTTTATTTATTATATGTTCATTTATTTATTATATGTTATGTGATTCTTTTTATGCATTAAAATGTAAAACGGGTCGGTGCCGACCCTAACACAAGAGGAGGGTTAATAATAATAAAAATAATAATAATACACCTCACTGTGGTCAGTCAGGGTTTTTTTTTTGGCTAGTTACAGTGGAACTTGCTCTTGTTGACACCCCTAATTCATGCTCAAAGGCAACTCGGTTGGACAGATCTAGTCTGAGGAACTGGTGCAGGATCCAAAGTATTTATTTAAGCATGAAAGCATTTCTGGTGCAAAGCGGCAGTCGTTAAGGTACCATGGAGTGGGGGGCTCTGCCAGCCAAAGACAGTCGTTAGTTCAGCCAATAAATGATTGAATGGATGCCAGGGCAGCATTCTATGTACTACAGAGGCGTTGTCGTCGACCTCCTCCTCTGTTCAGAGATGGTTTCTCAACCTTGAGGTTCCTTCTCTGTCTAAAATATGTACATTTTTTTCTCCTCCAAAGAATGCTGCTTTTCTTTGAGCAGGTACACAGCTGAATCTTGACCTGAAGCGTTAACCTGTCTGTGTTGTGACATTTTATATTCTTATCTAACAGAGCCGCTATGGTAATATATCCTTGTATGTTTTGACTACAGTGAAGATATATCTTTGTGCTGGAGGCTAACAATCTATGTGGTAGAATTCTGCTTAATGGCGACATGCTTTTCACGGAAGACACCGTGCACGTAATGGTGTTGTCGTTTCACGCTGTTTAATCATAAGCAGCAGGGAAAAACTGAGAGTAATTGAAACACACGGGTTGCAACTCCTTCCCATATAACCATTCTGGTAGAGTGACTTTGACATTCTTGGCGTATTTTGGAGAAACATTTGTCATAAATGTGTTTGTTGATGTTATTATTATTGGAATCAGGTCCAGAATGCTTCCCTTCTCTCTTCAGTCGCCATTGTTCACTCACTATACAATCCAGGTTTAAGCCCTAAATATGCACCACACACTTGCTAAACACATAAAATGTATTGGTACCCATCACTCGTGTAGGGCCCTGTGAAATTGTGAACCGGAATCGTGGAATCGAACAAAAACAGAATTAAATGCTGCCATCGCTCCCTCCCGAACTGAATCAAATGGTGGCCTCAAACACCGGCAAAACTTGGAAACTCTTCTCTTACAAAGCGTGAATGGAAGCTAAGTGAGTTAGCTTAGTTTAGCAGAGCATGCTGGTGTGGCTACATGAATGTTTTTTTTTTACACCGTGTTGTGTTTTACAATGCCCGTTGATGTTGTGTGAAGTTCTGAGTGGGGGGAAAAAAAGACGACGGGCACGTTTTATTCTTGCGCCTAGCTCGTCTTCTTAACCGTCAACACACATTCGGCCTTCAAAGTAAGAGCGCTATTTGCCACATCGTGTAAACAAAATTTTCATTCATTCATTCATTTTCTACCGCTTTTTCCTCACGAGGGTCGTGGGGGTGCTGGAGCCTATCCCAGCTGTCTTCGGGCAAGAGGCGGGGTACACCCCGGACTGGTCACCAGCCAATCACAGGGCACATATAGACAAACAACCATTCACACTCACATTCATACCTATGGACAACCTGGAGTGGCCAATCAACCTAGCATGTTTTTGGAATGTGGGAGGAAACCGGAGTACCCGGAGAAAACCCACGCATGCACGGGGAAAACATGCAAACTCCACACAGAGATGGCCGAGGGTGGGAATTGAACCCTGGTCTCCTAGCTGTGAGGTCTGCGCGCTAACCACTAGACCGCCGTGCCGCCCGTAAACAAAATTTTGTGTCACAAAAAAAAAAATCGAAGAAATCTTACATTCTATCCAATTCTATCTCACAAGGCTGCTCTTACATAAAAGCTAAATTCTACGCGAGGAATAACGGCACCGTTTTTAGATGTCAGATGTTAAGAGTAGATACTCACAGAAGTCACTGTGTCGTCGCTGCCTGTGGTAAGTGGAGGCACTGCGCTGTGTCTTGCTGTGTGAGGAGGAGGTGGATGAGGAAGAGGAGCCAGTAGTTGAAGAGTGTTTGTTGGTTCCGTTGGTAATCGGACTGGGTCTCACTCTTGCCAAAGACAGGGTGCTGGCTGAGCGGGCCTCGCTGCCCTCCTGAAATGATATAGAAGACTATCGATTAGTCGATGAACAAATGAGTTAAGTTTGTGGGATTTTTAGTATGGGATGTCATAATCCAACCAATAACCAATGTGGAAGCAAAACACTTTACTACAGGGGTCTCAAACATGCAGCCCGCGGGCCAAATGTGGCCCGCAGGACACTAGTTTGAGGCCCCCGCCTTGATATGAAAGTTTAATGTTAGTGCGGCCCACGCAAGTTTGATATGGATGCTGTATGGTATCATGTACCCAGAAAAAATTTGTACGTTTGATTAATGTTCATGTTAAAGGTTAAATAACTGTTAATAGTTATCCTCCATATCTGTGTGGAAGTGGTAAGTTTTTGGCTATTTAAGTTTAAAGGAAATAACTTGGAGGCTACCGTTTAGGTCGCTAGCTCTCTAGTTTGCGAGTTAGCATGTGTCTCAAGACCCTGCAGTTGCGCAATATGTTGTAAATAAAAAAAGTATAAATGTGACTATAGTCGTGTTTTGTCATGTCTACAGGGCTCTAATAATGCTTTGTTAATTTTAACCTGAAAAAAATAATTTGTCTACCCACCAACTATATGTGGTTTCTTAAGTTGTTATTATTATTATATTTATTTATTACTGATTGATTGATTTTCTTTATTCTTGATTTGTTTATTTATTTTTATCTTATTTTGTGCAGAAAAATAAAAATGAAGATATTTGAGAACAGTGGAATGTTTTATCAGAGCTTTTCTTGCACAAAATCGGAACAAAAGCACTGAAAAAGTTTGTATATTTTTCTGTTTTAAATAAATGCGTTTTTTATTTTTTATTTTAGAAAACCTGATGCGGCCCAGCCTTGCCCAGACCCGACCTCCAGTGGCCCCCAGGTAAATTGAGTGTGAGACCCCTGCTTTACTACCTCAAACTACTATAAAAATTATGAACTTACAAAATGTTTTCAGCAATTTTTATATATGTATGTATATAGACAGATATATCTATGAAAAAAAATGCAGCTGTATATAACTCACGTCGCCTTTGCGGCCCAGCAGTAAGTAGGTCGCTGTGACTTCATTGTATTTCTGATTGAGCAGAGAGTCCTTGATTTCCTCGGGGGTGAAGCCCATGCCGACCATCACCTCTAAGGCACACAAACGGTAAACAGAGATATAAATCATCGTGGGCCGTGACAATATTGATTATGTTCTGTCAGCATATACAGCCACCATGAAAGCTACATTAACACAGGGCCCAGTACACTCACCTATACGGGTGGCATCGCTGTAGTCCTCAACGGGTTCTATATGGGGCTTTAGCTCCTCACCCTCATACCCTGAATTTATCCACTTGTCCTTCATGACTTGCTGTAGAGGCATACATGAAATTGGATTAGATCAAATTTAACACAATTGAGGTTCTAGTAGCAGCAACTGTGTATGTAGTATAAATGACACTAGTAATACCAGCACACATTTTATATAAGAATATAATTCCTGATTTATACATCAAATATCTCCATAGAAGCATAAAAAACCTGTTTATGACCTTTATAAGTATTTTTTTTTAACATTATTAGAGCCCTCTAGACATGAAGTAACACCCCTACACACTAATATTACCCAATATATGAGACATATAATAAGCCATTAAGACATATAGACTGCTCCCACAATGCATTGTGATTCACACAGTACTTCCTGCAGTCTCATTGATTATTATTGAAACCAAAAATATGTATTTGAATGTGCATTCTGAATGCTTTGTTTGTTTTTTTCTGCTTAAAAAAATGATTAATTTAGGCCAGAAATGCATACAATTTGCTTAATTATATATATATTAACATATATTTTAGTCAACCATGTAACTGCGCTGATTTATTAATTAATATATTTGAAAAAAATGTGATGGAATGAAGCCACAAAATTTTCCCCACATTTTAACTTTGATTTAAAAAAAATAATAATAATTAATTAATAATTTAAATCCTCTTCGGTGCTGCAAATTTGAATTTTCCCTGATTTCCCTTCTTTGTCCCCTATTTTCCAGAATATGTTGACAAGGATCGGGCTGTCTATGTGTGACCACAAATACAACACTCACCTCTAGGGTGCAGCGTTTGGCGGGGTTGAGCACCAGGAATCGGCGAAGGATGCCTTCACAGTCTGTGGACATGTAAAAGGGGACGCGGTACTTTCCCCTCAGCACACGCTCCCTCAGCTCCTGTTGGCCAAGGTACACATACTGAGCATTGTGAAGCTACATACTGTATGACGAGGAAACAAAAACGTGTCGTACGTTGCTGCTTTTATATTGACAGCTTGCAAAATTACAAAAAAAAACAAATGTGATATTTCTTAGCTCAAACTGACGAGAAAAAGACAGTCTTTCCACCATTTCTCCTCCTTTCCTCTGATGTCATTCATTGCCTGGGAAGATGAGGGCTACTAGCCAAGAGCTTTAAGGATTATTGAAAGATTGATGGCAGAAAACTAACACGAACAGCAAACCTTCTTCAAGGAAATGTTTTGATTTGATCTTGTCAGTAATATTTAGATAATGACACAGTCAAAATTGTTGAAAAAAAGGAGGATATCGCAGTTTAAGTTCAACCACTCGCTTTTTGCTGTGCATTAGACTTGCAGAGGAGTGGACAGACATAGTGTCTGGTTGCTAGTGCAACCAGCACTGATGGCAAAACAATGAAGGGGGAACATTTAGGGCATTTTGGGGCTATGCTGACGAACTAACCGGCATTCTTCAAGTCTCGCAACCTGGACTGACATTAAATCAGCCGTTCATCTCAAATTGAACCAATAGCAGATACAGTACGATACAGTAAGTTAATTTAATTAAAATTTCACCTTAATTTGTATTTAATTTGTTTGAGCGCAGACGTCAGACATTCTTGGTCATTGGTCATCCTGGTTGCACACATCTCAGGAGGGATTTTGGTCCAAAGCAGAATATTTTCACCTCCAAGTTTGACCGAAGGGTTTTTTTTCTGTCTCCAAACAAACCCTGTCCACTTGATGCCAGAGAACTAACTCTTCCGAACGATTATCTCAAGTCTTGTCTGATTAATTCAGGTGTTGATTAATTTAGATCGGTCTGTACTTGCATCTTCTTGAGTATGTGGACCCAATCCATTACCGCTGTTTTACTAGCGCTTGTCTTGGTGATTGTGCTCCTAACTCCCTTGACATCGTGAACCAGATCCTCCTTTGTTATTCTGGGATGGTCCCTCACCTTTTCCACCATCATGTATTCCATCCATTTATGAATTATTGCACCAATAGTGGTCTCTTGTTGATTGTCTTGTAGTCCATTCTAGTCTTGTTCATGTCTACAATCTTGTCCATGAGTTCCTTTTGGGAGCTCTTTGGTCTTGCCCATGGTGATGGATTGAATGGAAGAGACTTTCTGTGACAGGTGTCTTTTATCCACATACTGAAGTTGAGATTAGGAGTACTTAGGAGTTAAAGAGACAGGACTAATTTGTGCTTTTCATGGACACATAACCGGTCTGTGGGGGGACAGAATTCTTGCTGGTTGGTTAGTATTACCATTTCACATTAAAATGATTGTAAAACCGCGATTGATAACCGAACTTTGATAAACCCGCAGACCCATGATGATGCTCATTTCTTGGAGAAGCAGCCGTTCGTTAAACCGAGTATCTCTCTCTCTCATAGCCCCAACTCCAATGTCAAGAAAAGCTCTTGCTCTCAAAAACGACGCCTTCGAGACTCTCAGAAGAGAGCCATGTTGGGCTTGGCTAAGGAAAGTATATGATGTATGTTGCACCCCCCCCCATCCGTCCGTCCCATTCGCTTACCTTCAGGTTCTGCCCATCAAAAGGCAGCGAGCCGCTAACCAGCGTGTACAGTATGACTCCGAGACTCCACACATCCACCTCGGGTCCATCGTACTTCTTCCCCTGGAAGAGCTCAGGGGCAGCGTAGGGGGGTGAGCCGCAGAATGTATCCAGCTTGTTGCCCAGCGTGAACTCATTGCTGAAGCCAAAATCGGCGATCTTGATATTGGCATCGGCATCCAGCAGGAGGTTCTCCGCCTGTGTAAATTGATGCAGAGGAAGAGAAGTTAAGTGCGGGAGAGGAGGGAGGGTAGTAGAATGCCAATGCCCAGGGAACAACAAAGAGAAAATAATAGGATGAGGGAGGAGAAAGTGGAATCAGATTAAGTGAGAAGACAGAATGGGAATTGTAATGGAGGGAAAAAGCAAGAACATTGAAACAGATGGAGAGAAAACGGGGAGGGGTTGGCTGCAAGTTGCCAACAAAACATACAGTGGAACGCGTTTTAAATTGACATCCGTCGACATAAGCGGTTGTCAACAATTATTCATTGATTCATTTTCTACCGCTTTTTCCTCACGAGGGTCGCGGGGGTGCTGGAGCCTATCCCAGCTGTCTTGGACTGGTGGCCAGCCAATCACAGGGCACATATAGACAAACAACCATTCACACTCACATTCATACCTATGGACAATTTGGAGTCGCCAATTAACCTAGCATGTTTTTGGAATGTGGGAGGAAACCGGAGTACCCGGAGAAAACCCACGCATGCACGGGGAGAACATGCAAACTCCACACAAAGATGCCCGAGGGTGGAATTGAACCCTGGTCTCCTAGCTGTGAGGTCTGCGCGCTAACCACTAGACCCGCCGTGCCGCCCTGTCAACAATTAATAAAGGATTTTTGTATTGTTTTCCTCCTTTTGGCTCTCAAATTTTCTATTGAGAAAAGCGGTTGACCGTCGGGACTTGACGATTTGGTACATGAACGCTTTTCGACGCCACGGTACATGTATATGTTCGGTAATCTTTTCGAAACACATGCCAGGATTTATTCGCCCGTTTTTTTTTTTTTTTAATTCTCCGGACTGTGTGATTAAGAAACTCTTGCTGTCCTTTTCGCATACGCACACACACACACACAGATTAAGAATAGTCTGAGATTATGACTTGAACTAGCCTTAATCTCCTTTTCGGAAAGCAGCCCAAAACATCTTCTCGAATTCCTTACCTTCAAATCTCTGTGGACAATGTTCTTTGTGTGGCAATAGTGGACAGCGGAAACAATCTGTGGACACGAGGAGAAAAAGGCAACATTAAATAATTTAATGTAAAATATTCATTCATTCATTCATTTTCTACCGCTTTTTCCTCACGAGGGTCGCGGGGGGGGTGCTGGAGCCTATCCCAGCTGTCTTTGGGCGAGAGGCGGGGTACACCCTGGACTGGTCGCCAGCCAATCACAGGGCACATATAGACAAACAACCATTCAAACTCACATAATGTAAAATATAAGCAAGAAATTTTATGTTTTTTTTTTTTTTTTACCTGTCGAAATTTGGCTCTGGCTTCAACCTCCTTCATTCTTCCATGAGAAACGAGGTAGTCAAACACTTCGCCTATTGAAGAAGAGATCTTCAATCACTATTTTTCCATGCACTTCAACATGTAAACAGCATTTTCTTTATTATCTCATTGATATATCTCATATGTTTATATTTTCAATCACCATCCAAGCCATGTAACAGTATTTTGTAGACATGAGTAGTTCAGGTACCCACCTCCGCTCGCATACTCCATGATTAGGTAAAGCGTCTTATCCGTCTCGATCACCTCGAACAGCTGCACTGTAAGCCGGAAACAATCGCAGTCAAATCCAATGCAGACATATACTAGATGATAGCCACATTATGGATAGGATGAATCAGAGAATAATCAGCTGACTGTTGGCGTCTTACCTATGTTGGGGTGATTCAAGCCTTTCATTATTCGTACCTCTCGAAAGAGCTAGGAAGAAAAAACACAATGTTATAATAATAATAACAGTATACAAAACAATATGTTTAGGTATTTTAGCCACCATTTTTATAGCAATACCGTTTACAGCTACAGTATATTAGCAAACAGTACACAGTAAACAGACAACAATTACCGTATTTTCCGGACTATAAGTCGCACTTTTTTTTCATAGGTTGGCTGTTCCTGCGACTTATACTCCAGAGCGACTTCTAAATGAAAAAAGTGTTTATGTTACATAAACACTGGACACCTTTTGTGTTCATGTTTATTTTTTGTGTAGCTGAATAACCATTGTGTTAGCATATCTTACACCTATTCAGCCTGTTCTCTATTCTTTTATTGGTAGAACTTGCCTTCCAAGAGGACGTAATGTCTGTTTTGGTCAAGTAGTTTGTAAAATAAATTACCCGCAAAAAATGCGACTTATACTCCAGTGCGACTTATGTATGTTTTTTTTCCCCTAACTGGTATTGTGCGACTTATACTCCGGAGCGACTTATACGTAGTCCAGAAAATATGGTAAATGTTTCCTCTAGCTTTAATGTGCTTCTGGCGCTATATAAAATATCACATTAAAAAAAACAATAATTTTAATTTTGTGAAAATTAGGTTGTGGAAAAAGGTATGTTACAAAAATAAAGCAAAAAATATTAACAGGAAAATTCTAATGAGGAAAAAATATCTGAAGGAAGTAGCATAGAGCGGAAATACATTAATTAAAAAAATTGTGAGATGTGAAACAAGCAAAACAAAATAAAGTTGCAATTTTTGGAAAATGTTACAATATTATATAATATTATATAATATACATATATAAAAAGTTACACAATATTATGGGAATAAACTCTAATATGATAAGAAAATTTATGCTAATGGTTTCATTTTATTTGAACATGCTCTATTCAAATTTGGCAAACATTTATTTGCACAAATCCTGAATGCATTTAAAATTCCATAAATTCTCCTAAAGGATGAAATCTGTTTAATGAATGCACTTAAGTGGTGCACATCCTCCAGTAAAGCTCATTACAGTACAAACAGTATAAAGGCTGCATGAAATAACAGTGAAGTGTTAAACCAACCCACCCCCCCCCAAAAAAACACTTGAGGTATTACTACTCCAAAAATATTTTCTTTTCTTAGAAAACAGAGGATGATTCAATTATCTGTTTTTTTTTTCCCCTCCCGTTTTCTCTGTTCGCCCCTCATCTCGTTTCCCCTCTCGTGTCTCCCTCCAATCCCTCCTCCTTCATCTCTAGCCATCTTCTCTCCCAGCAAAGGCCAACTTCACTGTTGCCATAGCAACCCGGGTATTAAGACCATGATCTTTCTCAGCCTCTCCAGCTGTGCTGAAAGTGAATCCTGGGATATGTAGTGCAGGGACGTTTCATCGTCCACATTTTCCTGTTTTTCCCGGGGAATGCATTCAACTCAAATGAGGACAAATACGTTGACATAAAAAAAACCAGCAGGAAAAAAAACACACTGGCTGTATTTAAAATGTGACACAAGTAGATTCTCTTCCGATATAAGTACATGATGTAACCTGCCTCTGCCATTTCTAAGAAATATCTCTTGATGGTAAGATCTTGATTTAGCCATCTGTAGTCGCCGGTACACAATACCACCCATTTTCCCTCTACATTAATTACTGTTCAGATTATGCTAATATCAGCTCTTTTGCGTCTTCAGTCATTTATTTTTTTCTAGCTGACGGGCATGAAAGAAAGAAGCCCACTACAATGGAACCCGTTTATGTCAACGCCCCTTAGACTGGCTAACCTGACATAGACACAAGAATTTGTCACCATAAACGAAATTACTTGCGACTTTGACCAGAGACATAAAGAAGGGGGGTCGTTTTTAGGGTTGTAAATTTTTGTGATAGATGACACCAATCAAAACGATATATTTTAAAAAAACAGAATGATTCGATACTGTGTACAAATGATGCGATTCCACGTGATTTGACGCCTACTCCTTTTATGTACACGTGGAATCGATGTTGATGTATTCCAATGTATCTTGAATGCACACATTATAATGCAGGGGTCTCAAACACGCGGCCTGCAGGACACTAGTTTGAGGCCCCCGCCTTGATATGAAAGTTTAATGTTAGTGCGGCCCGCGCAAGTTTGATATGGATGCTGTATGGTATCATGTACCCAGAAAAATTATTACATTTGATTAATGTTCATGTTAAAGGTTAAATAACTGTTAATAGTTATCCTCCCTATCCGTGTGGAAGTGGTAAGTTTTTGCCTATTTAAGTTTAAAGGAAATAACTTGAAGGTTACCGTTTAGGTCGCTAGCTCTCTAGTTTGCGAGTTAGCATGTGTCTCAAGACCCTGCAGTTGCGCAATATGTTGTAAATAAAAAATGTCTACAGGGCTCTAATAATGCTTTGTTAATTTTAATCTGAAAAAAAATGTCTACCCACCAACTATATGTGGTTTCTTATGTTTTTATTATTTGCCGTTTTATTATTATTATTATATTTATTTATTACTGATTGATTGATTTTCTTTATTCTTGATTTGTTTATTTATTTTTCATCTTATTTTGTGCAGAAAAATAAAAATGAAGATATTTGAGAACAGTGGAATGTTTAATCAGAGCTTTTATTGTAGAAAATCGGAACCAAAGCACTGAAAAAGTTTGTATATTTTTCTGTTTTTAATAAATGCGTTTTTTTTCATTTTTTTTGGAAAACCTGATGCGGCCCAGCCTTGCACAGACCCTAGCTCCAGTGGCCCCCCAGATAAATTGAGTTTGAGACCCCTGGTGTACACAATGTTGTGATCTGGCGCTATCCCCCCCAAAAAATACACGTAAATGATGCAAAAACTCTTCCATCCTGATTGATTTCTTTTGTGGTCTCTTGTCTTTTTGCCCCAAGCAGAGAAGCTCATGCAGACCAAGTGGACCAAGTAAGAAAGTCATGACAGACTTCCGGTTCAGTGAGTAAGACACTTTGGCCCATATGTGCATATAAGCATCATGAAGGGCAAATATGGGTTGATTGGATGCTTGTCTGAATGCTTCATCTCTCTCTCTAAGCTTTTATTCAATACATGAGCTCTTTACGGTTACCTGACTGATTGAGTCGCATTAGGTCACACATGACCGGGCAAGGAGAGCTTTCGACTTGATACGACTGGATGAGCTCATATCTGTGCATGTGATCGGATGTCATTTGGATGTGTGTATACGGCGGTGCCCGTTTATCTCGACACCCCCACCCCCACCCCCCCCCCCGGATTGGATGACTGAACGGCAACATAAGCGGTTGTCGACATAACCGAAAACTTTTGCCTTTGCTTTGCACATTGACTTGAGAATGGATGACGATAAAGCTGGTACGGTAGAATCTAGGTTCATACTTTTATTTTGAGGCTTACTTCGCACTGAACAGGAAGTCAATATTTACCCTCTAAATCAGGGCTGTCCAAACCTTTTCCATGAGGGCCTTATACTGGAAAGTCAAAGGATGTGTACAGTATATTTTTACACAGGATTGGGACCAATCTTTTGGTCAATTATCGGTCAAATCAACAATCCGTAGGGCCCTAGGCTAGCACTTGCTTGCAATCTTCGGGCTCTTTGGTTCCGCCATTTCTGGTTATCCTGAACAATTGTTATTTCTGTAAATCGCCTTATTTGTGGAGACCATGCCCTTGATGAAGACTGTAGCTCCACCTAGTGATTAAACCAAGGAGCACAAAACGGTTTAGTACATGTTATACTGTATGTGGGCAGGGCTCTACATTAAAAACAAAAAATTACTTGCCCATGGGGAATCCTTAAGGTGAGAACTACTTGCCCGAATATGCTGATAATTCATCAGATAATAGTACTGATGCATTGTATTTGGAGAAACATATGTTAACATGGCATGCCATACTACCTTACACATCGTAGTCGTAGTAAGCAGTGATATTTATAAGTTGTGCACCACAATGAAACATTATTGAATAGACACATTTGTGTACTAGTAAAGTGTTTTTAAATCCAGAAAAAAAATGATCAAACAATCAATCAATCAATCAAATTATTGTTTGATCAATGATCAAACAATAATTTGTGAAGCAAAGGTGAGGAAAAATACACAGAGAAATGGAAGCGCTAGATTTTGTAGCTTGTGCAAAATCAGCACTTGGTATTGGATCTAATCGCTGGTGTTTCATTGTGACCGCTAATAAAATACTTGTTTAGGAGGCACTGGTTCATCACTTTTTGCTGTTTTCCTTCAGAAGTTGTTGAAGAATTAGACCATGTTGGCAGGGACGCCATGGTAGATGTTTTCCTAGTCAAACGATCGCTGATTGGTTGATCGCGAACAAGAACGGGTGTGGGTAAAACACGGACTACGGTCTAAATAAACGATTCTGATTGGTCCATTTCAAGATTTGCAAGGATCGGTTTGCAAATTACCACTGGAATTACGCAGTCCGTGTTTTACCAACACCCAACAAGAACCGCTTTAAAAAAAAACTCTTGGCAGTATGGAATGCCAAAGTGCACTTGCCCGACGGGAATATCACTGATTGGATTTACTTCCCCTGAATTTTGTTTTAACTTGCCCCGGGCCATCGGTACATCGTTATTGTCGAGCCCTGGTGGGCCTTAGTCCTTCATGGTCACCACGATAATGTTCTCCATAAACCGCGATAAATACGATTTTGATGCAAAACAATATCTAGCAAAACATTAGCGAAGCAGCACAGTTATCAATTGATTTTCAGTTCATCTCAGAAGCAGATAGACTACAAACATTTCTAGACCAGTGTAATTATCATGATCCAGGCTTTCTTTTTTAATGACTATATTGCTGAGTAATGTAAATAAAGAATTATAACCTGCCGGGCCAGTATCGTACGTCGATAAACAGCCAATATCGAACATCTCCAGTTGCCACCATTTCCCAACTGAGTCACACAACCCTCTCACAGGGTAGCAATTCGCCAAGAGAGGGGACAAGAAATTATGTCTCCTCTCGCTTCCTTCTAAAGTCCCTCACACCTGACAAAACACCATCGCATCGGCCAAAAAAAAATAGCTCTCATAACAGATCCATCGAAGCTTAGTGAACCCTGGACTGATTGGCGGTCAATCACGTCACATAGTACATAACATATGCAGAGAAAACGCAGAAAAGACACAAACACAAACTCTCCAGAGATGTATACTACTGCAAAAACATCATTTTAAATCAAACATTATCATCTTGGTAAATATAGAACGAATTTATTGCTAATTTCTATGACTCACCTTTTGTAGGCTGGTTGGATTCAACTGAGTTTTGTCTATGATTTTTATTGCAACCTGGAAAAAAAAATGAAACGGATATCGGATTAGGACAGGGAATCCCGTAAAACAGAAATTAAATGACCAATAAACTGAGGTAAAATTAGAATTTAACTTTGAAGGTTCTGTTACGTCAGGATATTTTTAGAACAGGGATCCTCAAAAGGTGACCCAAGGGCCACGACTGGCCCGCCCACATAATGAAAACTTTCAGTCTATCTAGAGAAGACTCTGGATTTTAGTGACTTACTGCAGTACGGGTAATATGAATATGTTAAGTCTAAAAATACAATATAATGTATATATTTATGTACGGTATATGTGCGTCTTACCTCTTTGCCCGTCAGGATGTGTCGTGCCAACTTGACCTTGGCAAAGTTTCCTTTGCCGATGGTCTTGAGTAAACGATAGTTGCCGATGTGCGGCTGCTCGTCAGAACAGGAGGCGATGGAGTTCCTGCACCGGGCTCCAAGAGAACGACTGGACTGACTTGTAGCCTTGTCCGAACGGCTAGCCCCCAGCAACACATGCTGCAAAAAAAAATGAAAGAGTGGGCTTTAAAGAAAGACAAGGGTCACACATTGCCAATAACAATGTCACACATAAAGCAGAGAAATGAACAAGGACCTCCAGGGCCACCCACTCCTACGGAGTGCTAATGATCCTGAAGATCTAAATGATCTGTGAGAGCGTGTGTAGCCACAATCTGGATTTCAATTCTTAGGAATAAAAAAGCAAACAAGTGAAGGTGCAGGGACTTTGCCGCAGATTTTACTGCTGCAGTGGCCAACCCTTAATTATTCCGACCCCACGACTTAAGCATAGTGGCGGAAAATTATTTGATCCAGTTTACCATCTTACTATAAGATATGAACATTTGGTCACTTGTTTTGATTTGAAATAAGCATTCGATCTCGAACCAACCATCAACTATTCTGACCCCCACAGATGTGCCACGTCCTGTCTGTTTCGGCAAGTACCGAGTGGATAATAAACTCTTCACTACCATGAGAAGCTTGAAGACCATGGACTACGAGACCATCAGCAAGAAGCTTGGTGAGAAAGAGACCACTTTTTGCATGGTTTGTGAGAAAACCCAGCCCAGAATAACAAGGGAGGAGCTGCTTAATTATGTCAAGGGAGTTGGGAGCACCGTTTTTTTTGTGTACCGCAATTGGTTGTAATGGACTGCCATCCTGCAGTGCCTGAAAAGTCCCTCTTCTTACTCAAGAAGACACATTTACAAACCTGTCTGAATGTTAAAAATAGAGCTCTTTGGCATCAAGTGGACTGAACGTGTTTGGGGGTAGAGAAATGGTGAATATAATTTCAGCAAAACCATCCCTACTGTCAAACCTGGAGGTGGAAATTTCTACTTTGGGGTAGTTTCTCTGTTAAAAGGTACAGTACGAGACTTCACCACATTGAGAACCAACCTACCGTGAATCTCTAAAAATGGGCTTTCAATAACCAAAATTTCAAGTTAAAGACAACAAAGGAGTGACCTAGCTTAGTCTCCGTAGACCATAGACCAACCATCAATCATTCTGACCCCCACAGATGTGCCACTTCCTGTCTGTTTCGGCAAGTACCGTGTGGATAATAAACTCTTCACTACCATGGGCGGGGGACAAGCTTGAAGACCATGTATTACAAGACCATCAGCAAGAAGCTTGGTGAGAAAGAGACCACTTTTTGCAAGTTTTGCATGGTTTGTGAGAAAACCCAGCCCAGAATAACAAGGGAGGAGCTGCTTAATGATGTCAAGGGAGTTGGGAGCACAGTTTTTTTGTGTACCACAATTGGTTGTAATGTACTGCCATCCTGCTGTGCCTGAAAAGTCCCTCTTCTTACTCAAGAAGACACATTTACAGACCTGTCTGAATGTTAAAAATAGAGCTCTTTCAAAACATAGATGGAAAAAATTTATATTAAATCTAAAAATAAATGTTAAATCTGAATATAAATGCCATGCCATGTTAAATATAATAATAAAATGTTAAATATAAATGTTACTTCTAAATTGAAAAATTAAATCAAAACAGAAATGGTAGAAATGTATACTAAATCCAAAAATAATTGTTAAATCTAAATCTAAATGGTAAAAATAAGTGTTAAATCCGAATATAAATGTATATAAATGCTACATATAAATGTTAAATATAATATTCCAATGTTAAATATAAATGTTACTTTTAAATGTAAACCTTAAATCAAAACATAAATGGTAAAAATTTATATTGAATCTAAAAATAATTGTTAAATCTAAAATGGTAAAAATAAATGTTAAATCTGAATATAAATGTATATAAATGCTACATATAAATGTTTAGTTTAATAATAAAATGTTAAATCTAAATAAGTGCTACTTCCAAATCCAAACATTAAATCAAAACATAAATGAAATGTATATTAAATCTAAAAATAAATGTTAAATCTGAATATAAATCATTCATTCATTCATTTTCTACCGCTTTTTCCTCACGAGGGTCGAGGGGGATGCTGGAGCCTATCTCAGCTGTCTTTGGGCGAGAGGCGGGGTACACCCTGGACTGGTGGCCAGCCAATCACAGGGCACATATAGACAAACAACCATTCACACTCACATTCATACCTATGGACAATTTGGAGTCGCTAATTAACCTAGCATGTTTTTGGAATGTGGGAGGAAACCGGAGTACCCGGAGAAAACATGCACGGGCAGAACATGCAAACTCCACACAGAGATGGCCGAGGGTGGAATTGAACCCTGGTCTCCTGCGCACTAACCACTCGACCACCGTGCCGCGCCTGAATATAAATGCTACATATAAATTTTAAATATAATAGTAAACTGTTAAATATAAATATAAATGTATTTCTCTAAAAAATGGGCTTTCAAGAACCAAAATTTCAAGTCAAAGACAACAAAGGAGTGACCTAGCTTAGTCTCCGTAGACCATAGACCCCGGTATGCCAGCCCTCTCGCTTTGACTATCAAGTCATTATAAAATAAAAGTGGAAGGGGCGGGAGGGGTACAGCGTACTGTAATGTGTTATACAGTCTGAAGCGTCGTCTTGTAAACAAAAGCCAAAACCAGGAGGCAGAAGAAGAACCAGGATGCCAGGGAGATAAGTGGATGAGGAGCACAGAGACAAACAAATAAAAAGGAGGTTATATACTGAAAAAGGGAGCAGATGCCGACACAGTGGTCCCTGGCCAGTTCCAGGCCCTGAGGCATCACACTTCCATTCACCCAGCATGCCATCCACACACACACATGAATACCACAAACACAGCCGTCTTTAGTGCAAAAAACCCTCAGACAGTCCCTCCTTCCTGTACTCCCATTCCTCCTCTATGGAGTCTTATTTTGGAATCCTATCCCGACAGTTCCACAGTGACAAGTCCAAAGCAACGTGGGGCTTTTTCCACAGTGCTTAATTCATCCCAGCCTCACCTGTGTCAGGTGTGCCAAGAACGTTTCCGCATCTGTCATCATCACGTTATTGTGGAGATTATCTAATGGAAAGACTGGATGGGAATTCATAATCAATCATGCGCCTTGTAAACACACACACACACAGGCTTAAACACCCTTATAGGCTAAAAGCTCCACTAACAAACAGATGGGGATGGGCCCCAGCAAGAAGTGTTTACAGTCACACACATGAGTAGCATAATGCAAAAAATATAATTAGATATCTAAATAGCTTGATGCAGATTTCCAATACATTCATTTATTTGATTGCCAACACATTATAATGCAGGGGTCTCAAACACGCGGCCCGCGTGCCAAATGTGACCCGCAGGACACTAGTTTGAGGCCCCCGCCTTGATATGAAAGTTTAATGTTAGTGCGGCCCGCGCAAGTTTGATATGGATGCTGTATGGTATCATGTACCCAGAAAAAAATATTACGTTTGATTAATGTTCATGTTAAAGGTTAAATAACTGTTAATAGTTATCCTCCCCAGCCGTGTGGAAGTGGTAAGTTTTTGGCTATTTAAGTTTAAAGGAAATAACTTGAAGGCTACCGTTTAGGTCGCTAGCTCTCTAGTTTGCGAGTTAGCATGTGTCTCAAGACCCTGCAGTTGCGCAATATGTTGTAAATAAAAAGAGTATAAATGTGACTATAGTCGTGTTTTGTCATGTCTACAGGGCTCTAATAATGCTTTGTTCATTTTAATCTGAAAAAAATAATTTGTCTACCCACCAACTATATGTGGTTTCTTAAGTTTTTATTATTATTATATTTATTTATTACTGATTGATTGATTTTCTTTATTCTTTATTTGTTTATTTATTTTTCATCTTATTTTGTGCAGAAAAATAAAAATTAAGATATTTGAGAACAGTGGAATGTTTTATCAGAGCTTTTATTGTAGAAAATCGGATCCAAAGCACTGAAAAGTTAGTATATTTTTCAGTTTTTAATAAATGCGTTTTTTTGGGGGGAAAACCTGATGCGGCCCAGTCTCACCCAGACCCTAGCTCCAGTGGCCCCCAAGAAAATTGAGTTTGAGACCCCTGTTATAATGGGACTGTCTGTGGAGATTGTTTTTGTTTCTACAGTCATTCAGATCAGAGCATTACAATAGTAGCGTCCTATTATTTCCGCGTGAGCACAATTGAGGAATTAGCCGATAAAAACGCAATCTACTGTAAAATGCGGAATCTCGCTGTCCTCACAAACACTAACCAATCCGCTCCTGAACTAAACATGTCAAGGCCGCAACCGGAAACATTGGCGAAGTGGGTGATAAAAGTAATAGCCGGTGTAAGCTAGGTGGGTTAGCTCAGTTTAGCAGAGCATGCTAATGGCACTCAGGTTGCTTAGTTGTGCTTTAATGTAACTTTGTGCGAGTTGTGTGATGGAGGCACTTAGCAACAGTCAAAACACATTTTTAAAACACACATTACACTTCCTGCCTTCAAATTAAAAGCGACAAACATCCTGTCTAATGTTGGTAATAAAATATGGGTGTCATAAAAACAAAAATTAGTGGGCTGCACGGCAGTCGTGTGGCTAGCGCGCAGACCACACAGCTAGGATACCATGGTTCAATTCCACCCTTGGCCATTTCTGTGTGGAGTTTGCATGTACTCCGGTTTCCTCCCACATTCCAAAAACATGCTAGGTTTATTAGCGACTCCAAATTGTCCATAGGTATGAATGTGAGTGTGAATGGTTGTTTGTGTATATGTGCCCCGTGATTGGCTGACCACCAGTCCAGGGTGTACCCCCGCCATTAGCTGTAGCTATTAGTAAGCTATTGCAATTGCATTCTTTAACAAGAAAGTCTGATATTATCATTTAAAGGACTTTTGTGAAAATGAAAAGTTAGCAAAGCTACATACGTTTCAGAAAAGTAAAATACAGGCCCTATAATAGATCCCCAATTTTCGCAGGGGTGTGTCCCGGGATAACTGGCTACAATTTTTGACACAGTAGTTTTTACACTATTTTTGTTTGGCTAGCTTAGCATATATTGACCTCTGTTGGATTGGTTGTAGCACTTATTCTGGAAAACTCAATTTAAAACGTGTTTAATAACTGTTAGGGGCATATTGTCGGGTTTCAAGCAGACACGGGTAAAGTATATATAGCCTATATATATACAGCTGTTGGGCTTTTTTTAATCCAGTCTGCCAGATGTTTCCAAATAAGATGGAAGCTGTAGCAATAGGATTTCTCTTGAAATATGGAAATAATTCCAGTGGTTTCAGAAGCGAGAGAGAGAGGCTTTCAAAAGCGATACACGGGTCATTACGGTAATCATAGGAGACTACGTCACAGCAGCTCCAGGAAGACGAGGCTTTGATATAAAGCAGTATGGGTGGGGGGGTCGTGGGGGGGTGTACTGAGCAGCTCAAGCTTTCTCTGACAAAGTTCTGCAGAAAAGTGACATTTTATATTTTGCACATTTTCTTAACCATTTGTTGTTGTTGTTGTTGTTGTTGTTGTGTGGGCCCTGCATCCTTTCATTTTTCTGTAGAAAAAGTTTGGACACCCCCAAAAAAATGATTTTTTTGGGTGTGTGCACGGCTCAGGAGGTTTTTTGGGAGCCGAAATAACCATTTTTTTTTTGTTTTTTTTTAGTCAGCATATAATCATAGATGATTGTCATCACCAATATGTAGATACTGTATCACACAATCGGCCTGTCTTTCCACAATAAGCCCCTTTGCGTGAATGTATGGCTCTGTCTGACACCCACTTGGCTTGTGGGGTTGGGCGCTAAGCAGGCTGCGCAGCAATGGACTGCACACATCATTCCATGCAGTAATCCCCCCCCTCCTCACCCCCACCCCCACCACCACCACCTTGCTTCATACGAACAACCCAGATATTCTCTATACATTTGTTTTGGCCTGAGCAACCCGTCCCACCCATCCGATTTTGTGAAGAACGCATGCATGCACACAGGCAGCAGCAGTAGCAGCAGTAGCAGCAAAGGGGGGGGGGGGGGTTAATGTGACATCACAATGTCCATCCAACCTTCTTAATCAGACGTGACGGCTTCTTTTATAAGACTTTCTGTGCATATCCCTTTTTATCGGATGCAGAGAGGGATGCTTTTTCCATCCCTTGCACGGACACTCAAGGTTAGGCAGTTTTGTGCAGCTCTAAGTCCCAGCGTCATGAAACAGACCAAAAGCAGTACATGCAAAGCTGCCCCCCCCCCAACGCCAAAAAATGCATGCCAAAATGACGAAGAGGGAAGCAGATCATACGATGACAGGCTGCAGCTGCACTTACATGGTCTCCGGTACTCCTGTCGTTGCCAGACGGTAATGCAGATCGAGAGGACATGTTTGCTTTCTTTCCCTGAGTGACAATCGCTGTGGTGCGTTTGGATGAGCGCGGTATTCACTGGTTTAACATCCGCAGGACCGACCCACCGTCCCGAATCAATCCGCCTCCTCTCCAGCCGGCCGAGCAGCCGCGGTAGAGAGCAGACTCCTGCCTGTCATGGCAGCGATGGATGTACGGAGGAGGAGGAGGAGGAGGAAGGGGGGGGTGTCCTCAAAGCAGCTGCATCTTCCATCCACTGTGCACTTTGCAAAAAAATAAAAAATAACAAAAATACTACAGAAGATGATGCATTAAATGCAACGCAATGCAAATCCGACGCATGGAAGAGGTGCTAACATGCAGAGATGTTTGGCCGGAGCCCAGCGTCTCTGTGGCGACTGTCCACCCCCCCTGCCTCATTTCACCGCACTAAACAAACACGGCGTTCTCTGCGTGCGTGTCATCCCCCCCCCTGCCGATCACAATACGAGCCAAAAAAATATCGGTTTTTGTTCTACTCGATCGACGCCGATGCAACCCGCCCCGCTTTGCAGCAGCTGACGGGAAAACACAGCCGAGGTTTGCAGCGGAGGAGAAAAAAAAAGGCCCAAGTGGTCAGAAATCGGTATTCTCCGTCTGTGTGTTGCGCAGCAGCAGCGTTAATTCTCAGGGAACGAACGCGGACATGACTTCCGGTTTTGGATTTGGACTTAAAAGCTTCAAAAGACGAGCACGTCGGCCTTGCTCAACAGTAACGCGGCTGTGCCCTTGATGTAATTCATCTGATAGACACATTGGTGAAACCTTACCGCAATGTTGACGTTGGCGATACGCCATATTTTGGATATTGATACTTTTTAACTAGATTTTTTTTACGATACAATGATTTTGCGATTGTTTGTGATTTATAATCAGAATTAAACACAACATACATATTTTAGGCAAATAAATTATTAATATTAATATTAATATTCGACTCCAAATTGTCCATATGTAAGAATGTGAGTGTGAATGGTTGTTTGTCTATATGTGCCCTGTGATTGATTGGCGACCAGTCCAGGGTGTACCCCGCCTCTCGCCCAAAGACAGCTGGGATAGGCTCAAGCACCCCCGCAACCCTCTTGAGGAAAAGCAGTAGAAAATGAATGAATATTAATATTTATTAATACAGTCATCCCTTGCAACATCACATTATGATACTGTTATGGCCTATTATTAGTTATTTCTTTCATTCATTCATTCATTTTCTACCGCTTTTCCTCACAAGGGTCGCGGGGGATGCTGGAGCCTATCCCAGGTGTCTTTGGGCGAGAGGCGGGGTAGACCCTCGACTGGTGGCCAGCCAATCACAGGGCACATATAGACAAACAACCATTCACACTCACATTCATACCTATGGACAATTTGGAGTCGGCAATTAACCTAGCATGTTTTTTTAAATGGCGGCACGGCGATCGAGTGGTTAGTGCGCAGACCTCACAGCTAGAGAGCCAGGGTTCAATTCCACCCTCGGCCATCTCTGTGTGGAGTTTGCATGTTCTCCCCGTGCATGCGTGGGTTTTCTCCGGGTACTCCGGTTTCCTCCCACATTCCAAAAACATGCTAGGTTAATTGGCGACTCCAAATTGTCCATAGGTATGAATGTGAGTGTGAATGGTTGTTTGTCTATATGTGCCCTGCGATTGGCTGGCCACCAGCCCAGACTGTACCCCGCCTCTCGCCCGAAGACAGCTGGGGTAGGCCCCTGCACCCCCGCGACCTTTGTGAGGAAAAGCGGTAGAAAATTAATTAATGAATGTTTTTTTAATTTCATAATTAAAATTCACATAATTCATACTCCAATACATAATTCAATAATTCCAGCAAATTATTATTATCTATTTTATTTCTCCCAAATTCAGCATTTTCAAGCACATAGGCTTCCAAATGTCACTTCATGTTTCTCTTTTATTTTGAAAAGCAAGTCCCTACACTTCCTGCTTGAGCTGTCTATCCTAATATTCCTTTACAGGGGCGAGATGCGCCACATCAGTGTAAAGCAACATAATACACAACCAAGAATTTGGGCGTAGATGTATTTATTATGTAGACGTATGATTTACTATGGCGCCGCTGGTCTGCTTTTTTTATAACTTCTTTATATAAATCCATGTTCCAAATCTCAACATATAGCAAATATATGATATTATAGATGATAACAATGATAGTAGAAGTCCACAAAAGGGTAGGAGCAACAGTAGACAGACAGTGGACGGTTTCAGAACTCTTCTTTTACTACTGAACGGACTTGGGAGACAAACACTGTGGAGGTCATGTCGACAGGCGAGACAGCCTGGAGGAGACAAGGACCACGACGACTCTTACTTGGGTAACTTTACTGGGGAGGTGTAGATAGTCCGTGTGTTCTCAAGTAAAGGTTAAAGGTCAAACAGTCCGCTGTGGGAACGCAAGAGACATCGAGCTCTCACTGTAAATCTGAGTCGGAATCCAAGAGGAGGTTTGGGCTCGGAATCATTAAGGTCGGGATAGACAAAAACAGGCAACCGAACATTGGGACGAACACAACACACCCGGGGCGGCACAACGGTCGAGTGGTTAGCGCGCAGACCTCACAGCTAGGAGACTAGGGTTCAATTCCACCCTCGGTGTGTGGAGTTTGCATGCGTGGGTTTTCCCCGGGTACTCCGGTTTCCTCCCACATTCCAAAAACATGCTAGGTTAATTGACTCCAAATTGTCCATAGGTATGAATGTGAGTGTGAATGGTTGTTTGTCTATATGTGCCCTGTGATTGGCTGGCCACCAGTCCAGGGTGTACCCCGTCTCTCGCCCCAAGACAGCTGGGATAGGCTCCAGCACCCCCTGCAACCCTTGTGAGGAAAAAGCGGTAGAAAATGAATGAATGAATGAATGAATGAACAACACACCCGGAAGAGAATAGAGGAGAATAGAAATAATAGGCAGTGATAAACCTAATCCTTACCTTAAACCCCTAATTCTAATCCTAACCCGAATCCTGGGGGTCCGCAAATCATCCACAAATCAGACCGGTAGTCTGAGTCATGACTTGATGATCCAGTGTTTTCCCAACCATGCCTGGTTTACCTCCCAACTTTCTCATCAGAGCAGTGATCGTATTGTGGACTAATCCTGAGTCTTTCTAATCTCAAATACAGGATGGAGAGGAGCAATTTGGCTATGCTTGTCAAGCTAGGGGTGATCCTACTGCGTTGTTTCAGCGTGATCTCAAGTCCACCGGACAGAGCTGTAAAGGTTAGATTTTTATTGTGCAATTTATTGAAATTAGATGGGTCCGGACCCAATGACGATAAGTGAATAAAATATTTTTGTAGTTAGAGCATAGAAAACTGTTTGACTTTCTCAATACGGTTTTTACCATTATTAGACCTCTGTAGCCAAATAACATTTACACTTGCATTACCTAACATAGTTGACATTCATTCATTCATTTTCTACCGCTTTTTCCTCACGAGGGTCGCAGGGGTGCTGGAGCCTATCCCAAATGTCTTCGGGCAAGAGGCGGGGTACACCCTGGACTGGTCGCCAGCCCATCACAGGGCACATATAGACAAACAACCACTCACACTCACATTCATACCTATGGACAATTTGGAGTCGCTAATTAACCTAGCATGTTTTTGGAATGTGGGAGGAAACCGGAGTACCCGGGGAAAACCCACGCATGCACGGGGAGAACATGCAAACTCCACACAGAGATGGCAGAGGGTGGAATTGAACCCTGGTCTCCTAGCTGTGAGGTCTGCGCGCTAACCACTCGACCGCCGTGCCGCCCATAGTTGACATAATAATGCAAAATATGCGTGGGTTTTCTCCGGTTTCCTCTTCAGTTTCCTCCCACATTCTAAAAAACATGCTAGGTTAATTAGCGACTCCAAATTGTCCATAGGTATGAATGTGAGTGTGAATGATTGGCTGGCGACCAGTCCAGGGTGTACCCCGCCTCTCGCCCGAAGACAGCTGGGATAGGCTCCAGCACTCCCCCGCGACCCTTGTGAGGATAAGCGGTAGAAAATGAATGAATGAATGAAGCCATCTTAGACATAAATAACACTTTAGCCTTGACAGCGTACTTCCTAGTGGCTGTTGTCTCATCAATGTAGCATTACTGACACCTAGAGGCCAGTATGGAATACTACTCTACTACTACTACTGTTTGTGATTAGGAGATTGTGATTGGCTTTGTTAACAAGCAGAGAACACATGCAGTGAACATTCCCACAGGAGCTGCTGTCGGCCACTCTCTACACCGCTAACCTGCTGCTAGCACTCGGCTGACAGTCAACTCTAGCTAGCTGACACCACACACGTCATTTCCCGGGGGCCCCCGAGTCACATATACTTTATTACACATCATGTCACATCTTTTGAATGCTTTATATTTGTATTTTCTTTCATTTTGTCATTTTTACAGACATTTTTATAGCATAGACATTCAAAAACACCTTTGGAAATCTCATTAGTGTCATAATGTACATGTGTTCAGTCTTCCAAAATGGTAAAGGCTGGGGAATATATCTGGAATATATAGTCATGTAATGCTTGTAAATCGCCACTAGATGTTAGCAATGAGTTAAGCTTATCAGGATGCCAATATGCCAACCAAACCCCAAAAGTCCTGGGACACGGACTGTGGAGGGGGAAATAAGTATTTGATCCCCGACTGATTAGAAAGATATGACATTGATATGATATGACAGAATATTATAAATACATTTGTGTTTGAATAGAATAAGTATCAGATGTTTCTGGTAGTTGGTCACAAGGATCTCGGAGAATTTGCTAAATTTTGTGGTACTTTATGGTAAGTGTGGGTGATACTGCCAATTATGGTATCAATACAGGGTGAGTATCGCCGATACCAGTAAATTTTAATTGAAACTTTTAAGATTGTTGATGATTTGCCTTTAATTTGTTGATCATGATCAAAGAAATATAAGCTAAACAAAAATATTTTCATCAGCAAACTTGTTTGTATGGTATCTAAATACAACAATATAAGACAATGTAGCAATAGTAACAAAATAATACCATTAGCTCCTTGTCTAATAAGGGGAAAAAATACATTTTATAGCCAAATTGTGTGTTACAAATGATTATTTTTGCTCTATATTTACAATTTTTGCTATTTTTTGTGTGTGAGCTCATAACAAACAAGTCACAGGCCAGTACCAGTCCAATATCGAATGCTGATTCACGCTTGTAGATCCGCTACAGTACAGTGCTGTACTCTTTCGCATTTAACCCATAGATGTCAGCACTGAGCTTCCAACCGCCCAAAGACGCTTGCTTTGTCTTTGCAGGTGATGCCTCCATGGCTCTCCTTATACAAAACACTTCCAGAACTTTTGTGTAACAAACAGGAGAACCCATGATGTGAAGGTCATGCAGATTGCACGACAAGTCGGGGGAAAAAAAGATGAATAAGTTCTTGTGATAAAGGGTCATGGGGACCGATTGTTCAATCGGGGGCAGGTCTGTGGTGCACCGTCAGCAGGAGGGCAGAGAGGATGTGGTCATTAGGCTCTAGCCTAAATGCTTTCCTGATGAAAGATGGATAGGGGTTCAGGGAGGGGTGACGGAGTTTGTGTTGTTGGTGCTAGGAGGATTGGGATTGTTTGGAGCCAGTGAGGCTAGAAGAAGAATATTGTGTCACTGAAGATACAGTAAGGGTTGGCGTGTAATTACGTACCTTGGTTTTAAGGTCATTCAAAACTGCAATTGGGTAATTGTCCCAGAAAATAAATGTATAAATAAAAATATACAGAAAATGTAAAGCAGGGGTCTCAAACACGCGGCCCGCAGGACTCTAATTTGAGGCCCCCGCCTCGATATGAAAGTTTAATGTTAGTGCGGCCCGCGCAAGTTTGATATGGATGCTGTATGGTATCATGTACCCAGAAAAAATTATTACGTTTGATTAATGTTCATGTTAAAGGTTAAATAACTGTTAATAGTTATCCTCCCTATCCGTGTGGAAGTGGTAAGTTTTTGCCTATTTAAGTTTAAAGGAAATAACTTGAAGGCTACCGTTTAGGTCGCTAGCTCTCTAGTTTGCGAGTTAGCATGTGTCTCAAGACCCTGCAGTTGCGCAATATGTTGTAAATAAAGAGTATAAATGTGACTATAGTCGTGTTTTGTCATGTCTACAGGGCTCTAATAATGCTTTGTTCATTTTAATCTGAAAAAATAATTTGTCTACCCACCAACTATATGAGGTTTCTTAAGTTTTTATTTGCTGTTTTATTATTATTATTATATTTATTTATTACTGATTGATTGATTTTCTTTATTCTTGATTTGTTTATTTATTTTTCATCTTATTTTGTGCAGAAAAATAAAAATTAAGATATTTGAGAACAGTGGAATGTTTTATCAGAGCTTTTATTGTAGAAAATCAGAACCAAAGCACTGAAAAAGTTAGTATATTTTTCAGTTTTTAATAAATGCGTTTTTGTTTTTTTTTGTTTGTTTTTTGAAAAACCTGATGCGGCCCAGCCTTGCCCAGACCCTTTTGAGACCCCTGATGTAAAGGATATGTTTTCATATGATATGCATTCAAGATGCTAAAACCAATCCAATGTAGGTCAATATCCGATTTGTAACATTAACCGAACCCTCTGGACATGAACTACCATCCATCTATCCATCCATCCCAACTGAGTGAGGGATGGACAGGAAGTGATTTTGGAGAGTGTATTTTCTAGCTTAACGTGGCAACAGTAGCCTGTGTTAGAAATCATTCAAACCTGCACTAAAAGCCTATTGTTTTGGCGATCAAGTCAAACGGCCAGTGTAGTATTGTACATCTCATTCACTGTGTCTTTAAACGCGTCTTCTGAATGCCTTGTATCAGAGGTGTCAAACCCGCCTAGCAGGTGATTTTAATTGATGAGTTGAAGTGTTGATGATTCAAGTCACATGATTTAGTGACCGGCTGAAAAGAAAACCTGCACAATTTCGACCTGACATACTAAACAGTGCAAAATGTATTTTTGGATTTGACTTGACTTGTTTTTTTTCATGACTTGAGGCTTAAGTCACATCTTTACTCGAGATTTGACTCCAGACTAGAGACTTAGTTGAGACGGGCACAACACTTGACTGGCTTTTAGCTGACGTTCTTCGGGTTATGTGGATGTATAGCATGTGCAAGTGTTAGCGGTTAGCATAGCACCTCTGTTTCAAGGTTAAATGAGGCCACAGAACAGAGAGTGGAATTGAACACACAATAACACAAGTTATGCTGCAGATCAGCTATGTAGGAAATATGCAAAGCCAAAGCAACGGACTGAATTTTCATCCCTCTGGATTTTAGTGCATAGGTCACGTTTTGTATTTACCCTTGTTGTCACCTTCTTCAGACTAGACAAGCCCTCTTTAGGAGTCCGTTTACTCTAAATCCTCCCACAGTTTTGGGTTTCCTGCAACGCCTCTTCCTGATAGGGTAAAGCACATAACCTGCTTACGTAAATAACCCTGCAAGAAGGCACAAGGAGCCAAAGGTGAGCTGCCTGTTGCTATATTTCACAAGTGCGACCATTGTTTGGCTTCAAGCTCATGCAAAGTAGTTTCCCTCCAAGCCCAATGTCCCGAGCCAATACATTTATGATAAACAGTTGCAACAGACAATTTTCTGCCAGATTATGAACTGTTGAGCAAAGCAAAGCGAAGCAGGGGGAGAGGCTACTTCATACCATAGCTGCTTTCTTGCTCCCACAAATACCCTCATTGTCAGCAAATGCATGGTTATAGAGAATAGATTTGTGGATAGTTTGACATGAAAGGGGCTTAATGCTCGCAAATCCCAGAAAATTCCCTCAAAACGTGAATTCAACTTAAACGATGTGGCGTCTTTGAAAGTAACACATACAAATTAGAATCCTATTTATCTTTCATTCATTCATTTTCTACCGCTTTTTCTCACAAGGGTCGCGGGGGGTGCTGGAGCCTATCCCAGCTGTCTTTGGGCAAGAGGCGGGATACACCCTGGACTGGTCGCCAGCCAATCACAGGGCAGATATAGACAAACAACCATTCACACTCACATTCATACCTATGGACAATTTGGAGTCGCCAATTAACCTAGCATGTTTTTGGGAGGTCTGCGCGCTAACCACTCGGGCACCGTTATTTATCTTTCTTTTATTAAAATGTAGTAAAAATAAAATATTTCAGACAGTTGGAAATGGTGATTAATGAGGGTGGTTAGCGCGCAGACCTCACAGCTAGGAGACCAGGGTTCAATTCCACCCTCGGCCATCTCTGTGTGGAGTTTGCATGTTCTCCCCGTGCATGCGTGGGTTTTCTCCGGGTACTCCGGTTTCCTCCCACATTCCAAAAACATGCTAGGTTAATTAGCGACTCCAAATTGTCCATAGGTATGAATGTGAGTGTGAATGGTTGTTTGTCTATATGTGCCCTGTGATTGGCTGGCCACCAGTCCAGGGTGTACCCCAGCGCCTCTCGCCCGAAGACAGCTGGGATAGGCTCCAGCACCCCCCTACGACCCTCATGAGGATAAGCAGTAGAAAATGAATGAATGAATAAATATTGCCAAAAAATAAATGTACAAAAAACACTGACACAATATATATATAATAATTTTTAAAATTACTTAAAATTCTATTAGTTTACATATTTTTAATTTTTTTGAAAATGTAAAATAATTTTATTACTTATTACAGTTACAATCCACTGCATATTATTGGTTAGCATGTTGCATGCTGGCTGATGCCCAGTCCAGGGTGTACCCCGCCTCTCGCCTGAAGACAGCTGGGATAGGCTCCAGCACCCCCTGTGACCCTTGTGAGGATAAGCGGTAGAAAATGAATGAATGAATGAAAAAGTCTAACCATTCAACCATTCTCTAATAATAATATATTAATGGAAGTATTTTTGAAAGAGCATGGGAAAGACCA
The DNA here is from genome assembly GCF_037039965.1 of Doryrhamphus excisus. Classification (NCBI taxonomy): domain Eukaryota; kingdom Metazoa; phylum Chordata; class Actinopteri; order Syngnathiformes; family Syngnathidae; genus Doryrhamphus; species Doryrhamphus excisus. Next base: position 6,608,791 of record NC_136377.1, on the reverse strand, counting down.
AAGAGCTGACCAAAAGACCTCAGACCCCATGCAACATTCCTTATAAAAGGTGACCAGAAAAAAGCCATTTGAGGATTCTTTTATGGTCATCCCTGGCAGGAGATCATAGGTTTTTTTTTTCTTAATTGATGGCTGTATCACTGGTTGATCGGTATGGGAAGCCTGTTGTCGTCCAGCCAGGTCTGGGAGGCAATGGGATGTGCTGACATAAATACAGACAAGCACATGCAACAAACGCCTCACCCTGTTTTGCTCTCGCCATTATACAGATGTCAAAATAGTTTAAACAGAGGAAAACAAATAACCCCACAGGTTGGGATGTTTACAGTCTCAGTGGCATCAAGCCAGCTTGGCTCCTGCAGCGTAATATTCATAGCTAGCGCTAATTTATGAACGTATCAAAAATGTTGGTTATAAATTCTAAAAGAGACTAATTTGTTATTATCAGGAGTTTATTTTAGATTTTGCACCTCCAGTTTCAACAAAGGTGAACTTCCTGCACTGAAAGCGGTGATTTAATGTCCGGCGTGTCTGCTCACGCTAATCTTGAAACGTGTGGGCACGACGAGCTTGGACCGTGGACGCTCCTCGTGGCTAAATAAAGTTCCACTTGATGGAGACCCTCAGATAACATAAATCAGGATATCCCACCAGCGGTGACAAAGTGCACCATTGTTTTGGTTCAAGTGGGCAGCCATCCTGACTGACTGGTGTGTTCTAGACATGGGACTAGACGGAAGGGTTCTCGCTATTCATTCTTTACCTCATGGTTCATGTCAGAACGAGGTGTTTATGCGGGTTATGCAATTTTTCTGCATGGGTTAACACAGGGGTATGCAACCCGCGTCTCCGGAGCCCACTAAAAATTAGTCAATTCAAATATTCTTCACATATGCTATGTATAATTTTAATTCTGCACAAATTTAAAGGGGAAGGCATGGCAAACTTCTTTTTTTTAACAAGTAAAATAAAAAAAAAAACGAAAACTTATGTTACAAATCGTTCGGGTTCCGACACTTGAAGAGGACAACTTGAGTGGTTTTTAATTTCCAGGAGTAGGAGGAGGACAGCAATGAATGATTTTTCTGGTAGGCTACTGTTTAACTCGTCGCATTAAACACACTGTATCAGGCATTTATTTAATGAAAACTTTAATAATTCATTGGGTGCCTCAATAATTTGTCAATTATGTTATTTTTGGCCCCATAACTGTCGCCTAGATTCTTAAACTGCAGCTGGTGTGTTTTTGAAACAAAACAGAATGCTAATGGCGTCATTAGGTCTATTTTAGGGGGGCTTCAGTCCCCCTTAAAAATGTTCTTAAAACCCCCTAAATAATTTGATATTTTTTATTGATTTTTTTTTTTACAAAAAAAATTAAAATAAAACAAATTTTATATAATAGGGCAAAAGCAGGCTAATAAGCAAGCCAATACTAGTACTACTACTAGTAGTAGTTGTAGTAGTATTAATCAGAAGAAGAATAATGATGATAGTAACAATAATAGGCTAATTAATAATATAATAATGATTATTATATAATTCATCACTGTCCAGGTTAGCGTGCAAGCCTCGTAGCTAGGCGACCCGAGTTCGATTCCATCCTCGGCCATCTCTGTGTGGAGTTTGCATGTTCTCCCCGTGCATGCGTGGGTTTTCTCCGGGTACTCCGGTTTCCTCCCACATTTCAAAATCATGCTAGGTTAATTGGCGACTCCAAATTGTCCATAGGTATGAATGTGAGTGTGAATGGTTGTTTGGTTGGTTACTGTTTTGTGGTTGACTATGGCCACAAAATATATTAATATTAATAGTCCAAAAATTATGATACCATATCATGATATAGTAAAGGAAATATTGCACTATCAGCGTTCACTTTGTGAAGTTGTGGAATTGCCAATTTTGTGACACGTGTTTTCTTGCAGGCCATTCATACTGTCTGTCAAACATTTGCAGCATTTCTTGAAATGAATTGTTTATTTTTAGACTATTAGCCACTGGTTAATTGGTGACTCCAAATTGTCCATAGGTATGAATGTGAGTGTGAATGGTTGTTTGTCTATATGTGCCCTGTGATTGGGTTGGCGACCAGTCCAGAGTGTACCCCGCCTCTCGATTGAAGATAGCTGGGATAGGCTCCAGCTATGTGACGCCCCTGTTGACGGCGATGTTTACGAAAGGTAACATCGGTTATTTGACTTCTAAACTTCCTCTACTTTGCCGATATGATCTGCGTTACGTTTTGCGATCAGGCAGAATCGAGAACCCAACAGATGAACCAAATCCCATTCGAAAGAATGAGACGTGAACAACCTCTCGTGAAGTACTTGAACGATGACAGTGAGGAACGATGAAAGTGCACGACAGCGTGAACAAAGACAAGGCACTGCTTGCTTCCCAAAACAAACAGCAACTCCTGCCAGATGGATTTTCCATTGCAGAGCCGTGTTAATGAGAGGAAGTCGGGGAGTACTTCCCAGGGATTGCATTGTGATACTGTGGACTCTTCCTCCTTCAAAAGGTTGATCGAGAGAAACCTCCAAGAGTTTGGGCCTCATTCCTACCTGCCTTTCTCAGTCCGAGATGGTATTCCCCACACGGGATGCCTGAAAAACAGCCGTCCAGCCGATGCCATTATCTTGATATATGAAAGGATGTCTGATAATGATTTTCAAGAAACATGTGACTGAGAAGTCACATTGCCAAAGCTAACATTCCAACTGAATGTTTGTCCCGTTCCGTACTATGGATCCACAGAACTTGTTCAAATAAAAACAAGTGTTTAGCAGTACGAACTAAACTATAAAAGAAATATTCAATGATTTTTTTTTCATTGGATTTCCTTTAGATTGGCTGACTCATGTAAACATCATTTTGAATCTACATCAGTTTACTGACGTTATTTACATTTAAATGCATTTTGTTAGCTACGGAAAGTTCATTTCCTGTTGCCCTGCCACCCTTCTTCCTGTCTTGATATTGATTTTGACATAACTAGAAACACAGCAGCAGCAATAATGATGTTAATGCAGTCATCCCTTGCTCTCATTGCTGGTCGAATATCGCTAATATTCACATTTTTCCTCCCATTTCATGTGGAAGTGGTAAATTACTGGGTTCTTACTTTCTCCATCTTCCCCATTTGAAAAGCTTTTCTTTAGTTTAGAATGAATGAATTGGAGCCTGGCGGCACGGCCGTCTAGTGGTTAGCGCGCAGACCTCACAGCTAGGAGACGAGGGTTCAATTCCACACTCGGACCATCTCTGTGTGGAGTTTGCATGTTCTCCCCGTGCATGCATGGGTTTTCTCCGGGTACTCCGGTTTCCTCCCACATTCCAAAAACATGCTAGGTTAATTAGCGACTCCAAATTGTCCATAGGTATGAATGAGTGTGAATGGTTGTTTGTCTATATGTGCCCTGTGATTGGCTGGCGACCAGTCCAGGGTGTACATCGCCTCTCACCCGAAGACAGCTGGGATAGGCTCCAGCACCCCCGCGACCCTCGTGAGGAAAAAGCGGTAGAAAATGAATGAATGAATTGGAGCCTAACTAGTTAGCGCCATTATTAACGAGATATATTATTAGATATTACACTTCTCGTTTATAATAGAACTGCAAAATGTTGGTGTTTTGTTTTGACCCCATACCCAGGGCAATACAGTTAATTAATGTGGTCTAAACAATAATAATAATAATAGAAGTGTAAAGGTGACTATAGGGGTGTTATTTAATGTCTGGAGGGCTCCAATTAAGTCATAAACAGGTTTTCTATGCTGTATGAAAATATTCATTCATTCATTATTTTCACGCTTTTCCTCACGAGGGTCGGGGGTGCTGGAGCTTATCCCAGCTGGACTGGTGGCCAGCCAATCACAGGGCACATATAGACAAACAACCATTCACACTCACATTCATACCTATGGACAATTTGGAGTCGCTAATTAACCTAGCATGTTTTTGGAATGTGGGAGGAAACTGGAGGAGAACATGCAAACTCCACACAGGGTGGAATTGAACCCTGGTCTCCTAGCTGTGAGGTCTGCGCGCTAACCACTCGACCGCAGAGCCACCGTTATTGATCTTTCTTTTATTAAAATGTAGTAAAAATAACATATTTCAGACAGTTGGAAATGGTGATTAATAAGGGTTAATTAATTTGAAAAACATGATTAAAAAGTCTAACCAACTTTGGGGCTGCACAGCGGTCGTGTGGTTAGCGCGCAGACCTTACAGCTAGGAGACCAGGGTTCAATTCCACCCTCGGCCATCTCTGTGTGGGTTTTCTCTGGGTACTCCGGTTTCCTGTCCGGTTAATTGGCGACTCCAAATTGTCCATAGGTATGAATGTGAGTGTGAATGGTTGTTTGTCTATATGTGCCCTGTGATTGGCTGGCGACCAGTCCAGGGTGTACCCCGCCTCTCGCCCGAAGACAGCTGGGATAGGCTCCAGCAATCCCCCGCGACCCTTGTGAGGATAAATGGTAGAAAATGAATGAATGAGTAAATATTGCCAAAAAATAAATGTACAAAAAACACTGACATAATATATATATAATATTTTTTTAAATTACTTAAAATATTAATTTAGATGTATTTTGATTTCTATTAGTTTACATATTTTTATTAAATTTTTTTGAAAATGTAAAATAATTTTATTACTTATTACAGTTACAATCCACTGCATATTAGTGGTTAGCATGTTGCATGCTGGCTGGTGGCCAGTCCAGGGTGTACCCCGCCTCTCGCCTGAAGACAGCTGGGATAGGCTCCAGCACCCCTGTGACCCTTGTGAGGATAAGCGGTAGAAAATGAATGAATGAATGAAAAAGTCTAATATTCAATTGTTATTCAATATTCAAACTCAGCCAAAGTACACTTGTCAGAGTCTGGTCTGGAACGAGTTAACGGTGATAAATGAGGGCCGACTGTACGACAGCACGTGCGAGACACGAGATGAGAGTGCAGAAAACCTGGCTGTGTTGTGAGGCCCATGTGACAAAACTCTCCCACTTGCTGCACCTTCACTCAGAACAGCCAAAAGGAAATTCCCCCCGGTGCAAAACGTAAACTTGGCTCCAATAAAAGCATCCGTTGGCACCTCAGTGGACAACAGGAAGTCTTTGTTTATTGAAAAACATCCCGTTGTTGGCCTCGGGGATGCATGACCCTTCTTGTTATAAAGAGGCAGAGCGTCATGTCGTAGTCATGGTGGAGCCCACATTTCAAGATCTCGGAATACGGAACAAAGCTGGCGTATCCTTAACATAAACAAGTAAGAAACAAGTGTGCGGGTGTTTATGTTGTGGCAGCGTTGAGTTTGCGTCAGAACCTGGTCTGTTTGGCATGTATTGTCTAAAATAGCCGTAGACGGACACACCCATGTTCAGGGGCCACAACACCTCAAGCGAGAAGCAGACTGTTCAATAACAAGGTGTTTAATTTCAGTTTGTTTTTTTTTTTTGCCAATTAGGAAGGGGGGGATTTTAACTTGAGGTTTTGAATTAACAATCATTCTCCGGGACCATCAGCGGAAAAACCACAAGCAGGGGCGGACTTACCTTGAGACAAAAAAATTTTCAAGGGCGCTGAGATTTCCATAGGCCCCCAAACTGATTAAACTGATCAAAACGTTCATATTTAAAATAGTTTTAAAATAAATAATAATAATAATAATACAGTACATTTTATTTGTATGGCGCTTTTGAGAGTACTCAAAGACGCTTTACAGTAGAGAAAAAGAAATAAAAATAGAGTTGAGTAAATTAAAATTAAAATTAAAATTAAAATTAAAATTAAAATTAAAATTAAAATTAAAATTAAAATTAAAATTAAAATTAAAATTAAAATTAAAATTAAAATTAAAATTAAAATTAAAATTAAAATTAAAATTAACCCTTGTAAGGATAAGCGGTAGAAAATGAATTAAAATTAAAATTAAAATTAAAATTAAAATTAAAATTAAAATTAAAATTAAAATTAAAATTAAAATTAAAATTAAAATTAAAATTAAAATTAAAATTAAAATTAAAATTAAAATTAAAATTAAAATTAAAATTAACCCTTGTAAGGATAAGCGATAGAAAATTAAAATTAAAATTAAAATTAAAATTAAAATTAACCCTTGTAAGGATAAGCGATAGAAAATTAAAATTAAAATTAAAATTAAAATTAAAATTAAAATTAAAATTAAAATTAAAATTAAAATTAAAATTAAAATTAAAATTAAAATTAAAATTAAAATTAAAATTAAAATTAAAATTAAAATTAAAATATCCAGGCATTCACTCAGAGTTAAAACAAGGCTAATAGCGGGGTGGGGCGGGGCGCAGCAGTCGGTAGGTTTTTAGTTGTTTTTTGAAGGTGGGAAGGTCGGGGCAAGCACTGAGTGAATGAGGCAGAGGGGTGGGGGCAGCAATGGAGAAGGCTCTGTCTCCCCAGGTTCGGAGCTTGGTGTTACAGGGGAGTACCGGGAGGTTAGAGTCTGAGGAGCGAAGTGGACGCGGGGGATTGTGTGGATGGAGCAGGTCTGTGAGGTATGGGGGGGTCAGATTGTGGAGAGCTTTGTAGGTGAAATGACTTAAAACTTATTATTAAAAATGGCCCGATTTATGACTTTGACGTTCTCCTCCGATTTTGGATCAACATTTGCATTAAAAGTGCCTTAGATTATTAGACCACCCTTCTTTCTTTCATGTTAATGCCTGGTACAACTCCAAGTACATTTGGCTTGATATAATGATGATAACAAAAGTAAAAAAATGAAAGTATTATGAGCCGTTTTTGTTGAAATTATTAAATTTGCCCAATCAAAGGAACCTTTAGTTGCAGGCATTAAAATGAACAAGAATTAATCCCAATTTATAGTGAATTACGTGTTTCTGTGAATGCTGAATAACAAAGAAACTGGTTCAGTCTACCCAGTCAATGGGTCTTTATTAAGTTTCCAGCAATGGATCCATATCATTCACAGTGAGAGTTCAACACATCACTATATATTATATAAGTAGAAACCAAAAATGAGTATAATATACAGTATATGGCTGGGTATACAAAAAAGGCTGAAAATTCCAACATTATCTTTGCGTCTTCCTTGTTGTTAAGCTCAGACTAAAACTACAATATGTGAAGTGTACAGAACGAGCAGTACCTCAAGTCAAGTTTCTTTACATGTCAAGGTGCACGTACATCTCATTTCAACACAGTATGACCGCAACTGCTCTTCTTACTTTCACACTAAACGACTATTCTTCCCTGTTGTGTTTGTTTATGTCTTCCATGTTCTGACTCTCAGCGGATCCAGGTCTTGTGTTTCGGGTACTTTTCTTGTGTCTTTTCCTGGGCCGGTGCTCGGAAAACCAGTTGGTGACAGCCATGGCGAGGCGCAGGAATCCGATGCTAATGCAGTGCACCTCTGAGGTAATGGGAATATCAGAAAAGACGGCGCGATCCCGACCGATTAAGGCGGAGTTGCATTGGAAGTCTCTGACAATGTTGAGGATCTCCTGACGCTCCGCCTGACGCATCATGCCTCGTATGTTCAGCAGCGTGGACACGTGTTTCTGCCTGTTGAGGGAGGAAAGACATGACTGTGAATGGGACGCCGGGGCTCGGTTGGGTGTCGGAGTGGCAACGACTTTGAATCACAGCCAGGTGAGTCATCTCATTTGTGGGAAGTTGTTGGTAAATCTTTGGAAGCACATACGGTATTGTAACAAAGGTTCGGAAATCATTTCCTTGACGGATGCCCTACTTGTATTCACGAGGGATGATAACATTCATTCGGAAAACATGAACTCGCAATTCCTTAGATGCACAGATGCACAACGAGAGTAATTACACTTTTTTGTTTTTGTTTTGGGAGCGTGGCCTCATTAAAAGGAACTTAAGGTTGTTTTGTTGTCGTTTGAACTTGTCACCTTGTCGAAGGTATGTACGGGCAACCCCCCCCCCCCCCCCCCCCCTCCCGACATCCTTAATGGCCGTGGTCACTTTTCAGTCAACTACACCACTCATAGGCATGTTTGGAGGGGAAGCCGGCTGGGAATTTGCTTCCATAGATTAAACAGACGACTGCTTTCCAGTCTTTTGTTAGGCTACTAAAACTCAAGCATTCCGATGTCTCACGCGTGACATATTCAGCTTGATCGTTTTTTTTATTTCCTCTGCACTGTGTGTGTATGCTACCAGCCCCGCCTCCACCCAAAGAGACCAACAAAATGTATGGCATATGTACATATTCCTACAAAAAAAAGCAATCTTCACTCGTTAAATGTATTGCAAAAAAGGCCAGTAAGGATAATTCATAATGCCGCCTACAGAGAACATACTAACTCCTTATTTCTAAAATCACAAATACTTAAACTTGCTGATATAGTTAATTTTCAAACAGCTAAAATAATGCATAAGGCTAAAAATAACCAATTACCTAAAAATGTCATCCAATACTTCTCTACAAGAGAGGAGAAATATGATCTCAGGGAAGAACTACATTTGAAACACTTATATGCTAGGACTACGTTAAAAAGCCATAGCATTTCAGTATGTGGAATCAAACTATGGAATGGATTGAGTAAGGACCTCAAACAATGCACAACGATGAGCCAATTCAAGAAACAATACAAGCAGTTGATGTTTGCTAAATACAAGGATGAAGAGTCTTGAACCAGTCATGATGTGCTATATATATATATATCACTATATTGACACTTACTATGGTAACCATTATGTCATTGTATGGTCATATCACCTTGTACGAGGTGCATTATTAAAAAAAAAAAACATAAACTGCATTATGGAAAGCAGGAAGTGAACAAATGTAACAGTTAGTGATTGTAAAAGTACCAGATGGAGGGGTAGGATTTAATAAGCTTTGCTTCTTCCTACTCCTTTTGGACATGTGGAACTGTGAACTGATTATGTGATGCATTCAATTGTAATCTGATGCATGTTCAAATGAAATAAAACCATTACCATTACCAAAAAAAAAAGGTCACCCCGAAACCGAAAGGAGATTTTTCAGTTACTAAAATACTAAGTGGGTCCACCTTATCGTGAACAAAAAAGAGCGCATCCTCCTCTGCCACGCCTCTTGAATCCAAGCGTGGCACCAGTCTGTCTCCTGCAGGGTAGCAGGAATTGGAAGTACTCGGCAGCCGCTTCCTGTCTGCTCTTTGGAGAGTTATGCGTCACAAGCGGTCGTAAGGTTGCCAGCTGTCATCTCAGTCTTAATCTGTGCACAAACAGCTTCAGCGCCTTGGACGTACACCCCCCCACCCCCCGACCCCCCCACACAGAGGCCTTTTGAGACTCATCCACTCTCAAAACAGCGCTGTGCTTCTCTCCAAAAATAGCAATGTTAATGTAGATATGCATCCATGTTCCTTTCCTTGTTTTGATCCATTGTGACAAAAAAAACACATCCATACTCATACATTTCCCGATATGGCCGTGTGCCAAAAACAACAGTGCAAATGTGTGGCAGCAAGCATGAATAATATGGCACCCGTTGGGGGGTTACAGCGTACAGAATTGATGTTTTCCTGTCAGAAATACCTTAACACATAAATTTAATTCCCTTACCGAATATCTGGAAACTCCTTCACTAGGACAGCGACCTCCATCTGGATGGAGGGCGTGTCTTCAAGGAGAATGATGTCAGCCATGTGGCAGATGAGACCGTCCAACCAGGATGCGCTTGATTCCTGAAACAGCATAAAGCTGTTAACATGTCCAGTTCAAGGTATGAATCTGTCTGCACACGACACACACACACCCCCCCGAGATACGATGCCGTTCTATAGTAATCAGTAGCAGAACATAGGTCGCTTTCAGCAAAATATCAGTTCCTAAAGAGGACCTATTATGCTTTTTCACTTTTCTGACCTATAAATGTTGTTCAAATGTTGTATTATCATGTTAAACTATGCTATACTAGCTTGAGCGTGAATTCTGAAAGAAGTTTGGGATGGCTCTGAAAGCTTGGTTTTAGAGTTTTTTTTTCTAACACCAGCTCCCTGTGACATCACAGTGAACCGGAATTCCTTATATGGGCGTTCCAGAACACAAGCTGTAAACCTGCTCTACCCCGCTCTGCGGAATTAGAACAGACCCTTGAATCCAAACAAATAGGAATAGGTGCAGATTCTGGAAGATCTAGAAAGCTTTCTGTGCAGGTTATTGTGTGTAGCTGTTCTATAGGAGTCCACAACTCAATACAAAGGGCAGAAAAATTTGCAAAATTTGTAACATTTCAGCATTAACTTCGACCAAATTTAGCTGTATATATTTAGCCATAATGTCTAAACCAGGGGTCGGCAACCTTTACTATGAAAAGAGCCATTTTACCCAATGCCCACTGAAGAAAAATAGCCTGGAGCCGCAAAACATATAGTATGTTTAAAACAACATTGGAGGGAATTTGGGGGTATCAAAGTAGTTCAGATAAGAAAAGACGAGTTGGAGTACTCTTGCTAGTATTGGAGATAAACTTACATAAATGTATGTGTAAACTACTGTAAACGTAAAAACAAGTTCCCATGCCGCTGTTTTTAAATTATCTCGAATTTATTTTTTAGATTTGTAGGTAAGTATTACTTGTTTTTCTTCATGTACTGAACTGGATAGCAGTCAGAACTCACTCAGGATGCATTCATGGTCTCAGACAAAGTTGGATTTTTTAAAACTCATTACAAAAGACGTGCATTTTCCCCACTCGGGTGTTAAAAATATTCAAGCATCGCAAAGGGAGCCACAATAAAGAGGCTGAAGAGCCACATGCGGCTCTGGAGCCGCAGGTTGCTGACCCCTGGTCTAAACAATGACGCCACAACATAAACAACACAAAAATGGTTGTTTTACATGAAAACAATTTTTCCTCCAAATATAACACCGTGAACTATTTACAATTTTCACATTTGCAACTGAACTGCGTTCATGCACAGGTTAAAATTTCCTTCGAGACACCGTTTCACTTCCTGGTTGCTGCGCCGCATGTATTTCCATGGGAGAAATGCAGGCCAAATTCTTATAAAAGGCAATTCTTATGGCTTAAAACTGCACCAAATATGCTTTCTTTTGATGTGGAGTTGAATCATCAACTGTTTGTGTGTCTTGCGCAAAAAAATTAAAATACGTATAAGTACTTCATTGGGAAGCGAATGAGAGAGGGTCATGGAGCTGAATCTAATGTAATAATTCAGTCACTTTTATTGAAAATGTCATGAAGCATCAAGCTAGCAGGAGGATTTGGATAGCTGTGAGAGAGCTGTGTGTTAAAAATTAACATTTTTATGGCATATCTATTACTTATTTACACCTTTCACTGGAGTGTAACTTCTATGAAAAATGGTGATCTGCTGTCCATGAGCATGAATTTCCGGCATGATTGTAATGCTAATTGACTTTAGTACAGACTGCTAGCATGAAAAAACAAACACCACTGTTTTTCTGGCCATTGTATTTCCTCCAAAAGTCTGTGAAAATGGTGATTTGCTGTCTATGAGCATGAATTTTCAGCATGATTCTAATGCTAATTGACTTTAGCACAGAATGCTAGCATGAAAAAACAAACACCCTTGTTTTTCTGGCCATTGTTTTTGCTCCAAAAGTCTGTGAAAAATGGTGATTTGCTGTCCATGAACATGAATTTTCAGCATGATTCTAATGCTAATTGACTTTAGCACAGAATGCTAGCATGAAAAAACAAACACCACTGTTTTTCTGGCCATTGTTTTTCCTCCAAAAGTCTGTGAAAAATGTTGATTTGCTGTCCATGAACATGAATTTTCAGCATGATTCTAATGCTAATTGACTTTAGCACAGAATGCTAGCATGAAAAACCAAACACCACCTTTTTTCTGGCCATTGTTTTTCCTACAAAAGTCTGTGAAAAATGGTGATTTGCTGTCCATGAACATGAATTTTCAGCATGATTCTAATGCTAATTGACTTTAGCATAGAATGCTAGCATGGAAAAACAAACACTACTGTTTTTCTGGTCATTGTTTTTCCTCCTAAAGTCTGTGAAAGATGGTGATTTGCTGTCCATGTACATGAATTTTCAGCATGATTCTAATGCTAATTTACTTTAGCACAGAATGCTAGCATGAAAAAACAAACACTACTGTTTTTCTGGTCATTGTTTTTCCTCCTAAAGTCTGTGAAAATGGTGATTTGCTGTCCATGTACATGAATTTTCAGCATGATTCTAATGCTAATTGACTTTAGCACAGAATGCTAGCATGAAAAAACAAACACCACTGTTTTTCTGACCATTGTTTTTCCTACAAAAGTCTGTGAAAAATGGTGATTTGCAGTCTATGAACATGAATTTTCAGCATGATTCTAATGCTAATTGACTTTAGCACAGAATGCTAGCATGAAAAAACAAACACCACTGTTTTTCTGGCCATTGTTTTTCCTCCAAAAGTCTGTGGAATTCTTTAGCTTGGCATTTGCTAAAAATAACAATATCTTTTTAAAACAATCACTAAAAAGCTGCCCTGAACCCCGAGTTCCCATTTTCCGCAGTCGCTTCATTCTAGTCCTCAGCGAAAAAGGCCATCAAGGCCATCCTAGACTCACTTCAAAGTTAGCCAGCTGACAGGAACAGGAAGTTTCCTCTGAACACAGCAGCTTCCTGTTGTCAGCCGAGGTGACGGACGCCTGTTTGAACTCGTGCACAGAAAGGGGGCAAATGCCACACTGTCAGGCATAGTTGTTTTACGGCCTCTTCCCCCCCCTCCGCTTAGTGCTAACGTAAGCCAAGATCATCCATCTCCATCTCACTGATGGCAGCCATTTTTCAGAGCTCACTCCTGTATCAACACCGTCTGGCTTATTCCTGACCTGGGAAGTTGGAGGGCTCCATTCACAGTCAGCAGGCTTGGCATTGTACCTAGCAGAGTGTGGAGTGTGTCCCTTGCAAACAGAGCCGCTGGTTGGAGATGACCAACCACGCATTTTCATACTAAGCAAAATAAACAGACTCACCAGGTCCTTAAAGAGTCCTTTTAGCTGTTTGGCTTCATCTTGCAAGCGGAAAGCCATCCTCTTCCTCATCTTGGAGGAGGTACAAATGAGGCGTCCCCGCATGATGGCGCGTACATATTCCACCAGGACCCGTCGGTGCACCTCACCCACCAAGGTCTGCTCATTCAGCAAATCCATGATGACTTTTTATCTCATTGAACCATCAGTGACACTTTCAACATCCAGCCAGACACACACCTGATAGGGCGGAGGATCCATCCTTCGGAACTTTTTGAAGTGTTGCTTGATGCTGGCTTCGATGGCCTCGAACGTCTCCGTGTAGTTCAGCCACTTTCTCTTGATCATTTTGTCAAAAAACGGCTGTAAACAACAAGAATGGAGTATTGGGAGGGGCTTACAGCGAGCACAGGTGGTCCTCGGGTTATGATTGGAGACCCTCATTACTTTTTTACCCATTTGGTTGTCTTCAGGCCTTTCTACTTTCTAACAGCGCATGGAAGCCATGACCCCTCTAGCATTCATCAGCATTCACTCATTTTTATTTATTAACATAAACATGGTAGGTACTGTGGAACTAACACAAATAAATGTAGAGTAGTTACTGGGGAACTAATGAAGAACTAATGACTAAGGCATATCAATTTTGAGTAGTTACTAAGGAACTAAAGCACATACATGTAGAGTGGTTACCAAGGAGCTAATAAGGGACTAATGACTAATACATATCAATTTAGGAACTAAAGCACATACATGTAGAGTAGTTGCTGCAGAGCTATTTGAAGAACTCGTGACTAAGGCGCATCCATTTAGAGTGGTTACTCAGTAACTAAAGCACATCAGTAGACTAGTTACTGATGACCTACTGAGGAACGAATGACTAAGGCGTATCAATTTAGAGTGGTTACTCGTGAACTAGAGCACATCGGTAGTTACTAATGAGCTAATGAAGAACCATCCATTTAGAGTGGTTACTCAGTAACTAAAGCACAAAAGTTAGTTGTGTAGTCGAGTAGTTACTGATGAGCTAATTAAGAACTACTGAGGAACGAATGACTAAGGTGTATCAATTTTGAGTGGTTACTCGCGAACTAAAGCGCATCGGTAGAGTAGTTGCTAATGAGCTAATGAAGCACCATCCCTTTAGAGTGGTTACTCAGTAACTAAAGCACAACAGTCGAGTAGCTACTGATGAGTAGTCACTGATAAGCTAATGAAGAACTACTGGGGAACAAATGACTAAGGCATATCAATTTAGAGTGGTTACTCACAAACTAAAGCACATCGGTAGAGTAGTTACTAATGAGCTAATGAAAAACCATCCATTTAGAGTGGTTACTCAGTAACTAAAGCACAACAGTCGAGTAGCTACTGATGAGTAGTTACTGATAAGCTAATGAAGAACTACTGGGGAACTAAGTCATATCAATTTAGAGTGGTTACTCAGTAATCAGTGGAGTAGTTACCTAATGTTAACTAATGAGTAGTGATTAGTCTCACTTTATTTCTCATCAGGCATTTTTCGGAGAAACATATGAGGAACATTTTTAGACAAAATAAAAGCTAAAGTGATGCTGCAACTGTAGTATGCTATGCTATGCTATGCTATGCTATGCTATGCTATGCTACGCTATGCTGTGTGTGACTGAGCAGTTCTACTGTATTTATAAGGACGCGCTCACCCTGATGTGCTCAAACAGCCTGTCAGCCAGAACCCTGACAGACTGGTTGATGATCCTGTCTAGAGAAGAGTTGGCTCTCTTTGCAGAGTCCTCGCTGGTCTGTGGGTCACACTGCCTGCAGCGCTCCACAAAGGATCTATGGGGCGCACAGGTGGCATTAAAACCCAAGTGGCCGAAAACTTTATTTAAACACTTTGCGATGAACATGGGAAATGTGGTGTTTTTTACCTGAGAGGAGGGCAACAGTTGACCAGAGCTATGGTCCTGGAAACATATCCATCTCCTCGATCACCAAACTCTGCCTGCGTCTCGTGAAACATCTCCACTTTTCTCTGGAAACTGTACACAAGGTGTACAAAGTACATGTATACATTTGATATTATAAGTATAGTATTTCCCAGTCACAGCCTGACTATGTTTTCATGATATTGACATCTATTTCGGTTTCCGTCTCACCTGTAAAGAAAGTCCGCCAAACCGATGAGACTAAAGCGAGCCACTCTTGCCCCGAGGAACTGGTTCACGGATGTAGATTTATCCAGATCTATTTTCAGCCTCTGGAATTGTGACCAACGCAGTTTTTTTAAGACAACTGTATTTGTTTAGTTCTTTTTTACTGCAAAATCACACAGTACCTGTATAACCGAGCGAGCTAGGTGGGACTGGTATTCCTCGATGTGTAGACTATGGGCCCATCGTCTTTCTTCGTCATCTAGAACCTGAATCAGCTCCGTTGTTACCTTCTCCTAAGACACCGTCAACAAAATGAGTTTGTTGATATTTTCTGCAGAACTATGGTAATGGTTTTATTTCATTTGAACATGCATCAGATTACAATTGAATGCATCACATAATCAGTTCACAGTTCCACATGTCCAAAAGGAGTAGGAAGAAGCAAAGTTTATTAAATCCTACCCCTCCATCTGGTACTTTTACAATCAGGAACTGTTACATTTGTTCACTTCCTGCTTTCCATAATACAGTTTAAGAGGTTTTTTTGTTTGTTTGTTTTTTTTAAATAATGCACCTCGTACCTTTTTTAATTAAATTAAATGTAATTATTTTTTTTATTTTTTAAATTAAATTAAATTATCAAAATTATTTAAATTAATTAAATTATTATTTTTTTTATTTATCTTATTTTATTTTTGTCACGTACCAAAGAACGAGGTGATATGACCATGCAATGACAAAATGGTTACCATAGTAAGTGTCAATATAGTGATATATATATATATATATAGCACATCATGACTGGTTCAAGACTCTTCATCCTTGTATTTAGCAAACATCAACTGCTTGTATTGTTTCTTGAATTGGCTCATCGTTGTGCATTGTTTGAGGTCCTTACTCAATCCATTCCATAGTTTGATTCCACATACTGAAATGCTATGGCTTTTTAACGTAGTCCTAGCATATAAGTGTTTCAAATGTAGTTCTTCCCTGAGATCATATTTCTCCTCTCTTGTAGAGAAGTATTGGATGACATTTTTAGGTAATTGGTTATTTTTAGCCTTATGCATTATTTTAGCTGTTTGAAGATTAACGATATCAGCAAGTTTAAATATTTGTGATTTTAGAAATAAGGAGTTAGTATGTTCTCTGTAGGCGGCATTATGAATTATCCTTACTGGCCTTTTTTGCAGTACTTTTAACGAGTGAAGATTGTTTTTTTTTTTGTATGAATATGTACGTACATATGCCATATATTTTGTTGGTCTCTTTGGGTGGAGGCGGGGCCGCTAGCATACACACACACAGTGCAGAGGAAATGTGTGTATGAAAAAAAAAACGATCAAGCTGAATACACCAATAGAAATGTTACTTCTACAAGCTTTAATGTCACGGGTCAGACATCAGAATGCTTGAGTTTTAGTAGCCTAACAAAAGACTGGAAAGCAGTCGTCTGTTTAATCTATGGAAGCAAATTCCCAGCCCGGCTTCCCCTCCAAACATGCCTATGAGTGGTGTAGTTGACTGAAAAGTGACCACGCCCGTTAAGGATGTCAGGAGTTGTTTTTATAGTTATTACCCTATATTTCCACACAATAAGTAAGATATGGTAGAACCAGATAGCAATAAAGAGTGTGGAGTGATTTCTGAATTGAGAACAATTTTTTTCTTTGTTCAATATTGAAATATTTCTGGCTACCTTATGTTGTATATTTGTAATATGAGGTTTCCAGATCATATTTTCATCTATTGTGATAGACTTGTTATTTGCTGACCTTGACAACAGTAAGGCAGTCTTTTTCCAGTCTGTCCACCGTATCTTGAGGCAGAATGGGTTCCAGCGAGGCGTAGTTGATGGGTGTTGCGGTGCCGATGGTGCCCAGAACATCCCTTCTCGAGAAAAATGTATTTTAAGGAAATACAGTTAAATTATGTGAATGTACTGCATAGTACTAGCGTTGAGACGTGTTTATACCGGTTGTAGATGTTGTAGAACCAGTCCAACAGCGAGTAGACGTCAGTAATCTGCAGCGGACCACTGGTCATGGTTTTCAAGCGTTTCGCCACAGCTCTGTGGTAACTTTCCACATACACCTGGAACGCGGAAAACTCCTCCGGGTAAATGGATACGGCGTTCCTCCGTGCCGCATCCAGGTCATCCACCATCCGACATCTGAGTCGCTCCAGATACGAGGACAACTGGCCCGCTCGAGTGTCCACCTGGTGGGGTAGGCTCCAGTCGGCAGCCTCCGCCACAGCTTCCCTCCACTTCATCTTCAGTCGTCGGGGACGGTGGCTTGGTTGGACCTGAGGAGCCAAATCCTGATGTTGTTCCGGTTTGGTTCCCTCTCGGAGAGCCCAGGCAGCGTCAGCGTGCTCCTCCTGTTGAATCACCAGTACCACGAGCCCGAGGTTGGGCCCAGCACTGGGTTGACGCAGAGACTCGCGCACCACATCCCACATCTCCTTCATCAAGGCCTCATAGAGGAGCTCCACATCTTTGGCTTTCCTTCGGCTTGAATCCAAAGTTGCATTGGAGCTCAGGGAGTCATCCAAGGAGGAACACGACAGGGGGACGATGCCAGGAGGGCTGGAGGCGGTGAAAGTAGGAGTCAAAGTGGGACTGGTTTGGTTTGGGAGGAGAGACAACAGCTCACACTCTCGCTCGAGCTCCTGAATGTGTGTGTCGGCCAGGAGAAGGTCCCGGTGGTTGACTAACTGTAGGATCTCCAGGACTGTTGACAGCAAATCACAGACCAAATTGGTTGGAATCATTGGGAAAAAAACATATCGGATATTTATTTAGATATTTATCCTCCAAAAAGTATCTTCTCACTTTCCCTTGTACACTACCTGAGAGGGGCTCTCTGGTTTTCACCACCGGTTCCTCCTCCTCTGCTTCCTCCTCCGTCTCCTGAGATGCCTTGTCGGACATGGATTCCCTTTTCAGCTTGCCCAGACTGACCATCCTGAGGAAGGAGGGCCGCCTGGATGCCTCCGCCTCGCTGTCTGCGCTCAGGTCCCCACAGGGCAGGCTTTCTCTGCGCTCCTCCTTACGACGGCCTGTGATGCTACGTAGCAACAAACATGAACCCAAACGATTTAAGGATAAAAACTATGGATTCCGTGGAAACAGAAGAGGCCGTGCTTGAGTTAAAAATAGTTCCATTCAGGAAGCACAGCGAGTATACATGTGATGGAAATATAGTTCCTCTAATCAGCTAAACAGCATATTACATAACAGTGCAGGATGAAAGCACTTGGTTAACCATAGGAACACATACAGCGGGGCGGGGGTGGACTTTTTGACAAACTCGTGGGGCTGGGTTGAGTTAACAAAATTCCAGAAGGAGGCCAGAAAATATATTTAACACATTAACACACACACACTATTTTATTCTGCATATAATTTACAAATAATTTGCAAATAATTCGCAAATAATAATGCAGAATGCATTGAATTATTTGCGAATTATTGCGAATTATATGTTCTCATGAACTTTTTTACAGGAGCACTTCAAAGGCACCACATCGAATTAAGAAATTGAATTTAACGTTATTATTATTATTCCTTTATTTAATTTTTTTACTGAGTAAGACATCCGACTTGCAAGTCATGTTGCCACCTTGTATGATCAAAGTTGAAATACTTCAAAAGCAACAGTGCATGTAAGCACTTGGTTAACCATAGGAATTATTATTATTTGCAAATAATTTGCGAATAATTTGCAAATAATTTGCAAATAATTTGCAAATAATTTGCAAATAATTCGCAAATAATTTGCAAATAATTCGCAAATAATAATAATAATAATAATGCAGAATGCATTGAATTATTTGCGAATTATTGCGAATTATATGTTCTCATGAACTTTTTTTCAGGAGCACTTCAAAGGCACCAGATCGAATTAAGAAATCAAATTTTACGTTATTATTGTTATTATTATTATATATATATATTTTTTTTACTGAGTAAGACATCCGACTAGCAAGTCATGTTGCCACCTTGTATGATCAAAGTTGAAATACTTCAAAAGCAACCGGCGGGCCAGATTCAAATTCTTGGCGGGCCGCATGTGGCCCCCAGGCCATAGTTTGCTCTACCCCTGACATACAGTCATAAACAAAAATACTAACATGGCAACGGGGCCAATGTTTTTGGTCAAGGCTGATTTTTGGCATGCTAATATTTTTGGTTATGACTGTAGAGGACATTTTAGATGTTTTTCTCGATCATAGTACTTACTGCATTACAGTGATTACATCATATAAATATATATATATTTGTGTGTGTTATATATATATTAATACATATTCATTTATATATATTTCTATATATTAAAATATATTAATACAGTAGAGGCGGGCATATTGTTGGCATTTTTGCAGCAATTTAATTGAAAAAAAATAGCAAGAAGTATGGGATGTCTGATAATTATTGGTACCGATAATTAACGGCCCGATATCAGTAATATATATATATTTATATATATTATAATATATTAATACAATAGAGGCGGGCATATTGTTGGCATTTTTGTAGCAATTTAATTGAAAATAAATAGCAATAAGTATGGGATGTCTGATAATTATCGGTACCGATAATTCTCGGCCCGATATCAGTAATATATATATATATATATTTTCCCGATTATGAAAACTGATGTATGTGTTTTTTCACCACAGGAGATACATACGTATGTCATGTTACACATATCGGTATCGGATGATATCGGTATCGGAAATTGTGAGTTGGACAATATCGGCATATCGGTTATCAGCAAAAAAGCCAATATCAAACAAAGAGTGGAATTGTAATATTTGAATCCCTAATAGAGCTTTGGCTTTAAAATGGGGCTTTAATGGTAAGCTTAACTGCTAGCTTAAGCTAGCTTACCTGGCACACGCCATCTTGGGGAAGCCATACCCTGGGATAGTCACATGGTAACCACTCCAAAAATTTTTGTAACTTTTTTTTGATGCATTAATTGAAGACATTCAATATATTTAAAAAAAAACAAAACAATGATTTTCATATTTGACATTCTATTTCTGACTTTTTCCTTTTAATATTTTGACTTTATACATGTAAAATTACTGTTGTTTTTGTACATTTTTCCCACAATTTCAACTTTATTCTCATAATGATGAATTAATTCTCATAACAATTTGACTTTATTTTTGTAACAGTATAACTTTTTCCACTGCATAATTTTTTTTTGTTTTTTTTTTTCATTTGCTTCGACTTATTCTGACTCGGATACTAAAATGACGTGATATTACGACATTATGCTCATAAAATTACAACTTATCTCATTAGATTCCAACTATTTTTGTGAATATTTTGATTTTACTTTTGTAAAATTACTGCTGATTTTTTTATTTTTTTGCTGTTGTTGTTTCATGTTGCAGCAAATGGCCCCCGGGCTGCACTTTGGACACCCCTTGTGTAGCTTGCAACATAATTGTAATTATGATTCCCACCCCTCCTCACCGTAAGAGAGTCATAATTCCTTCGGAGCTCCTGCGTAGTCCTTTCCTTTTTTCCCTCTCTGTTGGGAGCGTGTTTGAGTCTCCAGGGCTATAGTGGAGAGAGTTGTTCCCCCACACACTCCGTCCGGATTTGCGGAGCCCCTTCCCAAGTTTTCCAAGGGTCTTCAGCGGCGACACGCCACAAATCCTCTCCAGGGTGCCCCTGAGTGGCTTCCCTTTATGATTTCCTGCACCGTGCCTCTCGGCGTTCAGCTCATTTTCCTCCTCTTCTCCATCACGGGAGGCACTGTACTGGAGGTTAGCCCTGACCTCCCCCATGATGAGGCCCACGTCACCCTTGCTCCTCTCATCTTCCTCCAGGTCCACGTCTTCAAAAGGGTTGAGGTTCTTGTTCAGGTCCTTCAGGTTGTTCAGCTCCTTCAGGTCATTCAAGTCCTTGAGGTCCAGGTCAAGCCTGGGTAGGATCAGCTCGCCATTCACTCTGGGGAAGTCATGGCAGCTCTTGGACCGACCTGGGAGCTTCTTCAGGATGGGCATGGTTGCACTTGAGATTTCAACTGGTGAGTAGAAAAAAACGGAGTATTAGTCTAATCTACTTGGTGGATTATTTTCAGTCTTTCTAGTCTTTTTTTTTTATTACAAAATCCCCCATCAACTGTAATTTCAGGCCTCCCGTGAAGACCATTGGAGGTTTCTTGGACGCAGAGCAAGTCAGACAAAAATGCATGAAAACCGAAGCAGTGTTTCAGGTATGAAATAATGTCCATTTAAATTAATTCATTCCAAACACGCCAAAATATGAACATTTTATCGAGAAGTTTCCCATACAGAAAACTGGGGAAAACATTTAACATGACTTTTAGCGTCAATAAAACTCTAGTTAGCATATGGAAGAAGGCGACACAATTCTCAACATTGTCATGTTTTGTTTCGTTAACGTCTTTCGCAACCTTTTTTTTGCCTTACAAAAACCGAAACGATGCCCAAAAACCAGGCCTGATTGTTTCTGGATCCTGGGTTTCATTGTTGTTATAATGAAAAAAAATAATCATTAATTTTTTTGGGGGCTGCACGGTGGTCGAGTGGTTAGCGTGCAGACTCACAGCTCAGAGCCCAGGGTTCAATTCCACCCTCGGCCATCTCTGTGTGGAGTTTGCATGTTCTCCCCGTGCATGCATGGGTACATTCCTCCCACATTCCAAAAACATGCTAGGTTAATTAGCGACTCCAAATTGTCCATAGATATGAATGTGAGTGTGAATGGTTGTTTGTCTATATGTGCCCTGTGATTGGCTGGCCACCAGTCCAGGGTGTACCCCTGCCTCTTGCCTGAAGACAGCTGGGATAGGCTCCAGCACCCCTTGCAACCCTCGTGAGGAAAAAGCGGTAGAAAATGAATTAATTAATGATTAATTTTTTTATTTATCAAAATTTGTCGGCATGCAAATTAAATCCATTTTAACCCGAGTGGTTAGCTTGTTGGACACATAGCGAGGGTTCGAATCTCCGCTTGTGCATTTCTGTGTGGAGTTTGCATGTTCTCTCCGTGCGTCCTTGGGTTTTCTC
The DNA here is from genome assembly GCF_037039965.1 of Doryrhamphus excisus. NCBI lineage: Eukaryota > Metazoa > Chordata > Actinopteri > Syngnathiformes > Syngnathidae > Doryrhamphus > Doryrhamphus excisus. The sequence continues at coordinate 6,586,608 of NC_136377.1, read as the reverse complement.
TGAGTTCCTTCCACATTTAAAAAAAAAAAACAAGCTGCGGCCCAAAAATGGGCCCCAGACCGCACTTTGGATGCTTAAATTGTTTGCCTCTGCTAATTTAATGAGATCTTAAGAGACAGTATCCACTGGAAAGCAAAGCAGGTACAGAACAAATAGAGGAGTTACTGAGCAACTAATGACTTTTAGAGTGGTTACCGAGGAGCTAATAAAGAACTAATGAGTGGAGTGGTTACTGAGGACGTTCATTTAGAGTAGTATCTCCATACCTAAAGAGTTCCTCATTAATTACTGTCATTTTTATGTCCCTTCTCGTGACGTGTTACCAACAACCAATCATCAGAAACACAAATAAATCAGAACGTAGTCGAGGAAAACAGGTCAGGTGTCTTACCTGAAAAGAAAATCCTTGCCGTGTTTTCAGTGCAGTGTCATCCTGGAGTGCGCGGGCTGTACAAAAAAAGTGCGTGTGACTGACGAGAGTGTTTGAAAGCGCTCATGGACTCAGGAGAGCAATGTGGCCGCCTGCGGTTTCCTGACGAGCGCTATTATGGTGGAAGGTGATACGCTTTCCTGAGGAAAGGCCCGTCCTGTCCCTTTTCGACCCCTCCTACACTCGAAAAATCTCCAGTTCCCCCCACCCCACTTGCACCCCAACATTCTAGTTACGCTAATTACATTTGTGTACATTAAACGCATCACCAGCAGAGAGTTATGATTTATTGATCTCTGTTATCTTATCTTTAAGTGTGCGTTTTTTTTCTTCTTTTTTAATAAGAATGAAGGAACGTCCTTGAGTCCAAATTCCATTCACGCACCAACATTGGTGTATTCTTCCTCAGAGGAAGAGTTTAGTCCGACATATCCGAGTGGGAAAAAAAAATGATGATAAACATTGGAGTTGTTGTCATATTGTTTGTGACACAGCTCAAGGTCACTGTTGCCATAGCAGGGCTCTAATGTCACACAAAGGAAAATAAAATGGTTAGACGTGTGTGTGTGTGTGTGTGTGTGTGTGTGTGTGTGTGTGTGTGTGTGCGCAAATATTTATACTGTGCAACTTTCATGAAGAAATCAAGTAATATAACAAAAAACTGTCCACTTCCATTTCCCAATACTGTATTCCAGTTTTCACTGTGGCTCCTCTCTGCCACCTAGTGTACGTTGTTGTTGTTTTTTTTTTGGAAAACCTGATGTGGCCCAGCCTCGCCCAGACCCTAGCTCCAGTGGCCCCCCAGGTAAATTGAATTTGAGACCCCTGCTGTATATGGTATTTGAGGCAAATGGTGCTCAAGCCAGATTCTGTTTTTGGACCCTCCCTACCCACCCCCAGTACAGTTGAATTGCATATTTTGGAGTGGCCTTTTGTTGTGGCCAAGCTTAGGGACACCTGTGTAATAATTATGCTGTCTAATCAGCAGCAGTAGCAGAAATTGACTTTTGCATCAGTGTTTATTGGAAAATACAAGGCGGATAATTATAAGCAGCTGGTGGCAAACCTTCTTGGCTTGGGTTGGTTGGTTGGATCGGTACCATGTTTATTTTCACAAATATGTTTTTTTACAGTACATGTTGATGTTGTAATATTTATATACGGTTGAGTGGTTAGTGCGCAAACCTCACAGCTAGGAGGACCCGGGTTCAATTCCACTCTCTGTGTGGAGTTTGCATGTTCTCCCCGTGTATGCGTGGGTTTTCTCCGGGTACTCCGGTTTCCTCCCACATTCCAAAAACATGAAACTCTAGTTAGCATATAGAAGAAGGTGACAGAATTCTCAACATTGTCGACTTTTTGTTATGTTTTGTTTCGTTAACGTCTTTCGCAACTTTTTTTCTGCCTCACAAAAAATGAAACGATGCCCAAAAACCAGGCCCAATTGTTTCTGGATCCTGGGTTTCATTGTTGTTATAATGAAAAAAACAATGATTCATTTTTTGGGGGGCTGCACGGCGGATGAGTGGTTAGCGCGCAGACTCACAGCTAGGAGCCCAGGGTTCAATTCCACCCTCGGCCATCTCTGTGTGGAGTTTGCATGTTCTCCCCGTGCATGCGTGGGTTTTCTCCGGGTACTCCGGTTTCCTCCCACATTCCAAAAACATGCTAGGTTAATTGGCGACTCTAAATTGGCATGAAAGTGAGTGTGAATGGTTGTTTGTCTATATGTGCCCTGTGATTGGCTGGCCACCAGTCCAGGGTGTACCCCGCCTCTCGCCCAAAGACAGCTGGGATAGGCTCCAGCAACCCCCGCTTATCCTCTCGAGGGTCAGCGGTACAAAATGAATGAATGAATATTATATAATTAATATATATAATATAATAATAATAATATATAATATATAGAATATTAAATAATATATATATAATAATATATTATTGTTTCCTCAGAGAATAGTGTAAGTTCTCAAAAAACACATTACAATACAATTGTAATATGTTGTCTTTATTAGCAATTCAATGCTGTTTTCATATAAATGTAGAAGCTCAACATAAAGTGACATCATGGAATAAGATTGATTATTCGGGTGATCAACCAGGATTAATGAGGGTGTACGACGTACGATGTACATTGGGGGCAACAAGTTACAAGAGCAACAAGTTAACTACGGTGTGTGTGTATGTCCGTGTGGCGGGGGGGCTGAGGAGTGGTGGACGTGGTGCGGGTTGTTGAAGTGGTAAGGTTCATGGCGATGGTGGCTGTGGCTCATAACCGGATGCTCGATGCCTTCACTCTGGAGTTCTTCCTGCTTGTGGACTCCATCCAGCTTTTCCACCAGCTCCCGGATGAAAGTCTGAGGACGAACATCCAAAACCAAATCAAGGGTAGACTGTGTAGTACTCATTTGGATTGTGTGAGACGTTAAATGGACTGTAACTCTTTCCAGAAAAAATAGATGAATGATTGATGCAGCCATAAAAATGTACATTTTTCCACACTAAAACACTAAAATCATCACACAGCAACTTAACACTGAAAAGGTATACCCCAGAAATACACAGACATGTATCAATATGAGTAGAGCACAGATGGATGGTGCCCACCAGAGATAGAGCCTAGAGGGAGGCTGATGTCATTGCAGTCTATAATTGATTATAGAAAAACTTTAAAAGAGCTGTTTTTGTCATTTCACTCATATTGGTACATGTTTGTATATTTGTCGGGTTCTTAGTGAAGCGTTCTTAGTAAGACGGGGCTGTTAGTCACACATTCAAAGTTGAAGAAAAAAGTAAGCTTTTTACTGGAATTTACAGTAATTAAATATGCAATGAGCTATAAGCCAACAAATATATATTGTTTTAAAAAACAACAACAAAGATGTTACCTCTGTGTCATTATTACAGGTTTGAAGAAGCTCCTGTGAAAAAATGGGGACATTTTTCTTTAAGACAGTAACACCATTCATTAACCACAAAACATCAGACATTACATTCAGCGTTTCAGTTGGTTATGTTTATGTTATGTGCATAGAACCTTTAGAAATATAATACAAACAAATAATAATTTTAACAGTAATAAGTTAGAGAAGGTAATTTCTGTAGAAAGAGGGCTGAAGCTGAATTGAAATTGACGAATTACGGGAAAAGCGGCAATTTTGTCATGTGGAAAAATTGCGAACCTGAATGTTTTGATGCTTGTGTGCATTGAGAAAGGGGGGAATTTTAGGGGCCAGAAAATGGTTAGAGAGCGTCAAAAAATAAAATGTTGGTGCAGAACAACATGAACATGAAAGAAAAAAAACTTAAATTTAAAAAAACTATATTAGGAAAGCAGGAAGTGAACAAATGTAACAGTTACTGATTGTAAAACTGATTATGTGATGCATTCAATTGTAATCTGATGCATGTTCAAATGAAATAAAACCATTAACATTACCATTTGGTCCAAGTAGTTTTCATAGAGTACTTCATGAAGTACAGCATAAAGACCAGTATTACACGTTACCTGCATCTTGTTAATGCGTTCTGTATCGTTTGGTAGGTCGATTAGGTCATCAATATTCACCTCTTCTGGCATATCTGCTTCCTGGAGTCAAAATGAAAACATGTAATCAGTTTGTTGACAGAAGCGAAACTGAAACAATCTTTGAGACGTTGGCCAGAGGATTTTTGATTGCAGTTTTTGACATGTATTTTCCTCCATTTGTGCATATTTTTTTTGTACCTCTGTTCTGGAACCTCGGTTTTCGTACCCTGCCTCTCTTCTACAATATTGTGCATCACAAAAAAAAAAAAAAGATCTGTGAAACAGATGCTACCTACATGTAAGCGAATGAGGCGTCCAATCTGATGCTCTTATTTTGAAATTTAAAAAAAAGCACGTCAGTCATTTGTCTATGCAAGGCTGAATGCTAACACTTGTTTGGCCACAGAGGCCTGCTTTCTTTCAACAATTGGCCATTGTAGCTCTTATATCAGCTGAGTGAGGGGGGGTTTGCGTTGGGGGGGGTCTCATCCATACAGTGTGCTATTATCCTCTAACAGAACTGCCTTTTCCAACAACTTTTATAGGTTTTTTTTGCTAACGTTTTTTTGGATGCAGTCCACAAGCCCAATCTGAAGACTTTATATAAACATGAAAGGATTCTATCCTCCTCACACCAGATCCAAATGGCGCCGACCAGGCAGATGCAACACTGTTTATCTCCTACGATGCTCCCTTCCTCTTGCTTATTTTCCTCATCATTTAAGCCTCTCCCAGCTCTACGCTGCCCATGTAAGGAAATACGTCCCGGGACAAGATACGGATCTGAAGGAACTAGACTGCTGTTAGAGAGCACATCTAGACAGGATGCTTGGCCTTGTAAGGAGATGCAGAGCGGAGCTGTTGAAAAGTTATTAACCGGATAATGGATCAATTCCTTTTGCAGTACGTAGCTCATAGTAGAGTCAAGACAATAATATAATAATAATAATAATAATATATACATCACATTTTCTATACTGCTTGTCCTTATTAAGCTGGACCCTATTCCAGACCACTTTGGTACATCCTGGACTGATCGCCAACCAATCACAGGGCACATAGTATGTATTGCAATATTTACAGTACTTGATTATTTTTTATTATATTTTTATTATATTATTTTATTATATTATTTATTATATTATATCCAAATTGTCCATAGGTATGAATGTGAGTGTGAATGGTTGTTTGTCTATATGTGCCCTGTGATTGGCTGGCGACCAGTCCAGGGTGTACCCCGCCTCTCGCCCGAAGACAGCTGGGATAGGCTCCAGCACCCCCCGCGACCCTCGTGAGGAAAAAGCGGTAGAAAATGAATGAATGAATGAATGAATATTATATTATATATTTTTTTATTTTTTATATTTATTTTAATTTTTTTGTATTGAACAGGTCAATCATTCATTGATAAAAAAAATCTGCCCTGTGTTGTATTTGGATTATTATCAAAATTTTCCATATTATCAAAATCCACTTTATGTCACTTTACACCCATTATGTCATTATATGGTCATATCACCTCGTACTTCGGTATGAGGTACATTATTAAAAAAAAAAAAAACCTTAAACTGTATTATGGAAAGCAGGAAGTGAACAAATGTAACAGATTGTAAAAGTACCAGATGGAGGGGTACGATATAATAAGCTTTGCTTCTTCCTACTCCTTTTGGACATGTGGAACTGTGAACTGATTATGTGATGCATTCAATTGTAATCTGATGCATGTTCAAATGAAATAAAACCATTACCAAATAACATCACAATTAGTTAGCCTGTACGGTGTACTTGTTTGAAACGTAAGTGTTTCAGATTGGAGAAGAAGGAGAATGAAGCCAAAACTTACCACTTCCACACTAAGTGAGAGGAGCTTTTTTTTTCTTCACTTTTTTTTCAGATTAAGAAACTAGCTAGAAACTAGTAATCTGATGCATGTTCAAATGAGGTTAGGTTAGGTTAGTTAGAGGTTAGACTTTACTGTCATTGCACAATAAGCAGTGAAATTGCCAACGAAATGTCATTGCCTGGCTCCCGTGTAATAATAAATAATAAATAATAATGTGGAGAATAAATATGTGATCAACAATGTACAGCGTAAACAGTAAATTACACAAATAATTTAAATAATTTTGGATAAATAATAATAATGAAATAAAACCATTATCATTACTTATAATGACCTGAATGACGCTTGATAGTATATTGATACATTTAATTGAATTATATGACAATTAAAGTATAAAAGTGACTTTTTTAGCAGTTGAATATATTTATCATATGCAGCTAAAGACCCACCTGACCAGCGTAGAGCACGTCCAGGCTGTCATCGATCCACTTCTCCACATCAAGCCGCCTCTGCAGCTCCTTCCGGTTGTATTTCACCGTGACCCGGGCATGTCTCTTGGGAATATGGCTGCCGTGTTCCTGAAATGAACTTTCATCCGATGCATCAACGGCAACACTTTCCTCGAGTGTCGTCCCTGTCCTGTGTGCTGCCATGCCTGATCTGGACTGGACCGACTGGTTTGTCCTCTTTTTTTTTTTTTTTTTACAAGCCCAAGTGGAGACGGCTGGGAGGCGACAGGCACAGAGAGGACGAGGCTGGAGGTCTTTCCATCTCATAATGTGTTTATGGTATGTAAGTCCTCTTATGTATATACGTATATGTATATATGCATATATCCATCATTGTCCTGGCATGTCTTTGTTAACACTAACCAGCTTAGGTAAACTAAAGCTCATTTGTGTCTTTGTGCATTGCAGGACAGGAGTGTCTAATACGGGGGTGGTTCGATACAAGTATCCATAGTATCGATACCATCGGCAGTATCCGATCGCTAACATAAACTTGGAAAAAGGAACGTGCTGGAGCGGGAGTATGATACCAGGGTACAAGAAAACATAACGATGATAAAACGAAATGCATCCAACACACAGGTATCAGTATCGTACCGTAGTTACCTGGTTTCCCATAAATACCAAAACTGCAGTATTAGTACGCACGTCCAGTGTCAAAGTGTGGCTACATCAAAATAGCATCTGTTTATGCTATACATTTAGGCAGTTTTGCTTAAAAATAATATTTATATTTTGAAAATATTGAGGAGTTTGCAGTCAAGCTTTGTAGGAATAAAGGAGGTTTTCTACCAGCTGCTTATAATTATTTGCCAGTAGTTTCCAAAAAACTGTGATGCAAAAGTCAATTTCTGGTAATGTTCATGAAATCAGCAAATAAACAGTGACATATTGCAGTCAAGCTTTGTAGGAATAGAGGAGGTTTTCTACCAGCTGCTTATAATTATTTGCCAGTAGTTTCCCCCAAAAACTGTGATGCAAAAGTCAATTTCTGGTAATGTTCATGAAATCAGCAAATAAACAGTGACATATTGCAGTCAAGCTTTGTAGGAATTGAGGAGGTTTTCTACTAGCTGCTTATAATTATTTACCAGTAGTTTCCAAGAAACTGTGATGCAAAAGTCAATCTCTGGTAATGTTCATGAAATCAGCAAATAAACAGTGACATATTGCAGTCAAGCTTTGTAGGCATTGAGGAGGTTTTCTACCAGCTGCTTATAATTATTTGCCAGTAGTTTCCAAGAAACTGCGATGCAAAAGTCAATTTCTGGTAATGTTCATGAAATCAGCAAATATATTAGCTTAAATTGGATTGGTGTGAACCGACTTTTAAGGTGTCAGGGTGTGAGATTTTGCCATCGTACATCCACACGGGCTACAAATTTGAGCTGCAACAGCTAATTGAGGATTAATCTATTACGCTATTAATCATCAAATTTTTGGTCATCGATTATTCGTTTTTTTTAATTCATTCATTCATTCATTTTCTACCACTTATCCTCACGAGGGTCGTGGAGGGTGCTGGAGCCTATCCCAGCTGTCTCCAGGCGAAAGGCGGGGTACACCCTGGACTGGTCGCCAGCCAATCACAGGGCACATATAGACAAACAACCATTCACACTCACATTCATACCTATGGACAATTTGGAGTTGCTAATTAACCTAGCATGTTTTTGGAATGTGGGAGGAAACCGGAGTACCTGGAGAAAATCCACGCATGCACTGAGAGAACATGCAAAATCCACACAGAGATGGCCGAGGGTGGAATTGAACCCTTGTCTCCTAGCTGTGAGGTCTGCGCGCTAACCACTAGACCGCCGTGCAGCCCTGTTTTTTTAATTAAAATATGCAAAAATCCTCTGATTTCAGCCTCTCAAATGTGCTATGAGCTATTGTCTTAGATTTTTGTCATCGAAAAAAATAATTAACTGATTAATCGGTTATTAATTCAACAGTGGTTGCAGGTCTAATAAGAACAGCGACTCCAAGCTATGAATCGGTTCCCATCTCATCGTTGGTTTTTATTCCTCAACAAAAAAAAAACCCAATATGATCAACTTAAATAACAATGACATAACATATAACATCACGCAAACTTTGGTATGAACGTAAAAAAAAAATGGCACATGACGGGGGCAATGTATATATATATATATCCTCATATCCCTGCCCGTTACAACTTTGGGATGTTTTCTCTTCCACACGTCCCAAAGTCTTCATTCAGCATCGTATAAATATATTTCTGTCACAATCAAAGTGAAGCAATAAACATAGGTTTTCAAATAAATAAATAATATAAAAGATAAAGATGATGGTGCGCACAATAAGGAAAAAATGAGCAAAGGAAGATTGAAATGCAAAAAAAAAAAAAAAGACAGCAAACGATATTAAAAATGATATCAAAGTCATACAGCAATTTTTCCAAAGCGGTTAATTATTGTAAGTATTTGGTTTTGAGTTGCAGGTCCTGTGAAAGGTGGGTCTTAATATCGGCCTCTTTGGGTCTTCAATGTGCCCCCGTATATTTTTCTAATAATCTTTGTAAAAATAATTTGTTGCTATTTGCGGTGTTTTGCTCCTCGTGTTACAGTGCATGAAGAAAGAGGAGCAACAAGTGCTAATATGTGCTTCTCTCGTCCGAGCTCCGCTCCGCTCATCTCAACCCGGCTCCGGGACCCAGACCGGCCTCGTCCCGCCACATGAAGTCCTCTCTGGCCAGGCTGCTCTCTACCGGATTATGCCTGTACCCTGACCTTCCTTCCGGGCAGAGCGGGAAGCTGAGTCGGGCCGTGCTGTTGCTGATCTTGAACAGGCCGTTCGGACCGAGGAAGGAATCTCTCTCGCTTCCGCCCAGGTTATTCGCCGTCTCCAGGTCATTGTAAACCGCAATGTCGCTCAGCTGCTTCCTTCCTTGCAGCCTCCTACGCCTCCTCAGGAAGATGATACCTGCCGCGAGAGCCACGACCAGCATGGCTAGAACGCAGGAGATGCTAAGCGTAGCGGAGGAGGGCTGCGCGGTTTGGCGCAGAGCCGGTTTGAAACTGGGCTGGAGAGTGAACTCGCAACTTGGGCCCATGAACCCTTTCGGGCACTGGCAAACGGGCCCGGTGAAGTGAGTGAAGCAAGTGCCGCCATTCTGGCATGGACGGGCGCCGCACGCGTCCGAGCGCACGCTGCAGTTTTTGCCCGTGTACCCCAAAGTGCAGGAGCAAGTGTAGTCATTCACAGCATCCTGGCACGTGCCGGCATTCTGGCAAGGGTTTGAGGCACAGTCGTCGATGTTGACTTGGCAGTTGGCGCCGGTGAAGCCGGCCTGACAGCGGCAGAGAACGCTCTGGCCGAGGTCCAGACACTCGCCGCCTGAGAGGGAAAAAACACTTGGTTCAGCATCTACTGTTGTAGATCAGGGATGCCATCTATAGCTGTAACATAGTACATAGTAGTGCTGCTTTCCATACACATGCAGATAGGACACTTGAATAGAAAGTAGTTTAATAGCGCCCTCTGGAGGAGACAAGGGGTGCTGCAGCTATGAATCCAGCTGATAAGTATTTCGCGACACTATTATTTATTTTTATTATTTGTTGTTTTTCACTCTTCACTGGGGGTCTTGGTAAGTACAGTTATTCCTCAAAATTAATAATTGCATAAATTATTTGTGTTTCGTGGTTGACTATGACCTACTATTAGGAAAAAGGCATCAGTAATGTTCCATCAATGAGACATTAGCTTAAATGTGATCACATTAACGCCGTCCGACATGATAGAGTGAAAAATTTAAAAAAAAAAAGTTCTCCCATTCTATCATATTTCTTGACGTTTATAACGTCTTCGATTTATAAGGTTTAAAAAAAAAACTCCCCTGAGGGGGCGTGGATTTAAGATGTGCAGGTGCTGCGCGCGATAAAGTGACGTCACACGCCAACCTAGGATCCTGGGAGCCGGAGTTTATGCCTCAAACTTTTAAAGAACTAATAGTTTAACTAACGTTTCGATGTTTCTTTTTTTTTACTGGATTACCGTACTGGGACGCGGGGATCGACGCCAGGTGGATGGGTCAAGTGGATGCGTATAATCGTGAGTGGAACTGCGGCTTTCATTTAATCTCTGTGAACTATATATATATCGCATATGCCTTATTTGTGTAATTCTGGGGACTTTGAGATGGTCATATGTGTTTGAGTTTTTATGGTTGATTCGTTTTGTTGATGGGGGGGGGGAGTTGGAATGATGCTAGTTTAGCGGCAGGCGTTTTGTTGTTCCAAAGCTGCTGTTTTTGTGTGTGGGCGATAGGGGGCAGTCATGTTCCGTTTACTGGTTAGAGCACGTGTTTGGAGTCGAGGGCGTAGATTAAGAAAAGCAGGAAGTGTTGTCGAATGTGTTCGCATGTGGCTAGGTCAGTTGATATATGTCTTCTCCTTCGAAATAAACGTCCAACATCCCGATGTCGAATTATTCAGTCACCACTACACAACTTTAAATTCGTGCGGATTAAATAGCGTTCGACTTCGACGAAGAAAGTGCCATTGTTACTTATTGGCTTCTTTGTCATTCTTCTCCACTCAATTTGGCTAACTAGTAGCTTTGCTATATACCCAGGGAAACAACAGCTTCTTCCCTCCAAAGCTGTAGTTTTACACATCTGCCACAAGGGGTCGCTAACCTACCGTTTAAACAGGGCCGGTTGCTGCAGCGGTCCAGCTTCTTCTCACAGTTGGAGCCTGTGTAGCTGGACGGGCAGCCGCAGGTGTAACCTCCCGTCATGGTCTCCACACACGTCCCCCCGTTGAAGCAGGGACCGTCCGCACACGTCATTGCGATGATCTCGCAGTTTTTACCGTAGAATCCTTGAGGGCAGGTACACGAGTAGTCATTTTCCAGGTCCTGTGAACAAGCAAAAACATGTTAAGATGTGGAATTGGGGAGGGGTTCCATATATTGATGGTACTTATACTATTTGTAGTATCATGTGTAGGGATGACATGTTTTCATGTCGACTTTCATTGTTGACAAACTCACATTGCAGCTGCCTCCGTTCTTGCAGGGGTTGCTGTCGCACTCGTTGGTTTCCAGCTCACAGTTAGTCCCCCCAAAACCAGGCCTGCAAGCGCACGTGTAACTCCCCTGGCCGGTGTTGGTGCAGGTCGCGCCGTTGGCGCACGGCTTGTGGTTGGTGCAGTAGTTCAAGTCCTGGTCACAGAACAGGCCCCCCCAGCCCTCCTGACAGTTGCACTGCCACGGCTGGCTGCAGGTCCCGTGGAGGCAACCCGGGTAGCGGACGCACTCGTTGCAGGAGGGGCCCTGCCAGCCCATGCGACATGTGCAGCCCCCAGGGGCCTCGCAGTAGCCGTGCCTTTCGCTGCAGTCCGCTGAGCAGATGGCTGAATTGGGGAAAGGAGGGGGAGGGGGGGGTGTGATTACAATGGTTACGTCTTCACATGCATCTTATACACACATACACCCCTGTCTGACCCCGGCCTCCTCCCAGCAGACTTCACTGTTGGTTAAGTATTAAGCCAAGCAGCTGGTAGGCACACTGCTGGGGGGGGGCTTTATTATCTCGTTACTGCACCTTGAAAAATGTCTGCATCAGTCCAGGGCAAGAGAACAAAAGGCACGCACCACAAATGAAAAACAAGTAGTACTATTAGAGTATTATGTGTATTATACACCTGGACTGATACTGATATTATTCATGGAGGGACATATAGAAGAAGCAAAGGGTATCCAAAATGTAAACACCTTCCTTTGTATTAGTCAAATAGCGTGAGTGTTGGACATACGTTCAGAGCAGTAGTTTCCTTTCCAGCCCTCCAGGCAGATCCGGTTGCCCTCCTCGTCACAGGTGTAGTGACCCAGCGTATCGTCCCTCGGCCTGCAGTAGTCCGCGCAGCCGTCTCCAAAATAGTATTCGTCACAGAAGACGTGGTAAGAGTAGCGTAGCTCGCTTTGCTCTCCAAAGTGGACGTCCTGTGACCAGTCCTCCCCGATGGCTAGCCGTCTCCTGGTGGCCAGGCGGTTCACCAGGTTGTTTTGGTTATCTGTATGGAGAAGGTACAACTTGAAATGCTGTGCGGTGTTGTGTGGGAGCGACTTTATTACTGCCATGATGTTGCTACCTGTGTATTCGGTCGGGGATTCTGCGTTCCAGGCCTCGATAATCAGCGAAAATGTGCCCTGTAACAAAAACTGATTAGTATGGGTAGGACAGGGGTGGGCGAATATTTTCACTCGTGGGCCGCATTGAGTTAACAAAATTGTCCGGGGGGGCCAGAAGATATATTTAACACACTCACTATTTTATGCTTATAATTTTCCTTTTGTCTAATTTTATCTGTAAAAGTGTTATACTATCAGCTGTATTTTTTTGTCATTTTTTCAGGAGCATTTTAAACATTCATTCATTCATTAATTTTCTACCGCTTTTTCCTCAAACTTGTAATTTAATTTTACTTTTTTATTAATAAGACATCCGACTTGCAAGTCATGTTGCCAGTTTGTATGTTAAAAGTTGAAATACTTAGAAAGCAACTGACAGGCCGGATTCAAACACTTGGTGGGCCGTATGTGGCCCCCGTGCCGTAGTTTGCCCACCCGTGGGGTAGGAGTATCTGTATTTTTTTGTTCTCACAAGGGGACTAACATGAGAGGGTTTTGGGGAGCCAATTTCAAATCGCTCATTTCATCCATTCAATTTTGTAGTATGTAATACATGGGAATAATTTTATTATTTAATTAAAAATGTTTTATATGATTATGTTTATAAATCAAATTAAAGACAAAATCATGTTTTTTTTCTATTGAAAGTTAAAAATACGAGGAAAAATTTAGGCAAAATACGGCAGGGTTGCCAGACGTTCCACTCTACAAGATGACGTCATTACTCCCTATTACGCTGTACGTACCGGCCATTTAAAGTGAAAGGGCACCCTGATGGGGGCGCTGCTGGAGATGGAGGTGTGATCGGCCCTGATGACGTTGGTTTGGCCGGTCCCGAAGGTGCAGGGCGGTTCGGCAGATATCACATCCTCCGGGTGCTTTAGGCATATTCTAAAAAATATGTGGCAGTCCCTGTGTCTCCTGCAGATGCGCTGCGCCGTGTGGAAGGAATTAATTTTCAACTCGAACACTCCGGAGGAAAACACCTGCAATGACAAACGAAATGCGTTAAAAAAAAATTGATTCCCGTATGATTGCACATGAAAATATGAAAACTTACAACTTCCGCCAAGGCCAAAGCCAGGAGGTATCTCAGGTGTACATGCGACATTTCTTTCGCTGTCCAGTTTTAAGTAAATGAGCTCATATACGCCGTGCGTAATAATCCCTGATAAGTATCCCAAAAAAATTAAACAATCCGTCAAATCGTTGATTACGCCTAACTTTCTTATCCTTCCCGTGTCTGCGCGTCTTCTGTCCTACGGTTTCAGTTCTACTTTGTTTGGGTGCTGAGAAAAGACGCTTTTATACCCTCTGGTGACGCGCCAAGAGGTGGAGCCGCTACAAACCTCAGGGGAGCGGAACCTCAAGCAGGACTGAGGAGGGCAAACTTTATGGAACATTTTGGAATACAAATAATAATTAGTTTAATTTCATTTGAACATGCATCAGATTACAATTGAATGCATCACATAATCAGTTCACAGTTCCACATGTCCAAAAGGAGTAGGAAGAAGCAAAGCTTATTAAATCCTACCCCTCCATCTGGTACTTTTACAATCAGTAACTGTTACATTTGTTCACTTCCTGCTTTCCTAATATAGTTTGTTTTTTTTAATCACGTACTGAAGCACAGGTGGTATGACCATACAATGACATAATGGTTACCATAGTAACTGTACAAATATACCTGTTGCTGTTGTTTCATAACAAAAACATCACATTAATAATCATCATTAGCAAATTAGAGGTAAAATCACTTGTTTATCAACATTTATTGGTAATTAGACATTAATTATTTAGCTATAAGTGATGCGATTAATACATATTTTTGTAGTCGGAGCATATACATCATATTTATGATTTATTATAAATCATATAGACATTAAATAACATCACAATTAGTTGGCCTCTACTGTGTACTTGTTCAAATTGTTCGAACTTGTATAGCCAAAACTTACCACTTCCACACTAAGTGAGAGGTGTTGTTTTGTTGTTGTTTTTTTGCCATATCATGTTGGCTTGGCTCTCCTGGTGAAGTAGCCAGTCTCCATGCAGTGTAAAAGGAGATACATATAGTACCAGAATACTACATAGAACTTGTTAACAGACATGTTAATTGTGCAAAACGTAACCGTACAATGTACTTGAATGTTGTGTCACTTGCCAAGCATGTCAATCATGCGCCGATCAAGTGGTAAATTGGTGTAACTTTCTATTGAATGTAAGACAAAGCCACTACAGTACGTACTATATAGGCGAGCTAGCATACAAACATCAGAGGCAAGCAAGGAAGAATAGAAGCCCCCCCCCCCCCCTTCTCTCTCTTTTGCACTCAACATTCTAATTGCTCTGACGCGTGTGGTGGGGGTTGGATCTTTTTGCGAGTCTGGGGGCTATTCAGGCTTCTTGAGCGTGTGTTGTGTGAGGAGGAGGTGGTGGGGGGGGGGGTATCCTGCAGCGTTTGGACTATCATGTTGCCTTTGTCTGCCCCTCATGCGAACAGCTGTATGATAATCAACGGCACATGGCCGCTCGTGTGGGTCGCCAAACCCTGCTATTGTCTTTCCTAAGCCTCCACCCCTCCCCGCCCCCCAACACACACATCAAATCCAATTTTTTAGGGAGTGGGCCGTTGCAGCACCTGTCGCTTGGAGGTGGTGGAGGTTAAACTCACCTCAACTGTTGTTTGAGTGTTCAAAAGCTAAGTAGCTAGTAAAGCCCATTTTAAACACATTTAACAATTCCAATGTGTCAATAGAATTTCAAATATTAGACATAAACTATTCTTACTACATTTGTTTGATTAATTAATAGAAAATAAGTGAAAAAAAAACCTTTTGGAGCAGTTATGATGTGATATGGCTTCCCCAAAATGGCGGCGTGTCAGGTCAGCTAGCTCATTTCCAAGCCCATTTTAAAGACATTTAACAATTCCAATGTGTCAATAGAATGTCAAATATTAGAAATAAACTATTCTTACTACGTTTGTTTGATGAATTAATAGAAAATAGGCAAGAAAAAGAAACCTTTTGGAGCAGTTATCATGTGATATGGCTTCCCCAAAATGGTGGCATGTCAGGTCATCTAGCTCATTTCCAAGCAGTTATTTTTTGCTAGTAAAGTCCATTTTAAACACATTTAACAATTCCAATGTGTCAACAGTATATCAAATATTATAAATAAACTATTCTTACTACGTTTGTTTGATGAATTAATAGAAAATAAGCGGGGAAAAAAAAACTTTTGGAGCGGTTATCATGTGATATGGCTTCCCCAAAATGGCGGCGTGTCAGGTCAGCTAGCTCATTTCCAAATGGTTATTTTTTGCTAGTAAAGCCCATTTTAAAGACATTTAACAATTCCAATGTCAATAGAATGTCATATATTACAAATAAACTATTCTTACTATGTTTGTTTAGTGAATTCATAGAGAATAAGTGAGAAAAACCTTTTGGCGCGGTTATCATGTGATATGGCTTCCCCAAAATGGCGGCGTGTCAGGTCAGCTAGCTCATTTCCAAATGGTTATTTTTTGCTAGTAAAGCCCATTTTAAATACATTTAACAATTACAATGTGTCAATAGAATCTCAAATATTATAAATAAACTATTCTCACTATGTTTGTTTAATGAATTCATAGAAATAAGCGAGAAAAACCTTTTGGAGCAGCTATCATGTGATATGGCTTCCCCAAAATGGCGCGTGTCAGGTCAGCTAGCTCATTTCCAAATGGTTATTTTTTGCTAGTAAAGCTCATTTTAAACACATTTAACAATTCTAATGTATCAATAGTGTCAAATATTAGAAATAAACTATTCTTACTATGTTTGTTCAATTAATTCATAGAAAATAAGTGACAAAACCTTTTGGAGTGATCATGTGGCGGATAAGGCTTCCCCAAAATGGTGGCGTGTCAGGTCAGCTAGCTAATTTCCAAGCGGTTATTTTTTGCCATTTAAAGACATTTAACAATTCCAATGTGTCAGTAGTGTGTCAAATATTAGAAATAAACATCTTCTTGCGATGGTTTTTCAATGAATTCACAGAAAATAAGTGGAAAAAAACCGTTTTGGAGGGCTTATCATGCGACTATGCCAGGATAAGTCTTCCCCAAAATGGCGGCGTGTCATATCAGCTAGCTCATTTCCAAACGGTCATTTTTTTTTTGCGAGTAAAGCCCATTTTAAAGTCATTTATGCTTTAATAGGGTGTCAAATATTACAGTTCAACACTTTTTACTTTCCTCAGTCAGTTCATATAAAACAAGCTAAGCTAGCAAGCTTATCGGGCTTTAACCTTGAAATTGCTATGGGAAGCCTGATGTAACATATTTATCACCATTTTAATAAATGTCACATTTAAATTCCAAGTAAAATTGTACACAAAAAGTTGACTTTTTTTTAAAAATCCAAATAAGGAATACATTTACAATGAACAATGTAACGTATACATTTGACTTTAAATAGCTGTGAATTGTTATGGCTCTTTGATGTAAATAAAGCACACAAATGACATATGGTGGATCATGAATGAAAACACCCTAGTGTCCACACATATCAACACACATGGTAATGCAGTGTGTGTGTGTGTGTGTGTGTGTGTGTGTGAGAGGGGCGGACCTTTTGATATTCTAATAAGAAGAAAAAAGGGCACGTGCCAGAAGTCCGAAGCCCAACTGGCTTCCTTTTAGAACGTGTTTGCTAGTTTTGTTCTCCTACTGCATCTACTGTACTGTAATTATTAAACTTACTGTACTGTAATTATTAAACTGAAGTACCAAACCGTGCCCTAGACGGGCATGACGGCGCACTTGGAGGTTGCTAAACTGCTCACCGTACTACCTGATGCATGGGGGGTATGAGTACGGGGTGGGGTGGGGGGGTCAGCTGAGCAGATGGACAATGCAGCCGCTCTGTTGTCATGTGTATGACTTGCAAGGAGTGTGACATGAGCGTGCCACGGAGCATGGGAACCAGAGAGGAGTCATGTCATACTAACCCCCCGCCTCCCGACCTGCCCACCCCCCCACAACCCCCCACCCTTGACAAAGGCCAGCCAGCATCTGCCTCTTCTCCAGCTCACCAAGAACAGCTTGAATACCTCCCCAAGGACAGGCGGAAGGGAGGAAAAGGAGGAGCTGCAGCACATCTGACCCCCTGCCCCCCCCCCCCCCCCTCCTTCTCCAGGGACAAAGTCAGCCTGTTGTGGTCGCTGGTGCTTACTGTCTGATGGTGGGACAATAGCTGCTGTGGTTTGGTTGTCTCGTGGGCCCTGATATAGTACTGTGTGTGCCTCATATGTATGCATGTCATTTGGTTGATTGGTGGGTCTCATTAGGATGCGAGACGATGGGGGGGGGCACTAAAATGTCTCATTGTGAGGCCAGTCAATGGCTAATACTGTAAATTATAATTTTCCTTATACTGGCCTTTGTTTGTGAATATAGAGTCCTGAACCATTACTTCTCATTTCCTTGTCTCCTTCCTTCAGGCTAGTTTCTTAATCTGAAAAAAAAGTGAAGAAAAAAAAAGCTCCTCTCACTTAGTGTGGAAGTGGTAAGTTTTGGCCTTATTCTCCTTCTTCTCCAATCTGAAACACTTACGTTTCAAACAAGTACACCGTAGAGGCTGAAGGATTTCATATATGTTGGTCTCCTATTTTTTTGTGTCTCATATATGTGTGTCTCCTATTTTTTGTGTCTCATGTATGTTTGTCTCCTATTTCTTGTGTCTCACTCATATAACTATGCACTACATTTAATCAAGGACAACCAAGCAGCCTTGGGCAAATCACAGGACACATAATCGCTCTCAGGCACATACAGTTCCGGAGCTCTCCGACACATCCACAATTTTGACTAACAACAGATAACGAAGGAGCAGGACGTCGGCAGCCATGGCCTGTCGATAACAGCTGGCTCCACCGCTCCAGCTGGCTCCACCGCTCCAGCTGGCTCCACCGCTCCACCCCGCCCGCCCTGCGTTGGCGAGAAGACGTCGGCCGAGGAGAGGAGGGGGGCCACCAGTGATGCGCCAGAGATCTACCGACATTTCTTAGCATAATAAAAGCCGGGCAGGGACAGTTAGCTGTACTCATTTGTTCTGACCTGTAAGTAAAGCCTACGTCTCTGCAGGTGTTAGGGGAAGACTTATGGGCCCGGAGCTCCGTGTAATCTGACTGGTCTGAGAGTAAACCATATAACTGACAAGTTCGTTGTCATCTCTTGCCTCCAACACGACACCCACAGGAATCACTGACCTAAGAACAGGTGGTCAAATTCCAACAAATGGCGCCCAACGTGGTTGGAGGGGGAGTTGTGTTGTGTGGTTGGGTCCTACTTTAGGCTGCAGTTCGATGCTCTGGGCTTCCACTACAGGCGCGCCTCTACAAATAAAAAGGTAAGCAGAAACCTGTTTATTCAAATTCTGCTATTGGTCAATAACAAATTTGGTGGAAACCTGGTAGCATTGTGTCTGTGTGTCTGAGAATATTATTACGCTAGCAGGTGTGTTGACATAGTGTGTGTTTTGTGACATTATTGTGAAGTTTTGAGAAAACCGGTGTGTGTTCCAGTATACTGCGTGGTCCGGGACCACTAAGGGTCGGCGTACCCAACTGGGTGGAGGGCCGTAAATGTAACGCTCCATTCGGGTCCAGTGAAGGGCAGTACACCAAGCGCGGTGAGGGGAACGCTTCACTTGGATGCTTAACAATAGACAGGGTCTATTGCGCTAATTTTACTGGGTGGAGGGCCGTAAATGTAACGCTCCATTCCAGGTCCTGTGAAGGGCAGTACACCAGCAGGCGGTGAGGGGAACGCTTCACATGGATGCTTAAATAGACAGGGTCTATTTGATAACTTTCATTATTGCTCAACATTCTTGCAACTATCAGTTTTGTATTTGTTTTTTGTTTTAATTGTTGTGGGAATAGAATGGAAGGTGGGAAATGTGTGGGGGTCCCCCAAGGGTGTCAGAAAGTGAGTTGTTTGGTCTTGTGGAAGGTCAGGTTATAAGTGGCTTGGTAAGTCAGGATAAGAATAAAAATAGACAGATGGTACGTAAAACATGGGAAGTGTGTGATGGACAGAGTTGGGATAATATTGTGAAGGTTCAGAGTAAGTTAAGACAGGAGGAGGAAAAGATTATGAAATAAATAAGACAGGTGGAGGAGAAAATTGAGCAGGCGTCATTCTGGCAGAAGTCAGAACTTACGAAGACGCTGAAAAAATTAGAAGATTCCAGGCGAAAGATTCATTCGATGGGGATGGCAAGCTTGGCTTTGGCCGCCCCGTACATGACGCGGGAAAATCAGTCAAAGGCGAGAAGGGCCCTAGTGGTCACGCCATCGGCACCCCCGCCCAATTCAAACCCTCCCAGTGGAGTCTATCCTACTCTAAGATTCCAGGGAGAAGTCGACATTAATGGCGAGGAGTTAAATAGACACGTTCCGACCCTACAACAAGCAAGGCGCCATCCCCCAACATACATAGGCAGCCCCGTGCCACAGGTTGGCGACCCGTCAGTGGAGACTGGTGGTGCGACTTCCTGCACGGGTGCGGCGCAAAACATGTCCCTTATAGATTCGGCCAGACACAGTAAAAGCGTATCTAAGATTTTAAAACAAATTGACATGTCTAATGTGTTGCCAGAAGGCAGTACCAGGCGCCGATACACTGCTGAGACAGATTACGGCAGGCGCCAGCCGGCAACACCTACGGCAGAACGGGATACCCAATCGGAAGATGACATATCCCTAACGCCATCTTCACCAGCCCCTGTGAGACGGGACAACACAGGGGCTCGATCTAAAACAGTTATGCCTTTAAAAGTTGACGTGGCGGGCCAGCACACGGTATACACACCTTTTACCATAACAGACATTGACGGCATGTGTCGTAAGTGGCCTCCACTAGCCCGTGGAGCAGACCCATGGATCAACGAGGTATTGCGCCTCACAGCTGTCCTCGGTTTGGCCTGGGGAGACGTCCGCTGTCTGTGACCACACTGTTTCGAGCAGCAGTGCTAGCTTGAATGCCCTCATCAGTGGCTAATAAATTAAAAGATGTTCCTAATCTGTCAGTCGAAACAGAAAAATCATACAAAGCAATCTTGTTACACCACATGCGCAGGCACCGTGAGGAGGAGGACGAAAAAGATAAAACACAAAAGGATTCAGCAGCACAACTATTGAAATTATAATCGGCTAAAGAACAAGAGTTCACCTCAGATAAAAAGAGAAAAACATAATGTGGCAGGGGTGTGGTGGCATATCTAACCGAGGTGGGAGAAGGGGTGGACCGTCTCAGGGCTACACTGGCTGTTTCGTGTGCGGAGCTCTTGACCACTGGGCACGAGATTGCCTCACCTGCACTGGACAGTGGCCACCATCAGGACCACCGCAGTCGCTCCCACAACAACAGCAGCAGCAACCATGGGCTCATCAACCACAAGGCATGCAGTCACAAGGAGGCTCACATGGGCGGGTCGGCCCATTCCACCGACCTCAGCAACAGCAAGCGGCTTCTCAACCTCCCCTGCTGGTCAATACCACCAAGACCAGCACGGCGGTGCCAACTGGTTTGAACTTGCTTGGTCGTGACATATTGACTGCTTCTAATGCTACTATTTTGTGCACAGACTCTGGTTTAACCCTGACGTTGCCAGATGGCACGACAGTGGACTGCAACAACCAAAGTACAGGAGGACAATACCTGCTCAAAGAACTGCCGGCAACCACAACAGCCGACATTTATTGGTGCCTTCTGACTCGGACTTCGTCACCGAGCAGTGTGGTGTCAGTCTATGAGACGTGGAAACCATGGATCCTGTCCAAGGCCACGTATATGCCTCCCACCACCCCGTTACATTGCACATTGTTTTACGACACACAACAGGATATGACATATCAGGAAGGTATGGAGTAGTGGTTAAATTCTTCTCGTCTTTTCGCAGGTCCTGAGGGGGTGGCGGCCAGCGTCTATTTTGTTAAGTTGGAACAGGCCTGGTACAAAGGCACCCCTGATTCGGCGCCACACATCTCTTTGGCTGTGGCCCCAGGACATGAACAACGGTCCTTGGGTCCCATGGTGAAACGGTTATTGGCAGCTAAAGACTGGACGCCGCTCCCTGAGGTGCCGCAGGTACAACACTCTCCCTCGGAGTCGGCGTATCGTGTGGTGTGCCAATGCACAGACGTGTCCGTTGTTCAACATCGTTTGATTGACAGGTACGAGCTAAAAACACTGACAGATCACGAACTCTCCGGACCCATGTTGGACACCATCCCGGAGGGGGTGTGGTCCAACGGTCTATTTGACGTAGGTTTTTGTGCTTTCACCTATCATGGCCAACGGTTCCAGTACACCCGCATGCCCCAAGGTTTCAAGAACAGCCCTGGTTTGTACAATCATCATTTGCGCCAGGTGTTGTCAGTTTTGCAGCTTCCAGATGGATGGACGATCTCCTCCTCGCCGCTGACTCTGCTGATTGTTGTTTGCAGGCCACAGAAGCCGTGCTGCTGTGCTTGTACGAATTGGGCTTCAAAGTCTCACGCAAAAAGCTACAATGCTGGAGGAAAACTGTCACCTTTCTGGGTCGTGTTCTCTCAGCTGCTGGCTACGCCATGTCGGACGCCCATCGTGTGTCCATCCTCAGGCATCCCAAGCCTTCCACGGTGGGTGAAATGCTGTCCTTTTTGGGACTGTGTGGTTACAGTCGACAGTACATCCCCTGCTACGCGGAACGCACTGCACCCTTGCGCGCGTTAGCGCGTGCCAAGGGCTCTAAGCATGCCAACGCCAGGCTGGACTGGGACTCGGGGACTTCACTAGCCTTCGTGACCCTAGTTCAGTCGTTGGCCTCTGCTTTGGCTTCGCAGACAACCGTTGTGTACTCGTTACACCGCGGGGGTCGCGACTCTCATCCAAAAGACCGGCCTGCCACGGAGGATGTCTCATCTCTTAGGTCGCCTCGGCCTGCATTGGATGCAGCCCGTGAGGAGGGGAGGAGGTGGTGAAGATGTCGCTGCCCTTGGCGATATCCCGAGCCCTGGGGGCTCCTCCTCCCCAACCAACAACTGAGGCGATTTCTGGATTAACTAACGCACACACACACGCACACACGCACACACACACACACACACACACACACACACACACTGATAGTTCAGCACCTGATTACACTGATACTGCACAACATACATGCAAGCGGCAAACTATATTACATGCCACTTAGGATAAGCTTCCTGGCTTTGTTTTGACATTTTTGTCATTAGCTATACTTCTTTATCTCACTCTGTGTTCTTTTTCGTCTGTAGGTGTGGTCAGAGGCCCAATAACTGCCACGGCGGTCCCAGACGGAATGGTGTCCACCAGTGCTTCTAAACGTTACAAGAGAGAGTTCCAGACGAATATAAATTAGTCAATCAGATTGCGGCAGGTTTTGAGTCAATTATCCCTTGGATCACCGTTAATAAAAAGTGTTGATCGCATCAATCATGTGCATTACAATCTACAGCGCCTCTCCAATCAGACCGAAGAAGGCTTCAAGGCGGTAAGTGAACAGTTGCGGGCCACGTCTTTGATGTCCTTTCAAAATCGTATCGCTCTCGATATGTTATTGGCAGAAAAACATGGTGTGTGTGCAATGATTGGTACGGAATGTACTTTCCACTTTCATCCCAAACATTACGGCACCGGGTGGTCATTTGTCTCGTGCAATTGAAGGTCTCACAGCTTTGAATAAACGCATGAAAACACATGTTGGTGTGGACACCAGCCCGTGGGACTCGTTGATGAGCTACTTTGGTAAGGGGAAAGAGTTGGTCTCCGGCATTATTATTACAGTTTTAGTGTTTCTTGTTTTGGCTGTTCTTTTCGTTTGTTCGTTGTCAGTTTGCTGTTGTTTCCTGTGTTCCAAGTGCCTTTTCCAGCTCATCCTGTCCAGGGTGATGGCGGCCGATGGGCGAGGTCAATATCAGTTGGCCCGCCTGCATCCACCGCCCCCACAGGGTGACCGGGTGCTTCTTCCCTAACTCTGATCCGGTATTTCACCTTGTGGCCTCTGTTGAGGCCATGAGGGGGATTGAAGGATTTCATATATGTTGGTCTCCTATTTTTTTGTGTCTCATATATGTGTGTCTCCTATTTTTTGTGTCTCATGTATGTTTGTCTCCTATTTCTTGTGTCTCACTCATATAACTATGCACTACATTTAATCAAGGACAACCAAGCAGCCTTGGGCAAATCACAGGACACATAATCGCTCTCAGGCACATACAGTTCCGGAGCTCTCCGACACATCCACAATTTTGACTAACAACAGATAACGAAGGAGCAGGACGTCGGCAGCCATGGCCTGTCGATAACAGCTGGCTCCACCGCTCCAGCTGGCTCCACCGCTCCAGCTGGCTCCACCGCTCCACCCCGCCCGCCCTGCGTTGGCGAGAAGACGTCGGCCGAGGAGAGGAGGGGGGCCACCAGTGATGCGCCAGAGATCTACCGACATTTCTTAGCATAATAAAAGCCGGGCAGGGACAGTTAGCTGTACTCATTTGTTCTGACCTGTAAGTAAAGCCTACGTCTCTGCAGGTGTTAGGGGAAGACTTATGGGCCCGGAGCTCCGTGTAATCTGACTGGTCTGAGAGTAAACCATATAACTGACAAGTTCGTTGTCATCTCTTGCCTCCAACACGACACCCACAGGAATCACTGACCTAAGAACAGGTGGTCAAATTCCAACAAGGCTAACTAATTGTGATGTTATTTGGTAATGGTTTTATTTGATTTGAACATGCATCAGATTACAATTGAATGCATCACATAATCAGTTCACAGTTCCACATGTCCAAAAGGAGTAGGAAGAAGCAAAGCTTATTATATCGTACCCCTCCATCTGGTACTTTTACAATCTGTTACATTTGTTCACTTCCTGCTTTCCATAATACAGTTTAAGGTTTTTTTGTTGTTTTTTTAAATTTTTGAATTTTGTAATTTTTTTGTCCTGTACTAAAGTACGAGGTGATATGACCATACAATGACATAATGTGTACCATAGTAACTGTCCATATAGTGATATATATATATATATATATATATATATATATATATAGTGATATATATATATATATATATATATATATATATATATATATATATATATATATATATATATATATATATATATATATATATATATAGTGATATATATATATATATATATATATATAGTGATATATATATATATATAGTGATATATATATATATATAGTCATATATATATATATATATATATATAGTCATATATATATATATATATATATAGTCATATATATATATAGCACATCATGACTGGTTCAAGACTCTATTTCATGTCTATATGGTTATAATAAATCATAAACATGATTTATATGCTTCAACTACAAAAATAGTTTATTAATTGCAAATCCTACTGCGAAATTCACTTATCGTATAAATAACACATTTCTCTACAAATTTATGATGGGGTGGGAGACACTGTGGATTTTGGTACCGATATATCATATCATATATATATAAATACAGGGCCAGCACTGGCTACTTTTCACTTGACATTTTTCGATTTGATGTTGTGAGTTTGCCTTTCATTTTTCAAATATGATTACATTGTATTTGGAAAATAAGTGAAATATATAATAGACACGGCACAAAATAGTAGGATGCAATATTACTAAACAGAATAATTTCATACATCATACAAAACCTGTTTATGACTTTCTAAATAAGTCTTTTTTTTAGCATTATTAGAGCCTGTGTGTGTGTGAAATAACACCCCTATAGTCACTTGATACTACTATTATTCCTATTACACTTAATTTTTTTTTTTTTTACATTGTGCAGGGTCCCGTAAGCAGAGTTCTGGTCGTATTTCGGTGACAAGGAACCGTAGTTCCAGTTAGTAGGCGGGGCCAACCAGACACTTTTCATCACAAAGATGTGAGTATTGAAGCTGTTAATGTTGCCCCTCCACCAACACCTGGAGGGGTTGTATGCCAGACGGGTGGCCTGTGGTACAGAATAAGGAAGACAATCCACGATGACTTGACATATATTCACCCTCAGGATTTATTCTTCCTCTCAAAAATAACAACACTTCAGATATCATAAGATGATTACATCAATAATTACCAATTTGCTTCTAGACACATTTCACATTTTTCAGTTAGCCTGCTTCATGCTATTAACTGTACATTAAAGCTGGCTAGCATTAGCCATTTCGCTTATGTTTAAATGCTCTACAACACATTTTGTAACAAACATTTGGCAGCCAGCTATTTAATCTAGCAACTTTCTAAACTCTTTACAGCCGTTAAAATATAAATTATCTCTACTTTATACTAACCTGTGGTACAGAATAAGGAAGACAATCCACGATGACTTGACATATATTCACCCTCTGGAGTTATTCTTCCTCTGTGGTTTTGTCACCTACGCTATACCACCATCGCTGCGTGCACCCCCTAGTGGACCTTGCGGTATTACACTCAAACGCCAACAATGGAGATTTGGTTATTTTAGAAACAAACATATAAAAAAAAGTAGGGTGTCTTTTTTTCTTTTACAACTGAATTTTATATGTATGTGTTTATATTTTTATGCCTTTTAAACAGTTTTTTAAAACCATGTTACCTTATCTTTTATGTACCTTGCATTAACTTTACTAAATGTTGTTTTATGTTATCAGTGACAGTAAAAATGTTGAGATGACTATGTTGACTACGTAGGTTTGCCCCTAAAATAATAATAAGCAAATATGCCCCCCCTGTGAACACCACCTAGATGCTGGATATACTGGATAAAAAGTCATATAGTCTTTTTAAGACAAGAGAATTTTGGCTCAGGCAGCAGATGTTTCAATTACTCTTTTTTTTTTTTTTTTTTTTTTTTTTTGAGACGGCAGTCCCACCTTCTTCCTCCTCCCTGACCCAGACGCTCCTGCGGCAGCTTCTGCAGCAGATGGGAGGTGAAAGGAGGAGCCAGGAGGATGGAGGCCATGCAAACACTGAAGAGAAGGAAAGGTCACACAGGTCATATGGGGGCAATAGGAGGGAGGAAACTTACAGAAGGACAGATCGATAGACACCCCCCCACACACTTTTTTTTTAATACTGCGCCTCTAATCTATGTTTCTTTTTTTGCCAGATGTCAACTTGCGGTCCGTCTTTTGAGTTGATTATGCATTTTTTAAAATTAATTTTCAGGCTTATTTGCTTGTCAGCCGTGTTTAGTTCAGGCTCACCTGTCATTTTCCATGCTGATTATCCATCTGGAAATCTGCAATACAGCAAAACAACAATGAGGAATATCAGTTTTGACGCGTTCAGGATAAAAAAAAAACGACTTTTAATCCCGTCCGAGCGAGTGAGTGAAAGTTAAAGTTTCGTTAAAAGTTAAAGTACTTAGTTTTATTAGGACAAAGAAATAGAAAATCCACGAGCAGTGAATAACACCTTTTCAGTGAGGCTTAAGTCTGGAGTTTATGGGATGCCTGCAGAGCTCCTGCAAAAGAGTGCATACAGCTGCCTATTCAGGACTCCACCACCCTCACCCCCCAACCCCCCTGCCCCCCAGCTGTACTCTTATAATGCTGCCCGCCGCCTTCCAGCTATGCAGGAAACTACATTGTTGAAGCTCCCTCCTCCCTTCCTTGCAGCACAACCTGCAGAAAATATTGGTATCCATCCCATAATAAGTAAATACTAGGCCATTATTATTCCCAATATTTATAATTTTTGTTTGAACGATTTTGCGAAATATGCCTTTAATTTGTTGATCGTGATTATAATCAAGAGTAAAGCACAGGACAAAAGTTTGAGGCAAACATAAAAATAACTTAATTGAATTTAACAATGTATAAATACAATATCAGACAAAATAATACAATGGTATTAAAGTAAATAGTGTATCAGTAAAGAAATCAAACCACAAATAATGAAATTACATTCATTTATTTGTGGAGGCCCGCCACTAATACATTTGGACCGCCACTAAAACATTTGGCACAACTGTTTTTATTTGGTGGTACCTATTTACCCTCACTCACAAACACATTATAATGGGACTGTGTGCATAGGTTGTTATTACAACTCTGTACATTAGATGGCATCGTTACTCATGAACACACCTCATATCTGCATAATGCATGTTATGATAAGAGTACGATATTAAATATACAATGTACCGTATCTTTAAAATCAGTGCATACTTACATAGAGCCCATGAACGTTTTTTTTTTTAATCACCCGTCGTGTTCTAAGAAGCACGCACACGCATGGACCGCTGCACAAAATAAAACCTACACCCGTAAGCTATGTTGTGTTGTTAAATAAAGTTTTAAAATGTAAAACTCAATACACAGTTTTGCATTCTGGCCGATTGTGCTAGTTAGATGATGTCTACCTGTTCTGTGATTGACAGGTGACCCTGTCTAGGGGTCCCGCCCAGCCGTCACCCTAATGACAAGCACCACAAAAAAAAATGAAGCCATAAATAAAAATATACCAAAGAAATATTTTTTTTTATTTCAGTTTGAAGTGAAATTACAGCTAAATGATAAATAAAACAGCTAAAGAACATGTAACTGTCATTTTTACGGCTTATTATAGAATTTTTAAAATATAGTCAATTTTAAATGTAATATTCATGATATACATGTATTCAATCTTTAATGTTAACACCCTGTTTTCCTTCTACTGATAGACAGCGCCCTCTACTGCTGCCCACAAGGGGCTGCCGCTTGAAGCATACCTAGCATCCAAATATGCTAAAAGCACTCCAGTGTAGGTTAATATATGCCCAGCTATCCCAACATAACATCCACATCTAAGCAAATTAGTGTAATATACAATATATAAATTACTATTTCATTCATTTTCAAAATTAACCAAGAGCCAATTAAAGGAAAATAATGGCTCCAAACTAAAAAAAAAAACAAATGTGCCCATGCTGCACTTTGAGCACCGTTAATGAAAGTAAAAACATCGTTTAGACTTATGGATGAGGATATCATGACTTACAAAATGACCGATTTTTTTTTTTTTTTTTTAGAAAAAGTCGACTCCAAAGTAACTAAACATTTACACCTTGCGTTTAAAGGTGTGCGGTTTATTTTCAATTCCAGATGTTGTATTAATATTCAGTATGTACGATGTAAAAAAAAAAAATGAAAAAAACGGGACTCATAAAATAACATTTACAAAGTATAGCTTTCATATATATATCTATATATATATATATATATATATATTTATACATATATATATATATATATATATATAGGGACCATATAATGGTCATTTGCAAAAGACTACTCAAGGTTACAGTGATGGTTCAATGATACCAGGGGTGTCCAAACGTTTTCCAGCGAGGGTCGTATACCAAATGTAACATCTGATCGGAGGGTGCTGGAGCCTATCCCAGCTGTCTTCGGGCGTGAGGTGGGGTACACCCTGGACTGGTCGCCAGCCAGCCAATCACAGGGCACATATAGACAAACAACCATTCACACTCACATTCATACCTATGGACAATTTGGAGTCGCCAATTAACCTAGCATGTTTTTGGAATGTGGGAGGAAACCGGAGTACCCGGAGAAAACCCACGCATGCACGGGGAGAACATGCAAACTCCACACAGAGATGGCCGAGGGTGGAATTGAACTCGGGTCTCTGAGCTGTGTGGCCTGCGCGCTAACCACTCGCTCCCCAAAAAATTAATCATTTTTTTTATTATAACAACAATGAAACCCAAAAATTTTTTTTTTTAGGCAAAGTAGCCGCACTTTGGACACCCCTGCCCTATGTAGACACAGACGGAAGGGAACAAAAACACAAAACTGACTCACTGCAAAATCGAATGTCAGCAATTGAATGATGTAAAGGTGGTTATAAAAAGTGGTGCATGCTTTATGCAGTGACTAGGTTTCACTCTCAGTAGCAAAAAAAAGAAAAAAAAAACTTTCACCCGTCAGACACAATTTCTCTCTACCCATATGATTTTTTTTTTTAAAGCAGAACCACGTAAAATGTCGAGTACTGTCAAAAACAGCAACCAGTGTAAAATCCAAAGGAAATGTTTCTGTGGCAGACGGCCACATAAAGTCAAGTCTTTTTTTTTTTTTTTTTACTGTCTTCATGCTATACCGCCGGCCGCCCGTTCAGCTTGTCATGCATGAGGGTGATGGCGCCGCCGGTGAAGTCTCGAAGAACCTGAACAGTCTCCCGTTGGAGCTGCAGGGACTCGCGTACAAACTCCTGCTGAGTCTCTGCCAGTTGCTGCACCGACTCAGACAGCAGCTCCAGGGAGCGGGAAACCGTTTCCAGCAAGATGTTAGTGGCGTGCTGCTCCTGGAGGCTGAGGGATGCGTTTTGTAGCATGCTTTCCCGCGCGTTCGTAGAGGACTGACCCGATGTCGGGTGCAAGGGTGTCGATGTTGGAACGTGAGGTTGTCCTTGTCGCTGGAGGCCGTTGTTTCTTTGGTGGTCCCCTGCCAGTTTGTTTGCGTGAGCCGAAGGCAGCAGGTCGTCTTTAGCGTCGTCTTCCCATTCTGCCAATGCAACATCACGTCATGAGGAAGTGTCTGTATTAGGGGTGTGTATTGGCAAGAATCTGGCGATACGATATCACGATACTGTTAACGAGACGATATTTTTTTTGTTTTTCTTGTAATTAAAGATTCATTCATTCATTTTCTACCGCTTTTTCCTCACGAGGGTCGCGGGGGGTGCTGGAGCCTATCCCAGCTGTCGGGGGTACACCCCGGACTGGTCGCCAGCCAATCACAGGGCACGTATAGACAAACAACCATTCACACTCACATTCATACCTATGGACAATTTGGAGTCGCCAATTAACCTAGCATGTTTTTGGAATGTGGGAGGAAACCGGAGTACCCGGAGAAAACCCACACATGCACGGGGAGACATGCAAACTCCACACAGAGATGGCCGAAGGTGGAATTGAACCCTGGTCTCCTAGCTGTGAGGTCTGCGCGCTAACCACTCGACCGCCGTGCCACGTAATTAAAGATTATTTCCTGGAATTATTTCCAGCAATATGCACTTACTAAACACATTTTTATTCCATTAGAAGAGTATGTTATGCTGTATCACAAACTTTCCTCTCTAAAAACTAAACTGGATAAATACAGTTTTAATATAAAGCTTTAAATTTACAAAAAAAAAAACAAATAAATTAAATTATGTCTCAAGATCCTGCTCAAATGTTCACATTCTATTAGCTGTGAAAAAATGCAGAGTATACAGTCCCTGACTTATCCACCATCAGAACAGTATTTTTGTGGAACAAAGTAACTAACATCAGTAAAAAGTCCTTTTAGGATGCTTGAAATAACCATTATTTAACAAAATAGTGATATCAATTTGGAAAACAAAATACCTGCAATATCACAGTACTACTTTTGTAGTACACAAAAGGACCTTGGCATTGCTTGCTAGCGGCAGGTCCTCATGGTGTCTCGCTAAGTTGGACTCGCAAATTTGTGTTTCCTGAATACTTTATTCGGGAAACACGACACATTTTCCAAACGGCATGGCTTTTATCAATTTCTGCACACCCTACTTTGTGTAGAAATCCAAAATGTGTCCACACTTCAGCCTTGTACACCGCTGTTATGTGCTCGCATTCCGCCATGTTGAACTGGACGTTTCACTCGTGAATCTCGTTCAACGTCCTTGCCTAATTGACTACGTAAGTGCTGCCTAACGATCGGAGGTTTCAATTAAAATCAGAAATGAACCTTTGCCATGTCTGCACTTGAATAAATACCATATACAGTCTATGATAAATGACTAAAAATATCCATATCATACTTAATAATACAGATACATATATCGCCAAAACGATATTTTCTTACACCCCTTTATCTGTATGCTGTATATCTATCTTATACAGTCGTATATTTGCAACTCACCGTCTGTGGTGGGTATTTCAAACTGCACATCAAACGCTGGTTGTGATGCGTCTCCTGCAACATAAAACATTTTGAAATTAACTCTTATGTTAGCCAAATAATAAAAACCTCCCATATGAGGTTAGCCATTTTTTTCTTTATTAGACCTCGACATTCATTCATTTTCTACCGCTTTTTCCTCACGAGGGTCGCGGGGGTGGTGCTGGAGCCTATCCCAGCTGTCTTCGGGCGAGAGGCGGGGTACACCCTGGACTGGTGGCCAGCCAATCACAGGGCACATATAGACAAACAACCATTCACACTCACATTCATACCTATGGACAATTTGGAGTCGCCAATTAACCTAGCATGTTTTTGGAATGTGGGAGGAAACCGGAGTACCTGGAGAAAACCCACGCATGCACGGGGAGAACATGCAAACTCCACACAGAGCGGAATTGAACCCTGGTCTCCCAGCTGTGAGATCTGCACGCTAACCACTCGACTACTGTGCCGCCCCTAGACCTCAACATATGACACAAAAATAAATTCACCATTGGGAGAACCCTGCATTCCAACCATGTCCTCATCATCCATGTCCTCTTCCTCTGGCATGTCGTCGTCATCGCCCAAGGGTCCAAAGTCACCGCTGATCTCGTCTTCGTGATCCATCTCCAGGATCTGGTGCACTATTTTCTCCGTTTGATTCAGGTCTTTCGAGAGACGTGAGTTGTGACCCCGGTTTGGAACTTTCCCTGACCGCATGGCAGCCACCTTCCGCTTGGTGTCGCACTTCAGGTCAGACCATTTCTTAATGACCTCAATGACCTCCCGCTGGCACTCGCCAATCTCATTGACACGGGCCGTAATTTCAGCCCAGGTGCGCTTCTTTACTTCCGTTGGCACGCCGCGGTTGAATTTACCTAACGTTTGGGACAACAAAATGAGTTTTCAAATGCTTAAAAAAAAACCACGCCACATTCTTAACCAGCAAGACATACCCACAACCACAGAGCGATGTTTCCGCACTTCATCCAAAAGGATGTGAACTTCGCCAAAAGTGAAACGGGCTTTTCTTTTCTTGAAGCGTATGACACTGTCCTGGTTGAAAAGTAATGCTGAAGACATCCTCCACGAACAGTGTCCGTTCGAGCTGTTTGTTAAACTTGTTGCTTCAATTTCTACAGGAGACAAGAATATGACATTTGTTATTGACCAAAATTGTACACTTTATTTGTAAAGATATCCTATTACAGACACAATGTAAGCTTAGAAGCCTGTGACTGATTAAGAAGTAAACTTAGCCGTGAAATAGCTTAGTTTGCCATGTAAACAATAGGAATACTGTACAGCATAAATATGCAGATGTGATATACATATGGACTCCATGTACAGTAACATACTTGGCTGACATTAATTTTAAGTCAACAACAACTGTATATATCAGCTGGTGAACATTTGTTTTTACCTTGCATAATTCCAACTCGGCTAGCTCCCTTTGTGGCAAGCTAATGCTAAATTGGAGTTAGAATGGATAGCCGGTGGTTTAGCGTTGTGTTCACTGACAATATGCTACCAGTTAAGGAACACATGCTCCTTTTAGACAAAATACCAGCATATTACCATATATATATTTTTGTCAGTCGACAGACTTTGACAGACAAAGCCCTGATACAAAAACAGCCCCAGCCCGGTTTTGGGAGCTATGCAGTAAAGCCATAGCTAAATGCTAACGTCAGAATTGGCAAAAGAGACGCATTGGGCAGGTTTATTCCCCCGGACGCAACATTTAAATTGCAAACACATAATTATGGGAATGATGAACGCACCTGCGAGTAAAAAAAAAGTTTGGATTTGGTCCTAAAATATGTCCTTATGAACAAGCTAGCCTGTATAAAGCTAGCGGAAAGACTCCCACACGCTACACAGACGACATGTCCGGTAACTAGGTCAAGTGAGGAAGGCAAAATAAAAACAATGCCATTTTAAAGCACAAATAAATTTATTTTAATGATCCTCATTGTTTGTTGTTACCCGTGCGGCAAGCATGTAACATTTTTCATTTGTTATTAATTTTATTTCTTTTATTAGATTTAACTGATTGTAACACATGCTCTTTTTTTGAAGGGACAACAACTTCCGTAAGTGACAGGAAGCGAGGGTGCAGCAATATTAAACAGTTATCGATGGACATGTGACATACTGTAACGCGTACACATCTGGTTGACGTCCGTTGTTGTCATAGCGACCGTATAATACAGTTAGCAAACGTCCTATTCTAATTTCGGACACAGTGATGCGTCATGGGGGGTTTTATGCATTCACTTATTAAGCGAGGTGTCAGAACTTTTTCCACCAAAAATACAGGACGGGATGGGCGGCACTTTGATGCAAAAACTAATCTAATGTGGGTGAATACATTTAGCTTTAGTGATGAAAATTACATTGCATTGTGAGAGCTACTTTGTTAAACCTGGACTTGCTATTATTCAAATTCATGTTTTAAATATTTTTTTTCCAATAAGACTTCATTGCTGTGATTTGAAAGTATTTTGTGCACCATTGAATCTGAAATTGAGTATGTTTTTTTTAGTAACAATGTTTTATCTATACAGAAAATACTTATTTTAAAAGTATTTATATTACAAAGGAATCTTTGAATAAACCTAGAGCATCATTTGAGTTTCATTTACCGCGAGTGTCCCGGTTTTCGGAATTCAAACTACGGTCACTGTGGTTAACATTTAGCAAACACATGATAGGCAGTGGGTTACCTGCAGTATTAACAGCAGAGGACGGGCTAACGTTGCCGCTGCTGCTCGGTTGAGATTCACTCCGGATCGGATCGAAAACGTGACATTCATTCAACGTTATCGAATGCACGGTTTGCAAATGTTTATGCATGTTGGTGGTATTTCCTCCCTTTGATGAAATATCCATTTCGCAAGTATTGCAAGTTGCCCTGTTGTCATCTTTCTTCGTGAAATACAGCCAAACTTTCGAGCGTTTGCGCCGCATGGGCGCCATGTTTCTTGCTGGCTGCATTGGTGAATGACGTCGCCACGCGCGTGCGTGGTGACGTCATTCGCTCCCACTGGAATCGATAAGAGAATCGTTTGCAACGTTTGGGACACTAGAAACACTGGGAAACGGCTCTCAAAATCCGGGTTTCGATTCCCATCACGGCTCCTACCCGTCCATACCCTCATTGCTAGCTTGGTGTTGACATTCTTTTTGATGGAAAAACACAGTCATTGTTCACATTGAAGCTAATAAGCTAAAACCACAATCCAGGTTTATGCCCTAAATATTCAGCAAACACATTTTAAAGGGCACTTATTATGCTTTTTCCACTTTTCTGACCTATGTATGTAGTTAGAATGTTGTATTCACATGTTAAACGATGCCAAAGTTTGAGATAATGAGGTTTACATTAGCATGATAGCAATGCTAACATCGCTAACATTAGCATGCTAACACCTAGCATGTTTTTATGTCTACCCAAGAAAATAGCAAAAACTGCTAGTATGCTAAGATTAGCCTGCTAACAATGCTAACGTTAGCATGCTAACACCTTGCACAGTGCCAGGAAGGCTAAATATCCTGAACAAGTGCCCTGACCATTTTTTTTGTGGCGTTATATGCACAAATGCTGAAAATGGTGCCAAATCCCGCAATGTTAAAGAAAATCCAGACGCCCCCAAAATGGAATCAGTTCTTCCATATCCCATTTTCAAACAGTTCCTGAAAGCGTCATTCAAATCCATTCAGAACCTTTTAGGTTATTTTTGCCACAGTAGTCCATAAATGTGAAGTGAAATGAATCAAAACAAGATGGCCACACCTCCTTTATTCCCAACATAGCTTCATCAAGCAGTAGTGGTTAGAACTACAATGACAAACACTTTATGGAAAAAGGCACCTAAATTATTGGCGGCATGCATTAGTTGCATACACTGAAATATGAATTCACACGTGATGCTGCTGGTGGACAGGTGTCCACAAAAATGTGCAGGTAACAGATAGTAAACAGAAAAAGCACTAATGCTGAACAAAAATGACAACATACCCTGTCTAAACAAATCACTGTCTTAGAATGCTTAAACACACAATTACTTATGCAATCTCTAGACTACCATGAATAATAAAACAGTAAAACCAGCGAGGGATAAAGCTGCTGTATGTCACAGGCTCAATATTATTTTTTTTTGCCAAATCATTAGCTGACAACCATCACTAGTGCGTGTGTGTATTGTATTACCAACCATATTTTCCGGACTATAAATGGCACTTTTTTTTCATAGGTTGGCTGTTCCTGCGACTTATACTCCAGAGCGACTTATAAATGGAAAAAAAGTGTTTATGTTACATAAACACTGGACACCTTTTCTGTTCATGTTTATTTTTTGTGTAGCTGAATAACCATTGTGTTAGCATATCTATTATTTTATTGTTAGAACTTGCCTTCCAAGAGGAAGTAATGTTTGCTTTGGTCAAGTAGTTTGTAAAATAAATTACCCGCAAAGAAATGCAACTTATACTCCAGTGCGACTTAGGTATGTTTTTTTTCTACCTAATTATGCATTTTTTGGCCTTGTGCGACTTATACTCCGGAGCGACTTACAGTCCAGAAAATACGGTACATGGGCCAGAGTTTACATGCTCAAAGGAGCATGGGATATGATGCTTGTAGCATGTTTGAAAGTTAGCATCCTCTTGGCAGCCACCTATCTGAGACATACAGCAGCTTTAATGGGTCACCTAATGTAACATGAACATGTATGAAATGTATCTTTTAAATTTGTTATTTGTAGGCATATATATATATATATATATATATATATATATATATATATATATAAATTGGAACCAGTTCAGGTTGACCCCCGTGTAATTTCTAGTGGACGTCAACATAAGTGGATTCCAGTGTATTGCCATAAGATTTGATTATGCAATAGGCTCATGGAATCCAAACCCAAATTGAAAACCTCACATGATTGTCGAATGAAATGTAATCTACTTCACATTTTGTTGATAAAATTCATGTCATGTAGAATTTGGACTCCTCCTTTTCACATTAAATATTGGCGATCAGACTAAAAAGCAAGTAAGAAACACGAGTCCAGCATGCGATCACATTGGCTAACTGCATTCTCTTCAGCAAATTATATGTAAATGAATGTTTGTGCTTCCCTGGGTTGACTACATAGTACTATGGCACAGCTGATGCTCTGGTGATCATGCATTGATCTGAAAATAACATTCACAGAGTGGGAGGGGGTTAACTCATTAAAAAAAAAGAAAGGTGGATAAAATATATATCAGTAATATCTGAACAGAGTGATTGCAAGCAGCAGTATTCTTCTGGACTCAAGAATACATGGTCAATTGAAGCCACTGAAAAGACAAGAACGCACAGAAGATAACATTGGGGAAAAGAGTCAAAACAGATCACACTCTGTTTCCATTAACTTATATTCTCCGAATCGGGTGCTACCATTAATAGATTGCAGTCAAATGGGGAAACACAGAGTTGTGTCTATACAAAAGCAAGTTTACCTCCTGAACGTTGACTTTGATCGTCCCGTTGTTATCCTTATCCAGCGTTTTAAAGGCACCTGAGCAAGATTAAGTCGGCAATGTCAATTTCAGCGTTTTGAGTCCATGACGAAAAAAAAAGTGCAGCCAATGGTATAAAACTTACGGCACATGGCATCCAGCCTTACGAGACAACCAATGTAGTTGTCAAAATCCATGTTGCCGTTCTCGTCACTGTATCTGCGAATTAGCATCTGGAACAGCTGCTCACTGAGGGGAAACCCTGGAGAAGAGACAAACATTTTTTTTACTCATTCATTTCATTTACCGACTTAAACCGAATCAAGGAGCACAGAAAGCAGATGCCAATAATTCAGTACATGTGAGACATTTACTGTAAATACGACAGAAACAAAACCCACCAGCAGCTCTGAAAGCATTGGGTAGCTCTGCTGCACCAATCACACCCGATCCATCTGCATCATAGGACTTGTACACTCCCTGGGGGCGATGGGGAGACATTTTCGATATAAGTCGATATTGCCAGTAATTTAATCTGGATAAACTATTACTTAAAATAACATGTTATGAGTGAGGTTTATATACTGACAAGGTTGGCAGTCCACAATGATGAATCAGAACCATTACTGATCAAAGTAGTCCAATACAATCTTACTCCACAAAATGATATCACACAATGCCACCATGCTATTTCAGACATACTTCAGCTCTGCCGCCATTGTTGCTCAATCCATGGAACAACAGAGCTCCTGTCTATGACTCACTGGTGACGGATTAAACACTGACCACAGGAATGTAACTGCAGTGCAGTGCAGAACAGAAACACCCATGTACAACCAATACATCAAGGCCGCTATACTTGCCTGCCATTTTTTTATGTTGTTCCAGAGATGTTTGAATTCGTGGAAGCCAAGTTTTCCGGTGCTGTCGCTCTAGAACTTGCATTAAGGCTAACACAAACAATGCTCTTATTTGCCTAAGGTGTAAGTCGGTCCGCCCACCTCACCATATGACACCCGGCACTTGGCTTTGTTAGTTCGCCTTTTTTTTTCAAGCTGCCATGAATGTTGTACAAGTCTGACATGCATGTCATATTCTGTAAATGGAGCATTATAAGCAGAATAGGTGTGTACCATTATATGTATTCTTAGCTGCCTCTTTTTAGCTGTTTTTATAGCTTAAGAACACACAGAAAAAAATGTGTGTTGATATCTCTCATAAGGATTGTAGATGATGGGTTACATTTATTAAAAAGTGCAGCAGCACAATTTCATATTGAAGCTTACTTGGCACTGAACAGGAAGTCAAAGTGTACATGTTATAATGCTGCGTGCAGTGCTTCTAGTGAGTGGACTACATATAATCTATGTGTGGTGATGGGTTGAATAGGCGGGGCATACATGGCCACAACACACACATCTTTGAACAGTGAGTAAAAAATGTCTGTCTCTTCTATTTGTCTTGCTTTTTAATCTCTCAAAGAAAGCAGAGCCACCTAGGAGTGCTTTTAGTTTGTGGGATGGACCTGCATAGAGAACTCTTGACTAATCACTTAAAATTGCAACAAAGTAGCCAAGTTGACAGCAATGATCCTTCCTGCTCCGCCTTTCTATTCACTGGCGGACAGGGTGCGTTATGATGTATTTATGATGGAAGGCAACAGGTAGCAGCAAATTTATTTTTGGCGGCGCACTGCAAATAAATGTAATGTATGGGAAACACTGTTGTTGCTGTTGTTCCACAGTGCTTCGCGACCACGATGTTGACAATACGACAACAAACGTTACACCCAGAAAAGAAGTCGCCCATGTACATATGTCGACATAAGAAGGGACATAGGGAAGAACTACATTTGAAACACTTATATGCTAGGACTACGTTAAAAAGCCATAGCATTTCAGTATGTGGAATCAAACTATGGAATGGATTGAGTAAGGACCTCAAACAATGCACAACGATGAGCCAATTCAAGAAACAATACAAGCAGTTGATGTTTGCTAAATACAAGGATGAAGAGTCTCTATATTGACAGTTACTATGGTGCCCATTATGTCATTGTATGGTCATATCACCTCGTACTTTGGTACTTGACAAAAATTTAAAAAATTAAAAACTATTTAAAAAATAACAATTTTTAAAAAAATAATATAGTTTCAAAAAAATTAAAAATAATACAAAAAAACCCAAATTATATTAGGAAAGCAGGAAGTGAACAAATGTAGCAATAACTGATTGTAAAAGTACCAGATGGAGGGGTAGGATTTAATAAGCTTTGCTTCTTCCTACTCCTTTTGGACATGTGGAACTGTGAACTGATTATGTGATGCATTCAATTGTAATCTGATGCATGTTCAAATGAAATTAAACCATTACCATAAGAGGTGTGTTTTTAAAACAGTTATCTGTATAACAAAACAAATAACCGCCCTAAAGGTAGAAAGGATACATCCATGACTGCCACCATGCTCCTGCAAGACTCAATAGTAAAACCATCTGTCCTGAGATCTCCATCTGAAAGAGAATGAATATGTGCTATGTATGATTTTTTAAAAATATATAAACTTAAACTGGATATTAACTCACGTTTGGCGATGATTTTATTCAGGATGTTCATCAGTTCAGTTGGGCTCACTTCCATGTCCTATTTAACAATTAAAAAAAAAAAGACATTGTGACCGTTTGTGGGTGCGTGTGTGATGCAAGTTGTGGGTTCTCGTCCATCAACATGCATTTGTGAACAGATATGGTCAGAAGATCTATAGACAGGGAACTCGTGGCACGCTCACATCTCCGGCTAATTGCTGGAAGACTCTGCGGAACTGTTTCTCCTCATCACTCTCATGCTGCTCGGTATATAGAGCAGGCCTGCGGGGCTGAGGCTGCAAGGTTGAAAACATTGTCACTGGCTGAATTAACGGTGCAGGAATTTGCACACCGAGTAAAAAAAAATTGAATGACTGTGACTCACAGGTTCGGTGGGGATAAACTGGGATGGGTCTATGTTCCTGCAAAGATCACATTATTGTCAGAGGTTTAAACTACATGGTTCGATTAGACAATATGCAGGTTCTCACCCGATGACATTAATTAGGCCACCAATGAACTTTCTGGCAAACATCTTCAGTCAGCTGTGAATGACAAATGCAAAGAAATTAGGGTAAAAATCACAACTTTGTAAACTTAAATGGTAGTTTAACACAAGATTTCAATTGTGTTGATGTAATCGAGTCCAGTTTGGTGGTTTCAAACTACAATAATGTACAATTATGCGCAAATGTGTTCCCACACATGCCAAAGTTTGAGTTAAAGGTGAAATTTATGTGGCCAATAACGTGACAAAGGACTGTAAGATCTGAGACCAAGCGTGTCCAAACTTGGAATGAAAGGATGCAAAAGCTACTTTGAAAGAAGTTATAAACGTTACAAAAAAAAACCCATTTCAACTTTATTCCTATATTTTTACTTCTAACTTTTTCCCCACAACTCCAACGATTTTTGACAAAAATGACAACTTTTTGTATCATTTCTCAAATTCTCAAATAATAAAATATTTCAACTCTGCTACTAAAATACATTCGTATTCCTCATTCTGACTTTAAAAATTACATCTGATTTTTCATTTGTTTATTATCAACGTTTATTTTGTAAATTTGTCTCATAATGATGATTTTATCCCCATAATTTTTAGACTTTATTCTTGTAACATGCTTAATTTTCCAATTTTTGTTTTTCATAATATTACAACTTGAAAAAAATCTTCCTTTGCTATTTCAACTTTGTGCTACTAAACTGAAGTTCTTCTTGTAAAATTACTACTTTTTTTTGTTAGATTACAATTTTTCCTGGCTGCAGAGCTGCATCCAAAAAATTCTAGACATTTTACATTTTGTGCATAAAAGATGCTAAAACCAAGCCAATGTCTGTCAATTTATGTTTATCTGAAGGGGACAAAGCACAGTAGTGTAATATCTACCTATCCACACATCAAGGAAAATTTATTATTTTCATTTTTTTTTACAATTTACCAAACCCCACCCCAAAAAATGTTTGTTTTTTATAATATTACAACTTGAAAAAAAAAAATCAAACTGTGGCATATATATGGCCCACGGGCGGCACTTTGGACACCTGTCAGTTAAAGCATGAGACACGCCCACTAAGCTATTAAAATGCATCTTGGGTGGAGGAAACCATTGCCGCACCCCGAATGCAAAAACAGTTTAAAAAGTTTGATTTGTTACATCATTTGATTATGATTCCTAATAAACTCTCAACCCGGGCAACATTAAGTTGACGGGGTGTATTATTAACACACCACTTGGGAAGTTAACAGTTATGTTGTTATGTGACCATACTTTGTATCTGGCATGTGTTGTCTCGTTTCGACGGTGATAGTGTATATCGGAACACATGCCGTGTATAAATTACGCATTAAATATTAAGTATTTGAATTTTACGATGTTGCTAAAGGACGAAGACAACGGCGACATTTGGTTCATGTAGCTCATTTTAGCTAACACCAAGCTAGCTAGCTTAACTAACTCGCTGGCCAGCGACGCAACCTTGCGGTCAAAAATTGGACAAACATGTTTACTTGGCAACTGTTATCCAGTTCTATATCGGCTGTCGGACATAAAAACGTACATATTTACCGTGATAGGCGACGGCGTCACAAAAGTAGTTAGCTGGACAGTCGGCCGCGGCTTGGCAAGTATTGAGTCAGCTGGCACAAGGATCCGTCAACACACCCAACCACTGCTAGCATACAGTAGTGTTGAGCGATACTGCAAATTCTAATACCGATTTGATACCAAGTAGGCTAGTATTGACGATACCAATAGTCATACCGATGCTACAAAATCATAAACATGACGAATGAAAGGGATGAATGACCTTTTAAAGTTACTTTTACTTTCATTGAAGACGTCATTGTTGATGTGACTTTAAAAAAAAAACACCTCGCTTTGAGGCACCACTGCGCAGGCGCAACCTGCTTAGCCACAAGCTATTTCTTTAATTAGCTAGTGTTTGTCACTTTAATACCGATGCTACAAAATCATACAAATAACGAATGAAATCGATAAATGACCTTTTAAAGTTACTTTTATTTTCATTGAAGACGTCATTGTTGATGTGACTTTAAAAAAAACACCTCGCTTGTGAGGCACCGCTACGCAGAGGCGCAACTTGTTAAGCCATAAGCTATTTCTTCAATTCGCTAGTATTTGTCACTTCAAAAAGCCAAAAGTGAGCTAAAGGAAGTTTCAAGTCCCAGCATTTTGATAAAGAAGGTAAAAACTCACGAAATAACTCATAATAAAACAGGAAGATAGTGTCTGAACAGTGTCTGAACAGCCACTAGAGGGCGCCCAAACACTGACATCATCAGCTGTGAACGAGCCATGGGCCCCCTGGTCAAATCCTGCTTCATGTCTCCTGATGTCCAAAACCAGTACAGCCAGTAAGTGGCAGTACAGACCCACAGCTTCATGATGGCAAAAATAAGAACTTTTGGCTAGCTATTCTTTTCTTATTCCACACATTGAATTCTGCTTGAGAATGTCACTGTACTTGTTGGAATTCAGGTTTACTTCAATAAACTGCAGCTTCCTAGTGCTGGCAGCACTCATGCAGCCCCAGACCAGGACGCTACCAACCACTAGTGAGGTTGACTGCAGACGCTGTTAAGGTGTTACTCGCTTATGTTGTCATCTTTTTAGACAATTATGACTGTGTGCGAGTGTGCGTCATATTTCATTTCTATTGTATTGTCCCTTGACAAGATGTTGAAACTAATTAACATTAAATAATTTTAAAATATTTTACACATTGAAAAAAATATACCGTAAATAATAGCATAAATTAAAAATGTGTAAAAATTATTTCATTACATTAAAAAATATTATTTAATTTTTCATCCATCCGTCTTCTACCGCTTAGCCGAGGTCAGGTCATGGGGTCAGCAGCCTCGGCAGGGAAGCCCAGACTTCCCTCTCCTTATATATTTGCATTAATTTCAAATATTACAAATGTTTCATTATTGTATTTTCTATACATTTTGTCATCTCTGTAGGGAATCATTAGAGGGAATTGATTTATTAATGCATTTGCAATCTTCAAATGATAACATGGAAGCAGTTTATTAATGATTTTAAATGGTGCATCTTGTTGTTTTTCAACATGTTTCGTGCTTCTCTCACACAAACACACACACACACACACACAGTTCATCGTCCTCCTGTTCCGCACAGGCGTCCCTCCCCCATCACATCTGCTCCTCCTGGGGATTACAGCGCAAATGTCTGTCTCTGTGGTGGTGGCAGCGGGATTACAAATGCGCTGTGCCCTCTCTGAGAGGTTAACCAATCAGGACGCACAGATGCAGGGATTAACCAATCACACCAAAGGGAGGGAGGGCGGAGGGATTATTACGGCATGCGTATAGACCGGGATTAGGTCAATGTGGAGTGCTTTGGCGTGCCGTCCCTCCACTTCTCTTCCCTGCAGTTTCTCATCCAAATATTGTGACGCCACATACAAAGCAAGAAATAGAATTGACTTTTATTATTTATATAACAACAATTACATCCAGCATCTCTTTGGAGCGACTCCATTTTATGTAGTAACAACCAATCCAGCACAATGCCTCCAAATTACTAATATATAAGATTTTCAAAACAAACACGTAAAAGGTAACTACAACTGTAGGGTTGGAATCCATTTGCCGTATCCGTAACGGCGCTCACGCTGGTGTCAAATGTTCTTGTGTAAATGTCAGGTTTGCGTGGCAGTAATCGGGTCATACCGGGATTACCACATTTTCCGAAGAGCAGTGCGGGATTGTCGTAAAAGTAGGGGCTGATACTGTATGTATGTTTTTTGTTTTTGTTGTTTTTTTTTAAATGAA
Organism: Doryrhamphus excisus; assembly: GCF_037039965.1. Classification (NCBI taxonomy): domain Eukaryota; kingdom Metazoa; phylum Chordata; class Actinopteri; order Syngnathiformes; family Syngnathidae; genus Doryrhamphus; species Doryrhamphus excisus. Next base: position 6,542,722 of record NC_136377.1, on the reverse strand, counting down.
TGCACGTCTAAACTAAACTAACATAGAAGGCATGCCAAAAGAAGAAAGGACAAATAAATTGGGACAAAATAAGCAAAGACAAAGCTAAACAAGAAGGAGGGAGGCACAAAACAGCCAGGAAAAGGAAGGAGAGGAGGTGACGGAGATTGGCGAGAGACAGAAAGAGAGGAGGACAGGGCAATAATCCCAACTAATTCACTTAGGGCATTGCTGAAGAGGAGGCTAAGAGGATTGGGACACTCCCAGAATGAGATCAACTAAAATAACCAAGATGGACCAAGTGGAGTCCGCCATGCCAGGCCATATGACGGTCCAAGTCCAGAACGGACCTCTATCTCATAACATATCAACTTCGGTGCCACTTGGACACATTTGGTGCGTTCAAGATGCTAAAAGGGCAATACTAAGCTATCTGAACAAAAACATCCACATTTTAGCTTCGTGTTCTAGGTGACAAAGCAAATTAGTGTCATATAGCGGAACCCATAACGGAAAATAGCTAAGAATGTGGCTAACGAGCTAGGAAAGTGGCGAAAGTAAGGACCACAGATCCTATGCCAAAGTGGAAAGGCTTTTTTTTTTAGGGGTCGGAACCATTTAATTTCAATAATGACGACGTTAGCATACTACATCAACGGACACGTTTTTCATCGAAGTGATCCCTCTGAGTCTCAGATTTTCTAATAACCATGTATGTCGACATTTTAGTAATAAGAACAACACGGTGGACCGGGACTTGATTGTCGACAGAAACGGGTTCCACTGTATCTAATAACATATTTCATAGATAATGAATTTTTCGAATACGCCGCACTTTGGACACTTAACGTGTACGGACGTTAACCTTGCAATGATTATTAGTGCACAAAAGGGTACGGACGTTAACCTTGCAATGATCATTAGTGCACAGAAGTCGTTAACATTGCAATGATCATTAGTGCACAGAAGTCGTTAACCTTGCAATGATTATTAGTGCACAAAAGTGTATGGACGTTAACCTTGCAATGATTATAAGTGCACGGAAGTGTACAGACGTTAACCTCGCAGTGATTATCAGTCGGATGTTAACCTTGCAATGATTATTAGTGCACAGAAGTGTACGGACGTTAATCTTGCAATGATTATTAGTGCACAGAAGAGTATGGACGTTAACCTTGCAATGATTATTAGTGCACAGAAGTGTACGGACGTTAACCTTGCAATGATTATCAGTGCACAGAAGTGTACCAATGTTAACCTTGCAATGATTATTAGTGCACAGAAGTGTACGGACGTTAACCTTGCAATGATTATTAGTGCACAGAAGTGTACGGACGTTAACCTTGCAATGATTATCAGTGCACAGAAGTGTACCAATGTTAACCTTGCAATGATTATTAGTGCACAGAAGTGTACGGACGTTAACCTTGCAATGATTATTAGTGCACAGAAGTGTATGGACGTTAACCTTGCAATGATTATCAGTGCACAGAAGTGTACAGACATTAACCTTGCAATGATTATTAGTGCACAGAAGTGTACAAACGTTAACCTTGCAATGATTATTAGTGCAAAGAAGTGTACAGACGTTAACCTTGCAATGATTATTAGTGCACAGAAGTGTACGGACGTTAACCTTGCAATGATTATCAGTGCACAGAAGTGTACGGACGTTAACCTTGCAATGATTATTAGTGCAAAGAAGTGTACAGACATTAACCTTGCAATGATTATCAGTGCACAAAAGTGTACAGAATAAACGGCTTTAATATGACACAGAGCTAAAACAGAAGGTCCTAACTGTCGTCCACTAACAGCTAACACCGTGTAGCACTGAACACAAACGCTCAAGAACATCTAGATGTGAGCAAAGGACATCAAACGAAATAAATAAGTCAAAATAAGTCGAGATCATTGAGGTGTCTCCACGTGCGGGAACCCCAGTCCTTTCCTACAAACTCCTGAAAGGCTTTTTTGAGCGTGTTTGTAGTCCAAACGTATTCAGGTGAAGATCTTCCCTACGAGTAAAGTAACATGAAACTCATACAAACATGAAAAGCAGCACGCCTGGCACTAACAATACACAAACGCCGACTAGCGTCGCTTTTTTCTAGAGGACCTGGAACTTCCAGGAGTTTTGGTCCTTATGGTCCAGGCAGTCCATTGTGGTGAAGCCCAGTTTCCAGGCCTGCTGGTCCTTGTAGTCCAGGCAGTCAACAGAGGTGAAGCCCAAGGAGGAGGCAGTGCTGTAGCCCTGTGAAGACAGCGAGGCCGGCGACTGGCTTAGGGAGCCCCCCATGGAGGGCACGGTGATGGGGCTGAGAGCGCCCCCGGTGCCCGACAGCTGTGAGTGCATAGGGGACAGGTAGGCGCTGCAGTCCAGACCGGTGAAGTAAGAGGTGGTGCTGGCGTAGCCTTGGCTGTAGGCTGACGGCTGGCCGTAGCTCATGGGGTAAGGGGAGGGCCTCTGCATGCAAGGGGCCGTGGAGGAGGCCAAGGGGTCGGGGAGAGGTGAGATGGCCGGGCTCCAGATGGACACAGCGGTGTTTCCAGCGCTGGAACTCTGGGCCAGACCGGGGCCTGCCTGGACCGGGGAGGGGCTAAATGAGCCGGTTGGGTTGGGGACGGGCTCGGGAGCGGTAGGCTCCTGCACGGGTGAGGCTTTCTTCTTGGGGGGGCGGGGTTTGGACTGGCCACTGCTCTGCTGCTGCTGCTGACGGCACTTGGCACGCCGGTTCTTGAACCAGACCTGGACGCACAAATAGAACAATTGGATAAATACAGATATTCCTGGTACTTTTCTCTGTTGTACTCTGTTGTACTCCGAGCCAAGCCGGGTTCTGCGATGGGGAAATGACAAATGACTTTGTTTGTCTTCTCATTTCCATACGCAGACAACGTGAATGCCAGTTTGAGAGGGACAAAAAATGGTGCCTGCCACCATCATCATGGACTAAAACGGAAAAATAGGGTTGGATAAAGTCTTTAAAGTGCTCTATAGTTCTTCAATTAATCAAAATAATATTCCAAAATAATAATAATAATAATTTCTAATTTTATTATAACCACTTCTACTAAAATGTCTGGACACATACATGTGTTATTACACATTATTATTACTGCATTATTTAGCATTGACTTTTTGTCATTATACATTATGACATTGTTTTGTTTTTATTTTTTATTTTTGCTGTTTTGTTTTTGGTTGTATTTCTAAAGGATGTCCGTAAAGTTTGGATACATCGGCAAAAATGCATACACAATATATTACACAATTACCATTATATTTTCCATTTATAATTAGACTATGTATTTGCTTTATTACATGTAAATATAATAAATGTAATATATTTTTATATATTTTATGTATTAAATGTAAATTAATTAAATGCAATTAAATGTAAATTAATTACATAATAAAATTTAATTTAATAAAATATAAATATATTATATATATTAATTGAATTTATATTTTATATTAAATTACATTTATATTTTAATTTATATTTAAATTAAATTGATATTTTATATTAAATTAAATTGATATTTTAATTTATATTTAAATTTAATTTATTTTATATAAAATAAAATAAAATAAAATTTGTACATTTTATGTACAGACGCAAGGTCAGGGGTGTCCAAAGTGAGGCTCGAGGACCATTTTCAGGCCCACAGCATTATGGTATATGATATTATTAGATGTGTTATTTCTTTGTTTGGATGTTAGCATACCTTCATTGGATTGACGAGCATCTTTAATATACTTCCTTTTTTTCTACAACCTGCAATAAAAACTAATCCATCTTCTACCTGCACACGCGACTCGGGCAAGTTGATCTTGAGGGCCACTTCCTCCCTCATGAAGATGTCCGGGTAGCGGGTCTTGGAGAACAGGGCCTCCAGGATGTCCAGTTGTGTTCTGGTGAAGGTGGTCCGCTCCCTTCGCTGCTTCCTGGGTGTGGCTAATAAGTGTTGGGGACATAAATGATGAGCGTCACAGACAGAGAATGCGTGCTTGAAGGTCACCTGACTTTGTTTTCCGAAGCAGAAACAAATACGACAGTTGGGAATCTCCTGGTGACTTTGCTTTGGGGGACGAGTATTTGCTTATTATACGGAAACATTTGAGTCCCTGGCGTCAGTTTGAGAGAGAGAAAAAAAAAAAACTTTACTAGTTCAAGTTTACTTTGCGCAGTCAAAGTCACAGTTATTTGTCCTCCCAGGTGCCAAACGCCTCACAGTGTTTGTTTGAGAACAAGTCAAGTGACGAAGACGTGGGAAGAAGTTTTTGTCTCGCTTTCATGCTAAGCCATATTTATCCGAATGTCGTGAAAATCAGCCCGAGGGGATGGAAATTAAGAAAGAAAAATCAAACTGACATCTGATTCACTATTTGTGTGAAGTGAAACTATACCGCTGCACCCAGAAAGGGGCGAGATTCACAGGCTAATATCATGCATATGCATAGCTTTGAGTTATTAGCATCAACATGTCAACATTTTGTCCTTACGTTACCCATTTTTGCTCCTTTTCACACTCGTTTTTTTTTTAGTAATTGTACTTTTAGAATGTGTCACGGCTCAATAAAACATGAACTGACGGCCACAAATGGGCCCTGGGGCAGCACTTTGGACACCATTAGTGTCCGAATGACAATATTTGCTATATAGACATATATACATATATATATACGTCAAAGCTTAGTCATTTTTGGTGTTTAAGCATCAATATTTCAACTTTTTCTCCTTAAATTATGCATTTTTACCCCCTTCCCATTTTTAAAAATCATTGTAGAATATGTCCTGAAACAATACAAACATACCCGTCAAAAAAAAACAAACTACCGTATTTACCCTTCTTTCCTGACACCTTCCCTTTTTAATAGTCAAAATAAAAGCACACTCGTAAAATACCACGGTTGCATCGCATTAGGCAGTCGGGTCTTTTCCACTAGCACTATGGTGCTGGTGGAGAGATTATAATTTCATAATTCTCCCCAATTTTTCAGGAAAATCATATCATTTTGACAGTGTTTGACACTCCTGGCTTTTATGAAACGTCCGTTTAGAAGTTTTCTATGCTGATATGAACCAACAAAATGTATTTCTGACATGAAAATATGAGTTTTTAAACCAGTCATCGCTTCTTATAGTGTCATATTTTCAATAGAATAGCATTAGGTCGCTGGTGGAGAGATGATAATTTCATAGTTCTCCCAATTTTTCAGGAAAATCATATCATTTTGACAGTGTTTGACACTCCTGGCTTTTATGAAACTGGCTTTTCTGACATGAAAATATGAGTTTCTAAACCAATATAGTGTCATATTTTCAATAGAATAGCACAAGGGTGCTGGTGTAAAGATTATAATTTCATAATTCTTCCAAATTTTCTGGAAAATCATATAATTTTGACAGTGTCTGACACTCCTGGCTTTTATGAAAGGTCAGTTTAGAAGTTTTCTATGCTGATATGAACCAACAAAATGTATTTCTGATATGAAAATATGAGTTTCTAAACCAATATAGTGTTCTATTTTCAATAGAATAGCACAAGGGTGCTGGTGGAGAGTTTATAATTTCATAATTCTCCCAAATTTGCAGGAAAATCATATAATTTTGACAGTGTTTGACACTCCTGGCTTTTATGAAAGGTCAGTTTAGAAGTTTTCTATGCTGATATGAACGAATAAAATGTATTTCTGACATGAAAATATTACTTTCTAAACCAATATAGTGTCATATTTTCAATGAATAGCACGAGGGTGCTGGTGTAGAGATTATATTTTCATAATTCTCCCCAATTTTCTGGAAAATCATGTAATTTTGACAGTGTTTGACACTCCTGGCTTTTATGAAAGGTCAGTTTAGAAGTTTTCTATGCTGATATGAACCAACAAAATGTATTTCTGACATGTAAATATAAGTGTCATATTATTATAGTGTCATATTTTCAATAGAATACAGTCTGTATAGCACTTTTAACGCAAATAGATTCATATAGGTATGTATTTGTTATTTTTACGCGATAAATGAGGGGAAGAGTAAAACAAAAGTACAAATAAATGACATTTAAAAAGAGTTTTTTACTTACAAGGATAAGCGACGGTGGTGTGCAGCACATCCATGCCTGGGCCGGACAGATTTAAGCCGTTCATTGTGTAATGAGGTTGCTTTATGTAGGACATCATCGTGGCTGCAGACGTTCGAGTCCCCTCTTGTGTGCACGACAACAGTACCCGAGTAGCCTCAGCTGAGACGTCAGGAAAGACCGGACTACTACTGATTCTGTTTTTGCTCAATTAGGAGCAAGATGGCGCGTCGTAAGCATTACCAGAACTTCTTCTTCTTCTTCTTCTTCTTCTTTTACTTCTTCTACTTCTTCTTCCCAAGTGTGTACAAGGTGTCACGCAGGTGAGGGCCCCCGGGTTGCCTTCACGCCTTGCAGAGTACGCTCCACTGAGTTTCTTCAGCCAGCTCAGGCTGCTAATTAGAGGAACGCTAACTGTCGCTTCAGCAAACCCCGCCCACCAAAGCGCACACGCGTGCCACGCGCGCAGGCACGCGCAACAGGTTGGAGGCGCCATTAGTCTGTACTGTAAAGCCAGGGGCGGGCGGCTGGTAACGTCTAAAATGCCCCCCAACGACATATAATTGATTCAAAAAGCACACAATACACGTAAATGACACATTGCTGGAATCACATATAAATACTGGCAGGTATGAAGTTAGCTAGGCTACAAGAGGTGCTAAACAGAACTATATACAGTATATGGCTTCCTGTCTAGACTTACAGCAACTTCCTGGTAGCTAACTAGCTAACTTCTGTTTTATTCCATGAATTCTTGCACTGTAAAAACAAAAATCAAAGTTGACTCAATTTAAAAAGAAAAAATTAACCTCACTGCCTTAATTTTTTTTAAATTAAATCTAGCAAATTCATTCATTCATTTTCTACCGCTTTTTCCTCACGAGGGTTGCGGGGGTGCTGGAGCCTATCCCAGCTGTTTTCGGGCGAGAGGCGGGGTTCACCATGGACTGGTCGCCAGCCAATCACAGGGCACATATAGACAAACAACCATTCACACTCACATTCATACCTATGGACAATTTGGAGTCGCCAATTAACCTAGCATGTTTTTGGAATGTGGGAGGAAACCGGAGTACCCGGAGAAAACCCACGCATGCACGGGGAGAACATGCAAACTCCACACAGAGATGGTCGAGAGTGGAATTGAACCCTGGTCTCCTAGCTGTGAGGTCTGCGCGCTAACCACTAGACCGCCATGTAAATTATTTCAGGTAATTTCAACACAAAACTAGACCAAGTTCACATGAACTATTGCTTTGTTTTGGGAACTTTGTTTACTAGGTTTGTTCATTTTCTACCGCTTATGGGTCGCTTATGAGGGTTGCGGGGGTTGCTGGAGCCTATCCCAGCTGTCTTCGGGCGAGAGGCGGGTTCTTTATTAGGTCAAATTAACAAATATTTTTTTTGTATCAACAATAGAACTCAAGTCATCTCAACTCACTTTTGATTTAGTCTTAATTATTTCAAGTAAGTTCAACTCACAATTAAAATTGAAATTAATTGAAATGATTTGTTAACCAGGCTGCACGGCGGTCGAGTGGTTAGCACGCAGACCTCACAGCTAGGAGACGGGTTCAGTTAGGAAAAGGTTTAGGTTAGGAAAAGGGTTCAATTCCACCCCCGTGCATGCGTGGGTTTTCTCCGGGTATTCCGGTTTCCTCCCACATTCCAAAAACATGCTAGGTTAATTGGCGACTCCAAATTGTCCATAGGTATGAATGTGAGTGTGAATGGTTGTTTGTCTATATGTGCCCTGTGATTGGCTGGCCACCAGTCCAGGGTGTACCCCGCCTCTCGCCTAGCTTCAGCACCCCCGCGACCCTCGTGAGGATAAGCGCTAGAAAATGAAAGAATGAATGAAGATTGCCAAAAAATAAATGTACAAAAAACACTGACATTATATATATAATATTTTTTTTAATTACTTAAAATACTAATTTGGATGTGTTTTGATTTCTATTAGTTTACATATTTTTATTAAATTTTTTAAATATGAAAAATTATTTTATTACTGGGCTGCACTGCGGTCGAGTGGTTAGCGTGCAGACCTCACAACTAGGAGAAATTGTCCATAGGTATGAATGTGAGTGTGAATGGTTGTTTGTCTATATGTGCCCTGTGATTGGCTGGCCACCAGTCCAGGGTGTACCCCTGTCGCCCGAAGACAGCTGGGATAGGCTCCAGCACACCCCCCACGACCCTCGTGAGGATAAGCGGTAGAAAATGAATGAATAAGAGAAGTTTGACCCTGAACAATATCTTATATATACACACATATACAGCGACCAGAATATTGCATATGATTGTTTTCCACACAGTCAAAGTAGCTGTGCTCTCTGCCTCTCGCCGCTAACACACACGCACACACAAACACCCAGTTGCACAAAACCGACAAAGCTCGTTTGATTTATCATAATATGCTTTATCTGAAAAGTAAGTATCTTATCTCCAGATAAAGGGAGGAAAGCTCGAGCAATCCGTTCAGTGGTGAAGCGGGAAAGGAAGCCGAACGGAAGCGTTGTCGCTTTAAAGCTACGAAAAAAGGATTGTGTCGAGTTTTTTGCCTGAAAGGTAAGAAAACAGGATGGAGGAATGCAGAGAAGAAGAAATAAGGGAAGTGAGCGGATCAGATTGATACCAAGAGTATATCAATATTTGTATTTTTCAGTTCTCTTCTATGTTTATTTTCACATGTATTTATGTTATTTAGTTGTATTGTCCATGTTATTTATATATTGTTTACAAGTTTTGGACACACGAAGGCTTTGGACGCAAAAAGTCAAAGACTTGAATTCGAGCCAATGGTAGTTTTTGCCTTTTTTTTAAACTTATTTGGCACTACTGTTTTTATTTAGTTCATCCTTAATCCCTAAACTACGCTGGATTGGTTCTGGTGTTTTTAATGAACAGGTATGTGACCCTCTGTGGAACCCTTTGTACCGCCCTGCAAGTGGAACAGCTCATTGTGCATATACAGCAACAAATACGGAAGTGGGGAAGAAAGACTGAGCTGTTCTAATCCTCGTTGGCCTGCCCCCCTCCCCCATAAAGATGGACTAAAAGCAACATATTGACAATGATTTGGAACTGGAGCAGCTTGTGACCAACACTGTTTAAAATAAACCCACACTTTGACATCAGTGTCTATTAGGAGAAGAAGAGAGGGTCCAGGATGAGAGGACAGAAGAAGAAGAAGAAGAAGGAGATGAAGGGACAGAAGATGGGGGGAGGCGCCCAGTTCCCGTCCCCACTGACACACTGCTGCAGTTAATCCAGATTAGAGTGTCTAAAGCAGGTCGGCTAAATCTGCAGGCCAGCCAGCAACACAGAGGCGACTGTCAATCCCAATCACTCACCCAGTACACATGCACACGCACGCACGCACTCTGCGTTAATCTCCTCTGTGCAAACCAGGTGCCACCAACAGCTCAGCGTGGACCGCTATGGTCTCAAAGTGGAGGAAGCTGTTATTTAACATATACTGAAGGACTGGACTGTCCTTTGTAGGACATGAATACGGTACATGCTGAGTGCCGCATTAATAGTATTTTATCATTCTAATTGGCTTTTTTTGCCGAAAATCGATTTTGTCCAACTCGCAATTTCCAATATCGGTATCAGCTATTACCGGTATGTATAACATGATATACATATGTATTGATATGTATCTGATAGGGCGGCACGGCGGTCGAGTGGTTAGCTCGCAGACCTCACAGCTAGGAGACAAGGGTTCAATTCCACCCTCGGGCCATCTCTGTGTGGAGTTTGCATGTTCTCCCCGTGCAAACCGTCTGGTTTCCTCCCACATTCCAAAAACATGCTAGGTTAATTGGCGACTCCAAATTGTCCATAGGTATGAATGTGAGTGTGAATGGTTGTTTGTCTATATGTGCCCTGTGATTGGCTGGCTGGCCACCAGTCCAGGGTGTAGCTCGCCTCTTGCCCGAAGACAGCTGGGATAGGCTCCAGCACCCCCGCGACCCTCGTGAGGATAAGCGGTAGAAAATGAATGAATGAATGAATATTGCCAAAAAATAAATGTACAAAAAACACTGACATTATATATATAATAATTTAAAAAATACTTAAAATATTAATTTAGATTTATTTTGATTTCTATTAGTTTACATATTTTTATTACATTTTTTTAAATATGAAAAATATTTTTATTACTGGGCTGCACTGCAGACGAGTGGTTTGTGCGCAGACCTCACAGCTAGGAGAAATTGTCCATAGGTATGAATGTGAGTGTGAATGGTTGTTTGTCTATATGTGCCCTGTGATTGGCTGGCCACCAGTCCAGGGTGTACCTCGCCTTTCGCCCAAAGACAGCTGGGATAGGCTCCAGCGCCCCCACGACCCTCGCAAGGATAAGCGGTAAAAAATAAATGAAAAAATCTGATACAGATATCGCATTTTTATGCTGATATTGGGTCAATAATTATCAGTGCCGATAATTATGGACATTTTAATAGTATCAACCCAATACTGATACTATAGGTATCAATACTATTTATATTGGAATTGATGCTCCCATACCTCCCACTCAGAGGTTTTCACATGTAGGGTCCAAAATATACTAAAATATACTAAATATTGTGCCCAAATAAATGAACCTGCCTAAATTGTTTAAATAAATATTGCACACTTTCTGTAAAAAAAAAAAAAAAAATCTGACTTTACACTTTTAAACACTTTTCAAAACAAGAAATTCACAACAGTATTTGGTCAAAATGTATGCAAAATACGGTAAACATTGTAGTTTAGTTGTAGAGAAATTTCATGAACGGTAGCAGAAATTGACTTTTGCGTGCTGGAAACTACAAGGCAGATAATAATAAGCAGCTGGTGGCAAACCTCCTGAAGGCCTACAAAGCCCTCGGCTGCAATATGTCACTTTTTTGTATTTCAATTCAGATTTCTTTCCATCAGGATATTGCTACTACGGTGAAAAGATGCTTGTTGACTATAATTGGAATGCGGTCAAACAATTCTTTATTTGTTCCGTGAAATAGTATTTATGTATTTCCAACAGTCTATTATCTTCATTTATTTCTGTATGTGTATGAGAGATTGTTTTGTCCAATCAGATTTCAGCTTTTGGGCCTTTTTAGGCATTTTTTTTTAGTGATAATAAGACCAGGACCAGGAACCGACTGTAATGGGTTCCACTAATGATAATGCACATAAATCATTGTGTGGGTTCTGATAGGTGGTAATTCGGGCTGTTGAAGTGATCACACTGTACTTATTGTATTGATGTTAAACACTTATTCACCTATTTTACCTTAAGCTATAAGCTAAATAAATAGATATACTGTCTTTTTTAAGTATGTGTGTGCGTTTTGTGTGAGTGTAATGAGTCAGGAGTTGCAGTGCGAACTGAGGTGTGTCAGCGGGAAGGATGAGTGATTACAGTGGACAGTAATCCTGCGGATAGATTAGCAGGTGGTATTAGAAGAAGTGGGGGTGTAGCGCACTGTCACCTCTGAACCGTCACAATATGGAGCAGCAGCTCGCCAGGGCCTCACGTCTGTCTGCTTCACCACCCCCCCCCTTCACCACCCCTCCCCGAAACTCGCACCATCGATATTGTAGCAACCGACTGAATTGACGCAAAACAAGTATAGCAGATTGATTGACGACATTTAGCAGTGCTACACATTCCAAAAACATGCTAGGTTAATTAGCGACTCTAAATTGTCCATAGGTATGAATGTGAGTGTGAATGGTTGTTTGACTAAATGTGCCCTTTGATTGGCTGGCGACCGGTCCAGGGTGTTTATGTCTTATTCTTAAAATTTCTCATTTTTTGTTGTGTTTTTTTAATTTTTCCCTTCACTAAATGAAATCAACAGCAAAAATCAGCTTTATTTGATTTTCAAAAATTTTCTCTCAGTCAATATGACACATTTAAGTACCATTAGTGAAAGTAATCACAGACTTTTAGCATAAAATTAGCAAATACATGAAATTCAACTACATGTCATTCATAACAATATCTTGTTGACATAAAGCATGTACTCGTCATTCAACATGATTTAAACTTAACCCTTCCAGTCATAAGTTTAAATACCTTTGAATATACAACAAAAATAAATATGTAAATATACTTTTGGTGTTCCCATTGCTTACAGAGGATCTGAATGCTGCTGCTTCCTGTTTAGGGATGGGTGCTTTTGACATTTGAACAGACACAGTACCAGTTTGTAGGAGTTTTGTTTTTTTTATTTAAGATATTTATCTGTTTTTCTAAATATTTCTTTTAATCAGACTCCATCAGGCCTTCACAAAAGCGGCCCAATCAAAGTTGAGGCATGAATTGTTACTGACACCTAGTGGACAAACAATGAAGTTGTTTAAACACAAAAGTATACGACAGGATACATTTTACTGATAATAGCGAAATGAATCAATGCAAATGAAAATAGGTGAGCCAGAAATACATTTTCAGGTGCTAAGAGGGGTACTAAAGTACTGTAATGACCCTTAAGGGTATTAAGTGTTGTGCTTATGTATGTATTGCCATGAAAGGATTCGTTCCGGGATCATGGGGAGTGAAAGTCGGAACGGACAGGAAGTGACGTTTATGAACCCCATGTTGGAGTGTTAATAGAGTGCAAATTAATTCGGCGTGGTTTACAGCCGTGACAGTAACCCGTGTTAGTAATTGTGGTGCTTCAACAAAACTGGAATGTTGTACGTGTATTTTAACAAACACACTAACGCCATAAATAAAAGAAATGTGACAATATCGCTTCCGTTCAGCAGGTGGCGCCAACACACTTCTTGTTCAGCAAACCGCCGAAATAGACGAAGAAGAAGTTACAACGCGGAAGAAGAAAATGTAGCAGTAGTTGAAGACAATATGACAACAAACATTTATTTGTATACGGTTGTCCGGCTAGCAAAATAATTTTAATGTTCTAATTAGACTTTTTATACTTTCCTTAATAACATAAAGCATTTAGTTGGACTCCAACGTGACAGTAATGAAGAGAGCAGCTACGAAATAAATAGCTATAGTAATTAACCATGTTCCCAGACTTGTATCCTTTCGTGGAGGATAGCTTTAGCCGCTTCCCATCGCAGAGTAACATCTATGGCCTGTGTCAGGCCGGAGGACAGGAGCTGCTTGCCGCTACTCTCAAAGGGAAGGTGGTGAGCTTCACGTACCAGGAGTTGCAACAGAAGTTAAGACCAGTGGCCAAAGAGGTTCAGTTCACCTACATACCAGGTAGCAATATATTATGTACAAATCAATGTCATCATGCTGTATAACTAAATAATTGTGGTTCATATCATGGAATGGAATGGCCTTTATTGTCATTATACAAGATGTACAACGAGATTGGAGAGCTTCTCCTTTCAGTGCAATACTCAAGTTAAAAAAGTAGAGTAAAAAAAAAACAGTTTAACAAGATGTATACAAGATATCCAAAATATACACATAATATTATACAGGAGCAGACATATTGCAGATATATTATTATTAGTGCAATGATGAATGGGTGCAAATAATGACTGGTGTATGCAGATGAGTAAAAGTCACATGAGTGTATTGAGTTGTTAAATAAATAAACATGTTTGACGTAGTAACAGAGGCAGTGATGGAAATATTGCAATTTTTTTTAATGCAATTACTGAAGCATATTAGTAGGTATTGTTTAAAAACTGCAGCACTATGAATAGGATTATGACTAGATTATTATAAGGGGAAAAAAATTAATTGATGGTCCCAAAAAGTCTGACTCACAGCCCCGACATTAAGCAACAGAAGTACACAACAGGTAAACAATTTGTGTAGAATATTGCTTAATATATGTGTATATATTAGAATTGCTGGATTTGGTATCGACCTGATACTAAGTAAATATAGGATCAGTATTGCTGGCACCGATACTGATGTTGATACTGTTAATAAATGAAACACAGGACGAAAACAATATTCAAATAAAACTATATCAACAATGTAACCAGATCAATGACATGACAGCAAAAAAAAACACAGACATTTGTTATAAACATAGACGAGAAAAGATAAATATCAATCTCATCACCCATGTATTGCTCTTATGATACTTGACTCGTTATTGATTTTTGGGTTATCAAGTTACAATCAATTTGAGCAATTTGCAATGCGATGCTTCAACGCTTTTTTTTATGTAGTTGATGCAGAGATCGTGTCAATTGATGCTTTCATCAAGTCTTCACCCAAAAGAGGCCTTGTGGTGGGCATCACATTCATAAAGGTATTTCCCTAATCTCCATATGCATTTAGTGGACTGTTCTTATGAATGTGGTATGCTTACAGGACTCTGGTGACAAAGCTACCCCCTTCCTGAATATCTACTGTGACTATGAACCCGGCTCAGAGTTCAACCTGGAGTCCATCGCACGTGAGTGAATCCCTGTCTGTGGTGGTCCTCCGTTTACAACGTTTGGTGGTTAATTAATTAAAAATTTAACAAGTAGCAAGAATAAAGCGTGTGCCACAACGTAGAGGAAGAATAACTTCTGAGTTCACTTTATGGACTACATAATGTCTCCTAAGTAGGAGTGTGCCAAAGAAAAGGAAAGCTATCACATTTTTTTTTATTGCTGCATAAAATACATGTCCTTCCTGTGTTCTGTGTACAGTGTGCTGCGTACTCCCTCATAACACACAGGCATCATAAATTGATATTAACCAGCCTTTCCGCACAGAGAGTTGCCTAAATCTGGAGCTGCAGTTTACGCCCTTCCAGCTGTACCACACAGAGTAAGTTGTGTTGCTTTCTATACAGCATAAAAGTTGAATATAGTTGAATTTTGCGTGAATTCATTCGTTCCAGTTAGAGCTGTCATCATGGAACATTTAATAATTGCACAGCAGAGTAGGACATTTCCACTAGGGGTCACAATTAGGCCATTAATGGTGGTAAAAATGGTGACGAAACATGATAACATATTGTGGTTCAAACACCTCACTCTGTTGCGGTTTGTTAAATATGAATTAATAAATTGTTACTTTTTCCTGGTTGACTATGGCCTATGACGAGTAAATATGTTGAAGTAGTGGTAGTAGTATTCTGGCCGCAAGATATCAGCGATGCCACATTCAAGAGGCATGACATTAGATTAGATTACCCCCAGTCATGGCATGTCTAACATTATAGAGTGAAAACAGCTCTCCCGTTCTGTGTGGAAGTGGTACACATTTGACTTCTTACTCCGTTTGAAACCCTTTTTTTAAGTTTAGGATAAGTAAATTGGAGAGGGCGGCACAGCGGTCGAGTGGTTGAATGTGAGTGTGAATGGTTGTTTGTCTATATGTGCCCTGTGATTGGCTGGCGACCAGTTCAGGGTGTACCCTGCCTCTCGCCCAGAGACAGCTGGGATAGGCTCACCCTTGTGAGGAAAAGCGGTAGAAAATAAATGAATGAATTCATGAATATTGCCAAAAATAAATGTACAAAAAACACTGGCTATATATATATATATATACATTATATATATAATCATTTAAAAAATACTCAAAATATTAATTTAGATGTATTTTGATTCTATTAGTTTACATATATTTTATTACATTACGCATTAGGGTTATGCAATGTGGTGTAAACTAAGAATAATAGGACCATACAGGTGACTATAGGGGTGTTATTTCATGTCTACAGGGCTCTAATAATAATGACATAAAACACATTTACAAAGTCTTAAAAACAACTTTTTCTATGGTATGACTATGAAAATATTCACTTTATTACACACAGTGGTCGAGTGGTTAGCACACAGGCCTCACAGCTAGGAGACCCGAGTTCAATCCCACCCTCGGCCATCTCTGGAAAAACATGCTAGGTTAATTGACGACTCCAAATTGTCCATAGGTATGAATGTGAGTGTGAATGGTTGTTTGTCTATATGTGCCCTGTGATTGGCTGGCCACCAGTCCAGGGTGTACCCCGCCTCTCACCCGAAGATGGCTGTTATAGGCTCCAGTAGTAGAATTATGAATGAATTAATAATATTGAATCACACCAATTTACCCGACGACTGTAATGGAATAATGGCGCCCTCTGCTGGATTCATAGCTGCAGCTCACATTTTATTATTTTTTCATGGCTCTTTCCAGCCCCATCATCCACAAAATAATGTCAAGATGTCCTTTCTTTTAGAGTGCAGAGTGACAATGGAGGCAGAGAGACTGTTTTTCTTCTCAGCGGTCACGACCAGAGGATCCACTTGTACAAAGAGGTTAGATCACAGCTTGTGTCGGTGTGAGAGTGTGCATATCTGAGTGTGTATTTGTACTACATAGAAGTTGATTTATGGTCAGTGCACCTTTTTGTTCCTGTGATTGGTTGTCGACAAGTCCAGTTATTTTATTAAGATGTGATAACCAGTGTTGGGAGTAAAATAACATTGTTTATGTTTGTGCAATAATGTAATGAATTACCATTTGAAACAGTTAAGAGAGCATCATGGAGCCCCTTGTTTTCAACAGAATGCTTCGCTCCACCAATTTGAAGAGCAGCCAGTGGAGAGACTCTTCCCTGAACTCCAGCAATTACCCAGCAAGTTCGTCTACCCTTATTTCTGTGTTCTATTTGTGTGTGTGTTGTGACCGTTTGTGTTCTGTACCAGCTGCACTTTAAGAAGGTTAGGTTAGAGCAAGGGGGTCTTCAAAGTGCGGCTTTGGGGCCATTTGCAGCCCACCTCTTTTTTTTTTATTAATAATAATAATAATAAAGGGCGGCACGGCGGTCTAGTGTTTAGCGTGCAGACCTCACAGCTAGGAGACCAGGGTTAAATTCCACCCTCGGGCATCTCTGTGTGGAGTTTGCACGTTCTCCCCGTGCACGCGTGGGTTTTCTCCAGGTAACATGCTAGGTTAATTGGTGACTCCAAATTGTCCATAGGTATGAATGTGAGTGTGAATGGTTGTTTGTCTATATGTGCCCTGTGATTGGCTGGCGATCAGTCCAGGGTGTACCCCGCCTCTCGCCCGAAGACAGCTGGGATAGGCTCCAGCACCCCCGCGACCCTCGTGAGGAAAAAGCGGTAGAAAATGAATGAATGAATGAATAATAATAAATAATAATACATTTTATTTGTATAGCGCTTTTCAAAATACTCAAAGACACTTTACAGAAGAGTGAAGTTGAATAAAGTAAACAGAATAGAAGACACACCAAAATACAACATTCATTGGTTAATACACAGTTAAAACATGAGTAAAAGTGGGGCGGGGCACAGCAGTCAGATATAAAAAAGTCAGACATTAAAAACAGATTTAAAGAGGTGGGTTTTTAGTTGTTTTTTGAAGGTGGGAAGGTCAGGGCAAGCACGGAGTGAATGGGGCAAAGAGTTCCAGAGGGGTGGGGGCCGCAATGGAGAAGGCTCTGTCTCCCCAGGTTCGGAGCTTGGTCTTACAGGGGAGTGCCAGGAGGTTTGAGTCTGAGGAGCGAAGGTGGAGCGAGGAGGTCTGTGAGATATGGGGGGGTCAGATCGTGGAGGGCTTTGTAGGCGATGAGAAGAATTTTGAAGTGAATGCGTTGGGGAACGGGAAGCCAGTGGAGGTTTTGGAGGACAGGGGTAATGTGTTCACAGGAGCGGGTGGAGGTGAGGAGGCGGGCAGCGGAGTTCTGAATATATTGTAGTTTGTTGAGGGTTTTGGAAGGTGTACCGTAGAGAATACTGTTGCAGTATTGGCCTGCCCGTAATTTAATAAGACAATTGCATACAAACAAACGTGAACTAATATAATGTATGTCTATGTGGCTCCCTGCAGTGTGCTGTGGTTGGACATGCTGACCATTGCTGATGACCAAAGACTGTCGGCGTTTGGCTGTCAGAACGGCTGCGTTGGACTGGCACTGGTCAAGCAATCTGGACCAGGTGAGGCAAAACCATACGATGCTAACTGTTTCATAACAATTGCTGGTAAATTATATTCACGACAGTAGCTTAGAGGTAGATTGCACTTTGCCTGGAAGCATAAGACATCATTTTTTTTTTGTTACATGAGTACGTTGTTTTACCAGAGGTTTTGCAGAGCTGGCGAGTTCAGTTCGACAGTCCGATCTCCATTGTGCTGCTGTTTCCTCTTTCCTGCCAAACTGAGCCTAATATGCCCAGCAGAGACAAAAGTACGTCATGTAGGGCTGGTTTTTCCACATACCAGTAGAAATTAGTGTAACTTCAATCAGCATCACAAAGCGGTACAAAAAAAAACTTTATTATTTTTTCAGTTTTGGGCGTTAAAGATTACAACCTTCTGGTCACAAGCACTATCGAGATGGCAGTTGTCTACAGGTACGGTATGGAATTTGCAAAGCTTTGTTATGATTTCAGAAGAGTTCAAGTACATTGATATTTTTTGTGTGTGTCAGAAATGTCCAGCAACGAGGATTGTCCCACTCCATGTGTCTCTCTGAAAGTGATCAGTGGGACGCGGTGCTTTGTGCTCTTGTCATTGATCTGGACTTTGATGGGGAGAAGGAGGTGCTGCTGGGAACATATGGCCAGGTCGTAAAGTCACAAGATGGCAAATATGCTTTACATGATAAATGGTTTGCTTAAAAGTGTCAGGTTTGTTGCGGTATTGCTTTTTCCATCATTTTCTACCGCTTATCCTTACGAGGGTTGCGGGGGCTGCTGGAGCCCCAGCTGTCTTCAGGCGAGAGGCGGGGTACACCCTGGACTGGTGGCCAGCCAATCACAGGGCACATATAGACAAACAGACATTCACACTCACATTCATACCTATGGACAATTTGGAGTCGCCAATTAACCTAGCATGTTTTTGGAATGTTGGAAAAACCGGAGTACCCGGAGAAAACCCACACATGCACGGGGAGAACATGCAGACTCCACACAAAGATGGCCGAGGGTGGAATTGGTAATGGTAATGGTTTTATTTCATTTGAACATGCATCAGATTACAATTGAATGCATCACATAATCAGTTCACAGTTCCACATGTCCAAAAGGAGTAGGAAGAAGCAAAGCTTATTAAATCCTACCCCTCCCATCTGGTACTTTTACAATCAGTAACTTACATTACATTTGTTCACTTCCTGCTTTCCTAATATAGTTTTTTTTAATGACATTTTTTTAATGAAATTAAATGTAATTTATTTTTCAGGTATTTTTAATTATTTTTTTGTTTTTTTAATTCTTTTGAATTAAATTAAATTATTAAAATTAAATAAATTATTATTTTTTTTATTTATTTAATTTTATTTTTCTCACGTACCGAAGAACGAGATGATATGATCATACAATGACATAATGGGTACCATAGTAAGTGTCAATATAGTGATATATATAGCACATCATGACTGGTTCAAGACTCTTCATCCTTGTATTTAGTAAACATCAACTGCTTGTATTGTTTCTTGAATTGGCTCATCGTTGTGCATTGTTTGATTTCCTTACTCAATCCATTCCATAGTTTGATTCCACATACTGAAATGCTATGGCTTTTTAACGTAGTCCTAGCATATAAGTGTTTCAAATGTTCATGTTCAAGATCATTAATTGAACTTGGGTCTCCAAGCTGTGAGGCCGGCGTGCTAACCACTCGCCCGACGTGCCGCCCGCCCAACTGAACAATGAAATAAAAATAAAAAAAACTCATACTTTTAAGAACTGAAAAGCACCGCTCTCATCATGCAAGTATCAATGTGATACTGATTCTACCCTTGGTATCAATACTGTCCGTATTTGGTTCAGCCCCCCCTTAGTAACTGTGCAATCTGTTTTTTTCTTCATGTGCAGGAACTTCTGTGTTATAAGTTCCAGCATGCAGCAGAAGGAGAAGATGGACACTTTCAGTTTCTGTGGCGACGAAGCTTCAAAAGTCCTTTGCTGTCTATCATCTACTTAGATCTGACCGGGGACGGTTTGAGAGAGCTGGCTGTCCTCACGCTGAAGGGACTGCATATCTTACAGGTAACTCCAATTTTTGTTGAGATTTCACACATTACTATAGGAAAACATCATGTCCAATACCGATACTGCATTGTTATGTATTGGCCAGTCCGATACTAATAATATATAGTCATAGATTATCTATGCATGTACATCGCTTCACACGTGTGCTCTGTCCCTGTTCTTTCAGCATAGTCTCACCAGCACTGCTGATCTGGTCCTGGAACGTCTTGCCAAGAGGGTGGCAGCGCTGGTTGTTGACCCCAAGTCGGAGTCTGTCAAAGGTCAAGATACCAATGAAAAAGAGGACCATACAGTTCACGTAGCTTGAAAATAAACATACAGTATGTTACAGGTGAACTGCATCTATATGTCATCTACGCACGACTTTAAGTTACATTGGTTAGATGCACATATCTCTATAGTCTGGAAGGACAACCAATGTTGTTCATTTTCACTTTCATGGTGATGACTTTCCTTTTCTTTCACTCACTGCTCTGCCTGGAAGATATCACATCATAATAATATCTCATAATACAAGACATAATATTAACATTAAGGGGTATCCGCCTTTATATACAAAACATACAGGACATTTCAGTGTTTCATTAAATGGTGCTTTATCAGTGGAAATTAATGCTTACAGTACATTGGCCAACATTAAATTAGTTAATTTAATATTTCGAAATGTATACAACATTATATAATAAATATAGTATTTTGGATTTTTTTTATTTAAGGTAATTGGTCAACTTCTCCACTAGGTGGAGTACGTACTCTTAATTACGCTTTCATCCTCTGCTTACTGTAAGATTACACAAATTCTACACTTTTTTATTTTAATATTTATGATGTACATTCATTTTTTTAAATGAGTATGTAGCCTCCCGACACTACGGATGAGCAACTTGCATTTGTGACTACTCACTACTCACTACGTATAATTATCATAAAAATATTACTGCAAGGCTTCCAAAAACTTTTTATATTATAAATGTGGTTCTTATCCCCGGCATAAAAGTTCATGACTAAGAACAGACTACAGTACAACAACCCCAAATTGGGCTTTTGGGGGCATTTAGACTACACCAGTGCTTCTCAATGATTTATTTTCTGTCATGCACCTCCAAAATTTTTAAAGACATTTCTTTCATCCCCCAATTTGAAATACGACAGAAACGGATAATATTTATTTATTTGTCTGTACTCTACAGACTGAACTTAAAAATGAAACCAGGAAAATGTAACAAAATTGAGAGCATACAAGCATATTCAAGAGTCAAATTCCATGTTGAGTACTATAAATTTGTACATGTTGGTAGGTCTGCATTGAAATTAAAGTGCCCCCTCCCAATTCCCCATGCCCCACCCCCCGTCAGGCGGATTTATAAAAACTTAGAAATCGTAGTTTTTTTTCCAACTAATTTCTAGTACATTACTTTGCATTGCTCCTCCCTTTGCTACACTGTGGGTGTATGCTAACGGCCCCGCCTCCCCCCACAGAGACAAATTAAGTGTATGCCTGACCAGAGGTCTCCTGGTCTGTGCAAAGGGATAGATAGATAGATAGATAGATAGATAGATAGATATAATGTGGAGAATAAATAGATTACCTCAAATATGAACAATCTACAGTGTAAACAGTAATTTGTACAAATAATTTAAATAATTTAGAATAAATAATATTTTAAAGTTTTGCATGTGCGTGTGATATACTATGGAGGCAAAATGATCAAGTTCATTTATTGTGTGATTAATGTATTTATTTAATATTGTTAGACTTTTTTTCTGACTTTTTTTCTGCAGTTTTTTCTGAAATTGATTAAAATGTTTGTTGAAATGCAAAGTTAAAATTGAGCACACTTAAGTGGTTTGAGTGCAGATGAGTCATTAGCACTTTCAATTCTCCCCTCACAACACAATAATAACATCTTTGTTCATCACATATAGAAAAAAATGGCGTAAAAGAGAAATTACATAGTTTTCAGTGTGGGTCCGTGTGCTGTGCAGACAGCAGCTGCAGGATTTTTTTTAAAGGGGGGGTGGATTGGGGGTGCAAGTGTGTTTTGTTTTGCGCGTCAACAATAAGGAGCGTTAAAAAGAGCGCCTTTCACTCAATGGGATTTATATTTAGCTCTGTGGGGGGACTAGCAGTAAGTGGAGACCCCGAGTCCTGCTGGAGCTGATCCGTTTGACGCCAAAACTTGCTCGTTTGGCGGTGCGCGTCATCGTTTCATGTGGTTGGCGGCGGCGGCGGCGACGGCGCTTGTGTGTGTGTGAACGAGAGAAGGAATAACGCACATTTATCTCCAGCTCCTGGCGGGGGGAAAAGATGATGGCCGGTGGTGGCGGAGCAGCCATGGACCATAACGGGATATTTTCAACATCTAACCTCCACAACCTGCAGAACAACCTGCAGCAGAGCCACATGGAGGCTGACAACGCGGACTCCCGCAAACGACCGCTGGAAACTCCGGCGGAGGAGGCTGGATGTACCAAGCGCACCAACACTGGAGGTAAGACACCAGCAACAAAACACAGCACATCCATTGTGTGTTTTTTTTTTTTACCATTGTGTGTTCCTTCATTAAATATGCTGCTTGTACGCTGAACCACATTGTGTCGCAATTCGCGCACTTATACTTTTTTGTATTTGACGTGCACTAGCGTGTCCACACTGAAAAGTACTGCAAGATGCAGCGCACTTTCAGTACCCGGATGTTGCACTCAAAACGGTACAAAATAGTCAGCGTGCAAGTGATGGATGTCGGCCATCTTGGCTATGAAGCGGAAGAGGAGGGACTAACTTGATTGGTTAAAAGTCACAATTACAAAGGAGAGACGAAGACGTGGGTAAATTATTGCGTTTATTTTCGGTTTTCGGACATACTGTATGTGTAGCTAGCTAGCTAGCTAGCTAGACTAGCTAGACTGCTGTTAATGTGAACCAATTACACACCTGACACTCAAGCTAGCTTTGCAGTTAGCATAGCTTCTTGTCTCCTACTTCTCTCTTGCTAGGTGTGTCACACGTTTAGCTATTTCTTCTCTTGTCAGAAATTAACTTTATTTTCTGCCTTGGAGGCGAAGATTAGTAACTTGGACTCAGGAGTTGCTAGCACTTGGAAGAACATAGTACTTTAGCTGCACAAGCAACAGTGTGCTACCTTACAGATGGCTATCGTAGGCTAAATTTAGATTGTTTCTATTTTATATTGTTTATATCCCCACAACTCGAGTACTCGGGGTACAAAGTACCTGTATTCTATTTTAGTCACATCCATCAGATGTCGTCTTTGCTACATTGTGGAAAGACTCGGGACTAACTTTAGTGGTTGCAATTCACATTTAAAAAGGAGAGAATTAGACGAGGAAGTGGGTAAATCAGTTGTCCAGTAAGTGTGCAATGACAGTCATGGATTAGTATCATAATAATTTGCACACTTAGTATACAGTACACAGTGTTCATGTACTTATTTAAGTGTACTGACAGATCGCAATCTTGGCTACATACACTACACTGTCGAAAACAAAAAAGTATGCGATGTAAAGTCGCGTGTAGTTCCAACTTGTAGTCCCGGTCCCCTTTCTACTGAACAATGGCGGCAAACTGCTTGCGCCTTATCCACTTGTCTTTGTTTGTTTACATGCAGTATTTCACTTGGAACACCAAACAGAAGTTTCTAATACTATTGCTAGTCAAAGGCTGGACTGCACTGTATTTGTGTGTACTGTATTTCCCCGTACTTCATTTTCCATTCTGAAAAATCTGATTACCAATACATGTACCTTTTTAAAAAAAAAAAACAAAAAACAGTATCTGAAGTTTACTGATGGAAGTATTCCATTTGAGAGACCGCCTTGAAAACAGAAAAGGAGGACATTTGGAGTATTCCCACCAACAACAACCATCTGTTTCTCTTAAGTTTGTGGTTACAGAGTTAAAGAATTCCTCAGGCTTTTGTAGGAGATAGATATATCTTTTTTTCCTCCTTGACAAGTATGAATTATGTCAAAGTCAAAACTGTAGAATCGCACTGACTGTAGTTTCTTAGAGTCAGATAGGTCAGACATCTGTCTGCAAGACTTTTGTGAGGCCTGGATCGTTTCGACGTCACAGTATATTTGAGTTAACATAATATGTGTCCTGTGATTGGCTGGTGACCAGTTTTGGGTGGAGTCCGCCTTTTGCACCCAGTCAGCTTTAGCTTACACAAGACCCTGAGCAGGATAAGCGGAAGAAGACTTTTGAATAACCAGTCTACGCAACAGCTTTGTGGTGAAGACACTAAGGGACCCTCTTGAACTCGCTCAGTTCCATGACGGGAAACACGATGCAAATGTTTATCGTGGTTAATTAGTTCCAGACTCGACCATGATAAGTGACCACAAAGTAGGATTCAATAGTCATTCATTTTCTACCATTATTCTCACGAGGGTCGCGGGGGTGCTGGAGCCTATCCCAGCTGTCTTCGGGCGAGAGGCGGGGTACACCCTGGACTGGTGGCCGGCCAATCACAGGGCACATATAGACAAACAACCATTCACACTCACATTTATACCTATGGACAATTTGGAGTCATGCAATTTTGCAACATGCAAACTCCACACAGAGATGGCCGAGGGTGGGATTGAACCCGGGTCTCCTAGCTGTGAGGTCTGCGTGCTAACCACTCAACCTCCGTGCAGCCTGGATTCAATATTAATTAATTAATTCATTCATTTTCTACCGCTTTTTCCTCACGAGGGTCGCGGGGGGTGACGGAGCCTATCCCAGCTGTCTTCGGGCGAGAGGTGGGGTACACCCTGGACTGGTCGCCAGCCAATCACAGGGCACATATAGACAAACAACCATTCACACTCACATTCATACCTATGGACAATTTGGAGTGGCTAATTAACCTAGCATGTTTTTGGAATGTGGGAGGAAACCGGAGTACCTGGAGAAAACCCACGCATGCACGGGGAGAACATGCAAACTCCACATAGAGATGGCCGAGGCTGGGATTGAACTCTGGTCTCCTAGCTGTGAGGTCTGCGCGCTAACCACTCGACCGCCGTGCAGCCTGGATTCAATATTAATGAATTGAATAATTTCATAGCTAAAGCATAGAAAACCTGTTTTGTTAACATTATTAGAGCCCTGTAAACATGATATAACACCCCTATAGTCATCTTTATACCAGTATTACCTAATATAGTAGACAGGATAAGCAATAATAAGACATTATAGCTCACTTATTTTATTACCTCAAATGTAATGTGTGGCATTAAAAAAGTCCATCCTCACTTATGAATTTTGCCACTTAATTGATAGATTCTTGCGGACCGCATGTGTGTAGGCTATGGCATCTCTGACGTAAGAATAGCTTTGAAACTGAGTGAGGAAGGAGGAAAAAAAAGTAGTGAGGGACAACTGTATGCTCAAACGCAGGCCCTCTGTTGCATGGACCCCGGACCGCACATTGGACACTCTATGATGCATATTGCTATGTACAGTACTGGCAGACAGCCTGATGGTACTGATCCCTCCGCTGTAATCGCCAACCTCTTGACTACAACTGATATTGATCGCGTTCCTTGTAGCGAACTGATCATTAACATGACTGTCAGTTGTAACAAAGAAAAGAAAGCCCCCGTGCTCTTAGAGCCGAAACCCCCCCCACCGACCCCCCCGTTGTCGAGCTTTAGAAGCTACGGACACACAGAATTGAGACGAATCACCCGTCTTTTTTATCAACGCTGCCCTTCTCCTTACTCAAAAATGAACGTCTTTCATTTGTTTCTCTTTGTAATTACCAATTGGGCGAGCCCGTGTTGCTTGGCAAGCCTGTGTCTTCCAAAAGCCTGGTGTGGCTCAGGCATTGCGAGTGATCATCTAAATGTTGCTAATGGAGCGCTTGGCACAGGAATGTGAGCTGTAGTTCTTTTTTTTTTTTTTTTGGTCGGGAAGGACACAGGTGCCCTTGCAGAGCGATGTGACGTGAGCAGACTGTGAATTTGCCAGGTGGCGACGAAAGAAAGAACGAGAGGGAGGGATAGGAATGAAGACGATAGATGGAAGCTTTGTCTATATAAACAATGATTCCAATATGCTGGAAAGACACAGTTTTAGGGTTTGATTCCCTAATGAAGGTAGAAAATGACCACCTTGTTGTTGTGTGATGCTCTGTGTCCACACACACACACACACACACATTGCAGTCTTTATGTGTAGTCTCTTAAGATACCTCTCGGTGTGGGATTTATAGGCGTAGTGATTGGCTTCATCGCCCCCCCTCCACCATTCTGCGGCACTGCCATTTGCAATGGTTGATGAGCCCCTCCGCCCTCTCAAACATGGCCGTCGAAGGGACTGGGGGTAGAGGCGGGAGGGGCTGGTGGTGAGGGTGGAGGGGGGGTGTCGGCATGGGCGTACGGGCACGCTTTCTCCGATCACTCCTCCTCCGCATCCTTCATCATCTGCCTATATTATCAATACACCTCCTTCAGTCGCCCGTTGAAGGTCACGCCGCACGCTTCCCCCGTCGGTGGCTCTTGGACGGCGTCCGCCCTGACGCCTCACCTCGTCAGTCTTCGTGGCAAAAAAAAAAAAAAAAAAAGAAAAGAGCGAACAGCCCCGCCGTGCTTTATAGTGCTGCGTCAAAAGAGGCGGAGTAGGGGGAGAAAATTCAATTTTTTGGGACCGGCTTTGGGGGGAGGCGGGGACGTGACGTGCTCAACCGAGGAGGCCAGCCATTGGTCGAGTGGAGTGTCATTCTGGCGCGCCGCTGCAGATGGACAGGCCACTCGATGAATATGGATGAGAGCAGTGAAAAGGGTGATGCGGCAGGGAAGACCCCCCTCCTCCTCCTCCTTCTCCACCTCCTCCTCCTTCACACCGATGCAGGCTCGAACAATGCGTGCCGTCTTTCACTGAAAACACTGAGAGCCTGCATTAGCATTTTCGCAGACAATTGAAGCTGCGGGCAGCTGCTGGCATGGCTCGGACGCTGCGGTGAAATCCCTTCTTCCGCACACCCGCCGATGAAACAGTGGAAAAAAGGTCGACTGGCCGCATTCCTCAACACTACGCTTGCACCTATGCCCAGGCAGATGTTAAGATCCCCTTTAGAGATTGCGCCCCGGCATTGATGGCGATCTGACACTGGACGTGAGAAGCAGCAGATCTCAGAATGGGTAAGCTTCAAAACTCTTTTTTGTCTTACTTGTTGAATCCATCCGTCTTTATTAGGCAGACTCATTCTGTCCTCTATCGGGCATTTTGGCAGGTTAGTCCATTGAAATGCAGAAGGGGTACTTGGTTGTGAGAAGGTGGGAGTCAGTCCTATCAGTCCTATCCCCCTGACCCAGCCCCCCCCCCCCAGTCGGGGCGACTTAACTAAACATATTTGCTCCAGCAGTATTTGGAAGCAGGGGTTTGAACTACCACCCCCACTGGCTCAGCATCCCGGTGTGCCCCACTGTTTCCGAGTTCCCTGGCGGATTGCAGCAACAGATTGCCGTGTTTACTCTACCACATGATGCTGTTAAAAACCTGTTACTGTGATCTCAGACACGAGGTCGGAATTAATGATTGATGACTACTAACGGAACTGCGAGGGGGGGTTTGACTGAGAGAACCGTAGCGGTTCTATACTAAGCTGGAAGTTACGCAGTGGGGTTTGGGCTTGTCTGTCAACAACAGGTCTTTCCATGTTGGGCTCCTGCACAGGAGTCATTCAAAATCCAATTCCTCGGCATGGCGACTGGACCACGTATGCTATAGTGACATATAGTAGAAGGTTCGAATGGTTTACAGAAACCGTGTCAGTCATGCGTGATCTTTAGTTTTTCCACCAAGGTCATTTTATGGGGATTCGATGTGCGGATTGCGGCAGGAGAACCAATTGGCTCACCAAAACCCAAAGATTAGACATTGAAAAATGCACACACTGGTTTTTCCCTGTTCTTGGAAATGGCATAGCGAGAGGACCTGGTGTGCTCACATTTGTACATATGTTCATTTCATTTTAATATGTGTGTTCTTGAATGCAACTTTAAAGGGAAATTCTATTGACACTCACACAGTTGTTTCTGTTTGCCGGAGTCTGTGGTGATGGGTGGTGTACTGGAAAACAAATGGGTGTCTGAATGGAACATGAGGGGCATATTAATGCAAAGAGGAGAGGGGGCGACTGTTTAGGCATGACTTTACCATACAATCTCACATTCCTCCACATGACACTTGAACATGCGTATTATTCCAGGCAACAGGTTGAGCTTCATGCACGGAGATCCACCTTTTATCAATCCACCTTGATCGCCTCACGGCGTTCGATTGCGTGGCTCGTAAGAGTATAATAGCAAATAACACCGTTGCATTAAGATATAAGGAATGAAATGACGTCCTGGGGTTCTTTACATCTCTGCCTGCTCGAGTGGCGTCACCCTCGAGGCAGCTGAACAAGATCGAACATGACGTCATTGCATCGGTATCAGGATGCAGGGAAAGGGGGGGTCATTTGTAATAGAGCTCCAGAACAGGAGGATCGGAGCAGTGTCAAATGTTTTGTACGTCGTCTTCCGTATAATGTTGGAATTCTCGATAGGTTTTCAAGTTTTTTTGGGTTTAATTCACCTTCAAGACCATCAGCAAATTCTTGTTAATTGAAGAACTTTACCATCTCAAAGGACCAAGTCTTCAAATCGAAGCCCTTCCAAAATTGAACAAGCTATAGAAGTTCAGTCTTTAATAGGCGTGCCGTGGTACACTTTAATCAGCATTCCGTACATACTCGGGTTTTAAGGTCACGGATCGGTTCATTTTGGGTACTGCGGGGAAACAAAATGCAAAACATAAAACCGTTTTACTTTTGTGGAAAAGACTTTCACGATTTTTAACATGAAACATTAAAAAATGACAAATTACTGGCAGGTAATTCTCCACTAAATCATAATATGCTTATTTCTTGCCTGTTTATTGTGATGGATCGTGTGTATCACACATTGCATCGAAAATGACCCATTGAAAACGGTTAAAATTAGGCCCCGGCAATCTGGAAAGGAGGTCATCATTTCTTCTAAAAGAAATCTAGGACAGAACACGGAACATATCACCAGTCTCTGGTTGCACGAAAGCTGCATCTTCCCATTGTTCCCATTGCGAATGTTTGATTGCTGATGAGGCACAGGTATAGCGTCCATGATCACCTTTTAGGGCAATAAGATGTGACCTTTTTTTTTTTTTTTTTTACATTGTCTCTTTCACAGAGGAGGGTGAGTACTTCCTGAAGGTGCTGATCCCCAGCTATGCAGCCGGCTCTATAATTGGCAAGGGCGGCCAGACCATTGTACAACTACAGAAAGAGACGGGTGCCACCATTAAGCTGTCCAAATCCAAAGACTTCTACCCAGGTAAAAGGCTATTCATATTTCCTCTCTTTTTCCTTTGTAAGATTATCATTTCAGCCATAAACACATCATTATTCTTTATGTCCTTGAGGGAATACAATGTGTATATACAGTAGATCCCCACAGTACACCGTAAATAATCCTTACTCCCAAAAAAAATGTCTCCCGACTTCCCGTCCAAACCCTCCTGCTAGCTTGACGTTGACTGGTGGAAGATAAGTAGTGAACAAGCGTAGAAGAATCATAATCTTGCATTGCTCGTCCTTGCCTCTCTGTGTGTGTGTGTGTGTGTATGCTAGCGGCCCCGCCTCCCAACCACAGAGACAAAGGCTCTATACGATTCACAAGAGGTCTCACTACGTTGTTTTATGGCTGTTGTTCTATGAAGTTGTGTAGGTGCTGAACCAATACACATAGTGAACTCTTCCTGCCTGTTTTGGAGGCGAGAGACAAGGAAAGCAGACATGCATGCATTTGGCAACGTGTGACACCCCGTATATATATACAGTATACATAATACATTGTGTGTTGGAGCTGCCTGCTGCCAGCTAGTCAGCTTCCTTGCCAGTAAATTGGAAAAATAAATACGTACATTGGACAAATTATGGAGGATTAAAGGGTGTTTTGTGATTTTTTTTTTTAAACTGCATTAAAAGAAACACGGGCTGCATGGGGGACGAGTGGTTAGAGTGCAGACCTCACAGCTAGGAGACCCTAGTTCAATCCCACCCTCGGCCATCTCTGTGTGGAGTTTGCATGTTCTCCCCGTGCATGCGTGGGTTTTCTCCAGGTACTCCGGTTTCCTCCCACATTCCAAAAACATGCTAGGTTAATTGGCCACTCCAAATTGTCCATAGGTATGAATGTGAGTGTGAATGGTTGTTTGTCTATATGTGCCCGGTGATTGGCTGGCCACCGCCTCTCGCCCAAAGACAGCTGGGATAGGCTCCAGCACCCCGGCGACCCTCACGAGGAAAAGCGGTAGAAAATGAATGAATGAATGAATAAAAGAAACGGCAACATTGCAAAAGGTGAGAGATGCTCGTTTCAGATTCAGGCACCCCCCTTTCCAGCAAACTCAAATACCTGAGTCGTCGAACAGTCTGTGTTTGTCCTTCATGCCTCAGAGGAGGCTTCAAACAGCTAAAAAAAAAAAAAAAACAGGTGCTGTGCGTCTCATTGCTTATTAGGTCCAGATGTTTATAGAAGTGATGAGGGTGTATAATCCCCATGTTGCGGTGTACTCCTCGGTTATTCAGAGCACACTGTTAAATGTACGTGTTGAAATTAACACCTGACCAATAAAAAGGCGGACAAAGTGGAAGTCTTAAAAAGGATTGCCCTGCCTCTTAATGTCAGGTGCGTCTGTTTCTATTGGCGCTCGTCGGACTGGCTGGCTGACGCCATTGTCAATACGACAACACATGACGACATTTTTCATAGATCTCGGAAACGCATTGTGTGCGTTGACGGTTAAGACGAGCCGGGTGCTAGAATTAACGTTCCTTATTTCACTCAGAACTTCACCATAAAATGCAACACTCATACCACCTCAGTTTTGCACGCACTAATGTATTAGCTTCCATTAGTTTCAACGGGCTAGTGTTTGTGATGGGATTCCGACACCTTTCAGCCGTCCGCCAGGAAACTTTGCTTGTCACAAACATTATTTCTTCTCATGATGCCAGCATTTCATTCACATTATGTCATTAGCCACGTTTACAATTCCATTCGGGTTATTTGCTCAAACGGAAAGAATGTAACCTTTGTATACACCTCATTCCGGAAGAAAAGTGCCAATCCGAATGACTATATAATCGGATTCAGAGGGGTGGAATATTCCTTTCCCCATTCCGATTGAGGTATCTTGTACCCGCTCAATCGGAAAGTTGTCAGACTGCGTTCTTCTTCGTGGTGTTTTTTTTCTTCTGTTGTTTATTGGCGGTTGGCAAGCAGCTTTCGTGTGCATTAGCGCCATCTGTGGAACAGAATCTAAACCCTTCTATACGCCATTCACAAGTCCAGTTTTATTAAAAAAAAGAAAATACATATCTATATAAAACATGTGTCGAGCTTAATTACAAAATATTAGCAAGATTGAACTTTATCTTTTCCTGTTCCCGGGTGCGTTCTTTCAACGAATGCTGAGATATGACGTAACACGCAACTGCAGACGTTCTTCGATTTAAAAAAAAAATGGAGGCGAGCAATCGGCACTGGACTGCTGCGGAAAGTTTGTTTTTGATTCAAACTAAATTTCAAGACTGCACAAATGAAAAACTGGCAATACGGAGTTATTCCAACAAGAGAAAGAAAAACTGGAGGAAGTCGGTATCACGTGATGTTGGTGTTTACGCTTTACTGCGCATGCCCCATTGACTATTCTGGTTGATTATAGCGGCGCATGTAGACACGTGATTGGAATATTCCTTTCCATGGATAGCATTGTTTTCGGAAAGGTCATTCGGAAAGAGAAAAACTCCTCATGTAAACGTGGCTAATTTAACAGCAGATTCCGTTTTTCAACCGACATTGCAGTAATACTGTGTGGAATTGTTAAGGAACGGCAGGAATAAATTTGGACCGCCATTTGTTCAACGGAACTCACTCTGACTTCACAATAAGTTACATAAAAATACCAGTAGTTACTGAGGAGCTAATGAAGAACTGATGAGCAATATTGTTTTTTTTGTGTATGTTTTTCAATGTCGAGGACATTTCACGAAAGAAAGAAGGATGCTCAGTCTGTAGGACTTGGCTTTCGTTCAAAGGTTTGATTTCTGCCACCAGATAAAAAGTATAGAAATCGGGACTGTCGCTTATGAGAGAAGCTTGTCTTCTGGTCAGGCTCTCTTGAGGTGCCCTTGAGCAAGAAACAACCCCCACCCCTAGACTATGCTCACGGGCGGAACACTCTCTCACTCCCTTTCCTGTATGTGTGTAAATGACTTCTTGTAATGCTTACAGTACAAAACACACAGACAGCGAACATTGAAATTTCCCTTCAGGGACAGAAGTGTGTACAGTATATTAAAAAGAAGAGGTATGGCAATGTTTTTGGTGTTACATAAAATAATGAAACTGCTGCATGCTTCTTTGGAAAATGGCTATGATTTATTTGTCTCTGTAATAAGGTACACGAAAGAACATCACATGATTACGTTTGACACTCACAATAATGTGTGCTGACATTTTGATTTTAGTTGTGAAAAAAGCTTTACTCGTTTTTTTCCGTCAGAGTTTAACAGCTTTACGCTCAATGTGGGCTAACAGTTTCAGAAATGGACACATTCCGCATCCTTTGAAGATAGTAACTAGAGGTGTGAAAGTGAATGTTTGTGAATGAAGTCCCCCCCCATCCCAGGATTACATGGAATATATATATTTTTTACCATTATTAAAGCACTCCGGTTTCCTCCCACATTCCAAAAACATGCTAGGTTAATTGGCGACTCCAAATTGTCCATAGGTATGAATGTGAGTGTGAATGGTTGTTTGTCTATATGTGCCCTGTGATTGGCTGGCCACCAGTCCAGGGTGTACCCCACCTGTCGCCCAAAGACAGCTGGGATAGGCTCCAGCCGCCCCCGCGACCCTCGTGAGGAAAAGCGGTAGAAAATGAATGAACCATTATTAAAGTCTGTGGGTATGAAATAACACCCCTATAGTCACCTTTACACTCCTATTCTTCTTTGTTCACATCACATTGCGAAACTCTAGGCTACGGGGTTACTGCAGGGACACAAGAGACGGACGCTGCTTTAAGTACAGCATTCTCCCGAGCTAACTAGTAGCTAACTAGTTAGCCTCCAATTTCATTCATTCATTTTCTACCGCTTATCCTAACAAGGGTTGCGGGTGGTGCCGGAGCCTATCCCAGCTGTCTTCGGGCGAGAGGCGGGGTACACCCTGGACTGGTGGCCAGCCAATCACAGGGCACATACAGACAAACAACCATTCACACTCACATTCATACATATGGACAATTTGGATTCGCCAATTAACCTAGCATGTTTTTGAAATGTGGGAGGAAACCGGAGTACCCGTAGAAAACCCACGCATGCACGGGGAGAACATGCAAACTCCACGCAGAGATGACTGAGAGTGGAATTGAACTCGGGTCTCCTAGCTGCGAGACCTGCGTGCTAACCAGCCTCCAATTTATTTATTCTAAAGTTATCTATTCTAAAGGACAAAGTCAGAAGCATAACTTACCACTTCCACATGGAATGGGAGGAGAATGTTTTTTTTTTTTTTTTTACTATGTCAGGTTGGACATATATACATATGACTTCTTATCAATATTTTTTGACTAATAAAAGGCCATAGTCAACCGCGAAACAGTTTATGAATTAATACATTTTAGAAGAAACGTTGTAGCGTGAGGCAGCGATGATGCAACCGCAAAGTGGTGAGGGACGACAGTATGTGTCCTGTGATTGGCGAACCCAGTCTGGATCGCCCCCAGCTCACCTGTGACCCTAAAGACAAGCGCTGTAGAAAATGGATGGATGAATGGATTATTTTATCTTAGGTCAGCTATTCCAAAGCTTTCTACTGCCATTTTTTTTGCATAACAGTTTATCCACCGTGTGCATATTTAGATAAAGTTAGGGGTTTATTATACCCAGTATACAGATCAGGACAAAAAATGTGGACTTTGAGTGAAATGGACAGCTTTTCCATGATGTAAATTTTACTTCACTTGCAGCAGTCTTTGTACCCTTTTTTTTTATTTTTTATATCCTGGATTATCCAGCTTTGATATGGTATGTCACCCATGGGCCATTCCACAGATTTGGTGCCATTTGCTTCTTGTAAGTCTCTCAAAATAAACTTCAGTTTGTGTCTTTCCTCAACTCTTCATCTGATAATACACATTAGTTTTCATTCATTTTCTACCGCTTTACCTCATGAGGATCGCGGGAGGTGCTGGAGCCTATCCCAGCTGTCTTCGGGCGAAAGGTGGGGTACACCCTGGACTGGTCGGCAGCCAATCACAGGGCACATATAGACAAACAACCATTCACACTCACATTCATACCTATGGACAATTTGAAGTCGCCAATTAACCTAGCATGTTTTTGGAATGTGGGAGGAAACCGGAGTACCCGGAGAAAACCCACGCATGCACGGGGAGAACATGCAAACTCCACACAGAGATGGCCGAGGGTGGAAATGAACCCTGGTCTCCTAGCTGTGAGGTCTGCGCGCTAACCACTCGACCGCAGTGCAGCCTGATAATACACATGCATTCATTCATTCATTCATTTTCTACCGCTTTTTCCTCACGAGTGTCGCGGGGGGTGCTGGAGCCTATCCCAGCTGTCTTCGGGCGAGAGGTGGGGTACACCCTGGACTGGTGGCCAGCCAATCACAGGGCACATATAGACAAACAACCATTCACACTCACATTCATACCTATGGACAATTTGGAGTCGCTAATTAACCTAGCATGTTTTTGGAATGTGGGAGGAAACCAGAGTACCCGGAGAAAACCTATGCATGCACAGGGAGAACATGCAAACTGGAATTGAACCCTGGTCTCCTAGCTGTGAGGTCTGCACACTAACCACTCGTCCACCGTGCAGCCTGATAATACACATATTGAACTTAAATTCATTTTTAAAGTTGTATTTATTAAATATGCAATCAGATCAGATGTGCAGGACACTTTTGCTGAACTACAGTATGTTTGAGGGAGTTCACTGGAACTACAGTAAATTCACCTGATGGCGATAAGTGAATCCATCCATCATTATGATGATCATTATGTTGTTATTATTGTGCCTGTTGTTCCGGCGATCAAGTCGAGTACTTGTCTCTTTAAATATTTAGACTTTTTTATATTTTTTAGATAGGTCCTGGACATATGTAGGTCAAGATACAAACATTGTATTCTTACTTCTCTCTTTTGATATGGTCACAGGCCACACCACCTGCTCTGTCCATTCCCTCGCTCATAATTGTGACGAGTGAGGAGTTCATGTAGAGTGTGCTGGCAAGGATTTGATTGGGTGGTTGTCCTGGTCCACACGAGTAATGAGAAACAACTGCCTCTGTGACTGAGTAGTCGGGTACAGACTGACAAAACTACAGCGGCTCAGTCTTAAATGTTAGATATTTCAGCTACGTCATTGCAGTTTTGGCTGAGGTAGCATGCTAACACCATTACACACAGTTCACACCCTCATCTGTCTTCCTGCGGCAGTCTGGAGCACACCACAACAGCAGCACAATCGCACACAAGAGAAATCAGGGGACTAGAAAACCAGAGAAACCATTCTTTCCTGCACACTTCTCTGCAGTGGCTCAAACAATCCAACCGTACTGCGCCTGAGCCCACAACACACCTGAAGTCGGGCATTGTGCATTGTATTGATTGCCTTTTCAGTGTATAGAAAAGCGCTTCTAAGTAAAAATGTATTGTTATTAAATTTACTGCAATTTCTTTGTCTTACTTTGAGGAGCGATTGCATGAATTGAACCACATGTCTTTATTATTATTTATTATTTATTATTATTAGGGTCTGACTTTTGACTAATTTGTCGTTGTAGCATTTTATTTCTAGATATGTCACAAGACGAGACTTTAACATTAATGCAACGAACCTCGTTCCTCAGATGTTTTGCCGTCCAGTCCAGCCTCTGTCTGTCTTTGTCGGGTGGAATAGTGGAGGTTTTAGAGCTCTCTGACACAGTCAGAAAGCCTGCGTGGCGGATACTTCACCTTTTGTTGACCGTGTGTATTTAATTACTGAATAAATGCATAACGAAAGAAACACTTACTCGCTAAATATAGCGACCATGCTGCTAAATTGTCAACACAGATTTCCATGTGTGAGGTGTTGGATAAAGCAAGCCTCGCAAGCAAGAATCAGAGTACACGCAACGGTGAACTGTAGTCCGAGACCTGTTCCCAGCAGACCCGGTGCTGCCATGTTTGACGGTGATTAATGGTAACGGTGATCAAGAGCGAACGTCTCGGTATCCCAATCTGAAAAATATTAAGTGACTTTGATCAAATGTAGATACAGTATGTTGGATTCAAATCTGATGGGAAAAAAAAAACTTCCACGCACGTTGATGCTGTGTATGTTAAGGTGCAAATTTAACATGCGACTCCAATAATGCCTCGCATAGTCCACCACTTCCATATTCCATATTATCATTCATAGTAGCAATGCCATGGTTCATGGTCTGATTGGTTGCCCTGTTTTTAATTGAGTTTAAATCTCTCAAGATCTCATGACACCGCTATTTATTTTAAATTGTCTCCGTTATGCCGTTTCTGTAATTCGATGACTTTGAATCGTGCCAGGCCCAAGACCCCCCCCCCCCAACCATCATGCCTAAAGAGGGGAAGTGTGCCGTGACTGGACACGAATCAGTGCCCAGCAATCAACACGAGCCAAAGATACTTGCCGGACTTTCAGTGTTGAAGTGGGCCCAGGCACGATACGGTGGACCTAGTGTTAGCGCACCCTCCGACTCCCACTAACCTCACCTCACGCCTCCCATCCATCCACGAAAGACATAAAAGACCCTGACGGGGCTGTAAAATGAGTCGTCGGTGTGGATGGCTGAGATGAGTGAGTAGAGATAGTGAAGAGTGGGGATGATGCATGATTGTATGCGAGAGAGGGGACAGGCGGGCCATCCCAGAAATAGCCTCTTTCAATCTCTCTCAGTAGACATGACCCCTCTCCCAGCTGTACTCAAGCTACTCCAACACAAGCCAAGTTTCCTCTTTCCTCCTCCCCACTCAGTGTTTCTTTCAGATTGGGTTCCGTGTAGTCGAGGACGGGCGCAATGACGTCATTTTGACCGTTTACATACACGCCCGAGTTCTTCATAAAACTTTTTGCCTGATTGAATTGCACGATCCCCCTTGATATTGCGGAGCACTGTACAGCACATGCGCCCACTCGTACCGTGTAAGAAGCACACACACACACCCACTCCTACCTAATGACTCACATCACCTTATGTGAGCACATTGCATGAACAGAACTGTGGGAATTCACCATCCACACATAAACGAGCAAGTCAAAAAAGTAAACACTAAACTTTTGGTTGAGGCCAGGTTACATCGTCTTGGTTGTTGTGATGTCATCGAGAGATCAAATATATCGTATTTTCCGGACTATAAGTCACACTTTTTTTCATACGTTGGCTGTTTCTGTGACTTATACGTGAAAAAACTGTTTATGTTACATAAAATACATAAACACTGGACACCTTTTCTGTTTGTTTATTTTTCATGTAGCTGAATAACCATTGTGTTAGCATATCTTACACCTATTCAGCCTGTTCTCTATTGTCTGTTTTGGTCAAGTAGTTTCTAAAATAAATTACTCGCATTTTGGCCTTGTACGACTTATACTCCGGAGCGACTTATAGTCCATAAAATACGGTATATATCGTTTTTTCCGGACTATAAGTCACACTTTTTTTCATAGGTTGGCTGTTCCTGCGACTTATACTCCAGAGCAACTTATAAATGACAAAACTGTTTATGTTACATAAACACTGGACACCTTTTCTGTTCATGTTTATTTTTCATGTAGCTGAATAACCATTGTGTTAGCGTATCTTACACCTATTCAGCCTGTTCTCTATTCTTTTGTTGTTAGAACTTGCCTTCCAAGAGGACGTAATGTCTGTTTTGGTCAAGTAGTTTG
Organism: Doryrhamphus excisus; assembly: GCF_037039965.1. Classification (NCBI taxonomy): domain Eukaryota; kingdom Metazoa; phylum Chordata; class Actinopteri; order Syngnathiformes; family Syngnathidae; genus Doryrhamphus; species Doryrhamphus excisus. The sequence goes on along the minus strand of NC_136377.1, from coordinate 6,504,659 downwards.
TAAAATAAATTACCCGCAAAAAATGTGACTTATACTCCGGTGCGACTTATGTATGTTTTTTTCTACCTAATTATGCATTTTTGGCCTTGTACGACTTATACTCCGGAGCGACTTATAGTCCAGAAAATATCTATGTCTATGTCTATGTTTTTCCGGACTATAAGTCACACTTTTTTTCATAGGTTGGCTGTTCCTGCGACTTATACTCCAGAGCAACTTATAAATGATAAAACTGTTTATGTTACATAAACACTGGACACCTTTTCTGTTCATGTTTATTTTTCATGTAGCTGAATGACCATTGTGTTAGCATATCTTACACCTATTCAGCCTGTTCTCTATTCTTTTATTGTTAGAACTTGCCTTCCAAGAGGACGTAATGTCTGTTTTGGTCAAGTAGTTTGGAAAATAAATTACCCGCAAAAAATGTGACTTATACTCCGGTGCGACTTATGTATGTTTTTTTTCTCCATAATTATGCATTTTTGGCCTTGTGCGACTTATACTCCGGAGCGACCTATAGTCCTGAAAATACGGTAATCATGGCATCGGTCCAGGAGGAGCAGGGATCTAGTTGTTGTCTTATTGGTGAACCTGACTCTAGAACCTGGGGATGGACATGTTGTGAGAAGAGGGTGGAACAAACAAACAAACAAACAGACAGACACAGCATAGCAACTGTTGCAATAAGATAAGATAAAGCACACAAGAGCAGGTAAAGTGCAAAAATAAGGTAATACAAATCAAGCCACAGGTTTATTGCAAGGTCATTGCACAGTTTATTGCATGGTTAATTGCACAGATTTTTGGAGCAGTTTTTGTTATGGAGTCTGAGGATATCATCTTCGCCGGCTAGTGCTTAAAAGTGAGCAACTTTAAGCAACCCGGACAGCCATAATACTAATAGAAATATGGTAGTCCTCAGTTTGTCACAGCATAAAGATCTGGGCATTAAGAGACTGGACTTTTGGACAACCGTGGTTCACATGGTTTCTTTTTCGTAAACTGCGAACACAGTCCAGCAGTCACAGTTCGTACATTGTAACTATATGGTGCAGCTATAATAACGTCTTCTAGAATACTCACTTGTGGCACCGGCAGGCTTTTATGGCATTTAGCAACCATTAACGCCTAACTTGAAAATCTTTCACCTCCACCTCACATGCCACAATTTATATTACTTATAAAGAGCTAAGCCTGCTGGAATTTGCACCTTGTTCAATGCACGCTGAAATGTCCTCATGCTAGGTGTTAACATCAGTGTTTTCACACCCAGCATGCCTTGTGACACGTCTTATTCAATATACAGTACAGTAGGCTTGTTTTCATGCCAAAAATGATTACCTGTTGTTTAGTGCATTGAATGTATAAATAAATAATCACTGATGAGACATTACAGTACCTTCGATGCAACAGTGAGAAAACAAAATAAATGTGGAAGTGGTCATTTTTTTGGCTTTTTACTTTGCCCTCCTTCCCGTCTACGTTTTTTAAATTTAGAACAAATAAGTTGTAGGCTAACTACTTAGCTCGGTAGCTTGCTATATGCTATGAGCAGCGGTCGTCTCTTATGCAGTGATTCCGTAGCCTGCACATCAATGTTGTGCAGTTCACTGTAAAGAAAGAATAATAGAAGTGTAAAGGTGACTATAGGGGTGTTATTGCATATCTACAGGGCTCTGATAATAGTAAAAAAAAAAGGTCATAAGGAGGCATTCCATGCTCAAACTATGACAATATTCTGTTTATTGATATTGAATCCTACTTATCACGGTGGATCTGGAACCAATCAATACGATAATGGAGGGAAATACATTTTGCGCTACCTGTTGGCACTCATTTTTTAACATATTACAACGGGACTGTCTGTGAATGTCGTTCCAACTTGGCACAGTATATGGCGGCAAAGACGTAGCAGGAAGGATGGGTGTTGCCATTTTCTACTGCTTTTTCCTCACGAGGGTCGCGGAGGGGAGGAGGGGGGCGGTGCTGGAGCCTATCCCAGCTGTCTTCGGGCGAGAGGCGGGGTACACCCTGGACTGGTCGCCAGTCAATCACAGGGCACATATAGACAAACAACCATTCACACTCACATTCATACCTATGGACAATTTGGAGTTGCCAATTAACCTAGCATGTTTTTGGAATGTGGGAGGAAACCGGAGTACCCGGAGAAAACCCACGCATGCACGGGGAGAACATGCAAACTCCACACGGAGATGGCAGAGAGTGGAATCGAACTCGGGTCCCTCAATGTCACTTCCTGTCTTCCACCACCTTTACAGCATTTACAGCAACACGCACAAGCTTTATTTTTGTTATTATGTTAACTATATTGGGTAATATGAATGAAAAGGTGACTATAGGGGTGTTATTTCATGTCTAGAGGGCTCTAATGTAAAAATAAATGTTTTTGGAATGTGGGAGGAAACCTGAGTAAGATGGCACAGAGATGGCAGAGGGTGGAATTGAACCTTGGTCTCCTAGCTGTGAGGTCTGCACGCTAACCACTCGACCGCCGTGCCGCCCCGCTCTAAAGCAAATAGCGACAAATCTTGTGACATTTTCCTGGCTAATATGAACACGAAGGCATGTATCGCTCTTCTCAATGTATTTATAAACATAATTGTTATACTTTTTTTCTTGCATCGAGGCCAGTTGTGCAAATTAGACAGTGATGTCACCTCGCGCCACCCCCTTCCCGCAGTCCCCAGGGAAGCACTGAGTATTCTTGCAAATGTCAAAGTCCAATTACAATCACGCGTGTTAATTAGGTGCCATTATTTCCTCCCTAACCCGCCCGCTGTGAAGCGTATTTCACATACATGACACTAAACGTTCACCCATACAACAGAACGTGTCACCGCCGACAGCCAACTAAACTGTTTTGTGAAATGTTTGCGAATCACCACATTACTTGTGTGTGTGTGAATGACTTTGAAAACCCCGAGCGTGATGACGGGTGATGCGTGGCGTATCGTGGAGACATCGAACGGCGGATATATAAAGTTGAGGCGGCGCTGGATTCTTAGCAGAGGGAAGAGCTTAAGCAACTAAGTAGAAGAATTACAACTTTGTTCAGCCAAAAATCAAGACGAAAGATCTTGAGCGTCACTGGTGTCTTTGGCAAAGCCGAGGACTGACAAGTTGAGTCCCAGGAGCATTTTTTTTTCTCCGCTCTCTGCCAAAAAAAAAAAAAAGGCCTGCTACTCAAAGCCTGAAATATTTCTCGTGATATCTGTCAACCTGGCATCCAAATCTGAGTAACGTAGGTATGGGAATCTAAATGGATAGCTCCACAAGCTCCTGCCAAGCTCGACTGCAGATGGTTGCGAGTCATAAAGGCATCTCATCTACGATAACATTTGTAGCCTTACGGCACCAAACAAGCACAGTGGCTTGGCAGCTGCAGGGTTGCTCTGCGACACGCTTTCAAAATGCACATTTTTATCTTTTGCCGCAAACTTTCTGTACGATTGCCCAGTGGTGTATTTTTTTCAGGCGGAAAGGTTCATAAGTCTGGTTCTTTTAATCTTAGTACAAAGCAAGGTGCTCTGAACCCCGTCTCCTTTAACAGTTAGTGTTTTATTTAGTTAGTGTTTTGCCCTAATGGGAACAAAATGATAAATCTCCAAATGACCATGAATAAGACATTACAGCCACATTATTGCAATAACACACCCTGGAATGTGTAATCCTTAAAGCAAGACTGTGACGTTAATGTTTGGAAATGTTATTAATAATGTGCAATTTATGAGTAGACGTAAAAGCACACATTAGGTTGAAAGCAGAGCTACTTGTGTGAATGTTTCCCTCGTCACTCTTTGTCACTTCAAAAATGACCAGCAGGTGCCGAGGAGCAACACCAACTGTGCTTCTATGTGGTCCCAAACTCACAGAAATCTCATTTGCAGCTTGTTTATTTGCCCCTGCAATGTATTGGCTTTTTTCTTAAAAAGGGGTGTTTCAGTGTACCCCGTAGATTTACAACCCCCGAGGTGCGACATTCACAGTGTGGATTTAATGTTCTTAATGTCAAATTACAACAAAATACAGTTGGCGTGAAGATCTGTTGTGTAAATAAAGTACAATTTAATTGTAGCCACTCATATCAATCAAACACAAACAGCTTACCTATCCTTTAAGTAATGGTTATGGTAATGGTTTTATTTCATTTGAACATGCATCAGATTACAATTGAATGCATCACATAATCAGTTCACAGTTCCACATGTCCAAAAGGAGTAGGAAGAAGCAAAGCTTATTAAATTCTATCCTGCCATCTGGTACTTTTACAATCAGTAACTGTTACATTTGTTCACTTCCTGCTTTCCTAATATAATTTAAGTTTTAAAAAATATATATATATTTTTTTATTTTTTCACCTACCGGAGTACGAGGTGATATGAGCATCTAATGACATAATGGGTACCATAGTAACTGTCAATATAGTGATATATATATATATATATATATATATATAGCACATCAGTACTGGTTCAAGACTCTTCATCCTTGTATTTAGCAAACATCAACTGCTTGTATTGTTTCTTGAATTGGCTCATCGTTGTGCATTGTTCGAGTTCCTTACTCAATCCATTCCATAGTTTGATTCCACATACTGAAATGCTATGGCTTTTTAACGTAGTCCTAGCATATAAGTGTTTCAAATGTAGTTCTTCCCTGAGATCATATTTCTCCTCTCTTGTAGAGAAGTATTGGATGACATTTTTAGGTAATTGGTTATTTTTAGTCTTATGCATTATTTTAGCTGTTTGAAGATGAACTATATCAGCAAGTTTACGTATTTGTGATTTTAGAAATAAGTAGCTCAAATGGTGATCAAATTTGGAGACCCCTTATCGAGTTGTTGGAATTGTGGATTATATTAAAGATCAAATAATGAAAATCTAATCTCAAATTGTTGACATAAACCAGAAAATATGGTAACCGGGACGTACACTAACCAAGGTTTTTTACCAGGTTGTCTTGTTCACACGCCGTTCATTCGAGGCCAAGCTGCTCATCATTCTCAACTCATCTGCCCTCACATTATGATAACACAGCATCAGGAGCAATTACAGCTTCCAATTACAGCTTCAGTATCTCAGTGAATGACATTTGAGGAACTGGGACGGCACCAGTGTAGCCTCTTGACCACCTTAGCCGTTTCAGACCAAAAGGGTCAGAACAAAGAATGGACAGCGCAATTTGGTTTCTAATCACATCCCCGACTGGCCGACTCACGTAACCAAAACCAAAACGAGCCACTGCTTCCACATTTAGTACTTGTAACTCATTTTCCTCTGTTGGTGTGTATTTTTATTTAGAGTCTTCTGTTTTCTTATGGTATTTTATATTGCTATCTACTGTAACTGCTGTACTTTTTTGTATGCCTAGACTGCAATTACAGTAAAGCTGAGCATAGTAGGATTCAATATCACCTCCTTCATTATCACCTTGCACTTCGGTACGTGACAAAAATAAAATAAAAAAAAATAAATAATGAAAAAAACTTATTAGGAAAGCAGGAAGTGAACAAATGTAACATTTACTGATTGTAAAAGTACCAAATGGAGGGGTAGGATTTAATAAGCTTTGCTTCTTCCTACTCCTTTTGGACATGTGGAACTGTGAACTGATTATGGGATGCATTCAATTGTAATCTGATGCATGTTCAATTGAATTAAACCATTACCATATTAATAAATGAAATATTTTCATACTGACAGCATAGAAACCCTTTTTATTACTTTCTAAATTAGTTTTTTGCCATTTTTAGAGCCCTGCAGACATGAAGTAACACCCCTACAGTCACCTTTACATGCATATTATTCTTTGCTGCGCAACACAAATGTGGCAGGGTCACTTCAGGGACCGAACAGGCAGCTGCCGCTAGCTAGTTAGCCTCCAATTTATTTGTTCTAAACTTAAAAACGTGTTTTTAAGTGGGGATGAAAGACACAGAAGCCGCCAACAGCTTACCACTTCCACATGGAATGGGAGGAGAACTTTGTTTTTTTTCTCACCCTGTCATGTCAGATGTGTTAATGTAATATCATCTATGTCTCATCAATGCAACATTAGTGATGAGGATGCGTTGATTGCTATAGCGTCGAGAATGATTCGAATTGGTTGGAGGGAGTGAGTGTCATAGAATGAGGTGCGCACAGTAAATCACTATGTTGCAGAATAACTTGTTCGAATACCGCCAAGCATGTTTGTATTCATCATTTTGCACTGCATCAAGAATTCCAGTCGACATACTAGTGACTGAAAGCAAGGCAGGAAGTCACATACAAAATTGGCGAGTTTTTTTAAAATGGAGCATAGCAGACATGCTGTTGCATCACCTGTTTCCATGCCTCGGCCCCTTTGCCATGGAAACGGAATGCTGGCCGGGTCATCAGCGTGGGTGTAGAAAGAACCCCAGAGATTGTTGAGCCTCTTAGAACTGCTCGGCGAGTAAAACTCTGTGTTGGTGTGCTGAAAGAGTTACATCATAGAAGAGGAATCCTCTTCCTCAACCCCCCCCCACCCCCCTGCTGTGGTTTACTAACTAAGCATGCGTCTTTCAGCTGTTTCTCTGTTGATTGCATAAATGGGGAACAGAAGGAATAGGTCAGTAATTGTGTCGCCTTGTGAAATGTCAACCGACATTTTAAATTGCCAAGAAGTCTTAATATAAATACAGCATTGGTCTTGTTATGTTGTACACACAACATACTGTAAAAAAAAACGAATACAAAGAGAGTGTGCTGAGTTACCACTCTCCATGCCATTTATCCTCCATGATGGTTCATGATTGTGATGGCCGAGTGGCTCGGACCAGGCATAGTTGCCTATTTTGAACGCCATTTTTCAAATCAAATCAACTTTATTTGTAGAGCACTTTTCCTGCAGAGACATACAGAATTAAAAACAATTACCACAATTAAAAAGAAAAACACACACATACACACAATCACACACAGTAGGGAGACATGGCATGGCACTGAGGATCCAGGAAATGCCACCTTTGGGGCCGTCCACACTGGGAGGAGGCCGCAGGCCGTGCCATCGGGGGACCAGCACCCGTGCCGCCCGACTCCGACAGACGGGCGGACCGCCACATCAAAGGGAGGAACCCCCGGTCGGCCGGGTCGAAGGGACCCAAGGATGGCACCCCCTCAGCAGACCCGACACAGCCCCCAGTGTGGACGACACCCCCCACTGAGGAAAGAGTTAAAAGCTAAAGAGCATAAAATAGGACTAAAAAGATTAAAAAAAACGTAAGAAAAGTTTAAAATATTAGTCAAAAGCCTGATTAAAAAGGTGTGTCTTTTATATTTTTAAAAAAATATCAGTCTCTGCAGTCCTGAGGCTCTCCGGCAGGTGGGGGGCCACAGGTGGGGGGCCATAGTGGCTAAATGTTGCCTCACTGTGGGTTTTTGTTCTGGGGTTTTGGTATTGTTAAAAGTCCAGTGCCGGCGGACCGCAGAGTCCGTAGGGGGTTAATATTTTTCCACTTTCTGATCATTTTTCTGACATGTGGTTTGACTTCCGTTTGACTTGGTGGTGGCTTTCCTTTTCTTTGCCGCGCTGCCATCGAGGGAGACTGCCTTGCGCTTGGGAGTCATGATGAAGGAAGGTGGGAGGTTGGTTCCTCAGTGTACTTATGTCTCATATTTACAAAAAAAACAGCTGTGGTTAAAAGTTTGTAAGGAGTTTATGCGGCATGACATTATTGGTCAGTGTCAGTAGCACCGAGACATGTTGTTAACCTTCAAAAGAGCCCAAAGTTAATTCCACCAGAGACATCCCATACTCCATCTAATAAAAGTCCGTTTTTGCGTTTTATTCAAATGCAAATGCAGTATTACCTTGCACGGTTTCAATCTACTATGACTGCCTTGGATTTCCACAGAAGATAGAGAATTTTTGTCACTCCGTTGCCATCACAATATCAGTGTGACTTGTGTGCAAATGAAATGAGAACACACATTCGAAGGTCAACATTTGCACTCCTACATTTGATTGTGTTAGCGTTTTATACAGAAACAAGACTTAATAAGAATTAGACGATTATCCTATGTAATCAAAAATAATCACTGCTTTTTTTCTTCGCTACATTTTGAGTGTTAAGTTGATGCGTGATGATTTTAGTGTTTGTTACGGCACTGATGCATTGCAGGTAGCTAATCGGTGTGGCCATATTTTCCAAGTAGTTGAAGGACAGCTTGATATTTACTTTGGGGATTACTTTTTTTTAGGCGTTTTAGCCACCAAAAAAAAAATGGAATCTGAATGGCTTATCCTGTACATTCCCACTCTTAGTGGATTAAAGTAACCGATCACTCCTGTGTGTCTTCTATCGGTCTGTCATTGCAGGAACAACAGAGCGTGTCTGTCTGATACAGGGTACAGTCGAAGCTCTCAATGGTGTCCACAACTTCATTGCCGAGAAAGTCCGTGAGATGCCTCAGAGTGCCCAGAAGCCGGAACCAGTCAGCATACTGCAACCGCAGACCACGGTCAACCCTGATCGTATCAAACAGGTGAGTTACAGTATAGGGGGGAAAAAAAAACGATGGCCCACACATTTCTCCTCCTGTACAAAAACAAAAACAGAATATCTCAGATGCCAGGGTTGCCATCAGCTGTTGAAACTAGTCTGGTCTGTCTGTACAGGGTGGGCCAGAAGTAGGGAGCTAACTCATATACGCTGCTCGAGTTTGTGTGCAGTTACACACTGAAAAGTGATATACAGGTGGTCCTCAAGTTATGATTGAGTTTTGTTTATTTGTTTACTGTGAGATAAGTCGGAACTTATACCTAAATGAACTCACACTAATAATAAATCGCTTCACAATGAATTAAGGGCTGCACGGTGATCGAGTGGTTAGTGCGCAGACCTCACAGCTAGGAGCTCAGTGTTCAATACCACCCTCGGCCATCTCTGTGTGGAGTTTGCATGTTCCTCGTGCATGCGTGGGTTTTCTCCCACATTCCAAAAACATGCTAGGTTAATTGGCGACTCCAAATTGTCCATAGGTATGAATGTGAGTGTGAATGGTTGTTTGTCTATATGTGCGCTGTGATTGGCTGGCGACCAGTCCAGGGTGTACCCTGCCTCTCGCCCGAAGACAGCTGGGATAGGCTCCAGCACCCGCCGCGACCCTTGTGAGGATAAGCGGTAGAAAATAAATGAATGAACAATGAATTTATTCACTCCTCAGTCACACACTGGCTGTGGTGGTAAACTATATCTGGAGGCACAGCTGCCCTGGGGAAGGAAGGATGGAACTGCCGACCTTCTGGACGACCTGCTCGACTTCCTGAGCCACTGCCGAAAGATTAATAAATAAAATACTTAAATGAAAAATAGTTATAAAACAACAACTACTTAATTTTATCCCTGTGGTTGTCTTACAGGCATTTTTTCTTCTTGGACAGATTTAGTAGAGATACACAATTGTTTAAGGGCACCATTAAATTGACACAAGTACACAATCTATACTGCAAAACCGCTGCTCAAGCTCTGCAACCATTGAATCCAGTGGACAGAATCAATTATATAATATTCATTATTATATTATTAATTAGCCTATTATTATTACTATCATTATTATTCTTCTTCTGATTATTTCTACTAATAGTAGGCTAGTATTAGCCTGCTTATTGGCTTGCTTATTAGCCTGCTTTTGCCCTATTATATGAAATTTGTCAGAGATTTTTTTGTATAAAAAAAGAAACACAATTGCAAAAAAATTTGTAAAAAAAAAAATCTATAAAAAAAATAATTTAAAAATATCAAATTATTTAGGGGGGCTGAAGCCCCATGTTATTAGCACCCGTGTTCACGAGTACAGGTCACATGTTCCTGTTCTGATATTGGTCTTACAGGCTTTATAATCTTTGTACACAGAATCCATGACCCCGCTAGCATGAATTAGCATCCAATAATCTTTATTTGTAGTAATGGTTCAGACAGGGACCGCATGAGAAGCCAATATTGGTGGGTGTGTCTACTTTCTCTGGGCTTTTTGCGATTGAGGTTGATGACTTTCCTTTTCTTTAGCGCACTGCGTTTCGGGAGACATAAAATTGACTAAAAAGCAGCATCGAAACATGGAACGTCGTAAACCAAGGACCACCTGTACTCTACTTTCCAGGCCTGTTTTCTGTGTATGCAATCTTTCTAAAGGCATAGCTTTCTGGCCTTCGCAGTGCCTGCTGAGAAACATTCAGGCTTTACTGCGTCCAGTCACCTGGGGCTTAAACACAACAGATATTTTTGTTTAGTCATGCCATCCATCATTGGTGTGTGTGGTCTACATGTGGTAGGCGCAGTTCGCCTCCAGGACACTTTGTTTATTAGGTACCACTGTTACTCGCTATTCTCCGGGCCGTGACCCGCAGGCTGGAAGGTGTCAGGAAAAAGTGAGCGTATGTGGTTATTTTTAACCTCCAGTTTTTTTTCATAGCAAGACAGAGCCATGTGACAGCTGTAGCTTAAACCCCCGAGGATTAACAAATCGCTGAGTAACTCGGGGCGCTGCCATAGTACACCGATCCAGTCGGCGCTAGCCCTCATGTAGTTTTCATGCTGTTGTTTCGCTGCTACTATATGTCGTTTATATTTTTTTTGCAGGCCAAATTGATCGTGCCCAACAGCACAGCTGGGCTGATTATTGGCAAGGGAGGCGCCACAGTCAAAGCGGTGATGGAGCAGTCAGGGGCTTGGGTGCAGCTCTCCCAGAAGCCGGAGGGCATCAACCTGCAGGAGCGAGTGGTAACAATCAGTGGTGAGCCCGAACAGAACCGCAAGGCAGTGGAGATCATAGTGCAAAAGATCCAGGAGGACCCTCAGAGCAGCAGCTGCCTCAACATCAGTTACTCCAACGTCTCCGGCCCAGTCGCTAACTCCAACCCCACCGGATCCCCCTACGCTAACACAGCCGAGGTGCTGCCCAACGCAGCCGCAGCAGCTGCGACTGCCTCCAGCCTTCTGGGTCAGGCCGGCTTAACGGGAATGGGTGCCTTCCCCGCCGCCATGTCGAGCTTCTCCGGCAACGACCTGCTGGCCATCACGTCAGCGCTCAACACACTGGCCAGCTACGGCTACAACACCAACACCTTGGGCCTGGGCCTTAACCCCGCAGCTGCCTCTGGTGTCCTTGCCGCAGTAGCGGCTAGTGCCAACCCGGCTGCAGCCGCCGCAGCCAACCTCCTAGCCTCTTATGCTAGCGATGCCTCCGGCAGTGCCGGCCACCCTGCGAGCGGCCTCGGTGGCTTCTCCCTAGGTTCTCTTGCAGCCGCGACAGGGGCTTCCAACGGGTACCTAAACGCTTCATCCCCACTGATGGCCTCTTCCTTATTAGCAACAGAGAAGCTCGCAGACGGAGCCAAGGACGTGGTTGAAATTGCCGTACCTGAGAATCTGGTTGGCGCCATTTTGGGGAAAGGAGGCAAAACGCTGGTCGAATACCAGGAGCTAACAGGAGCCCGCATCCAGATCTCTAAAAAGGGAGAGTTCATTCCTGGTACTCGGAACCGTAAAGTTACCATAACAGGGTCGCCAGCCGCTACGCAAGCAGCGCAGTATCTGATCAGCCAGCGGATCACCTACGAGCAGGGCGTGCGAGCTACCAACCCGCAGAAAGTGGGTTAAAAAAGAAAGAAAGGAGGAAGAAAAGAAAGGAAAGGATGAGGACGGAGCTAGAGGGGAATTCTATAAAGGGTCAAAATGAGGAAAATGTCCAAATATTTAATATTTCAGAATCAAATGAGAGGATTACAAAGGAGGAGGAGGGGGAGACGCCGAAGACAAAGTGTGTGTGATATTTGAATGTTTTAGGACCGACGACGTCCTGATGTTTTTTAAAAGTTTGTGTCCAGTCCTTTTTTTGACGAAGGTTATCAAGAGTGAGCTGAACTGGTCCACTGCCAAGCTGCAGATTCAAAGGGGGTGAAGCCACGTGGTTTCACCCTTCCTCTAAAACCTCATAGATGAGTTTGGTTTTTATTGTTATTATTGTTTTTCTTTCTTTTTTTTGCTTAGTTGAATAGTTTTGATGTAAGTTGCAGACCTCAGCTCCCGGTGAGTTGAATGTGTCCAGCGAGGTTCCAGCTAACTAAAGGGGCTCTTTCACAAGTCTTTATCTTTGTACACAATGTGCAAGGGTTGGGGGGGTGGGCGCTTGGGTGGGGGGTTGGGTAAAAACCACCTCCAAATAATTTCCTTAAAGAAATCTACACATTTTTTTTTTTTTTGAAATCTTATATATAATTGAAGTTTCAAAATTTGGGTATTTTATATTTTTAGCCATTATTTATTGATATGATCTGATCAAATAGAGTATTTAAACCTGCAAATGCAGGTTGATCTGAATGTAAAAAAAAAAAAAAGATTAGCCTATGGATATTTTTTATTTACAGTGATCAAATGTCTCGCAGTGAAAGAAATGTACAAGTCCGGTCGGAACTTCTTTGCGGTCGTGGTCTGCGAGGATCCTTCTGGGGTTCAAGAATCCATGTGAGAGGGTAGAGGAGACACATAGGAATGTATAAATATATTTAACATGAACACACATAGCTAACGCGCCTACAAATGCACAAAACATTCTTCATTCATTGTGACAAACACTCCAAAAAGAATATAAACTTTCTTGGTGCTACAGGATTCGATATAAACGTTCCCCATAGGAAAAATGGGGTGGGCGAGCAAAATCAAGTCTTTTTTTTAACTACAAATCAATTTCTGAGCAAATCAAAACAGACCACAAAAGAATCTCTTCTGTTGCATAACAAAAACCACCATTTTGTCCCCGTTCAAATCCTTCAAAGCCCTCCTGTGTCCAAGAACTTACGATCCAAATGCCTACAAATGTAATTGTACCACACAGACTACGCAGGTATCAACATGGACACTTACACGCTAATATGCCTGTAAAACAATAGTACTTTATGCTAATGTATAACCCGCAAAGCATGCTGGGTAGGCCACACACTCAACTTCCCCTAGTAACTTACCCAGCGTGCCTTACCAAGTCCAAATATTTCCGAATCTTCATGACCCGTTTTCTGCTATACAATCAAAACAATGCTAACTTTATGCTAATTTATAACCCGTAAGGCATGCTCACGTTTTCCCCAACAGGAAGTTACACCATCTGCGTCACGTGCGTCTCATTGATTGGTTTTTCGCCATTCGCAGGCGGTTGTATTCGTAAAACAATATGACATAATATGCGAATGTATAACCCGCAAGGCATGCTGGGAAGCCCGCAATCACACATTTCCCCAGTTACTCATATGACCTCCTGTCGGTTTGTGTCAGTGGCAAAATGTTAAAAAATGTTTCTGTGCATCGCAGTGACTCCTTTTGACACCTTTGTACTTGCTAAACAATAGGCCTTGATGCTAATGTATAACCCGCAAAGAATGCCGGGTAGGCCACACGCTCAACTTCCCCGAGTTACCCAGCGTGCCTTACCATGTCCAAATATTTCTGAATCCTCATGACCCGTTTTCTGCCATTCACGGCTGGTTATATTTGCAAAACAATGCTAACTTTATCCTAATTAATAACCCATAAGGCATGCCCACGCTTTTCCCAACAGGAAGTTACCCCGTCTGCCTTACCGCAAGCTCGGGCAGTGTTTATATTTGACGACCTCCAACAAAATATTTCTAAATTGTCCCGTGTATTTGCAAAACAATATGATTTTATGCAAATGTATAACCCGCAAGGCATGCTGGGAAGCCCGCAATCACACTTCCCCAGTTACACAGATGACCTCCTGTCAGTTTGTGTCGGTGGCAAAATGTTTAAAAAGGTTTCTGTGCATTGCAGTGACTCGTTTTGACACTTTTGTATTTGCTAAACAATAGGACATAATGCTAATTTATAACCTGCAAGGCATGCTGGGAAGCCCGCAATCACACTTCCCCTGTTACACAGATGACCTCCTGTCGTTTTGCGTCAGTGGCAAAATATTTAAAAAATTTTATGTGCATCGCAATGATGCAATTTATAACCCGCAAGGCATGCTTGGAAGCCCGCAATCACACCTTTCCCCAGTTACACAGATGACCTCCTGCCGGTTTGTGTCGGTGGCAAAATGTTTAAAAAGGTTTCTGTGCATCGCAATGACTCCTTTTGACACCTTTTTTAATTGCTAAACAATTGGACTTGATGCTAATTTATTACCCACAAGGCATGCTGGGAAGCCCGCAATCACACTTCCCCAGTTACACAGATCACAGATCCTGTCGGTTTGTGTCAGTGGCAAAATGTTAAAAAAATTTTACGTGCATCCCAATGATGCAATTTATAACCCGCAAGGCATGCTGGGAAGCCCGCAATCACACTTCCCCAGTTGCTCAGATGACCTCCTGTCGGTTTGTGTCGGTGGCAAAATGTTTAAAAAGGTTTCTGTACAATAGGACATAATGCTTTATAACCCGCAACGCATGCTGGGAAGCCCACAATCACACTTCCCCTGTTACACAGATCACAGATGACCTCCTGTCGGTTTAAAAAAAAAAATTATGTGCATCGCAATGATGCAATTTATAACCCGCAAGGCATGCTGGGAAGCCCAAACAAAATATTTCTATTATTTTTTTGCCATTTCCAGGTGGTCTGAGAATGCATCCCCCAATAGTTGGCATATATACTGTATAAAAATATTACTATCAACAATATAAACATATTTTTGATCGATCCGCCCACCCCAAATGAGTAGCCTGGAAGATGTGGTCTACGCTCTCACATGATGAAATCCAGTTTTAAGGTCTCACGCCAACCCTTACTTCCCTTACAAAAAAAAAAAAAAAGAGTTAAATTCACTAACAAAGATTTACCGATATATCCCGATATCAACATCCATTGTTTGATTGCAAGTCGTAAATCGTGCATTTGGCGATAAAGAAGCCGTAATAACCAGTATCTGTGAACAAACAGAACTTTGCCTTTACACCAAATAGACATCCTCGAAAGAAAGGGAAAATAAACTGACACTTGAAAAAGAAGTTTTGGTCACAGTTTTCTCTGTGAGCCATCCTTCTGCATTTCCATCAAGACACACAAACAAGAGTCGCCGGGGTTCATCCAGGCAGCCTTTTTATTATCCATCCCAAAACATGTGACTCATCACTAACATTGGGACGAGCGTACAATAAAGCATCAGAGCTGATCTATTGCAATCACTGTCGTTTCATGGATAATAGTCGTTCTCATGTAGGGGAGGGATTTTCCGAGCACTCCCAAGAGTACCTTGGCCTTCCCCTTGTGTGCTGCTATCCATTTGCGTTCATTCGAGTACACTACCAAGAATGCACTGTGAGACATTAAAGAACACAATGCAAGGCTTGTCTGTCACAAAGTGGGGACGTGGGTATGAAGTCTTGACAACACCCCCCACCCCCCTCTCCTCATCTCATATAAGCACTAAATTATTATTAGAATGTGTTCCGATCAACACATGTTAAATGTGCCGTGCATTCGATCATAGTCAATATATCATAATTTTTAACGGTAAAAGCTCTGTGATCAGCTTTCTGAAGACACGGGCTGTGAGGGTCGGTGCTGAGTGGTATCCAAGCAAATCTGAAGCATTTGTGCGTTGTTGTTATTATTTTATTTTATTTTTTTAATTTTCTGTGAATATTTTTATGCGGCAGTCGTCACGGTGAGCCTCTCTTCCTTTTTGGCTAACAAAGTCATCCATTAACCAATCTGGCTACTCGTGAAATAGTCGTCTAATAGAAGGCTTTACTGCCCAGTGTTTTAGCTAATAAGATACAAGCACAAAAAAAAGGGGGGGTGTTTATCAATGCAACTGGACTGCTTGATTGCACGGAGCGCTTCCCAAACCTCTCTGATCAAAACATAGTGCCAAATATTATTATTATTATTATTATTATTATCTCTCTGCACCTCATTAACTTTCCTCTTTCTCTCGACACCTTATCCCCCCCTCCCTCCCAACTAATCTGCATATTGTCCTTTGTCATCATTCTTAGGGTGCGTTCACACATTGTATTCCGGTCCAGACCAAAAACTTTTGGAAAAAGTGTGTATTTTTTTTTGTCAAATATATTTTTTCCCACACAAAGCACATCTCAGTCAACATGAATCGGTAATAATCGAAGAAGAAGCGATAATACAGGGAAAACGTACAGCATACTATTATAAAGACATCATTTTTGACATGATTTGTTTGGCGGTAGTTTTTGTGCGATACAAAACTTTCGTAGAAAATTTGTGGATTACATAGACATGGCTTCTCATAACTAAGCGCTAGCCTGACGACCAAGCTAAAAGCTACATCGTGACTCTCAAATATGCGCTATTTAGAGCATGTGGAGGGTTCTCCAGCTAAATGAAATAATAACTTTTATTGCAAATGTTGATCTGAAGACAACATCAAGTTAGGAATTTTTAGGGGTGTGTCGGTTACTTGTGGTTTTTCACCATTTGGCTGTGGTCCCGGATGTAATCCTTATGAAAAGAAGGCTTATACTGTACTTTATGTCATCGACCAATCAATACTCAGCAAGGATGTGTGTGTAACGTTGTTCCATATGCTTGTTTTTTTTTTTGTTTTACCGACGAGTGAAGAGTAAATAACTAAATTACAGCGGAATTCATTCAAGTCGACCGCTTTTTATCGTATTGCGTTTGCATGTTTGTGTTTATGTAAAAACCAGTAAAAACAAAAGGAAGAAGGGTGTACTAGATGTAGTACTACATGTCCGACGCAGAGTATAGGAAGAAGCATAGTTTATTTAATCCTACCCGCCTCATCCGTTTCATATCAATTACAATGCATTTGTTCACTTCCTGTATTCAAAATGTACTCTGCAGGTTTCAATACATTCATACAGTCAGGTGTAATTAATGGCTAGTTTCTGTTGTCGATTTAAATGGAATCCATAAAGTTTCCTCAACTTCCTGTAATATGGAAAGAAAATCTTGGAAAGATTATATTATCGTTTTAGGAACCATTGTCTGGTTTTGTGGTATTTGGTTAAATCTGGCGTTTTGGTGCGTTGCTGACCAAGTGACCAGAATCCTGCTTGTCCAAGGGGGTTCTGCCGATTGCGTTCACACGCGACCCAATACCGCATCGCACCCAAGTGTGAACGCACCCTAAGGTTCCACCCCCCTTCACTTCCCCCCTAGCACAGCACATTGTGCTCTCTCCCCTTCTTTCTCCTGTCTTGTCTTCTCACGGGGGCGGCGTCGGGCGTCGTTACACGCCGGGTCTTAAGGGTATGAAAATATTTTTTTCCACGCTGCAGTTTGCAAGACAAAAAAAAAAATGCACAGAAAGAAAAAAAAAAAAAAACTGCCTCCAAAACTGTGACACCCACTCCGACGAGACCAACCAGCAATGTTAACTCAAAGTGATCCATTCAGTCAACGACAAGAAATAGTTCGATTTGAAAGGCTTCAGACCACAAACTGTGGTCTTTAGGTGATTATTATTATTATTTTTTTTTTCAAATATAGGCAGATATGTCTTGAACAAATATTCATATTTAGGCTAAACAGAGCCTCCAGACAAAAGCGAGCAAAATTCAAAGTATGTTGGAAACTTGTTTGTGACCTCAAGCTGAAACAATGACATCCTTTATGCATATCCTCTTATCTGAAAAATGACTCATTTCTGTGGAAATACAATATGTCCCGTCATATGATCTATATGTACTTTAATCGTAGCTATTCTAGTTTGTAGTCTAAATGCAGTCCGGCGTTGTCGATACAATGTGAACTATATGTTATACTTGGTGTGGATGATGAGAGTGCCAACTAAGCCTGATTAAGATTAGCTTTGCAAGATTTGTTTGTGCATTACGATGACTCATCAAAAATCAAAAACAGTGGCGTCCACATTTCTTGTCACTGATGATTTAGTTTGACAGTAAGAAAATGTAAAGAATATTGGAAGCAATATAGTAGCATGTTGTCCTGTTTTGTGTTTTATGTCTGTTGTATGAACTTTTTGAAGTTACTCCAATTTTTGAATGAATAGGTTTACATGTACTATTTTTTTTTTATAAGTTATGAAGATGCTGCTATTTGATAAGTAAACTATACAAAAATATTTTAGTTGAAAAAGATGTCTGGTCGGGTGATTAGAAAACACGGGGCATACCAAGAGGTGTATAGAATACTACAGTATTTGGTAAGGTAGTCGATTCCATAGTACAACCTGTGCCAAACTAGACCTCTGCAGCTTCTGAAATTGTAGATGTGCGATCAATTGTTAGATATCAATAACTTGTTTAGAAGTGCTGATCAAGTGCCAACCAAACACACCGTCTTTTAAGTTAAGAAAAGATAATCAAATACATTGCGTAAGAAAACAAAAAGGACAAGAAAAACTGTCTGTGCATTGTTTTATCCCATAGGTACATAGAATACGAGTAAAAGATTGTGATTTTTTTATGGATCCATGTTGTTTTTACACTCCATGCATCCCTTGTGTGTTTGTTTGACCTGTGGCTTAAGTACTGCTGTTTTTTCTCACAAATGTCTCTCTATAGGCCAGCATGGACTAAGCATAACATGTTATACGCATTCATAACATAGTCATTAACAATCAACAAATGTGTTTGTGGAGTTAGGTGTTATCTTTTTGCACGTCTTTCTAATGCATGGTATCAAAAGAAAACCTTTTGGAGGGAAGAGAAAAAAAAAACAAAAAAAAAACACACACACAAAAATCTGCGAGGCGACTCGTAAAAAACATTCAGAGACATAAAAACGCTGCATGCGGTCAGATGTAAAAGCGCTTACGTTTACTCGCCTCATGTTTATCCGGTTGTGTTTTTAATGCTGTTGAGTTGGAAGGGAGTTCATTATTGTCATGTTGGCCCCCCCCTCTCCCCCCACTTCAAAAAAAAAAAAATGGCACTGACACAGCACCCATGTCTCAGAAAAGATATACTAAGGGTGTAGCGGTTACGACATCGGAAATGACGTGAATGTGTTGTGTTGCGCGGACTAGGGAAATTAGTGTAATTCATTTTTTACCGCTTATCCTCACAAGGGTGGCGGGGGGTGTTGGAGCCTATCCCAGCTGTCTTTGGGCGAAAGGCGGGGTACACCCTGGACTGGTCACCAACTAATCACAGGGCGGCAAATTAGTGTAATACTGAATAATAATTCATTCATTTTCTACTCACGAGGGTCGCAGGGGGTTGCTGGAGCCTATCCCAGCTGTCTTTGGGCGAGAGGCGGGGTACACCCTGGACAGGTGGTCAGCTAATCCCAGGGCACATATAGACAAACACTGAATAATAATGAATTATTCTATTTCTATCTAATGCAAAGGGATGATAAAAAATCTTGGGTTTGTTTCCTTTTTATGATTTATACTATGAAATTTGGCAGATGTCATTAATTACTTGCGAGAGTAGTAATTACATTAATTACATTTTAATACGTACAGGAATGTAATCGCTGTTGGTTTCACTTTTGGATTATTCTCCGTCCGTTTTATTTCTGTTATGATCCGACGTCAGAAGGGCTGCAAAGAATGATTATTTTCCGAGTCAATTAACCCGAAGCTTGTGATTAACTTGAATAATCATGTTATTACAGTTAATAGTTTGGTACGTAAAATTAAACACATTTTTTTTTTCTTATTTTTGGGGAAAAAATATATTTAAAAAAAGAGTATCATTTAATACAATAAAGCAATCTTTAATTATTTAATTGTAATTTATTTTAAATTTAAAAAGATAACACAATTGTGATAATTGCAATTGTTTTAATCAAATTTTATTACTATTATTATTATTATATTTGATTATTTCTTTTGATTATTTCTTCCCCATATACACACAAAATCACACATAACTTGATTAATCGAGTTATTAAAATTTGTGGTTTGGTACGCAAAATTAAACTAAAAATATTCACATTTGAGTGGCTGAAATCAGGATATTTACATAGTTAAAAAATAAGATTAATCAAATACCGAAATAGATTAATCAGAAATTTAGCGGCTTGGCGGTTATCGTCAGGAAATCTGGAAGACGTGGGTTAGTATCTTGGAGTTTGCATGCTCTCCCCATGCGTTGGTTCTCTCTGCCCCCCCGCCCCCCACACACACACATTGAAAACATGTTAGATTAATTAGAAACTGAATTAATTGATATGAATGTGAGTGCCCTATGTTTTGTTAAAGACCGATCCAGAGTGCACCCCGCCTTTTGCACAAAGCCAGCATACCCCCATGAGCATACTAATGAGGATAAATGGTATTAAAAAAAAAAAGACCGATTAATCATAGATTAATTGTTGCAGCTTTAGATATCATTAATAACCTGCAAGGATTGATGGCATTTTGATAGCTGGTCCGTTTATATATTTCACCAGGCCTTCTTATTGGCATGTGGCGCCATCAACACTTCCTGTCCCGTGTGGGAAATCAAGAGCGCTTCTGTACCGAACCGGAAAATGAGATTCCGAGTACATGTACCGTTACACCCTTAGCAGGTTCAGTGAGAACTTTTTCAAATATGTGAAACAAGCAAACATGAAAATGTAATTCTTGTTTTGTCCTGTTTTTTTTTGGTTTTTTTTTAAGGATGTTGAGACATTTCCATTTATCTAACAACCAGGTTGAACCTCATGTAACCTGTCCGAATTTTTTTTTTTTTTTTATGTCACAGCTTGAAAGCCTAGATCTAATCTATGAATGTACACATTACTGTTTGAATCCGTCTTTAATGTCAAATCAGGGCAGGAATGTCACAAACATGTAGAGTTAATATCTATGTCAATAACAGATTTCCGATCTAGTCAGGTAGGCCTTGCATGGCCATGAACATGAAGCAGACATGTTTAACCCATAGTTCAAACCCCCACTCTTCAACCATGATCTTGTTTGTTTTGCTGTTGCATAATTGCACTTTACTGATCATTGGGTCACGATAGGTGTGAGACGAAGCAAACCATGTTGACTTTTTGTTCTGATGTCATTTGTGTTTATTTATTTTATCGATCCTGTTTTGGCGAACGACGGAAAGGACTGGCGTCTCGGACAAAAAAAAAAAACGGAGAAGCGGCACCTACTCAAATTGCGTTCTCCTTCGCATTCCCTTTCAGCAGACGTTTGTGTCAATCACTGAGTGTTTTGCGTTTATCCCAGGAATTGTTTATATCTGGGTTTTTAATTATTATTATTTTTTTAATTCTGAAAACGCCGCATCATTACTACCGATATTTCTCCCTGGGGGGCTGATGGCGCTAAGGGATGCATGTAACACCCGCAAACGTAATAACTGCCCACAAACGTAACACAAATCGGCAGCTTTGAATGTAATAATCCCGCAAAAACAAGATTATTTTTTTTTCTTATTTTTGGGGAAAAAATATTATTCAAAGAGTATCATTGAATACATTAAATGAATCTTTAATTATTAAATTATAATTTATTTTTAATTTAAAAAGATAACATAATTGTGATAATTACAATTGTTTTAATACAATTTTATTACTATTATTATTATTATTATATTTGATTATTTCTTTTGATTATTTCTTCCCCATATACACACAAAATCACGCATAACTTGATTAATCGAGTTAGTACAATTCGTGGTTTGGTACGCAAAATTAAACTAAAAATATTCACATTTGAGTGGCTGAAATCAAGATATTTACATAGTTAAAAAATAGATTAATATTAATAAAATTAATCTCCCCATGCGTTGGTTTTCTCTGCCCCCCCCCCCCCCCCCCCCACACACACACACGCACAAAACATGTTACATTAATTAGAGACTCAATTTCCTGTGTGGGCAATTAAAAATATTCACATTTGAGAGGCTGAAACCAGGATATTTACATCGTTTTAAAAAAGATTAATCAAATACCAAAATAGATTAATCAGCAATTTAGCGGCCTGGTGGTTATTGTTGGAAGACCTGGGTTAGTATCTTGGAGTTTGCATGCTCTCCCCATGCGTTGCTTTTCTCTGCCCCCACCCCCCCACACACACACATTAAAAACACGTTAGATTAATTAGAGACTAAATTTCCTGTATGGGAAATTAAAAATATTCACATTTGAGAGGCTGAAACCAGGATATTTACATCGTTTTAAAAAAGATTAATCAAATACCAAAATAGATGACTCAGCAATTTAGCGGCCTGGTGGTTATTGTTGGAAGATCGAGGTTAGTATCTTGAGGTTTGCATGCTAAACTAAACTAAACTAAACTAAACTAAACTAAACTAAACTAAACTAAACTAAACTAAACTAAACTAGATAACATAACAAACAAGATAACATAATTGTCATAATTGCAATTGTTTTAATAAAATTTTATTACTATTATTATTAAATTTTATTATTTCTTTTGATTATTTCTTGCCCGTACACACACAATCACACATACATAATATACTGTAATTAAAACGCACATATACACCCACAAACAAAATGTAATAATTAATTTTATTACGTTTGTGGGAAATGTATTACATTTGCGGGATTATTACATTCAAAGCTGCAGATTTGTATTACGTTTGTGGTTTATTACGTTTATAGGCAGTTATTACATTTGCGGGTGTAACCGTCACCTTAAAGTTAGATGACATGAATTATTTTAATATTTCATTCTTATAGGCCACCCCGCCCCAACCCCCGCCCCACTTCCATATATGAACGCCAAATGGATTACTGTATCATTCCAAAAGTAGATCCGGTTCATACGTGTTCCGGACAACCATCAACCGACGTGGAGCCCTTTCACAATAAGGCTACAGACTGTACTCGCTCGCTCCACTCTCGAAACCTCCGACGGAATCGCAAAAGCCTTCATGACTTCGCCGTTTGTCTTTACCGTTTTCACCCTTTAAATGGATCAAAGTATTTCCGAGATCGTTCATCTGAGAAAAGAAGATTCTTGACAAACGTTTTTTTTTTTTTTGTCTTTGACCCTCCTAACCTCCCATGAACTTGTTGACTTCTTCATCCTCAAGAACTCACGTATACGTCCAATACGCCTAGCCACTTTTTCTATGTCAAACTGCAAAGAATGTTCTTTGTTTTCTGATGCAGGCAAGCTCGCGCACGCCGAAGGACGCGCGCCGGCGACATCGGAACAGTGGAACCCGGTTTTAAGTCGACGCCGTTGATGTCAGGAACCCGTCGATGTTGACCAACTCAAATCTAAACTAAAAACTGCCCGCTTCAGGACTTTTTTTTGGGGTCCTTTTTTGACTACTGTCTAGTTACACGGCATTGAAATGTGCACACTGTGACTTCCTGTTCAGTGCAAAGTAAGCTTCAAAATAAAGGCATGGCGGTAGTAGCCTGGATTTGATCACAGCGACGAACAGTCAAGTCGTACAGTCGCCCCTCGCAATTCCATGGTCCAATTATCACTCTATCGCCGTTTCTCAAAAATGGTTCATTTTGGTCACTAGGTGGCAGTAATGACACAAAACATTGATGAGAACTTACATACTTCTCCCATTCTGTGTGGAAGTGGTACGTTTTTGGGCTTTTAGAAGGGATAAATTTGAGGCTAACTGGTTAGCCTGCTCGCTTACTAACTTGTTGCGCAATATGATGTAAACAATGAATAATAGGAATACAAAAGTGTCGATAGGGGTGCTATTTCACGTCTCTAATAATGTTTAAAACTGTATTTCCAAAATGCTCTAACTCCAAAAATATCTTATTCATTAACATTGAATCCTATAGGGGTGTTATTTTATGTCTGTGGGGCTCTAATAATGTGTACAAGTATTTGGACAATGCTCTAACAACAAAAATATCTTATTCATTAACATTGAATCCTATAGGGGTGTTATTTTATGTCTGTAGGGCTCTAATAATGTTTAAAACTGTATTTAGAAAATGCTCTAACTCCAAAAATATCTTATTCATTAACAATGAATCCTATAGGGGTGTTATTTCATGTCTGCGGGGCTCTAATAATGTTAAAAACTGTATTTGGAAAATACTCTAACTACAAAAAATATCTTATTCATTAACATTGAATCCTATAGGGGTGTTATTTTATGTCTATAGGGCTCTAATAATGTTTAAAACTGTATTTAGAAAATGTTTTAACAACAGAAATATCTCATTCATTAACATATAGGGGTGTTATTTCATGTCTGTAGGGCTCTAATAATGTTAAAAACTGTGTTTAAAAAATGCTCTAACGACAAAACTATCTTATTCATTAACATTGAATCCTATAGGGGTGTTATTTCATGTCTGTAGGGCTCTAACTATGTGAAAAACTGTATTTGGAAAATGCTCTAGCAACAAAAATATCTCATTCATTAACATTGAATCCTATAGGGGTGTTATTTTATGTCTGTAGGGCTCTAATAATGTTTTAAACTGTATTTAGAAAAAACTCTAACAACAAAAATATGTAATTCATTAACACTGAATCCTATAGGGGTGTTATTTTATGTCTGTAGCGCTCTAATAATGTTTAAAACTGTTGATATTGAATCCTATATCGTGGAAATCGCGGTTCCGGTCCGGAAGCAGTTAACCGCTATAAACGAGGGACGACTGTACAACCGAACCCACCCATTCTCTTTAAAAAATCATGGCAAGTTTCCATTTCGGTTATGTCGACAACCGCTCACATCGACATAAGGGGCGTCGACTTAAACAGGAGGTTCCACTGTACCTTTTTTTCTTCATTTTCTTTTTTTTTTATTTTTTACATGACATTGTTTACATCTTCTAGAGAATAAAAATGGACTGACAGCATACATGCTAGTAATCCCGTCGGAAACAAAGTGATGTTACGTTGATTGGACGATTTCTCCCGCACGCTTAGCGGCAACGAATCCGAGAGCATTATTGAAAGCGTCAACAACCTGAAGGGCTTTTGATGGCCGAATGTACATATCACCTGGAATGACAAGCGGGGCTGCAAATGCGAGGACAATGCCTTGTAGTGCCATTGTAGAAAAAAAAATGTGTGAACGATTTTTACGGCAATTTGTTGTTTTTTTTTTTTTTGTCAAGATGAGTGCCAAATAATTCTATACTGAGCCAAAAGGCCCGTGAGCCTGCATAGTTAAATGTTCGTTGACTGAAATGGTGAATGGATCCATTCCTCTCGACAAACATCAGCCTGATTTGAAGTCATGAGAGTCACTTGTTATGCTGCCAGTCTGTTTTCCTGTCAAAAAAAACGCGATATATTTTATAGATGCTGAACTGTTGACGATAAGACAGTTACTAAGCTGGGAGAAAGGGAGGATTTTAAAAGTGTCATTGTTTTTATTATGAGTTGATTTTGAACGTTATCCATGAATAGATTTAACGGTAATGACTATTTAATGTAACTGTAGTAACTGTGTTTGTAAAAGAAATTCAGTGAGTTGTGTTTTATGACTCGTGGACTACCAGTGAAGTCAGCATTTCAGTGTTAATAATAATAATTGAATTGTTTTTTAAAGATTATTTTTGCGACGGCAACAGAGTCATTATAAATGTTCATTTTAACATCACTTGTCTTCTGTTTTCTTCGTGTTTGTTTTCTCGTGTTCTCTCTTCGCCCGACACGCTTGTGGGGGATGTTTTCGGGTCAAAAACCGCAAAGTGTTTTAAGCGTTTCAGACTTTCATTGGCACGGAAACGGAATTCAGACTAGATAGGACAGCTCTGGTCTAGTTCATGCTCAAAGACTAGGTGGGACACAGGCCGGTCTGACTAGATAGGACAGCTGTAGTCTAGGCTCTCAGACTCGGGCTGTCCTATCGAGTCTGACTGTGTGTGTGTACCACCAAGCATGAACTTATACACTAGGGCTGTCCTATCTAGTCCCACTGGTGTGTTTCATATGTAGCTTTTGAGTATGAATTGATGACGAAGAAAACCTGAACAGTCCAGAAGATGTATGAGAATAACGTCGTAAATTTACTTTTCTTTTCTCTGAAATTTTGAAATTTACAACTTTTTTTTTTTGAAAAAAAATCATTTTTTTCTCAAATTTGACAACTTTATTCTTGTAAATTTACAATGTTTTTTTTTTTGGTAAGTTTGACTTTTTTTTCTCACAAATGTACAACGTTTTGGCTCGTAAATTCATGACTATTCTCAAAAATCTGTTTATTTTTTTCTTGGAAATTGGCTTTTTTCCCTCTGAAATGTGAAACGTTTTTTCTCTGAGATTTGTGACTTATTTCACGTAAATTTACAACTTTATTGTCCTAAATATCAAACTTTCCGACTGTTCTCAAAAATCTCTTTTTCATAAATTTGCGATTCTTTTTTTCTCTGAAATTGGCTTTTTTCTCGGAAATTCTCAAAAATCTCTCGTAAATTTGCTATTTTTTTCTCTGAAATGTGAAACGTTTTTTTCTCTGAAATTTACAACTTTATTGTCATAAATGTCCAACTTTCCGACTATTCTCAAAAATCTTTTTCGCATAAATTTGCGATTCTTTTTTTCTTGGAAATTGGCTTTTTTTCTTGGAAATGTGAAACGTTTTTTCTCTGAAATTTGTGACTTATTTCTCGTAAATGTACAACTTTATTGTCATAAATGTCCAACGTTCCGACTATTCTCAAAAATCTCTTTCGCATAAATTTGCGATTTTTTTTCTTGGAAATTGGCTTTTTTTCTCTGAAATGTGAAATGTTTTTTTCTCGGAAATTTGTGACTTATTTCTCGTAAATTTACAACTTTATTGTCATAAATGTCCAACTTTCCGACTATTCTCAAAAATCTCTTTCGCATAAATTTGCGATTTTTTTTCTTGGAAATTGGCTTTTTTTCTCTGAAATGTGAAATGTTTTTTTCTCAGAAATTTGTGACTTATTTCTCGTAAATTTACAACTTTATTGTCATAAATGTCCAACTTTCCGACTATTCTCAAAAATCTCTCTCTCATAAATTTGCGACTCTTTTTTTCTTGGAAATTGGCTTTTTTTCTCTGAAATTTGTGACTTATTTCACGTAAATTTACAACTTTATTGCCATAAATGTCCAACTTTCCGACTATTCTCAAAAATCTCTTTCTCATAAATTTGCGATTCTTTTTTTCTTGGAAATTGGCTTTTTTTCTCTGAAATGTGAAATGTTTTTTTCTCGGAAATTTGTGACTCATTTCTCGTAAATTTACAACTTTATTGTCATAAATGTCCAACTTTCCGACTATTCTCAAAAATCTCTCTCTCATAAATTTGCGACTCTTTTTTTCTTGGAAATTGGCTTTTTTTTCTCTGAAATTTGTGACTTATTTCACGTAAATTTACAACTTTATTGCCATAAATGTCCAACTTTCCGACTATTCTCAAAAATCTCTTTCTCATAAATTTGCGATTCTTTTTTTCTTGGAAATTGGCTTTTTTTTCTCGGAAATGTGAAATGTTTATTTTTCTGAAATTTGTGACTTATTTCGCATAAATTTACAACTTTATTGTCATAAATATCCAACTTTCCGACTATTCTCAAAAATCTCTTTGTCATAAATTTGCGATTCTTTTTTTCTTGGAAATTGGCTTTTTTTCTCGGAAATGTGAAACGTTTTTTTTCTCTGAAATTTGTAACTTATTTCTCGTAAATTGACAGCTTTATTGTCATAAATGTCCAACTTTCTCAAGTAAATGTACAACTTTTTTGTCAAAATATTTTTCACGTGAATTTCTGAATTTACAACTTTATTCTTGCAAACGTACAACTTTTTTTATTTTCCAAATTTATGAGTTTATTCTCAAAATCTTTTGAGACCGTTTTTCTGTAAATGTAAACATTTTTTCTCGTATATTGGACTTTTTCTCATGAATTTACGACTTTATCTCTTCTATTTTCGTTCAATGTGGGCCAAATATTCCTTTGTAAGAACAGACCACAGCTTGAGTTCTTACCTTCCCCAATTTCAAATTTGCCAATGATGCTCCAAAAAATGGAGTATTTTCCACAGGTTTTTTCCAAAGTTAGGATCAGGACCATAAAACCTGTGCTAAGTTCTCCATTTTTGTAGCGTCATCGCATCACATCTGTGCCATTGCTTTCATTTATCCAGTGAGTTTTTATTAACGACAAACACAAGAAATGCAAATGATATGTTATTTTCGTACATCCCAATCCGAGCCGTGTTGCGAATCCCTGCAGCAGCATCAATTTAAGCCACATTTGATTCCTGCTTTTGAGACAAGGTAGCAGTGGGCTTGAATGATAAAAAATGCGTTGTCAAGGAAACAGGTTGTTCTGAAGACTGCAAAAAATGTCGCACTGGGATGCTCCTATACAATATTTCAACCCTGCAGCCTCTCTCTGGAGCTGAAACATTCGAGCTCCTCATTTGGCTCCTTCAGAGTCAAGCAGGTAATTGCAGAGGTAATATTTGCATTCATAATTCAGGGACGTTTCAATAAGCAGTCTGTCATCATCAGAATTATTGAAAGCATTCACCGCAAATCTCATTTTGTAAAAGCAAATCACGGCTTTAGAAAACCTTGAGGTGGCAGAGCGATGCATTCACATGATGAACGGGGAGGGGTAAAGGGGATCGACTGCTTGAGAATAGCGACCCGCGCTCACACACCCTTTAACATGGCTCCTGATGTAACCATGGATACCTCTATTAATGGATGGAGTCATTTTAGCTGGGGTGGGATCCATCATTTTCTGCACCGCACATCATGCAATTTCAAGTCTTGAACAGCAACATCGATAGACGGGCGTATTGTGGTATTTGTTTTGTAAGCGATGTGTCGCTGAGTAAACAGCATTGATCGTGGGTTTTTTGCACGTCGCATGCCAGAGAGCGTAATCAGTCGGTGTGCAAGAGTTAATTCATGCATCAAATCCATGAGCTGTGCTATGCTAGCATCACAGCTGGAACAAAGGGACACGGTTTGAACTCCTTTACTGTCAAATGAAAGGTCATAGTGCAACAGGAACACGCATACAGTAGAACGTTGGATGAAAGAACGACTGGAACCTTCGAGGTGAGTTTCAGTTCCTTTCCTAGGACAGAATATCAGGACCGCATTGGGGGAAAAAAAAATTTTAAATCAGAGATTCCGAAAACAAAATTTCCACCTTTTCCTAAATTTGTGAATTTTTTTTAGAAATTATTAAATTTATTATTTTACTACTCTGTCATAACGTCTTGCATTGGGCGAATAATTATTTAATTTTTTGTAAATGTATGACTTTTTTCTTATAAATTTACCAGTTTATTTCCATAAAATGTATTACTTTTTTTCCTGAAAATCACAGATTTTTTTTTTTAAATATGTGGCTCTAAAACATTAACATTATTCCCGATGTCTGCGATAATTTTAATATTCCGTTAAAACATTTTGCCTTGGGCAAAGGTTATACAACTTTTTTTTCTCGTAAATGTACAATTTTATTTTTCGCAGTTTTGATGACTTTTTGACTTGACAAAATAATCACAAGTTTGCAACAGGACTTGTACTCGGGATTTGAATCGGACATTAGTCTCACAACCTAAAAATATTTGAGAAATTCAGTGAGCATGTTGAGTAAAATATGACCCCATTATGTCATTTTTAGCATTTTTTCCCCCGACAGAATCTGCCTCATTGAACTATAACATGTCAGCACTTTTTTTGTGACTAAGTCACATATCAATAACAATAAAAACAGGATTTGAATCAGGCATTAGTCTCACAACCTAAAAATATTTAAGAATTTCAGTGAGCATGTTGAGTAAAATATGACCGCATTATGTCATTTTTAGCATTTTTTCCCCCGACAGAATCTGCCTCATTGAACTATAACATGTCAGCACTCTTTTTGTGACTAAGTCACATATCAATAACAATAAAAACGGGATTTGAATCGGACATTA
The DNA here is from genome assembly GCF_037039965.1 of Doryrhamphus excisus. Taxonomy (NCBI): domain Eukaryota; kingdom Metazoa; phylum Chordata; class Actinopteri; order Syngnathiformes; family Syngnathidae; genus Doryrhamphus; species Doryrhamphus excisus. The sequence goes on along the minus strand of NC_136377.1, from coordinate 6,474,836 downwards.
GTCTCACAACCTAAAAATATTTGAGAAATTCAGTGAGCATGTTGAGTAAAATATGACCGGATTATGTCATTTTTAGCATTTTTTCCCCCGACAGAATCTGCCTCATTGAACTATAACATGTCAGCACTCTTTTTGTGACTAAGTCACATATCAATAACAATAAAAACGGGATTTGAATCGGACATTAGTCTCACAAACCTAAAAATATTTGAGAATTTCAGTGAGTATGTTGAGTAAAATATGACCGCATTATGTCATTTTTAGCATTTTTTTCCCCCGACAGAATCTGCCTCATTGAACTATAACATGTCAGCACTCTTTTTGTGACTAAGCCACATATCAATAAATTTGTGACAATAACCAGAAGATAACCAAAAAAAAAAATATCCATCTCATTTCGAGCCCATAGTACAGGGGTCGGGAACCTTTTTGGCGAAGAGAGCCATGAAAGCCAGATATTTAAAAATGTGTATCTGTGAGAGCCATATACATTTTTTTAAACATTGAATGCAATAAAATGTGTGCATTTTTATGTAAGACCAACAGTTTTAGATAATGGGCTCTAATTACGTAGACCAGGCACACTACCCCACGCCAATGGGGTGTGGCCAGCCCACTTTCGTGAGCAGCGCAGTGTCTAATAATAAATCAAATACTTGTTGCCATTAACACAACTTCTGCTGCTGCATAGTTTTGCACCGTACTCCGTAGACGTATTTCATTCTTTTGGCCATCTTCGTCAGAAGGCTTGGTTCTGCAGCTTTAGCTATTTGACTAAAGGAGGAAAGTTTACATTTACATGTTTTTTTGACATCTCAATGACCGAGGTAGACTACAGCATTACCCAGTAATAATCAAGTTTTGGTGTTTGACCTGGAAAATATCATCAGGAAAGATAGATATGGTTGGCCGTATTGCAGCAGAATATAGATGGACGAATTAAAATGCATAAGAAAGTTGTTGATTTTGAATATTATTTTTAACAGTCATTTCTGTGATGGTTTACTTTAAAATGTTAGCAAAAATACATGTTTATTGTGGTAAGAAATGCTTGAGAGCCAGATACAGTCATCAAAAGAGCCCTACCTGGCTCCCGAGCCATAGGTTCCCTACCTCTGCCATAGTAGCAGGTATCAATAATGTCGACATTTGTATCGACCCGCCCATCCCCGGTAAATGACACAGTTATTGCAACACAACAGGGTGTGTCGTACTCGACCTGCAGTCATAAATGTCTTCATCAACTTCCTGGCTGAAACACTGCACACACTTTCAACCGTACGATGTCCGCCTCGGAGTGGAAAAAGAGATGTGAAGACGAGTGGGGCTTGGCTGGCACAGCTATGCCCGACAGCCTGGATTGGAAGTCTGCGTATGAAGCTAAACCATTCGGCAGAAATCTGCTGAAGAATCCTGCACCTCACGGTACTCTTTTTTTTTTTTTTTTTTTTTACCCTTTTGCTCACTTGTCACTGATGGGAAGTAAATGTCGTTTCGTTGTAATACCGTTAACACTCAAATATCCAGTAATAAGCCAATTTGTATTGTTGCGAAGCTTTTTTGTGTTATTGCCAACATCTTACACACATAATAACCACACTTCCTGACTATAGCCACCACTTCCTGGTTATCCACCAATCAACACTCACGCCAAGGTGCATTCATTATCACCGGAATTCCGAACTCAAGCAAAGTTTTTCGCATAAGATTAAATATTAACAGAATAATGTGTCATTATAATACTATTGTCTCACATCCAGCTCTGATCTAAATGAAATTACGGCGTTCCGACAGAGATATTGGCGCTTTTTTTCAAGCTTAAGTGCCGAACTAAACACCCCAACAATCAACCACAACTTTCTGATGATCCACCAATCGACCCTCACCATCAAGGTGCATTCATGGCATTCCGAATATCAATCAAAATCGTTAGCATAACATTCGTCTTTCGTTGAATAATGTATTTTCATTGCTATAATATTGCTCCAGAATACACAGTGCTGCTTCAGGTGATATTGTAAAGTCACGACAGAGACACTGACGCGCTTTTTAAGTTTAATTGCAAACCTTAGAACGCCAACAATCGTTACTAACAACCGTGTTTATGCTAGCGACACCGATACTTCCTGGTTATCCACCAATCAACACTCATGCCAAGGTGCGTTCATTAACACCGGAAAGTACAGAAGCAACCTTTTTATATACCAGATCCATAATTATATGAGTAAAAAAATATTTGTCGTTTTCCTTCCTTAAAAAGTGAATTGCTAAATATCGTCTAATGTCTTTTAACTACATATTTTCGAATGTCTATCAGTTAGTTTGCTGATTTATGCAGTTTGTCAGTGCTGTAAAGGAATTTGCTGTGTAGAGGTTCACATATCTCACGTATGCAAACATGTGAGCAGGACTGGTGTGTTTGAAAAGGCTGCTTGCGTGTAAACATAGTGATTGGCACACCAATCAACCTTGTCAAAGACACATCTAGACTTTCATGTTTGCAGTGAATGAGCCATCGTTGTGGTGTTTTTACCCTTTGTCCTCAACCTCACATAGGTTTAAGTAAAGATACCCCTCCCCCTGAACCTGAGATTCCTGATGCTCCTGTGCGTGGTCCACCCCGTTTTCAACCGGAAGGTAAGAAAATGGTTGACGAGTGTGTGTGTAGGATGTGTTTAATTTTCTCAAGTTTAATCCATAGGTGACTTCAGTGGCTGGGCCACAAACATAGAAGTCCTCCCCTACGACACCAGTGGTATCCCAGAAGGGGTTGTGATCTGTGCCTTGCCTGAGTACAGGTAGGTATCATGGTGGGATACCGTGTTTGAATGTTCCACTGCATTTTACTTTAACAGCGCTCCTCTGGGCTCAGTTTAAAGTCACGGTAATAATGAATGAGTGAAATATTTTCTCTTTCTTAGCTGGTTTTCCCTGGAGCAGACTGTGGACCTGAAGGCAGAAGGGCTTTGGGAAGAGCTGCTGGATGATTTCCAACCAGAAATAGTGATCCAAGACTGGTAGGGGAACAATGGCCTCAAGCGCACACAATCAGCCATACGTTGTTACGCAATTAGAAATCTGGCACAGTGCATGGCTGCACGTCGGTGTCAAAGTCTATACATATTAGACACACACACCATAAAACTAATAGTTCGTAGCAGGGGCGTCACTAGGTTCTGAGGACAGGAGGGTCTTAGCCCCCTGGAGATGCACAGAGATATGAATGAATGTAGTAGACATTAAAAAAAAACAAAAAAACAAATGACAAACAAGAACCGGGATAGAACTTTCCCACTTTTGTTCAGATTTTGTAGAGATACTCAATATTTTTAGGCCACCATTAAAATGTACACAAGTACTCAAGCTCAAGCTCAAGCTCTGCAACCATTCTGTCCAGTGAACAGTGATCAATTATATAATAATCATTATTATATTATTAATTAGCCTATTATTATTACTTTCATCATTCTTCTTCTGATTATTACTACTACTAGCAGTAGTAGTAGGCTAGTATTAGCCTGCTTATTGGCTTGCTTATTTGCCTGCTTTAAAAAAAAAAAAAATCAATAAAAAATAAAAAAAAATCTATAAAAAATCTGAAATTATTTAGGGGGGTTACAAACATTTTAGGGGGGGTTGAAATCCCCCCTAAAATAGGCCTAATGACACCACAGGTTCATAGAAGCACCTGTTACTTTGATTTACAGCATTTATAGAACCCTTTCATTTACTTCAATGAGAAAAGGAAGGCAACAATAAATTATCAAAGATTCAACACACTGAAAGAAGAGTATACTGCTATATAATGATAAAAAAAAATATTAAATAAATCACAACAAGCTTACAACAGGCATTACAGCACTGTTTTAAACGTTTGAGGTACAAGGCCACTAGGTGGAGCCATAAGACTGAAACGATGCAATCATTTGAGCTACAGTATACGTATGTATGTGTTGACATGTATAATATGAATCGTACTTATAATACTTTACCATTTCTGTTCGGGACGACTTTTACTTTTACTTGACGACATTTTCAAAAGAAAACTGCTACTTTTACCCCGATATATGTTGAGTATTTCCAATGAGCATCATTGCTACTCGTGACTTTTTGTTGAGTTCCGAGAGCCAATGGACGCAAGAAGTACTGTGAAGCTGCGAGCCAATCAATCCAAAGAAGAACTAGAAGAAGGTTTATGATTGGTTGAAACAGTTAGGCAACAAAAACAATGAGATTGTAATTGGTTTTGGTGCCTAGCAATTTTCCATGTACTATATTAGTATAGGTGTAAATGTAGAAACGAGAGGAATTAACTTAGATTTGTTTGTAGAATGGAGCTTTATGAAAGTAAGTGCATTGAATTGTATTCATTTACAGCGCAGACTTGTTGACGTTGACATGTCAGAGCGTCTTTCTAGTCTAACGACAGTAAACAGCTTGTATGGAAGTCCGTTTCCGCCACTGAAATTTTTTTTATCCCAATGGTAAGTCGAAATAATGAGATAAAAAGTCGAAATTGCAAGATAAAAGGTCGAAATTACGGGATAGAAAGTCGAAATTATGAGATACCAACTGCGCATGTGCGGCAGGTGCCGCCTTTTTCACAGTATTCTTGTCACTTCTCGCAAAATGGCGAGACAGTTTTGAACAGCCGCATCTCTTTTTATTATTTCGATGCCTCAAAATTCATTTCAATGTGCATTTGCTTAGTACAATTCCATGTGAATTCACCAGCAAATGAAGTATTTCATCACTTGTAAAGCCACACTTAAAGTACTCCTTAATGTACTCACAATCCATGTCTGAATAGGAGAGCTGCTGCTGTCACTCTTCTACAACGCTATCTCATTATTTTGACTTTTGTCTCATTATTGTGACTTTCTATCTCTTAATGTCGACTTTATCTCAAAATTTCGACTTTGTATCTCATAATTTTGACTTTTTATCTCGTTATTTCAACTTTCTATCTCATAATTTGGACTTTCTATCTCATTATTTTGAATTAGCATTGGAATAATTTTATTTTAGTAACGGAAATGGGCTTCCATAGGTTTGACTTCGTGTTCACAGTTATTTTGTTGACTGCGCCTTATTGTTACAGGAAACTATTTCTGTTTTCCAAACAGGCTGCGCTTTTATCTTAAAAAAATTCAAGTGTGTATAATGCATTTACTATGTTCTTGGACTGTGTACTCACCCTAGTTCAGTAATATTTTGTCTGATTGAAACTCAATTAGCCTTCCCCTCTTACTTCATTAGGTATGAGGAGAGTCAGCTGCACCAGTCCATCTACCAACTGCATGTGAAGTTATTAGGCGCAGATAAAAGCAGTGTGATCGCAGAGCACTCCGTCAACCCCCCTGAGGACATCAGCACCTATTCACACACCTGGAAGGAGGTGAGCGCTGGTCTTCATGCAGGCGTGCTGCCAAAAATATCACTGCGGGAAATAATATATTATTTTACAGAGATACTTAGAATTGCTCTCCTGTCTTCACTACATCAGCCAGGGTGGCCAATTTGCGGCCTGGAGGCCAATTGTGGCCTGCAGCTTTATTTTTGTGGTCCCATGGCATATCCAAAAAAATCCATTCATTCATTAATTCATTTTCTACTGCTTATCCTCATGAGGGTCACGGGGGGGGTGCTGGAGCTGAAATTATTTTTCATATTTAAAAAATTTAATAAAAATATGTAAACTAATTGAAATCAAAATACATTCAAATTAATATTTTAAGTATTTTTTAAAAAATATTATATATATATAATGTCAGTTTTTTTGTACATTTATTTTTTGGCAATATTCATTCATTCATTTTCTACCGCTTATCCTCATGAGGGTCGCGGGGGATGCTGGAGCCTATCCCAGCTGTCTTCGGGCAAGGGTACACCCTGGACTGGTGGCCAGCCAATCACAGGGCACATATAGACAAACAACCATTCACACTCACATTCATACCTATGGACAATTTGGAGTCGCCAATTAACCTAGCATGTTTTTGGAATGTGGGAGGAAACTGGAGTACCCGGAGAAAACCCACGCATGCACGGGGAGAACATGCAAACTCCACACAGAGATGGCTAAGGGTGGGATTGAACTCGTCCTCCGTGTAGCCCCCCAAAAAATCCAATTAAACAAAAAACACAAAAAACCCACAAAATGTACTGCAAAAAAGGTCAGTAAGGATAATTCATAATGAAGAACATACTAACTCCTTATTTCTAAAATCACAAATACTTAAACTTGCTGATATAGTTAATCTTCAAACAGCTAAAATAATGCATATGGCTGAAAATAACCAATTACCTAAAAATGTCATCCAATACTTCTCTACAAGAAGTACTGCTCCTTTTGGACATGTGGAACTGTGAACTGATTGTAATCTGATGCATGTTCAAATGAAATAAAACCATTACCATTACCATGACAAAAGCTTGAAGAAACAACAGTAGAAGTTAAAGAAAGAGCAAAAGCCAAAATAAAAAAACAGCGTGCAGCCTGTAACTTTGCAAATTAATACAAAAACTGCAGCTCATTATTTAGTTTGCCCTCAGCAGAGCACCACAACTAAAAGAAAACAATTGAGGGGTGTCTCAGTGAGGAAATATGCAATACACAAATATGAGCTGTGACATGAATATGATACAAATATAAAATTAAACATGGACTTTTCAGGATGAACTATAACATGCATGTACTTGTTTTGCCACATGTGATTTTCATTGCACTTTTCTGTTCTGACCTGTAGGTGTCGCATGTGTTCTCTGGCTATGGACCCGGGGTGAGGTACATCCACTTCTTGCACAGACTGAAGAACCAGTTCCTGATGGGCTTCTACCCCACAATGTTCACCGGCAGCTCGGTGATGGTCAAACCAAACAAAACCAGCTCAAATTGAATGCAATTCATGCAAATTATCATTATTATATATATTTTGTATAATAATGGTTTCATTTAGTTTAATTATGTCTCTATTTTAGAGGAAATATCAATCTTTTAAGCACCCCCAATGTACGGTTTTGTGAATAAAAACCGTTATTAAACCAACAATCCTGTTGGCTTCATGCGTGAATCCGAGTTGAACAACTGGGGGAGGAGACAGTGAATGCATCATGTGACTTGCCGCGTGGACTCCAAGCATCACAGATGAAAACCGAAGTGAAAAAAAAACACCGGTAAAAGTTGACACGGCGAGTGAATGAGTCGGTGAAGACGAGGAGAAGGAAAAACGGCGTCATTTTAGAAAAAAAATGTAATCGTTACCTGGGGCTCTGCGCTAAACCGGAAGGTAAGACACCGTGAAGATGGGTCTTCCGCGTAGGTTAAAGGCTAAAACATTTTGTGATGCTAGGCCCACATTGAACCAAGTTATTAATTGTATCCAGTGAAAGAATCCTCTCGAAGTGAAAGTACAAATTTAAAACTAGTTAAATTTTTGTTTCCATAGTAACAAGTAGAATTGACTAATTGTAAGCTGTATCCACATTGTAGAAACATATTTATTCATGTACTTGTTTGGAATGGTAAGTCGCTAGTTTAGTTTTGTTATTACTGTCATGAAATTAAGTGCAAAATTGTCTTGCACTTAATACTAAATAAGTGGACACAGATACAAAGCACCCAGGATGCAAGATATAGATGGAAACTACAACCACAGTGTCAATACAACTGTCGCCTTTATATAAGGCTTTTCTTTAGTACATTAGTTAATATCAGTATATTAGTTAATGTATGAAAAAAAATTGTATAATTGTTAAAAGGTAACTGACATCATTCATTATACATTACATATTGTGTATAATTATGATGTACATTGTTTGCTTCAACTTGGTTTGGTTCAACATATACTGTAGTACTTGGGCCAAAAGGTCGTGTTGCTGCTGGATGTTCACAGTGTTCGAGTGATACTGTTAAGATGGTTTTCTTTTCCAAAAGACAACAACGGACGAAGCGAGTGCAAAGCATGAGAAGCAGATGGACGCCCACCTGGAGCTCTGTGTCCTTCGCATTGATTATTTCACTGATGACCGCTTCAAAAGAATACCTTTCTAAAAAGTATTCGGCTTAGTATGGTTAAGTACGGTGTAAACTCATTTTGAAAAAGGATGCTATTCCGCCGCTACATGGGGAAAAAACAAAACTAACGACCACTTTGTCAAAGTTGGCCCAAGACAGTAAGTCATGTCATGTTTACATAATGTCTTCTAAACACTATTCCACTATAGCGACATAATTATGAACAATATATATTTTTAAGCAATGTCGATAAATTATCTCAGATACACAGCAGTAAAATGTGAACACTGACTTCCTGTTCAGTTTCAGAGAGGGGCCTTTGCAATGTTCAAGTTCATTTTAATATATTTAATCTTATTCGTGTACTATCATTTAGGTGAAGGCATTCATCTTGAATTAGGCATTTACTGAAGTTCTGAGGCTAAAATCCTAAAAAGTCAACCGCTAAAGCTTGCAGCTACCGCCCCTGAAACGCAACCCATCCCACCTCAGTGACAGCTCAAGTAAACCAACGCTACGGCATTGTATGCTGCCAATGATACTCGTGCCATTTCAGCTGCCACAGGACAAAGAGCAATACTACACCTCACGTTTCTCTCACGTTTCCCCCCCAGTAAAACGGTGGAGTTGACCTAACTCTCCCTGGGAAACTCTTCATGTTAACCTCTATCGTACTTCAAGAGCCTTCGTCCCGACAGTTAATTCATTTGGTTGGCAGATATAAACAAAACAGTTCAAAATGGTTCACGCTCACAGACGGTGTCGCTGACTACATGCAAAAATATGCATACTTCCGTGCCAAGCTAGTGTCTCGCCCAAGTACACCATACTTGAGTACCATCTGGTGGTTCAAATGTGACTTCATGAAAAAACGGTCTCAAAAATGTTGCTGATAATATTGAATATCAACGATAATTTGCAGCAACCAGCAAAAATTTATCTTGATAGGTTTTGGAGTTGTGGACTGACTTCTAATCCAGATCATTTCTATACAATATAGTCGTATTTATTGCAAATGGTGATCTGAAATCAGAGGGGGAACATTAAAATCAAGCTAGCAGTAGGGGTTGGTGTGTTGAAAATAGACTTTTTATGGGTGTATCAATTATAGTACTCCCCATTCTCTTGTTTCTTTTAAATTTAATTCATTCATAAATATTAGTGCATTGTTTGGAGCAACGGCGGGGGGGATTTTGACCAGAAATAATGACGCTTTTATTCACATTTTCACTATTAAAGAGGTAACGTTTTAGTCTAGTAGTTACTAGTTTCTCTTTAATTGCATCACATGAGCAGGAGCAAGTCAATGTTTGTGGTTGTCTGTTTTGTTGTCATAGTTTCCACGAGTAATATTGTGTGTTCAGGTGTGCCTCTTTGGTCATCCCCAGTTTGCAAGGTTTCTCTTTAGGAAAGTGCAACAAGAATGGGTAAAGTTCCTTATTCGCTGAAATGCAGCATTCATAGTTCCATCTTGTCGGCCCTGTTCCCCATTTCTGATGGACAATGGCGCTCCATCCAAAATGGTGTCTTGTGTTTGGATTGAGTGTGCTAGGTTCAAGCTGAAGTGGAGAGTGATGGTGCTTCTAAGGTGACAGGGTTGCCAATGCACAGACAGAGGATATCATGTAATAGAAACCACTGGAGCTGCTGTCTCCTGGCTGTCAGTTCCTTGTCAAATAAACCCTTTCTGTCCACTTTGTGTCCCTCAGTCAGTCCGTCTTCCATGAAGATGTCTTCCAGCTGAGCTCATAGCTGAGTGGAAGGGATGAGAGACAAGAAAAACCAATGTATTGTTTACCCGGAGTCGAACGCAAAGACTTGTTGGTCTCCCTTTACCCTCAAGCCACTGTTGTTGTTTCACAGTGCATTATTAATGGTAAAGCTTAAATCCCCTCTGTGTATCATATATACCAGCAATGAGCCTGTCTAAGGCTATAGTGGCGCAGGACGAATCTCGTAAACGGTCTTCCGCTTGTGACTTGAGTATTCTGTAGACAAAGTATGTGTATTGCATAAAGTGAAATGCACTCCATGATATTGTCACGTGATCTTTGCAACAATCTGAACAGCGTCGTCCGCAGCCGACTTCCGCAGATCAAACTTTGATTGACCACTGAACATAATGTTAGCTTACATTACGTTAAGTTTTCTCCTTCAAAGTAATAACCCTGGAGTCTAACCCACTTTCTAACGCAGTAGATCAGTGAACCCGAAGACGTGTACAGTGTGGTATTGTCTGCCGTGCTGTAAACTAAGCCTTGTGATCAGTCGGGCTTGCAGAGTGATATCAGTTCTGACGTGGCAGAAACACTATGCATGGCTTAAGGTTGTTTTTTCCTGCTTCAAAAAACAATTAAACAATTTGCAGTGCTTTAGCTTGCGTGTAATTCATACACTGAATTGACATTTGTACTATTTTGAGTGTATTTTAAACAGTAGACATGTAGTCATACAGAACCAAGAGAGTTGCGTGTGGTTCCTGTTGTTTCACGTCAAATCACTGCATCCTCTTGTCGTCTTGGTATTCTGTCACTGTCTTGTATCCATTGACTAACATATAACTAAACTTTCAGCTCGCTTAAATATTTGCAGTGATTGTCCTCCATGGAAAGTTCTGTTAAACAGAGAAAACAACCAGATAACTTTTTAACAAATGTCTGTGCTCACACGTACACTTTTTTTCAGCACCGGTGCCACATGACTATGCACTTTGTACCTGATTGGCTGGCTCTGAGACACAGTTGAGTCAGTCTTAGTTCCTCGTTTATCGCTGTTAATTGGTTCCAGACCCAACCATTATAAATCAATTTCAGAGAAGTAGGATTCGGTATTAATGAATGGAATATTTGTGTAGGCTGCAAGATGTTCGAGTGGTTAGCGTGCAGACCTCACAGCTAGGAGATCGGACTTCAATCCCACCCTAGGCTATCTCTGTGTGGAGTTTGCATGTTCTCCCCGTGCATGTGTGGGTTTTCTTCGGGTACTCCGGTTTCCTCCCACATTCCAAAAACATGCTAGGTTAATTGGCGACTCCAAATTTTCCATAGGTATGAATGTGAGTATGAATGGTTGTTTGTCTATATGTGCCCTGTGATTGGCTGGCCACCAGTCCAGGGTGTACCCCGCCTCTCGCCCAAAAGACAGCTGGGATAGGCTCCAGCGACCCTTGTGAGGATAAGCGGTAGAAAATAAATGAATTAATGAATATTGCCAAAAAATAAATGTACAAAAAACACTGACATTATATATGTATAATAATTTTTTAAATTACTTAAAATATTAATTTGGATGTATTTTGATTTCTATTAGTTTACATATTTTTATTACATTTTTTAAATATGAAAAATAATTTTATTACTGGGCTGCACAGCGGTCGAGTGGTTAGCGCGCAGACCTCACAGCTAGGAGAAATTGTCCATAGGTATGAATGTGAGTGTGAATGGTTGTTTGTCTATATGTGCTCTGTGATTGGCTGGCGACCAGCCCAGAGTGTACCCCGCCTCTCGCCCGAAGACAGTTGGGATAGGCTCCAGCACCCCCCATGACTCTCGTGAGGATAAGCGATAGAAAATAAATGAATTAATTAATTAACATTTGTGTAGAAAACCCTGCTTATGACTTTGTAAAAACATTATTAGAGCCTTGTAGACAGGAAACAACCCTATAGTCACCTTTACACTTGTATTTGGATGAAATTTTCAGGAATTTTCAGAGGGGATATGGATATGGGATATGGAAGATTTGATAAAATTTTGTGGGTGATCCAGATCACTGTCTGGATCCAATAATTTTTTTTAAAGGATTCTTTAACATTGCCAGATAGGTCGTATAACTTTCAAAGTCCAACAGGTTCTACAAAATATCAAAGACTGATCCAAAAAAAACATTATTTGAGAAGCACTGCTATAACATAATACCAGCTAATCACAAATCAGTGCTGACAGGTATTAACCATGTCAGACGCAGTAAGGGGAGACAAGATGTCCCCAGCTGACACTCCACAGCCAGCGTCCCTTGAAATCTCAACTCCCGTGTAGAGATGATTGTTCTGTATCGTTTTGTATCGTATAAAAAGGATGTTTGTATGATGGATCATGCAATTTATATTAATCCAATATCCTTATTTGGTGAGTTTATTGCCCACATAGAGTAAGGTGTCCTTTTTAAATGTTAAGCTAACAGAGTTGTTATTGTCTGACAATGATGAAAGAGATACCCTGCTATATTTAGGTGAATGCATCAATCATTAATGCATCCAGTTCTTGCAGCAGTGGCTTCTCATTTACTATCATCAATGGCTCCGCTTCGTTCTCACAATGTTCCACAAGAAAAGTTTTCCATCCATTGGTGTTACGCTTAAGACTGTACCTTTTAAAACGATTTTTAGCTGCTGTGTTTGGAACATTTATCTAAAGCAAATCCTGATGTAAGGTGGTCCTCGGTCTGAGGTGGTGGTAACCATAGCGGTGCTTGGAAAGTGAAATGTGATGCAGAAGCTCTGTGGGCTGTGTTTCTGAATCACAACTGTATAATGATCGGGCATAGTTTAGTCTGCATCAAAGATGCAGCACTCCAGTATCTGTTTCAAGTCACAATGCACAATGCCGTGCGGTGTCACCTGTGGGAGGTAGGTAGAAGGACCGGGAGCGTTCTAATAGTCCATTAGGCTCACACCTGAGATGTAAACCGACTGTTAAACTTGGACGTATTTTACCGACTGTGCTTGGAAGGCTACATTCCACATTGACACAGAAATATCACAGAAACCACTTGTCCACTATGCAGTTGTGTCAAATTTGCTCTTTGCTTTTTTACCCATTTTTGCTGTTTTGGATTTTAATTTTCTATATGTTTCAACTTTCTTCTTAAATAATCCTTGTAAATTGTCTTTATGTAATGCTATGACTTTTTTTAATAATACATTTTTAAAGTTTGTTTCCATAATATTTTAACTTTTTCCCCCAAACAAATTTTCCAAATATTACAACTTTTTTTCAACTCTATGCTACTAAAATAACATTATTTTTCCTCATAATATTCAGACTTTATTCTCGTAAAATTGCAGCTTTTTTCCTCAATAGAGTACAATTTATTTTGTAATATTTTGACTTTATTCTCGCAAAATTACAGCTGTTTTTCAATATTGTTTTTTCCCAACAATTTCAAATTTCTTGTAAATTTCCTTCTAAAGTTGGGAATTGTTACATATCATATCATACATCAGAGACAACAGTACAAAGCTGCATGTAAAAAAAAAACTAGCTGCAAAGTAAAAATGGCTCTGTCACTCTTATCGAGGTGGATTCGGTGATACTGTAGGTGCCAAAGAGACATAACCACACTAGTTGCATGGCTTATTAGTCAGGTTTTAGTTTCTCGCATGTCATTGGGATATGTGGTGAAGATGACTCAGACAGATCAATTTACTTTAAAATAATACCAAGCCTTTGTGTTGGTGGCTATGGTAGCAAAAAAAAGCAATAGGATAGCAACAAACATTAATTCAGTCAGCTGGGATAGGCTCCAGCTGACCAGTGACCATCATGAGGACAAACTTTTTCCACTTTTTTTTCTTATACAGCAATGTGGCTAATGTGACATATCCTTTACTTCAAAATTACTGGTAATTGTTTAAATACTGTGCGGTTCACGGAATCGCCAATCGCAAGCTATCACAGGAGGTCATTATATTATTATACAACGTAACAGGTGTCATCTTACTAAGGACACTAAATTCATCATGCAGCAACTTAACACTCAAAGGGTATACCTGACAAATACAGTGGAATAATATATACTGCTTTTTAGGAAGATTTTGCGTGGGATGTCCGATATTAGCTTTTTTGCAGAAAACCGATATTGTCGAATTTTTGATACCGATATGTGTAACATGAACACATTTTTTATATAGCGGTTTTCATGATTGGGAAAAAATCTGATACCGATATCAACTGATGATATTGGGCTGATAATTACCGGACATCCCTAACAGGTGTCATCTTACTAAAGACACTAAACTCATCATGCAGCAACTTAACACTCAAAAGGTATACCTGACAAATACAGTGGAATAATATATACTGCTTTTTAGGAAGATTTTGCGTGGGATGTCCGATATTAGCTTTTTTGCAGAAAAACGATATTGTCGAAATTTTGATACCGATATGTGTAACATGAACACATTTTTTAAATAGCGGTTTTCATGATTGGGAAAAAATCTGATACCAATATCAACTGATGATATTGGGCTGATAATTATCGGGCATCCCTAACAGGTGTCATCTTACTAAAGACACTAAACTCATCATGCAGCAACTTAACATTCAAAAGGTATACCTGACAAATACAGTGGAATAATATATACTGCTTTTTAGGAAGATTTTGTGTGGGATGTCCGATATTAGCTTTTTTGCAGAAAACCGATATTGTCGAATTTTTGATACCGATATGTGTAACATGAACACATTTTTTATATAGCGGTTTTCATGATTGGGAAAAAATCTGATACCGATATCAACTGATGATATTGGGCTGATAATTACCGGACATCCCTAACAGGTGTCATCTTACTAAAGACACTAAACTCATCATGCAGCAACTTAACACTCAAAAGGTATACCTGACAAATACAGTGGAATAATATATACTGCTTTTTAGGAAGATTTTGCGTGGGATGTCCGATATTAGCTTTTTTGCAGAAAACCGATATTGTCGAATTTTTGATACCGATATGTGTAACATGAACACATTTTTTATATAGCGGTTTTCATGATTGGGAAAAAATCTGATACCGATATCAACTGATGATATTGGGCTGATAATTACCGGACATCCCTAACAGGTGTCATCTTACTAAAGACACTAAACTCATCATGCAGCAACTTAACACTCAAAAGGTATACCTGACAAATACAGTGGAATAATATATACTGCTTTTTAGGAAGATTTTGCGTGGGATGTCCGATATTAGCTTTTTTGCAGAAAAACGATATTGTCGAAATTTTGATACTGATATGTGTAACATGAACACATTTTTTAAATAGCGGTTTTCATGATTGGGAAAAAATCTGATACCAATATCAACTGATGATATTGGGCTGATAATTATCGGGCATCCCTAACAGGTGTCATCTTACTAAAGACACTAAACTCATCATGCAGCAACTTAACATTCAAAAGGTATACTGTCACGCCTACGCTTCGGTATTGCGACACGACCCCAGGATGCAGAGAGCAGGAGATCCAAGTGCAGATCGAAAGTCAATTTAATATAAACTGAAATGGTTTACAGCAGCAGGATGCGAGCAAAGACGGTCGGAGTAGCGTGGAGAGCTACAGCAAACAATGCAGCCACAAACTAGTGAGCACGCACCTGAACTAAATAGAAGGGTAACATAATTAGCAACAGGTGCGAGTAATAAGGGAACAGAAAAGCAGGCAGACAAAACAGGAAACGCTACCAAAACAAGAGCATGAAAACAGGAACCAAGGCATAGAAAATATAAACCAAATAAACTGTCACACCGGCGAGCTTGCGGATCGTGACAGTACACCCCCCTCAAGGACGGATCCTAGACGTCCAGAAAGTCCAAAGTCACAAAAAGGCAGGGATGGGTGGAGGGAGGTTCGGTGGTGGGTAGCCGGCAAAACAGTCGGGGGGTCGTCCTGGACGGTGGACTAGACGAACAAGGCCGAAGTCAACGGCAGCAGCGAGATGGGCCAGCACTCAGTGACTGTGTGAGTTGAGGGTTGTGCCCTGGCTTGGCGTGACGAGGAGGAAGAGAGCGGTTTCACCTTTTGACGCCGTGGAGCCCTGGCTGGAGGCGGCCGAGACGTACGTCGGTGTCGCGGCCAGGCCGGTGTGTCATCTACGGGGCCCGGATGAACCCACGCCATGGGTATGAGCGTGCCATCCGGCCCCCACACCATGTCCTCCAGTTCCTCCGGAGTGAACTTCGTGCACTCCTCTTCCATCGCCTTCAGGATCTGCCAGGTCCAAAAGTCGCTCTCTGCGAGGTCGCCTTCATTTGGTGGCTGCATTCTGTCACGCCTACGCTTCGGTATTGCGACACGACCCCAGGATGCAGAGAGCAGGAGATCCAAGTGCAGATCGAAAGTCAATTTAATATAAACTGAAATGGTTTACAGCAGCAGGATGCGAGCAAAGACGGTCGGAGTAGCGTGGAGAGCTACAGCAAACAATGCAGCCACAAACTAGTGAGCACGCACCTGAACTAAATAGAAGGGTAACATAATTAGCAACAGGTGCGAGTAATAAGGGAACAGAAAAGCAGGCAGACAAAACAGGAAACGCTACCAAAACAAGAGCATGAAAACAGGAACCAAGGCATAGAAAATATAAACCAAATAAACTGTCACACCGGCGAGCTTGCGGATCGTGACATATACCTGACAAATACAGTGGAATAATATATACTGTTTTTTAGGAAGATTTTGTGTGGGATGTCCGATATTAGCTTTTTTGCAGAAAACCGATATTGTCGAATTTTTGATACCGATATGTGTAACATGAACACATTTTTTATATAGCGGTTTTCATGATTGGGAAAAAATCTGATACCGATATCAACTGATGATATTGGGCTGATAATTACCGGACATCCCTAACAGGTGTCATCTTACTAAAGATACTAAACTCATCATGCAGCAACTTAACACTCAAAAGGTATACCTGACAAATACAGTGGAATAATATATACTGCTTTTTAGGAAGATTTTGCGTGGGATGTCCGATATTAGCTTTTTTGCAGAAAAACGATATTGTCGAAATTTTGATACCGATATGTGTAACATGAACACATTTTTTAAATAGCGGTTTTCATGATTGGGAAAAAATCTGATACCAATATCAACTGATGATATTGGGCTGATAATTATCGGGCATCCCTAACAGGTGTCATCTTACTAAAGACACTAAACTCATCATGCAGCAACTTAACATTCAAAAGGTATACCTGACAAATACAGTGGAATAATATATACTGCTTTTTAGGAAGATTTTGTGTGGGATGTCCGATATTAGCTTTTTTGCAGAAAACCGATATTGTCGAATTTTTGATACCGATATGTGTAACATGAACACATTTTTTATATAGCGGTTTTCATGATTGGGAAAAAATCTGATACCGATATCAACTGATGATATTGGGCTGATAATTACCGGACATCCCTAACAGGTGTCATCTTACTAAAGACACTAAACTCATCATGCAGCAACTTAACACTCAAAAGGTATACCTGACAAATACAGTGGAATAATATATACTGCTTTTTAGGAAGATTTTGCGTGGGATGTCCGATATTAGCTTTTTTGCAGAAAAACGATATTGTCGAAATTTTGATACCGATATGTGTAACATGAACACATTTTTTAAATAGCGGTTTTCATGATTGGGAAAAAATCTGATACCAATATCAACTGATGATATTGGGCTGATAATTATCGGGCATCCCTAACAGGTGTCATCTTACTAAAGACACTAAACTCATCATGCAGCAACTTAACATTCAAAAGGTATACCTGACAAATACAGTGGAATAATATATACTGCTTTTTAGGAAGATTTTGCGTGGGATGTCCGATATTAGCTTTTTTGCAGAAAACCGATATTGTCGAATTTTTGATACCGATATGTGTAACATGAACACATTTTTTATATAGCGGTTTTCATGATTGGGAAAAAATCTGATACCGATATCAACTGATGATATTGGGCTGATAATTACCGGACATCCCTAACAGGTGTCATCTTACTAAAGACACTAAACTCATCATGCAGCAACTTAACATTCAAAAGGTATACCTGACAAATACAGTGGAATAATATATACTGCTTTTTAGGAAGATTTTGCGTGGGATGTCCGATATTAGCTTTTTTGCAGAAAACCGATATTGTCGAATTTTTGATACCGATATGTGTAACATGAACACATTTTTTATATAGCGGTTTTCATGATTGGGAAAAAATCTGATACCGATATCAACTGATGATATTGGGCTGATAATTACCGGACATCCCTAACAGGTGTCATCTTACTAAAGACACTAAACTCATCATGCAGCAACTTAACACTCAAAAGGTATACCTGACAAATACAGTGGAATAATATATACTGCTTTTTAGGAAGATTTTGCGTGGGATGTCCGATATTAGCTTTTTTGCAGAAAACCGATATTGTCGAATTTTTGATACCGATATGTGTAACATGAACACATTTTTTATATAGCGGTTTTCATGATTGGGAAAAAATCTTATACCAATATCAACTGATGATGTTGGGCTGATAATTACCGGACATCCCTAACAGGTGTCATCTTACTAAAGACACTAAACTCATCATGCAGCAACTTAACACTCAAAAGGTATACCTGACAAATACAGTGGAATAATATATACTGCTTTTTAGGAAGATTTTGTGTGGGATGTCCGATATTAGCTTTTTTGCAGAAAACTGATATTGTCGAATTTTTGATACCGATATGTGTAACATGAACACATTTTTTATATAGCGGTTTTCATGATTGGGAAAAAATCTGATACCGATATCAACTGATGATATTGGGCTGATAATTACCGGACATCCCTAACAGGTGTCATCTTACTAAAGACACTAAACTCATCATGCAGCAACTTAACACTCAAAAGGTATACCTGACAAATACAGTGGAATAATATATACTGCTTTTTAGGAAGATTTTGCGTGGGATGTCCGATATTAGCTTTTTTGCAGAAAAACGATATTGTCGAATTTTTGATACCGATATGTGTAACATGAACACATTTTTTATATAGCGGTTTTCATGATTGGGAAAAAATCTGATACCGATATCAACTGATGATACTGGGCTGATAATTATCGGACATCCATAGATTTTGCAATTTGTTCCTTAAATGCACCATACTCTGTTTTCTGGTGGACCCAGAAAGCAACCCCTGTGAAAAGCAAGGATCTACTGTATTGCTAAACCAGCTAATCTAATGGTGTACATTCATAAATATTCTTTGTCTTTCTCCAGCAAAATCTTCTGACCCAGCGGCTCCCAACCAACCCCCAGGCCTCCAACAGATATGGGACCTCTCCCTTGTCACATCCCCCTCCTCCTCTTGGTCCTCCTCCTGTCCAACCCTTGTACCTCCGCCAGGCCCGCTGTTGTTGAACGAACATCTGGCCCCCAGCATACCGAGCCCACTGGTAACGCCACAGGCACGGGCAAGCGGACTTGTGCGGGGAATGTCGTGTGTAAACCGGGCATACTGTTGCCTGTGTGGTTGCCTCTGGATCCGCCACTTGGGGAGCGAGCGGGGAGGGCTGTCATCTACTTCCTGTGTCTTATGTACATCTTCCTGGGTGTATCCATCATTGCAGACCGCTTTATGGCATCGATCGAAGTCATTACCTCTCAGGTATGTTTGACTGTTCCAGAATATTTTTAGCATATTTGTATCATGTGCGGGGCGGCACGGCTGTCTAGTGTTTAGCGCGCAGACCTCACAGCTAGGAGACCAGGGTTCAATTCCACCCTCGGCCATCGCTGTGTGGAGTTTGCATGGTCTCCCCGTCTCTGGGTCTCTGGTTACTCCGGTTTCCTCCCACATTCCAAAAACATGCTAGGTTAATTTGCGACTCCAAATTGTCCATAGGTATGAATGTGAGTGTGAATGGTTGTTTGTCTATATGTGCCCTGTGATTGGCTGGCGACCAGTCCAGGGTGTACCCTGCCTCTTGCCCGAAGACAGCCGAAGACGCCACCGCAACCCTTGTGAGGAAAAAGCGGTAGAAAATGAATGAATGAATGAATGAATGTATCATGTGACATATTTCAATGTACCTATTCCAAAAGAACTAAACCATTCCAATCTGTCTTACAGGTTAAAGAGGTGACCATCACCCAACCCAGCGGAGAGACAACAGTAACCTCAGTCCGAATCTGGAATGAAACTGTCTCCAACCTCACGCTCATGGCTCTGGGCTCTTCTGCTCCTGAAATCCTGCTTTCCGTCATTGAGGTATATGAATCTATCGGAGACACATTAGCCACGTTTACATGAGGAGTTTTTCTCTTTCCGAATGACCTTTCCGAAAGCAATGGTATCCATGGAAAGGAATATTCCGATCGCGTGTCTACATGCGCCGCTATAATCAACCAGAATAGTCAATGGGGCATGCGCAGTAAAGCGTAAACACCAACATCACGTGATACCGACTTCCTTGAGTTTCTCTTTCCCTTGTTGGAATAACTCCGTATTGCCAGTTTTTCATTTGTCCAGTCTTGAAATTTAGTTTGAATCAAAAACAAACTTTCCGCAGCACTCCAGTGCCGATTGCTCGCCTCCATTTTTTTTAATCGAAGAACGTCTCGAGCTGCGTGTTACGTCATATCTCAGCATTCACTGGGTCCATGTAAACGTGACTATTGTGTCCTGGTTTTAAGTCATTTATGTCACTTTTACTTGACAGGTGTGCGGCCATAACTTTGCAGCAGGGGATCTGGGCCCGGGTACCATTGTGGGCAGTGCCGCCTTCAATATGTTTGTAATTATCAGTTTATGCGTGTGGGTGATCCCCGATGGAGAGTCTCGTAAGATCAAGCACCTGCGAGTATTTTTTATTACATCTTTCTGGAGTATCTTTGCCTACATTTGGCTGTACCTCATACTTGCTGTGATATCACCTGGGATCGTAGAGGTACGTTTCATTCATTGTTCATCATTTAATCAATCTAGTTTTTACGTCATTTAAAGCTGACCTTGCGTTTATTTTCAGGTGTGGGAAGCTATGGTGACGCTGCTTTACTTCCCAGTGTGCGTTTTACTGGCGTGGATTGCTGACCGCCGCTTGCTTTTCTACAAATATATGCATAAACGTTACCGTGCTGACAAACGACACGGTATTGTTGTGGAAATGGAGGGTGACCTCGAACCCAAATTTAGTGACGTTATCATGGATGGAAAGACTTCGGATGGCATTTTGTGCACTGCAAAGCCCTCAAGTGTGACAGTTTCCGTACAAACAGGAAGTGACATCGACCAGAACAAGGATGAGGTAAGGAAAAACATATGTGTTACATTATTTTACGTTATCTTGTTGATAATCTTGTTACGCTGCAGGTGGTCCGTATCCTGAAAGACCTGAAGGATAAACACCCAGACAAAAACATTGACCAGCTTATTGAAATGGCCAATTACTCTGCGTTGGTTCAGCAGAAGAAAAGTCGAGCGTTTTACCGCATCCAGGCCACTCGTTTGTTAATCGGTGCTGGAAACTTACTGAGGAAACACGCCGCGGAACACTCACGCCGTGCTGGTGCTGCAGGTCAGGAAGACGACAAACTCACATGCTCTCATATTTGCTTTGAGAGTGGCCAGTATCAGTGCACAGAGAACTGTGGAACGTTGAGCCTCTGGGTGGTCCTTGATGGGGGGACCGGACAGAACACTTTCTATGTGGATTACTGCACGGAAAACGGTTCTGCCAATGCCGGAGCCGACTATGAATTTAGTGAAGGAACCCTGACCTTTAAGCCAGGGGATACTCGGAAAGAGATCAAGGTGAGCTAAGTGAAATTAAGTTATTCATTCATTCATTTATTCATTTTCTACCACTTATCTGCGGGGGTGCTGGAGCCTACACCAACTGTCTTCGGGCAAGACAGGACTACATCCTGGACTGATGGACAGCCAATCACAGGACACATATAGACAAACAACCATTCACACTCACATTCATACCTATGGACAATTTCTCCTAGCTGTGAGGTCTGCGCGCTAACCACTCGACTGCCGTGCAGCGCAGTAATAAAATTATTTCTCATATTTAAAAAATGTAATAAAAATATGTAAACTAATAGAAATCAAAATACATCCAAATTAATATTTTAAGTAATTTAAAAAAAATTTATTTTTATTTTTTTTATTTATTTTTCACGAGGGTCGCGGGGGTGCTGGAGCCTATCCCAGCTGTCTTTTGGGCGAGAGGCAGGGTACACCCTGAACTGGTCGCCAGCCAATCACAGGGCACATATAGACAAACAACCATTCACACTCACATTCATACCTATGGACAATTTGGAGTCGCCAATTAACCTAGCATGTTTTTGGAAAGTTTGGAGAACATTCAAACTCCACACAGAGATGGCCGAGGGTGGAATTGAACCCAACTGTGAGGCCTGCGCGCTAACCACGCGACCAGCGTGCAGCCGAAATTAAGTTATATAAATTATATTTTATGTCGACTGCCATTCCAGTGTGTTTCCATTTTTTATACGAATCATATTTTGCCTTGTGGATTCATCCAAAAAAAAAGAAATTTCTCGTCACTTTCCAGGTGAACATTTTGGATGACGACATTTTCGAAGAGGACGAGCATTTCTTTGTGCGTCTTCACAATCTGAGGTTAGAAGAGGGTGGCGATGACGGGACAGGAGGTTCCCCCAAGGGCAGGCTGGTGGAGCCGCTGGTTGCCACTGTCACTATCTTGGACGATGACCATGCTGGCATCTTCACCTTTGGTCAGGGGGTTCTGCGGGTGAGTGAGAGTACAGGCACGCTGACGGTGACGGTGGTGAGGAACTCAGGTTCCAGGGGTACCGTTTCTGTACCGTATCACACAGAGGACGGCAGTGCTAAAGCTGGAGTGGACTACGAGGAGACCAGAGGCGAGCTGGAATTTACCAATGAACAGACCAGGTGAGGCTTTGAGAGAATAGATGGTTAAAAAGTGTGAAGGCATCATCATGCATCATGAATTGTCTCAGTCGATTAATCTAAAGCTTGTTTTTAGTCGGTTAATCCCGAGACAGACCAAACACCAACAGTTTGCGGTTTGGTATTTCGGTCAGACTTCATAACAAAAACTTTTTCCAAAGATCCTGTATAATAACTGTGCAATAACTGTGCAATAAACATGTGACCTGATAAACGTACACAGCTGGAAATAGTGTATATAACTTCTTACCAAAATACTTGGCCCGTTAATTGGGTAAATGATTGAAGCAGCCCTAGTCTCCAATTGAACAAAAATGATTTTTGTTCATACAGTGTTAGGGGGCGCCACCCCGCCAAACAGCCCCCATGCTGTTTTCTATTATATAACGGTTGGGTAGCAACTGTAGTACATACATACAGTATACGCTAAAGTGGCTCAATTTACTTCCATGGTGATGGCTTTCCTTTTCTTTGGTGCGCTACACTGTAAACCGAGGACCACCTGTGTAAATACTACAATACTGCATTGTGTATTTTCAGAGGTGTAAATAAAATCAATACTGTAGATTGTGTGACACTCTGAATTAGTATGATCGGTCCAGTTTTTGTTTACATTACTGTGAAAAGGACTTTGTATTGATTATCACGCATCCTCAGTCCTCCTCTATGCACTTTACATTTCCCATTAGTGCTTCAGACAAAGGGTCAATTTAGTCTTCGCTGAATGAGTTTGTCATTCACCCTGCCCAGTCAGAGGGGAACTTGTCTATTACCTCACAATTTGATGGGTATCAAGTTGTGAGGTAATCCTGTAATCCTGTCCTCTGGTGTTATCGGGTGCAGGAAGTTTACCCCATGTAAACTGACTGATCATTTTCCCATTAAATTTGCAGGTTATAGAAACTGCATTTGCCTGCAGACTAATTATACATTTAGTAATGAAGCAGTTATGTAATGAGGACCGCCAATAGAATCTGATGATTTTTTTTGTTGTTGTTTGTTGTCTTGTAGTATAAATCTGCAATAGTGAGGACGTTTAATAACTATATTGATAAACAGATGCATGATAATGTGCGGATAAGTCGGCTGCAGCAGCTTTTGCAGGCTTTCAATTGGCCAAAATGCACGGTGGATGTGATGGCGTAGATGCTAGCGAGTGAACTAGTTAGCCTCCAATTTGTTTATTGTAAACTACGAAAAGGTTTCCAATGAAGACGGACAAAATAAGAAGCCAAAACGTACCACTTCCACACAGAATGGGAGAACTTTTACCTGTATGTATGTCCTGTCTCATCAGGGTTTCATGTCACTACATATGAGTTCAATGATTGTTTTTTTTTTACAAATAATGCTCTATTATTATATTACGATTTGAACCCAGTGGACTAATTTAGAATCTTTCTTTTATATTACTACAGCAAATGCATTTTTATCACATTAGCTTCTCGATTGATATTTTGTGGGAATAAAATATAGTATGTTTGTGTCTTCTTGCACCCTTCCAGTCAGACATTACAAGTTCACATTATAAATGTGGAGGAGTATGAAAAACAAGAACGGTTCTTCATTGTGCTTGAGGAGCCTAAATGGCTGAAACGAGGACTCTCTGGTATGTGGAAACCATTTTTAATAACTTTTCATATTCAGAAGTATATATTTTCTCATGTATGGTAATGGTAATGGTTTTATTTTCATTTGAACATGCATCAGATTACAATTGAATGCATCACATAATCAGTTCACACTCCAAAAGGAGTAGGAAGAAGCAAAGCTTATTAAATCCTACCCCTCCATCTGGTACTTTTACAATCAGTAACTGTTACATTTGTTCACTTCCTGCCTTTCTAATATAATTTAAGTTTTTATTGTTTTTATTTTATTTATTTTTTCATTATTTTTTAATTTTTTTATTTTTTTTATTTCGACATAATGGGTACCATAGTGATAGTCAATATAGTGATAATCAGTGTATAATCACTAAGGCTGTCAAATGACAAAACATTTTAATCAGATTAATTCCAACTAATTAATCATGATTAATCACTGTTAACAATTATGCCATTGTTACTGTACTAAATGAATTTTTTGTGGGAAAATACACTATAATAATAACTTAATGGCCACGTATGCAATTGAGTTGTTTTCTTAATTGTTATTATTCGAGGTTGTCATTACTGCAGCTTCCTCCCACATCCCTGAGGACATGTACGTTGGGCTTATTGTCTTAGAATTGTCCATGGGTATGAGTGGTTGTGTCTAAATGTACCCTGTGGTTGACTGGTGACGACACCATGGTGATCTGTTTTGTTGGTTGTCAAACTTAGGTGCATGAATGCTTATGGGAATATGCTTATTTAATTCTTATGTATGTCTTCGCAGCATTACTGCTTAATCAGGGTAAGACACAGTTGTTCTGAATTTGTGTTTTAGGGGTGCAGTGTACAGCATTTCAAACATATGTCGTAGTATTACTTCAAAAATTGTCCATAATGTGTCCATGAATATTTAATTGATGTTCCTACTTAAAGCACAGTATAACAAAGTGAATTTGATACTCCAAAGACGTCGGTCTCTCAGTTGCAGAAGATGAATTTTAGCTGCTCTCCCTTGCACACTCCTAATAACTGTACCTGAAATGGGTGTGTACATTCACAATCACTTCCTGTAAAATTTCTGCATTTGAAATATGAATATGCTATACGCAGCGGCCTTTAATGTGTACGTGTGATTTTTGGTTTTCTTGTTTTTTTTTTTATTTTGCCCATCTTTCACAAGAAAGATGAACACATATTTCTTTCCCTTTTCTGTGCGTTCTAAAAAGCTTAGTATAGCAGAGCATGCTAGTGCAGCTGTGTGTGAGACGTTTACATTGTGTTGTTTTTTTTACCATTTGCCCAAATACATGACCGCCTGAACACACCTACGTTTCATCCTCAACAGGCTGTCCCACCCCTGAGGAGGAAGAGGCCAGGAGGATCTCTGAAATGGGCAAGCCCATTCTAGGAGAGCACAGCAGGATAGAGATCATTATCCAGGAGTCCTGTGAGTTTAAGGTGTGTGGTTGACTGAAAAAATGACCTTTGCAATACACCAACTCACGCACGGTTACAGCAGTCATCGGACATTTCATGTGTTGAAAAATAATGGATCTATCTGGGCATAATAATCGTTTGATTGAAGAGTTCATTGTGTGGAATTAAACGCTCATAAAGACATTGTATGATAATCCATATGGGTGCAGTAAGCAAAGAAAATGTAAAACATGTTTTGAAATAATATAAACTAGAACCGGGCTGCACGGCTGTCGAGTGGTTAGCGCACAGACCTCACAGCTGGGAGACCAGGCTTCAATTCCACCCTCGGCCATCTCTGTGTGGAGTTTGCATGTTCTCCCCGTGCATGCGTGGGTTTTCTCCGGGTACTCCGGTTTCCTCCCACATTCCAAAAACATGCTAGGTTAATTGGCGACTCCAAATTGTCCATAGGTATGATTGGCTGGCCACCAGTTCAGGGTGTACCCTGCCTCTCGCCCAAAAGACAGCTGGGATAGGCTCCAGCACCCCCGCGACCCTCGTGAGGATAAGCGGTAGAAAATTAATGAATGAATATTGCCAAAAAATAAATGTACAAAAAACACTGACATTATATATATAATAATTTTAAAAATTACTTAAAATATTAATTTGGATGTATTTTGATTTCTATTAGTTTACATATTTTTATTACATTTTTTAAATATGAGAAATAATTTTATTACTGGGCTGCACGGCGGTCGAGTGGTTAGTGCGCAGACCTCACAGCTAGGAGAAATTATCCATAGGTATGAATGTGAGTGTGAATGGTTGTTTGTCTTTATGTGCCCTGTGATTGGCTGGCGACCAGTCCAGGATGTAGTCCTGTCTTACCCGAAGACAGCTGGGATAGGCTCCAGCACCCCCGCGGATAAGTGGTAGAAAATGAATGAATGAATGAATAAACTCATTCGAGAAGGTCCAACTCTAACCAAAACGTATGTTAACCAAATACATTTTTCCCATAAGAAATCATGTAAATCTAATTAATCTGTTCCAGACAGCCAAAAATATTAACACAAAACATGTTTTCAGAGTTCCACTCATCCATTTTCTATGCCACATCGTGTATTTGGACAGTCCCTTCATTTAGTTTGTTTTTACAATATGCCGAGGGTCAATAAAAAAGTTATAGGTCGAAAACGATTTGATTTCATTAACAACGTGACACCTTCTCACACAGACTGCCAATGGAGTGCTCGATCAGGTACAGTTTCAGCCGCATGCTGTGTGTTTTGGAACAATTCCTGTCTCATTTTCTCATTGTACATCAACAGTGAACACTATATTAACTACAGTATTAACTTTTCCTGTTCATGCGCAACCTGCATGTCAGGATATGCTAAAACTAGAGCTAATTTTACACAGTGAAAACATGCCTTGCGTTCCTTTGTAGACCTAAAAGTTAACATGATGTTACTGTTTGTATCATCAAGTGTGTGCAAGTGTGAAATGATGGTGGAGCAACTCATTCCAAACACTCATGGCGTTGACTTGCCTGCATTATACATGATGATGATGATGATTGTTACAGTGTTGTGTAATCTCTGTGAAAAAGAAGCAAATCAACGTACACAGTGAATTTGCTCGATATTTTATAATGTTAATCGCACAGTGGAATATCTATCATGATCTTCATCCTTCATCTGGTGTCTGTTGAACGTGACAGAGCACTGTGGATAAACTCCTGAAGGACACAAGCCTGGCTGTGGTGATTGGCTCCCATACATGGAGGGAGCAGTTCATCGAAGCAGTGACAGTCAATGCAGGTGAAGACTCGCTTATGTTGCATGGATGATTTGTTGTATCCGTGTTTAATCCGTGCAGGGTACAACGAAACCTCAAGGCTATCAGAGCTTTCTGGCAGCGGATGTGCTGGCCAGTGTCAGAAAGCTTTGGTCTTGGGTCCTCTAACAGGACAGTGACACAGACATTGGGCTCTTCTGAAGTGTTCTTCTATGAACCATGATTACAAATTCAACCAATCCGTGGTCTCACAACTTTGTCCTGTGCACATATTGGTTAATTTCGCCAGTCAAATTTGTCACTGAGCAGCGCTCAAAAGCTTCAGCATTTACTGCCATCTAGTGTCTAGTTTCAAAATGTGTCAAATACAAATAGACGGTGTAGACATTTGAAAGGGGTGAAGGAAAATACACATCTGGGGATCACAATAGATGAAAATATGAGCTGGAAACCTCATATTACGAATACACAACATAAGGTGGCCAGAAATATTTCAATATTGAACAAAGCAAAATTTGTTCTCAATCACACACTCCACACTCTTTATTGCTATCTGTTTCGACTATATCTTACTTATTGTGTGGAAATATGGGGTAATAACTATAAAAGCAATCATCAAAAAAGGCCAGTAAGGATAATTCATAATGCCGCCTACAGAGAACATACTAACTCCTTATTTCTAAAATCACAAATACTTAAACTTGCTGATATAGTTAATCTTGTTAAAACAGCTAAAATAATGCATAAGGCTAAAAATAACCAATTACCTAAAAATGTCATCCAATATTTCTCTACAAGAGAGGAGAAATATGATCTCAGGGAAGAACTACATTTGAAACACTTCTATGCTAGGACTACGTTAAAAAGCCATAGCATTTCAGTATGTGGAATCAAACTATGGAATGGATTGAGTAAGGACCTCAAACAATGCACAACGATGAGCCAATTCAAGAAACAATACAAGCAGTTGATGTTTGCTAAATACAAGGATGAAGAGTCTTGAACCAGTCATGATGTGCTATATATATATATATATATATATATATACAGTGAAGAAAATAAGTATTTGAACACCCTGCTATTTTGCTATTTCTCCCACTTAGAAATCATGGAGGGGTCTGAAATTTTCATCGTAGGTGCATGTCCACTGTGAGAGAGATAAACTAAAAAGAAAAATCCAGAAATCACAATGCATGATTTTTTAACAATTTATTTGTGTGATACAGCTGCTAATAAGTATTTGAACACCTGAGAAAATGAATGTTAATATTTGGTACAGTAGCCTTTGTTTGCTATTACAGAGGTCAAACGTTTCCTGTAGTTTTTCACCAGGTTTGCACACACTGCAGGAGGGATCTTGGCCCACTCCTCCACACAGATCTTCTCTAGATCAGTCAGGTTTCTGGGCTGTCGCTGAGAAACACGGAGTTTGAGCTCCCTCCAAAGATTTTCGATTGGGTTCAGGTCTGGAGACTGGCTGGGCCATGCTAGAACCTTGATATGCTTCTTACGGAGCCACTCCTTGGTTTTCCTGGCTGTGTGCTTCGGGTCGTTGTCGTGTTGGAAGACCCAGCCACGACCCATCTTCAATGCTCTGACAGAGGGAAGGAGGTTGTTCCCCAAAATCTCACAATACACGGCCCCAGTCATCCTCTCTTTAATGCAGTGCACTCGTCCTGTCCCATGTGCAGAAAAACACCCCCAAAGCATGATGCTACCACCCCCATGCTTCACAGTAGGGATGGTGTTCTTCGGATTGTACTCTTCATTCTTCTTCCTCCAAACACGCTTATTTGAATTATGACCAAAAAGTTCTATTTTGGTCTCATCTGACCATAAAACTTTCTCCCATGACTCCTCTGTATCATCCAAATGGTCATATGCAAACTTAAGACGGGCCTTGACATGTGCTGGTTTAAGCAGGGGAACCTTTCGTGCCATGCATGATTTCACATCATGACGTTTTAGTGTATTACCTACAGTAACCTTGGAAACGGTGGTCCCAGCTCTTTTCAGGTCATTGACCAAGTCCTGTCGTGTAGTTCTGGGCTGATTCCTCACCTTTCTTAGAATCATTGAGACCCCACGAGGTGATATCTTGCATGGGGCTCCACTCCGATTGAGATTGACCGTCATGTTTAGCTTCTTCCATTTTCTAATGATAGCTCCAACAGTGGACCTTTTTTCACCAAGCTGCTTGGTAATTGCTCCGTAGCCCTTTCCAGCCTTGTGGAGGTGTGCAATTTTGTCTCTGGTGTCTTTGGACAGCTCTTTGGTCTTCGCCATGTTACAAGTTAAAGTCTTACTGATTGTATGGGGTGGACAGGTGTCTTTATGCAGCTAACGACCTCAAACAGGTGCATCTGATTCAGGATGATACATGGAGTGCAGGTGGACTTCTAATGGGCAGACTAACAGGTCTTTCAGGGTCAGAATTCTAGATGATACACAGGTGTTCAAATACTTATTAGCAGCTGTATCACACAAATAAATTGTTAAAAAATCATGCATTGTGATTTCTGGATTTTTCTTTTTAGTTTATCTCTCTCACAGTGGACATGCACCTACGATGAAAATTTCAGACCCCTCCATGATTTCTAAGTGGGAGAAATAGCAAAATAGCAGGGTGTTCAAATACTTATTTTCTTCACTGTATATATATCACTATATTGACAGTTACTATGGTACCCATTATGTCACTGTATAGTCATATCACATCGTACTTTGGTACGTGACAAAAATAACATAAAAAACCCCAAAAGAAAAAAAAATTAAACTTAAACTATATTAGGAAAGCAGGAAGTGAACAAATGTAACAGTTACTGATTGTAAAAGTACCAGATGGAGGGGTAGGATTTAATAAGCTTTGCTTCTTCCTACTCCTTTTGGACATGTGGAACTGTGAACTGATTATGTGATGCATTCAATTGTAATCTGATGCATGTTCAAATGAAATAAAACCATTACCATAGTTTAGGCTGCAACATTGACATGCAGGGACTAATTGATGTTCGTATCTTGCGCAGGATGACATGACCTGTGTTTCTTCTTTAAACAGGCGATCGAGACGAGGGAGAAGAGCAGCCAATGCCAAACTGCTTTGACTATTTCATGCACATTTTGTGCATTTTTTGGAAAGTTGTGTTCGCTTGTGTCCCGCCAACTCAGTACTGGAATGGGTGGGCATGCTTCATAGTGTCGATTTCCGTCATCGGCTTCTTAACAGCCATCATTGGAGACCTTGCTTCCCATTTTGGCTGCACAGTTGGGCTAAGAGACACTGTAACGGCAGTGGTGTTTGTGGCCCTGGGGACCTCACTTCCTGGTAAGTGTTTGGCATACTGTTTATTCCTGTAGGTTTTTGTCAGAACAGTCCATCTTGGTACGGGCCTTTTTTTGATGATTTTGACTGATGTTTGAAGACACACAGAATATACAATATAACGTTTATTCCCACAGATACCTTTGCGAGTAAAGTGGCTGCAACCCAGGACCAATACGCAGATGCATCCGTCGGTAATGTGACTGGAAGCAATGCAGTTAATGTGTTCCTGGGAATTGGTGTAGCTTGGTCTGTGGCCGCCATTTATTGGGAAGCCAAAGGTAAGGTTTTCCACGTGGACCCTGGTTCACTGGCCTTCTCTGTCACACTCTTCACCATATTTGCCTTCCTCACAATGGGAGTGTTGATGCTACGCCGGAGGCCGTCCATAGGTGGCGAACTGGGGGGGCCACGGATCCCAAAAATCCTGACGTCACTGATTTTGCTTGGACTGTGGTTCCTTTACATTCTTTTCTCTAGCTTGGAGGCCTACTGCCATATTCAAGGCTTCTGAGAAAGCCTTGTCGGGGACAATCATTGCACAAATATATATGTTATTCTCTTGAAAAGAACCGATGTTCTGACTCATTTGGAGAAGACCTACCATCACCTGACGATCTGCTGCACATGGGACAAAAGATAAACTTGGACAGGATTCCAGTCTGAGGAATTGATTGTCATGGTACGGCTCATTCAGGGGGCTAAATAGCATACAGTGTTATTAAAAAGATGAGAAAATTGTGAAAATCTTATGTTGAAAAGGGTCGATGCTGTTCTTCATGCTTAATGAATGAAATTGCTCATTAGGAATTATACTGAAGCAATTGCTAAAGCCATGCATCTGTTTTGCAATGTATTTTATTTGTTTTTAATGGGACACGTCTGTATTTGCACCACTAAATACGTAGTTGATGTATCTATCATAAAGAGTTCAGTACTGGTACCCTATCCTTTTTCTCTCTATAGAAGGACAGCAGTGACAAGCACCTTTCAGGTTACACATGTGCAAATTCAGTTATTTTTACTTTAAGAAAATGTTATAAACGATTAGAATTATACAGACAATGCATAAATCCAATATTATATACAGTAGTTCAGTAGATTTATTTGAGGTTCTCATTATTATTATTATTTTTCATTTGTGTCCCCTGACTGCACATCACTGATAGCAAACTGCCTTTGTCGACATAAAATTTGAGAACTAAAGTTCCACGAAAAATCGGTTTGTCTATGTCGACACGTTTGTCGAATTAAACAGGTTCTACTGCAAAAGGATATGGAAGAGCAGGAAGAAATACTCCTCTCATTGTTACCTCCAGTTCTGTGAATTAGAATTAGATGTTCCTTTTTTGTCATATTAACTGCTATTGTTTGATTTCTCACTGAAAACTGTGTTTTCATATTCAAATGAAACAACCGTATTAATGCACTACTTGAACACTATGAGGGCATCAATAATTACACTGGCAATGCAGTCATCCCCTGTTCATCGGAGTTAATTGGTTCCAGACCCGACCATAATTCAAGGCTTTAAATGGCTTTAGACACAATAGGGCTTTTAGGTGCAGTGTCGCAGTAAATGTGTTCCCTTGGGAACAAGTGACGACTCTATTGCCTGTCTCACCGAACAATTACTGGCACCTAGTGGCCAATGTAGAATACAGCACTACGGTCACAATTATGGTAGAATGCTTTTTCTGTCTTGTATTGGTATTTTACTTCATTTAGCCAGTTTATGCTTGAAAGTTTATGCTTAATTCAGCCCAGTTTGCTTAAATGTGCATTAAAAAGCTAATAATGGGCTGTATTTAACCATGAAAGAGTGATTATTTATTCATTCATTTTTGAAAAATCACGATGCAGCAAGGGATGACTGTACATTTCTTTGAATCTGCACAATGTATATTTAAACTGCCATGTGGTTTTTCCTGTGTTAAATATGATCATTCAGCCCCCTGGGTTTTTTTTTGTAACAGTGTAATTGAATGTATAGTATTTGTAATTTATTTTAAATTATGATATTGACAAAACTATTATTCATGTTATGAATAAATTGGAATTTTAAATGTGTTTTTGTCTCTATTTGGCTTCATCTGAAAGGCAACTATGCTCTTTTGACCATGTGACATCACTGCGCATGTGTCTTGGTGAGCAAGCACTGCTGGTGCAGGTTTGAATGGACGATAGGCGGAACAACAGCCTGTTTTATGGAAGTTCTTCCTGTCCGTTCCCTCTTTCATTCCCTTAACCCCGGAACACATCTTTCATGGCAACACATACATAAGCACAAAACACATTACAGTATATGAATTTATAAGATTAATTTAATGTTTTTTATACAACAGTCTGCCTCTCTGTGTTACAGTAAAGATAAACTCTGGTAGAGAAAGTTTAGTTTCATTGACTGGAGCATAAACTGTGTGACGACACGATGACGTTTCATTTAACACGTGAAAGTGCATTGTCCCATTGTCAGTGAATGCAACATTAATCTGGCACAAGGGCCAGTTACAAGATGGCTACCGCTGCGGGCCGATACTACGGAGAAGGTGGCAGAGCAACAAAACGACAGAAAACAGAGGACGGAGGGATGACAACGGTGAGGGGTGCCTTGTTCTCTCCGTAGTTAGTTTTTAACGAAATCAGATTCACTATTATTCGCCATTTGCACCGTAACAAAGAGCGCCTGTCTCCCTGTTAGCCGGGTAGCTAGCCTTCGAAAAGCAATATCGTGTTGACAATGCAATGTTGTGTTTTTTTACGTTTCTGCTACTTGAGCAACGTTCCTACAATGATACTACCTATTATATTATTAAACCTTTGCCTCAACATGGATAATGATGTAGAAATTGTTACTAGACTCGCGTCAACGTTTACTCATGCTACAATGCTAATATCAATTCAAATGAACTCAATGCGTCCTCGATGCTATCGAGTTCGTCGTTGCCCTGTGATAATGTGCAACATCTATTAAGTCCTCTACGTTCACAATTTAATCATATTTATAATATTCATGAGTTTATGATGCTTGCAGGAGAACTACGATGACCCTCACAAACCACTGCCCTCCCCGGTGGTGCACATCAGGGGTTTGGTCGACGGTGTTGTGGAGACCGATTTAGTGGAAGCCTTGCAAGAGTTCGGGGCCATCAGGTATTGACCTCTCGACAAAATGTATATCTTCGTTGTACACTTGGGAAACCGTCATTATGGCTACATAGCAGCCATTTTGTCAATAAATTCAAGGACAGTGCTTTGCATCAAAGGAAATATTTCCTGGTACTGGTAGTTATTACACTTAGTATTTTGAGTCCATGAGTGTCTTAGTTTCACTTAACACATATCCGATATTTTATGTCAACCAGCTGTTTGAGTAAACTACCCTTATAGGTTGTAATTTTTTCTATTTTGCCCATAGTTCTGTGGTAATGATGCCCAATAAGCGCCAAGCCCTGGTGGAGTATGAAGACATGAATGGATCCTGCAGCGCTGTTACATATGCAGCCGAGAACCAGGTTTACATTGCAGGCCATCCCGCCTTCATCAATTATTCCACAAGCCAAAAGATCTCTCGGCCAGGAGACTCGGACGACACCCGGAGTGTGAACAATGTGCTGCTGCTCACGATCATAAACCCCATCTACCCCATCACAACGGTAATGTGAACCAGGCTAATAAGACATGATGCATGTGGAGCCACCCATCATGACTTTAATTTAATGACAATTATACAGTGGGGAAGTATTCGATTTCCTACCAGCCAAGCTAAGCAGCAGCCTTCACTGTGTGCTGACCTCTATTCCTCTTTACAGGATGTGTTGTACACCGTATGTAACAACTGTGGTCCTGTACAGAGGATCGTCATCTTCAGAAAGAATGGTGTTCAGGCCATGGTTGAATATCCTTTTGTCTTGTACTTCTATTATCTCACTAACCGCTATTATCCACAATGCTTTTGTGCTGGTTCTACCATATCTTACGTATTGTGTGAAAATATGGGGTAATAACTATAAAAGCAATCTTCACTCACTAAATGTACTGCAAAAAAGGTCAGTAAGGATAATTCATAATGCCGCCTACAGAGAACATACTAACTCCTTATTTCTGAAATCACAAATACTTAAACTTGCTGATTAGTTAATCTTCAAACAGCTAAAATAATGCATAAGGCTAAAAATAACCAATTACCTAAAAATGTCATCCAATACTTCTCTACAAGAGAGGAGAAATATGATCTCAGGGAAGAACTACATTTGAAACACTTATATGCTAGGACTATGTTAAAAAGCCATAGCATTTCAGTATGTGGAATCAAACTATGGAATGGATTGAGTAAGGAACTCAAACAATGCACAACGATGAGCCAATTCAAGAAACAATAAAAGCAGTTGATGTTTGCTAAATACAAGGATGAAGAGCCTTGAACTATATATATATATATATATATATATATATATATATATATCACTATATTGACACTTACTATGGTACCCATTATGTCATTGTATGGTCATATCACCTTGTACTTCGGTACATGACAAAAAAAAAATTAAAACTATATTAGGAAAACAGGAAGTGAACAAATGTAACAATTACTGATTGTAAAAGTACCAGATGGAGGGGTAGGATTTAATAAGCTTTGCTTCTTCCTACTCCTTTTGGACATGTGGAACTGTGAACTGATTATGTGATGCACTCAATTGTAATCTGATGCATGTTCAAAAAAACCATTACCAAGAGGCAGAGTTATGATGCCATCTACTGTACAGAGATGGAATGACAAGCCACGTTATGTAGCCATTTGTGGCGGATCAAATAATCATATATTAGAAACACTGTAGTGTATAGCAACTTTGTAGCACTTCATTCAACCCCTTGCATAGTATATTTTTGAATGCACTTAATGATTCCATTTTATACTTACAAAATATGAATTGTTTCAAACTGTATGTTTGTTAAGACATAGTTATTACACGAGCTAAGCAATAAATATATCTGCAGTCTCCTTAACGTACTGCTGCCACATTTGACTCCATCCAAAGTGCCCAGAGGGCTAAAGCCTCGCTCAACGGGGCGGACATCTACTCCGGTTGCTGCACACTGAAGATAGAATATGCCAAGGTACGTGTATGGCACCTCAAAACAATATTTGTACATGATCAAATCTTACTTCATGTCGATGAATGACTTTTGTTTGACAAAAATCCACAGCCTTCTCGCCTAAATGTCTTCAAGAATGACCAGGGCACATGGGACTACACAAACCCTAACCTGAGTGGCCAAGGTACTGCACTTCCTAATTGTTCCTTCCCCTTTTCTTCTGCTTCTTTACCTCTCATGCACCGTATTGGGTGGTAGGGCTCTCAACTGCACGGATATTGCCTTTGATCACATGAATGGTTCATATTTTTTTTTTTCCACTGAGCATGTAAATCAACCTCAAGAGTTCCAAGGCAGTATTCCTGCAATGGAGTCACCGTTTTCATGCGTTTTTCTTGCCACACTGCAGTCACAAAGTAAGGACATGTGGAGCAACCTCATGGGCAGCCAGTACTTTTTAGTCTGATGCATGAGTATAGCTTAGAGCACTTCGAGTTCACTCAGTAAGTACCCTAAACAAATGCATCATTCACTCTCATAGCATGAGACAGTGACACAACCTCACATCCCTGCCTTGTCTCGTCCAGTAGATACTTACTCAAACATTTTGGAGATTTTAATTTATGGCTTAATGATACAATTCTATATCTCTACTCACCATGAAATAGATTTTGGCAGTCATGCCTTGCTATACACGGTGTACTACTTCATATTTGGTCCAAGTATTTTGCTGCTTGATATGGTGGTTGGTCCACATATGCAGTTAGATTGACAACCCATTCACGGTGTACAATGTTGTTCTTATTGCTAAAAAGTAAGGGTGTCATCAGACAACTGAGATTTGAACATCATTTTAATCAATGTACAATGAAACAAAATATGACTGGACAAACAATGCAGTTGAGTTTTGAAATGTTTATTGTAACCACAAATGGAAGATATTATTGACAACATTTGAGACCAAATTATTATTAACTGAGACTTATTTTGTCTATTTACGTCAGGGCTGTCCTTTGGTTTTTATTTTTTATTTCTGCAATGAGCCATGCGTGCAGATCTATCATGAAGCGTTACCACCTCTTTAGGCTCTAAAATCAATAGTCAAATCAAAATCACTTATAGGAAGTAAAGTAACATTAAAAGGGCACTGTTTTTATATAAGGCTCCAGGATTACATGGCAAATCCTTGTATTGTCTCATGTTTCAAATGCGGTCTTATCAGTTACTAGCTTGCAGGGTTGGCTAGAAACTCCCATGATGACGCTTTGACATAACCCTTTGCTTCCAGGTGATAAACATAATCATGACCCGAATTTAAGAAATGTTTCAAAGAATGATTAAAATTAATGTTTATTTTTATGGAAGAATCGGCCCTTTTGCAGGCTCTAACACATACAGTGGGTACAATACGTTTACACTCCCCTGTTCAAATGCCAGGTTTTTTGTGATCAAAAAAAAAAATAACCGCCAATGCTTGCCAGAAATTCCTGCAGCTCCTTCAATGTTGCTCTTTACCTCTTGGCAGTCTCCCTTACCAATTTTCAATGGACGTCCAATTCCCTCCCTTTTTAAATGGCTGTACTGTAGGTGCTATCTCTCATTTAACATGAGTTTGAATGTGATCGGCCACTTCTGAACACAGTTATGAGGGTGTGTTAATTTTACTTCCCCTCATATTTCAGTTTTATTTTCAACTGGTGAAAGGTGACATTAAAGATTGGAAAAAAGGTTGGTTCGCAAGGAATCCCAGACTTCCATCTCTTTGGCTACTTTGTCCAGTTCCTCCCGGCGGAACCTGTTCTCAGGCCAGTTTCTTCCAACGAGTCCAGGGTCTTCCCCGAGGTCTCCGACCGGTCAGGCGTTCCCTGAACACCTCATAGTGCTCCTCACAATGTGGAGGAGCAGCGGTTCTACAGAGAAAACTCAATTTCAGTCGACCATGGACTCAAACTTAGAGGTACCAGCCACTTCACACTCTGCTGCCAACCAATGCAGTGAGCGTTGAAGATCACGGGCCCGAAGAAACCAAGCAGGACCACATCATCTCCAGAAACCAGATCCCCGCAAAACACATTGGCTGTAGTAATGAGCAGAATTGGTGACAATATGGCGGAGTTCAACCCTCAGTGGAAACAAAAGTTCAGAAATTATTTATCATGCTCTCATTTTTTTTTTATATCACAAAAACCTGGCATTTGAGTGGCTGTGGGATGGCGTAAAAAGTCGTAAAGTATCACTTTGAAAACCATGGATCGGACAATATTTTAGCATAAATAATAATTTCAGTTGAAGAACTTCTGGTTTGTTCAGAACTTGAAATCTTTGTGTTTTTTTTAATCCAGTGAGTCAGTGGGAAAACAAATCAATTTACAGCAAGAATAGCTCATGCACATTCTAAAGACAAGGCATGTCACATCTTGGTATTGCTCTTATTTGATTGATGCTGCCTTATAAAGGTGAGGAGCTCCTTGTGTCCTCACTGTGAGAACCCATACAGGCTTACCTCATTTTCTAAGCAGACAGCACCACTTCTATCTACAGCAAGAGTAGAAGAGCACCAAAAAGCCATAACTCACGTAAAGCTACACTTTGGGATACATCGGACACAGTGGGACATCCAACACTGGAACACAACCTCAAGTCAATACTTCATCATAGCAAGTCCATCGTCACGTCTATCTCCACTACAAGCGACTGACATTGGGATGCAAATCATTTGTGGTCATGGACAAACACCTCCATTTTCAGGGACAGAAATACTAAAAGGCCACGCAAACACCTCCTATAACCAACACAGACCGATCTTGATACATTGCATCCACCACCACCACCGCCACCACCAGTACAGCACATCTCATCTCCAGATCCTTGAGGAGCAACCACTTTTGACACAGCACATTGAAGGTCTGGGCGGGTTGGCCGCACCTCCTAGCCCTTTGGGCCCCCTTGGGATATGTCTTCTATAACACGGCCACAAAGGAGTTCTCAGACACTCCGCTGACCAGGGGAACAGATGACACCACATACTGCGGCAGATAACAAAAAAAATAAGAGGCCCTTCTCTTGTTGAGACATTAATACTGCACGACTCCGCCACCTTCCTGCGCCGAACACATGACACTGGCGAGCTGAACATCCACGGCTGCACACAGTTGGGGGACTGCCATCACAGCACATCATCATGCAGATATACCAGGCCACTTACTGTCAAGCACCGCAAGTGACCATCCGCTATTAAAACAAAGCACCTATCGAGCGCCCATTTCTACACGAGAAGAAATAACCATGAAGACACAAGCATCAAACATTCCAACAAGCGCAGATGCAGACAGATTACAAATCATCTTCCAAAAAACATTTTTTGGACTGGTATTCTGTTTTTACCTCTTATCTTCCCACCTGTTTCCCTTCTATCTGTGCTGTACTGTTTTTTTTTTGCATTGTTTTGTTTTCGTTTTTTTTTTTTTTTGAACTGGCCCACAGTGATGCCTTTAACACCTCCTGTGTGATGCAGGTTTGGCTCAGTGTGTCTGTGGAAAGACAGCCCACTCTCAAATGATGCAATTATCCCGCTTTGTGATCAGAGCACGGTAAGCCTGGAACTGCTTATCATAGCAACTTTGGAGAAAAAAACGACAACAAAACAATTGAATTGCAGCAAGAAAAG
Organism: Doryrhamphus excisus; assembly: GCF_037039965.1. Lineage (NCBI taxonomy): Eukaryota > Metazoa > Chordata > Actinopteri > Syngnathiformes > Syngnathidae > Doryrhamphus > Doryrhamphus excisus. Next base: position 6,435,187 of record NC_136377.1, on the reverse strand, counting down.
GAGCATGGACGTGTGGATGTACTTGTCACTTCTCTGGTGGTGGGGATGCAAGGAAGGAAGGAAGGAAGGAAGGAAAGAAAGAAGAGGAAGAATGAAGAGGGAGATTGAGTTGAGGCTGGAGTCAAAGATTGGAGGGTAGCATCTTTGCTGAAGCCTGACCCCCCCCCCACCCACACACTATGTCCAATGCGTCATGTATGGTGCTGTAAGTATTACTGAATGACAAACTCATATATTGGTTAGAAGTTGAGACTTGCTGTTGACCAAAATGAAGTGCACGGTGCCTGTCCTTACATTTGCTCTGTTAAGATACTGTACTCGAAGAATAGCTAATAGCAGTAATTGCATGGGTGTTCAATAAAAAAAAAAAATCATAATTACCCAGTACTTCAATATCTAGGAGGATAAAATACAAATTTTACAATGTTTTTCAAAACACTATCAACCATGTTATCTGCTATTGGCTATATCAAGTTCCAAAATGTGTTTAAAAAAAATAAACGACTAGCTGTCCGCACTTCCGAGTTCAACTGATTAGACCTTTTTCTTATTTTAGTTTGTTTTGTATGTTTTCTCTCAATATTGCGCAACTGTTTGCCTGCATAGCAGGATTGATACAACACATTACCGTATTTTCCCGACTATAAGTCGCACTTTTTTTCATAGGTTGGCTGTTCCTGCGACTAATAAATGGAAAAAAAGACATTTGTTACATAAACACTGGACACCTTTTGTGTTCATGTTTATTTTTTGTGTAGCTGAATAACCATTGTGTTAGCATATCTTACACCTATTCAGCCTGTTCTCTATTCTTTTATTGTTATTGTTAGAACTTGCCTTCCAAGAGAACGTAACGTCTGTTTTGGTTAAGTAGTTTGTAAAATAGATTACCTGCAAAAAATGTGACTTATATTTCAGTGGGTTTTTTTTTTACCTAATTATGCATTTTTGGTCTTGTGCGACTTAAACTTCGGAGCATCTTATAGTCCAGAAAATACGGTAAATTAAGTTTGATACAGTAAATCCCTGCTAATTACATGGTTTTATTTTCAAAGACCACCCACAAATCTGAAATTGTCTTTATTATTAATTATTAGACTATTGTCCAGAATCATCCCAGTCTCTACAATATGTTTCTCACTTATTGGACACATTATAAAGTATAAAATGGATAGGCACTCATGAATGGTAATATACGATGAGCGCGGAACATTGATTGAAATCTCAATGCGTGACTGGAAAACAAGTCAGTGAAAGTGTCAAATGGGGGAAAAATTAATTGAATTAATCTTTTTTAAAAATCATGATTAATTGCCATTAGCAACTATGAAATATGCCCATTTTTGCGGTATTTAATGAACAGAAAGATGCCACACAAGTCAAAAAAATCTTTCTTACACGAGTCTCTTAACGGGAGCAGAACATTTGAATCACTTTAAATTGTGTTATGATGAGCAACGAGGGTTTGCGCTGCTCATAACACAGATTTTTTTTTTTTTTGAAAAAATGTAATGACTGAAAAAGCCTCCAAATTTGAGGGGTCGTGAATGCTAAATCACAAGTATGCCGGGATTGACTGTATCTACTGATTATACCTGTACACATCTATATATATATATTTAAGTCAAATGTATGGTGCAGCTATATTCACTCAGTGGACTCATGACGCAAATAATTCAACCGAAAATATTGTTGCATACACATTGTACGATATTGTTTCATGTCCAAGAACGTGTACTATGTTAGTGGCTGTACTGTATTTTTGTTTTGTGTTTGGGCTTCTCAACTGATGCATTACATTCCGTGACATGTTTGATATCATATTGCCCCACGCTGTAGAGAAGTTTGAATACAATGTTGCCAAATGTACTTTTCTCCTGCTGTAACTTTTGGTATTTGACATTTGTATATGTGTACCTACACAGATGCTGATGGTGAAGGCAATTGGAACAGCACACAAGGTGTGTTTTATAAAGAGATGACAGTAGAGAAGAAATCTCCATTATGTCATGAACTGGATGGCAAAGTAGTATCTTTGCTCGTTTTCATTTTTTAAGTGTCCCTTGTGCTGCATGCAAACCACTCCTTCCCCCAGCACCAAGAAACTCCACATGCATGACAGGTTTTGTGAAGAAAGCTAATTGACGTGTTTGCTTGTAGATCCAAATGCTAATCCAAACAAACGCCAGAGGCAGCCTGCTCTTCTTGGAGACCACCCACCTGATTATGGTACATGTTCCCAAAAAGAATTACTATCATGTGGTGCATCTACACGCCAAAATGGAATACATTTTTTTTTTTAAAGGCTATTGACATATTCTCCCCCCTTACAATGAAGGTGGCCCTCAGGGAGGTTATCATGGCTACAATGAAGACAGCTATGGTCCCCCTCCCCACCGCATGGGACCAGGTATGGGTGGACGTGGTCGTGGTAATCAGCGCTACGGCCCTGGATACGGGCCGCCGCCCCCCGAGTACGGTCCACACGCCGACTCGCCCGTTCTCATGGTGTATGGCCTGGAGCCCGCGAAGATCAATGCCGACAAGGTCTTCAACATCTTCTGTCTTTATGGCAACGTAGAGAGGGTGAGTGGACTCTTTTTTTTTTTTATTGGAAGGTATTATGAGTGGGCTGTGTCTCAGCGGCATATTTGTGTTTTTCTGCAGGTCAAGTTCATGAAGAGCAAGCCTGGAGCAGCGATGGTGGAGATGGGTGACTGTTACTCTGTGGACAGAGCCATCACTCATCTCAACAACAATTTCCTTTTTGGGCAAAAACTCAACGTCTGGTAAGAGCGGTGGTCTTAAAAGCTGTGGTCAGCATTCGGACACAAACCTCTTGCCTTTTTTTTTTTTTTTTTCCCCCACAGTGTGTCAAAGCAGCAGGCTATTGTTCCAGGACAGAGCTACCAGTTAGACGACAACACCAGTAGCTTCAAAGACTTCCACAGTTCCCGCAACAACCGCTTCACCTCTCCAGAGCAGGCAGCCAAGAACCGTATCCAGCACCCGAGCAACGTACTGCATTTCTTCAATGCACAGCCTGACATCTCAGAGGAGATCTTCAACCAGGTTAGGAAAGCCAACAAGGCTTCTTTTTAGAAGGTTCCTGGTGTTTTGTGTGACTGAACCACAATTTCCTTGCAGGTCTGCCAAGACTTGGGAATTAAGAACCCTTCAAGTGTGAAACTTTTCAGTGGAAAGAGTGAGTATGCTGGTTTTTGTCTTGCTATTTTTTTCATTTTATCAGATTTTGTTGGTTTTTTTAGTGGATCTTTTGTTGTGAGATTTGAAATTCATGCCGACCAAACACCTCAGTTAAGCGTTGGCTGTCGGAACGAAGGCTCTCACTTTACTCACGGTTGAAAACCAAAATATTCCCACACTGGAGCTGTTGGCTGCCTCAGAAACCATTGCTTCTGTGCATTCATGTTAGCGTATGCTCCATCAAGAAGCTAACTGCAAACACTCAGTAGTCCCGCTTACACAAAGAGGCTGAATAAGAGGGTTTAAATATCCCGATTTAAATAATCCCGAGTTTAATTATAAAATATTAGCAAGATTGAATTTGATCTTTTCCTGTTTAAATTTATCCCGGGTGCGTTCTTTCAGCGCATGCTCAGATATGACGTAACACGCAGCTCCAGATGTTCTTCAGTTTTAAAAATGGAGGCCAGCAATCGGCACTGGACTAAGCAAAGTTTGTTTTTGATTCAAACTAAATTTCAAGACTGGACGAATGAAAAACTGACAATACGGAGTTATTCCAACAAATGAAAGAAAAACTTGGGGAAGTCGGTATCACGTGATGTTGATGTTTACGTTTTACTGCGCATGCCCTATGGACTATTCCGTTGGATTTTCACGGCGCATGTAGACAAGCGATTGGAATATTCCTTTCCATGGATACCATTGTTTCCCGAAACGTCATTCGGAAAGAGAAAAACTCGTCACGTAAAAACGTGGCTACTGTTGAGTGTCTGTGGCGTAAAGACTGGCAGAGCAATGTAATATTGGTCCGTGTGGCAACACCAACCTTGTTCCTCCGATAGACTTATTGATGCACGTGTGAGGTCTTGGTGACATTTTGTAACATTTTTGGTTAGTGGTGTGCCACAAGATTTTTCCAAGTAAAAAACGTAGAACCAGTGACAAGCAGCTGAAACACATGCATGCCCCTTACATGACAATTTATCCAGCGGGGTCATAATTATTGACCTTAATTGATCATTACTTGTTTGGCACCACAGGCGAGCGGAGTTCTTCAGGCTTACTGGAGTGGGAATCCATTAATGACGCCATGGAAGCCCTGGCAATGATGAACCATCACCAGATGAAAAACCCTAGTATGTATTCCTATAAATTGCAAAATGTTTCCTATGTTACTTTGCTTCACAGTGGATGTATTTTTTTTTCCCCTAGGTGGTCCTTATCCTTACACTCTAAAGCTGTGTTTCTCAACCACCCACCATGTCAACTAGTTACACTCCATTCAAACAGTAATGTTTTTATGCCCTATTCAAATGTTCACTCACTTATTGACACAAATAGGCTTGTTGTGCTACAACCTTTTAAAACTGCCAGACCCCCCCTCAACCCAGTACAGGGGGCAGCGTGGCTGCGTTGGTGTTTCTGTGATAAGTGCTGCGCAATACTTTTATTGATATGAGAAGAACATCGGCTAAAAGCTCAACCAAACCCATTTGAGAAAAAGGATTCCTTTAAAGGTAGCAAGCGGTCTGACACAAGTTATGAATCCCGACATAAAAAAAAAACACTGTCACAAACTTATTTGAAACACCATTTGAAAGCAAATACTCTACATATCTACAACAAAGTCTCGCCTTTACTTTGATAACTTTGGATAAGTCTTTTTTTTTTCTTGCAAGCCTCCCATGCCCAGCATTGAAAATGTCATTTCTTTAGATTTATGTTTTAAGTTTTGTAAAATTCATTAACATCATATTACATTTGAACCAATCGTTCATTCATGTATTCAATGTAGGCCATGTTTTTGTTTTCAAATAAACACACAATTCACTTGGCAGAAGTTCATCTGATTTTTGGGTAGCTACAATGAGGCCTCACTTGTCATGATGAAAAATAAAAACGACTGATCATTAAATGCTAATTTAATGTTATGTAATAATGTTGTGCTGAATGAATGACTGTCAAGATGGAGGATTA